>NC_137846.1:1222500-3987500 GCF_948465745.1 Chenopodium album | reverse complement strand
CCGAAACCCTTCTCCCACTCCTACTTTTGCTCGAAACCACAAGCCCAGACTCAATTAAACCTTCGATTTGCTTTGATTGTGGGGCTGCCACCACCGATTTGCTTCGATTAAACCACAGCAGCCGTTAGCTTCGATTAAACCACAGCAGCCGTTAATTGTTGTTGTTGTTGGCGAGTTGATGTTGTTGGTGAAGAGAAATTGGTGGGCTGAAGTTTGTGGTTGTGTTGCTAGTGGCGAGCAAGGTGGATGTGGATTGGTGATTGGTGGGAACTTTGCAGCGTGAGGTTGGAGTTGGAGGGTGGTGCGGTTGTGATTGCGGGATTGCTAAAACGGAGATTGGAAATGGAGGTAGGGGCGGCTTGGTGATATGTCCATTTTATATAGTGTTTTACCCCCGTCCCTTGGTCGTTATTAGTAGTGTTTTTGGCTCTTTCGGGCCACTTTTATTACTAATTTGTGTGTTCTAGTGTTTTCGTAGTTTTAGTTGTATTTTACAGGAAATTGCACTCTTGGAGCATTTTCCCGGGCTTTATGGATCAACTACGGAAGCTAGAAGGACACGACCACTTTTGGAGCCCAAGATCGGTGAGAGCCGGTGATTAAGGGCTCGGTAATTGGGATCCCGAGGCATTTTGACCAAGTATTCGAGACTCGAGAGGAAATCCGGATTGGGCCGAGAAATCTAGCCCAATCGAAGTCCAAGCCTCAAGGGGAGCAAAGACCCGATCGGGCAACCTCTAGCCCGATCGGGCGCGGCAAACCATAGTGTTGTGCATGTTATAGCGCGCCCGATCGTGTGAGCCTCTAGCACGATCGGGCGATGTTGCTTGGGAAGAACGCGAAGAAAAAGGCGCGCCCGATCGGGCGGCCCTTCGCCCGATCGGGCGCGCGTTTCTGGAAAACCTGATTAAGTTTAGTTTTAATTCTTGTTTTAAAAAACGTTTAAATACGATTTTGTACGGAATTATTAGGGGGTCTCCTTCTTCTTCCTTCTTAGACTTTCTCTCTCTACTTAGGATCTTTTCTCTCTCTTAACTCTTCTCTCAACTCTTGTTCTTGATTATTTCCATTAATACAAATTAGTTTGGTAACGATTTCTCTTCTCTTAATCTTATTTCCTTTCATCATGACTTATTTTATTGCTTTGATTTGTTTAGTTTTTAATATGTGTGAGTAGTTTTATTTCTAGAGTTAATGGGGATCCATAAATAATATGAAAGGGTAATTTATTGTTGTTGATTATCAATGCTAGATTAATTTCCTATTGATTGATTTAATGCTCTGTGACTAGATTTGCGCAGATCTTTTATGCATGAGTTTAACAATATTGATTCGAGATTCGACAGATGAGAATTGATGTTTAGGTCTAGTTTCAATAGGCAGGTTAATTTATAAATGGTTAGGTCGAGATTCGAAAGATGAGATTTAATACCGGTAAATTAATTGTGTGATTATAATACGTAGCGTTAGCCCTTTATAATCTGATTGATGTATGCATTGATGAATGATTATTATATCCTACCCTGGAATATTATTTATTGGTGAACCTATGCCTTACATCATTTTATTCATTGATGTCTCGTCACGCACGCGCTTTGCCATGGCCTTACCATACTTCTGCGGGAACTCGAACAGTTTGGTGTTCCGATTCACAAATCCGTCAAAAAAACTATTTATACTTTCCACCCGCTGCGTAGTCTTCATGCCGGCCCAAAAACAATCTCGCATGTATGCTGGAACCCACATGTGACGTTCACTATAAAGACCGGTTATCCAATCATTAGATTCTAGTTTAAAATCAGAAATTATCTTAGTCCAACCACTTTCAAACTCTTCAACCGTCAAACTCTCGTACACAACAGCCTTCAGCAGTCCCTTGAAAACAGTGTACCTGCAAATCAAATTCCCAATACTAGATGTAAGCATTTATCCAAATTATGAGGACTTAAAGTTATACATCTTTTTATGTTTTCTGACGACATTTGGGGTTTAAGTAACTCACCTAGCACACTTTCCAAGTTTTTCTGGAATCTTCCTCATAATGTGCCATATGCACCAGCGATGTCGCGTCAAGGGCATGACCTCTTCTAATGGCTTTCTCATGGCCGCAGCTTGATCGGTTAGAATAGCTGCTGGAGCTCTGTTATTCATACATGACATCCACTCCTTGAATATCCATTTAAATGTATCACAGTCCTCACGAGAAACCAAAGCACATCCCAACAAAATAGATTGTCCATGATGGTTTACGCCGACAAAATTTACAAAAGGTAAATCATACTCATTTGTCAAATACGTGGTATCGAAGCAAACAACATCACCAAAATCTTCGTACGCTGCTCGACTGCGCGTATCTACCCACAAAACATCTTTTAACCTACCCTCTCCATCTAACCGTTGCAAATGATAGAAATTCTGGTCACTTTCTTTCATTGACTTAAGATAACACATCATAGCTGTTGCGTCCCCTCCAACCATCAACTCCCTTCTTGCCTTATAAACCTCATGCTGCAAGTCTTTCACCGTCCAATCCGTGTTGGCTTGGCCTTCCAGTTCGCTTGAAAGGCAGCCATGAATTCGGGACACAGGCACACCTTCATCAAAAAAACGTAGCAACTGCTTCCTAGCACTTGTAGTGAATTTTTTCATACGGTATTCTTTAACAAGCTTAGCCTTACCGGGGGATGGGGTGTGGTTAGTATGTGTTAACTCCACACTCTTTATCACCCACTCTCTTGCACGATTCAGACTAGCATACACCTTTGCTTGACATTCACATTTTTTGGATTTCCGCTTACGTTGCCTTAATTCATCCGCAAAAACTATTCCACCCACTACTCCTCCAGTTCCGGAAACATCCATGGCCTTCGCCCTCTTCTGTGCTTCCCTCCTCGCTCTCATGTCTGGTCTACCATGACACTCACACCTCCATGTTGTGGTTATTCTATCCCTAACCTCCCCCTTTGAGTACACACCTTGCGCTCGAGTTACACCAAACCCTTGTTGCTCGGCGTATGCTTTGTAATAAGCCTCCACATCTTGCCAACTCTTAAAAACCATGCCCACCTTGGGGGGTTCAACATGGTTTTCAACACCCAAATCATTGCTATCAACTCGAGTGTGTTCAAATTTCGGATTGTTGGTACTGGAGACATGTATTGAGTGTTGTTTTGGTCATGAGACACATTCGTCTTCGTTGTGCTTTGTCCATCAACTAAAGACACATCCTCTTCATCAATACTATTTCCAGAAACATCAGTCTCGAGTTCAACACCACAGCCATTGTCATTAACAACACCCTTGCAAGCAACTGATTCGGTTCTTTCAGTCATACTTTGAACCAGGAATCGAAATTTCCAAAACTAAAACCTGCATCAAATTTGTCACGTTGTATGTGGCAAGGCCAGTTTCAAGACACCACACTCCGACCTTCTTGTTCACTCAAACGCTATGCGATCACTGGACTGACACAAGAAACTTTCCCCGTCCATTTTTTTGGTCATTCTAAGTTTATTATTTAATATAGTAACTCATTAAAGTAATATGACATTTACAAAAATTATGTAACACGATATATTTTAATTACGAAATAAGTTGCTGTAGTATGTTTTGTAATATGCATAGCATAAACTACTAATTTATACGCAGCGCAATATATACCAACTCCATAGTTGTCAATTCAAGAGCTCCCATGCAAACAGAAATCTACCATCTATTGGTAATATTATACATTACATGTGTTCACATATAAATTTATATATATATATTTATATTTATATATATATATATATTTTTTTATTTTTTTTTTGGTACAGGAGACATGTGTTCACAACTTCGCGTAATGATATTTTATCAACACACATCAAAAACACCAAATATCACGGAAATTATGAACTCCCAAGTTCCCAAAACCTAAAGCAAGATTATCATCATACGTATTACCATCATTTTTGGGATTTTATAAGTATAAGACTACTAATTTCCATTGAAAATCAGCGTTTTTGTTTAAAAAAACAATTGTTCATATCTTGTATGGACTCTTATTAAATTACATAAATACATAACTTCGTTTTTAACTACGATCAACATTGATCTACATTTACACAGACTATTATAACATCCAAAAACATATGAATACTTTTGATACCTCACAATAACTTCATCAACACAACAACACAACAACATAGAGGTAAGGATTGTCATTCACTTACAAGGGAATTCAAACGAATGTGATCCAGCTGCTAAATGCAGATATCCTTTGCGGCAACTGAGCCAGACTACCGGACAAACCCGTAATGCGAACGATCTAAGGGGGGAACCTATGTCGATCTGAAAAAACTATGGAGGAGTAGTTTTGTAGCGTGCTATGCAAGAAATGATACCGACAAACTTATCTTTGAAACCAAGTTTATGCATCAAGTAACACACATTAAAATTCATTTCAATAAAAACAGCTTATGCATCAAGTAACACACATTAATCAGTTATTCATAAATGCATAACGGGGTCTAGTAATCGTGTACTTGTAGCCGAGCAGTCTACCTGCCAATTGACTCAGCATCCTAGTAATCCATTTGCTTACATGGCATCAAAGATTTACATGCTACATCAATCATAGAGATGAACTGGGGCGGGCTCGACTAAAAACAAGTCAATTATGGAAAATGATGCACACAATATTTAAAGGGAATGTCAATTATCAAGTAACACCGTCGTGGAAAAATTTATGTCAATAATGTTACACTCCCACTAAGATCCAATCAAAGCATAATTTCCTATTTTAAGAGGGACCAAGTGACCAATGTTTCTTGTTTGAACCTTCAAAGTTTGACTGAGAATGTAAAGTGGAAAGGGTGGCTGAAAGATTAAAGAGACGACTTGGAAAAGTTGCGATAACCCAAAGTCTTTGAAATGTTGGAAAAACAATTATAATTTTTGGAAAAATAATACAAGTAGTGCATATAAAAATATCATCACATATCTAGGACTACCAATACTAGTCATATGCTCATATCAAAAACAAAAGTATCAATTTTATGCAATAACAATGATGATATACCTGGTTCTGCTGCTGCTAATGCTGCAATTGTCACTGCAGCTAACTGTTTTGTCCTCAACTTTGCAGGACGGTCCACCTATTGCAAAGCGTGGTTGCCAAGCTCAGTGCGGTGAGGTCAGGATTCCATATCCATTTGGGATTGGCTCTGGCTGTTATCATGATGAATCCTATGAGATCATTTGCAATACTTCCTTTCATCCCCCGAAACCATTCTTGCCTGTTCACGATCTCCGTTTTGAGGTTATGGACATAAATTGGGATGGAAGGTACTCCGATGTATCACCAGAATATGACGATGAGATGTTAAGGAGCCAAACACTAGTAGTGAAAAACGTTTTTCATAATATCTGCAGAAGTGATAATGGAGGTGTTACTGACTCACCTGTTGTCCAGCGTGTTGACCTTCGCGGCACTCCATTTCTTTTTTCAACGCAGTTAAATGTTTTCGTGGCTAATGGTTGTGGTGCCAGCCTTGTATTAAAGAATAGTAGCAGTGAAGTCGTGACTGGATGTGCTTCAGTATGTACACACAATATTTCTAAGAAGAACATGACTAGCTGTAATGGGGTTGGATGCTGCCAATCTAGGCTGTCATCTTCAACAGACGACAGTTTCTACGGTGATGGAGAAGATGGCCTTGATTATTATGAAATAGACATGAATCATGAAGCACTATCAAATCCCCAGACTTGCAATGTGGCTGCGGGTTTACTTGACATAAGAAGAGTGACCGAATTCTTGGGGAGTTTCTCAAGTTTGACTACTGTACTCGAATGGAGTGGTCCAGCAGCAGAGGATCTGGTGTCTGATAATTTCATATGTTATACTTCCGGCTTTGGTTTTCAAACTTGTATTTGCTCACCAGGTCCATTCAAAGGCTATGTAGGGAACCCTTATCTTGGATGTCAATGTAAGTGGCAGCGTTATATTAGGCTATTCTCCACAAATATTTAACCTTCTTGAGGACAGACTAATAATTTTTACTTTTTTTTGGTTTTAGTGCTGAGAGAATGTCAGAAGTGCAAACATGGTTGTAAAATGGGTGCGTCTGGAACACAATATGTTTGTAAGAAGCATCATTTGTTTAACCTGGCTTCTATTCTTGGTAAGTGCTGCACAACTTGATAAAATTGGCCCAAATTGCTCATATAGTTTTCTTTTTATAAATAATAAAATTTATAACTGATATACTACCTCCGTTAGTTGTAATCTGCAACTTTGGGGTATTATTTGTGATATATAAAAAATTCTAAAGTTGCAGATAACAATTAACGGAGGTAATAGTTTGAGTTCCTCTGAAAATTATCTCCTTTGAACACAATGTGTTATGTGTTCATAGCTCTAGTTCCTAGACTGTCATTTTCCTCCATGGATATGTGAATGAGTTTACTCCCTTCGACTCATAATATAATTTTTGTTTCTATTTTTATGGCCAAACTTTGAAAATTTATAGTTTTACAAGAATATGGTCGTGTGAAACATAACTAAAATCGTCCCAATATGTAGTTTTATAGTATTGATTTTTTTTATAATTATGTTAATACACAATAAAAGGCATAGATCGCCTAAGATATTCGACTGTACAAATTAAAATGAGAACTACGCCTATATTATGAGAATGTTTTATGTATTGTTTGGTAACAATAGAATTCTATTTGGTAACATGTGTGTAAAAATTAGTGTTAGGGCCCCTTCTGTTTAGCTTAATTTCATTTCATTTCAGCTCAGCTCAGCTCCAATCACTTCAGTTCAGTTCCTACTTCCCTTCTCTCATAAGTCATAAACAATTCATTTCAGCTTAATTCAGTTCAGTTCAAGCCTAATCAGTTCAGTTCAGTAGTTTTCAATAAATCAGAAAAGGCCCTAAATATAGTTCCAACTTATCTTTACTAGAGTCATTAATGACTCTCTACAGGCTAGGATATGAGAAGCACTTGATAATATGAGGAGTGTGAATTATTACCTCGGTACCTCCGTTTAATATTATTTGCAACTTTAGAGGGTGCAAGGAATAATAGAAAAAAATTGTTTGTGAGTGTAAGATAGAGAGAGAAATACATGGATGCATGTAGACCTTTACCGACACAATAACTCGACCTGATCGGATTCCAAACCCGTTTTGCTAAAAGAGAACCTCCTAACCCAAATGACCAGAATTAGACCCGATTTAACCCATTTAAAATAATTTGTAATGATCTGAGCAATCCAAACCACTCGTACCAAACAACCCGAAATTTGACCCGAACCTGACCCATTGGCTCGAATGGACACGTCTAGACTCTAGATGCATGTGATAAGGAAATAGATAGAGAGAAATGACAACCTAAAAAAGAAACAAAATATTTGTTGCAATTAATGTATAACATCCATTTTCGACAAAAATTGCAAATAATATGAAACTGAGGTAGTTTTAATTTAGGTGAAACTTAAATCTTTTAGGTATTCCCTCTATTTCTATTTGTTTTCCCCATAACCTAGTTTTGGATGTCCCTTAAAAATTGCCTTTTTATTTTTTATTTTTATTTTTATTTTTTTTCTCTAATATACTTCGTAGTAAGATTAATAACATGCCCCTACCACTAAATCTACTCGCATATACTCATAAAACTGAAAGGACAAACACACTCCCATGTGTTTTAATTTAATCCTTAGTAAAGCTCTTTTTGTCTATGAGACAAACAAATAGGTGGACAAAGAGAGTAATAAGTATCCATTCCCCTTTTTTTTTGTCAACTCATAAGTCACTTTTTCATTCGGGTTGTTTTATTTGTTTATTCACTTTTACTTCATTCAATTTTTGACATCCTCATGTTACTATTGTACCCCTTTAATATCACACCTTTTTCATATCCTTTCTCTTACTTTATTCACTTTTTTTTTTCTTACACAAATTTATCTTAAATTGTGTATCCATAGTAAATGAGTAGAGTATAAAAGTACGAAAGTAGTACAATACATTAAAAGTCAACCTATGGATCTTGCCATTAGTAGGTATGCTAGTTTTGAAGTTGATGCTTATTATTAAAGGAGATTTATAATAATTTGGACGGATTTTTTTGTGAAAAATTCGTACTACTCCCTTTTTATTCTTTTGTTTGTTCCATTTGGTGAGATTCAAATGGAAGTGGAATGTAATAATTTGGTTTTTCTATACTTTAAGACATAGTCATGTGGGATATTGTTAGATACGTCTTGATTTTTAATTTCTAAATATGCAATTCTTATAATTTTTATAATGCATAGCTTGAGATATTTTAATTACAATATTACATTGAAAACCGTGTTGATACCAAATAGGACAACCATTTATAAAGACATGGATTAGTATCTCTTGTTTTCCTTTGTTGTATAAAATAGAGGTGTTAGTATGAAATTAGGGTCTGTCTGTTTTATCTTACTAATCCCTCCTTCCCAAATAAAATTTTCATTTGACAAAAACAATTGATTTATATGGGAGGAGGAAGTGTGTAGAATACATTAAAAAGAGAGTAAAGTATAAGAAATGTGAATGGATCACAAATAATAAGTACTAGAAAAGTACTAAAGTTCATGCACATCAGCGCATGGGTAAGAGCATAAATATATAGAGAAAATATGAGGGTATTTTAGTTAGCTGAGTGAATAAAAACTTTAAATAAATGAGGGTACTTAGTTATTTTTATAGTGTCTAAAAATAGAACAATATTTTGAACGCCTAAAAAAGAAAACGGAACTATATTTGGGGTGGAGGGAGTATACTTTATTTTCTCATAATTTAGAAAATATAAGTTAAAATAAAATAGAATTAAAAGAATAAGTTTATATAAAATAAATTCTAAAAAAAAAACTAAGCTCGGATAAAATAAGTCAACTACGATTTACATTTACTTTAATCATTAGTTTGAAGATCTTTGATTTTGAGGTATGTGGTCATCTTCGGGTGCATGATTATTTGGGTCGAATCCAGATGCGCTTTGGGTCATGTTTGTTATACTAATAAGCAATAAACAGAAATAACTTATCTCTTGATGCGTGAACCAAACTGACAATAGCCGCGTCGTGGAGAACCACTGACCTAAAAGACGATTCCGCGCTACCTCCCGGTGCAGTAGACAATTGCGGTCGCCCTCCAGGATAAGCACGGCGCCGGAGTTTATGTGCACTCACAAACCCGACTGGAACTCAGAATACTTGCCCAGAAAACAGAACAGGAAGAACATGTGTTTAAATAATTTTAGAGAAGAGAGAAGACTGATTGTGTGTTATGTTTTGGCTGAGAAAACCACCGAATATTTATAGGGTGAAGAGGAAAAACGGGAAGCATAAAAGGTGGGAAGAACCTGGCCAAGAAGATGACCAGATTAATCTAGTCAGTCAACAAACGAGGCAAGAAACAAGGGAGTGAATTAATCAGCTAAAATCAAGGGATTAATGGCTGATTAATTCCCAACGGATACTTGGAATATTCTGTTAACAAGGAAAAGGAAATAAAATTTCTCCAAAAAGATAACAAGGACCCACGCCCGCGCATCGCATTCCCCAAGACCCCAAGTCCCGAGGCCCGAGCCCGACCCGGCCCGGCTCGGCGCGCGCGCGCGCGTGTGTGTGTGGAGTAACACACACCTCCAACTTACTCAACTAAGTAGTGCTAAAGCACTACATTATAAAAACAAGGAAAAACCTTCCTCCCCAATCAATGTGGGACTTTTCCCCTTCCATTGTTTTTCTCTCTCTCTCTCTTATTTTTTCCTAACACTCTAGCATTATATCAAGAACTTCCAACAATGTTCGGCTCTACTTCCATTGGGTCTATTTTGATATGATTGGGTGTATAATTGTTATCCTACTAGTTGGGCCCAAGTCAAATTGCGTGAAGTGATTTTGGGTAGAGTCCGGGCTTCGAGTTGGGTAATTGGTTACATGTCTGTTACTAATTTTCACTTGGATAACTAATAACTTCCACGTCGAATCAAATCTAGTGAGCCAAACAAAGCCCTCAATGTATGAAATTTATGCCGGGATGTTTAAAATGATTGCTTATTTCCCTTCTATGGTACAATCTTTAAACTTTTCTAGTCTTACTGAGAAAGTTTTATTCCAATCTTGCAGAAACTAAGGTCTTACTTTGTTTTTGCCTATTTCGATGTTGTCTCAGGATTTAGCGTCAGTACAGGATTAGTGATGTTACTCCTAGTTTGTTATTGGCTTTATAGATTGGTGAAGAGGATAAAAGAGGTTAGGCTTAAAGCTAAATTCTTTAAGAGAAATGGTGGTTTACTATTGCAGCAGCAAATCTCCTCAAGAAATGGTATTGTTGATAAAACTAGAATATTTGGGTTTTGTGAGTTATAGAAAGCGACAAACAAGTTTAGTGAAGATAGAATTATTGGTCAAGGAGGGCAAGGTACAGTCTACAAAGGAATGTTAGTGGACGGAAGAATTGTGGCCATTAAGAAATCTAAGAAGGTAGACAAGTCTCAGTTGGAACAATTTATTAATGAAATGGTTATTCTTTCTCAAGTCAATCACCGGAGTGTGGTCAAATTGTTGGGTTGTTGTTTAGAGACAGAAGTCCCGTTGCTTGTCTATGAGTTCATTCCAAATGGAACTCTATACCAGCATATTCATGATCCGAGTGATGATTTTCAAGTTACTTGGAGAATGCGTTTACAAATTGCTTCAGAATCAGCTAGTGCTCTGTCATACCTTCATTCATCTTCATCTGCTCCAATATATCACAGGGACGTCAAATCCTCCAATATACTTTTGGATGAAAAATACAGGGCAAAGGTTTCTGACTTTGGAGCTTCAAGGGCCATTACCATTGAGGAAACTCATGTGACCACTTGTGTTCAAGGCACATATGGTTATTTGGACCCAGAGTACTTCCAATCAAATCAATTCACTGAGAAAAGTGACGTGTATAGCTTTAGAGTAGTCCTTGTTGAGCTCATAACTGGAAAGAAACCGATTTACCCCAACAAATTGGGTGGGTATATAAGCTTGGCTACTGAGTTTCTCTTTCATGTGGAAAATTCTTGTCTGTCTGATATGTTAGACACTTCTGTTTCTGAAGAAGCTACTGAAGAGGAGCTAATTGCTGTCGCTAACCTAGCAAAGCAATGCCTGAATATGAATGGAAAACAACGGCCTACAATGAAAGACGTTGCAGTGTTGCTTGATGGAATTAGGTCACCCTATGTGTCCAAGCCAACAAAACCAGAATATTTGAAGAGTGAGTGTGAGGTCATGGAGTGTAATTCCCCTTTTAGTAGAGGCACGTCCTTTTGGGACAACAGCCCTCGCACTTCCTTCTCTATTGAAGCCTTAACACTTATGGCTGGTGGCTGACAGTTTAATGTATCTGTTGATCATTTGATGTCTTGTGGTGCTATCTTACATTGTTGAAAATTTGTCCTTTTTTTGTCCCTTTTTGCTATTTGAACTTTCACATGTATATTCCGTCGAATTTCCATAACATGACGGGGTTCTGCCCTTCTGTTGCAATAGCTCTCAGAATTTTGCATGCAACTCTTCTTCATTGGTTGCATATATATGAAATGAATCAAAATACTTTGTTTGTTCTTTAGTATCTCTTAGTGAGCTTTTGTCTGTCTTTTTTTTTTTTTTTTTTTTTATTTTTAAACCTTGCAGCAACCATGCAGAATGAAATTTGCGTCCTTCCCTTGAGAGAGTGCATGAAATATTGTTTCTTGGTCGTCTGTTCAGTGTGATCAGTATGGTGTTAGTTAGCGGAAACAGATTTGTATGTATACATGCCAGGCATATGTTAATGCTAAGTTGATGCTTGATTGCTTGTTCACTCGAAAGTATTTTATTTTTAAACTTTTATTACTGTCCTCCGCTAACAATTAATGGGTGGTATTGTGCAGTAATGAAAATTCTTGAGTAAAAAACCATGTTTGGGGACTTAATTGATTTATTGTTGATATTAACATATAACATAACATTTTTCATGAAAATTGACTACTACAGATCAATTTTCCTTGAGATTTAATTGTGTTTGGTAAGGAATTAGGGATGGAGTTATGGTGGTGTTTGAAGTTGTCGAGGACTTTGGTGCAATCCAAATGCAACAAGGAGGGTGTGGAATCAAAGTGGGAAAAGGAAGATGGAAGTATTACAGAAACAAATATTTTGACTACCTTTCCCTTGAACAACCCCGTACAAAATGGGCTACATGAACTAATAAAGGAGTTCTTAGAAAATCACCTATCCTAGTACTACTCTCAATCATTGTAGCTCATGTCAAGCAATTTGACAAAGTTTTAAAGTAGGATACATATACATAATATTGTCCACCATAAGTCAGGTGTGCAATTCGGGTCGAATCCAAATGTAATTGGAGCTAAGCTTTGGTGAACTGAGTGGGGCATACTAAAAAAAACCATATATACTACATTCGTTTCTTTTTAATTGCAACAAAGGAATTTTTTATGTTGTGTAAAAAATACCCCTTAGTTGCAACTAAAAAGTAACAAATAGTTTATAATTAACCATAATACTTTTTTTGGTGGACAAGAGGGGCCAGCTCCAATAGTTGACTGACTTGACTCAACTACTCAACTCATATGACTTAGTTGATGGGAGTTGGATTCTTGTTTAGTATACTTTTCTCTCATTAATAGCAAATGGGAATAAGAAAAGGAGACGGAGGAAGTATTTTGACCGGAAATAGGAGTCTTGACTTTTTGCACAAGAAATAGGAGTCTTGACTTTTTGCACAAGAAGATGAAAGGAACTCCCGATGACTTAAAAAAGTCATAGTTGTACTGCTTAAAAAGTTGAATAAGCTTATAATAATACAATGTAGTGATAACAGAAGTAGGAAGAACATACACATATCACAATGCTGATGTCCCTTTTTCTGTTTCTCCTGCTGGCGTGCTTAGTACTGCAGCTAACAACATCATACTCCCCTCCATCCTATGCCAAGCCTGGTTGCCAAGAATACTGCGGTGATGTCCTGATTCCATATCCTTTTGGAATCACTCCTAACTGTTACTACAATAAGTTTTATGAAATCATTTGTAACACTTCATTTCGTACCCCTAAACCATTCCTGCATAAGTTCAATCTAGAAGTGATGGGTATACAGTATAAGGAACAATATCTACTTGTAAGAACTGCTGTCCATAATACATGCAGGTCTAATGCTAGTATTGATTTTAGAGGTAGTCCATTTGCTTTCTCTAGTTGGTCGAATGTTCTTGTCATGGAAGGTTGTAGTGGCAGTATTGTCTTAAGAAATAGGAGTGGAAACATCTTGAGTGGTTGTGCTACCGTTTGTGGAAAACATACTACTGTTGAGAAAGATTTATATGGGGTTGAAGGCTGTCAAGCCTTGTTAACTAACACTGAAAGCTCCTTTGAGTTTTACGAGTTGGATCTTGATATTGCAGCAAATTCTTCTACTTGCGCCGATATGAGAATAGGATTAATGGACAGCCTCTCAGTAAACGAGCTCTCCAAAACCACAGTCCCAACAACACTGAGTTGGGCTGCTCCAGCTTCATATATACAGGCCAGTGCATCAGATTATCATCACCATTATTATTGTGATAGTATTAGTTCTGACACAGCTTGTTCCTGCCAGACATACTATGAAGGAAACCCCTATCTTCCATATGGATGTCAAAGTAAACAACCTATCTTACAAATCATTTTTTACTTACTTCATGATGGACACTGTTTTTACTTGATAATTTTGAGGTTAACTAATCAAGTCCCTTGTTTTTTTTTTCTTTGTTTTTTTTTTAGTTGTGAAGGAATGTAGGAAGTGCAGGCATGGTTGTGATACTACGGGATATCACTATTACTGCAGGACAAATCCATTGTTAGAGTGGGGATCAGTACTTGGTAAGAACTTCATTGATATTTGTTCAGCTATTTAAGCGTTTTACTTAGCTGTAATTTGCCAATTTTCTTTCCTATAAGAAGATTAGTTATCCAGTTTATGACTTTGCGTTCAGATCATTGTAATGTGACATATCCATTGATTGAGGTGTATTTTCTAGATGGGGTTGGCTTTTCATTCCTTACCATAATGGAAAGCCTTAACACTAGCATCTTAAAGAGATTAGAGTCTGTCTAAATAGCCATGCAGGATTGCAGCCCATTAAAGAGGTTGAATTTGAAGTGATTAGTGATGGGTTGTTTTTACTGTAAAACTAATGAGCTGGAATCATTTTCTCTATCTCCTTTCCAATAATGAAATCATTATCTACAGCTTAGCATCCCCATAATGTTGCTAACCTTATTCAGATGTCCAGATTGACGTCTTTGCAATCTCCATAATATTGAGTTCCTGATGTACTCTAAACATCTGCATTCTAAATATCCTCAACCTACATCCTAGGTGTTGCTAATTTGCGAATTCAAGTTTCATTATTATAAATAATTGGATTTCAGATTGTTGATCACAGAAACCAGACCATCATAGGTCTTATCTTTGATTAACAAGTAATAATCATCTTTCAATTATCTTGGGATAGATACAATATTGTATAGCCTCATTAGAGGATGTATGCTTGCTTGGAGACATCATCGTGCTAAAGTCTTGTATCCAGACTATATGAATCCAAAAACTTAACATAATGTTTTTATATGTTTTTGTGATGCTTGTTTCAGGATTTAGCTTAGGCATGGGATTGATGGTGCTGCTCTTTGGTTGCTATGGGCTCTATAGAGTAGTAAAGAAAAGGAGAGAGATTCGAAATAAATCTGACTACTTCAAGAGAAATGGTGGCTTGTTGTTGCAACAATCATGTTCTAGTGAGGGTGCCCAGAGTACGAAAGTTTTTCTTGTTACGGAGTTGGAGAAGGCCACTGACAACTTCAACAAAAACAGAATCCTTGGTCAAGGTGGCCAAGGCACGGTTTATAAGGGTATGTTAAAGGATGGGAGAATCGTGGCCATTAAGAAGTCTAGAAAAGTAGATGAGAATCAGTTAGAACAATTTATCAATGAAGTTGTTATTCTATCTGATCTTAATCATCGGAGTGTGGTCAGATTACTTGGTTGTTGTTTAGAGACAGAAGTTCCTTTGCTCGTGTATGAGTTTATTCAAAATGGGACACTTTATGAGCATATTCATGATGCAAGTGGAGATTTTCATGTTACTTGGACAATGCGTCTACAAATGGCAGCAGAATCAGCTGATGCTATAGCATACCTGCATTCATCTTCATCTGCCCCTATTTATCACAGAGATATCAAGTCCGCAAATATACTTTTGGATGCTAAATTTAGAGCGAAAGTTTCAGATTTTGGGGCCTCAAGAGCCATCGACATTGAACAGACACATGTGACTACATGTGTTATTGGGACGTATGGTTATTTAGATCCAGAGTACTTCCAGTCAAATGTATTCACTGAGAAAAGTGATGTTTATAGCTTCGGGGTAGTCCTTGTTGAGCTTATAACTGGCAAAAAACCAATTTGCCCAACCAATGATGGGGGATGGATTAGTTTAGCTGTTGAATTTCTGTCCCACATGGAAAATTCTCGTCTTTTTGATATTTTGGATTCTCGAATTTTAGAAGAGGGAAAGGGGGAGGAGTTTGTTGCTGTTGCTAACCTTGCAAGACAGTGCCTAAATATGAATGGAAAAGAAAGGCCTACTATGAAAGAAATCGCGATTTTCCTAGATGAGATCAGGTCATCCCATGTGTCTTATTCCATGGAACCAAATTCTATGGTTGGCAAGGAAGTGATGATGGAATTGAATGATAAGCATGTTGGTTCTTCAAGTACAAGCTCATTCTTTCCTGGTGTTGACACGGGTGCTTACTCCACTGTGGTCCTACGAGCTATGGCACATACATTATGATGTAAGATACTTGAAAACTATAGCTAAGGAAGGTTTCATGAAATTATATTCATAGCAAAATGAAATTTATATTTCTGAGCATGTATTTTGTTAGGATGACCTTATCCTGAATTGAATACCTTATCCAAAAACTTTGTGGTGCAACATGTAGCTAATTGTGAACAGAATGTATTAAGGAAGGTCATTGTAATATATTTGTATTTTTAGCTTTTCAGGTTTTTTCTTTTTTATCTCATAAGGTAATGCACTAATGCTGATATCTACTGTTTTTTCATTTAATATAATTCACCGGCTAGAGATCTGAAAAATGATGAAGCTTCTCTCTTTCCGTCTATTTTTTTTAAAACTGTTTACATGAAATTTGCAAATAACCTGGAAATTCACAAACATCTCCCTATTGTAAATTTACCAAATCTAAAGTACTTTTCACGCATTCACTATATGCCAACTTTTTCGTGGTGGATACTTCTACAATCTTTACTTCTGCAAATATGTTGAATGATCATGTGTTTGATGCTACTGAAAACATCACCTGCCTATAACTATAATCAAGAAGAATGTCTTTCGCTGCCAAATCAGTCACGTTGCTTCTGTTATAATTCTTCACAGTTTAATTTTTTTCCCAGAAGCTAGAGCTACAACTTCATGCAGGAGATCTCACAGATTTATAATGGCTAGCAGCCTCATACTGTGCTAAATCATTTTTTGGTCAAAAAAAAAAAAAAAAAACTGTTCCTATAGCTCAAAGGTTCCTCATAAATTCTAATGGTAGCCTGGTAGGCAGTTAGGCACTTGCAGATCAACAGACGTGTTCCATGTTTAGAAACTGCAGTAACTAAAAGATACACAAATCATTAGTTCTCGTAGATTTGATTTTAAAAACGAGTAAGAAAAAGGACGTATTGAGTTAAGAAATACACCACACAGAACTTCAATAACTAGGAATTCTTATGGTAGCTTGCTAATTCCTTTGTCTTCTGCTAGGACTTAGATGTCTAACAGGGATTAAGAAACTACGAAAAGCTAACAGTTCAATGACAGTGAAATAGAACCATGATGAATCAAGAGAGTTGAGAAATTACTTTACAAATTTCAATTCCTGGCTGTTACTTATATTGCAAACTATTCAAGTCATGAATTTTAACTGATCAATTCAACAAAATGTTTTGCCAAGTAACCATTCTTTTGCTTGTTCACTATCGCTTGGTTTAGGCCGGGAAGCCAGATCATAATACCTAAAACAAAACACACAAACTGAAAAGTAAAATAAGACAGCTTAGTAGAAGCATAAACAATAAGCTACTAACTTGCTAATCTGCTAGTGATGCAGCAGTAGCACATAATCTTATTCTTGAAACTAACAGGACGAACGGACTTTCACATGGTTCTGATGAACCCTCATTCAGTAAGAGCAATTCTGTCCATAATCTTTGAGACAACATCCTTAGACTCCTTCAGCAGTTTAATACTCTTGTTCAGCCTCTCTCTCTTTGTTGCTACAGATGGAGACTCCTCCAGCATCCTTTCAATGCCTCCCCCATACGGCCCCATCAGCTCATTCACTATCTCGTACTCTAGTTCTTTGTTCACCAGATTCTGAATACTGAACAGCAGATGCAAGGCCATTGAATCAACAAGTCTTCTTAGAACAATCTTCCAGTAAGCTGTCATCCTAATCTTCATGTCTAAAGCTTGCTGTGCCACATGCTTGTGTATCCTCAAATGCTCAATTTTAACCTCACCAAACCCTTTCATTTTCACAACTGGTTTCTCAGACTCGTCCTCAAGAACCCTCATGAATTCTTCTTGGCTGGTCATCAGCTCAGTCCAAATGGTCATGTACTCAGGATTACAAGTGTAATCAGCAAGCTTTTCCATCTCAACAATTTCCACAACGCGCTTAATAGATTGATCTTTCATCTTATTGATCAGGCTGTTTGCAGCCCTCCTAGTTGAAGAATGAAGCGGTGGGTAATTGTCACAGTGATGCATCAGCACTTTCACCACCACATTTTCAATGTACTGCCACACCTTGTTAACAAAATCCACTGGACTTCCAGAAATTCCCTTAACCTTTCGCTGCAGAATGGTAAGAAACCCCCCACGAGGAAGGAAATTTGGAAGTCCAATACCCTTTGCCTCCTCCAAAACCCGAACCTCTTCCATCAGAAATTTGGTGTTTTCTTCTTCAGTTCTCATAGACTGAAGCTGCTCAGAAAACCAATTAAGCATTTCCGCCAAACGAGCAGTACAATGCATACCAGAATCATCAGGATACTCATCATATTCACCCCTAATCAAAATCTTTCTGAGAGATTCCTTTGCAGACCCCATGATCTGCATAAACACCGCCATTGCCTCTGCCACAGATGATAAATTCTGAGGCATGTTATTCAGTTCAGCAACATTGGCATTCAGTTTTGCATTTATCTGCATAACAATATTAGGCAAACATTTAGAGATTATACTAGCTTGTATATGAACCAACCTTTGAGCCAATACAGGAATCCCCACAATCGAGTCATCAATCCTCGACAGCAAAGGGTGAGACCCAAACAGCCTTGCCTCCTCCAATCGCGCCTCCTCATAAGTTTCCTCCCCAATTCTGTTCCTTACACACACATACCCTAGTCCAATGCTAACATCATCATTCGTAACCTTCTCCAATAAGCCTTCTGGAGCCTTATCTGCCTTAGTCACAACAGCAAGTGTCCTCTGACCAGTTTTATCAACACTCTGAGACATCATAATAGACTCACACGTCGAAAAATCAACTGTTGCAGATAACACATTCAGGACAATACTCTCCTCTGGAGTAATATACTCCATAATAATATCCCGAATTTGTTCATATATATTCTCAGGCTGCCCATGGACAGGAACCCGAGTGATACCGGGCAGATCAACCATTGTTAAATCAGGCACACCATGCTTCTTCACAACTAATGTTATAGGAGCATTAGATATCCCCTTAGCATTACCCGCGATTTCTTGAGTAGCAAAGTTGATAGCATCGGACACATTTGCTTCATCAGTCCTCACATTTTTACCCATGTACTCAAGGAAGAGTTCAGGGTCAGGACTAGAATGATGCTGCAGGCGCATAATAAGCGGAACCCGGGTGCATATACCTTGCCCCCTAGGGAGGCTAATCCCAGCTAAGGACTCTAGCACACTTGATTTGCCAGAGGACTGATCACCAACTACGACGATAGTTGGTAACTGAATCCCTTCATTACTTTCAGGTTTCTTAGCTTGTCGACTGCATCAAGGAGAGGCCGAATACGGTCATTGTAAGAAGAAATCAGGGGTGGTGGTGGGGTGATATCAACATCTTCTGTATGAAGTGGTGTGTGAATTGGTACAAGTGACTTGCTATCGTCGTTAATGTTTGTTTTTGAAGCTCTACCACTGGATTTTGGTTTGTTTTGTAGTACCATTTTTTTAGGCAGTTGGTAAAAGCACGTAATCTAGTTACAAGTAGGAAATTGTTGGTTGTTTCTGTTGTATGAACGATGAAGTATGAGTATTTATAGTGAAATGTTACGAATTTACGAGTGATTTGGTGGAAGTTGGAGTGTTGCATGCTAATGTAAATGTAAATGAAGACCTTTGGATAACCCAAAAAATTAAAATGATTAGGAGTATCTATGCATAAGTAATTACAGTAACAAGACATATTTTTGAAGAAGGGAGACAAGCAGGTTGCAGGGCAATTATTGGTGTTCAGTAAAAGAAGTGGGAGACGTTTGGTTTATTTAAGCTTGTTAAGCAGTGAGTATTGATTAATGAGTTTATGATTGTTAATACCATTAAATCATTACTCATATTTAGATGTGGAATGGGAAATGGTTGATATTCTAGTACTGTGGGTGGAGTAATTACAGTAGTCGTTTGTGGAGTAGCAAAAACTTTTAATTAACCCAAATTAGTTTATTCATATGAAGTTAATACTTTAATGTAGTACTCTTTTTTGAAGTTAAAAGTCATGATTTGAAGTACGGAGTTCAAAGTGTCTTTTTTTTAACTACATCCAAAAGCTGAGTATAACATGACACTTAGGGCCTGTTTTGATTGTTTGAACTGAGCTGAACTGAATTAAATATTTACTAAGAGAAGGAAATTAAAAACTGAATTGAACTGAAAATACTTTGAAGAGAACAGGCCCTTAAACTTGTACGGATTACTATATACCATATACGGAGTAGAAATCTATGTTGTAATAGATTAGTATAGATCTTATATATTTAAATCCCAAAAATGATTTAATGAGTGTAATTGCCTTGACACAAGCCCAACACATAGTGTACATATGTTTGATGTACCTAATGTAAATGATTTTTGTAAGGTAGGAAAAAATACTACTACGTAATAAATCGGTATATCTTACAAGTCAATCTATTCCAAAATTCTTTGCTATACACTTGGCCAACTAAGCTAGTTGCAACATCTATATATTGTACGAATATATAGCACTTAAAAAATGAACATACGTTTTCAAAGCCCCATGGTTACAAAAAAAACTCCGCAGTTCTTACAAAATTAAACTCCGCATGTTCATTTCAGATGGACATATAACAAAGGGTGACTCTGCTAGTCGCGAAGTCTACAGATTTGTGAGAGTTGCAGCTTGCAACTACCTTAATATTTTAATATGTTCAAATGCCTTGAAAGTTTTCCATCTACCTAATTCTAGCAAACAACCAGTGACTAGAAACAAAATGAAAGGGGAAACATCATTTCATAGTTTTTTTCTTTTTAGGCTTCACACTCTTGACAAAAGACACCATCTTCTCATCAATCCTTCCGTTAGTGAAGAAATTGGCTAGTCTTGTATCATCTTCATCCCCCTCTTGGTTCTCAAGCAATACTTTTTCAAGGGCATGCCGCCAACAAATGATGGCAGGTGTCTTCCAACAACCGCATTTTTTCACTCCTTTCAGTGGCTTCTCGTACATGAACTGAAAAACAGAAGATCAAGAACAAATTTACAGTTTTGAATCATGCACTCCCCAGTTCTCTTTTGAAGCATATTAAGGAAAAGTTTGTCATCTTCCATAATACCCTTGTTGAAAATGGCAAGCAACAATGTAAATAAACAAAGTTCATAAACAATGGCAATCTCTTTTGAAGCATTAGCAAGCAATTGTAGGTGTCAAATGCCAAAAAAAATTCATCTCACACTAAGCACTAACAGAAGTCACATGATATATAATATGCACTAATTTATCTTGAACAAAACATGCATACATATTATGCAATTATGAGAGTTGAGCAGAGATTTATGTTACTGTATGCATGATTACTATACATGATTCTGTTATAGTTGCCTTATTTAGCATTGTCTACATATTATTTCTTCGAAAGTGAGTTATATATGATCCCAAAATTTTCTCAATAGCATCTATTTATGAATTAAGTGGTACAAAAGGCACATTTACTAGGAATCAAATGGAAACTGCAACTACAGATCATATGATTTACAAGAGAGGATGAAGTACCTTAAGCACTTTGTAAATTGGAATGAAGTCGTTATATATAGATATAGACTCTGGACGAGGTGCAAGCCACAAAAGAGCCTCGACAAAGGTGACAGGACTACAGGAGTACGTTTTATAAATGATGCACGAAGTGATACTATCAAATGCTTGATGCCATGGAGGGGAGGGCGAGACTTCATCCTCACTTTTTCTGGAACTATAAGATCCTTTATTGACAAACACAACACCACCAAATACAAATCATTAATTTTCCAATCCAATAGACATAAAAGCAATGTGATGAAAACACTAAAAAGAAATACAAAATGAGTCAAGGAAGAACCATTCCTTATATTACCTCTTCAAAACCAACACAGATTGACAATTGTTCACTATTGCCTAGCTTGGAGAGAAACTTAACGAGTCTAGCATACCACTTATCGTTCTTAATATCAGCCTTTAGGTAAACGGTAGCCTTCGTCAACTTGAAAGAACACTTTCCTTGAAAGGTTATAAGATCATCATCTGCGTAGTGAAAGATTTTCAAGTTGGGAGTATCAATTTGAATGGTTAACAAACTCCTACAACGCTCAAATTCCAAACAGGTTAGATGTTGACTTGAAAAGGAAACGTCTTCTAGATTGTGGCACTCATATAGAAACAATTTTTCAAGGACAGGAGCATCTTCAAGAAGCGTATTCAATTCAGAATCATACAAGCTAGAACCAACTAGTTTCAGAAATTTCAAATTCTTGCAATCAGAAAACTCAATCTCGGATGACTGTAAAACTTCTTCCCACACGTCTTCATACACATAAATGAACTTCAAAAGACTCGGTGCATCAATCACAATCACCTCAAGCTCATCACAATTTTGCCCAACATCAAGCTTCACAAGTTTAGTGAGACCAAACACTTCAAGCCTTGTAAACCCCTTGCAACTTTTCACAGCTAAAGCCTCAAGATTAGGGATGCTAACAGCAAGACTCCCCATAAAACCCTCATCTAAATAAACATTCACGAGGCTAAGCTTTGTCACAGAAGGCAATTAGGTATTTGCCAAAGAAGCCGAAATCAACTCACACCCTTTCAAATTCATCTTAGTGATGGAGTTCACACTAAGCACACTCTTAGGCAAACTATACCTAGGACCATCCCTACCACCAATTTCCAAGCTTAGTGTTTTAACGCGACAACCAACAACACAATCAAGCCAATGATCCAACCGCGACTTCGACTCCAACTCATACTGAGGTATATAAAGTTTGAGCACTTCCAACTTCGAAATCGACCCCAGGGTTCTATCAAGAAAAGCATAAAATTCCTCCCTTTCCTTAACAATTGACTCCCTTTTCATTCTAGCAGAATCATCATCATCACTAGGCAAATCATCCACATCCAATAAGCTATTAAGGTTAAACCTTCCAAAATCAAAAATGGGTAATTGAATCCGTAATGCACGCCAACTGCTCGATAAAATGCTAGTTCTAGCTGCATCCCTAGTTGACAAATACGAAAGTATATGCGTTTTAATGGGTTCTGGTAAATTAGATATTCGTTCTGAATTTTGAATCCTCTTCTCCATATCTAATGCAAAATATGATAAAATGTACCAGCATTAGCAATATGATATAGAGCAGTTATACTTTGATATTAATATATAATCTTGTTGTATACAGAAAATATGAGATGGGGAAAAGGAAAAATTGCAGAAAATTTAAAGTTTGATAAAGAATTAGCGTTTACCTTAGAAATTGGAGCAAAGATGAATGTAAAAACCCTAGATAAAAGTGAATTGTGCTGTCTTCAATTTAACTGCTGTGTTGAGGCTTCTTGTTTGGTAAGCAGAGTTTTGGAAACTTTTTAGCTTATAGCATTATTTAAGATTTCATTTTAAAAAGCTAATTTGGGTATTTGGTTAATACAACTATACAAGTATGAGTATCTTATTAAAAGAGTTGTGAGACCTAAAAAGTTCCTTGTAAGAGCTTTTTATAATTAGTTTATTAAAGAATTAGATTTTGGGTATTAAATATAAATTACACTAACACGACTAACAATAAATATCTATTTACCAAACACTTTTATAATAATCAAGTCTTTACAACTAGCTAGTCAAAAAAGCTAGTCAAACCAGTTAATACAATCCGCTATATTGATCAGCTAACACCTAATTACCAAAAAGGGTCATAAATTACACTACGATATTTTCGAATAATACACATAGTACTATATTTTCAAAAGTAATATGAATCAAATGGCATATGAGTAAATAAGTGGATAGCTTTGGTTAAAATATAACCATGAATAACAATCTAGTCATTCAAAATGCGAGGGAATGATAATGTCAATAAATGAATTATCACTCCAAAGGTCCCTTCAAATATATATGTAATCCATATATAAATAAAATATAGTATACTCGTGCAAGCACAATACACATTCACAATTAACTTTAGGTATACTCGGGTGATCGAAGCTAAGAGCATGGGCATTGGTGAGTCACAAGCCTACTCACAACACTATCTCTCTTCTTCTGAGCTACCTTACCATTGCATACGGTGACTCGTTACATACTCACAAAGAGGGGAAGCAACGTCTGTTGATGCTCTGATGAGTAACTGACATATGCATGGGCTTTGCTGACTCTTTTATAAAGGAATCTCATATTTATTTGTTGGTCCAATTACCACATGACAACTCATCCAAATTGCTGAACATTTGCATGAGATGTTGTTTTAGTCCAACAGCTCTCCAACGGCTCTATTATTTGGAGCCTTTCGTGTTGATATTATTACTCTAACGGTAATTTTTCACTTCATTTAAACATATTTCCAAAAAATAATTTCACCAACGGTATAATTATAATTTTATCTATAAATAGAGCCTAATATTGATATAGTTTTTCACCCTTAAAATTTCACTCTTCTTTTTTCATTATAAAAATATTTTGTGATTATGGATCTTAATAATCCTAATTACGGAAGTGGTTCCTCTCAAAATAATCCAAATAACCAATCTTCCAATTCTCCAAATTTTCAAAGTAATTTTCATTTTGATCCAAATAACCCTAATAATCCAAATGCTCAAAGGATGTTATTTTATAACATTCCTAACCAACCAACGCATCCAAACCAACAATTTGTACAACAATTCCCAAATCAATTTCCAAACCAAAATTACACCCAACAATTCTCAAACCAATTTTTAAACCAAAATTTGCAACAAATTCCCCAAAATTATCCTTCCGGTTTTATGTTCCCAATGTCGCAACATTATGGTGTGAACCAAATAATTCAAAACAGTCCAGCAACTCCCGAGGGAGAAAGAAGCAGTAACTTAACCCCACCCGATGATCCAAGGGTTCCACAACAAGCCAATGATGATGCTGATGGTGTTGGTGATGATGATGTTGTTCAAGGTCCCCACGGGAGCAACACTAATGTTAGGGCAGAAAAATGGGGTGCAAAAGAAGATGATGCCCTCGTTTCGGCTTGGGTAGAATGTGCAGTTGAAGATCCAGAGACGGCAACTGATCAAAGTTTGGCCGTAATGTGGAGGAACATAAAATCCCTTTATGATCAAGCTAGAGAAGAAAATCCATCCACCATGCGCCCTAGAACTTTAAGATCTATTAAAAGTCGGTGGGCAAGAATAAATAAAGATGTGAGTATATGGGTTGGTTGCTATAGTGAAGCGAAAAAAAGGTATAGGAGTGGTACCAACACTCATGATGAAATGACCGAAGCTCATGAAATATATAGAGGTACCTGTAATGGTTCACGCTTTGGTTTAATTGGTTGTTGGGAGATGTTGAGAGAGTTAGACAAATGGAAGCCAATGGACCTGGATTTACCTTCTAGTGATGGTGGCAATTCGAAAAGATCAGAACCAGATACTCCAACTGATGAAGGTCCAAAAACTCATACTCGTCGCCGCCGTCCTGACGAGGTGAAAGCATCTAAAAGAAAAGGTAAATCTGTTGTCAATTCTGGAATTCAAATTGGGGGTAGTTCTGAAATTAAAAATTTAGAGTCGTTTACTCAAGCCCTATCAGAGATGAATGTAATGAAAGGTCAACACAAAGATGTTGATGAAAGGCGAATTGATGTAGCAGAACGTATGCTAGAGTATCAGAAGGAGCGAGATGCCATCAAAGCTCGGAAGAAACAAGAAGAAAAAAGGTTCAAGCTATTTAGTGTCCTTCTTGCAAAACCAATTCTATCTGAAGAAGAAAAAGAAATATATCTAAAATTAAAGCAAGAATTTGCACATCTTCTAGGCTAGTTTAAATATCAATTAAGGTAGTCAAACTACATGATGCTCTTTGTTTATTACCCAATAAATTATATCTTGTAAATAATAATAATATAAAATTAGCTCAATAATGAGAAATGTTGTAAAATATGACCGACATGCAATGCTACATTGAAATGTCACATGTTGACAAGAAATCTGTAAGCAATAATATCAGAGAATCTCATCTTTTACTGTTTTGCGTACCCATACATTGAATTGTCATACAAAAGAAATCTACAAACCTTATCAGAAATGTAATCTTTTTGAGTTGTTTATCCATTCAATGAATTACCAATGTAAAAAAATCTGTAAACCTTATCGAAAATCATATCTCATATACTTGTGTGCCCATATATCATAATAATTACCATCCATTTTTTTGAATAATTTTAGAAGTTATAAATAAGGGGGCTACACTTCATATTTCAATACATAAATATAAGTATTATTTCTACAAAAAAAAAAAATAACTCTCTCTTCCTCTCTACCAAAAAATATTACAAAATGAACTCTGATTCAAATTCTTCTAGTTCATCTAGTTCTGGGTTATTTGATTACATGGTGAACGACTATGTAGAGTGGCATGAATCAATTACCCAAAGGTGAAAAGAAGATGAATTGATCGAGGAAGCGATCAATACAGCTGTTGTTCCCTTTGTAACATCAACTTATCAGACCCCTTTCACTCTTGAACCTACGTACCAAAGGTGGTATGTACCAAGAGATCGAGAATATGCTGATATTCAGTTATATAACGATTACTTTAGTCCCCAACCATTGTACCCTGCTAATATGTTTCGTCGACGGTTTCGCATGCGTAAGAATGTGTTCACACGCATTGTTAATCAACTAAGTGAAAGTGATGTTTACTTTCAACAAAGGCCGGATGCCACCGGAAGACTAGGTGCATCCCCCCTCCAAAAATGCACTGCAGCAATTCGAATGTTAGCATACGGTACATCTGCCGATGCAGTTGACGAGTATCTTAAAATCGCGTCAAGTACTGCAAGAGAAGGTCTGGCTCACTTTGTTGAAGGGGTCGTAACTCAATTTGGACCAGAGTACTTGAGGAGGGCAAATACTATGGATACTGAACGGCTCCTCCGTGAAAGTTATGCTCGTGGATTTCCTGGTATGATGGGCAGCATTGATTGCATGCATTGGGAGTGGAAAAATTGTGCGCGTGCATGGAAAGGAATGTATCAAGGTAGAAGTAAAACAGCAACGGTGATCTTGGAGGCTGTTGCTTCGCAAGACTTGTGGATATGGCACGCTTTTTTTGGAACCCCGGGTTCTTGTAATGATATAAATGTCCTCCAACGGTCGCCGGTGTTCTCTGATATATGTGAGGGAAAAGCTCCAGAGGTTACCTTCAATGTCAACGGAAATACATACAATATGGGTTATTATCTTACAGACGGTATCTATCCGAAATGGGCAACATTTATCCCAGCAATCAAACATCCACAAACTGGTAAGCACAAATTATTTACCAAGAAGCAAGAGAGTTATCGAAAGGACGTTGAACGTGCCTTTGGAGTGTTACAAGCTCGATTTGCAATAATACGTCAACCAAGTCTAGCATGGTCGACCGAAATTTTATGGAAAATTGTAATGGCTTGTACTATCATGCATAATATGATTGTTGAAGATGAGCGAGATGGATATTTGCATTATGATGCAACTGAATTTATCAATGATCAACCGCAAAATGTAGCTGAATCATCAACTAGTAACAACAACCAACCATTTACTGTGAGAAGTGGACGATTGGATAGGCTCAATCTAAATGGTTATATGGAAAATAGAAATAATGTTCGTGATAGGGAGACCCATATTGCACTAAAGAATGACTTGGTTGAACATATATGGGGACGTTTCGGCAACGAATGAAGAGATGACAAAAGTCGCTGTTAATGAATATTGTATTTTAAATTTTAATGGATGTCTTTGCTAAATAAACTATGTTATTAATATATTGTATTATTTTTGTACTTTTCATTTCAAAAATTAGAAATTTTTTTTTATTAATATTGTACTATTTATAATGCTCTAATTAAAAAGAAAAAAATTAAAAATGTCTAACTTTTTTTAATTAATTATGTAAGTTTAAAAATTACAAATAAATAATAGAGATTAATACATGTTTTAAAAAATATAAAATAAAACAAGAGTGAGAAAGATAAAATGATGGGGTAGTTAGGAGAGAGAATGGTGAGTAACTTCACCATTGTAGATAAATAAATAAGGTGACTCACACTAGTAGCTTAAGATAGAGGAAGGTGAGGTGAAAGATGATAAATAAAAAAGATAAATAAAAAAGATAGTTGAAAGTGAGGTGGAGAATGGTGAGTAACCTCACCAATGCCCATGCTCTAAGAGGGCATAACTAAGCCACGCTAAAGCCAAAAAAATAAATTTTTACATCACCTCTATTTTTCCAGAAATGGTAAGATGACCCAAGTCACACAACCCCTTTCTTCTCCGTATTTAAAAATTGACCAATCCCGCCGCCATTAATGGCGACCTCGAGGCTCATCTCCGGCCACCTCCGCCGCAATCATTTCTCTCTCCTCCGCCCATTCCTACTTTCTCTCTCCTCTTCTCCACACCCTTCGCCGCCATTACCGACCACCTCCGATCACACTCCCTCCTTCTTCTCCCCCTCCACGACGTCGTTTCGCTACTTCTCCTCTCAACCTTCTGGCTCGGACTTCACTCACCAGCTCAACTCGGTCACTGAATCGGAGCTTCGTAGATTAGGGTTTATCGACGGTTCTCAGATTCCTGATGTTGTTAATCGCCTTCTAGATGATTCTGTTCTTCCGATTCGTTATTTTGTCTCTGTGCTTGATGGTTTCCATGACCTCACTGGTCTTCCTTGGTAATTCGATTAAGTTTATAAGATTTTTTTGTTTTAATGTTGTGATATCAATTTTGTTGGTCAACATTGGTTGATGTTTATGTTTATTCAATTTGTAGAATTATGATTGTAATTATGTTTATTGATTTCATTTTGGTGGAACTTTATAGTATTGGCTAATTTCTGTGATAAATTATGCATATTATTCATATAAATTGATCTTCTTTGGTAGTTATATCACTTGTATATTTTAATTTTTGTAAGTGGATGAAATTTTCTTGTTGGGATGAATATAAGGCGATGTTCTCTAATGTGCTGAAAACTTGAAATACCAATAGAGTTTATGTTAATTTTCAGACGAATCGTAAAAATAGTAATTGTGTTTGTTGTAGTTCGTATTGATGCCTAATAAACATTTGGGTTTATGGTTCATATATATGCTACTGAATTTCGACTATTGATCATTTCTTATTTGTAATTTTGGGTTTTTTTTTTTTCGGAAAGGTGGATAGTAATTGCATCATCAACTGTGGCTATGAGGATTACATTATTTCCCTGGATAGTGTTGCAGCTTCACAAGATGAAGCAGATTGGCGAGATGCTCCCGAAATGTATGTTATTATTCCCTCCGTCATCAACTCGTTATATATCTGCACTTCTGCAGTTTAGCTCTTTTGGTTGTTAAAGGCAACTTGATTATGGGTTAAAACAGATTATTTTAGTTTTCTGATCACTCTTTTAAACTTGGAACGATTGTAGAGTTTACATTTTAAATGGCTATTTAGCAAAATAAGTTCCAAGGATAAATCGAGACAAGGATCACGTAAGGCATTGAGAACTCTTTATTCTTATGTATGTTGTTTTGATAGACAAGGTGGACTATCAACTTCAAACTCCCTGGAATAGTTACTAAGTCCATTTAACTTTGGATAGGTGGGGTACTTGACCAATGTGTGCCTGATGTTTGGTTCATGTGGCTTTGTTTTCACCATTGGCATTGGCCTAACTAATAGCTTGTAGTTGGCTTGCAATTTAAGAACAATTACATGTCAACTGAGGCTTTTTAGGTGAAACTATAAAAATTGGGGACTTTATTTGCTAGTTGTATATTTAGTTGAACAACCTCTCTTAGAATACTGAGCCTTGTTTTCAAAAAGAATACTGAGCCTTTTATATCAGAGCTGACTGCTGAATGATTTTTCCACAATTGAGAATATTGGTATTGACCATAGTGCCCTTTTGGGAATTTTCTCTTAATCATTTATGTGGAATTGATAACTAGCTTGCTTTAGGCACAAATCACACAATCATTACATACCTTCTGTTTGGGCAAAATAGGTATTATGGAATATGGACTAGCTTTACTTGAGAAAATTTGGTGCCTTTTTGTCTGTACTTAAAATATTTTTCTTTGATCACCATGACAAACATTTCATACTGGTTTTTCCATTGTTGCCATTTGGATTTTTGAAGTGCCTCCTCCAATCCCGCCACCTTTCTCGGGAAAAAGTTACGTAGATCAGTTCTCTCTTTTTCGGAGGGAAAGACAAGCGCTAGGGTGTCCTTCGTATTTGTGGTTTCTGGCATCGTTTGCAGTCCAGGTCAGCTGAAAGTGATTGTGCTATAGTTTTTTTAGGAAGGTGAATGTTTTTGACACTTTTGCCTGCTTTGCGTTGGTTTGCAGATCCCATGCTTCATCTTATGGATGGCTAGTATCCGGAAAATGTCACTGGATCTGTATCCAGGATTTGATACTGTAAGTCACTGGCAACTTTGAGTGTTGTGATAATTCTTTACGTGATGCTTTGCCCTCTTAATACTCATTTGCTTGTGTTCCAAGGTCTCATCGGTTTTTTCATGCTTGAGGGGGGATGTGGTTGTAAATGCCCAGGTTTAGTGGTGGCATTCTGGCATATAGCTCAAAGTTTAACTCTTGTATAGATGGTTCCACACTTCCACTCCATCAAGTTTTTTTTTTTTTTTTTTTGGTCTTACTGCAGCTGACATTTAGTATTTATCCTATAAGTTGTGATATTTTCTTTTTAATTTGCTACTCAATAAGGTTAAAATGTAATTTCTGCAGGAAGGAATCTTATGGTTTCAGAATTTGACTGAAGTACCAAATGGTCCTTTTGGGCCCATCTTACCTCTACTTATTGCTGGTTTGCATTTTTGTAATATCCAGGTACCGGATATTTCCTTCTCTTCATTCTCAGTTTCTCACTAGTTAAAAAAGGTAACTGTGACTTCTAATGAATATATTAAAGTTATTAACATCCTTATTAGAATTTACATCTGAAAATCTGTGTGGTTGTGTCCCCATTACCAACTTATTAGTGAATTTTGGCTTTTTATAAATTATCCAAGCTCAACTATTAATTTTGTATTTGTGTTCTGATTGGTATTTCTGGAGTAAACCTTTAGTGTGTTTAATTTTTGGTCCAGCCATCTCTAGGTGGATTATGGGTGACATAATACAGTAGCCTTAATTACTTTTCTTGTCATGTGCTGAACTGACCAAATTTTATTAGGGAAGGATCTAATATATAAATCTTAACCTGGTGCAATTTGCTGCCCTGCCCCTTGCAATTTGAGCCCGGGCTCTAAAGGTGGTCAGTGACTTATTGGTCTCTTGCATTTGACTAAGCAGAAGATGGTCATTTACCCCCCTCCCAACAATACTCTCTGTTCCTTGTTTGATAATTCAGGCTTGTTTGGCCTCTATCTCACCACTGTTTTGGGAAATTTGGGTATTAGACTTTTTGAGAGGCTTGCTTTTGTGCTCTGGTTTATTTGATGTATATTGTTACCATGGCAAGGCTTTTTTTTTTTTTTCTGAAAGTATAGAATTATAATTTTGACATGTATATTGTCGTACTTATCTAATAATTGGCTGCCATTCCAGAATTCTCATGTTTCTAGCTTTTTTCTGTGGGATGGGATCTATGGAAAAGAAAATCTTATAAATAAAACTTAAATATTTGTTTAGATAGGCACAAGTTTTTGAATTCTTGGTATGTTGATTGTACTGTAATGGTTTCAGTTTGTTTTGGATTCTATGTCAAGTTTTGGACATGTGTAAGTCAATTTATTCAAAAGTCTCTATTAATTTCTAAAACTCCTATCTTAGATTCATGTCCATTTAAATTTTAAGGTGTTAGGTTTAATAAAACTGTTGAACAGATATCTAGTCCTAATAGCACTATGCATGCTGGTCTGTGATAGTCATTGATGTTGCCTGTTGATTAGATGAGTCCTGTGAGTGTTGACCAACCAGATGGTCCATATCCCTGTTTAGAGCTAAATTTAGAAAAAGGTTGTATTTGTGTCTTACGTACTCCGTAATTTCTTTTCTGCTTATGTATGGCTTCAGACATATACATTGTAGAGCTGAAGGTGCATCTTTTGAAGTAAAATTAAGAACATTGTTACTGCATGCATCTTTCAAAATCTGCAACAGTGAGCTTCTTTCTGAAACTATGGGATATTGACCAAACTGTGAACTTTCTGACTACATTGCCTAAAATCTACAATACTGTCACTCAGGAATCTGAAATATGTAAGGTTGTTTCAGCTATTAACCTATTACCATCGATCTATTTTAATTTTGTTTATTGGAAATTTCCTGTCTCTATTTTATTTTTTCCCCTCTAGCTACTGAAATAAGTGAAATCAATTTTATGGGCTGAAATCAGTGAAATGCATTCTGAGCCCTTTTTTTTTTATTATTATTATTTGTCAGATAAATTTTAGGTCCTCTTTTGCTTCAGAAGAAAAAGGAATGCTTCAGCTGTTAGCCAAAGTGAGTGACATATTTTTATCGATTTTGATGTGTTTTATTGTCTTCTATAGAACTGTATAATATTGCAGAATGCTTTCTTGGAGAGATTGGGGGTTTCTTTTATACTGTATATATCATTTTTATGGATGCAAAAACCTGCCTGGATATGGAACTTGTTAGCTTTACATGTATACATTTATGGGTTCTCATAAGTATATTACATCCCTTCGTTTTTTTTTCCCCTTTTCTTTCTCTGGCTGCAGTTGTACAAGAGGTATTTGGAATTTCTAACATTACCGATGCTATTTGTAGGATTTCATATGCCCCAGGTTAGTTTTCTTATGTAATATTCTGCTGATCTCTGTTTTGATTCTCTCTTTCCTCCCCGATCCCATATTATTAAATATGATCTTTATATTGAATGCTTCGTATATGAGTATATGACTAAAGGCCAAAACATAACTAGAAAAAGGTAATAATTTGTTTACATCGTCTGTTTTGAAATTATGAGAAGTGTGCCATTTGAGCTAATTAATTTTGATTTGCTGAATGGAATTTTGGAACCTTCTGCTCATATTGAATAACTTTTTTGTATTCTGAGCAGAAGTGATTTTGTTGCATGAGAACTGTGATGGAGTATTATACTATTAATATGTGTCGTTGAGAATAGAATATGTGATGTTTTTAGCTGTGAACTGTGATGCCTTAGTATTCTATCTCTATTTTCTCATAGGATATCAAACTTCTGTAATGTTTCCATCCTTATGTCAATTGTTTTGTCAGGGAAGTCATGTCTATTGGGTGACCAACAGTTCTCTAAGCCTTATTCAGGTCAGTATGTCCTTTGTTTTCTTATAGAGAAGAAAAATGTGAGAACTTGTAGCTTTGGTTTTTGATATTTTATTTAATCGCATGTGCACCTACTTCCTAGTCTCTACCTTAAATAGAGGAAAAAAAGAATAGTTCTAGAAATTAATGGAAAGAACCCAATAAGGATATTACTATCTTTAATGTTACACTTTTGGCAGACTTTGGATTCTTAAGTCATGCTTATATCTCATGTTATCTTGTAATCCTTCTTGCTGGCCTCACTATTGAGCTTGTAGGCTGTGTAACACCAAGTTGGGATATGGGCTATATTGTATATATTAGCTGATTTGCTTTTGAATCATGTCATACAAGAAGTGATCCTAATTGTCCTGCCTTCCATTAATTCCATAAATGCATAAGGTTAGCTTGAGTGCTATTAAGAGAATGCCTGAGGGCTATTTCATTGTGTCCATTGTGGAGCATGTGCCTTCTTGAACTAATTCTTCCCCCAGGTGTCATAATAGGAACTGCTTACTGGGTTCTTGATATTTCTGGTGTTGGAGTTATTTGTTGTCTTCTGTTTAAAACCATATGCTTCAGAGTGTAACATTATTTGTCTGCAATTGGTTTCTGTCTTGTCCTAAGTTTCCTATTTACAACTATATTTAACATGGTTTTCTTCCTAAATTCTTGAGCCTCCCCTCTTGATAAGCCAACCTTATTGTACTTATAGTCTGAACTGGACATGTTAAACACTATCACCACCAACCTCCTCTTCCCCATCACACATCCATCTCCAAATACCCGTAGAACAAAACGAAGCTTATAGACCTCTAGTACCATGATTTATTTATAGCTTCTGTATTCTCTGGCTTTTTTTTTTTTTTTTTTTTTTTTTTTTTTGAGGTGGGTATCAGTGGCAGAGGCAGAGACTGATCACTTAGCTTCACTCGTTGCCATGAATGAGGTGCCCCCCTTCTGTATGAACCTGCCTTGCGAACTTATTTTATTTTGTAGGTTACAAACAATTCTCTGATACATAGCTCATTTATTGTTTACTAAATGATACAGAACCTTTGTCTGCAAAACCCTGCTATTCGCCAAAGGTTGGGTGTACCCTTACCCAGCAAGGGTGAAAATGTGGATGTTGATCATGAAAAGAATGTAAGCGGGTCTGCACTTCTGGATGCTCCAAAAGAACATGGACATGTCTCTGCTTTCAACTTATCCTCTGAACAACTGGTTAATGTGAGTGCATTTCATCATAAACCCTTCAGAGGGTCCCTATATATATGAAAAAGAAAAAACTTTTGTGTGCACCTACTTACAATAAAATAAGTATACATCGAACAATATTAGGGTAACTTTTAGCCAATTTAGGGTAACTTTTTGCGCTTTTTGGGTAACTTTAAACCTGATACAATTTTAAAGTAAATAGGCAATGAGATAAAGTTTATAAGGGGTAATATAATTACTTCCAAATTTTCATCCACTAAAATTTGATTTTCAGTCATAAAAAAAGTAGTATTACTTTACCAATTAAGTGTAGATAACTTCTATTTGTACTGAGCCACTTTTATACACATTGAGGTAACTTTTATACATATTGGGGTTGATCATTTTAGGGCAACTTTACAACGGATGTATGATAATTATTGTACACCTGATTTTTTAAAAATTTGTGTTGAAAAAGTTACATGATAGTCAGATTAGTCACTAAATGAAGATATTGATTAACTTTACCTTGAACTTGTAGAAAATCGTGTGAAATAATTTATTTTTGTTTTAATATTGCAATTTCAAACAGCTTTCAGTTTCCTACTTGTGTGCGGGAAGAGTCAATAGAGCACTTCCGTTGCTGAGGTAATATTATTATTATCAGTAATTATCTTTGATTGGCCTCATTGCATCTCTCTGATTGCTTAACTGAACTACCTCTTACAATAGACTGGCACTTGACAAGGATCCTGAGTGTTATTCAGCTTTGACTGTAATGGGACAGACTATGCTACAGCTGAAAGACTATGAAAATGCTGCTGAGTATTTAGAATCTGCTATTTCAAAGGTTTGATTTTGCATGTCTTTGGATGAATGTTTACAACATGGGTGTCATCTATTTATGTTCATTAATCCAATTCTTGAAGAGGATGGCTTGTGTGAATTTTAATGTTATTTTTGGAAGTTGCGATCCTAGAAACATTACAACTACCCAGTGCTGTAGGGCAAAGACATTTTCTTTTCCTTACTTTTCTTCTTGTCATAGATTTCTCTTGCGAAACCAACTGATGCTGAGTCGATCGATTTTCTCATTCAAGCATCTATGTCAGCTGGCGCTGCTTATTATCGGCAGGTACACAATCATATTATGCATAAGTTTATAGGTGCTTATTAGCTGTAATACAAGAATGAATTCTGCATATTATGCATAAGTCAATAACATGATGTTCAGTCTACTAGTGACAATGAAATGAGGCACAAGTTCATATTTCTGAATTTGTTTGAATTAGCCTAACAAAGAGCAAAGAGCTGTTTGATGACATTAGGTAGTGAATAATTGGCATCTCAGAGAGACCTTTCTAACAAGATCTATGTTAAATTTGCACTTTTCTAGTGGCCCTGAATCTGTTTATAATGTCCTTGTAGCAAGATGCTAACCTACGTTTCCTGACAATTTTTTTCATGTGTATGTACTAACCTTTTGGTGGTATGCTACCCTGTTATTATGCTATTCTGATCAGGGGAAAGTAGCTGAGTCTTTTGCTCACTTTGAAAGAATGAAGGACATTGAAGTGCCAGAAGAGGCTATTGTGAAGGATCGTTATTATGAGGGTATAATGTGTTTTGCCAGGTACAGAATAGGGTTTTGATTACAGTAGTCTCACGGATGTAGAAGAAAAGTACAAAGAACAGTTGCATATACTTGTTAATACTCTGTATTCTCTGTTTTTTTATTCCAGTTTCTTATATTTATCTTTTCCGATTTCAGTTTCTTACGCATTGAAGGTCGTAAAGAGGAATCTGACAAATATTTGCGCATGGCCTGTGCCTATGATCCTAAATACAGTGTTTATTTGGAGAACTTGAAAAAAGATACCGATAAAGGTGATAATTTTGTTGCTGACCTTGCCAGCAGCCGGAGAGCTGACTATTGAACCTACAAGATGGATACAAAATTTTGTTGTACATTTTTTTCCTTAATTCTTTGAATTTTACCATGGGAGCAATCTCAGCAGTTTTGAACTTGTATATACATGTAATTTATTTTAAGAAATATGATAGGTAGGCTCAGAATGACAGTAAAGCCTGAGAAAAATAATAGCAACATGTAATTCTTTTGTATCAATTATACATAATGCATCTTGTGATTTATCTTCCATTCAATTATCTAACTGGAAGTATTAATTAGTGCTAAATCTCTCTCTAATTCTTTACATAACTAGAGGCTTTTCTTCAAAGTTGGAAGAGGTCGATGCTTCTTGGATCGATGGACATTGATAAAGTCTACTTCATACGTAGTATATGATTTAAATTTAGTGTTGTGTGTAAAGAAAACAAGATGCGTAGTCCGATGTAAGATGAGAAGCGCTAGTAGAGTTGAATAACAAGAAAGGAAAAGGCATTAGTTTGTTCATATGCTGCTAGTATGGTCGAGTCTTTCCCTAAACCTTAACTAATTGATTCTAATGTTGCAATTAATGTGTGTTAGTCACCAGTACTTCAACTACTTTTAACTACTTATGTACCAACCGAATGTGCTTTCGCATGAGTTTTCAATTGACAATGTATGCCTTTAATTATTTTGTCTTTCTTCCCGAAAAGATGATAAGTATAATGTGTACGAGTGTATCTAGAATTATCATGTGAAAATAGTGGCAATAATGTATAGCCTAGTCTTATTTGCTAATTGATTTTTTTAATTATGGTCACATGACTCACATCATTGGTGTGATGTTATCTAATACAAGTAATAATCTACCCATAAACTTTTTATTTTTATTTGTTAGATTTGGAATGGTTTTCTTTCTACCATTAAGTACTTCATATCAAATTTTCAATGTTTAATCTACCCTTCATATTTTCATAATACTATTGTGTAAAATAAGTTTGCTTTGATAAAATAAAAGATGGATTATTCTTGAAAATAGTCTACTAGTTGTTGCCTTGCTGGTGCATAAAAGAAAAATTAAATAAAATTACCTTTATCGGTTATGATATACTCAGCTTCAAGAGTTATGGAGTATTCTATATGTATGAGTAGAAAGAAGAAACAAATATGAGCAATTTAACACTGAGTAATGGCCATTACATATACTCCATACTAAATTTTGATTTTGAAACTGCTACGTTCTTTGTGAATCCAATGATTTCAAACTGTCACATTTATTTAACCACTTAGGGCCTATTCATATTTACTGAATTGAGCTGAACTGAACTGAACTGAACTGATTGGAACTGAACTGAACTGAACTGAACTGATTGGAACTGAACTGAACTGAACTGAATTGAGCTGAAATGAATATTTTATGTGAGAGGGAAATTAAGAGCTGAACTGAACTGAACTGAACTGATTGGAACTGAACTGAACTGAACTGAACTGATTGGAGCTGAACTGAACTGAACTGAACTGAAATTATGTAAATGTGAACAGGCCCTTAATTTATGCCAGTAGCAATCTTTCTCGTTTTTCCCAATTAGTTTGATTCCAGTTGTCAATTTTATAGGATTGGAACCGATGATTGAGGTGGCCCCAATAACCTATTTCATTTACACTTGAAGTCAATCTATTAAATATAAGATATGCGCTTAACTTACAAAGTAATGGAAGAATCAATAATTTTCTTTCTCCAAAAAACCAAGATAGGACAGACGGTAATTGTTGCTTCTAAGTATGTTAATAAACTACAGCAAATCTTGCTAATGATAATCTTGTTGCTTAGTGACTTGCCAATGCAATTAAGACCAAATTCTGCAGCCTTGATTTTGGCCAAGGAAGTAACCCATCTCCTTGAGACCTTAACTACGTTGTAAGCATCCTATAACCCTTTAAAAAATAGGGAAACATCCTATAACCTATTATCGTAGTACATAACTTTCTAAATAACTACCGAGGCTAGTTTTGTTTATATATTGTTGTACGTGTTGAGTTTAGCATTATTCACACACTCACTTCAGACCCTTAAGAGCTAAAATGGCCGCTAAAACCTTAAACGAACATTTTTTAACACGCAAATTGATGAAAAAATTGAATTAGGCTACAATTTACAATTTATAGCAACTTTTGGGTTGCAATTTGCAAATTTTTTTAATGGCTGCAGTTTGTAAAATACAAGTTTTAAATGACTGCAATTTGCAAATTTTCCCTTATTTTACCTACAGTTTTTTTCCTAAAATAAGTTCAAATAAGATATAAGCCATATAACAAACAGGTGCAACTTTGTTTCTTCTCTTTCTACGCTCTATTTCAAATGATAATTATGTTTTGATCTTTAGATAGTTTGTATTGCAACATTTAAGAATTTATATAGTCAAATATGCATTATTAAAAAAAAGAAATTGACTTTATAAATCTACAAATCGAAATTATTAACTCAAACACGATCTCACATAAATACATTTTTCTTATTATAATCCACATAAATAAATTGGATTCATTTTTATAAAAAAATTTCATATAAAACTAACCGCTTGAACCTAAATGAGATTCCATAATACTAATACGAGTATTATGAAATAACAAGGATAACTTTGAGCATTTAGACTTTTTTCCTTGTTCCTTTTTAGGAAAATTTACAAATTGCAGTTATTTAAAAAAAATGCAAATTGCAGTTCAAAAGTACTAATAAATTGTAAATTGCTACTCAATTCAATTTTTTCATTGATTTGCGTGTCGAAAAATGTTATGTTAAGGTTTTAGGGGTCATTTTAGATCTTAAGGGTCTAAATTAACACGGAATTGACAAAAAAATTTACATAAGTGCCTCGTTTTGCGTATAAATAATATATAGATTTTCATGCAACTATTTTTTGCCGTGAAAACAAGGCTCTTATGTTAATTTTTTGCCAATTCCGAGCTTAATTTGAACCCTTAAGAGCTATAATGACCCCTTAAACCTTAACGAAACATTTTATAGCACGCAAATTGATGAAAAAATTGAATTAAATTGTAATTTATAATTTAATACTCCCTCCGTTTCAATATGATAGTCCCATATGGAATCAATCACATAAAATAAGAAAAAGTGAATATTTGGAATCTAGCATTAAAGTAAAAAAACAATTCATAAATCATTAGGAAAGCATTAGCCTTAATTGCATTTGGAATCTAGCATTTAATTTTTTTGATTTTTTTTAGGAAAGCATTAGCCTTAATTGCATAAATCAAGGGAGTAATTTCTTTACTTAGAGTTATGTTATTAATTCACAATTAATTAATCTAAGCAATCAGAATTTAATATGTATAAAATAGGAAATAAAATTAAGTTAAAAGTAGAATACATTCAATATGGGTAGATCTTTTTGAAACGCCCAAAATAATATATGGGATTAACAAATTGAAACGAAGGGAGTAGTATTTTTGGACTGCAATTTACATTTTTTTATTAAATAATTATAATTTGCAAAATTTAAACTTTAAATGGTTGCAATCGACAAATTTTCAAACTTTTAACACTAGAAAGATGGAAGTTAAATCCTATCCACTTTCGTGAAGTCATAACTCACGCCTCACAAAAATAATGAGACATCATACCAACTTTTTCGGCAAATCACCTAAAAGTTGTATAGAATAAAGGCAAGTTTATTTTCCTACCTAGTAAAGTATATTTCAATAAAGAGAAATTTAATATAGTGGGTTCAATATTGAAAAAATAATAGAAAGAGGAGCTTTATCAAGAGTCTCGCTCTGGAGAATAGGGTTCCTTTCTCGCGGAGGTCAGAGGGTTTTCTCTTGCGTGTTCAAGCTTGTCTACCCTTGCTTGAGGGTTGATTCTTGGTGAGATGGCGGAGGAGATTGTAGAAAAGTGGTCGAATCTGAAAATTACGGCAGAGGAAGATGATATCGCAGATTTGGGTGCTTCGAACTCGGACCCTCAGGAGAACAAAATCGCCTTATCGGTGGTCGGAAAACTGCTGACGGTAAGATCGTAAAATTTTGATGCTATGCAACGAACCTTGAAAGGGGTTTGGCAATTGAAACGTGATGTAGTATTTCGTAAGATTGAAAATAATCTCTTTATCATCCAATTCTTTCATTGGCGTGATAAAGAGAAGGTCCTTGACGGGGCACCGTGGAACTTTGAGAACCAATTACTTTTACTTAAGGATATTGCTGGTAACGAACAACCAGAGACTATTGAACTGAAATTTTGCCCTTTTTGGATTAGACTATATAACTTACCCCTTGACAGTAGATCGAATGAGGATGTTAGGGTGATTGCGGATAAAATCGGGGCTGTGATAGAGGTGGAGAAGGATGAATTGGGGTGGGACAAATCTCGTAGAGTGCGTGTGATGCTAGACACGTCGAAACCTCTGCGAAGGGTGCAAAAAATCAGAAACAAACAGGGGAATGTGACGATGATTCAATTGAAATATGAACGGTTGTCTACCTTTTGCTTCATGTGTGGGGTAGTTGGACACACTGAGCGTGACTGTCCTACGATTGAAGAAGATGAGGAAATTGAAGAGAAGCAATGGGGTCTATGGCTAAGAGCTTCTCCTCGCAAAGGTCGCGCAAAATTGATTGATGATGTGACTGCTATACAATCTTCCTCGAGGAGGGAGTTGGTGTTCACTTGCAAACCAGTTGCCATGCTTAACAGAGAAACAGGAAGGGGGAGACAAGGAGGTAAAGGGAGTGAGGAGGGAGAGGGGTTAGCTGATCTGTCAGGGGCGTGTCTGGAGAGTGGTAAGAAGAGTGTGCAAAATAATGGGAAGGAGGGGGTATATGGGAGTGAGGAGGGGGGAAGGGGTGAGGAAAACACTTCAGGGGTGAGTGTTGCAATCCCGTTATTAATGGGGAATGTGAACTCGGGCAGGATATTTGTGGCAGGGGAGGGAGAGAAGGCGAGTAAGGTGGGGGGTAAGGGTTCGAGAAAATTTAAAAAAGGATGGCAAGAGAGGGAGAGGGGGGAGGTGAGTAAAATGGATTATGAGGGTGAGGTCTTACTTGGAAAAAGGAATAGAGAGGGTGAGGATAACTTGATGGAGGTGGAGAATGTAGCGAAGAGAACTATGCTTGATGGTACTTTACATGGATGGCGAGAGGCGGGGGTAGCGGAGGAGCTTCCCCGCCAAGCCCAATGAGTATTCTTAGTATTAACTGCAGAGGTCTGGGCAACACCGATGCAGTTAATAATCTCCGGAACTTAGTACGGAGGGAGGCCCCGTCTCTCATTTTTATGATGGAGACGAAACTTAGTAGTGGTGGAATGATGAAAATTCGTTCGAAATTAAGTGGTTTTGATGGGATTGCTGTAGATAGCCGTGGTCGTTCGGGGGGCTTGGCTTTGTTTTGGAGGAAGGAGATCGAGGTGGAGCTACGGTCGATGTCGATACACCACATTGATGTTTTTGTGAAGAAGGGCATTGGTGAGGTTCCTACTTGGCGTCTATCGGGGTTCTATGGGTGGCCTGAGGTTCATAACCGGCACTTATCTTGGGAATTATTGGGGAACCTTGCTAATGAGTGTGATGAGGCATGGGTTTGTATTGGGGATTTCAATGAAATCCTTCATGAATCGGAGAAGAAAGGGGGGCGTGATCGAGCCTTGTGGCAAATGGAGAACTTTCGAGATGTTATTGATAGGTGTAACTTAGTTGATTTGCCTTACTCCGGGTACGAGTTTACTTATGATAATGGGCAATGGGGTGAGGATAATGTTCAATGTCGCCTCGATCGAGCTCTTGTTCTTCAAAGTTGGAGAATTTTGTTCCCAAATACGAAGTTGCTGCACCTTGACCGTGAGTGGAGTGATCATGCCCCGTTGAAGCTCACTCTTGATGGGAGCGTGGATGAGGTACGGAGAAAGGGGAGGATCTTTCGGTTTGAGCAAGGCTGGACAGAAAATGAGGGTTGTGAAAAGGTGGTAGATGGTGCATGGCTTGCGGGGGGAGCTGCAGTGGAGAATAAAATAGCCTTGTGTGCTGCGGAGTTGGCGTCTTGGAGTGAGAAGGAATTTGGGCATATTTTTAAGGAGATTCGGAAGAGGAGAAAGCGGCTGGGGGCTCTTAATAAGGAGGGCAGGTCTGAAAGTCAAGTTAAGGAGAGAAGGAGAGTGGTTAAGGAGATTACTAATCTCCTACATCAAGAAGAATTATATTGGAAGCAAAGATCGAGGGCTTTGTGGTTGGAGGCCGGGGATCGAAATTCTAGTTATTTCCACAGGAAAGCTTCTAGTCGAAAACAAAAAAATAAAATTTCTTGCTTGGTGTCTGATGATGGCATTACACATAATGGGGAAAAGGAGGTGGAGCAGGTGGCTACAAATTATTTTCGGCATTTATTTACCTCGTCCAATCCGGGTAATTTTGATGATGCTCTAATGGGGATTGAGAGAAGAGTCACTGATGATATGAATGATACACTTGTAGCCCACTACACTCCGGATGAGGTTTTGTGCGCGTTAAAACAGATGCACCCGTTGAAAGCCCCGGGGCCAGATGGTATGTGCCCTCTTTTCTTTCAGACTTATTGGCACATTGTTGGTCCTGCTGTGACTAGTTTGGTGTTAGGAATTTTGAATGGTGATGATATTCCAACGTCTATTAATAAAACTTTCATTGTTCTTATTCCGAAGAAAAAAGCCCCGGATAAAATGGTTGATTTTAGGCCGATCAGTTTGTGTAATGTGGTGTATAAGTTGGTCACTAAAGTTTTGGCTAATCGTTTAAAAATTTTTCTATCGGAGATTACTTCAATTAATCAGAGTGCTTTTACTCCGGGTAGATTAATTACAGATAACATTTTGGTGGCCTTTGAGATGTTTCACCATATGAAACATTCTGCTAGTTTGGAGGGATTTATGGCTCTAAAGCTTGATATGGCTAAGGCTTATGATAGAGTGGAATGGGATTTTCTGAGGGCGGTGATGACTAAGATGGGATTCGCAGGGTGTTGGATTGATCGGGTTATACACTGTGTTTCTACGGTTTCTTTTTCTGTGTTGATAAATGGAGCACCTTCAGGGGAGTTTACTCCTAGTAGGGGTATTCGGCAAGGTGATCCATTATCCCCGTATTTGTTTATTTTATGTGCGGAGGCTCTCTCGGGTTTGCTTAACAGAGCGGTGGAGAATGGTACTTTGCATGGGATTCGTGTGGCTCAGTCGGCTCCTTCTATTTCCCATTTATTGTTTGCGGATGATAGTATTATTTTTTCGAAGGCTAGTGAGGCGGAGGTGGACAACATTGGGGAAATTCTGAAAACTTATGAGTTGGCGTCGGGGCAAATGGTGAATTTGGGAAAGACGACTGTTTCCTTTAGCAAAGGAGTGAGTGAGGTGAGACGGAGAGAGTTGGCGGATAGGTTGGGAGTGAAGGTCGTTGATATTCATGATAAATATTTGGGTCTCCCAACAGTTATTGGGAGATCGAAGAGAGTGTTGACGAAGGATATTAGAGAAAAAGTGTGGAAAAGACTACAAGGGTGGAAGGGGGGTTTTCTTTCTAAGGCGGGTCGGGAGGTGTTGATTAAGGCAGTGGCCCAATCTATCCCGACCTACGCGATGAGTGTGTTTAAATTCCCTTCTTCTTTTTGTGACGAGTTGAGGGCTTTGGTAGCAAACTTTTGGTGGGGGCAAAAAAATGGAGAGAGAAAAATTCATTGGGTGGCGTGGAAGAAGATGTGTGCTCCTAAGGCTAGTGGTGGTCTCGGGTTTCGTGATTTAAAATTGTTCAACGCTGCATTGTTGGGTAAGCAAGCATGGCGACTTCTTCAACATCCCGAGAGTTTAATTGTGCAGATTTTGAGGGCTAAATATTTTCCGAATGGTAGTTATCTTACTTCAGAAGTTGGGGCTAATCCTAGCTATACATGGAGAGGGATTTGGAGTGTGAAATGGGTGATTCAAAGAGGTATTAGATGGAGGGTTGGCGACGGATTGAGTATTCCAATTTGGGGTAGCCCGTGGATTCCTGAGACTCAGTCTCGAATGGTGATCTCACCTAGGGGATCGGTAAGGGAGGATATGAGGGTGTGTGATCTTATTCATCTCCCTACTGCCACATGGGATAGGAAGGTTATTGATGAATTGTTCCTGCCTTTTGAAAGGGAACGCATATTAAGAATTCCTATTAGCTGTCGTCTGCCGGAGGATAGCTACTGCTGGGAACTCGAGAAGAATGGTGATTATTCGGTTCGTTCCGCCTATAGAGCTATTTTTGGGGATGTGGATACAAGTGAGCTAGCTACTGCTTCAAGTGGGTCAAATGTGTGGAGTAAAATTTGGCATGCTAATACTCTCCCACGAGTGAAAATTTTCTTTTGGCGTGCGTGTTGTGGAGCTCTTCCCACGATGGTGGGGCTTCATCGAAGAGTATCAAGTATGGATCCTTTATGTAGCATTTGTGGTTCGAAGGAGGAAACTGATTTGCATTGCCTTCGGGATTGTGTAATTGCGCGGTTAATTTGGAACGAGAGTGGTGTGACTGATGGAATCGAGGGTGGCTATAGGAGTTTTGGGGATTTTGCCTTGACTCGTATTGATTGTTTGCCAAAGAAGGAGCATGGGTTATTCATGACCATTTGTTGGGCCATTTGGAATGCTAGGAATAGGTGGCTGTTTGAAGGGGAGGCTTGTGATCCTCGAATTTCAATGGCATATGTTTGGAAGCTCATGTCTGAACTGCAGCACGAAGATGATGTGGGTGTGGGGGTGAGAGCTGCTGCTCTTGTTCGTTGGAAGCCCCCTGCTGGGTCGAGGGTGAAAGTGAATGTAGATGCTGGCATTTGGGAAGGTTTGGGGTCGAGTGTGGGGGCTGTTATTCGTAGAGCTGATGGCAGTGCTTGTGCTGCTATAACTTGGATGGTGGATGATAGATGGGCTCCCAATATTGCTGAAGCTAAAGCACTCTTGTTTGGGCTTCAAATGGCAGTGGACCTTGGGTTTAAAGATGTGGTCATGGAAAGCGATTGCCTCGGTTTGATTAATGCTGTTTCGTCACGAGAAAGAGGGAGTAGTTCTTTTCACCTTATATTAGATGATATTTATCATGTTAGTGGTTTGCTTGAGTCGGTTAAGTGGAGCTTTATTAGGAGGGAGGGGAATAAAGTGGCGCATGAGCTTGCTCATTGTATGCCTTGGGTTGTAGGGAAGCAGGTTTGGTCTTCGACTTTTCCTGAGTGTATCGTTGCTTTGTTAAATTCTGATCTCCCAAGTAATGAAAGCTAAGTTCCCAGTTGGGGCTTTCCTTCAAAAAAAAAAATATTGAAAAAATAATGGTACTACTAGAAAATATTCTCATAAAAAGAATATGCCTTTTTTTTTTTTTTTGCAACAAGCTTATGTATGGCATTAATTGCGTGATCTCATTTTCTTTGTGCTAATAGCAATGTTTACAACTGGCTTAGAAAAATTCATGGTTAAGAAGGCAATTGGAATTTTGAATCAACAACATAGGCCAACATAAAAAGATAGTAATTCCTCTGTTTAATGTTACTATGAGTCTATGATAGATACTAGTATAGCAATGTTTTTTAAAGCTAAAGTCGATATTAGTCGCTTAAGCTGTATTGATATTTTTTGCTAATATTTATAGCCCACAAAAGATAACCTAAATAATACGGAGTATTTATCTCTACCATATTTAAACTTTTCTAATCCTAGACATATCAAATTATCATAAATTTATAATCGTAACGGACTCTATTGAATTCCAACTTATATTTTCTTATATTTTCCAACTTATATATTTTCCCATACGACTATTATGAATCTATAAGTTGGAAATATATTTATGTCATTCAATAATTCATTCAGTAACCAATTAATTTTTTGTCATTTAGTTTTTTGCCTAGTTAGTAACTTGGGCGGCTATTTTTACTCGATAAATACTAGGGTTATCTCTCATTTAGGCATGGGATAACATAAATAAATTTACTAAAATATAATAAAGATTACTATATAAATTAAAGATACTCCGGCTTAAAGACAAAAATTAGATACATTTCACCTTAACATATACTACGTACAAGTAATGCAACTAATCCAAGTGACTATATAATAATATGATGGATCGATGGGAGTAAGTAACTTGGTATGATTTTAAGGAAATTTTATCATTTTATTGGTATGACTAGTGAATCTAATCAACTCGCAAGCTACTCTACTCAGCTTGAGATTTTCAAAAACCAAGCACGATATAGTTATTTAATCATTTACAACATCACTATAACTTGATTACATCATAAACTTAATAAATTAATGTACTTCAATTATAAGTCGATTTATTAGTCAAAAAGTGACAAAGACAATAAATTAAATAATTAATCACAACTTACAACACAAAACACCAATTAACAAATTGAAAACCACACAAATAAAGCCAAAACAAATTGAAAGCACCTGATTTTTTTTTTTCCAAATTATATTTATATATATATATAATCCAAAGTGCAATACATTAATATTTATATTTGCACAAAAAAAAAAAAAAAAAAAAAAAAAGAAGTAAAATTACAATTATACCCTTATTGAACTTTCTTCTTCCTCCATTGTCTAAACAACTCCACCCATAAATTCCATATCCACAAAATACTGACTGTTATTGCTGTTACAATAACACAAATCCAAGAAATCATAACCCAAGTTGGAATAATACCATTCCCATCTCCTTTAAAATAAGAATACCCCATTTTATACACAAATAATGGCCCTAAAATAACCCTAGCAACAGTATAAATTACATAAAAAGGGAGTGACAAAATAGAGTAGATTTTTTCAGCAAGTTCCGATTCTACCCTTTTTGCATTTGCCAAAGTCCAAAGATTTTGCAATAAACTTGTGATTTCAGCCAAAATTAGCAGCACCAAGATAGAGAATGCACCATGAGAAACAAGATAACGGCAAGTTATGAACACGAACAAAGTTGCTAAATGATGCCCAATAAATAAAAGATCAGAAGGGTAGAAAATTAGGTAATGGGTCAAATCCATGATGAAATAAGAAATACTGTAGTCAAGGATCGTGTTTTGGAGAAGGGTATTTTGGGAAAAGAAAGATTGGTGAGAGTTGTTGTTGAGGAGAGAGAAAATAGCGAGGATTGCAGCTGGGGTGCCATGGAAGAGGGAGATGAAGCAGCTAGCACCTTCTGGGCGGAATTTAGGGGGCCAATTTTTGAAGATTATGAAATACCCAGTTAAATAAATTGTAAGAAAAATTGGTAGAAACAGTAGAATTGATGATTGGGTCGGTTGAATTGATAAGGGTTCCATTATTATTTGATTGATTTGGGGTTTTTGTTTTTTTGGGGGTTTTTTCTGGGGATTTTGAAATTAGGTTTTTTCTGGGGATTTTTTTTGTTGAATTTGAATTTGTTGGGGAAATTTGGTGTGAAATTTGAAGAAGTGAAGTTATTGTTTTAATGGGAGTGAGGAGGAGAGAGAAAGAGAGAGAAAGGCGAAGGTGGGTGAGAAGAAGGGGTTTGGGGTTAAGGGAAGAGGGTAATGAATAATGAGACGACTTTATGATTAAGAGTTTGATGGTGAAAACCCGTTGAAGGATTCTTTTTACTCCGTAAAAGTTTGATTAGAATTTAACCTCTTTCAATCATATGAGTTTGATACAATTATTCAAGAAAAAATTGTCCCCATTAATCCAAACTTTGCCTCGTCCGTCAATAATAATCCATACTTTCGATTATTCACCATCACTCCCAATTTTGCCCCACATTAATTTCTATTGCACCCAACTTATCTACAACCGGTTAATCCGGTCAACATTTGTGTGTTAGATTTTTTTTTACACACGTGTCACTACGTAAATGGTCAAATAAAAAAACAAAAATGAAAAAAAAAAAACAAAATTAAAAAAGAAAAAACCCAGCCAACCCCTTAACGGCAGCCACCCCCACCGACGCACTCCCCACAAAAATTGGCCACCACAAAAGCAACCCCCCACCCCAAAATCAACCACGAAAATCGCCCACAAATGGACGAAATTGGCCGATGTTGGGGCTGAATACCCTAAATCGGCCGATTTTCGGCTGTTTGTGGCCGATTTTCGTGGCTACTGGGGAGGGGTTTTGGGGGTGGGGGTGGGGGAGGGGGGTTTTCGGGGGTGGGGGAAGGGGAAAGGGTGGGGGAGGGGTTTTCGGGGGTGGGGGAAGGGAAGGGGGTGGCTGGGCGACGGCTTCCGGCAATGGGGGAGGGGTTTTCGGGGGTGGGGGAGGGGAAGGGGGTGGCTGGGCGGCGGTTTCCGACAACGGGGAGGAGTTTTCGGGGATGGGGCCAATTTTCCGGCAGGGTGGGGGTGGGGTGGGGTGTTTTCCGGGCTAGGCATGGGTGGTTTGTGGTTTTTTTTTTTGTTTTTTTAAGCCAATTATAGGCTGACACGTGTCTTTTAACCTGTAATATTAGATTGGATGACCAATTGGGTGCAATAGAAATTAATACCCCCTAAAGTTGGGAGTGATGGTGAATAATCCAAAGTAGGAATTATTATTGGCGGACAAGACAAAGTTGGGATAAATGGGGGCAATTTTTCCATTATAGAATCGAACTTGTAATTATTTGTTATTTTTGTTATCTTCTCCCCTTCCTAATTTTATCTTTGATAAAGGTATAAATGAGTTTGATTAGAATTGAAATTTATAAATTCGTATATGTAACCGGTCACAACAACCTTCACAAATTTTTATACGTGGTTATTATATGGGGTTATTTCATTAGTGTAATAGGGGTTACTCGGTCAATATTATTACAGATTGATTGAACTTAGGGCCTGTTCTCATTGACTGAATTGAGCTGAACTGAACTGAAGTGAAATGAATATTTTATAAGAGAAGGAAATTAGGAGCTTAACTGAACTGAACTTATTAGAGCTGAACTGAAGTGAAAATAATCATATGAGAACAGGCCCTTAAACTTGTTGGTTAAGGTAGTTGTCAACTAATAATCCAATTTCCTTACTCGTTTTTTCTTATTTTATTAAATCAATAGTAGACAATGTTCTCTCACGTCATAAAAACAATATTCAATAAAAATAATTTCATTTCAATAAAAATCAATAACTCTTTTCAGTTCACCTTAAAAAAATTATTCTAGTTTTAGTAAAAAATAAATTCGGATTAACAAAAATAAGTTGAATAGAACAAGGCTTAGTATGCAACTCTATATTCATGTTATGCATGAGTTATCTGTATAATAATGATTTCTTAATTGATTTAATTTCGAAATATCATTGGTTATAAATGATGCACATGATAATTGTAGGCATAATTCTTATTAAAGGTAGATTTGGTTAGAAGAGTTCCGTTAATTTAAATGAATTTATTTAAAGTTAATGTAAGTTGAAGAATGAGGTGTTGATTGCTTGAATACTAGAGGTGAACATTAATACTAAGCCCCCTAGCTAGATTCAATATGGCTTGAGTAATATTCGGGTTTGGGCAGCGTAAGATCACATTTATAGTTAAAAAAAATCCGATCTGGTCCAAAAAAAAAGTGTATAGTTTGTCTTAGTCGACACTTTTTTTTTGCGGATTTGGGTATGATATTTTATGCCAAGACCTAGCCTTGGCCCAATTTCTGATTACCTCTACTAGATACTTCTTATTAATCCTACATTTCTTTAAGACAGAGTAATAGAGATAGATGGTTGGATTGTGATTTTATACTCATTGCGTCATTGCGCTATTTCTTTCTACTTGCTCTATTTTACAATAGATAAAATGAACGGGAACATACAACTTTATCGTACTAAATAATTAGTGCTCGTAGCATATAATTTTGTTTTATTCCTACCATTTTTATTGGATTTATTATTGTGTTAACCGTCCTTCCACTTGTTTACCTTCATCCACTTTAGTGCTTCTCGATTATCAATGCTAGATACTCCTTCTATTTCAAAATAAATGCCTTGGTTTGACTATGTACGTAGGTTCACTAATTTAGAATATTGTCAAATTTTTTTTAATTATCCACAAAGTATAAGTTACGAGGATAAATTAATATTTAGAAACAACATATAAAGACGATTCAAACAAGTAGCTACATGATTATATTTTCTTTTAGAAATGTAAATGCAAATGAAACAAATCCGTTTCCCAAAAAAAAAAAAAGGAAGAAAAAGGTGATAACTATTATCTCTAGGTAAGTGGTAATTGTCACCTAAACCTTCGTACCAATGCACTCAATACTCGTACCAAATACTCGTATATTGTACAATGTATGCATATGATATATGATTTCATCCACATCTGTACCCTTAACTCTTAAGGCAACCTTTACTCCGTGACATTTTCCTTTGAAAAGATCGAATACATTAATATACACAGAATAAAATCAGTAATTGTAATTAGACTAATAAATCCTGTACTAATTACATGTTTTCTGAGCAACTCTAGAAAACACGACATAGATTCAAAACCTTTATTTCTCTCTTCCCATCTTTATTTCTCTCTCCTACTGTCTGTATTCTGTAGCAACAACATTCTTTGCTTCTCTGCCATACTTCTTCTTCTTCAACAATTTGACCACTCTCTTCTCTTTCTCTCTCCTCTTCCTTAATTATTCATTTCTCACGCCAATAATTTCTGTACGCTTTCACATTTCAAGAAATTCTACTTTATCATTTTATTTTTCTCCATATCTTCAAACATTAATTCAGATTCATTGGCTGATATTCTACCCTTTAGCAGCTAAACCCACACAAATTTATTCAATTAGTAATTAAAAAAAATAATTCCTTATTTAAAAGTCAAAATTATGCTTACCCAGATCAATTTTCAGCTTCTCTGATCCAGAAAAAAATCTGGGAATATTGGGATTTTAGATAATATCTAAGATTCCCAATTTCCCCCAAATTCCATTTTTATTAATTTAATTTCGTGGGTTTTTCTTGATTCAATTTGAGATGTCAGGTTTCAAAGCCCCATGTCCTGCTAATTCAGTGTTATATAACAAAACCCTTTGTGCTTGTTCACCTGGGTATCTCTTCAATGCTACAACAAAAAGTTGCGGATTATTTACTATAAATCCTTCAAAGTTTATTGTAAATTCTGGGGTTGATTACTCAATTTCATTCCCAGAAACAATCTTTTCATTTGATCAAATTAAGAAGTTTACTCAATCTCAAGCTGTGTTCTTAGAAGCCACTGCAGTTTTGTTGGTTTCTTGGCTGTTGTTCTGTGTGTTTTTAAGGTTTCGCAAATTGGGGGATGGAAGAAGTATTTGGTTCCAGCTTAGATGGTGGATCAGTCGTCTTGATGTTTGCTTTGCTACAAGGCATTGGCTGGTAAATTGGGGTTTTTAAATTTTTTTTTTTATTGGTTTATTTTTGATGTTTGTAAGTTTGAAATGATTGTGTTTGATGGTTTATTGGGATGAATATTAAATAAGTAGCAGTTTAGTTAGCTTGAATGGAATTTAATTGTGTTTATTCATGGATTTTGATGTGTTTATATGTTCGTGTTGTTGTCTAGTAGTACTACTGCTAGTACCTGTGTGTTTATGTGGGGGCGCCCTAGCATGTGTGTGTGTGGTGTTCATATGATGTGACTCAATTGTTTGATAGTTTAGGCATAAAGGTTTTTGATAAGCAATGTGCTGCTAGGTGATAATGACCTTCATCTTGTTTGATACTTGAAATTGTAGCTGAGGATGTTATTGTGTTGCTCACTATGCTTGAGATTTTTTTACCTCCAATGGCATAATTTACATATTTGGCAGAACGCTATTTATGGATGTCATGTCTGATGGTTAAACACTAAGTTCTTGTTCATTATATCGATTCTTTTGGCATAACATGCTTAATGTTAAATCAAGCAGGCCATGGTTTCTAGTACACTTATGGTTTAGCATTTAGAAGCCCTTATTGTCTTGGGAGCATCTTTTCTGGAAGACGTTCATGAAATTAGCTATTGATGAAATTTGTTTCAGTTGTCTTTCTTATATGCTGCAACAAAATGGCACTGCATTCTGTTGTTGCGTGGGCTAGAAACTTCTTATGAGAACCCAATGTCTCTTATAGAAAGCCATTGTTAGATCTAAATTAGAAGGAGCAGATTGTTTATCAGATTTTAGAAGATTGTGAGGTTCTGTCAGTTTAGTTTAGTGGAGCTTAGTTAACTTCCTTTAGATTGAAATTTTGGTGTCTCTCTTTGCCATCACTTAATTATCTACCAAACCTATGATACATTAAGCTGAATAAAATAAATTAGTCGCACAATCAGATATTGAAGTTGTGGGAGCTTATAGATCTTTGTACATTTTGGCCTGTTGTAGAAGCAGAATAGGACAAGAATAAAGTTGCAGAACAGAAAGGAAAAAAAAAGGATCATTAGGTGTCAAGAGAATCGGAATGCTGTGTACTGAAGTTTGGAGGTACTTTAACCAACGCACACTACATTTTTCTCCCTAAAACGCTATATAACTATTCACGTAGCAATTTATTCAGTCAATTATTCACTAACTAACCATGAGAACAGACTGAATCTAGCTTGTGTTACCATGTATCATCCGACCTATGACATTTGAAACATTATCTTGTTATACTCGTAGAAGAATATTATTTTTGCTTATATCAGTTATATGTTTTATTGTCTCACAGAATTGTGTCTTTGTTGACCAGATTTCTCAACTCCTGCAGTTATGGAGCCAAGATGTCCATAACTGCTTTATTATCATTCCCCCTGTTCTTTGTCATCATTTCCGATTATTAACATCTTATGTATGACGCATTGACGCATTAGAACTCTTGTTGAACTGGATATCACATTTCTATGTGCAGGAGGATCAGAAGGTAGTTAAGAAGCGAAAAACTGAACTTGGGGGAGCATTCTCCATTGCCAGCTGGATACTTTTCATTGGTCTGTTTTCGGCGTGAGTATAGATTGTGTACAAAATTTGTTGTTTTTCTGATGCATATGTCCTATCAAAATTTGATTGTGTACAAATTTTCTGTCCATTTCTTGTTATATATGGGTATGCTGCTGCTAGGAAGCTTTCTTGACATGCTTTCCTCACTCTTCCTCAGGCTTCTGTATCAGATCATATCCAAAAGAAGTGTGGAGGTCCACAATCTGAGGGCAACAAATGGTCCTGATTTAGTTGCTTTCATGAATGATATGGAGTTTAATATTACAACCATTTCTAGTATGAGCTGCTCTCAATTGCGCAGTCTTGGTACTATTTTTTTGGGCAATCCAGGATCCATTGACTATCGCGTAGCACCTCTGTCAACCTTTGCCAACTATTCTTGCCTTAACACTTCCCGTGGACCAACAATAAGTTTGAGATGCAACAATTGCCCTCTTGGACGGGACAATGTATACATCTCATGGCAATTTATTGATTTGCCTGGTCAACCTGCCAGTGCAGTTGCGTTTGAATTCAATCTTACAGCAAGAAACCCTGCCCAGAAGAAACATATGAGTTTAGTCAGTGGTACGGTGAGAAGTGGAACTGATTTGAATGATATGCCTTTAGCATTCCGAGGCATGGGTACAAATATATTAAAGTTCAATTTATTTCCCAGAGTGTATCAGAATCTACATAATCTAAAGCTTGTCCAACCTCTGTTCCATGAGTTTGTTCTGGGTTCCTTTATAAGAGATGCAAATGCTCTTCAGGCGTCCCTTCAGAATCCAAATAATGGATTGATGAACACCACATTGCAAATCAATTTTCTCTCTGACTACATAGTTGAGATTGATAATCAGAATATATTGGGACCAGGTAAGCACTTTTGGTTATAATGTTAATTGCCTCTCTTGTTTATGAATCTCTATTTTCACTATATCTAGAACATGTTGCTTTGTTCACAAATGCTCATTAGTTCCTAGCCAATAGCCATTGAATATTGAGCATGAAGTGTAACGACATGCTTTGTTATCTGCAATGATGTGTTTGATTTACGGATCTGTTGTCTCTCATGTATAGTGGACAAATGGTGATGAATTTGACGACTGAGCTTTTGTTTAATTATTGCTCCTTATGTTCCTTAAATTCCATGCATTCTCTAATACAAAATTTTAAAACTAATAGGTCTTTAATTTGTTTGCGTAACCATTAAGGTAATTTAGCAGTAGAGGAATTTTAAAATTTGATTATCAACCAACAACCCATAGTGTACCAGTATTCCAGTGCCTCTCACTAGTGTCTAATCCATGGAGGGGTAAGGGAGGTCAAATGTATGCAGCCTCACCTCTGCAATGACAGAAGTTTTGTTCCATAGTGCCTCTCACTAGTGTCTAATCCATGGAGGGGTAAGGGAGGTCAAATGTATGCAGCCTCACCTCTGCAATGACAGAAGTTTTGTTCCATAAGATCCTTAATCGGTAAAGACTTTCAAACTAGGTGATCAGTTAGTATGGTGACTAGTTCTTTGTTATGAAAAATTAAGGAAGTATGAGGATTCAGTGATGAGAGTCCCCCATAAAATCTAGTTTCTTTTCAATAATGAAATTATGTGGGCTGTTAATTAAAATACAGTATCTCGAGTTCACTACAAATCCCCCCCCCCCCCCAACAAAAAAAAAGTAAAAAATAAATAAATTGCTAGCTTCTATTGTAGCATTCTCCTTTCTTAAAATGTATCCCCTGAACTTTTTGCTTGGCTGGTAACATGAAGCCATGTGAACAACTCAACCAAATCAGGGGAAGAAGCTCTGGGCTTGTTTTTTTACGTCAGCAATATTAATGACTGTATGTATGGTATTAAAGGTCTTGTTTCGAAGCTGAATTTGGCATCTGTTGCATGTTAGTGATGTTGCTGTGGTCAACGGCTGTTATTTGGACTGGAGCTAAGATTTGGATGGTGCAATCATTTTTATATGACAGTGATTCAGTTTTTTGACTCATTAAGATCTTTAATTTGTTTTAATAGCTTAATCCAATTATCCCCCTCTTCCCCACAATCTCATATCTTGTTTCATTTGGTACTGCAGTGAGCTTCCTTGCAGACCTCGGTGGACTTTACTGCATAAGTATTGGGATTTTCTTCTACCTTTTGGTGCAAGTAAGTAATGGTTTTATTTTTATGTTATCTATTACTTGCCAATGTATCACCAAAATGACACTGTATTGAAAATCACAACACAATTTTTGAGGCTGTTGCTTGTTCTCAAATAGTTTATGTACATGGATTATTTTGTTTATTGTGATGCCTGTAAATTGGCCTTCAATCTGCATGTCTTCTGTACTTTGTCATTGTACTATCCTATATTACATGGGTAGCTTCATTGTTATTCATAATATTATAGTGTAAAGGTTGTTCTACTTCCAGCAGATTTTGGTTTATGATCGAGTTAACTCTTTCCCTCTAAAATTGGATACTTCCGTATTTTGTCACATGGAAAGTCAGCTGGAACCTCTGATTTGGCAATTGGTTCTTTGCTGGTTTCTTGTTTTAGGTTCCTTTGGGAGGAAACTAGTTATGCTCCTGTCCTTAGTAAAGGGAAAATTTGTAATTTTACTTATACCTGCACACGCTACTCTTTTGAGTTACTTTTTTTTTTTAAAAATACTTATCTGTTCAATTTTTGTTATGGTCAGTTATATGAGTAAAACAAGTCTCTAATCCACCTTTTTGCTTGCTGATGAACTTTTTTTCATGACTGGTAGTGTGAATATAGAATCAAAAGACTACGTAATGAAGATCAGGTTTTCAGGAATATCAGAAGTCGACGTAAAGCTCAGGATCATTGGGATAAGGTACTGTTCTATTATTCCATGCATAATAGTAAACTACTAATTGAGGTGGTTTGCCTTCTTCCTTTGGAATCGAGTTCTGATTAGTCACTCTTTTTTAACCTTGGATCCAGTTGAGGAAGTATGTAATGTATACATGGGGTCCTAGCTCATTACTTGAAGATAATTATAACTTTAGCGGCAACGGATGTTGTGATTGTGCTGGGGGTGCCTCGCTTAGAAAAGGCGAATCCTTGCACAAAAGGAGTCGTCAAGAAATTAGTCTGCGTGCCATTAGTTTTGACAAGAAAGATAGTTTGCGTAAGGGAATGGTAAGTCTCTTATGGACTTCGTATTTGGTCTACATACGCTGCAGGTCTCTAACTCTCTACACTAAATTAGTTTGTTCAAAGCTCTGCATTTTTGGATTTTGCTTGAAAAGAAAAATGTTCACTTTACAATTCTCCTTTCAAAATGTCGTAAGACTCCTAGGTCTTTAGACCAATAGAGCAATGGTATGTTTGCGACTTAGGACGAGATTCTCAACTGTCTTGCACCAAGTCTTTGTTTAGGTCACCTAGTAATTTGTGGAATTATTAGTTCTTTTCTCCTCACAAGACAGTCCATTTAGCTGCCTTGATAACTTAATTTCCAAAATAAGCATTTACTTGTGTTTCTGTCCTGCATATGAGCTGATCTAGATTCAGATCGTGAGGTTTTGCATGTATGTGGTTGGTAAAAGAACTTTTAACAAGTGTTGCATCCATCTTTTGATGTATAGATTCAGCACTTTTACAATTTTTCACATTATTTTGGCTGCATAATTAGTGGAGTTCATGATGTTTAACCAGGTTGGAAAACATTTGTCAGAACCTACAAAAAGCTTGAAAGATGTTAATATTCCTCCTCCACCAACTTTACCTGGTAAGTTAATGCTGATGATCGCTTTGCTTCTTATTTTACTTGCTATTTCAATATTTCTCTAGTTTTTCTATCCACCCATGTTGGTGATTAAGAATGAAGGAAATTTGAATATGATAAACTGCACCGTGGTTTAACTCAATTACCATTTGTTTGTGGCAGAGTTTAATGGAAGTTCTAATGTTGATGTGTCTGATATCCACAAGAACCTTAAAGATCTATATGAATATAACACAATGTTAAGGGAGAAACTGGTTGATACCCAGTCTATGCTTCGTGTTTTAACAAACAAGTATCCATCTATGGCATCAGAAGTCCAAACGTGATATCTAACTTGCCAGTGGGCGCTAGTTGAGCTTGTCTCAGTAGCTTGAAGCAACTGCGCAACTGTAAATGTCGACTTCATAAGCTTCTGGTTTTCTCTGATGAACTCCTTCGTGCTGTTATTGAGGACAAATTATGTTTTATGATCTCCTTGATCTTGGGGAGCCGTATGTGTGGGCAGGCATTCAGTCATGTAAATTCGTACAGTTGAAGTTCATTGTTGGTTGGGGATGCAGAATCAAATTTGAAGGCATATATGGATATACCATATGCTGTAGTAGAGCGCTTTCCAAGTTTCCATCAAGAAAAAACATTGTTGCGACTCATTTGATCATTTTTTGAAATATACGAGTGAAAATATCAGTGTTGTTTCAAGAGCATTGTGCCTTTATTATTACTGCGTATTATTTTGTTATATTCTTATTGCAGTTTGTACATATATTTTTCAGTACGTGGATAAAAACCAAATGAGCAATGGTGCATATATTTCAACTTTGATTGTATTGTTCTTCAAAATTTATTTTTTGATGTATTGAAATTTGAAATACGTCAGTCTTCAATACTTTGTAATAGGTTGTACTATTACTACTATTACTACGGCATATGAATACTTTATTTTTTGGGAATGTGTGATGTGTCACTAGGGCAATGAGTACAAATTATTGAAATTACAAGTGAGAGTGGGGAATTTGAACAAGAGATATATTGTATACTTGTAGGTCAATATTCTCAGTGCGAACCAATTGGTCGTTGGTAAAGAGCACCTGGTACAATCCCTGCAACAATAATTAAGAGGGAATTGGAAACTAACCGTCTAGAATTGATTTTCAAATTCGAATTAACTCAAAAAATGAATCGGGTGGAATACCAAAAAAGTAAAAATATTCTTGTTAGTTGTTACATATGAAGTGCTACTCCCGTACTTTGTAGTACTAACAGAGTGTTGGTTCATTTGGTAATATTCGTAGTTTCTTACCTTACTTGTTAAATGTAATTTTATTATTATTATTATTATCATTATCATTATTATTATTATTATTTTCATCTGAATAAAATTTGAAGTTATTTTATTTTGTTAACGCTGATAAAGATTTGAGTCCATACTTGAAAATTTGAGTCCAATGAAACCATCAATACCACCAAAATAATACTCCTACTCCTGTTATTCACCAATTTCTACCTCCTTCCTCCTATAATTGCAGGCTACTGAAACTCAAGAACATCAACAGGGTTAAAGGGAATCGCTGCTTTTTCATCCTCTTTGTAATTCACAGCAATTTCAACAATGTACTCTTCTTCCTCTCTCTACAGTTCTTCCCCATTTCTCACTCTTTTCTCTTCTTTCTTTTCAATTTCTTTCTCGTTTTTACTCTTCTTATTTTGATGATCGTCATTTGATTCTTAATTCTGTTAGAGATCATTGCAAATTAGGGTTTTCCGATCTCAAATTACCCCTTTCCCTCTTCAATCAATTGACCTCTTTGCGTCCTCTTCCTTGTGTTATCGTTTTCAATCAGTTATTCACCGCCATTTCCAAATTGAAACGCCTTCATCCTCATTCCACCATTATCTCCCTTTCCAGGCACCTTGAATTACTGGGTATTCGATACGATATGCATTCGTTTGGTATTCTTACTAATTGCTACCGTCATTTAGGCCGCGTTGATTTCGGGTTTTCTATCGTGGCTAAATCCCTTAAACTTGGTTATCCCCCCAATAATTATACCTTTAACACCTTAATCAATGGTTATATACTTAATGATATGCTCCCTCAAGCTGCTCTTTTGTTGGATAAGATTGTTAAGCTTGGTTTCAAATCCGACATTGTTACCTGTGGTTCTATGGTTAAAGGTCTTTGTAGGATTGGTGACAATACAGCTGCTCTCAATTTGCTTAACAAAATGCAATCTGCTGGTTATTGTAAGCCTGACTTTGTCATATACAACACTATTATTGATAGTCTCTGTAAGGATAAGTTATTACAACAAGCTATGAACCTGTTATCCGCTATGAAAACCCAGGGTGTGCAACCCGATGTTGTCACATATAATACCTTGATTTGAGGCCGTTACAATTCTGGATGTGGGGAAGAGGCTAAGTGCGTGTTGACCGAGATGTTAAAGAGCAACATTGCACCAGATCTTAAGACTTACAGCATGCTGGTTGATATGTCTTGTAAAGATGGTAATGTTGTGGAAGCGGAAGCGATTATAAGACACATGACAGACAAGGGTGTAGCTCCTGACATCATTACTTACAATGCTTTACTTGATGGTTTTTGTTTGCGTGGTCAGATGAGAGATGCAAAAAAGCTACTTCATATCATGGCCCAAAATGGTTGTGAGCTTGATCTAGTAAGTTTTAGTACTATGATCAATGGATATGTCAAACTCAAAAACATTGATAAGGCTCTTACTCTGTTCGAATATATGGTTCAAAAAGGGATAACACCGAATGTTGTAACCTATTCCACTCTTATTGATGGCTCGTGTAAAGCCAATAAACTTACACTTGCACACCAGTTATTCACAGATATGCAAGCTCAGAGGGTTACTCCTAATGTTTTCACATATAACTCATTGCTTGATGGCCTGTGCAAAAGGGCTCGGCTGGGTGAGGCAGTGGCATTACTTGAAGATATGGAGGATAAAGGTATTAAACCTACTACTCTCACTTACAATATCCTAGTGAACAGCTTGTGTGAGGCTGGACAACTTGAAGATGCAGCAAAAATCTTCTCTGATCTTGTGTCAAAGGGCCTGCAACCAAATTGTAAAATATACACTACAATGATTAAAGGCTTCTGCAGGAAAGGGCTCATGAGTGAAGCTGCTCAATTATTAAGCAAAATGGACGAAGATGATTGCCCCCCTGATGGTTGTACCTATAATATGATCATCCGAGGATATATTCTCAATAATGACTTGTCAAATGCGCTATACTATTGTGACGTTATGGTTAGCAAAAGATTTAAAGCTGATGTTGATACTATTTCGTTGTTTGTCAGGCTTTTGTCTTCTGGTAATTTAAGTGACTCATCAAAGGGCTTGCTTCAGAAATTCATCAGTTGAATTGAAGGACTGCAGGAGTAAGGTCGTAAGATTGTACCTGCACTTGGCATCCTCGATCTTGTTGTTTTTTGGGGAACCAAATCTTCAATATGGTGTCAATGCTAAATGTAGAGGACAATTGTTTGATTTTGGGATATGATGTTTCATTCCTATTGATCAAGCATGCTTTGATTATACATACTTAAAGGCAATTGGTTGTCTAGGCCTTGTTTACTTTCTAGCATAAAGAGTCATACTCATGACTTTATTATACGAATTAGTTCTTATATTGCTATTGGGAAGGAAGACGGCCATTCTTCTTTGTGACAATCATGTAGAAAAGTCTGATTTGAATGATAATATACATGCTGAACTCGCTGGTGAGAGCTTGAAACATATGTCCTTGCCGAATTTACAAAACTACTTTGCAGTTTTTGCCTTTTTTTGGGTGTGGCAGGAAGCAAGGGCTGTGGCTAATAAGGAGAGAAGCTGCAATGTATCTTGTTCACTTGGTGTGTATATTTACACAGATTACAAAGGCTCTAAGCTATGCTCCTTTGCCTCCAATTTTCCATGCATATCTTGAATAATGAACAGCTTCTCAAATTGGACACTACAAAAGGTATCATTGATTTCATATGGTATGTAGACTACGTACTGAACTCTGATAGCAACATCTAGAATTTTTACTATTTGGTAGAGATTGTCCTATTTTGTCTATGAGCTTGAATTTTGCAAAACTTATTCTTAAATGTGCCCTGAAAATTTATTTCTTAAGGTATATGATTAGTATATATCAGAATTTGTTTTTTTCTTTGAATTTCCTATGAAAGTCTTGTCTTTATCTGATGGTTTATTTTAGACCACTAAATTCATGGTGAGTGGATAAGGCAATAGTGTCTTCTGAAAATGATATTAATCAGCCTTTGTTTCCTTTACTTTTCAATTTTTAGAAAGCAAACTCAGAGAGAAATAGTTCAATTTGTAATTGACCATGTGCAATATCGCTCGGTAAAGAATACAAATTTGAAGACCTTTAATTGGTAAGATTCTCATCATCTAGCCCTTTACCTATATACTTAGTACTTTCATAATCATGTGGGCATTCTCCACCCATAGTCCATTTTACACTAAGCTAAATAATGTACTCGTAAAATTCTTTGACTCTAGGTAATTATAGAGTATATGACAGCGGTTTAATAAACAGCCTATCCCTTTTTATCTATCAAAATGTAGCAAACTGTCATTGTCTAATTACTAAGCCTATGTTTCTTCTCTATTTGTTATCACCATGGTGTTGCTTTATGGATTTGAGTCTTTGACACTCCTATCCACCTTGGGTGGGAGTCTCTTAGATAGATTGCGTAACATTGCTGCCTATGTCACCTTTGGGCGGGAGTCATTATAGATAGATCACACACAGTTGACACCCACTGTTGACGTCTATGTGTTGCATTTTCCGTTAACTGCATACTGTATGAAGTGTTTTGTAGGATAGCATCAGCTTCTTGTTTTTTACTATAATATTTTCTTCCTTATTGGGAAGTATCAGTAGATCATGAAATTGGTGAGAGAAATGTTTCTTTTGAGAATATTAAATTCCTTAGGAATATTCTTCTTTACGATATGGCATTTGCTTGGTTTTCCATGTCTTGTGTGTGCCTCATTGTTGCAAACACAAGCAACCACCATGCTCTCTGCTGCCAATACTACACTGCCTGGATGCCCACGTAAGTGTGGGAACGTGACAATCCCCTACCCTTTTGGCATTGGGAGGAGATGCTCCTTGGGGTATAAGTATATTGTAGTATGTGACACCGAAAAAAATCTCTCTGTACCTAGAATATCTGGTAGACATATTCTTGATTTATCCGAGACCCAGATTACAGTTACAGATGGCCGTGTTGCTTCTTCATGCAATTTTGCTGAAGAAGGATCAGGTGAAGATGACACCTGGTCTAATGTTGTTCTGACAGGCCAACCCTATTCTGTGTCATCTGCCTCCAACATCTTTGTGGTCACTGGTTGCCGTCATTATGGATTGATTGAGGCACAAACAACTACTGGTCGAGAAGTTGCTAGCTGTGTTGCCTTGTGTTCTAGAGAAGAGGACTTACATAACAAGATGTGCTCGGGCATTGGCTGCTGTGAGGCTCCCATTCCAAAGGGCTTAAAGTTCTGGAATATTAGCCTAGAGAATATATATTACAACACAAGTGTTTCATCAGGGAATTGCAGCTATGCGTACATACTTGAAAAGTCGACCTTTAACTTTCGGGGGCTGCAGGGCCAAGACTCTGGATATCTGAAAAGTGTGCCTGTAGTGCTGGACTGGTTTATTCCCAATGAACGGTGCCAGGATGCTCAGAAGAACTCAACTACTTATGCATGCCAACAGAATACAAGTTGCATTGATCTTGGCCGTGCTCTAAATGTCATAGGGTATCGCTGCAAATGTCTACATGGGTATCAGGGAAATCCTTATCTTAGTCCGGGTTGTATAGGTAAGAATCTTATTTCTCGCCCTTTTTTGTGGCATGCTAAATATATTAACAGCTTAAAAATTAAGCTTGTTAGAGTCACCCCTATAAATAACTATTTGACTATTTGTACATCTTTTCCCAGAAATTGACGAGTGTGCAGGGGTGAATAATCCTTGTTCAAGCATTTGTGTCAACACTCAAGGAAACTATGAGTGTTACTGCCCAAGTGGTTTTTATGGTGATGGCAGGAAGGATGGTACTGGCTGTCGTTCGAACAGCTTGAAGTTGATCTTAGTTCTTGGTAATTGTTCTTTTTATATGTTTCTTGCAGTAGAAATTATAGTTAGATTAACATTTATAAAATTCAATAAACTGAGGGTTCTCTTATTTTGTAATCAGCCATGGCCTTAAATGAAAAGCCTGGTTACAGTACTGATTAAGATTTTGGAATGAATATGGAAACCTCTAACAGTTCAGAGCATTTCTCTAATCACATCTGAATATCTGTCTTCTCTTCTAGCTCTACCAACCAAAACACATAACTGTTAGGGTGTATAATTCTCTGCTATCCGCTGATGACCTCATCCTGAGCATAGTATCTATGTTATTTGCACTTTGCAGGACTTGGCTTGGGTTTGGGATCTATACTTCTCTTGCTCAGTGGGTTTTGGCTTTTCATTATAGCTAGAAGAAGAAGAAAGAGAATGCAAAGAGCCAAATGCTTTAAACAAAATGGTGGTTTGTTATTACAGCAGAAGATGTGGTCCAAGGATGGTATGATCGAAAAAACAAGAATTTTCACTGCTGATGAACTAGAGAAAGCTACCGATGGCTTCAATGAGAACAGAGTGCTGGGTCAGGGAGGTCAAGGTAAAGTTTATAAAGGTATGTTGAGTGATGGAAATGTGGTTGCGATAAAGAAATCTAATATTGGAAACAGCAATGGGTTGAGTCAATTCATCAATGAAGTGGTTATTTTATCAGAAATCAATCACAGAAATATTGTTAACCTGTTGGGATGTTGTTTGGAAACAGAAGTCCCACTGCTAGTTTATGAATTCATTCCAAATGGAGTTCTCTCAAAATATATACATGGTCCTAGTGAGGATTTCCCTATTACATGGGAAATGCGTTTACAAATTGCTATAGATGTCGCAGGTGCACTCACTTATTTACACTCCGCGTCCTCTAAGCCTGTCTTTCATAGAGATGTAAAAACTTCCAACATACTTCTTGATGCAAAATATAGAGCAAAATTATCAGATTTTGGGACATCAAGGTCTGTTGGTGTTGATCAAACTCATTTAACCACTCGTATTCAAGGTACTTTTGGTTATCTAGATCCTGAATATTTTCGGTCAAATCAATTTACAGATAAGAGTGATGTTTATGGTTTTGGAGTTGTTCTTGTAGAGCTCTTGACAGGAAAGAGAGCTGTTATTCCCACTGAATCTCATAATGGAAAAAGTCTTGTGTCATATTTTCTGTCAGCTATGGAAAATTCCAATTTGTATGATATTTTGGATGCTCAAGTTGCTAAGGAAGGCAGAGAAGAAGCTATATTTGCTGTTTCTAACCTTGCTAAAAGATGTCTGAACATTGATAGTAAGCAAAGACCAACAATGAGAGAAGCTGCTTTAGAGTTGGAGGTGATCAGTCAACTTCGTCATGCTCCTGTTTCAGCTCAAAAAAATCAGCCAGAGGTCACTGCAGAGACATCAACAGAGATTAATTATAGTCTAAGTGATAGTCTTTTGCCTCCAGACACATCTTATATGGAAGAAAATTGGTCTTTTTCTTCAAATTGGTCCACAGGCTCTAGAATTCAACACGAAACTCATGACGGGGCATGATTTTTCTGAACTCTGGTTTTGGCAACCAGAATTTTATATGCTCTTATTGTCTTGAACTTGTATTTGTTAGGTCAGAAAACGTGCATGTTTCGCATCAAAACAATTTGCCAGAAATGAGCTTCAATTTTACAGAAATCAAAGTGAGTGCAAGATACTGTCTATTGCATCCTACCCAGAAGAACATTGCTCATTACCTTAAATTAGGTCTGCCTCTCCTCCTTCAACACCCCTAGATCAAAAAGTGATTACAACATCACTGTTGTAAATGCTGCCAAGTTAATAAGGTAGCTAGCAATTTGCACGGATCTTGTTCCTGTTACTATGTGTATATCTGATTCTTACTAATACTATTTGTGAGCAGTATGACTAAATGTCTAATGATCACTCCTGTATTTTCTTGTAAAAATTATGACATTCCGGCCCTGTTTGATTTGATGTAAAAGGTTTTCATGGAAAATGATTTTTCCATTTTTTACCATTTTCCTTTGTTTGGTTTGTTCAGGGGTGGAAAACAATTTTTCCAAGGGTGGAAATTTCCATCTTTATGGAAAACATTTTCCTTTCCAAAACAAGGGAAGTCACATTTTCCTCTCTCTTCCTTGCCTCCTTTTTTACTTCCCTCTCATTCATCCTTACATTTCCACTCCTATTTTTTTATTTTTCTTGAACATTTCTTGTATGCAACCAAACAAAGGAAAACTAATTTGCAATTGTTTTTTTTTCTTAAAAATATGTTTTCCTGTAAAAATATTTTTTGATGTAAAAATATTTTTTTTTTACATTATTAAAAATATGTTTTAAATGAAAATATTTTGTTTTTTTTTTGTAAAAATATGTTTTCCTGTAAAAATATGTTTTAATTAAAAATATTTTGTTTTTTTTGTAAAAATATGTTTTCCTGTAAAAATATGTTTTGATGTAAATTTTTTTTTTTCTTCTTAAAAATATGTTTTCAATGAAAACTAATTTTCCATTGAAAATGTTTTACATTAAACCAAACGGGGCTTCCGTTTCATTCCCTCTTTTCCGATATTTACGGTCGGAGTCATGAGTTTAGTTTTATTTTTAAAAAGCGGAATGATGAGTTGTTCTTGGAATAATCTAGCAATGAGGATATTTCTTCCAATCTTTTTAGTTAACAGAAAAATCAGCCTTCTTATTTACTCTGTTATGAAGAAAACCAAAAAAATACGAAGTTTAATATAAACCGCTATTTCAAGTAGTGGTACTCGAAATTGAAGCCTGCTAAAGTAGAGGTTTTTTGTTTGAAAACCGCTCTCTCTTAACCAGTACATGCTTACATGAACAATAAAGTGAGATTTCATAATAAGGAAAAGAGACTGTATTTTGCGTCCTCTTCCTTGTGTTATCGTTTTCAATCAGTTATTCACTGCCATTTCCAAATTCAAATACCTTCATCCTCATTCCACCATTATTTCTCTCGTTACGCAGCTTGAATTACTTGGTATTCGATACGATAGGCATTCATTGGGTATTATCGCCAATTGTTATTGTCATTTAGGCCGCGTTGATTTCGGGTTTTCTCTAATGGCGAAATCCCTTAAACTTGGTTTTCCCCCTAATCATTATACCTTTTGCACTTTAATTAATGGTTATATCATCAATGATAAGCTACCTCAAGCTGCTCAATTGTTGAATAAGATTGTTAAGCTTGGCTTCCAACCCGATATTGCTACTTGTGGTGCTATTTTCAAAGGCCTTTGTAGAATTGGTGACAATGCCAGTGCTCTCACTTCGCTTAACAAAATGCGTTCTGCTGCTCATTGTAAACCTGGTCTTGTCATATATAGCACTATTATTGATAGTCTTTGTAAGGACAGGTTATTACAACAAGCTATGAACCAGTTATCTGCTATGAAAGCCGAGGGCATTCAACCCGATGTTGTCACTTATAATACTTTGATTCGAGGCCTCTACAATTCTGGATGCAGGGTAGAGGCTAAGGGTGTGTTGACTGAGATGTTAGAGAGCAACATAGCACCTAATGTTGTGACCTACAACACGCTGGTTGACATGTTTTGTAAAGATGGTAATGTTGTGGAAGCGGAAGCGATTTTAAGACACATGACTGACAAAGGTGTAGCTCCTGACATCATTACTTAGAATGCTTTACTTGATGGTTATTGTTTGCGTGGTCAAATGAGAGATGCAAAAAAGCTACTTCATACCATGGCCCAAAATGGTTGTGAGCCTGATCTAGTAAGTTTTAGTACTATGATCGATGGATATGTCAAACTCAAAAAACATTGACAAGGCTCTTACTATGTTAGAATATATGTTTCAAAAAGGGATAACACCGAATGTTGTAACCTATTCCACTCTTATTGATGGATTGTGTAAAGTCAATAAAATTACACTTGCACGGAAGTTTTTCACAGATATGCGAGCCCAAGGAGTTGCTCCTGATGTTATGTATTGCTCATTGCTTGATGGCCTGTGCAAAAGTGCACGGCTGGGTGAGGCAGTTGCATTACTTGAAGATATGGATGATAAAGGTATCAAGCCTACTACTGTTACTTACAATATCCTAATTGACAGCTTGTGTGAGGCTGGGCAACTTGAAGATGCAGCAAAATTCTTCTCTAATCTTGTGTTAAGGGGTCTGCTACCGGACTGTAAAACATACACAATAATGATTAAAGGCTTCTGCAAGAAAGGGCTCATGAATGAAGCTGCTCAATTATTAAGCAAAATGGATGAAGATGGTTGCCCCCCTGATGATTGTACCTATAATCTGATCATCCGAGGATATATTCTCAAAAATGACTTGTCAAATGCACTATACTATCGTGACATTATGGTTCGCAAGGGATTTGAAGCTGATGCGAACACTTTTTTGTTGTTTGTTAGCCTTTTGCCTTCTGGTAACTTATGTGATTCTTCAAAGGACCTACTTCAGAAACTTATCAATTGAATTGAAGTTGATTCATCAAAGGACCTTCTGCACATCTTGCTTGATGGAAAAGAACATCCAACAAGGTTTATACTAAATTCTGATGTACTCATAGTGCTGTTATTAGAATAGTTTTGCCTAAACTATAGTTAATCAAGTGATGGTATTTGTTCTGCTTCACCTTTGATATATTTTAATGGGCTTAACTAGCTATATTTTAGACACTGATGTTGAGTGTTTTTTAATCAATGGTATTGTAATTAGGAGGGAATATTGGAGAACCTTTATGCTTCATTAGTTAATGAAAACAGAAGACAGATCTTTCTACTAAGTGGGCTTATTGTTCGAGGCTTAGTTCCACTAATTTCATTTGATAGATCTTTCAGTGTTTGTGTATATCAGCTTACTTTTGTTGCTAGATTTTGATAGGTATATTTAATATTATAGGCAGTAGTTGCTAGCTGTAACTTTAACTTTTGACTTTTGTACTTAGATTTGCACAAGATTTTATTTGGGGAAAAAAAAAGCTCTTCTACTTGTTAAAATAGATTCTGTACCCATAATTTAGGAAGCTACATTTTTTTTCTCCCAAACTGAGTTAATTGAATATCAAACCGTGCTTCAACTTTGCTAGGAGTTTTTATCCTGTGGCCCTGATCGGGTGAGTCGATGAAATAGAGTTACTAGAGGATCCATACTCTGATTCAAAATACATCATTCAGCAAACTGACAGTACTATTGGTAGGAGATTTACCTTCATTTGAATTAAATAATTTGACAGTTAGGTCTGATGAGTGATTAAGAGTGTTAATCAACCTTCATTGTGAGAAATACAACAGTATTCTTTTTTTATAAGCTTTAATTTAAAGTTAATTACTTTATAAAGCACCATTCTGATACTGCAACTATCTGGCCTCAAGCATTAGTTTAAATAAGCAGGTACAACTAACTAGCAACATAACCTGCTGACCTGAATAGTGGATTGTATTTAATTATTCTAGTGGTTTGAGCTATATCTTACAAAAAGTATAGACTGACCTGTATTTGAACCAAGGATGCCTATTTAGTCTCATTTAAGATAACACCCTGAAGCTCATTTGAATGCTGGCGTAGAGGGGCTGAGGACCAGAACCTAGTGCACTGTTATCGCCTTATTGGTGTAAAATAATATGTATGTTTTCTATTTACCTGTGATACTGTATGTCTGAATTAAGGATTCCTTAATTTCTTGCTCTTAAGAGTGACTACAATTCTCCTGGTCATCACGCTGAATTGCTGATTATGATACAGTTACACTTAGTCGTGTGACTGGATCATCTCATCTCTGTTAGTCACAGTATTGCTAAGCTAGCGTAAACAGAATAATTATAGGATTGGGTATATTTCAGTTACTCTAATGAAGTCTTCTCGCTTGTGTGCTATGCTTGTAGTTGGATCTAATCCATTGAGTAACTTTGAATGAATTTGATTTTTAGGTTCAAACCCTGCTGCCTAGTACATGGTGAGGCACTCTAGGCACTTATGTTTGTTAATGTTGTACTCCCTCTATTCCTAAGACCCTAACCCATGTGCTTTATTATGGATTGAACAAAAATATTGCAAGTGGATGAGGGTATCTTTGTCTTTTTACTTTAATGAGTATATATGTAAGTGGGGTTAGTGGTGGGGACGTGTTTTTATATTACGAAATGGGACAATTTTAAAGGGACCTATCAAAATAGAATTTGGGGAAAACTAATAGGGTCAGAGAGAGTAGTAGTTGTAGTATGGCCTAACAGCCTATTACACTATCAGGTAATCGAGTTAGAACGGCCTTGAAAAACGCCAGGGATACATGAAAATTAGGCAGCCCTTATTTGTACCTTTTGAATGTATAGTTCCAAAAACTATTTTTTCTTAAGGTGAAAAGAGGCTCTGTAGGTTCTCAAGTAAGACAATCATGATTCATGAAAAGTATGGAAATGTATGAACGCAGACATAGGCCTTACATAGAGAAATTAATAAAGATTTCTAACAGACTTTATGTAACTGTTGTTTAGATGTGATGAAGAACTCGTTCTTATTCTTTAATAAACACGTTTTAATGCCCGGTAAATGATGGCACTCTTTTATTTAATGCTCCCCTGTAGTCTAAAGTCTAATTAGGTAACTCAAATCTTATAAATATGATGAATCTTAGGAGAGAGTGAAGGAGTGATATATAGAGCTATATGCAGATATAAATATAGTATGCCATTAGGATGAAAGATAAACAACTATTTTATAGCTATTAAAGATGTTTTGGACCACAAAAACACTATTGGTTAGTGGCTATTAATCTATTGATAATGCATAAGAGTCAACAGATTAGGCCAATAATCATACTAAAATTGCTCATTTACTTTTCAGATTACAAAAAAGAGCAGTTATGCTAAAGATATATGAACCTTGTGCAGATTGGCTAGAAAAAGACTGCAGGATTAAAAGAATTTAAAGTTATTGCTCTTGTGACCCTTAAATTTTTAAGGTTATCATAATCTCCCCTTCAATTATTATACTAGTACTCTTATAGTCATTGTATTTTTCCCACCCAAAGTCCCTTTAATTTTGTGCTAATAATAAAATAAAATAATCTTCTTAGACTTTGGAATAATGTGGGTGAATTGCATTTGAGTGGCTATTATAACAGGCTATGATTCTTATATATTGTTTGAGCAGGGAAGTATTAGTTACATGATCTCAATAGAGGTGAGAGATATGTTTCTTTTGAGAAAAATTTCCTTAGCAATATTCTTCTCTTTTACATGGCTTTTGCTTGGCTTTCCATGCCTAGCATTGGCTTCATTCATGCAGTCACATCGAACCACCATGCTCACTGCTTCCAGTACTACACTGCCTGGATGCCCACGTAAGTGTGGAAACTTGACAATTCCCTACCCTTTTGGCATTGGGAGAGGCTGCGCTTTGGGAGATAACTATGTCATAGTTTGTGACAACAAAAAGAATTCCTCTGTGCCTAGACTTTTCAATAGACAAGTTCTTGACATATCTGAGACCCAGCTGATAACTAAAGCTCTTCCTGTTGCTACTGCTTGCAACTCTGCATTAGCAGGCTCAGGTGAAATTGTCACCTTGAATAATCTTAATCTTACAGCAAAACCCTATGCTGTGTCATCCACTTCCAACAAGTTTGTGGTCACTGGTTGCCATCACTACGGATTTGTTGAGGCGCAAACCATTGCTGGCAGGGTAGTCTTTAGCTGTGTTGCTTTGTGCAATCGAAAAGCAGATTTACTTGATCAACTTTGCTCCGGCACTGGCTGCTGTGAAGCTCCCATTCCAAAGGGATTACAGTTCTGGAATATTACCCTTAAAAAAGTTGATTATGTGACAAGGTTTTCATCAGGGAATTGCAGTTATGCCTTCATACTCAAAAAATCAAGCTTCAACAATCGAGGGTCCCCAGATGCTGCAAGTCTTAACTCTGTGCCTATAGTGCTTGACTGGTTTATTCCCAATAAATTGTGCAATGATGCTCAAAAGGATTCAGCAACTTATGCTTGCCAACAGAATACAACTTGCATTGACCCTGATAAGGTTCTGAGAGTAGTAGGGTATCACTGTGAATGTCTTCAAGGGTATCAGGGTAATCCTTATCTTAGCACAGGTTGTAAAGGTTAGTATATTGTTTCTAATTCCTTCGTATTACATGGATTTTTTTTTTGGACTGTAAATAAATTTATATTCTGAGACACCCCTATATTAACCATTTTTTAACTCTTGTCTCAGACATTGATGAGTGTGCAGGGCCAAATACTCCGTGTTCTGGTACTTGTGTCAACACTCCAGGAAGCTATGAATGTCACTGCCCAACTGGATATTATGGTGATGGAAGGAAAGATGGAACTGGTTGTCGTTCTAATGGTTTGAAATTGTTCATCGGTCTAGGTAATTGTAATTTGTTTATTTCTTGTTGTAATTATACTTGGATCTATTATTGAATACTATAAAGCTGAGGCTGCTGTTCATGTTAGTATTCAGCCACTAAGCCTAGAATTAGCTGCTTAATTATGGTGCTCAAAAATAATTTAGGAATGGAATCTGAAAACGCCTTATTTTATTTTGTTAAGAATTTTTTGTATTTGAAGGTTAAAATTCAGTGTTCTGTAAGCCTCATCCTTGCAAAATATAACTGTTATCTGCATTTTGCAGGACTTGGCTTGGGTTTGGGATCTATACTTTTCTTTCTTAGTGGGTTTTGGCTATTCATCATAGCTAGCAGAAGAAGGGAGAGAATTCAAAGGGCTACATACTTTAAGCAAAATGGTGGTTTGTTATTGCAACAGCAAATGTCATCTGAGGATGGTTTGATAGAAAAAACAAGAATCTTCACTGCTGATGAGCTGAAAAGGGCTACTGATGATTTCAATGAAGACAGAGTGCTGGGTCAGGGAGGTCAAGGTACAGTTTATAAAGGTATGTTAACTGATGGAAACATTGTTGCAATAAAGAAATCCAAAGTAGAAGGGCAAGGCCAGTTGGGTCCATTCATTAACGAGGTGGTTATTCTATCCCAAATCAACCATAGAAATATAGTCAAGTTATTAGGATGTTGTTTGGAAACAGAAGTTCCTCTGCTTGTCTATGAGTTTGTCCCGAATGGGACTCTCTCCAAGTATATCCATGATCCTAGTGAAGACTTCCCAGTTGCATGGGATATGCGCTTGCATATTGCTATAGATGTAGCGGGAGCTCTTTCTTACTTGCACTCCGCATCCTCAAAGCCCATTTTCCACAGAGATATCAAAACTTCTAATATACTTCTTGATTCAAAATATAGAGCAAAGTTATCAGATTTTGGAACATCAAGATCTATTGCTATTGATCAAACTCATTTAACCACTTGTGTTCTAGGCACATTTGGTTATCTTGATCCTGAATACTTTCGATCACATCAATTCACTGAAAAGAGTGACGTTTACAGCTTTGGAGTAGTTCTTGTGGAGCTTCTTACAGGGCAAAAGGCAGTTCGTCCTGCTGACACTCCTGAGGGTCAAAGTCTGGTGTTGTGGTTTCTATCAGCTATGGAAAGTTTAGACTTGTGTGATATATTGGCACCTCAAGTTGTGAAAGAGGGTAGAAAAGAAAGCATCCAAGCCACTGCCAATCTTGCTAAGCAGTGTTTAAGTATGGATGGAAAGCAAAGGCCGACAATGAAAGAAGTTGCGTTGCAGTTGGAGGTCATTGGTAAACTGGAAGTGGAAGATGTCTCTGCTTTATATCAAAACAATTCACCAGACGCTAATGAACAGAATTTCACAGAAATCAAAGTCAGTGCAAGCGATGGTTTAATACCTCCATCTGCATCTTACACAGAAGAAGATCAAACTTTACCTTCATTTGGATCCATCGCCTCTTATTTTCCACAAGGCTTGTTCAAAAAAGATGTTAATAACGTCACTTAGTTTGTTATGAACCCTGATATTGTAATGCAGAAATCGTTGCGCTTATGTTTTTTTAGTTATACCAATCTAGTCTCTGTATTTTTCTGAATTTTAGCATTTGTCAAGAGTGTCGTTGGATTTGTGATGAGAGAGATCAATTATTTTAAACTTTGAAGGACTTATTATGAGAAACTAAAGATAGAACTGTAAGCATTAATTTTATGTAAGATAGGAACTTGGTATCATGTCAGAAAATATACAACGAATTCTATGTTCATACTCAACCCATGGCTAGGATGAGAAATTGAAAAGGGGAAAACAACGCACAATGAGAACTTATAGACTTCGCCTTTAGCTATATTTCAAAATCAATATCCTGTCAATAACTTCAGTATACTCTGCTTAATTCTTAGCAGCTGCATTTGCTGCACACCTGGATTTTCCACACCTTTTGCAATCCACTTAATTTTTATCCTTAACATCGTATCTGCCGAAGCTGCATACAGACTTCAATCATAGTAGGCCTCTCAATTCCTTTATCTGCCAAACATGTCAAGGCAAGCTGTGCAACCTGGCAAATCTCATTCCTGGTAGCTTGCTCAAGTTACTTCTACCAACAACGGCGTCTGGGTCATAGTTGCATGTAGCCTTAGTGATATCCTCTATTGAGAAAATTTTCAGCTGCCCTACTCCAATATCTCGACCTTGACTCAGAGCAATATATTTTTCCAGCAAAATACCTCCATTGCTGATGAAATACTCTTCTCTGGATTCAAGCTCTTGGGATCTTTCGACTTTGGTCTTCCTCTTATTCGTTAAAGTTTGACCCATCTGCAATGTACTTTTGGGTTTAAATTTGGTTAGTGTAGGGCAATTATTGCCAGAGAATATTGCCAAAGAAGAAGATACCGCCACGATTGCACATGAAGATAGATGTAGGCCTTGTTCTTTTGAGCTTTGGGCAGAGCAGCAGAGCATAGCAGAGTAGAGCTTCTACACACTACAGAGCAAATTTTAGTAGAGCAGAGCAAAACAACTCAAAAGAACAAGGCCATAGATTTGGGAAAAGGGCTCAAAGCTTGCCTTGTTTCATTGATTGAGAGAATATATTTAATACTTACAAGATAATATCTAAAGATAGGATAGAATCTAAAGTTTTAGATAATAACCTCACTACTCAATCAACTCCTACAATTAAGTAAATGATCCCAAAGATGTAACCTCCCAAATATTCTTAAATATACCCTTATATTAATACTCTTAACAATAGATATTTGACATTTGAGTATTTGACCAGCTAATTTCCAACTATTTTCAGATTAATCAGCTGTAAGGCTTGTGAATTAGCTTACCTTTGAGACTCGACCTACAAAAACACAGAGATCACCAGAAAGCCTAGAAAAAAGATGACCAGGCTGCTTCATTTCAACAATGATCTGATCATATATGGTTCAATCCGAAATCAACAATGCAGCATATTCTTCCCAGCAGAGGGGGACCTTCCACCGGGGCCATTAGGGGCCCGGCCCCCGGTAAATTGGTAAATTGTTGAAATAAATTAGGTAATGAACTTAAATAACCTTATTTTACATATAAAATATTAGAGCATAGTGATTATTTTGTAGTGAGAGATAAAAGATTCAAATCCCGGCACCTCTAATAGTTTTGACCAAGATCCGCCACTGCTTCCCAATAAGTTATGAGGTAAATTCTCCATGGTCACTATCTCTCTCTCAGACCAAATTATTTGTCTGAATATTATATAGGAGTACTTATTATAATTGTTGGGAAAAAAATTTTAAAATTTTTTTGAAAAAATGTCAACTGAAGTATATTTTATGAGGTATAAAACACTATCTACATGTCACTATCAAGAACAACAAATGACAACCACACTGATGAAAACAAAGGTACTAAACCTAAATATCCACAGATGAGCTTTAATCGGTGTTTGACTAGGAAGCAAATTAAAGAACCTCTGTTTTTCAAATCTTTCTCACTTAAGTTTTCTCCCTAATACTTGGTTCTTTGCTTTGAGTTTCTGTATCATGTTTAGCATGATTGCATAAAAGCAAAAAGACAATGAACCTCTATTTCAACTGTACAACGTATTCCATCTTTTGCCATGTTTGGGTTTGAATTTGCTTGACTTATAAGGCCAACTCTGGAAAATACATATATTTTTCTTAAGAAAGTCTAAAACCCAATTCATCAAATGACCAAGGCGATGATGCCAAACAGGACCTGATGTTGAGGTACTGAGGACGCTTGAGGAGACAAACAAACTTCCCTACTGTTTCTTGAAGAAGCCCCTCCATATGACTGTCCCTAACACAAACAGAAAGTTTTTCAGTAATTTATTGCTATTTGTTACAATATCTGAGATTCTGAACCAACATTCAATGACTTCAATTTGGGAACATATGTAAAACATTATTCAACTGTAAGAATGTGATTTAGAGTCCAAGGGCACATTGCCAACATTATATATAGGGAGATTGGTGCCATTAGCTGTTGTCACATGAATCAGGTCTAGAGTAGGGAGATTTAGAAGAGAAAGTACCTGAGTCTGAATGCAATTTGATGATGTTTCTAGTTTCTGCACAAAGATTGTTTAGTTAGATTGTGTTTGTGCTTGCCCAGATTCACCCCCTTGCTGCTGATCAAGTTTTCCAGCACCATGTGCATGTTTACGATTGCCTTGGACGCGATTATTTCCACGCCCACCATAAGTATCTACAGAAAAATTTTACCACATTTATTCTATGATCTACACTCTGTAACTAATACATACTGCATACATGGAAATTATCTGTCAGTGAACTGAATGACATCCACTCTACCTCTTATCTGCCAAAGTTGCACAACAACTTCAATCATGGTTGGTCTCTCAGCCCCTTTCTTTGCCACACATTTCACTGCAATCTGCACAGCCTGTTTAATCTCATCCCTACTTGCTTGATTCAGTAGCTCCCTGTCGATCATGTTCATAACGCAATTATTTTGGAAAGCTGAAACAAAAACATCAACCAAGTCTCTCCCGCCTCTAAGCATCCTAATGGGATTACTTCTGGTTAGCAACTCCAACAATAAAACACCAAAACTATACACATCACACTTATCTGTCACCACCTGAGTCTCAATGTACTCAGGATCGATAAATCCTGGACTTCCTTCAACAGACCATCTTTCAGATGTATCCCCTGGATTAATAGACACTGCATAACCAAAGTTTCCTAACTTAGCCTGGAATAAAGAATCAAGAAGTACACTTGCTGAGCTAACTCCCCTATGCACCACTGGCTTTCGCAAGGCATTATGCATATAAGATAGTGCATATGCTGTATCAGTTGCAACTCTCAAACGGTCAGCCCACTTTAAGCACTTGATAGATGCTGTATCACCATGTAAATGTTGAGAAAGGATCCCATTTGGCAACATTTCATACACTAGTATTGGTATAAAAGTATCGAGGCAACAACCATAGAGTTTAACCATATTTTCATGATTCATAACCATAGCTATTGATGCTTCATTCAAGTTGCGATCAACCAATTTTGGATTTCTCTCTAGCTGCAATGGAACTCCAACTACTACAATACGATCTTCAATTGTTGCTTTGTAGACGTTTCTTTGAGCACTACTACCAACAAGAAGATTAGGGTCAAGGTTGTTTGTAGCCTTCTCAATATCCTTGAGTGATAATATTTTCAGCTGCCCTGGACCTACATTACGACCTTGGCTAAGAGCAATTTGCTTTTCTAACAAAATTCCTCCATTCTGATTGAAATACAACTCCTTCGAATCTAAATTTAATCTTCTCTTGTTCCCAATCTTCTCATTGATTTTCACTTGAACTTTATCCATATATTAGAGACTGTTTTCGGGCAAATTATTTTGCTTAGGTAGCACAAATTATTGCCTAAGAAGTAAAAATATGTGTTAGCATAATAATGAACATTATTTCCGAAACTCATCTAGGAGATATCCTGCTCTCTTAGTAGCAAACTATTACAGAGTACTGATATTAGTAATTTCAATCCTACAAAAAAAATTACCCTGTTTGTATTCAAAAATATGTTTCAATTATTCTGCTGAGTCCTAGTTTGTTTTTGTTTAATTGAGTTCAGCACAAATCAGTTTACAATAATTATTACAGTACTTATAATTACAAAAATTTCTACTCCTTATAATATTATATATTAAAATGACACTTATTTTTCACCAAATTATTCATGATCATCAGTAAATGTTCTACACAGTATAATAAAAATAAGTGAAAGGTTCAATCTTATTATCTTAGGAAAGAAAATTAGTAAACTGCAGCCAAAAAGAAATAAAAATAAAAACTTACCCCTTAAAATCCAACTGTATAAGTACAAAATATGATCAAAGCAATATAATTGTATGAAGCTCAGTAACGTTTCCTCTCCCAGTTTCGAAACGTCTCTAAAATGCCCACTGTAGTTACGATTCGAAACCTTAGCCGCAGATTGAAGTGATAATTAAGACACCGGACATCTCTCGGCGAGTCGATTAATTAATTAAAGCACTAATAATAAAATGATTAATGATTAATGAATTAAATTGTTTTGAAGAAAGCCAAAGAAATAAAATTGAGAATATTTGAGATCCTCACTCAACTAATTAGCTGATATTATTAATCATTAATAGCGGGTATTAATAGTTGGTGGATCAATATAAGACTACCTTTTTCTCAAAAAAAAAAAAAAAAAACAAAAAAAAAAAAGGTTGGTGGAGATGATAATACAAACAAAAACTTTTGTATACATCCGGTTTACACTAATATTAGTGTACATCGAGCAGTACAAGGGTAACTTTTAACTAATTTTAGGGTAACTTTTTGTCTTTTTTTGGGTAACTTTAAACCTAATACAATTTTGATATAAATCAACAACAACAAAAGTTTTATAAAGGTAATTTAATTACATTCAATCACTAATAATTGATTTTTAGTCATTTAAAATTTGATTCTTTACTAATAAAACGTAGATAATTATTATTTGAATTGGGTTACTTTAACTCATATTGGGGTAACTTTTATTCATTTCAAGGGTAACTTTTAATCACTTTAGGTTATCTTTATAATGGATGTACAATAATTATTGTACACCCGATTTTTTTTTAAAGTTTGTGTAATACAAATAGTCAATCCAAATATTAAGGCCTAGGAGAACCGGTCAAACGTATAGTCTAATACGGAGTAATTTAAATATTTACTCCCTCCGTTTTTAAATACTTGCTTCATTTATCTCAGACATGCATGCCGATGTTAATATTTAATCACTAATATCTTTAATTGTCAATAGTATAAATTCTAACAATTGAAAATTAATAATCTATTCATTGAGATGATTCCAACAAGTACCCACAAGACTATATTTTTTCTTATGTATAAATCACAAATATTAGTCAAAGTAGGACAAATAAATAGTGCAAAAAATAGTAATGGAACCAGTATTTAAAAACGGAGGGAGTAATAAGAACCTTCTAAATAAGACGGGTGTATAATTGTATGGAGAATCACTACAATTACTTTTAATTAACAACTTTACTTTTTAAAATAGTGATGGATCTAGGATTTTAAGCTTGGTAGGACATCACTACACTAATGACCCACACCAATATCATGACAAGCTTGTAAAAACAAATTTCATGAGAACATTTTATCATAAATATCTTTACCTAAGTACTTCTATCATTTAGCTGAATGTTTTTTGGGGCAGCACATGAGTTAAAACTTAAGAGTCAGTGAGAGGAAAGAATCAAGGAGAGGCTAATAGAGAGTATTGCCAGTTTCAAAGATTCAGAACTCTGATATTTGCATAATAGTACCAGCAATAGTTCAGCTTATGACTAGAGCTGTCAATTCGGGTAAACAGTTTGGATTTGGGTCGGGTAAGAGTGGATCAGGTCAACTCGGGTCGGGTCAATTCGAATTAATTTCATAACCTATGCGGGTCGGGTTTGGGTTGCGTCATGCTTGAGTCGGGTCACGTCGAGTCATACTTCTTATCGGGTTTGGGTCGAGTTTAGGTCGGGTTACATTCGGATCGGGTGAACAATAGGCCGGGTTTAATTCGGGTTTTTACGGATTAAAACGAGTTAGGGTAATTCTTAGGTTCAAGTCGGGTTCGGTTCAAGTTAATAATTTGCGGGATAGAATCAGGTTGGCTCAAAGTCAATAATTTGCGGATTATAATCAAGTCGGGTCATTTTCGAGTTCAAGTAGGGTTTGGTTCGAGTCAATAATTTGCGGGTTATAATCAGGTTGAGTAATTTCAAAGTCGAGTCATTCTCGGATTCAAGTCGGGTTATGTTCAAGTCAATAATTTGCAGGTTACAATCAGGTCGGGTCATTTCTAAGTCAGGTCATATTCAGGTTCAACTATCTATAAATAGATAATTATCATTTTTATCAAGCTAATTATTTTCTTTGACTATTATATATTATATACTAGGGAACTATAGTCTATAATTTAGGAAGATAATTATCTCCTATGACCATACAACAAATCTAATATATATATATATATATAAAGGGGAGTTTTTTCCCGAGTTTTTAGAGAGCCACGTAGGATCTAATTTTCTCAGCGCGCCATGTAGGATTATAAATCTTAGTAGTAGCCAATTAAATAAGAGATTATTAATTTCTTTTAGAATTAAATAATTTAAATGTCATGTAAGCAAAATTGGCGAATAAGATTTTTAAGTTTAAATTAATTAAATATTATATATTATGTTTTAATATTAGGAATTTTATCTAAATATATAAATAATTTTAGGCTCATAAATACAAAAAAAAAAAAAAAACATTATTTAAAAAAAAAATCAAACAAACCGTGCATCGCACGGGCTTCATCTAGTATATACTATATTTAACTCTTAAATTTGATCGAGGATGATCCTCCTTTCTTTAATTTGCTGGCTTGGACCGACTTGATCTCCCTAGACAAAATGCTTTGACCATCAACAATAATAAGGTGGTTTAAATTGCATTTAAGATGATTTGAAATCGGATCAGGAACAATTTGGGTTGAATTTAGGTCGGATCAACAACAAGTCGTGTTAATTTTGAGTCGAGTTAGTAACATATCGGGTTGAAATTTTTGGTCGGGTAAGTAATAGGTCTGGTAAAATTTGAGTTGGGTCAATAATAAGTCTGGTTGAATTTGGGTAAGGTCAGTAACAAGTTGGGTTTGTAACAGGTTGGGTTAAATTCGGGTCGGGTTAGGAACGAGTCGAGCTGAATTCAGGTCAGGTTAGTGACAAGTCAGGTTAAATTCAAGTTTTGAAGGGTTAAAACGGGTTAGGGTCAATTTCGGTTCAAGTCATGTTCGGTGCAAGTTAATTAAATTGGTCGTTGTAAACTAGTAAATTGGTGCAAGTTGTAAACCAGTAAATTGGTCGTTTAACAGCAAATTGGATGGTTCCACACACCCATTTGAACTCCCGTAGGATATTAGAGACCATGGTAAAGACAAAAAAAAGTCAAAAAATTCCAAAATTGAAGGCTAATATCCACGCTTTTTGACAAATTTAGGAGGTTTCGGGGCCTAATGTCGAAAAATCTTGAGATTTTAGGGAATACATCTCGGGGTCATATAGTGACGTTTGAAACCATCTATGATCATTATATGTTGTCATAAATGTTCGTGGTAGGCTTGATTTAATAAAATCGGTGCAAGTTATAAACCGGTTAATAGACCGTTTAAAGGCAAATTAAATGGTTGCACCTACCCAATTGGACTCCCCAAATATATTAGGAACGATGGTAAACATTTAGGCAGTTTTTATTTCCGGACGAAAAAAAGTAAAAAAAATTCAAAATTAAAGGCTAATATCCACGTTTTTTTGAAAAATTTTGGAGGTTTCGGGGACCAGTGTAGAAACGTATTGATATTTTAGGGAATACATCTCAGGATCATATAATGCCGTTTGGAACCATATATGATCATTATATGTTGTCATAAATGTTCGTAGTATGCTTGAATGAATGATATCCGTGCAACTTGTAAACCGGTAAATTGGTCGTTTAGAGGCAAATTGGATGGTTCCAGCCACCCAGTGGGACTCGCGGACGATATTAGGGATCATGGTAAATATTTCGGCAATTTTTATTTCCCAGCGTAAAAAAATCAAAAATTACAAAATTGAAAGCTAATATCCACGCTTTTTGAGAAATTTTAGAGGATTCGGGGCCCGGTGTCGAAAAGTCTTGAAATTATAGGGGATACATCCCGGGATCATATAATTCCGTTTGGAGCCATTTATGATCATTATATGTTGTCATAAATGTTTGTAGTGGGCTTGACTTAATAAAATCGGTGTAAGCTGTAAACCGGTAAATTGGCCGTTTAAAGGCAAATTGGATAGTTCAACCCACCCAATTGGACTCCCGGAGAGTATTTGGGACCATGGTAAAAATTTCGGCAATTTTTATTTCTGGACGAAAATAAGTCAAATATTCCAAAATTGAAGGCTTATATCCACGCTTTTTGAGAAATTTTGGAGGTTTCGGGACACGGTGTCGAAAAGCCTTGAGATTTTAGGGAATAGATCTCGGGGTCATATAATGACGTTTGGAATCATATATGATCATTATATGTTGTCATAAATGTTTGTGGTAGGCTTGATTTAATGAAATCGGTGCAAGTTATAAACCGGTAAATAGGTCGTTTAAAGGCAAATTAAATGGTTGCACCTACCCAATTGGACTCCCCAAATATATTAGGAACCATGGTAAACATTTAGGCAGTTTTTATTTCCGGACGAAAAAAAGTAAAAAAAATTCAAAATTAAAGGCTAATATCCACTTTTTTTGAAAAATTTTGGAGGTTTCGGGGACCAGTGTAGAAACGTATTGATATTTTAGGGAATACATCTCAGGATCATATAATGCCGTTTGGAACCATATATGATCATTATATGTTGTCATAAATGTTCGTAGTATGCTTGAATTAATGATATCCGTGCAAGTTGTAAACCAGTAAATTGGCCGTTTAAAGGCAAATTGGATGGTTCCACCCACCCAATTGAACTCCCGAAGGATATTAAGGACCATGGTAAACATTTCGGCAATTATTATTTCCGGGCAAAAAAAGTCTAAAAATTCCAAAAATAAATGCTAATAAACACGTGTTTTGAGAAATTTTGTAGGTTTCGGGGCCCGGTATCGAAAAGTCTTGAGTAACTATGGAATACATCTCAGGGTCATATAATGTCCTTTGGAACCATATACGATCATTATTTGTTTCATAAATGTTCCTGGTAGGCTTGAGTTAATGAAATCAGTGCAAGTTGTAAACTGGTAAATTGGCCGTTTAAAGGCAAATTGTATGGTTCCACCCACCCAATTGGACTACCAGAGGCTATTAAGAACCATGGTAAACATTACGGCAATTTTTATTTTCAGGCGAAAAAAAGTAAAAAATTTCCAAAATTGAAGGTTAATGTCCACTGTAGCTTTTTGACAAATTTTGGAGGTTTCAGGGCCCGGTGTTGATGAAAAGTCTTGAGATTTTTGGGAATACATATGGGGGTCATATAATATCGTTTGGAACCATATATGATCGTTATATGTTGTTATAGATGTATGTTCGTGGTAGGCTTGAGTTAATGAAATCGGTGTAAGTTGTAAACCGGTAAATTGGCCGTTTAAAGGCAAATTGGATGGTTCCACCCACCCAATTGGACTCCCGGAGGATATTAGGGACCATGGTAAACATTTTGAGAATTTTTGTTTTCGGGCAAAAAAAGTCAAAAAAATTCCAAAATTGAAGGCTATCCACGGTTTTTGAGAAATTTTGGAGGTTTTGGGTCACGATTTCGAAAAGTCTTAAGATTTTAAGGGAATATATCTCGGGGTCATATAATGACGTTTGGAACCATATATGATCATTATATGTTGTCATAGTGTTCGTGGTAAGCTTGAATTAATGAAATCGGTGCAAGTTGTAAATCGGTAAATTGGCCGTTTAAAGGCGAATTGGATGGTTCCACCCACCCAATTGGACTCCCGGAGGATATTAGTGACCATGGTAAACATTTCGGCAATTTTTATTTTGTGGTGAAAAAAAGTCGAAAAATTCCAAAATTGAAGGCTAACATCCACGCTTTTTGAGAAATTTTGTAGATTTCAAGGCCCGGTGTCGGAAAGCCTTGAAAATTTAAGGGATACATCTTGGGGTCATATAATTCCGTTTGGAATCATATATAATCATTATATGTTGTCATAAATGTTCGTGGTAGGCTTGAGTTAATGAACTCGGTGCAAGTTGTATACCGGTAAATTGGTCGTTTAAAGGCAAATTGGATGGTTCCATCCACCCAATTGGATTCCCGGAGGGTATAAGGGACCATGGTAAGCAATTCGGCAATTTTTATTTCCTGGCGAAAAAAAAAAAGTAAAAATTCCAAAATTGAAGGCTAATATCCACACTTTTTGAGAAATTTAGAGGTTTCGGGACCCGGTGTCGAAAAGTCTTGAAATTTTAGGGGATATATCTCGGGGTATATGATCATTATTTGTTGTCTTGAAATTTTAGGGGATATATCTCGGGGTATATTGAAATTTTAGTGGATAAATTTATATGATAATTTTTTTAGAATTATAATCTAATAATTTTTTTTGAATAGAATTATAATTCAATTTGTACATTTGAAATATCGGTATTTTATCGAAAATAAAATTCTAAACCAACAATTTTATCCTAAAATTCTATCCAAATAGATTTCTAAACTTTTTTTTTTTTTTAAATCTTGTGAAGTCTATTTAAATCTATCTAACGTGGCACGACACTTGACAAAAAGTTGTCAAGTGTCGTTGTTTCATGACCTGGCTAAAAGTTTAGCTTTATATATTAGTTATATGATTTAACTCTTAAATTTGAGGATAATACTCCTTTCTTTTGCTGGCCTTGACCGACTTGGTCTTCCTAGACAAAATGCTTTGATCAACAATAATAAGGTGGTCTAAATTGCATTTAGGTCATTTTAAATCGGGTCAGGAACAATTTGGGTTGAATTTAGGTCGGGTCAATAACAAGTCGTGTTGATTTCAAGTCGGGTTAGTAATATATCGGGTTGAATTTTTGGGTCGGGTTAGAGTAGGTTTGGTAAAATTCGGGTCGGGTCAATAACAAGTCAGGTTGAATTTGGGTCAGGTCAATAACAAGTCGGGTTGATTTCGGGTCGGGTTTGTAACATGTTGGGCTAAATTCGGGTCCGGTTAGGAATGGGTTGGGTTAAATTCAGATCAGGTTAGTAAAAAGTCGGGTTAAATTCGGGTTTCGACGGATTAGAACGGGTTTGGGTTAATTTCGGTTCAAGTCGGGTTCGGTTCAGGTCAATAATTTACGGGTTACATTCGGGTTGGGTCATCTCCAGGTCAGTTCATGTTCGGGTCTTACATACTCGGATCAACTCGGGTATAGGGTTGGTTTGAGGTCGGGTCAGGTCGGGTTTGGGTCGCCATTTTTTCGGGTTCAGATGGGTCGGATAATTATCGGATTTGAGTTGGTATTTCGGGTCGGCTCAACTTTTGTCAGCTCTACTTATGACATTGCTAGTAACTCTGATATTTATCTTTTTTTTTTTCTTTTTTCTTTTTTCTTTTTTTTTTCCAATTGAAGATGTGACCAAAGAACACATACAAGGGATATTGGAAGCAAAGGCTTAACAAATTATATACCAGAACCTTTTCAGTATTCTAAGAAGCAACAACAGAATTTGGACCCTGTTTTTTTTTCCCCTAGATACTACATGTCTACATACGTTGTATATAAATCTTTATTAAGAGCGAGTATACCTAGATCCTAACAGCAAAGACAGTAGTACTAGGAGATTAAATAAATGAAAGATTGTAAAGATTAAAGAGTACTTGTCCTAAACCAAAGGATCAAAACTACTGCTGTTCCGAACAAACTGCACTCTTGCAACTGTATTAGATATATTATTACAAACTATTTCAAATTTATCAACTACCTGTTGTCTTCTGCTGCGTGCCTTCTCGTCTGCATCTTTATTTCTAAGCTTGAACAGTTGAGCCTGACATGTCATACAATCACTGCTTCATTTCATGTCTCGGCCTTGTATGCTCCAAAGCTCACTAACAATATAAATCATTGTCGGTCTCTGAGCTCCTTTCTTTGCCACACATGCCAATGCAAGCTCTGCAACCCGTTGAATCTCATCTCTGCTTGCTTGCTGCAATACCTCGCTGTCAATCATATCCATCATACAATTCTTCTCCACGTTTGAAACGAACACATCCACCAAATCTGTACCACCTTTGGCCATCAGAAGAGGCTGCCTTCTGGTTAATAGCTCCAACATAACAACCCCAAAACTATAAACATCACATTTATCTGTCACCTCTTGAGTTCCTATGTATTCAGGATCAATATATCCTGGAGTTCCTTCAACAGGCCATTTTTGGGGAGTCTCCCCTGGTGTAATGGACACTGAGTAGCCAAAGCTCGATAATATTCCATTTAATGATTCATTGAGTAGTATATTTTTTGAATTAACATCCCTATGCACCACTGGCTTTGACAAGGCATTATGCATGTAGGACAGTGCATATGCTGTATCAATTGCAACCCTCAAACGATCTACCCACTTAATCCGCTTGTTAGATGCAATATCACCATGTAAACATTCAAAGAGACTTCCACTTGATACGTATTCATACACTAATATTGGTATAAATGTCTCAAGGCAACCACCACAGAGTTTTACCATGTTGTCATGATTCATCACAATAGTTGTTGAGGCTTCAGTTAAAAAGAGATCAATCAGTTAGGGATTTGGATCTCGCCCTAGTGGGGTTTTAACAGCTACAAGACGACCTTCAAAGGTTGCTTTATAGGTGGTGCTATGAACACTAAAGCCAAGAATGAAATCAGGGTCAAAGTTGTCTGTCACCTTTTCGATTTCCCGGCTTGAGAAAATCTTCAGCTGCCCAGCTCCTTTATCTTGGCCTTGGCTAAGTGCAATCTGTTTTTCCAGCAGAATTCCACCATTTTTGATAAAATATTCCTCCCTAGATTCAAACTTAGGCCTTCTCTTGTTCTTGTACTTGGTTTGAGTTTGACCCATCTATATCTTGATGAATGCTTCCTTGTTTTAGCCCAAAATTTCAATCACCTTATGAAATCATATTGCCTGTGAAGCATGAAATTCGATTAGTAAATTAACAAAACGAAACGCAGATGATAGAAATTTGACTCTTGAATTAAAAATTTATGATTATAACTCAACCCGATTAATGACTGCTGACGAAATAGTGATCTACCTTTCAAACACAGCTATACTTTTGGGAATGAAAAAATTACTAAGGAATGGATGACAGAAAACTCCTTTTAGGATTAAATTATCAGTGAGAATAGTGAGATCTACCGTTGACTTTATCTCCTCTGTGTGGCATTTTATCAAACAGGTTCTAGGCAGATGCAGGACGGCCAACAAGTCTATGGTCCTCATAATTTTTGGTTGCTGCAGGCCTGCAGCTCGTTTTTTATAAATAAATAAAGTAACAAAATTGTATTTAGAAGTTCTTTTTCTAAAATAGTACTTCATACACTAAATGATGACATGAGATTCTCACACTCTATACATTACATTCTATACATTTTATCAAAGCCACGAGTTCAGAGTAATGTGCAGCCATGGGCCATAATGTCATTTTAGATGTTACATAAATTGCAATAATTTTACTTGTGGGTTTGTTAATCTCAAGACATCGAAACTCGAGGTCACAGAGAACTGTGATGTTCATAGCTTTCAAGGGTGTTAAGTTGGGGCGCTCGAGGAGGCCACCCCTTGTGAAACCAGGAAGGCCACAAACCTTAACCTTTCTAGATAAACTAAAAAGTGCAGGAAAGGGAGAAAGACAGCAAGAGCAGTATTACCACTTGATGACATTAACACAAGGTTTCACAAGGTATATAATCTCAATCTCTGAGTAAAATCTAGCAGAAATTGTACAGACATATGTATATATACGAAGTACTAGATTACTAGACAAAAGCTCATTTCTGTCTCATTAAACACAACTCCAATGTTCATCCCCAATTCTAACATTGAAGAACACAAAGTATATGCTCTGCATGTTTGCTCCATTAGATTGGCAAGCTGTTGCCTTCTGCTGAGTACCTGAATTTTTATACCTTTCTGCATCATTCTTTACAAAGCCTGCATCTTGAATATTTCCTGGTCAAGAAGAAAAAACATACACCCCCTAGTAAATGCCAATACATGTGGTCACTGAGGACATGAATACCTATGACCACCATGATGCTTACTATTTCTAAATTCTTGATAACTGGTTGTGCTTGATGTGTTCAATCGGAAGGACCCAAAAAAAAATTAGAACTAGTTTTTCTTTCTATAAACTGAAAATGATTGAAGATGTGACCAAAGAGGACATAAAATGTGAATGGGAAGCATAGGTATTAAGAAACATACCAGCCCCTTTTCGGTATTTGAAAAAGAACGACGTAAATAGTCCTTTTTAATGGTTATTAGTTATCTTCAGATGCTACTGCAAACATTAATCGGCCGGGGGGGGGGGGGGGGAATCAAGTTAGGAATAAGTTAGAGTTAGTTATGAGACTTTTTCTATAAATAGGCCTCATTAGGAGGAATAATGATCATGCTGAAAATATTGTTAAGCTTTGCTTAGTTTTGGAGAGCTGCTCTTCCTCTCGAATGAAGAGTGATTGTATTGTTTGATTACTCTGATCATCAATACGAATATCTGGTACTTAGCTAATTTTTTCTGCTTAATCACCTTCCTAATCTCTCTGATCTGTGCTAATTCCTAGCATCCTACAGTCCTAGCAGACTTAAAAGTTAAAAGATTGTAAATAGTATTCCTAATCCAAATAAAGGACCAAAACTACCATTTTTCCATAGCAAACTACATTTTTTTTGCTCCAATACTAGATAGTAGAAACATATGTAAGAACAGCATTCTAGTAATGTCAAAATTTACTAGAAATGTCTGTGTGCCTTGCTCGTCTGCATCTTTATTTCTGAGAACAGTTGATTCCAATCAGCCAACACAATTTCTGTTTCATTTCATGTCTCGTCCTTGTATGCTCCAAAGCTCACCAACAACATCAATCATTGTCGGTCTCTCAGCTCCTTTCTTTGCCACACATGCCAATGCAAGCTCTGCAACCTGTTGAATCTCATCCCTGCTAGCTTGCTGCAAGACCGCATTATCGATCATCTCCATCATGCAGTTCTTCTCAACATTTGAAACGAACACATCCACCAAGTCTGTGCCACCTTTGGCCATCAGATGGGGCTGCTTTCTGGTTAATAGCTCTAACATGAAAACCCCAAAGCTGTACACATCACACTTATCTGTTACCTCTTGAGTTTCTATGTATTCAGGATCAATATATCCTGGAGTTCCTTCAACAGGCCATTTTTGGGGAGTTTCCCCTGGAGTAATGGACACTGAGTAGCCAAAGTTTGCTAATTTGCCATGGAGTGAAGAATCAAGCAGTATACTTAATGACTTGACATCTCTATGCACCACTGGCTTTAATAAGGCATTATGCAAATAGGATAGGGCATAGGCCGTGTCACTAGCAACCTTCAAACAATCACCCCACTTAATACGCTTGCTAGGTGCAACATCACCATGAAGACGTTGAAAGAGGCCTCCATTTGGTAAGTACTCATACACTAAAATAGGTATATGTGTCTCAAGGCAACAACCATAGAGTTTTGCCATATTGTCATGGTTCATCACCATTGTAATTGAGGCTTCAGTTAAGGTATAATCAACTAGTTCGGGATCTGGCTCAGGCTGAAATGAAACACCAATGATTAAATTACGATCATCAAAGGTTGCTCTATAGATGCTTTTATGAGCATTACTACCAACAAGAAAATTAGGGTCAAGATTGTTTGTAGCCTTCCTGATATCCTTGAGTGAGAATATTTTCGCCTGCCTTGTTCCTATATTTCGAGCTTGACTCAGAGCAATTTGCTTTTCCAACAAAATACCTCCATTTTTAATGAAATACTCCTCGGAATCAACTTTGGAGTGAATGGGGATCTTGGCCTTCCTGATTTTAGCTTGAACTTGGCCCATCTTTAAAGGACTTGATTTTGGGTCAATCTGTACCCCTGGCTATCACATTTCCTGCTAGAGGAGAGAGTTGTTAGCATTAAAAAAAAAAAAAAAGAAAAAAAAAAAAAAAAAAAAAAGCAACAAAAAGCATCACTCTTAAGTTTGCTTTGAACTGAACTCTACATTTAATCATGAAAACTTATCATTTCTCTATTACCAAAAAAGTTACTTAAAAGTGAAACATACCAGTGCAATTGTGTAAGAGTGAACTGTTGGTTGTTTTGAACTCTGTTCAGGCAAGTTGATTATAAAGGAGCTCTAAGGTTGCTGCAGATGAGTAAGATTGTTATGTAAGAAAAAGTAATATTTGCTGTATTGAGGGGTTGGGAGACAAATAAGAGGCAATGCCTGAAATGAGACCACATGTATGTTGAAGTGAGATGATATTTGGAAAGACTTATCAAAAGAGTAAGACTTTTCTTGAGAAAAAATAAACATAGAAAAATCAAACTATTATTGGTTCAACAAAGTATGCCAAATATATACGAAGCACAAATAATTCCGAATAAAGGATGGAGTTGATGAGATCACCACGATATCCTGAAGCAAACCAATTTCTGTCTTTATTCATTTGACTGATGGAAATCATTCAGCTGGAGCAGATGACATTTAGATATTGATAAAGCAAGGATTTAACAATTTAACATACAAGGCAAATTGCAAGCATCGCCATCTAGAAACATACCAGCCCTTCTTCAGTGTTGAAAAGAAGAGCAACAACAGATTTTGAAACCTGTTTTTTTTTTCTCCTACATGTATTAAGCTAGAGTAAGAGCAACCTACAATCTGAAAATTCAGGCAGTATTAATAGCAGACTATAGAGATAAAAAATTGTAAAAACTACAAGTTTATCCAAAGAAAATGACTGTGTTTTGCACATATATATACTAAATACAAATGTAAAAAGAACATTCTAGTGCTCAATTTAAAGTACTCTGTTTCTCCGTATGTGTTATAAACTACTATTAAACTAATAATCACCTGTTGACTTCAGCTGTACGCCTTGTTCTTCTGCATCTTTATTTCTAAGCTTGAACCAGACATGTCAAACACATTTTTTCCATTTCATGTCTTGTCCTTGTATGCTCCAAAGCTCACCAACAACATCAATCATTGTCGGTCTCTCAGCTCCTTTCTTTGCCACACATGTCAAAGCAAGCTCTGCAACCTGTTGAATCTCATTCCTGCTAGCTTGCTGCAAGACCTCATTATCGATCATCTCCATCATGCAGTTCTTCTCCACATTTGAAATGAACACATCCACCAAGTCTGTGCCACCTTTGGCCATCAGAAGGGGCTGCTTTCTGGTTAATAGCTCTAACATGAAAACCCCAAAGCTGTACACATCACACTTATCTGTTACCTCTTGAGTTTCTATGTATTCAGGATCAATATATCCTGGAGTTCCTTCAACAGGCCATTTTTGGGGAGTCTCCCCTGGAGTAATGGACACTGAATAGCCAAAGTTTGCTAATTTGCCACGGAATGAAGAATCAAGCAGTATACTTAATGACTTGACATCCCTATGCACCACCGGCTTTAATAGGGCATTATGCAGATAGGATAGGGCATAGGCTGTGTCACTAGCAACCCTCAAACAATCAACCCACTTTATACGCTTGCTAGGTGCAACATCACCATGTAAAGATTGAAAGAGGCCTCCATTTGGTAAGAACTCATACACTAGTACTGGTATATATGTCTCGAGGCAACAACCATAGAGTTTTACCATATTGTCATGGTCCATTACCATAGATGTTGAGGCTTCAGTTAAATAAAGATCAATCATTTCGGAATTTGGCTGACTTATACCTAAATGTGGCGGGGCTTTGACAGCTACAATACGATCTTCAAGTGTTGCCCTATATATGGTGCTATAAGAGCTGCTGCCAACAATAAGATCAGGGTTATAGCTATCTGTAGCCTTTTCGATTTCCCGGCTAGAGAAAATCTTCAGCTGCCCAGCTCCCTTATGTTGGCCTTGGCTCAGGCCTCAGGGCAATTTGTTTCTCAAGCAAAATTCCTCCATTTTTAACAAAATATTCCTCCTTGGATTCAAACTTAGGCCTTTTCTTGTTCTTGTACTTTGTTTGAGTTTGACCCATCTATACCTTGATGAATGCTTCCTTATTTCGGCCCAATTTTTTACTCAGCTCATGAAATCATATTGCCTGTGAACTGTAAACCCACAAAACACAGATGATTAATTGAGTTACCTTTTTAAGGTTAAGGAATTACACACCATTACAGATGGAATATGAACCCCTTTATTTAATCTCTTCTCTTGGACATTTTAACAAACAGGTGGTAGGCATATAAAAACTAATGAGATACTATCGGAATTCTCCACCATTACCAATTAAAAAAATCTTCCAATGAACAAAACATTGAACAATTATATTAGTTCTTGATCTTACTAAAGATTAAAGCTTTAGCTAAATAAGTGACAATGTTAAGAACTAAGGGAGTAAGGAGTATTCAGTATGTTTGATAACACTTACCTTTGAGGGCTTTGACTTTCTTCTATTTCTGTTGGGCATTTTAACAAACACATTGTAGGCAGGAGAGACCTAAGAATTTATGATTAAATTCAGAAACTATTGAGATATCTCATATGTAGGAGACAGAGGATTTAGAATTTGGACAAGCAAACCAATGACACAAGGGGGCTTTTTTGGGGGTGCTTTGATTAATGCTATTGACTTTCATGTTGAAGATGTTGGAATTTGAATGCTCTATAAATTAATTTACTATTCAATGACTACTCACCAAATTGATTTGATTAATGAGGATTTTGTACTTGTATTATACGGTGCATTATTAACAAAAATAGATTAATATGACGAGAAAAAAGATAGAGAGAATTATTATTCAAATAAACAAATGTATAACTTTAAAAAAAATAATAATAATAAAATATATGTACTGTAGTACGTGGTATATATTACATTGAATAAAATAAAACAAAATATACATCACCAATTAGTCAAAGGAGACTTTAGTGTGCCATCCTTTTGTTTACTGATTGCTTTGATCTTGCATCAGCCAAAGCTCTCTAACTACTTCAACCATTTTCAGTCTTTGTACTCCTTCCTTTGCAACACATTTCAACACAAGTTGTGCAACCCTTTGAATATCATCCCTACTCGCTTGTGCCAAGACCTCACTGTCTATGATCTCCATCATACAATTTTTTTCCACCGTAGAAGCAAACACACTGACCAAGTCTATCCCATTTTCAGCCATAAGACTTGGTGGCCTTCCGGTTAGCAACTCCAACAATTAAACCCCAAAACTATATACATCACATTTATTTGTCACCTCCCAAGTTTCTACATATCCGGGATCAAGAATCAAGATATCTCGGTGTTCCTTCAACAGGCCATCCACTGGTCTTCTCCCCTGGAGTAATGGACACAGAGTAGCCAAAGTTTGCTAATATGGTACTAAATGAATCATCAAAAAACGCACTCACTGATTTGACATTTCTGTGCACCAATGGCTTTGGCAAGGCAGTGTGCATATAAGATAAGGCAGAGGCTGTACCAGTTGCAACCCGCAAATGATCAATCCATGTTATAATGTTTGTTAGATGCTGCATTACTATGTAAATGATAAAAGAGATTTGCACAAGGTGGGAATTCATAAACTAGTATTGGTATAAAAGTCTCAAGGCAACAACCATACAGCTTTATTATATTGGCAATTGGCATGATTCATCACCATCACTGTTGAGGCTGCAGAATGATCTATCAGTTCAGGCTTTGGTTCTGGGCCCTTCTGGCTCAAACGGGGCTTTGATTGCTACAGCACGATCATCGATGGTTGCTCTATAGAGGATATAATAATGACCATCAGTGCCAGAAAAATGATCAAGGTTATGGTTGTTCGTAGCCTTTTCAATATCTCTGCTTGAGAAAATCTTCAGTTGCCCAGCTCTCTTATGGTGGCCTTGGCTCAAAGCAGCTTCTTTTCCAACAAAATACCGCCATTTTTAATGAAATACTCCTTCCTTAAACCAAACTTTGGCTTTCTCTTGTTCTTGATCTTGCCTTTTGTAAGAGTTTTCCCTATCTGATGTAAGGGACATGAATACAATAAAAACTTTTGACATTGTTGAGCATGACAGACAAATACATCACATTTGATACAGAATACTACTATTTCGTAACATTAAATAAACATAATTATCAACCATAATTCTATTACAATGAAACTTACCTTTGACACACACAATCCCAAGGAAAGAGGATCATCCAAGCTGGAGAAACCCAGCAAGATGAACTGACAATTTGGCGTAATGGTAATGTTGTAGCACACTATGCTGCGAGATTACTCCCTCCTAGTGGGTTGGAATATGTATTTCTTGACTCTTTCCCCCAAGGTATCATAGCCTTGGCGGAGCTTGATTTGGTGTGATTAATATAATTCCCGACTTGCTTTCAAAAAAAAAAAAAAAACTGACAATTTGGCTGCTTTTTCATGAAGGGTCTAATTTTACACTGCTCTTTTCACGCAAGTCACTCTGGTCTAATCTAATAATGGATACATGGCTAAAAATCTCTAAAGACAGACCACAATTTTGTTAAGGCATGTATTATTAGAGGGACAATTAACTACCATAAATATTGTCTGAAGAGAAAGATTGGCTTAGAATTTGAACAAAAGTCAATCAATTAGTTTCTTTTTTTACACATTTTTGACATTCCCACACCGAAGAAAGAGAGACAATTGTAATAAGAAATGCTAGATGAATAGACAGCTTGACTGAGCTTAAGATCTGATATCAATAATTCAGACAGAAGGAACCCAGTAGTTTTTACACTGGATATTGAATGAATGATACAAGTCAAGTGGTCAACAGTCAACCTTCTCCTAATGGAACCAAATTATTTATTTATTTATTTTTTTTTTTTTTTTTTTTGATAGGTAATATTGGGTGGGAAATGTAACATAGTGAAGAAGAAAGTAGCTAGAGAAAATGATTGTCACAGAATTTCTCTGGCTCCTGGACTAACTGGTTGTCACAGAATCTCACTCTTTCAGCAGACTCTTCCCATGGAATTCCATGGAAAATGATTTTTTGTTTTGCTCTTTGGCACCTTTGGCTTAGAAGGAATGCTTGGACTTTCTCCAAACAAAACACCCCCCTAATCTCATCAGTCAACCAGTGCATCTGGGCTGCTTCAGAGTCTTACTACTGTAAACCAACCTCTGAAAGTCTTAAGCCCTCGGCTAAGCACTGGCTTCCTCCCCCCCCAAACTGTCTCAAAATCAATTGTGATGCCTCGTTCCTTCCTCACTCTAAGGAAGCGGGGTGTGCTGTAGTGTGTAGAAATAGCATGGGTGATTGGGTGACTGGTCTGGTCTGGAAAGGTTATCTTCCTACTAGCCACGATGCTGAGTTAAAAGCTCTGGAAATGGCTCTAACTCTAATCAGAGATAAACATTGGAACAATGTCATTCTTTGTACGGATGCTAAAAGGGCAGTTGAAGAGATCAAGGCAAATGAATTTATCCCTAACTCTCCAGCTTTAATCAAATCATGCAGGGACCTGCAAATGGACCTCCAAGTGGATATGCGCTATGAAGGGAGAGGCAGCAACGAGGTTGCAGATGTGCTAGCAAAGGATGCAAGGAAGAATTTAGAGGCGATGCACCAGATTTGTATTTTGATCAACCCTCCTCTAATTTGTAATGATGCTTTTGTGAGAGATAAAACTCTAAGCACTGAGAACTTGTCTTTTAATTGTGCTGGTGATGTCCCAGCTGCACATTGCTGTAACTTAACTCTTAACTAATTATGCATCCTATTCTTCAAAAAAAAAAAAAAAAAAAAGAAGAAAGTAGCTAAGTCACAATTGTTATTATCAGTGGCAGACCTACATAACAGTGATGAGCTAAGCAACCACCTTAAATAACTAAATATATATATATACCAATGTATTAATCCATGAAGATTGTCTAAGAACAAATTTTCAGGTGCAATAGGTGTATATCTTCTTTGAATCATACTAGTATATTGCCAAAGGTTCCTAAAAAAAAGGAAAAAAAGTATATTGTCTAAGGAGGAAGAAAGGTTTAACATGATTGCATAAAAAGTTAAGAACATGACCCAGGCCACCCAGCTAGTTCCTTCCCTCAAACTTACAGCACTTAATCAGAAATGCCCAACACATGTGGTGACATAAATATCAATTACCGCTGTAATGCTTAATTGCTTAATATTTCTAATAACTCTTGATAACAAATTGAGGTTGATGTTTTCAATCGGAAGGACCAAAAAATATGCTTTCTTAAAATGAGGAATTAGAACTAGTTTCTCATTCTATAAACTGAAGATGATTGAAGATGTGACCAAAGAGCACATAAAAGGTGAATTGGAAGCATAGGCATTAAGAAACATACCAGCCCCTTTAATTGTGACAAATATTTTTCTACAGAAAACTACAGTTTTTTGCACCTACAGTTTTTATATATATACATAAAAAGACACGTACATAAAAAGAACATTATAAAGCTCAATTTTGACTTTGTTATAAACTACTACTAAATCACCTGTTGTCTTCTGATGTACGCCTAGCTCTTCTGCATCTTTATTACTAAGCTTGAATCAGGCATATCATACACAATTTATGTTCCACCTCATGTCTCGTCCTTGTATGCTCCAAAGCTCAGAAACAACGTCAATCATTGTCGGTCTCTGAGCTCCTTTCTTTGCCACACATGCCAATGCAAGCCCTGCAACCTGTTGAATCTCATCCCTGCTTGCTTGCTGCAAGATTTCATTATCAATCATCTCCATCATGCAATTCTGCTCCACTTTTGAAACGAACAAATCCACCAAGTCTATACCATGTTTGGCCATCAGAAGGGGCTGCCTTCTGGTTAACAGCTCTAACATTAAAACCCCAAAGCTGTACACATCACACTTATCTGTAACCTCTTGAGTTTCTATGTATTCAGGATCAATATATCCTGGAGTTCCTTCAACAGGCCATTTTTGGGGAGTTTCCCCTGGAGTAATCGACACTGAATAGCCAAAGTTTGCTAATTTTCCACGGAATGAAGAATCAAGCAGTACACTTACTGACTTGACATTCCTGTGCACCACCGGCTTTAATAAGGCATTATGCATAAAGGATAGTGCATAAGCTGTATCAGTTGCGACCGTCAAACGATCTGCCCACTTTATACACTTGCCAGGTGGAACTTCACCGTGTAAACATTGATAGAGGGCTCCATTTGGTAAGAACTCATACACTAGTACTGGTATATATGTCTCGAGGCAACAACCATAGACTTTTACTATATTGTCATGGTTCATTACCATTGATGTTGAGGCTTCAGTTAAATGAAGATCAATTATTTCGGGATTTGGCTTTGACTCTAGATGTGGCGGGGTTTCGACAGCTACCATACGATCTTCTAGTGATGCTTTATAGACAGTGCCATAAGCACTACTGGCAACAATGAGATCAGAGTTATAATTGTCTGTAGCCTTTTCGATTTCTCCGCTTGAGAAAATCTTTAACTGCCTTGCTCCCTTATGTTGGCCTTGGCTCAGAGCAATTTGTTTTTCCAGCAAAATTCCTCCATTTTTAATAAAATATTCCTCCATAGATTTAAACTTAGGCCTTCTCTTGTTCTTGTACTTTGTTTGAGTTTGACCCATCTACTTTGATGAATGATTCCTTTTTCGGCCCGATTCTTTGCTCAGCTTATGAAATCATATTGCCTGTGAGCTGTAAACCCACAAAACACAGATGATTAATCGAGTTACCTTTTTAAGGTTAAAGAACAACACACTATTACTGATTGACATATGAACCACTTTCACTAATCTCTTTTCTTGGACATTTTAACAAACAGGTGTTAGGCATATGAAAATTAATATGATAAGGTTGTAATTTCCCACCATTATCAATAAAAAAATCCTGTGCTTGTGCAAATCAATAGAAAGACAATTATGATCTTCTGGGTCAGGGTTACTCCGTCCCTTCCATAATTAATTGTCACGCTGATTGATAGGCAGGAGAGATCTCAAATTTGGGAGAGAGACTGAGAGAGGATTTAAAATCTGGACAAGCAAAGAATACCAATGAGGCAATGACATAAGGGGGGTGCTTTGAAAAATTCTATTGACTATCATGTTGAAGATGTTGAAGTTTGACTGCCCTATAAATTAATTAATATAAATATATAATTGATTAATGAGGGTAATAGGTACTTGTATTATGATTTTATGCATTGTTAAAAAAAAAAAAAAAAAAAAAAAGTTTGTTCATTACATACTTTTTTTTTTTTTTTGGACACATTGTTCATTACATACAAGAATTATAAGAGATTCAAATTTTAATACAGAAATTATCTAAACTATTAGATGACTTAAAAGAGATAATTAAAGAGATAGAAAGAATCATTGTCCAATAAACTAATGTGCAACTTTTCAAAAGAAAAAGTACACAGTAAAACAAAACATACACCATCATTTACTTTTTTTTTTTTTTTTTTTTTTTGAGGGATACACCATCAATTACTTAAAGCAACCAAGAATAGTAAAACAAAATTTTGACTGTGTTATAAACTACAACTAAATCACCTGTTGTCTTCTGCATCTTTATTACTAAGCTAGTAAGCTTGAATCAGGCATGTCATACACAGTTTCTGTTGCACCTCATGTCTCGTCCTTGTATGCTCCAAAGCTCAGAAACAACGTCAATCATTGTTGGTCTCTCAGCTCCTTTCTTTGCCACACATGCCAATGCAAGCCCTGCAACCTGTTGAATCTCATCCCTGCTTGCTTGCTGCAAGACTTCATTATCGATCATCTCCATCATGCAATTCTGCTCCACATTTGAAACGAACACATCCACCAAGTCTGTACCACGTTTGGCCATCGGAAGAGGCTGCCTTCTGGTTAATAGCTCCAACATAAAAACCCCAAAGCTATACACATCACATTTATCTGTCACCTCTTGAGTTTCTATGTATTCAGGATCAATATACCCTGGAGTTCCTTCAACAGGCCATTTTCGGGGAGTCTCCCCTGGAGTAATAGACACTGAATAGCAAAAGTTATCTAATTTTCCGCTGAATGAAGAATCAAGTAGTATACTTGATGACTTGACATCCCTATGCACCACTGGCTTTAATAAGGCATTATGCATAAAGGAAAGTGCATAAGCTGTATCAGTTGCGACCCTCAAACGATCTGCCCACTTTATACACTTGCTAGGTTCAACATAATGCAAACATTGAAAGAGGTCTTCATTTGATAAGTACTCATACACTAGTACTGGTATATATGTCTCAAGGCAACAGCCATAGAGTTTAACCATATTGTCATGGTTCATTACCATTGATGTTGAGGCTTCAGTCAAAAAAAGATCAATCAATTTGGGAGTTTGGTGACTTGTAAGTAAATCTGGCGGGGTGCTGACAGCTACAATACGATCTTCAAGTGTTGCTTTATATACGGTGCTATAAGAATTCCTGTTAACAATAAGATCAGGGTTATAGCTATCTGTCGCCTTTTCGATTTCCCGGCTAGAGAAAATCTTCAGCTGCCCAGCTCCCTTATGTTGGCCTTGGCTCAGAGCAATTTGTTTCTCCAGCAAAATTCCTCCATTTTTAATAAAATATTCCTCCTTGGATTCTAAATTTGGCCATATGTTGTTATTGTACTTTGTTTGAGTTTGACCCATCTATACCTTAATTAATTAACCCTTCCTTATTATGGCTCGATTTTTTTGTTCAGCTTATGAAATCATATTGCTTGCCTGTGAACTGTAAACCTAAAAAACACAGATGATTAATTGAGTTACCTTTGAAAGGTTTAAGAATTACACACTATTACTGAGTGATGACAATCATGACATATGAAGCCCTTCAACTAATCTATCATTTTGGACATTATAACAAACAGGTGGTACGCATATAAAAACTAATGAGATACAGTTGGAATTTTCCACCGTTAACAATGAAAATAAGTCCTCCTTAGGATAAAGCATTCAACAATCAATTTTATTAGTTCTTGATCTTATTCTTGTTTCTCTTAGTTGTAATTTGTTAGGGGATAGCTTCATGTGCTTGTGTAAATCAATAGAAAGACTTATGATATTCTAGGTCAGGGTTACTTTGTCCCTTCCGTAATTAGTTGTCACGTTGATATATACTCGTAATATTTTAAACTATTATCATGACAGCTAAATCCGAATGAACTAGTGATAGCTTAAAGATTACAGCTTTAGCAAAATAAATAACTAATGAGTACATGACAGCTAAATCCGAATGAACTAGTGATAGCTTAAAGATTACAGCTTTAGCAAAATAAATAACTAATGAGTACTCAGTATGTCAGTATGTATTGATAAAACATACCTCTGAGAGCTTTGACTTTCATCTAGACCAACGAATTTATGAACTCAGAATTTAGGAAAAAAGAACACTGTAAAGGGCAATAAACAAATGGGAATGTAGGCCAAAAATTTACGTGATGCTGTAACGTGAAGAATCACTGCCTTAGAATAAGGAGATTTTGGAACTCAAATTAGCTCAAATCAGCAATGTAAGATGATCAATTTTACTCTTTACGAAGAAAACGGAAAAACGCTTATTTATAGGGCAAAATCAACAGAAAAGTTGAGAAGAAAGTGGGAGAAAATCTGTCCAAATTGAGTTGGAGACCATTCAAAATTTCAAATAGTAGTAAAATGTTATGACATTCAAATAAACATTAAAATCATGGTAGGACTAGCAACAGTAAACATTCTCATACAGCTGAAGAATTCTATTGAAAGTCATGTTGAAGATGTTGAAATTTAAATTCCTAATAAATTAATTTACTACTCCCTCCATCCTAAAATTAATTGTCCGTTTTTATTGCTACAATACAATCATTGATGGTTGCTCTATAAAGGATATAGTTATTACCATCAGTGCCAGATAAATAATCAGTGTTATAGTTGTTTGTAGTCATTTCAATATCCTTGCTCGAGAAAAATCTTCAGTTGCCTAGCTCCCTCATGATGGCCTTGGCTTATTGCTTTCCCAACAAAATACCGCACCAATTATAATGAAATACTCCTCCTTTGAATCCAACTTTGGCTTTCTCTTGTTCTCGATTTTGCCTTTTGTTAGAGTTTGCCCCATCTGATGTAAGGGATCTGGATACCATGAAACTTTTGACATTATTTAGCATGACAAATACTTCACATTTGATACTAATATTTCAGAATATGATTATCTACAATGTTTTATAACGAAACTTATTTTTGACACACAATCCCAAGGAAAGAAGATCACCCAAGCAAGATGAATTCACAATTAGGCTGCTGCTCTTTTCATGTAGAGTCTAAATTAACACTGCTCTTTTCATGCAAATCACACTAATCTAATCTAATAGTTGATTCATGGCTAAATATCCCCAAACACAGACCAAAATTTTGTTAAGGTATGTATTATTGAGCAACAGTTCACTACCATTAATTTTGTCTGAGAAAAAAGATTAGCTTAAAATGATTACATATGAAAACAACCATTAAGATTTGAACTAAAATCAACCAACTAGTTTCTTTTTACACAAATTTGACGTTCCCACACCGAAGAATGAGAGACAATTGTCATCCAAAATACTAGATGAATACACAACTTGACTGCTCAGCTAATGAATGATCTGATATCATTTTATTCCAAAAGAAGGAATACTGAATGAATGATACAAGTCAAGTGGTCAACCGTCAATCTTCTCCTAATAGAACCAAATTACTTAGTTGTATTTTTTTTTTTTGATAGGAAATATTGGGGGAAATTTATCACAGCGAAGAAAAAAAAGTAGCAGTAGTAAAGTCACACTTCTTATCATCAGTGGCAGACCTACATGTAACAGTGATTTGTTATCAGTTAGCAAACATCCTTATATTATGTACTCTGTATATAAATCATACCCAGATCGATTTGACCAGAATACATGTGTATAAATTCAGTGAACAGAATTTGTATGCACGCAATAAGATCTGCGAATGTCCAACTTGTGCTGCATACAAAACAACGTAGAAATTAATCTTCACTCTGGTTGACGAGCACCAAGTCATAAACTCATAATAAACAGTAACACTCAGTAGGTATCTAAATTCACAAAGTTGTGACAGTTTGACTATTAAAAAGATAAGATAAAGAAATAAATAACAACGATTTCATATATTACTTAAAGATATGAAGTACATAATAAATTATGTCACAAACAATCATTCTGATTAGAAGACTTTAAGTGTTAACTAAAACATCCATAAATATAACAATAGTCCTAAATTCTTGATACAGCAGTCATTATTTAGCAACATCTCAGAGATCCAGTAAAGCCTGCACTTCATCCCAACTGTTAACCATCATAATGAAACCTGGGTAGAGCATACGTTTAAAAGACTGGGTGAGATAACAAACATTGCTGCCTTCGGAATGAGTAGCTAGAGGTCCATTTCAATCTTGCAGCTCTGGCAATTGATACAAACAAAGCACATTGACCTAAACAAATCAATCCTGAGGCGAACAAGAAAGGTTAAACTGTCAACAAATAGCCATTACTATATCCATGGCCAACTCTTTTGCTATGCATCAGGAAGGAAAGAAAAAAAATCCCCAGATCTTAATACCTCAAGCATTCAACTCTCAGTAATGGCTTCAACTGTGGGCTCTTCTAGTTTCCTGATCAAACAGAAGCTGAGAATGGCACAAGAGATACCTCTTGATAGTATGTTCAAATATCCGTCAACTCTTTATCCATACCAACTTTAACTTTCACTTTCCCCGAGAAATGCCATCTTTTGAAGCCGGTATACCCAGGGCATGAGCAAACATTCTTTTTGCAGCTCCCATGTTTTCCTCTTTCATACTCATTTTAGAGATGACCAACCCGTTTCTTCCACTTGGTCTATGACCACTGCCAGAAGAGTTCCTATCTGATGCCTCCGGCAATAAGATTCCATGAGCAGCAGGGAAACAATCACCTGCATTATTACGTTCTGCACTAATACATTCAACAATGTTGTCAGTGCTAACACTGGAGTCAGGGGAGGATTTGTGGTGCAAATCTAAATCATATTTGATACTTCTTTCTAGGTCATCCACCATAGCTTGCCCATTAGAATGTCTAGCATCATAGCCTTGGTTCTGATTGCAATGATTAATTCTTTGGCCAAGCGCATGGGCAATCATGCGACGGGCAACAACAGGAACATTTCTTGGCCTTTGTCTTGCAGCTTCTTTTGCCTGAACTTCGTCCATACCAAATATGCGTTCACGTGCAGCTAGATAAGCTGCTTCTCTCTCAACAAAATTTGGGGCAGAGGGTAAATTCATCTTCAATACTAAAATGAACAGGAAAGGAATTTAATACAAAATCTGATAGAAGTTCCAGAGTCCATATATAATTACTCCAAAATGACTAAATTTCAATAAGAAATCAACAAAGAATCTTATTCAATTCTACTGCAGAAGATGAGATTGTATCATCGACTCACCACTTCATTAATTATGACACAATCATGCAAAAAGGAAAGTGAAATTTCAACCCTCAAACTCATCAATTCACAACCAGATCAGGTAAAGTCAGACAAGCTTTATCTCTCTCAAAAACCAAGTAAAGGCTAACAGGCTAAGTCTTAATAATACCAATGTTCAACCATCTTACCTTTCTCCATTTTCAAAGATTTATTAAAATATGTAATAAGAAACAGCCACACAATTTCATCTTCATTACTATGCTTTAGTGAAACAGGATCTCAACTCATTAAGACTAAATGACCTGCATTTACCAGCAGTAATAATATGAATCATATTCAACTGTTAGGAACGTAGGTTATAAGCTAAATCATGTCACATAAATTCAAATAAAAGATAACTGAAGACCATCTGAAGTGCAATTACCACCAGATAGAATTGCAGATATGACTTATGACTGTTATGAGAGGGATGGACTTCAACCTTAGACAAATAGGTAAATGCTACTATGGATCAAAATAATGTTATAAAATAATTATCAATAATCAATTAATGAACCTCTAGAAAAGTGGAAGGGAAAAATTTACCAGTGCACTCCTCATCTCTTCTCAATAATTGGTAAGGCATTGAAGGAGAGTCACATGCACCATATTGCCAGAGAACATCACTAACAAGTATAGAAGGTCTGTGAATTCAAAGATTCTTTCAGCTAAATCAGTATAGATCATAGAAGAACCATTGCAACTAAACTTCACAATTAAGTACAACAGAACATGGCAGACATGTAACAACAAACCATTTCAATTTAAGACTTAGATCTACAATGCAAGTGTAGAGTATGCAGGCTCTAAAATAGATAAGCATCCCAGCTCATTACTCGTACCACACATCAACAAGAGAAAGTAATGCCAAAAAAAAGCTTATAATTGAAATCCAGAAAATAGGAGGAAAAAAAAAAACAAAAAAAAACCAATGAGTATTTGAAATAACGTAGAACATCACATACATTGATGTCTCCAAGCACTGTTGCAGAACCAAGTGACGATCATTTCCCTCACCTACAGATTCGTGAACAAATCTAGAAAAACCAAACAATACATCAGAAAAGCAAAATAACCAGACCAAAAAAAAAAAAAAACAGTACTCATACATTACTAATAAATCTTAAGATTCATATCATACCCAAAAATGTCAGCAAGACGGTGTATGATAAGGCGGTTGTATGAACTCATGGGTTCCAACTCAAGAATCCCACCTGGACTGTAAAAAATAACATTCCAATTACCGATAATGATAATATACTAACTACAACTCTACTACCATACATGCTATACACATCACAACCACATCCCTTTTCTCCCCAATGCCAACAAAAATAATAATCCCTACACGGCTATTAATGAAATCATAAACTCTGCTTGCTTCATCATTTCGTAACTTAAAAAGTATGCAAGCACCTTTTACCAAGTGTAAAAATGATTAGAGTCGTTAAAAAACAGACTATTTCAAAGTGATAATACACTTGAAGGTGTGGCTGCAAAGCCTGCAATTCCATGCCAAAATAAGGGAAAAAGACAGAAGGCCATTATGTTAAGTAAGTTCAAAATATTAAATGCAAAGAATTATAGGTTATATAATAATGGCAGTCAGCAGTGCCTATAACTATGTTACTCGGACTCTTTCATTTACCTCACGTGTCCGTGTCGACACGACTCGTGTCGGACACCGACACCGACACTTGGACACTTCATTTTTAACTAAAAACACAATTTTTTTCAAGAAAATGGGCGAGTCCGATACTTGGACACCCGTGTCTAATTGGACACTTCATCCGAGTCCAAGTAACATAGGCCTATAATACAAAGTATTATCATGACCTATAGGGGTGCATGAATCAAGTTGAGAAAAGTGGTCAGCAGGGCATAATGGTGACATAAGTATCAGTAATCGGAATGTTAAAAAAAAAAAGTGCTGCTGAATGCCAGTAGCATGAACTTCCATTTATTGCGTCCAAACCATCTAAAACAATACAAAGAAGTTTAAAATAAAAACCTCGGATCATCCTGAAGGTAATTAACCAAGGCCTCTTCAACTGCAAGCACAAGATGCCTGCTTGGATAGTTATCTTTTATAAGGGAACCAAGCTCCTCAACCTGTAAGTACGACACAAGTAAATTGATGCAAAAGCAGCATAAGCAAATGCAAGCATCATCGAAAGGAAAATAGAAAATACTAAAGACTTCGCTAGTTTAATTACTTAAGATGTTAGTCACCGCGAATGCAGTTTACATATACTTCACTTCAGAGCCATAAATTTAGAACTTAAACATATGGTCCAAAAACTAGAACCTTGGTTAAAAAAGATCAAAAGAATATCTACTTCAAATTCTACTGTTCAAAGCTTCAAACCAACAAAAATCCAATTAAAACCTAATGCAGCACAGACCGACAATAGAGCTGCAATCACCAACTAAATGGCTGACTTACTATTGAGCACACAAAGGGGAGAAAAAAAAAAAAAAAAAAAAAAAAAAAAAAGCAACTGCAAACTAAAAAGGCCAACAAATTCCCTTATTCTATAATTGGTAAAGATCTTTACTTTCATATTCTCTAGCCTAGGAAACTTGGGAATTATTTGTCAATTGATTATTAAAAGAGGTCTACTAGACAAGGATTAATCAACAATCAAAGAAAGAAAAGGTCACTAATTTCAGGGAATTACCATTAACCATTGCTAATTGTGAAATTGTTATACCTAAATTCGCAAATTAATCAACAATACATCGATTTCAAATTCAATTAGAATGAATAAAAAACAACAGAAAAATGCACAAAACTGATGATTGAGAGAAAGAAGAGGAGAGAGAAAGAATACCATTGCAAATTGAGTTATACTCATCGTGGAATTCTGCTCAGAAATAATTAGAAGTGAGGAGGTTGAATTTGGGAAGAAATTATGTGGAAGTCGGAAACCCTAGAATTGCTCTGGTTTATTTTGTCGGAAATCGTTCAGATAGATAAAAACAGAATCTGAATTTTGTGGGTAGTTTGACACTTTGACCCTTTCCTATTGAACCGCCAATATCACTGTTGATTTTTCTTTATAATTTTCCTTTTTCTCCCGGCAAAACGTCAAACGTACATTCCCGCAATTGCTGTAGTATTTCTTTTTTTATTGGTTTCAATTGCTGTTATATTTCTAGATAGTAGATAGATGTATTTATTAGGCGCGGCGGGACGGGGCGGCGGGACGTGGCCAAATAAATTAGCCCGTTTTTTGGGGCCGGATCAAGCTTCAGATTGAAAATTATGTGCCCAAACTGGTCGATTTAAACCCGCCTAAAAAAAATTTGGGCGGGACTAATTTGCCCAAAATCAGGTCGGGTTCAGTTTGATCAGCTTAAGATTCTGTGCCTAACATTCTCATCTCCATTTCCGCCTAACATTTTCATCCCCATCCTCGTCTCCATCTTAATCCCATACCTCGAGGCGGTTCGAAAATTCATCCTAATCCCCTGTCCTGGCAAAAACAATTTCAAAATTATCTCCATCTCACTATAATTTTTTATATACCCCTGAGTGTACTATACACCTAGCTAACACAAGCTTAGTATTTGATTTTCATTTGATGATTAAATAAAAAACAATCATTAAAATAAGAACAAAATACACATGGGTGTATATAAAAAACTTTCCCATCTCACACCGCCACATAATCCCTACCCAGGACTCGTTTAATCCTCGCCTTCCAAATACAACAAAATTACATATTATAGATTACAATAATAATAATATAAAAAATTCACTGTTGATATTATACTTCCAATTTTTTTAAAAAAAAAAAAAAATACTATAAGTATATTACAATGTATTATATTTACAATTTCAAAATACATAATTTTTTTTTATTAGAATACTAGGTAGTATAATACTACCTCCGGTCCAAATTACTCGCAACTTTGGGGTATTATTTGTGAGATATAAAATATTTCAAAGTTGCGAGTAATTTGGACCAGAGGTAGTAGTATATGTTTTCTCTGTTTTTTTATTAAATTCATCACTTTTGTAACTACGGATTCTTATGTAATTTTTAGAGTGCAGTGAGGTAAATATAAAAAATAAAGAGGACCCATGTAATAAAAGAGAGATAGAGAGAATACATTAACTAAAATGAAAAATAATGCATCTAAAATAAACTTCCATTTGTAAAAAGGGATGCATCTAATAAAAAACGAAGGAAGTACATTTTTTAAAAAAACAGATAGATGTGATGCCAAACTTTGTTCCCTCTGGGATTTTTTCCTTTGAGATGGTTTTTCTAGCCTCCATTACTATATTTATTTATTATTATTTTTTTAAAGGTTTTCCTTCAAACCCCCCCCCCCCCCTCTCTCCTTCTCTTTCATCTTTTTTTTTTTTTTTTTTTTTTTTTTTTTTTTTTTTTTTTTCTTTCTGATCTCAATTGTGAATCTTGGTAGAGGCTTCCGCTAGTATTTTTACCGGTGGTAAGCCCAAAAACTTTTTAATTGCTTTCAATAAATTGATCCCATCTTTAAGATGGTGATTATTCTATTAGGTTTAATTTCTTTGTTGGTTCGTCCGGCGAGGATTGAAGATTTAGGATTTCATAATCTTCTAAATCTAAAAGACCTTACAAGTATTATCACTCAAACAACTCTGCATCAATGGATTTCAAGCTAAATTAGTGCTAATTCATAAATTCTATTGCTACGGATGAAATTTTTTAATAAGGCGATAGTTGATCGAATCTACGATGTAACTAGTTTTAAGGTGATATGTATTTGTGTTGGAATGATATATTTCTTAGAAATTGTTTGTAAGTGCCGTTTAGCTATCTATTATTAATTAAATCCTTCTTCTTCATGTAAAAAAAAAAATTAAAAAATAGATGTGGGGTATGGGATTCGGGATCGGTTGATTACGAAGTGATGGGGGTGAGCTAGTATGAAGTAGGACGGGTACAACCTAAAATCCACCTGCTCTATCACCCAAAGCGGGTATGATCTTTATCCCCATCACCCGCCAAACTAGTGGCGGATCCAGGAATTCCGACTAGGGGTAGCACTACGCAAGTACGCATTAGATAACATAATTAATAAACTATTTATATTGACGTAGACGAATTGGGTTAAGCCGGTTAACTTTCAAATAATGTGTTGCCTTGATACCATATATATAAGAATGTGAGAAATATTTGTTGTGGCTTCTCATTCATCAAATAAAGATTAGTTTATATACACAATACCAAAAACTTCTAAATTAAGCTTAATCTAAACTCGGAAATATACACTAAAATACTAAATATATACTAAGATAATAACATAAGGTTATTAATTACTTAATTACATAATCTATCACATACCCCTCTATATTTTATTAAGTGCATGCCTAATTTTTAAACATTTTTATTGGCATATATGCTAATTGTACCAAATTATTCAAAAAGGTGGGAGTAATAATTAACTAATACAAAGTAATTTATATCTAGTTTTCAATGAACTACGATCAAATTAAAAAGTGCTCCCTATGTTCCATGAATTATAATATATTAATATATAAGTATTATCTATCGGTCAAAGTTTTATATGGTAAGCATTGGACATAAGGAAAAAAATATATTATCATTTGCTTATTTTTTAATTCACATTTCAATGTAAATTTTCATAAATATTGTTACTAATATAAAACTAAATAAATTAGTTGTCAAATACGAGCATTGAAAAACAAGCTATGCATGAAATAGGAAGAATTTTAATGAATGGAGGGAGTATTCTAGATTAGAATGCTAGTTTTCTTTTTTAAATGTCAAAAAATAATACTATGTAAAATGCTTTTTGATAAAATAAAATAAAAAGAAATAAATTATTACCTCAAAAAAATTGGTTGTTGCCTAGTACTGAACCGCAGACAGGTATCCCAACAACTTATATCTCACTTCCCCAACCACTAGAGCAACACGGAGCATATATTCCTCTCATACATGATAAAAGTTATATACAAAAAAACAAAACTAGTTTTAATTTTTTTTTTTGAGGGGTAGCACGTGCTACCCCTTGCTCCAACGTAGGTCCGCCAGTGCGCCAAACCAAGACATTTCCTCACTCTATTGGGACGGGGATGGGGCATGTCTCCTATTTGACCCGCTCTATTGATATCCCTAAATCAATATCAAATTTGACTCATGGTATTATTTAGATGTGTGGATTTGGATGTTTAGATCGGGCTTGAGTCTGGTTGGAGTTTTTTTAAAAATTTGAATCATGCTAAATTGTCCGATCCCCCCTTTTTATTTTTTATTTATTTATTTATTTATTTTTTTATTTTTAATACTGTTCATTCAAATAAATGTTTGATACTTATTTACATATTTTGCTCCATACTCATTATTTCACCTCCACTCGATTCACTGTCCTAAACTCATGAAACAAGAAATGGAGAATGAGAAAATGAGAAAATAGTGTACAGAGTAATTTCTCATTGAAATCTTGATTTCTATCAACCAAACATCCCTCAAATTCGTTGAAAGTGCTCCGTAATTATTTCTACCGTTATGAATTCACAATCACCAACTATTACTCTCCATTTATCGCCTTATTGGTATGTGAAGAAACACTTCTCTGATTAGTTTATTTATAATTGCGTATCTAATTACAAAAGGTTGCTTGATTTCCAGGTTTGATCAAAATGCCAAAAAATTAACACGACCTTCTGCACGCCAACTGTTTGATGAAATGCCTGATAGAGGTATGTGAATATGCTACTACATTCATTAATGATAGTATGTTATTAATTCATTTTTTTTCTTAATTGTTTCTTGTTTTCTTTGCACTATTTATAGATTGTTAAATGTTAGAGTTTACATATAAATGAATCTTATATATATACCCAACAAGATTTGCACTTTTCTGATTCACCCAATTGATTATATAACTTGTTAAGTTTATTTGACAAATTTCGTAACAATTTGAGGAACAATATAGGAATGCAAGACATATATGATCTGTATTGAGTACATGTACTTTAAAGAAGGAATGATTAATGATAAGACTATCATTAAACTTGAATCGAAAGCGTAAGTAGCAAATGTCGAAGATATCAGTATCATCTAGGACTGAATGACCTAGACAATTCACTAGGACTGGAAGAACTATTTTCTGGGGAAGGACCATATTTTACTATTTCAGTCCACACTTCTTGGGACTTTGGCCATTTTGGAGTATTTGTTTGGGGCAAATGATGTGATCTGACCTCTTCTATTTCTTGTTGAACTTCGTTCATGGCGGGTCTTTTCTTCCCTTCCAAGTTTAAACACCTCATTGCGAGATTGGCAATAGCAAGGAACTCTTCCTTTGAACCCTCTTCTAGGATTTGAGGATCTATAATGTCCAGCAATTGAGAATTTTTCATGTGGGAATGGAACCATGAAATTAAACTTCTGTCTTCTTCATTAGTTGTGCGTAGAGGCTTTTGTGCAGTTAGAAGCTCAATAAGAACCACTCCAAAACTATAAACATCACTTTTATCTGTATATTGGCCTAAGTGAAAGTATCCTGGATCCAAATAACCAAAGGTTCCCATAAGACGAGTAGTTGCATGGGTTTGATCAATAGCGACTAATATTGAAGTCCCAAAATCTGATATTTTTGCCCTGTATTTGTCATCCAACAATATGTTGGACGATTTGATGTCTCTGTGAAAAATAGGATTAGAAGATGATGAATGCAAATAAGATAGTGCTCCGGCTGAATCAGAAGCAATTTGCAGGCGCATTTTCCAAGTGATTGGAAAGTCTTCATTTGGATTATGAATATGATGGAAGAGATTTCCATTTTGAATAAACTCATAAACTAGGAGTGGGACTTCTGTCTCCAAACAACATCCTAATAGCTGAACTATATTCCTGTGGTTAATCCGTGATAGAATTACCATTTCATTGATGAATTGTTGTAACTCTAGTTCATTCACTATGTTTGTCCTCTTTATGGCAACAAGTTTTCCTTCACTCAACATTCCTTTATACACAGTGCCATGGCCACCTTTTCCATGTATCCTGTCCTTGTTAAAGCCATCAGTAGCTCTGTATAACTCATCAGCGGTGAAGATTTTCATCCCTGCTATAACACTTTCACTACAAGAAATTTGTTGCTGTAACAACATGCCACTGTTACGCTCTAAATTTTTTCTTTTTTGCAGAATTTGTTTTCTTTGTTTCGTAACTGCATACAAAAACCACCCAGCTAGAAGCAGAATTATTGTTCCCAGGGATGTGCCCAGTCCTGTGGTATAGGTTGCAAAAAAATGCATTTATGATCAATAACTACGACTTCTTGAGCTAATTCATTTGCATCTTATCGTATCAAAAGAAAAATAAATTCTTAGGGCCTGTTTTCTTTAGCTTAAATTCAGTTCAGTTCAGTTTCTCCTCTCATAAAATATTCAGTTCAGTTCAGCTCCAATCAGTTCAATTCAGTTCAGTAAATCAGAACAGACCCTTAGCTTACTAGTAGCTATATACAGCTAAGTTACTCCTTCCATTCTCCAATAAGTGTATATTAAGTCTATTAGTACCAAAAAGAAAAAAAAAAAACCAAAAGTCTAATATCCCTGCATTTTCATGTTTCTAATAAATTATAGACAAGATACAAGAAGAAAATAATTTTATTCAGGGGCGTATCAGTTAAATAGTTAAATTTAAACCCACAAGATTTTTCTTAAGTAGTGTGTTATCTTTCTACAAGACTGCAACTGATTTTCTCATTGAGTACATAACAGAGAGACAATTCAATTTGCTGCTTTACCATTTTAAATGAAAACATAAAATATAACTTCTAGGTAATCAGAATTTGGAAACACCAGGAAGCTACAAAAACACGCATTTATATATGTTTAAGCTCAACATTTCATTTCTCTCATTGATTGGGTCACCCATGCTAGTGTTGTGACTAGGACTTTGTACTCTTCACCTTATTCTTATTGCTTTTGATTTTCATCTTTGTTAAAACCAAACTAGATCAAATTAAATGAAATAATTCAGATCTGACTTGAAAAATCAGTCCAAAGTAGTAGAAACAATCATGAAGAACCAAATTTAGACCAAACATGAAAATTAGTCTAGATCAGAAAATTTCACACGGGTTCATACTAGACCAGAACTATAAATATTTAGATGAAAACACCTCAAGTTATCGAGAATATAGCCTGACATTGTTGTTGTAGCGACATGATTGAAGAATGAAGTCAGATTAGAAAATCTGTTTAAGATATTTTCTTATTGAAGCGATTAATTTCTATTCACTTTCCACCGTTCAAGATAGATAAAGGTCTCACTTAAAATTGTTTTTTGTTACTTTGGTTAAAAGACCAAGCATTATGAGTGTTCCTAAGTAGACTTTAATTGCTTGAGGTAAGAAGCCACTAAGCCACATAGGGTGGTTTTGTTTTGTCAGATCAATTTTGATATTTATATCCACAATGATTATAACTATAATGCGTTAGAATTTTGGTTTGTTGCCTTGTTGTAATCTTTTGCTTTTGTAAGGCTTGAATGTATAATCTAGTTATGCAGTCCTAGAGCATCGTTCAATGTCTTTTTAATGCCACATTTCAATAAAATTTCACTTTGGCAGTGTCAGCATATAGGAAGGACTTATTCTTAAAAAGTCAGATGAATTCAGAAATTACCAATAATGACATCTTTGAAGCTGTTTTCTGAAATCTTTACACAGCCAGCTCTAGACTTGAATCCGTCACCAGAATATCCATTTGGGCAAGAACAATTGTAACTCCCTTGAGTATTTATACAATCCATGCTACATGGGCTATTTGAACCAGCAGCACACTCATTAATATCTGGAGGAAAAAAAGCAATTTGGTTGTTAAAATTCCATCATCAAATAAAGAGCAGGGAAAATAGGGAAAGTCTGTTAAAGTATGGAGTACCACCAACCTGTGCAACCTGGTTCGAGGTAAGGGTTGCCCTCGTATCCAGAACGACAACTGCAGTGATACTTTCCCCCATCTGATTCAACACACTCACTATTTGACTGACAAACATACGCAGTAGTGTTCTTTTTCGCCTCTTTGCAGGAAGCACTACGTTCAAAAGCCCAATTAAGCACTACAGGGACTCCCTGCATGGTTCTCTTGAATACAGTGCCATTTGGTGTCAAATCTGAAGCTCCGCCAAAACTGAAGTTACCCTCTCTAGCAAAGAAAGCGTAGGTACATGGCTGAAGTTCACTAATTGTTTTATTATGGGGATTCTCAAAGAACCTGTAAAGATCAATTTTGAACTTTTGCAAGCCAACTGGGATGGATGTCTGGCAACAACCTAAACCTGAACAAGACCCTGGGATCACCTCATTTGTTTTATCTGGCTCAGCGCACATTGCCATGCAACCAGCCCCATAATAAAAGGGAGTCTCATGAGACTGATTCCCTCTATAAACACCAATCATTGCATAATCATTACAACCAATGACTGTGAGCTTGTTTGCTGTGTGTGATATAGTAAAGGGAGAACCTACTATATTTAAGTCCCCAAACCTCTCTGGGATCTCATTCACCTGGGACCTGTAGCACTTGGATGCTATCTTATTCCGAATCACTACTTCGGTCTCTGTTATTTCCACGATTTCCCTATCTTTTAAATCAGGGGGTGTCTCAAGGAAGGATTTCGGTGGGTTGTAGGTGTTGTCACATTTGATTATGAACCAGGCATCAAGTGCACATTCTGAACCAATGCCAAAGGGGTATGGGATGGTTAGATTGCCACACTCCCTCTGACAGCCTTGTTTGGTGGTGTTTCTTGCTGTGAGCATGTTTTTAGGTATTATGGCTGTGTTGTTGCTGGCAAGAGGGGCTAGTGCTATGGCTTTCATTGAGACCAGCAAGAGGAAGAGGAGAAACCATGGAACTGAAAGACTCATTTTTACAATCCTCAAAGTTCAATTACCAAGTTCTGCATTGACAAATCTATTACTTGCATTGATAAAATCAATGTCCTCAGCCAGAAAACGCCCATTGTGTAGAAATTGTCCTGATTAAGCATATACTATTTGTGTCTGGTAACATCGTGCGCGACTTGAAATAAGAAAACTTCTCTCTTAGAGCAACTTGACATCCGAAGAATACTTCTATCTTAGAGCTTGAGTTGCATACAAAGTATAATTGCTCTTGGTCACAGAAAATTTCATAATGCATGTAATACATATAGAAAGGAAAATAAAAGAAACAGCCTGAAGTTCTTGTTTGCCATATTGTTATAATAATGTGGATCTGTTTTGAGAGACGACTGAGCTTCAGTGCTCCACTTGGTTATTTTATTTAATTAAATAAAGATAAGTATGCTTTAGACAATTGAAGCACTCTATACTTTTCACAGGATTGACTGTGCATTTATATATGTGTTTGTAGACGAGAATGAAAGGTTACCGTCCACAAGGCCACAAGACTAACCAAGCAAGCTGGCAGAGATGTTTTACATACTTTTCACAGGTTTGAATATGCACTTCATTTATTATATGTATATGCTAGTATGCTACTCCATGATCTTTCTAATTAAAATAAGTCAGTTCAGAACAAGTGGGTTTACTTTAGCAAAAATGATTTAAAAAAGTAAAATCCATTTTAGCAAATATTAAATTTGTTTTTGGATAGAGAATATACGTAAAACAGTCTTCTCTAAAGTTTGAGTTACGGAGTATCTAATTTTAGTAAAATAACACTTAAAATAACTTGTTGGTTTCTTCAATTAGGACTTTCATTCTAGCCTTATACTAGATATATATCAATGAGTATCAACAGTTTTATAAGAAAAATAAAGTTTAGTACTCAGATTTTTGATCCTGAACCTATACTGGCTTGAGAGGGGGGATAGCTAGATAGCGGCGATTGTCTAGGTATGATAACTCGTTTTATTTTCATACGGAGTACTTGCTGGAGTTGCTGCTACTCTGCTAATAAGGTAGGCTTAACCCAATACTGTTCACACTGCACAGACTCGTTCACAGAGATGTTATGGTCATTTCACATGGGGTAAAGATGGTAAATAATTAGACAACACTTTAATTAAGAGTTCATTTCATTTAGTATGAGACTAGAATTTCTAAGCTAGAAATGAAGATAAACAATAGTCAATTACGTAGATCTTTTCAGTTATAATCTTTTCAACTGTTTTCCAGATTTTCCCAGTCTATAGTTTTTCCCCTTGACTTCTAGACTAACTGAAGGACTATTCCATCATCTACTAGAGATGTAAATTATCTGGGATTGAATAACAGTGACATTTCAGCAGAATCTAAAGAACTATTCTCTGTGTAAAACGAGCTAGAACTTAAAATCCCATCACAAGTATGTTTAGCTGTTCCATTGTGCTCGGTTTCTAGGCCGTTCTTTCGATTTCTTTCTGGGATACGAAGTGACATTACTCCCTCTATCTCTATTAGAACTTCTTTCATGGTTGGTCTTTTCTTTCCATCCAAGTTTAAACACTGCCTTGCGAGATTAGCAATAATATGCAACTCTTGCTCTGAACCCTCTTGTAAGACTTGAGAATCGATAATATCGAGCAAACGAGTATCATTCATATGGGAAAGGAACCAAGATGTCAAGCTTCTATCTTCTTCTTTCGTGGCACGTATTGCTTTTTGTCCTGTTAAAAGCTCGACGAGGACTACTCCAAAGCTGTAAACGTCACTCTTTTCAGTGAATTGACTTGATTGAAAGTACTCTGGATCTAAATAACCAAAGGTTCCCATGACACGAGTGGTTACATGGGTTTGATCAATAGCAATCGACATAGAAGTCCCAAAATCTGACAGCTTCCCCCTGTATTTATCATCCAAGAGTATGTTGGAGGATTTGATGTCTCTATGAAGGATAGGAATAGAAGACGATGAATGCAAGTAAGCAAGTGCTCCTGCAGAATCAGAAGCAATCTGCAATCGCATTCTCCAAGTGATAGGAAACTCTTCACTTGGGTTATGGATATGATGATAGAGAGTTCCATTTGGAATAAACTCATAAACTAATATCGGAACTTCAGTTTCCAAACAACATCCTAGTAACTTCACTATATTCCTGTGGTTTACTTGTGATGATATAACCACTTCATTGATAAAACCTCCTAACTGACTTTCATCAACCACTTTAGCCTTCTTTATAGCAACAATTTTTCCTTCACTCAACATTCCTTTGTAAACTGTTCCTTGACCTCCTTGTCCAACTATCCTGTCTTCATTAAACTGGTCTGTTGCTCTTTCTAATTCGTCAGAAGTAAAAATCTTTAGTCTTGCTACTACACTTTCATCAGTAGCCATCTGCTGTTTTAACAGCAACCCGCCATTCCGCTCGAAGTATACAGCCTTTTGCTTGATGATCCTTCTCCTTTTGATAACAGAAGAAAACCACCAACCAATAAGGAGCAAAATTACTGTTCCCAAGGATATTCCCAATCCTGTAGTTCACACAAATACAGATTAAAATTATTACATCATTACCTCCGCTACAAAACACATTTTATTTATTTATTTATATATTAACTTGCATCAAAAAACAAAAAAACAAAAAAAATTCAATGCCTATGGCATAATCGCTTGACATGTTCTGCAGTCATCTTTTAACCATAAACAGATTAACAGATAAATTACCTAGAGTGATTTTCTTGAGGGAGGATGAGCTTTTGTCTAAATTCTTTATGCAGCCAATCCCAGATTTTAATCCGTCGCCAGAATATCCTCTGGGACAAAAGCATCTGTAACTCCCTGGAGTGTTAACACAGGCCGTGGTACATGGATTATTTGGACCAGCAGCACACTCGTTGATGTCTGTGCGAAAGTTCAACAAAAATGGAGTGCTTTACTTAGAATCAAATTGGAAATTTACCCTTTATATTAAGACTCAAAAATAATTAGGACACAAACACCAAATCTGAAATGCTCTAGACTGTACCTTTGCAACTGGATTGAAGATAAGGATTTCCCTCATAGCCAGGGAGGCAGCTGCAGCGATATCCTCCCAGATCTGTATCTATGCATTCAGTATTGGACTGACAAAGATATGGTGTAGCAGTCGAATTGTTTTTTTGCGCCTCTTTGCACGAAGTCTTAAGTTCTACAATCCAATCAAGCACAATAGGGGCTTGCTGTAGGATTCTGTTTTGAACAACACTAGTATTTGTCATGTCTGAAGCTCCACCAAATACAAAGCTTCCATTTCGAGCAAAGAAAGCATAGCTACAAGTTGACTGATTAGTAAATGAACGGCGGTTTTCCAAGCTAAAGAGCTTAATATTGAACCCTTGCCAGCCAGTTAACACAGACGTCTGACAGCAACCTGACCCCAAACAAGAACCTTTGGTCACCCCTTCTGAATTGCACAAAGCAATGCAACCACCCTTTTCATAGAGTGAATTCTCTCCAGAACCATCAATCAGTGCATACTCGTCACAGCCAATGACTGTGAGCTTGTTTGCTGTTGATACAGTATAGGGAGAATCCCACATATCTAAGAACCCTGAAACCTCAGAGCTCACATTCCCTTGTGGATCGAAGCAACGTGAAGTTACCTCAGTATTCCGGATAATTATCTGGGTCTCGGTTATATCCAATATGTCTGTATGCCTTCTTGAACCAAATGGTATCACAGGGATCGCTTTAGGAGGGTTGTAAGAGGTGTTGCATATGATACCAAACCAGCCTTGAAGGAAACAATCGCTACCAATACCGAAGGGGTATGGGATGGTCAGGTTACCACATTTCTGCTGGCAACCGGGTTTGGTTGTGTTTGCGGCTGTGATCATGGTTTTTGGTGTTATCAAAGCGTTGGTGACTACCAAGGGGGTTGCACTCATTAAGAGCAAGAGGAGAAGCCATGGAAGATGCATGTTTACTGCTCAAGTTATTTTAGTCTAAGCCTTGAGATATATACAAGTAAATTAAAATATGCACAACAAATGGTAGGAAATTAAGCAAAGAAAGATCTTGAAGGAGTTGGTGTTGCCACATGAAGATTTTCAACAATGACAAGCTCCAACTAGGCAACAAGGCTTTGGTACACCGCAGACTTAATAAAATAAGACCGGATCTAGCTCACGCGCTGTTGGTTGAGTTAATTTTTTTAATCAATTTGTATTTCATCAAGTTTTCATTACAATCTTCATTTCAACATCTTTGTGGAATAGAAGGATTGAAGAATATTACTAGTTGAATGATATGTTCCCTTCAAAAATTTGTATGGTCTCTCTTTTTCGCGTTCAAAAGGATGGATAACCCTAAAGTCAACCAAATATTTTTAGAAAGTAATTAATTGATACATCCATAAATCTTTTTAAAATTAGTATATTTGTAAAATAAAATACCTACCTGCCTCATAAGAAATTGAGCATACAAGTATACAACCAATATAGTCATATAGATATATTTTTTGGGTGTGAACACGCGGACTTGCATATAAATTGAAAACACAATAACCCTCTTTTAAAAAAGAACTAAATGGCAAATTGTAGTATAGTATTATAAAATCACATTGAAAATTCCAACCATATTTTCAAGAAGTCTAAAATGGCACCGTAGTTAGCCTGATATACACGTTATGAGTAAAGAAAACCAATAAAATACAAGTTGATGAATATATATAGCAATACCATTGAACCATCCATAGATTTTATTGACAAATAGTGTGCAAAGCGAAGTACAGTATTATTTCACAAGTTTTTGGCAGATAAAGATATAATATACTTCCCACAGTTGGAGCTATTAATTCATGTAAGCAAAAAAAGAACCTACTTACGGAAAGCTTGGAGAAGAGATTGTAATTTGGGAGTTAGTAATTGTAGGCGCATAATGTTGAGGGAAATACATAAGAGTAGTAATTCATCAGTGTTAAACCGAATCACCTTGGGTTGTTTAGTAAAGATACATCAGCAGAGCTTGAAGAGCTATTTTCCAAGTAAAAAGTGCTAGGACTAAAAAAAACACCATCACTTGTTTCACTGAACATTTGCCTTGATTTTGGCTCGATTTGCTCGTTTGCGTGGGGCAAATGAAGTGACAACACTGCCTCAATCTCTAGTAGAACTTCTTTCATGGTGGGTCTTCTGTTTCTGTCTAGGTTCAGACAACGATTTGCTATTTCAGCAATAATGAGGAATTCTTCCTTGGAAGTCTCTTTCACGACTTGGGAATCAATGATATCAAGTAAACGAGAGTTTTCCATGTGGGAAAGAAACCATGATGTCAAGCTTTTCTCTTCTTCTAGTGTACTTCGTATTGCCTTTTGTCCTGTTAAAAGCTCAACCAAAACTACCCCGAAACTATAAACATCACTCTTTTCAGTATACTGGCCTAATAGATAGTACTCTGGATCCAAATAACCAAATGTTCCCATAACACGAGTAGTTGCATGGGTTTGATCTATAGCAACTGACTTTGAAGTCCCAAAATCTGATAACTTTGCCCTGTATTTGTCATCCAATAGTATGTTGGAAGATTTGATGTCTCTATGGAAGATAGGAATAGAAGACGATGAATGTAAATAAGAAAGTGCTCCAGCTAAATCGGAAGCAATTTGCAACCGCATTCTCCAAGTGATTAGAAATTCAGAGATTGGACTATGAATATGATGATCCAGAGTTCCATTTGGTATAAACTCAAACACTTGTAATGGGGCCTCATGTTCCAAACAACATCCTAATAACTTCACTACATTCCTATGATTAATATTTGATAATATGATGACTTCATTGACAAAATCTCCACACTGATTTTGATCAACAATAACTTTGCACATTTTTATGGCAACAATCCTTCCTTCACTCAGCATTCCCTTGTAAACTGTACCTTGGCCGCCCTTTCCGAGGATTCTATCCTCAATGAAGTGGTCAGTGGCTCTTTCTAACTCTTCGACGGTGAAGATTTTTATTGCTGCCACAACACTTTCATCAGCAGCCATTTGTTGTTGCAATAGTAACCCACCATTTCGCTCAAAATTTATAGCCTTTTGCTTAATGATTCTTCTTCTTTTTATTATAGTAGAAAACCACCAAGCAACAATGAGCAAAATTATTATTCCCAAGGATATGCCTAGTCCTGTAGCTCACAATAAAAATAGATTGAATTACTAATTGAATAAAAAAATAAAAATAAATAAATACTACTTATATTTATAGTTTAAGCCAAACAATTCTTTAATTGCAATATTTGTCTTCAAATATTTAGAAAGTCTACGTATCCAGTTCCATACTGTAAAACATGATCTACTATTGCTTTTTAAACATAATCCTTGTACTGTATCTTTCTTGATGATAAACATTGTTCGGTATATATTCAGTTCCATACTATAGAACATGATCTATTAAGTATTATCGCCTTTTAAACATAATAAAATGCTAACCTTAATTATTGCCAAAAAGAGATTAGATTCAGAAATTACATACCAAGAGTGAATTTATTGAGGGCTGATGAGCTCTTATCAATAATCCTTACACAACCAATACCGGATTTTAATCCATCTCCAGTATAGCCACGAGGACAGGAGCATTTGTAACTCCCCGGAGAGTTAACACAAGCCATGGTACACGGATTGTTTGGACCAGCAATGCACTCATTGATGTCTACACAAAAGTAAGACGAAATAAATTTCAAGTACCTTACCTTATTACCTTGCAAAGAATTAAATCAACTTTCATTCTTTTTATAGAAAATTCAACTAAAGAAGACAGCATAAAGTGTGACAATATAAACTAACCTGTGCAACCGGGCTTAAGATAAGGATTCCCCTCGTATCCAGGAAGGCAGCTGCAGCGATATCCTCCCTCCTCTGTATCAATACATCTAGTATTTGACTGACAAAGATAAGGATTAATACTAGAATTGCTCATCTTCACCATTTTGCAGGAAGTTTTGAGTTCTATGTTCCAATCGAGAACCATATAAACTTGCTTCATAATTCTGTTTCGAACAACATCAAAATTATTCAGTGTCAAGTCAGAAGCCCCACCGAAGATGAAGCTGCCTTTTTCAGCACAGAAAGCATAGCTACAAGACTCATTAGATAAGAATCTGGCTATTGAATTAACCCCTTGGTCATCTTCAACTCCGAAAAGACTTATTGTGAACCCTTGCCAGCCAAACGGAATGGAATCCTGGCAGCATCCTAATCCCGGACAAAGACCCGGAACAGGCTCAATTTTATTACTACACAATGAAATGCAACCAGCCCTTGCGTAGCTCTCTGCAGTGTCTCCGGAACCACCAAACACCACGTAATTATTACAGCCAATGACAGTGAGCTTGTTTGCAGTGTTTGAGATGGTAAAGGGAGAACCCCACATATCTAAGTTCCCTGTCTTAAAGGTTACATTCCCCTGCGAATTTTGGCAACGCGAGGCTATAATTGTAGTCCTGATCATTATTTGAGTCTCGGTAATATCTAAGATGTCATAATCGCTATAGCGTATTACAGGGAAGGCTCTAGGAGGGTTGTAGGAAGTGTTGCATATGATACCAAATGAGCCTTGCAAGTAGCAATTTTGACCGATGCCAAAGGGGTATGGGATGGTTAAGTTGCCACATTTCCGTTGGCAACCGGGTTTGGTTGTGTTTGTTGTTGTGAGCATGTTTTTGGGTGTTATCACAGCGTTGGTTCCGACCAACACTGTGATAGCACCCATTGAAGAGAGTAAGAGGAGAAGCCATGAAAGATGCATGTTTACAAAATTGCAACTCAAAGTAAATTACAGCACTACTAGCAAAAGACTTTTTTAATGTGGGGTGAGTCTAAGTGTACTTAGAATAGTCTATTGGTGTTAAAATGCATTTGTGGCTAGAATACACTTGATTTAAAATATCCAGATAATTATTGGTAGGGGCGGGGCAAGAAAATTTATTTGGGCCCTGTACAATATCTTAAAATGGGGGCCTGTGTAAAATATCAATTACAAAATAATAATGCATAGTATTATAATTATAAATAATAATAAGTCGTCACATTACACTCCAAATATAAAATAAAAAGCAATATTTCAATTACAAAATACTAATATTATAAGTAATATTAAGTCATTAGGACTCATCACATTACACTCATCACTAATATTATAAATAATTAGCATGTTTTAAGACAAAATCATCAACAAGACAACAACACTTCAACATCAGGAGTTGAAGATTGCAAATTTGCCATATATCCCAATAATTCTGCAAATTAATTATTCTTTTTTCGACAACCTGTTTTAACCAAAAAAAAAAAATTTGCTGAGTTGGCAAAATAGATTGACAAACTACAGCAATCAAAGAGATTAACTGGGTATCCCCTGTTTTTCTTGTGCTAAAATTTGATAGAAATATCTTGAATTTCATATCCAAACCGGAAGACTCTCAAGTTACTTTGTATGGTTCTTAGTCTTTAGATCGTTTTCCTTTTCCTTGACTCCCAACCCCCACCCACCCAAAAAAAAAAAAAAAAAAAAAAAAAAAAAGGAAAAGTCATTCACTGTATCACTTTCCTTCGTCATTTTCAACTAACTACTCAGTGCAAGTGGTAATGGTGATGAATAAATATGAAGAGAAGGAAATTGGTAGTATGTTGAGTTGAAGTAGCATCGAAATGAATTTTCAAAAAAATTTACCGATTTACAACTTGCACCGATTTCATTAATTCAAGCATACCACGAACATTTATGACGACATATAATGATAATATATGATTCCAAACGACATTATATGACCCGAGATGTATCCCTTAAAATCCTAAGACTTTTAGACAACGGGCCCAGAAATCTCCAAAATTTCTCAAAAAGCATGGATATTAGCCTTTAATTTAGAAATTTTTTTACTTTTTTTCACCCGTAAATAAAAATTGATGAAATATTTACCATGGTCCCAAATCCCCTCCGGGAGTCCCATTGGGTGGGTGGAACCATCCAATTTACTTTTAAACGACAAATTTACCGATTTACAACTTGCACGGATTTCATTAACTCAAGCCTACAACGAACATTTATGAAAAAAATATAATAATCATATATAGTTCCAAACGTCATTATATGACACCAAGATGTATTCCCTGGAATTTCAAGACTTTCCAACACTGAGTCCCGAAATCTTCAAAATTTTGCAAAATGCGTGGATATTATTAGTCTTCAATTTTGGAATTTTTTGACTTTTTTTGCTTGGATATAATAATTGTCAAAATGTTTTCCATGGTCCCTAATACCCTCCCGGAGTCCAATTGACTCGGTGGAACCGTCCAATTTGCCTTTAAACGACCAATTTACCGGTTTACAGCTTGCACCGATTTCATTAACTCAAGCCTACCAATAACATTTATAACAACATATAATGATCATATATGGTTCCAAACGGCATTATATGACCCCGAGATGTATTACCTAAAATCACAAAGCTTTTCGACACCGGGCACCGAAATCTAAAAATTTTATCAAAACGCGTGGATATTAGCCTTCTATTTTGGAATTTTTTAACTTTTTTTGGCCCAAAAATAAAAATTGCTAAAATTTTTACCATGGTCCCTAATATCCTCCGGTAGTCCAATTGGGTGGGTGGAACCATCCAATTTGCCTCTAAACGGCCAATTTACCGGTTTACAACTTGCAGTGTTTTCATTAACTCAAGCCTACCACGAACATCTATGACAACATATAATGATTAAATATAGTTCCAAATTAAACGGCATTATATGACCCTCAGATGTATTCCCTAAATTCTCAAAAGTTTGCGACATCGGGCCCCGAAACCTCTAAAATTTCTAAAAAGCGTGGACTTCAATTTGGGAAAATTTGACTTTTTTTCGCCAGAAAATAAAAATTTCCGAAATGTTTACCATGGTCCCTAATACCCTCTGTTAGTCCAATTAGGTGGGTGGAACCATCCAATTTGCCTTTAAACGGCCAATTTACCGGTTTACAACTTGCACCGATTTCATTAACTCAAGCCTACCACGAACATTTATGATAACAAATAGTGATAATATATGGTTTCAAACGACATTATATGACCCCGAGATGTATTCCTTAGAATCTCAAGACTTTTCGATATCGGGCCCCAAAACCTTCAAAATTTTTCAAAAAACGTGGATATAGCCTTTTATTTTGGAATTTTTAGACTTTTTTTCACCTGAAGATTGCCGAAATGTTTACCATGGTCCCAAATATCCTACGGGAGTCTAATTGGGTGGGTGGAACCATCCAATTTGCCTTTAAATGACCTATTTACTGGTTTACAACTTGCATTGATTTCCTTAACTCACGCCTACCACGAACATTTATGACAACAAATAATGATCATGTATGTTTCCAAACAATATTATATGACCCTGAGATGTATCACCTAAAATTTCAAGACTTTTCGACACCGGGCCCCGAAGCCTCCAAAATTTCTCAAAAAGCGTGGATATTAATCTTCAATTTTGGAGTTTTTTGACATTTTTTCGACCGAAAATAAAAATTGCCGAAATTTTTACCATGATCCCTAATACCCTCCAGGAGTCCAATTGGGTTTGTGGAAACATCCAATTTGTCTTTTAATGACCAATTTAATTACTGGTTTACAACTTGCACGGATTTCATTAACTCGATCAAGCCTACTATGAACATTTATGACAACATATAATGATCATATATGGTTCCAAACGACATTATATGACCTCGAGATGTATACAAATTTTTGGCTACACTCAAGGGTAGGCAAAAATCCCTGCACCCCCTACCAAACGACACCGCTTCACAACTGATGCCCCTACCTCCCAAGTCCCAACAACAATATCCGTGCTTCCACTACCATGCAACCCTCACCTCAACACCCTCGCTCACCCAGCCAACACCGTCAACATAACAAATTATGAGCAGAAATTATAATCATATTAATCAGGAGAAATCAGAAGGAAAAAAATATTGCAAAAGGAACCCTAGATCAAGCAAAAAATGGAACTCTAAATTGAAGCAGCAAACAGAGCAATTTGAAGAAGTTATTGAGTTCACACGCACATCAATCAAGTTTGCTCGAATTGATTATCAGTTTAAGAAGCAAATCACGAGCCTAATCGTAGCAATAACAAGCAAATAATACGAGAATTATATAGAAAATCTAATCCAAAATTACGTAATTTTTAGGATGAAGGTTTAATTGGGATAGAATTGCAATGATGGTGATTTTTAGTTGTTGTGGTGACATCGTGGCAACTATGATGACGTAACAACAGTTACTGTGACAAAATGATATATGAGTAATTTTTTGTGATACATGAGTAACTTTTTTGTAATATATGTGTCATTGAGTTATTCATTGATCATTGAGTTATTCCCGCTGTGTATTCTTAGAAGATCTTCCTACTTAATTTATATATGCTCTTTTGTCTAATAAAAAAATGAACAGTATTGTGTAGTTATGTTTTGGGATTTATTATGTGTTTGATTTTCTGTAATTGATCATATGCCTTTTGATTAATGAACATTTTATCATATAATGGTTGATCATATGTGTTACTGTTTATGCTCATTTATATATTGATCATTTGATCATTTATTATTTATGCACTGGGTAACAAGGACATTATTTCTTGTAAAGAGTTGAGAAAATCTAAGCAAGGAGAGAAAGAGTTTTAGACTAAAAAAGACGGTTTTGTAAGAGATGAAGAAATGATAATTCATTACAAATGAAAAAATTTGTTTGTTCTAATGAGGCTTTTGTTGAGTATTTATATAAATCATCATTTCTTTAATTCAAGGCTCATACAAAATCACTTTTTAATAAGATATTTCTTCCAGTTGTAAGGGAGTGGATGATAATATTTCTAATGGTTTTAATTAGATAATTTTGTATAATAGATTACTACTCGAATTGACGCATGGTATTCTACATTTTATTGGATCATATTATAACAAAGTTTTAAAATTATAATACATAATAAAACTTGAACGTACTACTAGATATTAAAATATACAATACAATTCCACATATAATTATCAAACACAATAAAACTTCTCGATCCAAATTCGAAAAATTCAAGCTTGTATTATAGGCTCATATATGTTGCTTGGCGACTCCATTCATGCCTTCTTGGTTTCCTTCTTATTGACATTTTTCTTTTTTCCTTGCATTGCTATTGTGCGGTCTAACTCATAATAACAACGATTTTTTTTAACTGATAGACAAAGACAAATAAATTATTAGATTTGAACTAAAACAAACCAATTCTCGTATAAATATGAATATTGTAGAGTAAGACAGTTGACCTGATCGACATGGAAATAAAATTTTATTAATACATAAATGGACATATATTAGTTTGAAAATGACCATCTACTATTATGGAAATGAACATCTATTAATACACAAATCAACGTGAAATATATATGTAAATAAATTCTTGAAGCTATCAATATGTGAGGACCATATATCCATATGAGAAAAGACATATATTGAAAGTCAAAATTAAAATCAACATGAAATATTTGAAAAAAAAAATTATGAACGAACAACCGTTTGTTAATATGTGATATTGTAATTGACCATATACACTATAACACTATTATGTAATTGAACATCTACCAAAATAAAAAGGAACATTCAATATTTATGTTATGTGAAAAAGAGAAAATGACTTATTACGCGAATATATATATATATATATATATATATATATATATATATATATATATATATATATATATATATATATATATATATTTTGTAAATGAACTTTTTTCTTAAAGATTATAAATTAACATTTTAATGCTTATTATAAATGAACATGTACTTATTTATAATTGAACATATGAATTTTTTTTTTTTTAAATGAGCATATAATAATTTATAATTGAACATTTAATTGTGCATCATTAATATAGATGAAAAAATGTATTAAATTTATATTTATTTGCTAATTAAGTTATTTTTGAAAATTTTTGTGGGGGTAGTGATAGTCTGATAGATGCTTATGGCAAATTCAATATTCAATATTCAATATGTACATGTAAATGACCATTAGTATGTATTTTTTAATTGTTCATTTTTGTAAATAAATATGAACACATTGTTAAAATAATGAACACAGTTCAATATGAGAATGAACAATTATTAAAATATAAATGAACATCTTTTAATAAGAGTAAATTGAGTATATAGGTATTAAATTTCAAATAATGAATATTCAATATGAGATTGAACAAGTAATGCAATGAGAATAATAATGAACATGTATCAAATCCAATTGAACATATATTAATGTGAAAATGATCATATATTAATGAACATGAATTCCGTCTAAAATGTACATTATTGCATGATAGATTATATTTACTAGCCCAAAATCACCTAATAACAAGTTTAAATTTTAAAATGAACATTTACGATAGACTAACAATTTTAATTGAATTATGTTATAATTTTGGGACATTCTTAAAATATAATTCAGTTATAATTATAAGAATCACGCACTTACTTCCATGTAATGTAGGAAATTACAAATTGTTATTGAAAGTCCTTATTAAATCTATAGAAATTATATAAAATAAAAAGATGGATAAATATGGACATTTATCATAATTCTAATGATCGTCGACTAATATGTGAATGATCATATACTAATATATAGATGAACAATATAATTATCAAAATTAAAATGAACATTACTGAATTAGAATTTTTAGAAGTTTATGAAATTCAAAAGAAATTAAGTTAATAATATATATCTTGACCATGCATCTAAATAATGGGATTGAACATTGCAATATATATCCGAATAAACATCTACTTAAAATTCAAAATAACATCTATCAATATCTTGACGACCATGTACTTAAAAGAGAATCATTCTCTTTTAAGTACATGGTCAAGGTAACATATATCTACATCAAAATGAACTAAAAAATTAACTCATATAAACATTTATCAATATCTTGACTATGTACTACATTGGCTACATCAGCACAAGACTTTGATAAGACGATTTTTTTTTTTTTTTTTTTTTTTTTTTTTTTTTTTTTTTTTTTTAAAAAAAAAAAAACTTCTATATGTAAATGAGCATCTGTATAAATGAACATATATTAAAATAATAATAAACATGACATGAATATTAATGAGCCTTGTTATTAAAAAATATATGGGTTAAATATATGGTTTAACATTCAGTTTTGAGCAATGAAGTTCACTTAGTCCAAATTTTTATTAAACTACAAAATTACACTCTAGATCAGATCAACTATACGATCAAATTAAACATCAACTTAGATTTGGAAAAAAGATAGTTTTTTTTTTCTTTTTTTTTTAAAAAAAAAATCATTTTGCAAAACCATAGAGCAATAAAAGGATTAAAGGTATCATCACCAACCCTTTGATATAATGGTTGCCGCAAATCTAAAAAAAAAATTAAAAAAAAAAAAAACAAAAAAAGGAAAAAAGGAGGATAGGAGATTAGCCCTGACAATTATGATGGTGGCGAGCTGGCGACGTCGGATTCTGAATAATTAGAGAAAGTGGAATGGCAGCATGGATAAATATGTAGTAGGGGTTATACGTTGCCGTTTAAGTTAGGGGGTGTAGGGAGTAATGCATGGTATAGAGTGTAGGGATAAATAATTACGAGATGTATCCCCTAAAATATTAATACTTTTCTATACGGGCCCCGAAACCTCCAAAATTTCTCAAAAAGCATGGATATTAGTCTTCAATTTTGGAATTTTTTTTGACTATTTTTCGCCTGGAAATAAAAATTGTTGAAATGTTTACCATGGTCCCTATTAACCTTCGAGAGTCTAGTTAGGTGGTTGGAACCATCCAATTTGCCTTTAAACGACCAATAATTTACCGGTTTACAACTTGCAGCGATTTTATTAATTCAAGACTACCACGAAAATTTATGACAACAAATAATGATCATATATGGTTCCAAATGGCATTATATGACCCATTTTTATCCCAGAGAATTTCAAGACTTTTCGACACCGGGCCTCGAAATCTCCAAAATTTCTCAAAAAGCGTGGATATTAGCCTTCAATTTTGGATTTTTTTTGACTTTTTTTCGCCGGAAAAAAAGTTGCCGAAATTTTTACCATGGTCCCTAATACCCTTCGGGAGTCCAATTGGGTGTGTGGAACCAATGAATTTGCTTTTAAACGGCCAATTTATCGGTTTACAACTTGCACCGATTTATCGGTCTACAATGACCAATTTAATTAACTTGCACCGAACCCGAATTGAACTGAAATTGACCCAAACCTGTTTTAACCCGTCAAAACCCGAATTTAACCTGACTTGTTACTAACCTGACTTGAATTCAACGGACCCGTTCCTAACCCGACTCGAATTTAACCCAACCTGTTACAAACCCGACCCGAAATCAACCCGACTTGTTATTGACCTGACCAAAATTCAACCCGACTTTATATTGACGCGACCCAAATTTTACCATACGTATTACTTACCCAACCCAAAAATTCAACACGTTCTGTTACTAACCCGACTCGAAATTAACACGGCTTGTTATTGACCCGACCTAAATTCAACACAAATTGATCCTAACCCGATTTCAAATCACCTTTAATGCAATTTAGAGCACCTTATTATTGTTGATCAAAGCATTTTGTCTTGGGAGACCAAGTCGGTCCAGGCCTGCAAAAGAAAGGAGCATCATCCTCAAATTTAAGAGTTAAATATAATATATTTTTGTTGTAAGGTCAAAGGAGATAATTATCTTTCTAAATTATAGGCTATAGTTCCCTAGTATATTTCCGTATATATTATAGTCAAAGGAAATAATTAGCTTGATAAAAATTATAATTATCTATTTATAGTTAGTTGAACCCGAATATGACCTGACTTGGAAATGACCCGACTTGAAAATGACCCGACCTGATTGTAACGTGCAAATTATTGACTTGAACATAACCTGACTTGACTCTGAGATTGACTCGAATTGGAAATGACCCAACCTGATTATCACTCGCAGATTATTGACTTGAACCCAACCCAACTTGAACCCGAGAATGAACCGACTTGAAAATGACCTGACCTGATTATAGTCTGCAAAGTATTGACTTGAACCGAATTCGACTCAAATCCGAGAATGACCCGACTTGATTCTAACCCGCAAATTATTGACTTGAACCGAACCCGACTCGAATCCGAGAATTACCCTAACCCGTTTAGACCCGTGAAACGCGAATTAAACCCGACCTATTGTTCACCCGACCCGAATGTAATTCGACCTGTTATTAACTCACCTTAAATTCGACCGAAACTCGATAAGAAGTATGACCCGACGTGACTCGACTCACGCATGACCCAACCCAAACCCGATCTGCATAGGTTATGAAATTAATCTGAATTGACCCAACCCGAGTTGACCCGACCCACTCTTACCTGACCCAAACCTGACCCGTTTACTCGAATTGACAGCTCTAGTAGTTAGCCCGATATACACGTTATGAGTAAAGAAAACCAATAAAATACAAGTTGATGAATATATATAGCAATGCCATTGAACCATTCGTAGATTTTATTGACAAATAGTGTGCAAAGCGAAGTACAGTTTTATTTTCATAAGTTTTTGGCAGATAAAGATATAATATACTTCCCATGGTTGGAGCATGGAGTATCACAATAATGCAGTTGATGAGATATTAATTCAAGCAACTATGTAAGCATAAAAAGAACATACTTATGGAAAGCTTATTGGGAAAGAGATTGTAATTTTGGGAGTTAGTAATTGTAGGCACATAATGTTGAGGGAAATACATAAGAGTAGTAATTCATCAGTGTTTAACCGAATCACTTTGAGTTGAATAATAAAGATACTTCAGTAGAGCTTGAAGAGCTATTTTCTAAGTAAAAAGTCCCAGGATTAGAAAAAACACCATTGTAACTTGCTGTTTCACTTAACACTTGCTTTGATTTAGGCTGTATTTGCTCGTTTGCGTGGGGCAAATGAAGTGACAACACTGCCTCAATCTCTAGTAGAACTTCTTTCATGGTGGGTCTTCTGTTTCTGTCTAGGTTCAAACAACGATTTGCTATTTCAGCAATAATGAGGAATTCTTCCTTTGAAGTCTCTTGCACAACTTTGGAATCAATGATATCAAGTAAACGAGAGTTTTCCATGTGGGAAAGAAACCATGATGTTAAGCTTTTCTCTTCTTCTAGTGTACTTCGTATTGCCTTTTGTCCTGTTAAAAGCTCAACCAAAACTACCCCGAAACTATAAACATCACTCTTTTCAGTATACTGGCCTAATAGATAGTACTCTGGATCCAAATAACCAAATGTTCCCATAACACGAGTAGTTGCATGCGTTTGATCAATAGCAACTGACTTTGGAGTCCCAAAATCTGATAACTTTGCCCTGTATTTGTCATCCAATAGTATGTTGGAAGATTTGATGTCTCTATGGAAGATAGGAATAGAAGATGATGAATGCAAATAAGCAAGTGCTCCAGCTAAATCGGAAGCAATTTGCAACCGCATTCTCCAAGTGATTTGAAATTCAGAGCTTGAACTATGAATATGATGATCAAGAGTTCCATTTGGAATAAACTCAAACACTTGTAACGGGGCCTCATTTTCCAAACAACATCCTAATAGCTTTACTATATTCCTATGATTAATGTTTGATAATATGATGGCTTCATTGACAAAATCTCCACACTGGTTTTGATCAACAATAACTTTGCACATTTTTATGGCAACAATTCTTCCTTCACTCAGCATTCCCTTATAAACTGTACCTTGACCGCCTTTTCCGAGTATTCTATCCTCATTGAAGTGGTCAGTGGCTCTTTCTAATTCATCGATGGTGAAGAATTTAATTGCTGCCACAACACTTTCATCAGTAGCCATTTGTTCTTGTAATAGAAACCCGCCATTTCGCTCAAAAAATTTAGCCTTTTGCTTAATGATTCTTCTTCTTTTTATTAGAGTAGAAAACCACCAAGCAACCACGAGCAAAACTATTATTCCCAAGGATATGCTTAGTCCTGTAGCTCACAATAAACATAGATTGAAATTACTTATTGAATACTACTCCTTAAATTTAAATCCAAACAGCTCAAAATCACAGTGTTGTCTTTAATAGATTTGAAATTACTAATTGAATTACTACTCATAATTAAATAGATTCAGAGATTACCAAGAATTAATTTCTTGAGGTTTGATGAGCTCTTAATCTCTTATCAATAATACTTACGCATCCAATCCCAAACTTTAATCCATCGCCAGTATAACCACGAGGACAAGAACATATGTAACTCCCCGGAGTGTTAACACAGGATGTGGTACACGGATTGTTTGGACCAGCAATACACTCATTAATGTCTACACAAAAGCTAGATGGAATTAAATTGAATTCAAGCATCTTTACAACTTTTTCAATATTGTGGGCTCTACAGTTGAATAAAGTTGAAAAATTTGTTGATTTATTCACAAAAATGATGGGGCATCCTCCATCTTAACTAGCTTATTAAGAATCAAATTAATCGAAAATCTAACAAATAAGAGAGGAAGCTAAGACAACATCAAGTATGACTAACCTGTGCAACCGGGTTTAAGATAAGGGTTTCCCTCGTATCCAGGGAGGCAGCTGCAGCGATATCCTCCCTCCTTAGTATCAATACATCTAGAATTTGACTGACAAAGATAAGGAGTAATGCTTGAATTGCTCATCTTCACCTTTTTGCAAGAAGTATTGAGTTGTACATTCCAATCGAACACTATAGAAACTTGATCCAGGATTTTATTCCGAACAATATCAAAATTATTCCTTGTCAAGTCAGAAGCACCACCAAAGGTAAAGCTACCTAATTTACCATAGAAAGAATAGCTACAACTCCCTGGGTCACCTCCAGCACTTATACCATGAACAGCTATAGCGAAGTTTTGCGAGCCAAATGGGATGGACACCTGGCAGCATCCTCCCAGACAAGAACCCGGAACGGGCTCAGTTTTATTACTGCACAGGGCAATGCAACCAACCTTTAGATGATCCCCAATATAGCCTCCAGAACTATCAAACACCCCGTAGTTATTACAACCAATGACGGTGAGCTTGTTTGCTGTCTTTGAGATAGTAAAGGGAGAACTCCCTATATCTAAGTAATTTACTGAGCCTTCCCCAGAAGGGCTTGTTTCATTTCCCTGCGAATCATAGCAAAGAGTGGCTATGAAAGTATTCCTGACCGTTGTTTGGGTCTCGGTTATATCCAAGATGTCGCCAAAGCCGTCTACAGAATTGACGAAGGCTCTAGGAGGGTTGTAGGAGGTGTTGCATATGAGATTGAAACCGTATGAACCTGGAAAGGAGCAATCATAACCGATCCCAAAGGGGTACGGGATTGTTAAGTTGCCACATTTCCGTTGGCAACCGGGTTTGGTGGTGTTTGATGTTGTGATCATGTTTTTGGGTATTACCATAGCGTTGGTCCTGACCAACACTGTGGTAGCTCCCATTGAGGAGAGTAGGAGTAGAAGCCATGAATATGAAAGATGCATGTTTAGTCTTAAATCTTAATAGAAGACTTGTATTGGAGGGAGAGGCTAGAATACATAGTCGTCTAGTAGTGTTGGGCTAAGCGTAGAATACTCTGATCTTGTTGAAATGCATTTGTGGCTAGAATACACATAAATTCAAGTATCTAGATATATATAATATAAATATTACTTCCTCCTATCCAATGCCTTTAAATCTTCATATAAGAGTCTATTAAACTTGAAATGTGGTGAGTCTATTAAACTTGAAATGTGGTTGTAGCATGAGGTACTTAAATGCTTAATATACCATTTCAAAAGGAGTGGACGAGATCACGAGTTTAAGGACCAACTAAAGTATAAGGACCAATTCAACTAAAAGTTCATTTAAGCTGATTATGGTTAAGACTAGGAAATAAGTTTCATATTCTATCACCATTTTCATGACAAACATTAAAAACTTTACCACAAATTCTTATTAATATATATATTTAAAAAATGTAATATAAGATGTCGTTGGATACGTCTCAATGGATAGCTTTATATTATTAAGTTTTTATACTCTGTAATATTTTAAAATGTGTAATGTAATCACACCTTACTTAATTAAAGTCCATTTTGTAGGTGGTAATTAAAAAAAAAATTGGGAGTAAATCTATAAAAGCATTTATTATTGAGAGTAATATGAGAAGTTATGAGAGATACATGGCAAGTTGGCAACAAGCCAACAACTCAAAATAAATTATGGCATTTTCTAGCAAAATCTCGTTGACGAAGACTTTAGTGTGGGGGGTAGTCTAAGCTTAGGAAAGTGTTGAAAACTTGAAACGCATTTGTGGTTAGAAATTTATTGGTAGAAGTGAATCCGTAAATGTGTGGCACAAAGAGCAGCTAATAATAGAGAAACATTAATGTTTTTGGTGCAAAAAGAGAGACATTATTGTTGATCGATGCTATATTTCAAATAAAAAAAAATGTTGATTGATGCTACTTGCAGCCCATTCGCGATGTCGTAGTGTTTATTGGAACGTGTGGTTAAAGGGATTAATAATATTTACTACCTCCGATCCAAATTACTCGCAACTTTGGAATATTTTATATCTCACAAATAATACCCCAAAATTGCGAGTAATTTGGACCGGAGGTAGTATTTTTTTTTTTAAAAAAAAAACAAACTTCCGGTTTAGATATGATATTCAAGATATTTCAATCAAATTTTGCAAGGACAAAACACCAATCTAACTTATTAAATTAATAATTGTACGATATCACTAAGATACAAATTTATTTTTGGTGAACCGTAGTGGACACGGCCAGCTCGAATTTCTTCAAGTTATACATAGTACAAGATTGAAGATACTTGCATCATCTAGGAGTGAATACTTGAGAGGCCTCAATAGAGCTTAAAGACTTGCTTTCCAAATTAAATGTACTAGAACTTGAACCACAATCGTTGAATGAGCCTTTGAATGCTTCAGTAACAAACACTTCATCGGGTTTTGTTTGTGTATCTGGTTCATTCACTTGGGGTAAATGAAGTGACAAGACTGCCTCTATCTCGAGTGACACTTCTTTCATGGATGGTCTTCTCTTTCCATCGGAGCTTAGACATCGCTTTGCCAAAGTAGCAATTGTGTGAAACTCTTCCTTATTACAATTTTCTTCTAGGACTTGAGAGTCTATGATATCAAGCAAACGCGAGTTTTCCATATGGGAAAGGAACCATGATGTTAAACTTCTATCTTGTTCTGATATAGCACGTATTGCTTTTTGTCCTGTTAAAAGCTCAACAAGGACAACACCAAAACTATAAACATCACTCTTTTCAGTAAATTGTTGGGATTGAAAGTACTCAGGATCCAAATAACCAAATGTTCCCATAACACGAGTAGTTACATGAGTTTGATCAGCATCAACAAGTCTTGAAGTTCCAAAATCTGATAACTTTCCCCTGTACTTTTCATCTAAAAGTATGTTTGAAGATTTGATGTCCCTATGAAAGATAGGGATTGAAGATGAATAATGCAAATAGGCAAGTGCTCCAGCCGAGTCAGAAGCAATCTGCAAACGCATTTTCCAGGTGATCGGAAACTCTTCACTTGGATAATGAATATGATGGAAAAGGGTTCCATTAGGAATAAATTCAAAAACAAGTAATGGTACTTCTGTCTCCAAACAACATCCTAACAACTTGACTATATTCCTGTGATTAATTTGTGATAGGATAGCCACCTCATTGATGAATTCCATTATTTCGCTTTCCTCCAATCTCTTTGGCTTCTTCACAGCAACAATCTTTCCTTCGGCCAACATTCCCTTATAGACAGTCCCATGGCCTCCTTGTCCAAGGATTCTATCCTCACTAAAGTTATCAGTGGCTTTTCGTAGCTCAGCAGTGGTGAAGATTTTTGTTCTTTCTACAACTCCTTCACCAAAAGATAGTTGTTGTTGTTGCAACAACAAACTTCTCTCATAGTATATAGCTCTTTGCCTGATAATCTGTCTTCTTTTGATCAGTTTATATGACCAGCGGCCGATGACAATCAATAGTATTGATCCTAAGGTTACACTCAGTCCTACAATTGACAAACAAAGCACAATAATTATTACCAATAATTCGTACTCCGTATCATTCAATTTACTGTGAAGTATTTTAATAGAAACATATGTGTAGTACATAAGAACTCTATATATATAGAGTAGTAACATACTTGTTAACAATAATAATCCAAGGTGATCTTCAATAGTTTTGTCTGAACTTATACTTTTAATTAAATAAAACTTTATATAGTTTAATTTTTATCAAGTAATTAAAGATGTTAATGTTATATCACCAAAAAAAAAAAAAAAAAAAAAAAGACATATTAATGTTATAGCAACCATTGCTATAATAAAAAAAGAACAGAGGAGTATGACTTTAAAGCTAGAATGGATTTAAATTATTTTCATTTATTAAATTTTAATCATTGCTCCTTTTAAGGATAATCCAATGAAGATCGATGAGTGCTTGAAGCACCAAACAAATGCCCAGTCAAATTAATCCTAGATCTCTACAACAAAAACACAATGGTATTAGAGGTGTTCGTTGGGCAAAGAGATTATTGAGACAAAATTAGCTTATTATTTGACCAATGTTAGTTGGTAACCACTACAATAAGTAAATAAGCTAATTAGGATGTTTGATGATGAGCCGATTTAAAGAGCTTAGTTTTCCAAATAAGCTAATTTTCCATAAGTTGCATATGGGAGCTTTTTTTTATCATCCAACTAATTATTGTCTGGTGGTGATGTTCCCTTATGCACAGGACAATTTGTCCCTTTATAAATAAATGCATTAGCTCTGCTTTCCTCAAAAGAAAAAAATAAATATATTTTAAGGTGCAATAACAATTATACCCTCTCGTCAAAAAAAATAATTATACCCTCATATAACCCAAACTCTATTGCAATAAAATATGTGATCAATGTCGTTGAGTTATTTGTATAAAAGTGTTTGGTAAAAAGCCGGTTTCATAAAGTTGTTTAAGTAGGTGAAATGATTAATAAAGTGAAATTAGCTAATACAATATGTTAGTCAAAATCAGATTAGGTTACTCTTTGAGCATGTTACACTATCATAAAGGTTAGATCGACTTCTATATTTTCTTTAAAGGTACTTGGTGAATACTTAAACCAAGAGGGAAGTGTTACACCTACAATACTTAAACCAACGCCGATATATAGATGAAGAAGAATAATTGAATAGTATAGTAAGGCAAACTTACCTACTAACTGTTTGTATCGGCTTTGTATAGTAGAAGGAATACAAAGAGTATGCCTTACATCTGCGCTGATATTGCTGTTAGTCCAGTAACCTTTTGGGCATCGGCAAATATAACTTCCAAATGTGTTGACACAATATGCTGGGAATTTACACGATTTGTTGTGCTGCTTACATTCATCAATATCTAAAAGGTTTACATCCATGGAATATATATTATTAGTAGGGGAAACAATAATTTCAGGTAGAGAAAATCATGACTCTACTGTACAAACCTTGGCAATCACGAAGGTAGGGATTACCCTCGAATCCGGGATTGCATCGGCAGCGGTATCCCCTTTTAACTTCATTCCATCAGGAATTGAGGCCGTGCAACAGCCTAACCCAAAGCATCTATTATCCATATGTTTAACACGACGAAAATACATTGCTTGCCTATCATCACACATAGTCGCACACCCTGAACGAAGCTCTAAAGTTGCATTATCCTCATCATTACCAACAAACCACACGGACGTATCACATCCATAGGCAAAAAACAAATTTTTTGTAGTTGAAAACGTAAACTCGTTACAAAACTTGATGTTTCTACTTGCTTCCCAAATCTGCCCATTGTGAGGCTTATCATAAGTATAGCAAGTATATGATACCGGGTAAGGTATCCACAATTCACCATCCAAAGTGATATTGACTACCTCTATCTTATTGCCTATATATGCTCTAGGAGGATTTGCACTATTGTTACAAAAGACACTATAGATAATAGTATTGGAATTATTATAGAAACATTCATTTCCTATACCAAATGGGTATGGAATGGTAAGGTCGCCACACTTTTCAGGGCAATTCGGAAGGGCTATTTGTGAGTCAGCTGGAGCTGGAGCTGGAGCTGGAGCTAGAGCATGAACATCTGGGTAATGTCCCCCAATTTTTCGGAGACCTATTAAAGCTATAACTGCCCACAATACACCAAAAATATGTAGCAACATTCTTAATTATAACTAGCTTTGTTGTCAAATGTGATTTTGTTTTCTTTGAGGTTTGAAGATGAATGCTTTATTTTCTACTTGAAAAACTTACACTTGGTATAATTAATTCTATGACTTAATTAGCTTAGTTTGTGTATATATTATATGATTATATAGTAAAGTGGAGTGGATAGTTAATAGTGTCATGAATGTTATAGCTCATGTATCAAAGTCGATCTTTTTGTCAATCTCTCACAATTATCGAAGTAACTTTCATTTGTGTGGCTACAACACATATGAATCAAATATCTCAAGAATTATTGCATGCATTATCCATGGTACCTAAATAAAGCAGAAAATGAAGATATAACTTTGACAGTTGTTACTGGTCTACTGGCTGGAGAATGATAATATTTACTTTATTCTAAAATAATGACTTTGCATAGTATTTTACGTGTTTTTCGATGCACAAAAACACTTGTTAAAGGGTAAAAGGATAGCATGATCATTTTGATCCTACTCTGTGGATCCTGATAATTAGTTTCTAATTAATGTAATCTTAATTTTTTTATTTTTTGGTGTTTAGAGAGCCACAAGGGCGGGGACGAGAATCGATCCCAAGACCTCCTGGAATCGGGAGGGAAGCTCTTACCACTTGAGTTATCCCTCACTCTCTAATGTAATCTTAATTCAATCCATATGTTTTCATTTTATTTACTACTCCCACCGTCCCATGTCCTATGAATATTGTTGCGTGCAGTCTGCTGTTTTGGTGGAGTATATGCTTGTGTTCAACAAGCCTCCAAATAAGGCAAACAATAATCGTTTGAAACATGATTACCATATGAAATATTTTATTACCTACTTATTTATTCTTCTTAATGTTTATATCTTTTTATTCCACTTTGCACTCACAACCCCAGCAAATATAACTTTTTTAAAAGATGGAATTAATTGCCTATTCATTTCAATATGTTTGTTTCTTTTAAAAGTGATAGCTTTTTTCATTATAAACCGTTTTTTTTAAGTGACCCTACATTCTTTTTTTAGTAGCAATGTTGGAGATTTCACACTTGCGAATGCATATTCTATAATTTTAATAGCTTAAGTTTAATTTTGTTGAAAATTATAAAAATTTGGTATGTTGAAAGCAAATTAAACTTGAAGAACCCATATGACTATATGTTTTCCAACGTACAAAAGACGATTAAAAGAGCGTGTTTGAATAGTGTAAAATTCTAAAGGTTGGTTGTGATTAAAAAAAAAAAAAAAAAAACGTACTATCTCTGTTTCACATTTTTTGCAACTTTGAATGGTGCACAGACTCTCAGGTAAAATTAGTGGGGGCTAAAAAAAACTGTTTTTTGTGAGAGTTATAAAATAGTGGTCTTAATAGCCATTTATAGAACGGAATAATGAAATGATGCAAATTTAAGGAGACAATCCTAAAAGGATATTGGAGCAAACTTTTAGATACAACGGGACTATTTCGTAGCCTTTTGATATCTCACAAGTTCCATCTAAAATCGTAAAATGTCGACCCCTAAATTAAAACCTCGATAATTTCATTAGCTGCTGTAAATTCATCGCCACCACCACCAACGCCTAAGCATGAATAAGAAATATAGTCTGACAGTACAAACGTAAAACGTTGTACACTTACCTATTAACAGTTTGTATCGGCGGCTTTGATCAGTAGAAATACAACGACTATTTGTATCTGTACCGTAACCTCCTGGGCATAAGCAAGCATAACTTCCAACTGTGTTGACACAAAATGCTGGGAGTGTACATGCATTGCTTTGCAAACATTCATCAATATCTAAACATATACACATCCAAGGAATATTAGTCCCTTAGTTTTTAATGTCATTAACAAACATACCAATCTTATTTGTTACTCAAATGGAGGATAAAAAAATGCATTGCATACCTTGGCAATCATTAAGGTAAGGATTACCCTCATATCCGGGCTTGCATTGGCAGCAGTATCCCCTGTTAACGTCAAGGCACTCACTATTTCCCTTGCATATGTATTCTTTATAAGCTTGAGCAGTTTTACAATCTCCTGTACCAATAATCGACCAATCATAAACCACAGGAAGCTTCAACTTGGCAAAATGAGTAACGTCTTGGGATAGATAGCCTGCAATATTGGTGGGCATAGCATCATTTGCGACCACAAATGCAACACTACATGGGTTGAAATCTAGCGTGTTCTTGTGATCTTCAAAACTGCGAGCCGTTATGTTGACTATGGTCATTCCATCAGGAATGGAGGCCTTGCAACACCCAAACCCAGAGCATACATTATTCTTACCATTACCAAAATTCTTTGCTTGTTTTTCATCACAAAGAGTCATGCACCCCGAACGAATCTCTATGGTTTCATTAGTCCGCCAATCAGCACCAACAAACCATACATACGTGTCGCATCCAAAGGCGACAAGAGAATTTTGGGTCAATGAAAATGTGAACCCATTATAATACAAGCCGTTATTACTTGCATTATGAACCTTATGATCAATGACGACCCGCCCATTTTTTCTATAGGCATAGCAATCGTATGCTACGGGGTGATGTACCCAAACCTCACCATTCAAAGTGATATTGACTACCTCTGCATCGCCTAAATATGTAGTAGGAGGATTTGTACCATTGCTGCACTTCAAACTATACATATTAGTACCTAAATCGTTTATAGAATTTGTGCTATTATAAAAACATCCATCTCCTACACCGAATAGGTAAGGAATGGTAAGGTTGCCACACTTATCAGGGCAACCCGAAAGGGCTATCTGTGAGAGAGCACCAGTGGCAACTGATGATGATCCCCATATTAAAGCTACAATTGCCCACAATATAGCGAAAATATGTAGCAACATTCTTATATTATTTATTCTTTTGGCAAAACTTACAGTTCATAATTCATATAATTTTATTGCTTAGCTTGTTCTTGTATATAGTAGTGTAGAGCACTGGAGTGGACAAGTATGCATTGCCTTGAATTGTAGTTAGGTGCAAAACTAGTCCAAAATGACCGCGTCAATGTCTTCTCGTCAATCTCTTACAATTATGTACATATAGTACCAATGTACCATCAGTTCATGTGGTTAGAAAACGAACATGTGATTCTATCTAGATAACTATTTCCTCATTCATGTTATCATGTGGAGACATTGAGTAAATGAGTAATAACTTTCTCCTCTTAATTTTCTGACTTATCTACCGGGCTAGGGCTAGCTAGATAGTCACGGGACAACACTACTCTCAAATAATTGTTGCATACATAGTTTTACTTTTCTAAATGCATAAATACAACAATTACTGTCTTTAATTCCCGGTAAGTAAGAGTTACAAAATCGATAATATCAATACAAGTTTGATAAGATTTCACGTGACTCGTGAAAGTTTTTACATATTACTAGTTAGCATGTGCAAGCCTACATGAGATCAGTTGACATAGTTGACTTGGTACGTATAGGACTCTAAATGTAGTGTCGTGGTGGACCGTGGATACGACCAGCTCCGATTAGTCAAGAGTTTGTATGATTAACAAAAATTAGGCCCTTCAAAGAAAAACGGGAAAACAAAACGGAAAGGGAATAGGCTTATACACGATAATATTATTCAATTTTATCATAATACAACGAACCTAGATTGAAAATCTCTGCATCATCTAGGATTGAATAAAAGAGAAGCCTCAGCAGAACTTAAAGACTTGCCTGGCAAATAAAATGTGCTAGAACTTGAAGCACAATCGTTGAATGAACCATTGGTTGCTCCATGGACAAACACTTGATCAGGTTTTGGCGTCTTTGATTCATTCATTGAATAAAGTGACAAAACCGCCTCTATCTCCAGTAGCACTTCTTTCATGGAGGGTCTTCTCTTTCTATCTAAGTTTAAACATCGCATTGCCAAGTTAGCGATTATGTGAAACTCTTCCTTACTATCTTCTTGCAGGACTTGAGAATCTATGATATCAAGTAGATGAGAGTTTTCCATATGTGAGAGGAACCATGATGTTAAACTTCTATCTTGTTCTGATATAGCACGTATTGCCTTTTGCCCCGTTAAAAGTTCAACAAGGACAACACCAAAACTATAAACATCACTTTTATCAGTTAATTGGTTGGATTGAAAGTATTCTGGATCCAAATAACCATATGTGCCTATAACACGAGTAGTTACATGAGTTTGATCAGTAGCTACAAGTTTTGAAGTTCCAAAATCTGATAACTTTCCCCTGTACTTTTCATCTAAAAGTATGTTTGAAGATTTGATGTCCCTATGAAATATAGGGATTGAAGATGAATAATGCAAATAGGCAAGTGCTCCGGCCAAATCAGAAGCAATTTGCAAACGCATTTTCCAAGTGATCGGAAATTCTTCACTTGGATTTTGAATGTGATGGAAAAGGGTCCCATTAGGAATAAACTCAAAAACTAGTAGTGGGACTTCCGTCTCCAAACAACATCCTAACAACTTCACTATATTCTTGTGATTAATTTGTGATAGGATAGCTACTTCATTGATGAATTCCCTCATTTCACTTTCCTCTAATCTCTTCGACTTCTTCACGGCGACAATCTTTCCTTCGCCCAACATTCCCTTATAGACCATCCCATGGCCTCCTTGTCCAAGGATTCTATCCTCACTAAAGTGATCAGTGGCTTTCTGTAGCTCAGCAACAGTGAAGATTTGTGTTCTTTCTACAACTCCTTCACCCAAAGACATTTGTTGTTGCAACAACAATCCACCATTTTTCTTGAAATACATAGCTCTTTGCTTGATAGCTTGTCTTCTTTTTATGAGTTTATATAACCAGCAACCAACGAGAAACAAAAGTATTGATCCTAAGGTAAGACTCAATCCTACAATTAAAATAAAGCACACGACAATTATTACAAATACTTTAAACTAATCTCTTTATTAAAAATAAAGCACACGACATAAGTAATTAATAATGTACGTAAGAACTAGTAAGTAGTAGCACACTCATTACTTCAATAGCAAATTTCAATTGTCATCAATCATAATAATATAATTTGATCTTGAAGCTTGTATAGCTTTATCTCAAGAAAACACCTTAACACAGGTGAAAGTTATAACTTTATAAGGCTAAATAATTACTCCTTTTATTATTGTTGCGTGATCGATTTTGAGGTGGAACTCCTTCAGCTCCATAAAAGCATGCTTTTTTCAGGAGAATCCATGGAAGATTGATGAGTCTTTTTAAGAAGTGAACAAATTCCCAGTTAGTTTAATCTACTAATTTAGCATGAGATGTCACATAAAGTCACAATATATATAAGGTAGTTGGTAATTTTTGATATACAACAAGTTCCCCTAAATTGAAAAAGATGCCCCTAATATAAAACCTTGATAATAACTAATCCTAAATATGTACAAGAATAATAGTTAGGCAAACGTACACATACCTACTAACAGTTTGTATCGGTCGCTTTGATCACTAGAGATACAATGATAACTTCCAAGAGTGTTGACACAAAAAGCTGGGAATTTACACACATTTCTGTCGAGCGCACATTCATCAATATCTAAAAAAATGTACACATCCATCAAATACAAGTCACTTAATTAATTTTCAAAATCTTCCCTCAAACAAAAAAAAAAAAAAAAAAAATTCAAAATCATATTAATACTACGTAATAAACATAACCTTAAGGTAGAATTACAAAATGCCTTACATACCTTGGCAATCATGAAGGTAGGGATTACCCTGGAATCCAGGCTTGCATTGGCAACGATATCCCTTCTTAAAGTCAAGGCACACGCTATTTCCCTTGCAAATGTAATTCTGACCTGCTTGTGCAGTTTTACAATCTTCCGTTCCAATAATCGACCAATCGTAAACAACAGGAAGCCGCAACTTCTGGAAGTAAGTAACGTCTTTGGACAGAAAGTGCGCAACATTGGAGGGTATAGCTTCATTTGCGACCACAAATGCAACACTACACGGGTTGAAATCCACCACTCTCTTATGATCATTGAAACTGCGAGCCGTTATGCTGACTAAGGTTACTCCATCAGGAATCAAGGCCTTGCAACAGCCAAACCCAGAGCATACATTATTTTTACTAGCACTGAAAATCTTTGCTTGTTTTTTGTCACACAGAGTCATACACCCCGAACGAATCTTTGTTGTTTCATTTGTTCGCCAATCAGCACCAACAAACCATACGTATGTATCACACCCCAACGCGACAAGAGAATTTTGGGTCAATGAAAATGTGAACCCATTATTATATAAACTGCTGTTAGTTGCGTTATATATAGTATGATCCATGATCTGCCCATTTGTACTATGATAGGCATAGCAATCATATGCTACGGGGTGACGCACCCAAATTTCACCATCTAAAGTTATCTTGTCTACCTCTGCATCACCTAAATATGTTGTAGGAGGATCTGTACTGTCGCTGCAATGGAGACTATAGATATTAGTATCAAAACCATTAGTTGCAGTTATACTATCATAAAAACATCCATCTTTTATGCCAAATGGGTAAGGAATGGATAGGTTTCCACACTTTTCGGGGCAATTCGGAAGGGTTGTTTGTGAGTGAGCACCAGATGCAGCTATAACTGCCCACAATACAGCAAAAATATGTAAAAACATTCTTATACCTTTGCTGTGCTTGTTTTCTGTGCGAATGAAAGATGTATGCTGTTTTTTTTATTAATTTATTTTTTCGTGCAAAACATATGGTTCATTTAATTCTTTGCTTGTTCTTGTATAAAATAGGGCCAGGTAGAGTGGACAAATATGCCGCATTGCCTTGAATGTAAGCTAGGTGCAAGTGTGCAACAGGCCAACAGTAGTCCAAATAGACTGCGTCAAAGTCTTCTCGTTAATCTCTCTTACAACTTTCAAAGTACCAATGCACCATTTGTTTTTGTGGTTAACAAACGTACATATATGATTCAAGTATTGCCTTATGTTACGGAGTGATAACATTCTCCTTTTGGTATTACATGTCTTAATAGTGACAAAACTTTCTCTCAAATAGTTGTTGCAGACTTGCAGATATGGTTCTACATTTCTAAATGCATGACAAATCTATCTCCAATTCTCGGTAGGTAATAAAACTACCTCCGATTTGTATTACATGCAACTTTGGTATTTTTTATATCTTACAAATAATACACCAAAGTTACATATAATACGAACTGGATGTATAAAAATTGATGTCTTGATTTTTATTTATTTTTTTTAATTATTATTTTTTATTTTTATTTTTTTCATTTTTTTGATAGGTTACATTTTTCAACATACAACTTCAATCCATTCTCAAAAACTTTGATTTTCTATCAACAAAAACTATTAAAATCGGTACAAAGCATTATAAAAGTAAGATTGTGATTGTTCCAACAATACTTGTATATGTTAAATACTGTGATAATGCCTTATGTGGCTATGTGTATATGAATTACTTAGCTAATACTGCAAAAAATTAAACCAAAAGTCAAACTATCTAAATGACCCTAGTTTAGATTTTTGCAATAGTTTATAAACCAAAAGTCAAAATAGTTTGTTTTTTGCAAATAATTACTTGTGCATACTATGTGAATATTTGATTCAATACTTTGATTTTGGCAATAGTTTGATTTTGGCAATAGTGTGATTTTTTATAAAAGTCAATAGTTTGAATTTTTATAAAATCAAACCAAAAGTCAAGTATTGCAAAAATCTAACTTTTATAAAATCAAACCAAAAGTCCAGTAACTATTATAAAATCAAACTAGTGGAAGACCCTATTTTAGACTTTTATAAAATAGTTACTCCTACGAAAACAAAGATTTAATCCAAAAAAAGCTCTAAAATAGCTAATAAATAAATATGAAAGCATGAGGATCTAGGTCTGATACTGAGTTCATATTAATCAACATAACTCAAATTGTAGATTGCATATGAACGAATGTAATGCATACAGAAGGGAAACATGACAGGGTTTAAGACATATCAGTTGTGTGTATCTCTTGATATAGCTTTTACGCTACTAACCAGTAACCAAGAGATGAAGAGAAATTATATTATAGATTTACAGGAACAAAAAATCTTAAAAATTCGTAACAGAGCACTTCAAAATAGACAGCATGAAGGAAAAATAAAGTTTACATGAAACAGATTAGAGGGGTTTATTTTCTAAACAGGCAGGCCAGGCCTCGCCCTGGGTGATCCTTCATGTATTTTTAGCAGGCAGGGTGAGCCCTCAGTAAGTCAGCTCTTTACAGGTTTCAAGTGGGGCTGAGCCTTTATATGTTTGTTTGCAAGGGAGAACCAGAAAGTACTCCGTATAATGTAAGAAAAAGAACTCGAGAAGAAGAAACAGCACAAGAAGAGGAGTGAAAAGTACCTTGGCAGTCATGAAGGTAAGGATCTCCCTGAAACCCTGGGTTGCATTGCAGCGGTATCCATCCTGGTATTGCTTCCCATAATTATTGCCATTTCCCCAGCACATGTAAATTCCAGCAGTGATAGGTATCATATTGGCTAAAGACTAAGAACCTAGCCAAGTGACCAATCTTGGTTAAAATTAAAGGGGGCTTGCCCAGTTAATCTTCATGATTGACAAAATTTGTCAATCATAATCTCCACCTCAGCTTTTGTGACCCCCACTTGATGAATCAGCAAGATGAAACATCATTTTATTTGACGTGGTAACCGCAATTGGGTTAACCATTGAAAAGCTTCGTACTCTTTCTTGCTCCATTAAAGCTTCATCAACCTCCATTCCACCATTGAAGCTAGCTTCCCATCTCCACAACCTTTGAAGCTTTCCCGACACCACCATTGATGATTCCCCAAAATCCACCAACCTTCCCCAATCTTAAACGAAAACCCTATGAATAAAGGGTGAAATTAATGGCATGGTCAACCCCTAAGGGTAGGGATGACCATGTCCTCCATTCAAGCTCCCTCCATTGAGCTTGATTTTCGAAGATGGGTCGTTAATGGTAGAAGTGAGGTCGTCGATGGCAAAGAGAGGAGATGAAATATACATGACAGTGGTTGTGATGATGGTTGTGGTTGTGATGGTGGTGGAGTGCTTTCACGTTTGACATCGATCGCCGATTGAGTGAGCTCTTCTCTTGGAAGTTACCTCCATTGTTGAGAGTTTGAGAAGAGTGAGGAGAGAGAAAGTTGATGGAAAATGTTATGTTAACGGCGTGAATTGTGTGACTGTGAGCTGGAGTAGTGATATGGCAAGAATGCCAACTGTCAATGGCAAATTTACCATACCATCCCTAATTTAATGATGGAAATCTCATTTACACCCTTATGATTGACAATTTTTGTTGATCATGAAGATCAACTAGTATTTCCCCAAATTAAAGTTCTGGTAATAGAGATCACTATCATCTTTGGTTAAGATCTGTCTGATAGAATACGGTGGTGCATTACCTGCAGCATGATCCTTAGCCAACACAAAGGCGACACTGCACGGGTTGAAATCTTGCACCAACCGACCTGCTGGTCACTCGGACTACTAAATGTTAAATTGGTATTGTTTACTCCATTTGGATGGAAACCAGGCAGGCAGGCAACAGCCAATGCCAGAGCATGATCTAGTATAAACATCTTCAGGTGCAGCACACAGTCATGCACCCAGAACGGAACACTCTCTTGTTTACTGTACCATTCAGCACCACTCAGAGAATTTTATCTCATTCTCATGGTGCTGCAACTTCAGCAAAAAAAAAAAAAAAAAAAAAAAAAAAAAAAAAAAAAAAAAAAAAAGTTTTTTTTCCCACTTCAAAAATCTCCACCCTTCCCATAGTGGAACTATTAGGTCCTCTGATATAATTGACTTGGTATAGGACTATACATAGTGCCATAGTAGGCAGGGCCAACTCGAATTTCATCAGGGATTAATGTGATTGACAAAAAAATTAGGCCCTCTGGGAAGGGGAAAAGAAAGGCAAGCAAATAAATTTAAGATCAGCTCAATCTATACACGCTATGAATGGAGTACAAAATTGAAGATATCTGCATCATCTAGTATTAAATAGTAGAGACTCTTCAGCAGAATTTAGAGACATACTTTCCAAAGAAAATGTGCAAGACCCGAAACATAATCGTAGCGTGAACTTTTCATTGCTCCAGCAAACACTCGGTCAGATTGTAGTCTATTTGGTTCATTCATTTGTGGTAAATGAAGTGATAAGACTGATTCTATTTCTAGTAGTACTTCTTTCATCGCAGGTCTTCTCTTTCCATCCAAATCTAAACAACGCATTGCAAGATTAGCAACTTTGAGAAACTCTTCCTTCAAAGCGTCTTGCAGGACTTGAACATCAATTATATCAAGCAGAGTAGAGTTTTCCATATGAGAAAGGAACCATGATGTCAAACTTCTATCCTGCTCCAAGTCTTCCAGCGTAGCACGTACTGCCTTTTGTCCCGTTAATAGCTCAACTAAGACCACACCAAAACTATAAACGTCACTCTTTTCAGTAAAATGACTGGATCGAAAGTACTCGGGATCCAAATAACCAAAAGTTCCCATAACACGTGTAGTTATATGAGTTCTATTAGTAGCCACAAATCTTGAAGTCCCAAAATCTGACAACTTTGCTCTGTACTTTTCATCAAGAAGTATGTTGGAAGGTTTGATGTCCCTATGAAAAATGGGAATAGAAGACGAAGAGTGTAGATAAGCGAGAGCTCCAGCTGAATCAGAAGCAATTTGTAATCGCATTTTCCAAGTGATTGGAAACTCTTCACATGGATTATGAATATGATGGAAAAGTGTTCCATTGGGGATAAACTCATAAACTAGTAATGGGACTTCTGTCTCCAAACAACATCCCAACAACTTCACTATATTCCTATGGTTAATTCGTGATAAAATTACCATTTCATTGATGAATTCCCCCACTTGGTTTTCTTCCTCCACTATATTAGACTTCTTGATGGCAACAATTCTTCCTTCACCCAACATTCCTTTGTAGACAGTACCACGACCTCCTTGTCCAAGTATTCTATCCTCATTAAAGTGGTCAGTAGCTTTCTCAAGCTCATCGATAGTGAAGATTTTCATTCTGGCTACAACTTCATCAGTAGACACTTCTTGTTGCAGCAACAGCCCCCCATTCCTCTCAAAGTATTTAGCCCTTTGCTTGACAGATTGTCTTTTTTTTATCAGTAAATATTACCACCACCCAACAAGAAAGGAAAGCAGTGATCCCAAGGTTACACTTAGTCCTGCAGTTCATGAAAAAAACACAATACTTAGAAATAGATGATTCTTGCACTTGCACATTTCAGAAACAGTGTAAAAGGTCCTAATATGAAGTCATATATGCAAGCTGACATTAGCAAGAAGTTCAGAAGCAATTCGTGTAATAACTAGAATTATTCATTTTGCCAAGTCAGGTAGTTTGTTAGCTTAGCTTGTACTAATTGTTCTAAGTATCTTCTTCTATACTCTACTCCTCTGTAATAAGATTAACTAGCTGTAGATCTTTCTCTTGTCTTTTTTTTTTTTTTTTTTTTCAATTTGACAAATACTTGTAAAAAAACAAAAAACACTCTGAATCATAATAGGGAAACTGAGCTGCAAGTGATGGCAATGGAAGATTTAAGATTGAATCAACCATATCAGCGATCCCAGGGAGATCAGTTAAACTTCACACACTTAAATCTTTTCAGGCTTAATTACCTGCAGAGGTTATTTTGTTTTCTCGTTAATTTGCATTCTAAGCAACTTCCTATGCAACTAAACCAAAATCTGTTCTTGATTAAAATTGTAACATCAATGAGAGACTACTGTGGAATTAACTGTATGTTAATTGACTTTCCACCAATTTGTTCTTGGTTGTTCTTGTAACATCACTGAAAACTCAGCAACAATTATAAAGCAGTATGAAAGAGGCAATATCCTGATGACTTCCTATACCTATTATCATCTTGTTATTCATTAACAGAGACATAGTGAGTCAGCAGCAACAGCTACTTTTCAAGGCAAGGGATAAACAATCCTGGGTATTCTAGCAAGAGTTCTATGAACTTCAGGGTAGCAAGGTCATACACTCATACCATACCAGCGGACAAAGATTCAACATTGGCAGTAGACAGACAATTGCAAATATTTCTGTAATTATTGTAATATTCCAACACAGAACATTGACCGGGGTTAGAAAGTCTATGAATATCCAAACAGGTTTGACAAGACCAAAAAATTGGCTACATAAGCTTAGGGCATAAATCCTGGAAATGTAACTTCAACCAACACAGCTCTTATAACAACCCATTACCATCAGGGATCAGCTTATGCAGTTGCTAAATAAACAAAGTAATGGCTCAGACAACATGGATAATGCAAGCTGAATACAAATCTATTGCAGCAACAGCTTCTTGATTACTTGGGTGGTCAGAGTACTGGAGGAACTTTGTGTGACTAATCTCAGGCTCAAAAACTTCAGATTGTAACAGTCAGTTAACATTATACATAGCCAAGAATCTACGACAGGACAATGCACATTGAGCTTAATTGCCAGTATACCAGAAAAAAAAGAGCTACTTTTTTTTTTTTTTTTTTTTTTTTGTTATTCTGTGAATGGAGCAGAGCTGCAAGAGGCTGCAATCAAGGATCTATTATCTTTTTTTTTTTTTGCATTCTTTTAGCTAAAGATTTTAACACAGAATCCAAGGTTATCGTTTATAGAATAACCCCTTGTGTGCAATTGAAATACTCCTACAAATGTAATCATAAGTATATAATCCATATTTCAAATTTAAATCTGACAAATGACAATAGAACCAGAGGAACATATAATTCTAGCAAGGAAATTCATTCACTAGTTCAAACATTTTTGTCATGTCATAACAATATCCCACATTTTGAAATATAGAAGAATAATCTAGTCTCCAACTATTTCAAGATATAGTGCTCCCAAGCTCTCTAATGGTAATTTGTGGTTGGTGCACCCGGGTGCACCATGCGCATGGTGCACCCAAAAGAACGTTTAGTATATTTAAAAGAACATGGGTAAAAAATGAACATGTTTTTATTTTCTTGCAACTGCAAATCCATCACTCTCTTCTCCTGCAATTTCTCACTCCTCTTTCCCTTCCTATCACTCTCTTTTTTGCTGCCTATTTTTACTCTCCTTTACACCATCGTTTTCATTTAAGAATTTCAATGAATTTGGGTAAAAATCATTTCCAAAGTACTCATTTTCTCTCTCCATAACTTTTCTCTCTATCTTTTTCTATTTTTCAAAAAAATTTCAAAATAGCAAAATTGTTCATCTTCAAAGTGAAACCCAAGAAAAAAATTGAACTTATTTCAACAATTCAACCTTCAAACTTAAACAAATGGTGGATTCAAGTAAAATGTAAGTATAAATTTTGTACATGCAAATTGTTTTTCGTCAATAATTTTAAAGTTAAAGTGTTTAATTTTGTGAATTTGGGGTTTTTTTAAAAAAAAATAATAAAAAATAAAGCTATAAAGTACAAGTTGTTCAAAAAAGAACAATTAGAGGAGAAAGAAGAATAGTAATGAATTGAAGCCAACCGGAAGATAACCAAGCAAGGTTAATTTTTCAAACACTAGCTTGTTCTTTTTCAAACACTAACATGTTCTTTTTATTCCATGTTCTTTAAAATATGCCTAATGTTCTTTTCGGAGGTCATGTTCTTTTCGGAGGTCATGTTCTTGTGTTTAACACTATTATGCATGTTCTTTTACAAATACTAGCATGTTCTTTTTCAAACACTCGTATGTTCTTTTTTTTTTTCTCATGTTCTTTAAAATAAGCCTAATGTTCTTTAGGGGTGCACCATGCGGGTGCACTATACTATTTTCACTCTAATGGGGGAATGACATGCATTATTATTTTTCTCATTAACAAATAATCAGAAACTATGTCAACAATTTAATTATTTATTTATTTTATTTTATATTGGGAGGGAGTTCAAGAAATGAGACTAAAGCAAAAAAAATAAATTAAATAAATAAATATAGGTCCACATACCTACTAACAAATTGTATTGGCTACGACGCGCACTGTTGGGATCGAGAATATTCACAGATTATTTTTTGTGCCTTTCCCGGTGTAGCCTGGCGGGCATAAACATTTATAGCTTCCAACAGTGTTGACACAATATGCTGGCTCTTTACACAAATGACTTCCTTGGGTACATTCATCAATATCTAATATGAGCACATGAAAATCAATATTACTATAAAATCATTCTACTATTTTTCAAAATCAATAATGAACAGAACTTTCAGTGAAGTCGTGTGTGCAATTACTAAATATATCCAGTGCCGTAAGAAGAAAATAAATTACCCTGGCAATCATGAAGATAAGGATTACCCTGGAACCCAGGGTTGCATTGGCAGTGGTATCCCCTCTGGTATGGCAGGTTAAGGCACACACTATTTCTCTTGCATATGTACTCCCCTGATGATTTGGCAGTTTCACAATCTTCTGTTCCAATTGACCAATGATGGACCACAGGAAGTCGCAGATTTTTGAAATGTGTGGCATTTTGAATTAGAAAATCCCCTAAAGAAGAGGGCATTGCATCATTTGCAACCAAAAATGCAACGTTGCATGGATTAAAATCCAACACATTCTGGTGATTATTGTAACTCTTAGCCTCAATGCTAATATTGTTAACACTGTCAGGAATGAAGCCCAGACAACAGCCGATACCTGAGCACTTATCCCTCAAAAGATCTTTTTGTGCTTTATTACATAAAGTCATGCACCCAGAATTGAATAGAGTTGCATTAGTGATCCCTGTACCACCAAACCAAGCATAGGTGTCACAACCAATGGCAACAAGAGAGTTTTGGGTGGGCGATATAGTAAATCTTCTTAACAAATCAATCTTAGATACAAAATGAACTTCACCATCTTTATCAAAACAACTAAATGAAACAAAGTGAAGTACCCTGAATTCACCATCCAAAGTGATACTTACTACCTCCAAATCGGCATCATTCATTAAAGTTGGAGGATCTGTACTATTGTCACAAGTGAGATTGAAGAAAGGACCATCTATTGGGTTATCATAATGACATTCATCCCCTACGCCGAATGGATAAGGGATAGTAATGTTGCCACACCTTTTGAGGCAATTTGGAAGGGCTTTCTCTATATGCGAAGCATCAGAGGCTGCTGATGATCCCACAAAAAATTGGATACCCAATAAAGCTAGTATTGCCCACATTACAATAACAACAATATTTCCCCCTTCCATAACTGTCAAGTTTTTTTTTTTTTTTTCAATGGATGTATTTTGAGCTTGAGTTAAAGTCTTCACATCACTTAGAATGTTAGACTGCTACAAGAGTCAAAATTAGTTGTTCCAAAATCTTCAATATTTTTATTGTATGATTAAGAATACAAGGCTTTGGTAGACTAAAGAAGATCTTGACGTTGGAGTTGGTGCATTCTTGGTTTGTTTGACATCTAGAAAACGACGAATACTCGCCAGCAAAGAAAACACTAACCTACAAATTTCTATGCCAATTGCCATTATTCTATACAACTAGGCTTAGAAAACACTTTCCAACTTAAAAATGAGAGTACCATTTTCCTACCTAAACACTTTTTTTTTTTTTTTTTGACAGTCATGAAAGCTAGGCAGTGATGTAACTAGATTCGATTTGAGTACCACCTAAGTCTTTAACCAACTAGGCTACTCTTTCCAGGTTTTTTTAAGTGTTACACTTACCAAATACGGTCGTTTTTTTTTTAAGTATTACATTTTTTTATTTATTTTTTGGCAAAACGACATTTTAATACTATGAATTATCTATGTCTTCTCACTTGCTCTTCACCCAAACCCACTACTACTTTTTTTCATTACTTCGTATTTTTTTCCTCTTACATTCATTCCGTTTCAATAAACAATATTGATCAAAGTGTAAATTTTAAAAAAAACAAAGAGGGAGTAGTTGATAACTTCTTTGAATATGTTTTCTCTTGAGTGTATAAAGATTATGAAGTTATGAACTATGGAACTAAAGAGATTAATGTTAATAATTGTAATGTAGACAGATTCGAACACACCTCCGAAGACTTTAACCAAAAAAAGCTAATCATATTAATACACATCTATAATTTTATAAGTAGAGCGTCTAAAATAGTTATAATTTAAAATTAGGTATGGAATAAAAATTAATTACTGTAAAATATTGAATGAAATTGAAAGTAGTCGTTCCAAAATATCTAATCAAATGCAGGTATATGCAGTACCAAATTAGTAGCAATCAATATTGAATAAATTACAAATTAAAAATTGAAGCTTGCCAACAAAAAAAAAGTTGAAGAAAAAATTAAGCTTACCCACAACATTTTGGACGGAGAACAAAGTCAATCGCCGGAAAATTCAGATGGTCGGAGGAGGGGTCGCCGGAGGCGATATCCCCAGCCGTCGCTGGCCGGAAATTTTTTTTACTGCATCTCTCTTTTTTTTTTTTTTCTTTTGTTTTTTTGGGGTGAAGAAGAGGGGAAAAGCCCTTTTATAGTTTATACCGCATCTATAATAAGGTTGTACGTTTTTTGACAAAAGCAGGTTGTACGTTACTGTACATAGATTACAAGTTTGTGCACAAATAGCACAATGTATAATTGCTATAGTGCTACTGTTATTAGCGGTTTTACCATATACACATATCACGTTCTTGGCCTAAGCTAACTAAGTACCTAGGTTTATGGGATGTTGGGAATGATTTGTTTAATCAATAATGGTTTATGATCTTATGGACAAATAAAATTCTTTTTTTGTGTCACTGAATTACTCCTACACAGGGTAAGGGTTGGTGTAGTTCACCTTATGTTTGTTGATCTGATCAGATTATTTGATTTAATCAAATTTTGACCTTATGCGTACGATAATGAAATATATCAAGTGGGATCTTATTAGATTTGTATTAATGTCGATTTTATTAATATGTAATTTTTAGAATTCTTTCATCTTGAAATTATAGATAATTAGACATAAAAAATTGTACATAAAATGATTATCTGATCTGAATTTATTTTTAAATATGACATGAGTCTTTAATTAGAGTTTTCTTTGTTTATAAATACTTTTAACAATTTTACTGGCACACATATCAATGCATAAAATTCGACCATATATTTATACAATTACATATTGGTAAATATTATAGAGTATGAAAATTTTAATATTTGAAACACAAGATATACATTGAGAATCATGTAATTTATCCAATAACATTTGATTTTTATAATCAATGCTCATCTCTGATATAGCTTTTATGCTAGTTACAATATAACTCATACTATTATAGATGTACAGCACTAACAGTAGCATAAAATTTGAAGAGAATCATAATATAAGCTCTTCAAAAATAAAATTTACATGAAATAAAATTTACATGAAATAAAATATGGAGCATCCTTGTGGACACATGTTATTTAATGTTATCGACTGAATAATAGAGAAGGTTCAGCAGAGCTAGAAGAGCTGTTTTCCATATAAGAAGTGCTAAAACTTGTAAAATCATTATAGTATAAACCTTTGGATGTTGTTCCAGTAGACAGATGAATGGACAATACTGCTTCTATCTCTTGCAAAACTTCTTTCATGGCTGGTCTTTTCTTTCCATCCAAGTTTAAACATCGTTTTGCGAGATTAGCAATAGTAAGAAACTCTCCCTTCAAACTCTTTTGTAGAATTTGAGAATCTATAATATCAAGCAAACTAGAGTCTTCCATATGGGAAAGAAACCATGTTGTCAAACTTCGATCCTCTTCTGATATTGCGCGTATTGCTTTCTGTCCTGTTAAAAGCTCAACAAGTACCACACCAAAACTGTAAACGTCACTCTTTTCAGTAAACTGACTAGATTGAAAGTACCCTGGATCTAAATAACCAAATGTTCCCATTACTTCAGTGGTTACATGGGTTTGATCAGTCGCCACTGATTTTGAGGTTCCGAAATCTGATAATTTAGCCCTATACTTGTCATCCAAAAGTATGTTGGAAGACTTGATGTCTCTGTGAAATATAGGAATAGATGATGATGAATGCAAATACGCGAGTGCTCCAGCTGAATCAGAAGCAATCTGTAAGCGCATTTTCCAAGTGATTTGGAACTCTGCATTCGGATAATGAATATGGTGGAAAAGAGTTCCGTTGGGTATAAACTCATAAACTAGTAATGGAATTTCCGTCTCCAAACAACATCCCAATAACTTCACAATATTCCTGTGATTAATTAGTGATAAGATAACAACTTCATTAATGAATACCTCAAGATTGCTTTCTTTCACTAGTTTTGCCTTTTTTACAGCAACAATTCTTCCTTCACCAAGCATTCCTTTATAGACAGTACCATAGCCTCCTCGTCCAAGTATTCTATTTTCGTTGAAGTGGTCAGTGGCTTTCTCCAACTCCTCAATTGTGAAAACTTTCATTCTCTCTACAGCTCCGTCACCAGAAGACATTTGTTGGTGCATCAACAATCCACCATTTCTCTCATAGTATTTAGCTCTTTGTTTGACAACCTTCCTTTTCTTGATTAATGAATTTACCCACCATCCACCGAGAAACAGAAGTATTGAACTCAGTGTCACACTCAATCCTGCAGGATGACATATATAAACACTAAAGATTAGGTTTAGACAGTTGATTATTATACTAGTGAAAAATAGAAATAGAGTACATAAAGCCTTGTAAAACCAACAATTCAAGGGGTTGAAGAAAATATATATGGACTTATGCCTTACCTACTAACAACTTGTATCGACCATGATGGTTAGTGTTGAGATCAGGAACACAAGGATTAATCAGTGTGCCATTGCCACTGTAGCCTCCAGGGCATTTGCAATTATAACTTCCACGAGTGTTGATGCAGAGTGCCGGTTTCTTACATGGATTATTGTTTTCATCCGCACATTCATCAATATCTGAATACACATAATTGATTATGATATCGTTCAATTGTAAACTACACAAAAATGATGCTACTATACTAGATTACTAGTACTATTCTTTGTTTTAAGGATTGTCTCATTCAAGGCTCTGACTGTTTGGTCCGGCTTACATTTTATTTCCTAAACAGGCAGGTTTCGCCATGACTGACTTTTCCTGTGTTTTTTGAGGACAGGGTGAACCCTCAATTAGTCAACCCTTTACGGTTTTAAAGTTGTTAATGGGGCTGAGCCTCTATATGTTTTGTAAGGGAGGAGTATAATGTAAGAAAAAGAACTCGAGAAGAATAAACAGAACAAGAAGAGGAGTGAAGAATACCTTGGCAGTCATGAAGGTAAGGGTTACCCTGAAACCCTGGGTTGCATTTGCAGCGGTATCCATCCTGGTATTGCTTCTCATAACATTTGCTATTTCCCTTGCACATGTAAATCCCAGCTGCTCGAGCTGCTTCACAAGTTGTGTTCCCAAGCGACCAATCAAAGAAAACTGGAAACTTCAGATCCGGGTAATAAGTATTATCTTGGGTTAGAATCTGTCTGATAGGGTAAGGTAGTGCATTGTCTGCAGCATGATCCTTAGCCAAAACAAAGGCGACACTGCACGGGTTGAAATCTTGCACCAACTGCTGATCACTCGGACTACTAAATGTTAAATCAACATTGTTTACTCCATTGGGAATGGAAACCAGGCAACAGCCTATGCCAGTGCATGATCTAGTATCAACATCTTCAGGTGCAGCACACACAGTCATACACCCAGAACGGAACACTCTCTTGTTGTTCATTGTACCATTCAGCATCACAAAAGTATCACATCCAATGGCACCAATGACATTTTTGGTTGTCGAAAGAGGAAACCTTTTGTACGTATCCAGGCTCGATATTCAGCAGAAGGAGCAGAAGTATTAGACTTATCATAACAACGATATGAAATAGGGTAATGTACCAAGAGTTCACCCTTCAAAGTAATTTCCTTTATCTCTACCTTATTTCCCAAAGCAAGAATTGGAGGATTGGCACTAGTGTTACAACTGAGGTTGAAATATCTGCCATCATCAAATGGGGTTCCATAGTGACACTTATCTCCTACACCAAATGGGTAAGGGACCGAGATGTTGCCACATTTTTCGGGACAGTTTGGAAGGGCTGTCTGTGAGGTAGCATCAGCAGTTGCTGATGATACCCCGGCGATATGCTGACTGGCCAATGAAGCTAGCATTGGCCATAGTAGAGCAACAATAACATTTAGCAATGCTGTGTGACAACCCAAACAACTCCACCCCTCTTCTAACATTTTTTTTTTTTTTTTATTTGTGCACCAACTTAACAATAGGTGTTCACATAGCTTTATATGAATTTGTTGGTGGAGTACTGCACAATTAACAGCTGCAAGAAGAATTTAAACTAAACAAAGTCAGAATCTTGTTCTGCATACCACAGAAGGCGGAAGCCCAGCAAGGCAGATCAGTCTAGAACTGATACTTACATATTCGATTCAGAACTTGAGTATCATTGTTATCACATTCATTAATCATTTACATACTAGATCTAAATGCATACAATGCGTGTTTCATATATTAAAAAACGTGTATAAAAAATAATTAAGATTATTTTAAGTGGCATCAAACTTCACAGAGTGATACCAAGAAGATAAATAAACACAGTTGATACTTTGAGGGTATTACTATTTTACACAAAATAATAAAGGTTGTTAAGCATACAAGGTTAGTATAATTGGATTATAATTCTATTAATAGTAGGTGTCTTTATTCAGTTGACTAGAGTTCGCTTTCTTTCCTGGCATTTGTTGTAAATTGTAATTAACAAAGTAATTAAGCATAATTTAATATGGTAATTGGATAGAAAATAATTATTAAAATGACTAGTGTTTGGCTAAAATTGTTGTTTTCTACACTTTGCACATGCATGGATCTCCTGATGAGCTGTCTAAAATGCAAATTATTGCATTTCATTGATAAATAATAACCTTATTTACAAAATCAAGTGGTCAAGTGTAAACTATATGTTACACTATGCTATTAATTTCAATAAATATGACTAATTGACTAAGTCACTTACTAACTATACACACTTCCATTAAGAAAGTTAATTGTGGTCAATGCAATTCCCAATCGCCGAGGTCAATGCCTTCAAATGGAAGAGATATACAGTAACAGTTGAGTTGTTTATGCTTCACATACAAAAATATAAACTACTTGCTCATTTATTTAACATAAAATTTGCATATATATCAAAAATACTACATTGATAGATTGTAGTTAGAACTTAAAAGTACAAATATGATACAAATTGCTAATTACAAAAAAAATTCAACCAAACTTACTAATTAAAACTGATTTATTTTCACTATGAGTACTAATACACATTTTATTTATATCATATGTGCTTACAATTTTTTTAAGGTTCAGACAACAAGCACTAAAGCCTATGTTACCTGGACACGGCATTTTGGCCGGCATACCCGGGTCGATACGACGCGACACCGATCCGGGTATGAAATCCGTTCCGGATACTCCATTTTGTTCTCGGGTACGGCGGCCATTGAAGGAGTTGAAGCTTTGAAGAAGATGAAGACGGTTCGCAAACAATTTCGAAGATGAACACGATTACGAGTTTTCTCAATGCAGTTTTCTCTCTCTTTCTTCTTTCACGTGTATTTACTTATTTAATTTCTGAAGTTTTTGACTTTTTTTCTCCCTCCTCTCTCCTGATTTACCTAGCAGTAACATTTTTTTTTTAATATATGTGCTTAAGGGTGGCGGCTAGGGTTTTGTTTTAATTGGTAAAAAGCTTAAAAGGCCTTAAACCTATGTTTCTCTATCAACAACTTGGGCTTTTTTTAAATAAACAACTTGGGCTTTTTATTTTGTTTACTTTTTTTTAGCAATCCACTCACCTAGATATAAAAATCTATCAATAAAAACCACCTATATAATTTTTGATATATTATGGACAAAATTATTGCCGTATCCGTACCCGAGTCCAATGTTAAGACGGTGTCCCCGTGTCCTAAATTTTTGAGAATGGCGTATCAGACACTCGGATACGTACCAATATCGGATACCCGTACCCGTGTCAATGTAACATAGACTAAAGCTATTCGTGCCAAAAACATTACGGTTGTTAAGTTATCCTATTGTTGTTATTCTTGGTAACAATAAAATTATTACTTGATATTGAATACTACGTAATTTATCAAACAATGCTATATTTAGTCAGATTAAAACACAAAACAGAATTTTATTCAACATAGAAGTTAAAAAGAGATAGAGAGAGAGAATACCTAAATGAGATCAGACGAAGTGATCCATTGTAGCACGTCAATGCTGAATTCAGTTCAAACGAAGCTGCAATTTGATGAAAATTTCTGAAGTGATTTGAAGAAGCAGTCAAATTCTGGGTTGATTTCAGTTCAATCGAATCGATTTTTTTGTCAAAAATCTCGATTTCTTCCAAGAAATAATCATAAAAATTTGTTTATAGCTAATGAAAAATGCTTTACTAGAAATTGAAGAATATGAAGCTTTTGATGAGTTTTTGTATTTCAATGGAGCAGTTGAGAGGAATAAGAAACAAGTCAAACAACGCTTCAATGAATGGGAAAAGTTAGTCAACCTCAATAAATGAATCGTGGACCTTTATTAGTGGGCCGGGTATAATTGACTGGCTTAGAGGGTTTGTATTGACTTGGGCAGTTGGGCCTATTCATTATTGGCCCGTCATCACAAACAAGAATTCATTACTCCCTTCGTTTCATATTACAATTTTCCAGTGTTCTCTTGTGTTAAGAACGGTACCAAGTCACAACAAATGGTGAGTTTTTATCAAGGGATGGATTCAATTTGTGTTTAAACTACCGGACCTGAATTGGCCGAATAGAGCCTTAGTGTTGTTTTACCTTAATTCGAAATAACTGTTCTTCATAAGCCAAAAGGGAAAATCTAAATCATCAAGTAAATTCCCTTTTAAACTTAGCCAATCAGTTAAAACATAACATATCATATCATGACAATACAAATACAATCACTTATCTGAGACAGCACTGAAGAACCAAAACAGTTAATTCCAGCAATGGTGGTTTCACAGGTTTAAGGTACAAAATATACCTGGTACAAATAGCAATCTTAGGAGCCTTTCACCCTTCAGATAAATTTGATTTTTATACTTTAGTAATTTTAGCAAACTTACATGCAGATAGATAAAGAAGTTCAATACCCTAAATTTATGATTGTACATTCAAAACATCAATAATGAAAAAAGAAGAGAGTCTTACAGAGCTCCTCAGCAGCAGCATGGTAACATCAAGGCCAAAGGTGAGTGTGTACATTACCTGCTAATGTGAGATATCAGATCATGCCGCCAACGATGAGAACTAGGGCTGAGATGCAATGGTTGCCAGCTTCGTCTTCTTTGCATCCTCAATCTCTCACAATCAGATTCCTCCCAATGCCACAAAGAGTACTCAAGGCATTGTGACCCTAAATTCCCCCTTCCTTTGAACCTGCAAACTCTAATTTTATTTTATTTTTTTCCATTGAAAATGAGTTGAACAATTAATTCTGGCAGTTCAAGAGTGGCATGGTGCTTTTTTTATCTTCCCCCTTTTACTGTCACTCTATCAATTATCTCCTTTTTCGTAAATTTGCAGAGTGGAATATTGTATATCATAAGAAGGCTCTTGTAATAACACCTTCCTCATATGACAACACTTCCTTGCGTAAGAACAAATCTACAACCACACAATGTGCCGTTTTTACCAAGCTCGTATGGATACAAGGACAAAAAAAGGCTTATGCAATTTTAAACGTGTAATAGGAAACAATAACCAATGCATTAATAAATAAATATCTCCTTATTATCTAAAAATAATATGCTTAATCATTATACCAATTATTGTAAAATGGATTCAAGAAAAAGAAAAACGTGAACCATCACCTAGGATTGAATAACAAAGATAGTTCAGCAGAATTCAAGGAATTATTATCTAAATAAATTGTGCTAGAACATGAAAGACCTTTTCTGTGTATAGCTACTCCCTTACCACTGGCGGTACTGACCATGTGCTGAGTTTCTTTTTGAGGCAAATGAAGTGACAAAACGTGCTATATTGGTGTTTGGATTAAAGTACGTGAGATTTTGAAAAGATTTTGATATTAATGGCAGATGGGCAGGATTATGAAAACATAGAATAGAATGAGAGGGCAGGTGGAAACTTGGTCATATTATAAAGACCTATGGCTCAAATGTTACAGCTTGCCAGTCATTTATTTCAAGTTTTGATGGTTGTGATCACCTAAAGCAATCTGCCAAGTGTGGAGAAAAAACATAAGACTCCGTCAAGTCATAGTCAAAGTATGGAAAGATAAAAATCCTAATATGTCAAATATTCAAATGCATATCTATTTTACACTACTTTACACTAGAATGAACTTTTAGGTACTACAAGGTTCAACTGGTCAAATTTTATATCCCATGCATAATAATATATTATATGATATACAATTACCTAACCCATCAATATGACCCAAAATAAATTGACCGACCTTAACACCTAAAATGACAGCTCTATTAGCTAACCCTCTTTTGGAACAAGGTCAATGTATACAAAAGGAAATAAACACAAGAGGGAATTGCACAGTTTGACAGCAGACTAGGAGAAGGTTTCTTCTTCTCAAGTGTGTGTGATTGCATGTATGTTCCGTGGTCTGTAAGGAGATACAAAATTAAAGACTACTACAGATTCAGAATATAGCAATGTATACAAATCACACAATTACAGTTCACCCTTTCAGAAACAATGCTTGGATAGATAATTATGCTTAGTCTCTAATTTGAAAGACTCCTAGTGTCCTAGTCTTCTGAGAGCAAGTCTTATCTTTCTATCACAAGAAATGATGATAGATCTGTAAATGAACAACAATTCTATAAGCCAAGGGTTCAAAAGAAGAAAAAATGAGGATAAAAACAGAGTGTAAAGAAGGATAATTCAAATTAGCACCTCATGACTCATAGCAATAGCAATGTCCAGAACATAATGAGAAGAAAAACACAATTCATCCCCATAGATTTATTAATTATGACAATATGAACTACGAGTATATATTATCCTTTATTTTAAAGCACTGACAATGTTTTATGTTTACCAAATAGTCCAAATAGAACAGATAATGCACAAAGAAAGACACTTCAGCAGAACTTAAAATATTAATGGAAGCAGAAAGTTAAATCAGACCAGCTGCTTATTTATCTGCCCGAGAATCTGCATCTGCTCTAAGTGGCCGAGCAATTGCATCGTATGGCGCATAAGCAAAGTAGAAATTTAATGCAGGACTTAACTATATTACCTGGATAAGTAAAACTAGGCCATTAAGACCTCCATTCACCATCTTGCTTTAAGCAACAAGGACAGTCCAGCTAAATATTAAAAAGCAGTTTCCAAAGAAGGCATGCCAGGTTCATAAGGCCACCTGTTCAGTTTCCAACCAATATTGCTGATTTACTAAAGAAAAGTAGAGAATGATATTTCTATCGCTAATAAAAAAAATTTCAAGACTGTCTCTTCCTGTCCGAGTTCTACAAGATCTGCAACACCCAAAATAGGTTGAGGAAAAATGCATTTAGACAAATCACACACAAATAAGACAATTTCAGGAAAACAAAAATGTTAATTTTCCAGACAAAATAAGTTCAAAAAATATCATTCCATACCAAATAAGCTAAACCAAACAGAGCCTTTGTGTTGGTTTTACCTTAACTTGTAATACCTGCTCTTCATAAGCCACAAGGGAAAATCCATATCATGAAATAAGCTCCCTCTAAAACTTAGCCAAGCAATTAAAGCATACCATATTATAATACAATGACTCATTGTGACATGAATGAATAACAAAACACTCAATTCAAGCAATGGTGGTTTCACAGGTTTAACTTACAAAATATACTTGGTAGCAATGTCAGAACTTCAGCAGTTCAGCCAAAATTTAAATTTTAACCTTTATAATACTTTTTAGCAAACTTAAACACAGATTGATTAAGAAGTTCAACACTTTAAACTCATGATTGAACATTTGATGATTTGAACATCAATAATGAAAAAAGAAGAGAGAGACTTACAGAGCTGCTGCTCAGCATAACATGGTAACATCAAGGCCAAAGGTGAGTGCATACATACCTGGTAAATGATGAGAAATAGGGCTGAGATGAAATGGTTTTCAACTTCGTCTTCTTTGCATCCTCAACCTCCCAGAATCAGATTCCTCCCAATATTTCCACCCAATTCCACTTACCAACCCTGTTTTCTCTCATAATCAAAGAATACTCAGCTCACCATTGTGCCTCTAAAGTTCCCCTTTCATTTGAATCTGCAAACTCTAAACGTTCTTTTCATCCTTTTTTTTTTCTTTTTTTATGAATGAGTTGAACTATATCCTATAGTTTTAGATTGGCATACTGCTTTTTTATCTTGCCTCTTTGACAGTCAGTCTTATCAATTATTTCCTCTTTTTTTAATTTTGCATAGAGTGACATACTGTATATCATAATGTACACATGTATCATAACTATATAAATATGGGCTCATTTAAGGTTTTTTTATTTCCCAAAAAGTGTGTTGTTATCAATATTTACTATAAAACTATCATGCCTCTTAGAATCTTTAAGGGTGTTCTGCATATTGCTTCAGCTTATTATTAAGATGAGTAAATCAAGTCACAATCATTCGGAAACATAATACTACGTATAAATGAAGGTACAACTTTCGGCAAGCATTTTCAGTCTCATAGGCAATGCATAATTAAGGGAAAATTAAAAGCAAAAAGGAGAAGAAAAAAAAAAGCATTGAAGACAGTGTATAGCACCTGTAACATATCCTTTTTTTTTTTTTTTTTTGACGGGAACATATCCTTGTATCAATATAACCGTTAAATTGTAACATATCTTCTTGGTAGTTTCTCATAAAAAAACTATTCATTGACTTTAATCATCAAAACAGATCTCAGTGATGAGTGAAGGCCAAGATTAGACATTGGATTCAAAGTTATCCAAATTACTGATGTTACTCTATCCTCAAGTTCTAGACAAAACTTCAAGTTCTTGAGCTAAACCAACAATCATCTACTGCCAATAATAGGGTAGCCTTGCTCGGAGTGTCCTCTTTGCTGTGGAGGTCCAGTAGGTTCAGGATATCCTCTTTGCTGCTGAGGTCCATTATGTTCAGGATATCCTCTTTGATGCAGAGATCCAGTTGGTTCGGGATGTCCTGAATACCCTGTAGGTCCAGCAGACCCAGAAAATCCAGTTGGTGGCCTAAACCTAGGAGGGCCAGCAGGTTGTTGATGTTGTCCTGGTCCTGCTGATCTAGCGAAACCTGAAGGCTGGAAGTATGGCTGCTGAAAATTTCCCTGCCTCCTCTCATCCAGGAGCCTTTCAATCTCATCTTTCCGTCCCTCCTTTTCAAACTCTTGTAACAGAAACTCCCGAAGTGAAGGAGTGACACCAACACCGTACTTCATGATCTGACCAACCATATTCAAACACACATCAAATACACCACCACCACACAGCCCTTTGATGACAATTTCATACGTGGATGAATCAGGTTTTGGATCCCTTTCCCCCATTTTTGTCAAGACTTGTGAACATTCTAGTGCTTTGTTATTCTGAATCAATTCAGTAAACCACCTATTCGCATAGTCCGTAATCACTCTTAAATTAGCTTCAACCATCATCTCAAACATTCTCATGGCATCATCAATCCTTTGATCCTTAAGATAAGCATCAATCAAGGTTCTATAACCAGTAACATCCGGGCTCAAAGATTTCGACTTTAGCTCTGTAAAGAACTCCTCCGCCTTCTGAATCATCCCATGTTCAGCAAACCTAACAATAATGTTGTTATAACCAGCTACATCCATAGCAAACTGCCTTGACCCCATCTTGGTCCCTACCTTCTTAAAAGTGCTAACAGCCTCTTCAAACTTTCCCTCCTTAAAACACTCATTCACCATTATATTAAAACTATCCGAATTCACTGCCTGAAAATTCGGTGGAGTATGTCTATCCAACATCGATTCAAACAACTCCCACGCCTCTTTCTTCTTCTCATACTTAAGCAACACCTCAAGAAGCACATTACAAGTGGCAGGGGTCATCTTAAACTGAAGATCAAGCAATGACCGATACGATTCCATAGCCTCCTTCTCTCTTCCCTTATTAAAGAACCACTCCATAAACGTAGCATTCACAACACCATCATACACAAGACACCTCTCCTTAAGCTCATCAAAAAACTCATTTGCTTTATCAAAATCATCCAAATCCAAAAACCCTTTAATCAAATTATTATAAACAAGCGAATCGGCCCCGAGTCCCTTATTAAGCATCTCCCTAAGAAGATCAACAGCTTCCCCAATCCTCCCAACATCAATTAACCCTTTAGTCAAATGCCTAAAAGTAACAGAAGAAGGACTAAACGGAGCCTCAGCTAAAATTAACTTATAAATCTCAAGACCCACATCAACCCTTTTACACTCACAATGACTAACAATCAAAAAATTGTAAGAAACAACGTTGGGTACAATATTAGACTGCTTGAAAAAGAATTGGAAGAGAGAGACTGCATCATCGTACCTCTGAGCTCTATACATAGCAGCAATAATGGCGTTACAAGTGAAGACAGTAGGACGGGTGCGAGAGAACACAGCTTGCCGAGCAAGGAGAGCAGCGTTATCGAGGTCACCGGCACGAATGAGGGATTGAACACGGTTATGGAGGTTGAGGCGGGGGCCGGTGAGAGCAGAGGTGGTGTCGGGGAGAGGGCGGGCGTTGGGGTCAGGGGGAGGGCGAGGGGCATTGGGGTCGCGGCGGAGGGCGTGGAGAGGGGGTTCGATGCGGAGGCGGCGTTTGCGGCGGCGGCGTTCGGCGGCGGCTTCTTCGGCGGAGGAGAAGGCGAGGGTGCGAGGGTGGAGGAGAGAGAATGAAGGGTGAGGGTGGAAGTGGGGGAGAGAGGAGGGTGGTGTGGTGGTGGTGGTGGTGGTGGTGGTGGAGGAGAGAGAAGTGCGGCGGAGGGAGCGGAGGAGGAGGCGGTAGAGAGGCATGGTGGTGGTGGTGGAAGGGAGGAAGATAGGGAAATGGGGAACAGGGGAAGTAGAGAGTTTGTGAAAAGTGAGAGGTACTTCTTAAACCCTAACTAAAGAAAGTAAGAAGAGGTGCTCGTAGCATTTCCTTTTTCCTGGTCCCACTATAGGACCGTTTATCACAATAAAATTAGAGTTGGCAACCTTTGACATGACACGACAATGTGACCGAGACTGACACGAACAAGTTATTGAGAGAAAATACGAAGACAACATGACATGACACGAAATCAACCCCAACACAACCCGTTTAAATAAAAGTGGTCAAGTTATGCAATTATCTTACATTTAAAATACTACGGAGTACATTATTATGTAGTTTTTCATAGATTTTTACACGGGACCAAACACAAACACTACATGACACTACTTTTTGTCAGTTGTATCTAACATTGGATCAAGCTAGAACGAACAGGACTATAAAATGGAAAATTCAAGTCTCGGAAAGATAGATTGATTGTGGTAGGTTTGTAATTCTAGAAATTGTTTTGTACACCCGAATGCACGGTGCACCCAAGAGTATGTTTTGCTTCTTTCGATAATTATTGCTCATTTTTTCATCAAATGAACAAACAAATACCCTTGGGTGTAGCGTACACCTGGGTGTAATTAACAATCTCTCACCATATTCCAAATGTACATTGTACATATAGAGTTAGGAGTGGATTGAATTTGTCTTAGGAATTTATTTCCAACTTATTGCTATCCCGTTGTGGTTATTTCGATAGCATAGGGGGGAAGTGTGTGTTTAAATTATAAACACGTATGATGTGTTTCATCCACTTGACTTATTTGAACGTGTCTTGTCTTATATAAACTTATTTACTATAATTTGAACTTGAATAACCCTTACCTTAACTTTTTTTCTCATAAATTTATCTTATCTAAAAATTACACCATAAAGGTTGATTTTGTATAAGTGGACTAAGTGGTATATCTACCAAATTATATTATGCACTACAATTCTGTACAAATTCAGTGTGGATTAATCTAGTTAATTTTTCTTAATTGATTTTCTGGAAAAAGATTTCAAATAATAAATTATACTAACCCACTTTACAAGGCTAAACCAAGTAGGGGTGAAAGTTCGGTTTGCGGTTTGGATTATAGCCAAAACCGAATCCAATCCGAATTAATTCGGTTTCGGAAATCTCAATTCAAATCCAAACCGTATTAAGATTCAACCCAATCCAATCCAAACCGAACTAATTCGGTTTTTCAAATTAGAATCCAATCCAAACCGAAATTTGTTCCCTTCTTTTGCAACATTTAAATTCGAAACTCGAACTTTACCTTGAAAATCCTACAATCATTTCTTGTTAACTACATTCTTTGTGAGAGAGTAAGATATTGAGAAAGGACAATTGAGAATTAGGTTCTTTTTTTAAGTTTATATATGAAAGGGGAAACTTTGAAAAAGAAAATGGGATTAAAGTATTGGGGTCGAAATTCGGTTTGTAATTCGGTTTTCGGTTTTTTTAAACCCCAAACCGAATCCAATCCGTAATTCATATGTTTTAATTTTTCCAATCCGAATTCTAAAAATATCCAAACCGAATTACTAATTCGGTTTGGTTTTCGGTTCGATTCGGTTTTAATCCGAATTACTTTCACCCCTAAAATCAAGTAATGCAACAGAGTTAAATTATATGTAAATACTTCATATATAAGACTATAAGAGAGTTACATTGCCTCACGCCCTCAACCCTCTATAATTAAAAATTTATCATATTATGCTACAATAACCTTTATAATGCTACATAACTATATCATTCTTTCGCTTCATACATGCAGTACTGCCAAAAAAAATGCTAGGAAACAAAATTTTTACAATATCTGAATCTGAAAGTAGTTTGTGTGACTATATATATATATAGAGTACTTTGTATTGATTCAAACTTAAAACCAAGCTCGTTCAGTGCTATACGTGCAGTCGTGCGCATCTCTAATATAACAACATATTGTCATATTGACACATGAGAAAGGGCTTGAATTAACAAAATAACTATGCCTACAACTTTAACCTGAAGTTCCACAGAAATCACGAGATTGGCATCAATGCAGCAACTTCCTGGGAAGAGAATAAGCTTGAGCTGAGGGAGGCTGTGTACACCACACTTATATCAGCAACTGCTTGGTTACATTCAGGGAGCGTCTGCTGTATTGAAGTAGTTTCATTTCGTGATTGCAGCCCCTCGAGTATTATAGCAACTTCTTTCATAGTAGGCCTTTGCTTTCCGTTCAAGTTCAAGCATTCTTTAGCAAGGTTAGCCACAGCCTCTAGCTCTTCCTGCTTTGCCTCCTTTGAAACCTCAGGATCAAGGATATCAGACAAACAGAAATTCCCCATCATAAGAAGAAACTCTGTGGCAAGACTTCTCCATTCTTTAGATTTGTCTGGAGATATTGGCTTCTTGCTAGTCAAGAGCTCAACAAGGACTACTCCAAAGCTATAAACATCACTTTTTTCAGTGAATTGGTTGGATTGGAAGTACTCTGGATCCAAATATCCAAATGTCCCTTTAACTTGAGTAGTCAAGTGAGTCTGATCAATCAGTATAGTCCTTGAAGTGCCAAAATCGGAAACTTTTGCTCTGTATTTGTCATCCAAAAGTATATTTGAAGACTTAATATCTCTGTGGTAGATAGGAGTAGACGACGATGAATGAAGGTATGCAATTGCACCTGCTGATTCTGCAGCAATTTGCAAGCGCATTTTCCAAGGAATGTGAAACTCTTCACTTGGGTTATGGATATGCTGAGAGAGTGTTCCATTTGGGATGAACTCATAAACAAGAAGAGGTACTTCGGTTTCCAAACAGCACCCTAGAAGTTTAACCACACTTCTGTGGTTTATTTGAGAGAGGATAACTACCTCGTTTATGAAAGGCTCTAATTGGCTTTCATCAACTTTTTTGGATTTCTTAACTGCTATAACCCTTCCATCCGTCAGCATACCTTTGTAAACTGTACCTTGGCCACCCTGCCCAAGTATTCTGTTCTCATTGAAATTATCTGTGGCTACCTCTAATTCGCTGACAGTAAAAACTTTTGTTTTCTCCACAACACAATCATTATAGCACATTTGTCTTTGTAACAGCAAACCACCATTTTGTTTGAAGTTCTTAGCTCTTAGTTTTATCTTCTTCCTTCTCTTCAAAATCTGACACAACCAATAGCAACCAAGAGACACCAGTAATGACCCTATGCCAATACTCAATCCTGTAAACAAAACGTTCTTCATATTAAAATCTATTTTCTTATCATAAACTCATTTTTGAGCAATGACATGCATTTCTATTTGTTTTATTCTTTCATATGTATCTAATCATTGAGTTTAAGATTAAGCAATTTCCTTAAGCCTTAACCTTCGTACCTTGCCATCTGACATAGCGTTAGTTTTAATTTTTGAACATTCTGAAAACTGAACTAAATGAGATAGTGCCATGTGAACAATTTGAAGTCCAAATGTTACCTAGCACAACTCCCAGAAGATTCCTGCTCTTTTTAGGAATAAAACACCTAGCATCCATATAATCATCAGAAGTGATGTAACAATCACCTTTGCAGCTTGCACATCGTGGCGACTCTGCAAATTTAATAAATAAACAAATAAAATTGGATGTATGTTTCCATTAAAAAAAAAAACTTTTCTCTTTCGGCGGTGGTTTGGGGGGGGGGGGGGGGCGGGGGAGGGTGGAGTTGGTTAGTCAAACTGACCTTGGCATCCGTTAGAAAGATAAGGATTACCACCTTGTCGTTGCAGGCAGCTACATGTGTAATCACCATTAGCTTGATGCATGTAACAATTTCCAGAACCGGAATCATTTGATGATTGATCAGGTAAATAAAAATATTTCCAATCAAGATTAACCGGTATATGACTTCCACTGCTAACTAGGGACAATAGTGAATGCTGAGGGTTAGATAATTCAAGATTATTCAAGAAATCACGGTTTGCTAATAAGACATAGCTGCAAGTCCCATTAGTTAGAGTGATGTTAACACTGTAAACACTCAGGGGATAGGGGAGACCAGATAAGCAAATCGATTTCTGGGATGTCGAATTGCCCCTGATTTTACTATTACAAACTGATCCACAACGAGCCACTACCTTGTCCCCAACATTGACAAAAGAAGTCCCTACACAATTTACAGGAGCAAAATCATTGTAAATGGAGGAGAAACTATATGGGCTTCCACCCAAGTTAGCACTCGTCCATGTTGTAGCTTGTCCATTACAGTTAACAGCCATGGAAGCATTAATTGTCACTTCTGGCGACTTTAAGGAAATTTTTAGCACCTGAAAATTGAATTTGGTAAGAACTGGAATTGAAGTGTTACATGTAATTTCATACCATTCACTATAATAGCACCTCGAACCAATACCAAATGGATACGGAATAGTAACATTTCCACACTTATCTGGACAACCAGGTTTTGCCATTGGTGGAGCTGCTTCGACTATATCTCTTGATAGCCATAGGACAAGTGCCACTGTTGCAAGCATCATATCCATGGTTGCCAGCTTACCACCCAATTCACCTATAGCAAATTCTGTGTTTGTGATTTTTTGGATTAGCAATGCAGCAGGCCTGTAGAACTGAAGGGCAAAACATTGAACTAAGATATCAACAAAATTTACAAGATGTTAATAAGTCAATTATTAAAGGCTTAAAGCTAATAATTCAGCTTCCTTGGTCCACTTCCTGACAAAACTACACTTAGAAACCAATTAGGATGCGTAATTAGCTAGCTGCATAATATTGACTAAGAGGTTTAAGACACTTGATAAAGGAGACCAAACTGTTTCTAATATGCTGATAGAAGAATCATCCATTTGGATCACCCTCTTTATAGTACATACCACCACCGTTGAATAATCAGAAAACATAAAGTCATGTAATACTTCCAAACAAAACTAATATACAATCTTGCAGAAAAGACATCATAATTTACATTGTATGAGACAAATTAATTCAATAATCTAAAACATATTCACACAAAATAGTAGCCCAGAAAAGTCATAGATCCGGTAAGTGTATGAGGCCACTGTGATGTTAACATTACAGGATGTCACAATATTCGCAAACAATATTGACAGATAAATCAGGGAGAATAGCTATGTACTTGGGAAGCATTAAAAAAACTCTACACGTAACGTTCACACATCAAACACGAAAACCACACCTGATTTCCAGCTTGAAGAACAGGGGATAGACAAGCAAATCATGACTGGCTCCGGGTTCCTTCTGTTATCCTTCGCAGCTGCCATAACCTTTTGGTCAGAAAAGAGGTTAGACTGCAAGAAGCATCAGCTGCAGATTTTTCTCATTTATATTTTAAGAGGGATGAAAGATTAGAGTCATGTTTAACCAATTCAGATTTGTTTGATTCATATCCATAACAATCCGGGCAATTCCCATACAATCTACCATTTTCGTAATGAACTGCCTTTCCACTAAAATGTAAAAAATAGTGCAACAATCAGATATTCTTTCAATAACTATAGATAAAGTTATGTAAACTAATTTCTGTAACCCATTGTAAGTGTTACAACATCACCCACCTATGAAAAGCTAGCATATCTCAAGAAGCTCTATTGAAGGCAGTGGTAGATCCAGGATTTCCAATCAAGGGTAGCACATAGTCATTTAAGAAAATTTAAATGAGAAAAAAACATATCAAATAACTGAAAAAACAGACTTTATTTTAGGTGGTCAAATTGAAAACAATCGCCAAAAATGGTTAACAAAATAACGGCTTGTGTTAGTACATTGTTGTAGTAATTAACAATTGGATTTTAGACATTCGATTGAGAACTAATTCAAAAAACTGCAAAATATTACTGTTGTACGGAGCATTATATGTGTATAATTTTTTTTTTAATCACAGAGTAAAACTAGTAGTTTTGAACTAGTTAACAAAATATTTCATACTCCTTAAATAATTTGTGAAATGAAACTAGATTGGCGTACATGGTACACTGCTCATATATGAAGAATCAATGCATCTTCCTCCTGTGAAGAGAATGTGCTTGAGCTGAAGGGGGCTGTGTCCATCACACTTACATCAGCAACCGCTTGGTTCCATTCAGGGAACGTCTGCTGTACTGAAGAAGTTTCATTTCGTGATTGCAGCCCCTCGAGTATTATAGCAACTTCCTTCATAGTAGGCCTTTGCTTTCCATTCAAGTTCAAGCATTCTTTAGCCAGGTTAGCCACAGCCTCTAGCTCCTCCTGTTTAGCCTCCTTTGAGACCTCAGGATCAAGGATATCAGACAAACAAGAATTCCCCACCAAAAGAAGAAACTCTGTAGCCAGACTTCTCCATTCTTTAGATTTGTCGGGAGAGATTGGCTTCTTGCTTGTCAATAGCTCAACAAGGACTACTCCAAAGCTATAAACATCACTTTTTTCAGTGAATTGGTTAGATTGGAAGTACTCTGGATCCAAATATCCAAATGTCCCTTGAACTTGAGTAGTCAAGTGAGTCTGATCAATCAGTATAGTCCTTGAAGTGCCAAAATCGGAAACCTTTGCTCTGTATTTGTCATCCAAAAGTATATTTGAAGACTTAATATCTCTGTGGTAGATAGGTGTAGATGACGATGAATGAAGGTATGCAATTGCACCTGCTGATTCTGCAGCAATTTGCAAGCGCATTTTCCAAGGAATGTGAAACTCTTCACTTGGGTTATGGATATGCTGAGAGAGTGTTCCATTTGGGATGAACTCGTAGACAAGAAGAGGTACTTCGGTTTCCAAACAGCACCCTAGAAGTTTAACCACATTTCTGTGGTTAATTTGAGAGAGGATAACTACCTCGTTTATGAAAGGCTCTAATTGGCTTTCATCAACTTTTTTGGATTTCTTAACTGCTATAACCCTTCCATCCGTCAGCATACCTTTGTAAACTGTACCTTGGCCACCCTGCCCAAGTATTCTGTTCTCATTGAAATTATCTGTGGCTACCTCTAATTCGCTGACAGTAAAAACTTTTGTTTTCTCCACAACACAATCATTGTAACACATTTGTCTTTGTAAAAGCAAACCACCATTTTGTTTGAAGTTCTTAGCTCTTAGTTTTATCCTCTTCCTTCTCTTCAAAATCTGCCACAACCAATAGCAACCTACAGACACCAATAATGATCCTACGCCAATACTCAATCCTGCAAACAAAACGTTCTGCATAATTAGCATCTATTTTCTTATCATAAACTCATTTTTGAGCAATGATATGCCTTTCTATTTGTTTATTCTGTCATATGTATCTAGCATTTAAGATTCAGCTATTTCCTTAAGCCTTAACCTTTGTACCTTGTCATCTGAGATAGCATTATAAATATTCTAAGTAATTGCTCATGAAAATTGAACTAAATGAGATGATGCCCTGTGAACAATGAAGTCCAAATGTTACCTAGCACAACTCCCAGAAGGTGTGCCCTGCTCTTTTCGGGAGTATAACACCAAACATCCATATAATCATCAGAATTTACGTAACAGTCACCATTGCAGCTTGCACATCGTGGTGAGTCTGCACAGAAGATATATACTGGAAGTAAGTATGGTTCCTATAAAAATAAATAAATAATTTGGGGGGGGGGGGGGGGGGAGATCTGTGGATGCTGGAGGTTGGTTATTCAAACTTACCTTGGCATCCGTTAGGAAGATAAGGATTTCCACCCTGACCTTGAGGGCAGTTACATGTATAATCACCATCATCTGGATCCAAATTACAATTGTCAGAACTGGAATCATTTGATGATTGATCAGGTAAATAATAATACACCCAATCAAGATTAACCGGTATATGACTTCCATTGCTGACTAGGGAAAAAAGTGATTGCTGAAGGTGAGGAGATTCAAGATTATTCAAGAAATCACTATTTGCTAATAAGACATAGCTGCAAGTCCCATTAGTTTGAGTGATGTTAACACTGTAAACACTCAGAGGATAAGGTGGACGAGATAAGCAAATTGATTTCTGGTATGTCGAATTGTCCCTGATTTGATTATTACAAACTGATCCACAACGAGCCACTACTTTGTCCCCACCATTGACAAAACAAGACCCTACACAATTTACAGGAGCAAAATCATTGTAAATGGAGGAGAAACTATATGGGCTTCCACCCAAGTTAGCACTCGTCCATATTGTATCTTGTGCAGTACAGTTAACAGCCATGGGAGAATTAATTGTCACTTCTGACGACGTTAAGGAAATTTTTAGCACCTGAAAATTGAATTTGGTAAGAATTGGATTTGAAGTGTTACATGTAATTTCATACCATTCATTGTAATAACACCTTGAACCAATACCAAATGGATACGGAATAGTAACATTTCCGCACTTATCTGGACAACCAGGTTTTGCCATTGGTGGAGCTGCGGCTACTATATCTCTTGATAGCCATAGGACAACTGCCAGTGTTGCAAGCATCATATCCATGATTGCCAGCTTACCACCCAATTCACCTACTAGCAAATTCTGTGTTTGTGAATTTTTGTATCAGCCATGCAGCAGGCCTGTAGAATTCAAGGGCAAAACATAGAAACAAAATACTTTGTATCAACAAAATTTATAAGATGTTAGTAGTCAATTAATAAAGATAATAATTCAGCTTCCCTGGCCCACTTCCAGACAAAATTACACTTATAAAACGATTAGGAAATATAATTAGCTAGTTCCACTATATTGACTAGGACACTTAATCTAGGAGACCAGAATGTTTTTTATTTGAGAAATGGAAATTTTATACACCTAGGTCACCTTCATAGTAAATACAGCCGCCATTAAATAATCAGAAAACATAAAAGTCATGAAACACTTCCAAACCAAATTGGTGTACAATCTTCCAGAAAGACTTCGTAATCTACATCATATAATGCAAATCTTTTCAATTCAGCTAAAATTGTAAATTTTAGTAATAGGTCAACATGATTTTAGTATTTTACCACCCAAAATTAACGAACTGTGCATAATTCAAATATCTAAAACATATTCATAGAAAATAGTAGCCCAGAAAAGCCAAAGGTTCTGTAAGTGTATCTGTGTATCAGACTATCAGTGTAAGTAATACTAAATTTAAACCTGAATTTCAGACAAGACAGTGAAACATCACACAGTTCAGAAGGCCACTAGGATGTTGATTTTACAAAATGTCACAATATTCGCAAACAAAACAATATAAAATAAATCAGGGAGCCAAGAATAGCTATGTACTTAAGAAGCATTAAAAACTCTACACATAACGTTCACACATCAGGCACGAAATTGGATAACTACACCTGATTTCCAATTTGAGAATTGGGGAAAGACAAATCATGACTGGCTCCAGGTTCCTTTCGTTATCCTTCACATCTGCCATAATCTTTTGGTCAGAAAAGAGGTTAGACTGCAAGAAGCATCAGCAACAGATTGTAAGAGAGATGAAAGATTAGAATCATGCTTAGCCAATTCAGATTTTTTTTTTTTATTCATGTCCATACCAATCTGGGCAATTCCAATACAATCTACCATTTTCGTAATGAACTGCCTATCCACTAAAAAGTAAAAAATAGTGCAACAATCAGATAGTATTTTAATAATTAAAGATAAAGTTATGTAAACAAATTTCTGTAACCCGTTGCAAGTGTTACACCATCACCCACTTATGAAAAAGCTAGCATATCTCAAGGAGCTCTATCAAAGGGTCATGTATCATTGTAACAAGTATCCCAAACAGCTTCCATTGCATCCTTGGCAGCTGTTTCTGAGCAGAAAGGATTGGCTGAAACTGATTTCATCACTCTTCTCTACACACAATATTGTTCGTGACCCCAGAACTTCATATGGCCACGCAATTAGCTCTCATTTGAAGTGACAATCACCACTCAAATGGCCAGCACGAAATTTACAACAAGCATGATGACTGATGAGCACAATTAGACCAATTCAATTTTTTTGCAGTACAATAATCATAAGCATGAATGACCTCATGGATCAGAACTTGAGCGACTTCATTCTGCATGTTCATATTATTGCTACATACCATTACCATTTCACCACGTAACCACTGCTTAAAATCAAAAGCAGAAATTTCATATGTTGCATCAGAAATTTCAACATTTCTCTGAATCATCTTTTGGCACTCTTCCAGTCTTCCACAGCTATTTGTCGCCCCCATAGCATCGGCCGCCTCACCTTCCATTAAAGCTTCCACCTGCTGCAGTTAGCAAACACACATCAAATATCTATTTTTTTCTTGTCCAAATAACTCCTTTTCTTTTCAAATATGTTTCAAACTGATTAAAATAGAATAAGATATACTTCATAAACTAACGCCGTACAGTATGAACAGCATAGAATTTGCCAGTAGCTATTGTAATTTACCAATCATATTCTTTATTTTGGGCACTATTCTACTCCTTAATATGATGTACCTAGAAAAAAGCAAATTAATCTTAAAACCCATCAGTGATTATACTGTTTACAAACCAAACCCCCAACAGCCAAACAATCAAGTCTTACTTTACCCACCAAATCTAAAACAGGTTTTTCTATAATTGAAGGAAAAAATAGATGTTAAACCCTTATCAAGAGATTGCCTATTATGAAAGAGATGCTTATATTAATCAATACACAACCAGAAACTTACAGCAATTCAAATAAGATTACTCAGTTAAACGAAGCCAAATTTTATCATTGAAAATACAGACATTCAACTTCAATTTGTAATTAAAATATACAAAATTGAAATCAATATACCAGGAGTGCTGGAAAACCCAAAACAAAATAATTAAATTTAATCATTCCCAATTTCCCATCACTATATAATATCATAAATTATTGGTTAGTAAGAAATGCCCAAATGCAATACATTAATCAAATACCCAAATCCATAATTGTCTATTAATTCATCATTTATTCATCAATATTTCAATTTAAAATTCACAAAATTAGAAAGGAAAAAAAAAACCATAATTTAAAGTTGCGACGCTGCAAGAAGAGAGAGGAGGGGGAGTTAAGCAATGAAAGAAAGTAAAAGAACTATGTACCAAAAAGCTAGTGACTTTGAATTCGATCAACCTCGAAAAAGTTTGAATTTGGCCGGAATTTCAGAGAGGTTGCGGTGGTGGCGAAATGAAGTGACAAGAAGTGACTAGCGAGTGAGCGACTCAAATCACTCATTGAAGGACGGTAGGAGTAGGACGCTAAATTACTAATTAACCCCTTTTTATCCCCCGTACGGTTGTAAGTTGTAACAACAGTTGGAAGGGGATTTGAACCCAACTACCAAGAAGCGATCCCCGAATCTAAATTAGCCAAAAGGAGTAATCGGGTAAAACACCACATAAATAAAATAAAAAAAAATACTCCGTACTAATTAACCCCCTTTTTTATTGACAATCTAAATGACGTCCTTATTTTACTAGGTAACGCCCACATTTAAAATTGAATGGACAAACATACCCTCACCTGTATTTCATGTTCTAACTCAATCAAACAATCGCCAGAATCAAAGTCTGTCTTTTTTTTTTTTTGTGAGGGCCAAATGCTTAATTTTTTCAAAACTCTAGGGCGGAAACGCCTGAAAATTTCAAAAGTCCCTAGGAGATTCGAAAAGTGGATTGCTAAATACCGCCCACGTTTTTTATCAAACCGCCAACAAAAGTGGTGAAGAGACAAAACTACCCTTACTCATCCCCACTTTGCTTTCTCTCTCCTAAGTCCATTAAATCTCAACCTCAATCGTCAACCACCACGACCACCACCACCCGCTGCACCATCACCGCCCACAACCACCACCACTCACTAATGCACCATCACCGTCCATAACCACTACCACCCACTGCAGCATCACTGCCCACAACAACCAAAAGGACTAGAGGTACAAAAAAAATTTTAAGTTACAACTTATATTTCCGGCAAACACAACAGCGAGTCAGTTAACCACCATCGGAATAATGACGACCCACCACCTTCCCTGTCGTGCGGGAAGGTGGTTTTTTTAACCCTGGCGACTAGCACAACCGGCAACCCACTACTGCAATCGGTTTCAAGTGTCGGTTGACCACAGTAATCGGCATCCAAAACCGGTGACCGTACTGGGTTACCGGTTTTTCATGCCGATTGACCAGGTTGATCGGCATCCAAAACCAATTACCGTGGTGTTCAATCAGTTTTGCATGCCAATTGTGAGCGCATAAAGATTAAAAAAATCAGAGGTACTGCCCTTTCACCTCCGATCGCTGCCCCTGCGCTAGCTCCACCTCCAATGTACTTTCGTCGGACTACTGCTTCCCTTCATCTACTGTTGTTGCGGTTGATGGTGGTTGGGGAGTGGTGGTTATGGTGGTTACGGGTGATGAGAGAGAAAAAAATAAAAGAAAAAGAGGAAGATGTGTGGGGGTATAGTAAGGGTATTGGTGTCCATTCACCTTAAATGTCGGCGATTTTGATAAAATTTGTTGGCGGTATTTAACACCCCCCTTCGAAAATTCTAGGCGTTTTACCCTGAGTTTTCAAGTTTTTTACGTTTTTTGATTTATCATAATTTTTGATTTCAAACTTGGATTAAGACAAATAATATATCGTCGAAAAGCTCTAGAAGACTACTTTCCAACCCAATTCGAATCAAGTCAATATCATTTCTATATCTTAAGTTATGATATGGAGTAGGACTCGGTAGGAGCTTCAAGCTCCAAAAGGTTGTTGCAACCGTCAATATTTCTCTCCGCCTTATACATTAATTAACACGTGATTTTATCATATATTTCTAATTAATACCAATTTATAAAATATACTCCGTATAAAAAATTGCTTTATTTCCTAAAAAAAAAAAAATGCTTTCGAGGATTGAATTAATTTGTTTCATACGATGTAAATTATGATTTATGACGTCTTTTCTGCAAGAATGTATATAAGTTTGGTTTGGAAGTACTTCATGACTTAATGTTTTCTGATCATTCAATGACAGTTTTATTAACTATTAAGAGGTGATTCAGGTTGATGAATATTGTATCAGCAAGTGTATTAAACAGTTTGGTCCCCTATATCAAGTGTTCTAGTCAATATTATGCAGCTACCTTATTACTTCCTAATTGGTGTCTAAGTGTATTTTGACCGGAGGTGGGCCAAGGAAGCTGAATTATTAGCTTTAATAATTGACTTTTAACCTTGTAAATTTTGTTGAAATTTTGGTTCAATGTCAATACAAAAAAAAAACACAAACACAGACTTTGCTATAGGTGATTTGGGTAGTAGTAAGGTGACAACCATGGATATGATGCTTGCAACACTGGCACTTGTCCTATGGCTATCAAGAGATATAGTCGAAGCAGCTCCACCAATGGCAAAACCTGGTTGTCCAGATAAATGCGGAGATGTTACTATTCCATATCCATTTGGTATTGGTTCAAGGTGCTATTACAATGAATGGTATGAAATTACATGTAACACTTCAAATCCAATGCTCACCAAGTTCAGTCTTCAGGTGCTTAGGATTTCCTTAAGTTCATCACAAGTGATAATCAATGCTCCAACCGTTGTTAACTCTACTGCACAAGATACAACATGGACGAGTGCTAATTTGGGTGGAAGCCCGTATAGTTTCTCCTCCATTTACAACGATTTTGCTCCTGTTAATTGTGTAGGGACTTCTTTTGTCAATGGTGGGGAAAATATAGTAGCTCGTTGTGGATCATTTTGTAATAGTCAAATTAGGGACAATACAACATCCCAGGAATCGATTTGCCTATCTGTTCTCCCCTATCCTCTGAGTATTTACGGTGTGAGAATCACCCGAACTAATGGGACTTACAGCTATGTCTTAGTAGCAAGCCGTGATTTCTTGAATAATCTTGAAATGTCTAACCCTCAGCAATCGCTTTCGTCCCTAGTCAGCAATGGAAGTCATGTACCGGTTAATCTTGATTGGAAATATTTTTATTTACCTAATCAATTCTTAAATGAGTCCAATTCTGGCAATTGTAACATGCATCAAGCTAATGGTGTTTACACATGCACCTGCCCGCAACGACAAGGTGGTAATCCTTACCTTCCTAATGGATGCCAAGGTATGTTTTGACTAACCAACTCCCCCCCCCCCCCCCCAACAAAACAACCACCACCACCCAAAAAAAGAAGGTTTTTTTGATGGAACCATACTTCCTTTTTTTTTTCTTTGGCAGAGTCGCCACGATGTGCAAGCTGCAAAGGTGATTGTTATGTCATTTCTGATGATTATATGGATGTTGGGTGTTATATTCCTAAAAAGAGCAGGGCACACCTTCTGGGAGTTGTGTTAGGTAACATTTGAACTTCATTGTTCACATGGCATTATCTCATTTAGTTCATTATCATAAGCAATTACTTTGAATATTTATAACGCTATGTCATACTGGTACTAGATACATATGACAGAATTTAACAAACAGAAAGGCATATCATTGCTCATAAATGAGTATATGATAAGAAAATAGATGCTAATATGCAGAATTTTTTGTTTGCAGGATTGAGTATTGGCATAGGATCATTATTAGCGTCTCTAGGTTGCTATTGGTTGTGGCAGATTTTGAAGAGAAGGAAGAAGATAAAACTAAGAGCTAAGAACTTCAAACAAAATGGTGGTTTGCTTTTACAAAGACAAATGTGCTACAATGATTGTGTTGTGGAGAAAACAAAAGTTTTTACTGTCAGCGAATTAGAGGTAGCCACAGATAATTTCAATGAGAACAGAATACTTGGGCAGGGTGGCCAAGGTACAGTTTACAAAGGTATGCTGACGGATGGAAGGGTTATAGCAGTTAAGAAATCCAAAAAGGTTGATGAAAGCCAATTAGAGCCTTTCATAAACGAGGTAGTTATCCTCTCTCAAATTAACCACAGAAATGTGGTTAAACTTCTAGGGTGCTGTTTGGAAACCGAAGTACCTCTTCTTGTTTACGAGTTCATCCCAAATGGAACACTCTCTCAGCATATCCATAACCCAAGTGAAGAATTTCACATTCCTTGGAAAATGCGCTTGCAAATTGCTGCAGAATCAGCAGGTGCAATTGCATACCTTCACTCATCGTCGTCTGCTCCTATTTACCACAGAGATATCAAGTCTTCAAATATACTTTTGGATGACAAATACAGAGCAAAGGTTTCCGATTTTGGCACTTCAAGGACTATACTGATCGATCAGACTCACTTGACTACTCAAGTTCAAGGGACATTTGGATATCTAGATCCAGAGTACTTCCAATCCAACCAATTCACTGAAAAAAGTGATGTTTATAGCTTTGGAGTAGTCCTTGTTGAGCTTATGGCAAGCAAGAAGCCAATATCTCCGGACAAATCTAAAGAATGGAGAAGTCTGGCCACGGAGTTTCTTCTTTTGGCGGAGAATTCTCGTTTGTCTGATATCCTTGATCCTCACGTCTCTAAGGACGCTAAGCAAGAGGAGCTAGAGGCTGTGGCTAACCTGGCTAAAGAATGTTTGAACTTGAACGGAAAGCAAAGGCCTACTATGAAAGAAGTTGCTATAATACTCGAGGGGCTGCAATCGCGAAATGAAACTTCTTCAATACAGCAGACGTTCCCTGAATGGAACCAAGCAGTTACTGATGTGAGTGTGATGGACACAGCCCCCTTCACCTCAAGCACATTCTCTTCCCAGGAAGAAGATGCATTGATTCTTCATATATGAGCAGTGTACCATGTATGCCAATCTTTTGATTTTTATGGAAATTCAGGTGTGTGTGTGTGTGTGTGTGTGGGTGGTTGACCTCATCTGACTCGGGGGGATTGTTTTTGGGTCTGTCCTATGGCAATGCGTGTGTTAGCCCTTAGCCGGCAGCCAAGTTTCATTCGTATGTTGAATGAGCTACTGCCTTTACCTGACACAGATGCTCTAAAACTCCCATATTGTTCCACCATTTTAATGCTCCCACTTACCAAGCTCAGCTTAGGTTTACTTAGTTTGTTAAACTAAGTCGTTTCTATGAGGCAATGTAACCTCAAAGCACGACAAATTGCATAATCAAATTTGTCATCATTTTCGATAAATAATGAAGAAGCAGTTTGATTTATTCGTCAATTTGATGTATGATGCTCTTAACATGCAATGTACTACTAGTATCTATTGTAATTTACCAATTATATTCTTTACTAGTTTTTGGGCCCGGGCTATGCCCCGGATTATTACACGAAACTAACGGATTATTAATATACATTGTAATTTATGATTTAATTTTCTTGTAATTAAGTTTGTTATTCATATTGTCATTTGCTACATATTAATATTTTATTATTCAAAAGATTACATAAAAATCTCGTAGCTTCGTGGTAAGACATTTAGTTCTAAAATAAGTTGTAAGTTCAAATATTATTGTGAAGAGTAGTTGAATGAATGATGTGGCATACTCAGGGGAGCTTATGTGACACGTGAACGTTGTTCGAAACGCCTTTTAATGTTTTAGTATAGATTATTACTCCGTAATATCATTACCATCAATCGTTGTTTTTATTATTGTATGGAGTTTGTATTTTTGGTTACTCCATTGTGTTAACATAGAGAGTATGTATTTTACTGTGAGTATAAACTTGTAATTATTTAATTAACTTGTTGATTCTTATTAATTTACAAGTGAAACATGTTACTCTATTGTTAAAAAAAAAATTAAAAAAAATAAAAAAGAGTACAAAATTTCTCTGTCAATATTGCTCTTGATATCTATGTCATTATCTATATAGACACGTGGTACGTCTACATGAATTTATCGAATGACAAATTTATGTCCACTAACTAAATTATCTCCATCCCTTCAATAACAATAATACATTATAACTCCAAATCCACGATTATAACGTTCCTATCAAATTGCGATGGATTTGTTTTTGTTAATTATGATAGATTGTTACAGGTAAATGATTTTGGCACACGAGATTACAATTATCTATGCTATTCTTATATAAGGGTGTGCCAAAATCAATTTCCATTGTTTCATCTTAATTTTATTTCATAATTAAATAATGTCCAGCTGTGTTTTATTATTTTAAATGTTGTTGATTTAATATCAATGTGTTTCCTCAAAAAAAAAAAAATATCAATGTGTAAAAGCATAATGTAAGATATTAATAGTCAAAGTAATACATTGACAAATATGCATTGAAATATTAAATATTGTAAAAGTTGTAATACGGGGACAATTTTTAAATGGCTACAATAAAATCGTGGCTATTATATTAAAACCAATTACAACCATTCATTTATATTGACTAATGTGAACCGTTTATATGGTTTAGTTTTATTATATTTTAAAAATTTAACAGAAAAAGAATTGTAAAAACTATCACGACCCGTTTCTTCTTTATTGATTAGTCTGTAAAAATGGAGTATGTGCGACGTGTTTTATTATATTTTGTGCAATAATGGTTGGGATAACAAAAGCCACATGTTTGTTTTTCTATGTGCTTTTTGCCAATAGTGATATACTGATATGGCATTAGATCAGATCAATTGTTGCCTCTGAATTTGCAGAAATACTTGCGTGGACCTGGTTCACAATAATATTATTGTGGACCCGAGGTTTATACACACGTAACTGACATTATATTGAACATAGTGACCTTTATTTTTAACATAGTAACCTTATTTTTAACATAGTAACCTTTATTAAAAGTTGTATAACGTTTAATACTATTGTGAACTTGAAATACGACGTTATTACCCTAATTTTAACATAGTGACCTTTATTATTAATATTGACCTTATAAAATATTTCATTAAAAAAAATTAACCTCTTATAGCCTATATTTAACCAAAATGATTTTTATTTTCAACATAGTAACCTTCATTTTATTATAGTGACTTTTTTTTTTATTAATAAAACAACCATAGTTTCTCTAATGTTAGTGGTTCACAATAAATTAGTGTGAACCAGGTTCATTTAAGAATTTGTACTGGATGAACTTGGCATCCAATTAGAGTTGCTTGAATTTTTTGCAATATGTATCCAATTTAAAACAAAGAAGTAAAGGAAAAAAATTAGTGAGAAAGAAGAAATTAATAAGATTGACAACTGATAAGAATGTGATAATTTTTAAAAAAATTTGTTCAATTTTTTTTTTAAAAATAAAATAATATGTAACCATATCAATGGTTCACATTAATCAATAGAATTTAACAACTATGATTTGATTTATACAATGATTGTGGCCATCCAAAATCATCCTACGAGTACGTGAGAAATCTTATATAATAATGATGATTTTTGAATTTGATATCATTGTGTAAACTTAACCAAAAAAAAAAAAAAAAAATTCAAGTTTTGAGTAGTTCCTTATAAAATTTGATTAACGAGCCGAGATTCCAATATCCATGAATATTATATGTCTCTTTGGTATTGTCTTTGTAATTCTGTTTTTCCTTTTCAGTTTGACATCCCAAATCGTATTTGGTGCTATTATTACCCAAATTTATAGTCAAAGAATGTCGACGTCCCAAAGTATTAAATCATTTCCCACTTCCACTTTCTTAAATTAAAATACCATCACCAAGTATAAAACTAGAGTCGTCTCCAAAAAAAAAAAAATAAAAAATAAAAAATAGAGCTTAATTAATTAGAGTTTGTTGTTTCAAAAAAAAAAAAAAAAAAAAAAAAATAGAGTTTGTTCATAACATTGTGCTGTGCATATGGATGCAACTTTGTTTTTGGTCACTTCAACTTTGGTAATTGTCACCTTAATCTTGTTCATAACCAAAAAATGCTCAAACTCATTAGGCCTTCCTCCTGGAAAATTTGGGTGGCCAATATACGGAGAAACCCATGAGTATATTTCACGCCCTGAAAAATTCATGCGTGAGAGAATGATCAAATACTCGTCAAAAATCTTTAAGACCTCAGTACTTGGGGAAAAAGTAGCCATTCTATGCGGTCCTTCCGGTCACAAATTCCTCTTCTCCAACGACGGAAAATTGTTCGAGTTTTGGATGCCACCATCCTTGGCCTCAGCTCTTTCTGTAAGAGATATTGACAAGAATTCGTGGTCGTCGAAATTAGTACAAGAACAACTTCACAAGTTCCTTAAACTCGAGTCTATGCAACATCTTGTAGCCATCATGGATTCTAAGGCGGCTCAACTTTTCGACACATTTTGGGCGCCTTATGAACAAGTCAAGGTTCAACCCTTCGCCAAAGATTTTACTTTCACACTAACTTGTTGCTTGTTTATCGATTATAGCAGTCAAGAACAAGTGAAGGAAGTTGTGAGACCATTTTTCGAGCTGCACGAAGACACGATGTCAAAGTCAGTCAGTTTGCCATTCTACTCGGCTAAGAAGAGGCAGGAAGCTGTTAAGAACAAGATCATAAGTATTATTAAAGAGAGGCAATTCGAGGTAAAAAACAGAGAAAAAAAAGATGATGATGATGATGATGGTGGTTTTTGTGATCTTTTGACTCGAGTTCTTAAGGCTTCTCATGAAAGTGGGATGATTATCGATCACAAGGTGATTGCTGGGATGATTAACAGTCTCTTATTTGCTAGCTTTTATACTATAAGCACTGCTGTCACGTTTATAGTATACTACCTTGCGGATCATCCTCATGTCTACGACAAGGTCTTACAAGGTAAGAAGAAATATTTGATTTTCAGGCATGTCTAGTCAAAATAATGCATGTTATTAGTTGTTGAAAATTTTAGACGTGAAATAATACTAAAATAATTGTAATTTTTTAATTACTTGTGAGAGATGAGAGTTAGACTAACATAATAAGTACGTGTTTAAATTTACAATATGTAAAGTAAATTTCTAGCTTAGATGATTACTTTTTCTTTTTATCGGGTAGGTTATACTCACGAATTTAGGAATTGTGATTGTATCTTATTGTAAATTTCGAATTTAATTGATCTGGTTGCTAGAGCATTTGGAGATTGCTAGATCAAAAAAGGCAGGGGAGCTATTGAATTGGAAAGATATTCAGAAAATGAAGTACTCATGGAATGTGGCATGTGAAACTATGAGGCTACGACCACCCGCCTTGGGAAGTTTTAGGGAAGTCCTCGCGGATTTCACTTACGCTGGCTTCAAAGTCCCAAAGGGTTGGAAGGTACAATATTTACCCTGTAATTCCTATGTACATTGTATTATAAACGGATAATATAATTAATATGGAAACCGAAACACCCATTGTATAGATGTAATTATCTTCAAAATAATTCTTTTGGTATGACGTTTTTTCTTAAATGTGATGAATTTGTATTAGGTTGCTTGGAATGCTTATTCGTCACACAAGGATTCCGAGTATTTCCCTAATCCAGAAGAGTTCGATCCTTCAAGATTCAAAGGGAACAATAATTCTATACCACCTTACGCATTTGTACCCTTCGGAGGAGGGCCTTTGATGTGTGGCGGAAAAGAGTACGCAAGAATTGAGATACTTGTTTTTCTGCACAACTTAGTTACTCGTTTCAAATTCTGGAAAGCAAATCCTTTGGAAGAAATCATTTACACCCCAATTGCAACTCCTCTTGAAGGTCTCCCAATTCGTCTAGAGAAAATTAAGTAATCACTACTTAATTAATTATGTAAATTAGTATTATCATACGGAGTACTAATTATAATCATCCATGTCATAATGTTGTTTAATATTTCATGTTTCTTAGCTTAGCTTGGTATTAAAAAGCTACAAAGTACATGTATATGTGCTATCAATTAATTAAGCATGTATGTTGTCAAAAATTAATTAAGCATGTATAAAACCAATACTGTATGGTCCAGTGTACTTTACCTCCACCTCAAAAAGTTTTTTGGGTTTCGATTTTGCATGTTTGCAAATAAAACTTTTATATTACGAATGCTTCATCCGAATCTTTATAGTTGCAATATACACTTTATCACGGTATTTAAGAAAACTGGATCTTGCATGTTATAAAACACTTAAAATGGGGTTAAAAGATTGTTAGGTGTATAATCAAGTGTGCCATGTGATTTAATTAAAGTTAATAGTACAATTTTCATGATAAAACCTTCCTTTTATGTTGTGTTGCAACTATTGTGACATTTTCATTTTAGAGAAGTGTTGCAACTATAAAGAAACGAAGGAGGAAGTAATATTTTTAGTTTCAAAAAAAAAAAAAAGGAGGAAGTAATATTTTTAGTTTTGTACTTTGTTTTTTTTTTTTAAATAATAATACGAAGTATTAAATACTACTTGTATTAATTATTAAAGCACTGCTTGCGAGCAAACATTTTGCATATACATGAAAAAGGAATACTTGTACTAGTTATATCGATCCAAATATTCGAAGCACTACCTATTTACATCACTTGCATCATATTGATTTTTTGCACTATTCCCAAATTTCACTTTGATAATTTTTTTCCAATTTTTTTCTTGTTATCATATGAGATATAACAATAAATGACAGTAAGATGTTATTGGGTCTATTTTAATGTGGATTCTCAAAATATTAAAGATACTAGATGTAAGCCCGTGCGATGCACGGTTTTTAAATATTCTATTTTTGTATATTTTTTATTTTTTTTTTGTAATTTCTTAATATTTTTTGTTTTTATTTTCTATTCTATTATTTTAACATTAATTTAAGATAAAATATTTTGTTAAGTTTTAAATTATTCTTATTCAAATTTCACGTATATAGAACTTGAATTTATAAATTGAAATAAATATTATCTCATTCATCGGATAGTTAGATAAAATCATTAAATCAAAATATGTTTTTTAATTTCTAAATATTTGTTAAAATAATATAAATCCTAATGTAAAAGATAATATAATAGATAATTTTTGTTTTTTTTCATTATTTAAATCTTAAATTACTATTTTTTTGTTTTCAATTCTCAAATTTCATTTGTTAATTTTTTCTTAAATGGCGACTGAAAAATATAAATTCTAAATTAATACATAAATCTAATTTTTCATTGGTCGAAATATTACTTTTGCTTATGTGGCGTGCAATGCACGAATTTTCATATACATTTTGTATATAAATATTTTTTTGGTGATATCTTAATTGTTTTCTTGCATTATAAGTTTTAAAAATTTTGTATGAAAATATCATATCATCAGATATTTATATAAAACCATTAACATCAAATGATAATTTCAATTTTTTAAATATCAAAATATAATTTTTAGTTTTTTAAATAATATAAATCCTAATATCTAAAGATAATTTTTAGTTTTGTAACAAATAAAAATGATAAAATTTAGTGTTCTTAAATAATTAAAATCCTAATAAATTACTATTCGTCGTTTTTACCTACGTGGCAAAAATTTAAAATTTCATTCGTCACTTTTGTTTAGGTGGCGAGTGATTTTTTTAATTCTAAAACAAAATAGAAATCTAATTTTTAATTGGTCGAAAATATACCTTTTCTTACGTGGCGCTCCCAATGCTCTCCAAAAATGCCTACTTTATTTATATACTAGTTCTTTGCCCGAGCAACGCTCGGATATTTACAGGAAAAAAATTACATTTATATATTATTATAAGTTTGTACTTGTATTTGTTTATAAATTGTGTATATTTTAAATATTTTATTTATTTTAATTTGTTGTTATTGTTCTATTATTTTTATTTAGGCTATATATATTTTTTTTTTCCTTTTTTTGAAAAAGATTGTTTATTTTAGTTTTTTTATCAATTATCTTTTTATTTCTAAGGAAAATAATTAAAAAAAAATTAAAAGTTTTTGGAGGGAAATTTTTTAATGTAAACGTGACATGTGTAATTCTAGAATATTCTTGGTGATTACTTTAGTATATAGTATTGATTGATATTAGATTTGGGCACTATTCTACTCCTAACTATGATGTACCTAGAAAAAAGCAAATTAATCTTAAAACCCATCAGTGATTAGACTGATTACAAACGACAATCTAGTCTTAACCCACTAAATCTAAGACAGGTTTTTCTAAAATTGAAGGAAAAAATAGATGTTTATATTGAATATTGATCAATACACACCCAGAAACTTATAGCAAGTCAAATACGTTTACTCAGTTAAACGAAACCAAATCTTTTCATTAAAAATGCAGACTAACTTCAATTTGTAATCAAAATATACAAAATTGAAATCAATATAGCTGGACTGCTGGAAAACCCAATACAAATGAATCAAATTTAATCATTCCCATCACTATATAAGACCATAAATTATTGGTTTGTAAGAAATGCCCAAATGCAATACATTAATCAAATACCCAAATCCTTAATCGTCAATTAATTCATCAATCTTTCAGTTCTTAATTAATTCATCAATCTTTCAGTTCTTAATTAATTCATCAATCTTTCAGTTCAAATTCACAAAATTAGAAAGAAGAAGAAAAAAAAAAATCACAGTTGCGACGCTGCAAGAAGAGAGAGGAGGAAAAGTTAAGCAGTGAAACAAAGTAAAAGAACCACTTACCAAATGGCGAGTGACTCTGAATTCGATCAACCTCATAAAAGTTTGAATTTAGCCGGAATTTCAGAGAGGTTGCAGTTGTTGCGGTGGTGGCGAAATGTAGTGAGTGAGACTGTGAGACAGTGAGAGTGACTCAAATCACTCAATGAAGGACGCTAATTACTGATTAACCCTTAATCTCTTTTTTTTTTATTTAAAATTTGTCAAAAACAACCTTTTTAAAGTGTCCACTTTATTTAAAATAATCTTTTAATTTTTTTTTGCAATTTCAGACTACATTATAAATTTTTTTTTTATCAAAGACAACCAAATGTTACTTTCCAGCGATTACTCTATTTTTCCCGATGTTGACCACTAGTGTGCAACGCACATGAACTCGTATATTGCTTAATACACCTATTTTCCCTCCAATTCACTTGTACTAAAAGAGGGATGAAAGAGAAGCAAGGGTTTTAATAGGAGTTAATTGGAGGGAAAAGGGGTGTATTAAGCAATATAGGAGGTCACGTGACTCGCACACTCGTGGTCAACATCGGGAAAAATAGAGTCAACGCTGAAAAGTAACACTTGATTGTCTTTGATAAAAAAAAACTTTATAATGTGGTCTGAAAGATACCATAAGACGGATGTATCTATGTGATATGTTTTATGCGTTGACATTCAAAACTAATTGATGATTTTGTGCTGATTAGTTAGACTACTCTCTAGCTCTCTCTCTTTATTACAAGTAGGAGGCAAAACTCAACTATTTCTTACAACAATTGGCATCTAATTTGCAGATGCCTCAGTGTCAACATTAAATTTTTGGTAAATTTCACTTTTATAAAATTTCCAAGTCCTAAGAACCAATATAAGTGAAACCAAACATCCAAACAATGTGGTACCACTAATAATAAGAAAAGAAACCTTGAAACAGTTTGCACCAATACAGTCCAAATCTTCCCCTAATTTTCTTTCCAACCCCTTGTCATTCAATTGTTTCAAAGCCTCTCTATCATAAAGTTTGCCTGTGACCACCACATTGAAAATATACGACCCAATTGGGCTAGCCACGGACCCAAAATTGTAGAGTGTGGCGTAGTACTTGAGCCCAAAAATATCCGATATGATAGCATAAACCAATGGCCATTGAGCCCCAAAGCAAAACCCAATGATCACTGATGCTATATAGAGTGAGTTAGGGACTGCAAAAGCAATAAGGAGGTGACCCACACAAGAGACAAGTAGGACTAGACTCATCATCATGGGTCTTGGAAACTTGTATTTTTTTTAGAAATATCTCAGATGAAAATCCAGAAGTGACTCGACCTAGGTAGTTCCATATGCTTACAAGCGAGACAAATGTGTTTATGCTTCGAGTTGGATAGCCTAAAGAGCTCCCTATCTGGCCCAAATTATCAATCATGGTTAGGGTCCCACCTAGACCACAAATAGAAGCCACAAAAAGGATGAGCATGTCAATACTAAAGAGGGCTTGGAGGATGGTGTAGTCTTCTCCTCTGTTTGGTGGCTTGAATATGTTGGTTAGGCAAGTACCTTGGTTGTCCTTTGGGTCATCATTCGAGGGTTCTATTCGCGGTTGTTCTTCCCTTTGTTCAGCAACAACTTCAAGAGTTGAATCAATTCTTTTGCTTTGGCTTGCAAGGTAGGAGTAATCTTCTTTTGCAAAAATTACAAGGGGTAGAAAGACAAGAAAAATAACAACCAAGGCACTTGCATAGTATCCGGCCCTAGTGAACAAGAGACTATTTTGCACTATAATCAAGACCATTAAAAACCCTGCAAGTGAGAGTGATATATAGAGCAGATTATAGAAGACCTTAACCTCATTCTGTTGTCGATCTTGATCCGCCTTCATAACTCTTATAGTTCGAAGAAAAATCATGGAAACAACTGCAGGAAGCCAAGAGATGAACAAAATAAGGTCTTTAGATTTATTACCATAAAAGGCATGGTAAAGTTGTGTAAGGATTGCACTACTTAGACCTACATAGCCCTTCAAAAGTCCTAGCACAATTCCTCGGCTTTCAGGGAAGTTCTTGACACAAGTTACCAGAGCACCCGTGTTGGCAAAGGCTTGTGAGTCGGCTCCTATGCAAATGTAGAGACACATTTGCCATACAGGAACTCGCTTGAGATGGCCGGTTACAGCAAGCCAGATCATGAAGTAGCCAAAGTTCATCAAGGCTCCAATAAACAGGACAACCCAAGGTGGGGTGATCTCGTTGATGAGGCCTGATAACACCCCCACATTAGACCCCAAATCCTTGAAGAAGCTAAGAAGATTTAGTGTGTCTTGGTCATAACCCATTGAGGATTTTATGTCGTTTGAATAAAGCCCAAACATGTATCCTGTACCTGACACAGTCATGATCAGGATACACCCGAAGACCATGAACCATCTTCCAAGGATCAATTGTGATCCAAAGCGACTAATAGAGAATGCCATAGTGTTTTGAGTTCCTAGACAGACAGGAAGTTTCTAAACTCGCTTGAAGGGATGAAAGTTGGGTGCTTAGAGCACCCTTATATAAAGTGGAACGCGAAAGATCAGTTTAACAATAACATGTCACTGCTAGGAGGCCTGCAGAACAACGACTGCCACAAAATCAAGAAGGAAAAATAAGTTTGAAACACGGATTTTGCGAACCACTTTTCCAAGTTCAAGAAAGTGACAAGTTCATTACCATTTTGAATGATAAACTCAAAACTGATGTATAATCTGTGTTATTGTGACAGAAATTAGTTACATACAGGAGTTAGCTAGCGGTACATCTGTACAAATTACAAGAATTTGGGAGTTTGGCCAAGATTGAAAGCTATACACGGCTCTTGCCAAATTCCTGGTAAAATGTCAAAATCACATTTGCATGAGATCTATCTATGTAGTTAAGATTGCAAGAGGAGTTTGATGTTAGGTGTGATTTCAAGCATAAAAATATGATTTGATTGGCTCATAACATATTCATGAACTCTGAATCTTAAAAATAATGTGTTATGAGTCCTTGTAATGCAAAAATGCCCCTATTAAACCGCAAGTTTGTTGGAAATTATAGTTTAGATCAAGTTGTTGAGTTAGTTTTTATTGTTTCCTTAGTTTGAGGAAGTTTGTTATTAGCTTGTAAATATGTTATATAAATACTTCAAGCTCGAGCTAGTCAGTTGTTTTTATATATATTAAAAAAAAAAAAAAAGAAAAAAAATTAGTTACAACAAATTTTTTTGTAATAATTACTTGCATTGCAATCCCTTTACCTAAGAGTGTAAGACAACATTACTAATTCCTGAAGAACTAGTCAGTTCAAAGCAGAAGACAGAAAGAAAGCAAGCTAAAAGAAGCAGAATGGCTACATGAAAGAAGTGTTCTTGTAAACAAATAATAAGAAACTCGAAAACAGTTATCTTAACAACTAAGGAGAAGCAGACCGATAATCTGACCTCCAAAGAGATAAAATTGCATTCTTCCCTGGAAACATCATTCTGCACTTATCTCAGTCTCTGTAATCTATAAAGTTTCTGACAGTTGATGCACCCCTGCATACTGTATTGAAACAATAAAACTCGCGGTCATAAAACTAATAACAAAGTATACTTACACTATGGATATAGAATATACTATGTATTGTAAAAGCTAGCGAGGAGAGCATATCTCAATAATCATATCCTTCTCAAAAGTCAACTGACAAGAAGAATTCTGGTCTGTAGAGGGCTGAAAAAGCTGATGTTCACTTAACAAGCCATGGATCTCATTGTTGCCTTGAATAGACTGATGATCCTGTGTCTGCTTACATAATCCATCTAACACACTTGCAACTTCCTTCATGGATGGCCGATCCTCACCTTTTACACTAAAGCATTGGGCTACAAGATTTTCGACAGTAATAAGCTCCTCAAGAGATGCTTCCTTCATGAGTTGAGGCTCAAGGATATCAAAATACTGATTGTTTTTTATTGCACTAATAAAATGCATTGCTAAGTTTCTGTCTTCCAGTCCGGTCTCCCATGAAATTGGTTTTCTCTTTTTTAATAATTCAACCAGAACAACTCCAAAGCTGTAGACATCACTCTTCTCAGACAGATGACTTGTCAGAAAGTACTCTGGATCAAGATACCCAAATGTACCTTGAACCAGGGTGGTAACTTGAGTTTGATCAATGGGAACTAACTGGGAGATTCCAAAATCCGCTACTTTTGCAGTAAAATTATCATCCAAGAGTATGTTGGAAGACTTGATATCTCTATGGATGATGGGCATTGAAGCTGCAGAGTGCAGATAAGATATTGCATTGGCAGCCTCAGTTGAAATTCTCAGACAGTTTTCCCATGAAAGCCAACGTGCACCATTATTGTGTATGTGATCGAAAAGAGTTCCATTGGAAACAAATTCATAGACCAACAAGGGAACTTCAGTCTCCAAGCAACATCCTAAGAGTTTTACCACATTTCGGTGATTAATCTGGGTTAGGATTACCACCTCATTGATGAACTGCTCGACTTGACTCTGGTCACTGACCATGGATTTTTTTACAGCAACTACTTGGTTATTTGGTAAAATCCCCTTATACACGGTACCAAAACCACCACGTCCAAGAATGTTATGCTTGCTGTAATTGTTGGTAGCTTCCCTCAACTCTTGAGTAGTAAATATTTTTGTTGAATCATTGCTGCCTTGGTTCAAAGAAAGCTGTTGTTTCAGCAAAAAACCACCATTTTTGGTGGAAGAATTTCTCTTTCATTTTCATATGCTTCCGTTTCTTAATACAAAGATATATGCAGCTTATGTTTCCAGTACACAACATTAAGCCAATGATTGAACCTGCATGAAGCACTTAAAAGGCTCATCACAGTCTTGCATTCATATATGCTTAACATAAGTTTCAACCAGAGAAAAAAAAAACATGATAATAATGCATGTAGCACTACTAAATTATCTGTTGCAATCCTTATTTTGTCTTTCATGGTAGTCTAAATGCTAATCCTTGATTAATACCAATAAAGCAATTTTTTTTTTTTTTTTTTTTTTTTTTTTTTTTTAGAAGAACATAAATATGAAACACTTACCACCAAGAAGAACCAGAAGGACCAGCCATGTATAAGCTTAATCTTCATTGTATCGGACAGAGATAATGTTTCCCTTGCTTGATGCACCCTAACTTACATTCCTTGCATTCTTTAGGAACTGGTTAAATTAGGAAAAGTGAACTGAATCAGAAATTGTAATTCGGCAGCAATTTCAATTTTTCTGAAATGATATAGTATATCAGAAAGTAAGAATCTTTTATGCTTACCTTGGCATCCATACGGAAGATAAGGATTCCCAAAAGTTCCATAATTGCAGTAGCAATCATAGTTATCTGGAGGGCCTTGACAATTCTTGTTTGTGTCATCAGCAGGCATTGTTATGTTTCCAGGTGTCCATTCCAGTATTGTCGGGACTATTGCAAACTTAGAGAGACTTGGATCTACAGCCTCACTGATAATTGATGAGGTTCTGTTCATCAACATGGTGCTTGTGCAGTCATTAGTACCATTACCAAAGTTGAAAATGTTCACGCTGTAAAAGTCAAGTGAAGAAGGAAGATTAAAGCTGCAACACCCACGGCCAATGCAGTCATTCGTTATCATTGGACTCTTATCACAAACTGTTGCACACCCTCCTATGATCTTATTGCTTCTATCTAACAAGAGGGTGCTACTCCCACAACCCCCAACAAAAACAGAATTGTACCCTGCCGTAAACAAATAAGGAGTTCCCCTAAGATCGATGCTGGTTATATTTGTATCTAGGATGCTGCAGGTCCTCTGCAGCGGAGTTTTTACTGTAATAGTGTTCTGAACTGAAGTATGAATACCTATCTGTTCAACCTCAAGGTTAAATTTATTCAGAAAAAGTTCTGGGTGCAACAAAGAGGTATTGCAAGTAACCGAGTATGGAAGGCTGTAGTAGCAATCAACCCCTATTCCAAAAGGGTATGGAATGCTCACATTCCCACAGATATCCTGACAGCCAGGCTTTGCTATGGGAGGATCAGCTGTTATCAGTGATGCCGCCGTCAACAATGGGTGCACCCACATACACAGAGCTACAATGATGAGCTGAAACAAGTAGTAAAACATGATTCCTAAGATTTTTTGAGCATGAATTGGACAGCATATAAAATATGAACGATGCATTAGTTATATAAAAAACTTCACAGCAATGATCATATAGATAGCAGTCATAGCACCCAAAGAACCCATGATGGACAGCCACCAAATTTAGAAGCTGGTGGAATACTTAATTTTCAGTGGAAAAGTCAACATAAGCCACCTTACCTAAAGTGAATGACACACTACTTAAATCAATATATATTTCTTAACAAAATTCACTTCTATAGGATAGTGTATACTTCGTACTGCAAAAAGCTTTTGTACCAATTGCTAAAAGTTAGAGAAGTTAAATTTAAAGGAACCAAAAAAGTTCAAAACCAACAATATACCTTTAGACCAAACAAAGTATTCCCTCTGCCCTTAAATAAAAGTTATGTAGAATATGTTTGGTTGTGTAAAAAAAATATTATTATTAGACGAAAAGAATAGAAACTTTGACCATCCACATTGCTAATCTTTTGACAGTCCCATTTTCATTCTTTCTCTTTCATAATAGATCCTCACACATGTGATTAATAGTACATAATTTACCAAACAAAACAATTAAAATGTGACCACTGATTTCAGCAGTTCCACACATCTGCAGGATTTTGTTCTGTTAGAATTTCCACATTTCTCTGACCACTGAGGTATCTATATTGTATCAACGTACCTTGGCTTTCCGTTGGCAGCCTACTGAAGTACTGCACATGTCTGTGTTCTATCTGAAGGCATGACAGAAACAGACAGTTCCAAAATGGGAAGAACAAGTTAAAACGGAGGGAGTAATTAATAAAAGGCCCTAAAAGAGACCAATAATCATAAAGAGCTCATTCAAAATAAATATGCTGAGACTCAAAGCATACAATATGTATCATGCTAAGACACTGATATCATACCTTTGCTGTTAAGAGCAAGAAAGTAAACAATTCTTTCAATAAATATTACAGAGTTAATCAGTTTAGTAAGGGGAATGAAGACAAGCAAGAATTAGTTCTTATTCAAAAAATACTGATGACAAATAAAGATCTAGAGCTCAAAATTCATTACCTAAACAGAATTCAGGAAACATGCCTTAATCTGACCTTCAAAAATTACAAGTATTTTACTCAGAAAACAGGACTTTGATGTCTGTGATCTGGTGAATTTCTGACATTTGACACTCCCCTGCATCCTGTCACAAACCATATCCTGTAGCCCTGGATTTAATACATAATCACGATGATCTTATTCAACAAATGTATTACATTCACTAATTCTGAATTGAGATCGTTTAAACAAGATAACAAAAAAAATCAATTATTCAGTTGCTTAATTTCCTTGAGTAGATCAAAGCATTGAGTCCACTGGTAGGATTCTTATGGAAAATCTCATTGTCCTGAAACAATTCTTTGTATATGGACAAAGCAAATTCCTTAAAAAGCTAGCGAGGAGAGCTCATCTCCATAATTAACTCCTTCTCAAAATTAATCTGGCGAGATGTATTCTGGTCTTGGGAGGGCTGAACACAAGAGTGCTTATGTACACTTAGCAAGCCATTGTTTCCATTATTGCATTGATTAGACCCAGGGTGCTTTGATTTCTTCATCAATCCTTCTAACTCTTTTGCAATGTCCTTCATAGATGGCCGATCTTCTCCTTTAACACTAAGGCATTGATCTACAAGATTTCCAATGGTAATAAGCTCCTCCTGAGATGCTTCCTTCATGAGTTGAGGCTCAAGGATATCAAAAAGCTGATTGCTCTTGATTGAACTAATGAATTGCATCGCTAAGTTCCTATCTTCCAGTCCAGTCTCCCATGAAATTGGCTTTCTCTTCGTTAACAATTCAACAAGAACTACTCCAAAGCTGTAGACATCACTCTTCTCAGACAGATGACTTGTCAGAAAGTACTCCGGATCAAGATATCCAAAAGTTCCTTGAACCAGGGTGGTAACTTGATCTTGATCAATGGGAACTAACCTAGAGACTCCAAAATCCGCTATTTTTGCTGTAAAATTATCATCCAAAAGAATGTTGGAAGACTTGATATCTCTATGGATGATAGGCATTGAAGCTGCAGAGTGTAGATAAGCAATTGCATTAGCAGCCTCAGTTGAAATTCTTAGACAGTGTTCCCAAGAGAGCCAACGGGGGCCATCATTGTGTATGTGATCAAAGAGAGTTCCATTAGAGACATATTCATAAACCAACAAGGGCACTTCAGTCTCCAAGCAACATCCTAAGAGCTTTACCACATTTCGGTGGTTAATCTGGGTTAGGATTACCACCTCATTGATAAACTGCTCGACTTGACTCTGATCACTTACCACAGATTTTTTTATTGCAACTACTTGGTTATTTGGTAAATTCCCCTTATACACGGTACCAAATCCACCACGTCCTAGAATGTTATTTTTGCTGTAATTGTTGGTAGCTTCCCTTAGCTCTTGAGTAGTAAATATTTTTGTTGAATCATTGTTACCTTGGTTCAAAGAAAGTCGCTGTTTCAACAAAAAACCGCCATTTTGATGGAAGAACTTCTCCTTCAATTTCAAATGCTTCCTTCTCTTAATACAGAGGTATATGCAGCTCATGTTGCCAGTACACAGCATTAAGCCAATTATTGAACCTGCGTAAATAATTTTTTTGGCCCATTACTCAGTTGTATTCTTGTATATGCTCAACAAACAGGTGTCTTCATGTATCAATAATATTAATGTTATTAGTCAACATCAATTCTAATTTCAGAAAGCATGACAAATCATGTTTTACAGTGCTTTCTTACATTACTCAAGCTAAGTTTGGAATACTTACTGCCAATGATGAACCAAATGATTCGTTGTGTATTTGGATCACGGTCAATGCCAATACAATGATAAAGATTTCCATCTTTGGAGCACCCTCGTTTGCATCCCTTACATTCTCTTGGGACTAGAATTGAAGGAGACTGATTATGATCACGAAATTAAGATTGAACAGCATAACAATAAAACTATAATGATTAATATATACGGAGTAAAAGTTAGGATTGTTTATTCTTACCTTGGCATCCATAAGGAAGATAAGGATTCCCATAATAGCCATATTTGCAGTAGCAATTAAAATTCTCTAGAGGACCTTCAGCAGGATAGCAGTACCTGTTTCGGTCATCAGAGGGCACTGCTATGTTTCCAGAGGCCCATTGCAGTACAGTCGGGATAACTGCAAACTCTGAGAGACTTGGATCAACCACCTTGTTTACAATTGCGGTCTTATTAATCAACATGATGTTCGTGCAATTATATTCACCTTTACCAAAGTTAAAAACATTTAAACGATAAAAGTCAAGTGAAGAAGGAACATCAATGCTGCAACACCCACGGCCAGTGCAGTTATTCGTTATTATATGACCCTTATCACAAGCTGTCGTACACCCACCTAAGGCTTTATTACTTCTATCCAACAAGAGAGTACTACTCCCACAACCCCCCACGATAAAAGCATTGGAATCCCCAAAGAACCAGTAAGGAGTTCCCCTAAGGTCGATGCTAGTTATGTTTACATCTTGGACGCTGCAGGTCCTCTGCAGCGGCGTGTTCACTATTAAGGTGTGTGTATACATGTTTTCTAGACTAATCTCTATCACCTCATAGTTGAATTTACTCAGAAAAGGCTTTGGAGACAGCAGAGAGGTATTGCAAGTAACAGCATATGGTAAGCTGTGGTAGCAATCTTCCCCTATACCAAACGGGTACGGAATGCTCACATTCCCACAGATATCCTGACAGCCACGTTTTGCAATGGGAGGATCAGCTGTCATCGGCGGCAATGAAGATGCCGCCGTCAACAATTGGTGCACCAACATAAATAGAGCTATAATGATGAGCTGAAACATGTTATAAAACATGGTACCAAAGGCTTTTTGTATAATGGACAGCATATATAAAAACTGAAGTAGTTACAAATGAAAAAGAGAGCTTCACAGCAATAATCATAATATCATATAGATATCCCCTAAGAAGAATTGATGGTCAGCGGATTCAGATCCACCTAATCTAAAACTAGGGGTATACTTGGAAAAACAGGGGGAAAGTCAACAAAAGACAACTTAACCCAAAGTGAATGCTGCTTCCCAGGCCAATTTATATTATACAGACAAGATACACAAAATCCACTTCAGAAAAAGGTCAATGTCAGCATCTATTATCTACAGGGTATTATAATATTCCATTTTGTCTTTTTAATTTCTACTCAATCACTGAGTAATATAGATTAGAGTACCAAGGGAAATAAAATTAAACAAATGGATACAATATAAAATTGAGGGAGGGGAAAGATAGATAATTTGTGGGGTGATGGGGTTAAGACGATAATAGACATCTAATAAAATTGGAATGAAGGAGAAGTGAATAGAACAAAATAACTCACTAACCAAAAAGTATGTAGAACCAAAAAAAACAACAATCGCAAACAATTGGGGCGGCTTATTTTTGAACGAGCAAAGAAATTTAAGTTAAGAAGATACCTTTAACAAAGTATTACCTCTGTCCGAAAAAAAATGGTCACAACTCTCTTTCACACTAGATCCCTAATTACCCATGTGATTAATAGTTAACAATACATATTTGACTAAACAAAACAATAAACAAGTGTATTGTGACTACTGAGGTCACTAGGCCAGCAGTTCCATATATCTGCAGGATTTCTGTCAGAAATTCCACATTTCTCTGTGAGTTGTCACTACTGAGGTTACTACATACTCTGAATCAATGTATCATTAGGTTTCTACAGCAGCCTGCTGGCCATGCCAGTGTCTTGCACGTAACATACTAACTAAAAAAACATCTAAACTCAAAGCCGTTAAAATTAAATAAAGAATCTTAAAAACATGCCTTAATTTGATAGACCACCACCTATTTGGTGGAATTGGATAAATTTGATCTCCCAGGCAATTGCATTGTTTGCTTCAGTAAGTTGAAGCGTTGTTGCACTTATAAAGAGTGGACATTTTCAGTCCTGAAATTATTGTTTACAGTATGGATACAAGAATTTCTTGATCAGCTAACGAGGGGAACTCATCTCAACAATTAAATCCTCCTCAAAATTTATCTGACGGGTTACATTCTGATCTTCGGAAGGCAGAATAATCAAGTTTCTATGTTCTTCATTATTGTGCTGATTAGAACAAGGTTGTATTATTATCTTCTTCATCAGTCCTTCTAACTCAGTTGCAACATCCTTCATGGATGGCCGATCATCTCCTTTTACACTAAGACATTTCTCTACAAGATCTGCAATGCTAAAAAGCTGCTCCTGAGATGCTTCCTTAATGAGTTGAGGCTCAAGAATATCACAAAATTGATTGCTCTTGACTGAACTAATGAATTGCATCGCTAAGTTTCTATCTTCAAGTCCAGTCTCCCATGAAATTGGTTTTCTCTTCGTTAAAAGTTCAACCAGAACCACTCCAAAGCTGTAGACATCACTCTTCTCAGAAAGATGACTTGTCAGAAAGTACTCTGGATCAAGATACCCAAATGTTCCTTGAACCAGGGTGGTAACTTGAGTTTGATTGATGGGAACTAACCGGGAGACTCCAAAATCCGCTATTTTTGCAGTAAAATTATCATCCAAGAGAATGTTGGAAGACTTGATATCTCTATGGATGATGGGCATTGAAGCTGCAGAGTGCAGATAAGATATTGCATTGGCAGCCTCAGTTGAAATTCTCAGACAGTTTTCCCATGAAAGCCAACGTGCACCATTATTGTGTATGTGATCGAAAAGAGTTCCATTGGAAACAAATTCATAGACCAACAAGGGAACTTCAGTCTCCAAGCAACATCCTAAGAGTTTTACCACATTTCGGTGATTAATCTGGGTTAGGATTACCACCTCATTGATGAACTGCTCGACTTGACTCTGGTCACTGACCATGGATTTTTTTACAGCAACTACTTGGTTATTTGGTAAAATCCCCTTATACACGGTACCAAAACCACCACGTCCAAGAATGTTGTTCTTGCTATAATTGTTGGTGGCTTCCCTCAACTCTTGAGTAGTAAATATTCTTGTTGAATCATTGCTGCCTTGGTTCAAAGAAAGCTGTTGTTTCAACACAAAACCACCATTTTGCTGGAAGAATTTCTCTTTCATTTTCATATGCCTCCTTTTCTTAACACAAAGGTATATGCAGCTTATGTTTCCAGTACACAGCAATACGGCAACTATTGAACCTGCATGAAGCACTTTTAAGGCTCATTACACAGTTGTACACTTGTACATGCTTAACATATTAGAGTTATCATGTATCAATTATACTAAAATTTTGCAATGAGCTTAAATAATGAGACTCAGCGCCATTCAACTCCAGAAAACATGATAATGTATATTTTATTTTATTTTTTGGTGAGAACATGATAATGTATATAGAAATACTAATTTCTCTTTTGAAATCTTAGTTCTATTCATGGTAGTCTGAATGCTATTCCTTAATTTATAACAGCACTTACCACCAAGAAGAACCAAAAGAATCAACCGGGTATGAGATTTATCAGAATTGTATCGAACACATAGATAGTGGTTCCCTTGTTTGGTGCACCCTAGCTTGCATTCCTTGCATTCTTTTGGGACTAATCAAGTTGGGAAAAAGTGAACTCAGAAATTGTAATTGGGTAGCACTTTAAATTTTATTCTGAAATGATATAGTGTATCAGAAAGTAAGAATCTTTTATGCTTACCTTGGCATCCATACGGAAGATAAGGATTCCCAAAAGTTCCATAATTGCAGTAGCAATCATACTTATCTGGAGGGCCTTGACAGTTCTTGTTTGGGTCATCAGCAGGCATTGTTATGTTTCCGGGCGTCCATTCCAGTACTGTCGGGACTACTGCAAACTTAGAGAGGCTTGGATCAACAGCCCCGCTGATAATTGATGAGGTTCTATTCATTAACATGGTGTTTGTGCAGTCATTAGTACCATTACCAAAGTTGAAGATGTTCATGCTGTAGAAGTCAAGTGAAGAAGGAAGATTAAAGCTGCAACACCCACGGCCAATGCAGTCATTCGTTATCATAGGACTCTTATCACAAACTGTTGCACAACCTCCAATGATTTTGTTGCTTCTATCTAACAAGAGGGTGCTACTCCCACAACCGCCAACAAAAAGAGAATTGTACCCTGCCGTAAACAAATAAGGAGTTCCCCTAAGGTCGATGCTGCTTATATTTGTATCTAGGATGCTGCAGGTCCTCTGCAGCGGAGTTTTTACAGTAATAGTGTTCTGAACTAAGTATGAATACTTATCTGTTCAACCTCAAGGTTAAATTCATTCAGGAAAAGTTTTGGGTGCAACAAAGAGGTATTGCAAGTAACCTCATAGGATAGGCTGTGGTAGCAATCATCTCCTATTCCAAAAGGATACGGAATGCTCACATTCCCACAAATATCCTGACAACCAGGCTTTGCAATAGGTGGATAAGCCACCATCAGTGGTGAAAAAGCCACTGTAAACAATGGGTGTACCCAAAAATATAGAGCTATTAAGATGAACTGAAGCAAGAGGTAGTTCATTGTTCCCAAAATATTTCAATTTTTACCTACCAAGAAGCTGTTTGGTCTGAACCATCTAATTCAAAATTACCCTTCTCCTGCAAGTTCTGAAATCCTTTAGCCCATAATAATGCTCAAGATAGGGGACTTCAACCTATTGAAAAAAAAAAAAGGAAAAGAATACTTGAAATTTGAAATCAGTGTAAAAGTCAACAACATACAACTTACCAAAAATGAAGCACAAAGCACAGCTAACCATGTGGAAGAACGTGAATGCTACAATAATAGGATACTAATCAAATTATATAATAATTCAATCTGTAATTAATAAAATACAGACAAAACAGTGGTAGTAGCTTTTTATTAAACAATCAAAGATTTTTTAAAACTTGCCTTGTTGTCTGAATAATTTAACATTTCATATCCTTTAACAATTCCTCCTCCTTTCGCTCTCTTTCAAACTAGATCCAAACCCATATAGTTAAGTACTTAAATTGACATACAGAGTACTTCACAGTTTACATGGTACATTAAGTAGGAGTGGGGGGGAAGCTGATTGTGAAGAAACTAGAGGAAAATTAAGGTCACATTAGCATTTTTTTTAACTTCATTTAACTGACAGAAATGATAGCTTCACTTAAAATGTAACGCAATAGTGCTAGACCTTGGAAATTCATCCAGACCTTGCCAAAGCTCAGTTGCTCGAAGGCTTTGTGTATCATGCATCTTCCGTTTTACATCACTCCAGATTCTGTCATCTTGCGTTGCAACCCCCTCAACTACTTGAACACGAGTCCAAAGGCTTCTGCATTTTTTGAAGCTGTAATACAACTTCCTCCATGATTGGCCTTCTTTCTCCTTGACTTTGGACACACCTCATAGTAAGCTCAGTAAACTGTGCTATAGTAGATTTTACACTTCCTTCTAGCAATAATCTCTGATCAACAATGTCTAACACACAATTTTGTGTTGTATATGAAATAAAGTATCTAACTAAATCACCACCTTGTTTCCACATATTTGCAGGATCTTTCCCAGTTATCAGTTCCATCATAACAACCCCAAAACTATAAACATCACATTTCTCAGAGACCACTAAGGTCTCTGCATACTCCGGATCAATGTATCCTTCACTTCCCTCAAGCGGCCATTTTGGTTTCAATTCTTCAGGGTCAATAGAAATGGACAGTCCGAAGTTAGAAAGTTTAGCAGAGAGAGACTCATCCAAGAAAATGCTTGCTGACTTGACATTCCTGTGAACAATAGGCTTTGATTCTGCAGAATGCATATAAGAAATTGCATATGCAATTTCAGTGGCAATTCTCAAGCGATTTTTCCAGGAGATCCAGCACTCACTTGACCTATGCAAATGATCAAACAAGTTACCATGCATTAACTCATGGACGAGCATGGGAACATGAGTCTCTAAGCAACAACCATAGAGGCGAACCACATTTTTGTGGCTGATATGCTGCTTGATAGTGACCTGATTTAAGAAGAACTCAATCAGTTCATCTGAGCCAGAAAGGCCATGACGGGTCTTTATAGCAACAGCTCGATCTTCAAGGTTTCCTCTATATACAGTGGCAATATCGCGACCAATGATCTGAGCTGGATGATAACCATTTGTTGCACGATAAATATCTTCATCTGAATATATCTTAATTGGCTCTTTACCCTTGCCTTTAAAGCATGCAATCTGCATCTCCAAAAGAACAGCCCCATTGCGGATGAAGTTTCTCTCTTTTTCCTCTGATGTTAATTCATTAACAGTTGGGATTTCAAGCATGTATGGATCATAAGAACTACACGAATAACAGCTTTTTAACATCTTAAAGACCTGCAAAACACCAGCTAGTTTTGTGAGTGACTTCAGTAGTTGCAATCTAACAAATTACAGCCTAATTACAGCCCTTACCTATCATATAGAGAAAAAGAATAATTAACTGTCTAACAAACCTGAGGCAAAGTAAAAATATATTATCAAACCATGTTCCAAAATGACAGGTAACCTAAGCTGAAAGTCCTTTTTAAGATCACATTCATATATATAACATGGAATTATTGCCTATAGCAGTATAGCCTCAGCACAACGTGCTCCTTTTGAACCTTGGAACAGGAACAATAAAAAAGGTATTCATCAAAATTAGATTTAAAATAACAGATTGCAATCAGCACCCACCCAAGTGCTTTTTTTGCCAAGAAATGGGAGGATGTCAATTGAAATAGAAACCTCATATCCTATACTAGGCAAGACCCTAAGCAAATCGAAAACAAAATTATGATGATAAAGTTATTATACACTAGTTACATAATACGGAATATATGATAACAAACTAGCACGTCAAGAAGTGAATTGCAATGCAAATTTTCGTACAAGTTCACAGCCAACAGAATGATGCTCATTAAGATTTTTTAAAAATTTTAGGCATCCTATCCTATATTATATGAAGTAATAAACCAGTCATTAAAAAAGCTAAATAATACTGTAGAATTTTCCTTAAAAAAAGTTCTCATACATCATATTTATCCACAATCCACATTTATACCAACGGAAACCAAGTTAACATGACATGATAACTTCCCCTTTGCTATCAACACTATCCCATGCATTATGATGAATTGAAATCTAAATAAAGATGTCAGTCGAATTAATACAATTACCTTGAACTTCATGGGCTTCTGAAGAGACATATGAAGTAATACACAGAAGAAAAACAGGAAATCAAAGAAGAAAGAGTTGCTAAACAAGACTAAGGTGATCAAAGTTATATTCTTTTGGATTGTTGGTATAAATCAGCAGAAACAAAAATCAGACTTAGAATTTATATTTAAGCCTTCTTTTAGATAAGTTGCCAGTTTGACTTATTACAGCAGTTATAATTGACTTAGTCTTAAGATGCAGTGTACACTGTAACACAATTGAACAGTTGATTAGGTACAATACTCTGTAACACTTCACTAGAAAATGGGACCATTGCATAGTCTATGGACTTATAAGAGTTATAACCAATAACATAAAATCCATACTCATACAGTCGGTAAACAACAACAAATAGGGTGAAGATGTAACCAAAATACCCTAGAAACGCTGCTAAGCCAAATCTCTAAATTCCATTTTCCATGACAGTAATTTCTATCTCAACCCAAAAAAGAGTAATTTCAATTGAAAAAGATAAAACCCAGCAAATATATGCTCATTATAGATCAAAAGAACAGAAAGAAGCATTAGTACTTATAGTAAGAAGTCTAATTTAAAGGAATTACCATTTCCCACCTTCGGTAGAAACGAATTAATAAAATCAAATCAGATAAAGTAAAACTTGAGTTTCAAATCTAGTTGGGAAAGCCAAATTGGATTCCAATCAACCAGAGAAAAAGCTCAAATCTTGCAAGATCTGGGGTTAATTTGAATGCACTCATTGACGGAAACTTTCTTACGAATAAATGTGAAGAAGGGAAGAAAGCATTTTAGAGGGATAGATGAACCTTTAAAAAAACGGTGTGACACTGTGACTGCTATCGGAGGGATGAAAATGGTTTGCAATTTTGTATGGATTGGTCTTTGGAAATTTTGGCATTCGTTAATCCTTAATGTTGTGGACCCGAGCCATATACAAACCATACCCAATTTGGCAACTACAGTGATTATTAACTTATTATAGCTATGTACTCGTACTTGCTTGCAATTTATAAAATACCCTATGCTAGTATTAGCTTGACCATTTGAGCTAAATAATTAAATTTGCTTGAGAAAAAACTTACCAGGTTAATAACTTAATATATTAATAAAATTTAAATTTAAAAAGCTGAGTAACAAATTAAGGCACAAATAAATTATAAGCTAGTAGTTAACCATTGGATCACAATTTAGCTGCAAAAAAAAAAAAAACAAAAAACTGGTTTTTCTATATAGTAATTCAATTTCCCTTTTCTACATGATGCCCCAACATATATCACTTTTCACACTATAGCCCAAATATACATTTTGTTTCCATACAGTAACTTTGTCGTTATCCCGTCATTAAAAATTTCGTTAATGGGACCCACTCTCGATTTATTTATATTTTTTTATTGATCTGCGCGTTGAAAAATACCGTTAAGGTTTTAGGTTTATTTTAAGTTTAAAAAAACCAAATTGAGCTCAGATTTGGCAAAAAAATAACTTAAATGCCTCGTTTTGCTTATTAAGAAATGTCTCGATTACGTGTTTACGTTTTAATACACAAAACGAGGCATTTACATTATTTTTTTCGTGAAATCTAAGTTCAATTTGGTTTCTTAAGAACAAAATAGCCCCAACCTTAAACCTAACATTTTTTAACGCACAAATCAATAAAAAAAAATCAATAAATTGAGAATGGGCTCCACTAACGAAATTTTAAAATCGCTTAAAATCTTACGTGGCATAACGAGCTAATTTCCTAATTAACTTGTCACTAGATGAAGCCCGTGCGATGCATGGTTTGTTTGATTTTTTTAAATAATGTTTTTTTTTTTATTTATGAGCCTAAAATTTGTTATATATTTAGATAAAATTCCTAATATTAAAAGATAATATATAATATTTAATTAATTTAAACTTAAAAATCTCATTCGCCAATTTTGCTTACATGGCATTTAAATTATTTAATTCTAAAAGAAATTAATAATCTCTTATTTAATTGGCTACTACTAAGATTTATAATCCAACATGGCGCGCTGAGAAAATTAGATCCTACGTGGCTCTCTAAAAACTCGGGAAAAAACTCCCCTTTATATATATATATATATATATAAGATTGGAGTTGCTCTATAATCCGCTTCTTATTATTTGTAACTTTAGTTGAACTCGTAACCATAAAAAACTTTCTTTCCATAAACCCAACTCAAACCCAAATTCAACGATTATTTTGTCACCTCTATTTGACCAAGGGTATAATCGTGAAGTAACAAGTAGATCTTAAATGCCTTTTTAGTTGAAGTTGGATCGAAAACCACCCATTTACATCATTATCTTTCATTATGTTGAGGTTTTCTTGGTCTCTACCAAGTGGGGACCAAATGTACTATAACAGACACTTTTGTCGTTGGTGGTTTGCTACTGATTTTAACGTCGATGGTATATCAACAACAACCAAGTTAAGCTTAGATGGTACTCTTCTTTGATACCAACGATTCAACGAACTCTTAGGTGTTGTTTGGTTTACATACAAAATCATGGGAATTGGAAATTCCTAAGAATTGCAAAATGAGTAAGTTGTTTGGTTGAATGAAATTTGGTGCAATGGAGGAAGTAGAACTTCCTAGGAATTTCCAATTCCCACAAAATGTAGGAATTTAATTACCTAGTCCCCCCTAGGTAAGTTGAAATTCCTATGGGAATTAACTTCCCTCATTACTAACCAAACAACTTTGAGAAATTCCCGTGAATTTGATTATGGAATTTATTTCCCATATATTAGAAATTCATGGGAATTTTCACTTCCTATGTTAACCAAACGACCCCTTAGATGGTATTTCTTTTGATACTATCAAACACCTTTTTGATACCGACGAACCTATTTATATACTAATATCAATTGTTGTTTACTTGTTTCTTGATTAATGACTTTTAAAAGTACTAGTTATCACAACTCTACTACGTATACATCAAAATAAATTATTTTTACAGTTTAACAGCCCACCATGCTCCGCAATAATAATTCTTTAACTAGAGAGTTTTGACCAATACCTGAACTTAGTCGACAATGGAACCTCCGGCGTTTTGAGCTTCCGGCTTTACCAAGGTAGCTAACCTCAACCTTGTCTTCCTTAGATCAGGTTCAGCACAGATCTAATTCGTTTCCTACCTTAGACCGTAATCTCTAATTTAAACAACCCTTACTGTGTTTATGATGGAACTTTTTAAACAGAAAGATAACTCATTTGATATATAAGGTTCAAGGAGATAATGTTCCCTTCTTGAACGAAACTTTTATTTAATTTGAAAAGATTACAACACTCATATATTACAACACACAAACTGAAAGCTTAAACAGACATAAGCTGAACTAGAGTTTTCTCTACCTTAGAGAAATGGAAAACCAATTTTTCTCTTAAGGTGAGTATTTTTCTCTAGAGAACTCTCTAAATCTTTCAGAGTAATTCTTTAACTAACTCTTCCAACTCTGCCTTCACTTCTTGGCCTAAGTCCCTTAATATAGGGAAGCAAAGTTACATAGGATCTTTATCCTAACTCAGCAAGCAATTATATACCATTGCTTTTTACAAAGATACTTTAAGACATAAACAATAAATAAAACGCGGATTCCTTGAATTATTGCTGGTGTGGGCTCAAGCATCCATAATTTCATCCATCATAACATTTCTTGTAGGTCCCCCCTCACTATCTTTGTTGTCTTCATACATAGAATTCTCTTCTTCTATGCCAAGGTCTATAACACATTTAGCTGCGTATTCTTCATCCCAACTCATGAATGCTTCAAACAGATACTCATGGCCTTCAATTGACATAAACTTCCCACTTTCAATATCTTCTAAATATTTGTAGATTGACTCGGTGTTGTTTACTTGTTTATGCCATCTACTAAATATTCTTTCATTTCGTTAGGCGCCACAATTGTTGTGTTACCAACATGAAATATGACAAGAGGGTTTTCTTTCCTTTTTATAAAATCGTTAAGATATTGTGAAATGCAGAAAAATCCCACTATGGCTTCAATTGGATTTCTAAGTCTTCTGACGAATTAGTATGGGATCTTTGCAACACCAAACTTTCCCAAATATTATCATGAATGCTACAAGCACATTATTACTGCACATAGCCATACTACCATAGTACCATGCACTAGATACAACCGCTTGCACACAAATAATTGTCCTCGAGAAAGATACTACGAAGTCTAAGTACTTATATCCTTCTCAAATAAAAAGGTCAGCTGAGACTGCAATATACTGATGAATTGACAATAAATGCATCAAATTGTAGATAGGAAGCTTTAAAGTTAATTGCAGCAAGATTAAAGATGCTATAATACAAGAATTAATGGTACAAGTAGGTTAATATACATCGAGAGAACTGGCTGCTAAATTCCCTTCTTCAACCTCATATAAAAAATAAAAAAATAAAAATAAAACTCTGTACTCAGTGCAAAATCCACCTTTGCCATACAATCTTTTATGACTGCACTCAACCAAACTAACCTTATAAACCCTTGTACTCTGTTCCCATACAATGAAAGTTGTTACAGCAATAAACCACCATTTTGTAGAAAGAATTTCTTCTTCCATCTGACAAGTTTCTACAAATAAATATTTTTTTTAAATCAAGCTAAAAATATTATTAGAGCATGAAGATTGAAGCACTCTCTAGTCTCTACAACAAGTCAAACACCAGCAGAAGCGGCAGTATTGGCTTACCTTTCTATTCTTGTTATCAAAGTGTGCAAGATAACCCATAGAGCAAGAAGCATATGTCAACTGAAGTGACTGTACCCCTGCAGTCGTCACAGGAAGTATTCATCTTTCCAAGCAGCAAATAGAGATCCTGTCTCATTAACAACAGGAGAAGAAAGTTATCCATCATAATTACTCTTTGAACCTGTCACCACCATTCTTGTGCTCAATTTTCAAACAATTAGGTGCATAAAATGATAAAATCAAGGGTATTAATCAAACAACAGGTGTGCAAGAACATTTACTGATTAATATCTGAATCAATCAGTAAAATGAATTTGTAGCAGCATACGTAATTTCTCTTAATGATGAAATGATGCCAATCACAATTTTACAAAATAATGATCAAAATCCATCCAACAAGAGAGAATAGGAGCATATTTTTTTTATAGAAAATCAAGAATTTTAAAAAAAATAAATAAATCACTTAAACTCCTGCTTTTGTACCATGAAAAACATCACATAAATATGAGAGAGAATATACAACTGAGGAAAGTACCAAAGGTTACCTGACTTACCTCATTGCCAAGTTTCCTTCATCCTCAAAGATGGAAAAAAATTGTGCTCACTGCTCAGTACTTTGAGCATTACGACAAAGTATAATAGAAACATGCAGAATGTAACAGCATAAGCACCTGTTCTTATTTGCATACAATTTTCTAAAACAATAATCATCTTATTGTTGGTAAATTACAGAGAGAAGAAAACATGACAGGCCTAGTATATCCGAGATTGTATATTGAAAGAAGATTGTACAAGTCATATTCCTTGGCTCATGAGGTACATAGCCAAATAGAAGGTTGCAGACATTAAGTAGAACTTCAATATTACAGTTGTATATAACCACGAATCTCCAAAGCAAGAAAAATCGGGAGCATCAAACTGGTTACATGATTACATCTTATCATTTTAGATTCACCGAGACAACAAATATGGTCATACAGAAATGGAAAGCTAGGAGTAAAAATTGTATAGAATTTAGATGACCATGTCATGTAGTTTGACGATCATGTCATGGTGCATCATGACACTAATCAAGTCAAAGTCATATAAGTTTCAGACGAGATCATAACACAAAAGAGAAGATAATTTTATATATACATGATGTTACATGAGTCCCCCCACCCAAATGGAAAAAAACAAAAAAAAAGAGAACACCAAGAATTCAATGCAGAGTAACAAAATTAGTGACAAAGGAGTTCTGCAATCGAAAGAATATCAAATACTAAACTCAAAATGTAACGTCTTTCATGAGCTCATCCAATTGTGGCTGAGCTCATCTGCAGAAAAATTTAAGCCAAGAAGAGACAGATCTTTACGTAACACATCTGCACCTTTAAATTGCAGGCCAACCATCCCAACACTCACTGCTCCCTCCACATTTTTTATCCTGAAACCAAAAATCTCATCACAACAGTGACATGTAAAGATTCAAATATAGAATCAGAATAAACAAGGCTTAAAAATATTCATGGCGATGACTTTTCAGATATGTAAACACTCATAGAAGTATCCTGTATCCAGCATATACAGGTCAAACTATTGAAAGATCTTACATATTTTTTGAAGTCCTATACCCAAGTATCAAGTTTGTGTATAGCTTTAAGATATATTTGCAGCATAGAACAGCAAACAAACCTACTAAAAAGCACTGTGGTTTTGCAAATTTTTAAGTTTCAGTCATCAAATGAGCAGTTTGCCAAATTCACGGATGATGGATAACATGAAATAGCAAAAGAAAATATTAGAATAAAAGAAAAAGGAAAAGAGGCGATGGGAAAGTCCTAAATGAATTGCATGATTCACAAAGCTCAAAAATGAAAATGAGAGCTGTAGAAAAGGTCCAGTTCAGAAAATAAATTGAATGTAGGCAGTACACAATCAATTTGGGGGTACAAGTTATTAAAAATTCCCTAAAACCAAGACAAGCATTGAACTACAAATCTACAATGAGAGTTTAATATTCACAATTGCTGGAAGCACTTACCGATCATCAACAAATATACAACTTCCTGGCTCAACGTCAAGGTATTTGAAGGCTTCACTATAAAAACTAGGGTCTGGCTTTAATTTACCTGTAGAGCATTAATTAGAAATACTGGTTTCAAAACAATTCTTCATAATGAGAATTGAAAAATAAAACAATGATCACAATTGAGCAAACAATAGTTTAAACAAACAGCATCAAATAGTACATTAGCTAGTTCTTTTTTGATATAATATTACGAAACACATGTTATCAGGTTTTTCAGTCCAATAAAAAAGGGGAAAAAAAAACACTAAAATAGGGAGGATAAAAAGAAAGAAAAACAAGGTGTGGCATAAAAAAGTGGAAGTCCACAATAATTCAACATAGAAAAAACAAGTTCTATTCTAGTCTGACAGGTCAGTGGAGAGAATAAATTAATTAGCAAATGACATTTTAAAGCACGATTGGCTCAAGCTACCACGGAAACCAAACACCATCCCTCATAAAATCACCTATTCTGATTTGACAGGTCAGTGATATCAAGAAGAAGAGAGAATCAACATGGGGAATGAACACAATTTTATAAAATTTTGAGAGGAAAAAAAAAAACAAAAAAAAAAAAAACAAGGTTCAATGGCATAAATTAAAAAGAGCTGACAAATGAGCTTAATCCCAGAGTAGTTCACAGCCATAGTGATTCTAATATTAGGCATGGTTAAATATAACGGTCTATACCATTATTAGAATTCAAGGTCAAATTGAAAAGGGGTGATCATTTACAGTTTTGTAAAGATGTTCAGCAATGTACATGACAACAGTTGATTGTTCACAGTTTGTTAGATGGTCTAATCACTCCAATGGAAGGAAGAATTCATCACCACAAAGAAAGAAAGCAAGCAGTCACCCATAGAATAGTTGAACATTTTTTACCGACATTCTACTACGCAATGTTGAAAACAAAGGGCACAACTGCAGCCGGAAATCCATAAACTGGTAGTAAAAATGTAATATACCTATTGTACAGGAGCAGAATGTCCAAGATAAATAAGTTGATAGCTTTAACTTATCCTCGATTAGTTGATACCTGCAAACAATTTACAAAAGTAAAAGTAAGTCACATAAAATAGAACCCAACAAAAACATACTCTATCTTATAAGGGAATGAAGGAAATCTCAAATACCAGATTGGATAATTTGTAAAAGCGTGCATTTCATAGTTGTTTCTCTTTAAAACTTGAAGAAGATCTTCAACACCATCTAAGTAGGAATATCCTCTTTTCATGCATGCTTTGAGGCCTACAAAGAAAATTGTAAGCTTCAGTTTATCAAATAACTAGTAGCACAAGTTCAAGATATCTACAAGTATCTAAGTATAATACAAAGATCTATTATAGGAGAAAGAGAGCTGGAAATTGGAGAATAGTTACACAGTAAACACTACAAAGTGCTCCCTTATTTACCAAATTGCTCGCAGATTTTTGTATGTATATTATATCTCATTATATAACAATAACACAGGCCACTCAATGATCAATAACTAAAAATATGTGTTTCGAAGGAAGGCAGGAGACAAGGGTACTCTCCATGAAACTATAAAACTAATACCATCATCACTATGCATCTATATAAACCCATAATAAAACTAATAAATAAAAAATAAATTGAGTAAATCAATTTTTCCAAACAATCTATTCAGTAGTATTTGGTCTATACAATCCTCTAGTTAATTGCTTGCATGTAACTCAATTCAGGTCCAAACCATCCAATACACCTGAATTCCCACACCTCGAACATCAGTCAAGTTTCAACCATACACCTAAAATAATAAAATTCTGTAGAGTGCTGGAGAAGAAATGGTAGCTGCGATCACATATACCAACATCAAATTTGGAACTCAATATTTTCTTTTTATTATATAATAATAGTTCAAAATTCCATGAATGACACATTGTAGAGGGTCCAGCCTTTATACCAATTGTGAAAAAGTTAATAAAGGAAATAAGAAAATAATTTTCCCAGCAGTTCAAAACTGAAACTCAGATTCACCATGATCAACACAAGAATTCTAAGTATACCAACTCACCTTCCACATCAAGGTGCCTTCCATCTTTGAAAAACTTTTTAGCTAATTCAGCCTGCAGAGAGCAAACTTATAAGTCAGGCAGGAGCAATGTAATTATAGGCAGCATTAAAAACATATAATTTCAGCAGAACATCTTAATTCCTATTTAGAGGTCTAAATATATACTTTCAAATGTTTTAATATACTGTTGAAACATATCCTGTCAAAGTTCCCACGTATACTATCCAAAATTTTCCCAACAATATTTGCCTCTTGAATTTAGATAAAACAGACATGCTATTGGTTTTTTTGTTTTTCCAAACCGTGACTGTTTCAATAACAACTCCCATCAAAATAAATTAAAGGGTGCCATAGAACATTCACTTCAGCTTATGCATTACCCAGCTAACCAAAGTAAAACTTTGCAAAAACCTATTCCTTTTTAAATTATTTTCTAGACAAAAATATCAAAAAGGTAGCCATTTTATGTGACTTACTATACAATAACCAATTTTCTGTTCCACTCTAAAATCAGAACTTGTATCCCAGGTGCATCAAAAATTGTGACCCTTAAAAGCAAGCAAGATGCTCGGGACAGGCATCCCCCTGAGAGCAAGCAAGCACCCCACTCAAATACAAGAGATATTCCCATATATGATGTCGGCTTCTAGAATACAATCAAAATCTATTTAAAAAAAAATGAAATTTATTAAAGTTGAAGAGCAAACAAGATTTTCTTAAACTCTCACATCTGCTACTTACGAAAAAAGTAAGAAGCATATTTGAGAATGTCAAAGGCAGACATGTGGGAAGTTAAGAAAGAGTTACTGAAAAGACGATATATAAAACAGGTGAAAGGAAAAACAACTGGAAGACCACAATATATCCAACAACAACCAGTATAAGTAAGAACACAAAGACGGCCATCAGACTGCTCAAGAATCAAAATAAGTTTATACTAAAGATGAATCTCACTTCTAGCATTCACCATTATACCTCATTAATCAATCCCATTTCAAACTCACTCCAGGCAGTTGGATGCTTGCACTCCATCAACTCCTTCATGGACATACTGAGGACAAAATCCACAATAGACAAGCAACAACATTACTTAGAGTAACAAAAACAATACAAAGATTCATGACATCTCTTTCAAGAGTTTCAACTCCTGCAATTCATAGTTCTTGTGGTCAAGCGACCAAAAAGTACTTAGGATATTACTCATATTAGAAAAACCCAGATATGACAAACCCAACAGTTTAAATGTATCAACAGAACCAACATCATTGCTCCAAACCATCCAGTGATAAATTTTTGTTGTCTTAATAAACGACTAATACCAATCCACATAGCATGAGGGGGGAAAAGTGTCTTGCTATACTGGTTTAGCTTGAATTTGACTATGAAGTCAAGTTTTTGAGAGTCTTTTACACCAACACTCAAATAAATAAAGAAGTTTTCTCTACAATGTACATTGAGAATGATGACTGAAACATACTTCTAAAATCCACTTTTCTATCAAGATTTTCTTCCAATTCAATTTGATATACATGTTAAATGCACACATAAAATCTAAACTCCATAACATTCATAAGTTCCCGCCTTATTCGGCATATTACCATACCATACCAGTATACCACACACTACCTGCAATGCCTAGCCTCCCAAGTCCCACCCTCCCCCGGCCGCCCGTGCTTGACTAGATCGATCATGCTCTCGAAAGAACATACAGTTCAAATAATCCATATAACATAAACAACCTAGATCAAACCTAATCCAACTTCAGATTAATTTGGTGCAATAACATAAATTTCAATCATTTTTCCCAAATCATAATAAGGGGCATAAACAAAGCAGTTTAAGTTTCTAAACCTTTCTTCATTAACCCAGAAACATAAACACATCCACATAAAATGGAAAGAAAAAAAAAAAGGGAAATCAATGGAATTGAAAATTACCCAAAAAAAGCTGGAACATCATGGTAAAAGGGATCACGAACAAGTGTATCCATAACATCAAACAGCAAAATGGGCAACGTTTTCTTCTCAATTGCAGCAGAAGAATCAACAATGGTGCTAAAATTGGAGCAATTAACACTATCTTTCATGGTAATTGAACTTCTTGAGTTTGACTTTGGTGGGTCTAAAGAAAATTTAAGAGGGAAAGAAATTGTGGGTTTGAAAAGAAGTGCCATTTTTTTTGTGAAATTAATTAAATTTAAGAAATTTTGTGTTCGTGATTTTTAGTGTATGAGATTCAATCAAAGAAGATGAAGAAAGAAACAAGAGTATCATGGACAAATTTATAGGAAATTGTGGAAGAGGATACGGGAGCAGTGGAGTATCAACTATTCAAATCTTTATTTATTTATTTAATTAATGGAGGATAGATAATCACAAATCACACTTTTGCGTGTAAATGGCAGTGTAGGCTTGTTCTTTTCAACTTAAAAAAAAAAATAATATTGTTCAGTAAAATTAATTTCAGTTCAGTAAAATTAATTTCAGTTCACTAAAATTCAGTTTTCTTAAAGAAGAATTACAATAGAAAATCAGTAAAAATAATTTCAGTTCAGTAAAAATAATTTCATTTCAGTAAAATTAAGTTCAGTTGAGTAAAAATAAGTTCAGTTTAGTAAAAATAATTTCAATTCAGCAAAATTAAACAGGGCCTAAGACTGTAAGAAAGTGGCGCAAGATTAGAGTTTGTTTTATTCGCCTTATTTTTGCTACGGATTACTTGTATGATTTTATTTTTCTAATTTTTAGAGATTTAAATTTAATTACAATTATGTAAACAAACATTATGAAATTATCAAAATTTATAATTTTTATTACGTAATCTGTTGTATCTTGCGATGTATGTACAATCGATTATCATAACTAATTTGTTTTGCTTCTTTGCACAAAATGGGAAAAATCGATCTTCTCATTAGTGCAAAGTAAGATGTTCGATCCGCATGAATGACCAAACTGAGTAAACAAATGTACCTCATAGCATGGTGGAGATAAGTCCTAAATCAGAGTTTGGTAGCCTTTGCAAGAAAAAAAAAATAATAATTTTGAACTTATCCAACCTGATCTTCCTGAAATAGTAAGAATAGAGTAGGTTTTACCCCTACTTATTTTTCCTAAAACTTATTTAATACTAATAAAATTTGATTTTTTACTAAACTTTGTTCCGAAAAAAATTGTGGTTTGAATCAATCATCTATAATCATCAATCAATAATCAATACTAAAACACACACCAGCAATACACGTGTCATTTCCGGATGTGCCCTTAGTTGTTTTTTTTTTTTTTTTTTTTACTATTACTCAGATTTTTTGCCTACTTTTGTTTTAGTTGTGTATTATAAGCTAAAACTAAAAAATGCTAATATCAAATCAACATATCACACACTTTTATTATTCCTTGATTAATTTATTATTATATATGATACTTATTAATTAATAATCTATAATATAGATTACCTTGCATGACATAAAATTTAACCTAGTTGAGATAAATGTGAAATCTCCTTCAAAGTCTAACCCATTTCCAATGAAAAATTATAAATATAAGTCCATTTGTACATAGTTGAGCATCATCAAATAAAAATCTAATTCTATAGACGGGGTCATGAAAAATGGCTTCCATGAGACCATGACGTTTACTAGCTAGCACTTTTGAGAACATGTGTGTCATCTAGCTTGATTAATAAAGTCGTTGTTTTTCATGCTTCTTGTTACAAAGTTTAATTTTTTAAGAGTTAATGATTTTTGCAGAGAGAGAGAGAAAAAAAAAAAAAAAAAAAAAAAAAAAAAAAAAGAGAGAGAGCAAAATCAGAGTAATAGATTGTTGATTGTTCCAAGCAGAGGATTTAAAATTACATAACGATTATAAATTGCCCTCATGATACTCGTGCACCCTTCTAATTAGCACCAAATCCGAGCCAGACTGTTTAATGAAAATTATTGATTCATTGTGATTTTCAATGATATCCAAAATCCTCATGGATTCGGATTATGTTGTCGTTCATGACTTACACCGGATAAGACATAAGAGTTTGAGGTGTCAATTTAAAACATAGGACGAGTTTAATGAGGTTGAGGCCATGTTTGGTAAATGGCTTTTTGGTGGTTTTTTGGTTAGCTTTTGGCTTTTGGCTTTTTTATGAGGTCAAACAGCCAAAAAATGTGTTTGGTAATTGGCTTTTTAGCTAGTGAAAAAGCTGGCTTTTTAGCTAGTGAAAAAGCTGGCTTTTAAGCCAAAATGAAAAAGCTGGTTTGAGTAGCTTTTTTTGTTGACTTTTGGCTTTTGGCCCACAAATTATCTAATAAACAACCAACTACCAACAATTAATTTACCAAACACTTTTATAAATAGCCAGCTTTAACCGCCAATTTCAAAAGCCATTATAAACAGCCAAACATACCAGCTGGTCAAATAAGCCAAGTGAACCAGCCAACCGCCAACAGTCATTTGCCAAACAAGGCCTGAATCATGTCTAATCTATTTCAAAGTTAAGTCGAGCTAAATTATTGTGTTTATATAAGGAAATTTTGACATTTGCTACAAGGAAAAATGCCTCCACTCACATTTGCTACCGTTTTATTTTTATTTTTTATTTTTTATTTTTTTTTATAATTTTGCTACCACCTAAATCAGAGTTAGTTAGAAATTACTACCCCATGCCTTAAACCGTAACAGTTTTTGTCAGTGAGGCCGAACCACCCTCCAGCTACCCCACTGCCACACCCTCCCCTCAACTGCCACCCCTCCCCCTTCCCCCCGCCGACGGCCGGCGCCGGCGACCCTACCCCCCTCCCTTTCCCCCACCCAAGAAGCTAACCCCCTCCCTTTCCCCTTACCACGAACCCAACCCCCACCTCCCTTTCCCCCACCCACCGAAGTCTACCCTCACCAAATTCAACACCCCTCCCCGTTACCTCCACCAAAATCGATCCCCCTCCCTTTCTCCTACCCTTTTCGGCCACCCCTAACCCAAAACCACCATGAGCGAAAACCTAAAACCCGTTAAGGGTGGTTTCGGGCTGGTGGTTTAGGGTTAGGGGTGTCGGGTCACTTCCGATGGGGGTAACGGGGTGGGGGGCTGATTTCGGTGGGGGTTGGCTTCGTGGGTGGGGGAAAGGGAGGGAGGGTTGGCTTGGCAGGTGGGGAAAAGGGAGGGGGTGAGGTCGCTGGCGCCAGTCGAATCTTTTGGCACTGGCCGCGGGTGGGGGGAGGGTGGTTGGGTTTTTTTTCTTTAATTTTTTATTTAATTTTTTTTTTCTTTTTTCAATAAACTTAACGGAAATCCTAATGGATTCCATTAAGGGGTAGTGATTTCTAACAAACTCTGATTTAGGTGGTAGCAAGGTAAAAAAAAAATAATAAAAAAATAAAAAATAAACGGTATCAAATGTGAATCGTGGTGTTTTTCCTAATAGCAAATGTCAAAATTTCCTAGGTTTTAATTAGATCTAATAAATTTAGATAAGTTCAGATAAGTGAAAATCAGGTGAATAGATAAACCTTTAGAATCATGAAGTACCAAAACTAACCATAGCTTAATACTCGAATTGACAGCTCTAATTTACGACTTACTAGTTACGGTTACGGAGTGCAAGTATTATTTTCTTTATTGGTTGGAAAATTTGTTAAAAAAAAACCTTTTAAAAGAACCATTTTGCGAAAAAAAAAACCTTTTAAAAGGTTTTTAGCTAAAAAAAAAACCACCACGTTCATTTTTTTTTTTTTTTTGCGAGAGGAAACCTACTGACTCCTTTGTTGCTCGATGGTTGTGGTTGTATAGCAAAGTAGAGGGCAGCATACTGAGGTGAATTGCTACCCTGATGTGGGTTGCTTGGCGTTGTAGAAATCTATCCATATTTGAGAATGAACAGCCTGATGCAGTCATGCTTGCGGCTGGTTTCTGCAGACTTGTCGAGGATTACACTGAATATGCAAAGCGAGTTTTTCTCCCTGGTGCTGCTAGTGTGGAAGTGTCCTCTGCAAGGGTGCATCAAAGCTAATGTTGATGCTCATGTACCCGTATTGGGTAACACTGGACTGGGTGTTGTCTTTAAGGACACTGATGGTAAGCTGGTTTTGACAGGAACGAAGGCAGTAAGCTCATCAAATCCGGAGTGCGTCAAAGCTCAGGCTGTTCGATACGCACTTCAGTTGGGAATTCAGTTTGGGTATGGGAATTTATGGATTGAAGCGAATGTTGTGAATGTCATTAAGGCTATTTCTTCCAATGCCAATGGTCATGCCCTGATTCATGTCATTTATGATGATATTAGAAAAGATAGAGCGTGGTTTAATGTGTGTTTATTTTCGCATGCTAAAAGGAGTTGTAATTCGGTTGTTCACCTTATTGCTAGAGGTAATATGAGAGGGAACAATGAAATTTTACGTCTTAGTTCTTTTCCTCATAGTATTGTAACTCTTGCGGAGATGGACATTTCCGGGGATTGCTAAACGCAACCTAAGTTTACTTAACGTAACCCTTTTTTTTTCATTTTCAATCCTGAAAAACTATAAATTTTTAATTCCCTTCTCTTTACTCAGCATTCTTAATATAGTAATAAGTTATATTATTTTTGTCACATGAGTACACTGTAAGCCACTATATTTTTTAAAAAAATATTCAAAGGTCTAACTGTAGGGAATTATAGGTACTACGCAGCGGAAATACATGAATCATATTCATACAGTACCTAATCCCAAGATCTAATGCATAACAGATAAAGAACATATAATCGTACCTTTGAAGCGTGATTCCACGTGCGATCGAGCAAGAACAATGGGAGATAAAGAACCCCAAGCGTGATTCCTCTACTTGGTCCACGGGCACAGATTAAGACCTCCACTAATGCTAGTTAGTTGCAATTGAACCCTTCAATTGACCTTCTACGGAGAAGTGCGAGCAACGAACCACCATGAACCACCACACGCGCCACCAAGGTGGTCGGCAGTACGGACGAGGGGAGGAGAGAGAAAGTCATGAGTTAGAGAGAGGAATTAGGGTCTTTGGGATAGGTTGCCTTGATGTCAAAATACACTGTGTGTGAATTATGACTGTTTGCCAGCAACCCTAGGCAAGGATCTTATTTATAGATCTCATCTCTAAATAAGAGCCCATGTCAAAAGCCCAAAACCTAATTCCAATCTAACTATGCTAGCCCAATCCAATTCATGATTAGTTAATTGCTCATGAGGCCCATTAATGGGCCTCTTACTTGCTTAACCCAATACCCTTGTTGTGTGACCTCATAGGATCCATTCTAGTAGGCTCTGGATTATTTGACTAGTCCAAAGATCATCTCTCATAGTCTAGCAACAGAGGATGACGCCCCAAAAGAACGAACTTATTATCTCCATAATAGTGATCCTTGATATATCTAGTAATTGCACTTATCGAAGACATAACTCCTTCACTAACAAGGGTACCAACTCAATATAGGCTATGAATGACTTCAGACAAATAATACCCCTTTGTTGCAAATAATAGTTGACGGAGGTACTATATGAAAATGTAGCTACTTTTTCATCCCAACTACATATAATAGCCTCCCGTATTTCATCTTAACAACACAATACAACATTGTCTATTCCACCCCAGCAACACAAAACAATTAACACAATATGAAAATTTTTAGAAAATTTATCCCAAGCGATTTTTAATTTCGTGATATGCATAATTTTTTATGCTTCACTTTGATACAATTACATATAATTAAACATGGATGACATTATCAAATTACAAATAATTATCCCAAAAAGGTAGAAATGTGAAAGAGATTAGGGAAACCAACTTTCGTTAATTAAGTTAAGTTGCTTCGATTGAGTGAAATTGTAAATTTGGATATATGAAATGGAATGTGAGATGAATTAGACTTTGTGATGAATTGAATTGGAGCTCTAAATTTGATGAATTACATATAAATTTTGTTGCTCACAAAAATTTGACGAATCAATTGATTCGGAAATCCGAAAGTATATTGGGTGTTTGGAATTTTACAGAGAAAGGAGAATATCAAGGAAAGAATGAGGAAGGAGGGGCGTATTTGGTTTTTTAGGAAGGTGTGTTAGAGTAAATAAGGGTTGTATTTAGCAATCGTGCTTAATTAATATAAAGCTCTATCGTTTTCTCTCAAAAAAAAAAAACTTAATTAGCCTCTAAATTCTTCTAATTAACCTCTAACCCACCAAATTACTAAATAATTAAATTTAATTAATACATATACATATACATATACATATATATATATAAATAATTAAATTTAATTAATACATATACATATACATATTTAATTAATACATATACATATACATATACATATATATATATATATATATATATATATATATATATATATATATATATATATATATATATATATATATATATATATATATATATAAACCACCACCCTCTCTCCTCCTCCTCCCCATCTTCCTCCTTATTTCTCCCATGGCATCAGCCCCCGCCCACCGGACCTGCTGTCCAATCCCGGCCCCCATTTTCGGCGACCTCCTCCACCGCCAGACAACCCTCCCTTTTGCCCTAATCACCGCCCGACAACCACCTCCTTGATTTAGAAAATTAAACCCTAGAAAATAGATTTGGGGGCCGGGTTTTTAATTTTGTGCATTTTGCTTGCAATTGATGCTTGTTTTGGGTTTGATTATGTATGTATGTGATGGTAGGGTGATTTAAAATCAAATTGCAATCAATTTGGACTTGATTTGAGCATGTTTGAGTAAATAAGAGCCAAAAACTCGAAGGGGTGGTGGTCGCCAACGGGTATTAAGGGGAAAGGTTGGGTCAACCGGCGATGGAGGAAAGTCGCCGGAGGTGCCAGGATTTGGGCGGCGGTCCGATGGTGAGGGGGTTGCTTCCAAGGGAGGGGGAAAGGGAAGAAGAAGGGGAATGGGTGGTTGGTTGGTGGTTGAGGTGGTGGTTTTTTTTTTTTAAGTAATCTAATTATCAACTAATTGGATGGGTTAGAGGTTAATTAGTTAAAACGGGAGAAAATTAGAGTCTATAATTAGGTTAAGGAAATACATTTCCTCTCGCAAAAATAATAAACTTGGTGTTTTTTTTTTTTCACCAAAAAACTTTTAAAAGATTTTTTTTTTCGCAAAATGGTGCTTTTAAAGGCTTTTTTTTTGACAAGTTTTTATTATTAATTTTGTTTTTTTATTATTTATTTATTTTTTTTTTTAAAAAAATGGTATTCTTGTTTGTTTTTAAGACTAGTACTGTGGGTGTACTTCCTAGTTCCTACCCTCCCCATTTTCCAGTTTTCTGGGACTCCAAATCACTCTTAAATCCTCCACTTTAATCTCTCCCAAAAATCAATTGCATAATCTTACATTTTGACCCCAATTATCATCACAAAATTCCCAATTACTCCTCAAATTTTCAGGGATTTCATCAATACCCTGAATCCTCTCTCTTCTTTTTAGGGTTCTATTGATTTGCTAGTTAATCTGTATTCTATCCTGTTATTTCCATACCCTATTCCAAATTTCAGCTACCCAAAACATAAATTTCCCCCCTTTCAATCGAAATCTAATCCAATTGTATTGAATTTCCCTTAAAATTGCTTAAAAACCCTTTTCTTAAATACACCCGATTATATTGGATTTGATCAAAAATGCTGTCTACATCGAGCTCATATATGTTTCCTGTACCTTCATATAATTTGTATACTCGTTCTACTATATTTTCTGGTACTATTGTTTCCAATATATCCAATTCTTGGGGTTTTAAGCAGAGGAAAATCATTTGTTCTTGTATGACACCTTCAAGAAATGTGAACGAGGGTTTTTCCCCTTTTAAATTGAGTGTAAGTGCTTTTATTTTGATGCAAGTTATTGATTTTGTAGTTAGCTATCATTATATCAATTGTGTTTTGGATTAATGATTGTATATATGTAATTATGGTTGTGATTTGATGTCTTTGTCTTTTTACATTTGTCTTTCAGTCCTATTTGCAATTTGCATTTACATGGTATTTGCAAAGGGCAATGATGTAGACGGGATTTGATCCGAGGTCTTGGTCACTTTATCGGATAGGCTAGTAATCTAAATTTGCAATTACATTGTGCATCCCTTTATTTCTGTTCTGTTGTTAAGAATTCCCTCTCAATCTTTGTTTTTTATACTTTTCTTGTTTTTGCTTGTTAGTTACTTTGATAACTCTGGTTTAGTTGTTTTTGTATTAAGTATTTATTTACTTCAGTTTCCAGTAAAGAATTTATTGATTCCTTTTATGCTCTTTGTAATTTTTTTTGCTGGGTTGTAAACTTGGTTGTGTCTGCTCTTTTCTTGGTATTAGGATTCTTCTGATATGAAGATTATTAACTCAATTGATGAACCCGAGGATGATTCGGATGTGCTTATCGAGTGTAGAGATGTGTACAAGTCATTTGGAGAAAAACACATTCTAAGAGGTGTAAGCTTCAAGGTGCAAATTCATTTTCTCCATATTCTTTTTCGTGTGGGGGAAGAGTGTACTACTTTTTGATTCCATTCCTAAAAATGTTTCTTGATCATTACAACTGCTTGTAGATCAGACACGGGGAAGCAGTTGGAATAATTGGACCTTCTGGTACTGGAAAATCCACCATATTAAAAATTATTGCTGGACTTCTTGCTCCAGACAAGGTAAACAATCTTGCTGGGATCCTTTTGTACTTGCTCACTAGCCTTATAAATTTAACTCAAATATCTGAGTACTGACGTACTGTGATAAACAGGGTGAGGTCTATATTCGAGGGAAAAAGAGAGAAGGATTGATCAGTGATGAGGAAGTCTCAATATCTGGCCTTCGTATTGGCTTGGTAATTGTACATTATTATTAATTACGAAGTATTATTCATTGGAGCAGCTGTATAATGCATATGGATGCTCATTTTTGTACTGCTTGATTGACATTTGACAGGTCTTTCAAAGTGCTGCATTATTTGACTCTTTAAGCGTGCGTGAAAATGTTGGTTTCCTTTTGTAAGAGGCTCCTCTCCTCATCAGTTATTTCTTTTGAGAATTTCTTATGGGTTTGATACAATTGCTTACCCACTTTTTACATTTACCCACGGTGAATTAGATATGAAAATTCTAGTATGCCGGATGATAAAATTTCTGAGCTGGTAACTGAAACTTTAGCCGCAGTAGGACTGAAGGTATGTATTAATAATACAAAGAGTAATCTCCTTTTTCAAGAGTCTTTATGGCCATGACAAGCTTGTTCATGTCACTAATTGCTAGTTGGGTGAGGTGATTCTGAGATATACTGAAAAATATTGCTTATGTGCAGGATGTTGAGGATCGGTTACCTTCTGAGTTATCGGGAGGGATGAAAAAACGAGTTGCCTTGGCTCGTTCTATCATATGTGATGTCACAAAAGAAACTGTAGAACCTGAGGTATGTATAATACCCTATGAGTAAACCTTTCACAGGTCCCAATATAATTGGAAGCATGCCATTTAATATCATACTGCTATACTGAATTATATAACATTATCAGTAATGTCTATCACTAATAAGTTCATTAATATTTCTTGAATTTTTTCCGTATTCTTATGGCTGTAAGATCCTATGAATGTACTTGATGTGATATGATGTTTTAGAATTATCCTGTCTTTATGTTTTTCTAGGTTTTTTTTTTTTTTTTTTTTTTTAATTCTTTATGACCATCCAAGATAGAACTGCCCAAATACTGAGAATACTGTTGCGATGGGGCCATAGATTCACTATAGTTCTATTAATCCCTTTGCGGTTTGCAATACAATGGAATTCTCAGGACTGTTTATCAGAACTGGTTTTATTATTTTTAGTATATTGCTGAAAATTTTTATATTGTCCACTTAGCTTGCCCTCTTACAGGCTAATGAACCCAAACTCTTTTCTTCTCTATTCAGTCTCTTTGATACAATACACCCATCTACATATGGTTTCTCTTCTGTCTCAAGCTCAAAATTTCAGGAAGGATTTAGTATAGTCTGCTGTAAGAAGGATTAATTAGGAAAACAGAAGTATAAAAGAGGCTTATGTTGAGATGGAGGCGTGAGAACACCTTAAGTTGGAATGTAGGACATTGAGAATAAGATTGGGTAGAATTGATTTTGTTGGTTTGGGCATGTAAGTTGGACCAAAATATGCGCCGGTAAGGAAAATAGAGATTTGGTATCATGGGAATCTTGAAAGAAGTCGTGGGAGATAAAAAAAAATGAGTTGGATGTAGGAGTTAGGAATGATATGAAGAAATTAGCCTTACATGAGCTTATATCAGAACCTGGAGGGAGAGGATCTTTGTTGATGACTACAAGTAATAAATTCTTGGTTAATGTAGCCATCCGGCCTAACCTCATCATTGGGATTCAGGTTCTGATATTGTTGTTGCTTGTTTAGTATAGTCTGCTCTGCTGGGACATGGCTTGGAAGTTGAAACGTTACCCAGCTGTTACCTACAACTGTTGGTTAAGTTTCCTTACAAATTTCTTGAAATTGTTTTAAAACTCACATGCTCTTCTCCCTATTTGTATGTGCTGCTTTATCAATGTTCTATTTACTACTACTTGTACCATTGTACGTGCTCATTTGTCAACACTATCAAATGTCAAGCCTTGGGTTGTGCTGATCCAGTGGCTCCCATCCCTTATTCACTTCATGTTAAGCATCCTTAGTACTTGATGTCATGTCTGTGTCTTATATACTTATTAATAATAATGTATATGCATGTATGGATATAGGAGCTTTACATGCTTCTTTTTACACATTTTTTTGTCCTGATTTTCAAGTTTTTAGTACATGGTAATAATAAGCTGTATCTGCCTTTATGTGCTACATTTTAGTCCCATCCCTCACTCGAATTTTCTAGAGGCCTCCTTGGGGTTAAATGGCAGTTATGTGTGGCGTAGTATCTGGAGTGCAAAAGCTCTTGTTAAGGAGGGGATTATTTGGAGAGTAGGTGATGGGAAATCAATCGATATATATGATGACCCGTGGGTGGCGGACGAGAATGGGAAGTTCATTCTTTCTTCGAGAGTGGACGGCCTCAAGCTAGTAAGTGATTTGATTGACATTCAATGTAATAACTGGAACTATGAGTTGCTTACTGCCAATTTCAATGCTCGTGATGTGGCTTGCATTATGCAAATTCCGATTAGCATCAGATATCCTAAAGATCAATACACTTGGGCTTTTTCAAGTGATGGTGTGTACTCAGTAAAGACGGCATACTTGCTAGGGAAATCTTGTAATCTTGATGGATTTCATGAGGTCTGGGCTGAAATATGGAAACTTGAGACAATTCCGAAAGTGAAGCATTTTCTTTGGTGAGCATGTACCAACTCTCTTCCCACGCGTGAGCTGCTCCGCTTTAGACACATGTCTGATACTGACTTGTGCCCCTGGTGTTCGAATGTGTGTGAGACTAAAGGCCATGCCTTTTTCTCGTGCAATGCTGTAAGTGACCTTTGGAGAGAACTAAATTGTGAGCCTCTTGTTCCTACTGATGCAAATGAGGAATTTAAGAGCATGCTTGTGCGTTGGTCCAAGCTTGATGCAAAACTTTGCTTGCGAGGTGTAAATCTTTTGTGGTATATATGGGGAAGAAGGAATGACAAGGTATTTAATGCCAAAGAAGTGCCGCACCCAGTTGTGAAAGAAAGAGTTCTAAGACTCTCTGAAGACTGCCTTAAGTACATGAAAAAGATTTATGGGGTAGGTGGCGTGCGTAAGTGCAAAAGCTCGAAGGTTTGGAGGCCTCCACCTGCTGACTTCATTAAGGTGAACTGCGATGCATCTCTTTGTGATGAAGGGTGGGTGGGGCTTGGTGCTGTGGCTCGAAATGCTAGTGGTGAGGTCATTTTTGCAGGTGTGAGAAGAACAAGGGGTGGCTGGCCCCCTGAAATTGCTGAATGTAAAGCAGTGTTGCTTGGACTGAAGCTGGCGCGTAGGTATGGTGTGAAGAAGATTATTGTTGAATCAGACAGCCAAGTTGTAGTCAAGCGTCTCATGAAGACTGTGACTTACTTCTCGGATCTCGACTCTATTCTTGATGATGTTATGTTTTGTTGCAAGGACTTTGATTTTGTTAATTGGTCTCATGTTTGTAGGGATGGGAACTTTGTCGCCCATCATCTAGCTAGATTAGTACCGTTTGGCCTTGAGCAAGTGTGGGAATTCCACTGTCCTCCCTCCATTGCTCCGTATGTACTCATGGACAATTTTTCCAAATCTTAATTAATGGTACTTCTAGCGTGTTTCAAAAAAAAAAAACCTAGATTTTAGCAAAAATGCTTCTATGTGATGGGATTTCACATCAGGTAGTTTGTTTATGTTGACCAGCTTTGTTTGCCAAGCATGCAATGTCAATTCTAGTATTATATATTTTCTTCTTTTTCATCACTTGAAGTCAGTTGTATTAGCGCGAATAGAAAATTGCCATTTCTTTGGCTAAGTAGTTGCTTTGTTTCTTTTTTTGGGGCAGGTGCTTTTGTATGATGAACCAACAGCTGGACTTGATCCAATTGCATCAACTGTTGTTGAAGACCTGATCCGTTCTGTTCATATTAAAGGTGAAGAGGCTGTTGGATTGGCTGGGAAGGCTGCATCATATATAGTTGTAACTCACCAACATAGTACTATCCAAAGAGCAGTTGATAGGTAAATGTCTTTTTCAAACAAATATAATGCATGTGATTAGAGTTTCAATTCATCGTATCTCTGATAATCTTTAGTGATCCAGGCTGATTTTCTTATACGAGGGGAAAATTGTTTGGGAAGGACTGACACATGAATTTACTTCCTCAACTAGCCCCATTGTTCAGCAGGTATTTACCATGGCTATAGTTTGAAATTTATAGTATTTCAGTGTCTTACTCATCTACTGCAGTTGAGATGAGTGAGACTGATAACTACTACGAAGCAAAGTATTTGCAATGGCAAGTTCATGTGTCAGCTAGATTGTACATTGCTTAAATAATACATTAATTTTGTTGCTGCTTGTCCAGTTTGCATCAGGGAGTTTGGAAGGACCGATCAAATATTAGCAAAGGCTTTTTGGAAAACACAAATTTGTTACAAGGAATGTCAAATCATAAAAAAAAGGGTGTTGTCTGTTAGAGAAGATGCTGCCATTGTGTGATTGGTCTGTATAAGATGGGGTGCTCTACAAATAGAACAGTGCAAGGTAACCTGAATTCTTGGAAATGAGAATGGACTGAAGATTGCTTGAAGTCTCGCTCCTATTTTTAAAGATGCTACCTTTACACAGCTTTGGTAATCAACATGAAGGATTGGAATCAAAGTCAAGAATAATGTAGTTTCTTGTTCCTTTGGGTAGCCATGCTTGCAATCAAGTCATATGTGCCTGTTCCTGTGATCTGCATATATTACTGGTCACACAATCTCATTCTTTTGTCAATTTGAATGTTAATTTTTGGGCTATTTAGGGGGGTGGGTGGCATTGTAGGGAAGCATTAGGCTTGTAGTCTAGGAAGTAGGAACTGATTTAGCTTCCTTGAGTTACCTACTTACCTTAGCCCCTGATGTCTTGAATCTCTCAGCAATTAAGCCTCCTAATAATTCAGTAATCTTCAGAATGTATGCAATTTTGCAAAAGCTCAAAGAGTGTAAATTTACAGGTTTATCAGTCATGAGATACAAGTAATACTCCTTTTGTCCCTCGACATGCCGCATTTCTGTTCTAAGTTGTCCTGAACTAAGTTTACTTTCTGGATTTGGTAAGTCAATTTCCAATGTTCTTCAAAAAAAAAAAAAAAAAAAAAGTTAATTTCCAATGTTACCTTCAATTTACGCTTTACTAGAAGTTCGGTAACAAATTTTTTTATTAAACTTCTTTATAAACCTAATCAAATGTAGCATATACTGCAATGGTGCATATTAACTAGAGGGAATACCATTGTCCATTTGTCTCATCATCCAGTGTACACAAAGAGACTTTCAAACATGGTAATTCAAGTTGAAGTTAAAGTTAGCTTAAAGCTATAACTGTACCAATAAAAACATGACTTGCTTTCCTCCCTGGAGGACAAATCAAAGTCATATGAGACCAAACAGATATACAAAAGTTTTGTTCTCTGTACAATGCACCTAAATTTTTGACCTAAGAATATAGTTTCTTGATCGGGGCCAACAAAAGAGAGCGATCAGGGTTGCATAAAAGGTTACTGCAGCAGTTACACAAAAAATCCACACTGATATTGGCCCTTCCTCCATATCATCCCTGAACTTGTCTCCAGGAAGTGCAGGAATTCGTGGAGGTTGGCACTTTCCAGCAGATACCTCAATGCATAAAGCTGGATTTCCAGTAAATGCTTCGGGAAATCTCCAGTAACCCTGCTTCCTTGAAACAAATCCAGAGAGAGAATTGTAGGAAAAATTCAGCGATATTAGCTCTTGAAGGCTTGAAATATTGGCCAAAAGAGGGCCAGAAAGATAATTGTGAGACAGATCAATAGCCCTTAAATTCCACATCTTCTCTAAATCCACAGGAATCTGACCCACCAGAAGATTGTAGGACAAATTAAGATAATCCAAACCATGTAAAGTGAATAGACTCTCAGGTATCTCCCCATTCAGCTGATTATCTGACAGGTCAATTCCCACAGGTGAAAATAGACCATAAGCAAAACTCAGCTCATTTCGATCTATTACCATAACAGAAATTTGGATGATCTTACTTTTAACTGATACCAAACTCCCCTCAGTATTCATGCCACTCATAGCTGCATTGTTAAAACTCTTGCTGACGTTGAATGTACCATCAGGTATAAAGCCAGAAAATCTGTTCCCTGAAAGATCGATTGTTCTGATGAACGGGAATGTAAAGAGCCAATTAGGAAGAGTACCTTCAAACTTGTTTTGAGCAAGTGACAAAAACTTGAGATTCAACCATTTGTTCATTGCATCATTTAGAGGTCCAGAGAGACTGTTAGAGCTGAAATCCACTACTTCCAATGACCTGCATCCGGCTAAGGTTTGGGGTATTTGACCAGAGATCTTGTTGCTGCTAATATCTAGAATCTTCAAACTATTTAGTGCATCAAGCTCTGGTTGAATTTCACCAGAAAGACCGTTGTTGCTGAGTATCAATGCAAGAAGCTGGAAGCACCCGACAATGTTCAAAGGAATGGATCCTGTTAGAGAGTTGTATGAGAGGTCGATGACTTGGAGATACGTCAAATTCCCAATGCTCCCAGGAATAACCCCATTAAGTGAATTGTGAGAGAGAAACAATGCCTGTAGACTTTTCAACTCCGTGATTTTCAGAGGAATGTTACCAGAAAATTGGTTGTGTGACAGGTCAAGAACAAGAAGCCCCGACTTGTCTGTTGTCTCAGCAATTTTGCTAGGAAGAGGACCTGACAACTGATTGTGACTCAAGTCCAAAGCAAGAAGCTTATCCGAGAACACCAACATTGGCGAAATCCCATACTGCAACCCATTGTTGGACAGATTGAGCTGCCTCAAAGCTCGAAGTGAAGACATACAAGAAGGAATCCTTCCAACCAAAGAATTGTTTGCCAAGTTCAGTATGCTAAGTGATTGCACACAAGCATTAAAACAAGGCAATGTACCCGAAATACGATTAGAAGCTAGATTGAGGACCTCCAAAGATTGATGAAACCCATCAAGCTTCCCTGACAAACCATTCTCCGAAAGGTCCAAGTACTTGAGAGACTCCAACCGGAACAGACTTTCCGGTATCTCCCCTCCAAACGAATTCGACCCCAAATCAAGTCTTTCAAGAAACCTCGAAAAATTACCAACCCACATTGGCAATTTCCCTCCCAAATACCTATTACCATTCAATGTAAGCTCCCTCAAATGCTTCAACCTCCTCAATGAATCAGGAATTAACCCTCTAAGACCATTATGACTAAAATCAACTACCCTTAAACTCAAAACACTTCCCAAACAAGGTGGAATCACAGAAGTAAAATTATTATGAGACAAAACAAGGGTTTGAAGAGAAAATAGGTTGCATATACTATGACTAATACTCCCAGACAAGTTCATAGAGCTTAATTCCATAGAAATGACCCGACCGGTCCGGTTTTCACAGGTAATGCCGGTCCAATTGGAGCAATTGGACCCGACCCATGAAGCCAAACCCGGACCCGGGTCAATAATTTTTGGTTTGAACTCACTGAGTGTAGCTTTATCTTGTGGGTGAACATCAACAGCTGCAACTACACTAGGGTTTTCCAATATCAACAACATATACAACAAAAACGGCAAAAAAATCCTACAAAATTGGAAAAATCTGCAAAATTTTAAACCCTTTTTAGCTTCCATTAAAATGAACAAACTTGGAAGCTTAATGGGTCCCAAAAATTAAACAAAAAACCCAAAAAAAAAAAGACAAAAAACTAACAACCCATTTATTATAATCTTCAAACAAAGATAAAGATAAGGTCTTTGAGACTAAAAATTGAAACCCATTTAAAATTTTTGGTAAAAATGAAGTGGGTTTTTACCAGAAATAGGAGATGAGAAGAGAGAAAGAGAAGACCTGAAGAAGTAGCTGAACTGAGGTTGAAGCTGAAGCAGAGGAAGTGAAGAAAATGAAGCTCATGTGACGAGGAAGAGGAACAAACATTCTTCTTTGTTGTCTACTTTATTGAAATTGGCCATTTTCAACAACATAATTACTAAATTAGAGAGTATAATCAAATGTGTAACGGAAAATTAAGCTCAGTTTCCAAGAAAAGGAAAGTGTAAATTAATTAATGAGGGGGGAATTATGAGAAATTCTGGGCATTTATTAGTAGTGATTAATTAATAAAGGGTAGAGGTAATATTTAATGAATAGTGAAATATTCTTTCTTTCGGCAGCTTTGGCAATTGGGAGGGTCCCTTTTGTCTTTGCTTTGTTCTCTGTAAATTGGTTTTAGAGACTCTGAGTTGAGTGAGGTGTGTGAGTTGTAAGCCCCTCATCGGATGTGAAAATAAAAGTTGTGTGTAAAGAGCATCTTTTGCTTTCTTTACCCTCTGCGTGATGTTCACGCAGCTCGGATATGGATACCGTAATCTTACGAGTTAGCGATCCTCACATTATAAAAATTGTGACTCTATTTGTACTCTATGTTATGAACTTATGATTGTGTATTTTTTATAATCAACCAAGCATTTTCTAAGTCCTAGTATTCATTGTACTAATAGCGTTACGGAGTACTAATATAGAGTAAACTTAATTATTAGTAGAGTCATTACGGAGTATTCATTGTAAACAAAATTTATTGAAGAGTGCCTAATAACACAAAATGAGCTGTAGTATTCTAACGAGGATTTATGTAAAGTACTTTATTTCTCCTATAGAGAGGTAGAAAACATCTCAAAAGATTGAAATTTGTAATGACTAATGAGTAAGGGTCGGTTCAGTTCAGTTCAGTTTAGCTCCAATTAGTTTAGTTCAGTTCAGTTCCTAATTTCTTTTTTTTCATAAACAATTCATTTGAGCCTAGTTAAATTCACTCTAGTTCAGTTCAGTTCAGGCCCTAAGTAAGAATGAAGGATCAATTTGAAATAGTTTTGTGTTTATTTTAGTTTATAAAACATTACACTATTCTATTGTGTTTTTAGATCGACTATTATGAACTATTTTTAGATTTTATAATTCATGTGAAGTATATTTTTAAATGGTTGATCAGAGAGGGTGATACACTCCTTAAGTGTGGCTGACAATTAGCATGAAAGTGCATTGTTCATGAACCAATTACTTGGGGTAGTTATAAGAAACATACAGAGTTATTTATTTCAAAATTTTAATCAATCTGCCTAGGTCACTTCAATAGCTATATGTATCATCAAATTGATTTCATATGGGTTAAAAATAGGTTGATTACAAAATATAATGTACCATGATTATTTATGTATGAAGATCGATTTAGTTCTTAACTGAAATAGTAAATCGCTTAAATTTCATAATTTTATGCAAGGTATTAAGGAAACTAATGACAATGGAGAAAAATATAACATGGACTACAATTTAAGGGCCTGTTCTGATTGACTGAACTCAGCTGAACTGAACTGAGCTGAACTGAACTGAACTGAACTTATTAATTAGTGATTTTTAACTACGGATTAGTGATCTTTGATTATTTATTACTATACATATGTGTATATACAAATGTACAAATTAAAATATTTACGAAAAATATACTATATAATTATAATTATAAAATGTATGGAAAATATAATATAAAATGTATGAAAAATATATTAAAAACTTGAAACCTCTAAACATTTTAAACACATATACTATTTAATTTAAAAGTAAAATAGTATTAGGGCAAAAGAACACAAAACACTTACATGTATCTAACCCATTTAAACAAATTTTTAAAAAAATAATATTAAAAAAAAAAAAAAAAGAACCAACAAGAAAAGCTAAAATTTGCTACGGCCCAACACCCTAACCCACTCTCTTTTCCTTTAATTAATAACAAATCTTACAAATAAAGAATTAAAGATACTCTAACCCCAAATAAAGAGAAATATGTATCAAAAAAATAGAACCATTTGAACAATGAATTGTATCAATATTATTATTGTTATTATTATTATTATTATTAATTATTGATGATTATTATTATTATTTATTGATTATTATTATTATTATTGTTATTATTATTATTATTATTTATTGATGATTATTATTATTATTTATTGATTATTATTATTAGTATTATTATTTCAATTATTATTGTTGTTATTATTATTATTGTTGTTGTTGTTGTTGTTGTTGTTGTTGTTGTTGTTGTTAATATTATTATTATTATTATTATTATATTATTATTATTATTATTGTTTTTGTTGTTGTTGTCGTTGTAATAAGAGCTTAAAAGAATGAAATTTGGCTTTATATCATTAGCAATATCATTAGACATAAATTAAGAGCTGAGCTGAACTGAACTGAACTGAATTTCAACGGAACAGAACAGACCCTAATTGTACCTTGAAAGCATATAAATTACAAAAGTAATTTATTTTTTTTAGTACCATTGTGTATTTTGAACTTAAATTTAAACACAAAACACACAAGAAAATTCAAGTTTATCAAGTTGATAAACTTGTAATACAAATCAAGTGACCAACTAGTACACCGTAATCCATTATACAAACCAAGTGACAAATTTGTTCTAGGGTAATATTGCTCAATGTTACAATAACATCAGTCCTGTTCACTTCACCTTATTTTTACTGAACTGAACTGAAATTATATTTGTTGAACTTAAATTATTTTTACTAAAGTGACATTATTTTTGTTGAACTTAAATTATTTTTACTGAACTGAAATTAATTATACTAAACTGAAATCATTTTTGCTGACTTGTAATTATTTTATTGATTTTCTTTTATGTTTCCTACTAAAATTATTTTTACTTAATATTAATTTTTTTTTAAGGCAAAGTGAACAGAGCTTTATACTCACACGGAAAATCACTATTATTCCTGTCAAAAAAAAAATCACTATTATGTTGCCATGTTGGCAGTTTGACCCACAATATTACTCTACTAATTAAAATTTACCCTAAAAAAAAAAAGAAAAAAAAAAAAAAAAACTAATACCTACTTGATGAATTCGCCACCATTGAAGAGCACCAAATCCATCCACCTCTTTGCTGTTGCAGATGGCCAAAACCAATTTGATTCTGGGTTTAAAGTCACTCAAAACGGGTAAATTTTCTTTCTTTCTCTCCTACCCAGAAATTTCTACCTTTCAATTTCACTTTCGAAATTTTGATCATTTTAATTCTGCTAATAAAACCCAATTCTTGTATAAAATTTCTGCAAATGGGTTTCATTCTAATTCTATTATTAGCAACTCTGAAAGTAGTGTAACTAGTTTTGAATACTCCAAAAACATATTTGATAAGTTGATTGATGATCGCCCTTTACCTCCCATTGCCACATTTACTTCAATTTTGAAATCAATTCTTAGAGTTAGACATTATTCTGCTGCAATTCCCCTCTTTAAGAAGTTGTATTTGTTGCATGATCAAATTTTGCCTGATTTGTGTGCTCTGAACATGAATATTGAGTGTTATTGCCGCTTAAATCAAGTCAATTTGGGTTTTTCTCTTCTGGGTAAAATCATCAAGCTAGGTTATGAGCCTGACATTCGAACATTCACCAATTTGATTCATGGATTAGGTTCAATCAACAGCAGTGTTGATGCTGTTAAGCTTTTTTACAAAGGTATTGATCTGGGTTTCCAGCTGGATTTATATACTTATGGAGCTTTAATTAAGTGTTTGTGTAAAACCGGGCGAAATGCTGATGCATTGAAGTTGCTTAGGATGAGAAGACTAATGGGTTGCAAACCCGATATTGGGATATATCATATGGTTATGTATGGATTTTGTAAGGACAATCTATTGCCTCAGGCTTCGAAACTCTTCTCTGAAATGATCAGTGATGGTGTCTTGCCTACTGTCACCACTTACAACCTGTTAATATGGGGACATGGTAAGTTGGGGCAATGGGATGAGTTATGGAGGTTATTGCGAGAAATGATTGATGCCGGAATTTCACCTAATACATCCTTGTATAATATTTTAATCGGTAGGCTTAGTAAAGAAGGGAGGATGAAAGAAATGGAGCGTGTTTTTGATATGATGATCGATTCTTGTCATGTTCCAAATACTGTAACTTACAGCTCGTTGATCGATGGATATTGTAAGAATGGTTTGATTGATAAAGCAAGGCAGACTTTTGACACTATGCTTGATATGGGTTGTACACCTAATGTTGTAACCTACAACTCCTTGATTGATGGATATTGCAAACAATGCCGGATGGATGAAGCACTACAGATTTTGGATGCTATGCTTAGTAAGGGTTGTGCACCTGATGTTGTAAGCTACAGCTCCTTGATTTATGGATATTGTAAGAATGGTTTGATCGATAAAGCAATGCAAACTTTTGACACTATGCTTGATATGGGCTGTACACCTAATGTTGTGACCTACAGCTCCTTGATCGATGGATATTGTAAGAAAGGTTTGATCAATAAAGCAATGCAGACTTTTGACACTATGCTTGATATGGGCTGTTTACCTGATGTTGTAACCTACAACTCTTTGATCAATGGATATTGTAAGGAAGGCTTGATCGATAAAGCAATGCAGACTTTTGACACAATGCTTGATAAGGGTTGTACACCTGATGTTGTAACCTACAACTCTTTGATCAATGGATATTGTAAGGAAGGCTTGATCGCTAAAGCAATGCAGACTTTTGACACTATGCTTGATATGGGTTGTACACCTGATGTTGTAACCTACAGCTCCTTGATCGATGGATATTGTAAGAAAGGTTTGATCGATAAAGCAATGCAGACTTTTGACACTATGCTTGATATGGGCTGTTCACCTGATGTTGTAACCTACAACTCTTTGATTAATGGATATTGTAAGGAAGGCTTGATCGATAAAGCAATGCAGACTTTTGACACTATGCTTGATATGGGCTGTACACCTAATGTTGTGACCTACAGCACCTTGATCGATGGATATTGTAAGAAAGGTTTGATTGATAAAGCAATGCAGACTTTTGACACTATGCTTGATATGGGCTGTTCACCTAATGTTGTAACCTACAACTCTTTGATTAATGGATATTATAAGGAAGGCTTGATCGATAAAGCAATGCAGACTTTTGACACAATGCTTGATATGGGTTGTACACCTAATGTTGTGACCTACAGCTCCTTGATCGATGGATATTGTAAGAAAGGTTTGATCAATAAAGCAATGCAAACTTTTGACACTATGCTTGATATGGGCTGTTTACCTGATGTTGTAACCTACAACTCTTTGATCAATGGATATTGTAAGGAAGGCTTGATCGATAAAGCAATGCAGACTTTTGACACAATGCTTGATAAGGGTTGTACACCTGATGTTGTAACCTACAACTCTTTGATCAATGGATATTGTAAGGAAGGCTTGATCGCTAAAGCAATGCAGACTTTTGACACTATGCTTGATATGGGTTGTACACCTGATGTTGTAACCTACAGCTCCTTGATCGATGGATATTGTAAGAAAGGTTTGATCGATAAAGCAATGCAGACTTTTGACACTATGCTTGATATGGGCTGTTCACCTGATGTTGTAACCTACAACTCTTTGATCAATGGATATTGTAAGGAAGGCTTGATCGATAAAGCAATGCAGACTTTTGACACAATGCTTGATATGGGTTGTACACCTAATGTTGTGACCTACAGCTCCTTGATCGATGGATATTGTAAGAAAGGTTTGATCGATAAAGCAATGCAGACTTTTGACACTATGCTTGATATGGGCTGTTCACCTGATGTTGTAACCTACAACTCTTTGATCAATGGATATTGTAAGGAAGGCTTGATCGATAAAGCAATGCAGACTTTTGACACAATGCTTGATAAGGGTTGTACACCTGATGTTGTAACCTACAACTCTTTGATCAATGGATATTGTAAGGAAGGCTTGATCGCTAAAGCAATGCAGACTTTTGACACTATGCTTGATATGGGTTGTACACCTGATGTTGTAACCTACAACTCCTTGATCAGTGGATATTGTAAGCAAAGAAGGATGGATGATGCCATGCGTCTGTTGAAAGAGATGTCTAGTAAAAGGATAACGCCTGATGCAATCACTTAAATCACACTTATTAATGGATTTTGCAAGGTCAGAGACGAAGTCAGAATCGCGCTTTCTCTTTTTGTAAGATAAAAACTAGTGGTGATGTTCCTAATCTTGTCAATTATAATATCCTGTTACACGGTCTTTGCAAAGACCATCAGCCTAAAGATATCTGTCAAACTCCTTAGGGAAATGATCGATCACATAATATTTCCTAGCAAATTGTCACACTTAAACGTGTAGCTTAGTTTTATACACAGAATAAGTTCAGAAAGTTCTGTGTAAGGCTGGACTTGTAGCTGAGGCTAGAGGAGTTAATCTAGATGTTGAATGCGATTGGCTGTTTGCGTGCATGACTACTAACCATCAGCAAGAAGGTACTGCGATTTAACGGCTAGAAATGATGGTTCAAAGTGGGTCCAGTGTACTCCTAAGTTCTTCCTTGATAGGTGACTTATTGACCTGTGTTGGATTGTTAACTCAATCATTAATACAAGGAAAATTTTTAAATTAACACCCAAAAATGTATCCATTTTTAAAATAACCACCCGTTTAATTTTTTTTTTTATTTTATTTTACCACCTCTTAAATTAAAAAACTACTCAGACTACCACCCATTGCAAAATTCGGGTGGATTTCTTGCATGTGGACCTACCCAATGGCTAGCAACGGCTATGTCTAAGCATTACAATCAACCATGTCTTAACTCCACCTCCCCTTTAAACCAGTTTATTAAGTACAAGACAACCTAAAACCAAAAGAAAACAAGTAAAAAAACCAAGAGCTTGTTATCTAAATTGCCACTACTACTGATCATCTTCTTCATGTTACCACTAAGAGTCGTTAGGTGGGGCCCACATAAGAGAAATCCACCGGAATTTTGAAATGGTTGGTAATCTGAGTAGTTTTTGAATTTAAGGGGTGGTAAAATAAAAATAAAAATTTAACGGGTGATTATTTTGAAAATTGATACATTTTCGGGTGGTAATTTAAAAATTACCCTTAATACAATGAATTCCCCAAATTCATCTTGAGATAGATATCTAAATCTTTGAATCTGAAGTCTTTCAAGGGTGTGGCAGAAGAAGTACCAGTTTAGTATATGTGCCAGAAGTTGCATGGTTATTCAACTACTATCTGCTTGAAAGAAATTTTTATGTGACTAATTCATTTTTTGTCATCCTCTTTGAATTGAAGCATCAAGACAATTATAGATGTACTTGACTGCTCCTTTAAACATGTTGTGAGAATAGCCTATAAGCAATAGCAGTATACATGCTCTGTTTACTTTGTACATACCACTCTTAGCCTTCAGCCTAAGTGCTACAATCAGCCTACTCGTACTAAAATGGCGTTTTCATAAATTTCCCTCCATACTGCTCTTCTATGTCGTCTTCAGGCTTAGACTCTTAGTCTTAGAATGGAGGGATATATCAAATACGTAGTATAAAGTACTAACAACTCAATCTCCGTACTTCATGAGTATATCTTTTGAAGTAATACGAGTAGTCGAGTACAACATCATATACACAAGCTCTTTTTAAATTATTTTAGTCAAACTGTTCTAATCTTGTACTCATGAGTCATGACACTACAAATTGAATCAAATTGAGCAATAAACTCCATCAACAAATAACAAATCTACGCCCCACATCTTAAAAAGTCCACTAAATTTTGTTGTTTTTTTGACTCTTTTCTAAATCCCTAATTTTATCTTCTTCTACAAATTAACACCCTATTTCTTTGGACATTACTAGAAAATAAATCAGATAATCTCAAATTACAAAATCTAGGTCAGAGAAAACCAAAATCACTAGATTTGTCATGTTTGTTGGTGGGCTTCTGTGATCAATTTTCCAATGCCTGAACTTTCAATCTCCTTATTACTACTACAGTACTACCCTTCATCTTCTTCTCATCTTCCTCAATTCCCTTGTGTCCCCTTGACTAGCTTAGCCGTCACAAGCGTCAATCACCCGTACTCTATCACTAATTGATAGGAGGGTCCACTGAGATACATACACATACGTCCACCTGTGTTACTTTGTGCTCACAAAACCCATTTCGGCTCAAGGCTTTCCCTTACATGCCGAAAGATAGGCAAGAACGCGCAATTAATTATACTAATTTTTTTTACTTCTATATAATAGTATATACTTTTGACTGTTTCGGGTAGGAAAGAAAATATTGTTAGAATAAACTATGTTCACCCATCCAATGAGGATAAGGGAGGTTAAAGAAAGAATATCAATTGCCATTGAAAGAATAGAGTGGAAACATAAACATCTTCAATTAATAAAACTATAATTGCGAAACATCTTTATCAAACAACTTTAAACAAAACATTATTTCGTAAATTGTCTTAATATATACAGCAAAAAGAATATACTGTATTAAATTCCAAGTACACTTATATCGGAGTACATATATATATCCAATCTAAATACTTCATAAATCTGTATCATTTAAAACAATACGAGTATTATATCATAACACAAACTCTTTTTAAATTTTATAAACCAAACTGTTCTAATCTTGTACTCATCAAAATGAATCAAAATGAGCAATAAACTCCATCAACAAATAACAACAAATCTAACCCCACTTCTTGAAAAGTCTATCACTAAATTTTGTTGTTTTTTGACCCACTTTTTTTAACCCCTAATTTATTTCCTTCTACAAATTAACAAACAGTTCTTCGGACATTGCTAGAAATAATCTCGTAAAATTAAATAATTTAGGTCAGAGAAAAATTCAAAATCTCCAGATTCGCCATGTCTGTTGATGGCCTTCTGTGATCAAGCTTCCATGGCCAAAACTCTCTCTCTTCCTATTACTGCCCTTCATCTTCTTCTCATCTTCCTCCATTCCCTCTTATAATAATTAACTTATTGATTAATCAACAATTCTCCCAATTTCTAGGAAGATATCAAAACCCTCACTCAAAATCCCACCAAAATTTCGCAATTCTACAATCTGGATTTTTCTCAGAACCTTAAAAAAATCATACCCAGTTCGTCAAAAATCAATTTTCAGTGAAAAATTGGGGCAAAAAGATGGCTTCTGTATTGGTTTATCATGTGGTCGGTGATCTGACGGTGGCGAAGCCAGAGTTGGTGGAGTTTATGGAGACGGAGACGGTGGAGGCGGCGATAAAAGCGATTGGAGAATCAACAGAGGGAGGAATTCCGGTTTGGAGAAGGAAACCTCAAAAGGGTGTGACTGAAAATAGTGAAATGAGGTTGCAAAGATTCGTGGGTATTCTTAATCCTTTGGATATTGTGGCTTTTTTGGCAAAAGATTGGTGTTTGCAGGATCAGGAGAAAGCTATGAAAACCCCAGTTTCTGAAGTTGTTGTTCCTAATAATTCACTGCTTAAGGAAGTGGATCCTGCTACAAGGTTTGAATTTTGATTTGATTTTATTTAATTTTTCAAGTTTTTGTTGTGATTGATTGTTTTAATGTACCTTCATTGTGAGATGTTTTGGTTTACGAGCTAATGATGTAGACATGATTCGATCATAGATATTGTATCCACAAACTGATCTAGTTGGCATTCCACTTATAAGTTTGCTTTTTATTGTCTTTTGTTCCAATCATTTGTTAGGTTTCATTGATTTTATTTTGTAAAGACCAAACAATGATTACTGTATACTAGTCACTTAAGGTGGTGTTGTACTGTTGTATATATGATTTGATCCAGTATACCACCCCAATGCTTTTAAGGAACTCAAGTACTATGTAGTTGGCAATTTGACATCCACTAATAAGTGTGCCTTTTATGATGCAATAAATTGTCTGATTTTATTTAATTTAATTTTAGAGGCTATTTTGCAATCCTCGTTGCTTGATGTTAAGTCAGGGCTTGGTTTGCTCAACACTTAATGTAGTATAATTTTGAGACATTTTGAGTTGACAATCTATATTATGAAAGTGTCATGTTCGTACTCTCCTTAGATCTGTTCCTGGTTTACTTGTCCTGGATGGTTTTGTTAATTTTGTTTATGTGATTTGCGTCATCAATGTATCAAGTAAATAAGGATTGTTTCTAGTTCTAGTTTGATACTATTGATCAGTCCTAGTTTATTTCAAATTTGTTTGAATTTTCTATTTTGAAAAGGACTTGCATCTATAGTCTCACTCAAGGCTATTGGAGTTTTGGGAGCAAAGATTGGGGGAAGCTTCATCAATTCTTGTTTTGATTTAGAGTGCTAGAATTGTAACTTGATCCTGGATTAGATCTCATGCAAATGACTTCAATTATTATTTGAGCATTTTCTAGAGAGAATATCAATCAATCAATCAAAGCCTTGATCCCATAAGTGGGGTCGGCTACATGAACCGTAAGTGATTATTAAGTGTAGTCATCGACAAAAATCTTCCTCCTCCATCTCCTACAATCCAATGCCTCATCCTCATGTAAATCCATATACTTCATATTCTTCCTAACTCCTTTCAATTAAGTCATTTTTGGTCTCTCTCTCTCCCTCATTTAACCCCACCATGGCCCCACTCTTCGCACTGGTGAACCCTCGGGTCTCCATCTTACATGCCCAAACCAGCGCAGACAATTTTCCCTTAGTTTGTCTGCAATACCTACACCCCTACTTTCTTGCGAATAACCTCATTTCTGAATCTGTTCTTATTTTCTTGCGAAGTATACTATTCTTATTTTTCTTTTTGATAGAACTACTTTTGATCTTCTTTTTGTAGAACTGCTTTTGATCTTCTATTGCTTCTAAACACCATTAATTTGTCTTGGATTGCATATAAAGTAGATCCCTTTGCCATGTTGACCATTTTAGCACAAATGATGCATCTGTCAAATCTGAGTGACATTGGGAATATAAATGTTGGAATAGCTACAGGACACAGTCTGTATCCTTCTGGTTGACTGTAATCATGGAATGATGATGCAGCTTAGGCATGTTGCCTGGATCCTGTGGGGGGGTGGGGGGGTTGTAACAGCAGTTGGTGATGGTTATGTTAACGTTTTTCATGGTTGGTGTATAGCTGTCCGATTTTTGTAGTCAAATGCCCTCTACATATGTTGTCGCTCCAAACAATAACTTTAATTACTCCGTTGTTGAACTCGTGTTGTGTCTGTGACCAATCTTGCTATAACTATTGGCATGGTATTTTTGGCTTGCAAATAACATATGATGCATTTTAATTTGGGAGATATAAGTATACAACTTTAGATATCATACATTATTGCTCAGTCCAGTACTTTTTATGCAAGATAGACCTACCCATTTTGTTTATGATTGTTCATGTTCTTCTTTGTGATCCTGCTTGAGTAACCATATGTTTGATGCACTTCTTGTGTAGACAGTCTAATTTTGTCTATTGACTATTGTAAACATAGTAACTGGGATTAAATTTCTTCAAATTGCACAATGGTTAGTATCCAGCACGTCACAATAAGCCATTTGAACCATTGTATATGGTAAGTTTTAGCTCATGTTATCAATGATCACTTTGAAAGACGAGTCACACTAGAAACTTTTTTTTGGTTTGATCTTTCAATGGGATAACTTATGGCTTAGTTGAGTTTCTAGAGGGTTACTTTGAGACTTAAGAAAATAAGCAGTAGACACCCATTGCATCTGTGCTAAAATACTTGAATTAAACTTCAAAGTTTAGGATGGTTGGCAGTCTTGTTTAGATAATGAAACATCAGGAGATTATTTGTGTTAAGTCCACAGTCTTGTCACATTATCACTCTCAGAAGGATTTATATATTTAATGTATTATTGTATGGATAAGTTGGTTTATAAGTGTAGACAGTTGCTTCTGCTCTCCATTCAAACATGACTGAGTGCTCAGCTTATTGCTTGTCCACTTAGGATGATACTTTAGACCTGCCTTTTTTGGAGACCTGGATGAATTTTAATAGACAGAATTGTTAGAAGCTGTTGCATACATGTTAGAACTTAGAATAGTTTAACTTTACGCAGAATAAAAAATGCACAAAATAGGTGTGCAAAATTGCTCAGAGAAGCCTTTACCTGCACTCGCAAGTGAATTTGCCAAGAGAAGCAGCTTTATGATCTTTTGATGCACTTATTTATGTTGCACAAGAAACTTGTAGTCCAGTTAGCCACCTCCCTCAGCCTCATTTGTAGATAGGAAGAAATCGATTACCCATTAATAGGGTCAACACTCAGCAATTGGATCTATTTTTCCACCACAATGGGTTTCTTGGGTTAATACTCGCTTTATATGCCAAAAAAATCATGGGGGGGGGGGGGGGGGGAATGGGGGATGCTATTTTTGTTCTTGAAAAACCCAGAACAGCATCTACAGACAATAATAAGAAAGAATTTGTTTCAATGTATGAGATTGTAGTGTAATATGGTGGAATTTCTTGGAGCTGTTTGAGACTGCTTGTATGTCTCTAGTAGACATTGTTGGTTACTTGATTTTTACATAAGCTTCTGCTGCTGCTTCAAACAATCGAGATATATTTAGTTTTGTTTTGATTACTCATTTATCTTGTTTAGATTACTTGATCAAGTGGGAGTACGCAATATTAATCACATATATCTTGCATTCTTATAAATTGAAATTCATGCAATGTTTATTTTTTTATTTTTTATTTTTTTTTGGAAATAAAAAACTCTGATTTGGCAATTTATGTCAGCTACCCTGCCTTATTTCTATTTCACATTGAGCTCCATATAAAGAATCGTTTAATATTGTTTACTTATGTTTTTCATTGTTTATTATGCCAAGATTGATAGATGCACTGGAAATGATGAAACAAGGTGTGAAGCGTCTTCTTGTGCCAAAGAGTGTGGTATGGAAAGGTGTGAGCAAGAAGTTCTCAATTCTTTACAATGGAAAATGGCTAAAAAACATAGAGGCAGGGAGTAATGCTAGTAGCATCGCAAATCTCAATCGCCCTTCCTCATCTACCGCCAATATCAGCAAAACAAAGTATTGTTGTCTCTCTAGAGAAGATGTTGTTCGTTTTCTCATTGGCTGCCTGGGAGCACTGGCTCCTGTTCCTCTCTCTTCCATCTCCTCTCTTGGAGCAATCAGTTCTCATTATTCCTCCATTGAGGCCTCCCTCCCTGCTGTTGAAGCCACCAAGAAGCTGCCTCACGACCCAAGTGCGGTTGCAGTTGTGGAGTCTACTCCTGATGGTGAGCATAAAATCATAGGGGAAATATCAGCATGTAAACTATGGAAATGTGATTACTTAGCTGCAGCATACGCTCTAGCCAATCTCTCTGCCGGGCAGTTTGTTATGGGTGTTGAGGATAATATGTCACCTAGGTCGGTTCCTGATATTGGAGTTAACTCCACTGTCAAAGGAGACAGTAACGGAACTAATGGGAGTGGTTCAATGAGGCTTAGGAGATTTAGCAGTAGAAGCATCGGATTTTTCGGAAACTCTGTTAGCCCCAATTCTGGGGCTAGAAGTATGTATAGAGGAAGAAGTGCTCCTTTGACATGCAGAGCTACAAGCTCGTTGGCTGCTGTTATGGCTCAGATGCTCTCTCACCGGGCAACCCATGTTTGGGTAACTGAGGGTGAAGATGATGTTTTAGTTGGCGTTGTTGGGTATGGGGAGATCATGCATGCCGTGACTAATAGACCACCACCACCACCATCAACTGTCTCTACAAACCAGTAAATTTTGGGACGATCTTCTGATTCTGAATCATTTTAGTAGTTGCAACTACATCGTGTTCTTCTAGAATGGTTCCTAGTATGGTTACACTTGTTTCACTCTATATCTCAACTCTATACCTTGGGAGCCTTATGTTGTAAAGAACGATTAGTAGTGCGGGAACATGCTTTCTTGTAGCTGAATGTTTTGCCGTTAGGCTTGGTGAGATTTGGATTATTTATTTGTTTATATACTCTAATCGAATAAAAACTTGGGAATTCTCCCATGATGTTGAGCATTGTGAACCTTTAGAGATTGCAATTTCAGCATTTTTGTATGATTCACCTTGCAATTGTGTTTTTTACACCTTACGATTGTGTTTTTTTTTTTTTTTTGAAAGACCTTGCGATTGTATTTTTGAATTAACTTCATGTTTTTTATTTTTTATTTTTTTTTTCTATTTACTGCTTTGAACATTAATATATGAAGTGAGATATAGAGTGAAAAAACTTAATGTCAAATGATAAGCGTTTCTAGCTTGGATCTGCCATGCTCGGTTTCTACCTTGGATCCATGCTCGGTTGTTAGCTTGGATTGGGCTCATGCAAAATGAACATTTTTGCCTACGATTGTCAAAAAAAAAAAAAAAAAAAAAAAAAAAAAAAAAAAAAAAAAAAGAAAAAAAAGAGAGAGAAGATTGTAGAATGGTTGCTCTAATTTTATTGAGTTAAGCACACAATTAGGTACTCAATTGTTAAAAATTTCACCTTTTAGGTACTCAATTATTTTTACTTTGCTTTTGGGTACTGAGTTAAGAAATCAGGCCAAAAAAATTAAATCAGCCAAAGAATTCAGTACCTTGGGTTAAAAAATTTAGTACCCTTGGTTAAGTATGTGGGCCCCACCCGATTAAAAAATTCGCAGGTCAACCCATTTTTTTCCCTTTCTTTTTCTTTATTCCCCTTTTTGCTCCTTTATTCTTTCCCATTTCTGGAAACTTTGCTGCGAACGTCGAAGAACAACGAGTAACCTTTGTGCTCGAATCTGGGGAAAACGACACCAAAAGCCGCCATTTTTTTTTAGGTAAGCTCAATTTCTCATCGTTTATGTTGTTAATTTGATATAAATTTTGGATTTTTTGCCCATTTGTTGATGTTTGTTGCGACCTAGGGTTTTCGAATTTTGGGGTTGTTTTTGAACAAATTGATGATGTCGATTGGTTGTGGTTTTTGTGTTAAATTTGGGTTTTCGAATTTTTTTTTTTTTTTTTTTTTTTTTTTGACAAATGGTTTTGGATGAATTCGTTAAGCAACAATGGCTGATTTTGTGGCTGGACAGAAGAAGTCAATGGCTGATTTTGTGGCAGAGTTGAAGTACCAGCAGCAGCCCTTTTGTTTCTGGTTTTTTTATTTTTATTTTTTTTTCTACAAAATCTGGCAAAACCTTGCAGAATTTATGCCTAAATAACATGCTCAATGAACCTGTTCTGTTGCTGGTTAAGCTGTTGTTTTTGTTGAATTTTGATGAATTTTCTTGCTGTTTTTGATGAATGAATTTTAATGAATTATTATTGATGAATTTTGATGAATTTTCTTGCTGTTTTGATGAATTTTCTGCCAGGTTCATGCCTCTTTAAATAGAGAAACCAACGGCTAGTTTCTTAGTCAAATTTAATACATTTTTTTAAATAAATATTAATTTTTTAATCGGGTGGGGCCCGCATACTTAACCAAAGGTACTAAATTCTTTAACCCAAGGTACTGAATTCTTTGGCTGATTTAATTTTTTTGTCCTCAATTCTTAACTCAGTACCCAAAAGCAAAGTAAAAATAATTGAGTACCTAAAAGGTGAAATTTTTAACAATTGAGTACCTAATTGTGTGCTTAACTTTATTCTTTTTTTCTTTTTTTTTTTTTTGACAAAGAGAACAAACAAAAAAACTAATCAAAAAGACCAAGAAAAAGAAACACGACGGCGACCTTGACCCGCAAGCCAGTGAGCCGGTAAAACCCAGTAACGCGGAACTTTCTGAACCCTACAGGCTGAAAAATTCTTAATCTCATCCCTGATAGCAGTAAGAAGCCACACATAAGAAATATCATCCACAGAATTCCCACTGAGGAAGAAAACCACTTGAGCACAATCCGTGTAAACTTGCAAACGAGTAAAACACTTACGTCTGGCCGCCCTAAAAGCCCACAAGCAAGCTTGGAGTTCAGCCTGCAAGGCCGAGCTTGCTCTGGTGGCCCTTAATCCACCCCCCAACACTTGATCCGAATGAAGTTGGCCTAATTTTATTTGACCACTTGAAGTTGGCCTTTATGAAAACAACAATCATTGTGCGACTTATACCATTCACCATTGTATTATAATTAACTATGTACGGAGTAGCATACATCTGAGTGTATCTAAATAGATATATATAGAGAGGATGGAATTACATAATTACGGATTGTAAAGTACGTAGTCCGAAGACTATCAACCATTGATTTATCAATATGCTATATTTCTAATTTTAGAGCTGTCAAAAGTTGACCCGACCTGAAATACCGACTCAAACCCGATTATTAACCGACCTATCTGAACCCGAAAAAATGGTGACCCAAACCCAACCTGAAACCAACCCTAGACCCGAGTTGACCCGAGTATATGAGACTCGAACCCGAACATGAACTGACCTGGAGATGACCCGACCCGAATGTAACCCGTAAATTATTGACCTGAACCGAACTCGACTTGAACCGAAATTGACCCAAACCCGTTTTAACCCGTCATAACCCGAATTTAACCCGACTTGTTACTAACCTGAGCTAAATTCAACCCGACTCGTTCCTAACCCGACCCAAAATTTAACCCACCCTGTTACTAACCTGAGCTAAATTCAACCCGACTCGTTCCTAACCCGACCCAAAATTTTACCCAACCTGTTACAAACCCGACCCGAAATCAATCCGACTTGTTATTGACCTGACCCAAATTCAACCCAACTTGTTATTGACACGATCCGAATTTTACCAGACCTATTACTAACCCGACCCAAAAATTCAACCCGATATGTTACTAACCCGACTTGAAATCAACACGACTTGTTATTGACCCGACCTAAATTCAACCCAAATTGTTCCTAACCCGATTTCAAATCACCTTAAATGTAATTTAGACCACCTTATTATTATTGATCAAAGCATTTTGTCTAGGGAGACCAAGTCAGTCCAGGCCAGCAAAAGAAAGGAGCATTATTCTCAAATTTAAGAGTTAAATATAGTATATATTTGTTCTATGGTCAAAGGAGATAATTATCTTCCTAAATTATAGACTATAGTTCTCTAGTATATTGCCATATATATATTTATAGACAAAGGAAATAATTAGCTTCATATAAATGATAATTATCTATTTATCATTAGTTGAACCCGAATATGACCTCGCTGGAAATGACCCGACCTAATTGTAACCTGCAAATTTTTGAGTTGAACATAACCCGACTTGAATCCGATAATGACCCGACTTGAAAATAACCCAACCTGATTATAACCCGCAAATTATTGACTTGAACCGAACCCGACTTAAACTCAAGAATGACCCGACTTGAAAATGACCCCACCTGATTATATCCTGCAAATTATTGACATGAAACGAACCCAACTCAAACCCGAAAATGACTCGACATGATTAAAACCCGCAAATTATTGACTTGAATTGAAACCGACTCGAACCCGAGTATTACCCTAACCCGTTTTAACCCGTAAAAACCCGAATTAAATTCGACCTATTGTTCACCCTACCCGAATGTGACCCGACCTGATATTAACCCGACCCAAACCCGATAAGAAGTATGACCCGACTAAAGCATGACCCAACCCAAACCCGACCTGCATAGGTTATGAAATTAATCATTTAATCCGAATAGACCCGACCCGAGTTGACCTGACCCACTCTTACCGACCCAAACCGACTCGTTTACCTGAATTGACAGCTCTACCCGAAACCTCCAAAATTTCTCAAAAAGCGTGGATATTAGTTTTCAATTTTGAAATTTTTTGACTTTTTTTCACCCACATTTAAAAATTGCCGAAATGTTTACCATGGTCCCTAATACCCTCCGAGAGTCCAATTGGCAGGGTGGAACCATCCAATTTGCCTTTAAACGACCAATTTACCAGTTTACTAATTGCACCGATTTCATTAAGTCAAGCCTACCACGAACATTTATGACAACAAATAATGATCACATATAGTTCCAAATGGCATTATATGACCCCGAGATGTTTCTCATACAATTTCAAGACTTTTCGACACCAGGCCCCGAAACCTCCAAAATTTCTCAAAAAGCGTGGATATTAGCCTTCAATTTTGAAATTTTTTGACTTTTTTTCTCCCGGAAATAAAAATTTCCGAAATGTTTACCATGGACCCTAATACATTTTAGGAGTCCAACTGGGTGTGTGGAACCATCCAATTTGTTGTTAAACGACTAATTTACCGGTTTACAACTTGTACCGATTTCATTAATTCAAGCTTATCACGAATATTTATGACAACAAATAATGATCATATATGGTTCCAAACGACATTATATGACCCCGAGATATATTTCCAAGAATTTCAAGACTTTTCGACACCAGGCCCCGAAGACTCCAAAAATTCTCAAAAAACGTGGATATAAGCCTTCAATTTATGAATTTTTTGACTTTTTTTTGCCCTAAAATAAAAATTGCTAAAATGTTTAGCATGGTCTCTAATACCCTCCGATAGTCCAATTGGGTGGGTGGAATCATCTAATTTGCCTTTAAACGACCAATTTACCGGTTTACAACTTGCGCCGATTTCATTAACTCAAGTCTACCACAAACATTTATGACAACAAATAATGATCATATATGGTTCCAAACGGCATTATATGTCCCCAAGATGTATCCCCTATAATTTCAAGACTTTTTGACACCGGGCCCCAATACCTGCAAAATTTCTCAAAAAGTGTTGATATTAGGGCATGTTCTCATTGACTGAACTCAGCTGAACTGAACTGAACTGAACTAAGCTGAACTGAACTGAACTGAACTGAAATGAATATTTTATAAGAGAAGGAAATTAGGAGCTGAACTGAACTGAACTTAACTGAGCTGAGTTGAACTGAACTGAACTGAGCTGAACTGAACTGAATTTCAACATAAGAGAACAGGCCCTTAGTCTTCAATTTTGGAATTTTTTGCCTTTTTTTTCGCCCGAAAATAAAAATTTCCGAAATGTTTACCATAGTCCCTAATATCCTCCAGGAGTCTAATTGGGTTGGTGGAACCATCCAATATGCCTTTAAACGGTCAATTTACCGGTTTACAACTTGCACGGATTTAATTAACTCAAGCATACTAAGAACATTTTTGACAACATATAATGATCATATATGGTTCCAAAAAACATTATATGACCCCGAGATATATCCCATAGAACTTCAAAAGTTTTCGACACCGGGTCCGAAACCACCAAAATTTCTCAAAAAGCGTGGATATTAGCCTTCAATTTTGAATTTTTTTTGCCCGAAAATATAAATTGCCGAAATGTTTACCATGAACCTTAATACATTTCGGATGTCCAATTGGGTGTGTGGAACCATCCAATTTGCTGTTAAACGGTCAATTTACCGGTTTACAACTTGCACCAATTTCATTAATTCAAGTCTACCACGAACTTTTATAACACTAAATAATGATCATATATGGTTCCAAACGGGATTATATGACCCCAAGATGTATCCCATAGAATTTCAACACTTTTCGACACCGGGCCCCGAAACCTCTAAAATTTCTCAAAAAGCGTGGATATTACAATTTTGTAATTTTTGACTTTTTTTCGTCCCGAAAATAAAAATTGCCGAAATGTTTACTATGATCCCTAATACCATCTGGGATTCCCATTGGGTGGGTAGAACTATCCAATTTGCCTTTTAACGACCAATTTACCGGTTTACAACTTACACCGGTTTCATGATTTCAAGCCTACTACGAACGTTTATGACGACAAATAATGATCATTTATAGCTCTAAACTGCATTATATGACCCCGATATGTATCCCCTATAATTTCAAGACTTTTGGACACCGGACCCCGAAACCTCCAAAATTTCTCAAAAAACGTGGATTAATGTCTTTAATTTTGGATTTTTTTTGACTTTTTTCGCCCGAAAATAAATATTGCCGAAATATTTACCATGGTCCCTAATATCCTCTGGGAGTCTAATTGGGTTGGTGGAACCATCCAATTTGCCTTTAAACGACCAATTTACCGGTTTAAACTTGCACGGATTTCATTTACTAAAGCATACTACGAACATTTATGACAACATATAATGATCATATATGGTTCCAAGCGGCATTATCTGACCCCGAGATATATCCCCTAAAATAGCAAGACTTTTCTACTCCAGGTCCATAAAACCTTCGAAATTTCTCAAAAAGCGTGGATATTATTAGCCTTTTATTTTGGAATTTTTGACTTTTTTTTGCCCGAAAATAAAAGTTGCCGAAATGTTTATCATGGACCCTAATACATTCCGAGAGTCCAATCGGGTGTGTGGAACTATCCAATTTAATTTGCTGTATAACGACTAATTTACCGGTTTACAACTGCACTGATTTCATTAATTCAAGCCTACCACACGTTCATTTTTGACAACAAATAATGGTTATATATGGTTCCATACGGCATTATATGACTCCGAGATGTATCCCCAAAAATATCAAGACGCCCGCAAACCTTCGAAATTTCTCAAAAATGGTGGATATTAGCCTTCAATTTTGAAAATTTTTGACTTTTTTTCTCCCGAAAATAAAAATTGCCGAAATGTTTACCATGGACCCTAATACATTTTAGGAGTCCAATTTGGTGTGTGGAACCATCCAATTTGCTGTTAAACGGCCAATTTACCGGTTTACAACTTGCACCAATTTCATTAATTTAGGCCTACCACGAACATTTATGACAACAAATAATGATCATATATGGTTCCAGACGGCATTATATGACCCCGAGATACATCACATAGAATTTCAAGACTCTTCGACACCGGTCCCCGAAACCACCAAATTTTCTCAAAAAGCGTGGATATTAGCCTTAAATTTTGAAAATTTTGTCTTTTTTTTTCGTCCGGAAATAAAAATTGCCGAAATGTTTACCATGGTCCCTAATACCCTGCGGGATTCCAATTGGCTTGGTTGAACCATCCAATTTGACTTTAAACGTCCAATTTATCGATTTACAACTTGCACTGATTTCATTAACTCAAGCCTACCACGAACATTTATGACAACATATAATGATCATATATGGTTCCAAACGACATTATATGACCCCCAGATGTATCCCCTAAAATATCAAGACTTTTCTACACTGGGCCTCGAAACCTCCAAAATTTTTCAAAAAACATGGATATTAGCCTTCAATTTTGGAATTATTTGACTTTTTTTCGCCCAAAAATAAAAATTGCCAAAATGTTTACCATGAACCCTAATACATTCCGGGAGTCCAATTGGGTCTGTGGAACCATCCAAATTGCTGTAAAACGACCAATTTACCGGTTTACAATTTGCACCGATCCGATTTCATTAATTCATACCTACCACGAATATTTATGACAACAAATAATGATCATATATGGTTCCAAACAACATTATATGACCCTGAGATGTATCCCATAGAATTTCAAGACTTTTCGACTCCGGGCCCCGAAACCTCACAAATTTATCAAAAAGCGTAGATATTAGCCTTCAATTTTGGAATTTTTTTGACTTTTTTTTGCCCGGAAATTAAAATTTTCGTAATATTAACCATGGTACGGGAGTACAATTGGGTGTGTGGAACCATCTAATTTGCTGTTAAACGACCAATTTACCGGTTTACAACTTGCACCCATTTACCAGTTTACAACGACCAATTTAATTAACTTGCACCGAACCCGACTTGAACCGAAATTGACCTCAACCCGTTTTAACACGTCAAAACACAAATAAACTCGACTTGTTACTATCCTGACCTAAATTCAGCCCGGCCGATCCGTTTCTAACCCGACTCGAATTTAACCCAACATGTTACAAACCCGACCCGAAATCAACCCGACTTGTTAATTACCTAACCCAAATTCAACCCAACTTGTTATTGACCCGACCCGAATTTTACCAGACCTATTTGTTACCCGACCCAAAAATTCAACCCGATCTGTTACTAACCCGACTCGAAATTAACACGACTTATTATTGACCCGACTTAAATTCAACCCAAATTGTTCCTGGCCCGATTCCAAATCATCTTAAATGCAATTTATACCACCTTATTATTATTGATCAAAACATTTTATCTAGAGAGACCAAGTCGGTCCAGGCCAACAAAAGAAAGGAGCATCATCCTCAAATTTAAGAGTTAAATATAGTATATATTTGTTGTATGGTCAAAGGAGATAGTTATTGTCTTCCTAAATTATAGACTATAGTTCTCTATTATATTTTCATATATATTATAGTCAAAGAAAATAATTAGCTTGATAAAAATGATAATTATCTATTTATAGTTAGTTGAACTCGAATAAGATCTGACTTGGAAATGACCCGACTTGATTGTAACCTGCAAATTATTGACTTGAACATAACCCGACTTGAATCCGAGACTAACTCGACTTGGAAATGACCCAACCTGATTATAACCCGCAAATTATTGAATTGAACCGAATCCGACTTGAACCCGAGAATGACCCAACTTGTAAATGACCCGACCTGATTATATCCCGCAAATTATTGACTTGAATCGAACGCGACTCAAACCTGAGAATGACCCAACCTGATTCTAACCCGCAAATTATTGACTTGAACCAAACCCAACTCGAAACCCGAGAATTACCCTAACCCGTTTTAACCTGTAAAAACCCGAATTAAACCCGATCTATTGTTCACCCGACCCGAATGTAACCCGACCTGTTATTAACCCGGCCTAAACCCGACCCAAACCCGATAAGAAGTATGACCCGACGTGACCTGATTAAAGCATGACCCAACCCAAACCCGACCCGCATAGGTTATGGAATTAATCCGAATTGACCAGACCCACTCTTACCCGACCCGTTTACCCGAATTGACAGCTCTAATTTGTATGATGTAATTCCACCCAAGTGATCCAACAATTGTAAGATAAGCTTCAATTGCTAAAAAAAGTGAGAAAGAAAGAAAGAACGAAAAGACTAAAGAGCATGGTGGAGAAATCGCCTCATGAAAAAGCTTTAATGTCTTATCCTAGCTAAGTTCTGAAAGTTACAAAACAAGATCTCCCAATTTGGAAATACAGCTCCACAATCAACAATAACAACTTTTATGTGTTCCTTAAAAAGGCATAACAAATAATGGCCTAGTTATATTTTTAACAAATTAATTAAAACTTGGAAAATATTACTCAATTTATATGGTTTATATCATGTCTTTTTGCATGTATAAAGTCCCAATCTCAGGTACTACTTACTCTACACATGTCAATTTTGGAACCATTCAATGTAGAATTGGTTCTTCTTGCCTGCAAGTTTGAAAAAGTGAAGAGAGAAATGAAGGTGGAATAGAAAAAGGAAGGTTTGAATATTTTAGAAATAAAATTTGACAAATTTTAAGAAAATACCTTTTTATTAATTTTTGTTAGGTATTGGAACAAGCATAACTAATAGCCTTTTTGTCATATTAAGGTAATAATATACACTGTTTCCAAAAAAAAAAAAAAAAAAAAAAGGTAACAATATACACAATAGCCTTTTTGTGATTACAACTATACAAGTTTAATTCAGGTTGTACGAGTAAACCATTAATTAGCTTGTGAACGAAGATCCTAGTACACTCTATTGGCGCGAACATGTGTGATATGTCATATGTGTGATGCCACATAACATAAGTATAAACATTTATGTTCTCTTCAGCTTAATTTCAATTTTATTCAGTTTCTAATTTTTTTTTTCTCTTATAAATAGTTCAGTTCACTCCAACTCGGTTTAATAAATCAGAACAAACCCTAATTTCTTAGTACTTTAAACCTATGATGATCAAATTGTATTTACTTTATTTGTCCTTTATGACACGCATTCTTTAGTCTCTCTATCTCAACAATAATACAAAATTGTGCTCAAGATTGGGAGTTCCTCTACCATCCTTGTCTTCTTTATTTGTAATTTGTAGACATTTAAAAAATAAAAAATAAAAAAGTTTCATAATATATACAACTTGAATTTTGATGCTAGAGAGAATATATTCAGATAAGAATATTGGTAAGGGGATTATGCTTCTTTTCTTACTCTGTCTTAATCAATTTATTTTTCTACACACTTATGGACAAGTTTATATTTTTGGCTTTAGATGACAAAAATTGACATTGTATTTATTGAATTACATAAAGGTTTTACATAACACATAACTACCACCTGTAATGATACTTGCTTAGGAATTAGGATTAGGATTGGACTATAAGTGAATACAACTATTCCTTACTTCCAAATTTAGATATGTAATGAGAGGAAGTCACCTGCATGCATATGTTTTAGTGTTTTTAGTTTTTTACCTATTGAATTATTGATCTATATATGTGGATAGAATAGAATCAAACTAATATTAGTGTTACATAAATTAGCTTTAATTAATAAAAAAAAAATTAATTCGATAATTATTTTTTAGAAAAACAACAGCCAATGATTTTATTAGTTACAAAAAAATTAAGGAAAATTTGTCAAAAATAACACCACCTTTAAGCGGTTTTCTCTTAAATAACACCACCTTTAGATTATTCCACAATAACACCACCTTTGATACACATATGCCAAAAATAAAACATGACCGGTTGGTAACCTATTAAAAAGGTTACTAGTGACACGTGTCAAACCTTAGAATTTCAAAAAAAAAATAAAAAACTTAAAATAAAAAAATAAAAAAATAATTAAAAAAAAAAAAAGAAAATCTCTCCCACCACCGCCACCATACCTGCCAGGTAGCCACCACCGTCGGCGCTTGAAACCCCTCCCCCGTGCACCTACCAATTTTCAGTTTTTAGCACCCACCGATTCTCCTTGTCGGTGCTTCCATTTCCCTTAAGCCTGCGTTGCCCCTAAACCACCATAGCACAAACCCCTGCTCAAATAGTCATTGATTTTGGTTCTGATTTTTCAAGGGTTTGGTTCTGAAGATGTGCAGGAAGAAGAATTTGTTAATGGGCTCTTAATGTTGATGGTTATGGTGATGATTTTGAGTCCAATTTAAATTAGTTGATGAAGAATTTGTGGAAGGCAGTGAGGGATTGTGGTGGTTAAGTGGCGATGCAGGGGGTAGGGGAGGGGAAATGTCGGCGAGGGGAATTGGTGGTTTTGGGCGCTACGAGGGTGGGGGCGGAGGACAGGGAGGGGGTGTGGGGGCATCAGGGACGGAGGTTGGCTGGTGCCAATGATGGTGGTTTTTCTTAGCTGCCGTTAAGGGGAGGAGTTGACAGGGTAAAGTCGTATCCCCTAATCAAAAGTAAATACCTAAATCCTCTAACTAAAGTAGATAGGGAAGTAGGGTCGATCTCCACAGGGAAACAAGTCTTTTTACTCCTAATTAATTATTATAATCTAAATTATCTAAGTAACCAATATTTATATTTGAGTATGAAACTAAACTACAAGGAAAAGGAATAGGGGAAAAAGCAATATATAAAAGGATCTAGGGCATAGGTTCACCAATAAATAATACTCCAGGGTAAAACATAGTAATCAATCATTGACATTGCATAAATAACATGATTAACAGGCTCTCGCAATTTATTAATCAACATAGATCTAACAGGCTCTCGCAATTTACTAGATCTAAGTTCTTATTGAAAATAGCCTTTAATATCAAATTAACATCTGCTCGATTCATCAATTTAATATTGCTATACTTTTGCAAGCCGCAATTGTAAAACATTAAAACGATTCAATAAGAAATTATCATGCAATACCAACAATCAATAATAGTCAATCATCAATGCATCAATTAACCAGATTGTAAAGGGCTCTCGCTACTTATTACAATCACACAATTAATTTATCGGTATTAAATCTCATCTCTCGAATCTTGACTTAACCATTTATAAATTAACTTGCCTATTGAAACTAGACCTAAACATTAATTCTCATCTCTCGATTCTTGAATCAATATTGTCAAACTCATGCATAAAAGATAGGCCTAATCTAGTCACAGAGCATTAAATCAATCAATAGGAAATTAATCTAGCATTGATAATCAACAACAATAATTTACCCCTTCATATTATTTATTAGATCCCCATAAACCCTAGAAATTAAACTATTCACACATATTAAAAACTAAACGAATCAAAGTAATAAAATATATCATGATGAAAGGAATAAAATAAATAACTAAGATTAAGGGAAGAGAAATCGTTACCAAAATAAATCTGGAATTAATGAAAGAAAATAAGAACAAAGGTTTAGAGAGAAATTAAGAGAGAGAAAGTCTAAGTAGAGAGAGAAAGTCTAAGAGAGAAGATATTAAAATCGTATTACGGAGGAGTATTTATACTCCCTACAAAAATCCTAAGCTAAAAAAAATTAAACTACGCTAATCATCTCCTAAAAATACACGCGCCCGATCGGGCGAGGCACCGCCCGATCGGGCGCGCCTTTTTTACTCTAACATAAATCTCGCGCCCGGCCGGGCGCGTCACCGGGCGCCAGACCAAGCTTCTCCCGCCCGGCCGGGCGCGCCTCCGGGCGGCTCATTTGGGCCAATATTTGGACTTCGATTGGGCTCCAATTCTTCGAGCCAATCTGGGTTTCCTCTTTGGGTCTTGAATACTCGGTCCAAATGCCCCGGTATCACCTATACTGAGCCCTTAATCACCGGTTCGATGGCTCTAACCGGCCCTGGGCTATAAAATCTGGTTGTGTTTCTCCAATGCTCGTGATTGCTCCAAAATATCTCGGGAAAATACTCCAAAAGCATAAATCCCTGCAAAAGCCAACCAAATCTACGAAAACACTGGAAAACACCAATTAGTAATAAAAGTGGCTCTAAAGAGCCAAAAACACTACTAATTATGACCAAGGGACGGGGGTAAAATACTATAAAAAATAGACACATCAGGAGTTTTCCTTTTTCTTTTTTTTTTTTTAATTTTAAATCTAGATTTTTTAAAAGTTTTTTTAATTTAAGTTTTTTTTTAAAAAAAAAATATTTAACCAATCACACATGTGACATGTGTCATTTTTAACCTGTAAAACAGGTCACAGGTTTTTTGTTCTATTTTTGGCAGATGTGTATCAAAGGTGGTGTTATTGTGGAATAACCAAAAGGTGGTGTTATTTAGGGAAGACCGCTTAAAGGTAGTGTTATTTTTGACAAATTTCAATAATTTCATAGAACATCAATCGTCATTGATTAGTTACAAAAAAGTTTTAACAAGTTTCACTAATTCACTTTGTACATATATAAGTTAAAATTATTAGTCTAATCAGTAAAAGTAGTTTTAGTTATTTGAATTAATAAGTGAAAGATGAAGTAAATAAGGGTAGGTTCTAAAGCTAATAGATAACGACATGTTTAGTTCACCTTATTTTCACTTATTTCAAGGCTAATGATTAAATGTATCTTTACTTAGAGTAATAATGACAAATCGCTACCCTTATTAACTATGCGTTTAACTGTTTAAGATCGAATTGTACTTGTATATGTGCTTTGACTAAATATGGTAAATTAGTACCAACTTGTCAAGAAATATGCTGGTTGCATAAGCAAATAAGCAATGTATCCAAAGACTTAAAGTTGGGATATTAATATGCTATTTTAATGGTGAGAAACTTAGATGACAGAAAAAAAAGCATCAAATAAAAACTGTGAAAATGGAAACACAAGGAAATGGTATATATATTTATTAGTGTTAGAAAGAAGATTAGATTTCTCAGCTTTCTTCGACATGTCTTATCTCCACTCGAAAATTCGTGTTTTCTTATCACAACTCATAATATTATCTACCTCATAATTTCCGAAGAAACATTCCCTTAATTTCTATGGTTATAAAGGAGGAAGAGCATCTAGCTAGGGTCTTGCATGCCCGGGGATCAATCGCTCACCCAAGTGGCTAAATTGCTCGTGAGATAGGATATCGAGCTTGTGTACGCTATGGGCAAAGCCAGCTATACTTGGCCGCATTTTGTAAAGCATGGCTTGACATAACACGAATCAATTATGCAATCAAATCATAAAAGCAAATATTTACTACTACGTGTAACTTATAGTCTCTTAATTTTATAACGTAATCAATCAATCTCGACCTCTCTACACTTCCCCTCATATATGAGGTATATATTCTTTTATCAATGTGGAATATTCATATAGTCACACGCAATTAACCTAGGTGCATATAATTGCATAATCATTACTTTATCATGATCAAAAGAGTCACAACACACATTATTACGGGACAAAATTTAAAGTTGGCTCTATCTACTTGTGTAAGTTGCGTAAAACTTGAAGTGATTAAGCATCTATAATTCAGAGTACAAATTCTTGCACGCATAATGATGCTCCACGTTGTCAGGTATAGTATCACATATTCACATACACTGATACACTAGCATTGTCAAAAATTTTATGCCATCATCAGATCAAAATCCAAAACGTAAATTTGTTAAAACAAAATTCTTCAAACTCATGTCTTAAAACAATAATGTTCACTAAAATTATTTATGGACCTCATTCCAATAATATTCCATTCCCTTATTTTTTGATCATCCAATCAGGAATAATTTACGCATGCCATTTACAATATTTATACTCCGTATATTTTTTTTAAAAGATATAATCCTAGTTCATAGACCTGTATTACTCTCTTTGTTTCAAAGTGATGAATGTCAATAGTTTAGACCCAAAAAAAAAAAAAAAAAGAGTGCATGTTGGCAAAATTGGAAATATTTAACAATTGTGTTGGCAAAATTGGAAATATTTAACAATTGACTTAGTAAAATTGACATATTGTGAAATATTGAAAACTAGGAAAGACAATCGAAATTAAAGATTTGCTTGCTTACGTATACATACATATATATATATATATATATATATATGTATTCTCTCCATATGTACATTGTTTTTTTCTTTAAGAAGTTTGAGTACAAATTTTTTCATTAATTAATTAATTACACTCCACATCAAGTTCAATCATTTGCTTGAATTAAATATAATGAATAATACATGTCAAAAATATTTAAATACTAAATGGCCTTTAAAAATAGGAAAGATATTCAATAAAGACATATACAATTAATAAAAATATATATATATAAAAAAAAAAAACTTTATAATTTGAGCTTCATTTCAATTCAATTTTTATTTTGTTATTGTAAATTTTCATTGTACTTGATCGTAATAAAAAATTTCTTTTGTTAATATGGAAAATTACTATGCCATAGTTAAGCCTTTTTTTTTACTAAAAAAAATAAATAAATAATTCTCTTTATACTTCCGTAAAAAAATGTACTTTCTAAAACATGTACCTTATATTCTTATAAAGTTTTAACTTAATAGCCGAACACTTATTTCCCAAAAAAAATTATACAAAAACTTTACTCTAAAGTAGAGATGCTAGTTATGGAATATGCATATAAATAGCTAGCAAGATGACCATTGATTTTGTCATAAACAGTGCTCTATACTCAATTAAATTAAACACTTTCATATTATATAAAGCCTTATTAACAAGGGTTCGTTCATATTTTATCACTTAGAGAAATAATTATGATTAGCTTAGATGATATATATAAGGTCATAGTAGCCACGGTTCCACTCTATGTAGCCCTAATCTTAGGTTATGGTTCGGTCAAATGGTGGAACCTATTTAAACCCGATCAAGTCGATGCCATAAACCGGCTCGTTTGTTACTTCACCCTTCCTCTATTCAACCTAGACTTCACCGCACATAGTAATCCCTTTAAATGGAACTACAAGTTCCTAGCCGCGGATGGTATATCTAAAGTCATTATTGTCGCGGTGTTAGCCCTTTGGGCTAGGTGTAGTAGTAAAGGAAGTTATTGTTGGTCGATTACTAATTTTTCTTTGTGTACACTAACTAGCTCACTTGTGGTTGGGGTGCCCTTACTAGGAGCCATGTACGGTCAACTAGGTATTGACTTAGTTGTTCAATTTTCGGTTATTCAAGCTATTGTTTGGCTAACGGTGCTTTTATTTGTTCTTGAGTTTCGTCAATCTAGGTCAGATTTTCCTAGTACTATGAATTGTAGTACTAGTGTAGTGAGGAATCCTCCTCAAGTCCATTCTCTTGAGAGTTCTCGGAACGATTTGGAAGGAAAAGTTATTAATATTGATGGTTTAGGGGATGGTAATAGACCATCGTTATGGTGTTTGATGAAGGTAGTTGGGAAGAAATTGCTTGCTAATCCCAACTCTTATTCTTGCATTGTAGGCATTGTTTGGGCGCTTTTCGCTTGCAGGTAATTATTATAATTATGTGCTATGATTTTATTATTTGATTTAATTAATTTGTTATGATTTAGATATTAACATGTTAATGTTATTGATGTATATATGTAGGTTCAATTTTCAAATACCAAGCATTGTTGATGGATCTATACTCATTATGTCAAAAGCTGGGACTGGCACTTCTATGTTTAGTATGGGTAAGCCTAATTATATAATAATCACCCTACATAAAAAACACGTGTTACCTTCTCAGACAAATAGTTATTTATTTATATGTGCAGTACACAAAATTATCAAAATATAGGTACACCCAGATGTACAATGAACTTAATGTTTAGTTATATTGGGGATATGTAGGCATGTTCATGGCTTTGCAAGAGAAGCTAATCGCGTGTGGACCAAAATTGACCATGTTTGGGATGATCCTGAAGTTTGTAGCTGGCCCAGCTGCCATGGCTATTGCTGCCCTTGTTGTTGGTTTGCATGGCGATGTTCTTCGTATAGCTATTATCCAGGTATATATTATACAATAGTGTACACCCTTGTTATTCTCTTCAATTTTTAAATTATATTGTTATTTCGGAGGAAGGGATTATATATGTACTCCTTAGGGCCTGTTCTCATTGACTGAACTGAGCTGAACTGAACTGAATATTTTATAAGAGAAGAAAATTAGGAGCTGAACTGAACTGAACCACTATATCATGTTTAGAGTTACGATATACTTGTTAAAACTTACGTAGTGATACAACTATTTTGTTTTTCTTTTTTCAGGCGGCATTACCACAATCTATTACCTCATTCATATATGCCAAAGAATATGGACTACATGCGGATGTGCTTAGTACTGCGTAAGTTTGTTTGATCAACAAATGTCTTAATAAATTCGTCAAAATTAAGAATAGCTGAAAAAGAAGTATGTAAGGATTGAGAACGGAGGGAGTAATAATAATAATAACTAAGAGATTTCAATAATTATGTACTCCGCGATTAATTATTTAACATTTTGGTGTGGTTTATGACCTTTTAATAATTTTGTGTCTTGTCTGTTTTGGCATATTGCAGGGTGATCTTCGGAATGATGGCATCACTTCCAATTTTGATAGCGTATTATGCGATTCTTCAGACATTACATTCTTTATAAAGTACTCTCAATTTGTACCATAAAGGTTATATTATACTCCATGATTAATATGGGGAGATTTTTTTCACTTTACACAAAGTACGTCTTTTAAATCGATTAACTATAGAGCTTGTAATCACGCATCAGGCTAGATACTTAAAAAATTTAGTTCTGTATTTCCACCTCATGTATATAAATAAGTACGTACTCCCTTGATCCCTTCGTCTTATTGTGTATTCTATCTTTTTGTATTGTTGTACAAAAAAAATTGTAATGACTAATGAATATTAATTTCAATATCATTCCATCATTGGTAGCTTAGCATAATCATTATTTAGTTGTTAATAGCTGATGTGGATGTGAAGTGATTATTCGTATTGATCTTTTTTAAAAAGCAATTCTTTCTATCATATCAGAAGTGATCGGACATATTGACTACTGGTTATGTTTATTTTAAGTCTAGATCCATATCGATAGTATCATTATAACAAGATATTAGAGAGCGTTAATTAGATGTAACCATTGTAAAAGGTTGTACATAAAGCTACCAATAATTTAAAATATTAACAATATAAGAAGAAAAAAAACTAATATGTATGATATGTGCATACAATTCTTTTTCTCCTTAGGAGCTCAATATATAGTCGTGATATGTTGATATATTGTGTGATTACTTAATATGGTCCGATGTACTCCCTCCGTCCCTAAATTACATTTCTGTTTCTCTCTATTATGTGAGAAATAAATGCTAGAAGCCTAGAAGTATGAATGTAATTTAGGGACGGAGGGAGTAGTTATTTAGGTAAGATTCTACTAATTGTTCGAGAAAATAAGAATTTTTCAAATGTAGAAAAAAATCATTACAAATGAAGAAAGATTTCAATACTGAAATCTAATGTAGTTTTAAATATTGCACTTATTGCTACGTACCGCCACTAGTTCATGACTTAATTAGTAAAGAGGAAGTAAATATGGAAGTACGTACGGTCGGTACGGATTATTGTTACTGTACTTAATGATGCCTAATTAAAATAATTAATTTGAGGCTGTGAATTTCAATCGAAATTATAGAAGTTGGAATCTAAATGGGAAATTAATTTAACATTTTTATAGCATGATTACCAATTTGTAAACAAAGAAAATATACAAGATTTAAAAATTCAAGAAAACAACATATTTGAATCAAATATAATTAACAAATTCATATTTTCCATCAAAAACTAAAATCAAACCCATATTGGGAAGAGTTTAAAATGGACAAAAATCAAGAGAAAATAAGATATTACCCAATCCAAATTGATCTAAAATATTTTACATCCCTTAATTGAGATTTACTAGGAATAAAATATTTTTGATACACCACTCTTTCTTCTACTCTATTTCAATTCCATAAATAAATTATCATAGCCTTAGTATAAATTAAAAACCATTGAACTCCTAATTAAACCATTTTATTGACTCTTCATTTTCATCACTTTACACCCACAAAAACCCTTAGAATTAAGCTCATCACCATGACTCCTAGTAGTAACAACCTCATTCTCCTTCTAATACTCCCCTTTTTCTTCCTTCACCCTTCTTTAGCATATCGAATGAGACCGACATTCGATAATTCCCTATCACCATCATTGTTGTCGTCGTTGTTGTCATCATCCTCATCGATACAAAGATTTATAAATGTAAGAAATTTTGGTGCAAGAAATGATGGAAAGACGGATGCAACAAAAGCATTCCTTGATGCATGGGATGCTGCTTGTTCTTCGACGAATCCATCCATTTTATACGTACCAAAAGGAGAATATTTGTTGAAACCATTGCAATTTGAAGGAAATTGTAAGAGCTCAAAAATTGTGTTCCAAATTGATGGAACCCTAGTTGCTCCTAATGACTATAGAGAGATAGCTTCAAGTCATCATTGGATTATGTTTCATGGAATAAATGGCCTTCATATTAAGGGTGGTGTCCTAGATGCTAAGGGTAAGTACTTGTGGAATTGTAAGGCATCTAATCAACAATGTCCCGATGGGGCTAAGGTAACCTCGTTATTTTTGCTTAACTTGAATTATACTTTTTTAGCCACCTGGCTATAATGTATTCGTTTGAATTGAACCCGGGTAGAATATATGTATAATGTACACTGTTTTTATTTAATAACTTATTTTAGTATCATTTCATATCATATGAATTTTTTGTACATATAGTAGTGTTCTATGTCATTCCTGTTGAAATAGATTGTTTTGATATAATTGGTAAAGATCGAATCTACTCAATGGTTAATGATCGAGAATTCGAGATCAATGATTGTCTCATACAAAACTTTACCTTATTGTTGATATCTTATGTGTCGTGTACTTAATATCGATCTTTGATTTTGTATTTTCTAATATATACCTCTTCTCGTTTTTTGTTTCCTCTTTGATGGAGTAGACGTTGGGGTTTGATAACTCGAAGAACATATTCATTGATGGTTTGACATCAATTGACAGCCAATTGTTCCATGTTACAATTAATGCATGCCAAAATATAAAGATAACAACGATGACAATTACAGCACATGCTGATAGTCCTAATACTGATGGCATTCACATAGCATTTTCAAGAGGAGTTACAATATTGGATTCAAATATTAAGACGGGTGATGATTGCATTTCAATTGGTCCAAATAATCAAAACTTATGGATCGAAAATATACATTGTGGTCCAGGACACGGTATTAGGTATGATCTCTACATACGTGCTATTAAAACGTTGTGGTTAATTCTTATTTGATCTTTGTGTCTCTAGAATACTCAAGCTCATTTGAATACTTTACTGTGTTACCTTAAATTTTTTTAATATTTATGGTGAAATTAGATTGTAACAAAATTAAAATCTGTTACTAATATTGGTATTAATTTTATAATTATGGTGTTTGGACCAACAGTATAGGGAGCCTTGGACGTGAAAAGTCAGAAGAAGGTGTAATGGTCCAAAATGTGATGGTGAAGTCAGTAACATTCACAGGAACATCTAATGGGCTGAGAATTAAGACTTTTTCAACTTCAGTCAATGGAAGAGTTAAGGACATATTTTTCTTGGGGGCCCGAATGAATAATGTCCAAAACCCAATTATCATCGATCAAAATTATTGCCCTCATAATAGTTGCCCTACTGGCCAGGTATCCTTTGATTTCTTTCAGTTAAGTTTAGTTCAGTTCAATCTACCCCTTAAGAGCATATTATTAATTATTTTCTTTTATGTATTTATATGATAGGGATCGGGCATACAAATTAATAATGTCGTATACAAGGGAATTCGTGGTACATCAGCTTCTAAAACAGCCTTGATCTTTGAATGTAGCTCCAAGAAGCCTTGTGTAGGATTAACGTTGCAAGATATTAAACTCTCGTATCGTAACGAGATTCCTGAATGTGAAGGTGAAAATGCATATGGAAAAGTTATAGGATTTATGCAACCATCTAATTGTCTAAGACACTGACAATTACAATTGTTTCTAGGGTTGTATGGTTAGAGTATAGAGGTTAAGTTAAAACCCTACTTTTTTTGCTAGCTAGGGATTTCATACAATTTAAAGTTTTTCTATCAATCAAAAAGAAAAACTTTGAGTTCATAAAAAGAAAATAAAGGATACTTACGATGTGACTAATAAAACTTAAATTCTCTCTACGTCTTTAATTGCCTAACAATATACTTGTTCCTTTTTTTTTTTTTTTTTTTTTTTTTTTTTTTTTTTTTTTTTTTTTTTTTTTACAGTTTATGTGCATGAATTGATATTATGGATTTGCTTCTAAAAAATATTATTTTACTTCATTATGTTTAAGCTTGTAAGTAGTTGATATAAAGTTCAAGCTCGAAAAAATTGATGCTTATACCTGTGACTCGAGTTTAATACTTCCTCCGTTACATACCACTCAGCTCGCAACACAGGAATATTATTTGTGAGACATAAAATATTCCTTTGTTGCAAGTAATTTGTAACGGAGGGAGTATCATTGTCATAATCATATATGAAGTACATGTACTTTTTTAAATTGCTTCCCCTACACAATTAGATTTTGACTAGCAACCAATCAAAAAGAATGAATTCTTACAAGTTACTCAAAATTCTATATATACTTTGTACAAATATCCTTAAATTTTCTAAAATTATTCTAGGGGTGGGCTCAAAAAAATTAAAACTTTTATAAGGAGATCGATAGGAGGTTCAGAAAGATCTTAGCAATATTTTTGAACAAAAAAGGGATTATGCTCAATCATAACGATCTAATCATTTCAAGTTATAGGCAATAAATTTGATTTCAGTGTGTCTGAATAGTTTGATCTTATGCTATTGTATGATTTGTGTCCTTACAAATCGGGCTGATTTGATTCTCCTGTATTTGGATAGGATTTTTTGAACCCAATTCAATATCTTAGAAATTTGTAACCATATAATGGGTTGGCAAACTCATGATTATCGCTCCCTAAAAGTGTCCATAAAATAAGAAAATGGCACATTAAAATTATCATGATGTTTACCTTATAAAGTAGATTTTATAATAGAACTGGTCAAAATATTATTATATTGTGACATTTATCATGTGTATTGAAAAATAAAATTAATTGTTGTTCATAACTGCATAATACTTAGGGTTTATTCTCTTCAACTAATTTTTAGTTCAGTATAGTTCAGCTTCAATTAATTCAGTTCAATCCAGTTTAATTCAGCCCAATTCAGTAAATCAGAACAGACCCTTACAATACAAAGTACGGAGTAGATCAAAGTATTAATCATGCATAATTAACGTGTTAATGCGTTACACTTGTGCAAAAAGCAAGATCCAACCATCAAAAAGTTTAAATTAAAGTAATTTTAAACTGATTTTTCAAATCAGGCCTATTCTAAAATGACAAGTAACGTAATGCATCCATTGTATAGAAATTTCATATAGTCACAATTCCCTTAACCCCACGGTAGAGGAAAATAATTAGAAGTGTACGTGATTAGTGGATAACCTTTTGCAATGTACCTAAAGCATTGTGGTTGTGGACCTCTTTTTCACAAAAAGCTCCATTTTTTCCTTGATTGATCATAAGAAAAGACCTATCATAATCAAGTTTGTTGTAGAAAATTGGACAACTATTTCTAGAAAAGCAAGAATCCCCTATTTATCTATTTTCATACAATTACTATATTTACCAATTTATTATTATTATTATTATTATTATTATTATTATTAAAGAAAAACTTATCAGTTTATTTTAGGGTTCAGTTTTGCGTAATTAGGTTTTAATCCCCTCCTAATTGTTATTGCGGGGATCGAAACACGCGATTTTTTCCACCAAAATGCAGCTCAAGTATCACTACATCAACATCCAATTGATAGTTCGTTTTAGTTATGAATATACAAGTACCAACTTCCAATATAAGTACAAGTTTACTCTTGTGTAATCTACAATTCTTCACCAAAATTATCCAACCAACCTTTCAAACAAACCAACAACTCCACAACATAGTACGAGTCTAACTATATCGTCTATCATAATTTAGTTTTCATGTATGAATCCTATAACTTATTCAAATGTTTTGAACTATCAACTCGATTATACTTCTTACGACAATACCTTCCACAGTTCCACATAAGCTGGGGAGCTTAGATAAAATAAAATTGATTTTCTTCCCTAATCTTTGTCTTTTAACTTGGTTAAATTACATTCTAATTTTGGCATTGATGCTAAAGATCGTGTGCCCCTTGCTATTCGCTTCACATTTTCTCTCTCCTCTCTGTCTTTCTCTCTCTAAATCTTTTTTAATTTTGTAGAATTTTCTCAATAATTTTTTTGCGTTCAATCTTATTTATTGAAAATTTGATATCTATATACCCCAGAAAGAAATCAAACCGAATCCCTCTTCCAATTTCAAATCATATAAACAGGTGAGTATAAAGTTATAATCTTTTTCAGAATTTTGATAAAACAATTTTTTTTTTTTTAATAAAGGTAGTATTTTTCTTTAATTTTTTTTTTATGTTAATGGGATAATTATTGATGAAATTATGCTTAAATTTCAGGGTCATTTTTCCTATTGGAAGAGAGGAGCTAGAATTTGAAGGTTTTGTAGTAATATTATTGAAAAAGATGTTGACAGTTTGAAATTCGTTAAAAAGACAAAAATGGCTGCCAAAAACGTAAGTACTTTTTTACATTATTCTATTATTGGATTTTTTTTTTAATTTATTTTAATAAAATATGTAAGGGATGATATTTTAATTGCTTATTAACATGTTTATCTTGCTTGTTATGTAATTGATGATTATATTATTACCAGGTGTTTTGTTTTACAATTTATAATTTGTAGTTGTTTGATGATGAATACTTTTTTTATAAAATTCATTTCTACTTTGAAAATGTCAAAACTATATCTATTACTTTGTTAAAATTGTCTGAAAATTGAAAACTTTGGTTAATCAGGCTGCAGAATTCTGTTTTGATGATTAACTGCCTCGAATTTAGGTTGATGAAGGATGTTTATTGAGTATTAGATAGGGTTTATTAGTTTATGATGCTGCAAGAATGAGTTTTGCTTATGAGACTAAGTCAAAGTTCATCTGATCATGCTAGAAATTCAGCTTTGTTTGTAATCAGACAAGTAGTTTTTCTGATTACAAACGAAGCTGAATTTCTGTGATGTTCAGCTGTAGTTTTTGCGAAAATGCTAATGTAGTGAGTGTCTTGATGCATATGAGGACCTATAGCAGTATAGCTCATGGTTATTTGTGAGCTGTGAATCCTGTGATTGCTATGATGCCTATGCTTGTTTCGGAGTGATTAGCGCCACAGGCCTTAGGAGTTAGGACCGATATAGTTATACTCTCATCTTCTATAGCTAGCACCTCCTAGATGATTGACCCCTTTTCTTCCTTTTGCATTGTTGCTACATCATCTAGGAGCGCTTAATCTTAGGTGCATCTTATAATTTGCCCTTGACGGCCTTATGTGGTACTCCGTGTGTTTTAGGAGAAGACCTTCCTTAATTTGAATTATCCCAGCGAGATGTTGTCTAGTAGCTAACCTCAGTGGCATGTGGACATCCTAAACCTCAGTTATCATTAAAGTAGGGAAAATAAGCTACATTCTTTCTTCTAGAGCCTGATTTGATATTTCAAAGTTTGGTCTGTTTGGATTGTGTACTCATCGTGGGTAGAATAGGATTCATTGTGAAACGATAAAAAATGGTGTTTTATCTTAGTGTGTTTGTAATCTTTGTATGCTAAGGTGGAATAGTAAATTTTTCTGAGTCTGCACCAGGACATTCATACTAGCTTTCTTCCTTTACATGAGATTGATGATATTATGATATATGCAGATTGCAATGTTTTCTGATACAAAAAGCCGAAGGTCATGTATTTGCAGTGTTTTTCAAGCAGCTGCTGCAGTTGTCCTAATTTACTTGATAGGGAGTGTTTTTATTCTACCAGTTTACAGACAGGTATGCTCTGTCCACCAAATACTCATGTGTTTTATAAGTTGAACTTCCTAGATATAACTTTCGGCTTTCTTTTGATTTTTGCAACCAACAATGTGTAGCAAGACTAGCAACACCTAAATAACCTTGTCTTCCTGTGCAGGATACTCCAAAAATGGGGCTTGCTGGAAGTATGGACCTATTGCTAGGCAATAGATGTGAGGTCTGTTTTCCTTCCTATACAGATAATAATAGATTGTGTGCCTTTTATCTTATTTTTTTTTTTTTTCATGTATTAGAATCAGTGCAGACCTCGTGGAAGCGAGTCATTGCCTCAAGGGATTGTCGCAAAGAATTCTAATTTGGAAATGAGACCACTATGGGGCCTTCCAGAGGTAAATTATGTTTCTTTTCCTTTTTACATATGTATGTTTAGTTAGTGAGGCTATTTAGCTAACTGTCAACCAAGTAACAGGGGTTGAAGTCTTTTTCAGCCAATTTAGGCAACTGTCAGCTAACAGCTAGCAATTTAGTGTTTTACTTATTTAGCTGAAAACCTTTATCATTCCTATCAATGAGTATTTGATCAATTGTAAGTTTGCTTGAACAGAAAAGTAACTCATCTCTGAGTTTGCTCGCAGTTGCTGTTGGGATTAAGCAAAAACAACTTGTGAATGCAATGGTTAGCAAGGTAATTATCATCTGCAACAGTGCTCTTGCTGGCTGACTGCTCTAGCACAGGTGTCGCACATAACATACTAATCTTTTCATGTGGTATTTCAGTTTCTCTCGAGGGGTTTTTCTGTGATGCTTTTCCATTACGATGGTAATCTTGATCAATGGAAGGACTTTACGTGGAATGATCGAGTCATACACATATCTGCAATCAATCAAACTAAATGGTATCACCCTTGTCGTATCATGTTTGTTTTAATGTGATAGCTACCCTTTAGCTTCTTTTTGGCATGAATAATGCTCTTTAATATCAGATTAATTGCTTATATCCTGACTTGGCTCAGGTCTTTTACGGTGATATAGGTGGTTTGCAAAGCGATTCATGCACCCAGATGTAGTTGCTGCCTATGAATATGTTTTTCTCTGGGATGAAGATATTGGAGTAGACTATTTTGATCCTTTAAGGTGTGTACCATCCTGCATTCCTGCACACTTGTAAAGCATGTACTAATATTTTATGATGAAATCTCATTTAGATGATTATTATGATTTAGTGATTGAGTGAATTATAATTTCAGGCTTATTTGTTAGACTATGATCTGAAGTTAATACATCAAAAATGTCAAATAGTAGTAAGTAGTTTCATTCTTCTGCAAGATGATTAAAGTCATTTCCTACCACTTAATCAAAAATCTTTGGTTTTCGAATTTGGGTGAGACGTGAGACATAAGCTGCTAATTTAAAGAGGTTGATAAAAGCCTTATGATAATTTTGTAGGTTGTCAATGTTGTCAATCTTGTCATAGAAACACAAGCTTGATGTGCATTTAAGGTTAAGTGCATGCATTTAATTTTCCTTGTCAAGCCGCATATCTACTTGTTAGAATATGATGTAATAATGCAAAATTTTGCAATGCTTCACTTTTCCGTGTATAATTTTTCCCATCCTTTGAGTATTCGCTAAGTTGTTAGATTGAATCAATTTACTCAACTCGGTCTCAGGGAATGTTTGAATCTGAGGACTGGACCAGCTATCTTAATTGAAACCATTTAATCCTTATTGGGTTGCTTTTAATGCCTTTATATTTAATGTAGGTATGTATCTATCGTTAAAGAGGAGGGTCTTGAAATCTCCCAGCCAGCACTTGATGGTAACAGATCAGAGGTGCATCACCAGATTACATCTCGGGGAAGGAGAGGAAAAGTTCACAGGTAATCTTTGTGCTACTTTGGCATCTTGGTGTGTAGTCATAGCTTTGGTCGCTTATGTTTTTGCCTACACAATTAATCCGATACATTTCCAACTCTTTTGCATCAATTCTACATTGGTTCACTCCTGCTTAATCAACTCTGGATCTGCTATGTTTTGAGCTGACATATGAACATACATTGCAAAGCATTTTTTCTTTTTTTTTTTTTTTTTTTGTATGTTTTTATTTGTTGTAAGATAACTTGAAGCTATTATATCCTTTGTAGGAGAACATACAAGCATAATGAATGCGATGAAGACAGTTCTGGTCCTCCTTGTACAGGGTAATTATATCTCTACTTTAAAAGTATAAGAGAAACTAGCTAGCTATAATAATTATCTTGGCACTCTTTAAACTTAACAATATATTCAGGGAGGTAAAAGCCGAATAAGACTTTTGATGTGTTGCAGGTGGATAGAAGTCATGGCTCCAGTGTTCTCTCGAGCAGCATGGCGTTGTGTATGGTACATGATTCAGGTTTGTCTTTCCTATGATCTGCAGCTAATATCTCTAGAATGTAGGGGATCTCCTTTTTTTGTTAAAAAAAAAAAAAAATTCTTCACAAAACATGCTTTGGCATTGTTCATGTTTTAATCCAATGTGTTTTGCAGAATGACTTGATACATGCTTGGGGTTTGGACATGCAGCTGGGATATTGTGCACAGGCAAGTTTTTGGTGATCATTATTTGTCGCACTTTATTTGTACATTTTCCGTGTTATAATTATAGGTTTTTAAATTGCTTTTCTCAGGGAGATCGAACCAAAAAAATTGGGGTTGTAGATGCTGAGTATGTGATACATTATGGCCTGCCTACACTAGGGGAGCCGCTAGGGAAAAAGGTAAGCAGTAGCGTATCAACAATAACCTATTCTTCATGACTTCATCCCTCGGGTTGTGAAGTAATTGTCTAGTTGATTAGTAGCTGCAGAACTAGTTTTCTTATCTTGTAGGGAAGGATCACTTAATGTATCTAACCATTTTGCCGTTTTTCTTATGTAGCCTCAACTCCATGTGCTTGACAAGCGGGTTGAAGTAAGTCTTCTGGATGAATGCTTTACTATCTATCTTCATACTAATTTATGAAAGTTATATGATTGATGAATATAGCATTATCGCGACAACTATGACTAGTATATATAGCTGTGGTTTTCTATGCATTGAGGGACTAGAATAGTATGTAAATTAAAAACATTATGATATTTTTCTGGTTGTCAGCATTTGTAGCATGTCAAAATAAAGAGTCTGAGTATTTCAACTATTCACAAGTTTTGAAAGTACGAAAAATAGTGTGGTTAATTTGTTTTCTCGCATCAAAATTTGTAGTGCAGTTTTAGACGCTTAATGAACTCTTGGATACTTCTCAGGTGAGGAGACAGTCTTACAACGAATACAAGGTCTTCAGAAGGCGATGGGATAAAGCTGTCCTAACCGATGAATGCTGGAAAAATCCCTATCCACAACCATTGAAACCAATCTCTCGGTAACAGGTACACAACACCGAAAGACTTTATATACACAGATTAAGGACATAATAGTTGTTTATAGATAGCATTTACAGAAATGAAGTCTGCTAAATACCAAACTATGAAAGAACATTTTTGTACAGAAGAGTTGTATACAATGTATAACAATAGTCAAAATATATTTAGTTATTTGTAAGCTTGTCTGGGTTTGAGTTATGTGCCATACTTGGCCTGGCTTGTATATAAATACGAATTATAAAGTATTAAGTATACAACTATAGTCTATACATGATATGATTCTATCATGCCAAAGAAAAGTTGTGTATTTTGGTCATGTTGTGTTGATCTAGTGGCATCTACCATTTTCGTCTTTTTGGGGTCATGTTGTTTTTATTTATTATTCGTGTATAACCTTTAGTTTGGACCCTTATGATAGATCCCTATAAAAAGATAAGTTGTTGATTTATTTACGGTTATGACTTTGATATATCAAGGAGATTATTGGTATTTTCTGGATTTCCTTTTTTTTTTTTTTAAATTTACTCGTTGTATTTATTATTCTCTAGTATCTGTACTTGAAACTGTTGAACAGTTAGTTACTGCAAAAAGTTAGGAATGGAGAAGTATAAGAGCTAGAGAGTTGAGTTGGTCAGCCAATTAAAGGACATCTGGAATTATTGATGGTTTATTATTGATGACTATCCAACCATAACAGATCACTGAATGGTCAAACTGAAGTAAATTAAACTGAGCAATGTTGACTTCATCACCTAAAATTTATGTACATTAATGAAGACCCCCAATTGCCAGGAATAAGTGATTAAGCAAGAAATTGTACTACGCTCCTTGCGATATTATGATACGGAGTATAATATTTTATTCGCTTTAAAAGAGATCTGAAACACGAAAATAATCTGTATATTATACGTATAATCTAATTAATATCATCTCATACAAACATACTATTAAGTAATTTACGTGGTAATGAATAATACTCAAACATTTTTTTAAGAAAAATGAAGGATAATGTATTCATATGTTATGTGTACGTTCGTTAGTGAAGTATGGAGTAGGAGTACATTAATGAAGAGCTAACGAAATATCATAAGAAAAAGGGAAAGTTGGATATTTCGAATACTTTAATTTTTCAACAAACTCATTTAACTCACTACCCACTCCACCGATTATTTGGAGTTTGGCGACCTTTTGTTTTTTAGTCCCACTTTTGCTTAGTACAACAATTGCACTCTTCAATTATATGAAGAAATTTCCTTTTGTTTTTAAAAAAATCGTGACAAATTTTAAATAAGTATTTTGCTAGGATTAAGGATTCAATGAAAATACTGCCTAAACATTTGGAATCGTTGAGTAGTTCATTCTTACATAGTGCACCTCTTTTTCTACAAGTAAAGCTACATAATTATCTAGTAAAGATAATTTATCATAAATGTAAATAATGTGGCATAATTATAGATAATGAGATAATATAAGGTGGAACATTAAGTTGTTACTTTGAAAAATTGTCGTCATTTACTCATTATTGATGTATTGATATTTTGAAAAATTGTCGTCACTATTGATGAATTGTTACTTTGAAAAATTGTCGTCACTATTGATGTCTAAAGCAAAAACCTTTTATATCCTGAAATGAAAGCAATTAAAAGGTAAATGATTTAGAAGGGATTGTCATTTTTCGGGCCTTAATTGGTTGACTTCATTCCATAAATTTAAAATTGATTTTTCTAGACCATTCTTTTATGTATAATTTTCAAAGATCTCTTCATCGTAGGAAAATAAGTAAATGATGTTTTATTTTTGCCATTGTTTAGAGCAAAGTGGAGATTTTATGAAGTAATAAACTGGATAATTTAGAGCACTTTAAATAGTGAGTTGAATGTCACAATCCTTGTGAGTTGTGACAATGAAAAATTGAATAAGAACTTTGTCATGGGCCATCCCATGGCCCAAATAGATCAAAATTGGACCAAAAACAGATGTGGATTCATCAACAAGGATTATTGGTTGTCTAACCGTATTCTAGAAATAAAATTGTAATATTGCATATGTGATGATGACATAGAACCTAATGTGTTCATTTTATTTTTAATTAAGGCCTGTTCTCATTCACTAAAATTAATTGAATTGAAGTGAACTGAACTTATTAGAATTGAGCTGAGCTGAAATGAATATTTTATGAGAGAAGAAAATTAGAAGCTGAACTGAACTTAACTTAACTTAACTTATTAGAGCTGAACTGAACTGAAAATAATATGATGAGAACATACCCTTATTTCAGGTGTAATAAGTTCAGTTAATTTCAATTCAAGATAATAACAGATATACACTAATCTAATGCTCCAAGTATCATATGTATTTCCTAATTAAAATGCTACTTGTATAGTTTTTCATGCAAGAAAAAACATGAAAATAATAAATAATTTTGCCTTAATTAAAACTCTTGTTGAAATATGAGTTCATTAGAAATATAATCATTTAAAGCACAAAGCCCAAAACTAAGTCAATGCATGTAATTAAAAGAAAGATTAGTTTAGTATGGTCATTTGAAGCCCAAACCCCCCTCTCTCGAACCACCCATCCAACCATAAATGCCATCACCTACACTAGTACTTCATACAACCACATTGACTCTAGTCACCATCATAAACATATACCACAATAATTCGATAAACACTTCATCGAGCATCGTGAGAGTGGGACATAAAGAGAAGGTAAGGAAATTCCACTCTCAAAGCGTCCTAATGGAACTTGATCCCATAGGTCGCCAAGGGACAAGTTCTAACCTTTGCACCGAGGTAAGCTTCATGTTTTGGAATCGGACACTTTCAACATACAAGTACTTCGAACAAAAAGAGCAACCGGTTGCAAGTTAATAAAACGTCCCAAAGTCCATACATAAAACCTTTTTTTTTCAATTTTCTTACACAGGAAGATAAGAAAACCGCGACAGGCAATAGAGTTTTACATTTAGATTCGACATAAATGACCTAATCATAAAGATCTAGCATATGAACATATTTTGCTGAAATGAATGTTTGTCCTCTGCTTACTTACCACATACTTATACCATACCACTCGTACTATGGTTACCAGGCAAAGCATTGAACATCTCCAAGCAATACTTTTTCCAAGCAATTGGATAATTTAGAAGAGTACAAATGAAATAAAACATCTTTAATACCATATCAATACTTGTCCCCTCAATTTGACAATTAAAAAAAATAAAGTTGACCCCTCAATCTTGTTGTTGATGTTTTTGTTTTTATCTTTTGTGATTAAAGCATTAATTTGTTTAAAGGGTTTCATTGTAAACATAACCTAAAGTGTTGTCAAGCTGGGAGTTTATGATAAAATTACACATTATTTTATCCTTATAATGTTTCGTCCCTGGCTAAGAGACTATTTACATCTTTCTTTAGAGCGCGACAAGCTAAAGTACTTTCTTAACAATCTAAAGATTGTTCTTTAAGCTATAAGCTCACTTTCTTCATAATCTAATGGGACAAAACCTTGTTATATAAGACAACAATGTACAAAAAGAAAAAACAAAATTGAACAAAGGGAAGAAGCAAAAGAATAAAGGTCAACTAATGGGACTATATATAATTACAATCAATCTTCTTTTTAGTCCACTACAAAGATTCTAACATCAAAGTAATAAGAAACAATACATAAACAAATATCATAAACTTGTATAATCCACAATTACATTAATCACAATCTCCACTATGCACCTTAATCAATTACTACTAATATAAAACTAATCTAGGGCTAAATTTTGGGTCATTGCTTTTTCCAAGCAAACTTTTGCTACTTTTTTTTTTTTTTTTTAAGAAAAAAAAAAATCTAACTTTCTTATGAGGGTCAAATTTTTTTTCACCAATTCCCAAGAAATTGATCAGACAGACTGACAAAAATCATAAGAAGTAGCAAAACCATACCTGGAAATAGCTGTCCCAGTATAACAATGAGCATAATAAACATTAATTGGTAAAATGAAAAGAAAAAAAAAAAAAAAGACATAGCTAGAACACAGATATTCTTCCCATTCACACTTACCAACAGGATTCATATTTAGACCCACAAAAATTGAGTAATTTTTTTTTTCTTTTAATTTTATAAACTAATCCAGAGCCTACTATACTCCGACTAATTTCGATTCGAGTCGGGTAAAACCCCTTAGGGGTTTTAAATATGGCAACCAAAGCAATTACAAACCTTAGGAGTGAAAGAACAAAATCCAAAGGGCCTATTTGGTATGTTGCAATTGATAGCATAGCAACAAGGTGAAGGCAAGCAATAACCTTTAGCTCCACAACAAGTGCAAGGTGCACAAATCTGGAAACTTCCGAGTTTTCTTCTTGTTTCATTCATCACCATCATCTTCTCCACTCTATCTTTATCAATCAATGGGTATAATTTCATCCCCTGTTCTTCAATTGCATTTGTCATATTCCCAGAATTTGAAGAGGTACACAATTCATTTGCCTAAAAATTAGCAAGAAAAAAAAATTAAATCTTGAGAAAACCCCAGAAAAATTAAACTCAAATTACAAGTGGGAATCAAGATTGGAGAAATACCCTGAAAAATTAAACTCAAGTTACAAGTGGGTTTGCAAGAAAACTTACATGGGTAAGCTTGAATTTGTCGGAATTGAAGAACAGCAGTGTTAAACAGAAAACAATCAAAGTAGTAAAAGTTGCCATTTTTGTTGCTGATCAGATCTAAAAATGAGGGTTTTTGAAGGGGTTGGAGAGAGAAAGTTTAAGGAAAGATATAATTGGGTTTTAAAGGTTTATGAATTGAATTGGTGGAAGTTGGGCAGTGAATTCACATGAATCTAATAAATTGTTTGACAAATTAGGGTTTTATATTTTGGGGGAGTTGGGGGTTTTAATGGTGATGATCTCAAGAGGTTGAGACTTGAGAGTGTGTACAGTGGAATGAGAAGTACTCTGTGAGTGAGTGAATTTTGTAGTGAAAATTATTTTGAAATATAATAATACAAATTTTTAAAAAATTTAAGTAATAAAAATTAAAAATTAATAAAAACATGAGGGAGATGTGTGGAATTTGCAATAAAGTTGTGGGGTAATTATGTCCTACATTACAACTGTGTGGATTTATGATTATCATTATCATTATTTGGAGCACCATATTCTTGCATTACCTATTAACTATGACACGTGTCAACATAAGAGAGGTGTTTAATGATTATTTTATTATCTACTTCCTCTTTTCTCTTTTTGTTCTAGTTTGACATTTGAATCCTACTTTAGCATTATTGGCCATGGATTTATAAAAATTTAAGAATGTGATTTGGGGGAGCATACATCAAATCTTATCAAATCACATCTTGATTAAGGCATCTATCATATTGTAAGTTAATTTGGAGTTTATTTGTTGCGCAAAATTTTCCAATTCAATTGATATTGCTAAAATGTTTTTTCCACTCAAAAGACCCTACAAGAGTGTTATTATTTGACATAATTAACACTTTGTCACATTGTCACAAGTAATGAGCTGATTTTAGGGCCTGATCTGAACGGAATTGATTGGAGCTGAACTGAGCTGAACTGAATATTTTATGAGAGAGAGAAATTAGGAGCTAAACTGATTGGAGCTGAACTGAACTGAAATTAAGTAAATATGAACAGACCCTTAGTTACAAAATAAGTTCCTCTGTCTTTTTAAGTTGATATATTTTGAATTTTTTTGGTAAGATATAGCAAATGTGTTTGATATGTCGTCAATTATCTGTTGTTTAACATTTTTTTTAGTTAGTCCACATTAGTTGGCAATTTAGATTGAATATTACCATATTTTATAAAACTCTAATGTTTCATAGCAAAATAAATGGAACTATGATCTTAGCATAAGAAATTTTCATATGAAAGGGCTAAGCTACACTTGGATATTGGACTAGACGTATATCTAATCGCTCATACATCAGTCTGAGTATGAAATTGTATTTTTTAAGGAATAGGGAAATGAGTTGGACAAAGCATTTGAGTTTAAGGCAAAGGAATAAATTAATATAGCCCTTTTTTTAATCAACCAAACATATTAAAGGCATGTTCACTTCAGCTTAATTTCAGTTCAGTTCAACTCCAATCAGTTCAGTTCATTTCATCTCAATTCAGCTCCTAATTTCCTTTTCTCGTAAAATATTTGTTTAAACTCTATTCAGTTCAGTTCAGCTCCAATCAGTTCAGCTCGGTTCATTAAATGTGAACAGACTCTAATTCGTTATAATCACAAGGACATTGAAAAGATTGAATTTTTTATTTTCTTGAGCCGAAGCATATATACCAAACACATTAAACATAAAATTAGAGCTTTTATTAGTAACTAATAAGTGAACTAGATAGTGATCCAAACTTCAATTCGAAATTCAATACGTCATATTAAGTATATTTCAACATATAAACATTCCACCACAATGACCATTTAAATCAACAACAATAATTTCATCAAAATCAAAGCCAAACTCTATAATGATCAAGAAGATCATGCAGGCCCTATTCTTTTGAGCTTCTTGGCAGAGCATAACATAACAGATCTGGGGTCAACAAAGCTGAGTTCCCAACACATTGCAGAGGAGAACTCAGCAGAGTATAGCAGAGCTGAACAGTTAAAAAAAAAAAAAACAGGGTTGTATGTACTCACTCGATCAACTTTGCTAGAGTTTGGGCAGCCTTCATTTTCTTTTCTTTCAACAAATGCAAAAGAAACAAATTGACAGGAACTTGCAATGTGGAGAATATATACTTAGAGCCTGTTCTGTTCCGTTGAAATTCAGTTCAGTTCAGCTCAGTTCAGTTCAGTTCAGTTCAGCTCAGCTCTTAATTTATGTCTAATGATATTGCTAATGATATAAAGCCAAATTTCGTTCTTTTAAGCTCTTATTACAACGACAACAACAACAAAAAATAATAATAATAATATTATTATTATTATTATTATTATTAACAATAATAATAATAATAATAATAACAATAATAATTGAAATAATAATACTAATAATAATAATCAATGAATAATAATAATCATCAATAAATAATAAATATATAGTATATGTGTTTAAAATGTTTAGAGGTTTCAAGTTTTTAATATATTTTCCATACATTTTATAATATATTTTCCATACATTTTATAGTTATAATTATATAGTATATTTTTCGTAAATATTTTAATATGTGCATTTGTATATACACATATGTATAGTAATAAATAATCAATAAATAATCAAATATCACTAATCCGTAGTTAAAAATCACTAATTAAGAGCAAGTTTAGCCCCAAGTCTTAAGACTTGGGGTGACATCATCAAATTGAGTCTTAATATTTATACTTAAGACTTTTCCCATTTTTCTTCAAAAATCTCAAGCAAGTCTCAAGTTGAGTCTTGAAATTTCAAGACTCAACTTAAGACTTGAGATTGGGACCCACTTCACTTTTATTTTTATTATCCTTTTTATTTTTTACACTTTTCTACATATAATATGTCAAATAATTAAGTCTTAGGGCTAAAGTGATAAATTTGTGTAAGTCTTAGTGAGTCTTAACAAGAATTTGATGACATCATTTTCAATGGGGACCACCAAAAATGATGTCACATTCAAGTCTTAAGACTTGAGGCTAAACTTGCTCTAATAAGTTCAGTTCAGTTCAGTTCAGCTCAGCTCAGCTCAGCTCAGTTCAGCTGAGTTCAGTTCAGTTCAGTTCAATTCAGTTCAGCTGAGTTCAGTCAATCGGAACAGGCCCTTAGGGTCTGCTCTTAGCTTATTTTCAGTTCAGTTCAGCTCCAATAAGTTTAGTATAATTCAGTTATTATCTTAATTTTCTTCTCTCATAAAATGTTCAGTTTAGTTCAGTTCAACTCTAATAAGTTTAGTTTAGTTCAGTGCAGCTCAATTCAGTCACTCAGCTCAGGCCCTTAATAATACTGCTTGTACTAAACACTTAGCAGGGAGCTTTAGCCATCTCCAAGCGCTGAAATTAGCTGTTGTTGTCTGTCGTCTCAAGCAGGAAATTCGCATAATTTATAAAGTAAAAAAAAAAAATAATAAATAAATAAAAAAGGAAAGAAAGAAAAAAAGAACGGATAACGAAATAAGTGGCCGGTGTAATGTACTACTCGTATGTAAATCAAATTCGTTGGTTTATCTCAAAATATTTATTTTTATTTGATGTATTATTTTAACTTACTGGCTTTTATTTTAGGAAAACTTTCCTTAACCCTTTTCCTAATCCTAGGAGGTTTAATTAATTGTAACTAAAATCCTAAACTAACTACACTACGAAATATGCTTACCCACATTCTACTTTTATAAATAATCCATGCATGCAATATGATTCACAATTAATCATCCTAGGGAACTAGGGAAAAAAAAAGGTTTAGGAAATTGATTTGTCCCAAAAAAAAAAAAAAAAAAAACAAAGATTAAAAAATAGTCAAAACCTTGTCTTCCAAGGTACAAACCATTAGATTATAGTCATAAGAAATAATTCAATATTGTATACTACAAGCTATACGGTATTTGATTTTGTTGTTTAAAAAAAAAAAAAAAATTCATTATACTAACGTAGCTACAAATAAACATGTCTTTCAATGGAGAAATGTACGAGATTATGTCATGGTTATCCACAAAACCCTTATACAGATTATCGACCATGGCAAAGTCAACACTAGAGTACCTTTCCGAAACACATTTTGCAAAGAAACAAAGCCACAACTCGTGCATGAAAGCGGAGGAGTCTTTGATCATTCAAGAAGATTCAAGTTTAAGAGAAAGAGTTCAAAAATTACGCGTTTGCTTCTTACCTGAAAATCGTTCCTACAATGATGTTCCTAAGGATTCCATCATGTTTTTAGTGGAAAAAGGTCGTATCTTAGCATCAAACAACGGTTTATTTCTATGTAGGACAATTGATTCTAGTGTACCAACTGAATTATTCCTGTGCAACCCCTCGACGAGGACTTGGTTACCTTTGAAGTTGCCTAGTGAGGAATTGGCTAAGATATTTCAAGACAATGGGGAGTTAAAAGTTGCATTAGTATGTGGTAATGTTTTTGGTAAGAAAAGTGAAAATTTTCCTTTGGATTGCACTCTATTGTTGTTTAATGAACATGATTTGGAAGATTGGAATAGCGGATATGATGTGTACATGTTAGAGGAAGGCGAATGGATACTCATAAACGAAAACATTAAAACAAAAGGCGGAGATTTGGAGTTTGATTATCAAGTTTGTTGTGAAGATGGTTTGTATATCCTAGCAGAAGGTTGTAGTCCTCATATGTTTCATTATGATGTCAAAAATAGGACTTCAAGGGATATAGCATTGCCCGAATACAATGAAGAATTTGGTTATTTAGATATTGGTTGTTTTCGTGTGTTTGGATGGGAGCGAAAGGAAGGCAACTCTTGGTTTGATTCCATTTGTTTGGTTAAGTGTTTCGATAACTTGATCACTATATGGGTGCATGAGCACAACACAACATTGTCGAAAGAAAAGAAATCGAGTTCTTGGCGTTGGTTGTCGAACATACACATTGAAGATGATTTGTGCATTGAAGATTCAAGATGGACAGACAGCTTTACTATCTTGGAGAAGCAGTTGATTTTTGCTGATTTAGATGGCAATATTTATCGGTATTATTTGGAGGGCAAAGATTACGGCAACTTAGACAAAATTTACGAGTATGGTTATAGTTCTAGCTTAAAACTAAGATTTAATTCCTTCTCTGCAACTCTTCGCCCTTGCTCCATTGATGGGCAAAAACCGATTAAGATTAGGTAGTTTTACTTACTACCTCCGGTCCAAATTACTCGCAACCTTGGAGTATTATTTGTGAGATATAAAATATTCCAAAGTTACTACTGATTTGGACCGGAGGTAGTACAATTCTTTACCTAGGATTAAAAGAGTTACTGTTTTTTGTATTATTAGTGAACCATAAATTGTTGTTAAATATGGAAATTTTCCAAAGATTTGATTTCATTGTCAAGCTAATATTTCATAGTCAAGCTAATATTTCCCATGAAACTTATTATAAGGTAATAAAAACTCAGAAATTCTGCAAGGATAATTTCAAAGGTTTTTCATAACAGAGAAGGTGATCAATTGTTCACAATGATTTCACCAAATGTGACAATAATTTCAGATTTACAGCACATGAAGGAGTAGGGGAAGGGCGGCCAAAACTCTCGGCTGTAATACATCCTTTTTTTTTTTCCAGAGAATTTGTAAGTATATAATCAACTTAAACATGAAAGGAAAGCTGTACATCTTCAGCAATCGGAAAATGAATTTACAGGTAAGCTCCTCATAATGCCGCAAAAGATTGCAAAAAGGGGAGTCAACCCATCAAGCTTCTCTATTTAGGAGGAAGCTTAAGCTTTATCTATCAGTTTCGACATCATCATCACCAGACTGCAAGTCCCTCGTTTCTGACAAAGAGAGCCTCCTGTTCTTCCCTGTGCCTGATTCAACCAGCCCTTCTGACGTCAATGTTAAGCCTGCTGCTGATGATGATCCCAGATAACGCCGCATAGCAGAGGCATCAGTAGATGTGGGAGAGACATTGTATGCAAAAATTCCCATTGGATGATCAAACTTGCAGTTTGGACCGAATTTGCATATACCATAACGAGAATAAAATATGCACAAAGGTTCTCCCTGTGAAAAAAAATAATAATGAAATACAATTAGCAATGCCGGAGCATTCAGAAAGACGGCATTCGATAGATGTTAATAATCCCACAGAGGCAGTAAAATAAACAACTTAAACAAGTTTTGTCAAATGCCAAAGGAGAGAAACTAGTGGTCAGTTGTACTCTTTCACTGCAAGGAACTTTAAACCTTATGATCTCATTGTACACATAAGGAAACTAATACAATACGACTAGTATTCACAAATTATGAACATGGATCATTTTGAAATACCAACAACACAATCAACAAACAAAACTTCTAAAAAGAAATATACCCTTCAGTCTATAGAGTAATAAGAGTTAAAATGTCGATAGGTGTTTATTTAATTATTTAATTGAAAACACACCTTTGTTTCTACTTCCAAATATAAAAGACCGATAACATTAGTGGCCACTCACAAGTCAGAACACACAGTCTAATCAAATATCATTTGAAGGTTTTGTAACAGTCAGTGTTTTAACCCTATCTGAGAGTGATTACTATCCCATCTCCCCTCCGTCCCCAAAAAAACAGGGGAAAGTAGAAAAAAAAAAAAAATCTCAATGGTGGATATCTAAATATTGTGAATGTCAGATAAAATTGAGGACAACAGATACAGGCTACAATCATGTTACTAGGATTCGAGAGCTCAAATCATACAAGGGTAAATTTCCAGGGTTGGATTCATTTACTTTTTAGAGATAACTTCATGTTACAGATAAAAAAAAAATTAAAAAAAAATTAAAAAAATAAATAAAGAAAGAAATGAAAATACCCTTGTCAAAGACTCGGAATGTCAAAGATACTTGAGGTCAAATGAAGGAATCAAGTAACATAGGGCTACAGCATAGTATTGAACACAAAGCAACAAAAAATTTATAATATTTTAAAAAATATATTTGAAATACGAGTAGTAGATTTCAAAAGAAACTTTAAAGGGGAAGTGCAACCTACCGGACGCAATGGCAAGCCCAAAGCACTCAAGAGGCAGTCGGGAGCTGGAACTAGTCTTTCTCTGGGATGATGAAACCGACAAACTGCGCCAAACTTACAATCACCAGTCTTCATGTAGTATTGACATTCGGGTTGTCCAGGCCTCTCAGGGAAAACATTGTCTCTCTGAAGCGCATAGTAACCCATAGGGATAGATCCAGTGCGATACGAAGAATATGCACCCTGAGAGGCAGCAACTGCAGATTCACTCTGGCGTGCAGTCCCATAGCCAGGACTGTTTCCTGATGTCTGCTGCTGTCCTTCAGGAGACGAGACTGAACCCATCTGACCCTAAGTAACAAAGAAGACGTGTGAAATAATACAAATAATATAAAGTTTCATGCTTTCATCAAAATTAAAAATGATATTGGCAGCTGACACTTGTAAAAAATAGATAATCTAGAAGCTTAACTATGCATCAAATGCTAATAACATGAATAATTACGAAGAATGGCAAAGGATGCTCCAACTTAGAACCCAACAACATGCTGGTCCATCACTGATTAAGCCCACCTCTGTTTGACTTATTTGACTTAATCAGACAATATAAAATCAAATTTCAAATAAACTCAGACAAAATAAGTTCAAATAAGAAAAGTTGGGAATTTGAAGACAACAAAAGTCAAATAGAACATAGCCTTATTCATTTTGACAACCTTTTTCAATTAAAATGCCAGCTATTTAGAAAAAAAAGGTTTAAATCTTACTATAATAATTATTTCTTAATCACCAAATAGTTGAAAAGGCTAGTAGCAAAGATTACCATATAGGCATTCCACCCTGGAACTGAAACAACTCCTTGTGGAAGAATCAAAGGTGTGTAGCTTGAAGGACCTTGCCAACGCGGACTAGGAATAATTGAGGCTCTAGACAAAGACCAATTTGTTAATCCTCCTGGATATGACTGCTGACCAGGAGTTGTCGGAGATTGAACAGGTGGATACACAGAAGAACCGCGGAAAGAAGCAGATGGCTGAGGGTGATGGAACTTGCATGTACTCCCAAATTTACATTGTCCGGTTCTTAAATAGTATGCACACTCAGGTTCATTCTGTTAAACAAAAAGAAAATAATAAGAAAACTATTTTAGTATGTTTCAGATCTTATAAATCAGTTTTTCAAAAATGGAAATAAAATAAAATCAAGACCATGAGTCCAAGCAATAAATTCTACCGGGCGAAGCGGGTATCCTAAGACATTTACAGGTACTCTTCCAGCAATCCCAGCTTTGTCTTTAGGATGATTAAACTTGCATGTTGCTCCAAACTTGCATGTTCCAGTCTTCAAGTAGTACTGAGAAGTTGAAGCAGCACATAAAAATTATATAAGAAGAAAAAGAAATAACATTAGGAAAGACTACACACAAAATACCCAAAGGCTTATTAAGACTTTTATATGTGAAGAAGAAAGAGAGAGGAGAGAGGAGGCACAAAAGTTATTCAACAGCAGTTTTCACTTCAGCTTGGACTTCAAAATTTTCCACCACAATAATCCACGATCATACTAGCACTTTCTCAGTTCATCATCTTCTCTGCTGCCATCAAGATATCATATATAATACTTGACTTTTCAAGAAAAGGGAAATTTTATGCTTGAAATATTCCTGTGATTCATTGATTAAAAAGATAGCATGAAGAACAACTTACAGAAATCATCCCCTTTCTTACACATCCCTAATCGAGACAAGATCTGAAAGCAAGCCACAGCATATATCTCTGTGGCTCAAAATTGCATCTATCTAAGTTTTTCAGGTGAACAAAATGGCACATAATGTTGTATCAGGCAAACTGTTTTAAGTATTACATGCCAAAGAAATAACAAGGAAACGCGTCAACAATATGTATACACCAATTGGTGACGTGTTCAGTGACACAAATCTGTCAATGGTTTTTGAAAAAAAAAAGGATCACGTAACACACAAACAGACTAATCGCTCCTAACAATCTCATATTGAACTCATCCAATCCATTCCGATGAGCAAATATTCATGTCAGTTTCTTGGGACCTCCTACTGTCCAGCCTAGATCTCACATCTGGAGACCTCCAAGTATTCATATATTTCACACATTGAATCTCTATTTTTGGGGCAAGTGAGAATTCTTCTAAGTTAAGGGAACTATTAAAGTTGGCTATATGTCATCAGTCCTGCGCATATGAGCTCCTTAATCAAGATTCTTCATCAGCCACTCAAAATTAATTTCACTACCAAGTGCTATTCAGTAGCAGCTTAGAACTAAAGTCTATCCTGAATGCATCTCAACTGGAAGCTACAATGTCCATTGTTGAGAATCTTGAGATAGCTAGCAGCAAGGCACATGCAATCCAGGTTAAAGTTAAGTTCCATTCCAAAATATTTATTATATAGCCAAACAAAAAATGTAGCGAGCAGTGTAGGGCCCTGAGTTGATACGGTTTCCAAATGATCACCAAGAGGTAGATATGCGCATATGCCTAACAGCATTGCTGACAGATTGATTGGATAAGCATTGGCATTTTGAGCTATGTCTGGAATTGCACATTTCTATTACATGTAACGATAATAATAACTCTACACAAACCACCACTCGCCAGAAACTAATGAGAGGCAATCAGTACAAATGAAAATCCCCAAGGGATTTCCAGAGCATCATTACCTTTTCAAAATTATAAATGAATAAATAGCATAGAACAAATGGAAGAAATATTCATGCCTGGCATTCAGGTTGACCGGTCCTTTCTGGAAACTCCCCCTTCATTCTTGCAGTGGCGAGAGCCTGTTGTACAATAATATCTATCAAATTCATCAAAGACACATCCTTGCAAGAGTAAGACATTTATGATAAAAAGAAAATATCAAAACAAAAGTACCAAACACTTCCAAATTTGGGATGTAAAGCAATTACTGTACACAACCCTATTTAAACACCAATTTGAATATCTCTTGTAATGAAAACTTATTCTGCTCATTTTCCTCATAATGATTTTCCATTGAGAGGCAAGACTTACTTTTGCAATGAAGTTGAAGTGGAGATTTGGCAATCCAGATAGCAATGTCAAATCATATCAAATAGAAACAGAAAAAAAATGGGTAGAAGAGAAAATTTGGCTTGTAAGAGTGAGGTGGAGGAAATAATTCAGAAACCGTTGCTGAAAAATACAACTTCTTACAAAAGAGTTTACATCCCAAAGCATTTGTATGCAACAACATTGACACGATGATGATGAAACAAACCCTTAAGTCTCTAATTAAGGAAACCAAATCTAACCCCTGACTTTAGGCATCATGATTTTGTCCCAGCAGTATCTACACAGAAATCTTCATAAAGTTATTCATGCGATCTTGTTAATAACCCTTTTTCATTAACCTACATGCTAGCATGCCTATGATATCAGCGTAAACAAAACGGAGCAGCAAGAATCTGAAGACAGCAGAAAGTAAGAGACAAGAACAGTCAAAGATTTGCAAGTAGCATGTTATGTTTCTACACAGTGGGTGCCAGAACTTACTAGCTTTCTATTAGAAGGATGATTGAAGCGGCATGTCGAACCAAATCTACAAAGTCCTGTTCTGAGATAAAAGGAACAATCTGGTTCCCCTTCACGCTCAGGATAGGGACCAGGAGGATAAATTCCAGTATCCAATGCTTCAGAAGATCGCATATTTACAGGCCACATTGAATCTGAAATATCAATGTTATTCATATAAGAAATACGAGTACAACACAACTCTTTTGCCATTTGACAACAAGAAACAAGTTACTTTAGTAAAAACTTTCACAAATCTAAGCTATACACAGAACCTAAATCCCAAATTGCGAATGGGGGACAACGAAAGTAACACTCAATGTACATATTTCACATGGAATCCTAAACAAACATTCCACCTTTAAACCATCATGAGAAGACATACACTGTCAAAATCCGTAACACTCGAGCTAATCATGATAAACCAGACACATCCAAAGCATCCAACACAAACACATCAAGTTTTAAATGTTAATTCTATTACGTTTATAGGATTATACGGAGTAATTCGCGCCCAACACTAATATCATAGAAATCGTTGATTAAGGTCTTCTTCAAGATAAATAGTTATGATCAAAAAGGACAAACCCATTACATTTACAAACCAAGAAATGTTATGTTATCAAAAATGTCATCCACATTTATCAAAAGTACTACAATTTTAGTGACTCATATTCCATAAAGCATATCAAGTGGCTTCAATTCTCCGCAACCCCCAAAAATTAAATAAAGCAAAATAAAAATAAAAATGCCCATTTTTCCAATCATTTTTCCCAATTATTCAATTTTGGAAAGCATACATTATTAAACCCATTTACCCAATTTCACTACCGATCAAACCCAATTCCCCAACCTACTTATCAAATAAATTAAAATTAATATTATAAATATAAAAAAACAAAATGCCGATTAACCCAATAATTGAATTATGTAAGAGTTATAACAAGGAACCAAAATTCTCAATTTCACATTTTTTTAAAATAAAAAAACTAAAACCCATGAAAAAAAGGGGTTTCACACTAAAATTATCCGATCAAAACCAAATGAAAAAAATAAAAATAAAAAACCCCAGAAAATACATATGAAGAATTCCCATAAATTAAAGAACAATTATAAATAACAATCACCAATAATATAATACAGCATTTGACAAACTCCCAGAAAAAATAAAGAATTATAAAAAATAAAAAAAAATAAAAAAAAACCTTCATCTAAAAGAGAGGATGATCCAGAATTAACAGCAACAGCAGAAGGTCTAGAAATGGGGATTACAGCTCCATCATCATCATCATCATCAACAACAACACTAACTTCTCGAAACGCCATCGTTTTAACACTAACTCCATTCAATTCTTCATCATCATCATCAACAACACTACTGCTATTTACTTCTTCTTCCTTCTTTTTCAATACAAAATCTCATTATTTTATTAACGTATAAATGTCAATTTATTTAATAATTAAAACCACAACAAATATAAAATTAAATTAAAAAGAAAAAAAAAAGGGGGGGAGAAGAAAAAGAGGAGAGAGAAAGTTGTTTGGGAAAAAAGGAAAGTGGGGGAAAAATCTAGTTCTCTCTCCTCCACAAAATACAGAGTGTAGGAAAAAAAAGAAGAGGAAGAATAAAAACCAACCATTTTTTTTCCTATACAACTATATTTTCTATTTTCCTTTTTTTTTAATTATTATTATTATTATTTGTTTTAATATTTGAAGAAGAAATTAAATTTTTGGTGTTTTTTACCTGTGTAAAAAACGGTTATTTGACGCGCGTGAGTAAGTGAGTGTGACGTACGCGCTTTGTAATGGTAGAGGGTAGAGTGTACTTTTTTTGTAAGGACGCGTTTGGTTGACGGTCGACATCCTTTTTTAAATCATTGTGCACTTGTTTTTTTTTTACTCGTGTAACACAAAGGTTTGTAGAATCACCAACTTTTAAATAAAACGGATGTTCAGTAAATTACTGAACATCCGTTATAAAGTGACAATAAAATGTGCAAAAGTTACACTAAAACGTACAAAAGTTACCGTGACATATATAAGAGTTATTTATGCTTTATTGATAAATTTGACAAAAGTGACACTAAATCTGACAAAAGTGACACTAAATCTGACAAAAGTGTACCCGATGTACAGTAAATTACTAAAAACCGGGTGTATACAAAAGTTTTCCTTGTAGAATATTGAATACACTTCCTAAAAAGGAAGTATTTTATTGAGAATTTATGACAAAATCACTCGTTGGTTAATATGGTGGGTAAATGAATGTTTATTGCTCGTATAACTGGCTATTTAAGGTTGATTATGTTCGGTAGTGTTGTGTGTAAGAAATTAGGATTCATAACTGGATTTTGTGTTGTGATAGAGTGATAATGTAGGTTATGTTGTGTTTTGTGTCATCTATTGGATGTGTAAGGTAATTATCTGCATGTTGTATAACTCGTGTTTGTACTTTGTAGCAATTGAGTTTATACTTGTTTATTTTTGTGAAACTACGTTTTAAGTAAGATATACTATCAGATACAACCGTCATTACTGTTTCGAGATTTGTACTTTTTGATTATGAATTAAGTTCAAAATGAGAAACCTTTTTCCTATTTATTACTTAATGAATCTGAAAGGTAGCACAATTAATACTAACTACGAATTCATGTCTGATCTATAACTTATTGTTTTACCATTCTGACATTTTTAAACTTTAATGAAGCATTAAGTCAGTAAACTGAGTCTGAAGTTGGCAGTTACTTAGCTACAGAGCACTTATGCAATGGCTCCAATTTGTAAAAAAGAATTTCCGGTTAATCCTACCTCAAAAAAAAAAAATATCAATGACGAAATTCTATTTTTGCATTACATCCACGAAATATAAAGATCGGAGTGTTTTTTTTTTTTTTTTTAATCTCATGAAAAATTAAATAGTATATAGTTACTCTAAAATCAACTCAACCAATCAAAAGTTTGAAGTGCAAGAAGGTATACTAATACCACCATTAGTTTCCATACAATCACTTGGAGAATTATCGAGAGTAAGATAGATTTATGTTTCTTTGACTACTAGTCCCTTTTCAATCACCAATGTCAAGAGGTAAAACAAGGATTGTATTTGATGGCAAGTTATGATAATAGTCACTTTCATTCTCCTATAAAAGTTGTACCACTTCAATTCCACTCATATATAGTCACAATGTATTTCCTTCGATATTTCATATATTTGATTTAGACATAGGTTCTTTTCCCTCAACTAAAAGTCAATGTACTCTTTATCGATTTTTCACTTAATTTATATGCTTTTACCGTTTTAAAAAAGCTGCAATACTTTGACTTTAAACACGAGAGCTCGCTATGAACAAGTGTTACAATTTTTAAAAAACAAACAAAGTATTTTCCTATATGATTAATTGGGAACTTTCAAACTCTTTTAGAACAAGAGCAAAGCGGAGAGAGCTCAGGGAGGAAAGTTTATCTAAAGTTAGTAGCTCTTATATATACAAAGTGTTACTTTTCTAAACTTATTATTACATATTATCTTATACTCGTATTAAGAGTATGTCCTGATTTACTAAAAACAATTGAATTGAACTGATTGGGGTTGAACTGAATTGAACTGAGCTGAAATAAATTATATATGAAAAAAGAAAATTAGGAACTAAACTGAAATGAATTAATTAGAGTTGAAATGAAGTAAAGTGAACTGAACTGAAATTAAGCTGAATAAAACAGGCCCTTAGGCCTGTTCTTATACGTTTCAGTTCAGTTTAGTTTAACTCCTAATTTCCTTCTCTTATAAAATATTTTTTTCAGTTCAGTTTAGCTCAGCTCAGTTCAGTTGATTTCAGACTGTTAGAACAGACTCTAAGTAAAGGTAAGGAGACAAGAACAAAGCCTTATTAGGTGTGAAGAGAAACAAAGCCTAACGCTGAAATAGAATAGTAGAATATATACGATTAATAATTTAATAGTGTGTGTTGGGGAGACAAAAGGTCCTCTTTAAAACAAACGTACAAATGACTGAATTTGATTAATGACACTTTGCGTATAATACAGTACTTTTATTACTTTTTAAGGTTGACGTTTACACTTAATCATGCTTAAGCTTAACCAGGACACGTGGACACTTGTAATGGCGTTTGCAATATTTTCTTTTTTATAATTAAAAATTAAAATAGAGAATATAAGGGACTGTTTGGACCAGGTACCGGGGATATCGGACCTCATTCGCAAAATCTATTTTTTTTTTTTTTTTTTTTTGAGGCAAATCTACTCTTTTTATTTTTTTTACCAATTACAGGTGTCTCCTGTTTTCATGATATTCTTATTATCTTTGTCTCATTTTTTTTTTAATTTATTTATTTTGTAATAAGATCATGTGTCTAAATGTTATAGGTCACTAAAAGTTCTAGAACTGATAAATTTATAATTTTACTTGGCTAGTAAAATCATTGCCTGCATTTTATCAGATTCTGAGAGTGACATTTTAACAGAAGGTAATCAACTTTTTAATAGGAAAAAGGTTAGTGCTCATTGTTTTTGACTGCATTAAATAGCTATGTAGCCTTGATTATATTGGTTTAATTCCAAAATAGTGGTTCAATCTTTGGTTAAGTAGAATTATGATTAGGTGACTCACTAATTAAGTTGAATTTTCTCTTGATAAATCATAATTATTAAACGAACAAATTTTAGCACAGGTAGTTTTTGGCAATAGGAAAAATTTGTTGTGTATTGTATAAAAAAATAGGAAAATTTTGTTGTGTATTGTAATTACCTTTCGAAATGAGAAAATTACCATTATAAAAATACTTAATATCAGTAAGAGTGTAGTGATCTTGAAATAGAAATATATTCAGTATAATATTAGTGAGTTCAAATTATATCCAAATGAAAAAAGAAAAAAAAAACAACAAATTTGACATTATTGCTCTATTGTCCATATTTGTTTTCAAAACCATTTTTTATCATTTAACTACCGCCCGACCAGACTGTATAAAGTTGTTTCATACCAATAACCTAATTAATACCCATCAACGTCATTTTCATGCTAGCACCCTGATCGAGTAACAATGTGATATCATGTGATAACTCGTGATAATTAGATAATACATGCAGTTGGAGATCGAATATATTCCACGCATATTAGGGGGCGTTTGGTTCAAACAATGGTATGGGTTTGGAATGAGGAATGAAACTTGGGTGGTATGTGGTTGGAACTTGATACTTGATTTCATGTGTTTGGTTTTTATCTAGGAATGATAGTTTTCCTTATAATTTTAAACCTAAAGGTATGGGTATGAGCCATACCCACCTCTCCCCTTGGGTTTCAAAAACCCATATCTTGGGGGTTTGAGGTATGGGTTTGAAAAATGAAATTTCAAGAAACAAACACAAGGTATGGGTTTTGGTCATTCCAAACCCATACCTTATACCTAATATGCTTAAACCAAACACCCCCTTAATGCTCTTTTTGGAACTCTTTTCAAATGAACAACCATACAACAATTCACAAGTCAATCAAAGAATTTACATAGCTGACAAATAGTCACAAACTAAAGAATCATTATTAGCATAATAACAGCTACGCGTAGATTCATAAACATGGATTTATAAGAGTAGGATTTGAAAAAAAAAATAATTAGTGGAAATTTGTTAATTAGCAAAGTTAAATAAGAATAACAAAAGGGGATTTAATTATATAGAAAAAAAAAAAATTCAAATTTTTTTTTATCAATGTCATCATATGTCTTGGTTTGTGAATTACAAGTTTACAACATTTTTTTTTTTTTTGACAAAGGATACAAACAAGGAATTACAAATTAATACTAAAGCAAATAGAATTAACCGCCGCTTCTCCAGCAATTAGATGAGCCCTGTGGACGCGCTGGCGATCCGCCTTATGAATTCGGCAAACCCGAAACCTAGAGGCAAGTTGTAGAATTTTCCGAATAAGCCAAATATAATCGATATAGCCTTGGCCCTCCCCTCGAAGCAGGGAGACGAGAAGATATGAATCAGTAAAAACTGCGAGAAACATATAACCTTGATCAAACGCCCACTGTAGCCCATACATGCAAGCCAACGCCTCCGCATGTAAGGCCGAGGAACACACCCCGAAGTGACTACCTCCAATAATCCGATCATCCAGAGAGTCTTCATTATCCAGGCACCATCCCATTCCTGCTCGTCGAGAATCTTTGGCCCAAGCGCCATCTATCTGAAGAGAAAGAAGAACACTCCCATGCGGAGTCAGGCCAAGCTGAGCCATGTAAAATCCGGGCGGAAAAGAAGGCCCATCCTCTATGGCCGCAATAGTAGGGATGCTAGAAAAGGCATCTGAGTCGACAAAAAATGCATGATTATCCATTACCTCCTGAAACAGAGACTCAAATGGCCGAGCCACAGAAGAACCCCTAAAAATCCTGGAATTACGACATAACCACAAGCTCCACAGCGTACCAAAAAAGGTACCTACGCGAGTACTAGAGAGACCATCCTGACTGATAAAAAGTCGGATATAATCTTGGATCCAATCTGAGAGAGAAAAGGCTCCATTAAATTCTGAGCGAATGCCAAGGCATCCACCCCTCCAAACCGATCGTGCATTAAAGCACATTATGAAAAGGTGTTGTAAATCCTCCGGTTCCGAACGACAGAGGTCACAGCAGACGTCTTGAATCGGAACTCCTCGATGATTGAGTTCTACCTTAACCGCAAGAGTGCGGTGTAGCAATTTCCATAAGAATAACTTCCATTTAGGCTGCACCGGGAGAGACCAAAGAACCTTCCAGAATGAATTAGAGGCGGAAGGTATCGAAGGAAGGGAAAGTTGTTGTTGAAGCATAGCATACCCAGTTTTAACCGAGTTAAGTGTAACAAAAAGGGGAAAAGGAGAAGTTTTGTTTGAACTAAAAGTGTAATTAAATATCCTTTTTGCTAGATTGACATAAAATTTCTTAAAAATATAAAATAAAATAAAACTCTTGAATGAATAAAAAAAATAAAAATTATTCCACTTTTGCAATTCATATTAGATGACTAAAACTTTAGGTAAAGTTTTTATCCCTATTCACTCAGTTAATGTTGTACACTTTAAGGCAATAAAAACGTAATTATGAATATCTTAATTTGTTATGTAATTCACACCTCTGTTTATATTAGACTAAAGATGGCACTGTACTAGGTTGAGTTGATCTATGATACAATACGGCACAGCAAGATACGAAGTACAACACTAGACACTATATATGCTTGCAGTTTTGGGCCAATTTAAAAAAGACACAGTGATATGAATCTGTATGATGCCACACATCATCGACAATGAAAATAAATAAAAGGAATTAGGTATCGCATGACGCGGCATGGTAACACGTATTCTCAGCCATGCTTGAACCATTTTGTTTTAAATTTTCCTACACGAGTACACAATACTTAGGGCCTGTTCTCATACGTTTATTTTTCAGTTTAGTTCAGCTCCTAATTTCCTTCTCTTATAAAATATTAATTTCAGTTTAGTTTAATTTAGTTTAGTTCAATTCAGTTGAGTTCATTTAGTGAGAACAGATCCTTAGTGAGCAGTTGTTGACCATGTTTTGTGGCATAAGACATATGGGTTTGACATAGTAGTGTATAAATCTACATATATAAAAATCACCAAAAAGAAAAGGAGAATAGTATTTTCTTAGGTGGATATCCCTTTAATCCCTATAACAAATTGACAAGTGGACAAGAATCAACTACCATATACTCTTGTTCTAATCATAATTGCATGAATTAATCAAATCGGTAATGACAAAATTAACACTAATAATGAGCTACTCCGTAGCTAATTGATGAGTACGAGCCTATTCTAAAACCCTTTCAATCCCTTTCTATTTTTTGACCAATGATGAAGTTGGAGACTTGAGCGGGAGAGTAAGCTTTATACTGTAGATTTTACTTCGCTTTCTATGCCCATTTTTGTAAAGCTTTACAAACAAATTACTATCTCAGTTATATATTGTTTGTAATGATTTGACATAAAATGGAGAGAAAAATGTCTACTCATTACAAATAGTATGAAACGGAGGGTACTAGTAAAGAAGTTTTGGCTTTCAAGTTCATACAAGGTCCAAAGGGATCGGATAAGATTAGTTTCTTTGTGAACCCTTTTGTAGTAAAACTAATAGCAACGAGATTAGAATCTTTGAAATACTTAGTAACTTGGTTAGAACCCGTGCGATGCATAGTTTATATAAATCCTATTTTTAATTTGTATATTTTTAAAATAAATCGCTATTATACATGTATATAAATAAGAATTACATATATTTTGTAATTTTTTAAAAAATTATATTTTAATCAAAATTATGATATGTTACCTGTTCCACGTTGTCTAATTTATAGTTCAATGTAGGAGGTCATTTATTAGTGTGCTATTTAAAATTATTTCAATTTCCTACGATAAATTGTTAGGTTTTAATTGTAATGTAGAAGCTTCTAATATTTAAATTTCAAAAATGTTAAATATGATAGTTCTATAAAAAAAAAAATTGAAAAAAATAAAGAAAAAAAAATGACATTATCATTGCATTCAGGCGGGAAAATTTTTATTCAGAAAGTGACACGTGGGCAATGGTGACGTCAACAAATTCTATTTTAGTAATAATTAATAGATAGATAGATTAAGCAATAAAGCTTGGTAGAGTTCGTAGGAAATTCAAAGTTCGAACCCCATTAACTACATTTGCTTGGGAGTTGAGGGATTCCCTTATCCTCTTCTCTACTCTCAAGCATTGACCTATAAAGTAGGTGTACGATGATCAAAATAACACAACGAATACTCACTACGTTACGGATTACTCTGTATAATATACACACACGTTGATAATCTAATTAGTTTAACAGTCATAAACGGAGTCAACTATGATGCTTCTAAAGTAAAGTAGTAGTGTAGTGCAACTTGGTGGGTTGGTGAGCTTGCAAATTTTGTGATACGGAGTATCCAACTGTGTTAAAGCGCCGAGTTAACTCAATTGTCGGCCATGGCTTAATCTCTCTCTCTCTCTCTTTCTCTCTCCTCGTTTTTTAATTCAACCCAGGAATTAGAGTGAGAAACTGCTTTTGTAACTCCACCCAAATCTCATTTTTAATTATTCGATCTTGTTTTCATCTCCCCTTTACGGTCAATTTACGCTAAATCAAACCCTAATTTTCTGATTCTTTCCCCATTTTTATCTTACGATTTTGGGGATATTCCTTTCAATTTCACATTTCCAACGAAGATCCTTGAAGATCTGATTTCTAATCATTTTTCAAATTCCCCCAATTTCCCTCTTCTTTTTGTAGATTTGGGGAAATGGGTTTCCGATTAAACCCTAGAAATAGGTATTTGACTTACCGATTTGCTGTTCTGTCGATTTTTTTCATTGGGTTGCTGCTTGCTTCTGCTATCTCAGCTCAGGTAATTAGTTTCTTGATCTGTGAACAATTTCAATATTCTAAAATTTCTGGGAATTTTGAGATCTTATGAAGTTGTATTAATTTTTCAGGAAAGTGGTGATGATGATCAGAATGAGAGGGTTGGTGGATCAGTAAAGGATTTGGGACGGCGTAGTAAGGTTTGAGGAATGCATTGATTTGACTAGATTTCAGTGATTTGAACGAATGTAGTGTGATTTGGTGCTAGAATTTCTGATAATTTTTGTTCATTTCATTGATCTTGATGGGATTGGTTTATTCATAGAAGTTTGATGCATTGATTTATTTTAATTAATCATTTTGGTTCTAATTCTTCTGTAAATGCATTAATAGTCTGATAATGATGAACAGTTTAACACTACTTTTTTAGTAATGCTGCTGAAGTGCTGAATTTTGGTTACATGGCCTAAATCAAGAACATGATTTGTGATAAATGAGTTATCCAAGTCTCTGAGATGCAACGATAGTTATTTAGGAAGGGTTGGTTTATTCAGGGTTAGCTATATTGGAAGGGACACTTTATTCATTGATCTATGTACCATGCCTATGCAAGTGACAGGCATACCACAAGTTTGCAAATGTGCATTTGCCTTTAGCCTATGTAGTGCTCTAAAAGCTCTATGAGGCAACATAGAAAATGATGAGTATTTTGTTTGTAGACTGTGGCAGTGGTTATATGGACACAAGGTTTTCAACTCTTTTGTACTCCCTTCGTCCCTAAATTGCATTCCTACTTCTAGCATTTATTCCTCACATAATAGAGAAAAGTAGGAATGTAATTTAGGGACGGAGGGTGTATCATTATACTTCTTGCATATTACGAGTAGGCTTTTAGCTCAGGGATAGAACTAATAGAAGACCTGAATGCATTTATACATTGCTGTTGGCTCATTACAAATACCTGAATAAGCATATAAATTGCCAATCATCATCTACATTAGACCTATGTGTTTCAGTTTGAAAATGTAACTTGTTAATTAGGAATGCATGCTCTTCATAAGGAGCATCTTTGATCTTTCATTATCCACGCTTGGGAAGAATTATATTAAACTTTGTCAATTTCTGGCATCTTTTATTAGTCATTGTCAAATAATGCAATTACTTTATTGCGTCAGAGTGCAAATTTTAGTAGCAATTTGTGGTGAATTGGTGGGGCATAACTTTTGTCCTTTTGAAGGGGTAAGATATTATGGTCAATAGGGCGACAATGATATGAGAGTTCCATGATTAAAGCTCTTTCAATCGAAATTGCTAGTGGCCTACCTTAAAGCTGCAAGGTTTTGAAATCTTGTATCATAAAGAGTTGTTTATTTATTTAATGTTTATTTTAGTGAAGGGTTTTACTGACATAAGACACATCAAAGCAAATACACTAAGAGCTATCTAACATTTTAACTATTTGTCAACTGTTGCTAAAATCTTTCGATACTGAAGCTAAGAAGTCATGATTATTGCTGTTTGTTGCTTCATGGAGTGGTGTATTGCCTTTTGATTTTTCATTATCTGTGGCTGGGATATATGCATAGCCTAATTGTCTTTTTGGATCTGGTTCACTTGTCATAAAAAACTGCAGTTGTTTTTATGTTGCCGAGTTCAAGATTAGCTAGAATTTATTGTGAATATTACCATTAGAGTCGTTTTGGAAGACAAGCATGAGGAAATTAATATGTGAAGAATGGGAGAGTACAAGCGTACTGGAGCTGCTCAAGCTGAGAGTTTGTTGCGAAGTTCTTCCAAAAGACTCCAATGGTGATAGTCACTGTACATTTGTGAAGTTTTGAACTCATGCAGTATAGAATCTTGCAGTTCTGGTGACAATTGGCCCAAGAGGCTACAAGTGATATCTATGTTTGATCCCTTCCAGGGATGGTGACAATTTAGAAGGCTGTCACCACTTCATGCAGCAGCATGTAATGCATATTCAGATATATCTTAGTTACTAATGTATGTGTACTTAATGAATGACAATGGTGAGGTTTAGACAATTTAAGGTTTAAGTTGACAAAATCTGGAAATGTGCTATTGTGTGAGGGACAGTGGATGAATTTAGTTATCTAGGCAGGTTCCCTCCTCTGATCTCACCTCTTTATTTCTCGGACTCTGGAATTTAGACTTCCCATTTTGCTGGTTTCTTATATGTTGTATCAGGCTTGTATTGATAGTTAAATCAATCCTTTCTTTTGGTCTTATTTCCTTCATCTTACCATAGTTATTTTCCCATTTATGTTCTCCTTATATTATCAAAGAATATCTGTGTGGATGTCTTGCTCTATTATGCTTACAATAATACACAATGTTGGCTTTATCATTAATATATATGTGTGTTGGTGGGTGAGTCTTTGGTGTTGGTGTAGATATGTTTTAATACCTGTAATATGAATACATCTCAAGATTACAAATATGGGTTATTGTTGCAGATTGTGCTGGAGCACCTGGGAAAAGATGCTGATTCCATACATTTGGGCATAAATTTGGACTCTGGTTTAGGAGTTTTTGATGCCTTCTTTGCAAGTTTATGTATGATACTTGTGAGCGAGGTTTGTTCTCTGGCCACTACTGTAATAATATTCAGATCGTTGTACATTAAATCATAACGTATCATCACCACCTATTGTTACTATTTACTCTTAGTTCTCTCCATCTTATCTTTCAGTGTCCACTCCTGCTAGATTCATGCATATGTAATTATGTAGGGCTTAATAGCTGATGATTTTGTGATAGATCGGGGATGAAACATTTATCATAGCAGCTTTAATGGCAATGCGTCATCCAAAGTCCATTGTATTATCAGGAGCTCTCAGTGCCTTGGTTGTGATGACAGTAAGTTTTTTTTTTTTTTTTTTTTTTTTTTTTTTTTTTTTTTTTCCCCCTCTTTATTTAGCAAGAATTTTCTCTTTATCTTCTTGTACTTCCATGTGATTTTCTGCAACCACATGCATTTGCAACTATGGAAGATAATGTGTTGTGCTTTGGTGAGGCTCATTGATGTGATTTTGTCAATAGGTTCTCTCCACTGGACTTGGTAGGATAGTTCCAAATTTGATATCAAGGAAGCATACAAACAGTGCAGCTACAGGTATATCTTGTATATGCTGTTAATGTTGTGTTCTTTGTTGTGTGTGGGGAAGGGTTAGCCTTCTTTTAGATAGTTATACTACTATTTCATGCATATTTTATTTAATTTAATTTTATTGTGTGTGGGGATGGATGTGTGATTATTTATCTCTGAACCCCAAAATGTTCAAATATCTTATTTTCTGCGTTGTTGGTATCTCATTAGCTATTTTTTTTTTTATGCATATTTAACCAACACAGATGTTCCATGGTGCATTAGCGGCACTTGTAGGAGTTGATTTGCAGTTTGTCTAGAACTATGCACTTTTTCTCAGTTTATTCAATACCCTAAGCAGTAATGTGAGCTAACATTTAACAATTCCCCCACCCACCCACCCACACTCAAAACACTGAAAAATCCCTAGTTAATGACTGCTGTTTCATATTGCTTGATTATTTTGCTTATCAACTTATTGGGTTATGTGCTATATTTATTTTTTTACAATGTATATTTTCTTTTTTCCCTGCAGTTCTTTATCTATTTTTTGGTTTGCGTCTGCTTTACATTGCTTGGAAGTCTGATCCTAAAGCATCACAGAAGAAGGAAATGGAAGAGGTATGTCATCATTCCTCTTTCTACTTTAACTTCTTTGCATTTTGCATGTGGATGCTTCTTTCTTGTTGGTTGCCTTTATTTCTTTTTTCTGGGAGCACTATGTGGCATGCCTTTGAACATATATTATTCTTGTAATCAACAAAGTGCTAGTATGTTACTTGTGCAATTTATGATTGAATTTCATTATCTTTTTTCTTTGGGTTATGAGACTGGTTTTGTTTGATGTTTATGTATCGATCAATAAGACTCCTTGACATCACTGCTTAGTGTGTTGCAATGAGTGGCTCTAATGTTTATTTAGTGTTCTATATTTTTTTACTTTGTATGGCTTTTATATTTGATACCTGTCCTTCTTGGATTAATTGTTTAGAGAAATTTTCTTATATTGCCTGACTTTATTGGGAGCAAGGACAATTCATGGCTGCATGCCTGGAACATTATATCCCCCTCTGTAGTTCCCTTGTAATATATGAAACACCAAGGCTGACTCTTGCTTTAGTAGTTGAGTAGCTATGTAATTTCTGCTTACAGATTTGGGGTGCCTCCGTATTTATTAAAATTCTTTTACTTAATATCTGGTTTAATTTTTATTTTATTTATTTACATATATATTTTTCCAGGTTGAAGAAAAGCTCGAGGGAGGACAAGGCAAAACATCCATACGCCGTTTCTTATCAAGATTTTTAACTCCTATATTCTTGGAGGTATGCTTGAAACTGATTTATATATTTAATTAATTCTTCTAGTATCTGGAAAACAAAATATATGCAATCCCTCATTATATCTAATTATTTATAAGGGAGGTCATGCTAATGTTATTTTAAAATTGTCATTGAACCTCTTAGAAGAGTCTTACTGCAACGCGGATCATCTAATATTGTTGCTTTACATATTTTGCAGTCATTTATTCTCACCTTCTTGGCTGAATGGGGGGATCGTAGTCAGATTGCTACAATTGCTGTAAGTTCAACTTCCATTGAATTTATAAACCATAAGCACTTATACAAGTTTTCTCTCTGCCTTTTAAATTCATGACAATATGACTTGCATTGCTTTAAGCAGCAGCTATAATCTCAGTGAACGGGAATATTGTCATGCTACTAGCTCATAATTTCAATTTGTCTTGTGATGAATTCTTTTGTTGCATCGTTTCTCATTTCCTTGCTAGTTTTGCATGTCGTTGTTTTGCTTCTAATAATAACTGTTGCCTGCTGTTTTCTTTACGAGTCATCAAGCCCTTGATTTTAAGCACAAGGAAAATATGTAAATGTGGACAGAGTTCCTGTGGTTCTGGTTTTATTTTTGCGTAATTGGCAAATCTATCTTATTTTCACCAAAAGTAGTAAAGCTGGTGCATGCATTATAAATTTATAATGGGTTTTGCTTTATATGTATGGATTGCTTTTGTACGAAATTTTGTCCTGGTTCTTGACTTGCAGCTTTGATAACTCTAATGAAAATATTATCTTGATACCACAGCTGGCCACACACAAAAACGCGTTGGGCGTATGCGTGGGGGCCATACTGGGCCATTTGGTCTGCACTTCAGTAGCTGTGGTGGGAGGAAGCATGTTGGCGTCCAGGATCTCACAACGTACAGTCGCCACCGTCGGTGGCTTCCTCTTTTTAGGATTCTCCTTATCATCATACTTCTATCCTCCACTATAGTACAAACTTATGGATTTGTTGGCTAACCACATTCATGTAATGTCATTATGTCACTTTTCTTTCCTTCTCTCTATTCAGAATCTTTACAGTATTTCATTTTTTTTTTTAAAAAAAAAAGATATATTAGTATAATACTAGTATGTTAGCTTTCCTTTTAATGTCTGTTTGGGGTGTAAAATTTTTGATCATGTAAAGAAGGGGAAGTTTCCCAATTTTTTCTACCATAAATTTCGAATCTAGTTAATCTCATTTAGAGTTGCATACTTGCATGATATTGGATCTCGCGGAATTAAAATTTACTACTGATGTGTTTAGTTTACGCTTTTTCTTTGCAAAGTTGAGAGCAATTACTTCTGATCCTTTCAATTCAAATAAGGCACTAGTGCGAGAAGTTATCTTGGACCCTGACCCATTATTCACAGCAATTATCACACTTGTGTAAGATTTGCCTTCAAAACAGTATCCGTTGGCCTGTTGCCGCTAAGAATTCAGGCTGTGGGAGAAGGATCGCGCTCGAAAATATTTACAGTACTGTGAAGCTGGGTAGGATCGAGAAACCTGAGTTCATGCTTCATTTGTTTTATCCTTGTATTTCCTCCGTTAAATGTTAATTGCAACAAAGGGTATTTTTTGTGAGATAAAAAAATTCCTTTGTAGCAATTAACATTTAATGGAGGAAGTATATCAAACGAGTCGTGAAATTAGTACTTATTAGGAATTGAAGCATGATATAAGCTAGCTCTAGTTAAGTACATATGCATGTGAGTACTTATTGAATGACTGCGAAGACCAGTTGTATTAGCATCTAGATTTCCTCATGATTAGTACAATATGATTATGAAGTTGGATATTTATTGTACTTGTATGACATTGACAATATAATGCCTGAATTTGTCAAAAATCCTCCATTTTCTACACTAATACGACAAATCAGCCTACATATAATGTTCCAAAAATGTTGAAATATGATTGAATATATTGTAATTGGAAATTTCAAATTAATCAATTTAATTGTGTTTAGAGTATAATGAGGCATATCAAGCGGGAGATTGGGTTCGTGATTACAACTACATTACATTTAGAGTATAATTTATTTCTTCCTACAATCCTACTATAGTCCAATAAAAATATAATTTGGACATTTGTAGAAGTCAATCAACATAAATTTATTAACTTTGTTGAAAGATGATTGAATACAAGAATAATTTCTTAAAGCTTCAAAAGAACTAATAACAGAATATACCAACGTTATTCGGCGAAACTATTAGTTTTCATTCAACTTCCTGTCAAGAAAGAGCCATGTTAATAGCAATGAACTGTCAAATTGTCAATGAAGTCATAGACTTTATTATCATGTAGATGATCATTCACGTACTTTACTCTTACAACTTTAACGACTCGTTTAGTAGGTAGTATAACATTGATACTTTATGATAATGAATGAATTTACACTGTAATATAATGCTCTAAGAATAGCTTCATTCAATCATTCATACAAAATGTTAAAGAGTACATAAAATTCATTATCAGACGACAAAACAAGACGCACGAACAAGTTGTACGGAGTATATTCCTAACAAAAAATCAACATCATACAGAAACCTTAGGTTCATGAGTCATGGTAAAAGACAGAGACTCCGCTGAGCTCGCTAGCAAACGACAAAACAAGACGCAGGAACAAGTCATAGGATGATAAAAACCAATAAAAAGAAATATGTACACATAAATAGTACTACTAATGACCTCTTCAACTCAAAAGTGTACAAACTACAATATAAAGTTGAACCCAAAATAACATCTAACACATTATAATCTAATTTCAGACCAAAAAATAGCACGAAAAGTACAACATGGCTTCCAATATTGTTGGAGAGAATTACGAGTTATCTGAAACAAAAAAATTTGTTCTGCCAGTTGATACAGAAAATAAGGCCACAATTTTTCCATTATTTTCAATTGCAAAGCCTCATATGGTAGCATTTCATTTGAGTTGGTTTCAATATTTCACTTGTTTTCTGTCAACATTTGCAGCTCCGCCTCTGTTACCAATTATCCGTGATAACCTTAATCTTACAGCCAGTGACATTGGTAATGCAGGGATTGCATCTGTTTCCGGGGCGATTTTTGCCCGTCTTGCCTTAGGTTTTGCCTGTGACATGACAGGTCCTCGTCTCGCTTCTGCAGTCACCTGTTTACTCACAGTACCTGCTGTTTACCTCTCTGCAATGGCTAGCACACCTGTTAGTTACTTCCTGATGCGGTTTTTTACCGGATTTTCTCTAGCCACTTTTGTGTCTACACAGTATTGGATGAGCTGTATGTTCTCCCCTAGAGTAGTTGGTATTGCTAACGGTCAGTCAGGTGGATGGGGGAACCTCGGCGGAGGAGTAGCTAACCTTGTCATGCCACTTCTTTACAGTTTAATCCTCAAGTGTACTGGACCTGAAACAGCATTCACTGCCTGGAGGATTGCATTCTTCATACCGGCTTTTTTTCAGATGTTTTCGACGTTTGCTGTTATGCTGTTAGGCCAAGACCTTCCTGATGGGAATTTTCTTCGCCTTCAGAAATCTGGTGAAATGCACAAGGACAATGCTAAGAAGGTTATTTATCATGCAGTCACCAATTACAGAAGTTATATCACTGCTATAGGATATGGATTCTGTTTCGGAGTTGAACTAGCCGTCACAAATGTCATTGTTTTCTACTTCTATGATCGGTTCAATCTTAACCTTAACCTTGCAGGAATTGTTGGTGCACTATTTGGTCTGGTTAACATTTTCTCTAGGTCATGTGGTGGATTGTTTTCGGATTTCATGGCGAAAAAGTATGGAATGAGGGGGAGATTGTGGGGGTGGTGGGGTGTTCAGACACTAAGTGGTGTAATGTGTATTATTATGGCACGCCTTGACACTTTAAGCGCTACCATTGCAGTCATGTTGATCTTTTGCTTTCTTGTTCAAGCTTCTGAAGGACTCACATTTGGGGTTGTTCCTTTTGTCTCAAGAAGGTAAATTAATCATACTACTTCAATAATTTCTCTGTTTTTTTCTCTGTTTTATATGTCTTAGCGTAAAAAGTAAAATATCAACTTTTTATAATTTTTTACTTGCTACAGTCCTACAGATGCTAACTTGTAAAAGTTGTACGTACGTGTGTTTTTTTCAGATCTTTGGGGTTGGTATCGGGCATATCAGGAGCAGGAGGAAACGCGGGTGCAGTGATATGTCAAGCAATATTCTTCAGAGGTTCACAATTTAAAATAGAAGATGGAATAACATACATGGGTATTATAATCATTGTTACAACCCTTAGCTTAGCATCGATATATTTCCCTCAATGGGGCGGTATGTTGGTCGGTCCAAAACAAGGTGTTACAGAAGAAGACTACTACATGAAGGAATGGGATGCAGATGAGCAGGCAAAAGGGCTTCATAAAGTAAGCATGAAATTCGCCGAAGGCAGCAGGAATGAGAGAAGTTCTACAGCCAAACATTATGTATCAGAAGAAGATGGTAGCACACGACGGGGCACACGGCCAGCCAATGTCTAGCTTGACTGGCTTTCTGTTTGTAATACATGATTTTTTGTTAATTTATTGAGAATTTGTGGCTATGAAATAACAAATATACTTCTAAGTCTCAGATGATCAGTTCATATTGGTGTAGATTTATCTTCATAACATGATTGATTGCATGCATAAATCAAGATTGTCTTTTTAATAAATTTACAAAAGTAAATGACGTCAATATCTTGTCTAAAATATAATTGTTCTCATGTGAGTTGGGATTAATTGTCCCACATTAATGAAATAATTAAAGAGAGACGACTAATAAAATACAAGTTTATAATGTTGGTGAGCTTCCATCTTTCTCCAATTATATCAGCAATTGGTTTTAGAATGAACCTGACATCACTAAACAAAAGTAAAGTTGATATGGCGGCTTGACAATTTTCAAGGTATCACGTATTACGTTTATGGTTCTAACACTTCATTCACCCAAGCTATGTTCAACTAATTAGATCGCGATCACATTTTTTGGAAGAAGGTATGTGAAATTGGGAAATTATACGAATTATCAAGGTGTTGTTTTAACTTAGGCTAATTAAAACTAATAATAGCATTATTTGAAAATTAAATGAGCCTTGGAAACTCTTGATTGAAGCTGTGATATGCACATCACAATGGCAAATGGTGTAATTTGGGAGAAAAAAAAGAGTTAGAATTTCATTCAATCATCTATTTCTTATTATTTTTTCAGAGATGTCGTATATACATTGACATGCAAGTATAATAATCAGTTAATAGATAAATAAACAAAAGGAGAAAAATATATAAATAGTATAAAAGTCGAAATTTTGTACATATGTAGAGAAACCAAATGTGAATATGAATACATAATTATTCATGAAATGACAAGGGAATGTAGTGGATGATAAGATGAAGTTGATTAAACAAAGGAAAAACTTTGATTACTACATAAATCGACAAAGGTACGGTGTTAGCCGTATAATACTAGATTGAGTAAAATATATCCAATACAATTCGTCTGCATGAATGTGGCATAATAACTGAAGCAGTAAGTCAAACTATAACCTTACTTTGCGCCTAAAAAGAAAATTAAAAAAATTAGTCAAGATAACTTAGATAAGTAGAGTTTAAAGTCAATACCTCACGTTACCGTTCATTTCACGTGAAATAAAGGTTTATGAAGTCCTGCCCCTAAATACTTGAAACGCGTTTCTGGCTTTTAATTTTATACTTAGAATAATTTTAATTTGTTTTTTGTAAAACTTGGTAGATGATAGCTAGGAACAAGTATATTACTTGAACGGTTGAATCCTAAAAGGCTAAAATAATACTCATAAGGTGTTGAAATTATAATTTTTATAATTAAATGTTCATATTTATTTAAATAACGCCTTAGAAAAACTATTCAAAGAGTTGAATTAGTTGTAAATTAACACAACATTTTACTCTAAGTGCATGTATAAGTAGGTGTATCTAAGGGCTGGTTTTTACTCATTTGATAAAGTTTTTTTTAAACAAGAGCTGAAAATAATTTTAGGTGTATTTGACACATTACACCCGGGTATGTTGTGTATCTAAAATTTTTTAGTAAGTTAAAATATACTACCTCCGTTTCATATTATTTGTAATGATTTGACATAAAGTAGAGAGAAAAAAATATCCAATCGTTGCAAGTAATATGAAACGGAGGTACTAAATGCTCTAAATAGCATTTGATCAATTTCAATTTAGATGTATTCTCAAAAAAAAAAAAAAAAAAAAAAAAAAAAAAAAATCAATTTAGATGTCAAAATTTTTCCAAAATAACCTTAGCCATAATCATCTTATATACATTTGGGCAATATACCCCATACTTTGCAACTTTATTCCGTACTACGGAGTATACGGTGACGTGTGATATTTGCATGGCTTTTTTTAACGGGTAGCTGATTAAATACGGAGTATTTGGTATTAATAATTTTGCCGACTTAACAAAATTTTATACTCGGAATATGCTGTTATCAATGCAAGTTGGTTTGAAGGTGATAAGATATCATTTTTTGTAATGCGAAAGTGATAAGATATCAGGCTTCGATTCCTTCGCCTTATATACTTTGATAATTAAACTTATGCTCATTGACTTTTCTTAATGTTTTTTTTAATTCTTTAATTAGTTTATTCGGTTTTATGACATTTCTCACATGTTTTGTTTCATATGAAATATTCCGAAATTAGTGGAGTTATAATCTAGCTATTTGGCCTACCACATGCTAATATTCATTTCGAAACTAAGCACTAACTATTTTTATTATTATTATTATTATTATTATTATTTTTTTTTTTGGTATTTAGAGAGCCATAAGGGCGGGGGTGAGAATCGATCCCAGGACCTCCTAGAATCGGGAGTGAAGCTCTAACTACTTGACCTATTCCTCACTCTCAGAACCAACTATAATATAACATCGAGTGTAATTGTTAGTTGTTGGAGTTTAGATTATATTGTTCGAGCACGAATACCTGTACAAAATAACCAAATAATAAAAGGTAAATGTTATACTTTAACTCTTTAATGGCATGGCATTTGATCAATGTATATACAATAATTAAACCCTAGATTTCTATTAATTTGATGTATTTTATAATCTAAACAAAACTCAAATTATTTTAAAGTTTCACAATGTGTTGCTAAGTTTGTTTTATATACACACAAATTAATTACATATCTAATAATTAAGCTATATTCGCTTAATATCTTAGTTAATGTACTTTTATTCATGCATTTCATTTATATATTGAATGAGTTTAATTTCACCATGGTTCCAATTTTTGTATGTATGAATTCCTTGGGTTTATTTAAACCTTGGCTTTTTTCTCGAAATAAAATATATAATTGTAATTGTAAAATGGTTTAATGCCATTAATCATGTGGTAAGCTAGATTATCTCCACAAAATACGGAATTAAATTAACAAAAAAGACAAAGCATGTGCGAAGATGTCATATCAATGACTAATATGTAAGTCCGTATAGTACAAATTAAGTACAACGTGTAGCCGTGTTGGTCGTCGTGACACTTGATCACAACTTCTCCGTACTACGTACACCGAACTAACTGCTTTTCTATGTTCAAATGCACAACTGTAATAGACCAAAAGAGTTGATTTTTTTAATATTACTAAGAGATTGTTAATTGTTCGTTGTTGCTAAGTCAGATATTAAGTGGAGTAATAATTTATACGACTTGAAGTTATGAAGTATATTATAAAGACAAAGTTTCTTCCAAGAACCAAAACATAATACTATGGTAAGTTATTATACGAATTGTTGAACCTTTGTTTCTCAAGAATTTTGTTTGATTTGGGCCTATTCTTATCAGATTATTTTCAGTTCAGTTCAATTCAGTCAATGAGAACAGACACTTGCTTCTATTTGTGGGTATATAAAAATTAGTTAGGTAGCTTGTATTTAGGACTTTTGTGTATCTTTGATCTATCTTGAGTGAAACTTGGACAATTAATATATGCATCATTTCAATTTGTATGTCACATAGGGGTGATTGTGATGCTTGTCAAGTGGATAAATGTTATGGTACAAGTGTGTGTTAAAAAGGTCAGTAGTTACTGATAAGGAGTTTGTACAATAGTTGTAGAATAATGTTGTTGGTTCTGTTGCCGATATGATATTCAAGGCACCTTCCTTTATTTATCTTTACCTCATACACTATAATAATTGAATATGAAGAGCCACTTTTTTCTTTCTAGTGTTCATTGCATCTGATCTTGGTGATTTAATTTTGTCTTTATGCGGAAGGCTGTAAACCCTAGCTAGGTTCCTTTTGGGATGAAAAATATATCCTCTTATACTTTCTCGATAAATAGGCCTAAATTACCTAGCGAGACAAATTAATGACCTATCGATAGATATTTGTTCAATTCCAATCCAAGATCAATCGAAGACACTTTTTTAACTATATTTTTGAAACTAAGATCTACGGTATTTGTATAATTTTTTTTTTTTTGTTCTTTACACAAAGCAAGGTCAACTCCATAGGTTACCGAGTTTTAAAAATTGGACATAACATACAGTTGATGAAAATACAATGACAACATTACAACAGACTGATCAACTATTCAACAACTAACTACATCGCGAAGCTTCTATGATTTATCAAATTGGAAAAAATGGGAATATATTTGTAGAAGTCAAAGACCAAAAATTATCAAATAATAAATTAAACTTAATAATACGGAGGAATCAAAGCATGATAACCTTAGCAAGTTGCACTATGTTGTTGTGTACTTATATTGTGCGTAATTATTGTCATGAAAGTTTATTGTGCTTAACTTAACTTGTCCATCGATAAGAAAGAATCTAGCTTACATCGATGACACGTTTCCTTATCATCTCTGTCAATTTAATTGATTGTAGATTACTTAATTGAAATTACTGTAATAATGTGTAGTGATTATAAGTGGTAGTATGTGGTTTAATTATTAAAGAACTAAAGATCAGATTTGCATATTGCAATTTCGAGGTTTGTTGTTGGATTTATCAATAACACAAGGGCACTTTAGTTTGTAAGTGATCATGATTTCCAATTCAGCTTGCAATTAAAACACATGCACAATATTCCTTTGTTGCGATTAATGTAAACCGGAGGTAGTATAAGACTACTAGCTGAAAATCATCTACTACTAGCATTATACAAGTAGATTAGTCGATCTCTAATTAAATTTTAACAAAAATAATTAAAACCTTTTAGTGTGTATAAACGAACCCTCCTTGTGTGTCTTGTTATTGGCACCAATCATTTGCTTGGTTGCATGAGGACACGGATTCAATTCAAGGGTTGGTAAGCAAGGGAAGGGATGTGAACAAAGGATTTTAACCATACGCTTAATTGTTTAAGTTTTTGATTAAGTTGAACCTTAAACTGAGGAGAATATTCTATGTATACTCTTCAAAACTTCCTTAACTAACTTGATTTGAAGAGAAAAAATTAATGTCATGAGTAACTCGTTACAAATCTACAATCTGTCTTTTGCCTCTCAATTTTTTTTTAAAAAAAAAAATTAAAAAATTATTAAGATAATAATTTTATAAGTGTTGAAAATTTGATTTAAATTGTGAATTGATAATAAAATAATCGTGTTATTATACCCACGTAATAATTGCTTCACACTTTGTTTACTTTGTTATACTTATGCCAAAAAAAAAAAAAAGATACTAGGCCAATTTCTAATTAATTAGGGCTCTTATCTTAATTAACCTAATCTTTAACCCCTTACTAATTGTATGATGTGATTTTGTACCGTAAAGTACAGGGCGATAAATTCTTACATGTACCTACGTGTATATAGGGATAGATACACCAAGGATTTACTATAAATTATGAAGTACAGAGTAACTTTTTGGCTCATTTAATAAGGTGCTTTTCCTAACCAATTTTTTTTTTAAAAAAATGAAAAAATAATAATATTCGTATAGTACAATTAGTACAATTAGGATGTAGGAAAACGCATTTGAAGCCAGCGTTTCGGCTTCATAAACGTTTTCACGTGAATTTTCCAATTTTTTAACCGCACTTCATCTTTACTTTCTTATTAATTGCTTTTTAATTTTATTTAAGCAAGGTTGTTGCTTTAATTTGCTGCATGCTTCACTAATTGCGCCACTTGCTGAATTTCATACTTCTACTCTATTTTATTCAATCTTTGACTTAACACCTTTAATTTTATCATTTTCATCAAGTATGTCATTAATTACAACATTTGTCCTCATCTAATTTGATGAACTTTCGTTATATTTGTAGTATGATTAAATAAATGATTAAATAATTCTCACCTCTAACAACCCAAATATATCATGCATTATATTGTGATAAATAATACATTGTGATATGCAACTATACATATCATATCACATTCATAATGTTCTTCCACATGATTAATTGATAAGCTGTCAGAAATGAACTAATTAAGATAATAACTAATTAAGCTTATAACCACTTGCACATATATTACTATTTACTAATTCCGTATTTTCCGTACTCATTTTCAACCTAAAACAACATCTTAATTCATGAACAAGCAAAAAGTACTATATATAGCTTTGTTGGATGAACCTTATTTTTCATCCTAAACTCACTTACCTCCTTTCTTTGATACGAGCCAATTCAAATACTCGTACATTGTATTATAAAAGTATTCGTTTCCCATCTTTAAAATTAAGGTTTCGATTGTTGTTGTTTTTATTAAGGTGATATTACTGATCATATCGTAAATCATTATGGAAACTCAAAATGAGAATAATATCGGTGTACTTGAAGTATCAAAAAAATATAGTTTTCCGGTAGATACAGAAAACAAGGCCATGACATTTCCATTATTTTCTATAGAAAAGCCTCATATGAGAGCATTTCACTTATGTTGGTTTCAATATTTCACTTGTTTTATTTGCACATTTGCTGCACCACCCCTTCTACCAATTATCCGAGATAACCTTAACCTAACCGCGAGTGACATTGGCAATGCCGGTGTTGGTTCGGTTTCCGGGGCGATTTTCGCCCGTCTAGCCTTAGGTGCTGCCTGTGACTTAACCGGTCCTCGCCTTGCCTCAGCAACAGTCTGTTTTCTAACAGTACCTGCTGTTTTTTTATCTTCTATGGCTACCACACCAGCTACTTTTTTCATGATGCGGTTTTTTACCGGATTTTCTTTAGCCACTTTTGTGTCTACACAATACTGGATGAGTTGTATGTTTTCTCCTAAGGTTGTTGGCCTTGCTAACGGCCAGTCGGGCGGGTGGGGAAACCTCGGCGGAGGGGTGGCTAATCTCCTCATGCCACTTCTATACAATCTAATTCTTAATAATACTATGGCCAATACACCATTTATAGCTTGGAGGGTTGCATTTTTCGTGCCCGCTTTTATGCAAATGTTTGCAGCATTTGCAGTTATGCTATTAGGCCAAGACCTTCCTGATGGAAATTTTCTTCAATTACAAAAGTCCGGTGTGATGCACAAGGACAACGCGAAGAAGATTGTATATCATGCGATTACCAATTACAGGGGTTGGATTACTGCTATAGGTTATGGGTTTAGTTTTGGGGTCGAGTTAGCCGTGAACAACATTGTTGTTTACTACTACTATGATAGGTTTAATCTTAACCTTAGCCTAGCAGGCATTGTTGGTGCACTTTTTGGGATGGTTAATATTTTCTCTAGGTCTTCTGGTGGATTGTTTTCTGATTTCATGGCGAAAATGTTTGGAATGAGGGGGAGGTTATGGGGGTGGTGGACTGTTCAGACACTAAGTGGTGTAATGTGTATTGTTATGGGACGACTCGACTCGTTGAGTACTTCCATTGCGGTCATGATGATCTTCTCTTTTCTAGTCCAAGCAGCCGAAGGCCTTTGTTTCGGGGTTGTTCCCTTTGTCTCTAGAAGGTACTTTAATTTACTTCCTCTGTTTTTTTTAAGTGTTTCATTTTTGTTGACTGTTTGCATTATTCACGTATCTCACTTTGACTGTACGTTTATTTTCAGGTCAATGGGCGTGGTACAGGGCATATCAGGGGCAGGTGGAAACGCGGGTGCAGTGATATGTCAAGTAATATTCTTCAGAGGTTCACAATTCAAATTAGAAGATGGAATAACATACATGGGTATTATAATCATTGTTACTACCCTTAGCTTAACAACCATATACTTCCCTCAATGGGGCGGTATGTTGGCCGGTCCAAAACCGGGTGTTACAGAAGAAGACTACTACATGAGGGAATGGGACTCAGAAGAGCAGCAACGAGGGCTTCATAAAGTAAGCATGAAATTCGCCGAAGGCAGTAGGAATGAGAGAAGCTCTAAAGTACAGTCCATACCATTAGAAATCTCACAACCGGCTGATGTTGTATAATTGTAGGAATTAATTTTGATACCAAACCACATTTTACTGAAGAAGACTACTTTGCTTCAAAGAATGAGATCCAAATGAACATGAACATAAACAAGGCCTAAATGAGTTAGGCATGAAATATGTCGAAGGAAGCCGGAATGAGAGCAACTAGCTCATGTATGATTTCCGGCATTTTCCTTCCTACAATGTTGGTTCTGCTTGTTGTTATACATTCTTTTTTGACTTGTCAAAAGAATTTGTTGATAGTTCTTATCTTTAAGTCTCTGTTCATACATCTATTATTTCTACTATCATGAACAAATACAATAGTGATTTCTTACCCTGATTAATCAGATGATAATTACTTCGTAATGCTCAATTGTAAAATGCACCCTTTATGAAAATTAAGAATTTCCTTAACTTTTTGATCAATAATCAATGACTTCTCTAATTATGTGCTATTAAGTCTATATTATTTATACTATCACAAACTTTGAACTTGGCATTATTCTTATCTAATACAGTAAGAAATAAGAATAGTTATATGCGTTAATACAATTTTAGGAAACAAAAGTATATTTCAACCCACAATAGCTGCTAGGGTTCGTTCAACTTCTACCTAGTTAAAAACAGTCCTTCAACATAAGTAAAGAAGTAAATTACAACACGAAGATAAGATGACGACCATTTATAAATTTAATTAAACAATAATTAAAAAAAATAAAAAGATTATTAACTCACGTTAATATCTATTTATAATATTTTACTTGATACAGAGTACTAATTATTTTTCATATTTCACTCTAAATTTATAGTCAAAATTAGTATATAGTGTACATTGTAAATATTAAAAAAGTTAAAGGCGTTGTTTGGTAAAGAACTGTTTTTGAAAGCTTTTTGTTGATTGAGTCATATTAGATATTTGACCAATTTATAAAGCTAATTTGGATAGGTGTTTGGTAAATAGTTGATTAAAAGAGCTTATTGGGCTCAAAAAGCTCAATATAAAAGCCTTTTTAAAATCAACTTATTGAACAATTAGGGCTTGTTTGACATTATTTTTGTTTTCAGTTTCCAATTTTTTTGAAAATAAAAAACCGAAAACAGGAAACAAGAAACAAGAAACAAGAAAAAGGTGTTTTCACTTTTCTATTGTCAGTTTTCAAAATTATTATAATTTTAATAAGATTCACTAATTTTTAATTTATTATATGACATATATCATATGATTTTAAAAAACAAAAAACCAAAAAACAACTAAAAACCAAAAAACAGAAAAACACAATGATGCCAAACGAACCCTGCTTTTTGGTTATGAAATACACCAATAACTAATAATTAACAATTATTATCAAACACTTTTACACAATCAATTATTCACAACCAGCTACCTAGGTAGTCAAATCAGCTAATATTATCAGCTAGTCAAACGAGTTAATTCAACCAATTATATCAATCAGCTACCATCCAAAACACGATAATAAATCATTTGATGTATCATAAAATTTGAAAACATGAAAGAAGCATCGTGTGCAATCAGATCTAATAGACTAAAAATGTAAGGTAGATGACTTGGATGGCGGTTTAGTACAAATCCAATAACCTCCCTAATATACGCTGCGGCGATCAGTCCCGTAGCTGGATCTTTAATTAGGATAACTGAAATTCCTTAAACTAATTAAGGTAACTGCCGACTTCATGTCGATCAGGCGGCCTTCCACATCACTTATGAGTCAGCATTGTGCGTTCGTTGACATAACCTAGCCTTCTTGCCATTGACTTTTTGATTCATTAAGGACTCTTTTATTAATTACCTGGTTTTGATCTCCATCTATTAATTTAGCCCACCGGAAGTAATCAATTCATAAACCACCATCTTAATTAGGCTAGCCTCACCAATTAACATGGCAGTATTCCCTAACTCCAAATCACATATTAACAAAAAAAAAAAGGGGGGGGGGGGGGGGGGGTTTTGTAAAGTACGGTTTGTGTCTTAACCACATTTAAAACTTATTATTCGGAAAGAGTGTATATGAGTAAGTAGTAATCCTTTATGTTTAATCTTTTAATTATGTTGTTTTTTTTAGATTGTTTATGTTGTAGGGAGTAATAACTAATAAGGTAAGGCGCAAATGAGTCAATATGCTTGTGAACAGAACATGAACAAATTGGTCAAAACTTGTTCACCAAACAATTGAATTGTGAAATTAAAAGCTCAAATTTTATGCTAGCTCACTCGCTTACCAAATGAGGTATAAGCTTTACCGTAACGTCGCAGTTGACTCATAAGTGTCAATCATGAACATCTCATGCATTTATGACTCATTAACTCACTAATATCTTTAGTGAGCTTGTATAGTGGTAAAGTCCAAATTTTATATGACTAAGGCCCTGTTCATATTTAGTGAAATGAGTTGAACTGAATTGATTGAAGTTGAACTGAATTGAAATGAATTGTTTATGAGAGAGGAAAATTAGGATTTGAACTGAACTGAACTGATTGGAGCTGAAGTGAACAGGCCATAAATAACATTTACGAACCTAAACTTGTTTAATGCTCGTTTGATCTTCTCCCTTCTCTCAAAGATTTTTTTTTTCTTTGTATAAGTAGTCTGATTGTTTTAAAAAAAAAAGTCAAAAGTGAAAATAAATTTTGTAAAAGAAAGAGTACAATTGTACAAATGAGCAAGCACAAGTTGATGAGCTCGATCAATTAAACAATTCTCTTACCTAACGAACTAAACTCGAACAAAAATCATAAAAAACTCGTTCAAGCTCGAGCACACTCGATTAAAAATCCGCTAGCTACTAAAAAGAATATTAGCATGTGGTAGCTAAATCAACTCCTCCAAATACGGAGTATTATTATTACAAAAGAGTTTGATCACAACAAAACTTTTAAAAAAATGGAACATTGAGTAAATTAAATTTTCGTACAAGTCAATGACCATACTTATAAGTTAATCTAAGCAAACTAACTTACTAAACGGGTGCAGTAATCGAAGCACGATACCTTATCATCACCTTCATATACGCATATCTAATCATATTTAAGCAACTTGGTAGAAGAATATTCCAAGTATAATTTAGTAAGTTTGCCAAATTATTAAAATGCAAAGTACTCTATTAGATGAACTTGCCGTTAAAAAAGCCATGCAAACTGTACACGTTTACTTTATACTCCGTAGTACGGTAGAGAGTAGTTGCAATTTAGTGGGAGATATTTGTGGTTTTGTAATTTTTAGTCAACGGATGAAAACTTTTATAGATTGTCACAACACTAGTATAATGATTTTTCTATGAAACAAATCAAATGATATAATTATGTTATCTTAGCTTACACAATTTCAATCAGCTTGAGATGTAAACCAAACTTACTTCTTCTTTTATTTATTTATTTATTTTGTTATGAATAAAATTACTTATGAGAGGTGTTTAGTGGACAAAGATGATTTTTGAAGCTACTATACCTACATATTTATATACTCGGTACACTCGTACATTATGTACATGTAATTATCTACTCTATTAAGTTAAAATGGAATGAACATAACGATTTGAACTGATGTGATAATAATAATAATAATAATAATAATAATAATAATACCCAGGACATAGGGGCGAGCTAAAAGGAGGCTGTTGCATTGTTGAAGCGGATCCAGAGGTTCTCGAAGACTCAGGATATTGGGGCGCGTGCTGCAGCTCATATATTTACTAGGATCGGCTTTTCTATAGCTAGAGGAGTGGGGGCCCAGATTGTATCTCGATTTCCCACTAATTTTCTATATGTTGTATAATTTTGTATGTTTTTGAGATATAATAATAATAATAATAATAATAATAATAATAATAATAATAATAATAATAATAATAAAATCAACCGAACTAAAAAAATAAGTTAAAAAAATAGAGTCAAATTAGTACTCCCTCCGTCCCTTAATTAGATTCCTACTTCTCTTTATTATGTGAGGAATAAATGCTAGAAGTAGAAATCTAATTAAGGGACAGAGGGAGTACATGTTTTATTGGTAAGTAATATTTGTCCCGTATTTGTATGGAGTATCTCAAACTCCATTAGGTTATTAATTAGGAAAAAGATTTATGTAGCCCTTAGGGCTGCATATAAGAAGCTAAAAGTAGAAAGAATTGACAATAAATAAGCATTTATTATACCGATTTACTCGTGAATTGTCGATAAATTTCCAATTTAATACTAAAAAAGGAAGTATATTAAATGCTTAGCATTACCCTATTAATTATTATACGAAGTATTAATTAATACACTTTATAGATCAAATTAGGGTGGGTAAAAATAATTTTTACTTATTCCCTCCGTCCCCAAAACTTCGACCCTTTTAGCCTAATTTTAGTCCCAAAATGATCGACCCATTTGCATTAAAATATCCACCAATTTACAACAATATTTGTACAAAATTAGATTCCCATATAAAATTTTGTTTTTTTTTTATGTATTTTTAATACTTATCTCTGTACACCTTTATCTTTTCAATATGTTTTTATTTCTTTTTATTTAAATTTCTTAATAACCGCGAAATCAACCCAAAAGGGTCGAAGATTTAGGGACTGAGGGAGTATAATTTTCCTTTAATTTCTTGTTTCTTTATTTTTTGAAGGGTCAAAAGCCAAATTAATTTTTTCATTTAGAATTAATTTCGACTTATATAAACTAGTAAGATACTTGTTCATACGAGTCATAGCATATTATAATATAAAGTACTTTTTAAATAATTATAGAAAAACAAAATAATTATGATACGCGGAAAGCCGGAAACGCATTTGGTGGCCAGCGCTTCATAAACACTTCACGTTAAACGACTAATAACGATAATATCCTTATTTTATTTTTATTCGTTTGAATTGCTGCTTCAATTATTACGCCACATGTAGACTTGTAGTGTGATTAATTTATTTAATCTACAACTACATCATAATACCGTACCATTGTTCGGTTAATGTACGGTCGGTTTATGTACTACTCCGTACTTTTATTTGTTTAATGAACACCATCTTATCATCCAGCACATCTTTTTGTCATCTAATGAGTTACTCCGTATCATATATCATATGATGATAAATAATTGACAATTGAATGAATTAATTATTTTCTATCCCCTAATTTATGTCAATTGCATGCCATTGTGATATGCATATCATAGCTTAAATTTAGGGCTACTCATCAATTCATCATGAATGATTGAATAAAGTGCTAATAAGTAGCGATAGTATTTTTTTTTTTCATTTTTATGTATTACTACTCCATACTGAGTAGTTTATACTACATACCCTCTCTGTTCGTATTTGTTTGTTTTCATACGTATGGTGATTAATTGATAACTATTTTGAAATTTTTTTTAATTTTATTTTTGAGTCTTTGTATTTACACACGATAATACTCCACAATTTATGGATTTTACAATCGAGACAAAACTTGTGTGAGCTAAGATGTCATTATAATGACGGTAATACAAGTAAACAGCGTGTTGGTTGCCCGTTTATCACAACGACCTACTCCGTACTAAGTACAACGTATCTAATTGCTAGCATTTTCTATAGTCAAACATAAACATCATTAAAAGGATATTTGTAGAAGTAAAGTATTGATTAATACTACGTACAAAAAATCATTTTTTTTTTTTTTTTTTGAAAAACACAAAAAATCAATTTATTTCTGATTAATCTAAGAGTTATTTGACTATTTTGTGCACATTTAATATTTTATATGCTGATTTTAAAATCTTAAAATAATGACAAAAAAAAAAAAAAAAAAAAAACACCCTTGGTGCACCTAGCTTTATGTGCATCCAGATTCATTCTTGTTAGGGCACTTGTCCAATAATTCTCCCAAGTCCTAAGTCAATTTATATATATATTCATACAAATTAAGTAGTAGATGGATTGAAATGCATTTATAGAAGAGCTAATTTTTTTTTCTAATTATTTAAAGCAAAGAGATTACCAACGCAAGCTTTGAAAAATAAATGCACGTCTTCACTTGTCTTCATTCACTATATAATTTTATAATTCTTTAAGCAAAGCATGCATGGTTAAATTCATAATAAACAGAACCATTTTTTTACTATTAGGTAAGTCTTCTCTTAAGCTAAGATTATTATAGATAAACGGAACAATGATAAAGGAGACAAAACATGTATGTGCGAGACCATAACCATACAAATTATATACAACTAATTGATCACATCACAACTACTTAACTACTACTCTGTAGTCTGTACGATGCTTTTATATGATTCATCAAGTTTGAAACATAATGAAAATATTTGTAAAATGTCAATGACCATAATCTATCAAAATTGAGGAATCAAAGCAATAAAGCATGAGCCATGAAATATCCTATTACCTTAAAGCAAGTTGAAGTTTTTTTTTTTTTGTCACTTTCTACATAATGTATTAATGTGAACATCTATTGAGCTTTCCTGGTACAGTGATACAAAGTACTCCGTTCTGTAATAAGAATATTGTGAAAATATTGTGACATGCTTTTACTGTAACAAGTTGTGACCTTTAGCATCACCCATGCATATATGCATATCATATCATACTACATTACTACTATGACGACTTCTATAATGTGATTAATTTCCTTTGTAATGAATGTTGATAAGTAGTAGTTAATAAAAGAACAAGAAAAAATAATGGTTCGGTACGATAATCGTAATTTTGTAACCACTTGCTCTTATAATACTAATTCCGTAGTTTCCGTACATTTGTCTTTTCAATTTAATTAAGCATCTTTAATCTGGCAACCTACTATATAAGCTAGGTTAGATGAACCATATTTTCTCAACTTCAGCTCAAATACTTTAGCTTCTAATCTTCTACCTTACCTCATTCACCAAATACATACAAACTTTGTATTAGCCAAAATAAAACAGTAATACTACATTATACTAGTAGTGATACAAAGTTTTAGTAAGAAAAACATATAAAAGTGTGTTAAATTAATTGATATATTGATCTATCTATTATAGTTAGAAGTATATCAATATGGTAAACAATAATAATGTTGGAGAGAATAATAACAATGTTGTGGATGAAACACCAAAAAAATATAGTTATCCAATTGATACAGAAAATAAAGCAATGATATTTCCATTATTTTCTGTAGAAAAACCTCATATGAGAGCATTTCATTTGAGTTGGTTTCAATATTTCACTTGTTTTGTATGCACTTTCGCAGCTCCGCCCCTGCTACCAATCATCCGTGATAATCTCAACCTTACAGCCACTGACATTGGCAATGCCGGTGTTGGTTCCGTTGCGGGGGCGATTTTCGCCCGTCTTGCCTTAGGTGCTGCTTGTGACTTGGCCGGCCCTCGCCTCGCCTCTGCTACTGTCTGTTTTCTTACTGTCCCTGCTGTTTTTCTCTCTTCCATGGCTAGCTCACCCGCCGCCTTTTTTATGATGCGGTTTTTTACCGGATTTTCTTTAGCCACTTTTGTGTCTACGCAATATTGGATGAGTTGTATGTTTTCTCCTAAGGTTGTTGGCATTGCTAACGGCCAGTCGGGTGGGTGGGGGAACCTCGGCGGAGGGGTGGCTAACCTTCTGATGCCACTTCTCTATAATTTTATTTTAAATAATACTAAGGCTGACACGCCTTTTACAGCCTGGAGGGTTTCATTTTTCTTGCCCGCTTTTTTGCAAATGTTTTCAGCATTTGCAGTCATGCTATTAGGCCAAGACCTTCCGGGTGGAAACTTTCTTAAGCTTCAAAAGTCCGGTGAAATGCACAAGGACAACGCGAAGAAGATTGTATATCACGCTGTCACCAACTATAGGGGTTGGATCACTGCTATAGGATACGGATTCTGTTTCGGAGTTGAGCTAGCCATAACAAACATCATTGTTTCCTACTTCTATGACCGATTCAATCTTAACCTTAGCCTAGCAGGCATTGTTGGTGCACTTTTTGGGATGGTTAATATTTTCTCTAGGTCATGTGGTGGATTGTTTTCCGATTTCATGGCGAAAAAGTACGGAATGAGGGGTCGATTGTGGGGGTGGTGGACTGTCCAGACACTTAGTGGTGTAATGTGTATTGTTATGGGACGCCTTGATACTCTAGGCGCTACCATTGCGGTCATGTTGATCTTTTGCTTTCTTGTTCAAGCTTCCGAAGGACTCACATTCGGGGTTGTTCCCTTTGTCTCTAGAAGGTAATTAACAATATACCGTTTCATTTTCAATCATATCATTTACGTAATACTACCTCTGTTAACTATTAGTTGTAAAACACTACTGGATAGCTCATAATTAATGTTCGTGTGTATGATTATTGTTCTTTTCAGATCATTGGGTTTGGTTTCGGGCATATCAGGAGCAGGTGGAAACGTAGGTGCAGTTATATGTCAAGTAATATTCTTCAGAGGTTCACAATTCAAACTAGAAGATGGAATAACATACATGGGTATTATAATCATTGTTACCACCCTAAGCTTATCTTCAATATATTTCCCTCAATGGGGCGGTATGTTGGCTGGTCCGAAACCAGGTTTTGCTGAGGAAGACTATTACCTGAGGGAGTGGGATGCAGATGAGCAGGAACAAGGACTTCATAAAGTAAGCATGAAATTCGCGGAAGGTTGTAGGAATGAAAGAAGCTGTAAAGTTAAATCTGTTCCGGTAGAAGAGAGCACCCGTCCTACGACTGATGTTGTCTAAATATCATCGGCTATATTGTACAAGCTTCCCCCAAAAAAAAGTTAATCATCTAGATCAAGTCCAAGTAATTGAGTTCAAGAAAATTGTGTACAACTTGCTGATTGCAAATGAAGCGTCTCTCGATTTATTAGTCTTTCATAGAAGGATTAACAGAGGTGATACTGATGCTATGATGCTAGTAATAGTATACAGGAAGGGTATAGTTTCTATAAGTTGTGTTAAGCTGTAATCTTTAGCTGCGTTGGTGTTTGTATTTTCTTCCTTTGATGAGTAATAATATTTTATTTGCTAGAGGTTAAAAAAAAAAAGGCATGGTTAAGTAATTAATGGTCCTGATCGATTGTATTTTGACTCTTTTAATTTTTATTTATTTTTTTTAATCTACGTATACATGGATTAAGACATGATTATATAGATACAAAAATACTTCGTACTAGCTCATAAGAGAAGTTTTACTCATTGGCCTTACTCTTACATGTCACTAGTTTTCGTCATGCTTGTTTTGAAGGGCTTACAAAGGAACTAATCCATGTATGAAAATGTTGTTAGACATGTAAAATAGCTTGCTTGGGTCTAATCCATGCTGTTCACATGTCTACTAATATTGGATTTTTTTTTTTTTTTTTTTTTTTTATCCAATCTATTTCGTTTTTAAATAATTACAAGTCTCCTTATAGTAATTCATGAGATGTTGATCTAGACACCCGTTTTTTATCATATAATTATCGACCCTTTTAAAAAATCCTTTTAGTAGTAGTAATAAGGAAAGGTTGAATGACTTGAATTTAGGTACCCAATTTTCTTGCAACAACTGAGACCCTTTTAGAAGATCAAATTAAAAGGCGGGAGAAAACTCTTTTCCATTGAGAAACAAATGAGATTAGTGTGCTTAATTATCGCTTAAATTGAATTAAGTCATACTCTTAAACTATTGGTGCATTTCTTGTACAATGCAATGTACGCTTTTACGTTCCAAATTCTTCTGTTATTCCGTCGCTTTGATGAGCAATTGTTTAAACCCCTTGAAAACCCTAATTTCTTCTAATTCATTCCAGATTGAAATTACCCAGAAACAAATTCAACGATTTCATGCTTCTCTCTCCTCTAAACAGCATGAAAAACAACCGCAATTATTGGGGTTTATTGATAATTTGAAGGATGAACGAACAATTCATACCCTTCATGGGAGGGTAATCAAGAGTGGTTCCATTGTTGATTTGGATGTTGGGAACTATGTTTTGAGTTTGTATGCGAAATTTAAAGATTTGGGTTCTGCCCAGAACCTGTTCGATGAAATGTCTGAGAGAAATGTTCGTACTTGGACGGTTCTAATTTCGGGTTTTGCTCGAATCGGGTTGTTTCGAGTTGGGTTGGATTATTTTTCTCGAATGCTAGTGGAGGGTGTTTGTCCAAATGGGTTTACATTGTCAAGTGTTTTCAAGTGTTGTTCTTTTGTAGGGTTGGTTTATAATGGTAAGGCAATTCATGGGTGGATACTGAAACATGGGATTGGTTTAGATGCTGTGTTGAAGAACTCTATTATTGATTTTTATGTGAAATCTGAAGAGCTTGATTATGCTAATAAGTTGTTTGAGTGTACAGATTGTGTGGATACCGTTTCGTGTAATATAATGATTAAAGCTAACATGGAAAGTGGTAATGTAGAGAGCTCTCTTGGTATGTTTAGAAGATTGTCCACTAAAGATGTTGCAACCTGGAATACTGTTATATCAGGAATGATGAAAAATGGGTTTGAGGGAACGGCGTTGGAAATCCTGTATGAGATGGTTAAAGAACAAGCTTGTTTTGATGAATTTACGTATGCTATAGCGTTGGCTTTGGTTTCTTCATTATCAATATTGGGGCTTGGATCACAGCTACATGCTCGATTAATCAGGCTTAGATTCTATGATAATGAGTATATAAGAACTTCACTAATTGATATGTATTCCAAGTGTGGGGTGATTGATAAGGCGTCTGTTGTATTCAAGCAAATGTCTCAAGGTTTTTCTAATAAACATATTTCTAAGATAAATGGTGAAAATTTAAAGATGGATACTGTTTCTTGGAGCTCCATGCTTTCGGGATATGCTCAGAATGGAAGGTTTGGAAAAGCCTTGGAAATGTTCTGTCATATGGTTCGTGAAGGAATTGGAGTTGATAAATATACTCTGACTACTATTGTCTCTGTATGTGCTGATTATGGGTTTTTGGAATTTGGGGAGCAGATTCATGGCCTCACACATAAGATGGGACACAAATTCGATTTGGTTTTGTGCTCTTCGTTGGTTGATATGTATTCCAAATGTGGAAGTTTAGGGAATGCGCAGACTGTGTTTGATCAAACTATCACAAGGAACACTATTTTGTGGACAGCTATTATAAACGGATATGCCTTTCATGGGCTTGGTAGAGAAGCCGTTAGACTTTTTGAAATGATGATGGAAGACGACATTCAACCAAATGAGATTACCTTTGTGGCTGTTTTAACTGCGTGCAGCCATGCAGGGCTTGTTGATGAAGGCCACAACTTTTTCTCTTTAATGAAAGATGTTTACAAAATTAAGCCTGGGGTTGAACACTTTACTTGCATGGTTGATCTCTTTGGCCGTGCTGGCTACCTGGATGAGATAAAGAGCTTCATTTATGAGAACAATCTATCACATCTTAGCTCGGTATGGAGGGCCTTCTTATCCTCTTGTCGACTTCACAAAAGTTATGATATGGGAAAATGGGTTTCAGAAAAGTTGCTTGATCTTGAACCATTGGATGCAGAACCTTATGTTTTGCTATCCAACATGTGTGCTACCAGTAACAGATGGGAAGAATCTGCTATAGTTAGGAGTTCAATGCAGAAGAAAGGTGTTAGAAAGCACCCAGGTCAATCATGGATACAACTGCACAACCAAGTTCATACTTTTATGATGGGTGACAGGTCTCATCCACAAGAAGCTGATATATATTCTTATTTGGACAACCTAATTGGTAGGCTAAAGGAGATAGGCTATTGTACTAATTTAGAGCAGGTTACTCAAGATGTAGAAGAGGAACAGCAGGAAATGTTTCTCCATTGTCATAGTGAGAAGCTTGCCGTTGTATACGGTATCATTAGCACTACTAGTGTAAAACCAATACGGGTCATGAAAAATCTTCGCATCTGTACAGATTGTCATAATTTTCTGAAGTACACCTCTCAGCTTTTAGGCAGGGAAATAATCGTCAGAGATATTCGTAGATTTCACCATTTCAAGGATGGACACTGTTCTTGTGGAGATTACTGGTGAGCTGGAAGTAATTTGTCATGCATGACACCTTGATGGAGTGACCATATTGGCTGTTATTGTCCTGGCATTCACATTGCGTTCAATAATATGGAGTACAGAGTATAATTCAAGCTCAAATATTTTATGGGTGTTCTGTTTTTTGTTGTTCAAAATTCAGACCAAAAATCAGCTATGAATGGTTGTAAATCGCCTTGTTTCATCGATTCATGTCTTTTAGATACATGGCAATGTTTGGGCTTGGGCAGGTATAATGCTCATAAATCCTTAAAGCTTTATGTTTCACTGTATCTTGTATTCTTGTTAATCTGACAAGTTTTCATGATCAGATCAACATTTCCCAACCTACACTTCTTTGAATAAAAATCATCCATCAAGTCTTCTTCCTTATGTTTGTGCATCTTTTAGGAAATGATCTTCCGATTTCATTTTTGTTCTAGTTAATGTATACAATCAGCTATGCAGTCCTGTTTGAATAACTTAAAACCAGAGTGTTTTTCCCCCTTTTGAATTGTTAGGATTGAAGCATTTTTTTTGAAGTGGCCTTTTTTATTCTTTGATACTGAGTTTTTTAAGTGCTTTCCCTAAAAGTCAATTGACCAGGCTTTTACTACACTTCTTTTATGAATATCTTTCATCCACTCTCTCCCCTGAAGTCTCTGTAGGTATGTTATGGACTCATGGTTTGATGAAATTCATGTTTTAATTAAGAAGAGCCTTAACAATCAAGTCATCAAATTGGAACTTACTGATATTAGGTGTTTAAGATAATGCATCTTTTTCTAGCTTCTGTGTTCATTCATTTCTTTGCTTCAATCTCATAGGTTCGTCTGTTACTTTAAATTAATGATGTGCCCACATTTTCAATTTTTCATTATGATGATAGTGTTCTGCATTATCATTATAATCATTGTTCTTGGCTGCTTATCTTATTTCTTCTGTAGCTGGTTCACATATTAAGGTGGATTTTTGACATGATTTTAGTCGATCAAGTGCCTACACCTTTTCATTATTCTATTTATCATAGAACAGCTGTAAGCTTACTCATTGAAGACTTATTTGATCGAAACTTGCTTACTTTAGATTGTTGTTTTCAACAGTTACTAGACTTTGCAAAACTGACCCGTATCATACTAAAATACCCTAAAGTAGCTAAACTTGTTTTGATCCGAACCAGAAAAATTCAAGTATTACTAACATTAATAAAGATCTCACCAAATTTGAACTTCCACTACATCCGATTTGACCGAAACCAAAACCTGATTCAAATAGCTTGTTTACCACCTCTAGTTGTTGCCTTGAACATTGTTCTTGTTGGAGTAGGGAATGTATCATTTTTTGACTAGTGCTATTATTCTAATTTCCTCATCATTAGCTACTTTGGGATAAAGAAATGCTCAAAATCAGCATCACCATCAGTTTTAGCTGTGGATTAAAAATACGTAATATCGCTTATGTTCCACTCTTGGAGATTGAGTACTAATCAAGTAAAGAGAGTAGTAATGCTGAGAAACCAAATAGTAATGGGGTTTTGGTGGCTTTTCTCACAAGAGAGGTTAGTGGAACAAAGATAGAGGAGCCCACCACAGAACTTAGACATCAATTGTTAGATACTAGGATTTAGATACATTTTTTGCTGCTAAGACCTGTCTTTTTGCTCTAATTTGACATTGATTTGTTTTCGACGTACCGTGGTATTGTCAATTTTACTTCTTATAGTTTAATCTTATACTAACAAGTAACAATATTCTTTCAATTTTGAACTTTTTTTCTCCTTTTTCTTTCCCACCAAACCAACATGGCTACTGACTTTTTTCTCATGTAAAATTATACCTTCTTGACAGCAAAGCTAACAGCAGCTACTATAACAACCGCAAACCCTCTTCTATAACTTTTATTTCCTCTAAATATATACATCTTTGCATCTATCTCTCAATCTCTTTGTGTCTTTCGTCTATCTTTGTTGACTTTGCTATGGGTGTCCAGGGTAAAGTGAGAGATCGAATGGAGAAATTTGTCGTTCTTCCTTTCTCCATGGGCTGTGCTTCACAAGCCAGTGTTGCTGTTGCTGAACCTAGGCCTAGAAGATCAAAAGCAGACTTACATTCCCCTTCATTAAGTATGATAATATTTCTATTCTCTTAATCTTTATGTATGGACTTGAATTAAAAATTGGTGTTTGAATTATTTTTCTTGTTTGTAATTACTTCTAGGAATCTATGAAGAAGAGGACGACGATGAAAGTTTATCTGGTGAGAGCATGAAGAATTCTTCAAGGTTTTTGGCACTTCCAAGAACTAACTTGTCCACTGGAGTTAACAGGCTAGTGAAAGGTTTCAAAAGTTTGTCGCAACTATTCAGTAAGTCACGTGGCTCCTCGTTTTTCCTTAAGTTGGTTTAATCTTCTATGATAAGCAATTCCAAACTACGGTACATCAAAGTTGCCTTGAAGTAATATGTGTATGGTCTAAGGGTGAAACAAAAGAAAACTCCTAAACTTACAGAGCAATATAACAAAAATTCAATCTTGTGTACATGCATCTATGTGATAACGAACTCTTTGTCTAACACTTTAGACTAAGGGGCTTATATAATCAACTCTTTCGGTAATTTCAAATTCTCCTCTCTATGCATGCATGTGTACTATATATAATGAACCAATATTATTCACATGCCTAATATCTAAGGTGGTTTAGCAATGACTATTTGTCAAAACCTGTTCGTTCAAAAGCTAATACTTCGTAGATGACTAAGATGTGTTTATAAATTTAGATCGCTTTTGTATTATACGTATTACAAAGCACCTATGTTATTTGGTTTGATGATCATCTTCTTGCTCACCATAGAACTCACTGCAATACTGCTGGCGGATTTTGAGCTAGACATTCTTCTACGTTACTTTAAAATGTCTTTAGCTGTTGAACTAATTGCAAATTTTAAGTTGATATTACAATATATATGTTATACAGAATATATGAATTTGAAAATATTGTTTGCAAAATAGGGAAAAAAAAAAAAAGAAAAAAAAGCGTTCTGCCTAGATTAAATTAAATAAGAGCTTCACATTTCATTTGCATTTCAACCAGTTTGGACTCTTTTGCTTCTTGCCAAACACCTCTAAAAAAAAAAGAAAAGGGTATAACTGTCTTATATGCTTAATAACTTATTGTGAGATCAAGGTGACTTTATAATTATTATCGGTGTTATTCTAAAGTCTTACGAGTACAAAATAACAAGGTGTAGTACAATCTTAATCTGTACAATATAGACTTATGGTCCCTTGCACTTTTTTTTTTTTTGTTATTGTCGGTATTTTCTTAAACTTTTCCTCCATTTTTCTCTCTTCCAGTTTATGAAGATGAAATGGCTGAGTTGGGGATGAACATGAAAATCGGGTGTCCAACCGATGTGAAGCACGTTACACACATTGGGTGGGATAATCTAGCTAAAACAGACCCACTAATAGGTTGGGATAACCTCATCACATCCGAGCTGCTGTCATCTTCGTCGTCTCACAATCACCCTGCATCATCTGCTGTTAGCTTGAAGCAGTTTAATAATCTTGCAACTGCTCCTGAAAAAGACAGTCCAACCTTTGTTAGTAGTTTCAATGCCTCCTCTTCATTAGCTTAGTCTTGAAGATTTAATATAAATCTTTGCTTTTGATCATATATTATAAATATAATACTTTGTATTATATATATGTCTTGCAATCAAAGTTGGTTCTATTTTGTGGGCATATATTATGTGATATCATGTGGTTTGTATTGTGCTAGGTTTTGTGTGATTATGTACAAATCATGGCAGTTTTTATAATGCACCACCACAACCTCCATAATCATATTCCATATTTGTACTGTGGTTGGTTATGATTGGTTTGATCTAAAGTGTACTCATTTGTTGTAAAGAACAAGTTGTGATACGTAGGAAGGAAAAGAAAATGAATTTTATGTGAATGTGAATGTGATTATTATTTCTAGATTACTCAATTATCATTATCCCACTCCTTTTCCTCTATACTTTAAAAAGATGGGAGCAACTTGAATGATTCATGAGACGTACGTGTACAGTCTTGCTTTGCTAGAAAAGAAAAATACTCGACCAATATGACCATTGGAGATATCGGATGTAGAAAATCTTTCAGTTTTCACTCGGTTTTTTATTTATTTATTTTTTTTTTTTTTATGATAGTCACATATACTCATGTCATATCTTGTATATTACATACGTTGGAGGATTTACACTTTATTGTCATTTTCCAATGCATTGTATAATAATTGATTTGCACAAAAAATGTACGAAGACGGGGGAGATTTGGAATGATTTATATTTTTCACTATAGAATTTTAAGTAGCCGACCCCACTTTTGGGATTAAGGCTTTGATTGACTATAGAATTTTAAAAAGTTTTCAATTCAATTAATTTGGGACGAACTATAATAGAGAAGTAACCTATTATTTGGGATGGATATTGGAAATTTATGCGTATATTTGAAATTCATTGTCAAAGTAGATTTCAATTAGCAACATTTTGATTACTTCTAGACTTCTAGTTATAAGTCTTGTAACTATACAAATTAAAGCAGATACAAGAACAAAGCAAATTAAGGAGCAAACAGAAAGCAGAGTATTTCCTTGAATATACAATATCTTTTTCCATCTTCACAATAATAGAAGTTTAGCCCCTTACAACCATAACCATTACTACCCATGATCTCAAATTCCTAACTCACTTGAAGTAGTAAGGAAGGTTGAGAACGTACATGAGGAAGTAAGCCCATGTAACACCGGAAACACCACCGAAGAAGAACCCTCCGGTGAACTTAGCCCACCCATCAGCAGTCTGGAGCTGGTCGGGCTGTTTTTTTCGGCCAGTCAATGTCAAAGACGGGGCGATAGAGGGCTCTCCCTCCTTGAAGGAAGCAATACCATACATAGTCAAGCAAATGCTTAGGATTACTACAAGTCCTGCAGCAGCTAAGGAACCTGCAGCACCAGCATACTCAGTGTTTCTTAATGGGCCAGCCTTGACAAATGGGCCAACCAAAAGAAATCCATGGGCCAAGCCCACTTCAACACCACGTAGAAGTGGGTTGACTGCAGTCCTGTAGGCTGGGAGGTTGGATAGGTACCAGGCAATCAATGGGCTGGATGTCACTGGGGTCTCAAGCCCACCAATGAATGGGTCTCCATTTAGAGGCTGGATTACTTGGTATGTTGGCTGTCAAAGAAATCATAAACAAAGTTAATTTTGTTCATAACTTATCGGTTTATTGGGGGATATAAACGGCAATGACGTAGACAAAATTATTAAGTAAACCGTTCTTTGAACATATTACAAGTTTATATCCGAATAAATAAACTATTGACAAAAAATTACAACTCCGTAGTAATAATGAGCTCAAACTATGAGCGATCAATTGCTCAATTTGATCATTTAAGTTATTGAGTGTAATTCAACCCTTGAAGAACTTCAGATTTTCTAATCATTTATTCCTACCTATATCCATTATGAGAATTGAATATATTAAAGATGTTACAGACTACTTTATATTTCTTTTTATTTGTTTCATAAGGATCGATATTTTAACTATCCATTACTTCGCATAAATGTATAATAAAGCTACAGTATACATGTGAATGGAAATAGTAACAAAGTACAGTGTATATGATCTGCTATTTCATCACCTGAAAACGGAAGGGGAGCTCTAACCACTATTTGAGCTATCCCTCATTCTCATATATATATATATATATATATATATATATATATATATATATGTTTTTTTTGAGCTAAATATAGACATGAAAATAAATGTAACGTCTACCAGCCAATCAAAAACAGCCAATTATTTAAGCGTAATGTGACTGGTTAATTTTAAAAAATTAGACTTAACAAACTTAATTAAGAAGACAAAAAAACAGGCACTCCAGAAAATATTTAATTTTCAGAATAAAACTGTTGACCTTTGAACAATTCTAGGTTCTGGTAATCTGGTATCACCAAAACCACCAGACATGTCAGCAAACATACATCATCAAAGATCTAGATCACCGAATTTCTGGTCAGCTCAATGTACCAAATTACTGTCAATATCAATTTTAGTGTGTGTTCCAAAATAGAACTATAGATTTGGTATGATATTATTCTAAATCTCCACTAATTCACATGATTATCAACTACTATTAAGTTACACCACTAATTATTCCATACCTAAGAAAGTTAAATTTTGCCATCAATGCATTCTATATTCGTGTACGGAGTAATTCATACCTTGGCGTATACAATAATCCAATGTCATCATTTATCTACGACTAATCATCAATCGTTCATCTAATAATCCATATAACTACTATAGGTCTATAGTAGACGTGAATTCATGACTAGACGTGTTTATTGTAATCAAAATAAATACTATTCACAAACGTTATGTAGTTGAATTTATAGATTAATGTATGACTATACTTAATATCCAACATATTTGTGTCACAAAATAAATAATAAGAGCACAACAATATAGCACGTAACCTAATATGAGCATAAGAATACCTTTTCAGACTGAACGGCCTTGACGGTAAAAGAAACGTTCCTCCTAGAAGAAGGGAAAGCTCGCAAAGCAGGGCCGGAAATGCCCTTAGGAGCCACAAGAGCCCTAGAGGTGAACCCACTCTTTAATTGGCTAGCCATTGGCGATGTGGTTGCAGCCATTTTTACAAGCCTCCCAAATAAAAAAAATATAGTTGTAACCAAAAGCACAAGAAATTTTGTAAGAGTTTTAAGAATGAGAGGAGTGACAATATAGTATAATAGTATACTTACTAAATTAAAGATTTGGAAAGAGAAATAAAGAAAGAAGAGGTTATCCTTCAAAATTGGAATTCATGGTTGTGAGTTAAGTATCCTGATTTCTGATTGGATAATTGGTGGATCCAATCTTATCCACTCTCATCTTTACAAATACTCTTGTTTTTTATATGAGGTATTCGGACTATTTGACATACCATTTTTCTTGGATATCCACTTTTTATGGTTGGGCCAGTTCAAGATTAAAATTGGGTTGGGTTGGGTTGGGTTGGGTTGGGTTGGTCCAAGAGGGCCCAAGACTAAATGAACTAATAATTAATACAGTTCAGGCCCAAGAATAAACTGCATTCCCAAAACCCAAAAGTTTGTATACAAATCTTTGCACATGTATAAACTTCAAACTCCAACTAAAATCAAAGTCCAAGAGGTATAAAGAAGTAAGAATTTCATGAATCTCAATTCTATCACCTTCGTGTAATTCTATCACCCTCGTATAATCAGGAAATAATAATAATAAAATACGGAAAGAAAAAAATTGGTCTTTTGTTTGCAAAAAAAATTCTGAAATGAAAGCTAATGTGATTTGAGTGATTATGTTAAATATAGGTTTGGACTGCACCTATTATCGAGAGAGAGTTTACCTTACAAGTTCAAGTAACTATTCCTAAATCATACTTAGTATGACGAAAGGAGAAGCAAGCAAGTAACCTATTCATCTTATAAAGTGTATAACTTTATCATTTTTTATCAATTTGAAACACTAACATGTGTCTCATAAATACTACAAATTATAATTCAACATATTAGAAATTTAAAAGATCCATATAGACAATTAAAAAATGGATAAAATACTTAAAACTTTATTCTAATCAACTTTTTGACAAGCAATAGCCAAAGGGTTCAACGTTTTTATTTGACCAAAGTGAAAGTATTCTTCTTTTCCCCCACTTCATCTCTTCTACACTAAATTGCTTGGAAACAACCTTTACAATTTTATAAAAGGCCAAGGATTCCAAAACAATGGCTGACTTGACCTGACTAAATAAAACACTAATAAAAACATTATCCTATCTATTCAAATTTATCATATTAATTTATTTTTAAAATGGTAGATGGATATAATGAATATTCTTCACACGTTTTCAACTTTTGAAGTGAACTTGACACATTGGTTGAGAAGATTCAATTGACACTTTGACCAATTACTTTTCACAATATGATTTTTTTTGTTCATATAATATGTGTATTAATTAAGTGGTGCAACACTAGGATTTTAATCTTTATTTTTTAAAATAACTAATGCTCCCGCTATAACATTACACGTGTTATAGTTTATAAATTGATAAAGAAAATATTGTATTGACTTGTATTATAACTAATAATCGTGGTAAGTTGAGATAAACTTTTGATTAGTGAAAAAATCAAAATAGAAATCCATGACCCATGACCTAGCATCAAAGTCATGATCATGATTTGTAAATAATAAGAGACAATTTAATTATACAAATTTACCGTTTAGAATATTATAATGGTTTGGAACAATATCAAAAGTATAATATGAAGTACTCCATATCCTTTTTTTTTTTTTTTTTTCTTTGTTTCATTTAGAATGCGATGATCTCAAAATCTTCAATTTTATATACAATGCACTCAAGTTGAAAAAAAGGTATGCATCACTATTCACTAAGACACTAACATTCCAAATTAGAATACTAGCTAGATATATACATGGTGCTTTTAAGTGTAGGATATATTGTCAATAATCAAATTATCTGAAAAAATAAAATTTTCAATGCTAGTACAACAAACAATAGACAGCCACCTCCCACTTTCCACCCAAAAAACACAAAAAACTATTTAAAAGATTTGATATCCACTAGTTCAAAGATCAAATTGAGAGACGAGAATAGTTTAGGTTAAATTCATGGGTATAATTAAGTGTAATATAATAGTTCCATGAATGAACTTACACTCATAAAGTCATGAAGCATCCTGTATCCCTTCTTGTCATATTACGTAGCAAAAATTGGACCCTTTCAAATTGTCATATTCTTTTATTTGATTTGCTATTCATCTGTTGTCCCAACATTTAGACTTTGGACTCTTTTGATGGTATTCAGTTTGAAATCTGTTATAGATTATTATTAGTACGAGAGAGCCGAGTCTGATCACATACAAGTCTAATTAACATGATTATATTCCAAAATTATTTAATAACAATAATAGTAAATTAGAATTATATATTGATTATATAGCTTTTGATCCATTTTTCTTCTTTAATGTGAGACAGTTTAACTTGTTTCAACTTACATGTGAGTTATCCTTAAATAAATCACATCATATCAATTCAGAGAGTAAAAAAAAAAAGGTAAATGGTATCGCATCTTACACCTATTAGTATCTATCACTTATCATCAAAGTACAAATAATGCCTGCAACACACAGCACGTAGGTGATGGAACCACTATTGTTGCGTATATTTTATGGACCGGTGGGATATAAAAATTGCATTATGATGATAACATAATAACCGTAACTAATAAAAGGTGTTAGACAATACAATATTCCATGTAGATTTCCAAACTTTTGTATAACGAACTAATCTTGTTATTACAACATGATTCACCATGCATGAAACATGAGTGCATGACGCATCCATACATGCATTCTAGAGGTCTTTTCCGTGTGATTCTTTATAGATTCTCATTTGAATTAAATAACGAGTAATCTTGGATTAGAAGAAACTATATATATACTCTTTAGGTCCTGTTCTTTTTAACTTATGGGCAGGGCAGGGCAGAGCAGAGCCAAGTATAATAGAGCTTCTAACACAATGTAGATAGAACAGATTTCAGCAGAGCAGTCAAAAGAATAGAAACTTAATCTTTGCCAAACAAATGACATCTATATATATTAGTCTATTAGAAGATCCAATAACATCTTTGCTTTGCCTAGATGTACTACTTCGTATTATCTAGTACTCTAGTTGTCAAAATTAATTAGTAGGAGGTTTGATTTTAAACTTATAAAAAATTATCTAGTTACATTATGTATATATTCAGATTATTTAACACATTAATTAACATTGTAAATTGAACTTAGTTCATTGGAATAATTCCCTCAGCCTATTAACCTTTATAAGAACTAAAGGTGTATTCAATTCATCTTAGAAAAATAAGTTTTATAACTAATTAAGCCGGGGATGATCAAGATCATCAATCATGTGTAAATATACAAAAAGTCTAAATCAAGTCTGATAAGTTAATTTTAGATAAGCTCATCAAGTTTTTTTTTTTTTAAAAAAAAAACAAAAAAAAAGAATCATTTAGACTGTACTTATATTATCTTTATGTAGGTCATCCTTTTTTATTCACCTTATTCTCATCACTTATTTCAAGAAAAATAATCTTAAATAAGGATTACATGATAATTAAGGGTTCGTTTGGCATCGTTGTGGTTTTCTGTTTTTTGGTTTTTTGTTTTTTAAAAGTATATTATATATGTCACATAATGAATCAAAAATTATTTAGACTTATTAAAATCATGATAATTTTGAAAACTGACAACAGAAAAGTGGAAACACCTTTTTCTTGTTTCCTGTTTTTGGTTTTTAGTTTTCAAAAAAACAGGAAACTGAAAACCAAAAATGATGCCAAACAAGCCCTAAGAGATTAGATAAATTTTTAAAAATTATGATAAGGGTTAATAAGACCTACAACCACCCCAAGTTCAAATACAATCAAAATCAATAAGATCATACCGAGTATTAATTAATAAAATCAAAAACCTTAATTCTAAAGTTTGAAAGAACAAGTACTTAATATAATATTGTGATATATATCAAATAATGAACATAAAACTTTGTTTATTATTTAATGACGGCATAGATATTAATTATTATGTAGTAATACTAAAAAAATAATCCAACAAAAAAGTTGACGATCACAAAAACTAAAAAAGAGTTAAAGGATTTTACACTTTAAATTGGCCTTTTTTTTTTATGTAAAGAAGAAGGGACAAGGATGGAACAATATAATGGATAAATTAGATAATGCATTATCTAATACTTCTTATTGGTTACCATAGGGCACAGGACCATTGCATAGGCCATTTTGTGAATACCTTTTAAGTTAAATTAATATAAATTTAGATTTTAAAAAAGAAAAATAGAAGATGTCGTATGGGATTAATGAATTATATATTTAATTATTTATATTTTATCTAACACAAAAGACTATTGATACTTTGAAGTACTCCCCCTATAAAATCAATTATGTTTAGTGGAAAATAATTAAGAGTAGTGATTTCACTTTTCAGATGTCCCCATAAAGATTAAAGAAGAAGAAGAAGAAGAATAACAATATACTTCTAGATGACTCTTAAATCTCTAGATGTCGAAACTAGCTCAACACTTCTTGGACATAACTTCGACACACTCATTATATTTAATAAATTTTTAATATTAAATAATTTAAATTTAATTAATGTTCATTTTTAAAAAATTGAAAACTTATAATAGAACTGTAGTTTTAAAATTAGTGTGTTTTGTGTGGGGTTAGTCATACCATGTAATCGCATGTATAAAACAAAGTAATCATTTTCTATAACACTGACCGAGTAACCCTCAAAACATTGATTGAATAACCCATATAACACTAATGAAATAATTTAACCTTCATGATAGTTGGCCACATGATATAGCCAGCCACATACGAAAGCTTGTGTTTTATAATATGTTTATTTAATTGATATAGAATATGTGAAATTTACTACTTGTAGATCAAACTCTGCATAAATGACTAGCCTTTTGAAATGACACTTTTTTCACAGCATAACTAGCCCTGATAATTTAACTATACAGGACAACGTTTGAGAATAGAGGTAGAACGAATTGAAGCACACGGGAATCCCAGACCCTTAGTTGATTGGTTGTTGTTGGTAGTAAACTAACCTATACTCCGTAAATTATTTAGGCCAAGGGCAGCTAGCAATAAGATTTAACTTACGTACAATTCCATCAAATTGATAATCTATAATAATTTATACACTTTATAAGATGGTCCAATAATCTTTTGATGTACCTAAAACATTGCATTACTATTTATCAAAACATTATTGTGATACACATACAGATCCCATCAAAGAAGAATGACGTTCCAAGTCGAGCCCTTTAATGTATCAAGTGTGACCACATCAATATATAATATATATATTGATCCAGATATAATAATGTAATTAAATTATTTTATGAATGATATGTTTGATTAAGGAAGAATACCCAAAATGGCGGCATGCAATCAAAATTAGTACGTAGAATATTGATCATACTCCTCCATTTAAAATTTGTGATTTGTAATGTTATTATACCCTACCTTAGGACTCATTTTCTGGACTAGAAAGGTAAATTAGTAATAGATAGTCGGAAGTTTTCTAATTCAATTTTTTACCAGTTTTATTACTTTGTAATTAGCTTATATATACCTAATCGGCTAATCTTACTTCAAGAAAAATGTGAGAGAATATATAGCATTAATATTGTCACCTCGTCGTCATATGTGTGCAATTCACGTAACAATGTGGTTTATCTATAAATATCTTTAGTTCTTTCCATGTATTTTTATAATCAATAATATAGAAATAGGCACTCATTTTTAGTAAGTGTTTAGTTTCGGCATTAATGTCATCATATAATAAAATGTTTGAATAATAGATCATATTCTTGAGTGAAATATAATGATAATAAATTAAAAAAAAAAAAATTACAAATTAAAAGTTCATTTCTAAGGATTAATAGCCGTTAATTGATACTTGTACTATAACTTTTGGCAAAGGGGAAAAATAAAATAAAAGTTTGTGGACCAGAAAAAGGTAAAAAGATTCAAGAATCATAATTCAATGGCTTTTCTAAGTAATGGTGGGACGTTAAGGAGTGAAATAGAGGTACACATTTCATATTTGTTTGCCTATATAAAGAGTCAAATATTGTGGACTCTTTCTTCCACCTTAAACAATATTGTTAGATATTCAAACTTTTCTTTTCACTCATCATCACTCTCATCTTCCAAAATTCTTATTATTTCTAGAAGAAATTATCACAATTAAAATATTATACAAGTACTTGCTAAGCTATATGGAGGATGTTCAAAGTTTCAACTCAATGGAATGCTTCCAATTCAGGTAAATTAGGCAATTAATGTTGTTTTGATGGACATAATAGTTGTAAATTTGAACTGAAAATGTGTCATACATGAGGTATGTATATATTTTAGGAGCTTTGTTTGTACAAATTAGTTTATATTATTGTGGCATTAACCTGTGATTTAAATTTTATCATAATTATACTCAGTGGTGGAACCAAAAAGTTTTTATTAGGGGTTAAAGTAAAAGAAATTCAAGGGGAAGACCTTCCGCTATACTATATGTAGCAATATCTCACGCGTAAAAATAATATGGACTGTATTGAAATGTCTAAAAAGAGTAGACAAAAAAAGTGTATTTTGTTCCATCCCTAATTTGCACTAGAATACCTAATGTGAATACTTGTCTATTGAACATACTTTCTTCATCACTTCAATTTACAAAGGATTTTCTGCCTTCAAAAAAACAAAAAATATTACAAAGGATATCACCAAACTTTGTTTGATGCAGTTGGTATAAAACTCACTTTGTAACTTTGATGTCACAAATTCGAGCTCCACAAACTATATTTGTTTGGCAGTAACCTCTGACCAATCGAGTAACCCCTTCCTCTCTTAAGAAGACTTTTGTTCATGTAAAATTCAGTATTAATTTACTCAGTTTAAAATTTAATATGAGCTACTGTATCATATATTGTATAAAACCACACATAGTGTGTATTATATCGTCAGAACATTGACTAAAGAGGTTTTACGTTGAAGTCAAAGATCCCTTTAATACGGCGGCTAGTGTATTTTGTTAGCCCATATTCCACGAAACGGAAATAAAATGAAAATTCTAATTTTTTTAAAAAAAAACGTAGTCATTTTCTTAATTTAAGTGAAGAATGTCATAAAAACCAAAGGCAGATCTAAAATTAAGGTACGACAATACGATGTGAGTAGTACTATATCCATCTTAATTGGTACGTTGGTCAATTGTCCAATATTCCACGGGTCTTCCACTCTTAAATCTTAATCCTCACTTGAATATTAAGGTATGGAAGTGTCCAAGAAGAAGCCTTGAATATTGCTTGTATGTTTTTTCTTTCTTACTCGTAATTATTACGGATATAGATATGTTGGATTTGGACTTTTTATTTTTGTTGATTTTTGATAAATAAATATACAAAGGTAAGGTTTTAAAATAAAAATAACTTACTATTATGTATTTTTTCATTAAGATGGTAGCTAGTAACGAGATTACGTAAATTACACTAGGTTTAGAATGAAGATTGTATAACTAAAGTGTCTTTTTTTCTTTTTTCTTTTTTGTGTGTGTACTCCGATAGTCTGATACTCCCTGCCTCATTTCCAAACCTCATAATATAAATATCATAATTATTGCTATGTCTCTTACTATTTTAAATATTGGCTATATATATACAGCTAATCCTAGTTCTCACTTTTTTGAAAACAATACGTACTCAAGATCAAGATGTAATCTTGGGTGTGCCGTGTATCTGGAGTCCTAGATGACAACCATTGATTAAACTCTGAAATTTTTTACTTGAGATTTTTTCATCAAATTAAACTTGGGATTTTTTTTGAAGGAATTGTTTTTTGTTAATGTAGTATGCTTAATTAAGTAAGTAGGTTGTTCATCATGACTTTTTTTTTTAAAATTTTGTTTATATATATGTGGGTGTTGCCGTACAATTTGTCAGATGAATTATTATAAATTTATAATCATTATCTTGTGCTTAATCATGCAACCTTTCCCCCTTTGATAATAATAATAATGTACCTTTTTTTTTTTTTTTTTTGAGGAATAATAATAATGTACTTTGGTATACCTAAACCGAACAATTTTTTAAAATATTTTTTTTTTAATGTATACTTTTTTAGACAATGGATTTGATAATTGAAATACAAATACTACTCACATCCAACATTTAATGTATAGCTTGGAGCCTTGGAGAATCTATATTCTATAGTTTATACCAACCTTCACTAAGGCAATTAAGCACATGTGAAACACAAAACAACATTAAACAGTTTAGTAAAGATATGCAAGCAAAATATTCCCTTTCTTTACTGCAACTTAACTCCGTACTTGATTAAATTTAATTATTCACTACTTGTGACAAAATTAGGTATTTTAAATCGGATTCAAGGTAACAAGGATAAGCACAACGAATAACTAATTATAAAAATTACTTACATATGTATTACAAATTTACAATCATATTTAAAGATACTGTATTGACAAAATTTAACTAGTGTACAATACGCAATGTATACATTATATACCAAATATTTGGTTAGTGTTGGGCTCTTTAATTAATCCCCTTCCCATCCTACATCCAAGGGTATTGTTTGCTAAATCAGCTTGGTTGGATTGTATAGGTCACTTTAGGACCTTATTTTTTCCTATCAATTTTTTAATTTATAAAAGATGGAGTTCAAATAATGTACTATTATACTACTGTAGTAATAATGTAACCAAAACCTAAATTTAATTGTTCTGCGAAAACTAGGTTAAATTTGTCCATGTTTAATTATGTGCACTATACATGATTATATAATATCAAAATCCCATATTTTCTCAACCTATATAATATTTAGCCTTGACAGAATTTTATCTAACCCAATATTCAATAATTATGGTTGTTATCCTATCCAATTCACCACACACCAAATTAAAACTTTTTACTAGCTGTAAGCCTGTAATTTTTTCCAAATTAATCCCCTAAAAAAACCTTTCTTAAGAAACTAAAATTGCTCTTATTATTCACTTTCAAACCCTTTTTTTTTTAAAAAAAAAAAAAGAAAAAAAAGAAAAAAGCTTTGTATAAATTTGTTGACTAGGTAAAACAACCCAAAAATATGTTGAAAATTGAAAAAAAGAAAAAAAAACTTATACTACAGTAATTTAATTTGTGTATAAGTGTTGGTATTTTAGTAAGCGTCTCCCTCACAAGAATCCCAACGGGCAACAACTTTCTCTCTCTTATTTCTCTCTCTAGAATCCTACTTTCATCCAACTTTCTCTCTCTTCTCCTTCTTCAACCCCAATTCGGATTATTTTTTGGGTTTTTCTTATATAAAATTTTCAGATATTCCCCTCGTTTATAAATAATGTGGGAATTAATTTTCGAGAACAATTCGATTATTTTTCTGGGTTGTTCTTGTAGTTGCTGCTCTTGATAATTTCCCATTTTCTTTTTTTTCTTCTGCAAATTCTTTCTGGGTAATTTTGTAATCGATAGAATTTAATAATTAAATAAATTTCTTGAAGAATGAGCGTAATATTGTGGGAAAAGCAGCAGAAAAAGGAGAAGAAAAAGAAGGTTGAAGATGGCGGCAAAAATGGAGGAGAGATAATAGGAGATGATGATGTTCTAATTCCTCCTGCCAATTTTTCAATGGTGGAAGATGGGCTTTACAGATCTGGGTTTCCAGAATCTTCAAATTTCGGCTTCCTCGAAACCCTAAGTCTCAAGTCTATCATGTAAGTTTTTTGATTTTTTGCTGATTAATTATTGTAATTTGGGGTTAAATAATGTGTTATAATTAATGGGATTTTATTTGATTTTGTTATAATTATTTATTTTATATAATTTTCAATGTTACAGATATTTGTGTACTGAGCCATACCCAGAAGAGCATTTGAAGTTTCTTGAATCGCATAATATTCGATTGTATCAATTCGGAATTGAGGGGACTAAGGTATAATTTTTCTGTGTTTAATTTTATTGAATTTATATTTTTCGTATGATATGTATTTTTTTCTGAAATTTTTTGGGTGGTGATTGGAAATCTTTATTCCTTTTGGTTGTTTTAATGCTTATTAATTGGTTTTTGTAAAGAACTATTACACAATTAATAATGCTTTAATTCTTGAGAGATAAAAATTTCCCCCTTTTATTAGGGTTTGATAGAAATTGTTTATTGAATTGCTGAATTTAAATTATACGTCTTTATTGGATAATTTGGGTAGAAAACAGAATTTGGCAAGTTAACCAGAGGTCTGTTACAAATAACATTAGAATTTTGTTTATGATAATGATGTTTAGAGACGTGGAGTGCTAGGATTTCGATTTAGTTTGTGTTTATGCGCTGTAGACTTCAAAGATTCGTGCAATTTAGGTTTTGATTGACATTTTGGGAACCATTGATTGATATGTTAAAGAATGGTGATGGAGGGAGCTTGTTAATTCTATAAATCGCTATCAATTTAGATGGATGGTTTTTAACTAAAGGAGATGTGATTATCTAGCTATAAAGTGTGTCAATCTTCGTTGTCGTACTTCGTCTTTTCTCCTTCCTGGGAGAAAAGTAGCTTGTCCTAGTTATATTTTACGTGTTTGTTCGGTTTTACAATAAATTCCGTCCTCCTTACCTTTCTTCCTAGCACAAAGTCCATGGAGGGAAATATTTGAAAGTTACATATGGAAAGTGGATATGTTTGAGGCTTAATTGTTGATAGGTATGGGATCCTTTATACGGTGAAGACTTTTGTACCGTGAAATCGAGCTTTTCACATGTGGTGGGAATTAAGCGATTGGCTTTTTTATTTTTTTCTTTTGGAGGATCACATGATTGGGCTTAAAAGTTGCTTTATCTCTTGCTCAACATGACTAGGCTTGAGTCATTTGTGCATTGACGAATCTAATGGGCCCAATAAAATATATATATGGATTGAGTTGTAAAGGCAAGAGTGTTTGAACCCTTTTTCGAGCCAAAACTTGAATTAGCTGATTGTATTGAGCACAATATACATCTTTCTGTTAAAAGAAGTAAAAACTCAAGCTTGTGTGAGGGTGGGTTTGAATGTTAAATCTGAATATTTATTGTTTGTACCCTGTGAATTAATGTTTGCTGAGCTCTCTGTGATAATATTGTTACACTAAATTGGGGAAAATCTAAACATTCATTGTTCATAACCTGTGAATTGATGTTTGCTAAGCTCTGTGATAAGATTGTTACATTAAATTGGAATAGTTTATATCAGAATGTTTCATGCATACTGGTTGGCAGTATCCTTTAATAATGGATAATTTTATGTTAACAACTTGAAACAATTAGCAACCATGTTATAGATCTCTCAGAATTTGTTTCTTATGTATTAACTATGTTAATGGGCTAACGCAGAAAGTAAGTTTATTGTTATCTTATGCTGTTGCTGTGGCTTCTGGCAGGAGACTATTCCTGAGGATGTCATCTATGAGGCTCTTAGGATTTTGATAGGTAGTTCTACGTGAACTATCACGAAGCGTTAAATAATTCCTAGTTCACTTTGTGACTTCTAAATTCATAATTTATCTAATTCTGAGTTTCTTTTTGCCTGCAGATGTAAGAAATTATCCAATTCTGATTCATTGCAAACGTGGAAAGGTAATGGCTTAACTTCAAGAATACTTCATTGAGCTCCAAAGTTGTAGTTCTTGTATTCTTGATTTTTCAACATGTCAACTTTATCAACTGTGTTGCTCATGATTTTTTGCCTTGGTATTTACAGCATCGCACTGGTTGCCTCGTTGGCTGTCTTAGGAAATTGCAGAACTGGTGTTTGTCCTCAGTGTTTGAGGAATACCAACGCTTTGCAGGCGCCAAAGCCAGGACAAATGACATGAGGTTCATGGAGAAATATGATGTTTTGCGCATTAGACAGTCCCTTTACAGCCTCATCTACCAATATCATGGCTATGGCTCTAATAAAAGGCGTTTGCTGGACCGAGAAGACAACATGCCGACAGCCCGGATCAACGTTAGCTAAGCCAGAGTGCAGGTTTCTGGCAAAACTTTTGCTTGCCAAAACTTTCAGCTTGATGCCTTTTCTCTTATTCTTTTATACTCTAAATGGGAAAGTTTTGTTTTAGCCGTCCTTTGGCCTACATTGTTCTTTAGTTACTTTGGAACAAGCGTGGAAATATTAAATTTTTTTTTTTTTCATCTTTTCCGTTAATTATTTTGGAAACCAATCCTCATACGATTCTAGGGAAAGAGAGAAAGAATGTCATTTTACATTTTTAAAAAGAAATTTGATGTATATCGATTTACCAAGGAAAGAAAAGAAAATTTTCCCATCTATTGTCTTCAATTGTCTATTCTTTTAGTTTCATGCGTACTTTCATTGTTCCATCGATGCAAATTACCTGTTTTATAAATTTAGATTATATTGCATAAATATGGACTGTGTATAAAATTGTAGATCGTCGTACAAGGGTAGCTCGTTGGTAGTTGCCCTACGGTGCTGGATGTTTCTATCTACTGGATTAAGTTGGCTCGGCCTAGGCCTAAGCCTAACAATTTACCGCACCTTTACAATTGATCTGAGGAATTGGGTCATTATCACCTTTCACAATCAAAGTTTTCTATGTCTCTAATAATGCCTACTCAGTAAAATCAGAATTTAATCAAGAGCATTTCTTGTCAGTAGACTATTTTACTCTGGTGTTATGCTGATCCATGGATTTTATGTTGTCATTTTTGGGATTATCAGTATTTGTTCTTTGTTGCATTTGACTTGACTACTTTAGGAACAAGAACAACTTTTGCTTTTGGAATCAACTGTCCTTTCCTCCAAAGGAGAGATGCACCCAAAACTTTAAAGGATCATATCTGTATTCCTGTGGGTGCTGATTTCTTCCAAATTCCTTCGCTAGAGGGAAATAAGGCATATGATTTGAGCGTGGATGTTATAATATAGAAGTATTTAGTGTTAGTCAAAAATCATCATACAACATAAATAATAATTCATTACATTGTAAATTTTTACATAGATGTGATTATATGAAAAAACACACTATTTATGTAACTATTCGGTAAAGATCAATATTATTATTGTTTTTATTTTTTCAAGGGTAAGGGGTGGGCCCCACCTTGATTTCCTATCACAGGTATCAAGGGGGTATTATACCCACAGGGGGAAGGAAGATATGAGCCTCGAACCCGGGACACTTCCACACGAACCGCAGCCTAGCTCCATTGAGCTATGGGCTTCTTGCTCTTTGTGATATACATGCTACACTCGTGAACATAGTTTTTTAGGCCGTTTGGTTTTGGAAGAAAATGATTTTTAAATTCAATTTTACAAAAATGACGCTTTTAAATTAGTTTTTAATTTGTAAGAAAATCTAAGTTTTGTGTTGAATGATGCATGGTTTATTGTGGAGAAAAGTAGAAAATGTGAGTATTTCTTGACTCTTTGTATCTTTCAAGAGACAAATACATAAATGTTGGCTTATTTATCTTCCCTTCAATTTCTGTATACATGCATAAATAGTTTTCATTTGTTAACTATTGGCTAAAATACTCGAGTATTCAACAAAAAAGGAAATGGTGACTATTTTGACGAATTATATACTCCAACTCAGCTTTCATACAAGTAATCAAAGTTTTTATACTTTGTATAATCTTTCTAATACGAGTAGCATAATACGGAATAGGAGTACAAACTAGAAATACATACTAGTAAAAAGGTTAATTGTCACCCCCAAAATAATGATGGTCACCCTTTTGTGCAAGGAGAAGGATATGTTGGTGTAAAAATCAACGATAGAATTCATTGGAAAGGCCATGAGCTGGGCCCCCTGTAAGCTGGGCTTGAATGGGGGTGTATGAAAGGACCATTTATAGTCTAGAAGACAGATTGTGTCCAGGACACAGGCCTACAATGACTAAACATATTATTCCATGCTTGATTGGTTTGTATTTTTGTAGACCTTGTTTTAAATACTCGACAGTTAAAGTCTTGGCGGTTAGAGTAGTAGGCTAGTTCTCTGATTTTTAGACGTGACTTTGTGAGGTCAAGGGTCGAATCTCACCAATCACATTTTAGGAGAGATTTCTCTTACACCCCCCCCCCCCCCCTCTAGGATGGGTCTTTTCCTTACCATAAAAAAAAAGAGTTAAAGTCTTGACGGCGATACACTGATCCATAAACCCTACATTTTATTACTTTTTTTCAATTGATTTTTAATTTGTTGGGATGGGCAAATCTATTAAGAATAACATTGAAAATGAGAGTAAATAGGGAAATTTAATATTTTTAGCATTCTTTATGGTAAAAGTTCTTTTTTTTTTTCACCTAAATGTATCTACATCAAATTTATTGGCCCGATTACACTTGATCAGCCCTAATCTCACCTTAATATTACACTTTACACTTAATTAGATCTAAGATCTAATCACCTTGAAACCATAATTTTATGGTATAATCATGGGCCAAATCTTGAGGGGAAAAAAAAAAAAAAAAAAAGATTTGATCCAAAGCTTTAGGCTGGAGAGTTCACATTTGTGTCCAAACCAGTAATAGCAAACTTCAGGCCGAGTCAAAATTAATACGGAGTAATTTGAATTTAAATTTTATGATGTCCAGAACCCAAAGTTCTAAAAAGAGTGTCAAGTCGATCCGAATCGAAAATTTGTTTGGAGATTGATCAACCCAAAGTGTTAAAACTTAAAAGCACAAGCACACCCGATCCCAAAATTTGTTTGGACCCAGAAGGGCCAGAACATAACATTGATAGATTCGATCATAGAGATTCTTATGGAAGGACACCAAAGAGATAGCATTGAAAAAATTCCCAAAATACCCCTATCCTATTCCTACCCCAAGTTGCAATTCTCAAATAATAAACCCCCAAATTGTGAATCAATCACCCTTTCCCCCACTTTATAAATTAGGGTTTTCTCCCACCTCCCGCAATTCCCACCCCACAAACCCCACAAACCCTAGGAGAGAGAAAATCAATTCCAGCCCCAATTCCATAACCATGACAGGGAAAGCCAAGCCAAGGAAGCACACCGCCAAAGAACTCGCGGCCAAACTCGACGCCGCAACCACCAATCGCGGCGGTGGCAAAGCCGGCGTCGCTGATCGTACCGGCGCCGTTAAAGGTGGTCATGCTAAAATGGAATGCCCTCTTTGCAAAGTGACTGCCCCAGATGTCAAATCGATGCAAATTCATCATGATGCTAAACACCCTAAAATCCCTTTTGATGAGAATAAGATTAACAATCTTCATGCTTCGACTTCATCAACCGGTCCACCTCCTGGGATTCGTGGGAGTTTGAAGAAGTAGTAATTTTTAATTTTGATCTTTATTTTTAGGGTTGAAGAAAAGAAGAATCTGGTATTTTTCTGGGTTTGAGATCTGGGATTTTATGATGTTTTCTTTGTTTTTTTCGATCGATTTGTGTTTGTTGTTGATGTTTTGGGATGTGGGGTTTTGTGAGATATATATGTGGGGAATGGTGGGTGGAGTCTTGAAGAAGAGGATTATGATGAATTAATGTTTGATTATTAAAAAATCAATCTTTTTTCTGTTTTAATCCTACTTTTTTGATGGTATTTGGAATTGTTAAGTTTCTTATGCTTGGAAAAATTGTTTATATTTACTCAAAGTTTTGATTAAGTTCAAGTATACTTGGATTTTTGCTATGATTAATTGGAAAGGAAACATAATTTGATGATTTTTTTTGTAAATAAGCATATAATCATAGCAATTACTGGTAGTTTAATTGATCATACTGATAATACGAAGATGATAAACTATGTACTTCGTAATATAGTGTAATTAATCAATTATGATAATATATGGAACACTGTAATATAGTCAAGTGTCATCAAGGATGTGGAGTGGAGATTGAAAGGGAAGAATATTAGCTTTTTCTTTCAACTCATCTTTTGAGTTATTGGGGAATTTTAATGACAAGCATTTGTTGAAATGGTTTTTGTTGAGAATAACCTCGTTTTAATTGTTATTTGCGATTATTATTATTATTATTATTATTATTATTATTATTATTATTATCTCATTTCGACTATTGCTTGATTGATAAGCATCTTGATTCTGGAAAGTGGCAAAACATACAATTAGGGATTTAGGGGTGCTAATCGAGTCGATAACGAGTTAAGGGGTGTTAGACTCAAAAACTTTTTAGATGTGCTCAACTCGTGGTGTTAACATTTTGAGCCAATAAAACTTATTCGACTTGTGCTCATTAAAGTTTCGAGTCGAGTAGCTCACGATCTACTTGTTATAGTTTTGGCCCTTCTAAACGTGCTCGTTAACATCTCGAGTCAAGTCGAGCAAACTCGAGCTGAGTTTTGATCGAGCTTTAATCGAGTCGAGTTCGAGTTACTCATGAGCTGCTCAACTCGGTTAGCACACCTACATACGATCTAATAATGTTTAATTTCTGTGTCCAAGTAAGCCGAAAAACATTTGGCAAAAAGAGGAGCTTTAAAATGAAATATACTGTATTGTTGATCTTAACACTGCTTCACCATTAATCAAGCTGTATAAAACTAAAAAGGTATATTAAAAAAGATCAAACAGGAGGAGAAGCGATTGTCAACCCCCCTATTCAGTTTTTTTTTTTTAATACAAAACAAAGATTAGCAGATGTCGAAGAGGATGCAAAAACAAGCAGCTTCATCCAAAAACTAAATTAAAGCCCCACCAATTCACCATTAAAACAGAGGATTGACCTTCATATTTTGGTAATTTAACTTGAACAATACGGAGTACAAGTTTACAACTATTAGTTGTTGCTTCAGGGCTCTGTTCGCCACTTTGGTTAATTCAAGCTGAACCCTTCCAAGCGTGGTACGAGTTTATGACTCATATAACATTTGGTATATTATGTTAACGGCTAATATATAGACATATCAATAACAAAAATTGAGAATCAAGATTGGCCTAGTGCTTAGAGGTCCTTCTTGGGATTTGAATCTCTTACCTCTTGCTTAAAACTAATCACTATATACTAATGTTAAAAATTGAGAATCAAGATTGGCCTATTAGTTAGAGGTCCTTCTTGCGATTTGAATCTCTTACCTCTCGCTTAAAACTAATCACTATATACTAATGTTAAGAAAGCGCATACGATAAGGTTGACACATTTGACTCGATAATGTTGTTGAAGACTACCAAAAATATAATTTTGACAATTCCTCAAAGCGCATAGTATAAGGTTGACATATTTGACTCGATACTACCAAAAATACAAGTATAATTTTGACAATTCCTGTCGAGGCGCCTAGTCCACATACTCAGTTGCTCCCTTACCATATAAATCCACCCACAAATCCACTCAAAATACACCAACACCAATTACACCATGATTGAAAAAGCCAAGCCAGAGAAGACTGTCACTAAAGAAATCGATGCCACAACCGTCAACGGCAGTGATGAAAAAGCCAGTACCATTGATCATACTGGTGTTGAAAAAGGCGCTCATACGAAGATGGAATGCCCTCTGAGTAAAATCAAAGCCCCAGATATGAAATCGATGCGAATTCGTCATGATGATACACACCCATAAACCCCTTTTGATGAAACTAAACCAAGAATCTTCATGTTTCAACTTCATCATCGGATTGTTTGCTTTCGCTAGTAACATGTATTTGTGAGCTACTTGGAGCATATTGCCTATGCGGGGAATGTTGTTGACAAGAATTTGTTCAAATTTAAATGTTTTGCTCGCTGTTGAGCCCATGAACAACCCACATGTGAGCATTCTTCTTGTCCCACACTAAACACTAAAGGGGGAGTGTAGTGGTTATAAAATCCCACATTGAAAGAATTCAAGAGTTACCACAACAATATAAGGCTAAGGGGCTACTCCCCTCATTGCCATATGATTTTGAGGTGGAACCCCTTTGGTCTTGTAAAGTGGTGGACTTGCACTCTCCCATGACGGGTGCGGTCCAGGCCCGTATTTAACACTCGCTGTTTTGAATCTCACTTCGACATTATGTTTTAGTCGAGTCAGATCGCCAGGTCTACAAAGAGTATGTTGAGAAAAAGATGGCAGAGGAAGAAGCTTACATAGTGTCACCACCTTTACTTGTTAATTCCCAACTGTATAAAAGACTTATTTACAAGACTTAACTGGAGAAGAAGCAATACTCAATCCCAATTCAGATTTTCTTACATAACAAGGATTTGCAATATCGATGTAGTATCTAACAATATAGTAGATACTACTCCACAGATCACATATATGGCTTCCAAATGACAGGGATCGAGCCATCGGGCCTTAACCAGGCTTCGACTAACAACTAAATAGAAGCCCCACATGTATGGTTGACTGATGCACCCGTTTCAGGGCTCTGGTATTATCTCTGAAGAGTGTTCTGTTGCTTGGTAACTATAGATGGAAAGGAAACATAGAAAGGCATCAAGAAGGTGAGAACAGAATTTTTTTTTTTTTAAAAAAAAAACTTCAAATGCAGTGGGAGATAGGATGTAGGAATCACATTTATATGTCTCAATCAAAATTGAACGTGAAGACTGTTGCTTTATCAGCTCCTTCATTCCAAAATCCGTCTTACCATCAAGATGGCAGCTCTGAAAATTTCCAGTTGAGTATCTAAAATTTAAGGCGAGAGATAGGAATGTTCAGCTCCAAAATCCGTCTTCATATCAAGATGGCAGCTCCAAAATTTTCCAATTGAGCATCTAAAACTGAAGGCGGGACCAAAATCCATCTTCCCATCAAGATGACAACTTCGAAAATTTTCAATTGAGTATCTACAACTGAAGGCGGGAAATAGGGATGTTCAGCTCCAAAATCCATTTTCCCATCAAGATGGCAGCTCAGAAAATTTTTCAATTTAGTATCTAGAACTGAAGGCAGGAAATACGAATATTCAGCTCCAAAATCCGTTTTCCCATCAAGATGGCAGCTCTGAAAATTTTCCAACTGAGTATCTAAAACTGAAGGCAGGAAATAGGAATATTCAGCTCCAAAATTCGTTTTTCCATCAAGATGGCAGCTCCAAAAATTTTCCAATTGAGTATCTAAAACTGAAGGCGGGAAATAGGAATATTCAGCTCCAAAATCCGTTTTCCCATCAAAATGGCAGCTCCGAAAATTTTCCAATTATCTAAGACTGAAGGCGGGAAATAGGAATGTTCAGCCATCTAGACAGATGAGAAGAAAATGATCAATCCAGCATCTTTACTCCTGCGAATAAAAGTGAAAATGGGTGAGACAAGAACTTAGAACACATCAAATAACAAAAAAAAAGGAATACTTAAAGACATCAAAAAAAAAAAAAAAAATAACAGACCTTATTTGCTGACCAAAATGCAGATGCCTAGAAAAATAGTTAAGACCCGAAATTTCCCAAGACATGGTTGTATGTCGAAGATGAAACATTTGTATGGTCAAAGCTATTCATGTCTGTTTCGAATGAGTCATCCTTCTGTTCCTGCTTAGGCCTTAAGAATTTGACATCACTCTCATCAAGTTTATGTCCTGCATATAAGGACGGAACTGTTGGATGGGATCTATCAGGATTGCAACAGATGGAAACCGTGCAGGGAAATCCTAATGGAGGTGGGAAGGAAAGTTCAGGGATGGCAGGTACCATATTATTCGCATAAGCTGGATGGTTTGTACTCAAACCAAAAGGACCATATGGAGTGGTGTTTGGCAAGGCAGGGAATTTGATTGGGTAATACGGAGGGGTTCCGGAACCTAGATTGCATATATATTTTGATCTGAAGATGTCATTACTGCAACCAATATTCGTATCAAAATGAAGGGGAAGATCTTGAGCATGAGGTTCAGGCTTAGGGAGATGAGAATTTCTTGGTAATGCAAGGGATGGCTGGGTACTAGTTGCAGCTGCAGTCAAACTTCCACTGCCTGAATTTGCATGAGCACTGTTTCTAGCAGCTGGCACCTCATGGTTGTGCTTCCCTTCGTACGTCACTAGGATAAACCTCAGACTCTGAGAGGACCTCTCCACATGTTTCCTGACAGTGCATCCAGGAGTCGTACATTTGTAGTAGCTCCTACTCACCAACACAATATTTTCAGGGCATAAAATATTCAGTTCTAGGTACATTGCATCTATTCGCCTCAACAAACTCCATAGAAAATAAATCAATGGCAGCAGGAGATGAGAGCAGAGAGAGGGAGGGAAAAAGGATCTAGAGGTACCTTGGGTTTGGATTTCCCTTGACAACCTTTTGCCCATACTTGCGCCAGCGGTAACCATCTTCAAGTATATCTACGTCGGTCTCTATCTCGAAAACAACTCTTGGTTCACGGACAGCCCTAGAACCTAAAGTTGTCTCGGCAAAATAGCAATCTTTCTTCCTGACAAGATACAAAGCAAAATTTACTAGAGTATGTGATATTATATGGAGTTAAAGAACAAAGCCAAAACGACCAATACTGTACCTTCTTTTAATGTCGGATCCATTTTCACCTTCGTGCTCAATCAAAAAGCGTCCTTGTGCAGTAGCATCTTCTTCATCATCCTCATGACTAACAAGTGTTGATGAAAATTCTGGTGTTCCTGCTGATCCCGGCACACCCATTTGTTTCCCTTGAGTGGTTAAAAGTGGATCAGAAACTTCAGTCAAAGCAGATGTTGGTGATGTCTCCAAGCCATCAATCCTCCAATCTGACCCGGTAACATCTTTGCATCCAGATTGTATACTTCTCCAGACTGGGCCATTGTTAACTTTCATACACAAACCACTGCCATCACCTACATCTGATGTCTCATTGAATGGTAATGAGCCCGATGTTGACTTCCGAGAAGGTTGAGGCTTTGGATGGTTATGTGCATTCTTATAAATGATCTCTGTAATCTGGCCATCATGAGAGCGTTCAACCTTCTTTTTCACTGGACAGTTTGGATAGGTACACTTATAGTAGCTCCGAGGATATTCACTCCCCTTGACCTGTTTCTGTCCATATTTTCTCCAATTGTAACCATCTTCTGCTGTTCTTGCAGTTCCAGTGTGAGAATATATTCCATTCTGGTTCCCATCCAAAGCAGAATCGTCTCCCATGGAAGACCCATTTTCTTGCAGCATCTGAAAGCAGGATAGAATATTTGAGTCACATGACTGAAAATAGACAAAATTGAGGTCATTCAAAAATAAAATTCAGGGGGTGAGCCAGCAGGCACAGCATCATGAATACATGATGGATTGTTCCAACTTTTTTACACAACCGCTCAGAAAATGGAAAATCCAGTGAGGATTGTTTAGAATTTAGAGATTGACAGCTACCATACCCTGAGCCGAGCAGGTGAAACTAAGGAACAATCCAGTCAAGCTCGTAACTCTTGATAAACATAAAGCTACCAACTTACCACTAGTACCAAAAGATCAAAACCAGTATCATTTGCCATTACACATAAAGAAGCTCCTCCCAGTGGCAGGGCGATGCGAGCGGATCTAAGCAGCTTTACCTCTCCGGTAAAAGAGAAAAAATATCCAATTTGATCCTTACTAAGGTACGCAAGGCCGCACTATTATGAATTAAATTAACCTATCCCAGGCCAGTATAATTACATAAATCTATAGAAGAACAATGCTCCATAAGAAAGTAAATATAATTACCAATCAAGTATAATTCAGTCAGGTTTCTATAAAACCCTTAAAGAAAGCATTTTGGTGAATATACACTGAGAAGTTAATGATACTTCTGACCTCTGGTCAAACTATAATGAATCACATAATCATACAAAATGCGATGTTTAATAGAATATTTGCATTTGAAATCATGTTTAGCTGGCACCCAACGCTATACTGCAGCGTAGTGATGAATGAATTAACATTCAGATGTTTCTACTCTGCCACCCTGTACCCCTCGGCCCCTCTCCCGAGAAAAAGAAAGATCAGTGGAAGTAGACAATTGTTTAGCTGATAAGGGAACTCATACAACAGAGTAACATTAAGAAATCCACTAGTTAGACATAGCAAAAGAAAGACTAGAAACCATGGTGCTGATTGAGCCCAATAGACATTGCAAGAATACCTGATTATTAACATCATGAAAATCTGACAAAGAAGTAGTTTCAGTATGAGGCTTAAACAAGGCAGAAGAGCTACCATCACCACCCTTTTCTGCATCCGCAGATGATGCTGAAATCAACTTTTGACTATCTCCATCAAGAGGGCGTGAAGCAAAACTTCCTGTTGTTGGTGATAACTACAGGATCAAAGAGAAAGGAACTGGCGTCATTACTTAAGCATATTAATATTGTTGATTATATACGTAAAACAAAAGAAGCGTAAAGTCATAATAAATCTCACTCTTTTCTTTTCTTTTTTCACATTAACAATTGCTTTTAACAGTTGTTACTTCTATGCACCTCAAGTTCTAATATTGTACACCCTTCGCAATTCTGTCAAACAAATAATTTGCTATCTTAAATTATACCTCTTACATTTTCATCACTTGGTTCTTTTAAGCCACCTCAAAGTACTTAATCAGCATCACATCGAACGATATGGTCAAAACTTATAAGTAACACTTCCCCTATATCTTTCCCTGGCATCAGAGAATGTAGTTCTGTCTCATCAATATGCAAGAATATTAAAACTATATGCCAGTAGTATATATCAGACCATGTAATTCTGTCACACCAGTATATCTCAGCACTTCCATATATGCAAGTACATAATCCTTCTGAATAAAAGTCTTCCTCACACTACAAATCAAATCTTAACAAACATCACATTCAACATTCTTTTCTGTCGCGCCATTATATCTAAGCACTTCCATATATGTAAGTACATGAATCCTTCTGAATAAAAGTCTTCCTCACACTACAAACCAACTCTTCACAAACATCACATTCAACATTCTTTTCTGTCGCGCCATGATATCTAAGCACTTCAATATATGCAAGTACATATCATTCTGAATAAAAGTCTTCCTCACACTACAAACCAAATCTTAACAAGCATCATATTCAACATGCAGTTCTTTCGAGCCATTATATCTAACCACTTCCATATATGCAAGTACATGAATCATTCTGAATAAAAGTCTTCCTCACACTACAAACCAAATCTTAACAAACAACACATTCAACATGCAGTTCTTTCGCGCCACTATATCTAAGCACTTCCAAATATGCAAGTACATGAATCATTCTGATTAAAAGTCTTCCTCACACTACAGACCAAATTTTAACAAAAATCACACTCAATCAATCAATCAACCAACATTTTAGCAATGACAACATCATCCATATATTTGAAGGTAAATAGCCAAGAGAAAACACCTGTGAATTTGGCAGCAACATCGGAGACTCAAGCAATGTCCTCGGACTAATATCGGTTGACACTGTAACATAAGGCGAGCAAGATTCACTCGAATAAGGCAACAAGCTACTAGTCCTAACCCGAGGGGAACAAAGCTTGGAAACATTAAAACCACGCTTATTCGCCCTCCTCTCAGCTATGCTCACACCAGTCTTAATCACACTAGAATTATAATCAACCCCCATCAAGGAATTCGATCCATTGTCGAATCTCAACGAGTTTTCGACTGATGTCTCAGCAGTATCATCACACCCAAAACTACCCTCCCCACCATTAAAAAACTCATCAATTGATTTGCATCCACATTTCTCAGGTCCAAAACCCGAGAATATACCCTTAGAACTCATCATTATATCCCTCCATTCCTCTAATTCTTCTTCACTATTTTCCATTAATAACATATTACGTTTCCAGTATCAATAAGTTCAAATTTCCTGCTCCCAAACCAATCCATTTCAATTCCCTTGCTCAAAGATTGTCATTTCCTGTTCCCAGATTACCAACAAAAAATTAAAAAAATAAAATTAATAAATTAATTATGCTTATTATAGATTTACAGTCAATTAATTACTTTTTGGAGATGAATATTCAGAAAATTACAGCCATTTTCCTTCAATATTATTCTCCAGAACCCTGAATTTCATTCGTACTTTGAATTACAAAATATAAACTGAAATTATTCGAAAAACCCTATAAATCTTACTGAATTATACCTCACTGAAGCTCGAAATCTGCAATTTTCCTCCAAAATTCTTCCTCGAATTTCGTGAAAGATTGGAGATTTGAGTTCATCAACAGTGATTTTCAGAAATTAAAACTTTCATCCAACAATTACAGAAAATATATCACCAGAATTTATTTTTTATGTAATCTAATTTTTGAAAATGAAGAAAATTAAACGAAGTAATTGACCAATTAATCAAGTTTTTTCGAGCATCGAAATTGATTATCCGAGTTTCATAGACCATATATATAAGGAAATTTTGAAGGGTTTTAGTTTTTTTTTTTTTTTTTTTTGAAAAAAAAATTTTCAGTTTTAAGTTAATCGGAAATTATGCTAAAATGCTTTTTTATTTTTATTTACAAAAATTTGATGGCGGATTTTTATCGGAAAATTTGTCACGATTTATCATCTGTGTGAAGCTATGCTAATCAGTAATCACACGTGCAATATCCTACTTTTTTCTTTTTGAGTAAAACGTGCAATATTCTATTAATATGTTGTAATTTTATTTTCCTAAATTAATAACGGTTGTTAAAAATAAATATTATTTGCACCAAAAAAATAGTTGTATTTAAATCTAAAATAATAAGATTACCTTACATTGGAGATATTAGTTTCTAATTTTAGTATTAATAATGATATGAGTTGTTACTAATGTTTATCACAAGCTCTAATTTTTAGCGAGTAAGATAACGGCTTCCATTATTATAAATAATAATTAATTAATTTTTTATAATCACTTTTATTTTAGTTGATTATGAAGTACAAGAACATAATTTGTTTTAAAAAAATACAATAACATAATAATCATATTAAAATTTGAGCATTAAGGTGGTGGTTTAACATATATACCATATTAGCGTTGCTTGTATAATCTTTAATTACTATGATTAAGAAAAAAATTTATATGAATTATGATGTATGTTTGAGCTACCAAAAGATATACTCCGTTGTTCCAAAACAATTTAGTTATGTTTGTAGAGTCGTTAATTACAATGATCAAGGTAAATTTTTAATTGAATTATGACGTATGTATGACTCATCAAAAGATACTTCCAAATATTTTAAATACCTTTATAGTCGATAATTACTATAAATAAAAAATCAAGTTAAAATTTAATATGAATTAGTATAATTTTTGTCCAACTTGCCAAAAGATACTTCCAAAAGTCCAAAACATTTGGCAATTGCATTTAAAGAAAAAAAAAATTTGTGTAGATTCCCTTTAGCATCGGATAAGCAAATTTGTTACCTTTGGTCCGTGGATTACTAACCAACTCTGTACTCTTGTTGTACGCCTTGTACCCTCCTTTTTATTAGGTTGCCTAATGTAATTTACTTGTGTCCTAGTGTTCTACGTACCAACTAATCACAACTACATTTTTTACTAATATAATCATTACTATAAAAAAATATATTCTTTCATAGAAACATAATAGAATTACTCATGAGGTTAATGATCATTGATAGTCTTGACCCGACCTGTTTAAAAAGGGTTCGAGTTTGGAACTAAATATGTTTGGACAGCTCAATAAAAAAAAGCCCGTTTTAATTGGAAAAGTTCAACCCAAATTAACGAGTTTTTGACATGACTTTTTGTACTAAGACCTAAATCAGCCCAACCCGCTATTTGATTAATTCTACTTGAACCATTATCACAATAAAAATTTAAAAAAAAAATATATATCATTTGAATTGCTTCAAGCAGAAAAACCATCCACCATTGGCACCATACCCCCATACATAACATCCATTGTAGCGAGTACACCCTACATTGTCCAACAAATATAATACAAAAACTAGCCACAAGGAAGCTAAATCATTAACAAAACATGCATCTTTCTAACCTTCTATGCACACCGATTCCGAGTCACCAACATCTTCTTCGATGGTAGGCTCAAAATCATCTTTGTTTACAGTATAACTCGAGGCAGAAGTCGAACCAACATTGTCCGTAAAAGCACTCCTACTCAAAAGAGCGGACTTCCTCTTCCTTCTATATTGCTGCCATTTTCTAAGTGTTTCCGAGAACTCCCTTCCTTCCCTTCCTCTCGCTCTTGGTTTCTCTTCTCTTTCGAGAACCCCTGGTTCTCTTCTTCCTATACGATCAATCCCTCTTGATATCGGGAAAGCCAATAGGTCTCTGAAGAACCAAAGGAGCAGCATAAGCATCACGGCGTAGACATAAATTGAAGTCCACACATATAAAGTCCATTTCCAATTGTGAACAAACTCTTTCACTCTAGGCAACTTGGAGTGCATTAGGATCTCAGCCTCATACAATTGAGGTAGGTATGGAGTCCCAGCTCGAGGTATGAGCGTAATCTTGACAGCTTCCGTTCTCAAATGACTGTCCTCCTTGTACCGTAGCATATGCACCTTGATCGTCTGAGTCTCGTGTGAGATTCCAAGCAGTATGGGGACACCCAATATGAAGGTGCGCATTAGTCTAATAGGATAGCTATGGAATTGTAGCATTGATGGTTGGCTTGACCGAGCTATAAGTTTCCCGTTGGTTGCCACAACTTCAGCCATTATCTGTTGACAAAGAAGTGATTGACCAGAACAACAAAGACCATTAGACAATGGATTAATACACCCATTTGCTAGATCGGAATCCAAATAAACCCACACATAAATTTGGGCGAATCAAAAGGCCGAGGCTCAAACTATGATGCTATACTCCAATCACTAACTAGCACAATATATCCATTATCTCGAATCTAGGTATATTCTTCTTGTTTCAACAATTTAACTAAGAGGTGCAATTTTTAACCAAGCCAAATCAAATAATCAATTAAGTGCTACAAATAACCAATATAACCTGATTTTGTCATTTCAATTTTACATTTCTAGCCTAATCTTTTTCATTTAATTTTGCATTGCTAAATCAGAATCCAAAATCAATAATGATATAGACAAGATTCAATTCTCCTAATGGAGTATTAGACTTTAGTTACTATCGTACCACCCATAAGAATTTACCAACTTAGCTTAGATGTTACTTGTAGTATGTGAGAAATTTAGAATCCACGGATCCACAGATACATCCTAACATTTTACCAACTAAACCGTCTTTATAACAGTTTATGATACAATACAAAAATAGAATATAAAACATAACCTTAGGCCTTAGCCATAAGAAGCTTAAGTTTTTGGTTGAGTTGATCCTACAATCAATCAATTTCACACCCGTATAATTTAGTTGGACTTTACTAACTAAACTAGCTACGGAGTAATACATTAGTTCCAACAAATAAATCATCAAAAATTTACCTGAAAATTACCAATCTCACGGTTATAATCAGAATCAGGAACCGAAAACACAACCGATACATGAAACGTATGACCAACCGGAACACCGCGATCATGTTTACTCATTCCATAACCACCAAACAAAAACACTGCTGAAGGGTTAACATCAGTGTAATCAAAATACAACTTCTCTCTAACCACCACGGGTTTCTCCACCCAAAAATTAACCATCACCACCCCAATAACCACCGCAACCGCCATTAACAAAGTCAACACCGTTGCTGCGTACAGCGCACCAAGCAGCCCATACCCCAGTTTCTGAAACAAGTGCTGAGATTGATAAGTATGAGTATGATTTTCAATTTGAGCACGAGTCGAACCCCCGTCGAGGGGATCGGTATTGTTAGCATGGGGTGGTTTGAAGAAGGTGTGTGAGGAGAGAGAAAATGAAGGGTAATGGAAGGTGGTGAGGATGGAGTAGAGGGTAGTGGCGATTAAGTCAACTTGGGTTTCGACTAGTTTTGGAAACCAGTTGGTTACTTCTATTATTCTTCCTAATCCTCCTTTTTCTTCTTCTTCCATTGCCATTTTTATCCAGAATTTGAGCTTAATTACAGAGGAGAGAGAAAGAGAGGAAAAGATAGAGAGTGATAATTGAGGAAGATGGAGGTGGAGAAGAGCGGTGGTAAGAGGAATGAAACAGTGAATCATTGACGTGTGTCTTTTTTTACACATGGGGGGATGGACGTTAGGAATTAGGTGTTCCTTCCCACATTTCCAACTTTCCAAGTCTATGTAACTCATGGTTATTCCACCATTAATTTATACGGGTTGTATTTGGATTGGTTTTATGCCGTATTGATTTCATATTTTTTTTTCTCTCTCAATGACTTCATGACTTCGTGTTAGTGTCATATCGATTTTAATCGTATTGTTGTGTCATGTTAAAAATTGTCAACTCTAATCATAGAGCAAGGTGTCAATTTGGATATCCACATCGGATTTAGTGAAGTCATAAGCTCATATTATCATTATTTACCAAGTTTTTTTTGACGTAGTTAACCGAATTCACCTTGTAACCTTGATGTTGCAAGGTTTATTTTATTTTAAATCCTCTCAATTGTGATACATTAGGAGTTGAGCATCTCTTAGTGCTATTCCTCCTCACTTCATAATGGATCAATATTATATGGAAGATGTAGTTTCTTAATAAAATGTGAGTACCTGCTATTTTAACTACTTTTACATATTTTCTGGTGCCCTCTTCTGTGTTACTCTGTAGTATCCTTTGTTTCCTTCATTATACCCTATGTTGTAAAAGCAGCTTTCAGAGAGAGAACAGCCAACCTTAATCATTGAGATTTTGGTTGAATTTATTTTTCATTCAAAGAGAAATATTACAAGTATCATTCCATAATTGCAGTAATCTATAATCAATTATCATCATAATAACCTCATACACAATGAGAAGCTCACTAATTAACAGCAAGAGAATCCTAAAAAATATTGACACCTAATCTGGTTGAACATATATAGATAATAATTATTAAAAAAAAAAAAAAAAAAAAGAGTATAAAAGCATTGATTACAAGTTAACTTAGCAGGGTTATTTTTTTTTTACAAGTGTTCTTTGTTATTAAGGTCTTCAGATCTATCCTAGTGCTCTTAAGACTCTTGGTAGCTTAAGATATTCAAACTCTTCAAAATGTCAAAATTCATAAGAAATAATCAGCATGGAATTAATGTTCTCTTGTTATAAACTAAAGATCATACCAGAAAATTAATCTCTGAAACACGGTGTTGGACACAGGAGGGCAATTAAAGATACAACAGTGTCTTTACTACTCTGTATACTACCATGATAACCAATTGTATTAGTGGTAACACTAAAGCTAAAGTTCTGTACTTTTACAGTACTATTAAGCTGCATATAGCTGTGCAACACAATCTTTGTCATTGCAAACACATAAGAGACGTGGACGACAGATCATTGTAAACTGACTGTTAGCTCTCTTCTAAGAACTCGATTCAAAGTTTAAAAGAAGTCAATTCACCCAGCAATTAGTTTGATATCCAAGGTCCAAAATCTCAAATCCTAGTAAACTTGCACTGCCTATTCATTTGATAAACTTCTGAAGCAATCCCTTGGATGAGTCACTCAAGTTATCAGAAGTCAACAGGTCGATAAATAATGTGAAAGTGTCTGCATCAGCTTCAAACCCCTTGCTTACCATTAGATCACGATAGTACAAAGCCTTTGTGAAGTCATTACTGAGAATATATCCTCTAATAATTGTAATATAGGTAATATCATTGGGAAAACAACCATCTTTCTCCATTTTCCTCAATAATTGAGTAGCTTCATTCATGAATCATGAGCCCTTTCTTACAGAAACCTTTTACCAATATATTTTATGTTCTAAAACTAGGCTGCAAACCCTTTATCACAAGATTAGAGAAAAAATTTGCTGCATCTTCAAGCTGCCCAGCCTCACACAAGCTGTCTATAAGGATATTGTAAGTGACAATATCAGGCTTAATACCTTTATCCTCCATATCTTCAAGTAATGCCACTGCCTCATCAGGTTGTGCACTTTTGCACAGGCAATCAAGCAATGAATTATAGAGAAAACATCAGGAGTAACTCCCTGAGCCTGCATATCTATAAATAACTCGCGTGCAAGTGTAAGTCTATTGGCCTGGCTTTACACAAGCCATCAATAAGAGTGTTATAGGTAACAACATCTGGTGTTATACCTTTCTGAAACATATTTTGTAATATAGTAAGAGCCTTGTCAATGTTTTTGAGTTTGACATATCCATTGATCATAGTACTAAAACTTACTAGATCAAGCTCACAACCATTATGGGCCATGATATCAAGTAGCTTTTAAGTAATGATGTCAGGAGTTGCACCTTTGTCAGCCATGTGTCTTAAAATCGCTTCCGCTTCCACAACATGCCCATCTTTACAAAACATGTCAGCCAGCATGTTATAGGTCTTGACATCAGGTGCTATGTTGCTCTTTAACATCTCAGTCAACACACCCTTAGCCTCTTCCTTGCATCCAGAATTGTAGAAGCCTCGAATCAAGGAGGTATAAGTGACAACATCAGGTAAAATGCCCTCGGTTTTCATAGCAGAAAACAGGTTCATAGCTTGCTGTAATAACCTATCCTTACAAAGACTATCAAAAATAGTGTTGTATGTGACAAGGTCAGGCTTACAATAACCAGCAGATTGCATTTTATTAAGCAAATTGACAGCAGCTGTATTGTCACCGATTCTACAAAGGCCTTTAAACATAGAACCGCAGGTAACAAAGTCGGGTTGGAAACCAAGATTAACAATCTTATCCAACAAAAGAGCAGCTTGAGGGAGAATATCATTAAGTATATAACCATTGATTTAAGGTGTTAAAGGTATAATTATTGGGGGGATAACCAAGCTTAAGGGATTTAGCCATGATAGAAAACCCGAAATCAACGCGGCCTAAATGACAGTAGCAATTGGAAAGGAATACCAATTGATTGAAGGTGGGTAATGAGAGAAATAACGGTGGAGTGAGGATGAAGGCGTTTGAATTTGGAAATGGCAGTAAAAAGTTGACAGAAAACGACAATAGAAGGAAGAGGACGCAAAGAGATCAATTGATTGAAGAGGGAAAAAAAAAAAAAAAAAAACTTAATTTGCATTGATCTCTAACAGAATCGAGAAACAGAAGACGGTCATCAATTGGAAGAATCCTTTTACTGGAGAAATATCGAAAATGAAAAGGAAAGAGGGATGAGATTAGGGGAAAAGGTGGGAAATGAGAAGTACCTCCATTAAAACGCAGAGCTTTAATCATCTTCTTCGTCTTTTGTTCTCCAATGAAGCAAAGTGAGGGTGTTGCTGCAATTTCTGTAATTTCCCAGACAAGAAAGACGGAAACTGGAGGGTAACAAACTCAGCTGACATCAGTCGGAGCTCAGGGGAAAAGAGGAGCCCCCGTTAATCACGTGAAAAAACAAAAATTGTTTATCCTGTGAAATTTCGATAATAAATAAACAAAAATATCTCAGAACAATTTGCTAAATTGGTGTTAAAAAATAAAGAAATTACTAAAATAGTGTTCAATTTAAAATATTTCTCAAAGTAGTGTTCACTTAGGATTGGATAACTCTAAACCTAATTTTTATCGCTTCGTATTTAAAGTCTAAATAAAAAAATCATTGGAGTTTCAAAACTATTCTCTAAGGGTTTTAATTCAGTTGATGTTTTATGTTACATATCTTTTTTACAATTTATATCCATTGCAAATATGCTAGAAACACACTACAGCAATCTATTCACTTATTTGAAGCAAGGGAAGCAGGAAATGTCTAGCTTTGGTCTTATCATTGTCAGGGACATCTTTAAGCTAATTGTTTCGTTCTCCTTTATTGATTACTCGCAAGTCAGCAGATGTGGGAACTTGACGTTCACAAACTTGCTCAAAATAGTAGAAATTATGAGGATTTGAGAGTTTGGTTGGAAGAGTATATATCCTTCTTGTATTAGCTTTGCTATTTTGTTAGATATTTCTAGCTTAGCTTAATAAAATTATTGGTTACTAGCTCTGCTATTTTGCTAGATTTTTCTATCTTAGCTTGATAATATTCTTGGTTACTTGCTGTAAAAAAAAATGTTAGAAAATTTTTTAAACATTTATATTACTACATCATATTCATAATCCATAATGCTTATATCCATTTTTACTATTAATAAAATACAAAAGCATTAATAATGAATTGATGAGGCTCAATGCTAAAATAAATTAAGATATCGTAAGTATTATTTAAGATAAAAAAAAATTTGATGTTTGACTTGATAAATTAAAATATATCTTATGCATAAATGAAAGTTTAGCTTGAAGAAATCCCACCTACTGTAATCTCTGATGTTCTCCTTATTAAGGTTTGAGTAGTTAATAAAAGGAACCCTCTTCGTGTCAAAAGTAAAATAATAAAAAAAAATAAAGAATTTGATGGTATACATATTTTTTAGGATTTTCTTAGAAAAAAAGTTCTCCTCAGTAATAACCATAACCTAGGTTCGTAATTTCCGAACCTACATGAACATTAAACTGAGAAATATTTTTAGGTGAACACTATTCTAGTAATATCTTTATTTTTCAACACCACATTAGCAAATCGTTCAATATCTCAATTAGCATAATATTTAATATTTTCGTGAATAAATCAATATTTATAAGACCCGTATCCAATAAAAGTTGTTGACTTATTTACAGAGATACCACTAGATAAACATTTTTAACGTTTATTATGAAGATCAACTTATATTTTCTCGAATTAAACTATGCTCCATCAAAACTTTTGTAAACGACTTCATCTTTTAAGCCAATACCCTAATATATTATTTTAACTTACTGTAACAAACGGGAAGCCTCAATAAACTTCACTTAGCTTTGAAAAAAAATCAACAAAATGACAAGTTAGGTTCAACACAAATAAGTTATCCAGCTAAATTTTTTCACTTCATATGGTATACAAAGTATGTACAACTACATCCTAAATAAGTGACAAATATTATCTTTTATAATATCTACCACACCCCACAATTTTAATGGAAGAAGGTCGTACGCTAAGCCTGAATCTAAAATCCCCCCCCCCCCCCAAAAAAAAAAAAAAGACTCGAGGAAGGCCTTTTGTGAAATTGTCTGTAATCTGATACCGAGTAACATATAGGGGTAATGATCACCTCTAAAAAAACAGGGTTACAAAACTTCTCATACCAAACATTAGGTAATAAAAATAGTTACTGATAACCTCTAAACAAATACAATTTTACCACTGCTCAAAACTACGTAGTACTATATTTCGCACCAATCATGTTTCTAATTTGAGAGTCGAGACCAATGAAATAAAATTCATTAAAAAAAGCGAGTATAATTAAAGTATAACAAACTTTCAACAATAATATATACGAAGTAAACTTTCACGACTCAGAACTTAGGGACTGTTCTGTTCGGCTTAATTTCAGTTCAGTTCAGTTTCTAATTTCCTTCTCTCATAAACAATTCATTTCAGCTTTATTCAGTTCAGTTCAATTCAGTTCAGCCTCAATCAGTTCAGTTGTTTTCAGTAAATCGGAACAGACCCTTAGATAAATTTGTTTGATTGGAAAATAATTTTGACACACAGTTATACGAGAATAGCATATAAAATAGTGCTCTTATAATGGTCGTGCCAAAATCATTTCCCCTTTAGTTTAATAAAATAAAAATAAGCCGAGAAAACCCGAGCTTTAGCATTTTTGGAATAGCAGAGAGTAGGGAATAATTCAAGTGGTTAGAACTTCTCTCTCAGGTTTCAGGATTTTGAGATCAATTCTCACCTTTGCTTTTTATAACTCTCTAAACACCAAAAAAAAAAAAAAAAAAAAAAAAAATTGGAATAGCGCAAGAACAAACCCAAAAGTCCCCACAAAGCCTAAAAAAAAAATTGCATTCATTCAGCCAAAGCTACCTAAAAAAGATCGATCCACAGCGTTTCTCTACAACAACAATAACAACAAGAAGCTGTGAGTAAAAAAGGGTTTTTGAGGAGAGAGAGTGATAAACTATGGTGCAGAGAAAACCGAGTAAGGCTGCAGAAGATGCAGAGGACCTCACTCATGTTCCTTTACAAGCCATTCTTTTGGCTGATAGCTTTGCCACCAAATTCCGCCCTATTACCCTCGAACGCCCCAAGGTAATTTCCCCCTTTTCGAAATTTATGCTGTGTTTGATGTTTTTATGAATTAATTGCATTTTTCATTGATTTTAGTGAATACCCATTAAAATTGAATGAAGAATTAATAATGTTTGTGGGGTTTTTTATTGATCAATTTTTGTTGTTGTTGTATTTCACTGTTTTGATTCTAAATTTGTGATTTAGGAGCTGTTTTTTTCGTTAAATATTGTTCATTAGGAATGAATTTGTTCTACTGTTTAAAGTTACTGAGTTGAAATTAAACTTTAAGCATTTGACCCTATCTCCCTATGTCTAAATTTTCCTGTGTGAATTAGACGGGATTTGATCCTAGGTCGGTATCACCACTCGAAACTTTACCAATAGCTGGCAATCACATTTTACCCCATGTCTACGAATTGCTTACTCGAATTGATATTGTTTCTGGAATTTGATTGTGGGTGTAAGTCACCCATAATCTGTAAAATCATGTGATTTTTGTGTTATAGGGATTATGGATTTGTTGGAATCGCTGTAAATTTAAGTTGAACCTTAAACCTTGATGTAAATGTATATATTATCTTAGGTTTTCTAAGTGACGAATTTGAGCCACCTGTAGTATTGTATGTGATTATGTGTTCAATACTTCAATGTGGTAAATGAAAGAGTATATTTATGATTTTGTGGTGAACTATTTGCTTTTGTTAAAGGTACTACTACCCCTGGTTGGAATTCCAATGATAGATTATTCCTTGGCTTGGCTCGAGTCAGCTGGGGTGGAAGAAGTTTTTGTGTTTTGTTGTGCTCATTCAAAGCAAGTGATCCATCACTTGGCAAAGTCTCAATGGTTGAAGCATCCGAACATGGCAGTGACAACTATTGAATCACACAATTCGGTCAGTGCTGGAGATGCCATGCGAGTGATATATGAACGCAATGTGGTACGTTTAAATCTTTATTCTTTATGCTGCTTCTCTATGTTGTTTCTTCTCCATAGACTCACAACTGTTTTCAAGTGTATGAATGATTTGTACAATCTGTTACAATCCTCTGGGAAAGTTGTCTGTGTTGTCTGCTATTTCTCTTTTTTAGTCATTGCTGCTGATGTTTGATTCTTGGCTATATTTGTTTCCTGATCATACTTTTTTTTTGGGTGTGATAAGATTCACCATTTCTTAGGATTTTAGGAGTTAAAACTACATCAATAAAAGAAGTCTTTGTTTTTATTCCAGAACTTTTTTCCGCAGCTACTATTTTTATTTCCCCCCCCCCCCCGGGTCTCCCCCTTTTTTTCCTGCCAATTATCTTCATCTCATTTCATTAAGACGATGTGTTTTTCTATTTGTAATATATGGTTCCTTCTGCCTTCTACTTTCTCCAGCTCAACTTTTTTGGTTCTCTAACAGTTGCTGCCAAGCCGAAGTGCTTGCTCAATTACACTTTGTTCCTTCATCTGAATGAGTAGGAAGTTGGTATTTTGTCATTTCTCCTTTGTGTGTGTGCCTTATCCCTTGACCTCTGAACTTTTGGCTTTGCATAATGTGTATGTAATGTTATATGGTTTGTCTTTCTATCTATTGCATAAATTGTAACAAATCCATGTTACATGCTTCTTCTTAGATACATGGAGATTTTGTTCTTGTTACCGGGGACACAATTAGCAACATGTCACTCGCAGAGGCACTTCAAGAACACAAAGACAGGAGAAAGAAAGATAACAATGCTGTAATGACTATGGTCATAAAAAAGTCGAAGCCTTCAGCAATCACCCACCAATCAAGACTTGGTACAGACGAGCTGTTCATGGCAATTAATCCAGATACAAATCAGCTGTTGTTTTACGAGGATAGGGCAAACCCTATAACTCTTGAAAAATCATTGTTGACTGATAACTCCTCAGTTTCGTTGCATAATGACATGCAGGTTTGCTCATTAAACTTGAGAGTGATTTTTTTAATTAACCTTTATGATATTTTTGACCCTGCTTGTGGATCAGTTAGTGCTCAACTGGGGCATCATGTCTTAATATAGTATCTTCTTACACTTGTAGTTCTTGGTTCACACCCTCTTGATATTTCTTTTGTATAACCCTTTGATAATTGCCCACAAAAGGAAATCTTGTCTCTGCATTTTGATTTCCATTTCTGTGAACCATGTTAGATGGTTAATTACTCCACTCAAAAAATTATAAGGTTTACTGCCTGGCAAATAATATTGGCTGATGAGGCATTGTGAATGGGCTGCTTTGGTATTCCCGTGGGCATTAACAAGGGTGTGATATATCTAACCAACGATCATCAAATAGGAATCTGTACACATGAAGAATTTATGATCATCTATAAGATTTTTTGACATGATGGTAGTGTATGTCTCACCTTACCTGGATCATTCTATCAAGGTCTAACCTTGATTTTTTTGAACATTTCTAATATAGAATTAGGAAATGGCTCATTTATTATGGCGTATCCTTAATTGTATTTTTTACTTTTAGAAGTATATATTCAGCATGAAGAATTTATCTACTGTCGAACCACCTTAGCTACACAGTATCTGTTCACAACTTAGATAACCTGTTTCTTTTTGTAGCTGTTGCTTCTTCTAAAGTTTGTTTATGTTGGTGGAGAGATCCATTTCTAAGAAACCTTGTTCTAAGTAACAAAATTATCCATTTCTAAGAAACCTTGTTCTAAGTAATGACACATTTTTGCAGGACTGCTACATTGACATATGTGCTCCAGAAGTCCTCAGTCTTTTCACTGATAACTTTGATTATCAGCATCTTCGTCGTGATTTTCTGAAGGGACTACTCGTAGATGAGGTATATGAATCTTTCTATGCATCTCACTTTCAGCTGTTTGAATTGTAGCAGTATTAGAGCTTGTTTCTTGTTTTTTTTTTTTTTTTTTTTTTTTTTTCTTGCTGTTTTCTCTTCCATGTTTAACTGGTTCTTTCTCTTTGTTGTACGACTCTTGTACTTTATAGTATACGTTGAACGAGGATAAGATGTTATGGTCTTGCTTTGTGATGTGACTTGTTAGTCATGTAGGTTAGATAGGTTATAATGGTTGACTCTCTCTGTGAATTCTTGGATTGGGTTAGTCACTTAATCCATGGTTTAAGAGCATTTTGATTTTTAGTTTTTTGTTTTTTGAATATTGAAATAAGTTAGACAAACTGATGTGAATTATATAATAAGAATTTTTTTTGTTATTATGAGTATATTCAAGGATAAGATGGTGGACCCTAAGGGATGCAAAGGCTAAGGTTTTTACAGAAAAGGTAATTGAAGAAGCGGATTGGGATGGAGAGGTGGATCCGGACATGACTTGGTTACGAATGAAGAACTGTTTTCTAAGAGTGGCCAAAGAGGTCTTAGGGGAAGAACTTCGATACAGAGAATGAAGAGGTGAAAGCAGTAATTAAGCAAAAAAGGGAATGTTATCAAGCCTTAAGAAAATGTAGGAGTGATGAAACCTTTGCAGCGTATAAGGAGGCTAAGAGTAAGGCAAAGGCAGCTATTCGCCAAGCAAAAGAAAAGGCTTATCAGGAGATTTATGAAAAGCTTGATTCCAAGGAGGGAGAAAGGATCATTTATAAGATGGCAAAGAGAAGACAAGAGGCAAGGAAGGATATTGGCATGGTGAAGTGTGTCAAAGATAAGAACCAAATGGTCCTAGTGCAAGAGGAGGACATCAAGGACAGGTTGAAGGGGTATTTCGATGAATTATTTAATGGAAGTAATGGAGTTGTGATAGGAGATACCTCTGTGAGTGATGAAGAAATCAACATGGAGTATGTGCGAAGGATTAGGAGAGTAGAGGTAGAGATTGCACTGAAAGAAGATGAAATCTAAGAAGGCGGTTGGCCCTGATGGGGTGCCGATAGAGGTGTGGAGGTGTTTGGGTAAGATTGGTATTGATTGGTTAACAAACCTTTTCAACAAGATATGGACGGCTACAAGAATCCCACAAGATTGGAGGAAGAGCACCTTGGTCCCGGTTTATAAAAACAAAGGAGACGCTCAAGATTGTTCTAACTATCGAGGAATTAAGCTTATGAGCCACACTATGAAGCTGTGGGAAAGGGTGATTGAACAAAGGTTGAGGGCATGCACAAGCATTTCAGATAACCAATTTGGTTTTATGCCTGGGAGATCTACTATGGAGGCAATCCATTTGATAAGACAAATGATGGAGTTTTATAGGGTAAAGAAGAAGGATCTTCATATAGTCTTTATTGATTTAGAGAAGGCATATGATAAGGTGCCAAGAGAGATACTTTGGTGGGCAATGTTGAAGAAAGGTATCCCACGAAGGTATGTGGATCTAGTTAAGGATATGTATCGGGAGGTGTCAACAAATGTGAGAACATGTGGAGGGTTGACAAAAGATTTCCCTATTACAATCGGATTGCATCAAGGGTCTGCATTAAGCCCTTTTTCTTTTTGCAACGGTTTTAGATGAAGTAACTAGCCCAATTCAAGATAAGGTCCCATGGTGTATGTTGTTCGCGGATGATATCGTTTTGGTGGATGAGACTAGGGATGGGGTTAATGCCAAGTTGGAGTAATGGAGGCAAAGGTTGGAATCTAGAGGGTTTAAGCTAAGTCGGAGTAAGACCGAATATTTGGTATCTCGTTTTGGCACTCAGAGGGGGACAAGCAATGAAGCGGTGAGTTTGGATGGAAAGGATTTGACCATGAGTGAATGTTTTAAGTATCTTGGGTCGATCATCCACAAGAATGGTGACATTGATCAAGACGTGGCCCACAAGATTATGTCAGGGTGGCTTAAATGGAAAACGGCCACGGGAGTGTTATGCGACCGCAACATTCCCTTACAGTTGAAGGGAAAATTCTACAGGACTGCCATAAGACCAGTGTTGCTCTATGGTACAGAATGTTGGGCTTCTAAGAAAGAGCATATTAAAAAGATGGAGGTTACGGAAATGCGCATGTTAAGGTGGATGTGTGGAAACACTTTAAGAGATAGAATCAGAAATGAGGTTATTCGCAAGAAAGTAGGTGTGGCAGGCATTGCAGATAAATTAAGGGAAAATCGTCTGCGTTGGTTTGGACATGTAAGACGGAGACCCGAAGGTGCACCGGTGCGAAGAGTGGAAGAGTGGGACCATGGAGGGATTAAACGAGGAAGAGGGAGACCAAAAATGACTTGGTTGGAAGGAGTGAGGAAGGATATGAAGTGCATGGATTTACGTGAGGACGAAGTTTTGGATCGTAAGGGATGGAGGAGAAAGATTTATGTTGATGACTACACGGAATATCAAATTTGGTTCATGTTAGCCGACCCCACTTTTGGGATTAAGGCTTTGATTGATTGATTGAGTATATTCAAGGAAAAAATTTCTTTAACAATAAATGAATAAACCTACACATAAGGCACATTACTTTAGTTTGTACGTAGTACAAGACAATAGAAAAAGTGATTGTTTATTTTAGTCATGATGCCAATAAGGCAAAGATGAACATTCAGATCATTGTTTGTGTAAAGTATCCTTTGAGGTATCAAAGTGTAGCCACCATCACCTATTAGGCAAGCCTGACAAGGATAAACTTTTGGATAATAATGTGCAGACCATCTTTAAATTGGTTTTTAGCTGAAAAGATTAATTTAAACTCAAGTATATATAAATACTAATGCATATAAGTTGACCACTTCACATCTTTCATCCTGTGAATTGGGTTGTTATCTCTGGAGAAGATGTTTGTAATGTATAAAGAGGCTTTAGGCTTGGGTTTGTGAGTTTGTCCTCTGAATTGAGTGGTTACATATACTCTTTGTGGGGTTTGACTGGAATGGAATGACCTTATGTCTAATGGTGTTGGTGCCCCACCTGATTTATTGTGAAAATTAGTAACTTTGTTAGTGTCTTTATGGGTCAAGGCGGCTTGGGCTTTCCCAAATTATTCAGTCAATTAGATACTAAGGAATTGAGCTAATATGTAAATATGCGTATTCTAGCTGTACAACTCTGTGTGCTGTAATAATTTTTTTTTTTTTTTTTTTTTTCACTTTTAAATAGAAATTCAGGTATGCCCCTGCTCAACAGTTTTGTGATTTGAAGAACATGTAAGGGTATTATCATTGTGTGGTGACTCTTAAGGTTTTTACTTAAGTCCAAAATTTCACTTAAAGTGGTTATTTGATTATGAAATTACAGTTCCAGGTAATCATTTGAGTGCACCATTGCACACAAGGCAATTGGTTCATAGTCAGGAATTAATTGTAATTGGAAACCCTACATAGCATTGTTTTTGGCATTTGTTTCATAGACACAGTTGGCATTATACAGTCAACAAGCCAAAAGTTGAGAAATTTGAAACTATCACCTGTTGAACAACTTTTGTCATTCATGCTTGAAGTTTTCCACGCCCTTTGAACTTAAATATGTTTTCAATTTATCGGTCAAAGAATAGGAATTGTAGCTCTTCTGAAAAAAAAAAAAAAAGATTGGTTTTGTGGCATCTTTATTTCCTGCTTGCATTTAATGTTTGTTGTGGTTTAACTTGTGGGCTGATTTATTGTGACAAAATATCGCAATAGTCTAAGATAAAATTGTCCTATCTAATTCTGCACAGTTTTGTGATCATTTCTTATTTTCAGATTACCGATTACAAAATTTATACTCATGTAATTCATTCAAATTATGCGGCTAGAGTTGAGAATTTTAGAAGCTATGACACCATTAGCAAAGATATAATGCAAAGATGGACTTATCCCCTGGTACCAGACATCCAATCTTTTGGAAGTTCTGTGATGAAACTTGGAAGACAAGGAATGTACAATGCATCAGGTAAGGATAAATATCAACTGATCACCTCTAGAAAGTATACCTGTGCTAAGTTGTCCAGTGATCTTTATTTAAAAGAGTGGTTTTATTTGATCATATCTAAGGTCTAATGGAAATTTTGTTGCTTGCTAGTTCAGGGTTATGTATGCATGAAAATCACAACCTGCTGTAGGCAGGAGTTTTGTGGAGTTTTGTTTTACCTTTGAGTTTCATCTAGATTGCTATAAGTGTGGTGGATGGGTAACTGATTTACCTTCTCTCTTACCTTGTTCATATTCGGGGTTTTATCTTGATATTTATTTTTTTGTTTGGTTTTATCATTTTTTTTTTATCTTTATTTTTGTCAATGCATGCGTGATCACATGTTCCTACTTTTGGTTTGTCATACAATATTTTTTAGATGATATGCCTTCCACTAGAAAAAGATTAGAACAAGTTTAGCTTCCAGTTACTGTGTGATGGTGTCATATATATTCTCTTATATTTGATCAAGTATAACCTTTTGATTGATTCACTGATTGAAATCCTGTCAAGCATACATTGGGGATTCGGTTGGAAATTTTAACTTCACTTTGCTTTTAATGACTTTTTTTCCTCCTTCCTGCAAGTAGCTCCTGTGTAGTACATCTTAGGTTTATGTCTCATTATGGCTTGACAGGTGCTTTTGTGATTCATTTACTTAATATAGACCTTTATCTCTCTCCTCTTCCTTGTCTGTATATGCTTTACTCATCATTTGTTCTTTGATTGGGCCACCAGAATAAGATGCTGTTAAATTTTTTATTTGCTTCATTATTGTTATTTCTCATCCTGGAATTATTTGTATGCTTTTCCAGATATAGGTTTATCGAGTAATGCCCAAATTGGTCCCTTTACCCTTATTGGTAAGGGAACCACTATTGGCAGCAACAGTAAAGTTTCAAATTCAATCATTGGGGAAGGGTGCAAGATTGGCTCAAATGTGTCAATAGAAGGCTCGTATATCTGGAATAATGTCACAGTTGAAGATGGCTGTAAACTAAAACATGCAGTTGTCTGTGATGGGGTGGTGATGAAGGCTGGAGCTGTTCTGGAACCTGGTGTCATCTTATCATTTAAGGTACGAAGCATGTTATATCTAAACTTTTTGACTTTTAGGTAGGAACGAGATAATTGTTTAGAGTCATGAGTATTATTTAAGAGACTGAGTGGACCCATGTGTTGGGACTATAATGGAAAGGGGAAGATCTTTAAGGAACCGAGGGAGTATATTTATAAGATTCAGATATCAGATCAGAATCATTACAAATAAGTGTTGTTTATATTAGGACATGAGATTATTTTTAGATTGCTTTTTAAGTAGAGTTTAGGTTATGAACATTTTGGTTACAAAGAGTGATATTAAATTCTTGATATAATTCAAACAAGTCTTGCTCTGTTGTGTGTGTGTGTGTGTATGAGAGAGAGAGAGAGAGAGAGAGAGAGGAGGGGGGAAGGTATGGTTGTTGTATACTTGTGTGCAACTTCACCATATAAGATATCCGTGCCTGTTGACTTATTGAAGTTTTATAGTCTATAGTTACACTAGTAACTGTGAGAAGGGGATTGTTCTTATAACACAAGGTACTAGAATCTGATGAGAAACTTGTATTCTTAATTAATAATTCTGATGGCGGGAGAAGTGGTAGTGATGTTCCCTAATTATGAGCATTACTGGATTTCATTTGCTACTAAGGCTTTGTTCTCTTTGCCTGAAATAAGATGTTTTGGTTTGAAATTTCTAAACTCTAGTCGAAATCTTTCTGATTTGATTGTTTGATTTGACTAATTTTGACCTTAATGTACATCAATGTTAAGAGAAAACATTATCGTGTGGGATCTCGTGAGATCCGTCTCAACGCGTATTTTTAAAATATTTAATTTTCATAATCTTTACAAATACAAAATTATAGATATTTGGCAATAAATAATGGAAATAAGTAGTGTTGGTCTGGTTTGGTCTGGTCTGAAATTCTGATTTGGTCTGATATTAACAAGAAGTAATAAGAATTAGGTGAACAAAGCCTACGTTGTGCATAGAGACTGATTCTTGTGCTAATTTTTTTAAAATAATATTTTATTGGGCAAAGGTTGCGTGGGGGACTGTAGTATGTTGGCCTAGATATTCATCATGTTTCGTCAACCAACAAATTTGTAAAACACTCTGCATAGCAGGCTATGATAGTTGGAATTTGTTCTTTGACATTGATAATTCCAATATTTTTGTTTTTTGTGCTTGACATTTTCCCTTGTTAACATGATGATATGGAGTAGTGATAAACTGATACACTTTTGGTCTCATGCTTTATGTGCATCCTTTGTAGAAAATTTGTGAATGATGTCAGGAGATTTGGTAACTTTTTCAAGTCTGATTTTTAGAAGTATGATATAAAGGGTGGCTTGGAGTTTCCTAGACAGGGTCATGGATTGGTAGATTTTTAAAAATAGTAAGATTTTTTTTCACAGTTCTTGTACGAAGTGGGGGGGGGGGGGGGGGTGTGGAGGGGGGGGGGGCGCTTTTACTTGATTGTTGATATAGTTGCTTTCCCAACGTTTAGGAATGTATTTGTTTTATAGAGGCTAATGTGATGTAGTATGCTGCCACTCTAGATAGGTTATCCTCTAGGTCCTCTTGTTGAGACTTGAGAGCTATGTTACTTGGACTCGGGTACCCATGTCCGACATGGGTATGTGTCTAAGTGTCCGACTCGGCTACTTTGTGGAAAAATTTTAAGATTTTGAACTAAAATGAAGTGTCCGCGTGTCATACCCATGTCCGAGGGTCCGACACGGGTACTTGAGGTAAAACGAAGAGTCCGAGTAACATAGCTTGAGAGTCTGCATAAAACTGAAGGCTGGAAGGGAGCTTAATTTTTTTTGGATTTTTTGTTAATGGGGTGTAGGCAGGGTCGTACTTGCTTCATCTTGTTTGATCAAAATCCCGATGTACTTGTCCCTACAAAATCCCCATGGCTTTAGAGCTTTTAATGAGACATGATTTTTGGCTTGGAGAGTGGATTATTAGTAGAGTTGGAGATGCCTGTAACTTGTGAAACCTTGCCAAATAGTATGGACCTACCAATGGGGTTATGGTTTTATAAGTTCCTTGTGTGTTTCTTGATTATATGTCTCAGTGGCGGAAAATGGAATAAGCAATTCATGTCGAAATTTTTGAAGCCTAATTTTCTCACTTTTGATATTCCTATAAGGTAATTAATGAGTTAATGACGCAAAAGGTGCCCAACCTTAAATCCTGATTTTCAAAGGGATCCTTTTATTTGGGAGACTGGTTCTCACAGATTTGTTGGGGGATGCTTTGTTCCCTTGATTCATCCAGATCATAGAGTATGAATGGATAATTCTTGTTTTTGATTCGTGCTTGCTGAGTTCCCATGGTACTCATTTTTTCTCGTGTAGCTATCTTGTGGGTTATTTTTCTTAAGCAAGATACTCTTTGACTTGCTTTAGTCTTTTAGCCTTTCTTTGGTATTGTGCTACAGTTTTTTACTTTTGTTTTTTAATTGTCATCTGGTGTATAATGTGATACTGTGTTGCTTGATTGATGCACTTTTTTTTTTTTTTTTTCTTTTGGGTAATGTGATTGACCCCACTTATAAAGGCTTTGATTGATTGATTGATTTGAGTAATGTGATTGAGGGCTACTCCTCTTTGCTTTTAAGGTCTTTGTATGTGTTTTACTTTTAATTTCCTTAAAAATAATTGATGAACAGCTTTATCTTTCGTATTTAGTGTGAAGCACAACATCGTAGACTACTTTTTATGTGTGTTTTTTTCAATTCATAGCCATCATCATATATATATATATTTTTTTATTTATATTACATTATCATTTTAGGTTGTTATTGGGGAAGATATTGTAGTTCCTGCTTACTCAAAGGTTTCATTGTATGAACAACCAACTTTTCAAGATAGTGATGAAGAGTTAGAATATGCAGACAGCAGCAGTGGAATGGCAGAAATTTCATGTATGTACCATTGTCTCAATTCTTTTCCATGTTATTTGTACCCTCAATTCACCTCACATACCCTTTCAGGTCATGATCTTCATTTGGAATATATGATTAATTTTCCATAAATAGTCATGTCTGGCATTAATACCCGACTCTAATTAACATAGACTCTTTCAGCCTTGGACACTTACACTATGCACGCACAAGTGCGAGGGCAGAAAGGGGAGGGACAGCATCTGGCAATCAAGAGTGCAGATGATGCTATGATGGGGGACTGTAGCCCACTACCCCCTTCCTCCTCTCTGGGAAATATACAGGTTTTTGAGATCCACATTTATCTACTGGATGGTCATGTCATCAGTGAGCTACATGGGCTGAGTCCCATTTGTATAATTCTCTCATTTCTCAAGTCCACCTTTTATTCTCTTGCATCCCTAAGTATGATCTTCACAAGTCACCCCATTAGAGCATCCATCTGCCCTCATAACTTTACTGAAAGAGCTAACCTCTGCCTTCGTGCATCATTCTTGCCTTCAACAGAGGTGACAGTCTTCAACCAGGTTGCAAATCTGGTGAAGCATTTTCATTTGTGCTACTATTTACTGAAACTGCTTCCCTATTGATGTTTTTTGAATTTCAAGTAAACCCTTCAAGACCTTTGTCATATATTCAGAGTTGCGCACAAACTTCTAGCTGGTTTCCTTGTGATATTCATGTTCATGTGCATGTGGTATTCTAACTTCTTTTTTTTTCCCCCTTATGCAGCGATTAATGCTTTAACAGGATTGTCAGATGGGGAGTTGGTATCCGAAGCAGCTGAAGCTTCTGAGGTAGTTTATTAATTATTCAATTTCGTAGATATGATAACATCCCTCATATTTATATGGTTACACAGTACACCTGTATTCCTGGGTACATGATGTCTGATACTGTACTGAGATTGTGGCTCAGATATTTGGAAAGGATGTATGTCTCCAGAATTCCATTTTTTATTTATAAATCCTGGTTGCTGCTGGCCTGAGAATTTGTTTTTTCGAGCATAGCTTTGTCCATCCTGGTTAACTTATGGTTTCTATGTGTGCTGTGAGTGTAGGTTTATGCGTGTCTATGTTAGAGTGGGTTTTGCTTTAGATTTTATGTGCTGCGAGTGTAGGTTTATGCGTGTCAATGTTAGAGTCGGTTTTAATTTAGATTTTAACCAAATATAGAAGCCACATTGACATCCCTTCTTTTATGTTCAAGGTTGGTGCCAATGGTGCTGGCTACATCTGGTCAGTTTGCGAAGGACGTGAAGAAGAATGGCGACATTCAGTTGCACCCATATCTGAAGACAGGTTTGCTGAGATCATGCAAACTGCAGCAGAAGGCTTGGATCTGCCTCATATAGACAACCCTCAGCACTCTGAAGAGTTGGTGGCACCAAGTGTTGATCCTGAAAATCTTACCGAGGATAACATAGATGAGTTTGAAAAAGAGGTACTTTGTATATAATATAATTTAATGACAGTGGTCATTTTATTCTAATCCATTTAAGTTAATCTTTTCACCATTTTTTTGAAGGTTGAGGCAACTTTCCAAAGAGCTGTGCAAGAAAATATTAAGGATGATAATGTTATATTGGAAGTAAACTCGCTGCGGTAAAGTCTCCCTCCATATTTTTTTATCAAAACTAAGAACTTTGTCCTTATCTCCTGAGAAATGTCTAGTAAGAAACTTAGTAACTAAATGTATATACTCCTGCTTAGGTCTAAACTATTTGGTTGTCCGCTTTCAACACCTTATTGACTTTGGATAAGGTGCTTGGACTAATTTTGACGTAGATATGTTTTCAATTTGCAGCTTGTCATACAATATGGCTGCTACAGACTGTGCTGGAGCGCTATTCTATTCAGTGATGAAGTTGGCTGTGGAAACACCACATAGTTCCAACAGTGAGTTTTACACCCTGTCATGTTTGATTGATGATTATATTGTTATAACATTTTTATCCAGTTGACTTGCTTTGTTTTCTGATACATTTGGGCTATTGAACTTCCGTTTGCTAATAAAAATAACAACTTAAGAAATATCAGGCTATTCTGCTACTCTTCTGACATTATAAAGCTATATTTAATCTTTCTGTAGATTTCTTCCAAATCAATTTGTTAAACAAGGTTGAACATGTTTTAGGTGTTTGACCATGTCACTGTGAGGTTGGATTGTTAATTTAGTCACACAAGTATCAAGCATGAGTTGCCATTGTCAATATGAAAGTCTTATTCTAACTAACAATATGACTGTTAAGCCGAAACAAGTTAGTGTATTATTAAAAAAAAAAAAAAAAAAAAAAAAAAAAAAAAAAGATGCTTAGGGAGAAGGGTATACCTAAATCGCATCCCCTACAATTTGACACTAGCAACAGGTAAGTTCTACCCGTGAAAATCCTCTGGTTTCCTTTTCAATTGTTCCACTGATTTGCCTACTGAACTGTCCTCCAATCTTCAGCGTGAATGATGTGCAAGCAGGACCAATAATCCAGATCAATTTTACTGCCCACCATAACATATGATTACTAAATTTTCCTGATAACTACGTCTGGTCATCTACAGCTAATGGATGTTTATTTTTCAGACGAACTCTACAAAAATGTGGCCAAAGTAATCACAACTTGGAAGAAGCTTTTGAAGTACTATCTAGCATCCATAGATGAGGAGGTGAGTATCATTATATCTGGCACTTGTCAAATTATCACCTATTTTCATTTTGTAGACTTTTTTTTCCCAAAAATACATCTTCTATTTTGCATTTGGGAGGTACAGTCACCAATTTTTGTTTAGTCATCATTTGATGCAATTTCATATCGGTATGCTTGCATTATTGTAATGCTATGAAAATGATCATGTCTGTATGTAACTGGATTTGTTGGAACATAACTGCATAGTACTGCCCCCATCCCACTAAAAAGGCCCTTCTAGAGACTTGTGACATGTACACCAATGTGATTGATTTGCCTGGAACTAGGTGGTCATTGTTTGTGGGACGGGTTGCATTCAAGCTTCTTGTGATTGTGATTAATTAGTGATTCTAGTTGTTAGCTGTTGGAATCTATTATTATATTTGACTTTTGCATTACAGAACAAACCGATTTACATTGTAGGTGAGAACTTCTGAAGTGGTATGGGTATCCTAATTTGGTGGAATTTTAATTCATCGTGTGTTGTGAATTTTTTGCAGATTGAAGTGATACTAAAGTTTGAAGAAATTTGTTCAGAGTCCGCAAAGGAACTGTCTCCTTTATTTTCTCAGGTATATCAAATTCTGAGCTGGCAATTCTGCTAAATAATACATGCTGCTATGTGCTTTTAGTTTTGTTTGCTTGGTGATGGTCACCTCCTTAACTACCATGCCAGATTTTACTGATCCACATCTTTACTTGTGTTTAATTGCAGATTTTGCATTTTCTATATTCGCTTGAAATCATCCAAGAAGAAGCAATACTAGCTTGGGAATCCGAAAAACAAGGAGCAGATGAAGTAGACAGAGTTTTCTTGAAGCAAGCTGAATCATTTATTGAAGTAATAGTTTGTTATCCTGTTTACTTACAATAAGTCGTACATTTTATTTAATTTTTTATGTCCAAGGTCCATTTCTGCATTTTTCTCTGAAGTTGATTTTTCCATATTGGTGCAGTGGCTAAAAAATGCATCAGAAGAGGAGTCCGAAGAAGAGGAATGAGCTGTACTAAATTTGGTGATAGTACAGCTAACATGGATAGAGACCATCGCATGGGTAATGCCCATGTGTTTCTTGGAGTTTCAACTTATAACTCCTGAAGTGGACAAGTACAAATATTATGCTATGAGATTCCAACTGTAAACATCTGGTCAAGGGCCATAGAATGAAGCTGCGGCACCAGACCGGATGCAAGGGATTTCATGCAAATCATGGGCTAACTTAGATTTTTGAGTCAGTCTGATATTCTCGTTACTTCATATTGCACTTGAGTTTCTCATACGGGTAATTGCTCTTTGTTGGATCTGACCTGAAGCCATGCTTTCCTGATTTTACCTTGTGGGGAAGCATGTTAAATTTTGAAGTGGATAACATAAGCCAGTTGTAATGTTATTTTGCAAGAATATTTTTGAAATATAATATACAAGTATATGTTTTCCAATGGTTTCCTTGCTTAGTTGCTTCTTATTGCAAATTCACTGTACACCTGGTGCCCTTAAAGAAAGTCTGTTTCGCGGCCTTAAAACCAGCTTGTCCATTGTCGTGGACAAGTTGTGTATGGCGGTGAGCTGAAGATACTAGCTTCATGGTATTAATGGTGTAATCTCAATTATTTTAACCAACATAAGATTTAAGGGCTCATACTGAATTGGCTCAGAATATGAAATTCATAAGATTGATAAGGGGAAATGTATTTCTAGTGATCGCTAATTGACATTGAAAGAACTGGTTAATGTTATTTTGCGCCTATATGTTTTAGAAACATATAGGATGGTAAATTGTACCACTACAGCATAATAGGTGGTAGGTATTTTAGGAGAAAATAATCAACAACAAAGGATGATAAAAAGTAGTACTACATGTATAATAGTATACAAAAAGTACTATTAAGACAACTTATACTTTAATGGTACATTATACATGCATAATAAAACACAAAAATATACCACGATAAAAAAACATCAAATGAAAAAGAAAAAAAAAACCCATAATGCCCTCCTATATGCATGCTTAACATATAAGTGTTATGCCCCAATATGCACTCGAAAGAACTTGGTTGAATGGGAAAAGGTTTTTTTTTTTTTGTTTTTTTTTTCCGAGGAATGACACATTTTCCCAATGTATGCACAAGTTTCCTCTTTATGCCTCCCTTCTATGTTCCTTCTTTTCTAATATTCATCTTAAACCAAATTGAACCTGACATTTATGCTCCGAGATGCTTAGTTGTGTGTTAGCGAACCAGCTAAACAAAGTTGAAAGATCATGCTAATATGCTAAAGAAGGAGAGCCATAAGACATACCAGGTTTCAGATACATAACATACACTTCATTATTGCAAACTTTGAAAATTAGTACATTTTGGGCTGTTTATAGATCCGAATGAAGAAAAAAAAAACCTGAATTACACTCACAATCAACATATATCAATGACACAGTTTTTACGGACTTGGCATACCACAAGATCAGACAGAAGGTTCACTTCGCGAAATCAGAATTCCATCAGCGTCAGCATAAAGCCATTCACCATCACAGATTCTTGTCCCAGCAATCGTGACTGGAACATGCTTATCCCCTAAGCCTTTCTTGTTGGCCTTCATAGGGTGAGAAGCCAAAGCTCTGACCCCTATATCACAGCTATTGATTTCATCAACATCCCTGATACACCCATTCACGACTATTCCTGACCACCCATTGTTCTGAGCTTGCTGTACTGGGTTGCCTCCTAGTATTGCACATCGTAAGCTCCCACCACCATCAACAACAAGAACTCTACCATTGCCTTTCTCCTCAAGAAAATCACGGATTAACACATTGTCCTCGAAAACCTTGACAGTGACTACTGGTCCGCTGAACACTTGGCGTCGGCCATATATCTGAAAGATTGGCTGCAGGGCTCGTAATTCACCACTTTGAATTAAATGTGAATTAGCATCACAAACTTCAGCTGTTGCCACCGAAGCCATGTTATTTAAGCACCTGTAGGAGGATATATGCAAAGGATTTACAAGTATAATAAGTTAATTACCTAATTTCTAAGTGACAAATATTGAAAAAAAAAAAAAACATGGTGAGCAGGTGAAACGTTGGACCTAAAAGAAAGAAAAAAACTACATACTACTGATACTAGTGTCATCAAAATCAAAGCTGACCCAATTATGCCTTTATAGAGGCTGACTCGCCTTAGGCAGGTAAGGCAGAAGTGCAGAACTGTATCTTTCATATGAAACTCTAAAGAGACTGATTCTAGTTGACCCTTAATCCAACTACAACAGGCGAATCCTAGTCATGTTAAATATGTGATCAGGACATGTTTGAAGCATGACTTGGGTTTTCGAGGTTTTGGTGGAGGAATTTTCTCTCATCCACGAAGAAAAGTTGCAAAGAGAGGAGGGGAGAGGGGGGAAGGAGAAACAAAACAGGCCAAGGACGAAGCCTAAGTCAGCAAGGTTCGTGGCTAGACCTATATGTCCACTTCTGCAGCCTACATTTTTCTACCTAAACACTTGACAGAAATTTTACCGCCTCATCTAGCAAAACATTTAATGAAAGAAATGTACCTCAGAAGGGTAATAATCTTTTGCTATATTATCTCGACATTAATCAGAGCAGTACAGAACGTTGCTTCCTTAATCACACAGGCATAGGCAGTATAGAAGGAGTCAAAGTACAACCAAGACTAGGTGATATTGGATCAACATACTACAAACTCATGAGAGCATTTCAGTTAACAAAACAAAATCAATTTTACAATGACTTCATCTCTCCCACCTGATTTTTACTGAAGTGATTAGAATCAAAAACTTAAATTCATTGGTTAAACTGATCTTTATTACTCCCTCTATCTCTAAATGTTGTTCGGACATTGACTTTATCTTTTGTGAGAGAATCACCATCTAAGCGGAGCGGAGGGAGTAGTTTTTACAGATCTTTGCTGATTAAAACTTATTTTTACTTATCAAAATTGATTATTATTGAAACACAGGTTTTTTTTTCCCTTTCAATCATACCTATAAATCTATAATTAGTGCTAATCACCCATATATACACACTTATGTAATTAATCCAGAAAAAACACATCTACAATTAGCAATCTAAGGATTTTTTTACTGTTTTTTTGGCTATCTCATACCAACTTTCTATTACTATTTTGGATAAAAAAACAAAATCATCCCACATTTTGGGCTACTCCCACATGAATTTTGGGAAACATGAAATCACAACTAGAAGCACAAATACTAAAACTATAGGGAAAAAAATCAGATAAAAATACTCAGATATTTTACAGCTATTTGCATACAAACAACAACATTAATTCATCTTAAACACCCAAAAAAAAAAAAAACCCCAATAATACCAACTTTCGATTTAATTAGTCACTCAACCATCCAATCACTGAACAAAATATTGACAGAAAAAACCCCAAAAACATCACATATTTATCAACCACAGAATTATGATAATGAAACTGAAGAATTCTATGGTAGTGCATAATTTTGTGATCGAACATAATGAAAACAGAAATCAAATAAAGGGGAAAAAAAGGAAATAAATAACAATAATGGAGCTTAATTAGAGAATTAATTACCTCCCAAGTGAAAGCCCAAAAAATGAGAAGAAGAGAGAGAAAGAGTTTAAAGTTGTGATCTTTCAGGGCTCTTCAATCAATCTATGACAGAGATACTCTTTTTCTTGCTATTTATGATTTTAATGAAATAATTAAATCATTTTATTATTAACTAATGACGCAGTGATAGATACTCTTATGGTCTTACCCACTAAGGTACTCGAAATGGACATGTCAACGGGTCGGTTGGGTTATTTTGGATTAATCTTACTTTTTAGATCCATAAGTATGTTTAGTTAATAATGAATACTCCGTATAAGACATTAACATTATCACATATTCTATTTTTTGGATTTTTAATGCAAAGCTTTCTTTCTGATCGGAGTCAATTTACCCGTTTGTGTGGTCATTTGAAGTGGTTAAATTTAAATAAAATGCCATTTACGAATTTCATATATCTTAATGTTATTGTTATGACAATAAAATATTAGATAGATATACTCATATACAATAATAATTAAAAAAAATACAGCTCAAACTATAGATTATTTTTAGAAATGACAACAAAAGGAAAAACAAGTTGGTATCAAATAAACTTGCAAAATCTCCAAAGTGAAAGAAATATACCTTTCCCCTTTGTCAAAACTCAAAAAAGAGTACAATGATTGAGTCACGAACTCAATTAATATGCGTATCACCACTACTTTATTATCTTATTCATGCGACTGCGTTTTCTTAAGTTTCATTATCCAACCATTACTCTTTTTCCATATTTCTTCTGTGTTATAATGAGTTCTTGAATATAATTTGTACAGTATTGTATATAAATTATACCATGAGATCCAAGCATGATCTTAGTTCATTGTAGTTTATCATTCTCGTAAAGCTGTATCGAGTAACTTATTAAGCATATATCAGTCATAATCTGAATAAAAAGTCGCTAATTCAAGCAACGCATTTTGTTGCTAAATCTGTGAGTGAGATTTTAATATCATTGTCACTGTTCCTTCTGTTTCAGAGCTTTGCCTAGTTACGGACTTGTATAGGAGTTCATGCCAACAAAAATAAAACCTGTTTCTTAGCGTTACAGTATCAGAAAGAAAGTTGGAGGAAGAAATAGCGTAGATGAACGATTGAATGCCATAAAAGCAGCCAGTTGAGTGCCAAACCATATCTACTGCCTTAAAAACACAAATTATAACATCTTAAAATCTCAAAACCGAGTACACATCCACTCCCAAATTACAGTATCAGAAAATTCAGGCAAAATTTAAGCGAAATTACAAGCTCAAACAATAAACAAGCTATTCCTGCTGTAAACAGGACAATTCAACTATGGGACAAACTAGCCAATGCAACTGCTAATATTATCTTAGCTAGCTAGAAATCATTCTATAAGCTTGTGAATAGTTTCCATATCAACGGCTTCATTGAGAGTGCCTTTCTCAACATGATCCCACCATTTGTACAAGAAGTTGTCGACAACCAGCCTGAACCAGGGGGAAAGAGTCACACCTTCCTCACCTGCATCAGCTTTCCGGCAAATCTCCTTGAGATCTTCTCGACTGACATACTTGGCATCAGCAACTTCATCAGGATTAGGTTTCACTGTGACATCTCTTACTATGAATAGCAAGTAATCAACTGCAACATGATGCGAAGAAAAGTCAGTATGACAGCGTACTTCAGAATGAAAGAAGAAAGGGAAAGAGGGGGGGGGGGGGGGGGAGATAGGGAACTGCTCCTGCACAAGTATGGAGTATGATTTTTATAATTTCTTAATGACCAGCAGGAGGTCCACTAGAACGAATTGCAGAGCAGGACAGTCCTGCGACTAAAGACGGCCCGGCCCGAAAAAGCACGGCAAGGCACGGGCACAATGTAGGCTCGCACGGCACGGTATTGTGCATGTGAGCCGTGGCCCGAGCCTGGAGCGTCTTTATTCGGGAGAAGCATGATAAGTCGATAAAGCACGGCCGGGCCTGGCACATCAAAGCATGCTAAAATAAATGCAATTTTGCTTATGCACGCAAGCCTGGCACGGCACGAAACTTGTGGGCCGAGCCTAACTAACCCCAAAGCACGTGGACTGGGCACAGCCCAGAGCCATCTGTAACTGAGACTCCTGGCCACTTCCTGAAATGTCGATCAGTTAGAGGCTTAGAGCCAGAAATAGCCGGTATAAACCTCGGCCAATAGCTAGAGTCCTAAAGAAGCAGGAATTGCCGAATTGGGTTGTTCATGAGAGAATTGTATTAAAATGCAAATGCTGATACATTGACTGCATTTTAATAGTTTTTCGCTTTTGCAGAACTCCCTTACTAAAGTAACATTCGCTGTTAGCAGTTATTTTTCTTAGCACTCCAATATCATTTTCAGCTCCTTGATCATGCAAAAAAATATGTGGTTCAGATGCAGAAAACTGCACTGGGGATATTCTAAAATGTGCGTATTATTAAGAATCTCATGCCTTTAATGAGGAGCCAAATAACAAAAAATGCTACCCTTATGACCCCATCACAGAACATCATGAGAATGGATAATGAGCTAAAAGCTATAAAGAATATAACTCTTGAACTATCGAATGTAAAAACTAATAAAGGGGACATAAAATAGGGGATATAGTTCAAGAGCTTACGTTCGTGCTCTCCCCATTTTCCATCTGATGGGGCTTTGTACAACATACGTCCAAGCGGAGTAAATTGATCAACTGGCACATCTTCAGCTGGAATACCGAGCTCGTCCAAAAGCTTCCTCTGAGCAGCATTCCTCACACCTAACAACACAGAAATTGATTCAGATTTCAAACCATATGTTTAGACATAATAATGTGTACATTTTGGGGCAAAATTTGAGTACCAAGAACATCCTCTTTAATCAGCTCTGACTCACGATACAAGGGATGACTACAGCAAGTGTTGGTCCACACTAGAGGGAAAGTCACCTTTGTGGCGGAACGTTGCTGTACAAAGAATGATAATAAGTCATGAAGCATATATTTCAAGAAAACTGCTCAAAATTACGTTCTACATAATCTAGAAATCCTACTCAGCGAGCCTAGAATGCTAACATGACACAAAACTCTCCACATAATGTGATATTGGAATCAAGTGGATTATCTGTGAGCAAAGTCTCCGCTGGTGTGTAGTGCACATTTGTTTCATATCAAGCATGCAAGCCATACAATTTAATCTGCCACTTTGAATTTTGACTGCCTATACAAGACGGATCAGAAAAATAAGGAACCTTTAATAAGAAGCAAAAAAAGACAATTTGCTGACAATGAGAGTGATAATGCATATGTGAACACAAGAGCCTGATCAAAAATCAGATCCTCAATCTTAATTTCCTTAAAAGGGTGGAAGGGCTATTAAATAACCGATCACGCATACAAGAGAGTCATCTTATTTTCAAAAAAAAATTCTAGAAACAAACATTTTCAAATGCACGATAACATACTCATAGCTATTAATAGGTTTTTGTTGTGGACTCATGGCCCAAGGTTGGTGAAAAGAAAAGGGCAGTTAGCAAAAATACAACAAGCATAAGTTGGAGGCTTTCAGTTATAAAAAGTAAACTATGTACGTCCAGTAGTATTGAAGGAAGAAGGGTTGGGATTGTCAAGAAAACAAGGGAAAAAGAAAACGAAAAAAAAAAAGAGCTAGATTCGATGACATATTCCACTCAGTTGTCCTAATAGTCTATTGGTATAAGTAATCATATGATACTAAAAATATATAAACCAATGAAAAAAGTAGGGAAGAAAGAACAAGAAAATTGACTTCTTTTTCATCTCTTAGGTCTAGAATGCACCATTGAAAAGTAAATTAAGACCAAGCAACCACTATTGACCGAGGACTTTATTAATACGTAGTAGAAAAAAATTCAGTTAGATCAAGCTAATAAAAAACTGACTGCAGAGAACTGTACTTATAAGAATATCGGGTGGTAATTATCACTAAGAAGGCTACATCAGGGACAGCTGAAGGGAAAAAGATTATTCTGCTAGTTTATAATTTATCATATGAACAAGCCTTTCTTGTTTCTTTCTAGGTCAAGGCTTCTAAATCTCAGCCAAAGTATTTCTAATCACTCAAACAATAAACTTCGACATTCAACAGACATTTGTCAATTTAAAAAATGGTGAAGCAGGCGACATACCTGAAGCAGTAATTCGTATTTTGAATTGAACAGAAATACACTGAAAGCTCTGTGAAGTGCCTTCCCTGCATTAATAGTCTCCATCAAGTGACCTATAAAATGTGAGCAAATTCAAAGAATAAGAAAACCATGACTGTGTGCTAAGAAGATCCGTGGTAGTATAATGCATGTAACAAGAGAGCTACTAATTTCAATACAACAAGTAAATTTTATTTAGAGCTAACCATAGACCAAAGAAAGACATTTCAATTCTGTTATAGTGATTTGACTTATTTGTGTTGCATCTAACTATCTATTGTCTCTATCAATCTCTTCATGAAATACAGATTGTTAAAGATAATAAAGCCCAATTACTCTTATTGTATGCTCCAAAAGGTTACATGACAGTTAAAGGAAAATTTATCACTTACTACCTACCAAAGTAAGGGGTTTGTCAATTACTACCTTAAAAAAAATGTTAATTGCTACCTTTTGAAGCAGTTTGTGATTACTATTACTACCTTGTATTCTTTCAGGCTGAATAATCTGGCGATAATGTCATAAAGCGGTCATATCAAAATTACTACCATATAACTATATAAGAAAAGGCGAACTAATATAAATCATTAAACCCCTAATTAAAACCACCGACAATATATCCACGTTCAATGTCAATTTTTATTTTTATTTTTTGACATCAAAGCTCCGATTTCCCCCAAATTTGTTGCAAATCTATGTGGGATTTGACAAAAATGAATAAAATGTTGGGTAAAAGAATTGAATTTTATAAATCCCTAATCAGAAAGATGAACCAGGAAAATGTGAGAAGTGTTCATGGTGTTAATGATAATAAATGACCATGATTAAGAAGATAAGAGTAAAATTTACTTTACTAGGTCAAGATCATTCAATTCCCTTGTCATTAATATATAGCGGATTAAATGTTAAACACACATTATGACATCACAATCGGGCAAAACTCGCCGGAAAGCTAGTAAAGGTAGCAATAGTAATCATGACCCCTCATAAAAGGTTAATTAACACCTTTTCAAAAAGTAATTGACAAACCCCCAACTTTGCTGGGTAGTAATTGACAAATTTTTTTGATTAAACTACAAAGTTCCAAGACAAAATATAAAAAGTGGGATAAACAGGTTAGAATGGTAAAGCTAAAGATACTACTCAACCTTGGATAAAAGACAGCCCTAATTACTCAGGCTTACATCAAACCAAAGATAAACTTATGCTAATTATAACAGAAATATATATCTAATAAAGCTTATAATGGCTTCTACCAGCATACCTATGATAGATTAAAGCATAATATATTTCATACACCATTAACAAGTCAGTTTAAAGGCATCAAGCAGTAGTCATGGTTTGCTTTATGCTAGTGATACCACTACCCATTCAATTTAGCAGGAAAACAGGATCCAATGCACACCATAACTTTCATGTTATTAGTATGAAACTCGGAAACCTATTGATTGAAAACAATCACTGATAGTATTTACTATCAACTCCAGGGCTTAAGTGTTAAGAGTGTAAACCAAAGAGGCAATAACGTTTCAAAACAGACAGTTCAGCAGAAAACATGTTAACTTCAGCTATCTGCGAAATGTGAATTAATTTGCTGAGGAAGCTAGTCTTGTCCGAACAAAATTGCTATCCTCAAACAGAGATGGCCAATTAAACCTGGCCCATGAAAATGCACATGGGCCACCAAATTAAACATAATCAACTATGCTTTGGTGTACTGCACCATAACATGCCAGTCAAGCCATTTCCTAAAATTCACCTAGGTAGACAGTGTGTAATAGTGGTCGAAATGCCCAAACAGGTCATCATATCAAATGTGACGTCTAGGGCAACCCACATACCAAAGACCATGTTAGTTGTTAATTTGGAAGTAACATAGAGTCGGGATCATTCTAAATTTTGTTTGTACTAAAGGAAGATAACAAGAAACTCTTAGCAAACAGTTGTATCTATGAAAAGTCAAACTTCGAGAGGGGAAGAAAAACTCACAGTTGTACTTGCTATCATGACCAATAACGTTGTCACTCTCATCCACCAAAATACATCTGCAAAATAGATAAATTAGGTATTAAAAAAGAGGGTTTATGTTGTAATTGAGTCTTTGAAGTACTCTAAAATGCAACAGTGGGAGATTTAATACAATCTCAGATTTCTAATATATATAAATAACTAACCATAAGAAACAATTATAAATCTCATAAAGCATTTGTTAAATATAGGTAGTTTATTCATTAAGATTTGATGGCAAAAAAAGGTGAAATGCGCCAAAAGCCTAGATGCTAATACATATATAAATTTTGTGATTAATCATCAAGGGTCCTGACTTAGAATTTGTGATGTACTGTAATCAATTCGTCGCCAACAAGTCCACTCAACAGCGCGCTGTGCAACCTTGACAATGGGCAGCGCTAGACAACAAGCAAAAAAACATAGAGCACTTGTAGAATTGGATACAGATTGAAGATCATCCAATTATCTTTCCAAGCATATTGATTTAGTGAATTACACATGCTTATTCGATTTCTAGCAACATGATCCAAATTTTGGCAAAGTACATACAATTAACATGTTTTCCAGAAAAGTAAGCATATCATTTAGCAATTATTGTACGTTCTCATGGCAGACTACCAACCAACCACTAGCATTAATATTATTTATTAAAATTAATTAAACTATCATAAAAAATTATCACAGTATGATGAGTAAAATCAGCAGAATTGAAGCAATAAAAACATGACCCAGATCAGCATTATCCATTAATTCAAACCCCATCACTCCAAAACAATCATCAAAACAAAAAAATAAAAAATAAAAAAAATAAAAAATAAAAAATAATTAATTGACATAAAACACAAGAAAAAACAAGCAAAACCCAGATAACCCCAGAAAAATAAAATCAAAAAAACATCATCAGCAGGCATTAATTCAAAGGGCAAGCTTAAAAATGGATTATAAAGTGAAAAAATTATACTCACTCATCCTCAAACATAAGTCGTCTTTGAACAGCATCCATGGTGGAATCAGCAAGTACGTCACCCATGGTTGAGGTGGCGAAAGATCGAGTAAAAGATGAAGAAGAAGAAGAAGAAGAAGAAGAAGAAGAAGAAGAAGAAGAAGAAGAAGAAGAAGAAGAAGAAGAAGAAGAGGAGAGAGAAAAGGAAGACAGAGATTTGGGGTTGTGAAGAGAGAGAAAGAGAGAAGGTTTATAGAGGAGAGAGAAAGAAGAAGGTTGATTGAATTTATAGGCAGTGGTGGCGATACATTTGAGATGCGATGCCATTTCCACTATTATTATGTTGTTTATACTATTCTAACTTGGGACGACGATGATTAATACTTTTATTTCTTCTCAATTGTCCTTTATTTTTTTTCGCATCTTTTACCACTTTGCTTAATCTTGCTCTATTCTATTCCCCTATAGGGAACGCCTAATTTGAAATGACTCGATTCAGAATTTGACCTTAAATGAGTATAATAATTTGGCATGACTTATACGGAGCTGAAGTGAACTGAATATAGCTGAAATGAATATTTTATGTGAGTAGAAAATTAAGAATTGAACTGAAATGAAATAAACTGATTGGAGCTGAAGTGAACAAGCCCCAATGATTCAATTTGACACCTCTGATTAATTTGTTGCTAATTGGAAATTTGATTATTGTGTTGCTCTGTATTACTTGTATTTTTATTACCGAAAATGCATAACATATTTACTTTGTATAAAGCTAATTAAAATGGGGGATTTGTCTCATCTTAAAAAGGCGATATTGATAATAGATTTCAACCAAGATTACGTTATGAGTTTTTTTTTTTTTTGCTTCAATATAATTTTATTCGACTCTATGTATGTATAAATCAAATTTGAGTCAACATTTTAATCTATCAATTGTGTATCAATGATAACACTTTTCAAAGTACACAACAATTTTATACAAACAGGTCGAAAAATGTAAAACTCCTTAGTGTTTACTTCATATAATTCTTAGTTATATGTTAGATAAAGACATATAACTCATATTACCAAGTATGTATTATAAGGATTGTGTGCTTTTGTATGGAATTATATGTTTTAAATTTGATTCTATAAATCTTTAATAATAGTTGATTCATTTCAATTCCAACTTGAATGAGAATATGAATTTATTCAAATTGGATCAACCATATCATTTCATGAGATATGTGTTTACCCATTCATCTTATATCCTTGATATACTAAGTAAAATATTGCTTTTTTTTTTTTTTTATTACCAATTAAAGTTGATCTAAGATCATGACAAATCATATTCTTTGTACTTATACAAGATATCAAGAGAATGGGGGAATAAATAACTCAAGCGGTTAGAGTTTCCTTTCCCGAATTCAGGAAATCCTGATATCGATTCTCACCCCCGCCTTTGTGGCTCTCTAAACAACAACAATAACAAAAAATATAGATACCATCTCACTACCCTTAAAAATTAACTTTTCCTACCATCTTATTATTTGGTATTGACTATTCAATATTTTTTTTCATGGGATGTTTTATGTTGACTATTGAGTATAGACAATGTAGTCATGCCCACTCAATTTGATCAAGTAAGCTGGTGTATAATCCAATAAATTTCATGTCAATAATGTTGTGTTAATTGTCTTTGATTTATTTATTTATTTATTGAAGGTCGGGGTGGTACCTTATTTTCTAATTTCTACCTTACATATGAGCAAGATCAAATGATAACACATCGAAAAATCTTATCACCTTAAATAATTACAAAATCAGTACAGTGATGATCATCTATAGTCCAAACACAATCAACTGATTGAGTATATCAAATGTGTTTAGAATCATTTAAAAATGGTAATGATATTGCATAATATATTCTCTACCTCATTTATGGAGTAAAATAATAACAATGACTTGATCTTGTGATCCTACACGTGATTGATTTCCTAGATCTCCAACTTTCACAAATTCAATAATTTTTTAAATAAGATTTGTTGTCATGTAAATTGTAAAGTTGTTGACTATATATTTGTAACCAATGAAACATTATAATTGAATCAAATTCTATCAAAAAAAAAAAAAAATAATAAATAAATAAATATTGAATATGCACCTGAAAATGATACCAAATTATTTTCTACATATAAATCATATGTAGGTTCGATGCACAGTACGTTGTAAATTTGTAACCAATAAAATACAATTCTATTATGGAGTACTCTGCCTTAATATTCGAAGTTATATGTTTATATTTTTTAAATTTAATACTCGTAATTATTCACGTCTCCCTATTTTCAAATTGTAAATTGACTATATTTCATAAAAACTAAGGGTTCATTTTGACATTACTGTGATTTTTTTTTTCAAAACCATATGATACATGTTATAAAATGAATAAAATATTAATCAAAATTATTAAATTCATGATAATTTTAAAATGCATATATCCTAACCGATTGACTTGTAATGTAATAAAAAAAAAAACCCGAACCCAAAATAACTCAACACGAAACCGAGTCAACCAAGGGTGGTGAATTGGTGATGTAGCATTGTAGCCTAGTAAGCCGAGACAGCTGAAACCTACATGCTACACCATTGCTAAAAATTACCCAGAACTCTCGAAGAAAAGAAAGAAAGAAAATGTGGAAAGACAAGCCTACTGGAATTAAGATCCTCTGGATATGGACCATCGGAACTGCTGCCAGTACTCTTTCTCTCTCCTCCCTTTCCTTCCTCATTTCTTCTTCTTACTACGAAGCATTTCCACTGATTTTCGTTTTCTCTCTCCTCCATTGCAGTTCTTCTTACTGGCGTTTCCAGAACCAGGATGCGGGACATGGAGAAGCTTTTGAATGAGCCACAACAACAGCAGCAGCAGCAACAAGGGATCTCTTCCGTTGATAATGTATTGGTAGATGGTTCTTCACCCTCTGATGATAATATCATTAGGGAAGATAAATTATAACTTTATTAGGAAATCATCCCCCTTTTCAATTAATTTTGCAATTTTGTTTTATGGATTTTGTTTGTTTTTAGTTGAATTTTAATAATGATTCTGGGAATTTTAGTAAGGTTGTGCTACATTGTTGCAGGAAAATTTGGTGTGTTTTTTTTTGTAATGCATGCCAAGTGTTTGATAAAATGTCTCAATGAAAAATAGAAATAGCACAGTTTGTGTTATTGTGATGGTCTTTCTGCTCTTGTTTAGCTAACTTATTTGATTGTGCTGTTTTTTATTTTGATTTCTGCAATGAAATTTTTGCTCCCTACTATGTCCATTACACTTTCTCTACTCAATTTCACTATATGCTTCTCAATTGAGCTGCTTTCAAGTTGTATGAGTCGGTCTTTTTTTGCCACATTGGGGCTAAGCGACCCGATTCCAATTGTTTTTACGGAACCTCCACAAATAATGAGAAATTATAACAAGAATTAATGCTTTGTTATTTTTGTACATCGGGCTAGATGATGATCAGGACGTTAATCATTAGGTAATCAGCTCGTGAGTCTTAAGGCGTGCTTAGTAATTTGGTCTTTGGCCTAGATGAAATGGCTTGTTATAGTGTTAGATAATAAGAGTATAAGACTAAGAACCCTTTTGACAATAGGAGTTCCACAACAAATCTTCAGGGAAATGATGTGTGGTAGCCATTTGGAAATAGCTTTTCTGATACATATCAGTTAGTGGTACAATTGTGTAAATCTGGACCTCTATATTAGATATTGTCAACTTGTCGTTGTATATGAGTTGGACCCTCAAGTGGGTGAATCCATTGCAAACATTTTCTTTACCCTCCTTGTCCGAATCACCAGCATAATAAGCATATGACTAAGATGAAACATAAGAAGGCAATCTGCAAGAAATCTTTATGAGTGCTCTTATGTGATTATTTTATGAGTTGGTCTATGGAATTGCTTCATTCTCCTTGACTGAATCAGCAGCATAGTGACTAAGAAGAAACGTAAGAATCTTGCTAGAACCTTTATGAGTGCTCTTATGTCATTATTCATGAGTTGGGCTATGGAATTTTCTTCATTCTCCTCGACCGAATCACCAGCATAGGACTAAGAAGAAACGCAAGAAGGCAATCTTGCAAGAATTTTCTGTGTGTGCTCTTATGTCATTATTCATGAGTTGAGCTATGGAATGTTTTCTATTTTGGCTACGATGAGTTACTTCATACAATTGCTCTAAGTTGTTGATTGCTTCCAATGTAAGTGTGCATATGTCGCATGGAGGAATCACACGTGCTTTCTAGTGAACTGACAAGCTGTTGTAAAATGGAGCACAAGAATGTTAGTGGTCACAACTTTCTTGAGTACCTGTCAGAGTTATCACCATATTCTAGACAATGTTGTGCGGTTCTCTGGATGCCCTAGATCTACATCTAATGAGAATTGAGATGTATTTTTCTGCCAGAATGATGGCTGATATTTGATAAGTATGATCTCTAGACTTTGGTACTTTGAAGGGTTCTAGCTGTTGTGCTTTAGGTGGTGAGAATTTTGATTTCTCTTGTAAGACTATGGAACTGTGTCTGGGAGGGTACAGGGAGAATTAAATACTTTCTGAAGTTAAAAAGGCCATAGAGCAATCTGAAATGTATATTACCCTGCGAGATGCTTGAAGTTGTTGAAATACATGAGGAAGTGAGGATCTTGTCGATGTTTACTGCTCTTAGAACTTAGCAAATGTACTAAATTTTATGCTCATTGAAGATTTTAATGGACTTCTCGTAGTTCTCAACTGCTCAAAGCTACCAAGTCCTAAGGTCTGCAAGTACCTGCTAGGGAGAAGTATTTCATTTGTTACTGTCGTTTTTACTATTTCCTTAGCCAATATGTGTAAAAAAATTTATTTGCTATCAGCATGCCAGTCATCCAAGTCAGTAGAGGTGATACGAAGGTACGAATACAATAATTTAGACGGCTACTAGAAATTCTTCATGCTATGTTATGCTTAGCACTTACTGCGAATTGGTATTGTGATTCTGCTGAAATCCTGAATGATGCAATATTTCTGGTGCTGTCATCTCCACATTCTGGGCTGCTTTTCTCACTAGCTGGTAACTGTTAGTTGGGAGTTGTAAAAGGAGACATGAACTTTCTCTAAGCAAGTGGTGCCTTTAAGACTTGCCCACTTAGTTGAAGCTAAGTAGTTTTCTTGAAGTTTTTTTTTCTATTTGTCTCGTCTCTGTCACTATGTATGTGTTCGCATGAGCTTCACTTCCTGTAAATTGACATGTTATTTTCTTGTACTTTGATTCCTGAGTTCTTTTTGAATTGTTCAACTTGGTGGATTGTACTGTGGTTCACAATTTGCCTTTGGAAATCCATATACAGATAATACTGATATATACATGTTCAATTTCAATTTTTGGACATAAGGAAGTGTGAACTATGATTTTTGAGGATAGTTTTGGAAATGATTAGTAAAGATATTTCCTGAATTCAATTTTAACTAATAATTTTACTCTTTTTTTTTTTTTTTTTTGGTTTGACCAATATACCATTATACCTCTGAAATAAATACAGTAGTAAACTATAACTACATACATGCACCTTGATGTACAAGTAGAAAACTTGGCATCTCTAAAAAAAAAAAAATTATTGAAATTACTCTGTTCATCCATTAAAAAGCTAGGTTGCCTCAATTTTTATGTGGTTTGTCATTTTAAGTTTGTTTGAGTAATTTTTTTTAGTTAACATGGTCTCTTTAATCTCTCTACTTTATTTTCTAACCTATTATATAAATGACAAAAATATTTATCAACTCAATACAACTCTTAACAAAACATTTCGTATAAGTTGAGCTATGAGGCAAACATTAGGAGATCATATGAAGTATAATTATAATATAATATGAAAAAGTTATTGAAAATACAAAATACATGCACTTGCTTCGTATGTAGTAATAGCTTTATCTATTTATTTATATACTTATTCACATTCATTATATGTAGAACACTATTCCATAGACCATACTTTTAAGTAGGAGAGATTAGATATAAGATAGAGTACGTAAGATGTTGTAAGCTACTTTTAAACATGGGTAGCAAGAGGTTTAGTTTTCTGTATTTGATATAGCACCATGCCCACTAATTTAAAGTAAGATTTAACTTGTAACTTTTATAAGAAGTACGAGTATTGTATTAATTTAGAGAATATTATCATAAAGTAATTACGATAGTTTTTCCATATATGAAGAGAAGAAGAAGACGAAAAAAAAAAACCAAGGCGAAAATACACGTGTAGCATGATAATCCCTTGAGATGATTCCAGCTGCGTTTGGTAACCTGGATTATTGTCTGGGGATAACATAGTCACAGGTCGGCTAAGGTGGGGTGGAAAGAAAAGCCCAGATATTTCTAATATCTTGCATGCTTAATTAATTAATTACTCCCTACATATTTTCCACTTGTCCATAACTCCATACTTTTATCACCCTACTACTACTACTATAGTGAAATTCAAGCGTGGGATGGCATTGATAATTACAGCTCATTAGAGGTTATCATGGTTGACGTTCAACATGTTTTGTGTGTGACTAGCTACACCATGTGGCTGGATAAAGTAACATGTATAATATTGATCAAGTAATCCCTATAATACCTATCGAGTAATCTCTAACACTAATCAAATAACCCTTATAACACTAACGAAGTAACCATGTAACACTAACGAATTAATCCTCATATAACGGGCTACACGGTGTGGCCAGTCACATATAAAAGTTTATGTTTTTCTTTATTTTTTTATACTCCTTTACATTTTAGTCTATTTTTTTTGTTCTAATGATTGTTTGCATTCTATATTAGGCCTACAACGTACCTCTTTACTATATCACCCTTGTTATTCCATAACAATTATTTCATTATTTGATTAATATCTAACTTTAATTTGATATTTTTACTAATGCAAAAATCAAATATTATTATGGTTAGATTAGTCACGTATATTTTCACAATATCACTTTTTATTAGTTTACCCCCTCTGTTTTTAATTACTTGTTCTATTTCTCTTGGGCACATATGACGATGTTAATCTTTGATCAATAATATCATTAATTATCAATAATTTTAAATTATAACCATTGAGATGATTCCAACAAGTACCCACAAGACTATATTTTTTTCTTACGTATAAATCACAAACATTTAACAAAGTAGGACAAATGAATAATGCAAAAGTAGAAATGGAACAAGTATTTAAAAACGGAGGGAGTAATAGATTAAAAGTTAAAAATACTACTCCGTGAGACGTTTTTATATACACCCATGTGCACCGTACACCCAACTAACTCAAAGTTGATTTTTGCTCTTCATTTGATGGTTAAATGAAAAACAATCATCAAAATGAAAACATTTATTTAATTATCAAATGAAGAGCAAAAATCAACTTCAAGTTAGTTGGGTGTACGGTGCACCCGGATGTATATATCAAATTCTACTACTCCATAATGATTAATACCTGTCAAAATGATGCGTTAATTTAAATACAAATTGAGATATGCTTATGGCCTTTGTTAAGGACCGTAGAAGATACGTTACAACTAAAAATAATCTTACAAAAGATACAAAAATATATACTCGTTCTTTATTACCGGTGGAAAGTCAAAATCACTTGTCGATCAGTGAGTTTTGCCTGATCAAGGGCAACAACCCTTACCTTAAGCCTTCTCCCAAAAATATCTAATCTGAGGTGCAATTATCGAGAGAACAAAAAAAATATTTTATACTGATATAAGTTTTGGTGTCCTAAGTTTTTCCATACTTCCATTTCTTTCTCTCCGCCTCCTCTTTCATCTTTCTCTCTCTTCTTCACAGCTTCGAAAAAACTCAGAAACTCGCTCACTTCTTTCGATCCGTCGACGCCTTGTTTATGAGGTAATTTCCATCTTCCCTCCTTTTCATTTCCCCCCTTTTTCTCTGATTTTTTCTTCATTTTTATTTGGGGTTTTCCTTTTTCTAGATCTATTTTCTTCTTTTATTATTATAAGATAATTTTACGCAGTTTGTTTTATTTATTGATATATTAATCACTGCTCGATCGAGTATGGTCTGGTAATTTGATTGTGTTTTTTTAATTGGTTGAATTGTTTGATTGTTTAATTTTTGTGGGGATTGATTGATTTCCCCCTTTTCTTCAGCTAGGGTTTCTTTTGAATTGTGAATTTAGGGTTTTCTGTGTTATTTTCTTGAATTATCTGTTAATTTGATTGATTTTGTCTGATTAAATTTTAAGAAAGGTTGATTTCTGGGATTTGATTTTCTTGAATGGATTGATTATTAATTTTTTCTTTTGTTGTTGTTGTTGTTGCAGCTCGAAGGAGAGACCCACTCTAGGGTGAGTTTCATTATCTTTAATTTTAAATTTTAATTATTAGTTTGTTGTTGACAGTTGAGGTTTTTCATTTAAGGTGTCACTGTCTACTGAATCATAATGTTTGTAATTGATTAGGGTTTGTGTTATTTTTGATTTGGAGGAAGGGTTAGGTCAGGTGTATTAATTTATGATTATGTGAGCTTTCGCGATGTGATTGATTAAGTAATCGAACCTTTGACTGACCAGATATTTAAATGGGTATTATTATGAAAGTAATTGTTCATGTTTAATCACTCTACTCTATGCTGTATATTGGTCTTTTTGAGCTTCTGTTTTTTTAGTCTAGGTGTCTTGTTTACAATATTGTTGTCAGAGATGTTTTTTTGAAGTTTCTATTGGTGGTTTTGTGTGTAAATACTCATCCACTGATTTGGTTATCTTCTTTAGTGGTACGCGGATCAAGACCCGCAAACGGAATATCGCAGCTCCTCTGGACCCTGCAGCATTTTCAGATGCAGTGGTCCAGATATATTTGGATAATGCTGGTGATCTGGTAATTATATGCCCACATTTGCTCACCAGCTGCGTTTAAAATCTGACTAGACATTGCTATGAAAACGCACAGTGATCTAATACAATATCTACTATCTGCAGGAACTTATCGCAAAGAGCATTGAATCTTCAGAACTCGACTTTTCAAGATACGGGGATACTTTCTTTGAGGCAAGCATCTTATACTTACTACATGGTGATGGAGTTTAGTGCGAACATATCTATGCTATATTCTGCTATTTTGGGTTGTGTGCTTTACATAGGTATCAATGGCATGTCTTTACTTAGCCCTACCTATGGAAGTACCTTTAAGGCTGTTACTCTGTTGAGAAATGTTTCTTGCGTTAGTCATGCTTGCTTTCTCTTCCAAGTGGTAACTTCTAAATATGAGTAGAGCAATAGCTGATGTGTTTTGGAACTGAAAATAGACTTCATCCATTCAGTCTTTGTCTTGGCCATCAGTCACAACTCTTGTGAAATGAATAAAGAGATTTATTGCAGTGCAATCTACCTCTAGGGCGAAAGAAATAGGGGTGGGATGGAAACTCAGTATATTCATTCACCCTTATGCAATTCTGCCATGTAATGTAACACTAACAGCACCAAGGATCTTCTAGAAGTTCCATTTGTTTATCAACATGACCCTTCAGGACTTGGTACATGCTCTGGTCGCCCATGTTTCGTTTCAAATTACATCTGGTGCTCCTTTTTCTCCAATATGTTTGTTAAAAAAAAATAAATATGGATATTAAGGAACTGGTCCATATGATTACAATTTTATAAATGTAAATTAAGTACTTCCTATCATAAATCTATAAATTCTGCAAAAGTTTGGAATGGCCCAAAAAACGTTTGTTAACATTACATGATGTAGGTAGCATTGTTTTCTCAAGTTTTATTAGATGTGCACGATTTTTTGTTAAGCTGCAGGAGAAGGGGCAAGATGTATGCGCTCTTTTGTTTGGTTTAGGGGTTTATCTGTTGCTTTGTTTTCTGAGATGTTTATGAAGTGTTAGAAGTTGAGAATGAAACTCTTGTATTATCTCTGCCTTACACATGTCATTTGACTATTTCTTGATATTAATTGAATTCTTAGATCGCCAGTCCTGGACATTACGTATGCAATTTTAAGTTTGGGGCACTTTTTAAATTTTTTCACACTGCCCAGAATATAACAATTCTTATATGCAGGTTATCTTCACCGGGGGCCGCACACAGCCTGGAACAACCAAACCTGATGAGGGGGAGCGCCACACTTACTCTGTAATTCATTGTGAGCCCACACGTGAAGATATTTTGCCATCTGTATTCTTTATACAGAAGATTTTGCGCCGAAGGCCGTTCCTTATCAAGTACCTTGAAAATGTCATGCGAAGATTCTTACAGTCTTTGGAGCTTTTTGAAGACAATGAAAGGAAAAAATTGGCAATATTCACTGCTCTTACTTTCTCCCAGAAGCTGTCAGGTTTGCCACCAGAAACAGTGTTCCAACCCCTCCTCAAGGACAATCTCGTGGCAAAGGGGCTAGTTCTTACATTTTTGACAGAATTTTTTAAGGAGTTTCTTGTGGAAAACACACTAGATGACTTGATTGCACTCCTGAAGCGTGGTAAAGTTGAAGATAAACTTCTGGACTTTTTCCCATCTTCTAAGAGATCTCCTGAGGCCTTTTCTGAACACTTCACGTGAGTTCTCTCCTCTGTTTTTATGTTTTTTTTTTTTTTTTCCTTGCATTGAATGTTATTTTAGAAGTCTATGTTTCAGTATAGTATTAGTCACAACTTTGTCTTGTGTTTTCAAGCTTTGTAGTATACTGGTTTTCCATGGGTGTTACAGTTTAGTACTACAATTTTTTTTACATCAAGTTAGTCAGGCACTTGATATATATCAAATTGTGTTCTCCTACCTTTCCTTGCTGTCAATCTGATAGCTAATTCTCCTTTTTCAGAAAGGAAGGCCTTGTTCCATTGGTCCAGTACAATGAGAAAAAGTTATTTGAGCTGAAGCTGGCAGAAATGAAGTCTGCATTAACGACTCAGATAGCAGAGGAAGCTGATGTAGAAGAAGTGATTGAAACTGTGAAACATCACGTGAAAGAGTCTAAGCTTCCTGATATTGAGATTGTGCGCCTCTTATGGGATGTTATAATGGATGCTGTGCAGTGGTCTGGGAAAAATCAACAGCAGAATGCTAATACTGCATTGCGCCAGGTATGCTTTGGATTCACGCTCAATGCCTAAGCCTTATTATTTTAGGTTCTCACTTTGCTTTGAGCACATAAAATGATATTTACACATGGTCAGTTTTGTTGGGGTAAAATTGCAAAATTTGATTCCTATATTTTAAGTCCTTTTGCCCTTGAGGATTGTTGTTATTCTTGTTGAATACTGTTGGCGTAGTATCAGTGTTTGAGTTGTGAATTTTAGTTGTAATCTTATTATTGTTAATTAGCCCACTTGACAACTTGATCATAAAACTGAGGTTCTGGTCTTCCCCCTTCTAAATTATGATGTACTTATCTGTATTTACAAATCTGCATGAGATTAAATGCTTTATGTGGTAGATAATTATGGCCCCAAAATAGCATGATGTGCCTCTTGAAGCTACTCTATGTGCCTGCAATTAGTTCGCCGCTTTTGGTATCATCTTTATGATTTTAGCTTTAATAACACACTATTGTAATGGCGTACCAATGCGACTTTAAGCTTTCTCATCTGATGCAGTTATATTTCTAATCTGATAGGTCAAAACCTGGGCAAACCTCTTAAATTCCTACTGTACCAGTGGAAAGCTTGAATTAGAACTCATATACAAAGTCCAGATCCAATGCTATGAGGATGCTAAATTGATGAAATTGTTCCCAGAAATAGTCAGATCTTTGTATGACCAGGATGTGCTTGCAGAAGACACCATCTTGCACTGGTTCCGTAAAGGAACAAATCCCAAGGGAAGGTAAAGTTTTCAAATCAAGATCATAAAATTGAAGTGCTCTTTGATGTCTCTCACATCTGATTTCTGAATTTATTGCTGCTGATTCAGATCACTTGTTTGGTTACTTTGGTATTTGACATTCTTTTTTATTTCGGCATTTTCCAGGCAAACTTTTGTGAAGTCACTTGAGCCCTTTGTGACATGGCTGGAAGAGGCAGAGGAGGAAGAATGAACTCAGTATTATTGTAGGAGTTCCCCTATCTGTCCTTCAAGTTCTCTTTGTCCTTTAACGCTTTGTGCGCCCTTGCTAGGACCATGAAAATATTTGATGTTGTGTTTTTGAATTTCTGATGGCACAGATTTGAGTATTTGCAATAATCTTTCGTTTCCTATCTACCATGAGTTTGTTATACCCCATTGATGATTTGATCGGTTTTGTATCATGAAAAGGTTTTTAAAGCCGTCATTGCAGCAAATACGAAGTTCTTTTACATTTTTGTTAATGTCTTGGATCATTTGTTGTCTCAAGAATTGCTTGATTGGAGCTGGTAACATCATGTTCAATCCAATCAGTTTTGATATTCCTCTAAGACATGGAGTATCAGCTTTTGCCTGATTTGCATTACCTGAAGTGCTTGTTAGGGGTAAGAATGCGTTCATCATGTTCAATCCAATTATCTTAAAAAATCAGCATCATTTGCATTGCTTAAATATATACTTGTATATGCAAAATTCAAGTTGATTGATATTCCTACTTGTAGATGATTTTTTGATAGAGATGGGCGTTTATGTGATTATGTCTGCAATGCAAACCATTTACAATGTTTCTTCAGATATTAGCCATATATGGTCAAATGTTAATGACTAATTCTAGCCTTGCTAAGTTAAGAGTTAAGACAACAACTGGGTACTCAATTGTTGATTTTTTCACCTTTTGGGTACGCAATTTTTTTTTTTTCACCCTTTAGGTACTCTAACAAATTTTTGGGCCAACTAATTCACCCCTAACTCACCTTTAACCATACATAATTAAAATTTAAAAAAAAACATTAATTAATTCAACTATTTCATCATCCACAATTGGCCCAAAAATAAATAAATAAAATAAATAAATAAATATATAAATTGTGAAGAGCTGCTGCTTCATCCACTGTGTGATTCGGTCCACTGTTATCCATACAGCTTCCTAGTTGAAGAATTGCAAAATTAGAAACTCAGCCCAGATTGATGATTTTCAATAGAGATTGTATTTTAAAAAAAAAAAAAAAAAAAAAAAAAAGAAGAGGCCAAAGCAATAGCATACAAATCAATCGGGTATATAAAAACTTTATCCAATTGATGATTTTCAATAGAGATTGTAGCAATCTTTATAACAGACTTACGGTAGCTTGAATTTTGGGCGTTTCAAAATCAATAAAATCCTAATTTTTTACTCTAATTTCACCAATCAAACACTTATAAGCCAACAAAACCCATTAATTCAAATTCACTACTTTGCCACTCAAAAATCAAAAGCATAATCTTTACCTAGCATTAAAACCACTCTAATTGACACGCATAAACCCAACTATATGAAACCATTAATCCAAATCCACCAATTTACCTCTCGAAAACCAGCTAATCGAATCCATGATTCAAAAATGACCAAATATCCCAAACACATCAAAACCCATTATGAAAAATTCTGAAATCAACAACATTTACCCACAATCCAACAACATCACTCACATATAGCAGTAACATACAACATCACAAGCACAAATAATTCGACAAAACAAAAACAAATCACCATTTCAATTTCGTTATTAACCCACAAAACCAAAATCCCTAAATCGCAACAAAATGATAATCAATCGCCCAAACAAATTGAAATTTTTAACAAATTAACAACTACAAGGCTACGTAATCAAACATACCTCAAAAAATAGCTACAAATTTTGTTGTTTTCCCCAAAATTGGCCACAATCGAGCTCGTGTTCTTCACCAACCTCCGCTACAAATTTTTCAGAAAAAGGCAAGAATAGAGGAAAATGAAAAAGGGAGGAAGAGGAAGCAAACCATGGTTTTTTTTTGGGTGGGCCCACATGACTTAACCCGAGGTACTCAATTTTTAACCAAGGGTACTCAATTGTTTGGGTGATTTAATTTTTTTGGCCGAAAAACGGGTCAGAGTATCCAAACGGTGAAAAAAAACAATTGAGTACCCAAAAGGTGAAAAAATCAACAATTGAGTACCCAATTGTTGTCTTAACTCCTAAGTTAAAGGTACTTGAACAAAACGCCAAAAGATTCAAACGTATTTTAAATTTAGCTAATTTAATTAGTCACTCTTACATGCCTTAATAATTTATTTTTTTACTAGTCTAATCCTTTCTCCAAGGTCTCAATTAGGTTTTTCTCTTTTTGGTTAAACATTATGAATTTTGTGATCTTAAACTTTTCTTCTCTCCTCCTAACCAAGGACGGATCTAGAGAGTGGGGAGCCTAGGCTATGATCTTAAACTTTTCTTCTCTCCTCCTAACCAAGGACGGATCTAGAGAGTGGAGAGCGGGGAGTGATCGACCACTACTAGGTATTGGCTCCTTTGGTCCATACCTAGGGGCAAAAATGTACTTTTATACAAATATTTAGACAGTAATTCATTTTGTTACTATGCTGTAAAAAGATACCTCTCCTCTTTCCCCTTCTCTCTCCTCTTTCCTCCTCTCTCTCCCCTCTTTCTCCACCGGAATTCTCGCCGGAAAAACTTTTTTTTTTTTGAAATTCTCTCCTCTTTCCCTTTGTAATTCGAAGACCTTAAAGGCTACTTTTTATTTCGACTGGAATTTTCACCGGAAAACCAATTTGAAAACCTTTGAGTGAGAGGAGAGAGAAAATCACCATCAACATCTTCGTCTTCATCAAGTATAATGTTGGTGGGTTACTACACCGTCCTTACCACCACCACTATCGAATATGTAATGATAATACACAGCTCTACAATAGTAGTATGAAACCATATGATAACAGTATATAAATCAACCATAGTTGTATAAACAACATAATCAAACCCACAATAAATCATATACCCAGAATATATATATATATATATATATATATATATATACACTATGCAAGCTCAGAAAACAATTCAACAATAACAGTATACAAATAAAAATTAACAGTATACATGTTAATAATAACTGAGCACCGACAAACAATTAATGTCGTCATCTTCAACTCTTTCGCAATCCAAATTGTTTCGAACTTCGACAATTCCAAACAAAGAACTAACCGTTTTCATGGAGGAAGTCGTAAATTTACACTCCGGTGGTGAATTCATCGTCTCTTGTGACCAAAGTAACAAGATGTTTAAAGATCTAGAAAATCTTTCGCCGCCCTGCGATTATACTACCTTTTATCAACCATGAAATTTGCTACTCCGATTATACTACCTTTAATCAACCACAAAATGTGGATGAAAAGTAATGTAACTCCGGCAGAGAAGTGATTCCGGCAGTGAAGTATACTTCATAGTCTCTCTCCTCTATTTTTGGAATCACTTTTCCCTTTTTCATTTTATTTACATTAAAATTTACGACTTTAATAAATTTACATTTTATTTAACTCCGGCAGAGAAGTTCACTAAAATTTTAATATCTGGGTAAAATAAATTTTAGTGATTCATTTTATTTACATTAAAATTTTATTTGGATAATAATATTATATTGTGGTATGGATATGTACAACTCCATACCTGATAGTGGGTAATACTTACTCGTCCCAAGATTCAAAAAAGTATAATACTAAATATAATCCATTTTAGTGAACACCAAAAAAAAAAAAAAGACTTATATAATTCATTTTAGTTGCACTATAATAATTTGGAAATAACTTGAATGAGTTAATTGTGTTATTGTCCATTTAAAGTTTGGATTTCAAGATCAAGACCTAATTTTTTTGTTTTTTAATTGCTATTTTCATTGTTCAATGTTCAACCTGTTTTTTTTTTTGAGTCATTAAAGACCTGATCGGGAAATATAGGCATAAACTCTCAATTTGACACGCGTCTACTCTTTCTATGTATAATTAAATAATCTTTCTTCTTATTCTTTGTTGTAGAAATCTATGTAAATTCATTTATAATCGTCATTGAGCACTGCCTTATTGGCATAAACCTTCTTCAATTCTTGTTATTTACAAATAGAGTATTTTAAAATAAAAATGATATTGTGCAAGTTCAGAAGGTTACCATCAAATAAAATTCAATCAAAGCATTACAAAATAGCCATGTAAAGTCATAAAATTGTGTTAAACAAAAACTCAAGGTCCCATGGGAAAACATTTTCCATCAATTGAAATTTTGCAAAACTAGAGATTGTGATCTAATTTGCAAAATTTTCCTTTGTACAAATTATGTGATATGTATGATTTATTCCACAAAGACCAATATAACGAATTGTTCGGTTGTAATTGCATAATCACCAATTTTGTAGAGCCTTGAATTAGTATTGTCAGGATAAACAATCAATGTCTCTCAAAAAGATTGGAAACTTTAATACATGTTAAGTACAAGCAAATCTGTAAATACAATCCAAAACCATTGTAGTTGGATTAATGTTAAGTACTTCTCATTTTACTCGTATTTGTACAGTAGATTTTAATTTCAAATTGAACTGAAAACTCCAATCTATGTGATCCATACTGCTCCATATTGAGATAAGTGGAGCTGTAAAATACCCATTAAGTAAAATACAAGCTGAAAATCCACATTTAAAACCATATTGCGCGACTATAAATCTAAAGCATTGTAGGTAGAAAACGATCATGCAAAAGTGGCCAAATCACCGATAAGTAAGGAAATTTCAGTTCAAAAATCCAGAAAAGTTGATAATTTAATATAGAGCAAAATGCAGTTTACAATCAAAACCAGAATGGGGTGAAAGTTATACAGCATTGCCCTATGCCGCCTATGGTGAAGGGAAAGGGGTCAATTAAGACAACCTAACTACATCCCATTTACTAGCTCTAATCAGTAATCACATGTAATATGTACATACAGAAGAGAGCTGCCTTGAGCGAAACTGTTTCCAAAACTAAGTTAGTTAGTTGAGCAAATTCATTCTAACAGTCTAAACCCATCCAAGAAATTAAAGAGGGCGACTTTCTATAACAGCTTACTTGTACTGCAGATCATTTAATTTGACACGGGAGAAAACTGAGGATCCTTAATTTTTCTAAAAATGTTAAAGAATTGTTCACTATACTTCACAGCAAGTCGTCTGCATTCTGCAAGATCTTCCTGCTGTAGTTTATCCACTGACTTCTTCATTTGGCCGCTTGGATCCCCATCTATAAGAAATTTCGCCAGAGCAGACACACTGGAAGCAAGATACAAGTTTTAGGCAAAATAACAAGTTAAGTTTTTAATTGTTTATTTGATGGTGAAAAGTAGTATTCTAATGTTATAGCATGGTATGATCTTGTCATATTAAATGGAAGCACTAGTAAATGTGATGCAATTGCATGAAGACAAGAGAAACGTAAAAAAATGACTAATCGAATAATTCACATCAGAAAACCTACAATTATTTAAAATCCAATATATAGTAATAATTACCTGCTAATGTCACATTCCTCCAATCCTTTAGATAAGACAGACATTTGTAACCAATACAATGCACACACTGCCTTGGCACAAAGGTCATCATCCTGTTCGAAAGCACAGACTATATCATATTCCAGCTTATAATGAATCCTTTGCTTAAAATATGTCAGTAACTCTTTAGCCTGAGGGCTCAACCGATTATTGGATTTGGGGGTTCCATGATTATAATTACTGTCATTGCCATTCGAGAATCTAGGCAATGCCACCCTATCTCCTCTCCTGTGCTTTTGTATATATTTTTTTGGTGATGCCAATTTTTGCTTCTGAGAAGTGTTAAGTGCATGGTCACTTCTAGAAGCTGACAAAACAGCATGTGTTGGTTTCTGCTTGGATTGTTCACACATCACATTATTGAGTTTCTTCATCTTATGTATTGGGTGCCTTCGCTGCTCTAACAAACTCCCAGGACATCGTCCTTTGTCTTTGACACCGTTTTCATCATCACTGTCGATGATGATAGGGTCAGCAGACGTAGGCCTCTTGCTGCCAGAACCCACGTCATCTCTTGAAGTTTCAGTCTCAAAATCCAATTTCCTTTTGAGCCTTTCTGCAGCTGCCAGAGATTGCTTCAAACTGCATTTAGGTTCATTAATGCGTGCAACAAAAGCTGCATCTAGAATAAAAGAGAAACTATTAAAAGGAAAGTAAAGAAACATATTTCTATAACCACGTATAGTAAGATCACATAACTCTTCATAAGTTAAAGATATCGAATCATGGCTCTTCATAAATAAAAAGGATTAACAAAACAGACCAGTAAGTTAAGCAAATTATAGATTCCAGCAGGCTAAAACAGTCACTTGTTTGCTCAACTATATCAAAAGCACATTTCTAACATATAGTGATTCCAGATGCGACTTTTCACACTCATAGCAGGACCAAGATCCTCCCTCTTCAAATCGCCTAATGTACAATTTTTCATAATGAATTATCTATGCTAGCTCCTTTAACTAAGTAATCAATGAACTAGAATATTTCAACACTTCAGGTTTCTTTAGGCCTTGTCATACCTAGGTTGTTTCATGATCAAACTGCAAGAAAGCATTTTATGGTATCTCTCACTTAATTTCCATGAGTTCAATACGTGAAAATATAAAACAAAAAAGATATAAAACCAAATTTCACTGCATAATATAGGTCACATATGTAAATGAAAGTAATATATAGCAACACAATATTGATCGAATACAAATAGCATCATCGAAAGAGCATATACCTGCTTCCTGATGGATTCCATCTTTAGCCATTCCTGCATCGAGAGCCTTTATGATTCCAGAAAAAACTTTTCCAACAGGAGCATTTGCAAAATTTGCATCTCTCTCCAAATCTTTGCACATAAAAGTGAACATATCACCTTCAAGCTTCGAAAACAGCTCATTCACCTGCACCAAATTTGCTTTTAACATCATGTTCTTTATACCTAAACCCTCTTTCTCAAATTTCAGTTTTTCAATGTCTTCATTTCTCTCTTTCTCAATTTTTATTTTCTCTCTTTGTAATTTATCCACTAGGTCATCATTTTCTTTCTTAATTTCTATTTTCTCCCCTTGCAATTTATCAACTTTGTCTAAGAGCTTCTTAATCTTCTCATCCTTCTCTTCATTAGTTTTCTTTAGCTCTTCAACACGGGCATCATACTCAGCCTTACACTCCTCCAAATACGGATTTGACCCTCTCATGCCCTCAAATTCATCCCACCGCGCCTTAAGTAGGTCTTTAAGTAGCCTTTTCTTATCCTCATGCTCCTTACACAACTCCTCCATTTTCTCTACTTTCAATTTATAATATTCAAGCAAACGATCCTTATCTTTGATCTTTTCCCTACACCCCTCCACTTCAAAACCCAACTCCAACAATCTTTGATCTAATTCCCGCTTCCCCTCCTCCAATTTTTGAACCTCACCCTCCAAACTATCATACCTCTTAATGTAACACTCTTCTTTCTCCTTTGCCAAAGTAATAATATCCATTTTTAATTTCCTCAACAAATAATCCTTTTCACAAAAATCGCGCTTCCATCGAAAACATTCCTCCTCCATCACACAATACTTTATCTTCCAATCCCCAAGATCAGCCTCCAAAATGTCATTCCTCTCCCTCAAACTATTTACAATTTCCTCTTTCTCCTTCAACAAAACCTCCTCCCTGTCCTTCAACTCCTTTACTACTGCCTTATAATCGATATCGAAACACAATTGTCCCTCAGACAAAACAACATTAGAAATTGACTGATGTTGTGAAAGTGTGAAACCCCAGAACAATTACTGTTCCTGGGTGATTCTCTGTTCGAATCATCGCTCATTTTCTAGAATTTCTACTACCCACAACACAAAAATGACGGAATTCCACTAATTTAACATCAAAAATTCAACCCTAATGAGTAATTTCAATGAAATCTGCATGAAAGACAATAACTTTTCATCAAAATTCTATCAAAAAAAGTGTAAAATAAGTGCTATCAATACTCTAAACATGCAAAAATTCATGAGTACATACAAAATTCTAAGGAGGTTCAACCCCATAATTCAAGAACTCACCTTTTTGAGTTGAAATCAATCTGAATTTGCGTTGATTGTACACAACAAGAAGAAACACTGTAGACTGGAATTTTGGTTGACGTTGAAAAGGGAAGATTAAAAACGTTACTAGGCGGGTGGAGAAGAGAAAGGAGACATGAAGTGAAAATGAAAGGGCATTTGTCCAATTTTGTCACTGTTTTGTTGATGTATTTATATACAAATTTTTTAGGGAAATTCTCAATGGTAGCTATTTACTTTTGCACATTCACATTGGTAACAAAATATTTGGCTAATTCTCTCAAATAGCATTATTTTTTATTAGTTTCTCTGAATTGACAATATTTTTACATTAAGTAACTAATTAACTTAATTATATGATTTTTAAAAAAAAAATTAAAAAAGTTGTGCAATACTCTTCACCAGCCACCCCACACCACCGACTATCCACCGGAACCCATCACCACCAAGCTCGCCTAAACCCCTCCGAACCCACCCCCACGCTGCGACTAGCCACCAGAATCCATCACCACCAAGCTCGCCTCAAAGAACCCTGCGAACCCTCCACCAAGCTCGCCTAAACGGACCTGCGAACCCACCCCATGCCGCCGAATAGCCACCAAAGTCCACCACCAGAAAGATCGCCTAAACCCCTACAAACCCACCCACGCCGCCGATTTTCCACCAGAATCCACCACCACCAATTGCACCTGATGAAGATTGTCAATTGGGGAAAAATCGAAAACCCTTAAAATCTGAAATAAAAATTTCTAGGCTAATGAGGAATCAATTCAGCAGAGGAAAGGGGAAAGGAAAATGAAGGAAAGGGTGGGAGGTTCAGGTGAGTACAGTTGTATGAATATCGAAGGTGATGGTGGGTTCTGTTGGGTTAGCGGCGACGTGGGGTGGCTGGCAAAGAGGGGTCTGTACATTTTTTTTTTTTTGATAATTTTTTTTTACAAGATTGTTAATTAACTGTTAATTATTGTTTAATTAAGCTAATTAGTTACTAATTATAAAAAAAATGTCATAATAGAGAAACTAATAAATAATAATGCTATTTGGGAGAATTTGTGAAATATTTTGTTACCATTGAAAATGTGCAAAAGTTTATAGCTACCATTGAGAATTTCCCAATTTTTTATAAATACATGATTTTTGTAGTTCAATTCACAATCCTCACAAGTTACAATTGACAAGTGTTATGAGAGTGAGAAATAGATCAAGTGGTTAGAACTCTCCTTTCAATTTCAAATTTTTAGGTGATCTTGGGATTGATTCTCATCACCCGCCTTTGTGTCTAAATACCAAAATAAAATAACAATTGACAAGTGTTATAATTGTGCGTCATGTGGATGATAACTAGCTTATACTATAAGTTAAGATTTTGAGGTGTAATAGTGTTATATTTCAGGTGGGATCAAATCCCATCTACATCATATATGAAATATTATTTTTGCCGTTATTGGATAACAATGCATGTAAAAAATTTCCCGTTAAGAAAATGCACGTAAATATTTACGTGTAATGAAACGTGTATACTCGAATACCTAGACTACATGTCGGAGGAAAGGGATAATGGCGTAAACTATTATGTACACGTGAGGATCGATGTCGTATTATTTTGATAGCACGTCAGTATTAGATTTTATTATTTTGAATATACATAGATAACCCTCGGTTAATATATATCGTGGAGATAGAAAATCTTGGGTGGACCTGGTTCACAATAATATTATTGTAGACCTAAGGTTTATTCACACGTGACTGGCATTATATTCAATATAGTGCCCCTTATTTTTAACATAGTAACCTTTTTTAAAAATTTAAGTGACCTTTAATGTTATTATGAATTTAAAGTACGACATTATGTTGAATAGTGACCTAATTTTCACATAATGATTTTTATTATTCATATTGATCATTATATTAAAAATTTCATTAAAATAGTTAACCTTTTATAGCTTTTATAATGTCACACTAACTTTTATTTCAACATAATAACCTTTATTTTAATATAATGACCTATTTTTTTATTAATAAAACAATCATATTGTCTCTAAGGTTAATAGTCCACAATAAATTAGTGTGAACCAGGTCCATTTAAGAATTTATATCGTGCAAATACCATTAAGTATAAATGACGACAAAAATGAAACCAATATGTCAAAGTGGTGTATTATTAGATTTGTCTCAATATTTTCATTATATGATTTTTTTCATATAAATAAATATACTTAAAGTTGAAATATATGCATTTGGGAAACATAAACCCGCAATATACAGAGGACAGAGAAACTAAGGAGGTAAGTTTTGTATTTAATAAAAATTAATTGTTATCCAATGTATGAAAAAATCCATCAAATATCCTAAAATCTAAAAATTAATGTTTGATATCGAATTGATATCTTTCCAAATATATCATATTGTGTTCATATTCACAATTTATTTCATTCATTCAAAATAATTGATAGTTCTCTTAACATTTAATTTGTGAAAATAATAGGTGGAGACCATTAAATGAGTCATTAATCTATTAAATATTATTAAAACAGAGTATGCTGATATCACCACCGCCCATGTGTTGCTATCTTAATAAAAAAAAATTCGGCCTAAATGCAATGATGATGTCATTTTTTTTTTTGTAGAGCTATTATATTTACTATTTTTGAAATTTAATATATTAGAAGATTTTACATTACAACTAAAACCTATCAGATTATCGTAGGAAATTGAAACAATTTTAAATAGCTAACTAATAAATATCCTCTTATATTAAACTATGTATTAGAAGATGTTAAATAGATGTGATACTATATCAGAGCGATTTCCGTAAATAATGCTAAAATAAAAAATAATTCCGTGTGTACGTTGCTTTAAAAAATATTTCCCACCATACCGTCCATGTAGGCTCGGATTTTTGGTTCGTTTTTTGGCTATCAATAAACCGCTAATAAAGATTGCGGTTCTACACAAATTAGAACCGCTAATGGTATTAGAGGTTCTTTTAAAGAACCTCTAATACCATTAGCAGTTCTATTTGAAAAACCTGTAATGTTTAGAGGTTCTTTAAATAGAACCTCTAATGGTATTAGCGGTTATATTTGAAGAACCTCTAATACCATTAGCGGTTCTATTTGAAGAACCTGTAATGGTTAGAGGATCTTTAAATAGAACCTCTAATTGTATTAGCGGTTCTATTTGAAGAGCCTGTAATGGTTAGAGGATCTTTAAATAGAACCTTTAGCGGTTCCATTTGAAGAACCTAAACATTAAGCCTAATAAGTTAAGTATTTTAAGTATAAACCGCTAATGACATTAGCGGTTTTTTTTTTAAAAATCCGCTATTGTTACTAGCGGTTTATAGCCTCGGATTTTATAACCCTACACTAATCCTACGTGTATGGTATCACGAGAAATAGTTTTAAAATTGACATATATATAGAATATTTTTTATTTTAGCATTATTTACGGAAATCGCTCTACTATATCATAATTTTGATGAAAATAAAAACTTTTAAAATTACAAATATTTTTTACATGTAATACTTATTTATATTCATGTATAATAGCCATATTTTAACATGTATAAATTACAAATATGTTTTATATAAATCGTGAATCGCACGAATTTTAGTCTAGTGTAAAGTAAAGTTAGTGAATATACTCCCTCTATTTCAAAATGAATCACACAGTTTGGCTTTTGCATTAATTATATACACTACTTAAACTAATGTTGGTGCTTCATACAAATGGTTTCAATTATAATTTTCAAAAACCATTTTTTACTAATACTTATTAATTAATAATTAAAAATATTATTGGTCAAACTTCACGTTGACAAATCTGTTAGTCAAGTTGAAACATTTGTTATAGAGTAATTTATTAATTTATAATTTAAAATATTAAAAAGAAACAAGAGGCATGTGAGAGTAGGAAATTTATGGACCATAATAAGCATGATAAATATGAAGTGTAATACACATAAGGGGAAAAAAACCGGAGTATGAAGTGTAATATAAACGGCCCAAGGAACAAAATATGTCTATTATTTTGAAATAAAAAGAATATACTCCGTATTAATTATACTTCGTATAAGTGGTTGTTTGTTGCATCAATTTGGACATTCAAACTTTCTATAAAATACACTAGAGTTATGTTGTTTGGTTTAACAAGAAGGAAAAAAAAAAAAAAAAAAAAAAAAAAAAAAAAAAAAAAAAACTGCATAGGAACCGCCTTCTTCTTCCTCCCTTTTCAAGTGTTCAAACCCGATTTATCCTTTAGGCAAATTCGCATCTATGGCTCAATTATGGGTGGTTTGGAAATTTATATGCAAGTACATGAGACCTAAGTTGATTAACATGATCTGACTATCCGAGTGTGTATAAGAGCAAGATTAGCCCCAAAACTTGGATGTGACATCATTTTTGGTGATTTCTATTGAAAATGATGTTATTAAATTATTGTTAAGACTCACTAAGATTTGTCCAAATTTATCATTTTAGCCCTAAAACTCAAATATATGACAATTTTTTTTTTTTTTTTGTTTTGTTTTTTGCTCTAAGAAATTGCTAACAAAAAAACACACGTGGGATGGCCAAAAACAGCGTGGGAAAAACCGTTGACGGTTCCAAAAACGGACACTTCCACACCATTCCAGTTTTCCTCATTCTTTAGGAGAGAGAAAAACATCATCCTCCTCCTTTACTACACTCACCAATTTTCAGAGCTCCTGAAAACCCTAAAATGGCGGCATTTATGGCAAGAGCTTGCATTCTCCCAACAATGTCAATCTCTTACCCTAATCCTAACCCTAACAATCTCCGTTCAGGCCGCTCACACTCAGTTGACGCATACTACATTAAACGCGCCGTCGAATTGGCCGACAAATCCGCCGGATTTTCATCTCCTCACCCGAATTTCGGTTGCGTAATTGAAGCCGGAAGAATCGTCGGAGAAGGTTATTTGTATGCTCAGGGAACTACTGCGGCGGAAGTTCAGGCTGTCGAAGCTGCCGGCGAGTGGTGTCGTGGTGCCACGGCGTATCTTAACATGGAGTGTGGTGATTGTCATGGTGAACGTACTGCTGTTTCTGCTCTTGTTCAGGTTTTGCTGATTTTTTTTTTCATGATTTTATCTTTCTTCAATTTGGTCGATTTTTTGCGGAATTTAGGGTTTTGATTTGTGGAATTGTGGATTTTGATTTTGAATTGTTGTTTGTGTGAATTGTGGTGAGTAGGCAGGGGTGAAGAGAGTGGTGGTTGGAATGAGACATCCGTTGAAGCATTTGAGAGGAGGAGCGATTCAAGCGCTTCGAAGTGAAGGAATTCATGTTGATGTGCTTGGTGAGGATTTGCAAAGCGATGTTGCCGAGGTTTTTTTTTTAAATCAATTTTTTTTTTTTTTTTTTTTTTTTTTTTTTTTTTTTTTTTTTTTTTTTTTTTTTTTGTTAAAATTCTTCATTCCTTGTTTATTATTTTTGGCTTTTTGAGCCAATTCATGTCGAGTAGAATAGAGTAGCTAGGCTGGAGTACTTATACAAGTGTTGGATGAAATGGAAGAACTTTTAGGTAAGCTGAGATAAAACCTCATACTACGAGAAGATGAATTTATTGAGTTAATGAGCTATAGAAGTTTGCCCTTGTTAAGTTGGAATGTATATCGACTCACTATTGCTGTGTGGTGGATTTTGTTGTCTGATAAAGACAAGGGCTTTAATGGTATATGAAATCTTTAATGGTTCGTTTGGTACAAAGTTTTAAAATTTCAGTATAGATGAGCTCCTAGGCAAGTCTGTTACTATTTCATTAGGATTGTACTCTTATGACCCATTTGAAATTATCTGATGATGTCTTGTAATTTTTCAAGTAATGAGGTGTTTAACCTCTAACTGAAGCCTGGCTCTTGCAGGAAGCTTTGAAATCTTGCCTTCTCGTGAATGCTCCTTTGGTCGTCAGGGCTGCTTCTCAAGTCCCGTACTCTGTTCTCAAATATGCTATGACCCTTGATGGTACATAACAGGTTTATTTTTATAGCAAACTTTCTTGACATTGCTAGTTACCAAAACTATCAAATGTGGACAAAAATCTGAATGGTGCTGTTGCTTGGCAATTATACTTCTTTACAGTCTTTTGTGTTGTCTCTTGTCAGGGAAGATAGCAACTAACAAGGGACATTCAGTATGGATAAGCAGCAACCTATCAAGGTGCCGTGTCCTTGAACTGAGGGGTCGAAGTGATGCTATTATTGTTGGAGGAAATACTGTACGGAATGATAGTATGGATCTGAGCTGTTAGTGCAATACATAATTCTTGGATTTATCACATATTTCTCTAATCATTCTTTTTTCCCTGTGTTTTCAAAATGTGAATGAAGATCCCCGACTAACTGCAAGGCAACAAGGTGGGCATTCGCCTGTACGGATTGTTGTGTCACAGTCTCTTGACCTTCCTGAAATAGCACACCTTTGGGATACTTCTGAAGTGCACACCATTGTGGCAACACAGAAAGGTGCTAGAAGGAGCTTTCAAAAATACCTTGCTTCCAAAGGCGTTGAAGTGATTGAGTTTGAGATTCTAAATCCTAGAGATGTTATGGAATACTTTTATGAGTGTGGATATCTTTCGGTTCTCTGGGAGTGTGGTGGAACATTGGCTGCATCAGCTATTTCTTCTGGTGTTATAAATAAAGTATGCATGTGATCTTTTCCCTCATCTTTTTCTTACTTCCCATTCATAATCTGTGAAGTGGTGTTAGACATTTTGTAGTGTACTAGTGTTGCTAAATTGCTGATTCTTATCAAGGTTTGACTTGTATGATTTTTTCTGTGTTGCCCCTCTATACATCAAATAGGATAATTTTGATTTGAAAGGGGCCTGCCTATTGGTTCACATCAATATAATTTAGGCAAACTTTTAGTGAGCTACCTTGAGCTTTAGAAAATATTACATTGGTATCCATTTTAATTAAGTTAGGCACTTTTATCGTTTGTTAGAATTGTGAATACTTTAGCATGCTCTTCAATAGAATCTGCCCCCCCTTCCCAAAACGATGCAAAACTGCATTATAGTAAAATCCATAGGATTGATCAAGAATTACCTCTCCTTCACTCTAACATATGGTGACTCCTTGTTTCCTCAACTCTTCCAAAGTCCGCTTGGATCTTGTGGATGAGTAGTCGCTACCTTCAAATGTTGTGTCTTCCTCTTCCTTGCTTTCTTGTTAGTGTTGTTACCTTCTTCGAACTCTATCTTGCATCTTTTGTCTTATCACTGTCCTCCCCAACTTATCCCCGAGGAACTGTTTGACAGCGGTGATGCTGACTAAGATAGGAGGTGAAGTTCCTTAGCAAAGCTGAGATTCTCTCTGTCCTCTTCCATTGTCCCCTCTTCAAAATCTCTCTCTCTCTCTCACTCTCTCTCTGCATGCACGATAGTGATTTCTTGAGGACAGGTGCACAGGTAGAGGAGGGAAGGTGCTGAAAGAAAATAATGGTATCATGGATTGGTGGTTTTAAAGGTTTCTCTTTCTTCTTTCTTTTTTTTTTTTTTTTTTTTTTTTTTTTTTTTTTTTTTTTTTTTGGACAAGTTATTTACATTAATTTTGATAAGTTTGGGGGTGAAGATATTCATATAATAGTCTGGATCAACTTTGAGAAAGGGGAGGCATTTTATTATTTAAACTTGATTAGAATGCGTCACTGAAATAGGTCAAACCTTATAGAACTAGCTTAATTAAAAACTCCAAATGTATTGCTGTCAACTAGCTTATTAATTGACGAGGTATATAAGAGGTGGTGTAATACCTGATTTTAAAACCTATTTTTATCATTGTCCTCAATGACTCCTTCCATGATCCTTAGTTATATATTTTTGCTGCAAGGATTCGTTCTGCAGATATTTAATTGTTATTCTCTAAGCTTGTTTTTTCATTATTTTAGGTCTATGCCTTTATTGCTCCTAAAATTATTGGTGGAAAGGGGGCGCCATCTCCTGTTGGTGAACTTGGCATGGTTGAGATGACTCAAGCTCTTAATTTACATGATGTCAGTTATGAACAGGTTGGTTATACTGTGATACTTTTGCCTACTGGTTATGATCCTTTGCTGTAGTTATTCTGTTGTTTTTTTTACCTCTGCCTCTGGTGATCTTGTCAATCATTATTTGGCTTTAGCTATTGTTTCTCTTTCAAATGTTAGTTTGATTGAGCGGGTGATGGTGCTTTTTCCTAACACTCAGAGATTCAGGGTGTTGATGAAGTTTGTGTTAATACTATCTATAGGCATGTAGCCTGTTTCAACAATATTACCGTGCATGGAACCGGGAGAAAGAAAAAGTCGTGTTTTGGGGGAAAGAGACTTGGGAAATTTGCTGTCATTTCTGATTGAGTTGTCTTCAGACATAGGTCACTAGCTACAATTAGTAAGATACTGATTGCGAAACATTAGTTCCACTTTCCTGTACATCTTAGACTTGTGTTGAGACGGGATATCATTTTTTTTTTAATTTTATGCAGAAAATATTTTGACATCATATATTACCTTTTAATAAAGATGAGGAAGCATAAAGTGTTGCCTCAAGTCCTCAACCATATTGCCCCACTACTGCAGTAGCTGAACCTTAGATATTGTCCACCGACTTTGATGCTCTGATAGTCTGATGTTGTAATATCCTATGCAAAAGTTAGATTGAAGGTGCAACTAATTATTGAGGAATGGTTAATTTAACTGGATTTTAATTTTAGAGAGGTATGATTTGTAGGGGAATGTCTCATTACTTGTTTTCTGATGCAGAACTATTTCTTTTATCTCAGGTTGGACCTGACATGCTTGTCAGTGGATTTCTTCAGCCCATTCCTGACTTGACACCGATCATTCCTTCTTTCTCTGAATTATCAAAAATTGATCCGTCAATTAACCCATATGAATCTAGCATCATATCCTTCTACAAGACTTGGGACCCTTACGGTTCTTTCTCCAATTTCTCACCTCACCCTATCCAGATGCCAGACGAGGGTGGCCATTATACAACCTGGTCAAGTGTCGAGCATTATTACCAGGTAATGCATTTTTATATCTTTTAGGAAATTCATTTGATCTATCTAATGAATATTTAGAAAATTCCTCTCCTTCACCTCATTCTGTATTACTAAAGAACATTTATCAGTAACTAAATTACATGTTTAAAACAATTTTGTTTTCTCTGAACAACCTTTAAAAGTTGTAGGCCTTTTTTCAAAAATGTTTTTCCATTTTCATCTATTTTCTTCCTAAAATTCTGTTATCTTTGAAAAGTACAGCTAAAGACCAGGAAAAAAAAAACTTCAAATAATATAAACTTGAAAATAAGGGTCTAAAGACTAGGGTATTGTTGGTGAACCCTAATTAAAATTACTGTTTGATGACTGTAGCCAGTTGAATAGTAGATAGTTTTTCTAAAAACTCCTTAGTCGTATTTGGAATTTTTTCCATACCATTTCTTACCTGTAGATGCATTGTATGGAATATGGAAGTTTTATATGAATTCCCTCTGCAGGCACACAAGTTTTATGGGGTACAAGATCCTCTAGCACAAGAGTGTTTTGAGGCTATTAAGTCAGCAAAAAGTCCTGAAGAAGCAGCCAGGATAGGAAGGAAAATGCAGAGACGAAGACCAGATCTGGTATGTTTCATGTATTTAGAGCTCAATGGAATTATCAAAACTGCTTGTCTTGCTCTATAATTGTGATGGTTATTACGGAGTATGGTTTTCTCCTGTGTCTATATTGTGAAAGAGAATGTCTAATCTCATCCTGTCCATTTTGGAATGTCTGAATTGAAAATCATATTCCTAATCCTTCTTAGGGGACCACTGCCAGTAGAAGCTGAATTTTCAGGATTCAGCCTTGGACAGTACCTTGAGCTGTCACCTATCAGCATAAATTCCCAAATTCGTTACAATGTGCTGTATTCAGTTTTATGTATGCCTAGATAGTGAAATTCATACTCCGTATTCAGTTTGTAGGTATGCCTGGATAGTGAAATTCATACTCCGTAGGCCCATAGCTATCTACTTATCCTTCAGTTTTTGTCGCATCTATGTGTAATTATCTTCATATTACATTCGAATTTTTTTTTTTTTTAAAATTATTGTCTGTGAATACACCTGATAGATATGCTAATGTTTTATGCCGTAGAACACATGATTTTGCTTGATCTCTGTTGTATTCGCATTCTAATATCCTCTATATGTTTAATATTTTTATGGCTTTATTTATGCTGTCCAGGTAAGGTCCGACTGGGAGGCCGCAAAAATTGATATAATGTACAGTGCACTGAAATGTAAGTTCTCAATCTACCCACACTTGAACTCCATGCTACTGTCTACTGTTGGGTCTATTCTTGTTGAAGGTTCACCGCATGATTTCTTTTGGGGCGGTGGACGTGATGGAGAAGGCCTTAACTATTTGGGGAGGCTGCTGATGCAGTTGAGGTCAGAGTTTGTGGGTGAATCCTCTTCACACACTGATAACCCCGATGAGAACTAGATTTTTGGAGAGTTTAGATTCTACAATCCACATATTTTTACATATAAAAGAGCTAAGTATGTACTATAATCCCCCCACAATACGCACACAAAGAACTAGGGTTGAGGGATGCAAAGTTTTGTATCGTTATCTACGGATTCACCTTCGTATATGTTACAGATTATGATAGATCATTCTGTAAGTTTGTGAAGTATTTTCTATGCAGTTATGTTTGATCTAAAATAAATGAGGGGCATAAAACTAAGTATGGCCTGATTATGTTTAAGTAATCAATGCAAGTGACTAATTGAGCACGATTACGGATTTTGTCAAATATGGGCCTTGATCCGGAGCTTCTAAGATCTAAACCCGCGTAACATTTGGATCTAGGCTTAAGTTTTTAGACACATTTCTGATATTTTGGTACCATTTAGTGGACTAGTGGTACCACTTTTAGGCCACTATGACTTTCTCAGTAGTATGGTTCTTACTTCTTACAACTAGTTACAACTTTCTAAGTTACAAGTAGATGATTTCTAGAGCTTAGAAAAACGGATCCTTGAAGGAATTTGGACATTTTGGGACGAGTGATTTTGTTTCCCAAGAATTTGCCATTTGCTACATAGTATCAAGGACTACCAACAAATGTGAATATGAAAATATATACTCTATACACGATGCAGTACTTCCTTCGGTTTTTTTTTTTTTTTTTTTTTTTTAATTTTGTTAATGTTTAACTTTGATTCTCAATAAGTAAAGTGATTTAGACATTGTAATAGTATAATACATTTATTTAGACTGTTCTATTAAGATCTCACATAATTATACTTTTTCATGCATATAAATCATGAATGGCTATCAAAACAGAATAGTGCAAAAGTCATATTGAGTCAAACGGTCAAGTAAAGAAAGCGGAGAAAGTAATATATAAAGTTAATCCTTTCTTTTCCTCCTATATGTCTTTTCTCTTTTTGATTTACCTCATTCACTGTAACATGTTGGACTGTTGGAGTAATAATCACGTACTTCCATTTTTAACTTCACAAAGAGATTTATGAAAGACCAGGCTAGTATACTACAAGAAAATGTGCCTTTGTCTTGATCGAGCAAATTCACGCTAAATACCAATTATTAATTAACCAATTAAGTATTTATAGTTATTTATACATGTATAATTGTAATGATTAAGTAAAGATGATTAACGTTATAGATCTTAATTTTATGCATTGCCTTAACATTATTTAAAGTATGATTGATATTCAAAAGTAGTTATACACTAGAAATTAATGATTATTAAGGGAGATTAAGAATGGTTAAGAACATGCAAAAAGATTCGTTTCAATAAAACTTTGAGAAGAACATGAATCATACTAAATTGAATAATAAAACAACTAATTATCTGCATAAAAATGATAAGCCAAATATACTTGTGAAAAAAAAAGTCGTGCATGAGTAGGATATGACTCATAGTCATAGCATACTTTGTATGTGTTACATGGTATGTTGGTAGGGACACATGCGGGAGACAAAACCTAATCTAGATTTTCTCGAATTTTTGTATCACTCCATTTGTTCCATGCTTATTTATTTTTTAATGAATGTATCATTTAGAACATTAATATCTTTAATTTTATTACTTTTTTAAATAAATATAATTGATTGTTAACTGAAGATTTCATATAAGTTGGTACTTCGTATTTAATTTTTGAAAAAAAATTATGATGATGTATTTGTTGAGAAAAGGAGATCAAGTTAAAGATTTTACCTTTGTTGGTATTCTATAAAAGGAAAAATTACTCCTATATATTTGTAGTCTTATTAAATTTGCAATAATATAAATTTCTATAATATTAATTAGTCTAATAAATCGAAGATATTGATGATTGAAGGTGTTCATAAAAAATATACGTATATGAAATATAAATGGGAAGAACTATATCATTAAAAGGAGAGAGTATTTTATTACTCCCTCCGTCCCTAAATTAAAAGATTTTTTCTTTTTTATTATGTAAGAAATGGTAGAAATAGGTTTTGTACTAAGAGACGAAGAGAGTAGTATTTCAATTTTTAGTTTTCAATTTTATCAAAAGATCAATTGCTGTGATGTCCAAGATTAAGTAGGCAAAGAACATGACAATAATAGCGCCGACATTCACAATATATAATAAATGGATGAGATTTGATCTGATGAAAACTTTAATATAGGTTTTATAAAATTTTGGGCAACAATTTTTTAGTTCAAAGTTGAAACTTTTGGGTGATCTAGCAGAAATGTTAGAATGTTTGAGAGAAGAATATGGATAAAGACAACTTAGGAAACATGATACGCAAAAAGGCCTTTCTGATAATTGCACAACCATTTTGTATGTATCATTATTACATGTTCTTTACCTAATTGACTAAAGGTTAGGCTACTTCTTTATTTATGTTTCTAGCATCAAACTTTATTAACTCATTAAATTATTAGTTTATTGCATAACTAGAAAGATTAGGATGAGAAGAAGCAAGTTAAAGGGATTCTTCCTTTATTTTAAGCTTGATCTTATCATCATTGTGTAAACAAACTCAACTGCGCTTGAAAATTACTTTTTGTTTGTTTGTTTGTTTTTCTTTTTCCTAGTTTTCGACTGACTTGAGACTACAAGTCTAAAAGTAAAATAAGGAGAGGGTTTAGGGCCTGTTCTAATTTACTAAACTGAACTGATTAGAGCTAAAGTGAACTGAATATTATATGAGAGAAAAAAAATTAGAAAATAAAGTGAACCGATTAGAGGTGAAGTGAATTGAATTGAAAATAATGTGATGAGAAGAAGCCCTAATTCGTTAATCATAATAACACAAGAACTATATACGAAATCTTGTATATATACCGAGTGTGGGGTACAACTTTCATGACTTGCGAGGTCGGTAAACAAATGATCTGACATGCATTGGACTGTTTCACTGAATAGTGAACAGATGCTCTGATCTAGGCGTTTGGATGTATGACCTTAATGAATAATCAACCCAAATTCAATTATACGAGTAGTTTGTATTGATGAAGCCAAAAATGGAGTAAGATATATTGGCACAACACCCCAAGCATTGCATACATGCTGCGCCTCGACGTAGCTGGCCATGCGCCTTAATTATCTACCGAGTTAACTATTCTCCATGCATTTTCACCAAAACACAGGGAACCTAGCTTAGCTTGCATATTATATTAGCACGGCCGTGCCATGCCGACTTTGATGCGTTTTTACAATATTACACATATATGTTGTGCTACTTGACATTGCTCGAGCACGCACTAATGTATAATGTAATATAATTTTTTACTGTATTTTATTTTTGATATAATAGTGATTGAATCGTGTGTGTTTTTTTAATTATATATAGCTTTATAAGTGATCTTAATTATTGATCAAATTAAAGATCTCAACAAATAACTCACTCTTTCGGTCCATCCTATTTTCCTATCTCTACACTACTAGTACTAACTATATATTTTAAGCCAAATATATTTTAATTGAGCCCTAAGTTTACTTAATTGCATATTTAAAAAAAATTAAAAAATAAAATAAAAAATAAAATAAAAACAAAAATAAAAAACTCCCATTGCATTATCTTTGATTATTTATCCTTGCTTTAAAAAACAAAAATTGAGAAATAACGTGTATAGTATAATATAAAATTGCTTCAAAAAAAATATATGTAATGTGAAAATGTATATAAAAAATATATGTAATAGTCCATATGCTACATTAATGGCTTTGTATGGGCATGAATTATTTGAGCATGAATTTATTTTTATTTTTTATTTTATAAAAATGTATAAAATAAAAAAAACGTGCAGTGGTAGACATATTGATCAAATTAATTAGTTGACAACAGCATAACATGCCTTGTAATTAAGTTGTAAAATTAATAATAATCTTTACTGATTATATTATGTCATCAACATGGATTATTATCTCATTGGTTCATCTATCTAATCACTTCAACTTTAAGAAATAAAGACTGTCATAATCCAAATTACTTCATCATTTATTCTACTTTAAAATGAGTAATTTGTCATTTACAACATTTTTACATCAAAAATAACTCTAAATACAATTAATATTCCAAATTTTGTAACTATTTATAGTAAGAAATGTATTAAGAAAAGGACCGTATATACCTTAGGTTATAGTTTCAACTAACTTCATAGTAAAAATGTAAAATTTAAACTTTGTAATCAATTCAATATAGTACGACTACTATATATTAACGTCACATACATAATTTATGCATGAACCACGCTACGATGACAAGCTCTGAATTTTTTGACAATTGGGATTATTTGAGAGAGATTTTGCATTCATTTCACACCCTTAATTCCTTTTCAACTTTTCTAACCAAATTAAAGGCTAGAAATAGGACCGTTAATTCACTACACCTCACCTAATTAAATTTGTGTTATATAATCATGGATAAATGCCACAAAATTCTCCCCTGGATATATACTTGTTGAAACCTCGTTGTACTTGTGAGTGGTGCACATTATTGAAAAAAAATATCCCGTTATAAGGTAGCGGATGAACTTATTACTGCTACTTTGTATCACCAATTTGTTTTAGAATCGAACCTCATTTAGACTTATATGTGGATTAAATATTCAAACGCAACAGATTTTTATTCAATAAGGGTCTGTTCATTTCAGCTTAATTTCAGTTCACTTCAGACCAATCAGTTCAGTCAGTTCAGACCAATCAGTTCTATTCAGTTCAACTCCTAATTTCCTTCTCTCATAAAATATATTCATTTCAACTTTATTCAGTTTAGTTCAGTTCAACTCTAATCAATTCAGTTTAGTTCAATAAATGTGAATAGGCCCTAAGTCTCACAACTACTTTTAATTTTCAAGTTTTTTATATTTACTTTTTTTTTAAATATATTTTTGGTCAGAAAAAATCCCTTGTATATAATGAAAAATTGAGGATCCCACTTCTTATTAAGAATGAGCGAGAATTAAACCCTTCTAATTCTTGTAGTGGTGAAAGAAGGGCCTCCAACCCCGAAGCTAATCCAACCTCGATTCTTATTTCTAAATTCCAAGTTGATGCTTCATAATTATTCTTATTACTAGATCGATCAAATCAACCATTTTGGACCTTTTTCTCATCACCATGATTCCCACACCTCCCCCGGAGTAACTTATGTGAGACAGATGTGAAGTGGTGCAGTTGTGAACTTTTCTTGTTCCATAAATTGAACAAAATATGCTTTCTTTCATTCTAAAAAAGAAAGGAAAATTAAATGAGTGAAAGGTCACTTCAAACTTTATTTTCTCAAATTATGAGGATGAAAATTATACAATGTAATGTTAGTTTCCATGCATGGTGGAAATATCGAATGTGAATGTGTGATTAAGCCGCTTACATGTAAGATTGTAAGCACCTTCTAAAGTTGTGTACCTATTTTAGAAAAACGTGTCAAATTTATTTATTTTATTTTCATAGATAATAGTATTAATTTTGATAAGCATTAATTTAGAATATTTAAGTTTAAATTTATAATTAATATAAGTTATAACGAAATCTAATAAGTTCGAATAATTAATTAGAAAAAAAAAGTTATGTTATACGAGAGTACTATTATACTTACATACGCATTTAACTACTACTTCCATTTCATATTATTTGCAACGATTTGACATAAAGTAGAGAGGAAAAATGTCTAATTGTTGCAAATAATATGAAACGGAGGTAGTATATTACAAGTTACAATATACTCTGACTAAGTGTTTAATGTCCTAAATGTTCTTAATGAGCAATTGATACTTAGGGTCTGTTCTGATTGACTGAACTGAGGTGAACTAAAATGAACTTATTGAAGCTGAACTGGACTGAACTGAACAAAATATTTCATGAGAGAGAGAAATTAAGAACTGAACTGAACTTATTAGAGTTAAATTGAGAATTGAAAATAATTTAAAGAGAACGGACCCTTATTAAGTATCAACTTTTCATCATTTATAAAAAGTTGCCTAATTGTAAGACAATTAACCAACATAATTATAAATGCGACGACTGCCCAAACTAGTTGACACCTTATAGTACCTAATGTCTTAATGAAGTCTAAAAACTACTGTACTGTATTAAAGTTAAATGAGAGTGCCAGAACAGCCATGTTGTTTGAGGTGTGAAAACTACAGTAATGCTCAATTATGATGTCTAAATCTCTCATTTAGTCACTTAGCAAAGTATCATAGTTAAATATCTTAGCTTAAATAAATACACTTTACATTATTCTGGCAACTAATTGTCCACAATATCTATTTCGTCAACGAGATTCACGTTACTTAATTGAGGACAAAACCGTCCATATCAAACTTCTCCCACTTGCAAACTTCGAACCACCCTAAAATGGAATTTGGGATTTGATTGTCATCACCTTAATATTCGTTTGGTTTAATATTCTCTCCCAATTCATACTAGCCTTAGGTCCACGGTTTTCTTTGTTCAAATTATCAAAAAAATATCCAATTTTTCATAATTGTTTGTTTATTTGTAATTTATATGGTAAAGTTAGGGAAAGATTTTTTTTAATTAAAAAACTAATATAAAATAAAATGCTAAGACTTTTTTTTGTTTAGTATTGGCCAAATACTTGAAAGTAGGATTGTATGTAGGGGGTAAGGTAAAGGGATCCCTACCTCGAAGAGTCTAAGTACCTTCAACTGGAAAGGTTATGACCCTAGATATACTCGTAGGATTAAAAAAAAAAAAAAAGACTCATACCAGGCTAAGTAGGTCAAGCTTTGTCTTGTAATAAAAATGATTCTAATTTCTAAATTGTTATAAGAAAACACTTTAATTTGTGTAATTTCTCGATGTATTATACTTCATTCGTATCAAAATTATTACAACTTTATTTTTATACTATTTACGTACTATAGTAGTGTAGCTTAAACCATACTTTAATCATTGCGACTTCTTATATTCTCTACTAATTAATAGATAATTCAAAATATTTATAATAAATATTGTCATGTACAATACAACACACCTTTAGAATGTTAATTAAATGTTGAAACTCTAAATTATCAACGTACTATAATGTAAATAGGTAATTGAAAATTACATGTTGATGTAACTACGTAAATTACAAATGTTATGCTAGCTATAAAATTGATATAAATTAACTATATGCATGCATCGAATTTGTAAATAGAGGACGTTATGATTATTATTTGTACTAACACCTAACCTTTTCAATTGAATTAAAATGATGATGGTGAATTGGTAATTATTATAATGAAAGAATATATAAAGTAATCACGATTTTCGAGTGGTACGTAATAAGATTATTTAAAGGTTAAAAAAATGAAATTTACTGTAATTATTTAATTATAATCTCTCTCTCTCCTTCAAAGTCATAAGCCATGAAGTCTTAAGGTTGAATAACTAGAAAAAGTACATCAAACCAATTATATAAATGTAAAATGTTATTGATCAAATTTTCAAAGATCATTTTGAGATCAAAAGACTCGTGAAAATGATACTAATTATATAAATAATATGGAATTTTGACTATAATCATGTTACCTTACTTTGTTTATAATGTAGCTTAATTAAAAATGGCGAAGTGCTAGTCAATATCGAATAGTATAATACATTAATACGTACTCTATCTTATTTGTTAATGTATGTTTAAGTATGAACAGCATCTTTAAGTTCTACCTTATGTTGCTTAACCTACCTTAAACAAACTGTGTTAGTTAAATTCATTGTTATAATTGACACACAAGGATATTTGCAATTGTAACTATTTGGCTAATAAATACTCCATATAATATACTACACCCGTTTTATAATGTCTTAACATTTTCTGTTAAAGTAAAGTTTTTATCATATTTGGTGATATTTTTTTTAAAAAAAAAGATAAAGGAAAAGGATTCTAACCGTACCTCAACCCTCATAGTTTTTTTAGTCTGATATTTGCGAATTAGACGCTTTGATAGTGAGGGGGCGAGAAAGGATAAGGGATCTCCATTCTCAAAGTGCCACTGCCACTAGTTGAGATTAAACCTAGGCTTATTAAATATATACATTAAAATGACAACACATTTTAAACGAATTTAAAAATTCATTACAAAATCACAGGCCGATATCAATGTTTTTGGTGCTTATAAACGATAATCTTTCATATTTAAGCCTCTTATAAATGTAGTTGTATTTATTACAGACTTACAGTATTATCATTACTCCACAACTCATCCACATGTTTATGTAACCCCACATTGTATTATATTTATTTATTCATTTAAAAAGAAAGATCCAGATGTATTCCCACGTGGCATCTCATATCTTTTGCCCTATTTTTGAAGCTTAAAATAAGCAATTAATATACACAATTGAAATCCCTATTTTTCTTACTCTTATTCAATCACCAAATGACATATATTGACCCATGAATCCATAATTATTAACAAAGTCTACGCATAATTAATAGCTTCAGATATTGTTGGGATCCGAATTAATTTTTCAACCTCAATTGACCCAAGTGGTCTTGGGTCAAGTCCAACCATTCATCACACAAATTAGAATCTCTAGTAAACCAAGTTGCTTGGAATAATAAATCCCATGATAAAATATATGAAGTATGTTTTAAAATAGACATATTTTACTACATAGTACTACATAATTAAAAGTGTGTCCACCTGCTTTAATTTTGTCATACAATTAGTTGTACCTTGTACTTTATAATCAAGGTTAATAATTTGTTTATTTGCTAATGTGCAAGAGCATCAAATAAGCAAATTAAATGAAGGTTGTATCATATATGGATGTTTTGATCAATGACTTAACCCCACTTAAAGGGCATGCATTGTCAAATTCATCACATATTTTCTAGAAGTGATCAACATCGGCCAAACTCGCTAGCCCAGCTTGAAAATAGCTAAGGTGGGTTTGGACAAGCCTAAAATCACATTTTTTTTAGTTACAAATTTGAACCCGGCCCGGAAAGACCGCTACATTTTTACGGGTTTGAACACTAAATATTATGTTAATGCTTGGGTTAGCCTAGCCTAATTTTTTTATCACCTCTAATATATTCGTCCTAACAATAACTTCAAATTGCTTTAACAACAATTGGTAAAAATCATGATAATTGACATTATTAAAGCTTAGTTGTTTACGAGTACAGGTAGCATGGAGGCTCCGTTACATTCACCTTATAATTTTCGATCCATTTATACAAAATATTAGAGAAGCTAAGTATAAGTTTTGATTAGTGTTGATAAGGGTTAATTAATATGACTATCAATTCCAATTCACAACTAAATAAAAAAGAATATAACATACCCTTAATTACTTGTCCAATTATGTACGGAGTACATCTCTTAGAAATAAATTCAAATACCGACATGCATGTAATATAAATTTTCTTACAACCACCAATATACATACTAAACATACATATATAGTTGACCTAAACTAGCTATATGGCTCTTTGAATTTTAATTTACAACTGCAAGCCAAACAAATTGATACCATTAATGTGTTATACTGAAGTAGTGAAGGACTAAACTATAGTGCATTGACTAAACATGCGCCCATTAAATATCTGAAATCACATAGTCTTTTACTCTTTTCCATTTTCATTTAAGAAAATATATTCTTAATTTCTGATATTTTAGCTCGCAAAGTTGCAATTCAAGCCTCACTTAATTAAGCTCCTTTTACACATGTTTTTTTTATCAAAAAATATATTCCATGATTCTTTTTTTTTTTTTTTCTTCCTCACAAATAGCCATTACACCAAGTAGAATCTAACGCAAATGTGCATGCATGCATCAATTCAACGGTAGTAGGTAATTAGGTATTAGGAATGAAGACTATATTTATTCTAGAAAGTTCTTAACGTCACCTTTAAATTATACAATATGTACTCCCGTAAACAAATTAATTTTGGGAAATTTTGTCAAGCTTTAAAACTATTTAGTACTATTTTATACGGATTATTAAAAATAAAATTAATAAATAATAATTAAAAAAAGGTAAGAAGGAATTATCATATGCTTTAAAATTATATGGATGATAATGTAGATTTTTGCATGCATAAGATAACAATTATATAAATTTTTTTTTTTATTTTTTTTTTTTTTGTGGCGATTGGTCAATGGGGATAGGAGAAACTAGGAAAAGTACACTTTATAAATTAAAAAGGCTTATTACCCAATAATGGTGGTAGATTACTAGACTAGTAGACGTATTATGCATGGTTCAAATATAAAAGTTCGTGGTCCAAGTTTTTATATAACAAAAATATCGATCACATGAATACTATTACTAATTACTCAACAACTTAATAATAATTTGAACTATTTCCTAAAAAAAAAAAAAAAAAAAAAACTACAGTAAAATTAATAAATTGGACTGTACTATATTCAAAATAAAGTAAAAAGTGATCTTACTTTACGATGATAACATTTCTACTACTTGTAAACTTTTTATGCTATAAAATTAATTTATTTAAAAAACCATTAATTTCAAAGATCAAACATTACATTGAATAAAAAAAATCTTATACTTATACTTGTATTATTCATGCTCTCTTTTAACTTTTATATTGTTGTTTCATACAACCTTTTACAAGAAAGTCAATTTACTGACCGATCTCAGTTTTAATTAGTAATCAATAATTGATTTTATATACTAAGCTGGTTGTAGGTTATATTAAGACTTTACACCAATTTATGTCATGCGTCCTTGTTTGCACAATCACACCTAATCGTCATGATTTTTTTTGGTCCAGATTTTACAAGCCAGGGTGCCGAGTAAATAAGGAAATTCACTCCTTCAAGCACCTTCATTTGATAAGATTTTATCTGAAGATTTAGGTAAGTATTTTACTAAGTAAGTCAAACATTACTTACCAAAGCACAGCTTGATCTGGATCAAATCCCACTAAAGGCACATTAAGGTGGCCGAGGGATTCCTTTAAATAACCCCCCACTCCTAAAGTATCTAGCCAGCTAACCCAGATTTCACTACCACAAAATAGGGAATAAGCAACACACAATACACAACTGTCAAGTTGGATAGGCAATCTCTAGAAATATACAGAGCGCCTATGTATGATAAGTGTTATGTATATCAAAACTTATAAAGCGCCTATCTAAGTTAACAGCTCTATATGATGTATCCAAATTTTACAATATACAATACAGATCGCCTCTCTTAATCAACTGTTCTATAAGTATTATAATATTAAAAAAAATGCATCATTTCTAATGACCCTAAGGCCCTGTTCTTTTGAGCTTTTGGGTAGAGTAGAGTAGGGGTCAACAGAGCAGAGCAGATTAAATTTTAGTAGAGCAGAGCCGAGCCGAGCAGAGCAGAGTAGATTTCAACATTATTATTAATACTATTATTAATGTTATTATTATTATTATTATTATTATTATTATTATTATTATTACTATTACTATGATTAAAAAATATTATTATTGATAATTATTATTATGATTAATAAATATTAATTATTATTAATATTAATAATTATTATAATTATTTAAAATAATTAATTATTATCATCAATACATTATTAATTATTATTGAAAATAGAGCAGAGCAGAGAAAATTTCTTTTGAGCAAAGCAGAGCAGAGCAGATTTGATCTTAGCAGAGCAGGGAAGGGCTCAGCAGAGCAGCTCTAAAGAACGGGGCCTAACTCCTTCATCTCCTTTCTAGCCGTCACTCACTTCCCTCTCCTCTTCCTGTGTTGGTGCTTTCTCTTCCTCTTTCAAATTTTAGAGCCGCCAAGAACGAACCAGAACAATTATATCAACCATCTTCATTCTTCTATCATCATTTTCAATTTCAGAGGAGAGAGAAATAGATAAGAAGATTGAGATGGGTTCCAATTCGGAGAAGAACAATTTCGAGGTTTTGCCATGACAAAACGTGGAGCTTATGCTGCCATTTCTTATATGACATGTGTTGGTAATTTGTTACTTTCTCTCTCCTATGGTTAGTTTGTGTGATTTTTTCGGTTTAATAGAATTGCTTTTTTTTATACTTAGGAAATTTTGTCAGAAAAACCCATTTATAACAACTATTTTGTTGGAAAAAAACTTATAAAAAAATTTTGGCAAGAAGAAACCAGATTGTAAAATATTTTTATTGAAGACAACCTAAGATCTCTAATCACTCAATTAATCACTAATTTCCCCTTAATTCTTCTAATTACTCATAACTCTCACTAACCATTTAATAATTAAGTTAATTAATAAATTTTTTAAAAAAAAACCACCCTCACCACCACCCTTCTCCCCTTCCCCCATCCTCAGCCGCCGCCTAGAACCCCTCACCCCCGCCGAACCGAACCCATCAGCCCCTCTCTGTCCCGCCGGCGACCCCGCTCTGACCTACCAGTTCAAACCCAAAGCTCTTCAATCTTCATCTACTTCCTTTCAATTTCATCCTCTCTTTCTCTCTCCTCCATTTCTCCCCCAAAAATGACATGCTCTACTAAAACTCCACCACCAACACTTTCTCTCTCCTCCACTGAACCCACCACCCAAAGGCCAAATCCGCCCCTCAATTGGGTCTCGCCTCAATTCCCCATCTCCTGCACTAATACACACTCCCTCTCCTTCACCTTCAACTTTGCTGGCTAAAACCTCCCCTGATCGTAGCTCAGGGAAGAAAAATCCGACCCACAAAAAATCCCACTCAATTTAGACGAATCTTCCCTTGATAACCCAGATGTATGCCCATTTCTTTTGAAGCTTATGAGGATGGCCCGATTAAGGCCCTAGATTTTGCAATTTAAGCGTTGAAATTGTTAGAGAGATGTGTAACACTCCGTCTAAAAACAGAAGGCAAGACGTTAGCGGAAATAACGTCGAGACGGTAATGTCACTCTATAGGTTACTAAAAAAAATAAAATAAAGGAAACAACTGAATAAATAAATTATTTAAGTGAAAGAAAACTCAATAAACATAGAAAACTTCAAACGAGGCAGAACAACCTCAAATCCATTTGCCCCCAAAAAAAAAATGGTCTAAAGATAACATAGGGAAGTCTATAAAACTGTTAAGAAACAAACTAAACACTCTGCTCTCAGCCCAGACTCAACAGAAGCTACTCTTCACCTGCAAATAACATTTAGGTTCCACAATCAGTGGGGAGTAACTAGCAGTTCTCCCAAAGACAAGGAGATCACATAGCAAGAATCAAGACAAGGTAAGAACAAAGAAAAAGGAATATGAAAACAAAGTCACAAGACATGAACTAAAAGAAAATAAAGATATTATAAAGAAACTAGTCAATGGAACATAGGGTTACTTAGTAATTTAAAACTTGAAAATGGAATAAAAATAATTGTTAAAATTCATATAATAATTCAAACAAGCAAGACAGGTTAAACAGTTTAGTAATAATATTTATATCATAGAAAATAAAATTTGACTAAAGTAGGATCGAACGCTAGTGGAAGCCCGCAGTCCACTTCCTAAGGTTTGTCAGGCGAACCTCCAGTCAACTCACAAGAGACTGTGTCTAAGAATGGCCAAACTCCCGGTGCCGGATAGAAGCCAAATATGGTCTTACACCTCCGAACCTCCCGGACGACAACAATTAACCCAGGTTATACTACTTGAATCCCGCAGCCAAGTAGTTGGCATGTTCTAACCATTGGAATCCCGCAGTCCAATGGCACCTAACTTACAGTCAATATAAGATTCGATAGAATAAAATAATATAATTTTAAATAAAATTATCAATGATCAGCAGAGATGCCACATATGGTCTTATACTCAAATATTATCAAATCAAACACCGCAATATGCATAGGTTAAATATTCTGTTACCAACACCATGAGAAGTCTTTTAATCACAAAATATGCACACTATACACATTCATATACATGTTGTCCAACTTATACAAATTTCAAATACATACTTCTATAAATCAGAATAATAAGATTGTTACTCTAAAAATTATCAAACTTGCACACATTGACCCACACATTGACACAAGTATAATAAGGTATAATAAGAGACATAACAAGGTTTAATCATGATTATACCCAAAACTGATCCCAACCAACAACTTACATAAAAGTTCAGATTTTAATACGACACAACCAAGCCAAAAATTCACATATTTTAATCACTAATCATAGTACAAATTACATACATGAAACACATCATGGTTTCTATGTGAAAATGACTTTTAAACTCACACTATGTTTATAAGAATAGCATACAGTAATTCGCTCCACTCACTCCACGAAACCAACAATACAACTCCTCTGAACAACAATCATGCTAGTTAAAATTATCACCAACCAAACTAGGAATTCAAACAATTAGATTTAATCATCATTATACATGAAAGTCAACTCTATAATACATATAGATTCAAAGGAAGTTGCAGGTCCAATATGATATAATGCACCAACACATGACGGAGAAGTAAACCGCAATCGAGTCCAAACAAATAGATATCTACTACAATGATCATTATTATACATGGGTTTTAATCCTTGAAATCAGACATAAAAACTAGAAGACAGTAGGCTCGTGATGCATATAATTCGCATAAAATCGGTAGGGGAAAACAGTTAATAATTCTGTCAAATTATAAATAGGCAACTAGCGATCGTACTAATTTTCGTCATACGACTTTCTCAATCGTTCTAGCCTAAGTCATGCATTCTAAACTAAGTGAAACCTAGTCTAAGGGATAGTACTAGTTACCTTGAAAGTAGAGTGCAAGATTGAGCACAAACGAGCCCCAAGGAACAAGAATCAATACTCCAAACGCCCTCCAATGGAACCCGCTACTTTGTGGACTTTTTTTGTGAGAAATTTTGTGAGTTTAGAGACTAGAATGCAGCAAGAATGATATAACATGGCTGGGCAGCGTGAGGTTAAAATAGAGGGGAAGGAGAGAAGTTTGAGGGTTAGGCAAAATTAAAGGGATTGGGGTTACAATCATCAATAGAGAGGTAATTGGGATGGGGGTTACAAGGAGCATTAGCAGCCAGCAAATCCCCTTTAATTCTCCCCTTTACGTGACTTAGTAAATGGGTCAACACTAGAGGCTAAAATAGTTTGGTCGGTCCAACACTCTATTAAACTAATTCGCACGCTTAACTTAAAATTACTACTACGACGAACTAGCACTAAGACGATCAATACTCAAAATAATATATATTATTTTTATTACTTAAATAAGAAAATAAAATTCATATTAATTTAAAGAAAATATTAGTATAAATATACATATTAAATAATACTTACGTCAAAAACAATATGGGGTATTACAGATGTGCGGTTGAAGGTAAACCCAGTTTGGATTGGCGATGGGTCTTCATGTTGTTGGATAATGCTTTAGCTGCGTTTAGGAAATCGGAGGTAGGGTTTGGCCGACGGGTTGGACGCCGGCATGGATGGGGGAGGAGGTTGTTGCCCTGGGAGGAGGAGAAGGAAAGGGTGGCTGACTGGTGGTGGTGAGGGTGGTTTTTATTTTATTTTTTTAATTTATAAATCCACTTAATTATTAAATAGTTAGTGAGAGTTACGAGTAATTAAAAGAATTAAGGGGAAATTAGTGGTTAATTAACTGATTAGAGATCTTAGGTTGTTTTCAACAAAAATATTTTACAATCTGGTTTCTTCTTGCCAAAATTTTTTTATAAGGTTTTTTCCAACAAAATAGTTGTTATAAATGGTTTTTTCTGACAAAATTTCCTTATATTTATTGGTAGTTTTTATGGCATGCGATTCAGTTTGAATTGTTAAACTGAATTTTGTTGATGAATCTATTGTATTGATTGTGTTGAGAAATATATGTGTGATTTGAATGTTTTCATTGTTTAAGCTTGTAATTCGCTTCAATTGATTGTTAATCCAATTTTTCTTCAATTGATCGAATTAAGCCATTTTTTAATACGAATTTTGGGGTTTTTTGGTCGAATTTTTGTGAGTTATATGGGTATTATTTCATATCTTGTTTTTTTTTTTTTTTTTTTTGCTTGATTTTCGATTATTTTGGGTTTGATTTTTGTTAATTTTGGTTTGTTTGTCGTTAATCTTGGGTATCATACGAAATTTTCGTTTTTTTTCATACGAATTTATAGTTTTGTTTTTATTTTCATATTAATTTGTGGTTTTTTGTTCAAAATTTTGTTGATTTTTGTGTGTTATATGGGTATATGTCAGGTCTTTTTTCTTTTTTTTTTATTGTTTTTTGTGGTTTGATTTTCGTTGCTTTTGGGTTTGATTTTGGTTAATTTTTGTTTGATTCTTATTAATTGGATTTGTGCTATCATGTAATGATGCTGAACTTTATGGCAGAAAGTAATCTAATTCTTTAATTCAACTTTGTGAATTTATGTGTGAGTAAATGAATTGTTCGTTTTAATAAGTTTCACTGAATTTTTGTTAATGGATTTGTTCTTATGTTGTTAAGGTATACCTTGCATGGCCGAAACCGTAGAGGACAATACATCCTGGAGTAGAATCAATTACCTAATTTTTTTTTTAAATCTAATTTAAACTTTATGTATATAGTATGTAATCAAATTTGTATTTTTTTTTTTTTGAAGGGAATGTAATCAAATTTGATCGTTATATCGAAGCAGAAGAAATTTGAGTATTATTATTATTATTATTATATAATTTTTTAAAAAAAAAGAAGGAAAAGAGAACTGTCATCTAAGATAGGCGTTCTCTATATATATGGATAGCGCTTTTCCAACGATGACCGTTTTCTTTCCCTTGTTTTTTATTTATTTTACACATGGAATAGAGAGCTGTTATCTTAGATAGGCGCTCTGTATCTATATAAATAGAGAGCGCCTAAAAGAGGCGATCTATAGACTTTATAGGGCACCCCCTCACAAGAGCGCCTCTAAGGCGATCTCTATTCCCTATTTTGTGGTAGTGTTTGGAGGACTTGTGAGAGATTCCGGCTTGATAGGACTATTCTCCTTAAATAAATAAATAAATCAAAAAAAAAAAAAACTTGATTATTGGTATACAAAATGAAGTTATGTATTATAGTTATTAATTCATACATGTTAATACTTGCAAACTACCAATGAACTTTCGGGAATATGAGGTGGATAGCGATACCACTAATCCACCAACTCAACCTCAAAGGAAGTGAATATCTAATAAGATTTATGATATTAAAAACACAAAACTTAGCTTAGCTAATTGTTGTATTGTATAAAATGCATAATAAATTATTCAATATGTCAATTACATTAGCTCATCTTAGCTTAGCTAATTGTTGATGGTGTTACTAAATTAATTATGGTAACACTAGGCAGATTTATAATAATTTATCATGTACTTATGGACCCTCTAATAGTTTCATTTCTCTATTCATCTTGTCATTTTACTTGGTTTAAATGTAGAGAGAAGTGTAACTTGAGGGAAATAAATGGAGTGTCGATTTAATTAGTAACAATTATCAAATTGACAAAAAAAAATTTATCAAACTTGCATAGCAAAGTTAATTGCTAAAATTCATGGTACATTATCAAATGGAATTATATGTTACTCTTATTTTACCAAATTGGCATTGCTTAATAATAATTCTTGATATTATTTACATATCATTATTTGAAATTGTAACAAAAACCACCGTTGAATCTTCACATGTTTTAGTAGACTATCTTACATCAGTTACATGACTCATATGTATAAAGGCCGTTGGAAAAACAAGGGTAACATGTTTCTTTGAGAAAAAAAAAGATGCAAAATGCTTCATATTTAAATAAGACGGTTAGATTTACACGTCACAGTTCAAAGTAAAATGTTATAAACCATATAACCTGAAATAAATCGTGTTGAAACCACTTTTTATACTTGATAAGAATTTATCATGTTGTAACAAATTTTCAACTCATTCACACAATATAAACCTTACAAATTGAAATACACGTTTTTTCAATTTTTCAAGTTCTGTCCGTTACAGCTCAATAATAAAATAATAATAAAAAAATCGTTACTAACCTTATTATTATTTCTCTCTCTACATATAATAATAATAAAAAAAATCACAAAACTATTCATCAATTTTTATTAATTTGATTTAACTCATCATTATCCATCCACATACACTCTTATTACCAAAAAAAAAAATATTATTGTTAAATAAGTTTTGGATAAATAAATATATTTTCTTAAAATGTTATATAAAAACATTTTCCATGGTGGTGAAAATAGAGAGATAGCAAAAAAAAAATATTTCTAGAGAGAGAAACCTCCTTTCTTCTTCCTTCTTCCTCCTCCTCCTCTCTCTTTCTTCATATATTCTTATTTTGCCTTCTCTTCTGATCACTGTTTTTTGGGTTGTTGCGATTTTCTCTCTCCTCTAATCTCCATTTTTCATTGAATTTTCAGCAATTTTTTCTTCACCATTTTTATTATTTTCTTCGAATTATCCATTTTCGTTTTCTCCTTTTTCGTGCTCCATGAACTCTTGTTGATTTCGCTGCAAGTTCTGAGCTCTGAATTTTTTGTGCTGAAATTTCAATTTATTTTGTTAATCTCTCTCTTAGACATTAATTGATCCGTGTTTAAAGAGGTTTAATGAATTAATTGCTTCATTGGGAGGTTTCATGATCATTAATTAAGTGGGGTTAATTGTTAAGAGAGATTATCGGAAGTTAGGGTTTCGAATTTGATTCGAAGAATTGCTGAAGAAAATTCGTCGCTTTTTTGTGAAGAATTTGGTGGAATGGAATGGTGGCGCTTCTGAAAAAGTAGGTGCTTCACTCTAACATTTCCATTGGAAATATAAAAAAAGTGAAATTGATTTTTGGTGATTTTTTAGATCTCTTACTTTATGCAATTTTTTGTGTTGTGGGAATAAAGGAAGAGAAATAAAAAAAGATTTTTTTTTTATTCTTCTCTTTTGGTGGAAGTTTATGATTCTCTGATTATTGTTAATGTTATAATTGTTATTATTATTTTCAGGAATTTGGGAGTATAAATTCGTAATTCTTTGGGTGTAAATTGTGCATTTGAAGAATCAAAGCATATGCTAAAGTTATAGTGGTTGATTTGATTGTATAGTTTGGTTTGTAATTGTTAGGGTTGAATTTGATTTGAATTCATAAATTCATAGTTTGGAATTTGATTAGAAAGTAAAAATAGAGGGTCATTTTGTAACATTAGCAGTGACGGATCCCTCAATTGAATATAGAGGGTGTGATTGTGTAGCTGGTCTGGAGTGCTTACTAAATATAATCAGGGCCCTGAGAATGGGGTCCTGCTTATCTGCGGAAAGCAGGAGCCCTCTCCCCGGTTCTCCGTCCGCGGGTTTAGGGGTTAGGAGGAAGAAGAATGCCAAGAAACGATTCGGGTCTCGGGGTAATTCCTTTGATCATAGGAAGGATGAGTACCTGTGCAAGATCCCGGGCCGGTTGTTCTTTAATGGTTCCACCGAGGTTGCCTCTTTGTTTACTCAGCAGGGGAAGAAGGGAACCAACCAGGATGCTATGATTGTTTGGGAGGTGAGGTTTTTAATCCAATTTTGTTTATGTTTATGTTTATGCATCTTTTTGTTTTGCTAAAATTTGATGTTATGAGATGTTGATTGTGATAACTATTGATTAATTGTTTCTGATTTACTGTAAAATTTGATTTTGATGGGTGAAAGTTAATTTATGCCTTTATGGATAAGTAGATTGTGTACGTAGTAATGAAATTAGAAGTGGGATAAGAATGTATGATTGGTTGTTTCGAAATCCGAGCTGTAGACATCTGGAATGACCATTTGTGTTTGGCTTCTTATAATTTGCTCATTAACTTTCATCACCTGGCATAATTAGCTCTTTGCTATGGCCCTCTCCAATTTTTTAAAACTAATTAATTTTTAGGCCTTGTTCTTGTTCAAATGGGTTTATTAAAATAAATTTATCATTATTCTGGTTGAAACATCACCTTCTCTATTTAAGCTTTATATTGTGTTTGAGTAATGATTTTATCATTATCTATAGTTTAGTATGCATTCCTTTTTGTATTCATTTAGTATTTTTTTGTATTATCCTATAATTCCTTGTCCAATTTTGTTTTCTCAGCTAGTTTCTTTCTTATCCAGTTTTTCCTCAATAATAGATAAGAAATAACTATATTCATCCTTATCCAACATGCATTTTAATATAGGTAATCTGCTATATCCGTTTGCCACTGAAACTCTAATATACATAATATTTCATTTTAGACCATGATTATTGCCACTGAAACTCGGCTACTAATTGCATACTAAGTAGAATTGACTTGTATGATTGGTAGTTTGACTGTGATGTGACATCCTGAATTGATTTGCATCTGACTAGATGTCTGAACCAACATTCTATTTTTCTATACTCGTATAGTCATATGTCTCTGTCTCCTTTGCACACAGTCTTTCCAAGTGTATTTCAATTTCATCTTCTTCTATGTCATAATGTGAAAGGAGATTCTTTTGAGATATTGTCTCTTTCACTCCAGACCTAGAGCTATTCTGTATGTGTTTGAGAATTGATGATGTTCCTGTAAAGTTAACGAGCTATCTTTGCTAATTACTTAATATTATCCTTATTTGCAGAACTTTTGCTCAAGAAATGATACTATTTTTTGTGGGGTTTTTGATGGACATGGACCATATGGCCATATGGTTGCTAGGAAAGTAAGGGATTCCCTTCCTCAGAAGTTACATGCTCAGTGGGAAGTGAATGCAAAAAGTGAAGAAGTTCTCAGAGAGATCAGTCTTAACTCTAGCAGCATGAATTCAGAAGATACTTCATTTATATCTGCTGATGAAGATTCCAGGGTCTCTGTTGATCTTGAAGAAACAGAGAAAGACCCAGAAATTTACCAGATCCTGAAAGAATCATTTCTAAAAGCTTTCAGAATCATGGACCGGGAATTAAGAGTACACACAAGTGTTGATTGCTTTTGTAGTGGAACTACAGCAGTGACATTTATAAAGCAGGTTTGTGGACAAAATTTTATTTGATACTTGTAGGATTCTTTATATAAATAAGTTGCTTAAGCAATTGACTATGATTAGGGGCAAGACCTTGTTATTGGAAATGTTGGTGACTCGAGAGCGGTGCTAGGGACCAGAGATGTTGACAATACTCTAGTTGCTGTGCAGTTGACTGTGGATCTTAAACCAAATCTGCCAGGTTTGTTTCTCCTTCATGACTCATTTTTTTTTAAAAAAATAATGCCTGCCTGTATGCTATGCCTATAATTTTGATTTAAGAAAGCATGCATCTCAATTCAGAAGCAGTAGCATGTGCTCTTTCACTGCTGTTTGTTTCTGTATATCTTAGCAACAAAACACATGCTTTATCAATTAAACGCTTGCATTGTTCATGATGTTCTTTATTCCTAAGAGATTCTTCAGTTGCTGTTATTTTGTTTGATATGGATCAATTTGAACTTCGCTACTTCTTTCTTTCACTATCTAGTCCATGAGATATGTGATAACTCTGATAAGTAATTTCTGTTGTTGAGTCCTGGTGGACCGGTGAACTGTCTCAAGATAAATGCTTTTTGATACGGTTTTTAATTTAATGTTTCGTTAGAAATGTTAATTTGTACCTTGATTTTGGTATTGTTTTCTGAATAGCTTAATGCTATGTGGCACAGTTTCTTTTTTTGTGTAACTTTGTTATCTTGGATGGATGCTATCGCTTTCTAAATAGTGTAAATGTCTAGGATGTATGCTTTTGTTTTATCTCTCCCTCTCTTTTTATTGATGTAATAAATGGGTTTTCAGCTTAGGAATGCTGTGAATTATTGAAATGGGTTGACTACTTGACTTCAGTGTTAATGCACATGTGGATGAGTTGATTTCGTTCTAATAAACCATATGGAGTATAAATATTTTACGATATCTTCAACATAGTGAACATGGCTTTTACCTATGATGGATTTGGTCAGGCAGTTGTTGAGATAGTGTGGTGATTTTTTGTGGTCCAGAAACCAGAATAGTAATTCTTGCTGATTTATTTTTCTGCTTTCTCTTTGACGATGCCTATTTTTAATATTATCTACCCTTGAAATCATTCTTTCAGTTAAGCATTTGTTTTATATCAGTCACATTTTTATATAGCTATTTATTAGCTATGGAGTATTTGATCAACAAAATCCACCGGTGGAGCCACTGACACTTGTCAGTTAAAGTTTGTCATGCGACACTTGGAGTTTTTAAGAATAAATTGTGGAACCCAGTACGCAATCTTAAGCTGTTATAGAACACAAACAATTTTTTGGTGTTTTGGCAAATACCTTAGTGTTTTCTGAGCTGATGCTTTGCATTAGATGGTTCTCTACATGGTTGTACTACCCTGATGCTGATGCTTTGCTCCCCATTTAGAAGACAATAATACAAGTAGTGTTTTTTCAGTGATGGTTTCGATGAACATGTCTAGTGGAGCGAGTTGCTTGTGTGCATTAGGTGTTCTATTAACGATGCACCTGTTTAGGAATAGTTTTTTGAAAAAAAAAATGCCAAGAGAACTGGATAGAAGTCTAGGAGCTGCAGTACCTCAAATCATCAGACCAATTAGGACCATGTATTTAATTAGTTTATTGCAAATCATTGATATTTGAATTTGAAAGTAGCTTGTATCTGGTATATTACTTGTACAGCTTTAAGCAGTATAGAGACTGCAAAGGAGCCTTCTTTATGCATTTTTGTGTAGGATGACACCGGGTGATAATTTAGTTGCCATTTGCCTTATAATTTGGCAATAACAAAGAGGGAGAGGGGGGAGGAGCCTGTGTGATGTGGCTCCAATTTAAGATAGGATATGCATGTGTTTTGGACATTGCAGACGGCCAAACATGATTGTTTCCTAGTTTCTCTGGCTTTTGTCGTGGAAGTCTTTCACTATAGGCTTACTGTGCCTTTGAAATTTAGCGTATTGCAGCATTTCTTGAAGTTTTTGTTGTTCATCATGTATTTGTTTTTCTTCATTTCAGCGGAAGCAGAGAGAATTAAGAAGTGTAGAGGTCGTGTTTTTGCACTTCAAGATGAACCTGATGTTGCCCGGGTTTGGCTGCCAAACAATGATTCACCGGGCCTTGCCATGGCACGAGCATTTGGAGACTTCTGCCTAAAGGATTTTGGCCTTATAGCGGTGCCAGACATATCATATAGGCGCCTCACTGAGAAGGATGAATTCATTATTTTGGCTACTGATGGGGTATGACTTATGTTCAATGCCAACCACTTTTCTTTTTATTCCTTTGTCTCTAACCTTTTATTAATTATACACCATATTGCAACTCCTGACAGATTTGGGATGTCCTCTCGAACAAAGAAGTGGTTGACATTGTAGCAGGAGCCCCTTCACGATCCACTGCTGCTAGAGCTCTGGTTGAAACAGCCGTCCGAGGATGGAAAATGAGATACCCGACTTCTAAGACAGATGATTGTGCTGTGGTTTGTCTTTTCCTTGACTCAAACACAGACAACATATCTTCTGCTTTTGCTTCCAAAGAGAAAGATCATCCAATTTCAGCAGAACCAGCTCAAGCTGGGGCTGATAAAGAGCATGCCAATGGCCCAACCACTGTTGATCAGCAAACTAGCGAGGTCGATGAAAAGGTTGCTACAGAGGATGACATGCTCTTGGATGACTATTCAGCCTTAGACGGTGTTACCCGGGTGAATACCCTGTTGAACCTGCCGAGGTTCACACCAGGGAAAGTAGGATAAGAAAACTTTGAGACGAAGGCTCTGAACAATGTAAGAGTAGGAGTGTCAGCTTGGCTGTAAACTTTTTATTTTTCTTCTCTTGCTCTTTTATTGTCGTCCTGTAATTTTTTATAGTTACTCAGTTACTATATCTATCTACAGAAGTTGTAATTTGAACAGGATAGACTTGCCCAGTAATATTAGGGTCCTGGGAAGTAATCCTCTATAGCTGTAGTCGGTTAGCCTTAAATTTTGTAAAATCATTAAAAAAAAATAAAAAATATTGTAATTTGTTGATTATATTTTGCCCTTCTGATATACTGTACAACCTGGTTTGATGTGATAATTGTTGCATATTGCAGCAAGCGATAAATGATTATGTGATGTGTGATGAGTTCGTGTTGTGAGGAGTTTTCTTCTAGACTTGTGTTGTGTAACCAGTGAATATCTTCTTGACATACGAGTTCTTGTTATATTTATCTTAAAATTGATCTCTAAACACAATTATTTTTCTAGTTTCGCCATTGTAATAGAGCAACACATGATTTTCATTCAAGTAAGAAATTTAAACTGTACCAACATTCTTTGGCACAATCTCAGGATACATCTTTGTATTTATACAAAGTGAAGTTTTGCAGCTATATCATTGAAACACAAATCCTAAAATCTTTGTTTCTTTTCATATTCTTTTTACCAAATTTAAAGTCTGTAGTTTTTGATGGTTTCCATCAAATAGACTTTCCTTCCAACCAACGGCTAAAAAAATCTAATGCCTCCCTTGGCTTGTACTCTGGAACCGTGTGTCCTGCTCCCTGCACCCATGCACAATTTGGACAAGAGAAATACAATTTGTCACAAAAACGACATTTCGAAGTGTAAATTAAGATATACTTCAATGGAAATTAGTCAATCTTCAACCATGTACGGAGTATAAGACAATAGATCGCGACTAACCTTAATGGTGATAAAGGTGAGATTGTGCTCGTATGCTTGTACATACCTGTAATGATATACATACACGAAAGAAATGAACATAAATTCTAAAGAAGCCATATTTACTGCTGGAAAAATACATCAATTCGACTTAAAGTGATTGATAACATAGAAATATATGAAAATTTACCCTGCTACTTGATTATTAGACGTCCAAGGTCTCCATTCATCCAAAATTTGATACCCTAGTGAACTAGTCCATGCTTGTGTGCCGGTGTAAGGAACACACAAATCATGATCTCCACTGTAAAAAGTAAAACAAATTAAAGTTGTTAACCAATCTATAGCCTTTGATAATCCAAATCATAATTAAATCAAGAAGAACCCATCTCATTTACCTATATATTAGTGCTCTGTAACCTTGGGTAGTGAGGTTTCGGTGGTACTTAATCATGCTTCCAGCGTCATGATTAAACACTAATGACATGCATAATGACCAAGAACCTATCTCATTTACCTATAAACACCATCATAAAATTTCATTATTAAGGTTACCTAATTAGAAAAAGTTGTAATCTAATAAATTGGAAATAAACTTTGTAAGAAAGACATTTTAACATCAACAAAATAACAATCATACCGATTTTGCATGGATCGCCTTCCTAACTGATTCATTGTTTAGCCAAGCAGCAGCAACTTCATCACTCTGCATAGTAATTTTTTTCATCACATTATTATAAGCTGTACTGTCAAAAAGTAGCTCATTAAGGTTATAAGTTGGTTATTACGAAGTATGTACTCGTAGTACAACCTACATAACATGTTACATGTGTACAACATTAGATTCGTGACAAGAAAATAGGGTCTTACAGTGCAAGGAACAGAAACTCGACGATCAGTTTGTAAGGAGTTAAGCTCGGGCCATGAAGGAACAAGGCCATCTTTGACAAGCATTTGGTAAGGCCAAGCACGGCCGAACATTCTTTTCCTTACAGGATGTAGTTTGTCTGTCACACCTAGTTGTTTGAAGCTGTTAGGCAAGCTCAAATTCTGTGTGTGCTCATTTCCTGGGTTATGGTAGCATGGCTCAAGAATATCATAGATATTTAAACCTTGTATAGCCTGCAATTTCAATTGGAATGATTTTATTTGCAAATTAATTAATTAATATGTATGGAAAAATACATTTTTTTTTTTTTTACAGAATTATACCTTATATAACTTGTCTCTGTAACCCTGGCACTCAGGAACGCCGTCACTCTCTATGTCCAATCCACAACTGTTTGTGAACTCCTGAAATAATGCATAACATAAACCATTTTACTTGCATTACGAAGTAATTATTAAAACGTTTTGATTTTTGCATCATTCTACTCCGTAATCTCATCGGATGTTACCATAGTGATTTAATATAATGCTACTCAAAGGAGGCAAAAGTAGTTAAGTTAGCTACCATTTTACAGTTTACTTTCCTCTTAATTTATTGTGTTTGGGCCTGCTTAAGTCTTGGTCCAATTACTAGTACATTGACAAAACATATCCTACCTTAACTTAATCAAGCTTATTTCACTAGTAATTTACTAATTCTCTAGACCTCCTCTCTTTCGAAATGACATTAAAGACTTGACTGTTGTATAAACGATACAAGGAATGTGAATACCTCTAAAGTGTTTAACTCTCTTTTCTTTTATAAGCCTTCAAACTAATTTGAAAGGGTAGCGTTCGTCTACACTAATTAAAACATCGAGCTAAGATTATCCCCCATATACCCCTCGTAGATTTCAACACACAAATTCCTATGCATGATGAGGCAACATCATCAGTAGGCAGTTCAGCAGTTTGTTAAATTGTACAATATGAAGTAAATGCAATTGACATCATATTAGTACCAGTACTCCTATTTTCTTTATATTTTTTCATATTTCTTTTTCTTGATAAATTGTAAAAATCTTTATTTTGTACCGACTAAAAGAGAAGTCAATTTCAAGATATCATGCTTATCAACTAATTTTGGACTTTTATCTAACAACTTGGTAGTGGGCCAAAACCTCTCTGCAATTGAGGCCAATGTCATCAAAATAAAGCTTAAACTAATTCAGTTTTTTGAGGTCAGTGCGAAAGTGAAAGTTGTCAGCAATTTCTATAAGAATTTTTTGGGGGTTTGTAGCAATTCTGCCCTTGTGGGTCAATTGAGCACAATCAACCATTCTTTCATACTCTCTTTTTTAGATTTGTGTATCTCTTTATAACCTTTTTCTACCCCTTTATAGATCCATCAACTTTGCATTATCAGACACCCGAATATGGATAGGACACCCCCGACCTTTCATATATAGGCAAAAATAATGAAATTTTAGTACAATATAGTCGAGTTTAACACTTGAAAACATATCCAAGTCTGACTAGTATAAGTTATATTTGAAAAACTACATACACTACTAAGATTTGAAAAATTACATGATTTCAAAAATATATTTAACCTCGTCTAATTTGATCCAATACAGAGTTTATATAACTAATGATTAATAATTTTTACAAATTAATTAGCAACAAAAATCAATAATGAAATTAAAAAAGGAACTAAAAGCAATACTCGCATGTTTAATATTATTATATGTTTTGGCTTATCAATGATTATGGTCTACCAAATTTGACTATCATTTTCAATAAGTCACTCAAGTTCGATCTAAAGGAGTACAAATTGGCAAAACTACTCATATAACATGTCAACTTTAAAAGTCTTAACAAATTTAATCATACATCAAAACTATTCATATTAAATTGACATAGTTTTGACATGCAATTAAAGTTTACCACCTAATTTTTCTAGCATGTACAGGAGGGTGTGGTCGTGTGGGTTGTAAATATTAGGTACATATTAGGCTTACCCTGTAAAGATCATCTGATATCAATGCCATCCCATGTGCAAATGGCAACAAAGCATTCCCATCATATTTTTGTTCTGCCGTTACACCGTTTCCTACCACATATCCCTGCATTTAAAAGCCGAATTAATCCTGATTAATGGTTACATTGATAACATAAATTGAACTAATACTGTGACAATTAAATTTGGACAGATAATGTTGTAGTGCAAAATATAATAGGGCACTTCTCGGCCATGAATGTGAATTTGTGAGTGAGATCAATGTCACCCACCTGGAAGTGGTGTAGTACAAAAATTAAAATAGTTACATTCATAATGTAAAATGAATTAATATCGTGACAACTGAATCTAGAAAACAGATGTATTATAAATTACTATATTGATTAGGCCACTTCTTGGTGATAATTATGATTGAGATTAATATCAACCACTTGGAATTGAAGTGGTGTTAGTCACAAAATGATGATATGACAATTTTATTACCTTGAAATTGATAGTGGGATTAACTTTAGCTTTAAGCCCTGCAATAATTAAAGAGATAAAATTGAATCATATGCGGTAGAAATTGATAAAATAGTGATTTGAATAAAGATTTTAATGACAAGTAAGAATAATGAGAAACTTCTTAATGATCAATCAATCAATCAATCAATCAAAGCCTTAATCCCAAAAGTGGGGTCGGCTAACATGAACCAAATTTGATTATTCCGTGTAGTCATCAACATAAATCTTTCTCCTCCATCCCTTACGATCCAAAACTTCATCCTCACGTAAATCCATGCACTTCATATCCTTCCTCACTCCTTCCAACCAAGTCATCTTTGGTCTCCCTCTTCCTCGTTTAATCCCTCCATGGTCCCACTCTTCCACTCTTCGCACCGGTGCACCCTCGGGTCTCCGTCTTACATGTCCAAACCAACGCAGACGATTTTCCCTTAATTTATCTACAATGCCCGCCACACCTACTTTCTTGCGAATAACCTCATTTCTGATTCTATCTCTTAAAGTGTTTCCACACATCCACCTTAACATGCGCATTTCCGTAACCTCCATCTTTTTAATATGCTCTTTCTTAGAAGCCCAACATTCTGTACCATAGAGCAACACTGGTCTTATGGCAGTCCTGTAGAATTTTCCCTTCAACTTTAAGGGAATGCTGCGGTCGCATAACACTCCCGTGGCCGCTCTCCATTTAAGCCACCCTGACTTAATCCTGTGGGTCACGTCTTGATCAATGTCACCATTCTTCTGGATGATCGACCCTAGGTACTTAAAACATTCACTCATGGTCAAATCCTTTCCATCCAAACTCACCACTTCATTGCTTGTCCCCCTCTGAGTGCCAAAACGACATACCAAATATTCAGTCTTACTCCGACTTAGCTTAAACCCTCTAGATTCCAACCTTTGCCTCCATTGCTCCAACTTGACATTAACCCCATCCTTAGTCTCATCCACCAAAACGATATCATCTGCGAACAACATACACCATGGAACCTCATCTTGAATTGGTCTAGTTACTTCATCTAGAACCGTTGCAAAAAGAAAAGGGCTTAATGCAGACCCTTGATGCAATCCGATTGTAATAGGGAAATCTTTTGTCAACCCTCCGCATGTCCTCACATTTGTTGACACATCCCGATACATATCCTTAACTAGGTCTACATACCTTCGTGGGATACCTTTCTTCAACATTGCCCACCAAAGTATCTCTCTTGGCACCTTGTCATATGCCTTCTCTAAATCAATAAAGACCATATGAAGATCTTTCTTCTTTACCCTATAAAACTCCATCATTTGTCTTATCAAATGGATTGCCTCCATAGTAGATCTCCCAGGCATAAAACCAAATTGGTTATCTGAAATGCTTGTGCATGCCCTCAACCTTTGTTCAATCACCCTTTCCCACAACTTCATAGTATGGCTCATAAGCTTAATTCCTCGATAGTTAGAACAATCTTGAGCGTCTCCTTTGTTTTTATAAACCGGGACCAAGGTGCTCTTCCTCCAATCTTGTGGGATCCTTGTAGCCGTCCATATCTTGTTGAAAAGGTTTGTTAACCAATCAATACCAATCTTACCCAAACACCTCCACACCTCTATCGGTACCCCATCAGGGCCAACCGCCTTCTTAGGTTTCATCTTCCTCAGTGCAATCTCCACCTCTACTCTCCTAATCCTTCGCACATACTCCATGTTGATTTCTTCATCACTCATAGAGGTATCTCCTATCACAACTCCATTACTTCCATTAAATAATTCATCGAAGTACCCCTTCCACCTGTCCTTGATGCCCTCCTCTTGCACTAGGACCATTTGGTTCTTATCTTTGACACACTTCACCATGCCAATATCCTTCCTTGCCTCTTGTCTTCTCTTTGCCATCTTATAAATGATCCTTTCTCCCTCCTTGGAATCAAGCTTTTCATAAACCTCCTGATATGCCTTTTCTTTTGCTTGGCGAACAGCTGCCTTTGCCTTACTCTTAGCCTCCTTATACGCTGCAAAGGTTTCATCACTCCTACATTTTCCTAAGGCTTGATAGCATTCCCTTTTTTGCTTAATTACTGCTTTCACCTCTTCATTCCACCACGAAGTATCTCTCTGTACCGAAGTTCTTCCCCTTACTTCCCCTAAGACCTCTTTGGCCACTCTTAGGAAACAGTTCTTCATTCGTAACCAAGTCATGTCCGGATCCACCTCTCCATCCCAATCCGCTTCTTCAATTACCTTTTCTGTAAAAACCTTAGCTTTTGCATCCCTTAGGGTCCACCATCTTATCCTTGGTTCTTCTTGTCTAACTTTTTTCTTCGCCTTCTCTTTCAGACGAATAGTCATTACCAATAGCCGGTGTTGGGTGACCACACTCTCCCCTGGGATAACCTTACAGTTTATGCAACTTTGTCTATCTATGCTCCTTGTGAGCAGGAAGTCTATTTGAGTTGCATTTGCTCCATTCCGAAAAGTTATCAAGTGTGAATCCCTCTTCTTAAACCAAGTATTAGCCAAAATTAAATCATATGATTGGGCAAAATCCATAATAGCTTCACCACCGGCGTCCCTCTGCCCATACCCAAAGCCTCCATGGACACTCTCATAGCCATCTCGGCTCGCCCCAACGTGCCCATTTAGATCCCCTCCAATATATAACTTCTCTGAGTGGTGGACACCCTGCACCACCTCGTCTAGGTCCTCCCAAAATTGTTGTTTCTCTTCTGCATCTAAACCCACTTGGGGAGCATAAGCACTGATAACATTCACAATCTCCTTGCCACATAGCAACTTCAGCCTTATCAACCTATCGTTCTTCCGATAGACCTCGATCACCTCTTTTGCCAACCTCTCATCGAGAACCACACCAACTCCGTTCCTAGCTCCACCATTCCTTGTTCTGTGGCTCGTTTCTTGCCCAACATACCATACCTTATACCCCAAAACCAAGCCTCGAGCTCCTTCTCCTGTCCATCTTGTCTCTTGGAGGCACATGATGTTCACGCGTCGTCTTTTCATTACTTCTACCAATTCTGCTGATTTTCCCGTAAGAGACCCCACATTCCAAGAACCAATCCGCAAACTAAATTCTTTTCTCCCACGCTCCCTCCTGATCCCAACTCCAAGCCCTTGATTATTTGACACCACAATTGGGCAATATGGCGCGTCGCTTCTGGGCGACGACCTAGCAACCCTTACATACTTATCACTGCACCCGGGTCTGGGAAGTGCAGCGCGTCGCTCAGTAGGGAACGCCCCAATGGCACGCCCTTGCTCATTTGACACCACACTCGGGCAATGTGGCGCGTCGCTTCTGGGCGACGACCTAGCAACCCTTGCATACTTATCACTACACCCGGGTCTAGGAAGTGCAGCGCGTCGCTGAGTAGGGAACGCCCCCACGAAAATATCTGTTTGGCTCATGTCATGGGATGTGACGAAGTTTTATACTGGCTGTCACTGGCCTACCGTAACCCTCCTCCTTTATCCAGGCTTGGGACTGGCAGCGGGAAACCCACTGGCGGAGTTGCTATTATTATCAATGATGATCAATGATAATTAGTACGACTAATCAAAAAATAAATAATTGCTATTATTATTCATCATTTACCTTCTACTATTTCGGATGCAAGGGTTGGAACATAGATTCCACCGTATGATTCCCCAGCTACGTAAAAATGATTTTTACTGAATTCCGGAAATTGCTCAAACCACTGAAATTAATTGTATAAATAAGGTATTAAAATCATCGTGACAACTATTTCCAAACAACACACAGTTAGTCAAGCTGATTATGTACTTATAAAAGTTACAAAGTTTATTTTAATATAATCACGTTACCTTTAAGAGAAAAGTATGAGTATCACGGGCTGTTTGTACGTCACCAGTTTGGTACTTGGTTTGATTTTCGGAATATGACAATCCAACTCCCGTTGGAGAATCCAAATAAATAATGCTCGCTACCTATAAAAAAAATAAAATTATGTCATATAACAATTAAACCATAATTTTAAATAAAGGTACACGTACAATAGCTAACGTTGGTCAATTAGTTTTAAATTATCTAAACAATATTGTCCATCAAATAAAAGTTAAAAGTTAATAACTCTAGTTTATTTTCCACCGAGTACTATTTTTGATGCATTAGGAGTTTCGATCCCTTGCTAAGAAGATCTCCTAACAATTTATTTACGATTATATGAGTATTTAATTTCATCACATTTATAGGAGAACATGCCTAGAATCAATTAAAATCATACTCCGTAGTACGAAGTATAATATAGTATAATATAGACAGTATAGTTAATATTTAGTACCTTGGACCAACTATATGGATTGGGATGCAACAAAGGAAGGCTGTTCTTGGTTTTACCAGCCTGAAAATTAAATGGTCCTGCAAAAACAAAAATTCAGAACAGAAAATGACATTACTATTCCCTGCAAAAAAATCTACATATACAAAACTATACCTCCTAGCTAGTTTATATAATAAAATTAATACTCGTAATAATAATAAAAAGGAACAGAGGGAGTAATAAATTACCGTGTTCATAAACAAACCCGTCAAAGCTCGAACATCCGGGACCACCATTTAACCATAATACAACAGCATCCTTGTCTGGATTTCTTTCTGATTCCACGAAATAATAGAATAGATTCTTTGGTGGTGATGTTTTATTATTTTGACGTCCGTCTAATGTGATGTACCTTAATTTGTATACAAGGAAACACAATTATGCTAAAATCGATGGAAGTTGTCGATTTCGAGTATAAATTATTACGTACGTAGTAAGTTGGTTTAGATGCAATTATATACATTATCTTAGATAATAATAATAATAAAAAAAAAAACTCGTTTTATTTGATTAATGGTAATTTTCTTTCCCGTCAAGGTAAGATAAAATTCGAAATTTAAATCAGGAGAATGCGATAAGTTGGTGACTTAACCTCGACTACTAAATTATTATTTTAAATTGAATTTGGAGTGTAACGAGTGTTTGATGCACACTTGTCTCCCCAATAACATGTATTATTACTTATTATTAACCATTAATCAAACAAATACAAGAGACTAGGTAGTTATTGAAAAATTACGGTAGTTACGAAAAAAGAACACTAAAATTTTGTATTTTAACATTTTATAATGTCACTAAAAATACAATACAATGAATTATTCAACTACTCCCTCCGTCCCCGAAAGAACGATCCAATTGGGTTGATTATGCGGGTATTAAGAAAGTTAAATAAAAAGAAGTAAAAGTATATTGAAAAGATAAATTTACGTGATTTTTGTAAAAAAAATAGAGAGAGAAAGTAATAAAATTACATGGAAAATCAAATTTTTATATGAGGAAGCTAATTTTGCACAAATATTGTTACAAATTGGTAGGTGTTTTAATGCAAATGGGTCATTCTTTTTGGGACTAAAATTAGGTCAAATGGATCGTTCTCCCGGGGCGGAGGGAGTATATAATAAAACTCTAAAAACACAAGAAAGTTTTATATAAGCCGATATTGATTATATCTCAAATCTATAGCACTTTTTCGATGATTTATAAAAAACGCTAAAACTGTTCGATGTACAATAAATAGATATATAGAACAAGAATTACATGAAATCGAAGAAAAGAGACATACATACAACATACACATACCCTGAGTAATGCTTAGAAGGGAAAGTGGCAGAAAATCCAGGAAGTTGAGTAATGAGAGAATTAGGAGGAGCAGCTTCAGTAATAATGATAAATTTACCATAATTAGAAACTATGGTAATTAGAATAACCATGCAAAATAGTACAAGTATTTTCATGGCTTTAATTTCTAAGGAGAAAGAATGTTAGAGAGAGAAAGAGAAGTTCGACGAAAACGAGGAGTTTAAAGGAAGAGCTAAATACTTGGATTTTTAATGAGTTGCATAAGATAGTGACAAAATGCCAAAGGGTGTGACCGTATTGTATTAAAGTTGGCAAGAATTTAGTTTTTTGTTGATTAAATTAAAATTAAAATTATATTAAGAAATTAGGAGAATTTTTTTAAAAGAAAAAGACTAAAACTGTCCATTTTATAGGGAGGAATATTCTAATGGAAAGCTGTGGAATGAGATAAAGTGCATTTAAAATAAAATTTGAAAAAAATGAGGTAAAGTGCATGCAAAGCACACATTTCTTGACCCTTGATTTGTTTTGCATACATTATTCGTCAAATAGTCATATGATTTTTTTCAATCCAACGGTTCAAATTCCGATTTTCTTTTCCAATTTCTCTCTTAAATTTTGATTAATGTACTCTGTAATATAAATATGTATATTGATTGATAAACCATTAACAAATTTTTAAAAGAAGCATTATTAGCTCTATCAATTATTAGTTTAAGAAAGAAGAACTCCATAGAAGTGATAAGTAGTTGATGATATATACAAATGTATGAGCTCACACTACACATTGATTGATGAGAATTGGAGTAGACAATAATTTTGAATATGTATAAAATGTTTGTATGAGCCCTATAAGATTTATACATATAATATATTGTACTGTTGTAGTACACCTTAACGGAGTAGCATCGCTCTTATCATATATCATAACTTGAGATAAGTTTGCAAGAATTCTACATGTGGTAGTAGTGATGATACACCGGTGACTTTTTTTTTTTTTTTTTTTTTTTTTTTTTTTTTTTTTTTGAGATTACGTAATGCAAAAAAAATTGTACTTGTATAAATTTATTTAAAATGTTAATAATTAATAATTATACTTCAAAACTTCCTAATATCCTATATGTAAGATTAACTAGGCGTAAGAGTAAAACATTTGTGGACCAATTCAATCATCTAAATAAAATGATTGAAGACTGAGGAGCAAGTATTAATAGAATTAGAGAAGATTCCTCTTTTTTTTTTTTTTTTTTTTTTTTTTTTTTCCTTTCTTGGGTTTCTGGTTTCTCTCTTTTTCTTCCACTATTTATGACCAAGTACTCAGTAAAACCGAAAATATTTCTGATTCCAGGATCACCCCTTGTCCTTTGCGTGGATGGTCAACACAGCAATACTCAATCATATAGTTCTTGAAATTTGTAGCATATAGTTCTTGAAATTTTCAGGATTACTTCATTTCTCCACCTATTTTTTAATTGGATCATCAATTTTATTAATGACAATTTTTTTTTTTTTTTTTTTATGGATTCAATTAAGAAGAACCATTTATATATGTTATAAAGAATGAAATGAATATTCATCTATCTATACTCTAATATGGGTATATACATTAAGTAAGATAAGTTTGTACTTATATCATATATATTTATATATATATTGGAGTTCAAATAAATATCAAAGGTTAATATAAACTATCGCGTAGTATTTTTTCAATAGTCTCGATAAATCTTGTTAATTTAAATTAAGTCGAAATAAAATCTATGAAACACGTCCACAATAAATCCACGAGTTACTCCAAGGTGCACCTAGGATGCATAAATATATGTAACCGTTTGGTATATGTCAAATAATGTGAGACACACCTCTTAAAAGTATTAATTTCAAAGATAAAGGCCACATCTTGACCTTGATGTGGTTGGTTACTACTATGTTGACCGTACGTATAGTATGAATTTTCTTTTTCTTGCAAGTTGGGGCAATCTCTCTTGAAACAAGAACCACAACATTTTCAATGAGTTTTTAGGTTTGTCTTTCTCTCTTGCTTCTCCTTGTTATTGGAACATTTTAGTACGTGATATTTAATTAAGGCGACGTTGCTTTGAATTTGTTTGTCTCACTTGTGACTTACCTTCGTTCTTCCGTGACATAGGCTGGAAACATCAGTTCCTAGCACTGTCAAAACGGTTTGACAGTTCGGTTTCGGTTCGGTTTGAAATCGGTTCGGCATTTAATCGGGTCGGTTTGGAATCGGTTTAATTGACTCACGGGTCGGTTTTGGTTCGGTTTAAATAGTTTTCGGTTCGATTCGGTTTCGGTTTATTCTTAAGCGGTTTTAATTCGGTTCGGGTTGTAAACAGTCCGGGTAGTAAACGGTTCGGTGCAGACGGGTTGCGGTTTGTTAACGGTGCGGTGTAAACGGTTTTTATCCCGGTTCAAACAGTTTGGGTTGGAAACGGTTTCGGGTTAGAAACAGTTCGGTTCTTTTTTGGTTCAGTTTATAACTGGTTCGGTTCTTTTTCGGTTCAGTTTTTAACTGGTTCGGTTCTTTTTCGGTTCAGTTTATAACTAGTTCGGTTCTTCGATTGTTTAACCACTTTAACGTTATTCATATCGGTTCCATTTCAAGTTTACTAAATTACGGTTCGGGTCGGTTTTCGGTTTCAAAAAATAAATTGTTTATCGAGTTGTTTGGATTCGGGCAGTTAAATGGTTTTGGTTTGAAATTTGATAGTACTTGCTAACCTTTTGCGTTCACAAGTTTTATATAAAGTCGCGAATCATTTCATATTCAGGCATCATATTATAAACAAATTCTCATTGATTTTATAAATACATATTATGTTCAATTTCAAGTTTAGTCATATTGATCTTACTAGTTTATTACGAAGTAGATTATAAGAGTTAGTGTATTAAACTATTAATGTATTATTGTTTTACAATTAGTTTATTATATGCTTCTTATTTAATCATTTATATACTACGCATAGTATCATAATCATGATTTGATGAGTTCTTGTGAAATGGAAATTTGTAATTTGGTAATTCGATACTTGATTAGTCAACAAGACTGTTAATTATGACTCGTTTATCATTATATATTTTCAATTTTTCATGAAATCATGAAGATATTACAAAGTGCTTTGATTTGTATAATGAAAGAAAACGCTAATGACTGATTAACAAGGTAATATTGATTAGTTCAATCGATCATATGTACACATTATTAACACATGGCATCTAACCATCTCATAGTTAAATATTCGTATCATCGTTATTCGTATGTATTAGTACAAAGTTATAGACTCGTTACTTCATTAGTGATCTTTTTAAATTTATCTATTTATACATTTCATTAATATAACGTTTTTATAATTTTTACGTGTATGAAAATAAAGATATACTAGTAGTTTAGTAGATGTTTTAATACGTGTCTTGGGCACTAATCCCGATCAAATGGAGCAAAAAAATACTAAAGATTTGAGGGAATAATATTTTTGTAGATGAATGTACAACACACAAGCACACACGGATCACCACTCTCAACCATAGATTAAAAAATCAATGGTTAGATGCTTTCTCCCACAACACACACGGATCACCACTCTCAACCATAGATTAAAAAAAATCAACGGTCCTCCTCATACTGGTGTTGAGATAGGGTAAAGCTTTTTTTATTTTTTGCTGTTGATAATTCCGCCTCATTCCTGATAACTCCCTCCTCTCATTTCAATCTATTGAGAGTACTCATCTCTTTCTCCCTCCTCCTTTTCTCTTTCCTTCTCATCCATTAATTTCCTTCATGTTTCTCTAAATTTCAATTACTGATATTTTCTCATAATTCAAGATCTATTGTCAAGGTGAGTTTGTATTTTTGTTTTTCCGTATTAAAGGGCTAATTTTCAAATTTTCGTTTTTCCTTAATGAAAATTTATTTTCTTATAATTGTATATAAATTTTGTTTTTTTTTTGAAAAACTTTGTTCGAATTTTCTTTTAGTTATGATAATTGAATTTTTTATTTAGTTTTCTTGTTAATAACGTGATATTAACAATGTTGCTGCTGAATATCGTGGTATTCTAGGTGAACTTGGAGTTAAACTTATTTTCTTCAAAATTTGTTTATGAGGTTTGAATCTTATGTGTTTTCGATTTTGTTTTGAGCTTTTTTGAAATCGATTTTTCTTTTTAATATTATTCCCTTTTTGTTATACATTTTTTTTAACTTTAGTTCTTTTATAGAGTTAGATCTAGTTTATAATTCTTTTTTTTTAAGCCAGATCTAGTTTATAATTAGTTTAGTTTATTTTCGATCACTTCGTTTTTTTTTAATTAATTTTCATTATTCTCTTTTTTTTCACTTCTTATGTGATAGTCAGATCTGAGATGTTGATGTATTTTATTTCTATTTTCATTATTCTCAATATCCTTTTTTAGTTCTTCAAAATTTTGTTCTGGTACTTTTTTTCGTTTTTAATATTTATTCTTTTGCTTTTCCTGCCAGTTCGTTATTATGCTCGTTTGTAAATTTATCTTTTTATTTCGTCGTTCGGTTGATTTTTTTTTTTTAATCTTTAATATCTGTTAGTATAATTTCTGATTTATATTACTATAGACTAATTTTGTTTTTTTTTTTTACTATGTCTATATTTGTTTTCTTTACAGGTAAAGATGTCTACAAGCTAAGTTTGGAGTGGAGAAATTTGTAATTGAAGATCTAGAAGATATCATTTACAATTTTTTTTTTTTTGCTTTGTGTATCATTATTGCTATTTGTATTATATTTGTAACACTTGAGATATACAAGTATGACATTTAAGAAATATTTTTGTATTTCGTAGGAGTATTTAATATTGCAAAAAAAATAAAAAAATAAGTAATATCGATAAACTTTTATAAATGTAAATGTAAAATGAAATAAGATTTTTTTTTTATTTTAAATGGGACTCGAGAGACCTGTTGAGCTTAATAAGCGGTCTCAAATTTTTTAAAAAAGAGACTGCCTATCTCTAGTACTTAGTCTTAGTTTTTCACAAAAAAGAGACCGCCTATCTTTAATAGGTGGTCTTAGTTTTCTGAATCTAGAGACCGCCTCTAGTCAAGCAGTCTCTTTCTCTTAGTTAGTGACCGCCGGTAAGATAGTCTCTTTGGCTAATTTGGACGGGTCTCTTTGGCTAATTTTGTAGTAGTGTTGCCTTGCTATTTTTAAAAAAATATTCTAAGATTTCTAATATTTAATCCATTTAATTATATCCCGTCAAAAAAAAAATCAAAAAAAAAATCCATTTAATTATATAAAATTTTTTGTAAACGGTTCGATTTAGAAGCGGTTTGGTTCATAAACGGTTCGGTTTATAACCAGTTCGGTTTACAATCAGTTCGGTTTTTAAATGGTTCGGTGCAAACGGGTAGCAGTTTGCTAACGGTTCGGTGTAAGCGGTTTTTTTGCCAGTTTAAACGGTTTCGGGTTGGAACCGGTTTCGGGTTAGATACGGTGCAGTTCTTTTTCGGTTCGGTTTTCATTCAGTTCGGTTTATATTCGGTTCGGTTTGTTAACGGGTTCGGTTCTTATACGGTTTAACATTATTCGGGTCAATTCGGTTTCGGGTTTACTAAAATACGGTTCGGGTCGGTTTTCGGTTTCAAAAAAATCGGTTTTTAATCGGTTCGGTTCTCATTTGGGTCGGTCGGTTTCGGACAGTTAAACGGTTTCGGTTTGAAATTTGACAGCACTATCAGTTCCTTATTTGCATTAGGTAGCTAAGCTAGTTACTCGACGATATTTCTTAATATTATATTTTATATCTGAAAAAAAATACTCTCTCTATTTCATAATGATGTTATGAAATCTTGATACTATTCATTAGATAGATGAGAGAATCTTCAATATAAGCCTATTATCGGCCACATATAAAGCCCCGTGATAACCTTGAGTCCAGGACGAGAGACAATTTTGTAATCAGCTAGATTGACGGTTAAGAGGAAGAGTAGATGGATCCAACTACCTATGCTAATTTAATGTAAAATTATGTATTATGACAAATATTGGCGGTCATTGAAAAACATAATTAACTAGGAAAATACTTTTTTTTTTTTAAAAAAAAAAAAAAAAGCTATGTAAAACTTATGAATGTAAGACTTAATTTAAATTCTCATCAAAATCATTAAATATTTGAAAGCAAGTATCTATTACAGAGTATTAGAGAATTCTTGTACATATAGACTTGGGTACAAGCTAAAGTTTATCCAATATGAGTAGTAATTTTTATTTTATTATTGAATAAAAAATACTCATCAAAATAAATGAGTAGAAAATAACTTTAATTAGGTGCACCATACACTTAAGTGTATATAAGAATTCGTTTTTCTGCAGTACCACACTACCACATAAGAACATGTTAATATCCTTTTACAATGTTGCAAGTTTTAAGAATAAGAATAAAAATTTCTGGTTTTCTTTAATGTAGTAATAATACCCAAAAGGTTCTTATCTAAAACAAGGATATCCAGTAGGATAGTAGTTCTGTAGGTGAACTTCAGAGTCGAGAGAAACAACCACTCAACAAATTTGATGATTCTATAATTGACCTTGCAATAATTTTGGAAAGCTTGTAGAAGCAAAGAATATACTCATTTATTTATTCCAAATAAAAGCTTCACTTCTCTTAAAATCTACTGAATTTTTCAATTGGATGAGATTGATTACCATTATCACCATTTATTTTATCTGTATTTAATTTTTATTAGCAAAACCCCTATAATTTCTCTTACTTTCCTAAAGATAATAAACTAAGCTACATTGTATATACATTATCTTATTTTGATTTTAATTTAATCCTAAAACTGTATATGACTTTTATTCAAAAAAGGAGAAAATGTAGTAAAATTATAATAACAATGATTTTATAAATGCATGCATGCGTAGTTTAGCTAAGATGGGAAATAACATGGATGCATCATGCATGCATGTAGTCATTAGACTAGCATAAAAAGGTTGCATAATATTTTATGTCGTGTTTATGCAACAAACCAAATTTATAATAATGTTGTTTGTTGTACTTTAATTATAAAGTTTTGTGTTTTTTCATCACCTACCTTTTGATGGAGCATCGAGCCTATCCCATTCTAAATTATTGCTATTGCATGCTTTTATTTGGCTCATATGAGTCAGAAATTGGTCATTATTTAAATAAGTGAAATAAAAAATTTAAATATCTTGTGTAGTAAAAAAAAAAAAAAAAAAGCTTATCCATCCACTATATTTGAATTAAGCTATTCGTTTGTTTTTCAAAATCTTTTGACTTTCATATCCCAATTTTTTTCAATTGAAATTTTAATTGCTTAGGATTTATGATTTTCTTTTTCTTTATACAATTATAGGGAAATGCTATTTACTCTAACATTAAAAAAAATAAAAATGTCAAATAATCAAAACATTATAGTATTACTTTTTTTTTAATGGAACATTATAGTATTAGGACCTGTTCTAACTTACTGAATTGGGCTAAACTGAACTGATTGGAGCTAAACTGAACTGAACTGAACTAAATAAAGTTGAAATGAATATTTTATGAGAGAAGGGAATTAAGAACTAAACTGAACTAATTTAAGCTATAATAAACTGAACTGAAATTAAATTGAATAGAATATACCCTTACTTTTACATAGATATCTTGACATTTGCATTAATTTTGAATTATAGATTAGTAAAAATCCAATTTTAATTATCTGTGCAAGACCACTATAAACTTTATAAAGTCAATCTTACTAAATGCCAAATTATCAATAATAATGTAGTTTGTTGTACTTTGTCCACAAATAAGATATGTCCCCACTCCTTTTAGCTAAGGATTAAGGACCCCCCTTACAACTTACCTTTTAAGTAATTAAAATTAAAGGGGTCGTCCCAAATTGGCACTCCCAATAATTCAATAAGGAATTAAGGACCACGTTATTATTTGTATAAAGTTTTTTGTTTTGTCATTGGTCACCTTTCTTTTTTAGGGGAGCATCTAGCCTATCTTGTTGCAATATTTGTAGGTATGATTCATAATTTCTTTATAGAATGTGTTCATGACCTAAAAATTGGCTAATATGAAACTTAGATTGTATAAATGGATGTCATGCACTCGTATGCATTATTTATGACCTTTATTGTGAGAATGTGAGTTATCTTCGTGTCATAATGTAAGATATTGTGTCATCTGCAATCCTATTTGTAATCCTACTAGTTAGTTTAGATGATATTTGGATGATGAGTCATTTTTCTTTGGCTTTAGTTCAGTTGTAATTTGGTAACATATGAACCTAATTTTGATTAATTTATTGGGATATCAATCAAATATCACTCACTTTTAGATGGGAATAATGTAAAATGGTGTCGAATTCGAGAATTACCCCCTAGTAGTATGTAGAATTCACAAAATTGGGAATAAAATCAATGATAGTTCTAGAGCTAGACAGAGTGGCAAAACCATCAAACAATAAACTTTACATCCACAACTTATGGCCCAAATATGTCATGGACCTTTTTCAAACTTTTTGAATCCTATTGTTTGGGGCTTGGCCCACATTTGAGGTTGAGAAATTAGGCTATCAAGATCTGGTGCTGCAGCCCAAAATAGCCTAAAAATTATTCATCAATTCACAACCAAAAAACGACATGAAAATTGGAACATTTTACAAATACATGACTAACATGAGTATTATTCCTAGAATTTTACTTAGGAGAGTGTTTACAATTATCCGTGTTGCCATGATTATAGGTCCTCAATTATACAAGATTATAAATGCTAATTTAATCTTCTTTTTTCCTTATGTATAAACATATATATAAGAAGAATTATTTCCGTAATTAATTATCGTCCTTGATCCTCAATTAAATGTTTATCAAGTAGTTAAAACTTCCCCCAGCACACCTTGATATTGACCTCTCACCCTCCAAATACCATATAATATATCATGGACTTCATATGAGCAAGTTGGAACTTGTTATGCCACAAAAATTAGTTATGACCTGGCGGATAGCCAAAGCCTTTCCACCACTTAGAATCCAAACCAACCCAACTCACCCCACCTTATCCTAAAAATAGAGCCAAAAATAATTAATCACAAAAATCACATACCCTAAAAAAAAAAAAAGTTAAGCAAACAAAAAACAAACTTGATCAACATTTTTTGAGGATGGATAGTAGAGATGACCACCCTTGCAACCACCACCACCATCAATTCAACCACATCCAAAGTCACGGCCTCCGGTACACCTTTTCCTACCTTCCCCGGCCACTACCAGTGTCGGAAAAATTTTCTCTCCACTCATCCTATCCATACCAATCGTCGAACAATTTCTCTACCACATGGTAAGCTGTTAACGCGTACAACATACCACTGCTAGCTAGTTTAGATGGTAAAATTCATTAGGATTTCTTTTAAAGCGTTACATTAAAATCTACTCGTATTAATTATAAGATTATATAATTGATCATTGGTATGATTATGGCAGTAACAAATGATCAAAGCAAGACAAAAGTGACCTCTAATTCAAGGGTTGGAAAATCAGAAGCAGATGAAATAGTGGATGGGATGGAATTTGGGGAACTATGCAATGAGTTTGAGTGCAAAAGTAGTCCATTGGTTGAATCAACTGCTAGACAACTTGTACGTGATATCTTAGAGCTTAGGGAAGGTAATCGTGCACTTGGCACTTTTGCTGTTTCTGTTAAATACAAGGTAACTACATTTTTATTTTTATTACTCGTATTTTATTTATTGTATTATACGAAGTATAAAGTTATTTAATCTGACTATTATATGCTAGATTCAATGATGATCATACAAAATATTGACTGTCATTTTTATATAAGATGTCTACTAGTTTAGTTAGTAAAGCGCTTATGAGTAGACCTACAATCAAGATCCGAGACCCATTTGCCTTCCTTTGTGACTCTCTATGAGCACCTCCCCTGCCTCGTGTCGAAAAAGGTGTGAGTACAGTGATGACCTCTTGATGCAAAATGCAGGATCCAGTTAGAAGCTTTACTGGACGAGAGAAGTACAAAAGACCACTTTGGATAACTGATGCACTAGACAATCCTAAAGTGGTAAAATTATTAAACTACTACCTAGCTAGTTTAATTCTGTTTCATATTAATATCAAATTTTTTATATAATTCTGTTATATTGTTGGTTGATCATAATATATAGACAGTGCAAGAAATGATGATGTTGTCAACAAGTGTGCTAAACATCAAATGGACTCTCAAAGGGAAGCCTAAGTCAATCTTGGCTAGCATAGGTGGAGATTTGATCATTAAGGTGACTTCTAAGTTCACCTTAAACCAGATTAGTGGCCAAGTAATCGAGCACGAGGAATCCTGGGATCTATCTGCATCATCACGTACAGCACAAGCATACTTCTGGGCATCACGCCGCCTCTATGCAACGAAAGAAGCTGGGAAGGATGTGGTGGATTCTGTTAAGGAACTCGGTAGCAAGGTTTCTGCCCCTAAGGAAAACATTGAGATATACCCTGATCCTTCTGGTGATCCCACCAAGGTAACTTCATTTCCTATATTATCGATTAAAACTTGTCCTTAATAATTTATCTACGATGTATATAAGTTGAAGATGACAAGACCTTAGCTGTTACAGTCTGTATTTTACTTGCTATCAACAATTAGACATTATTGGTCATAAATTGGTCATAGAAGGTAGAAATTGACGCGATACAATATAATGTAACTAATGGTAGAAGATTGATGCATGATTTTCTAGGGTTTTTTAGTTAATTGAAGCTTGACAATGTTTGTTTTTCATGTTACAGTTCTTTCAAAGGGATGACTCCTACCAAAGGGATTTGTACCAGATTGCATTATTCCTAGCACTTATTTACTTCGTTGTACAGTACTTGAGGAACACTTTGTAAAATTTACATGCTCGAATCGTTTATACTTTGTATGTCTTTTTTTTCGAGTAAAAGAAAATACGCAGTATATTACTATAAATAAGTATATAGCATATACTTGGTACTTATTTATTATGTATTTTCTATATTTCTAAATCGATTATAAATTACCATTTTTATATGTAAAATAAAGATTCAGAAATTGTTGCAAGTGCTAATACAGAAAGGTAAGCCCAAGGCCAGAAAGTGTGAAGGTAGCTGGAGCTTCCTCTTTGTCCACTCAGATCATAGGTATTCTTCGCCGCCATGAAAGCATGGAAAATAGAAGGCATTAGGAGAACGATGGTAAATCACATTATACATGTATGTAAAATTAATGAATTCGAATGAAAAATCAATTGATAACAGCTCCTTTGCAATATAAAAAAATTCCTAGAAAAAAATTAATGGATTTTTTAATGATCAATTGTGAAAAAAAGGTTAATTAGCACAAACAAAAACAATAAACTCCTCCCAGAAATTAAAGAGTTGGCTGAAGAAAGATCATGGGCGCCTACAGTATACACAGCTCCTGACTCTGAATCTTTTACTTTGATGCTCGACGAGCCTGTAATTCAGCAAGAAAACAGTTCAGACAGAGATACATTTATAAAGGTGACATTTGTATCGTTTTTAGAATTTTTCAGACAGCCTCGAAATTTTCGTATGAAATAATACGAATGGCTTTGAATAATTGGACCAAAATTATACAACTATTGGTCTGGAGTGAGACCGGTCTCATACAGATCTTTGCACAAAATGATACTCCTTATTTCTTTTTTCAAAATAAAAATCATTTGTGAGTTGAAGTGGGGGTTATGAAACTCACAATTGTATTCGGTCCATCCAATAGTTTGATTTACAAGGTCATAAAACACTACTTTGCCGGAGAGTACAATATCTGTAGCATAGCAACGAACCATTATTAGAAAAAGTAAAGAAGCTGTAAGAAAACAACCTTGTTTACAGGGGCAGAACTTGCAATATGATAATTAAACACTGATTTTAGAAATTGCTATGATATACAAGTATTATTATACCTCCCAAGATAGTAACATCTTTACCGTCTCTAGACTGTAATCCACTGTTCATCCAACCTACACACCACTTATTTTCCTGAAAAACAAAAATGAGCACATTTAATAACACAACTGATATGCAATGAGGTGTAAGATATAAACCTAAGTATTCTACATTTTAAAGTTTAGCACAAGCTTTGCATGATGAGTAGTACTACACACCATACAAAATAATGAAATATTACTTGCATTCTACAACAAGCCCCTTTTCCGAGATAAGAAAACATCCAAGGTACATATACTTACGCCTTCAGTGAGTGGAAAAAAATATTCATGGGGATGTACTGTCAAGGTGAGGGAATTTGCAAAACGGAAGATAACATTGGGGAATCCATCGTCAATTCTGGAACACAGGTGAAACAATTAGTTACTCAGAAAGTAAGTAAAGCTAAGAAAACTAAGAAGCATTTGGAAACAATTAGTTGTGTAAACAATGTAATAAACAAATCATAAACAGGTATTTACAACATGTGGAGAACTATTAGTCCACGGTTTTTTAAAATCAGAGTTTGACCACTATTTCCTCAACAAATATAATGGTCAAGACCTCAAAAATGTAGATGTCTTGCATTAACAAACAGAGGGAAATCAGTAATCAGAAATATTGATCTCAAGGAATCTTTGGCTTTGGCTGCAGCACTTCAATCTGCCTATAAGTATAATTTACTTTAAACTTGGAAAAAGAAAATCCCATATGACTATCTCATACTTAAATTAGGTACTACCTCCGTTAACTTTTAGTTGTAACTTTGGGGTATTATTTGTGAGATATAAAATATTCCAAAGTTGCAACTAAAAGTTAACGGAGGTAGTACATTGTTTGGAAGTTATTTTCTTCTATTACTTAGTTTAGACATAATTTAATCCTATTCAAGCTTGCACTATCATCTATCTTTGACTCCTTGTAGTGTATTCATCAAATTTCATCCGAACACACCCTTGTGACCTGGGTATCTTCCGGATTCAAAATAATAAGATGGAAATAAAATTTAAATTATGTTTTTCCTACCAAGACTTTTTACTCTGAAAGATAAAAAATGAATATAAAAGAGCACATAAAGAAACAAGTAGAGTCTCCAATTCAGAGAAACCCTATCATAAATTTCAAGCAAAATGAGACTTACTTTCCAGAATATTGAAAGCATTTGAATTGATCCTCTACAGTATGTAATTGTAGAGGCAAGGAAGGATATTGGCATGGTGAAGTGTGTCAAAGATAAGAACCAAATGGTCCTAGTGCAAGAGGAGGGCATCAAGGACAGGTGGAAGGGGTACTTCGATGAATTATTTAATGGAAGTAATGGAGTTGTGATAGGAGATACCTCTATGAGTGATGAAGAAATCAACATGGAGTATGTGCGAAGGATTAGGAGAGTAGAGGTGGAGATTGCACTGAGGAAGATGAAACCTAAGAAGGCGGTTGGCCCTGATGGGGTACCGATAGAGGTGTGGAGGTGTTTGGGTAAGATTGGTATTGATTGGTTAACAAACCTTTTCAACAAGATATGGACGGCTACAAGGATCCCACAAGATTGGAGGAAGAGCACCTTGGTCCCGGTTTATAAAAACAAAGGAGACGCTCAAGATTGTTCTAACTATCGAGGAATTAAGCTTATGAGCCATACTATGAAGTTGTGGGAAAGGGTGATTGAACAAAGGTTGAGGGCATGCACAAGCATTTCAGATAACCAATTTGGTTTTATGCCTGGGAGATCTACTATGGAGGCAATCCATTTGATAAGACAAATGATGGAGTTTTATAGGGTAAAGAAGAAAGATCTTCATATGGTCTTTATTGATTTAGAGAAGGCATATGACAAGGTGCCAAGAGAGATACTTTGGTGGGCAATGTTGAAGAAAGGTATCCCACGAAGGTATGTAGACCTAGTTAAGGATATGTATCGGGATGTGTCAACAAATGTGAGGACATGCGGAGGGTTGACAAAAGATTTCCCTATTACAATCGGATTGCATCAAGGGTCTGCATTAAGCCCTTTTCTTTTTGCAACGGTTCTAGATGAAGTAACTAGACCAATTCAAGATGAGGTTCCATGGTGTATGTTGTTCGCAGATGATATCGTTTTGGTGGATGAGACTAAGGATGGGGTTAATGTCAAGTTGGAGCAATGGAGGCAAAGGTTGGAATCTAGAGGGTTTAAGCTAAGTCGGAGTAAGACTGAATATTTGGTATGTCGTTTTGGCACTCAGAGGGGGACAAGCAATGAAGTGGTGAGTTTGGATGGAAAGGATTTGACCATGAGTGAATGTTTTAAGTACCTAGGGTCGATCATCCAGAAGAATGGTGACATTGATCAAGACGTGACCCACAGGATTAAGTCAGGGTGGCTTAAATGGAGAGCGGCCACGGGAGTGTTATGCGACCGCAGCATTCCCTTAAAGTTGAAGGGAAAATTCTACAGGACTGCCATAAGACCAGTGTTGCTCTATGGTACAGAATGTTGGGCTTCTAAGAAAGAGCATATTAAAAAGATGGAGGTTACGGAAATGCGCATGTTAAGGTGGATGTGTGGAAACACTTTAAGAGATAGAATCAGAAATGAGGTTATTCGCAAGAAAGTAGGTGTGGCGGGCATTGTAGATAAATTAAGGGAAAATCGTCTGCGTTGGTTTGGACATGTAAGACGGAGACCCGAGGGTGCACCGGTGCGAAGAGTGGAAGAGTGGGACCATGGAGGGATTAAACGAGGAAGAGGGAGACCAAAGATGACTTGGTTGGAAGGAGTGAGGAAGGATATGAAGTGCATGGATTTACGTGAGGATGAAGTTTTGGATCGTAAGGGATGGAGGAGAAAGATTTATGTTGATGACTACACGGAATAATCAAATTTGGTTCATGTTAGCCGACCCCACTTTTGGGATTAAGGCTTTGATTGATTGATTGATTGATTGCTGCTTGGCAAGAATCTGTGGAAAAACAAAAGAAAAAAAAAAAAAAAAAAGTCTTACATATTCAGCTTCCACAATAGCAAAATCCACCTTCCTATAGAATGGACATCAAGACAGAGCACCTACTGTGTTAACAATCTTGTCATAAACATCATCTGGGAGATACGCCAAAGTAGTACCACTGTCAATAATTGCTCCCCTATCGCTCCCAGTGGTATCGGTATCGAGTTTTACAACCTCGCCATCCACCTCTATACTTTTCATGACAACATTGTAATGTGCCCTAAGAGGGTAGTAGCAGTCTGATTACAACATACATAACAGGTCTCAATAAAAGCCTAATTAAACATGCAAACATGTATATTATTTTACCACAGAAGTGTAGTCAATCATGTTCACGTAGTCCTTCTAACTACATTATACATATTGAACTTGAGTAAAAACCTAAATAAATTTCCTCTATCCAGAATTAATACTCACTTATACCAGTGTTGGAATCTTAGAGTGATCCAAAGAAACTGTTACCCTATAATAGCAATGGAATATTATTGCCTTTCCTAAAATACCTCATGACGTCATGATGATAGACAGAGAAGAGTGTGGAAATGATTTAATTAATAGTGCCTGTAAGTAAGATAATGCAATTTCCTTGATTACCAGCAAAACTGGAAGGCTTTTTATAAAGAGTAAAAAATTTACACTGTAAAAGAATCATTTATTTTTAACAAGAACATAATATTTCAACCAAGAACCATTATTGCAAGAATTTAATCTGCAAACAATAAACTCAACTACCTCAAGTCCCCAATATCTTTCTCCATTACAGATATCATTGTCATGCAACATTCAAACAATACCTCAGGGATCATCCTCTCATAAGACCAAGTGATTCAAATCTAGCTTATAAAAAGAAGACTTAAAAAGGCCCTAACACAACAGAAAATAGAGATGGAAAGGAGGCAAAGTTTTTTAAGCAAGTAACACTTCAATCACATCCCATGCAAATTAAAAATAAGCATTAACACAACAAAGCCAATGAAATCACCACTTATAACCTATGTTACCCAGACTGTCCATTACATCTCAAGTATCCTTGTCAAATACTCAACACCCAGCATGAGTATGGACACTTCACAAGTAAATAATAACATAGATATGGAAAAATGAAGAAAAAAAACCCGAGTCAAACATTTACATGTGGACATGTACGAGCACCTTGGAGCAATATTATGCAAGTGATTCAAAAGCAAGTATAAAAATAAAATTTGACAACAATAGATAGCATGACATACTGGTTTGGAATTAATGGAGTATGATTCATCTTAGGCTCGATAACATGCCCAATGGAAAATATTCCACCACCCTTTTTATTGTCCAGGCAGTGAGAAAACATCTTCTGCACCTTTCCTGAAGCTGCGAGCTGTGACAGCACAGACGAGTTTGCTTGTCCAAAACCCATTATCCCATCAAGTGCTTCATCTGCTGTAATGAGCTGACCGGATTGTTTAGCACCACAACTGATAGAGACGATACAATATTCTCAGAAGAGCATCATTTGTAAATTGACAGAAAGAGAGCATAAGTAGTTATAAAGTAAACAATGTTTGACTGTTCCCATCCATTCACATGAAAAATAAAAAAACACAGTTCTAAACAAGTTATTACCCGAAAACAATAGAGCCATTCCCACTTGTTGTTTGCAAATTCCCAGAGACCCTATCATAATGAAAATCATCTTCAACAAAGTATCCAGAAGTTGTGCTCCCATCACCATAAGTTACTTCATATTGACAAAGCATATCTGGTTGGCAACCAGATAGAGTACCCTGGTATATCATGGTACATTGAGAATCATCACAGTTTACTAAGTTGGCCGTAGATGAACTCTTTGGATCATAGAGATTCAGCTTTATCTGCATGAACACAATAACATGAGTTTCCAAAGCTGACAAATACAGATTAATAAGGTCAAAATTGGTTCAAGAGATTACGCATAACATACTCCAAGCCCACTCTTCTTGGGGCACTTTTCGCATCCCTCACAGTTTATCCACAAAACATCACTTCCTGTATCAATCTGTACATGATACTCCTTGGGAGGCTTTCCAATCTTTATTTTCGTAAAGTACAGCCTACAAACATAAAGATATTCTAAATATCAATAATTTTCTTGTTATGTTAAGGATTTTATAGACCCATGAATCTCCATACACTTGAGAATATGATGTCATAAGTTTCCTACTATTAAAGCAGCATATCACTGGTAATCTTTTAAACAGTTTAAGGGTCAACTTGAATTTTTGAGCCTGTTAAAGCACAAAAGTACGAGTTAATCCATCTTCTCTACATTTTGTTCTTAAATTAACAGCTAGTGAGGAATTACACGTATTACCAGAATATCTCCAAGAATGAGTCATTTGTCCCACCTTAAGATACAGAGTACTTTGTATTATGCAATATGCATCATTTAAAATAAACTAAAGAGTTGAGCTATTTGCCAAAATCTTAGCCACCAAGAACTTGTAAGGCTAAAAATAGGGAAAGCAACTTTACCCTCACATGTCCATACCTCTTCACTTTTATGATTGATTGAAATAAGGTAAAGTTGATTTTGCTATCATTTAGCTCTTTATAATTTTCTTTACACGAAGATAGAAATACTTCAGTTCCACCTCTCCCCAAAATTCCAACCAAAGGTCAATTAATTTCCCAACTTTAGAATACCATCTACATTGCCCTAAAAGTTAACACAAATTCTTTAACTAGACGGTCTGAAAGATTCAATTCATTTTCGAAACACAGTCAATATTCAAACCTTCACCAAAATACAACTAACACCTAATTTACCAATTCTTGTATTAGATGGTCTGAAAGGTTCCATTCAATTTTCAAAACACAATCAATAAAACCTTTACCAGTTTACCACAAACACCTACTTTACCAATTCTTGTATTAAGCGGCCGAACGAGTTCCATTTCATTTTCGAAACGCAATTAATCAAACCTAAACAATCTACCACTAACACCTATTCAACCAGCCAATTCTTGTATCAGACAGTCTGAAAAGTTCCATTCCAATTTCGAAATACCATCAATTAAGTCCTTAATTTAACCAACAATAATCAAATAAAAGCAACTAAATGCATCAAATCAAACAACACATTAAAAAATATACAGTATAATATTTACAACTACAAATTCAAAACCAATTTTTTAAAAAAAAAAAAAAAAAAAGATAATTAAAATCATGATAAATGAGAGAGAAAATAAAAATAAAGAACAAACCCAGCATCAGAAGGCTGCCCATTACCACCAAGAGGCAAATCAACAGCATCAAGCATTCTACCATGGCGACGAACATCATGTGCTCTAAGCTCCTTCAATGTTCTATTCCCACCTTTAAATTTATGTTCAACCTCAAAAAAAGCATTGCCTGAAACCATTAAAATCTCATTGCATTGCCAAATACAAATTACACCCAACACCATTAAAACTCTTAGATCCATTGCAACCCAGAAAAATTCTGAAACAACCCACAAAAACCCAGATTCAATTTTCAATCTTTTTTTGTATTTTTTGATTTTTTTTTTTTTTTGAATTTTATTTTTTTTGGGTTAATTTAAAAATTGAGTTAAATTTGAAAATGGGATAATTTTGAAAATGGGTTATTTAAGTGGAGAAAAGGAGAAGAAGCTGGTGCTCCATTGATTGACCAGGTTCCTTAAATTTGAGGGAAGAGAGAGAGAAGAAAGACAGAGAGGAGAGAGAAAGAAGAAGAAATCAGGGGAATAAAAAGGAAAAGGTAAAGGAAAATGAGAGATCTGGTTTGATGCAAAATATTGAGACTATTTTTGATTTTTGGCTAAATTTCTTAAATATAGGAGACATTTGACTGTCAATGAAATATTCCGATTTTGCTTCCTCTACTTCAATTCTTCTAGTAACATTTCTTCTCAATTTAATCGAACCTTCTTCTGTTTCTCAATTTAATCGAACCTTCTTTTGTTATAGGGCTATAGTAAATCGTGTACTTTATACTCCCCTACTTTGACATTGTATTTACTTTCTAGTTGTTTTTTTTTACGGGATACTTTGTAGTTGTTAATCCATCATATTATATATCTTATTAATATTAAATTTATATAATGTTTATTGGTATAGAAATGAAGATATAAAAAAGAAAAAAAAATGAAGATGATTAATATGAAGTTTATATATTTACATAATTTAACTAAGACACGTCTTGAATTTTGATAATCGAAAAGTCATATGGGACAAATAAATAAGGACGGAAGGAATAATATGAAACGCTTTTTAGTCCCCATTTGTAAGGAACAATAGAGGATGTGATCTGAATTAAGTTGTGTGGCGCCGATTCTTCTTAATATATTGTTAATATGGTTTAATGACGCCGATGGAGACGTGGTTGGTGTGTCACTAGATCGGCAAGGGAATATTGTAGTCCTTCTCCCTCAAGGGGGAGTTTCGGAAAATGGTGAATTAAGGTAAAGTAGACTAATGAACATGTAGTCATGCGAGTTGATCCGACATGTGGTCGATCAAAGGAGTACAGTCTCATTCGAGCAAAAGAACGTGACTTTCTTCTCGGAGGGGACATTGCCCGTGCCAAAGACGAGCCCAACTGGATGAATGACTTCATTTAGATTAAATCTTAAAAAGTCAAATAGAACAAATAAATAGAAACGAAAGAAGTATTATTTATACATTATATTATTAATATGGTACTCCGTATTATTCATATATTAATTTTGTAAGATTTGCTTATAAGAAAAAATCGTCCATATGACCAAATTGATATGTCATTCCAAAAAGGCTAGAAATTCAACTTTTTTGTACTCGTACATTTTTTTTTTTGGTCAATTAAACAACACCTATGATAATGAGAATAGAGGTGAAATAGGGAAGATTGAAGAGAGTACTATTCCAGGTGTCTCAAGTAATTTGGTATCCACTTTAAGCTGGTGATTGTAAAAAGAAGTTACTGCTATATTTGCTTGATTTGTCAAAAGGGTAGCTTCTAGATGGCAGGTTCGTTAGTTTACTTACCTTTTTATTTCTCTCAGCAAGTCAATTTTTTAGACAGCCTCGTGAGTCCTGACAAAGGAATAAAAAGAAAATCCGCATGACATTTATTTATACGAGTACATAAACATGACGCTCAACACATGATTTTCTTTTGTGGAAGTTATCCCACCCTTTTTCTTTTCACGTGTTCAAGCATCATCATGCTTAGCTTCTTCATTTAGTTTCCTATGGATCCAAATCTTGACCTCTTATGCTGGGTTACTAACACATTCAATTTTGAAAATAAATAAATTATATGGAGTACAAATTTTATATGCGGCTGATCATACTGTATGACCGAGGTTACTCAAATATTGAGTGATTCTATCAGAGATTACTTGAAGGGATCGGTTAAGGGTTACTCGAGGGATTCGGTCAGGGGTTACTCGGTCAAGTTTGAATTGCTTTAATGTTGTGTCATCTTAATCTGGTAACAGATTATCCGATGAGTTGGGGTCACTTTTGTCGGCCCAAACTTACTTCACATATTTAATCTAACACTTTTGCGATAATTTTCATTACTCTACTCACAGAGGAAATAGTAGCAATTTATATATATTTGTTTAAGTACACCACAATCGTCAAATTTTTTTTAAAGTCACTTCTTAATTATTTGATTAATTAAACATTCATTATCTAGGGAGATTGTATTAGATAGAATATATATTTTGGTAACTTTTAGGTAACCTTTTTTTCTTTCAATTTAGGAAACAATATTACAAGAAATTAAAAACACAATCACACTACACTAGACCATCTATGAAACATCAACAGATATAGACAAATGCCAAATCTGAAGATGCAATACATGGCCTATTTATTCAGTTCACAATACACCCAAAAACTTGAGGAAAATCAAAGCAAACTACACATATTCAGTTACAACATAGAGCGATGATAACTGCTTGATTTCAGAGTTTAGTCGCAATTGCAAGGGTCACAACTGCAGTCATCTCCACAGCCACACTCAGTCCTTGAATACATCCTGAAATTTAAGAAAATAAAATTATTAGAGACATAACGTTGTCTAGGAATGTCCAAAATGTACACAATCTTATCCTTACGGTTTTACTAGCACAGTTGAAAACGTACTATGTAAAGTCGCACAAAATAGAGAGAGACTTTATATATAAATAAGTATTTTATACATTTGAACCACCATAACAATTTACATTACTACTATATATAGTGTAATTTCTGAATGCCATTATAAAACATATCATAACCGCTTGCACAAGTTACATCTATTTGAAGTATACACCATTCAATTAGTTTCCAATTTGGGATTATTATATTTCATGGCAACTTCCAACTTAATAGTTGTCAAATTAATGTCTCCTTTACTAAGGAATATTAATAGAGGGAGGCCTTTCAATAGGGTTAGTTGGGGTCCACCCCCATGTAATAAATTACTTTAATTAATTAAGTATGTGATAAGTTATGAGCGAGAGGCAGAGCTTAGAGATTCAAATCTCGGACCCTCGTATATTTTCACTAGAGAAGATCATAATATAGAACTAACACAGGGCATATTGCAGCAAGACAGCTACAATTATGGCTGAATACCTTGCATACCATTACAGTTAATTAACAATCTATTCAAGAAGCTAAGGTGAGTTATATACTCATGTATACCTGTTGCAGTTGCAGTCGTCGCCACAACTGCAGTTATCGCCACAACCACAACTTCTTTGTGCCATTTTCGTTCTCAAAGAAAGTTGATTACGCTTCGCAAGAAAGGTTGTAAGAGAATTTGAATTAAGAAAAATACAATTGTATGTGATGAATGGAATGGATGGACATTGACATCTATTTATAGAATGTTTGAGGCATTATAAAAATGTGTAACATCACAATCATACACTTCTAATGTGTTAGATTATGTTATTTAACTAACCATGTCAACCGTACAATATGTCAACACCAGCAATATTAATGTGTAGCAAAGGTACGGTCTTGTATGATTCTTTGATTCTTTCTCCACTTAAAGTGTGAAAAAACTCATCAAGGTATCATTCTTCAAGCAATTAACCTATGTGGTTTTGTATTTGGTCTATGGATATGATTATCGTTTTACAATAATAATTTTGAATAGACATATAGTATATGTGATTATTATTTACTGTCGACAACAGATATGTATAAACCATCTATCACTATCATTCCGTCTAATTAAAAAAAAAAAAAAACGGAGCATGTACCAAAAAACTGATTTTACAAGTTTGTAAAAAGGTTTTTAAGAAATGTTCTTTTTACATGTTAAATCATTAATTAATTAGCTAAATATTGTAATCCCTGGTATTTTAGATTTAAAGCAAAATACTTGATATAATACTTAATAGATACCTTATGAATAAATTATTTTTCAAATATAATGAAAGTCAACATTGAATGATTCTAGCTACATTAAAACAGCATGAAGAAGGACTTCTTTGCAAGTTGACATCAAATAATTAAAACTATAGATAAATACACTCTAAAGATAAGAAGTAAGACCTCTTCGTATGAATCATATCTCCTAATAGTAGATTATTGGAATCACATTATTTTTATTTGTAAGATTTGGTAACCAAAAAAAAAAAAAAAAGAAAAAAAAGCTGCCATTAAAAAATAATATAGTAACAATAATTAAGGTTTACTAGAATGGGTTGCATTTTTCTTTCAAAAAAAAAAAAAAAAAAAAAGTAGCTTGCATTTTTAATGCCATCCATATTCTTTCATTATATCCAGCCCAATAAAAAAGGCCAGATTTTGATCCAGGCCCAATTAATATGAGGCCCAGGTTCTAAGTGAGCTGGTATGGACTATTTTGGATCAAAATTTTGAAATCTGAAATTTATGGTTGCAAATAATTTGCTATCATCAGCCAATCACCACTTAGATACGTAGTAGATAAAATCTTTAACATTTTTTTTTTTTAGTTTTTGGTGTTTACATTTAATTAAACAATTAGTCTCTTCCACAATATTTTGTGGATAAAGCTCGATATCCAAATTAGGAGGAAATCTAGCCTTCAATTTGTCATAGTAGACACTTTTCAAAGATTTAGCCTTTAGGCTGAAGGTGATGATTTTTGTTTTCTTATGTAGAAGAAATTGAGAAATTTGATAAGGAACAAAATTTGATGTTATAATGAGTCATATTTGATATTGTACTTATCTTTTGTTTTCCATTGTATTTTTGTAGCAGTTAAATTACCATTGTTATACAAAAAATTAAATAAACTACTCTTTTTGCCATAATAATAGTATAAAAATAACATCTAATCGAAAATAGATTTATCAAGGTCTAATTAGTTGAAATATGGTCGAAATTGGCTCATATAATTCACATTATCACATATTACGTACATGATCTTTGCTATTATACGCATTTTAAATAGTTGATCAAATAATATCGACATATACCATCACATGCATCATACACGTTAGCATATACAAGATATAAGTACTACACTTGTCAATTGGACCATGATCTATGATATAATGATTGTCCTACCAATGAAGAAACTAGATATTTAAATACACATTGCTTTACTACCACAAACTACAAAGGCATATAGAACAATCCCTTTTCTCATTCTTTCCTACAAACCACAAACCACAAAACACTTCACTTCATTCTTCACTCATTCATCTCTCAAAAACCAAAACTTTCCCAAAACAACAAAAAAAAATTTATTTCAATGGCTCTGAATCTATCCCTATCTCATCAATCTTGGACATCCGCAACTAATCCGATCGCCTCATCGGATCCTACCCGATGCTCGGCCCCCGGAAGCCGGTTGCCGAGACGGGTCGAATTTATTGGGAGTTATCATAAGAGTAAAGGGGTTTTTGTGAAGAGGAAAGATAGAATGAGAGGTCAAGTAAGAGCAAGTTTAGAAGCAGTGGGTACCCAAGAAGTGGAAGCCATTATTGGGAAGGTTACCCAAGTTAATCAGGACACTTTCTGGCCTATTGTTAATGCTGCTGGTGATAAAACTGTTGTTCTTGATATGTACACTCAATGGTAAAATTCTTTAACAATTACTCAATTGTTATTTATTTATTTATTTTTCTCAATTTTTTGAGTTGGAATTTTCTACTACCTCCGTTTCATATTATTTGCAACATTTTTCCTCTCTACTTTATGGCAAATCGTTGCAAATAATATGTAACGGAGGTAGTATTTCCGCTATTTGCTTTTGATTGCTTATGTTAGTTGTTAGTTTGGCTTTGTTTGTGTGATTGACTTGATTTCACTATAATGTACCCGTGCTAATGATATATCCTTACCGAATAAAGATTCTCACTACGTATTTATCACAAGACTGAGGATTGAGGTTTTGGAGAGCCCTTCTAAAAATCATACAGGACTATTTTTCCACACAAGTTGGGATTAATTGCTCTTTTGTAAGCATTTAATTAGTTTTGGATGGTAATGTGAAATGCTATTTTGAAAATTGGGATTGTTCAAAGCATTCTTATTGAATAGACTATAGCTAAAAAGCCTCAAATCAATTAAATGAGTAGCTAAAATTGGTGATCCTACTAATGCAAACTTTGGTGGAGTTTCTTGTAATATGGATTGAAGTAGCTTGATTGCAACCTAGCAGCATTATTGCCCCCCTCTTTCGCGGTGTACTTGAGAGCACTGCCCTGCTTGAGAGTCTTGTTACTGTGATTATTGGCGTAGACAGGCTGCTTCTTTGATTCTATGATGTTATATATATTCCGAATTTCTCTGGATTGTCGAAGCTAGACCAACTTTTGGATCATTTGGCTATGTATCCTATGTTGCATCCCTTAACTTGTGAAAATAGTATGATTATGTGGTATTTCCCAATTGAAATCACAGCACATGTCATGTAATCTATGAGTTTAAAACTAACTGTTCTGCGGAGAAAAAAAAGTTGCTGATACATTCAGTCTGAATGTATTTGCTGTAAAATTTCTGAACAAGTTTTACGTGGTATGATGGTGCACCAGCTGGCTACTTCCAGTCTTCCACTTCCTGCTATTGTTATGAAATTGTTGCGATCTAATCTTCAGATTGTATCCTAGTTGATTTTTATAGTAGATTCTATAGAAATGACTTGCTATTGCATAACTCATCCACCTTCCAATTCCACACTGTCGTGACTCTTGGAATTGTTGTGAACTTGTGACCTTCGAGTAGGCAATGTGCTTGAATACAGAGATCGATTTGTGCTGCCTATAGCTTGTATACTGTGATCGTTGTCCCTCAGTGTCAATACTCTAATGATACCATTAGTTCTAACTCGAGTTTTACAAACTGTGAAGGTGTGGTCCGTGTAAAGCAATGGCTCCAAAGTACGAAAAGTTAGCAGAGGAATATCTTGATTGCATTTTTCTGAAGCTTGATTGTAACCAGGAAAACAAGGTACATACCGGTATAACTATGTTTAGTCTAAGCTGATATTATCTGTCAATGTTTCAAAGAGAATTATAAATTATAATGATGATGTGATTTTTGTAAACATGGGCAGTCCTTGGCTAAAGAATTGGGCATTCGAGTAGTTCCTACTTTCAAGATTCTAAAGGAAGGCAAGATTGTGGAAGAAGTGACGGGGGCCAAATATGATGCATTGGTAGCAGCCATTCAGACTGTTCGAAGTAGCTGAACAAACACTCTAGTGTGCTTGTGTATATATGCTGTATGATCGTCCTTGCAACTGACTCAGGAAGTGGGAAATGAGACATCATCGACAATGGCTAGTACTAAGTTGTAACCACTGTCTGCTGAGAAACTTGTATGAACAAGAGCTGTAATTGTATATTTTTATGAAGTAAAGGAAATTTGAGCGCTCTACTAGAAGCAGTTCCTTGTTAAATTTCTATTCTTTTCATTGACATTTGCAATGAAGTTGTGCTTTCTTGCCCTGGACTAGTAAGATCGCAAACGCCACCCCCTTGGTAGGATAGTGATCATTCTGCTTAATCTCTACTGTATTAATGAATTGGGTTCAAGACGTAACTAGTTAATTACAGAGTATTTTAGACAAAAGAGCTTGATTCTGGAGCTCAAAAATCCGAAATGAAGGCCAATTGAATAGCTCAAACTTAGTTTTAAAAAGAGAATAGCTGACAACACGGCATACTCTTTGTTTAACCTAATTCATTTGGAGTGTCGTCCAAAATTTGAAGATTACCTAAGCATCTTCAATTCCAACAATGAAAGTAGTGACTTAGAGACAGGATTAACTTACTAATAACGTTAAAATGTTTCAAAAAGGTGGTTCTTTTGAAAAGTGATCTTTAGGTAGATTCTAACAAAACAATCTGAAGGGGGGGCTGATACTTCCAGAAGAGAAATTCAAGCTTTTCGGATACTCTTGAAGCATGCCAGTTACGTGATTTGGGTTTCGGAGGCACAGTATACTTGGGAAAGGGTGAAGGAGGCTGGGAGAGTCGTGCGTGAGCGATTGGATCATTTCTGTGGCAATGCAAACTGGTGCTCGATGTTCCCGGAAGCTCAGGTCGAGCATTTAGTGAGGTTCAAATCAAATCACACCCCGATCCTTGCTAGACTCAAACGGCCTAAGCGAATAAGGAAGAGAGGAAAGAAGTCTTTCAAATTTGAAACCGGGTGGCTTCTTGATAGTTCTTGTGAAGCTACAGTTCGGCATTCTTGGGAGGGATCTTCGGGGTTGCAGATGACGGAGAGGATGGAATTAATGATGAGTGCCTTAAGGAAATGGAGCAGCAAAAAATTCGAAAATTTAGACAAACAGATTGATGACACGGAGAAGCTGCTAAGAGAGGCGCAGGGAATGGTCTTGAGCGATGAGAACTTGAAGCTATGATCTTCTCTTACTGCTAAACTTGATGATCTTTTTGACAAGCAGGAAGCGTATTGGTACCTTCGATCCCGATGTCCTGAAATTAAGGATGGTGATCAGAACACCAAGTACTTTCATCATAAGGCCTCCCAGAGAAGGAAAAAGAACGAGATCACAGGTTTATTTAATAAGGATGGGAAGTGGTGCGACGAAGAGGAGGAGTTAGAGTCTATGGTGACCGAATTTTATGAGGGCCTATTCACGTCTTCGACGCCTTCCCAAGATGGTGTTTCAAGAGTCCTTGAATCCGTGAGTCAGGTTATATCTCAAGAGCAAAATGATGAACTCCTCCGACCATTTTCGAAGAAGGAAATCTTTACTGCTCTCAATGCAATGTATCCCTATAAAGCTCCGGGCCCGGACAGTATTCATGCCATTTTTTACCAAGAATTATGGCACATAGTTGGAGATGATGTGACTAATCAGGTGTGTGGAATTTTGCATGGTAATTGCTCACCGAAGCCGATAAACAAAACTAACATTGCTCTTATTCCGAAGATTAACTCTCCCACCGATATGTCTCAGTTCCAGCCTATTGCTTTGTGCAATGTTCTCTACAAAATTGCTTCGAAAGCAATTGTGCTCCGTTTAAAAATATTTTCTCTGGGGTCATTTCAGAAAACCAGAGTGCTTCTGTTCCGGGAAGACTTATCACTGATAATGCAATCATAGCTATGGAAATCTTCCACACTATGAAAAAACAAAGCACAAGTCGGAAAGGGTCGATCTTTCTCAAGTTAGACATGAGCAAGGCCTATGACAGGGTGGAGTGTTCTTTCCTCGAGAATTTGCTATTGAAAATGGGATTCTCCTATGCCTGGGTTAGAGTTGTCATGAGATGTGTAACTACAGTTTCGTATTCTTTCATCATTAATGGTGCAGTCTATGGTGACTTGACTCCTTCCAGAGGCCTGCGACAGGGCGACCCACTTTCCCCATATCTATTTATTTTGATTGTGGATGCCCTTTCAGGCATGATTCGAAAAGCGGTTGAAGATAGATCCTTACATGGTGTTCGTGCTAGTAGAAATAGATCGGAAATTTCTCATCTCTTCTTTGCAGACGACAGTTTACTTTTTGCTAGAGCCAACCGAGTGGAATGCTAAAAAATAGTTGATATTCTCAACTTGTATGAAGCAGCTTCCGGGCAAAAAAATAATTATGAGAAGTCGGAGGTCTCTTTTAGCAAAGGTGTATGTGAGTTGAAGCAATTAGAGTTGATTAATATGTTGGGGATACGTCGTGTGGATGAACATGAAAAATACTTGGGTATTCCCACCATCATTGGCAGATCCAAAAAATCTGTTTTTACGGCCTTAAAGGATCGAATCTGGAAGAAGCTTCAAGGGTAGAAGGAAAAGCTATTGTCTAGGGCAGGGAAAGAGGTACTCATCAAATCTGTCATCTAGGCAATCCCAACTTATTTAATGGGAGTTTACAAGATACCCTCTGGAATTATAGATGAAATCCGCTCTTTTACAGCAAAGTTTTGGTGGGGTAGCTCGGATGGGAAAAATCATGCTCACTAGCGTAATTGGGACTCGATGTGCACCCCTAAATGCCTCGGAGGCTTGGGCTTTCAAGACATGGTTGTCTTTAATCAAGCTCTATTGGGACGCCAAGATTGGCGTGTAGTTCAATCACCAACCTCTCTACTTGCTCGTGTAATGAAGTACAAATACTACCCAAACTCATCCTTTTTAGACTCCTCCTTGGGTTTGGCTGGAAGTTACTCATGGAAGAGCATTTGGGGCTCGAAATCCTTACTTAAAGAAGGTTTAATTTGGAGGGTGGGTGACGGGGCTAGCATTGATGTGTGGAGTGACCCTTGGATGGCGGATGACCAAGGACGTTATATTACGAGTGATTGAGTTGATTCCATACTCAAGGTGCACGATCTTATAGACACCCAATGCAAGGAGTGGAATTTTAACTTGGTATCTTCCCTCTTCAATGAAAGGGATGCTAAGTGTATTATGTCTATTCCACTTTGTGAACGTGAGACAGAGGATAATTTGACCTGGGCTTTCACTTTGAAGGGGATTTACTCTGTTAAAACTGCATACCTCCTTGGTAAATCGTGCAACATGGATAATTTTCATCGTGCCTGGGTCTCAATTTGGAAGCTTGAAACTACTCCGAAAGTCCGACATTTCCTGTGGCGATTATGTACTAATTCTCTTCTTGTCCGTTCTTTACTCAAGAGACGCCATATGATTAAGAACAACTGTTGTTCGTGGTGTAATTGTTCACAGACACTTCGGCATTCTTTGTTCGATTGTCATGCGATTAGAGACCTTTGGGAGGAGACCTGCTGTAAGGAGATGTGGGATAAGGCTGATGAAATGAGTATTACTAATCTGGTGGCCTCGTGGGACAAGCTGGATGGCAAAAAACGCCAAGTTGGTGCTGCTCTCATGTGGCAGATTTGGTGCAGGAGAAATAATATAGTTTTTAACAATTCTAAGACCCCTCACTTGATTATTCTGGGCAGAGTCCAAAGGCTTGTGGCTGATTACAACAAGTATACTACCAAAATATATGGTAGTATTTCTAAAAACCAGAAGCACAACCCAAAGAAATGGTCAGCTCCACGTGGAGAGGTCATTAAAATTAATTGTGATGTCTCTCTACTGGAGGAGGGCTAGGTTGGCCTTGGGGCGGTGACAAGGAATGCAGAGGGGACTGTTTTGTTTGTTGGATGTAGGCGCATGAGAGGTTTCTGGACACCAGAAGTTGCTGAAGGAATGGCTGTTCGTTTTGGTGTGAGTCTAAGGAGCAATTTCGGTTGCAACAAGTTGCTGTAGAGTTAGATTGCTAGGGGCTGGTTTCAAGACTACAAGCTGCTTCTACCTATTTCTCTGATCTTGACAAGATTTTGGATGACATTTTTGTTTCGAGTCTGCATTTTGATTTTATTAGTTGATCTCATGTAAAACGCGAGGGCAATTTTGTTGCACACCACCTCGCTAAGTTAGTGCAGTTTAGGGTCGAGTAAATTTGGAAAAATCATTGTCCTAGTGAAATATCCCCGTATGTACTCATGGACGTATTGTCTTTGGATCATGATTAATAAAAGCACTAACGTGGTTTCAAAAAAAAAAAACAATCTCACTACGTTTTTTTAAGGTCAACACAGTGTATTGACAAGTCAAACGGTTACGAATATCCAAAAACGTAAGAAATAGATGGATTTTTCCATTTACAGATTTGATATAATTATATAAAAATGGCCAAATAAAGCACTCATAAGTGTTAGCTATTGAAAAAAAGTACTCGTAAGTGTTACAGTTATTTAAAAACGGATGGAGTTTTCTTTCAAAAAAAAAACCGAATGGTGTATTTTAATTCATCGGGTTTGGGTTTGGGTTTGGCCCATCATTGTATGGGATCCATGAGCCATCCTTTGGGAAGTTTGACCCACACCCACCCAATGTCCAAAGGATTACAAAGCAAATCAAAAATGTGAAAAATCCCATCATCTCCTCAATCTCTAACCACAAGAGACACAAAACCAGAAATAAAACACATACACAAAACTGTTTAAACAGCTTTTGGGAGTGTGGAACCAATTTTACTCGATCAAATTATTCACTCTTCCCAAAAGCTTCAACACCCTATTTCCTCCTTCATTTTTCATAATAATTTCTGGGTTTTTAATTTTTATTTTTATTTTTTGGGGAAGCTTTGAAAATGGCTACAAAAGCTCCACCAATCACAGGTTTACGCCTAGCTGCCTCCGCGCCATCTACAACAAGCGCTGCTTCTCATAGGCTTTCTGTTGTTAGAGTTTCTTTGAGGTCTTCCTTTTTTGGTAACAATGGTAACTTACAAACCTCCAATTTTCTCTTCAATTGTTATTTAATTTGATTTATATGCAAATTTTGGCAAAATTAATGATTACCCACCTTCAATTTTCTGTTTAATTTGATTTTCATGCAAAGTTTAGCTTCTGGGTATATTGAGGTATTGTCAAATTTTCATTTTTGGGTGTTTTGTGATAATTTGTTATGCTTTTTGAATTGGTAATTTGTGTTTGGGGTTTGATTAGTTTGGTTTGATACCTATTTCATGAATCGAATTGTTGCATTGATGGTAAGGCTTGATAGTTTTTTTGTGGTAAATTTGATGGATTAAGCTGAATTTGTGGTTTATGATGGAGTAAATGTTTAATTTTGTAAGTGTTAGCTCCTGATTAGATACATATTACATTGCTTGCAGTTGGAGCATTGAGATTGAGTGGAGTTCAATTACTACATTCCAATAAGTCTAGGTGTAACGGCCTCGGTGGAGGTTCTCTTGGTTCACAAATGAACCTCTTTGATCGATTTGCTAGAGTTGTCAAGGTTTGAGTTTGAAGTTACTTTTTTGCAGAAGTCAAATTTCCTGGCTTTTGTATCACCTTATCTTGTTGATTAATGACATTTTTCCTAATGGGTTGTCATCTTTATTGGACTTAGTCATATGCAAACTCAATTCTGAGCAGTTTTGAGGATCCCGAGAAAATTCTGGAACAAACTGTTCTTGAGATGAATGAAGATTTGACGAAAATGCGCCAGTCAACAGCGCAGGTACAGTGCTCTCTTCTTAAGTTGCTAGTATAAGTGGATGTTACATGTTTTACTTCTCACCTTGCTTTATTTTCCCATTTGGTTAAGTGTTTTATACCTTTCCCTTTTATGAAGGTATTGGCATCTCAAAAGCAACTGGAAAATAAGTGTAAAGCCGCACAGCAAGCTTCAGAAGATTGGTAAGCTGTTTATGGGGCTTAATTTGAATGCATTGTCAGTTGCTGCTTGCTTCCCCCCCTTTTTTTTAACCTGATTTGTCTTTCATGGGCTATAAGGTATAAAAGAGCACAACTTGCACTGAGCAAAGGGGATGAAGACCTTGCTCGTGAAGCTTTGAAGAGGCGGAAATCTTATGCGGTAAGTTTCATTTATCTTGTAGACCATCTTTCTTTTTGATTCGGCTTTCCCCTTTTGTTTTCTACACCTTGTATGCTGATGTTTGTGTATTGGAGGTGGTGTATTGATTTCTCCAATAACGTTGAAATCTACTCTCTCCCTACTCCCCGTACCCCCACCACCAGCCCTCAAAGAGTTAAATTTTAAGTCTCAAAGGACACAAGGAAGTGGTATCACTGGCATTTGAAGATTTTCTTCAGTGGTGATCATTGACTAAAGCTGGGTTAGCTGTTGTAATTGTCATTCTGCATTTTCTTGCCAGCTGAAAGTGTATTTAAATGTGATATGATATCATTACTTCCTCTATCTTGTCGATGTTGTTGAAAGAACCCATCTGTGTACTAGCCTTTTTGAAAATCACTTTTTAAACACCAATTTGTGTTTGCTTTTGGTGGGGAAGTATTCTGATCCTCACTTCCAAACTGAAGATCTAATGTTAACCCTCATTTTCTTCCAATGTGCACATTAGTACCAAATCTCAATTATACAATCTTATTGTGCACTTTTTAAGACAAAGTATTCCTTGATTAGTTGCTTATTCTTATCAAGTGTATTTAGTCAGCTTAGGGCCCCTCATTATGTACAGGAGTGATTTTTAATAAGTATAGATTAAGTCATACTTATGCATTTCCTTTTTTTTTTTTTCTTTTTTTTTTTGTCGGGGCTGGAATTAGCATAATCATCAGCTATGCCATGTCTTTTTAGGTAATGTAGGTCTTTTAAGGTTTGTCTTTCCACTATGAAGTACAGAATACTTAATGGTGTAATGTGGAGGAAATCTGAAAATATTTTGCCTTATTAGCAAAGAATAAGCTCTATTAACATTTATTATTTTACAAGGTAGGATTACATTAATAGTGTTCTTACTCTTAAAGTTGAAGGATGATGATTTTCAGCATAACTCTGGCCATGTTGCTCGAAGTTGCCTTTTTCAGCCATAGCTCCCTACCCATGAGTCATTTCTCATATACTTATTTGTGCCTGATTGTTCTCCTGATTCCTGAAGTCTAAGCATGAATATTGGCAGGGTCATCTGCCATACCTGTGTCTGACTGTTCTTCTGAAATCTAGGCATGGGCAGATTCATCTGCCAGTGAGAAATGTTTTATTTGTATTTTTCCTGGCTTTAGATAGGCAAGATTGTGCAATATGAAACAGTGCTATATAGATTGTGCCATTGTGGCCTAGTGATTGTCCCTTCAGATTCTTGCTTTCTTTTTGTTTCCAAGTTTTGAAATAATGTTGTTTGCAAGCTTTTGGTTTTCTTTTACAAGTATATCGGAACTGAAGAATTTAGGCTTTTTTTAGAAAAAGGAATTAAAAGAAAGAGTTATAGATATGGAAAATGAAGCTAATTTATACAGCTGCAAAGAATATATAAACTTGTAGAGGTATTTTATTATTTAGACCTTTTTCCTGTGACATATTACTCTTTCAAAATGGAAAATGGTTGTCTTATTATTTGTAGATGTATAAATGACCCCTTTGATTCAATTTGATCTGTCCTGCTGTCCTTAGGATGTACCAAGTTCGATGCTTCTTGTTGATGCTATTATCATGCCTAAATGAATTGAAGCTTCAAGAATCATAATTCCTTTCTCACTTATCTATATACACTCTTACCATTTGCAGGATAATGCTAGTGCTTTGAGGGCTCAGCTTGATCAGCAAAAGAATGTTGTTGAATCGCTTGTCTCGAATACTAAGGTGTGCTGCTATGGCTCATGAAACATGCTTCATTGTCAGTTTCTCCTGTGTTATAGATATATAATTGATTTTCCACTTTTTGATGACTTGATAGCGCTGATATGGGGTTTGCTCTGTGGCCATAGTTTAATTTTGGTTGTGCAATGATAGATTGAATTTATTGTGTCGATTGTAATACCTGCATGCTCAAATAATTCTCATTGATACGTGAAAGACTTTGGTTAAGATATCTTTTTTACTACTTCTGACATCACCTATTATGTGAAGCTCCTAAAGGAGATGAATTGATACTTGAGCAATAATATAACTGTGTGAAGGTGGATTATTTCTGTTCTTTGGGAACAGGCCTGACAGGATGAGGAGCCCTTCTAGCCTATTTAATCTCTCTATTGGTTGGGGAACCATCACCTTGGAGGGTATACTAATATACCGTGATATATTGGTGGAACCTTTTCCATCAATGATGCTCCTTTTCCATTCTGCTTGTTGTCGTAGTACCGTAATACCGGTTGTAATTTAAGCCCTTAAAAGGCTTGTCTGGCTTGTTGCTATTGCATAAATGCTCTAGTTGGTTTGTAATTTGATTGCTTCATTGATTGGTTGTCTAAGTGATCAAGGCTATTGCAACTGGAAAGGTAATATAAGAATTTTTATTGAATTGCCTCTTCCTTCCCTGGCAGCTCTTGGAAAGCAAAATACAGGAGGCAAAGTCAAAGAAAGACACGCTCAAAGCACGTGCTCAATCTGCAAGGTTTTGCATCTATACCCTATTTGTCATTAGTATCATTGAAAGGTTTTTCTTTTGTCGTTCTGCGTCTATTTGCTCAAAGAACATATTCAGTTTGCAAAGGTTTAACCTTTTTATTTTTTTTTATCCTGGTGTATATTATAGTAAGTTCTGTATTCTATCTTTGGTTTTCCAGGACGGCTACTAAAGTAAGTGAGATGGTGGGAAAAGTGAATACAAGCGGTGCTCTTGCTGCTTTTGAGAAAATGGAAGAAAAAGGCAAGCTTTATTTCATTTCCCTTCATGATGTTATATGGGTCTATTGTGAATTGTATCAATTGTGTAGATTACAGGGATATTTGGGGGGGTCCTTATTATGTATCATTAGTTTCCTTAATTATCCCTTAATTGAAGACAGCTCTTATTCCTTGGCCAAAGTTCCTGTGCCCGTCTCATAAGATGTATGGAGTCAAATCTGAGACACCATATTCAAGTTTAAGTTAATATGCACATTCATTAGGTACTGATAAGTTGACTGTATATAGAGTTTAGAGAGGTTCTAAAATGAAGTATGCTGAAGAGATTGAGTACATAATCATCTTGCCTGCAATAATATCTGATGTATATCCACAAGCAATCTTTATTATTGTGAATCATCATAGGTTATTGATGTTACTACGCCGCGTAATTTGCTTTGGGATTAAGTTTCTTTGCTAGCTTCTTTGAACCACCTGGCACTTTCCCAAATCATTCTCTTGGGGAGATATAGGGGAATTGGGTTTATCTATAGTTTTTTTTGGATACTTAGTGAGGAAACCTTGTCCTTCTGTATTAGTCTTTGTGATAATTTATAGAACATTAATTCTTTTTTTTTTTTTTTTTAAACAATGGTTAATTATCATGCAGTTAGAATGTTTATTTTGTGCCTTGTGACTTATGGCCTTCTTTTAATACAGTAATGGCTATGGAATCAGAAGCCGATGCACTTAATCAGTTAACCAGTGATGATCTTGAAGGAAAGGTAGGCCTTCACCCCCCCTCCCCTTCTCTCTTCCGGAGTATAAAACATTATGAATGATTGTTGATGTAAATAGAAAAATCAAGGTGATTCACACATGCACCTCCACACACAAAAGTTATGAACTCGTGCAGTACTCTTTTACCTCATAATAATCTTAGGAAATGGTTTGTGAGAGTGAGAGATTAATTAAATTGAAATTTCTTACAACAGCTGTAGTTTATTAATTATTTATACTGAGTGCTTCTCTTTATTTTATTGTCAGTTTGCGTTACTGGAAGGCACTTCTGTTGATGAGGACTTAGCTAGCTTGAAGAATGAATTGTCCGGGAGCTCAAAGGTATACTAATGAATGGATCACTTGTTTTATCATCTCGGATTCATGTTGGTGCTAGATTTAATTTATCTTACAAACAAAGTCATAATAAGTGATAAGTAAAGAGAGGATCATTGTCAAGAACAAGCATGCAACGGATTTTTAATCATGCCCCTCCTCCCCGGTCTCTAAACAGTAGGTCACATTTGGAAGGAATTGAGTTAAAAACTTCCTTAACTATCCTCTAGTGGTTGAAAATTTACATTTCCACAATACCAATATAGTCTTACTTTTAAATTCTTTGTTAAGGCTATCATTAAGGGCACAAGATTTTGGAAGTTCCCTATTATTTTGGGACAATAAGTAATTATTATTTGCTGGTTAACAGCAAACTTAGCCTATAGTGTGGCTAGACACTTCTACTTGTGGTTCCATACTGAAGTTGTTCAAGAATTGTATGGGTAACTATCAAGTAGTCCATTCAGTGTTCCATGTTTTTTCCTGTATTAATTTTTGAGGAGGTTGCTGACTTTGCCCTTGTCTATTGTTTTGAATGACCTTGAACAGAAAGGAGAATTACCTCCAGGGAGAACAGCGGTTGCCAAATCACCCTTTAGAGATATGGAAATCGAGTCAGAGCTGAATGAGCTCCGAAGAAGAGCCAGCGATTATTAGATATTGATTTATAGTTTCCATCATTTTCCTTGTGTAAATTATTTCTTAATCTAAGCCAAATCACGGTTTTTTTGTAATGCTCACACATTGTTAAGCTTACAAATTAGGAAGAGATGCAATTTACTATACAAGCTTGTGAAATTCAAGTAATCATTGACCTTTGTAAATGCAAAAGTATTCCCAGTGCTTTTCATGTACGCTCATCTTTATTTATCAAGGTTGTAATAAACTTGTATTTTCATGTACGCTCATCTTTTCATGATACGCCGGGAATAATGATTAACAAAGCTGTCAGGTTTATCAAGGTTTATAAACTTGTATTTTCTCAACATCAAATCATGGATGCAATTTAAATTTATCAACCTTTCATTCCTCATAACATGAAGTACATTAGAATAACACCTTTTGAAGAATTTTCGTGACATTGTATATTTGTATTTTTGTGATTTATACGAGTATAGGTAAGTAAACATAATATTAGCATGTGTGACAAGTTTGACTACATGAACTCTCGATATAGAATATGTAATGAATGACCGAGATTGTTATACACTACAAGGGGAGTAAAACTAAAATTTAAATAAAAAATAAATTAGGAAAAAAAAAAAAAATCTCTATTTTGCATTCTAAAATTTCCAATATAGCTCAAATACACTCTCTCTCTCCCACACACAAAAATCTCCCCCAAAAAAAATGGCCTCAATCCCACTTCTCCGGCTTTCTCTCCTCCCCACCTTCACAACAACCACCACTCACCACCGCAAACCCACCAAATTCCGGCCACTCTCTCTCCTCTTGCACCCTCTCAAATCCTCCCCACTCACCAAAATCACCTTCCCAATTACCACTCAAAAATCCAAAACCCTAAAACCCCAAAAATCAAGCATAACAATGTCAACAACCCCAGCAACAGACCGCTTAATCTCCTCCATTTCCTACTTTCTTCCCTTCATCAATGGCCTCCATTACGGCCGCTTCCTCTTCGCTCAATACCCACCTCTCTCTCACCTCTTCCAACCCCTTTTACCCTTTTTCTCTCTCTACAAATCAATCCCATATGCTAGTTTCGTCTCCTTCTTTGCGCTCTATCTTGGGGTTGTCAGAAACCCTAGTTTCTCAAGCTATGTTCGATTCAATGCAATGCAAGCTCTTGTTCTTGATGTTCTTCTTGTTCTTCCTTTGCTTTTGCAGCGGATTTTTAATCCTGGAAAAGGGTTAGGATTTAAGATTATGGTAATGAGTCATAATTTTTTGTTTGTGTTTATTGTTTCTTGTTTTGTTTATGGGGTTGTTTCATCGATTTTGGGTAGGACTCCTTATTTGCCCATTGTTGCTGATGCTGCTGGTAGACAAATGTAATCATCAATTTCAATTGGGGTTTTGATCAATTCAAATAAGATTCAAGTTTTTGTTTTTTTTTTTTTTTTGTTTTGTGGGTAGATTTGATTCGGAAGAATTAGATTACTAGTGATGTAATTTGTTCTTTGTAATGATTTAATGAAATTGGAGAAATTTTGATAACATTTTAGTTACCACTTACCAGTATTGATTTCTGCTATGATGTAATCCGTAGTACAATAATTATGGTATGATTATACAATCAATAAAATACAATACTCCGTATCATACTTATTTGTTCATAATTATTACGTAACACTCGCTGTAATTTGAACTAGTAATTTGACTACTTTGATCGCATTAGAAGAAGGCTGCCATTTAGAGCTATCGAAAATTGATCGAAGTTTTGATTTTGATCCATGGTAGCCTGGTAGGCTTAAAAGTTAAAACATGGTTTTGTGGTTGGTAAAAGAGGTCAACCTTGCCCTATTCCATACAAGTATAACACCAGAAGGAACAGGCTCGAAAACGAATGCCATCATATTTGTCAAGAACTTGTTTGCATATTGCAGGACTTCGTTCCATTATGCAATCCACAACGAACAAATGTCTGTCTAATGAAATTGTAGGCTGGCTGGCTTGCATAATTGAAAGAACAATTTGATCATTTTGCCAACATTAAGATATAATCAAGGTTTATATAGCATCAACTTACAAATTTATATACATTTTTAGAAAGACAGATTTATTATGTGCCATTATTTAGGAAGTCGACAACCATGAGGCAGAACCCCTGATATCACAATCATTTGACACTAATTTTATAAAGCAAATGATTGTGTCAAATGGAAAACTTGAACATTTGCATATCATTATTCACAATCAACTAAAGACCAAAAATAAATTATATAAAATGAAAAATAAGGCACAAAGCAGAGGTTAAGCAGAGCATCCATCTCACCATAATCAAGATTTTCTTTTCATACATCCTAAGCTATTACACGGGAAAATTACCGTACTCTTTCTTCAACTAGCAAAATAAGCATCTCATTCGTTCAACAAACCAACCTAAGTGATGAAGAAACGCTAAGTCCACAACCTGAATACTCCCGGGTACTTTGTCTCAAAGAAAGATGAAAAAAAAAACAACATAATTTTACGCAGCAAGGGTAAACTTGTTCATGCTGAGAATGCAGTACATGAAGCTCTAGTATCGATCTCGGTCATGACGCCTGCAAGCAAAAAACAAACCAACTTAAGAGTAGGTATGATAAAAATAAATAAAAAAAATAAATAAAAAAAAAAAAAAAAGCAAGCTCTAGTCAGAACCACAATCAGCAAAAGTGGCAAACAAAAGCACAGCAGATTTTAGAAATCACAACATGTACTCGTATTTCCTTAATAATAGAAACTCACAACTCATTATGCTCCTTTAATAACAAGCTGCTCTTAAAAGCATTGACACAAAAATAACTTAACTTGCTTTATATTCTCATCCCCAGAACAAATTAAATGGAGATTAAACCGCAAACCTAAATGAACACTGCTAATAGCTAAAAGCATTGAACTTCATGATGCTGCTCTTAAAAGCATTGACACAAAAATAACTTAACTTGCTTTACATTTTCATCTCCAGAACAATTAAAATGGAGATTAAACTGCAAACCTAAATGAACACTAGCTAAAAGCATTGAACTTCATGACTCTAAGCAGATGTCTAAGTCACCCAAGTGCAAATAAAATAATCAGATAGGACTTCAACTACCTGCTACGATCATAGTCACGGCCGTAATCCCTGGAACGTTCTCTGGACCGTGAACGAGACCTTCGGCGACTTCTTGAATCATGACTGCGGGATCGCTCCCTATCTCTTTCACGTTCACGGTCATAACCACGATCCCTGTCACTGTGCCTATCACGGTCCCTGCTTCTCCGGTCATAATCCCTTTGCTGACTATCACCTCTTTCCCTGTCCTTACTGGGTGCACGTTCTACTTCACGGCTGCGCTCTCTGGACCTACAAGATAGTTTCAGATCAGAAGAATCTTTGAGGATATACAGCACAAGAAGAGATACCAAGAACAAAAGTGCTACTGGCCATGTAAGAAATTTAGACAGCAACAACAAATAAAAGAGAAAATGATGGAAGGGAAGCTAGAAGACATCTACCTTCTATCTTCTTCATGAACCTTGCGCTTCTTGTTTTTTTCTTCCTGAACATTAGTAATCCAATACAAAATTTATTCAACACCTCGCATTTAGCAAGCCACTCACAAGCAGATCTCATTTATGCAACAGGTATCAAGATACCAACACAATTTACAAGACAAAAAATTTGGTATACTACAAACTCGTAATGAATGATTCAATTAGCATAAGCCATGATGGCCATGAACACGTGGGGAAAATATGAACAAAATATGGTCTATCAAGCAAAAAGGTTATGCATAACAATCCAACATAGCTTTCAAACACCGTGCACAATAGCTCAAGCCACATAGACAAACATATAGCTATGCCAGGAAATGTCAGGGAGTAAAGGGGACCCTACAGTGAGTGTAGTGCCAGATAATTAGAAACCTCCCCCCCCCCCCCCAAAAAAAAAAAATAATAATAAAATAAAAAGAAAAAAACAACCCCACCCCCCCTCCTCTTTATTAACAGCTTGTCAGGTTCAATATAAAGTCACTTAAAAGCTAGCTTTTGGAATTAAAATTAAAAATAATAATAATAGTTGAACAAGTAGCATAATAGGCTGATGCCAAATGTTAAGAAAAGCAAAACAGTACCTGAGATTCGGGGAAGATTTGAAAACCAAAAATCAATCTCCTTAACTAATTATAATGCCATGTCCAAAGTCTAGCAATAAAAGTGTTGATGTCTGATAGAAGTTGAACCAAGGCAATCATAAACCAAATACATCTCAAACCTATGTTGGCATACAGGTTAAAATAACATTTATTAATTTATGACCCAAGCCATAACTTGAGGTTCAAATTCTTTTCCTTTTGTACCTTTTCTTCAAAATATAATGGATTGGTCACCATTCTCTATTTCAAGTCCGGTTCTAACTCAAAGGTGAGAGCATATATACCAAGTCAGAATAATAAATTGCAATAACCACTCTTCTAAGTAAAAGAAGAACTCACAGATGGCAAAATCGACCTTTTACAGAAGAACAATGTGATTACAGACCAGCACCTGGATCACATATTCACATAGTCTTGAGAATTTCCCAATTGGCACAAATAAAAAAGAGCAATGCCAGAAAAATAATCAAATCCCAATTGTTTACAAATTTACTTAGTTTACCTCCACACCTACTAACCCAAGATTAAAGAAATCACTTATGAGCAACTACTACAGAAAACCAAGTAGATGACATATTAAAATAATACAATAGATATATATAGGACCCTGCAGTCTTCATCTTACCAATTCTAATGAACACCCTACTCATACCAATATAAAATAAGTACACTGCCCAGGTTGACTCTCTTTTAAGCCACATAGTAACACATTATTTGAGTTTTACATAACAATTTAAAATAAAGCAATTGTAGACGTACCTGAAGCTCAGCTAATTTCTCACGAATTTGCATGTAGCCCAAATGAAGCTTTCCCCCAAAATGATCTGCTAAACGACGGTCACTGAAAACCACACGCAAATATCAAACTCATCCATTTAATAGCATTGAGTAGATTGTAGCATAATTTAAACACTTCATAGCACTCCAACAAGTATCTAGCTAATAACAGCATGATCTACAAGCATAAAATAAAAGACGCACATTCTTTAGCTGGAAAAGTTATCCTCGTAAAACTGGGGCCAAAAGCCTGCTGGTGACAAGGAGGTATAATTACCGGTCAAAAGCTGAAGTACTTGAAACCCCAAAATACTAATGTTTTGTCACCCTCATAAAATAGTCGCCAAAGAATTATCACATACTTGATAACAGAGAAATGCAACCATTACCTATCATAAACACTCAAGAATGCTCCACAAATATCACAGACACGTAGCTTCTGATCAGTCTGCCAAAACAAAGGATCAGGACATTGCATAGTTAATACAATTTTTTATATAAATAATAATAAAGATTAAAAAAAATAATGCAAACATTGTAATGGTAAAATTGAAATTGAAATGGTATAGACCACAGTACCAAAGAAAAGGAATTCATATACCATACATCATAATGATTAGAAAAATGGATTATAGTGATCAAGTTGTTTTAACATTACATAGTATTTGATTTATTTCATATAACTTGGGATGAGAAAGAAAACAAGGGACCTGCAATCTGACAATGCTCTATAAGCCAACATATACGAATCCCAAACCAAACATTGACAATATAATCGAGGTGGCAAAAACTTGGCTGACAATAGGTGTAGTATAAAGATTAATTTCATGCCTTGAAGCATATCCTATTCTTTCTATCTATTTTATGTCAAGTTAAATAGTTCTCAAGCACTCCAATAAAACACAAGTTCTAAAGTCTCTACAATAACTCACCCAGGCAAGCAAATCAAAGGATAGGTAGAGCAAAAACAAAAACTACAAAGTTTTTTTTTTTTTTTTTTTTTTTGTACAAAAAAAAGAGAAAGAAAGTACTAGAGTAAAGGACTCACAATGCGAACATCAGCGGCAGTATACTTTGCTGGATCTGCTGAGGGGTCCGGCCTTGGCGCAAGCTGGAGCAACATGACACAGGTTCAGAAGAGAACAAAAGTTGACAAGAATGGAAGTATGACATTCAAAAGTAAAGCTGAGTGAAGAAAATAAAGTACCCTCTTTAACGCTTCAGCTTCCTCTAATGCTTTCTGTGCTTCATCAACCATCCCTTGCTCACCTGAATAATATACAGAGATTTCAGAACTTAGAGTATCAAGGGAGACCACACCAACACAATAACAATAAAATGCCATAAGCAGCCACACTCAATCTTACCTAGATCCTCTGCTTTCTTCAGTTTCTCGTTTATCAATTCTTGAGTACGAGCATCAGGAGCAAGCATAGGTAAAGGAGCTAATGGGGGAGGATTGGGAAGTGGCTGCGGTAGAGAGGCTCTGTCTTTGTTGAAAGCGTCCAAAAGAAGCATAGACTGCAAGGAAAAAAAGATACAGTAATAAAAAATAAAAAAAAAAAATAAAATAAAAAAAAAAAAAAAAATAAAAAAAAAACAGATCTTTGGTTGGGATAGTAAGATACAGTAGACGACGAAACAACAAACCTGTTTATCAGCTCTTGTTGTCCTTAATTCTTCAAGTTCTTCCAAAGCTCGAATTTTAAGATCTGTTTTGCCTTCAAGATCTGAAAATGCAATAATCCAGGACAGGCATTAATTAAATACTTGAATAAGTCACAATAGGCCACGCCTATGAATTTCATACACCATAGATGAACTAAATATATACTGTGTCTAACTTTAAAACCTAAAATCAGCCATAAGCTCGCATCCCGTCTCTAGCTTAAGTCTAAAATGCAAGCATTGCAGCATACATATAAAATATAACAAGTAAAATTACAGAAAAAGTCTATCTAAGATGACCTAGGAAGTTCAACACCAAAAAGAGTAACCATGCTTCCTGAACAAAATAATAACTTACCCGACTGGTCAGCTTCTTTCAACTTCTCTTTGATCTGCTTGGATAACTCTATGATCTCTTCTGTCTACAGCAAGTGACCAACATAAATTTTAAAATAATAAGCATACCAATGGGGAAAAGGTTAATCTTAAAATAAAGGCTTCATCGTTACCTGGGTAACATCAGACACGGAAATTGCAATAGCAGCTTTAGCATCCTCATCTGCAAGACGCTTGAGAGCTCTAGTAATTTTTCTGTCACATTCTACAATGAGCCTGTCTATGACATCCTCTAAATCCCTGTCGTAGTTATCAACACCCTTGGCCTTTGCTTCTTCATATCTGATATGAATTAAGAACTAAACAGACGGTGCCAAGAAGTATTCCAATCAATCAATCAATCAATCAATCAAAGCCTTAATCCCAAAAGTGGGGTCGGCTAACATGAACCAAATTTGATTATTCCGTGTAGTCATCAACATAAATCTTTCTCCTCCATCCCTTACGATCCAAAACTTCATCCTCACGTAAATCCATGCACTTCATATCCTTCCTCACTCCTTCCAACCAAGTCATCTTTGGTCTCCCTCTTCCTCGTTTAATCCCTCCATGGTCCCACTCTTCCACTCTTCGCACCGGTGCACCCTCGGGTCTCCGTCTTACATGTCCAAACCAACGCAGACGATTTTCCCTTAATTTATCTACAATGCCCGCCACACCTACTTTCTTGCGAATAACCTCATTTCTGATTCTATCTCTTAAAGTGTTTCCACACATCCACCTTAACATGCGCATTTCCGTAACCTCCATCTTTTTAATATGCTCTTTCTTAGAAGCCCAACATTCTGTACCATAGAGCAACACTGGTCTTATGGCAGTCCTATAGAATTTTCCCTTCAACTTTAAGGGAATGCTGCGGTCGCATAACACTCCCGTGGCCGCTCTCCATTTAAGCCACCCTGACTTAATCCTGTGGGTCACGTCTTGATCAATGTCACCATTCTTCTGGATGATCGACCCTAGGTACTTAAAACATTCACTCATGGTCAAATCCTTTCCATCCAAACTCACCACTTCATTGCTTGTCCCCCTCTGAGTGCCAAAACGACATACCAAATATTCAGTCTTACTCCGACTTAGCTTAAACCCTCTAGATTCCAACCTTTGCCTCCATTGCTCCAACTTGACATTAACCCCATCCTTAGTCTCATCCACCAAAACGATATCATCTGCGAACAACATACACCATGGAACCTCATCTTGAATTGGTCTAGTTACTTCATCTAGAACCGTTGCAAAAAGAAAAGGGCTTAATGCAGACCCTTGATGCAATCCGATTGTAATAGGGAAATCTTTTGTCAACCCTCCGCATGTCCTCACATTTGTTGACACATCCCGATACATATCCTTAACTAGGTCTACATACCTTCGTGGGATACCTTTCTTCAACATTGCCCACCAAAGTATCTCTCTTGGCACCTTGTCATATGCCTTCTCTAAATCAATAAAGACCATATGAAGATCTTTCTTCTTTACCCTATAAAACTCCATCATTTGTCTTATCAAATGGATTGCCTCCATAGTAGATCTCCCAGGCATAAAACCAAATTGGTTATCTGAAATGCTTGTGCATGCCCTCAACCTTTGTTCAATCACCCTTTCCCACAACTTCATAGTATGGCTCATAAGCTTAATTCCTCGATAGTTAGAACAATCTTGAGCGTCTCCTTTGTTTTTATAAACCGGGACCAAGGTGCTCTTCCTCCAATCTTGTGGGATCCTTGTAGCCGTCCATATCTTGTTGAAAAGGTTTGTTAACCAATCAATACCAATCTTACCCAAACACCTCCACACCTCTATCGGTACCCCATCAGGGCCAACCGCCTTCTTAGGTTTCATCTTCCTCAGTGCAATCTCCACCTCTACTCTCCAAGAAGTATTCCAAGTACGTTTTTATTACTGTCTTGTATAATTGTCGACTTTAGTTCCATTTGACATGCCAAATTGTCACAATGCATGTAAAGAATCAGCAGAAAAGCAAAGTTCCATAAAGCACCAGGACAGCAGATTACAAACAACGAAATAGCCATATAAAGTAAGCTTAAATAAGTAAACAACAATTTAATGTAGAAAGTGTTGAAAATTTTCTTTTATATAAAAGGCAAGCTTGAAAAGGGAAACAATGATCCAATGTTGGAAGTCTTGAAAAAAATTTTGTTTAACTAAAAGAAAAAAGAAACAAATTAGATAAAGAACATCATCAGAGTACTACTGTCTTGCCAACTAGCAATTATTAACACATTTAGAACGACCTGAGAAAAACATCTAAAGATTTTTTTAAGCGCAATCCTCTCATTAATTACAACAGTCCAATCACCAAAAATTATCTCATTAAGAAAGGAACTATATTCATATTCCAAACCAAAGAAATCATAAGATCATAGAAACAGGGCTAATAACGATAATTCATATCCCCATAATAGCTATTCCAAGAATACAAAACACCCAAAAACTAGTACTTCTAGTACTTCAGCCAATACCCAAACCGATAAAGCATGAAAGAATAACGAGCAAAAGGATACTCTTTCCGTAATTGCAACGAATGCACCTTTGGACATGGCCCCATATCCATTTTCTGAAAAAACAAAACTTAGTTAATGTATAACCAAATCATAATAAAGGACAACATAGAAGCATTAACTTAGACACTAGTAAACATGCAACCAGTGCTAACTAATTCCCATATTCCACGTGAATTGCAATCTGAAAATGGTGAATTAATATGTGATACTGTCTCATTTTGCCCTAATGTAACAAAACTAGGCAGTGAATTGTTCTCCCTTACCAAATCCCATATGGCAACTCAGTAATGCCTATACAAACTAAGACACTAAACAAAACTATGACCTAGTATGATATGGTATGCCACAACCATCTCTGAAGCAGACATAAATAAAAAATTAACCGAAAGTAATGAATAAGAGATTATGAGTACATAGGTTGGAGGATAATCCTATGCCTTTGCGTCAACAAAAGATGGGCGTTAAAGTCTCCCTTTTTCAGATTATCCTATTTGTATTCCTCCTTTGGGGGCAGAGGGTGGCTAAGTGGTTCCACTGACCCTTATAATGAAAGTTGTATGATCAAGTCATTGCATCATCGATAATTCGATATACATCCATGTAAGGTACATAAAATAATTCAAAACAGACCAGAAACCTTCTTTTGTTCTGGCTAATAGTTCATACCCAAAACTACACCTAAAATCAAATTCTTGGTTCTCAAATTTACAACATTCAACACAAATCAAGCTCAGGCACTCCTTTCTTCCATGTTATCGACGTTTCCCCGAAAACAATGTCACTAAAATTCCCCATATCACCCATACTCAAAACACTTTCATCTCATCTATTCAGTCACCATCAAGTCAATCACACTTAATTTTATGAAAAGAAAATCACAATTACACTTATTAAACTAACATGCAATCACATAATAATCAATATTTCATTATTTAAAACACGAAATCAACATACAAATAAATTAAGTTGAGTTACAAAATTCAAATAATTCAGCCCAAAAATATACTATAACAGCTAATACATTTGCACGCTAAATTTCAGAGCAGTTGAACAAATAAAAAAAAAACGATGAAATTAGGGTTTGTTTGAATTAGTACCGTTAACTGGAAAAGTTCGTGAGGACAAAGACCAGACAAAAAGAGACGGCAAACATCTCGATCGAAATACTTGCGATTAACTTCAGTAACATCTCCATTGCGATTAGCACCCATTAACACATCTAATTGCTTCCGAAACGCATCCATTTTCTCTCTCCTCTGAAAAAAGGAGCGAGTTCTTCAAATTAGGGTTTTTGGGTTTGAGGAGTTTGTGTTTCGAGGGGGAAGATTCCGCACTTATGATGTGATGTGATGTGATGAGATGAGGAGTTTGTCAAAACCTCAAAGTTCTAACACTCCTTTTCCTAAGTTACGACTATTTGGGGGATTTTTATTACGGGGTAACCCTTTTTTTTTACTCGTATATGAGAGAGAGGATTACTTCGTATTAACTTAAAACCGATAAATCGAGTAAGATCTTGTTCTTGTCATTTTATATTTTTTTTTTTTGGTGTTTAGAGAGCCATAAGAGAAGGGTGAGAATCGATTCCATAATCTCTAGGAAACGGGAGAAAATCTCTAATCATTTGAGCTATCCGTCACTCTCTTGCCATTTTATATTGGGCTGAACTAAAATTATTTTACTAAGTAAAATTTAATTTTACTGATATATTGTTGTTTGATGTTTTTGATCTTTACTTATTATAAATTATTTTTATTGAGCTGAAGTTATTTTAATAGTATCTTTAATAATCATGATAATAAGTAAGGTTATAAATTATGACAACTGAGAAGTATAAACAAAGTTGAGTTTGTAACGATGTGTAAAAGATCAATGCGAAGTACAAGTACTAACAATCGTAATGGAGTACTAGCTAAGTTTATGTCTACAAAACAGCAAAAGGAAGTTATTAACGAGATCTCGTGATGGTCATTTGTAGATGACTTACACATTTAAGGCTATCCCAACTCCCAAGTATAAATAACACGGCAATACAATCGAAATCGGCATGACACGAACACGAAGTTATTGAGAATGTGAGAGAAACACAAAAATCGACACAACACGACGTGAAACCAACCTGAATATGACCCATTTAGTTAAAATAGTCAAAATTATGTAATTTTCTTACCTCTTACATGGTTTTTGATAGATTTTGTGAACAACATGAAAATGATAGAAAATTATGAGACCAAATACAAACAGGATATGACTTATTATAGGCTATAATTCTAAGTTCATAAAATCATAACCCATACAAATACGATTATATGAATGATCAATGTGCTTGGTTATAATTAAAGGTGGGCACGGGCCGGCGGCACGGGCCCGACATGCCAGCATGGCACAGTGACCAAAGAGTGGGCCATGTGATGTGCCATGAACACGATTTCAAGAATCCCGCACGAGCACGACACAAACCCACAGGCGACACGGTAGTTTGGCCCGTCAGCACGACACGCTAGGCACGACCATAAAATAACATAAACAATAATAAAGAATTATAATAATAAAAATAAGAATAATAAAAAGAACAATAATAATAAAAAAAATAAACATAAATTAATAAAATTATTTAAATAGTATATCTATGTTAAAAGTTATACAATAAAAAATAAAAACAAATAAAAAAATTATGGGCAGCTCGGTGCTCGACACAGCACGACACGCCAGACACGTGTATTAGGGTGTGCTAAATGATAGTCCGATACGCCAAGATGCAGGCAAGGCACGAGCCACCACCAGACACAACTCGCGACGGTCCATCACGACACGTTGCCCACCTCAAGTTATAATGCTTAAAGCTAAAGTATTGGTATGATAGCCGTGGTATCGTTTATTATCTCCGTTTACATTATTGTCTTTGTGGCCCGTACCCCTCGGCCCGCCATCCCACGTCTAATATTCAACATCCTCACTCCTCAGTCTCCTCTCCCTCTCTCTCCGGCGACATCAAACCACCCCTTTTCCACACAACAACAAACTCTCTCACTTCTCACCTCCCCTGCTCTCCCACCATCACCAGCAACAATGAAGACTTCATTGTCATTGTTCCTCCTTCTCACCCTCTCATTCTCTCTCCTCTTTTCTCAATCTCTCTCCTTCCAATCTGACGAACTTCTTCTCGACGACGATGAATTCGAAGGACTTTCAAAGCAACAATCATCTGAACTCCCACGATCCTCCACTCCTTCTCCTCCTACCACCGCTGCTACACCCACCACAACAAGGCGGAGATCGTCGGATTCTGATATTGATTCTAAGCTTCAATTCAATGTTGAACATGCTTTCGGAGATTCCCAATTCTCCCATGCTGGAACTTTCTCTGCTCGTCTTAAATCCTGGTCTCATGGTGGTCAGGTCCGTTCACTGTTTTTGGTTCAGACCCATTAATTTGATTTTTCTGGGTATTTTTGAATTGATTTTTTGATGCAATCTGGGTTTTTTGGGTGGAGGAAATTGAATCCGAATTACGGGGTTTTGTGGGGTTTGATGGGTTAGAGGGAGATGGATTTGATCATAATTTCTAGGGTTTTGAGGATTGTATTGAGAATTTAGATTGAATTTAAGTCTATAAATTGATCCTTTTGAGCAAATCTGGAATTTAAGGTTTTAATTAACTAAAGAAGCAATATTGTTATTTTAGCTTTGGTAGGATGTTGACTTTGAGGTCTGTAATGGCGAAAAACTGGTTTTGTAACTGAAAATACTCTGGATTCTGTAGAATTTTGTTTTATTCTTAGAATATGAGTTCAGATACCAGTGCAATTAACACAATGGCTAAATTCTTATTGTAAGCTTGGGATCAAAATGTATCAAGAAATTCTAGTTCTTGAAGCGTCATAGCAATACGGTTGTTTGACATTATATGTTGATGGTAACAGACTCTAACCAAATTGCGGTTTTCGAGGAATACCTTGACAAGCTCAGAACAGGAGAAATTCAAGGTGAAAATTGATATATCGCTTGTGCTCATTCTATACTTGTCCTCTATAGCTTATTATAAATTTATCTATGTATATAGGAGCTGTTGCAAACAGATGATTTCTATAAAATAAGACTTCCATCCAACGTCTTGAGTCCTCCGGGAAGGAATTATACTGTTTCAGCTGTAAAGGCGGTAAGCTGCATTAAGCTACTTCCTTGTTATATCCCTTATGTGTCTTGTTAAGAGAGTGGTCAATAACTCCAATTACTTTTGTTTGCAACTCCGTTTCTTTAGGTTAGGTCATAATTTCATGTGATTGTGCAGTATATTGATTCTTGAGTCTATATTTCTGTTTGATTAATACTGTTAGTTTATCTATTTGGAATGTTAGGAATTTTTCACCTTGTAAGTTGTAAGTAGGGCCATCCCTTAGCACGTTAGCAGATTTAATTAATTCTTGTGTATCACTGTCTTGTTGCCTTTGCTATTATGTTTTGGTATTCTTAGTCTCTGGCTCTCTGCTGTCCCTGCTTATGTACTGCAAGCGGCGTTGTACTCAATTGGTGCTTATTGCGAAAGTATTAAGGATCCCAGCTACAATGTATATTATGTTAAGGTTTGCTTGATTCTTCCAGTCCAAATCAGAGCATGTCAGTAAAATTCATGATGTTGACTACCAGGTGCTTTTGCTATTATGCAATTGTTTTTCTTTCTATGCTAATCTATAGCTCTTTTGATGCAGAGATGTCTTGCTAGAGAGGCTTTGGATGAACACTTTGTCATACACATGGTATGCATCTACATATATTTATCTGATTTTCTTGTTGATCTTGTCATGTGATGTGAGTGTTGTTACCAAAGTTTGCTGCTGATTATCTTTCTACTTTCTGTATTGTATGTAATTCTAGTCCCAGTTTCACTCAATTAAAAGATTCAGGTGCTTCTGTTTTATGTAGTTTATTCATGGTCTATGCTTATAAATAGTTAAATCCTCTTTCTTTTATATTTGGTCTGTAGGAAGGAGTGAACATATTGGCTGTCAACTATGGTTCTTTTGGGGCATGCCCATATCCTCGACATTTAAAATTTGTAAGTTAATTCCTTTTTTTTTTCTATCCTTTTTGTTAGCTTATAATTTTTCTCTATTCTGCCTTTTATTATTGTTCCTGCTGTTAGGTTTTCTTCTTTTTTTTTTTGGTAAGATTCCATGTTAAGAACAGATATTGTACAGATTCCTCAAACTTTGAGCTGTAACTTGAATGAAAGTTAACTAATAAATACCCATTAACCACTCTACCCCTCCCCCTTTTCCCTGCATGTGGTATAACGTAGTCTTACATTCACATGAACGTCAATGACCTCTTTTTATGTACAGTTAGTATTGCATTTTATATTCTAAGAGGAGCATTGTTTCAATTTTGCAACTGTAGCAAGCTGGTGTTATTAGCCGTGTTACATGCCTTATTAAGAGATTCCCTGAATGCTCACTGAATAAGCCCATGTTCTTCTCAGCTTATTTCTGTGTAGTTCAACTTATGTTTGCTTAACTAGACTCATTGAATATATTTAGTCGAGGAGAACAAAGTGTTTTTTTTTTCTTTCTTGTTGGCTACTTTGTGATCTACAAGTTGCTTTTTGACTATGTCTTTGAAGAACGAAACCAAAGTTGTGTAGAGTTTTTCCCAAGCCTGCTTGCTTGTATCCACTCAGGCACAGCTAGTTATATATTCTTCTCTCTCTATTTTTTTTTTTTTTTGTTTGACAAGCGACTGAATTCTAGATGTTGATGATTTTTCAGCCTTCCAAATGGTCTTTTAACTCACATTCAGTGTTGAAATACAGCGAACTGGCTCCAAGGTATGCCTATTTATTGGTCTCTTGTACTTGCTCCTATTCCTGGTTTAAAGTCAAGCAGTTGGAAGTCCCGGGACAAAGATTTGAATATAGGTTTAATTTATAGAATTAATTTTATTAAGCTTCCATCAACCCACACACATAAAAAATGCAGAAAAGGTATACAGTGTTTTGTTGCTTATTAATAAGTGATGCAATGCTAGGGTAAGGTATAAGGAATTTGTTGCTTATTTAATAAGTCATACAATGCCTAGGGAAATGGCACATCTCATTGCCCGTCAATTGTTTCTTATCATAAGTTCTTTCTTTGTGTTCATGGCATGGTTACTTTGCATTTTATTGGCAAAGAGAGTAAGAAGTATGAGGTAGCAAGCAGAAAAAAACTGTTAGTGAGTTTTTATGTCAGGAATTTCTTTGATCCAAATAATTGATCCTAGATCATGTTAACAAACCTCTGTGAATTCCTTTATATCTTTTGCTCAGTACTTACTGCTCTGCCTCTTGCATATGCTCAATGCTGACCTTTGTTCAACAGAACTCCTGTTTTTGTTGAAGAGACTCCTGAGGAGATTGCAGAGGCTGAAGCAATGAATCAACCAGAGAAATCCTTTTGGGCAAAATATGTGAGTGATTATTTGAAAAAGACTAGCCGTCCTTCCTGGTTAATACTTTTTGACCAAATATTCTTGAAATCTTTTGTTGCAGTGGATGTATTTGATCCCTCTTGGGCTGATGATTATGAATGGTATGACACAAGCTTTGAACGTGCCAGAGGAGGCCACTGGCCAAGCAGGAGGGGGGCAACAACCAGGAAGGGCTCCAAATGCAGCTGTACGAAGAAGATAGTCTATTATTGGAAGCTACTGATTACTTGAGGTTTCTTAGATCTTATTCCTAATCTTTTTAATCTCATATCAGCTTAACAGCTGTGATATAGGGCTAACATTCTTTTGGGAATGGTTTAGTAGTGTATATGTTTAGTCCTTTACATACTTATACTGTTCATGAACTATATACATTACCAGCATTTTTAGTCAATCAAAAGTCTCACTTGATTGTTAGTTCATGCGCATTGGTGCATTTATATTAGGGAAAGCTGGTATATTTACCTTATCTGTTATCATGCACAATATGGTTGTCACCCTACCTTGATCTACATGTTCTAGTAGTCTGCCTAAGGCATTAGATTAGCTGTTTTAGGCACCTTTGAAAGTACATTTACCTTGTTGGATATTATCATATGCTACTATGCAGAATTTTGTAAATAAGAATATCATACGTAGGCCCTATTTTCTGAATTTCCAATTTTTTACAATCAATCTAGGAAAGTCAGTTTTAGTGTGCAAAAATTTGTTTGGTGATAGATAGAAACAACACTACACTCTAGTATAGTAATAAAAACTCGGTTTAGTAAGACTTGGTAGAATTGAATAGGGCCTTGGTTATGAAAATATGCAATGATTTCGGACCAACTACCTTAACTCAACTTTAGTGATACTGATGTGTCTTCAGTTTCGAGGTTTACTAGAACCCTATGAGCCCAAATTTTAACTCATGATATCATTTTATTTTTTTATAAGTAATAACTATTTGGTATTTTCTTCTGCAGCTGTAATGGGCTTATGTGGTGCAACTAATCATTAACCAAGTTCCTTGAAGAAATCAGGAGGCTTTTGTCAAAGACCCTCAAGTTTTGTTGGAAAGCATATAGTCGATATAGACATATTTATGTCATTGGAAGTGTCTGAATTCCGAGTCACATCAAAACTTGATTACTATATGCATTTAGCCTTAGGAAGGATATCAATATGGCTCAAATTCTATATGGTGATTATGTTTTGATTGTGACTTTAGGTTCCATTTTAGCACTTGGCCTTTGTAACTTGGACCAAATTTGACTTGGTACTTCATAATTGTTTAGTCAATGAATTTTGTTTGCTCATTCAAGTCATTATTCTTTGCTTAATTTTTTTATGATGGTAATTCTTGTCAAAGAATTTTCCTTGCAATTTTACAATTGATATATGTATGCATTGAATGGTATGGTTGGCTCATTTGGTAGTTAGGATCATTGGCCTTCCACATCCTACAGTCGTGGGATCGACTCTTCATCTCGAAGGGATCAGAGTTATTATGTACATTCCAAAAGTCTTATTACAAGTGAGATTTGCAAGTTCACAAGATTTGTAAGATATTCATTTCATATAAACTAAAAATTTGGAAATACAATCACTGATAATACGTATAAACTGCTTCCCCTCAAAAAACTAAAAATAAAAACATGATAAACTGAAAAAAATTGCCTCTAGTTAGGACCTTGACAAGTACAAATTAATATTAGTGCTAATACATAAACGTATATGTCAAAGTCACCAACCTGGAATACTGACTATGGGAATGCTTTCTCAGTAATATCCCTACCTTATAAAAAGTATAAGAAAATTTTTATGAATAATGCATGGACATTTATATTCCTAAAAATGTTTTTTTTTACCTATTTATCCCCATTGAATTCAAAAACCTTTAAATTATTTCTTAAATCACTAAAATCGATTAATTATTTGTGTTTATTTCAATATTTAAAGCATTTTTTAGATTCTCCATTTTTTACAAAGTGTATAATTATATGATGACTGGTTTAATTTGTTCAATTTGTCTCATCAATAAGTACTTAAAAATCACTATGATATAATAAAATAGGAAATTTTGTCAATTTAGATGGTGATTTTGGCTATCACAAAGTTGTAAAAAGTTTAAGTAGCACTATCACTCTAACAATTTTGGCTAGAATCTCCGGCATTTGGGTCTTACTTTTTACCTTAATGAAGGGTAATTTAGTCAATTTAGATGGTGATTTTATGAGGTAAAGGTAAAAATTGAAACTTACATACCGAATATTCTAGTTGAAATTTAAAAAAAAAAAAAATATGTATTTGTTTTCAAAACACGCGCTTTATTTGGTAGTTCTTGACAAAATTTCTCAATAAAATACCATACAAATATGCATAAGACATAAATACCACCAATAAGAATTCTTTTTAAAAGGTTAGCCATCTGCACGCATCATCAAAATTCAACTTAGAAGTTATTAATTAAAAATCAACATTGTTGAAAAAATAAAATAATATTCAGGTTTGAAAAAAAGTAACATAAAAGATACCGAACCTTTTTTTTTTTTTTGACGGGAAGATTAAAGATTTCATTTATAAAACGACACTAACAATCAATTTTTGAGAAATTTAAAACTCCAACAAAAATGTATAAAACCCTAAAAATAACAACATCGCAAAATCGATTGATACCAGGCTTAACAAAAAACTTCATCCAAAGCAATACAATCTGTGAGTTCGCTCTGATTCGGCAAAAGATCTGTAGATGCATAATTTTATGGATGAATATACTTCCGTGGTCTTCTAAACTCCGGTAGTTATTGCGAAACCTTCGATCTTCATTCTTCAATAAATAAGTAATTAAAACCCCTACCAGGAACACCATCTTAAGGATGGTATCTTTTTATTGAAAGCAATTAAAAGAGATTTTGGGGCTTTTCATCGGTAAAAACCAGTGGAAGCCCCTACAAAATTCACAAATAAAAATCAAGAATGAAGGAGATGAAGAGAAGTAGGGAAGGATTGAAGAAAAAACAAAGAAAAAACCCTAGCAAAAAAGGCTAGGAAAAACCCTCCCGAGAAAAAACCTAGAGGGAACTATGATACCAAACTTGTAAACCAATACAAAAAATTGTTTAATGAATTAATACATGTTTTGACCACACTTACATTCAATTAAAATAGGATAATTAAAAATTAATTGATAAAAATAAATCATATCGTTCGGCTTACAACCCAAGTATAGGGAACTTTCTTGTTTTCTAAACTCAAACTATGATGAACTTATTGTAAATGGTCATCAAAAAATTAAAAAGCAATTTCAAATCAGGTTAATTTAAAAATAAATACCAATTATCCAATCCCTTGATCACTAATCTAATTTATATTAATTCCCGTAATTTGTTAATTTATAAATAATTTTAATATAATTTGATTCATGCATATTAATTGAACCGACTAATAAATTTGGTAGATTCGCCACTGTGAAATAGTTCAACTTTTGTAACCAGTTTCAGAATCATTATACACAACCATGCAACTATTCCTTCTAATAATGAATTTCGTTATCTAATAATTGTTAATTCTTCGGACAATACCCATTTGTTGAATAATAATATATCGATTTACCAGATTTTTTCCAGATACCGTGAATTACAAGTCTGTTCATCAATTCAGTCGACACTCTCAAATTCTCCGGTATGTGATTATCAACGTAATAAGTGGATGGCAACGAAAAACCCACTCAGTAAATCGTCGGCTTCGTCGCCATTTTTGAATGATAAACAGAGTTCACAATATGAGTTCAAATCTGAATAAAACAGGGACTTCTTGAAAAGATTTAAAAGTAGAAAATTAAACGACTAGATTTCTTTTATAAAACAGATTACAGGTTTTTTTTACATTCAAAAACAAAGTACTAAGGTTTTTTTATATTAAAAAACAGAGTACTTAAAACAGGGTAAGTGGGTAACCGGTGATGTTCGAAAACAATTTTTACAATCTCGTAATGGGTAAGCATTCGGATATCCAGACCTTTGGTATTGGCAAATTTCTGATATCCTTACACATTTTTGTTCATGTATACAATTCTATCGATGCAATTCTATTTATTAACGCAATTCTATTTATCGACATCTACGTTTACAAATTAATTTACGTTTATTCCAATGTCCACTAAAATAACATAAATACTAGCTAAAAAAAAGTCACACTTTCAGTCTGGCTCATTAGCAACACTACATTGCTTTGCGCACGAGTTACAACCCTAGTATATATATATTATATATGCAGTTCAAAACGGAAATCATTCATTTATGAATAGCTTCAAGTAGCTATTGTAAAAAAAAAAAAAAAAAAAAAAAAAAAAAAAGAATAGCTTCAAGTATCTATTTCTTAGAAGAATGAGTATCTCAAAACCCTGGATAAAAAAAATATATCTGCCTTTGACAGGAAATATGATGATAGGAACAAAAATGCGCTCAGAAAGCCACTGTGTGATGCAAAATACTCTTGTACAGCCCTTACAATTCATCCTGCAAAACCATAATTTCACATTTTAGTTGTTTGTTTGGTATGCCAAAAATTCTACTAACTTGTATATGACTGATTATCAAAGCAGGTATGCATAAACAGCCACTGTTAATAATTGCTTACATGATAATCATCATCAAGATAGTCTCGGCGATGATGCTGCAACAAGAATAAACATTGTCAGCTATTAAACCGAATATGATCAGCTGAGAGTTCGGAAAGTGAACAAACTTTAAAATTATGCATTCATACCCGTCTGTAACGCTCTCTGTGGCGATCCTTGTGTCGTGGATGTCGATCATAACCCCTTTCTCTTCTCCTTCTTTCACCTTCTTCTCTTGCTCTTCGAGATTCCTGCAGAGAGAACACAGAAAATCATGAAATTATTGTTTAGCATAATTTCAAAGCCGACAATGCTGGAAATAAAAACAATAGAGAATGGATCATTTCGTACCTCCTCCTCTTGCGCTTTTCTCACTTTCTCTGCTTCTTCAAGCGCCTCCTTTTCAATCTAGCATGGTAATGAACAGGATGAACAACATTTAGGTGCTGTCAATTCAGATAATTATTAAAGTGTATGTGCATTCATCTTAAGGTGGATGTTAAAAAGATGGAGGTTACGACCAGTGTTGCTCTATGGTACAGAATGTTGGGCTTCTAAGAAAGAGCATATTAAAAAGATGGAGGTTACGGAAATGCGCATGTTAAGGTGGATGTGTGGAAACACTTTAAGAGATAGAATCAGAAATGAGGTTATTCGCAAGAAAGTAGGTGTGGCGGGCATTGTAGATAAACTAAGGGAAAATCGTCTGCGTTGGTTTGGACATGTAAGACGGAGACCCGAGGGTGCACCGGTGCGAAGAGTGGAAGAGTGGGACCATGGAGGGATTAAACGAGGAAGAGGGAGACCAAAGATGACTTGGTTGGAAGGAGTGAGGAAGGATATGAAGTGCATGGATTTACGTGAGGATGAAGTTTTGGATCGTAAGGGATGGAGGAGAAAGATTTATGTTGATGACTACACGGAATAATCAAATTTGGTTCATGTTAGCCGACCCCACTTTTGGGATTAAGGCTTTGATTGATTGATTGATTGATTGATTGATGTGCATTCATCTTAAACAAATACCTCTCTATTGGCAAAAACTTCATCAACTACTTGTTTCGCGTATTCCGGATCATCACATATCAAAATGTTGTCAAATACTGATCCTGCTTTTACCTGCATTCGGAATGCACGTCACTAAAGCCCCGTTCTCTTCAACTTATTGTTAAACGAACTAATTTTAATTGAAATTTTGCTCGATTTTTACTCGTCATTAAGACAGTTGATGGGTTAGTTTCCTACCTGCCAGACTTCTATACCCACATACTTGATAGGCTTCAGTACATAAAGATCAGGATCATCTTCAAACTCTGAAAACAACAAGATGTCTCATTAAATCTCTCTATTTTGTGGCTGTACTGTATTTTGAAATACGAGCTTATTGAACTATTGTTTGATTATACCTGGATTGTCAATCCATGGAGTCTTCCACTTTCCTTTGTAGTCGGGGTTCTTGATTTTCTGGTAAAAAGAACGAATTTCAGAGCTAATCTAGTAATAATGAAACACTTTATCATAGCTAATATGCAGTATAAATGATATGAATAGTTAGTTTACCCTTTTCTTCCATGGCCCCCTGTATTCCGGGTTTGGTATTCTTGGAGGTTTCCATAAGCCATCCTCATCCTCATCCCAATTAGGGGGCTGTCCAAACACGAAACACAAACGAGACAAGATTTGTTATTCAGTTTTCGATTTCAAATATAACCAAACTTTGTTTCACCATTACCAAGAGTACATTAGCAAAATTCAAGACATTAGATGTTACTCTTAGACTGATTTGTCTGATTGCCATATATCATTATATGACTCGGAGAATTCTCTCCAAATGATCCGTTTGCCACCTCTACATACTTCGCTTAATGTTAATTGGATATAAGAGACAATATTGACTTGTTCAACACTTTAATTGGTCCCAAATATGCTGTAATTGCCCTACATATGCTTTTTTTAGACACTCCCACATAAAGAAAAAAGGTGTTAAACAGTCAAGTCACCTGTTTGGCATTCGGGTCAGGAATTTCGGGTGGTATTGAATCATAACCCTGCAATTCAGTCATGATCATGTAATTATACAAGTGATTAGCTTACAATAGTAACAATTACATAATACAGAAAATACTACAGTTTACAGAGAAATGAAATCATTGTACCTCAGGTTTGACATGATTAGGATCATCAATATATTCTTTTTCTTCCCAATCAGCAGGCTACAAAAGTTTAAAGCAAAACAGTTGTCTTAGAAAATGAAGAATAATTTTACAGTGTTATAATTCAGTCTTGTGCAATATTCATACAATGTAATCCTGATAAATTTCTGACCTTTTTAGCTTTGACATCCTTGATCTTTCGCGGAGGAAGGATATCCCAATCCGTGTAAAGACTTCCTGAGTCTCTCTCTCGATTGTCAACAAGGAGGCTGTAAGTAGCATCTGGCCGAAGTATGAATGTATAGAAATGTGTTAACTTGTCTGTTTCGCATTGCAGGTCCTTCTTTACAGGATAGTTTTGGCCTTGGTATGATAAGATAAGATGAAGCTTTTTTGTATCTGAACCACATATGTCTGGTCCAAACATCAAACTGCCAAGAAAAGAAAAATTCCAACTTATTATTCAAACTTCAAATATAATCATAAAGCTTTCATATATAGGTTATGTAATGTATGCTACATGATTTTTTTAGCTTAAACTTGAAAAAGATTTTGATCAGAACATAATATGACCCGTCTCTAATGACCTTTTTCCACCTCTAATAACCGGATGATTGATGTGATAGGGCAAACCTGTAAGGAGTATCTCCACCAAATTTCTTCTGATTGACAAATCCAGATAGAAGCTTTATATAACCACCACCACATTCGATGTCCTGTTCGAATTTGATGGAATACTGAAGGACCAATGTTCTGTTCTTGTTGGTGAATTCTGGTATCTTTGCAGATATGGCAGAATGCTTTGCATCAATTGAAGTCTGAATTCCTGCCAAACAAAAAAAATCTTGGTATAAATGATCTTTTTATATTTAGTACTGTAGTTTTCAATGGCATGTAGATACCTACCTTTATCATCAGGATCAGCAGCCCATCTTCCTGCTGTGTGTTTGAATGTGCCTGCTTTTCCCTCGCTTCGTTTCCAGTCTGATACCACCCACCTGCTCTTCCAGCCATCTGCACATTCCGAAAGTTAAATTTAGACTCAAATATATCGAACACAGCAGCATAATAACAAAAGTAAAGCCCCTGTGCATGGACTCCTGAGCTCATCCATTGTGCATGTCTGCATGATCAATATAAGTTCAAGTGAAATGTAAAAAGAGAGTACCTTCAAATCGCTCTTCGAATATAACTTCTGAGAGCGCTGGATGGATAAAAAATAACAATTGTAATACAAGCAGCAGAGAAAGTATTAATAATGGAAGTTCAAGTTTCGAAGGCGTTACACCAAACCAAGCCATTGGCATACTGCTAGTGTTGTTGCTGCTGCTGGTGTGCAGCAAGAATAGCTAGTTATAGGAAATAAATAATGGAAATGGCTCAAATTTGGCTTGTATTTACAGTCTTACCATTGGCCTTCTTTTTTTTAGTAGGGTCCTAAACTATTTAGGAATATAACCAATGAGAATTGATGGAAATATTGCAGCAACCAATGAATTTGAGTCTCCGCATCGTGTGGGGTTCTTGAGTTTCCTTCAAGTTGTATTCACATACTAATTCAAAGTGGAAATTTTCATGACAAATTTTACTACTATTCACATACTAAGACAAAGTGGAAATTTCTTTGACAAATTTTATTACTATCTTCGTTTCTTTTTAGTTACAACAAAGTAATAATATTTGTGAAACATAAAAAATTAGTTTGTTGTAATTAAAAAGCAACGGAGGTAATAGTAATTTTTCTCACATTTTCTCAAGCTAAAATAAATATGTGTAAAAGAGTTCATGATTTGAGAACTTTGTTATAAAACAATCCAATAAGGCTATGACGTTGCCATATTTCGTTTGATTTTATGTTACATATGTTATCGATTTTCTTTTTGTTTTGGGAACACTTCATATAGTAGTAAGAGCGGTATTGAAATTCAACTAAAATATTTCTCTATGCAACAATCATATCAATATCTGCTTTCAAAGACATTGAATTTCTAGGATACAAGAGGAGAGTGAAATGACTGTTTTAGTTGTGAAATTACCCAGGTAACTTGATATCTGAAATTATAAAAGTCATTTTAAGAGTAAAGAGTATAACAAGCATGATTCACAAGGATCACAAATATTAAAGTAATCCTGTAATTTCCACCAAATGCAAACGAATATTTTTCATAGACTAAGAAGAGAAGACTTGGGGCGACTTTTATTAGAATAGTCTACTTCAAAGTCTTCCCATAAGATCTTGACTTCTGAAGTATATAGCGGGGAAAAGGAAGCAACACGGCAAGCTGATAGAGATTTCAAAGAAATTTCAAAGTTGGAGGCTAACAAAGTGACAATGGACCACCAGATAATAAATTATTAGCAGCAGCACAGTGTTAAAACATGAGTTAATTAAGAATAACATAACAAAGCATGAATAAAAAGTCGATTATTACCTTGTTCAAGATGTACAACAATTATTCTAAACTCTTGGCGGAATGATACCATTGTAACACCAGCCTTGCAAAAATGGTCTCCAAATACAAGAATCACACACATAAAATGCAACAATAATGTATTTGGATAAGGGGGAAAAGACCACCTCAAATTTAAGAGGGTATGACAAGCACGTTAAATTGTTTAAAAGTGAAAGAACAGCCCTAAATATTTTCTAAAGCAATATCCATATCAAACCAGAGATCAAAGAAAAAGGGCCCTCAAAACTCTCCATCTATTTTGCCTGAGGGTGAGATGCAATGAAGTCAACTGCCATATTGATGGAGTTGATCTTGTCTGCTTCGTTGTCTGGAATCTCAAAGCGAAATTCTTCTTCAAGAGCCATCACAATTTCAACAGAATCCAAACTATCAAGCCCAAGATCATTTTGGAAGTGTGCATTGGGAGTAACCTGAGGACATAAACAAGCATAAGCGATAACATATAAGCAAAAATGCAAAACAAATCCTCCCAGTACAAGTCCTGATATTGGAAGAGAGTCATGCACTCAAGGGCATAAGAACCTTAGGCATTAAAACCAATTGAATGTAAGAAAAAGGCATTGTAAGACAAATTGCAAGTACAGCCAATATACAAATGCAGATATAAAGAGCAGAAGCAGGTGATTGAGGACCTGAATCCAGAAAATATCTTAAGCAGGTTCAATCTCTAATACTCCTTTGATACTCCAAAACATGCACAAATTCTTGTTCTTGATAAGAGTATTACCTAAGTCCTAAAGACTGACTGACTTTGTTTTTTGTGTTAAGGCAGCCAATAGGTGCAGTTTCTAAAGTATATCAGGTTGAATTCTGGACAACACGCTGGGTAGACATGGGCATTCGCATGTCCGACAAGCAAAGAAATAGATAAAGAACCACATCTGTTTCTTTATAAAAACAAGTGCTCACATACTAGCATTTTAATTCTAATAGTTGTAACATTTCCTTGCAATTAACAGGCTAGGCAATCGGCAGTATTAGCAGCCATAACTCACAACACGCATACATTCACTTGATGCACATGGGCAGTTATGAAACTCAGGCGAAAAAGATAATACCAACAGGGCATCGAGCATTTCCTCTAGATTCAGCTGAATGGCTTGTTGGGCTAAAGATTTTCAGACGAAGACACCAGCATACCTTGTAAATGCTCCAATCCAGTGGATTACCAGAGAAAAAAGGAAGAATCACAATAGTAAGCAATATATCTGGATGTTTGTTGACAAAGATCAAAAATAGCTATTGGGGAAAGGGATAGTAAGCGATAGGATGCAGGTTAGGATGGGAATTGGTTCACTGTAGAAGAAAAGGAGCTACTGATGAGAGGAGCAGTATGAACCACTTGCATATAGTCATTAAAGTAGAGGAATAAGCAAGCCATTAGTCGGGATTTCTCTTACATCTAACCTAGGCAAGTATCTTGGTGTTCCATTACTCCATGAGCGAGTGACCGAAATTAGACATATACAATTGATAGAGTTCGAGATAGATTAAGTGGATGGAAAATCAACCGGCTTCCCTTGGCAGACCGAATTGACTGACTGAGTAAGGGTGATTTGGCCCTACCTACATATATAATGCAAACGGTTAAGCTGCCAACATTGACTTATTAAGAGATTGAAGCTGGCAGCTTGCAGCAGATCTTTTATATGGGGGTCTACGCATGAGAAGAAGCCCCATCTTGTTAAGTGGGAGCAGGTTTGCCAACCAAAGGTCAATGGGAGTTAAGGCATAGGGAGAATAAGTAATGGGGGTACAGGCTTAGGGAGGATGAGTCGGAATAATGAAGCATTTCTTATGAAGTTGGGATGGGGAATATTTACTCTTCCTAATGCGCTACGGATGAAGGTGTCACAAAGTAAATACATGAGAAAGAAGGTTGGTGTTCCTCAACCCGTGGCCAAAAGTAATGACTCACCTCTTTGGAAAGGAATTTGCAAGGTGTGGGATTATTAAATGTGCTGATAGCCCGAAAGCGGTGACTCAATCGAAAAGATAAGGATGAAGTGGGTAGTTGGCAATGGGTGGATTCTAAATTTATTTAAGGATTCATGGTGGATGGGAAAAACCCTTGATAAAGCTATAGCTGCAATTCCTCAAGAGGACTTGACAAGATGCATGGATTTTTTTTTTTTTACAATATATACCAATAAGAGTACCTAACCAATTCTCAAAAAAATAGTATTTCTATAATCATTCCGCCTTACTTCATAGTCTTTTCCTTATAGAATAACTATTATGTCTAATTTGCTGAATGCTGATAATATGCACTATTCCAAATTGGGGACATGACTAACAGACTCCATTGCAAAATTGCAAAAGCATATACCTCCAATCCAAGATATATTACAAGTATGAATAATCAAATACATTCTGTGTGACCAAGTCTATCTATATTATTTCTCATAGTCCCTTTTTAAATGAAATGTAAAAAGCTAACGGCACACAGAACAAATAGGAAAAGACCAAAATCAAAGAAACATAAGACCACTTATAACCTAATACCAAAAAACACATAACAGTCATGGAGTCACCCATAGCCGTGCTGCTAAACAAGCAAATGGATATGGTTAAAAGTGAAATGGGGAAGATGGGTAGTCATGTGGGACAATTGTAAAATTATTGTAAGCTATAGAGTTACATCCTTCACTCTTAAGTCCTAATGCCAGAACAACCAACAAATAACACCCACATACAAAACAAACATAAACTATCATTCATAACCAGATACTATATGCCAATCTAGCAATAAGACATCTTAATAGAAATGAAATTTGTTAAAACACAGTGATACTGATATAATTCTTAAGACAAGAAATAGAAAAGTGAAAATTGCAGTTCCAGACTACAACATACATAGGGAAAGAAACCGAAACTAAATATGCTGGTCCTATGAGAACATACAGGGCATCACATGCTTGACCATCTGGACAGCTCAATAATATATGATAAAGATTGTGCAATTCCCAAGTCCCATACGCCCACCCCTGGCACCCTAGGACAGTGATGGACTGATGGTGTGGCGCAGTTGGGGGGAAGCTCTCTATATCATTAACTCGTGTAAGCAAACATACACAGCATGTCCCAAGCGAGTGGAAAGACATTCGGAGCCTACACATTCATCAATTGCCCTGAAAAGTACTTCCCCAAGATCACACAGCGAAACATAAACTAATGCACCTGCCCTCCTATTCCACTTAGGATTCCAGCTTCTAAGAGAACAATTCTTTCTTCTACTCTACTAGTTCCACATGAATGTGAACCAACAATCATCAAAATACACACAGAACACTTTCGATTTCATACCCAGTAATCAAAATTGACCCTGATTCTAATTTATAAGCAATTTAAACTCCCATTTCGATGCATATTGATGAAAATCATTTCGTCAACTCTTTACGATGGACACATTTAGGCAAGATCTCTAATTTAAACTTACTCAAAATCAACAACAAAATTAAAATTAATTGGAAAACCCTAATTGGTTTATTCAAAATCCAACTGACCAAAAATCAACACAATAAGATACAAATCCATATAAGTTGAATCAATTTGACCTAATTTACAAACATAAACAATATAAATCAACAACATTTTAACCAATAAATCGAAATAGTCAAGATCGAAAACTGAAATTAGAATTTAGCAGATAGATAATAAAAATGAAAAAACCTTTGAAGGGTCGACTTTCTGGAAGTTCTTGACGACGGTAATGACACGATCAGCAACCTCGGACTTGTCGAGGAAAGAACCTCGTACCTCATCGGAAAAATGGCGGCGAGAGAAGAGTGAGTTGAAGGAAGATGAAATGGAAGGGTTTTGAGCGAGAGGTCTAACTGGAAGCCTCATGTACTTCAAAATTGCACTGCGAGCAGCCGCCATTGTTGAGGGATGAGAGAGAAAGAGAGAGATGGAGGTGCGACGATGGTGGGGTTTGCGGAGGGTTTTGTGGCTGCAGAGAGAGACCTTCTTCTAGGTTCGGGTGTTCGATTCTTTGCCTTTGCTTTTTACTAGTATATCATTCACTTTCCTCTTATGTTTATTTTCACTACCCAAATATGCACAGTTTTGTGAACAACTATCCGTTTTGGGGAGAAATGTTAGTGTGAGCCCACAAACGGTCAAGGGTCTGTTCACTTCAACTTAATTTCTGTTTAGTTTAGTTCTGTTTAGCTCTAATCAGTTCAGCTTAGTTCCAATCAGTTCAGTTCAGAACCTAATTTCCTTTTCTCATAAAATATTCATTTCAACTCTATTCAGTTCAGCTCCAATCAGTTCAGTTCAATTCATTTCAATTCAGTTCACCTTAGTTCTGTAAATGTGAACAGACCCTAAATTGAAAGAAAACTGTGAGTGGGTGGTATTAGATAAATTTTTCACATCTTTGGGTAAATATTTACAAAATACGAGTAGTAATGATAATAAGAAGAAGAAAAACGAGTAATTGATCACAAAACAGGTTATCTTTAATCTTTGAGTAGTTCCTTTTTAGTCAATACCTCTTCCCATTCTTCACTAGACAACCACAAGGCTTCAAATCGAAACATTTCCCTTTTTCTCCTTGTTCATAGTAGTTGCTAGCTTTAAGCATAATCATGGCATGACCTAATCTATAAATAAAAAAATGACAAACTTTAAACCATTAGACACATAGAAAACCAATTTGAATCAGCTAAAGATGTATCAAGACGCTCTCTTATGAAAGTCTACGATGAATTCCCCTATGTCGTGTGGTCGAATTCCCAAATCTCTCAACCCACAAGGCTGTAATCATCAATAATCCCTTGAAAAACATCCATAAGTCTTCCCCAGGTACCCCGCCATCTTTTACAGCCATAGAAATAATCTCATTAAAGTATCCAAACATAATACACGATATTGAACTCTCCGACTTCAAACGAGACATCAAAAACCTAGTGAGATGTTTATTTTCGTGCTCTGGCCACCCATAGCTCTCCAGACCGGATTATATTTATTGTTAGGAAATTTTGTCACATAACATCTTTTAAGAGTGATTTGTTGTGAGAAAACACCTAATAAATTTTTATTTGTGAAAACACACCTAATACCACTTATTTTTTGTATGATAACACCTAAGGGTGGTTTTAGGCGTGTTGACTTGGTTTAACGGCGTTGACCACCACGTGTGAGTCACATACGTTGATTTACCCCCCTCCTTTCTAATTTTTTACCCTTTCTTTCCCTCTAATTCTATGGTATCTCTCCTCTCAATTTCTTTATCTCTTCTCTCAATTACTCCCTCCCCTGATGCTACTCATTATCATATACCCCACCATTTGCTTACCCTGCACCACTCACACACACCATCCCCTGCTCGCCTTGCTGCTGTTCAAACCAGCCACCAACTCCATCCATCACCAAATGAACACATAGCCATCAACCACCAATCACACCCTCATCACCTCCCATTTCTCCACCCATTCACAATAGCAACTCACCAACTCGCAACCCGTCACTATTGCCAGACCACCGCAGCCAACGCACTATCGGCAGCAATCGCAAGTCGTCGCCCCACCTGCAATGCTCCTACCACGGATAGCAGCAAAACAGAGGCTAACTGCTGCAACCACCCCTCCATCCTACAAAACATTGTTGGGATTAATTAACCCTTAAATCAAAAACCCTAATTCGAATTTAAAACCCTAATTAACGATAATTCGCAAAATCAACAAAATTAATGGAATAAGTCTTTAATTAAAGCTACTTACATACCTCGTAATTATGCCAATTGAGTAAATTTGCAGAAATTGGATCTCAAAATTGGAGTTCACCTTCTTCAAAGGGGAGCAATGGAGTTTGGGTGGAAGAACAGGGGAAATAAAATGGTTTAATTGGGGAAGAAATTGAGAGGAGAGAGAAAATAAAGTTGGAGGAAAAGAAAAGGTAAAAAATTAGAAGGGAAGGGGATAAATCGTCGTTAATGCCGTTAAACCAAGTCAATAGGTCGGAAACCACTTTAAGGTGTTATTTGATAAATAATTTCTGGAATTAGGTGTGTTTTCATAAAAAAAAATAAATTTATAAGGTATTTTCTCACAACAAATCATTCTTAAAAGGTGTTATCTAACAAAAATTTCCTTATTGTTATGATTACAAGTGGGAGTTGTGACTTGTTCTCAAACCTTCTAAACCCTTCCAAAAACCCTCACAAGTCGCAACTCCCACGTATCCAAATCAAATTATTCTCAAAAAAAACTCCCAAAACGACGAGCATTAACCAACTTTACCCCAATCCGACGCCGTTTCGAACCCCTCTTTTAGCTTCTTCTCCAAGAACCTTCTTCAACCTTGAGACAATTTCTTCCTTCTCCCTCAATTCATCAACCTCCATTTCTTTCTCTCTCTAGATTTCTCCATCACAAACCACTGAAAATGTCGCTAACTAGGGTTTTGGGAAGAGCGTCGAGAACTACGCTTTCCCAATGTCGGGCCTACTTTCTCTCTCCTCCTCCTCCTCTTCATCAACTCAATTCCCCTTTTTCTGTCCTATGTAATCGATTTCACTCTCTTCCCCACGTTTCCAGCAAGGTAATTTACCGCCATTTTTGCTGAATATTTGTCTTTTTTATTTTTGGTTAATTGTTTTAGCTATTATCAGGTTTCATTTTGTTCAGCAGGGTTTTGCTAGGGTTTAAGGAATTACGCTAGATTCTTTGAATTCAACTTAGTTGTTATTTGTATGCATATTTTGCTTAATTATGAATTTCAAGAGCAACAATATTGTATTGAAATGTCAATTTTGAAATTTTAGAACTGATATCTTATTCTGCGATCAGTGATTTGAGGATTGGAGTAAATTTTTTGATATTATAACTCTTATTTTGCCTATTTTCGCCTGCTTGTTGCTCTATATAATTGGTTTTTTCTTGGAGAGTTTAAGGCTTTAGTTGTTATTTATCAATTTGGAGCAAAATTTCATTAAGTTCGGTCCCATACCATGGTAAAATTTTGGGTTTAAATATTAGTAATGTACTTCGTATTGTTTAGGATATGCTGATTGATTAGAATATCTCTAAATAGCAAATCGTTAGCTAATACTCCATCCATCCCTCTTTAATAGGCTATATTTGGGTAGTGGGTGATATTCTTTCGACATGTCTTAAATGTTTTTGATGATACATACAATTTTTGAGAACAAGCAACTTACTATAATATTATGGATCAAGTCTTTAAATAAAGTAAGAGAACCATTTATATGAGCATTTTCATAATTTAACTAGAAGATATGCGGCCTAAATGTGGCCTATTAAAGTGGGATGGAGGGAGTAATAGTTAAAGGAAGGGAGGGGAAATAAGGAACGGTAAGGAAAGAAATATTATCTTCCAATGTTTGGGTTAATGAAAGGAAACGAAGGGAAGAGAAAGGAAAATTGATTTACAACTTTTATTTTTCTATTTACAGTCAAATTCCTCCAATGGGAGGAAAGGAAAGCTAAAAATTTATAAAGAGGCTTTCCTCCCACTTCCTTTCCTTTAGTTTCCTTTAAATCCTCGTGTCATTTATCAAACCAAACATGAGAATATATTAAAACCATTTCCCTTCTTTTCTTTTCCAGCAAATCCCTTCAACTAAAAGGGCCTTAATGCACTAGGCAAAGTTAAAATATAAGGGTAAGCGATTAGAATTTAACTTTCATCTCGTTATCTTGCTCTTGTTAAGTGTTGGGGCTAGTAGGTTGCCAAATAATGATGCATATTAATTTGTGGCCTGTATCGTAGGCCGTAATCTGATGGGTTTTTTTGCATTTAGCAAGGGAAGTTTAGTGACATTGTCCATGGTACCCTCATGTTTTATATGGATACTTATATTTCATCACCACCCATTACTACTTTAGAAGTGGTATTGAGTGGTAGTGGAAAATTATCAAGAAAAACTTGTTGGGGACAGAGTTGCATTACCACAAACCATGATATGGGACTTCTCTTGCAAAAAATACGCTACCCATTACCATTACTCCCCCCCCCCTCTTTTTTACAAGGTCATAATTGCTTTTGTGACAGGGAATTTTGGGATCCGATCCTTTATTTTATTGACAAATTATTTTTCTTTCTTGTTGACATTCTGCCTTTTATTGCTGGGTAGTAGTGAATAATCTAGTGGAGTTTCTGAGTTGATAATTCTTTGATCAAACTTGGCTACTAGTATCATGGATTTGGGCATGTTAATCGTGAATGGAGCTTATTTTGGGTTATCACTTGGGAGGGGAAAACATAGTTATACATTAAGGTCATAAAGGATATAATGTTTACTAGGGAAATTGAAAACATAGTTTATTTCTTCGTTATTGAGGGATTCCCAGAAGGTAGTGAATAATCCAGTTGGGTTGCTGCGGTGATTCTTTTCGACCTAATTTGGTTTTAATGTTATAGAATTGCTAATAACACTCTACATTTTTAGCTTACCCTTTGCTTTACTTTTTGTTTGTCAATGCAAGTTTGTGCGCCTTGTGATAAGCATAATCATGTAAGGATCAGAATGACCTTTGTTCTCTTCCTTGCCCCTATGTCTTTTACGGTATTACTCTGAAGTGTATCCAGTAGATGGGTGCCTGTGTTTTGGATTTCTTACAGGGTTGATTGCTGGATTTTGGCTAGACTTTGTAGTATTGAAAACTCAAACATGAGTTATTACATGTTCAAAATGAGAGTGATTTTAGATTTTCCGCTTAAAGTTGTTTTCAATTATTTGCCAAAGTATTTTCTACTCCCTTGTTATTTGCCATCAAACAGTTTAAGTATTGAGCGTCTGACATTCCCTTCTAAAGTGAAGGTTGTTATTTCTCTTAAGATATCTTACCTTGTCAAGAATTTTAACGCCTTTCATCACCATTCATACATCTATAATATAACTGTAGATTGCATTTTTGGGGAATTCATTGTGGAGATGTGACTACTACCTGTGTTCCAGCCTTTCTTGTTTCAAAATTTTATATATTACTTAAGTAACAATGCATTCTTTATTACTGAATTCAACTTGAGAGCTTTTAAGTTTCTGGAATCTCTTAAAAGAGGTTTTTCTCAATTATCATTAAAATCTGTGGTGGCCTGTAGAGTTGTATACTTGTATATTATGTTCATATGGTGCTGCCATGAGAATTGGATTTTAGGTGTCCATGTATGATTGTCGTGCTACTGCTATCTGATTCAGTAATTTGTACATGTGAAGTCTGCTTCTCCTATCCCTAACACCATTGTAGCTAGATTTTAAAGTGAGAATTGAGAGGTTTAAACCTTTATGTCTGATATGGACCTTACTAAACGCACATTGATGGTGAATTTGCATATTTATTTTTGTTTTTTGAAATGCATGCTAATCTTGTCTTTGGCTCTCTATATATATTTTAATTACGAAATCAAGCTATTTTGTATGTTTTGGCCAGGCATCTCCTTTGCATAATGGACTATGTAGTATTGTTGCTTTCCCACATCGTGGAATGTCAACCACTGCATCTCCTGAACAAGAGCAGGGGATATCTGCTGAGAAAGGAGATAATGGTGGTGCTGACGGTGCAACGCAATCAGGTGAGGGATTTAATGCAGACAGTGAGACTTCTGCACAAAGTCAGGAAAAAGGTTCTACTTCAGAATCACAACCTACGTCTCAGTCTGTCAAAAGACGAAGTCGAGGCACTAAAAGAACTGCCTTTTCTGATTCAGATTCCGAGGAAGACATGGATGACCTTTCCAAAGAAGATCTGGTAAAACTTGTGCTGGAGAAGGAGAAAACCCTGGAGAACAAACAAAAAGAGTTTGCTGAATTTAAAGACAAATTTCTTCGTAGTTATGCCGAATTAGAGAATTTAATGGAAAGAACACGACGCGATGCAGAGAACTCAAAGAAATTTGCAGTGCAGGTTTGTGTCTATGATTCGGATACTTCATTTTCTCTAGTGGCACATCTGAAACACTTTGTGACTCATTGTGTGTTCATACTGCAGAGTTTTGCGAAGAATCTACTAGATGTTGCAGACAACCTTGGCAGAGCAGCTTCTGTTACCAGAGAGAGTGTCAATAAAATTGATGTCTCTCAGGATAATGTTGGAGCAATGCCACTTTTGAAGACCCTGCTGGAAGGTGTAGAAATGACAGAAAAGCAGCTTGGAGAGGTGATCTTTCCAGCATATTGTAGTCACCACCTAGTTATTTGAATTTTATTCCATGATTTCCACCCCCCTCTTCCCCTTATGATCTTCGTTTAAATTTACCTGTTTACTTGTAATTTTTATACTGCTGACTTTGTTGAATGTACTGGTATCATGTTTCTCCATTTGCCACATAAAGTTTTGGTAAATCTGATCTTGATCACATGATTGTATAAATTCATTTAATTTTGGTGTCCACATCACTTGTACATATTATTCTTGCTAAGAGAGCATTATTATTTCAGGTTTTCAGAAAAGCTGGTGTTGAGAAATATGAATCTATCGATGAGCAATTTGATCCGAACAGGCATAATGCTGTGTTTCAAGTTCCTGACAATTCTAAGCCTCCTGGTACTGTTGCTGTTGTCCTCAAGGTAATGTCCAGTGCTCTGATCTAGAAATAATGTTAGAACGTTATTTTATGTGATGTGGTTTCTTGGTTCTCAGGGAGAAATAAATTTAGCTCCTATCTGTATCAGCTTGCCTTGATTATCTGTGAAGTAAATTATATTTGGCATATGCAGGCGGGATACACACTAAACGACAGGATCATCCGACCAGCTGAAGTTGGTGTTACAATTGCTGTAGAAAATGACGAGGCCAACTCTTGAAGCTCAGATTATCTCAGCCGAGCCCCTTCATTATACTTGAGAATTTTGTCAATGCTTGCGATTGTCTAATACGAAGTATATTACAACACTTTTCTGAAATTAGGTTTGCATAGTTGCCTCCGTGGTACTATTTTTTGTCTCCTTCCCTTGAAATTTATTGCAATTACAACATAAATGAGCTTCAAAGCAACATTTTAGCTCTACTTTGTAATTTATGAAGTGATCACAGGTTAAGTTTACCGGTGACTTTCAAGATAATCTTCGGGATGTTGAGTCAATTGGGTGAAAAGGTCAATTATTAGAACCTAATTAAGGTCAATTATTATCACCAAAAGTTGGTGACACTCGTGACGTCACCACTTAAGCAGGGGCTCCAATTTACCCCTAACATATTACTCTAAGGGGCCGTTTGGTTCCACGGGGTAATCGGAATGTAATGAATAAAGAGAATGGAATGAAAATACCTTATTTTTGCTTTGTTATTTGTTTTAAAAACAAAGGGAAACAATCCCACCACAACACCACCGCATATTTCATTAATTCCACCTTTTCCAGCCACCAAACAAGTCGCTGCCCTTCGCCAGCCCTCCCCCACTCCTCGCCGCCCTTCGCCACCCTTCCCCAACCCCTCGCTGGCCCCACCGTGGCTCATCCCTCCCTCGAAAAACCTCCCTTAGGCAAGAAAAACCCTAAAAACTCCCTTCCTTCCCCGTAAAATCGTCAGCCGCCTCTCCCACCACCCTCGAAACCTTAGCGCCTAGGGTTTCTAGGGTGGTGGGAGAGGTGGCTGACGGTTTTACGGGGAAGGAGGGGAGTTTTTAGGGTTTTGTAGGGCTGGGGAAAGTTTTACGAGGGAGGGGAAGGGCGGTGGAGGTGCGACGAACGATCGGAGCAGGTTCGGCGAACTGTTGGGGGTGGAGCGGCGGTGCAGTGGCTGATTTCCTGGTGGTGAGTGTAGTAAGAGGGTGGTGGTATGGTGGTGAGATGGCGGTCAAGGAATGGGAATGGAAAAGTCTAGGGGGGTGGGGAATGAACTTAGAGGAATTTGGGGGAATGAAGAGGGTAAAGGGAATGGGAAAAATGATCTAACAAACAACAACAAAGGGAATGAGGGCAGATGATTCTCATTCCCTTTGATGATTAACCCCAACCAAACGACCACAATTATGAAGAATTTTGATAATTACTCCGTACAAGATAAACGTATATGTATGGCATCTTATTAAGTTTTCTTTCTTTCAAATTATCAAATTTTAATACTTTCTAATAATGCATAAGTGAAAAATAAATACTCGTACTTAAATATATTAATTGAAAACTAAACAAAATGACAACTGAGACGAATAAAATGAAACGAAAAAAAAAAATACATAATACCGTACTTTGTATAACAAAAGATATATCCCTGAGATCTAGGGATCAAATCATATCTCCTCCCCCCTCTCAAATGAGCCCCATGATGACCTAAACAAGTTTTCTAAACATACACTTCGATTTGATCCAATATTAACTTACAAATTACTATTATTTTTGTCTAAATTGATGTGGTTAACGCAAATATGATTTTAAACTACTTTTGTTTTCTTTTTTGGTATTGTATACCTCATTTGGATAAAAAAAAAATCTTTTATTTTCTTTTAAGGAAAATGATAAACATAACCCTAAGAGTTATGTATAAGAGCTCAAAAAGGAAAAATTCAGGAAAATTTAACATTAATTACACCGATTTGCGCGTGATTTTGTCATGAATTTCCAACTTAATTCTATTTTGAAAAGCATATTTAATGCTTATACATATCCCTAAACGCTACATATATCATTACCCTTTTTATAATTACAAGAGTATTATTTATGACACGTAAAAAATTACTTTGTCACCACTAAAAGGAAACGATGGTAATAATAAGAACGGTGATTTGTAGATGGCCCATATTTTTCCTTTTTAGTACCAAGCTACGAGTATTTGGATATTGATTAGGACTTGAGTTAGAGCGCAAAAATGCTGTCTCTCTATATCCTCTTTCCTATTCTGGTGATCCTATATATCATCAAATTCGCCGTTATTGATGGTAATTCTTCTTCTTTGTTCCCAAATTATGCTATGAATCTCTTAATTTCCGGTTTAATTTTGTTCAAATTCACTCTTTGCAGCTGATTTCACCCTACATTCGAAGAAGCTTAAACGCCAGGAATTCGAAGATAAGGTAATTGTTTGTTTTCAATTGGGTTGTGAATTTGTATTGCGCATTTTGTTAGATTAGTGTAATTTTGATTGGGTTCCATTGTTTAGGTTGTTTGGATTACTGGAGCTAGCCGCGGAATTGGTATGTGATCAGTTTTGATTTATTTGATTGATTATCATCAAAATTTGGAGTATTAAATTATTTGAAGTATGTTGAAATGATGTGTATGATTTGAATAACAAGTTCGAACTCTTGATTTGTTGATATTGTATTAGTTTATTTATTGTGGTTCCAGATTGGAGTGGAATTGATTGATTGATCACAAACTCTAGAATGATTCTATCTCACTCGAAATAATCTGCAACAATGCCAAAAATCTTTCTATGTATGACTAGTATGAGCTACTATTCGGGTTAAAATATCGTACGAGTGTCAACAGTTAGCTTATTGCAAGACCATCTTACCCATAATTCCATTAGTTGTTATTGGATTAATTGTTCATAACTATGTTTTAAAGTACTCTTATTAGATTATGGTACATTATTTGGTCATATCTCCAACAATTACTGCCCTAATCTGAAATAAATGTTTTACCATTCTCCATGAGAAAGAGGAGGATTGGAGAATGTTAAGGCCCTAACATCCATCTCCAATGTGATTTTGAAGGGGAGGTTCTTGCTAAACAGTTTGCAAGCTTAGGGGCGAAACTTATATTGTCTGCACGAAATGAAGCTGAATTGGAGCGCGTCAAAAGCCAACTTAGCGGTATACTTCTAACACTTATTTGTGGTATCAATAAATATGAACTTATTATATATGTTCTATCAGGTCTTTTAATTCTGTTTTAGGTAAGCATGCCCCAAACGAGGTCAAGATTTTACCTCTTGATTTGGCATCTGGAGAGGAATCCCTCAAGGAGGCTGTAGAAAAAGCAGAAGCCTTCTTCCCCGGTATTGGTGTTGATTACATGATTCACAATGCCGCCTATGAACGTCCTGTATGTAATAGTTAGTGTTGATACTTGAAACTGTCTTGTATATGCTTTTGAAAATGAGGTATCTCAGATAAATGAGTATATATATATATGCTAAGTCAATACTATTTTCGAAACTAGTATGGATGACTGATAATGCCTTAGATAAATTCTCAATCTGTAAAAATTATAAGAACAACTATATTCAGTTGAAACTCTATCTAGAAAACACCACTTAGTGTTTCATAAAGTGTAGCTTGGAAAAGTGTATTGGGTGAACCTACCTTTTCTCAATATCCTAATTAGAAATAATGCTGAAGGGTAGTTTTTATTCTGTAATTATTAGACTACCCCCATCACCCCTTAGAATACAGTATTTTACCTTATGCTACTTTGTAATACAGAATTTATATATGCCCTTATATATTTCATTTTATCTATAACCATGGTTTGGTTAATCTTTGCAGAAAGCTGCAGCTGTAGATGTCACAGAAGAAAGCCTTAAGGTATTTTTGGTCAAACTATCACAAACAATCACAACCTTCCCAGTTTAGAACACATTGCTTCAAATAGTTCACTGTCATTGGGATATCTTCATTTTACAGAGCTGATTAATATGTTTATTCGTATAGGCTACATTCAATGTAAATGTTTTTGGGACAATATCTTTGACCAGATTACTTGCTCCCTACATGCTGAAGAGAGGGAGGGGTCATTTTGTGGTGGTATGTACCTTAAAACTTTTATTATAATTTAAGAGTGGTACTTTACTTTCAAATCTCTCTAGAGGAGAGGAGTTTGTGACTAAGTGTAATCTGATTAGTTTACATCTGCTAGATGAGTAGTGCTGCTGGGAAGACACCTGCACCAGGTCAAGCCATGTATTGTGCTTCTAAATTTGCCTTGAATGGGTACTTCCATTGCTTGCGCTCAGAGGTACTCTACGCTTCCTCAATCAAAAATCCACTGTTTATGTAATTTTTTTTTTTTATTATTTTTTTTTAATCACAGTTTATATATTCAACCCCCAGAACTTTTTTCTTTTTACCTTTTTTTTCCCCAAATGGTACATAATTTTTTTATGGGCTGATTATAGACTATTGCATTATCTCGATTTCTGAAGAAATTATAAATGTCTGGTTATGCACATGCAGCTATTTCAGAAAGGAATCAAGGTAACTGTTGTTTGCCCTGGTCCAATAGAGACATCAACTACTGTTTCTACTGAGGTCAGTGCTACTGTTCATTCTATGGTGCATTATATTATCATATTGTAGTTTTTTCATCTTTATTTTGATGTTTTCTCTTAGCACATATCATAAGTATATGTGATCACTTTTAGCCTTCTATTTGTATGTAAAATTAGCATGATTTCTGTTTTGTCGCTAAATATATTTAATTCCGTAATGAAAAAAATTATGAAACTTTATTAAAAAAAAAACATTAATATAAATCTAATAAGACCCCATTTTATATTTTTTCCTTATATATTAGTGCACATATAAGGTCAAAGGTTGGTAAAATCAGACAATTTGATACATCAGAAATAATAAGTTTGGATTAGATAGGCAAAAATAAGGTGAAGTAAACATAGCCTAAATCACCACAAGATGGATGGAACTATTGACCATACCGAATATGCTTGATGTGAGAATCAATTTATAATTTTGTATTTGCTCTTACTGCTACAAGGTCTACAACGGGTCAACAGCAGTGCTAGTGTGCCACCCCCACAAGGCAGACGGACAAATTAGTTAATCACTTTATTTGGTCTCTGTTCTAGTTTACAAATTGGTTAATTTGCAATTTTGCACACTGATTAATGCTTTTCTGTCTAAACTTTCTTGTTTCCCCTAGCATTTTTTTAAAAATCAATGATTCAGTTAGCTATCATTAAATTGTTTGAAGTCACCTTGATCTTATTTCAAAGACTTTCGGGATTTCGTGTTGTCACCTAGCTTTGAATTTCATGGCTCTAACTTCTAAGTGGTCGCAGAAGCGTCTCTCTGCTGAAAGGTGTGCTAAACTCACAATAATTGCTGCTAGTCATGGTCTGAAGGAAGTTTGGATATCATATCAAGTAAGTTATTTTTTCTGTTTTCATTGAGTTTGGGCTGTCAGTTATATTGTTTTTTACACCTCAAGATGTGAATTGTATTCAGTTGTGTAGCTGTATTTGTCTTTACAAAGAATTATTGTACTGGATACTTTATTGTCCTTGAATACTTATCAAATGTTGAAATCCCCTAATCAGTTAGTAATACTAGTGTATTGGTCTTAAGGTTACAAATCCTAGGTACAGCAAGGTGGCCTTTTGCCTGACTCAATATCATTCAGTGTCGCATGACCCACCTCCTCTTCTCTGGGGGGACCTTATAGGGCAGTGGACTTAGGTTGCAGGGTTATTCATTTGACACGTGATAGATGGATCTAAATGTCGTTTGAAAGAGGAGACTCATAGAGTCATAGAAGATTAAATGTGTTTCTATAGGGCAAGATGGTTACACTTGCAATTAAAAGAGTGCAATATACATGCAGCTGGTAGCCTTGGAAAGGCATCATGTGTCTGGTTTTATGTGGAAGACTGGAAACTAATAGTAAGAATACACTTGCATCCAGACCTTACTGTACTCTTATCATCTATTTTGGATCTGCACTGAGCACCTTTTGACTTGTATAGTACATTGTACATATGTATCTTTTCTTTGCAATAAGACCTAATTTTGTTTTTGCACAATAGATATCATGCTTTTGATTGATGTCACTCATGTTTCTTCCTCTCTTCAGTTAATTGGACCTTTGTACATTGGTTTGGCTTGCATGCTAACTTTTCCTTTACTTTCTCAGCCCGTGCTTGGAGTGATGTATTTGGTGCAGTACATGCCAACAATTGGCTTTTGGCTCATGGATAAGGTATTGCTTTTTTCATTTTATGTCATTGGTTTCTCACATTGTCCTTTCTTTTTGTGGTCGTCCCTGCGACACTTGAGATGAGCTGATGGCTCAGTTGCTGGTTAAATTTTTGCGTACAATAATAATCCTTTAATTAAACTGCTGTGTTTATAGGACTCCCCCACACTAACACTATGAATTTGTTCCATTTTTTTAAAGTAAACTGCAACATCCCTAATGTGTAGTCTCCCTACCTCAAAACAATGAGTGGACTTTCATCTTTGTCCAAAGGTTCCATTTATCACTCTTTTAGACATTTGCATATTTTGACTTGTTAGAAATTACAGCTGCAAGCCTTGCATGTCAAAAAGTTAGATCATTTCAAAGCTTGAAACTATAATATCTTATGTTTTCTGTTTGCATGTGGGATATTAGCAGGTGTGCATGTCATGCACTTGTAGATGTTGTAATAGAGATGATTCATAGCAATTGATTTAGTTTCCTTTCTACTCACTATGACTGTTGACTTAGCGTCTCTTTTTGGAGGCCGAGGACTCAGGAATTTTTATTTTCTTCCTTTCCCCTCTCCTCATTTCATGCTGCTATTTCCTAATTGCTGATCTGGCAATTTTGTCACTGCAAGATCGGTGCAAGACGAGTAGAAGCAACTGAAAAAAAGGGGAATATATATTCATTGGGATTGCTGTTTGGCAAGTCAAAGAAGGAATGAGTTTTTTGATTGAATCTGCGGACTGCACCATCTTTTGCTGGGGCTGCTAGATGAGAGGAGTCAGATTTTGGACTTGTTTATTTTGATTCAGTGTTAAAACATATGGTGGAACACTTTGGTTTCATGTGCTGATGTACTTAACCAGTATCTCCATGTAATTTGTAAAGTAGACTTGAATGTCTGCATTAGCACCTTGTTAATACACATGGTACATGGCCTTGATAAGTTGGCCGATTGGCCATGCACTTATGTTAGGTTTATGAAACTCTATATCGTGTCTGCACGTATATAATTGAATCTCAAGAGGCCAACTAGTGCATCTGCATTGTTGGGATGGATGCTTACCTAAAGAGACTAAATATAAACTTGCTGTGCAATGTTGGGTGGCTGCCTAATTCGGAATTTTTTAGGGCAGTCTGAGGTTATGGGACTGGTGCACAACCATTTTATTCATTTGGAGAGTTGGAGCTGATACATGTGGGTTTGCTACGGCGTCTTTTTCATATTTCTAAAAAATATTGTCCAGACAATCTTAGTGTCTCTAGTAGGAATTAAACCCTAAGCTTCAGGAAGGTATAATCCTTACCACTAGACCAAGCTAAGTAATCAATGTATCATACAATTGTATCAATTCATATTAGTTGACCAATTAATAAATCGTTGTCTAATTGTCTTGGATGATATGACGGAGTATCTTACAAATAAATAAGTACTTGTATATAATACAGATCTACCCATTGTATCAATTATTTATTCCTGACAATTTTTTTATACGGAGTAATTATATTTACTCCTAACGAATTAATTGATGACATTAAGAAAAAACTTTAAAACAAAGTTTCTTACTCTAATTAAATTATCCCTCAATAAACAAAATCAAAATTAAACTAAAAACTCTATAGTAATTTTTATTACTACCTCTGTTAACAATTATTTGCAACAAAGGGGGTCTGTGCGGACTCTTAGGCAAAACTTCTTAAACATGATTATTAAAAGTTATGGACAAGTAATTAATTATTAATCAAATTTATTAAAAAAACAAAAAAACAATTGCAATCAAACCAGAACCGTCCAGACCACCACCACATGCCACCCAGAACCACCACCCCTGCCGCCCAAAACCCATGAACCACCCACGTCACCCACAAATCGCCGAAATCCACCTAAGAACCACGAAAACCACCCAAAAACCACCAGATCTGAAACCCAAAAACCAAACCCAACCACGAAAATAGCCGCCAGCAAACCACCTAAACCCACAAAACAGCCACTTGCGAACCACCTAAACCACGAAACAACAAGCCACGAACCAGCCACGAAAGCCACCAACACCCACGAACCACCAACACCCACACACGACCCACTAATACCCACACACGAACCACCAACACCCACAAACCACCAACACCCACGAAATAACCACCTACCAGATCTAACGAAACCCATTCACAAACTAGATCTACTGAATCCACCCACGAAACAAGTAGAAATGAGGGATGAGAAATGAAGAAGGAAGAAGATGGAGGAGAGAGATGGTGGATAGATGAAATTAGGGATGAATCAGATTTTTTTTGGATAAAAGTTTAGATAATTGAGTTAGATTATAGTTATAATAATTTGTAATTATGTGTAATGTTATGTGTTAATAATTTTTAAATGAGAGTATTTTGATCATTTTATCATAAAAAAGTTACTATATTGAAAAAAAAATAGTTTTGTTGCAAATAATAGTTAGCACCTGTTTTTGATAAATGTTGCAAATAACGTTAACGGAGGTAGTACATCATTAAAAACAATTTTTATTATATAAGAGGGTGTTGTTTTTTTTTTTTTTTTTTTTTTATATTTTTTTTAACTTGAGATATTTATACACCAATTTGGCCAATTTTTGTGAAGTTTCCAAATTTCATAATTTCAGAATTTTCCCGTCGTCCCAAATCTCCAAACCCTAGAAGACGAAATTCAAGCCTATGAAACAAATTCAAGCCCTAGACACTCAAACCCTTCTTCGAAACCTTAAATAACCTTCAATCTTCAAACTAAATTTCCCGCTAAAGGTTCATATTTCAGTGAAATAATGGACGAAAAAGTGGCAAAATGGATACTAGAATTCCTCTTGCGAAAACCAATTGACGAGAAGATCATCAATGGCGTACTCTCAAGTCTTCCTTTCTCCAACAAAGATAGTCGCTTGAAGAAGACGATACTTCTGCGAAAAATCGAATCAGAGACTTCAAATGGTTCAGTTTCCGAGAAACTTCTAGAATTGCTTGAATTTATCGAGGAATTGAATCACAGAGCGGGTAAAACGGCGTCGGATTTGATGAAAAAGGCGTATTGTGCGGTTGCAGTGGATTGTACGGTGAGATTTTTGGAGGAAAACGTGGAGGAAAACGGGAAGTATTTCGAAGCAGTGGAGAGAATTTGGAGGAATAGGGTTTGTAAAATGGAGGGTTTATCGTCGGAGGAATCGAATCAGTGGTTGGCGGATGTCGAAGCTGCAGTTTGGGATGCTGGTGTTTGTGAGAAGATTTTGATGAGGAATACTAGGAATGAGGCTTTGAAGGCTGTTAGAGGGTATTTGAAGGAAGCTTGGAAGAGTATGGGACCAACATTTCTTGAATTGGTGGCGTCCAAGTTTGGGTATGAGGTGGAGAAGCTCGGTTTTTGCGAGGATGGTGGTGGTGATGTCGTGGGTTCGGATAATCCGTGTCGCGAATTGGCTGCTAGTCAAGGTAGAATTTGTTTGATTTGGCTAATTGTTGGTTTTTCTGGTTGTGTTATTGGTTTTTGTTGTTTATTTATGTATGTCAACTTATAATTGTAGAGTAGCTTGTTTGATGAAGAGTTATAGTGCTCTACTATTTTAATCAGCAATGGCATTGCATAGATTATCAAATTAAAAGAAAAATGCCATATAAAGAACCGGTATTTGATCGAATGAAGTTTGTGATACTTTTGTTGAGAAATGAGGGAGCTTGAAGGTTTACCAAATGCCTTTAGGGATCATAGACTCAGAGTTGAATTCTGTTTTAGCACTCCTTATTACATTAGAGTCAATTTAATCTGCCCACAGAAATTGGAATCGAATGTATTCAACCTTTACCCTTGTTATAACAAATACGGAGTAGCTTTTTTCTAGTTGACCCTTCATCTGTTTAATGCCATAGTTGACTTTATACTATATAAGAAGGGTATTGTCCTATATAACTCAAAATCTGGTAATAGGTATTCTTCAATTGAAATAGGCAGATAAGTGGAGTCCTAGTATTGTTTTGAAATATCCTTGAATGGTTACTGTACCTTTTTTTTTTTTTTTTTTTTTTTTTTTTTTTTTTTTAATGGGGGTGAAAGGGAGTGGTACCTTATGACAATTCATGTAAGGCGACCCAAAATCATTTTGGGACTAAGGCTTTGATGTCGTTGTTAATGGGGTGAAAGGGATCAGTGTCATGTTGCTGCCTTTAGTGCTATGGTGCCCTCTGATTGCCAATAGAAGAGTTGGTTATCCCTCTTGATTTGTAAATAAAATCAGGCCACCAGCATACTATATTGATTACAGAGAGAGAGAGGCATGAAGCACATCTGACTAATGGTATTGTACTATGAGGGAGCTTGTAAAGTTGATACATTTAATAACCTTAAACCAGCAAGGAGTAAATGTGAACACTGCACATTATCATGATTTTCCAGCTCTATGCTAATCAATCGGTAATTTTACTGGTTTTGTATCTGTTTGAGCTGTAGGTGATGGTTTTCTTCTCCCTTGAATTGGTTTTTATGTATGTTTTTTTTCTTGGGAGGGAATGGTTTCCATGCATGCTTAGTACTCTGTAATTGAAAATTAGTATCATATGATCATATTTTTCAGAAAGATGAATCTGATGTCTTGCAGAGCTCCTTAGATACATTTCTATGTGTATTTCTCCACTAGTTTTTGGTCCCTTTTTGGGGTAATTTAGCCACAATTATGACTTTGAAGCAGGCAGATGCTCTGTAATTCTGTTTTCAGCTCATGTGCTTGTTGATTATTGATCTTGAGTTCTTCTAGGACCTTTTGTTTACATACTTGTGGACAAATGTTGAACTAAAATGGTTTTTCTTCCAATGCACATGTTTCTGCAATATTGTGCTCTCTCTCTCCCAAAATAAAAAATAAAAGTCTCATTTGGCTTTTGCACAAATTATTAGGAATGTGAATTGAATAACAAGATAGCGGGGTTTGTTTGATTACAGGTAAATATATAAAAAAAATTTAAAAAAAAAGAAAAAAAAAAAAGATAACCGGTTTTGGTTGATTAAAAAAGTGAATAAAAAAAAGAAAGAGGGGTTTTGTTAATTAAATTTGAATTAAAAAAAAAAAGGAAGATAATGGGGTTTGGTTGATTGAAAATTTAAATTGAATAATTAAATTGGTAAAGGTGAAATGAAATTTTTTTGGGACAAGAATTTTGAGTGAAATGAGACTAATTTGACGGAGTAATACAGTTTTCTTTACAACTTTGATTTTTGAAATCTTGTAATATTTCTCTCTGATTTTGATATAGGTTTCAGTATTAAATAATCTGTATTTGTTTTAGGTTGGCTGCCGAAAGGTCAGACTTTAGTTCGGCGGAAACATGTTGCAGTGAAGACTAGACGTCCCAGAGGTGCAAAGATTTCTGAAGCTAATGAAGAAGCTGAATCTTCTATGAACGTGGTTAACGATGTCCCGACCTGTGAATTGGAAAAAGTACAAGAAGCTTTTCAATCCAATTCCTTGCAGCCTCATGCTAATGTGAGTGATTTTCGTGCTGGAGCTTCACAAGCAGCTCATAATGTGTCATGCAAGGACAATGATGTCCTGAACCATGGAACGGGCAAAATACAAGTAGCACATCAATCCAACTCCTTGCAGCCGCATGCTGCTGTAAGTGATTCTCATGTTGGAGCTTCTCAAGCTGCTCATAATTTGTCATGCAAGGACAATGACGTCCCGATCCACAAAATGGACGAAGTGCAAGAAGCACTTCAGTCCAACTCCTTGCAGCCACATACTGCTGTGATTGATTCTTGTCTTGATGCCTCTCGAGATCATGACCCGTCATCTACAAAGGCAACAGACAACACGAGTAGTGTGAATGCTACAAATAAGCAGAGACGAGTTCCTGTTGTACATGTAACACCTGAAGTGAGGAGAGTGCAAGAAGCTCTTAAGACCAGTTCCAGGGAGCTGCATGTGTCTGTGACAGATCCTCTTCCTAAAGCTCTTGAAATAGCTAAAACCTTGCCTTGTACAGGTGCTGCAGGTAACCATGATACCAGTCATACAACTGCTGTAGAAAATCATGACATGAACAACGATGCCGTGTTACCAAAACAGACACAACCAGTAATCCATGCACCTAGAGAAACCACTGAGAATAATACCGAAAATGTGGAGAAGAAAGATAAGCTTACAGGAGATGCCCGAGGCAATGAGACTCGTATTCCAAAGGAACGGCCTAAACGTAAGTGTAGTTTAATGGAGCCCAATGGCACTAGTCATACATATGAATGGGATGATTCTGATGATAATGTGGGCAGAGGTGGGTTATGCTTACCTACTAGTCCAAAGAGGAGTAGGGTGTCTGCTTTGGATCCGTATGCTGAGAAAAAAATTTATGCAATGAGAGAAAGGAAGAAATGGACCCCAGAAGAAGAGGATAAATTGAGGGAAGCAGTAAAGAAATATGGTAGGAGTTGGATAAGGATCAGGGATATATATGATGACATATTTAAGGGAAGAACAAATGTAGACTTGAAAGATAAATGGCGGAACATGAGTAAAAGCTAGCTTTGATGATATTTGAGATCTGGCTTTTACATCTAACCCTTTGGGAGATGCTTATGCCATCGTCACTTTAACATCTGTAATCTTCCTGTTTTTGTTGTTAATATGTAATCATTTTGTTATGTATATGGTTTTGTACATGGAACAAATCCTTTTTTGTTGAAGTTTCTAACCAGCTTCTGAGAACTGAGAAGTGTTGGTACCGATGTGGCAAGTATACAGAGTAATATTAATATATTATCAGTGGCAAGCCTGAAGCTTAATTTTCAGTTGTCATTTCTAAAACGCTTTCTGTTCAATTAGATTTGGAGCTTGACTTTTGTACCCAGAGATTTTTCAGCCAAGTATATATTTTACTGCATTTGTTGCCCCTTAATTACTGTCATGTATACAATTTTTTTTTTTTTTGGAACGAAAGAGGAGATTTTATTAATTAAACAGAACCAAGTTACATCACTCTCTGCTAAGGTTACATAGAATGTTCTAATAAGCCTGTGCTTGTGTTAGATTTTAAAGTCTTGATTTGCTGCTATTGTATCTGTCTCAGAAATGGGTCTTTGTTGGGAGAGCTTCCATCCCATTCACAGTCTCAGGTTTGCTTCAACTGTGTATTGGTTGTTATTTTATTTCTATTTTTTTTTTTATTCAACTGAGGTTAAATACCAAGAAAGCAGAAGCAAAAACAAACAGAGTTCAAGCAAAAATCAGAAAAAAACGAAACAAAAAGCACAGCTAGGCTACGGAGGGACTAGACGCGGTAAAGCCACACTCCTAGCGTCCTCCTCTAAAATACTTTGTACGGTTGTTATTGATAGTCTGGTATACTCTGTTTTTAGTAGCTGAAATCTTCAGGAATTCTTTGTTGCTTAAGGTATCATGTTTTATGATCTTGGCTTTCAGATTTAATGCCGCATTAAGACTCATGCTTTAGCTCGCCTGTAGTTGATTTTTGATACAATTGTTATACCACAATGATCAAAGTATTGCACCCTATGGGATAGTTGATTTGCGCAGGAGTTCAGCTTGTAAGCTCTTGGTTGCTGCATTTTCTGCTGGACTGTTTTCACTTGGCAATTGTGTTTGACAATGAATTATGCAACATCTCAGGGGAAGTTGTGCACGGTACATTTTACTTTGGTGGTCAAAACTTACACAGTTACACTTAGACCACAATTTTGTCAAAAATCATGCATAGATCTCAGGTCTCTCAAGTTCATTTAACTGCTCTTATTCAGAATTAATGAAAATAGTTTCCATGTACTTGAACTAGGCTGATAACAATGTAGCATATGATACTGCAGGCAACAGATGCTATACATTTTGCGGAAGCACTCAATTGAAGCCTTCTCCACATACCACTACATCAGCCAGGATAAATAGCGGAAGATATAAGATATTATATATATAATCATTATCATTAAGATCTGCATCCAACTACGGGTACTTGTTATACAAAATTCATTATGTGACATCCTTGCTACCACAAATCAGCAAAGTACACAAAACCATCTCTAACTACTTGTTGAAAGCATCTGAGTGTACTTATATTTCAAGTAAGACTTAATGAATGGATCTAAATCACCATCCATTACTGAGGTGATATCAGAAGTCTCGTAACTTGTACGCACATCTTTCACAAGCTTGTAAGGGTGGAATACATAATTCCGTATTTGCTGGCCCCACTCTGCCTTCACAGCATCTCCCCTGATCTGCTTGATCTCAGATGCCCTTTGCTCCTCAGCAATGACTAAGAGTTTGGCTTTCAATCGATTCAGAGCCTTTACTTTGTTTTGTATTTGGGATCTCTCCTCTGAACATGGCTCCAATAGTATTAGTATTAAAAATTAATGGATTTTTCAAGCAAACAAAAGGATACAGATACCTCATGCATAGCTATTAAGCAGTTGTAGATTTGTAGTTAATTTTAAAAAATTAAGTCATCTACCAATTTAGCTCGATTAAGACTATTTTCTTTTTCTATCATTTGCAAGGATGTTTAAGTTGGATCTATTCTGATTGCTACGGGATCAAGCCTAGTTTTCTTTGCAAGTTACAGAAATTACTACAAATAGCAAAAGGGTTATCTTGATTCGACATGTAAAATAATTTGAGGGGCAGAATTTAACCTGAGCATCGGACCGCCACACCAGTGGGAATGTGAGTGATTCTAACAGCTGTTTCAACCTTGTTTACATTTTGACCTCCTTTTCCACCAGCTCTAGTGAAACTTATTTCCAAATCTTCTTCAGGTATATCAACATTTAGTGACTCTTCTGGAAGAAGAGGCATGACTTCAACACCAGAAAAGCTAGTCTGCATGCAACATAAAAGTTTACTAATACAATGTTAAGCTTAATGCATGAAAAGTTGTCTGCATAAAATGTTAATGTTTACTCAGACAACCACTCCAATTGCATACGTTAACAGTCTATTACACCCTATTTGAGTATACTTTGCCCTCTATGGACTTTGGTGGTAAAAATTTGTGAACTTTCACCTTTGAGCCATCAAGTCCATATAAATGGTATAAATTTAGGATGTATAAAACTCAACAAAAATTGTACTAAAGTTTTAAACAAAATAGTCATTGCTAACATATAGAGTTGAGAAAGAAAGTTCAATGTTTGACACTATGGACTCAAAGATCATTAACTATAATATGGGATGGAGAGAACATGATTATGTAATCAGTGTACTTCAGTCTCCTTGAATGCAGAACAGACATGTAAAAGGAAAGATAACCTGACGAAGACCCTTGGAATTAAAAGGTGACTGCCGCACTATACGATGCGTGCCCTTTTCTCCAGAAAGATAACCATAAGCATAACGACCGTCAACCTCAAGTGTTGCAGATTTAATCCCTGCTTCTTCTCCCAAAGATTTATCAACCACTCTAGCCTTATACTTCTGTTTCTCCGCCCATCTCATATACATCCTGAGAAGCATATCAGCCCAATCCTGCACTGAAATACATCAAAGAATTTACAAAAGACTGGAATACGAAAACCTGGTCTAGCTTAATATTATAATCGACGGATTATTTTTGTTTGACAGAGGAGAAGGTCCAAGCGTAATAAGTTGACTGGTTTTGATTTACGAGCTCTGCATTCAAACACTTAGCTCATGTGCAGAATAAGTAGAAGGAACAAGATGAATTACATGATTCACGAGCCGATTTAACGTACTATAAAGCAACTCATCAATCAGTCATCTTTTATTGTAAGTATGTTACTGAACTTCCATACACTATTCCAAGGGGAAAAAACAGACAAAATAGGGGGGGAAAAAAGTGTAAAACCCAATATATGGAGAGAAAAAAATGTGTTAGACAGTTAAAAGGATTAGCATACCTGAGCATCAGTCCCACCAGCACCAGCTGAGATAGTAATAACAGCACCCTCTTTGTCATAAGGACCAGAAAGAAGCTCTGTCAACTCAAAACGATCAAGTGCTTTGTTCAACTCCTTAATAATGCCGGCAGCTTCTTGAAGAAGTGCAGTATCAGTAGAATCCATCTCTTCAGTAAGATTAACTATCGTTTCTGCCTCTTCAACCTGCAGGAAATAAATGAAACCAATAAATCAGATAAAATCAGCAATACGTAAATAACATGACATGGTTGACATTTTGTTTCTGTGGTATCAATGAGCCATGCAGTGTGATTCAACATCTATGTAATTTTTTTCCCGGTGAAATCATCTCTTCAGACAGAAGTGCCAGCATTAATTGGTTTGCTTTGCAGACTAATACATGTAAGATTCCCTTGGATATATTGTCTTTTAGTTTCATAAGATCAAGTTCGCTTTAGTACTGAATGGATCAGGGAGAGAGGGAGTCGAGACCTGTGTTTGGAAATCTTTGAGAAGTTTAAGTTTATCTTTGACATCAGTGAGAGCCGAAAGAGTTTCTTGGGCCTTAGCACGGTCATCCCACAAAGTGCTATCAGTTGATTTGGACTCCAATGCTGCAAGCTCTTTCTCCAAGTGTTGCAATCCAGCAGAGACTACAATCTCTTCCACACGTTTACTTGTATTTTCTACCTCTTTTCTTAATGTATAGAAATCTGCACGCAAAGTAAATTAAGACAATAAACCATTGATGTTATTGAGGCGTGATACCATTTCCTTAACTCTCCTCCATCCCTCACCTCTACTTCTCTTTCCATTTCCTTCCCTCTTTTCCTCTATGAATTATATTCACACGAAGCTTTACATAATACCATAATTTATCTAGTTTACTTCGAATCTAAACCAATAATGTGCAATACCTACCTAGAGTTAACACAAGAAAATTCCAACTTATACATTATGGGAATGAGAGTATCTTAATTATAATTATAACAATGCCCATGATCAATGACTCAACGTTCCAAGCCTTAAATCATAGAACATGAAAAGTAAATCCAATGAACATAAGAGCTATAAACTAAATGATGGTATGTTCATTGGAGTTTATGTTCTTTTGTTTCAGTCTTTATGTTCAACGTGCCATCGAAATCTACCAATGAGTCACAAGACTCACAACAATCACAAGCTTAAACTTATGATTCTGTACTTACATATTAAGAAATTGATCATAACATCAGATATATGTCACATACCTTGCATTGCCCACTCACTGGTTTCAGTGCCGACCTCAATGCTCAATTGACTATCTGGGGTTGCAAATTGAACTACATTCAAATTCAAACATACACACACAAAATAAACACATTCAGATAACATTATAACATCAAACAAAATGAAAGGCAGCAAAGTTAGAGATTCAAGCAAAAACCCAACATTATTCAATCAATGAACGATCCAAATAACAGTCTGAACTATACATTTCTCATCATTACCCATATTTATTACCGCCTACCAAACGAGGCATAAAAATTACTACAACAACAGTACATAGACAAAGCTTATGCGAAAAGGAAGCATCAGCTAAAGAAATCAATACAAACCCACCAAAGCAATTCAATTTATAAATTCAATCAAATATAATAAAATACATAAACATAGACAATTCAATTCATAGAGAAAAAAAAAAAGAAAAGATAGAAATAATTACCAAAAGAAGGAGGGAAGCGAGATGGCATAGAAAGGTATGAAGAAAAAGAGAAGGTGGGGTTTTGGGGAAGAGAGAGAAAATGAGGAGAGAGAAAGGGAGAAGGAGAATGAATAGAAAAGAGGGGCATTTTAATGGAGGTGGGTACTTTGAAATTTGTGCAGAAAATTTGCAGGGTTCCATCCATGGCTCTCACCACTTCACCCAGGAAGAAATAGAGGAGGAAGAAGAAGAGGGATAAATCATGGATAAGCTTTTTGTTGTGCTATTCTATTTTGGTTTTAAACGACAACGTTTGAGCTCATTTTTACCAATTGTCAAATTTTTTTGATGAAAAAATAAAAGGAAATTTTGACTTTTACCAACAAAAAAAAAAATCAAAAAAAGGTTTTTTTATCACCAAAATTTCAAAAACTTTTATTTTACTACTAAATAAAAAATAAAAAAATTTATTTTTTATTTACCTGTCGTCAAAAACCCAATGGAATTTTTTAAAATCTTCAATTTTCGTGTCAAACACATCTCTTTAGGGGTTTTGGGGGGCATTTTGGTTCTTGGGGTCCAATTTGAGGTTAGAATTGACAAATAATGATCGGAAATGTCTCGTTTTGCGTGTTTAAAAATACCTCGATTTGCGTGAACATGCAAAACGAGGCATTTTCGATCATTTTTTGTCAATTCTAACCTCAAATTGGTCCTATAAAACCAAAATGCCCCCCTAAACCTATGAAGAACATGTTTTGTGCACGAAATTCGAAATTTTTTTTTTTAAACCGTTAGATTTAACGGTTTTCTTGACGTTAGGTGGTAAAAAACAATTTTTAGAAATTTTTTTGGTGGTAAAAAATAATTTTTTGATTTTTTGTGTGGTAAAAGTCAAAATTTCCAAAATAAAAACCTTTTTACAAAGGTAAATCATCTTAACATTTTTTTTTTCTTTTTCCAGTAGAGTTTCACATTTGACAACGTACAATTATACTCCGTAACTCTTAAAAAATTATAATCATTATATTTAATAAACTACAAATTAGATTTACCTTTCCGTATAAGTGAATAGCCCCATGAGGTTGGATTGAGATTAAACAAACCAATTTTTTATTTACCTAGTACGAGTACCTAGTACGAGTACTATTTAATTTTGTGATTGTTCTACTTGATTTGCCTATCACAGGCACAAAAGCACCATACTATAGAAAAATATAGGATTATCTTCATAAAAAAATTAAAAATTAAAAAAAAAAATCGCTTTTGCTAAGATCTAACATAGCTACATGTCTACCTATTGTTATGTACGAAGTATAAATCACAAATAGTAGTCAAATAAAATTGTGTAAATAGTGGGCAAATAAATTAAACTTCTGAGTATATACAAGTAACTTTTGTTTGGCCACAAAAAAAAATTCAAAACATAAATCAACTTCATTTCATTATTATAAAATATGAGTTGTAGGTGGTTAATAGTTTTTCATGCAGCCTTACTACATACATATGGGAACTAAATTATGCACATTCATGTACTCTTCCCTAGTTTGGATCACTAAACATCAGAAAAGAAAAACAAAAAACCCATTTTAATTCCCTAAGCAAAACTGTAGAAGCTTATAAGTCTATAATGCTTTCTTTTAGGGACTTGAGGATAGCTTTACAGGCAATTTTTTTGGCCATCTTCTTATCAGAAGCAGTGCATGTATGTTTTTGTACAACGCCATTTGCTTCAACCTCAAGCGTTATGGAAGCCACACCGTTTTCACAAGTTCTAAACCTTCTCATAGCATAATGATGTGTTTGACATATATGATTTAGCTCTCTCACAGGATTCAGCTTAATTGTTTCTGGAGTGATGAGGGGCTCCAAAAGAGGTGATATACTCTTGAATACAGCCTCTTTGTTGAATCCAGAATCGACGAAGATAGCTCCAGCTAAAGATTCTATTATATCTGCTAGGACCTGTATTATTCAACCAGAAATCACCAATGAGTAATTCAAATAAAAGATAAGGGATCCATCATAAAAGCAATTGTGACAGAAAAAAAGAAATCGACCACAGTAGCACCCAAATGAAAATTATAAATCTGCTATAAAAGAATCCAAACTAGGACTAGTTATGGGTTCAGAAAAAAGAGTGTCAAATACAGGAACTACAGATATTTACCCCTCTAATCTGCTGCTAGGCAATCATCCGAAATCTTGTAAAGATACGATTATGTGATTTAAAAATCAGTGAACCAGTAAAAAAAAAAAAAAAAAAAAAAAAAAAAAAAAAAAAAAAAAAAAAACTCAATCAAATATAAGCAGGCAATCACTTTTGTATACACCCGGTTTTCAGTAATTTACTGTACATCGGGTTCACTTTTGTCAAATTTAGTGTCACTTTTATCAAATTTAGTGTCACTTTTGTCAAATTTATCAATGAAGCATAAATAACTCTTATATATGTTAGAGTCACTTTTGCGCGTTTTAGTGTAACTTTTGCGCATTATATTATTACTTTATAACGATTTACTGAACATCCGTTTTATTTAAAAGTTTGTCTATAAGCAGGTGAGTATGCGCAAGGGGGCAGGCCATATGAGCACAACATGACTGGTCATTTCCTCAATTCTCATTTCCTCTTTTCAAACATAAAGACATAAGAAAAACAGAAGCATGTAAAAGATATAGAAGTTTAATGACCATAAACAAGACATAAACTCGGCATTTCTTGCAACCCACCTTGGGATAATTTGTCTCAGACTCCCATCCGAATGTTGACTCTAAAGATAAATGCTGAAAACTTTCAACAGCAGCAGCCATCTGTTTGTATAGGATTTGCGAAGCATGAAGTATGTGCTTGTGAAGTCCAGCACGGATGGCAGATAGAGCATAACATTCGTTATTAACTGAGGCCGATCTTAGATCAGTCAACAGGCCAGGAGACATATCAGGATATTTAGAGTAAAGGTGAATTGTGATCAGATGATCCAACACCGCATCTCCCAGAAACTCCAAACGCTGCAAAAGAGAACATTTTCAGATAAACATGTCCTTTTCAAAACTGAATAATAATTTAAAATTAATAAGTATAAGATGCTTAGAAGATCATAGTAAGGAACATCCACATTAGTCACCACCAGATAGTATGGTCCAAAAATTTCTAAAAAACAAAGAGAGAAGAGTAATGCTTAGAAAGCACAAGTGTAAACTTACTTGATAGCAACGAGGAACTTCAGGTAACATATATGAACCATGGGTAAGTGCTTCAACTACCAGTGAGGGGTCCTTGAATGAGTACTTCAAAATGGACTCTACATGTGTAATGTTTACTAGCAAACGGGGATTTATAGGGATGTTCCTCTGGTATGTTATACAGGAAAGTTCCACCTCTATACCAAGCCAGTTCATAAACATCAAAGCAGCTACTTGTCCACCAGAGCTCAAAAATGCTCCAATTAGTGCTTCTACGACATCAGCAACTCTCTTGCTTTTGATTTTCCGTATTCCACCATTGTAGACCTTATAGGTGTTACAAATTAACTCTTTCTTTAGTCTACAGTCTCCAGGATCACCGGGTATGATCCAATTCTTAGGATCAAAGGAATCATAACGTATAAAACCCTGCATGAATCAACTCATATAAAAATTAAACCCCAACATTCAGAAAGGAACTTATGCATCATCAACCATCATTATCAAAGTAGCAAATATGGGAATATTATACAATCTATTAGGTAACGAAACAATTCTTACCGGAATCTTGCGTTGGCACCCTAGCTTGCACAGTGCAGCATTAGATATAATTCTATCTTTTTTTATACTAAGAAGTCCCTCGTGATTACTTTGTTGAGTTTTAAACAGCTGTTGGCAGACAGCATACTTCAAAAACGAATCACCAAGGGTCTCAAGGGATTCCAGATGGAATCTCTCTTCACAACGTTTAGTTGTAATTGCTTCTAGAACCTGTTAAAGCAAATAATTGACAAATCAAGGGAACTCAGGACCAATAAAACAGTAAATAGAAAGATGACACAATAAATATTTCGTGCTGAGTGGAAATATAATCTGTTGAATAAGAAATGTGAAAGAACCTTGGTGGCTGGAATAAAAACATTTTGCATGCAGTGATCCAAGATAATGCCTCTCAAGTTGGCACTCAGTAGTAAAGCTTCAACTTGATGCATAATAGAAGGAAGAAATGAAAAGGTATAAATCGTAGCAACTGATATGGGCGACATGATGATGAGACATAGTTCAGGAGGCAGTTCAACAGAAGCACCACTTGGCTCTGCAACATGGAAGACACTATATCAGCCGAAAGCAGCAATTTAAAAAATTGAATGGCTTCCATAAAGTCATCAAGTTTTTAGGGACAATAAATGGAAGAACCTCATGAAAACCACTAACTGAACAAAAGTGATTCTCAAAATTGTGATTCTTCAGAAAACTGAACTGTAATTTGACTAATCTTTGAATTTGGGATTTGAGCATAATATCAAAATTCAGAAAATAATTGCAGAATGCAGATAGATAACACACCCTTCTCCCTTCTCTGCTTGCACCTTAGAAGGTAATTCTTCAGTCGGAAAACCTGCCTCCCACAAAGCAGGGCTTGATTTTCATATTTCAGGTCAATCCCATGTCTGAATCATTATCATTAAACATGTTAACCATCTTACATGCATCCCATGATCCCAAAGAAACCAACTATAAGATGTTTAAAGACAAAAAAAAGATACATACTTCATTTTGTAGTAACTCTTGTAAGTTTTTAATGTACCATCACTCAAACTCAAATGAGAGTTCCCATTCATGCCATCTAAAATTCCAGAGATAGAATAGATGTAACCATTATGGGGTGTGCACACCAAACAATTTTCCAGCACACTACGATGTAAAAACCCGTTCTTGGTGTAGACATCATCTTGATGTGCACACTTGCGTTTATTGCAGTTAGAGAAGGAACCTTGAACAACATCGCGTAAAAAGGATGCAGAGCTTATACATTCCAAATCAACAAGTGAACTTCGATGAACCCATTGTCGGGGGAGAAGAATATAGTCATAATGTGAAACAGGCACATTAACATTTTTCTCCCATTTATAAAACCCCTTCAACGATTCCACTAGCTTATCAAAACTACGATCTCTTAGAACTCTCAATAAAGCAGCCTGATATTGTCTGCAAAGAGTTACCTGGCCACATAAGTAATGGAGACTTAGCTTAAGTAAACAGACAGATGTGTTTTTTATATTTCAACACCAATTAGAAGAATAGAACTTTTACCTGTTCATCACTGAGATTGATCATTCCTGCATATTTTATGTCCACTGACATTTTCCCCCAGTCAACCTCCATGTCAAATTGCATGTTTCCAACATCGGAAGCAAGCTTAGATTTAAAAACCACAATTATGTCATGCACAGGAATGTCAGAATAAAAGTCCTGCTTCAATTCCATTGAGTAGCTGTGGTATGTCAATGTGTCTAAACAACGTGGTCCATCACCGACAATTTCTGGTGGAATGTATCTTGCTTGGTCCTCGTCATATGGTTCACGCTCTATATCACAAAAGCACACATAAAATCATGATGCCAAGCCCACCAAGAGGCAAAAAATAAAAGGAGACCCACCAGCCAAACTCTCACTCACATGCAAAAAATCATGGGTGCTAAGTACAGCAATACATACCAGTGTCTTTCATTAGACCCTCTTCTACAACAATATCAGGAACAAGTGAATCTGTCAAAGCACCCTTCTCATGCAGCAACTTGCATGCTTCCAGGCAAGCAAGTTTCTTCAAAACTTTGACATTGCCTTTCATAGTAACTGACTGCACTGGACAACTATTTGGAAATTGTAGTGTACAGGTCTCCAAAGCCTCATCAATGGTGCAGCGAGGAGCAGGTTTAAAGTATCTAAGTAAGCAAAATGCTAATGGTTCAACATGTATGAAACCAAACACATACGGAAAAGTCAAATAAATCAGAACAGATTGCAAAGTTTCATGGAACAAACCCATCGGAAGGGAGACGTGAGCAGTAAAAGTATATCAAGCTCACACTAGAACTCAGAGTAACAACTGCTCCTGTGCTCGGTACACGATAGGAGATCCCATCAAATTCATCGAATTCTACAGGTTGACAAGGAAGCGAAGCATGGCTCAAACTTTCCTTGCGCATCACATCACCAGAGTAAAGATAGTTTTTCATGCGCGATAGCTCATCTTGATCACCACTGTTTTACATCAAAAAATTACAATTTACAATGAATCTCGCTTGCATAAATCTCAGTGTACAGTAAAAAAAATCATCCTATTCAGTAAATGCTAAATCAATCTATATCAGGGACTTAAAATTGAATAGAAACAGCAGGTCTGTAAATTAGTATCACTTATTAATGCCCAGTAAATCAGTAATGCTGCACGACTGCAATGATAATTCAAATTCCCTTTACCCACAAAGTTTTCTTTCTTATTTCCCCTGTCCCTTCATTCTTTTAATTTTTTTTTTCTTTTTTCTTTTTTGTGATGGGAATGAGAGGGAGAGGAGGTTAGTTTTTATGGTCTCTGGTTAGGGAGTAAAAACATGTTATATACTATCATAAAGATTGAAAAATTACCTTTTCACCATCAGCAAGAAATCAGAATTTTGCATCCTAGCGCGACCTCTAGACTGAATGAAACTGCAAATGTTGGCTGACGGATCAAAACGGACAACCAAGTTGCAACTTTGGACATCTAAACCTTCTTCTAGGATGGAGGTAGCAACAAGAATGTTCACCTGAATATTAGCAAAAACCAAATAAACTCAAAATCAATATCATATATGTAGAACAAAGTACAGAGGATGTAAGTTTAAAAATAAAAAAAATAAAAAAATAAAAAATAAATAAAAAATAAATAAAAAAAAAAAAAACGGTAATACAAAAGAGAAAGAAACCCACAGCCCCTCGGCGAAATTCATCAACAAGATTGTTCTGCTCCTTCCTGCTTTGGGACTTTAGTGCAGACTGATTTCCAGCAATGTATCTTGCCTTCCAGCCACTTGTTTGAGAAAGTAATCGATCCAATATAGCCTCAAAAACCATTGCAGTAACTACCCTTTCGACAAAAATTATACACCTCAAATCTCTCAAACTCCTATCATACAAAAACCGAATTCATAATGTTAGCTAACAACTGAGTAAAAAGTATGATCAATCATTTAAATCAGAGATTAACTAATACGGAACCAGGTAAACAGAACAGGTTTACTCTCTCCATAAGGAATAGACTTGTCATTGAACAAGCAATCAACTATTTGCATGTTTCATAACAAATAAAATAAAATTCCGGCGAGAATATAAACAAATTTGGCTCAGTATAGAGCATGAGTTATGATCAATCACTAAAAGCTAAGTAAGAAGTTAAAATACTCAGCAACTAATTAATGAAAACCAATAAAAACCAGTTATATGATTTCAGCAGAAGATATTAGAGAAAGTAAGTAGATTATTTTTAAAAGAGCTCTGAATTAACCATGGGAAAAAGAACAGGAACAACATAAAATTTTGTCAGGTAAATTGAGGGGGAACAACCGAACAAGCATAAAATAAGAATTCATGTACAAGGTTAACAAAAAAGGGTAAAGTTTGTTGAAATCTCAGTAATGACTCTTTCTTGTGCTTAACAATAGTTCCTATTGCACCATTTTGCTCGATAATCCTTGTAATAATACTTCAAGTTCCCTGCCTTGATGACAATCTGTCAGAACTCAGAAGAGAACTCAGTACTTTTGGAAAAAAGAAAGTTGATGGAATTCAGTTTCTAGATGCAACATCAGGTGGATGGTGGGCCAGTTCCCAAAGTGTAATCCTATTCCATAAAAGTCCCTGAACCTTTTTAACCTTTTCATTCAGGTACCAAAATATGAAGTATATTACAATAGTTTCCAATCTTGCCACCCAAAAAAGAGAGGAGGGGGGGGGGGGGGGGTGTGGATGTCTTTAAATCATAATGGTAGAGATAATTCCAAAAACTAAAATGTTGTCTTCCAAATGACTACATTAATTATATTAGGAAATCGCAAAGTCTCACCTATACCGAAGGAGAGATTCCACTAGACACAATAATTTTGAAGATATAATTCTGGAATCCAAATTTGCCTTTATATCAGAGATTGACCAATTGCAGCCTAAATGTAAAAGAATAGCCGATGAATAAATGCATTAAAGATATTGACCAAAAACAAAATGAAAATATTATATACTCCGTATATATATAGTGAAGCAGCATGTTAAAAAAAATTATGAAAAAAAAAAAAAAAAATGGTGCTTGTTTGAATAAAAAAAAAATTAACATAAATACCTCCAGATGGGTTGTGGGGTGCTAAAATATTATGCACATCAGAATTAAATGCTTTTATAGTCGTCTCAGCGCGAACATCCAATTCACCCCAGCTGAAAATGTCGGTTTCATTGCAAGACACAATTTCTCCAGCCTAATATCAAAGGACATCTTCAGATGCCTTAACAGTTACCAGCATCTCCAAAAGACAATAGAATGCGAAGTTATGATATACCTTTATTGCTGCCCAAAGACCAAGCTCATCCAAACAGAACCGGAAAGTATTGGTCAGCTTCTTTAATTTGTTACATATAGATAGTTCTGTCGATGCTTCAGCACCCAACTTTCTAACAGCAGATATGTGCTGAAGGTGAATATGGCATTAGTATTATTCAATGACAAAAAAAAAAAAAAAAAAAAAAAAAAAAAAAAAAAAAAAAAAAAAACTACAAAGAAGTAAACAATAAAGTTCATTAGTCATGCATTAAAATCAGGTATACACCAAATAGTACATATTCTTAATAATAAACCAAATTCACAACTCATGTGATGACTAGAAGATAAAAAAATAACAATAAATAAATAAAATGACACCTTTTCTCTCAGCGAGTTCAAGCCATTGATCAGACTTGTTTGCAATGCATTTGGACCATCCTCATTATAAAACTGAGCCTTAGCATTTGGGATAGGAACATACTCAGCCAAGTCTGCCTCGCTATTACTGGTATAGACCTTCATTTTAGAGATAGCATTCATCAAATATGATAAGATAAAATGAAATGGAATGGACAAAAAGCTGCTGCCTCCAAAGCTAAACAGCAAGGTTAATAATTATAACTGAGCAGTAACCTTAGAATGCATGAGGTTTTCCAGGGCACTAATATCTTTCCAGTAACCATTTGAGTCAGACGCACCTACAAGCAGGAACTAATCAAATTAAAGTCTCCAGAACAAGCATGCTAAATGTAACAGTAAAAAGTACAACTTGTCCTAAACTATACTTCGTATATACAAACTGATCCTACAGTTCACCTTTAGCTTTCGCTTTGATTGGAGAAGCAGTCATGCCAAAAATTCTGGGGACGTCATTAGTATGCATTTGTTGATGATAGAAGTCCTGCAGTATAAGAGGTTCCATAATTTTATCTATATTGCATGCCTCATACAAAATAAAGTGAATTTCCCATGAACAATAAGATATACACCCCCCAAAGAACATGTGATCCATTACTACGGGAAGGAAAAAATAACCTTAGATCCAATATTAACTGAAATCCATTATAAAAGGTGCAAATGTACAATATCATTGGGAAAATAAAAGAGCACGGTAACAAATTGCTAAATTATGCGCCACTCGAAATAATATTCTAGAGCTAATTCGTTCTTCTTTTCTCTATGCACACAGTTGGTTTATAAACATTTCAATTACAGCTAAAGAGCTAATAGCTCATTAATCGATAAATTTAGAGGTCTACATAGGTTCCCCATTAGTCCATTACAGAACGAAAACATAAGGTACAGCAAGTGATAAAGGAGAAAGAAACATCCAGAAGCACATTTAAGAGTTTAAAGCAACACAGCAACTTCTGTAATAATTAGTAGATGGACATGCATAGTCACCTTCATGATGCGAGCATAGGGATGATTTCCCCTGGCATTATGGCATTCATCAAATATCAGAACTTTTATCTTGTCCAGTTTGATGTAAGTATGACTCAAAGCATCAAGCAGGATCTTTGGTGTCATCACAAGGACCTACAACACAAAAGACAATCTAATAATTCATCCCAGTATGATATCAGGTGAAGCTAAAGCACAACTCCAAAGTAGCCAAATATATAACACCGCTTTCCCTCCTCTTAAGCAATGCCACGTTTTATCAAAGTAATGCATTTTCTCATCCTCTTAAGCAATGCCACGTTAACTGAAAACGGTACAAGTGACTCACCTCATATTCATCCAGCTGTTTCTGCCAAATAGTAGCATCCCAAAAATCAACACCCATGTCTCCCCAATACTTGCCAACTTTTAAGTCAGTATGCAGCTCAATAACTTCGGCTTGCTAATCAATAGTGACAGGAAAGAGAACCATGGAAACATAACAATGAGCAACTCGAGTCGTACTTATACAGACCACTAAAACTAGTTTCTTCTATTCGGTTTAAATCATTGTACTTATGTAATACTTATGTAGATACATATATTTTTTTAAAAAAAAAAAAAAAGTATAAACCATACTTGTTTAACCAAAACAACAGTAGGCACTAAGAAGACTGCAATATTGGACTGTGTAGGGCGGCGAAGGAAATATGCATAACTACGAAGAAGCATGACCGCAATCAATGTCTTCCCTGAACCGGTCTCCAAGAACACAATAGTATTCTGCTTCATGGCTTTCTCCAAAGCATCAAGCTGGTAGCTATAATTATAAGCAGTTGAAGTTCAAAGTCACAATTACTAAGAAAGCCAAAAAATATAAAAATAACATATAAAACATTACAAAAAAAAATCAGCACACAAGCAACCTAAGCATATCAAAAACTGACCCAACACGAAAACCTGACCCCAAAATCCTCATTAATCTAGTCTAGAACTAGGTTTATTACCAAAGTCGAAAAAAAACTAGATAATCAATATCCGAAACCGACCCGACCCAGCCCAAACACAAATTTTCACAACCCTGTTCAATAGGGCTACTAACACCAATCTCAATGGAAGTTTTCAAGAAAATACCCCAATAACAACAGCACTAACCAAAAATCATCACATACAATATAAATCTATATATGCTGAAAACAGCAAACATAGAGAAATTGCATTGAATTTACAACAACAACAGCAACGATAATTGAATTGAAGAGATGTAAACTACCTTCTTGCAAATGAAAGAGCGGCAGACGAGTCATCTTGGGTCCCACAAATCTCCATACTCACTGCTCCCATTGTCTGCCCTCCTCCTTGTCCTTCTTCTCTTTAACCTGAAAATAAAAAAATCAATCTTTCCACAAATTTTTTAACCAAAATCACAGATTTATTTCAGAATGTCGAAAAACAGGGATATGACAATTTTTATTTTATTTTTTGAACCCTCTATGATCAAACTACCAATAAATATTCATGATCTATGCATTACTTGGAAAATTTAAAAATTTCGCAATTACCCAGAAGATAAAATTACCAATTTAATTACAAAATGCATGAATGTAACACGAAAAACTAAGAAAAATTTTAATGGGTTTTTTTTTTTTTTACTAGGTTGAAAAAAAAAATCAATGGATAAATAAATAATGCAAAGATTTAGCAAAATACTAACCGTTAACACAAATTCAAATTCTGGGTATTCTTCAACTTCTGCACTTGGAAATCATCAACATTAAATTGAATGATGGAACAGAATTTAAAAATCTGACTCTTTTGATTCTTCTTTTGGTACTACTAGTATTGAAATGAAATTGAAGAAGTAGTACACATTTTAAAGGGGAGAGTGTGGTGTGACTAAAGATGGGCACGGGCCGTGCCGGCACGCGGGCGGCACGGGCCCGGCACGACTCCGGCACGGCCCGGCACGGGCACGGTGGCCGGCACGGCACGGCACGGCGGCACGCCGGCGTGCCGTGGGCCGTGCCGTGAACAACTTTTTTGGGACCGGCACGGGCACGGCCCGTGGCACGGCGGGCGGCACGGTGGCCGGCACGTGGGCCGGCACGCCGGCACGACCCGCCGGCACGGCACGTGGCACGGCCCGGCACGGCTAGGCACGGCTAGGCACGGCCCGGCACGGCCAGGCACGGCACGGCACGGCACGGCCCGTGCCACTAGCCGTTGGAATATGGCCGTTTATGGCCGTTTTCCAACAGCTATAAACGGCCATATTTTCCACCCCATTTCCCACCCAAATCCCCTATAAATACCTCATAAGAATAAGGTGACAGATGAGTTTTTTAATTTATATAATGTTTATGAAAGTAAATATGGAACCGTGTCTCGATTTGCCCCTTCTCAAACATCCAAAAATGTAAGTAAACGGACCAAAGGTTTATTTGCACAAGCTGCTAACTTGATGTCTAAGTATTCAGGTACAGAATCATCATCATCTAGGAGAACTCAAAGCGATGTTTCGGAGTTGCAAATGTACTTAAGTTACGACTTCATGAAAGGCATGGACGATGAAGAGAAGTTTGGCCTCGACATCCTCGATTGGTGGAAATCACAAGCCGTGAAACATCCAATTTTGTCGTCAATGGCTCGTGATATTTTTGCTATCCAAGTCTCCTCCGTTGCTTCCGAAAGAGCTTTTAGTGCGTCGGGAAGAGTTCTAGACGATAGAAGAACAAGACTAAAACCCGAAACACTTGAAATGTGTGTTTGCTTCAAGGATTGGTTGGATGCCGAAACTCGTTCTCAAGATCGTACTTATGCACAAAACGACGACGATGAAGGAACGTCGACTTCTTTTAGTTCTCAATCCACTCAATTGGCGGATGAACTTGAACCTCTAGGAGACGAAGACGAAGATGAAGATGAAGACGAAGACGAAGACGACCAATAATAATTACATGATTACATATTTACATTATACACTATTGTATTCTTTTTGTATTATCGAACTTCGTATTCCGTATAATAAATGAAGTTATTCAATATTCATACACTATTGTACGATTTTTAATTATCATTACTTATTTTGTAATTTTGTATTATTGAATTATCGTATATTCGTACCGGCTAGTCGGCTACCGTCATATAATAAAATAAGTTATTCTTCAATTTTTTGTGTTTTCGGATTATCGCACTAGTATTTTTTTTTATTATATGCATTTTTGTTTTTAATTCGTTTTTTTTAACATTTATTTTTTTTTTTAAGAAAAAAAAAAAATAAAAAAAAAAATAAAAACGGCACGGTTTGGCCCGCGGCCCGGCACGGCACGGCCCGCTAGGCACGTGGGCCGTGCCGTGCCGTGGGCTGGGGTGTGCCAATCCCAGGCACGGCACGGCACGGCACGCCGCGGAGCCGGCACGGCACGGCACGGCACGGGCACCACCCCGGCACGGCCAGGCACGGCCCGCGGCGGCACGGGCACGGCCCGTGCCCATCTTTAGGTGTGACAAAGGCTAGCTGAGTCAACTCGGTCTTAGTGTAGTCTTCGCAAGTACACTTTATTAATAGGATTATTAATTAAGGAAAAATAATGAACATACTTTTAAGAAATCAGAAGACAAAGAAAGTTAAGAAACTCTAAAAGATGGAACTACAAGTGTAAACAAGAAAACACTAGTAGGGCATCTATTGGTTATGTTTAAAAATGGAGGGTTTTTGTTTAAACTCAAACTCTCTTGAGTTATAAATTGGTCAAATATTTTCTCATTTATTAATTTATTAATTACTTTTATGTACTTAAACATACTTCTTGTTTTGGTTTAATTTCTAACAATACATGTCTACATTATTAATTTTATCTCGTAATATCCCATATGATGCGTATGGATCTTGAACGATTGATTTGGATAATTGAATAAAATCTAAACTGCAACGTATCCCTTGTGTTATTAACAATCCGCAAAGATTTAATGTAAGTAATTTTCCAGATCATATAGTGCCCACTTGATCTTCATCATGTCTAGAGGTGATCAAGATGATCCCAATCCGATCTTCGGTAGGACATGGACATAAATATCGGCCTGAAGTTGGGCCTAGCCCAATCCGAAATTAGAAATTATGTTGGCGAAACATGACATACATTCTAATAAGTTATTAAGTTGCATAAGGAAGTTAAATTAGTCATACTTATACAATAGATCAAAATTTCGGCCAAGTCAAGCATTAACATAATATCTCGTGTGTAACCCGCAAAAGAGTAGCAAGCTTTTCAAGCCAAAATCGGATTTTTACCTTAAAAAAAATAATAAATAATAAAAATAAAAAAATAAAGGTGCTTTTAGGCTTGCCTAATGTCCCAAACCGCCTTATTTTCAGTTCGGGCTAGCAGGCCAGGCCGATGTTGATCACCTCTATTATACGGTTATACTTAAATATGAAAAAGGTCATACGATGTTGTTTTAAAACACGACTAACTAAAATTGCAATCTAGTATAAAGGAGGAATCAATTGTGTAAATGATAATTAAATTCTAAAATATGGTATACTTAATTTACAATAGTAATACTCATAGAATGATTGAATCTCGTTTACATTATTTGTCATTAATAACTTTTTCTGCATAGTATGAAACTATGAACAAACAAAATATAGAATAAATTCTCACCAAAGAATTTTGTACAAGCAGTACTATACATAATTTATCAATCAATCAATTTTTATTCTTAAGAATGATTAAATTGTACAAGGAATAACATGACGGATGCTAAAATATTAGCATTGTGGTTTTCTAGCAATTTGCTTCGTGATGAAGGAATGGGAATAACAATTTGAATTTTGAAGAATGACACTTTGTGATAAATGGACCAACAAAAGCTTTGTGGAATTCAAGCTTTTTTGTCATTACTTCATGTACTATCAGTCTATCACATTCACTCGCCCTACTTCGCAATTTTGCTGTTTTGCATTTTGCGGTTTAGCTGGGTGCTTGGGTCCCAACTCATATATTTCCAAGTTTAAAGATTCCAAGAGTTTCAACTTAATAACAATGACTTATTATAGACTAATGAAAATAACTTACAATCCCAATCTCTACTTAATTCTCTCACCCATTTTTCTTACTTCATTGTGAGGAATCAAGCAAATTTCGGCATGATTATAAACTTTATCATGTTATATTGTCCTACACGGCTCAACAAACATAATTACTTAATTAGAATATCCAAAAGGAAGAGAAAAAGTCACAATTTAAAAATTGTTCAATCTCTTGAAGGGTAACAATCACCTTCCTTATCTAATTGAGTTTTAGTAGCTAGGTAGTAGATATAATACCTCGTATTTTTAAACCAATTTAATTATATATTAATCATATTTATTAATTTAATTACGTCTGATTTCTTTCCAAAGTATTTTAAATAATATTTAAATATGTTTTTAGATAATACAATAGCATTATTTAACTTGTCATTATATAATTTTATGGAAATAATAATCACATTCATAAAATATTTTTTATTTATACGTATGAGTTCCAGAAATGTAATACTCGAAAATCATATTTTTCTACTTTGAGTATTTCTTTACTCCAAGTCAAAGGACCTAAGTCCATTTCTTACTCTTAAAGCATGACCAAAGTCATAAACTTTCTCTAAAAACTTGAATTCTTGACCCCCAATTTATTGACAAACATCATACATGATGTCAATAGTGTTTTCAAACTCTATAAATAGAACCCAAAGTTTAGTAATTTTAAACTAAAAGTCTCTTGCTCTCAAAGCTCCATCCTCCTTTTCTTCTTTCTTTTTTCTTATACCTCTCATTTTCGTATTAGTCCGGCCTGTATATGTTCCAAGCCATTTTTTTTACCACTTTTGATCATTTTAGCATTCTGCTGTTTGAGACAAAGTTGTTCCTCTCAAAAAGTCCTTGAGGTTAGGCTCAAGAATCACCCAATTCGAAATTATATACTATGAGATATGACCTTTGCAAGATCTAACTCCTTCTTTTCAACTTGAACTTTCATGTGAGCTTTGCTACTTAAGATTGTTTTGCGGTTATAAAACTAATATCTATTTTCAATTTATGATTTTTATAAGGTTTTTATATTTGATGTTTATTTAAAATACTCCATATCGTTTATTTAGAAGATAGTTCGTGGTTCTAAATCTAGGTGGAATAGTTGTAAAGGTCAATGTACGTACTTGTCGCTAGATCTTTAAATATGTGATTTTATACAAATGTGTTTTGTGTTTGAATAATGAACTATGTTTGAATGTTGAACAAGGATTTATGAATGTTTATAAAATAAATTCTATAAGCATGATTAAATAAAAACGATTGTTTAATCTTAAACTAGTGTGTGACCGGGCTTTGCCCCGGGTGGTACTTAAATTTGAATAATTTCATTTTTATATTAGTCACTTTAAAAGACTTACAGTATTAATTTTTTTTTAACGTGGGTATAGAATACAATGACAACAATAATTTAGTTTGGTTTTATTTTACATTCTAATACATGTAAGTATTCATAAATAAATTTGGATTGATAGAACATGAATTAATTCTAGCTAACACGGTAATACGTGTGGTTTCCATTCAATGAGGTTTGGGGTTCAAATCTCTTCGTATGCATTTTTAATTAAGATCATTGGATGTGGCATGACCAAAAAGGTTGTTGAATGATGCTGATGTGGCGCTATACTGATGTAAGAAGGGATACACATGGCACATACACAATTTTATAAACTTCAATTTATCAAATTTTTATGACTCCCATTATGCAGAGATAAGTGATAAGGCTATGAACTATGTATGATCTAGCCCTTCCCCCAAGTATAGCACTACGTAAGGAGTCACTAACTTGGAGGTGTGCACACTTATGTTGGGAAAATGGTTTACGAAATCATTGATCTTCCATTTTTATTGGAATCTATTTTTGGAAAGTCGTTGGCTTTGAAATGTTGATAATTTTTGGAAAGTTTCTAAACGTTTCTAAATGTGAAATTTCTATTTATAGAATATTTTGAATGAATATTATTTATAAATGTCAAATCTTATGAAAAACATGTTTAAGTAACTAAATTGATTTTACATATCTAGCAATCTAGCATTGATATGTACTTAGTGTTTTTGCTAACTTATACTTCTCTTTTTGTTTTGGCTTTGCCTTACTTATCATTCATTGATGAGTAGTTAGGTGTTTTCAAGCGTGGATGCTAGTTGCTACACTGGGGGCCTTCGAAAAGTAATCACCTAGATCAGGGTTTTCACTATTGTGGTATTTTGTTGAAGTACTCCACTATATATATATATATATATATATATATATATACTAGTTGTTATTTTGGATATTATTATTCATATTATTAATACAAAAAAAGGTTAAGTATGTATTTCTTCCGCTGCAAGTCTCTGTTTTGAAAAGCCTTACATAATAATGTGGCGATAATATCTCTAAGTTACTTTTTAAATCATGTTTTATAATAATTATTATTGGAGAGTAATCTGGGGTGTTACATTACATTACGAACCCAAACTTAGTTTCAATGCAAGCACGAAATAAGCCAACTACCCTTTCCTTTCAATTAGTTGGATTATTTTTAAAATCAAATCATTTGAAATGGATCAAACTAGACTTTGTGTGTTAATATTTTGATGTTTATATGATGAGTGGCAATATTCAATCAAACATTTCAAATTGAAATCAAAAGGTAAAGTTTAACTAAATTTGTGAATTAAAATGAGTCTTTAATTCATACATTATCATTTATTTAATACTAATGGTTATATTACATATTATCAAACATATATTAACTACACGATATGATATAATCATATTGATTATTAAGTATGGTACATAATACACCTGAATTAAAACCTACTATTCTCTTATACAGAAAAAAAGACCATATTGAATATGCACTTCCCAGTTCCCACAAAGTCAATCAACCAAACCCATTGCTACATGGCACCAGTTTAAGATCACAATGTAAATTCTCAACTTTTTTTTTTTTTTTTTTTTTTTTTTTGGGAAAGAAACAAGAAGTCAGGCTAGTCTTAACTTAAGACTGTAACCCAACTTATCTGAAGCAATAAAAAAAGAAAATTTACTATCTAGAAAAGGATCAATATCCTGCGCGTGTTTGCATGAAATGACCTAAAGAAGCAACATAATCTGCTGCTCTATTGCCCTCTCTATAGATGTGCCTGGATTCGATGGAAGAGAAAAGACGAAGGAGCTCCCTTATATCTTCCAGCAATAACTGAATCTTACACGGGCACCGAGCTTTACCCTGCAAAATATTAATTATAAGTAAGTTATCCCCTTCAATAAAAATACGGGAAAAACTGTGGGACCGTACAAGTAAAAGACCATTGCGAAGGGCAGTAGCTTCAGCAATAAGAGGCGTACTTGTGCCAATATTAAAAGACCGACTACAAATATGATTACCCAAGTGGTCTCTGATAACTACACCTGCAGCACCTGAGGTATCGCGTACAGACCCTTCAAAATTTATCTTAACAACACCATGATGAGGAGGAGACCAGGAAATCTGAATGGTCCGAGAATTAGCTTTAGAAGTAGAAGGAACTAACTGATAATATATTGCATAAGTACTTAGTAGTATAATGATAATGTTTGCATTTTCCAACCTTGAGGTTGTGGGATCAAACCCTACTAGAGGCACTTTGAGGTGAAGATTCCCTTACCCTTTTTCCCACTCTAAAGCGTCTAACATGCTAACTTGGAACAAGAGGACCCGTGAAAGATTCCAGCCCTTCTGTAGCTTTATATTTTGGCTTTAGTAGGGTAATAATAAATCGAGTCAGTTTTATTGGGTCTATATATTTGGACTACACTTGGATTTGGTGCATGCCATATTGCCATTTGCAATAGAATGTTAGAAAATCAACCAAAGCCCAATATAAAAACGTTTCGCTCAACAATACAATTGGACAGGAACAAAAACTGACCAATTTGGTCCAAATAAAAAAACCCAAAACATAAACCCATTAAAATAAACCAGGAAATTAAAACAAATAATAGGGACAAAATCGGAAACAACCAAATTTAAAACTAGGGTTTTTCACAGTCACAACTCACAAACCCTACATATACTTCTCATCCGCCGGAAAAGCAGAGGAAGAGGAGAGAGAATCATCAGCTCTAGCGGATACCTGGGTGTCTTGAGCTGAGCAAAAATGGTATAATTTCTCATTTTTTCTATTTTTTTTTTATTTTATTTTATTATGTTGTTCTTTTAGATCTGTTAGATCTGATGAATTGTTTTTGATTTCATTAAAATTTATCTGATTGTTTGTTTATAGCATTTTGTTTGATAATGGGTCTTAATTATAAGCAAAATTTGAGCATTTAAATGTTTAATTCATACATTTGTGGAATGATTTATTGAACATTAGAGCTTGATAGTGTTATTGATGCTGTGTTTCATGGGATATTCACAACAATTAAGCTTTTTTCGCTACTTGTTATTGAAATTTACTCTGTGAATAATCTGTGCAAATTTGTTCTGGGCTTTTTTGTGTGTGAGAGGAGATTAACTTTTCATGTTAATCTCAGAGATTAACTTGAATTCTCCCTTTTTATGGGTGAATATGGTTGAGTATTTTCTTAGCATTTATTGATATTAATTTAGCATGATCGTCAAATTTGTGCAAATTACTGCGTCAGATCGAGTAGTTTTATTCTTAAATTAAAGGGTACTAGTTTTTTTGGGCTTTGATAGTAATGAATCTTATTGGGAAAAGAGTGGTTAGCTTGTACTGATGCAATGAGGTTATTGATGAGTAGCATTGGTTTTGGATAAAATTGTCAAACTGATTCAAAACTTAATTTAGAGTGTTGGTATTTGATGTTAGGATTAGAAATGAGATTTTTTTTTAGTATATTGATTAAATTCATGGTGCACTTAGTTTGATGAAATGTAATGCGTCGAAATACTGATTACTAGCGTTTAACTTTATAATGGGGTTATGTATGAGCCGATGCGAAATTGAGCTCCATGTTTGAATTTGTTAGGGAGAGGTTGTATACTCTTTCCTTTTCTCATTCAGGGATACATTTGACAATCAATCATTCCTTCACTCGTTTGTAATTGCTTTATGTTTTATGTTATTAAATTTGGGTGCTGTTGATTTGATATTAGACTTTGATGTAATGCAATGCGTCGAAATACTGATTACTAGCGTTTAACCTTATAAATGGGCTTTATGTATGAGCCGATGCAAAATTGAACTCCGCGTTTGAATTGGTTAGGGAAGAGGCTGTATACTCTTTTCCTTTTCTCATCCAGGGATACATTTAGCACTCGTTACCCCCATTGGGGAGTAACACTTGGCTAGCTTTTCAGGCGAATGGGAAGCTTAACTGGTTTTACAAAGATTAGAGATTTGATGGATCTTCTTAGTTTTGTTGATTCAAAAATTGGATGCAACACAATCCATTTATTGCGTCAAAATACTGATTACTAGCGCCACATCTTAATGGGCGTTATGTATGAGCTGACGCAAAATCAAGTCCACCTTTGGATTCTTTTCAGGGAAGAGAACTTGTGGTTACTCTCTTGATTTCTTCAATCGTGGATACATATCACTTGTTTTCTGTCATTACACTTAATTTAACTTGTTCTGCTTGCTTCTTGTTGTGTAAAATTCACCATGGAATAATGTGATTTTGTCATTTGGCTGTGCATTTGTGAAATGTTGCTACAAGCCTTAGTAATTTCTAAGTCTGCCTTGGTTTTCTAACTAAAATAAGCATGTTTTCATGTCAATTCAGTTTGAGGGTTTTTTCAACTGTAACTGATGTTTATGTTTGATCTTGGTTTGACAGCCGAAGCAGATCCATGAGATCAAGGACTTCCTTCTCACTGCCAGAAGGAAGGATGCACGTTCTGTCAAGATCAAGAGAAGCAAGGATGTTGTGAAGTTCAAGGTTCGCTGCTCCAAGTACCTCTACACACTTTGTGTGTTTGACTCTGAGAAGGCCGACAAGTTGAAGCAATCCCTTCCCCCAGGTATTTTTTCACATACATGCATCATTGGCTTGTCTGTTAAATGATTAGAAAAAGTCTGAAATTCTTTGATTATCTATTGCTTCGTGCACTAAAATTTCCTTCCCTTGGCAGGTTTGAGCGTGCAAGATCTGTAGATTACATGACAATGGAGTGTGATACCTGCAGTTGAGACTCAGAAAGTTTTTATTTTTTGCATCGCGAGTTTAGAAATTTATGTTAATGGATTACTGTATTCCAGAGAAAAGAGTATTAGTAGGTGCTTTTTGTTACATGGATTGTTGCGACTTTGCGAAAATACAATGGATTTCTTGTAGGATGCTGTTAAGTTTCTTCTTGTGTTTTGCCATTAATCTAGCACTTCTCTTTACAAAGTTTTCCATACCTAGTTGATGATTTATAGATAAAAGAGTTTGACCTTGTAGAATTCGTATTTGTAGCTTCATTCGTGCTGTTAAATTCGTGTTAGGAGATCTAGACCCCATTGTTGGCACTTGTAGTTTCATTTGTGTTGTCAAGACTTGTAGTTTAGCTCGAACTTCGGATATTCTTATAGTCATTTAAGGTTAGCCAAATCCATTGATATTTGATATAAGTCATCCAAAAACCGAACCTGAGCCCAAGTATACCCAAGCTTTGTTGTAATTTACGATTGTTCTCCAGTCTACTATCATTCTCTTACGTAGTTACGTGCAAGGATGTGCTTCAGCTTTACGTGGCTTGGGCAAATTTAGTTGAAGAAATTGTCTTTCTATGAAAAATTCTCGGATATTCTAATCTAAGATACCTGTCACGTATAATGTATACCTAGATTTTCTGATTTTTAATTTTTTTTTACTCTTATAGTATTATTTTATCAATTGGCAAAATTTCTAGAACTTTGTTGTGTAAATGACTGGATAAGTGAATAGTGACACCAATCATTATCAAATTTTTTGACCATTAGATTATTTACTTCTAATCTTTTCTAACCATTCCTTCAAAAACAAAACAAAATAAAAACTTTTCTTCTGTCTAATTTTGGACTTTTAAGATATTTCAACTACTCTTACAATCTTTGGAAAACTTAAGAGCTTATCTTCTGTCGGTTCTGCTAGCATTTTCATCTAATCTTTATCCACATTTAGTTATCGTGTTTTCATAATCATAATTTCTTGTTATGAAAGATACATTTCTGTTTCTAAATACTTGTTACATTTAACCATCGTTTGCTAAGCTATGGTGACTGAAAAATATGTAATGGATCAATATAAGACATTTCTCTTACACTTTTACAGTCTTACCTACCAAAATTTTGCTAGGGTAGCAAGTGAATATTTTGAAGAAAAAAAAAATGTGACATTGATGAAGAAAGGCAGATAAACATGGAGAAAAGGAAAGTGGACACGCGGAGCACGTGGCACATAATGTAATACGGAGTAGTTCACCCTTATGGCTCATCTACTTCAAGTTATGCTTCTTTAGTCCCTTGCATGATTAAGAACCAAGTTATCAAGCACCTAACATTAATGACCTTCTCTATTTCATCACCTATATTCTTAAGGGCTAATTATTAACATTAATATTTTAAAATAATTATTCGAATACTTAACTTTTTAACCAAAATATTTCAAATATAACCATAGTACCATCACACAAAAATAAAGGGTGTGCAAACAAAATTTGAATAATTTAAAATTTCCTCTAATAGGAGTATGACATTTATTTTAGTTTTTTTTTTCTTTTTTTTTTCTATGGAGAAAGTTACAATAATAATAAATAATGTAGACAATATTCAATCTCAATATATCAACTTAAACACATTAATCAACTACAGATAGTTAACTTCTACAACACGTCAACTTAATTCTCATAACCTTGCATTCAAAAGTTATTTTAACGACCCGATTGCCACCACCACTATTGAAGTATTTGTAAGACGGGGTTAATAATTTTACAAATATGACAATGTAAGGGTACCAAGAATATATAAAAAAAAAAAAAAAAAACTGTACATTGAGTTTGTAAGTTTACCGCTTTATTAATACACAAAGCAAAGGATGAGAAAAAATGGCAAAAATAACCAATAACAAACCACCATTACTAGACTAGACTAGACTATACTACCACCTTCTTCAGTCTTCCTACCATTTTCCATCAAAAATGCCGAGCCATATTTGTCCCTGTTTCTTTGGTAGCCGAGTCACTGACTCGGCAGATAGAGACCCGGTTGTGCTAGTTTCCGGCATGGGTGGGTCCATACTAAACTCAAAGTCCAAGAACAGTTTTTTCAATTTCCAAACTCGGGTTTGGGTTCGGATTTTCTTGGCTGATTTGGAGTTTAAGCGCAAAATTTGGTCTATCTATAATCCCAATTCTGGTTTCTCTCTTTCTATCTCTTGATTGATTTCTTGGATTAATGTTATAGTATTTAATTCGACTTTTATGTGATTTGAGATGACGGATTATGTTGTGTACAATACACCCGTTGTACACGAGTTTTTCGTGTTTTTGGGTTTTGAAAAATATTGGGGTTTGGGAATCATTTTTGGAGTCTAGTGTTTTTGGTTGTTAAAAAGATTTAATTTGGCAATGTTTGATCAGGGTATACTGAGGAATTGGACAAAAATTCTGAGATTGTAGTACCTGATGATGATTATGGATTATATGCAATTGACATATTGGATCCTTCACTGGTAAGCTTCTTAATAGTTCTTGATTTTTTTTTGTGGCTTATATGGACACTTTTGGCTCATTTATTGATTTTATCTTTTTGACCAATTTTGATGATTTTTATCTTTTTGCTGATTGTGATTGTCAACTCTAGTATGTTGTTAAATTTGATATGGATTCAGCTACTATAGTTTATTTTATTTTTTAAAATTGTGGTAATTGATGCCTTTTTGGTTGATTTACAAATTGTCTCCATGATTTATGAAATGTGAAGTAAAAATGTGAACTTGGGTAGTTTATCTTCTAATGAAACCATAGAGACGGCCTTATCTTGATTTGTTCGGTCCGTACTGTGTTTTAGGTGTGTTGGCCCTGTTGGGTATGGTCGAAGGAATCGTAATGGGATGAAATCGAATGAGAGAGGGAAAGGGTAATGATAATCATTACTTTATTGTGATGGAATGTTAGTGAATCAAATGAGAGAGGGAGGGAGATTGAGGCCCAATGTAAATATGTGATGTGTTACTACAAGTTCGGGGAGGGTATCAGGTTTTTGGAATTAATTACCTATGTAAGGGAAAGTGTTACATTACCCTTCAAACTGAACAATCTGTAATGCAAATGTTTTCGTGATTCCGTTTTCATCTCTTGAAATCTTCATGCCAAATATGTTCTTAGTGTATGAATAAGGTGCGCCAATGATACTAGATGATCTGCTGCTAGTTGCAATGACCCTGTGCTCTTACCATAATTGGCTAAACAATTACTTGCTGTTAAACAAAACGTAATAGGCTGCTACTCTAGGCTCTCTTATCATGTTTAGCCCCTTTCCCTTTCGATTACTAAAAAGGAATAATAGAAAAGAAATACCTCTGCTGTATACTGTTCAAGGTTTTTTGTCCAGCCTTGGGGCTGGGATGGGTGAATTCTATGCTCAAGATTGCTTGATGAATTAGTATGGTCTAACTCTTCAACTATCTGACTAAGGTGTCTTCTTTACTGCTTCAGTTTGTGAAATGTATCAACCTGACAGATGTGTACCATTTCCATGAGATGATTAATATGCTCGTTGATTGCGGATATAAGAAGGGCACCACATTGTTTGGCTACGGTTATGATTTCCGACAAAGCAATAGGTAAGTTCAGGTTTCATTTGGTGGACTACGACTACCATTAGTTGAGTGTATTCTACTTGAGTTTCTACCAGTTTTTTGCGTGGCTATTTTGAAGATTTTCAGCAACATATTTCTTGCAGGATTGACAAGTTGATGGATGGTCTTAAAGCAAAGCTGGAGACTGCATATAAAGCTTCTGGAGGAAGACAAATTAACTTAATTTCACATTCTATGGGTGGAGTATTGGTCAAGTGTTTTATGGCTCTATATCCTGATGTGCGCACATATTCTCTTGGTGACAAGTTGAACTATCACCCATTTTCCCATTTGATTTTCTTTATTCTAGATATCATATATCTGAGGTATGTTTTCAAAAGATAATGCTTTCTCTATCTTGCAGACGTTCTCCAAGTATGTTAACAAATGGATTTGCATAGCTTGCCCTTTCCAAGGTAGTATTACTAGCTTCCTTTTAAACATGCCCTCATGTTTCTTCTTACTAGAATTTGTAAGTGACATGGTAAGTGGTAAGGCTAGTAACCATAATTATATTGGTGCATTTTTAACAGGTGCACCAGGATATATCAATGATGCACTCTTAACTGGAGTGCAATTCATTGAAGGTTTTGAGAGTTATTTTTTCGTGAAAAGATGGACCATGCACCAACTGGTAACCTTATAATTCAAAGTTGTCCAGACAAATCTGATTATCTACACTTGTATGATAAATTTAATCTGCCTTTAGGTAGTTGAGTGCCCGTCAGTCTATGAGATGTTGCCAAATCCACTGTTCAACTGGAAAGAGGTCCCTAAAATTTGTGTTTGGCGTAAAGTTTCTTCGGATGAAGATGACTCCTCAACTGCGAAGCTTATATCATATGACCCACTGGAAAGCATCAATCTCTTTGAGGAAGCTTTGAGGGATAATGAGGTGTGTACTCTGAACTTATGCAGGCTCAAGCTGAAGCAACATAGAGGTTTTGCTGTCCAAATAGTTGTTGCTGCATATATAGTAATTGTAGCTTGGGTTCATTACAGATTTACTGGAGTATTAGTGATGCTGTTATATGTAGGTGGGGCATAACTCGTTAGATATTATGACTATAGGCTTAGAAGGGGGTCATTTTCTACTTATTCTACACCTAGATGCAGACTAGTTACGAGTCTTATGACCCAAAATTCGTTGTTGTTTGCTTTACCTTCACTCTTTCTATACTTGAAGTAGTTGTACATTATCATTAGTAGGTTTGACATACTGTTGTCTTCAAATTTGACCATATTAGATGGAGAAGTTTATACCTAATTCAGTAATCTACTATGCAGCTTAACTACAACGGTAAAATGGTTTCTCTTCCCTTCAACCATGCTATTCTCAAATGGGCTGCTGGCACTCGTGAACTCCTCAACAAAGCAAAATTGCCAGGAGGAGTTAGCTTTTATAACATTTATGGAACTTCATTTGACACCCCTTTTGATGTTTGGTAAGTGACGAGTTAATCCAGAAAAACTAGGATACTTTAAAAATTTGTTATGACTGAGATTGTAATAAGGTAGGATGAGCTGATGTTGGTCGTGTGGTTGGTGGAAAATATTTTTAAAAAATGTTCGAAAAAAGAAGAAAAAACAGAAGAATTTGTCATGAATTGATCTGCCCTAAGTTAACAACCTTGAGATTGTTATAGTGTTTGAATTATTATGTCTAATTGCCTGCATTACTCCATAAGTCATGCTAGAATTATCTCATTTAAGTAACACCGTCGTTATTAAGAGCAGATCAGCGACAGCAATAGCCTATATGTCAATAACCTGGCTGCCAGTTTTGATATCATAGTACTCTTTACAACAGGTTTGATTGTAGCTCAACTCGTGAAATGAATTCAAGTAAAAGAGAGGGGAGGGAGGGGGGGTAACTTCATATTTTCTTCTAACCATTTAAAACTTGAAAATCTTGGCTGCTTGTTTTTAGCTACGTGCAATGCATTTCCCATATTTTGATTTTTCTTCTCTTCTGAAATTAACCCATTATTTACATGCAGCTATGGTTCAGAAACTTCTCCTGTTGATGACTTGTCGGAAATATGTCATTCATCGGTGAGTAGGCTTATTTTTCCACAACATGCTTCCATTGTCTTATGTGCATGTCAATGTTGCTAATCTCATAGGGATAATGATTACTGATTCCTCCTTCCATTAATCAATTCTCCCTTTCTCTCTTTACACCTTCCCTTACTTTCCAGGCTTCCACTATTGTTATGTAACGTGTTTGAAAATTTTAAGTCTCATGCTCTGTATTTGTGTAACTATACAAGGGATTATTGGTCATTCAGTTTGGTTTGAAGAATCCGAGTTGCATAATTTGTATATTGTTTTAATAATTATTGTGTTTATTGGCCTTTTTTCAGCCTGAATATTCTTTTGTGGATGGTGATGAAACTGTTCCAGCCGAATCAGCACAGGTGCAATTTCTCTTCTTTCAACCCTTCATCCTAAACACTTCTTTGTAGATTCTAAATTGTATTTACACCTTGGATACCCCTTCTGAATTCTGATTTACCATTTTGGAGTTGGGGAAAGGACAAAAGAATATCATTTATCAGAATCATCACTATATTTTTCACTTAAAGAGCGGCAATATTAGTGATCTATAATGTCAAGACTCCTCCTAATAGGATGGTTAAATTTAGAATGTTTCATATCTTTATGGACAGAAGAAAGTGGCAGGTTTTGGAATGTCACTAAGCGATTTTTTTAAAAACAATCTTTTATATATTTCGAAATCCATATTCCATATAGGATATGGATTAAGCCATTAACCAAGTGGATCAGTATTATGGAATGTTGCTCCGCCCTTGACAGCTTGATAGTATCAGTATTACGCTTTACAAGTTTACATGGTTATAAAGCAAGTATAATACTTCGTATTGTGGATGGTTTTGTTATGTAGCTTACTAACTTCACAACTCAATGAACAGGCTGATGGATTTGATGCTGTAGAAAGAGTTGGAGTTGCTGATAACCATCGAGCGCTTTTGCAGAACGATACAGTGTTTGAGCTCATTCAGAAATGGCTGGGTGTAAGCAGCCTCAAGCATACGAAATCTTCAAGAACAGCGAAAGTCATGGATGCTGCTGTATTATGATCTGTAATAAAAAAAATGTAAACTCTTGTAACAGTGTAACATTTACTAGGAGGCATAGTCATATATACATATACACTCAACCATTTTAGGTGGCTAGTATTATTCAGATAGGAAGTGAATTATATTGATCCTTGGAAAAAAATCTCGTATAAGACGGTCTTAATTATACTTATCGTGTTAATATATGACAATCATGACATGTTACATTTAAGGAGTAATGATTTACGAAGTATGTGACAATATATTGAGTTGGTCTCATCTAAGTCTGGCTCTTAATTCATATACTTCGTATTTTCTAAGATTCAAGTATGTTTTGGTAGGGGTGACTAGGTGTGAAACAATTCCAGATTTGATTTAAGAAGATTCAGCCATAGGTATGGTAAGTCAAGAGTCATCAGGTGAAGCTACGTCGACACTCCTACCAAATTTGCCCGTTTCTTCCCCTCTGCAGACATCCGTACACCCAACAGCGTCCTCTTCTGCATTTTTGTTGGGTTCTGTCTCATCTTCCCGTCCCAGGTTTCAAAGGAAAAATGCCACTCTTCAAAGTAGTTCTTCCGTGTTTTTTACTAACTCTTTGTTTTGCAGGTTAAGCGGCTCTAAAAGAATAGCATCTTGTCCCATCGGGTATACTTGGTTTCCTAATCATAAGAAGTTATATGGTCCGACCCCTAATGTTCTATCGTGTAATCTTGCTTTCTTTACTTAGTTTAGGTTGTAATTTTGCTTTTCATTTATAGAAATCTTTGTCCAAAAAAAAAAAAAAAAAAAAAAAAAATTATGTTTTGGTGAATAATATTAAATTAAAGGGGATAATTGGATAAATTAAAGGGAAATAGTATAACTTGGCTATGTTATTGATATTTGGGCTATAAATCAACAAATTACCAAACTACAACAGTTGGGTTGTCGCAGCCCATTTCTCATTAGAAAGTACTGTTACCAATGAGACAACAGTTGTTTCTCTTTTCATTTCCGAGATTTGGTTTAGTTGCCAAAACCTTATTTTCTCCTAACGTGATTTACAAAAGTGATTTTATGATGATAGGACGGTGTTACACAAATATTTCTCCGTGAATGAAAAATCTTTACATATAGATGATGAGAAATAATAAAACACTCTTATCAGTCCTTATATATGTGTCTAGACTTGGTCTAAGAGTTCAAAAGGTGACAACTTTATCGTAAATTTTAAAATAGTACTACGAATTATATGGAACTACGAAGTATTACGTTTGAATAAAACGAGTACATACGATACTGTTAAACCATTGTTTGTAAAACTTCTTGCATGGTGTAAATAATCCCAACGCAAAACTTTTGGTGCCGAGACTCGAGATACAAACGCTTGATAATGCAAGTACTAGGTACAAGGTAGAACAACAATCCTACAATTTCAAGTCGTTGATTAATCAATAATCTTGTCATTTAGCTAATTAATCATGAGGATTATCAAATTAATGCACTATTATGCAAAGCTCGAAGTTTGAAAGAGAAGTAAATATGGATGTCTGATTATGAATGAACATCGATGTTTGATATTTGGTTTGTCTTTTATCAAGCAAAAGCTGAAAACCTGGATTAATAGTTTCTCGACTTCCTTAATCTCGAGTTTTGACCATTGTTTGGCACTCATGGACGTGAAATATAGTGATTAGTGAATGCTAGATTGCTAGGACATTGATTTCATTTTTTGTTTCGGTTTTTAATAGTAATTTAAAAAGGGCAGGAAATAGTATAAGACGAGTACATTTTTAATTTGTCAAGTTAGAAATTAGGGTAAAGAAATTAAAGAACAAATAGAGTTGAGGACAATACTTTTCTCTCCCTAACGCGTGAGGTTGGGGTGGATAAGATTTCAAAATCAAACTACTAGCAGTAAATAAAGTTTCATTTCAAATCTCCTTTTACTAGAACTTGAATTTCGAATTAAAAACAAGACCAACGACGTACAATTATTAGTTCTATTTTCGTGATAACATAAACGCAATAATCGTTATAGTAATAACTCACTTGAATTATGAAGGCCGCGATTTTAGCTCATGGCCTCAATTTCTAATGTACATCTCTACACCATACTCACCCTTGTATAATTGTACGTAATAGGATATCAATCTAGTCAACATTCAAGAGATGCAAAAATTGGATACAAATTAACAAAATTACACAACCTAGACCAAATCAGATTCACAATTTCCAAGAAGAATTACTTTCTCATATATGTTCAATAATTATCTCACGAAATTAACATTATAAATTTGAATTTAATCTCTCGAACACTTCATTCCAATTTGGATTATATGAATGACAAAACTTGTAGATTTAACTAGTGGCAAGCTGCATTATGGAACGGATCTAGCACACGTGACTTTCTTCATCTTAAATCACACGCAATTGAATGTGTCTAAGCTTAATTATAATTTATAAAACCCAATTAAAACTTCAATAATTAAGTTTCTTTTGTGGTTAAATTGCATGGATCAATGTATGAATGCAAATTGCATTGAGAGCTCATATGCCAAGGGAGATCAACTTAGGCCCCGGGATATTCAACAATATATAAGATTTACATATTTAAATGTCTTATATAGTAATAATGTTTAAGATTCAAGATCAATAAGATTGGTACAATTGATCTATGGATTGCAAGATCAAGATTCAAGACTTATTAAACAATGGATAATATTTTTTCCGACTTTCGAACATTATAATAATTTGGAAAATATATAGCTTTGTCGCGCAATTGTTGAAGGTAGGGCTCGCTATATATGTTTAGGATGATTGTTTGAAAACTAACAATATTTTATGCAATATTATTTACAATCACAATAATTTTAAATCTCTTAAAGTATAGAAAAACTTTTAATAACGGACATGCATACATAAAGTAGAGATTAACCACGATACATGAAGACCCAGTGAAACTCTATATTAAATTTAACAAATTGACAATAGGTGGAGCAACCACTAGACTTACGATATACTATATATCTATACTTGATCATTTTCATCAATATGGGATCTTAGCAAACACAGTATGATTAATTTATCAAATTATAGGAGTAGTTCTTGGGGAAAAACCCTAGTAATTAGGAGGTTTGAATCCCAATTACTGTTTCCCGTTGGATTATGAGCATTTCTAGGGCAAAATGTTAAGCAAATAAAAATGAAAAGAATTTAGTAGAAAATTATAAATATAACTATATAAGAAGATAGCCCTAGACAAGCATGAGGCAAAGTGCATGTTATTGATTAAATCAAGAAAAAATATAAAAATAATAATGAAGCTCTAATCCCACACTGATTAGCTTAGCTTTAATTTTGTCTCTTTTATCTTTCATAGAGCCACAAGACCTACCCTCTATGAATTAGCAGTCATAAGACTCATAACTAACCTTGCTTTGTTATGAAATAAATTAATTTAATTAAGTAATTAAGTGTACAATATTAATATTATGTTAAAAATATAATTGCAATTAAAAACCCTAATATTTTTGCAGATAAATAGGGTATTACTTTAATTTGTATGATGATCTACAAGTTCTTTATCCGCCTACCTTTTCGATAGGATGTCGTGACAGAGATTGTTCTTTTATGTGCAGAAGATTTTCATGTAATTGTTTGAGGTTTGACCATAATTTGGCCAGGTCATTTTTATCATGCATTATTTAACATTTTAGCAGATATTTTTATGTGTTTATTTAAAACAAATAATAATACTTCGTAGCATGTTATGGGTTTTTATTTTTGCATTGATTGATGATTGCGATTTGAGGTACGGGTGATTGGAGTTATGTAAGATAGCCAGATAGTTGATGTAATATAGAGTACTGTACATGACAAGAGTATGTGTTCGGAAGCATATACAACGTAACCTAGTTTCTAAAACTAAGAAAATAAAGGAATGAAAGGAGTAAAGCGTCATCAATTGATATATTATGACTATATTTGGAGCTACTTTAATTTGTTACGTATATGGTAAACTTTATTGGGCAAGTTCATATCAAATCGGAGGAGAGTATGATCACATATACGGAGTAATACTTAACAGAGTTCTATTCTAAAATCAATTGACAATAGATGGAGTAACCCACTATTATTATTTTCTATTGTTAACTATTCATTCTCTATTTTTTCAATGTGTGATAACTAGCTCAAACTCACATACGAGTCCATGTCTTAATCATAGATGGGCGGAGCTGAGGCAAGGATGGATTTTTAACACATCAATTCATATATTGTTAGATTCTTCAATAAATGTGTATTTTAAACACATCTATTCATATTATCATATTAATGAAGAATGCAAATAGAAGAGATATAGATAAGGCTTAGGTTGCCAATGAGGCATTGCATGGACCATGCAAAAAAGGCACCTTATTATATAAAAAAGTGTAACTTTTCATTGGGGAAGCAGTAGCACTTGAGTTATGGAGATTGTGTTTGTGTTTATAGAGTTATTCTTTTTCTTCTGAGTGTAATTATGCATGTAATTAATTAATAAAAAAAGTAATTAAGCATGGATAATAGTGTTAAAGAAAAGGGGGGATTGACAATATTCGCTAATATTGTTCCCAAGAAGGCACGGGTGCTCCGCTGATTTCTCCCATGCAAATTCCCACTTCCCACTGCCTCCCTTCCTCTTTCCCTCATTTATTTATTATTTTTTTTTCAAATCTTTTTTGACCATACTTCTTGATCAATCTTACAAGTATAACAGTCCGTCTTGTATGTGGCTGACTGGCTGACTATACTATGTGTCTGATGGTAAAAAGTATAAAGTAACTCATGTAAAACTGATCGTATAATAACTCCTATAAGGCTATAACACTAATTAACAAAATAACCCCCATTATGGTATGGCCAGTCACATATAAGAATTTGAGTTCTTATAATTTTACTCTTATTTTAATAAATTTTAAGGTAATACAGAGTAATGTTTAGAATGATTTTTAACATATGTTAGCTGAGTTAAGCAAAATATAGGAGAGGATTGTAAATTAAGGTGATAGAGGCATTAATAATGGAGAGGAAACATTATATATATAATCCAATGCCTTAATTTGCATTCAATATAATTAAGTCAAAGTGACAGCCAGGTTGTTGCTGAAGATCTGTTCACTTGAAAAATAGCAAAAAAAATAAAAAAATAAAAAAAAATAAAAATGCTAAGCTTTGTATTAGCCAATCCACGTTTATGTCATGCAATTGCAAAAGGAGTTCCAAAGATTTATGTTTCTTGCTTTAAAATTAGGGACACGCTATTTTTTTTATAAGCTGAATCAGGGATAAATATTCTTATTAAAATGCACCTCAGAAATTTAACATTATACGTACAAACTAGAAATTTATCTTCATTATAAGGGTCCCTAAATTTGCACAACACAAAATTGAATTATTTATGAAATAAAACAACCAAGAATTTCGACCCCCTACCCCCTTTCCATATAATAAAGAATTAAAAATACTTAATCTAATACGATTTGGTGATAAAATTTATAGATGACTTTAATCCAATTTACATTGGATATGAAATTAAATAAGTAGTGCATAGTTCATTCCATAAACAATGAATAATGTTGGACTTTCTTTTGCCATCTAAGCCTTACACATTTAACACTTGATAATCATATAATATAAACTCAACTAACTGACCCCTCTCTGCTGCATAGGTCAACGCTTGAGAGTAAAGAGACGAAAAAAGGTAAGGGACTTATTTGCTCCCAATTACAGGTAAATGATAAGACTTGAACTCGCGTCGTGATCTCAAAGTTAAAAGGTGAATTTTCAACTGCAACCATTTTTAATGAGCTTGCTTGATTGGATTGCATTTTCAATGATTTACAACTTCCATTCCAATATACCATGTCTACAAAGGACACACACCCGCGTAATAATAATGTATGTAAGAAGTTTGTAAATGGAGGTGGACCTATAATAACTCTGCAAGGCAATAATAATAATAATGTTGATGATGATGCATGTTCTTATATAATCGAAGAAAAAGATTTATAATTGAAGAAAATAGGGGGGAATGAAGATGAAAGAGGAAGAGGCATGCTGAAATCACATGGCACAATGCATGAAATCAGAAAAATAGCCCCACAACGAACCCAAGTGTGCATGCATCCACAGATGATGATTAACTAATAACTGGCCTATGTGAGCCGTTTGATATGACATCCCTTATCCTACTTCTTTGTATCACCTCAATATCATATGATTGATCATTCACATTATGGGTCTCTCTTAACTCCTCCAAGAGAATGTCCTCCTTAGCTTTCTGAGCTCAATTCGTTAATTAGCTGCTACTTACCAAACACTTTATTAGAAGAATTGAGAATATGTTATTTTTATGATATAAAATTCACGTTAAAAGAATACTACCCCGTGTGATCTTTTAGATGAACAACGCGATAATATACATTATTTTTAAGATCAAGTAAGAGTTTTGTAGGGATGGATGATCATTTGAAGCAATAATGAAGTACAATGGTCTCTCTGCAATATTATCGTGCAGTAATAAGACAATAGCCACCTACTCTTGATTAGCTTCATGTTAAATAAATAAATAAGCATATTCTAAAAATTAGACGAATACAATGATCAATGTGCACCTTCAATTCCACAGTTAGCCTCCTTAAATTGGACACACAAATGCGTCGGTGTGAAGCGACACTCAATCGAGCAATAGCCATATGGGCATGGTATCACATGCATGTTTGTAAATTTGATTGCAATTTTTTTTTTTTTTTTTTTTTTTTTTTTTTTTTTGTCAAAAAGTCTTACAATACTACATAAGGCATGCACTCGAACTTGCATTTAAACAAAATTGGATACATTTTTCAAAACAAGCTAAGGAGTAGTACGTGTCATTGTGTCAATAAATGGTGTAGAACGATAATAAGTGGGGGTGAGCAAAAATTCAGGGTACCCTGACATGGAATCGGAACCTGAAAATTTTGGACCCGTAACCTGTAGGGTACCCTGTTAGTACAGGTTTCCTATAGGGTACATAAAACCGGAATCTATCATTTAAGCCCAAATATAAAGCCTTATATCAAAATTATATAAAAGCAATCACCTACCTCTCTTTCTCCTCTTATTCATTTTTCATCTTACTCTTAAAATGTTTAATTAATGGTATTAATACAAGTATTTATAATATTGTATCAAATATTCTAGACATTCAGTATTGGTTTGTTATATTTGTTGTTAGTATTAAAGTTGTAAGCTTTTATTGTGAACATCCATTTTTTTTTTTTTTAATTTTGTTAGAATTTATCAAGTAATTATTAAGCTTAATTTGAAGGACAGGGTACCCTGTTTGAACCTGCAGGTTCCAGTTCCGATTCCCAATTTTTAGGAACCTGTTGAACAGGTATAAAGCCTTATATCAAAATCGTATAAAAATAGGAACCTATTGCAACAGGTTCCGGTTCCGGGTCCTAAGATTTTTACAGGGTACGCTCACCCCTAATAATAAGTAGGTCAATTTGCCATGAAAGTGAACTAATTTACATTTTGCGATTATCGCTAAAGGAAACAAAGGGTCGAGCATGTAAATGCTAACTAGGTAGTAAGAGTATGTGAGCTATCATTTGGTTGTAAGTCACTGGACTCATAATTTATATTTGAGATCCTTGCTCAGCTCATTCTAATAGAAAGATTAGGGTAACATTTCACGACAATGCTATATAGGGTATATGATTGTACTTGAAATTGTTATAATATGTTAACTACAGATATTTAATTACAACATATATATTGAGTAATAAATCGCGCAATATACATTGACTTTTATATTATTGCCATCTTTTGATGATCGAAGTCATCCACAGTAAGTGTTAACGCTGATATACAAGGACACAAAGAGAAGGGACAAGAGAATAAATTGAAAAAACCTGCTAAGCTTCTCTGTATGAAGACATTATACTATATACTTGTACATGAATCATGATGCATCGTATCCACCTCAGGTGACTTGTTTCCTTAAAAAAAATTGGAGTATTATTCACTACTTCACTCTCATGCATACTAATGTAATCTATTTACCCGTGTACTTGGTAATATAATGGTAATTAATAATAGGACGGTGAAAAAAAATATTATGAAAGGTGGAAAAAATTCAAAAAAATTACTCGTAGGTGAGAAGAATGGTCAAAAGTTGGTGCAACTCTCTTTTTTGTCTATAATGGCAACCTTCTTTGTTCCCCCCAATAGGCTTAAGTTTTTGGGGGTATGATTACGATGAGATTACCGAGATTTTGTCTTTCTTTTGTTTTTACCGTTTTTCATTTTAAATACGTCATGCTAACATTTTTTTTTAGTATAGAAAAATAACACTCGTACAGTAATTTATAGTCATAAGAAATAAAAGCGTTATATAAGAAGCTTAAAAAGAAAAAGATTTATAATTATTAATTTTGACAATATTGATTGTATTTGCATATAAATGCGATGAATATTATCATAAAATTTCAAAATTATATGAAAATACGGAGTATTAAATTAAAAAATACATTTTACTAGTATAATGTTTGTATACACCTTTTAAGCTAGCTAGGTTATATACAATGTTTTTTTTTTTTTTTTTTTTTGAAAGGCTATATACAGTGTATATCATGTGATTTCATAAGATTCAAAATTGATTAATAATATAATTTATTGTTAATTAATTTCACATTACTTCTTAATTTCAATGACTTAGTTTCAAAATCATCAAATTTATTATTGTTTATAAATAAATTCACACCGGGAAGGCAAGAATGTTTTTACTCCTATAAGGCAAAACCCTATGTATTTAATCTTCACATGATTTTGATTGATTTAAAATTAATTTTACTAGTGGAAATTGATTTTATGTATGTTTATTGATGTAGAGTTTATATTTGACCCATTAACTCATTAAATTATTGAATTTAATTGATCTGATTTAAATTTTACCGAATAATATTAATTGAAGAGAAATTTCTATATGAAATGAACGCTATTAAACCTTTTTATATTATACCGAATTATATAAAAGACCAATTTCCCTTAATTTAATTAAATTACGAACTAATATTGCCGGTATCATTTATCAACGCAGTAAACTCGTAATTTAGTAAATATACAAGGTATTGTATTAAATACTCAATCTAAAACCCTAATACTACTGCTTGCTTATTTATTTAAGATATTAGAATAAGGCATTTTTTTTTTACTGGAAGCATTTTTTTTTTTTTTTGTCTTTAACTAATTATCACATATCATTATTTGTACTCGTAGTTGATTAAGTTGAATAATTTACTTCATGGACAAACAAAATCATACTATGTCTATTTTTTTGCACGAATTTATAATCTTTTACTCCGTGCTTTGTAGATTAAGAGGATAGGATAAAATAGTTTTTCCATATTTACTGCAATCATATCGAGACAATAATAGATAAGATAGTAAAAAGATACTTTCCTACAATTGGAGTGTAAACGCAACTTCACCTTCCCATTGTGTGTCGTACGTGTTTGTAATGTGTAGTGTGATTCTATGAATGTAGTAGTATACTGTAGTAGAAGTAATAGTTACTACAATTAGTAAAGTTAAAAATGGAAAATAAATTATAAAGAGAAATCCGTCGTCCCATGTGAAAATTACCGTGTGTGTTTCCTTTATTGACGGTCAAACTCAGTGAATTTGAAGGAGAAGAGTGCGGGTTTGGTCTTATGCTTGCTCCCATCGAGGTTTACACCTTACTTTAACTATTGTTTTAAGCTTAATTATTATCTACCTAAAATTAATTAAACTTAATTTAAAAAGTTACATTAATGTATACTATGCATACTCCGTATTAGACTATTAGAGAGTGAGGAAGATTTGATCTTTTAAGAGAGATCGAGATCAGATGTTGATACAAAGGTACGAGGACAAGTAACCAATATAATTAATTAAGCATCACAAGGCCGATCGAATAATAAGATAGTACGCTTTAAAATAATTAGTTCTAGACTTGTAGGAGATTGTCTCACAATTTCGTTTATTATGTTAATATGTTATAGTGGTCAGTAGGTTTAGTAACAAATGTTGAATGCTATGGAGAAAAATGTTAAACTAATAATTGTCTCTACAACTATTATGTTACGAACTATGACACTATTTAAGGGATCAAATTGTGTTATGTGGCTAACATATACTTTGTATATACTTCGTTGCTGCGAAAACTTAACCCTTTGTAAACTTGTAAGATTCGCTGATTTTGCTCTAAATATTTTTATGTTATAACTCTATTTATGATTAAATAGTGTTTCATAATCAACTAGCTTAGTGATGCTATGTTTTTTTCCTTGTTTTCATTGATTAAATTTTGGTCAAGTCATTATAATATAAAAATGGTATATGTCAACCATAATTATTGCTACAAATTTTATAATAACGTGTAGTACAAAAACCATTAATCAAATGGATCATCAAGATATCATGTACCTTATTTTATATGGTATTGCATTTGTCCGTATAATTTAGGTTCTTTATTAAAAAGGGGATAAGTAGATGGCAATAAGCCAATTATTAACTATTAAGATGCATGCATAATGTACCACAAAATAAACCAAATCTTTTATACAACTATACTTTATAAAATTAATGTAAATTGAATTGTAGATAGAGTATGAAGGCTAGTTACTATAAACCATAATACAAGGTTTAATGTCTCAATTTAGGGGTGCAATCCCCCCTAGTTTAGACTCTATACATGGAAGTCGTAATTACTTCTGATTCTTTTATGCTCTTGTCTTATCAAGTGAGTCAATACTTTAACACACTTTGTTGGTACATGTATGTACATACAAAGTACTGCATAACAAAAATAGTTATATTCATATGTGACTATTACTTTCGAATAAAGCGAGGTACCCTGAGCATATATAGTATCTACAGTTATGGCAGTACATAAACACATACATAACTTGAGTCGTACTTGATTTCATCAGGTGCAGTAGTTTGCATAGTGAAAAAGTGTCAGTCATGCATGCATTATAGATATACGTGCACCCAGCCACCCATCACAGAGACTCCCGGTTCAACCGGGGGAGCACTGCAGATATCACCAGGTTGGTTGATGATTAGAAATAAATGAATTACCAAAAAATATACAATAAAGTTGAGAAATATATATAGAATATATATATGTAGCAGCAGCATTATATTACTGGCATTTAGCATGTATACAAATAAATAATAGGCAAGTAAGATATGGGAAAGAATGTGATAAAGTTATGGGTTTTTGAAGGCTGTTATTATGAATTTTTTTCTGCCTTTCAGGAGGTTGTTATAAAAAGTATAATAATTTTATTTGTAGTACTATAGTATAGTTTTATATATTATGATTTTATATGAATGAATGAATGCATGCAGATTTCAGAGATCATGTATGTTGATGGTATAAGTATACTGACAAACTGATGAAATAAAGTAGCTAAGAATTGAACTTGATGTTTTCCAACGATATTTTTCAATTTAATAGGTGTGGGATGGTTTGCTTCTCTTTTGCATTTTTGCATGCATGCCCCTACGGCCCTACCCAATAATATAACAACTTATTAATCCATCTCATACTAAATCCGTGTTTTGAAATAATGGTTACACTTATACTGTTTTTCTATATTAGCCTTTTCAAAATAATAGTTACGCTCTATATGTTTCTATTCATCTAAATGTTTCCAGACCACTTTTTTCTTTATTATTATTATTATTATTATTATTATTATTATTAATTTTTTTTTTATTGACGTGTGATTTAGTCGCACATTCGTGAATTAGACCCTATTTTTTTAGTTTCTAAGAAGAGCTGATTTCAGCAGAATAGAGCATATTTTAGCATAGCAATATTGAGCAGAGTAGACCATGGAAACTCAAAAGAACAGGGTCTTAATACCTCAAAGTATGTATTACCGGCCAGTCTAAAAAAATTAAAAGAGCATATTTTAACATTACTTTTATTTTTACTATTGTTTTATTTTTAAATCTCTTATAAAATTTGGTGAGTAGATCGAAATAGTATTAAACTGAAGTCTCACAAGTCTATTGAGCAACCAAACCAGCAGGCTGATTATATTTTGAAAGCTTGAACCCAACCCCGGGAATTGAAGAACTGACCATAGTTGACAGAATTTGAGCCAATTACACCAAATTATATGCACATATTTATATATGCTCTTCTCAAAAAACACAAAATATAATATTAGAAAGAATCAACCATCAATCATTATCTTAATTTCGCCCGTTTTGCTTTGGATTTTTAGCATGAGTTGTTGTCACTCTGTATGATAGCAACAACAATCAAAGCTTGATCTGATACTATTGCCAAATCTAGAAGTGTAAGTGCATGTTCATGCCTTCCTAGAAGGTGCATGGAGGGAATTGTCACCATGATAATGTTGAATATTTGGCGATTAGTAAATTAAATACTTATGCGATATAATTAGCGTATTTAGATAAAGATACTCTACTAAAATAGTAAATAACACTTTTATCTAGATGTCTAGAAAAATTAACTTTATATATATATGTCTGTCGTATTAAGATATAATTATTCCAACTCAAATTTCAATTCATGAACAAAATAATCTTATCAAATGGTCCAACTTATATCCAACCAAACTCGTTAACCAGATTGATCCATGAATCCATCCAATAACCATGCCTAATCGTTTATACTAAATCATTTTGGTGCAATCTGCCTGAAATGTTGCACGTTGCTACTGGCGACATTATATATTAAGGTTTACGATAGCACAACATGGCTGTATAGCTTGAGCTAGCAAACCCATGTGTTAGGCTTACTAATTAAATTAAGTTTATTACCCAAACATACATTGCAACGTTCTCTACTTAGCATAAATTCGGCATGCGATAAGGTTAACTTGTCTCTATTTTTGGGCTAGACTCAAAAGGTGACTAGAATTAAAGCTTAAAATATCACTACGTACATATCTTCAATATTACCAGCAATCCGGCCAACAGAGTGTTACTTTTGTTCTATCTATTTGTCTGTCTATGGACTATGGTCTATTTATCTATCTACTTTTGGATTAGATCGAGTTAATGTTACTCGTGTTTTTCATTTTATGTAGATTAACTGTATTAAATCTTTAACATTCTGACTTGTGACATAGATATGAACCCTTAAACACTTTATACTAAAATTATAAAAGTATTCTTAAATTTTATCAAGTCAGACACTTGAACACGAATATATATATTTGCCTGACATACATGATCACCCGAGTTTGAATAACAAAGTATTATTAGAGGAATATATTTAAGCAGAGGGATATATTTTTTTTTTAAGATCATACTATTAGCACACCTAGCCAGATAACAAATTAATTACTTTAATTGCTGCTAGAGTACCTTTTCTATATACCTCATTTTTTAAATACAAGTACCTTAATTTTCTGATAGACAGAAAGTCTTTATTGCACTTCCCTCAATAGACATAGTACTTTGTATAAAAATTTGCATCCCCTTCCCCAATCTCTCTCCTCCACCTTTTTTTTCTCTCTATCCTTTTATTTTCAAATTCATTGAATTTATAATTTCAAATGACTAATTAAGATAATTACGAAAAAATATTACTCGTAAATCTTTTTTTCATCATACGAGTAGTAATAATGTACATACATTCGTGGTACTCCTAGTATTAATCATGTTTGTAAACAAATTAATACCAGTTCAAATCCCTTTTTTTTTACAAGAATACTATGGAGTAGTTCAAATCTAATCACATGTAGTAATATTTAAAATTTAAAAGCAACAAAAAAAAAAAAAAAAAAGTGAAAGGGTGCAATTATACATTTTTTGTTGTTTAATTAAATGATTAAATATTTAAATTTTACAGTAACAAAAAACATTGTAAAAGGGTGTGATTATACATTTCTGGGTTTAATTAAATGATTACGAAGAAGAAATACTTTACGAGTATATTATGGAGTATTTATCTTGCCATAACATGCATTTTGTTGTGTTTTAATTATGTTTCATAATCGTCAACTTAATATTACTCTGTAGTAATTTAATCGTAACAATCAGATATATATAATTTTTATATATCTATTCAACATGCTTACATGCATAATTTTAATTTACGGCAAAAGGAAAATCGAATATTAGTTACACTTAATTAAGATTATTATATTCCCATACAACTTGATTAATTAATCATAATGTTCATAAACCATTTCCCCTATTTTTAGCAATCTTTTTCATTCAAATTTATTCACTACTAACCAATAAACACCAATATGTATATAGTGACATATAGTAAGCTATATGGTACCACAATAGGGCGAATTTCAGGCTACAACTAGTTGTACAATTTTCAATTACACTTGACTTGTACGGGTGCTACAAACTTGTTTAATTAAACTTACAAATTGAGGAGAGAGAAAGAGAAGGAGATTATATAAATGTTAGAATTGCTTTGAAACAAACAATTTTCTCTTCATAATTTTGACCATTCCTCTTCTTCTCCTTTCCTCTATCTTCACCCTTTTTATATTTTCCTTAACAATGGTTTGTTCTTCTTTTTCTTCTCTATTATTAACCCTTAAGTTTTCTTCTTCATTCATGCATGAAACTAAGCTAGTTTAAATCTAATCCCTTTTTAAACACTCTCTTAACAAAGAAATTAAACTAACCCTACCTTATATTATCAAGTTTAGTTAATTTTCTTTTGTTGTCTAAGATATTTATAAAAATGGCTTCAATGAATTGGTTAGGTTTTTCTTTATCTCCTCAAGAAATTCCTTCTCAATCTCCTAATCAAGATCATCATAATCCCTTCACAAGCACCACCGGAGAGTGTTTTGATCTCGGTACCGACTCACCGCCCGGTCATCCTTCTCTCAATCATCTTCCTCCTCCCTTTGGCATCCTTGAGGCCTTCCATAGATCAACAAATAATCAATCCCAAGGTAATTTTAATTTTATTTCTAAATCTAGTATTTTTTTTTTCAATTTTTTTTTTGTTGGTCTTATATAACAAACCTACAAATTCATGCCCTAGATTAATTAGAAAATGATTTTTTAGCACTTTAGATGGTTTAAAATGTTTATTATTCTCATATCACAAAACCCTAATCCAAAAAAAAAAAAAAAGGATTAAATGAATCAACCTCATCTAGTAGGATTTTTTTTTATTATTTTTTTTTTTTTTAATTTTTCTTGTTTGTAATAATTTATTTTCTATTAAAAATGAAAATTTTTAAAAACGGAGAGTTTGTGATGTTTTTGCAGATTGGAATTTGAAGGGAAACTCAGAGATGAGTATGTTAATGGGAAACCAAGAAGTTGAAGAAGAGCCAAAACTAGAGAACTTCCTAGGAAGCAGCCATTCTTTTAGAGATCATCAACAACAAAGTAATGGAGATCACTACATGTTTAATACAACACAAGAAAATAATAATAATAACATGGCAAACCCTAAAGACACTACTACTAGTAACAACAACAATAATAATAATGGACTCAATGTTTCCATGATCAAGACATGGTTGAGATCAAACCACCCTTCTCAATCAAATTTAGTCGACGGAAGTGGTGGCGGTGGTGGGCCCGGGTTAACAAATGCGCAAACATTGTCCCTTTCGATGGGTACCGGAGGGTCACACTCCGCCTTGCCGCTACTCGCGACAGGCGGAGGTGGTGGAGAAATAATGGAAAGTAGTTTGTCCGATAATAGTAGTAGTAAACAACAACAACAACAACAAAGTGATGGTACGACGGGTGTATGCAATAATACGACTAGTAGCAGTACTACTACTAATGTCGAAGTTCAAAGTGGTGCACTTGTTGAATCCGTTCCTAGAAAATCTATTGATACTTTTGGACAACGTACTTCCATTTACCGTGGTGTAACAAGGTACATTATTCTTTTTTTCTTTTAAGTTTATCGAAAAATAAAAACAAAATATCTATTATCTTTCTTCATATAATAATATACTTGTATTTAATTATTATATGGTTTTAAAAAATTTCTTAAACTTTGCACCTTGGGTATCCAATGTACTCGATAATCGATCTTTAACCATTTGTTTTTGTACTTAATTTCTTGGTTAATCGATAATTGAGTTATTTTTTTTTCTCCCAAGGCCTTTGTTTTCTTATTTTAATTAATAAAATTATAATAGTCCAATCAATTTTATAAATTTGAAATATTGTTATACTTTTATCTTATTATAATTTACTCGTATAATATATGGTTTTTCAGACATAGATGGACAGGAAGATATGAAGCTCATCTATGGGACAATAGTTGTAGAAGAGAAGGGCAAACTCGTAAAGGAAGGCAAGGTAATTATTTTTAAGATTATCAATAATAATCTTAGTTATTTTCTCTTCATAAAATTGATTTTTTTGTGTTCTGATTAATCTGAATTTGTTTATAATTAAAGAAACTAATTATATGTTTCCTTTTTGGGTGTACAACAATCGTGTGTTTGATGGTGGGCAATCTTGCGGAATGTTGCAGTTTATTTGGGTAAGTAATATATAGTGGAGAACAAAAAGTTCCTTTTTTGAGCCCTTTTAATTGTTAATTATAGTACTTAGATACTCTTACAAAAATTTTATTTTTAATAAGAATAGAATCTAATAGATCTTATCTAATGTATAATTTATATACTATGGTATATAATTTAATTTTTTCTGATTTTATTCTCTCATTTTGTGTATATATAATTTTAGGGGGTTATGACAAAGAAGAAAAAGCGGCTAGAGCTTATGATTTGGCTGCATTAAAATACTGGGGTACCACTACCACCACCAACTTTCCTGTAAGTTTTTTCATTTTACATTATTATTATTATTATTATTATTATTATTATTATTATTGATTAAATTCAATTATTTCATCTTACACACGATTCGCCGAGTTATAACTTTGATATGATTATTTAGGAATAATAGGGTTTACGGACATTTTAAATGTTGATCAAGTATGGATTAGTTTTGGGTTGTTTGGGTTGATAGATTTTACAGTTCTATCGTACTTGCATATCAAAGTTATAAACTTAGATGTACACGGATTTGCATTTAAGCATGATAAAACTCCTTGATTATTTCTACTTTAGTGTCTTATAAACTTAAATGCATGGTTGTGTATGCAATTAACCTACATAATAGTACTTTTTCATTTCAAATATGGTGTCGTTTGAGGCTAAAATTTACTTGCTAGAATGAAACTTTGGCAGTAGTTACATTAATTATAATATTCTAACGTGATTAATAATAGTATTGCATGAGAAATCTAAAAACACAATCAAGTAATTATGAAGTATATATTAATTGAAGTATGTAATTGAAAGTGAAAAGAAGTGGAGTCATTAATATTTGCTTTATTATTATGTTTTCTACTAATTAATAAAGTTTAAATTCCACAATATCATATCCCGGTTTTTCTTAATTAATAATCTTTCATGAGACAATATTTATGCAAAAGCTTTACTCAAAGTGCAAACATTTTCACTAATTAAGTGCACCATAATTAAGGATTTTATGTCTCTATTATCTTAAACAATTAATTATTTGATTAGGGAACATGCTCCGGTGCTACTGGTGAAGTTTTGCACTATGAACTCATTGTTAGTGGAAGCATGACTCAGGAATTTTGCATTGCATGTCCATCTTTTGTATTAATAACATCATTAACATTATTATATATTTAAATCACTAGTCTATTTTTTTTAATAATTATTTTTTCTTCAATAATTCAGATTACTGATTATGAGAAGGAAATTGAGGATATGAAGCATATGACGCGCCAAGAATATGTTGCATCCCTACGAAGGTAATGTGTTTGATTTATACGTAGTACATTTTAATCAAATTTTGTTAGAGGGGATCGGAAGATTGAAATAGGTTTAATTTGCATGGTAATGTGTTTGATTTATACGTAGTACATTTTAATCAAATTTTGTTAGAGGGGATCGGGAGATTGAAATAGGTTTAATTTGCATGGTAATGTGTTTGATTTATACGTAGTACATTTTAATCAAATTTTGTTAGAGGGGATCGGAAGATTGAAAGCATTACTCAATTCTCTTAATACAGGAAAAGCAGTGGATTCTCTCGTGGTGCATCAATTTATCGAGGAGTAACAAGGTATTTAAATTTTCACTTTGTTATATACAAAGTATTTGTTCTTCATGTAGCTTTAATTTGTTGTTTTAGCCTAAAACTATAAACTCCTAAAGAAATAAATAAGTTTAAATAAGATCAAACAAGTTTAGTTAAGGACTTAAAGTTTTCATATATTACTAATTCAAATAAGTTCTTGTACGATCTTTTAAGCGTATAACTTAAATAAAGAGAATTCATATAAAAATAACGAAGTCATATTGCATCAAGTTAGGTTACCATCATTAGAGAAAACTAATCTTCTTCAAATAATTTAAAGGAGCTTAATAGTTCAATACCCTTTGTAATTACTATATAATATAACCTAAATGACAGTAAATATTTCAGAAAGTCACCTTATTAATTAAATAATTAGTAATTATACTCTCTTTTGGAAGTTCATGACATGAACAGGTCTGACTTGTTTTAAGCAGGAGTAGTGTACAAGGTAAAGGCTAATAAATACACACCAAATTATTGTTTTTATGATAAGATACAAAAGCTAATGACACCAAAACACTTTAAATATATGTTCACTAATAAAATTATATTATGTCAATTAAACTGATTCCTTTATTAATTTTGCATTGTATTATTAATTAATCCATTATTGGAATTGCAATTAATCAGAAACAGCACTTAAAGTAGTAGTGTTAATATTCCAGAATTAGTAAGGAATTTCAATTGAATGCATAATATTATTTTTTTTTTTAGTTCTGTCTAATTAACTATAATAAAAATAATCAAAGCAAATCAAATCAGAAGCTTCTTCATCTTTAAGTTATATAAATAGATTGAATTATAATTTTCGAATTTTGACCACATTCTGCAAAATGCAATCTTAAGTTGGATGTATGCATATGAGAATGTCATACTACCCCTATATCCAAATCTTAATTAATATATTCCACAAATTAAAAAATAAAGTATTTAATTGAATGACCAAATCTTTAAGTCTCATTATTTATTTAATAAAACTTTATAATATAATGATTTTGATTGTATTCTACTCTTACTACAATACGTGTGGATAGGACATAATTTATTCACTTAGTTCACATGTATCCTTTTAAGTACTTTATAATATAAAATTTATAATATAGTTTAGAATAATATGAAAATCTAATTTGACTGGAATAAAAGACCAAGTTAAAAGGATACAGTCTCATGTGCCCATGTGAACTCTGCCTGCAACTGTTGCAGGAATTTTGTAGCCTAATGTGCCTACTTTTACCACCAAACATGCACATAATTAATTAATTATGTAAATTCTAATAGTAAAACCCTAAGAAGTACAAAGTTATTAAATGTTAATTATAACTTTAATGTATTAATTATGCTAAGTTTATGCATGTCTTGACTAATTGTTATTGTTTATTTTGGTTAGGCATCATCAGCATGGTCGTTGGCAGGCTAGGATAGGCAGGGTTGCTGGTAACAAAGACCTCTACCTGGGCACTTTCAGTAAGTAACAATTATCTTTATATTGCTTAAGCTGGTATCGCGTAAGGGATAAGACTGCATACACCCGATAAGGTTTTTAAGGGAGTTATTGTACCTTGTGTTGTTGTGCATTAGTATAGATCATTAGATGGTAATGAAACGGGCTTAACTCGGAACATTATTGTACATTGCTCCAAAACCATCAAGGCCAAGACTCTTAACACATAGGCTTGTATGTCATGATGTGCAACATTAGCCATACTAATGATACTATACTAAGAAAAGAGGAATGAGGAGATGCCCCCCAAGTGATGAGTGTTCTATTCCTCATATCCCCCCATTCCTGTGATACGGTGGGGGGTCCTCCTAGTAGTTTACCAAAAAAAAAAAATAAAAAAAAAAAAAAAAACAAATGTAAAACTAGGAAAAATTCATTAATGTATTACCAAACCATAATTGTGCTCATCATTACAGAACTGTCCTGTATATACTAAAAAATACCCTGCATCAAACTAGCCTTTTTTTATAATCTCTGCATGCATATATACAATACTTTTCGGACTCTAAATGTTGTTACTACTTTGATGGTAATTGTCTCATAAAAAAAGTCGCTAGAGGGCTGTAACATATTTTGCAACATTATACTAAGGGCTTTCAATTGTTACAGGCACACAGGAGGAAGCAGCAGAAGCATATGACATAGCAGCAATAAAATTCAGGGGACTAAATGCAGTAACTAACTTTGAGATAAACAGGTATGATGTGAAAGCCATCCTAGATAGCACCACACTTCCTATTGGTGGGGCTGCAAAGCGGTTAAAAGATGTTGAGGAATTAACAGCTGCACCAGACAAGCAGATCATTAGGGCAATTGCTGCTGTTGATGATCATGAAACTTCTCAGCTTACTAATGCTGCTTATGGTAATGGGACTCCTAACTTCCATTCGTGGCCCGGGATCGCGTTCCCGACAGCCCAAGCTCAACCATTGGCAATGCACTACCCTTATGCTGCATCCCAGCAGCAGCAGCAGCAGCAGAGGCTGTGGTGTAAGCAAGAAGTACAGGACACTACTCATGACTACCAAGATCATCTTAATCAGCAGCTTCAGTTGAATAATGGGACTCATAATTTCTTCCAGATGCATAATTTGATGGGGTTGGAGAATCCTTCCTCTAATTTGGAGCATGCCTCAGCAGGGTCAAATCCCGGTGTTTACGGAAATGGGAATGGGAATGGGAGTGACAGTGGTGGTGGCTATGGATTGCCATTTGGGTTGTCTACAGTTATAGCTCATGAAGGGAATAATGGGAATGGAAATGAGCAAAGTGGGTATGAGAATTACTACTATTACTCACACCAAGGAAATAACGCTACTAACAATGGTACTGGTGTAAGGGGAGCTGTTGGGACTTATGATCAAGGGACAGCTTGTAACAACTGGGTCCCAACCGCGATCCCAGCACTCGTTCCGAGGCCTAATAACATGACTGCTGTTGGTGGTCATGGTGGAGGTGCAATCCCTACATTCACTGTGTGGAATGACACATAAAATCAAAAGGAAAGAAAGGGTGAAGAGTAATAAGATGGAAGGAAAGAATTAAGAAGGTTTTGGGGTGTACACAACTCATTTCCTAGGTTTGAATATTTTTACTAGTATTTATTTCTCATTCCTCCCATTTTGTTATATTTACTCCATTTAACAGAATTAACTAATTAGGAGGATCAAGTTAGATTTTTTTTTTCCTTCTTTATTTCAGATCTATATTATAAGGAAATTGCACAGGGATCTAGCCTGGAGTTCAGTAATAGCAAAGGTTTTGAGTTGTTAGCTCACTTTTGCTATGATTTTGGGAACTTTGGGTGAATTAGATCCTCGGAAAGGTTTTTTTTTTTTTTTTTTTCCTTACTCCTTTGACTACACCATGCTTTGTAATTTTGAAATAACTAACATTATGATACAAAGAATGGGCTCTCATTTCTGTATACTTTCTGTTTTCTGCAATATTTTACTTTTAGTCAATATTTATTTCTGCTTGAACTTTTCATTATTCCCAATTTCATTGTGTACATATAAAATTGGGTTGGAGGTACTAATGTGCAGTAGTTCAGAGAATTTTAGCAAACAGAAGTAACAGCAAGCAGGAATTGAATCTTCCCTGTTATTCTGACAGTCTAAGACAAAGGTATAGGGAAGTTAAAATACTAGTTTCCTTACTCATGCTATAGATCCTGGAGTGAAGACATAATCTTCATATCTTTTATATAATTGCAGAGTGATTTAACCACAACCCTTCAAAAGGCCAATTCTCAAATCTCATGCATTTGAGTTTTTTTTTTTTTTTTGGTGGTGGTTATTGTTGTTCCTATAACCTCCAATTAAATAACTTTCACTTCATTTTTTTTTCTTAATAACTTCCACATCTTATAACCGCGCGTTAGCACGGATACAATCTAGTTTAATTAAATTAAGACTTCTATTTCTAGCTTATATAGAAACCCTAACATCAGGGGCTAGGCGGCATGGCACGTACTCAGCCATTATGCTGTACTGTTGTGCTTATCAGCCATCTCAGGCTCAGGTTCAGGCCACATGCCTACTTTTGTAATGAGTGTGACCATAGCTCATGGCTAAGTGTTGGGTTCAATTTGGCTCAGTCATGGCAGGGGGACCTTACGTCGTGCTGACCTATGTGCCAACATGGCTCACTCCTGTCCACTTTAGGTGTGACAGTAGAATGAATTTGCTAAAATCATCTTATATTTGAGCAAATATTTGCACGAAGCAAATGAAATGCCATCCTTAGGTCAACTGATATGTACAGTTTTGTTGAGGAATTTATCTTTAGCTGTGATCACTGACCATATGTTGACAAAGGATGACATGTTAAAAGTTATGTTAAATTTGTTGACACCAAGTTGAACCCCCCAACTCTCTAACATACATGCTAAACTCTCAATAAGCATCCAATTGAAGCTTTTCAAATGTAGATTAGAGTCGATCATACCAAGCTTAACGCGTACTATAAGTAATCCTCATAATACACTAGCTGAGAAAAGACAGATACAGTTGTACATAAATCTTACCAAACCATAAATATAAGTCAGGAAAATGAAGTGGTATAATTAAAATATCTTGTGTATAGACTAATGATGCAAGTAAACTTGCTAAAAGCTTTTGAATGATATAAGTAAATATGTATGTGCCATCTTGGCACGTGGACCATCTTGGACCGAGACAAAATGTCACAAGCCCAACATGTCACGAAGGGCCAATATAATTTAATGTTGAAGTGTTATAAATAACCAAAAAACAAAAATCTAAAAACTCTTTACAGGGAACCGTCACTCCACCAATATGGCTTGACATGTGAGTCAGGTCGTGTATAAATCAATCAATCAATCAATCAAAGCCTTAATCCCAAAAGTGGGGTCGGCTAACATGAACCAAATTTGATTATTCCGTGTAGTCATCAACATAAATCTTTCTCCTCCATCCCTTACGATCCAAAACTTCATCCTCACGTAAATCCATGCACTTCATATCCTTCCTCACTCCTTCCAACCAAGTCATCTTTGGTCTCCCTCTTCCTCGTTTAATCCCTCGTTTAATCCCTCAGGTCGTGTATAAACCTTGTTGAAAATTTGGCACAACACGAAATTTACGTGGCCGGTTCAAGCACATCACAACTCCGCTGGCAGCCAAACACATGAGTTTGTACGACCCGCCCAATCCCCACCTCTAATAAGAATTTAAGGACGTTAAGGTAGGAAAGATTGACCTGGGTCAGATTCAACAAGTCCAAATCTTAAGCATTCTCCAACTGATCCGGGTCCACGCGCCCACCCGCTCAACTACTTGGAATGAGAAGTCCTCAAGAAATCATTAGAGTAGGACCCGCCGTATCATCTCACATTCTCACCTGCAACATGATATAGCAGGATATATTAGTTTAACATGTGTATTTGTAGTGTTAAAACTAAGATCTATTGATTCAATTGTCTTAATCACATAACTACTCTACTAATTAAATCATACAACAGCTAAATAACACATGAAACTCATTATTAACTGTTAAAAAAATGGAATTTTAGAAAGGTCTTGTTGAATTCTGAAAGTGCGTTGAATTTTCAGGAATATAAGCATAAACTTTACAGCAAAAGTTCTCAGAAAATCCAAGAACACAGCAGATACAGAATGTTTTTCCTTTCTTCAATCAGAACCCAGTTCTGACTCCCATACTTTAAGAAATTCTCCAAATTACAGGTAAAAGTTGCTTCTTTTCATTTCTTGCAACTTTTACATTTTTGAGTTGTCATGGAAAACAATAAGAACTTGATCATATTGTTATTCTTCTTTGTTATAACTGTTCTATTCAGTACTGTTTCTTCTTTGAGCTCTGATGGGCAGGCTTTGGTATCGCTTTTAAGCGAATGGGCGGTTCCGAAATCTGTTAAACATAGTTGGAATACTTCCCAACTTACACCTTGTTCATGGATAGGTGTTGAATGTGATAAAAAGCAGAATGTTATTACTCTCAACCTGTCCAATTATGGCATTTCGGGTCGTTTAGGACCCGAAATTGGTCAATTAGATCATTTACAGACACTTGATCTTAGTTTCAATACAATTTCTAGTTCCATCCCTGTTGAAATCTCCAACTGCAGCCTTCTTCAGCTGTTGGACCTGTCAGTAAACAATCTCACCGGCGAAATCCCAGAAAATTTTGGGAACTTGCAGAATCTGCAGGCCCTCAACTTATATCAGAATTCATTAGTGGGTCAGATTCCTGAGTCTTTGTTTCAGATCCCAAATCTTCAATATGTTTTCCTCAGTAGTAACCGGCTTAGTGGGTCTATCCCTTCAAATGTAGGAAATGCAACTGAACTTTTGAGTTTTTGGGTTAATGATAATCAGTTGACTGGTACTATACCGCCTTCAATTGGACATTGTTCAGAACTGCAAGAGGTTTACCTTACTGATAACCTCCTGAGTGGTAAGTTGCCATCGAGTTTGATTAATCTCGAAAATTTGGTTGTTTTAGATGTAAGCTCAAACAACCTGAAAGGTAGCATTCCTTCTTTGGGTTCCGGTAGCTGCAAGAATCTGCAAACTTTAATCTTGTCAGTAAACCAGTTTACTGGGGTCATTCCACATGGCCTGAGCAACTGCAGTAGCTTGACAACCTTCGCCGCCATGACAAACAAGCTGACTGGAACAATCCCATCTTCACTAGGGCTGCTCACTGAACTGTCAATACTTTATCTAGCTGAAAACGCGTTGTCAGGGAAGATACCCTCAGAGCTTGGTAATTGCAAGTCTCTGACAGAGTTACTTCTAAATGATAATAAACTTGAGGGTGAAATTCCAAATGAACTTGGGATGTTAACTAGGCTAAGCCGCCTTCAGTTGCATAATAATCACTTGATGGGTGAGTTTCCACTTGGTATATGGAGAATACAGAGTCTTGAGTTCATTCTTATATACAATAACAGCTTACTGGGGGAGCTGCCTGCTGAAATTACAGAGCTAAAAAACCTCAAGAATCTTTCGATATTTGATAATCAGTTCTCTGGGATCATACCTCAAGGCTTGGGGATGAATTCCAGCTTGGTTTTGATTGATGTCACGAACAATAAGTTTACTGGGGAGATCCCGCCCCACCTTTGTTTCAATAAACGATTGCAGGTGCTAGACATGGGCAACAATATGCTCAGTGGAAGCATACCTCCTGATGTTGGAAGTTGCACTAGTCTGACAAGGTTAAGGTTTGAACGAAACAACCTCACAGGGATGCTTCCAGAGTTTAAAGAAGATCATAGCCTTTTATTCATCGACTTGAGTGGAAATAAGATTGATGGAAAAGTGCCTGTAAGCCTTGGTAACTGTCAAAGTCTCACCTGGATCAATTTCACCATGAACAACCTTTCTGGCTCTCTACCTTCAGAGCTCGGAAACTTGACTGAAATTCGTTCTGTTTATATTTCTCGCAATAATTTGGAGGGCTCCTTGCCACCAGAACTAGGCAATTGGCTTAAGTTACTTAAGTTGGACTTGTCTTTCAATTCTTTGAATGGATCAATTCCATCAAGTCTTAGAAGTTTGACAGCCTTGTCTTACTTAGATCTGAGTGAGAATCGTCTCACTGGTGGAGTTCCTCCTTTTTTGTCTGAACTTCAAATGCTCCAAGAACTTCATCTTGGTGGAAATCTACTGGAAGGATCAATTCCTTCCTCAATAACTGCATCAGAGAATTTGATCCTGTCTTCCTTGAATCTTAGCAACAATCGTTTGACAGCTCACTTACCGACTGACCTTCAGAGATTGGCCAATTTACAGCAGATAGATTTATCTCACAATCATCTGACAGGGTCGTTGGAAGCTCTTTCTCATATGCCTAGTTTAGCTACTGTGAACATATCTTATAATCTCTTCTCTGGTCCAATTCCCTCAACTTTGTTGAAGCTGCTCAGCAAGTCACCGTCTTCCTTTCTAGGGAATCCTGAGCTTTGCATGGACTGCAGTCACTCCAGTGGTTCTAATTGTGAAGCAAGCGGGAGTATCAAAATATGTAATGCAATGCAGAATAATCACAAGAAAAGACTCCGCGGTGTTCAGATAGCAATGATAGTTCTTGGTTCATCAATCTTCACAATTCTTGCTGCACTTTCTCTGTTTTATGTACTTGTCAAGTGGCGAAAACAACAGAAAAAAGATGTTGAAGCTTCAGGCAAGGGAAATTCTTCTCACTCATTCGGAAAAATAATGGAATGCACAGGAAATCTTGATGACTCGTACATCATAGGGAGAGGAGGCCATGGAATTGTCTACAAGGCAGTGTTAGGCTCAGACGAAGTTTATGCTGTCAAGAAGCTTGAACTTGGTGGAGAAAGGAGAACGAGTATGAGCATGATGAGAGAAATCGAGACATTGGGGCAGATCAAGCATAGGAATTTGGTGAAACTGAAGAATTTTTGGGTAACAAAGAATTATGGCCTAATACTGTACGAGTTCATGGAAAATGGTAGTCTTGGTGATGTTCTTCACAGGAAGAATCCACAGGCAATAATAAGGTGGGATGTTAGGTACAAGATATCTCTCGGAACAGCCCATGGATTAGCTTACCTCCACTTTGACTGTGATCCTCCTATTCTACACCGTGACATTAAGCCTGAGAATATACTCCTCGACTCAGATATGGAGCCACACATCTCTGACTTTGGCATTGCTAAGCTTCTACATCAAACCTCCATTTCAACACAATCATATGCAGTTCCTGGGACAATTGGCTACATTGCTCCAGGTAATATTTTCTGATGATCATTTTAAATACTCCATACTTGTTTTTGTCAAGAAAATTCCCCCTTTATGTTCTGTATTTTATGAATTAACTTTTGTCACCAAATTTTATGGTACAGAGAATGCCTATGCAACAACATGGAGTAAGGAGTCGGATGTATACAGCTACGGAGTGGTTTTGCTTGAAATGTTAACCAGAAAGAAAGCTGTGGATGCAACTTTCCCAGAGGGAATGGATTTAGTTGGATGGACAAGATCGGTGTGGCACAGCTCTGAACAGATTGATAAGGTGATCGATGTCACCCTCCTAGAAGAGTTCCTGGATTCGAAAGTCATGGAGCAAGTTTATGATGTTTTCTTCATAGCTCTAAGATGCACTGAAACGGAGCCAAGAAAAAGGCCAACCATGAGAGATGTTGTGAAGCAGTTAGAAGATGCAAATCCTGCTGTAAGAATGAAAAAAGAATCCTAGCAGTTCTTTGCTAAGCTATCACATATTCACATCTTTCCTATTCTGTAATTTTCTAGCATCTCTGAATTGTATATAAATACATAGTGTCTATAACATACGTGTCAAATTTTATATTTCTTGTCAAACATTGACATGGTTGACAAGAAACCATTCAAACTGTTTTCTAGATTTTAGTCGAGTATATACACAGGAAAGTGTTGTAACTAGAAAGGTATTGGCTTTGATGAAGTAAAACAAGAGACAAAAAAAAGTTTTTTGAAGGTGGAAATTTCCTCAATTGAAAAGACTATAGAAAACACCCTTATAAGAGATCTACATTTCTATACTGAATCAAAATGTGTGTTTACAAGAGACTTCACATCTGCTAGACTTCGGTGCTGAAACTCGTGCATCAGTCAGGCAACCGAAGCAATAAAGATCACTTATTGCAACAGATGACTTCCTTCCCGCCTAAGTGCCTACTGCCTAGGCAGTAGGCACTACAGCACAGCCTGCTCAGGCAAATCATCAAGACTTCAAAATCCAACCAGCAACTCTGTTTCAATAACATCCCAAGGTTTCCGCCCTTGTGTAAGTTGTGCTTCAGCACATGCACAGAACCACAAGTCTCCAAGTTGCACTCAATCAACTCCCAACTTTAGTTTTCCCGTTTGTATTTTCTAAGATTCTTATGTCATCAACATTTCGGTATAAATAGAGCATGTACTCGTTCTAGTCCTTGAAAGAGTCAAGTGAAACGCCAATCTTTAGGTCATTTAACAAATAGTCTTTTTGAGAAACAACAATATTCAATATACGATTATGCATTGATAATTTTGGTTTTTGTGGAAAAATGATCTGCCCTTTCTCACTAAGCAGCACATTTAATAATCAAGCATACCACTAGTCCACTAAAAATATGACGCTTCAAAGAAAACATAATTTAAGGCAAAACAATACCTCCAAGATACACGACAATCATCAACAACGCTTCCATTTAAAGCTCGTCGAATGCATGAACAGCAACATCAATTATAATAATGATCAGCTTAAGGCATACATGACGTTCTATAGTATTGACCTGCTCATGATAATAAACCAGATTAGATAAGTCCAAAATACCAGTATGCAAAATCTTACAGAACATTAAAGTAAGATAACAAAATTAACTAGAGTAGATTTAAGATTATAGGAAAATTTTAAGCCATGCATAAAATTCTACTCTCTATATATGGACTCTAGAATCTATTATTACCTCCAAGTGCATGAATCCTATCGGAAATTAGTTAAAGTGTTAAGCCACGGATTCGAGCCATAGCACATGCTTACATAAAAGCATATGATAAGTAAGAAGGATGAAAACTTTTGATAAGCATGAAGGGTAACTGAACAAGAGAGGCCTGAACCAGATGACACAGATTTTTCTATTTTTTTTATGTTGACGTGAAAACTCCACATCACCAACACACTTCAAACGACCATAATATTGCAAAGTTGATTCAATTTTATATGTATTTGTTGTTTTTTTCCTTTTTCTAAAGATGTCGTATGACTTTTGATTAAGGAATTGATTTTTGTTCAAAACAAAAAAAAAAAACGGTTTCATTAGAGTGAGACCCACCTGCAACTTGATATAGTAATAAGCAGTACTACTTTGAACAGGGAAGATTAGATGTCCTAATCTTATCCCAGCTCATCACACTTCATCCCACTAACTAAACAAAATGCTTTAAATATTGTAAAACGACTAAAAAATACACATGAAACTCATTGACCCATATAAAAATGAAGGAATAAAAATAAAACATTGAATTTGCAAAAAGTCCTTTTTTGAATTGTGAAACTCAGTTGAATTTCTGTAATATAAGAATTCATTGAGCAGCAAAGTTCCCAATAACAAGAAGACAGCAGACACAGAATGTCATAGATTTTAATCTAATTCCAGGTTAGATTCTTATTCTTTAACTTCTCTTCCAAACTTGAAGATTCTTATATTTTACTTTTCATGGCAAAAATAAGGAGCTTCATCATCTTGTTATTCTTCTGTATTATCACTGTATTATTCAGTACTTTATCTGCTTTGAGCTCTGATGGGCAAGCTTTAGTATCGCTTTTAAGCAAATGGGCAGTTCCGAAATCTGTTAAAAGTAGCTGGAATTCTTCCCAGCTTACCCCTTGTTCTTGGATAGGTGTTGTATGTGATGAAAACCAGAATGTAGTTACTCTTAACTTAACCAGTTATGGCATTTCTGGTCCTTTGGGGCCTGAAATTGGCAGATTAAGTCATTTAGATACACTTGATCTTAGTTTTAACGCGATTTCTGGTTTTATACCTGTTGAGATCACCAACTGTAGCCTTCTTTGGCATATGGACCTATCAGTAAACAATCTCACTGGTGAAATCCCAGAAAATTTGGGGAACTTGCAGAATCTGCAGGGTCTCAGCTTTTATGAGAATTCATTAGTGGGTCAAATTCCTGAGTCCTTGTTTCAGATCCCAAATCTTCAACTAATTCTCCTCAATAATAACCGCCTTAGTGGGTCTATCCCTTCAAATATAGGAAATGCAACTGAACTTTTGAGTTTTTGGGTTAACAATAACCAATTGACTGGTAGTATACCGCCTTCTATTGGAAATTGTTCAGCCCTCCAAGAAGTTTATCTGTATAACAACCTTCTGACCGGTGTGTTGCCATCGAGTCTGATTAATCTTGCATCTTTGGTTGTTTTAGATGTAAGCACAAACAACCTGAAAGGTACCATTCCTTCTTTAGCTTCTGGTAGCTGCAAGAATTTAACGAAACTAGCCTTGTCAGTAAACCAATTTAATGGGGTTATTCCACAAGGCCTTGCCAACTGTAGTATGATATCAGAATTCTCTGCCATGACTAACAAACTAATAGGTACAATTCCACCTTCTATTGGCCTGCTCACTGAATTGTCAATTCTTTACCTATCTGAAAACTCACTGTCAGGGAAGATACCGTCAGAGCTTGGAAATTGTAAGCTTCTGTCGGAGTTGCAGCTAAATGATAACGAATTTGAGGGTGAAATACCGAGTGAACTTGGGAAGTTAACTAATTTAAGACACCTTCACTTATATAATAATCATCTAACAGGTGAGTTTCCACTAAATATTTGGAAGATTCAGAGTCTAGAGCTTGTTCTAATTTATAGTAATAACTTATCAGGGGAGTTGCCTGTTGAAATAACTGAGCTCAAAAACCTCAAAAATCTAACTTTATTTGACAATCAGTTCTCTGGAATCATACCTCGTGGCTTGGGGATTAATAGCAGCAGCTTGGTGATAATTGATGTCACAAACAATAAGTTTACTGGGGAAATTCCGCCCAACCTTTGCTTCAATAACAAGCTGCAACTTCTGCTGATGGGCTACAATATGCTGAGTGGAAGCATACCTCCTGATGTAGGAAGTTGCACTAGTTTGACAAGGATGAGGGTTGACCATAATAATCTCACAGGAATGATTCCAGAGTTTAAAGAAAATCATAACCTAACCTTTATCGACTTGAGTGAAAATAAGATTCATGGAAAAGTTCCTTCAAGCCTAGGTAGCTGTCACAATCTCACCTGGATCAATTTCACCAGGAATGATCTTTCTGGCTCTCTGCCTCCAGAGCTCGGAAATTTGACTGAAATTCAAGCTGTTTTTTTATCTCATAATAATTTGAAAGGCCCTTTGCCATCTGAACTTAGCAATTGGAGTAAATTGCTTAAGTTAGATCTGTCTTTCAATTCTTTAAACGGATCAATCCCAGAAAGCCTTAGAAGCATGACAGCCTTATCAACATTAGATTTGGGGGAGAATCATCTGACAGGAGGAGTTCCACCATTTTTGTTTGAGCTTCAAATGCTCCAAGAACTTCATCTTGGTGGAAATTTATTGAAAGGATCAATGTCTTCCTCAGTCACTGCATCGAAGAACTTAATCCTCACTTCCTTAAATCTTAGTGACAATCAGTTCACAGGTCACTTGCCCCCTGACCTGCAGAGCTTGACCAGTCTACAGTGGATAGATGTATCTCACAATCATTTAACAGGGTCCTTGGATGTTCTTGGTTCTATGCCTAGTTTAGACACTGTAAACATCTCATATAATCTCTTTTCTGGTCCGATTCCCCCATCTTTGTTAAAGAAGCTGCCAACAGCCTTTCTTGGAAATCCTGATCTTTGTGTCGACTGCAGTCACTCTGGTGGCTCCACTTGTAATGGAAGCAAGAATATCAGAATTTGTGATTCTAAACAGAACAATGACAAGGAAAGACTTCACAATGTTAAGATTGCAATGATAGCCCTTGGATCATCACTCTTTACAGTACTTGCTGCACTTTCTATATGCTATGCACTTGTCAAGAGGAAAAAACAACTGCAAAAAGATGCCAAAGCTTCAAGCAAGGAAAATTCTGCTTACACAATCAGTAAAATACTGGAATCTACAGAAAATCTTGGTGAACAGTATATAATAGGGAGAGGGGCCCATGGAACTGTTTACAAGGCTGTGCTCGGCTCAGATGAAGTTGTTGCTGTTAAGAAGATTGAATTTGGGGGAGAAAGAGGCGCAAGTATGAGCTTGGTGAGGGAAATTGAGACACTAGCACATATCAAGCATAGGAATTTAGTAAAATTGAAGAAAGTTTGGTTGATGGAGAATTATGGTCTAATGCTGTATGATTTCATGGAAAATGGTAGCCTTGGTGATGCTCTTCATAGGACAAACCCTCTGTCAGTTATCATGTGGGATGTGCGCCACAACATAGCTCTTGGAACAGCCCATGGATTAGCATACCTCCACTTCGACTGTGATCCTCCTATTCTACACCGTGACATCAAGCCTGAGAACATACTCCTCGACTTTGAAATGGAGCCTCGCATCTCTGACTTTGGCATTGCTAAGCTTTTAGATCAATCTTCCATTTCAACACAGTCATTGGCACTTCCTGGGACAATAGGCTACATTGCACCAGGTAATACTTTTGAGTTTTTGATGTTTTTTTTTTTTTTCCTAATCTTTTATGGTGAAAATCCAAAGCTTAGAGAACTTAATTTAACTTATTGAATGGTACAGAAAATGCATATGCTACAACAATGAGTAAGGAGTCGGACGTGTACAGCTATGGAGTGGTTTTGCTTGAAATGTTAACCAGAAAGAAAGCAGTGGATGCATCTCTTCCTGAGGGAATGGATTTAGTTGGATGGGCGAGGTCAAAATGGCAGTATTCTGCACAGATTGATAAGGTGATCGATTCCACCCTTCTAGAGGAGTTTCAGGATTCCAAGGTCAAGGAGCAAATTTACGATGTATTTTCCATAGCCTTGAGATGCACTGAAAGGGAACCGAGAAAAAGGCCAACTATGAGAGATATTGTGAATCAGTTAGAAGATGCAAGAAGTAGGAACAGGTCCTAGTATTTCTTAAGCTATCATATCCATCCAGCTCTGTGTGTTATCCTACCACCTCTGTATGTACCCCTGTAAACATAAATTGCAGTTATTTTGCGTCAATTATACATATTATACGGAGTACTAATTAGAGTCTGTTTGGTACGTGGGCATGTGACTTGTCTAAAGCATATGTGTGTTCCTATTGAGTATTGACCTATTTGATTCTAAAACTAGCAAATATGATTCTAAGCCTATTGGAGACATATTTTTTAAAAAAAAAAAAAAAAATAAATAAATAAAAAATAAAAAATTGGTAAACACACCCGACAACTGAGAGGTACTGAAAACTTGGATTAAACGATGCTAGCTTGTACACCAAAACAGCAAAGCTCGATCCACCAGAAGGACTAAAATTCTATCAATGAACTGAAAAAAAAAATTGTTACTCATTAGTAATTTTGACATTCAACTACACAAAACTTAGCTAGGGGATAAGCATCAGTTAATATCGTTTATTACAAGCTCTAAAAAATACGGTCATACAATTACAAGAACACAAGAATATGTATGTTGGTCTTACGTGCATAAAATGCGGGAAGAGACCTCGGCCTCTTCCCCTCTCCCACATGGGGTGGAGGACAAGTCACAACCACAACACCGGTGGTAAGGATGTAAGATCCCAGGGTAAGTGATCAGAATTCAAATTTCACGAGTCACGACCACAAATTCCGGTGTAAGATCTACGGCTACCAACTGAACTACCCTTATTCATGATCAACCTACAAACGCTATTAACTTTATTTATTGAAAATAAATCAAAAAGGAATTAACATGTCAATATGTTGCAACAGTCATTGAAAATCCAGCCAGGGGCGGGGCAAAGAATTTCGGGGCCCTGTGCGATTTTTAAACTTGGACCCCTTTTTTTAAAATTCAAAAGGAGGTTTCAGTTAAATAATACTTTATATAAATTAATTTTAATTAACACATTACATGTTAAATTACAAGAAATAAAACCATAACATTTTCACGAGTAATTTCAAGGCCAATTATCTCAAATAATAATTCAAAAATATAGCAAAAGACATTGTATAAAAAATTTAGAGCAAGTTGTATCTAAAAACTTTGGTAATTTAATTCATAGACAAGATACGATATAAAGTTAAAAAAAATAAAATAAAATAAAAAATCAACCAACTAATCATTAATTGTACTAGTGAATTTGAGAAATAGAAAATTAAGAGTATTTTTATATAAGAAAGTAAAGATAATAAAGAGATAAGATATATACTTAAGAATTAAGATAGCTTAAAAGTAGTATATAAGGAATAGAAGGAAAAAAAAAGTATTGTAGTTTTAATCCCAAAAGAGAGTAAAAAAATAAGGAAAAAAAAAACACATGGGCCCATAGGTTACAGGCCGTACAGCAAGTGGCAAACCAAGGAGATTAAAAAAATTGATGGCAGGGGGAGTCGATACTCTGATTTTCCTCACAAAACTCATAGCTCTAACTAGCAAGTGAAGGAGATTTCTAGTGTATTTAGTACTCATAATAACTATATATATAATTTTGGGGCCCCAATATTTAGGGGGCCCTGTGCGGTCGCTCAAGTTGCGCCGCCTGGATTGAACCTACTTTGAGTATAAGTGTGTAATTCAACGCCATACAATTTAATCTGGTTATAATCCAATTAGTTTTCCATCTAATGCATAGAATCAGTCGCAGTGTCATACAAGCTCAGTCACTGTTACAGTTCCCCAATGCAGAAATCTTCTATTATGTCAAATACTCATGTACCATGTTGTGGCCTCTGTTCCGGTTCTCCAATGCAAAAATCTTCTATTATGTCAAATACTCGTGTACCATGCTGTGGCCTGCCAAGCAAACATGCACGCGTATGAATGTAAGAGTGCTAGAAAATAAAGTGCAGTAACAGACCCTATATCAAAACCAGCTAAATGTTCACAAAACATAGTTGCCAAAGAAATTATGAGCATCAATTAACAACAAATAACAAAATATGAAATCATAAATACACGTGATTTATGGAACTTCAGAAAGTCCACAGGATGAGGATCCGTTCAGAGGGGGAACAGACGTTCATATATCAGTTATTTTTCCTTAATTGATCCTGATCCTTGGTCCTAGCCATGTCTGAACTACTACCTCTGTTTCTTTTTATTTGCAACGATTTAACATAAAGTGTGTAGAAAATGTCTACAACGCAACAAGCATTTCCATTAGACCATTAGCATGAAGGTGTCAATGCAAGGCCAAACTAGTCAAATACACCAGAAATAAGCAGATTACTTCTGAATAGAGAGAGAGCAGTCCATACATGATCACAACATATTGGTATTGTAACCTTAAGTAAGGTATATTAAGACTTATTGTTACACATTCTCATCAATCACATATATACTGTAAAAATTTCACCTTGATATAACCTAATACTACCAAAATTGTTGACAATTTACATAAATTCATAACCAAATAACAAATTCAAACACAAATTCATAAATACAAATACTAGCAATTACTATACTCCGTATAAATTATACTGTTGTTTCTCCTTACATTGAAAACAAACAAACCCATCATTTGTAGTCAAAATTAGGCATAGGAGTAGGCATATCAAAGCTCTCCAACACCGATTCGCCCCCGCTTCCGCCGCTACTCGAACCACTCCCCTCCTTCTTCCCTTCAACACCAAACCACCCAGCAAAAAACCCACCACTTTGACTCCCCTGCTCAGACCCACCACCAGCACCCGCACCCGTTTGAGCATACCCATAATGCGGGGCCGCACCAGCACCAGCACCAGCACCAGCACCAGCACCAGCACCACCCATTGTCATGTCCGGCTCATCATACATAACCTGGGGCGGCGGCGACACAATCCGATTAAACATAATCCCAGCCCCTTCAATCAAAGCAAGAAGAACCCCACCAAAAGCGGCTGAACGAGCAGATGATCTGAGACCCTGACGCATCTGAAGGAACCCACCAGTGGCAGCTCCGGCGAAGATTGAATTCCAGGGATCTTCCTTCTGACGAACATACACCATACCACAGTCGAAGTCGAGAATAAACCACCCCAAACGGCGAACCCACCACCAGTTCGAGGTGCGCTCATTCGAACGGTGTTGACCCCACCAACGAACCGCTCACCTTTAGGGGAATTGTAGGCTCCCTTTATGAAATGGAACACTGAACCTCCGACGGCTCCCATGGCAAACGCGCCGCCTATGTCGTCGAGGATTCGGTCGGGACATGGTTCTCGAGATGTTTCTGGTGTTCCCATGGCGCCTGGAGCTGTAGGAGAGAGAAAAAGAGAGGGGAGAACAAGGGTTTATGTTTGAGCAAGGGCTTACGGTTTTAATTTCGAGTAATTATTAATTGTTTTAAGAAAAATATTAAAAAATAAATAAATTAAAAACGTTACGATGCCCTCCTCGTAGGGTACTCCCAATGTAAAAGAAGAAAGAATTGAAAATAAACTAGAGTTATTACAAACACTAATATTCATACTATCAAGAACTAAGTGCCCCACATTACTGATTCAATCGACTTCACGATTCGCTTCTTGATAGATGTGTTGGATACTCCGATTATGAAACTGAGTGAGAAGAGATAGAGTGTCTTTGATAAGATACTCAATCTGCCAAGGGACCGTCCATATGCCTTTTATTGCGTTAATAACTAGAAAATTATCCCCTTCAATTTAAATATTTTGAATGCCACAATGAAGAGCTAGTTGAACTCCTTTATGGAGCACTACAAGTTATGCAATGAAAGGTCTAGTGCTCCTAAGGTTAAAAATAGAAGCCTTAAGAAGAGTGTCGTTGTGATCTCTAATGATGATTCATGCTGCTGCAGAGTTGTTACAAACCGATCCGTCAAAATTGAGCTTGAAGAAGTTGATGGGAGGTGTCTTCCATAAAACTAGAATGGAAGCTGGGGAGAGAGGATGAGGAGAATGGTTGTGGGTTATTGGAATGGGAAAACCAATAGAGGAAAAGGTATCCATGAAACATCTTTGGTTCCACTCATTGAACGCGAATTGCACTCGGTGGTAAATCCTTAAAGAGTCCATAGTATCATTACGGAAGATTATAGCATTCCGCTCTTTCCAAATACTCCATATAAGAAAAATAAATTTCCTTAGAGTATTGGGACGTTTTATTAGAACCTGAAATAAGTCGATTAAATTTACAAAGGAAATTATACAACCTAACCATTTTTTTTATTAGAGGTTGAATCTACGAATATCTTATTATAGAGCAGTTGAGGAAGAGATGATCAACAGTTTCATTATATTGATCACAAATAGGACAAGCTATTAATGGGATAACGTTTCTTTTATGAAGAGTGTTTTGGACACTTAAACTATTATGAAAAAGTTGCCATAAGAAAATATGAATTTTGGGTGGAATGTCTATTTTTCAAATTCAGGGCCCAAATATTATCTTCAGGATTGAGATTATGAGCTAACCAAGTGGCTGACTTAACTAAACTATCACTTGTTTACTCTGTACAAATATTACATGTATATACAAAATATAATTTTTTATTTTATTATTATTTTTTTCTTTTTTGACAAAAAAAAAAAAGAAATTAGGGTTTATATTGGAAAACAATATTTTTTATATTCCATGAATAAAATTGACAGTACAATAATGACAACTAATAGTACGCCAAGTGAATGAATACCCAAAATTTCAATTCAGTGAATTCAATGCTGATAACGATACCCAATTACAACTTTTTAGACTACTTTTAAACTTCTCTCTCAATTTTTAAATACTTATAATTGATACAATCAAATTTAACACACATGCAAATGTATTAACTTTGCAAGTGTATCAATTTCTCTTCTGAAATTGGGAGAAAAGTTCTAACCACTTGAGTTAACCCTTACTCTTTATAGATGATAATAATGTGATATTACAAAATTTTGGTGGGTTGGAAAAAGATACTCATATAAACCCACATCATTACATGAATCTTTTCGGACATTAATCACAATACTCTTCTTCAAGACTAACAAATTAAACCCTCCTCGACTTGGTCAAATTTTTTTATTTTATTTTTTCAATAAAATAAAGTACTTTTAACATTCACTCGTGCGAGTATTTATTTATTTTCCTCTATCATACGAGGCTATCCTCATTAATCAGCTTGAAATGACATAGCTACTTTACCACAAATTATACTATAACTATCCATTTATGATTTATCCCTTGATATGCATAAATTGTATACCAGGCATATCAACTTGTCCTCCTGGCATTTTTTTAAGAATGTCCACTCGGTTCATCGGATCTCAACTTTAACTATATCTGGATATGATTTGTGTTACACACCTACCTCTATATTGGATGAGTTTCTGGATACGGTGAACCTTGAACCCAAAAGCCAAAACCTCCCAACAAGAGTTTTTGCATACGGTATTTCCTTCCTAAGCATTTCCATAAATACTTCAAAATTGAACAAGAGGAAAAAAAAAAAAAAGGCGGGTTAATGAGATTGAATACAAAAATAAGAAAAATACAAGAACAGAAACCCACTCTCTTCATATCCTCACTCACTCTCACTCTACTTTCTCTCTCCTTTACAGAGATCTGAGAAGAAACTCAACGAAAATCTTTGAATTTTTTGTTGAAAATGGAATCGAATTCTTCTGCAACTGCACCAAATACTCCTCGTTGGAATTCTGATAGACCTTTTCTTACTGGTCGATTTCATCAGGTTTGCCCTAATTTCTCTAATTTGCTCAATTTCTTCAATTTGATTTTAATTGCTTAATTTTTGGTTGCATATTGATATTAATTTTTGTTTTGAATAACCTAGGAAATTAAGGAATCATTAGCCAAGGGTTTCTCCATGGATTCCTTCAGGTACTACTCAATTTTTTAATTCTAAGTTTTCGGTGATTCCTCTAGTTTCGGAATCAATAATCTGAGAAATTTATGGCATTTGATTTAGTTTTTGTTTGAGTAATTTATATTTTTTAGTTTTATGTATGATTTTTATGCAGTCCTGGAGTGGAAAAAGCCATTGGATGTTACCATGCTTCTGTTCAGGTATTATAGTTTTCGCTGTTGTCTCTTTGTTTATATCGATTTATTGTCGAAAAACGATGTTTTTTGTTGATCAATGAATGTTAAAGACCGTAGTAATCAATTACCTTTAGGATTTGTGTGATTATGAAAAGATTAGGACTATTTTGATGTCAATCTGATATAATTGGTAGATTTCGAGGTGATGCAAACTTTGGTACTTAATTTTAAATTTATGAAGGGTGAATATTAATTAGAAATTTGTTGATTACATTATTTGCTTTGGTGTAGGAACTCATTGTTATCGATGATCTCCTTTCTGCTTTGGTTGGAATTGAAGGACGTTACACTTCGATTAGAAGAGCCCACGGAAAGGAGGATAAACTTACCTTCCAGGTTGATGCATCGATGGATTTAGCTCTTCAGGTGAGAATTTGTTACTCCCTGCAAATCTTTTTTTATTCTTATATGGAGTAATGTATTACTATTGGTAAGTTTAGATGATTTGTAGAACGCTGATCATGATCATTGTTTGACTACTTCAAGAATTGCTTGTATGTTGAGCGCTAAAACAGCTCACTGAAAATGTTGCAGGAGTTAGCAAAACGCATATTTCCATTATGTGAGAGTTATTTATTGATCGACCAGTTTGTTGAGTCAAGATCACAGTTCAAGAAGGGACTGGTTAATCATGCCTTTGCAGCTGCAGTTAGAGCACTTCTTCTGGTATGTTTTATGGCCTTCTGCTTTTATTCTGCTGCCACTTGCACCTTCCTTAAAAAGGGAATTTTAAATGTGTTAGTGCAGTTTCTTCTGTCTGCATGTTTTTTGAGAGAGCTTTTGATTCTAGGTATTCAAGAAAGGGAAAGGGTTTTAAGAGACTTCATTCCCTTATCAGTTATCACGTGTTTGTTTCACCTCTCTTTTTCCCCCATTCCCTTCCATTAGCTTCCTTCATTATATTATACCAAGTTCTTTGTATCCTGATGACCTTCACACAGTCACATCATGGGGTGTTAGAAGCTACCCCAATATTATGACTTTATGAGGATAATCAATCAATCAATCAATCAATCAAAGCCTTAATCCCAAAAGTGGGGTCGGCTAACATGAACCAAATTTGATTATTCCGTGTAGTCATCAACATAAATCTTTCTCCTCCATCCCTTACGATCCAAAACTTCATCCTCACGTAAATCCATGCACTTCATATCCTTCCTCACTCCTTCCAACCAAGTCATCTTTGGTCTCCCTCTTCCTCGTTTAATCCCTCCATGGTCCCACTCTTCCACTCTTCGCACCGGTGCACCCTCGGGTCTCCGTCTTACATGTCCAAACCAACGCAGACGATTTTCCCTTAATTTATGAGGATAATGTGGCTCTTATTTGCAGACTCTTTCGGTGTATATTATAACTATGCATTAGAAGCTGAAAGTCTTTCCTTGTTCATGTTTAAACTTTTAAATGGCTGAGATTTAGCTTCCCAAACTGTTGATCAGGATTATCAGGCTATGGTAGCTCAGCTTGAACACCAATTTCGCTTAGGAAGACTTTCTCTGCAAGGATTGTGGTTTTACTGTCAGGTCTGAGCCTTCTATAATTTGAGCTTTGCAGCTTTCCTTATAATGGATTTTCTGTGAAGGAAGTTTAAAGAATGTTCTCTAAATGACCCTCCTATATATCTACTTGTAGCCAATGATGGGATCGATGAAAGCTTTATCTTCTGTGATCCAGAAAGCTTTGTCAAATGACTATGCTGGTGTAGATGTTCTTAACCTATTGCAAAGTCAGGTGAGGGTTTAAGCTCTGCACCAAATTCAAGAGGGATCGTGAAGTACTGTTAGATTTTTCTCCTGTGATTAATTTTGATCTTTCACTTCCTTTAACCAGTTAGATGGAAACCATTATCTTCTTGGTTCATATTGTTACTGTCCAATTGCAGGCTAAAGCTATGGCTGGTGATCATGTTGTAAGATCACTTTTAGAAAAAATGTCAGATTGTGCTAGTTCTGCATATCTCGAGATGCTAGAAAGGTAAGCCTTTAGTATTTAGTATAATCATCATGCTCTGTATCTCCCCTATTTTGTAGGATTGAGAAAACATCAGGACTCATGTGTGTCAGTGTGTCACAGTGGCATTATTTTTTGTTTATTTGGAATTTGGTAGTTGGTATTATCTACTTCTCCCCTTTCTCATGTTGTATGTCTCTCATCAAAAATCTATTGTAGGTGGGTTTATGAAGGGGTAATTGATGACCCATATGGCGAGTTCTTCATCGCAGAAAACAGATCTCTGCAAAAGGTGTGCTCATCATAGAGAGTGCGAGCAATGAAATTTCTTTTTTGGAATACTCATATTTTTCACTCTTTATTTCAGGAAAGTCTCACATTGGATTATGATGCAAAGTATTGGCGACAACGGTATAGCCTCAAGACCAGCATTCCTAGCTTCCTTGCTGATGTTGCTGGGACAATTCTGACAACAGGGAAATATTTGAATGTCATGAGGGAATGTGGCCATAATGTTCAGGTTTTGCTTTGTTATCATATCTATATGCATGGCTATTATTATTTTTCATTTTTTGTTCGCTGGGTGCTAGAAGTGTATAATATTTCAGTAGACTGCTTTGACAAACACGATTTTGTAGGTACGAGTGTCAGAAAATTCTAAATTGCAGAATTTTGGTTCAAACCATCACTATCTTGAATGTATAAAAACTGCATATGATTTTTCCAGTGGCGAGCTGTTAAATCTAATCCGTGAGAAGGTGCATTTCTGTCATCGATCATTTAGCCCACTTGCCCTGTTCTCTTTCATGCTTGTTTGTGTGTGGGAACGCTGAAAGGTGTATCACCTTTGCATGTGTTATATGAGAATTTCTAGTTCCTTAGATTTTTTTTTTCTATCTTTCTGCATGCAGTATGATCTGATGGGAAAGCTGCTATCTATTAAGCATTATCTTCTTCTGGACCAGGTATGTTTACATTTATTATGCATTTGAATAGTTGATATGAAATTTGTGCAAATTGGTTTCCTAATTGTTTGCTTACTTCTGCCTTCTTAATTTCTTACACAGTCTCACTGCACTGTGCTATATCTCTTTTCTGTATAGTTAGCTGTAAGTTTGATAGCAATGCATGATGTGCTGTGTCTAACTCAGGGCTGTGTCCCAGTGTGTCAGACATCTCATATTGAGGATCAACCAAATTTTCCCTTCTCCGCTAAGACACACTATTATATATTGTTTCAGGAGTAGCTATTTTGTAGACGTTAAACTCTACATTATGTAGGAGCCATCCATATGTTTGCATGTATTAAATGTTTTAGAACATCAATAACAAGAACCCGTTAATTTCCATAATTCCATGTCATTATTCTGGAGAGAGGGGGCAGGGTGTTCTTCTCACTTAAGATGTCTATTGCCTTTCCCTGGTGATTTAACTTTTAAGGAGACTCGTTGTTAGACCTTTAATTGAACATTAATTATTCTACAGTTTCTTAATTTTGAGCCACCAATTTGGTGAAAAGTTGATTTAATCCAAGGATAAAATTATGCAACCATATGTTGCTTTCAGCTTAGTTTGAAACGGTCTTTCCTGTACGCGTTGGTAAACTTTTTTTTCCAGATTTTAAGATTATGTTTTGACGAAATTGCTTAATCACTGCAGGGGGATTTTCTTGTCCACTTCATGGACATAGCTAGAGATGAACTGACCAAAAAGACAGAGGAGATCTCAGTAGAGAAACTGCAGGTCTCTTGACTTTATATTCTTCATCAGTTCTTTCTGCATTTGTTCTGCCTGGTTGTGTACTTTTCTTTTTCTCTCCCATTGATATTCTTTGCTCACAGATTCTTGTATTTTGAGGGACTAACGTATGATTTTGGAACTACCTTGTCATCTTATAGTCTCTCTTGGACCTTGCTTTGCGATCCACAGCAGCTGCAGCAGATCCGTGTCATGAAGATTTGATGTGTTGTGTTGTAAGCTACTATAACCCTTTTTTTCCCGTGCATGAACAAACTTCCTTCAGGAGTGCTATTTGGTAACCTGACTTTCTTGTTGGTATTGACATCTTTCAGGAAAGATCTACTTTACTGAAAAGATTAAGCATGCTGAAAGATCTTGAAATTAGTAAAACAATATCTGATAATGATCTTGAGGAAACAACAAGCATCACTGGCCTGGAGACATTTTCCTTGAGTTACAAGGTACTAGTAAATATAGATTGTAATTCTTGATCAGTCTTCTTGTTTAAATACTCCCTTCTGTGTAATATTGTGTCTGAACTAGATAAGTTTGAGATGCATGTTTTTCCACATGTTTGATCTGATGTATTGGGAGGGTGAACTCAGAGTACCATAGACCTCTTGTGTTATCTACTCATGTCACTACTCTGCTTGATGCCTTGATGTTGAAAGGTCTAAAAAGCTTTGTGCCACTATTATATGTAATTTTTTTGTCTGCGACTTCATGAGAAGTTTGTTGGGTATGACTAGGCTTTGTAACCAATAAAGCTCAGGATTACTTCACGATGTGACAATTTCATGGAGAATTATGGAGAGAGAGGTATCACTATTCCTCATGTCCCAACTGTTATCCTACAAACAATATTATTGCTCCTGTAACCCTTCTTAATCTTTACTATGAATTACACCACCTGACACCCAGCAACAAAGATGGAAAAATAGAAGCCTCTAGCAGTTTAGCCCCCCTAATAAACGTATTAGGTTGTCAACTTATCACTACATACAGCCTACGATAAACCATGTGATTGTCCCCTAAACTCTTTATAGTTTATACATGAAACTGCACCACCTGACATTTCCTCATCAAATTAAGGGAACTGAAAAGCGAGTTCTCTATCTGCCAAAGTCCCAAGCAACCTAATTGGTTACAAGTATTGGAAAGTTCATTGAGAAGATTGATTAACTACTGCTTGTCTCCTAATGAGACACCTAAGGTAGTTTAGGATGCATTTTTATGTAATGAACTTGCATAAAACTGTTATTCAAGGTTACACCTCAGAAATCTATTCTGAAGATTTGAGGTTTTTAAGAAATCTGAAGGGAAGCCTCCTTAGGTGCCAATAAATTTTTACCATCTCTCCAATGGCCAATATCAAACTTCTTTTATTGATCTTATTTTAATTCTTTTCTGTAACCCTTGTTGAGCGCCACAACTTTGTTGTGCAAGTTCATGACTTATAGTTTTTAGAAAAATGATGTGAAATTACTGCCTATGTCTTTGAGACATGTACCCCACACCAGTGTTGGATCTCCTCTCTTTCCAAATCTCTGTCTGCTACTCTGCTCTATCTGTCCCCTCTACATCCTTTGATATTCTTTCTTTTATTTCTCTATGTTTCATCTATATGCGAATTACAAAGTATATAGTTATAAAATAATCACTATTATTTCTGATTGTCTATGCAAATAAAGTCTGAATAATAAAACAGAATAGGTATAATCCCAAGAAATAAAGAATAGTTTTGACAGTTATTTTTATCATTCAACTTTGCCGATCTTTATATTAAGATAATAAAAAGCCCCATGTATTTGACAGTCAGACTGCTGTTTTTTTATCTTTTGTGGAACATGATTTGCTTTTTGTACAATTTTTCTTTCTTTTCTTTGTATTGTTAACATATGCATGGGATCAACTAACTCGTACAATCCTGAAAATGTATTAATTATATATTCTGAAGGTTTGTCTAAATTATCCAATGATCACTGTCTTGTACTTTGAAATACTAATAGCTCCTGTTATTTATACCCCCGATTAACATTGTCAAGACTCCAGACTTCCATTTGATGTCTATGGAGCTAGATATGGCATGGTATATTTCTTATGTTTTGCCTCACATTTTGTGCTCAGGTACAGTGGCCAATGTCTCTTGTTATATCAAGAAAAGCCTTGACCAAGTATCAATTGATTTTTCGATTTCTGTTTCACTGTAAACACGTCAGCCGCCAGCTTTGTGGAGCCTGGCAAGTGCATCAAGTATGCTGTTGAAGTCTTTTCTATGCTTTCATGCTTGACATGTAGATGATGCTGTTTGTTTATACTTTTTAGTAAAGATTGGGATTCATGTTGCAGGGAGTTCGTTCTGCTAATTTAAAGGGAACTGCTATATCTCGTTCTTCTCTTCTTTGTAGAAGCATGCTGAAGTTTATCAATAGCCTTTTACATTACCTAACTTTTGAGGTAAAACACTGGAGTTTTATGTGCTTGATTTTCTATGGAGTATTACATTGTCATTTTTTTTTTGTTGCTTTGTGGAATATTCTGCATCACATTTTGAGCATACTGTACGTCATATTTGTTACTCCTTTTGCTATATGCTCTTTTGTTTCATCCAAAGAATGTTTATGTTTTTTAGCTTGTAGATAGACTTTTGCATAGCCTAATTCTTCTTGATAATATGAATCAGGTCCTTGAACCCAATTGGCATGTGATGAATAATAGGCTGCAGTCAGCAAAGAGCATAGACGAGGTATGATTTTTTTATAATTTTCTCGTTAATGCTCATCCATGGCTGCTAGCATCACAATCTCATTTTAGCAATTAATTGGTTAAGCTTGAGGTTTATTTGTGTCACATAGAAATAAAAACAGGGAGTATGTAGTTTTAAACTTTTAATACGGAGAATGCCAAGTTCAAAAAGGTAGGAATCATTCAAGCATCCAGAATGTGGCCATTAATTTTTCCTTAAAAATAAAAAATTATAACCAACCTTCATACAAGTTAACCAGGAGCAAGGTAGATGAGTATTTTTGAATGAAAAGATAGATTATGAAAACTTAAACTGATCAATACTTGAACAGGTAAAGGCTGAACGTACAAAATTCTTATTAAAAAAAAAAAAGAAAAAAAAAACCACGCACATCAACTTTCTTAAGTGGTCGCTAAATTGTCAGTTTTTGAAATGGAAAATGAATCTATTGAGGATATTATAAACTTTTTTTAAAAAATAAAATAAAATAAAATTTCTGCAGCAATGTTTCTTAAGGGAGATGGGGAGAGGAAAATAGTTGAGAGCAAGCTTGTTTTATTACATTTTCTCAATTCTCACTTGGTTTGCTGATTTTGATAAATAGGTTATCCAGTATCATGACTTATTTCTTGAGAAGTGTCTCAGAGAATGTATGCTGCTACTGCCAGAACTTGTCAAGGTTAAGTACAATCTTCTATTAAAGTTCTTGGACACGATCCTTTCACTTGAAAAAACATCCATAAATGCATATGCTTGAAGTAATATATTAGATGCTACTTCTATATTGATGACATATTCTGATTGTTACAACTGGCTTGGAAAATGCAGAAGATGGAAAAATTAAAACTTATTTGTCTTCAGTACGCCGCTGCTACTCAATGGTTTATATCTTCCTCCATTGAAATTGCTGAGCCACAATCAAAAGAATCGAAGTGTAGGACTTCATCCAAGTCGCTAAAGTTCATAGAAAACACATCAGTTACAGATTCTATACAGTAAGTCATTTGTTACATGTCCTACAGCTTGTCATGTCTGTTCTCCCAAGTCCAACTCATTCATCATATAAATGGTTGCAGGAAATTCGAAAGAGAATTTAATGCTGAACTCCATAGCCTTGGGCCAATCTTGAGTAGCCGTTCACAAGCAGAACCATTTTTGACACATTTAGCACAGTGGATTCTTGGAGTTGGAAATGAATAGTACTTTGTATAAAAGAAAGGCAGGGTGTGTATGAGTATAGCCGTTCATACTTGCGCATGTTCTTGGTGTGACTCACATTTCTGTATTTGGTTGAAAATAGTTATATCGAGTAGAATTTGTACTAAGCTTCATGGTGATGCAAATGTAAAATTTTGTGTAAAGATTCACTTTGTGCAGCTCCGAGTCAATTATAAAAATTAACTTGGTTCTTGTTTGATCATTTTGAAACAACCTCAAGGGTAATGTTTGATGTATCAAAAAACAGTGAGTTTTTCTAATCAGTATACCCAAAAACAAAAGGGAATGTACTCTGGTAAAAAGACTAACATCTAATAATTAAAAGTATAATTATATACAAGTATTAAAGCATGATATTTTGTACACATTATATATACATAAATTTAGAATGTTGAGAACGACTAATCTACATCATTAAGGCACACTGGCACAATAACATAATTGATGATAGATTGAAAAACTTTATTGACAATGACTCAATGAGGATCGTCAAACCGGCTTGTTACAAGTACAATTTTTCACTATTGTACAACTATTTTTCTTTTTCTTTTTTTTTTTCCAAGGCTGAAAGGCTCAAGCCATTGAACAAATCAAGGACAACTAGATAATACAAGTTTTTCCGTCAGGATCCAAACGCAGACACAGCAGATGGGAACTATATACAGCTGAAATTATGACATGATACAAACATTGTACCTCCCCAAACCATTATCACCGTCTGTTATTTCTGTCTGTATGAACTCAGGTTATCACCTCATATGCATAGGAGGTCGGCAACTAGTGAATTGCAATGAGATCATTAGGCATCAATTATTGACATCTGATGCCTTGGCCACCATCGATGAGTTTTTGGCCTCGACATTTTGTCTTCGCCTTCAGGTGAATCCAAGTATAGGAGGCTGTTCACCTTCTATTATGACACATCTGACAAATGGTAGCGGATCTAACATTAGCAAATGTACAATGTTCACATGACCAGTGGCTTGAATCATCAATATTCCTACTGGAACTACCAGATTTTGAAGAGGTGCCTCTGCCCCTTCCACTTTTGCTCCTGCTTCCTCCCAGGCTTTTTGAACTTGTGGTTCGGCTGCAAGCACCATGCGAATCCACATCTGCTAAACCATTTTCTAGGGCACGCACGAGGTTTTCAAAATAATTTCTCGTTACACTGTCACCAATTTAATGTACAAGTCAGGGAACAATGAAACATTATATTGTAAGTTGCAGTTTGTGAATCTTTACTCCTTGCCCAACCGGCATAGTTGGAGAGGACAAGTCGAAACAACAACAAAAAAAAAGTAAATTAATTGTTATTATAGAATAACAGGTGCAAGGGAGGCTTATATGTTTGAGTTACTTAAGCATCAATTAATTTCATGTAATGACGTCACAAGATATCCTCAAAACTCAATCAATTAATTGCAATACCTTGTCAGACCAGCTAGCTTTGTGCGGAACTCATTGAATTCCTTTGATGGACCTTCTGCATTAAGGTACACTTGCAGCTCCTTCTCAGCACATTGATGAAGTCGCTCCAAACCAGCCTCTGCTTCTCCTGTAAGACAAAGATAAAGCTTATCAGCAACCAGAAGACTTATTATAATGAATGTACAACCTCAGATCCAGCTGGCATACCCTGCATATACTCAAAAAAACGTCTCTTTGCATGTTCGTGCTCAGGCAAGTAATAGCCATATGCATACGTCCATTTTAGGACACGTCTACATTCAACAATCTGTGAGCACAGCTGCACTCATTAGAGAGAGACTCCAAATTTGGGGGAGGTAACAAAAGACAAAATCTACAACCTACCTGTGACCATGCTTCAATGATAAACTTCAGCTGTGACTCTGGCTGACATTGTATGTCACTCAGCTTCTCTAGCTGCAGCATGCAAACAAACATCAATATTTCATGGCGATACTACTCAAAAACATTTATGAAGTATTAGTTAAGGAATTAATCCTTGTAATAAATGTTACCAATGCCTTTGAAGAGACATCATTCGGACGTCATTTCAAATCACACAGCAAGGAGTCTTTCCCTGACGTTTATTAGTTATTTGAGAAAAGGAATAAGTGAAGAGATAGTAATTTACTTCAATAAAAACACTGTGTATTTGTGTTTCAAAAAGAGAGAGAATTGTATTGGAGCAATAACAGACTACACAATTATCCACGTAGTTAGCTAGTGGCAATGGAAACAAGGAGAGGTATATATATATAATAAGTAAATATGAATAAAGATGAAAGGATCCCAGACACGACACATGCGGTTATTGGAAATTGAGGGGGTTGTCAATGAGACTAGGATTTCAGCTCTACGTGGAATATTTATATCTCCAGCCAACTCCTTTCGATAAATAAATAGAAGACACTATTCACATACAAGACATTAATGTTTAGAAGTGTATCAAATAACTATCACTTCAAGGCATTGCCATTGAAAGCCTAGCCCAGCTTTACCAGTGCTATTATTTTCCTTCTATCACAATTCACAACCAAATTACAAGGCCTATAAGCATGCATCAAAAGAGAGGACACTTACGTGCACACTTTGCATCAGCTGAAGGTCTTGAAGTGCTTTCTGCCTAGACTGCACAAGCAAACCAAATGTATCTTAGAGATCAAAAACTCAACAGCTAGAGACAACGGACCAACCAACAAAACCATAATTAGTCCCATAATTAAGATTTGATGATCTATACTAAGTTTCAACTTTCAACTAAAGATAAAGCTCAGAATGTAATAATTAATGACAAGTAGAGAATGACCTTTACTGGAGGTAAAAAGTAAAATAGAAGATTGCTCCGTTCATTCATGTCAAGAGAATAAACCCCGATAAGCCACTGAGAATGTATGGAAAATTTACCAAATCCCACAAAAGGAGAAGAGGTGGACCAAGTAAGAATAACAAGAAAACAGCGCGACAAGGCCCATGCTCAATTGTTCATCTTCAATAGAAACTATCAACACTTAGAAAACCCCTAAAATGGGATTCTCCCCTACTCGTTATCACTTGTATGTTCACTTTCTTTCAAAAGGGCTTCTACTTTTCTTGTCTAATTAAGGAGATGAGTTATATAGTTGGGTTACATGTTATTTAATAATAATTGGTTAGGACCTTACAAAAAAAAATGTGTTAAAACTATTATGAATGGAAACTGAGGCTATTCAAAATCTCTTAAATTCCGCTAAAACAACACACACCGCATGATTTCCATCAAGTGTTGCACAAGTCCACAGCCCCTATATTTAACATACAGCCGAATAGCCAATCCATGAACTCTTAAGGAAAAACCCACAATTCCTCATGTACAAACCAATTACCTCCTCCAGAGGTTCTTACCACGTCAAAATGTAAAAAATACAAGTGACTAACATGGATTAGAAGTATCACCAACAAGCAACAGCCCAGCGCATACAATTATGTGACGGATGACCAAATCCAACCTGTGATACTGGAAAAAGTCATTAGTAGTAATCCTACTCAATGCTAGGGTCAATATAAAAGCTCTCACTTTTAGAGGAACCCTCACCTCTCAAATAGAGTTTGTTGCCGGATAAAGTTAAAAACTCAAAGGTTGAGTCTAAGAAACAATCTACTACAAGTATAAGACCTTGATGAGTCCCTATCTACACCATAATCCAGAATCCACCATTGCTGGCTTGCTGCTCATTAAAATCCAAACACCCCAAGGAACAAAACCCCTCTTACTTCTTATTACGTGGTGGCCATAGGAAATGTATATCTCAATTATCAATGTGATAATGGTGCATTATGAGGAGAAGAGATTGAATAACCAAGAGAATTAAAAAGCCTGATCTAGTGATCTCTTTGAATTACTTCATAAAGATATGCAGCCATCCATTATTTAAAGTTAACCAAAAGCTGAGAAGAAAGTGAGCACACTTGAATTAACTTCCAAGAGTAGGCAAGGTGTATGTCACTTTCACAAAAGCAATTTCTAATGTACAACCGGTTGAACCTTGAGTATGGTACAACCAAGACTATTTCTTTGCTCATTTAGAGCTCACATGTTCTGCCCAAATGAGCAAAAAAATAGCCTTGGTTGTGCCATGTACATGATACAATCGGTTGTACCATGGACACTTAATCTCACAGGTAAAGCCCACTCATTTTGATGAAACTTGTAGTTTCTCTTGATAATTCAATGCCAAAAGACATTATATCACAAGGGAAAGGCCACCGCCATTTCCCTACATGAGCAATATATTTAGACACAGATAATGTCCCATTATATCTCAATAAGGTTATGTGATGCTTAAATCTCACAGGTAAAGCCCACTCATTTTGATGAAACTTGTAGTTTCTCTTGACAATTCAATGCCAAAAGACATTATATCACAAGGGAAAGGCCACGACCATTTTCCTACATGAGCAATGTATTTAGACACAGATAATGTCCCACTATATCTCAATAAGGTTATGTGCAATGTTTCCATTACTTCAGCAACACACACTAAGATCACAATTAAAACTACTGCAAATGGGTAAAGTATGTGTATAGTGCACAAGACAAACTACTGCAAATAAAAAGTGTTGGAAGTAGAAAGAATTGAATGGAATGAGAAAAAGACGACAGACAGGGAAGGGAAAAGGAAAGGGAGGGAAGGAAGGAAGGGGGGAAGAGAGATCACTGAAAGAACAAAAGGGGCAATGACCACAACTCCCCACTTTTGTAGCCATTTTATCATCCACATCTAGTTGACTAATCTAGAATGAAACAGGTTTCAACAGAAAAAACTTATCCCAGCCAAATTTGTGTAAAAAGATAACCACGGAAACAGAAAAAAAATATAATTTCAAAAGGCAACTACATACCGATTGGTTGCTTGCCCAACGTTCATAATAATGAGTATATCTCTCTAATGAATTCTTGGCCATCTCTCTACGTTTCTCAGACTCATCGTACTGTGACAAAACAGGAAGAGGGTATCTCATCAATACAAATGCATGCCACACAAATCGGCACTAAAGGAACATGTGCATCACAGATAGTTGAAAATCAGGTGTTCATACCACTCCTTCCTGCTTTGCAGTTTCATAGCGATTACATGCATAGAACCCACCTGTCCTCTCACCATGATCAGACCAAGCACCAAGACAAAGCCTGCGAGGCAAAAAAATAAAAATCTAGTCAGATGACTTGCCTTCTAGATCCCCACTTTTTTCTCCTTTTCTTTTCTACCAGGACCCAGGCAGAGTGTAAGGAAATTGAAATAACAACTCAGTCAACAACTTTAAGATAGAACAAAAGTGCAAGAGCAGTAGGAAGCAACAAAGAGCTTAATTCAGTAGAGGCCATGCAAATAACTAACCATAAGCTTACCAGCAAAATTCAAATTTACAGGGAGGTGTACACGTGATATGCATACATCCTTGGTTTTTCTCAATTGGTCGCTTGCACTTTGGGCATGGCTTGGAATTAGCCAATATCCTATAAATATTAAATCACCGTTTCAGCAATAATGACAACAATTTTTTATAAAATAGAGCAACTCCAACAATGATACATTAAAGTTGGCAAGCAATTATAATACAAGTAAAATTGCTGCAGTAATCAGTCTAAGCATATGTCAACTGAAATTAAATTAATCCAATTGCACGCATAAACAAGAGAAAAGACTAACAGCTGCCACTTGCCACTTGCCAAGAAACCCCAAAACAAGAAACTGACCCTAAAAGCATGCAAACAAAGAAAAGTACAAAAACACAAATATGATAATGGTATCACCAAAATAAAAAAAAATTAACTAACCAAAAACAGATATCCCAATCCAATATTGTAACTTCCTGTTAATTTAATCAGAATTCAGGGAGAATTAGCCAAATAGGCGTACAAACTCAACAGGTCACCGACAACTCCAACATTCACACAGTTGTTGAGGCTTACCACTTTATCATAACTGAAAAGCTAGTCAAAAATAATTAAAAACTTGTGACGCAGGTTGACTTGTGACTCAAGGTGGCAGCATACATTATCCTCAAAACTTCACAAAACATAACCCATAGCTAATACACCTTTACGGGATTCAATCTCAATGAATGTAAAGTTAAATTAAGCATCAACACCACTACTGATGACAGCAAGTGTTCAGAGATTCCATGCACCCATCATTAAACAAAATCAAACTGTCTATTGATGGGATGATAGAAACAAAAATAAATAAATAAATAAATAAAAAATCAAACTGTATACTACTATCTTTCACCCTGTAACAGACAATCCCCAATAAGGCAGCTAATTAAGTAGAAATCTTGTGATGCCATACCAGTTCATATTTTCAGACTCTGCACTATTTTTCATGATCCACTTGCACACTGTGCCACAATCAACAGGTCGATGAGCTTCTTCAGTACACTGCACATCAGAAATACATTACTCAAATTTCAAACACTTCCCCGGTTCCCCCCAACCCCAATAACAAATTGGAGTGATGTCAGATATAGGTGTTCTGACTTCAAAAGATCTTCATGATGAAAGAAACAAGTTTGCAAAGTAATCTTCCAAAACCAGCTTTATCCACATAAAAACTGATAATTCCAAGACAAAGTAACAACAGACAAGAGAAGGCAAAGGATAGCTTACACTCCAACAAAATCCATGTGAGCAACGACAAGTCACATCGTAGTTCCCACTGCCAACAACGAAATCAACTGCATAGTCACAGCCAGGAGCAGGGCACCATTTGGCCTACAGTATTCCAAAATAATCATTAAACCAATATCCCAGAAACAAAATACTTTACAAAAGTGATAAATGTGAGCTGAAAACCATTAAAAAAGTACAGAAAAAACGTCAAGTGCACCAGTAATGAAGTTAGAACTGTAAGACAGTTTTCGAACCTCAAATAGCAAGGTTTAACATAGATACAACAGCCTCTCCAACTAAATGGAAGAATCGATTTCAATTAAAATTCCTTTGAACAATCAAAACAGATGTGATAGCTACCCGGAAAAGAAAAATCAATCTCATAAAAGAATTTAGCCTTTCCATATAATAGAGGCAACATCAAATGTAAGTATGAAACACTATGTCAGCTACAAGCTAACGTTTACAAGGCTTCACAGCCAAATTCATTGAAACAAGAACAACCAAAGCTAGAAAGTGTCACTTGTTTTTACCATTTAACTGAACAAAATTAATCCAAATATACCTTCCTATTGTCTTCAATGTAAGATCGAAGAAAGTAACGTGCATACTTCTCTCTGTCCTCTTCACGAGCCAGTGTATTTATCATATCTTGACCGACAGCAGCAGCACATGATGGATCAGGGCATCGCAAAGTAAGGCATCCAGGGCCGTCATTAATGGAAGTACCCAAGTAACCTGACCCAAAACACAGAGAAAAATTAGGAGAGAAATTTTCCCAGAGATGCCTTTTTTGTTTAACACTACTACAGACCATGTAATAAAAAGGAGGGAATAAGTGTGATTGCTTTGATGCTAGAAGAAGCAATGGAACTGTCTAATCAACTAACCCAGCTAATAAAGATCAGTTATATAGAATAGCTAATCTTTTCAAAACCAAACTTTGTGTTCAAATCCATTATTGGCAATATATTCCCAAAAACAATAAAGCATCAACACAGACAAAATACTACAGGTGACCAATAAAAAATTACATTGCTGATAACTCACTTTCAAAGTTTCAATCATATTATCAATTTTTTTTTCCATTTATCAGGAGAGAGGAGGGGGGGGGGGGGGGGGGGGTCTTGAAATTCTGGAGAGATGGACAATAAAAATATTTCTTTGGAACAAAGAATGCAATATGCAATCATCAGGATAAAATTTCAGAACAAACCAGCCCAACATGAGTTACAAAATGGATGGCCACACGCAACTGCACTCATCATAGCACTTGGAAAGTCCTCAAAACATATCCCGCAAGTCATCTGTTCCATTAAGCACATAAATATGAGAAACTTACTTTAGAAAGATAGTGAAAGCAGACAATCCCATAATTCACATATTAACAACATTTCATGTTCTACATTAGTGGACAGTATCTCAAACATTTAAATAGAGTAAAATAAGATCTTTTGCAGGTAACATACTTCTCTTGCATTAGGGAATTCAATAACAGGCCTTTCCAGTAAACCAACTGTGTTGCGGACCTTCTCTTCATCAGCAAACCATTCATCATGTACTTTACTGACACTCCTGCAAGGTCACATATAAAAAAAAAAAAAAAAAAAAAAAAAATCAGGACATGCAGGCATGCATCACTCAACAGGTCGACTCAAACAGTCTAGTCTAATACAATAATACCATAATCAAGATAAAACCAGATATGCAAGATAACAGGTAGGAATAGTTAATAACTAAGATTGCTAGTAATGACAGAATCAAGTGCTGTAATCCTGGAGCACACGAAAGAATGACATAGAAAACAGCACAAAGATTAAATCAGAAGTTGATTGCTTCCTTAAAAGCTTAAGACGTAGCAACAATTACCAATTATAGTGGCGTAGAAGAATGCCAGCTTCAACCTTAGAAATTGATAGCACAGTTGATATCTTCAAAATATCATTCTCTTGCCATTGACGAATATCAGCTTCACTTAAAATGGTATAGTTTTGCTACATAAAATTGGTAATACGATTAGAAACCCGGCAAAAGAATTGCAAACACAAAACAGGTAGACCACCACAAAATGTTGCAAGCATGTATGGGCATTTTATTCAGAATACCGTGGGGCTAAAAAGAACAAGGCTCACATTGATCGGAGTTCACTGCAGGAGATATAATTGCATATCTAACCAAACACAAGTCACAATTATAAATCATACCACTTCTATTTCTGTATTTCACTATAGATTTGGACCCGCCTCTAGATCAAGAACCGGTTTGGACCCGCTGGGTATGGGTATGGACTCAGAACTGGTTACATTGGGACAGGGTATAATTACAATATCTAGAAACCGGTCTGAACTGGTTCCAATTCCAGTTCTTAGTTTTTAGGAACGGGTACCCGATTAAAAAAAAAAATTATTTTTTAAGGTCTAGTACACACCCTGTTAGACTAAGTTGAATTTGGGGTTTATAAAGTTAAAATAAACCCAACCCACCTCAAGCACTAAAACACCTATACAATAAGTACCTTCTTTTTCCTACTTTTCTTCACCAACAGCCATATCACAAAACAATGACACTTTTACTCTTATCATTTACCAGAGACCCAGACTCATCAAAACCTTAATTTTCATCATCTTCTTCCTCAATCACCCATGGTGTAATCTCCTCCCACCTCTCCTCAGCACCCTTGCTTTCTCTCTCCTCTTCCCTGTAGCTCACTTCATTTGCCGTTTCTTCCACCGCCTTAAACGCTTTGATTCTCTCCTCCTCATTTTCAAATATTTTTTTATTTTTTTTGGAAATATAAAAGGGATATTTTCCAAATATAACCAAAAAACAAACAAAAAAAAAAAAAAAATCGCTCCCCACCAATTCGAAAATCATGGACCCTTTTTGATCGGTTCCGGTACCGAGTCCTTGGTTTTATTCTGGGTACCCAATTTTGCTCACCCCTAGATGCAATGTTTTGACTTTTTGCACTATTCATTTATAAACCTTGACTACACTTCAAAAACAATAGTCATTTTACTCATCTAACCAAGACCAAATCATGGAACCACATAATCTTTCCAAATCTAGCATCCTCTGCTCTCCCCAACCACATCTACTTTTATATTAGTGTGTGGATTCATACTTTCAAAATTACAACGCCCAAAAGGAAAAAAATATTGCTAAACTGTCTCAACTCTATAGCTAACCATCCTTCATCAACTCATCATGTAGAAAATCTCTCTCTCTCTTTCTCTCTCTCTCTCTCTCTCTCTCTCTCACACACACACATGTACAAACAAAAAACAAAAACAAAAACAATCCTCTAAATATAAAGTACAAATTCAAGAGATGCACACTTGTCCAAACTTTCACTCAAACTTTTGGAAATGACGTTTCAAACATACATATTCATCACTAATGAAACCATTGCAAATTGGAAAGAAAATAATAATAAAAATACTAACCTATCGTATCTACTCTCTTTGTTCCTTATAAATCTCCCTATTTACATTACCACAATCTCCAAATTACATCTTAAACCATAAATATCCTTCAATTACTTACTACGGAGTAATAAATATTATGAAAATTTGATGATTAAAGCATTCACATCGTACCAGATTTAACTTTCACATGATGATATTTTTCATAATAATTAGTAACCAATTACGGTCAAATTTCTAAATATGACCAAACTAACACTTAAAGGGAAGATCTCTAAAGAACAAACAGAGTATATTTAGAGAAAAAACGATGAAGAGAATGAACTAGTCAATTATGGCTTCCACAGTTCAACAAATATTGCAACATGTACGAGGTGTGCGGATAAAAACCCATTGATTAGGGAAGAAATGGAGAGGAAGAAAAATAGGGAAACATTGCAAAGTATATGAAACTTCCAAAAAAGGGAAACATTGCAATATTTGGATCAGATGATGTATATATATTATCTAAAGAGGATTTAAGTTACTTGATACGAATATATTTTAAATTCACTTCTATATGGTAATAAGTATAAAATTAAAAGGTTTAAACAACTCATTTTTAGTTGGATAATCCACCTTGTATTCTGTGAATTGTGTTGGGTGGAAATAAACTAAGGCCATAAGCCTGGAAATGAGGTGGTGAGTTGAAAAAAAATATATAAGTACAAACTTAAATAGCGATACATATCCACTAGCATAAAGAAGCAACCTAGGATTAATTTAAGCATACTAGCAATGCCTCATCTTCAGACATTATGGATAATCGAAAGAGAATATGCCCTTGATCGACTTTGCTACATGCTCATATACTGAGTTTTTTACCTGCTCACATCAACTCTCATGCCCTAAATTCAAAATGGTCATACAAAAAGCTTCAACCCAAATGACCAAAAAAATATGGAAACATATAGTATAATGCACCATGTAGCATGTCCCAATCGTACATTTTGGGTTGTGGTTCATCACGGCGAATTAGGTAACATTGGTGCATAACAATGACCAAGGACTCGAGGATGTCAATCAACTCTTAAAGATAAGACAGACATGGATGCATCAGCATAACCGAATCAATCACCAACACCAACAGTAGGTATCAACTGCTAAACAACACTTAAAACTATAATTTGAAATTGAAGATTGTGCTGCCAGCAACTTCCATTCAATTGTAGCCTTACACCTAACAAGAAATACGATAACTAGCCGCTCTCAATCCCGTATATCAAACAACTTAAGGGAAATGATCATATGATCCTGATCCACCCCAAACCAGCTAGTTATACTCTACATCAAAGCAAACCAAAATTCAAACTTTATACCACTACAATGCCACAAAGATGAGAGTATTCTCTATAATTAAAGCATTTCCTTGATTATTTTCACCTTATATCCAAAAATGTAATTCATTTCGCGACAAAAGAACATAAACAAAAACAGCATTTAAACACTCAGAAATAACACTCAACATCATCAAAAACAAACATAAACTTAAATATTACATCAAATAACACCATGATCAAATAAAATAAAAATTCAGAATGCAATAATTTAGACAAAAATTAGAGGAGCTAACCTGATTACGATGAGAAGTGAAATCATCATACTCATCTTCCGAATCGTTATCAATGAATTCATAATCGCCATCAGCAGCATCATCGGAATCGATAGCGGTGTCACCACTGTAAAAATCTTCAAGCGATTCAACATCGTTGGCATCATGCATGTCATCCTCCGAATCCATTTTCAATTTTCCAGAAAAATTCACCAAAATTTCTCCAAATCAAAGATAACAGATTTCCCTAAACCAAATATCCTCTAATTTAATAGATACAAGATAATCTAAATTAATCCGAGTTCTTAAAAATTAAATTAACAAAATGAAACCCTAGAATTTAGGGATGAGACAATCGAGCAAAGAGAAGAGAGAAAATCAAATTTCTGAACGAGTTAATGAAATTAGGGTATGAAATTGGATGAATTTGTGAAGAAATTGGGGGAATTTGAGATCTCGGAGATTGAGGAGAGAGAAAATGGTTGCTTGGTGTGAAATGATGGGAAGAGGAAAGGCGAAGAAAATGAATATGCGGGAAATTGAATGTAAAAACTACTTGCTCATGTCTGAACAAGAGAGTTATGTCTCAATTTTTGCCTTTTTATGGAGGAAAAAAAAAAAAAAAAAAGTGATATATTTTTTTTTTTAACAAAAATCATTTGTGATTTTGTTTGTTTTAAGTGTGATTTGGTTTATCTTGTCTGCTGATCCTCTTGTTCTTTTGTTCCATTCTTATTAGGAAAGTTATAATAGGAGTCGTACACTTAAGTGTATTTTGCATCGATTTTATTTTAGATATATTCAGCAAGTACGTGATAAGAATCTCTCAACATGTGCAACCATGAATGTTACACTTTAGCTTATGTGTTATATACATTATTAAGTGATGGTGACCCTATTTCACCCATATGAGGGATAGTAGGAAATCATGATTTGAAGAAATTTGGATAGAATAAAGTATTTTTAGAATAAATAGAAATAGGTAATAAATTTTTATGGACAGCTAAATAGTCATTAAACACTAAGTAATCAAGTTAAGAATATACATCAAAAATTCGAGCAAGAAAAAATATTTCGTTCTTAAGTAGTTGTCTTCAAATTGGATAAATTTAAACATCAAATACTCGAGATCTATTTAACCCGACTATAATAAGTGGGTATTATGACAAATTTTGAATAATTTTTCTTACACCATTAGATATGACCTAGAAGTAAATTCCTATCTATATCATACATGTGTAAAAATCTTTGGAATAAGGAATCCTTCTTGATTTGAAATTATCCAATATCAAATGCATAGTATATTGTTCTTGATTTGAAATATCAAATAAATTGTACTAGAATCTGTCACCTTCTTATCCTCCACTCTACGTGGTATCTTATTCTGGATAATACTTCGAAAAATTAGTTTTTTTTTTTTTTAACGACACTAGCTCTTATCGTAATGATCTATTATAGATTATAGCTAATGTATGATATAGCTAGCAAATGAGATAGCTATAACTAATACCCTCTTACGCCAGTCGGCATGGATGTAAATATTGTATGTAATACGAGTCCCATTAACCTTTTCAACAAAAGACATAGGGAGTAGGGAGTTACCATAGGTTACACAATCAGAACCTTTTTTTTTTGGGGGGGTGGGGGGGGGGGGGTGGTTATGGACCATTCATATTCTCCCAGAGTACTACACTACGACTACCCTAATTCGAGTTCAACACAGTAAACCCACCATCGATCCCACAATATAAGTTGCATACCGTTCGAGTCCATGATACTAATGTGGCCTATCACTGATCACATTAAGTGAGCTTCAAATGAAAAGAATTACTAGCAGCAGCAGACAGTTACTATTCTTCAATTGATTTTTAGTGTCCAACAAAAACAGCCTCTCTGGCAGAAAAGATTTGTATATATCAGCATGGACTTAGAAGTTGTTTACTGCATACTTATCAATTTCCACCAATGTCATTGAGTTGTAAACAATGGAGATGTTTTATAGAACATATACAGTTGTAACATACAAGTGAAAATGAAAATTTTGTGACAATTGAGTGATTGACTGATAAACTACACTGCTAGACTTTAGCTGCTTTCCAGGAAATAGGAAACCTCTTGTGTCGGAAAATCAGCTGGAAGCCGGAAACCATATGATTATAAATTTCAAATAAATATAAAATCTTGTATACCATACATCGGATCGTTTTGTTGTTCACTTATTGCTCCTAACCTGCATCACTTCAATAAAGCAAACTTCACAATGATGCTGCTGAAGAGAGAAGAAAATTCAAGAAGTTCACAAAAGGGATTTAAAGTTACACAAGATACCAGGAAGAAAACAGCTTCAAAGGCTTACATGCTCATACACTGGCAGCTTTAATTGAAAGAAAGTCCGATATCTTGTTAGTGTAGAAATCTGGCTGAATAGAGTTGTTGGGGCTTTGAAGTGTTTCCAAACTAGTCACGCCTATTTTCCAAAACCATCAAGAAGACATAGTTATGCTTATGCATCTAGCAATTAACAAGTTCATGAAACATGAGTAGACATGCATGGCTATATTACCTGATAAAACAAGGAGTGTTTTGCAGCCACCATTTTGGCCGAACAGTATGTCAGTGTCCAATCTGTCCCCAACCATGCATATTTGGGACTTGGAAATACCAAACCTATCATTTGGTATGGTCAAAGAAGTTAGATATAGAGATTTAAGACTCTAGACTGTGATAAGCCTACATTAGAAGGTTTTTTTTATCAGAAGCTTGACATTGGATTAGACATTTAGAAATACAGATTCCCACCTACCAATTTTACATGGGTGGATGTAAGTTGTTTAGATGAAAATGTAAATTGCATGAACAATGCCTGGTTAAAAAAAAAGAAAAAAAAAAGAAAAAAAGAAAGAAAGAAAAGAAAAGAAAAGAAAAGAAAAGAAAGAATATTCAGGCCACCATACTCCTTTGCTACATAGTCCATCATAAAAGTAGAGGGCTTCCCTACAACAAGAGGCTCTCGTTGAGTAGATCCACAAAGAGCACCGACCATTGAGCCGCCGCCTGCACATAAAAAAAGAAACAAGAAGCTCAGTCATCAGTAACTATCATTAACTGAGAAGGGTGGAGGAGACATGTTAAACACAGTTGTGTTGGGGTGAAATTTATAACATAGATTCATAAATAACCCCAGTAAAGTGATTGGAGAAAGGTAAACCTGCCCATTCTTGGGCATCGGTAAGATGAGTAACAGCATCACGGTTTGTAGCAATGAAGAGACACCCAGGATTCTCACGGATACATAGTGTTCCGTATCTGAAGACAAGATAAAGAGACAATATAAGAATAAACTGTAAAGCTTGGTAGCAAACAGCATTAAGCATTGTTAAATTACTAAACCAAGTGGAGTTGCAAAGTTGCAACAGCCATCTATAAGAGCCAGAGACAACTACGGGAGCAAGTAAGCTGTAAACATAGCTATTGAAAGTTTTTTTTAAAAAAAAAAAGGTGAAAGAATAGTGCTTCCGTAAAGTAGAATGGTGAAGGTTCTACAATTTCAAGTTTACAAAAAACAGTTTGGTACTTGGGAGCATTATTTCACCAGGTAATAGAGATCAGACTAACCAAGAGTTTCCCAGATGATATCATGCTGATGTGAAGTTTTTCAAGATGGAGGAATTGTGTTCTTGTGATTTTCAATGCTAAGTGAATCACTGATTTATCACTGAATTACAAAGCATTGTTCAAATCCCAGCAGAATTTTCAAGCAGTCAGGAAGAAAGACACTGTCTCTCAGATGTTTCTATTTTCTACCTAAGAGCAGAAGAGTATTGACAAAAACAACTCTGGATACAAGGAAAACTCTACAAAGCAACTTACTGGACTTTGTAGTAATTAAAGAATCGATCAAATCCAACCACAACTGCACCAACCTACATTGATTGAAGGTATTCATGTATAAGCAAGACTTCAATATATAAACCAAGTCAGCCAGCTTTTCTGAATACTAATTATGGTCATGTAATGGTTCTTATATAAGTCTAGGAGATATTACACTTTCATCATGCTCCATCAAGTAACCAGGCTTCAATTCTATTTTCTTACTTCCATCTTCCTGCATGAGAAAGTACAGATACAACAGTCATATTCACATTCGTGAGGACAATGATGAACAAACAAGACTTAAGCACATGACGAGAGTGATTGACACAAAAATTCCCTGGTTTCTGCTTAAATGAGCTTTTTATGAAGCCACTGGATACCTTAAGCTTACACAGACATAGTTTGTCTTTTTCTTGCAAAGCTAGGTCACCTTTTCTCCAATTAAGATGAAGGACAAGTTTGATCTTTGGTGTTAATGTCGGTTATAAAGAATATATCGCATAAAGCAGTATATAAAATACCTCAACTTCTATGACTATGTCGCCTTTGCCTCATACTAGATAATGAAGCAAGTTCAATCTTTAATTCTGACCTGTATAGTTTGAACTTTGACAAGCTACAAAGGTTATCTTACTCAAAGCCTTAAATTGCCAAAATATGGAACTCTGTGGCTTTGTTGCATTTGTGGTATACTACTACTAATTAACAAAATGGGTATGTTGACTAGAGATTCTACACTAGTTCAATGTATAGCCCATTTTGTCTAATGAATTAGGAATGCCCAAAACATAGCAGATCAGATCCAAGTATGATAAGAGGGAAAACCTAACCTATTACACATAACACATAATAGGCTGTTGAGAATGCAATGCAATTTCCAAAAGTTCATGCTACACAGAAGAAATTTATACCGGACCACCAAGGTATTGGAATCCGGCAAGCTCAAGCTCCTTCAAGATGCCTTCCTCACCAATTACATAGACCTGTGAGATGTAATAATCATCAGTAAACAGCCAAGATATTAAATTCAATAAATTGATGATAAATGGAAGTTATTAGTGAAACGCTAAGTCATGAGCCAGAACCTGGTATATACAGATTCAGAACAACAGACCACGGACAGTGATGTTAATAATATCATCTCAGCAAACTTAATTAGAGCTAAATTGTACTTTGTGACACTACATGGAAACATATACAGGTAGTTCTCCGTCTTTAGAAATAAATTAAAATTTATCTACCACAATGTTATAGAGAGCTCTAACTAACAATACTTTGGGTTTTTAGCCCTTGGCAAATGGGAATGGCACATGCATTCAGGTCATATAATTTGGATAATTCATGCTCAAAACATAAAGTCTTCCTTGTAAAATTAGGAATTCACCTCAAAGGCATACCTTTTTATCTTTCGGGAAATCAATTGATTTAAGGTAAGCCGCAGCAGCAAAAGATGAAGCGAAAATTTCCTCCTGAGGGGAGTGTTTTATGAGTTTAGTAAACAAGTTCACAAAGAATTCAAAAGTTCAATACAACATATCCAGAACTAACCTCAGTGACACTAAGGCCAAGTGTCTCAAACTTCTTTCCATATTGCTTCCTAGACTTGGTTGAGTTATTGGTAACAAATATCAGTCTTTTACCCTGTGGGATAGAGGAAGCCATTAAGTACGCTAACAAAATGAAGAAAAAGCTGGTCTTACTCCAACTCACAATGTACATCTCTAAAGTAAAGCACATAAATAGAAGTATTAAGTAGTCAGGCTTAATAATTAGGATATGCAAACCTTTTCCCTTAGCAAGTCGAGTGTTTCTGGGACTCCATCAATCAGTTTATCCCCTTTCCATATAACACCTACAAACATAGAGATGTATTAACATCTTTCACAAGAAGATCATTTTATATTGACTTTTTCATCAATCATAAATATTAACTGGGGCTGGCTCTATTTGTAAAATGGGCAGGTCGGATAAGAAGAGTATGATCACTTATACGCCCAATTGAGTCCCAGCATAGAATCAATTGGCAATGGTAGGAAATAGGAAAAACAACCCGATTTTATAAGATGGTTAGTATCTCTTCTCTTCACCAATGTGCCGAATAGCCCACAGTGAGGTGCCAAACCTTCCCGGACAACTCACACGTGCACACGCATAATGAGTTGGTCTCAACATTTACCCCTACCTCCCACACAACACCACCAAAATCACAAAGAACCGAGAAAGCATGAACAAAATGGTTCCGATACCGAGATTAACCCAACCAATGTAAATGCCTAGTTCTCTGGGCAAGCCAATATACACATCAAACAGTAGCTTTTGCAGGAATTACATCATACACTATCATAAAACTTTTTCCCATCAAATATTACTTTCAGATCACTAAAAATGAATTTGATACCCTCATTGTGAACAAATTTATAATTTAAGAGACATTTTATAAACTATAAACATTTATATTCATCACCATGTAAAAGTTATCAATCATTCATTTATTCTTCTCGTAATGTCAACTAGTTTAGTCGGTAAAGTCTACAATATTGACTCCAAACCAATAACACTAAAAATCCATCAGCATCATATGTTCACCACAATAAACAATTTTCCAGCAAAATCAACAACAAAAAAACAATAGCAAAGAAGGAGAGATTGAGTTTAGCATCAAACCATCGCAATCGAAAATGAAGGTTTCAACGGAATCAATAAGTTCATCAGGATTCTTCAATTGCTGAGCAGAAGCACGAGGAAATAAATTCGACGCCATTCTACGACTACTACTATCAAAATTCCTGCTACTGTAGCATTTGAGAGTGAGAAAATGGAGAGATTGGCGGGAAAATGAGGAAAGATTTCTTGGATTGGAGATGAAATTGGAAGAAATTAGGGTTTTGGAGAGAGAATTAGAAGCAACGGAAATGGCTGCTCTGCTAGTGCTGCAACTACTCAACATCTTGACTGCAATGAAGGATGATGATCTGGTTTAAGTGATTTTGTGGCCGTTATGTTTTTTTGGAAAAAAGGGCGGGGGTGTGGTGGGGATAACATGGTTTATGTGAGTGGTTATAGTTGTAGTTTCATTTATCTTTGATGAATGACGAGTATGGGTCTACCAAATTCATGTAGTTCATTATTCGGATTCGTTTTATATCGCCCGTGATCTTAGTCAAAATCTATGTAGTTTATTATTCGGTTTATTTTATATCGCGTACGATCTTAATTGAATTATGTTAATCTTAATGATGTTAATGCTATTTGATTTAGAATTACAAAAAATTGATCTTATATTTAATAATTTGAATTTAACCGCCTCGTAAAATGATTTAGGGTTAAATGAGAGGATGTTTATAATTAGAAAGATGTGAAGATTTAATGTTTATATATGTGTTATAAATATCCATTTTTACTGTTTTTTTTTTTAACTAAATGTATAAAAATAAATTGCACATTTAATAAAAACTATATGGACATCTAGTTCAAATTATATGCACATTGATCCTTTTCATTTAATCCTAACCCGTTCACAATGTATGTTTTTTTTATTGTGTTCACACAATGTGAGATTTTATCCCTATTCACTTTTAATGATTTCAGCCGATGAAAAACCTATTGTAGCAAGTAACCTATATATGTATACCTTGAACCATTGCCAAACCACCTTCTCCTCCTCCACCCACCTAGACATCTTCCAATCCTCACATCCACTAGTGACCTCCTTTCCCTAAACAACGACCCCCTATCCCCCTTTCCTCCACCAGAAAACTCCATATATATCCTCCCTACCACAAAACTAACTTCACATTTTCCTTCCCCGCCCATCACTAATTCACTATGTACCCTTTACCGATGACCACATCCCTTTCATCCTCTTATATCAACGACTTATACGCTTGTAACCAACACCTCCTCGTTTTCCCTCTTTCGCTCTCTTCCCTAACTCGTTGCCAAAATCACAACCACTTGTCCTATATCACTATAAGTCTATAACACCGTTAAGACCACATCTTTAGCCCTTGGTTATCTTTTCACATGTTCCGCCATTGAAAACCTTATCTATCTTTTCCCTACCACCGTATGGCGGCTTTGGTAGTGGGTTAAGGGTGGTGTTGATGGTTTTAAGGGTTTGAGGTGTCATCATTGTGTTTTGGGTTGTCAAACAACATTGTGGGAAATAAATTTGTCAACAACAACTTTATAAAATTTCAACTTTTGCGAACAGTTACTGTATACATTAAATTTTGTAAACAATAGTATGAATAGCTCTTACAAGCTTAACTCTAATCCCATACTAATTGGATTATCTTGTATCTTATTTGTGGCTAAAATATGAAACACATTGACCTTATTTGACATCGTAAAAAGGTCAACCGTGGGACTGAGTTTGTTTGTTTTGTTTTTATATGTGTAAATACCATGAATCATGTGATGTGTTAGACACACTATAGGAGACATTTCATGCAGAAATGCCCTTTAACCAAATCCATTCAGTGAAAAGTTTTTCAAAACTCATTTACACCACACATTAAAACAGGAAAAGTCCATTTTTTTATATTGAGATAAAGACTTTTATTTTCAAAAACGAATAATCAAAGTTTTAACCCTTGACTACTATAGTAAAAAAGGTACTCTTCATGTTCTAGAAAAATAGATATATTCGACTTTTTTCTCACTTTAATTATTTTTTCTAATTAATATGTATTTTACTTCATAAGTGAAAAAAAATAAAAAAATAAATAAAATTGTGTCAACTATATTTTGAGTTACTCGTACGGATTATTTTTGTTCCTAAAAATTTATTGTCCACCACTCCACCGACCTATATATCTGGAAATGCGCAGTAAAATTTGTTGTCCACCGACCTAACAGCTTCGATTTTTTTCATACGGAGTATTTACTGAAATTTCTTCAACTAATCTCCAAATGTAAAAAGTAAAAACCACTGCCATCATTACCGATTTCCGAATATTTACTCAACCAAAAAAAAAAAAAAATAATAAAAAAAAAATTGTCATCTTACTGTGTCTCACTCCAAAACCACTCCATTAAACGGTTAAACCCTCTCCCTCTTTCTCTCTCCTCCATTGAAGCGCGTGCTCTGACTTCTCCATTGAATCAGCTTCAGAGCTTTCTCTTTTTCCATTGAACCTTCTTCTGAGGTAAGATTTTGTTATTAATTTTTGTTATATTTCCTTTTTTAATCATCGAATATCAATTTCATAATCTAGGGTTTATCGTAAATTAATTGTCAGTATAGTCGATTTAGGGTTCTTGTAAGGTGGATTATTGAACGATTGTTTATAATTATTGGAGTTATGAAAGATTATAACAAGTGATTTTGTTGCTAGAATTTTGATTTGTGCAATTTATGTTGATATTTATGATCGAGAAGAATTTTATGTGATTTTTGGAGTTTAATTTTTATAATTGAGTGAAATTCGATTGAAAATGTGTTGCAGGCTGTTGATTATATTCCTTAATTGTTGGGCAGAACTCTGGAAATGGATCCTACCGACGAGGACGCGCTCCTTGCGAATTCGAGGTACTTAACTCGGCAGGAAGTACTAAAACGGCGAGTTCGTCGACTGAGGCGACTCGCTGATTGTTACAGGGATCATTACTGGTCGTTAATGGAGGATGTGAGGCGGAAACACCGGGAGTATTACTGGATGTATGGGAAAGGCCCTTGCAGGGAAGAAGATGATGAGGCCGAGGAGAGAGATAATGGCGTCGGTACTAGTAATGCGATCAATGGCAATGGTGTCAATGGTAATGGTAACAGTGAAAAAGGTGGTAGTGGTGATAAATTAGGGGTGGAGTATGGGAGAAGTTTCAGTTGGTGCTCTTACAGTGGGTGTGAAGGGAAAGCTATGGCGTTAACGCGATTCTGTATCTTGCATATAATGAGCGATAGCAAGCAGGTGCTCTACAAAAAATGCAAATATCCACAATTGAGGTCTTCCTCTTTCTTTCTTGTTAACTTCTTTTGGTTTTTGGTTTTGACTGATGGTTATAATTGGTTGATTGTTGAATTATTTAGATTATACTACCCCTGTTTTTTGATATTCCACACATTTGACTTTCAAGTTTGTATATGCAAAACAATTAATATCATTAATAAAAAAAAATTGATATAGTGAAACTATACCTCGAAGAAACTAATACTACACCATTTTTACATACTGACGTTTGTAAATTCTGAATATAGGAATTACTTGTACATTTTTCTGGCTGTTTGTTGTTGATTGTTTGTTTTTCTTGGGTTGATTACACATGTAGTTGCGTTATAGTGCTAGTTATTTTTTGACAAGTGCGTAAAGCTAGTGAAGACCGAACAAGGAGAGGTTGAGTTAGTAAATATATTAATATAATCAATTATGTGGTAAATGATGAATGATATGTGAGGGAATAGAAAAAACTGAAAGGGTGCTAGTGTTTTATTTGTTGGAATTGGAAGGATTCTAAATTCTGGTAAGTTATTATAATAGAGGTTTTGAAGAAGTGAAGATTTAGGGGAGTATTTCTCATATTGTCATTAGCTTTCCTTTTACTTACATTTACATTTTGCTTGGATAAGAGGAGGTGATGAGCAAGGGAGGGAAAGGAAAGGGAGGGGAACAAGTTTCTTGGTTCAAATAAGATGGTTGAGGAAGAGAAGGGAAGGGTAAGAAGAGTGAAGGGAGAGGGAGAGGTAGAAGTAGAGGATGGGGTTCATTTTCCCTCCCTCCTTTCTTTCCCCTCCCTTTCCATTTCCTTCTATCTTTTTATCCTAACAAATTCTTAGCCACTTTGGGAGGAAAGAAAGTGACATTTTAGTATAGGAGGCTTTCTTACCACACCTTTTCGTTCTGTATGAGCTCCCTTAAAATTATAAGAAAATATTATCATGAAAAGTTACTTTATTCCGTACCCTTTCTCTTTCACCTAGTTTCTTTCTATTCCACAAGCTGCTTATGTATATGTCATATTTGACTAATTTTTGGGAAATGATATAATCATGGGTCTCTTGGCCATTTAGTTATGATGCTAATAAATGGCTTCTAGATTTTCTGGAAATTAGAGTCATCCATGAGTTTAAGGTATTGGGGCTCTTCATTTGAATGTGCAAAGGAGTGGGTGATGCAATAGCCACTTCAGCTGTGGTACATAAGTAAATCTCCTCGCGCCATTTCTTTGTACTAAAGCAACTTCCTTGCCTTTTGGTTAAAGATACAAATAAGAGAGTTTGTCTATGCAAAGAAAAGAAGTGAAAACCTTTGATGCACTCTTGTATAAAATTAAAGGACCCCTTTTTAGTTTTAACCATTCTTCTTCCTTTATAAATCAGCCAAGTTTTCCAGGAAATCGTGACTAGCTACCAGTTATGTAGGTAGAAGTAAAATTTTCAGTTCAACTCATCAACTAAATGGTGTTTGCTGCTGATTTCCACTGACTGGTTTAGGATTCAAACACAACTCTAATTATGTGTGTGTGTGTGTGTTTTTTTTTCCCGTCTGTAGTAGAAAGAGTTATTCTAGCCTTCTAGGTATCATGGAAGACATGCTTTAAAGTTCCACTTTTGACATCTTCACACTTGTAATTTGAATATGTATTTATCAAGTATTTATTCTATTCACCAACTTTGCCAGTAAGAAAAAAAAATCTTTGGCGTAGATATGCTTGTGCAGTTGACTAATTTTACTTTGTTTCAATGCGTTTTGCCAAATGTCTCTAGATGTACTTTCTAATCATGAAAATTGCTAGATATTGTAGGGTTTTGGAGTCATTCTTTACTTGTTTCTTCATGAGTCCGCATCTGAAGCATATTGCAAAAATGCACAATGTCAGCCACCAGGTGTTCTATCTGATATTTGTTTGGGGTTTAAACTACTGTGCCATTTTCTTTTTTTTGTGGGCAACAGTCAGCTGCCTTCTGCTTAGTTTTGTTACAGCTTCATATGGAAGCTATTGCCTTTTTTTTGGGCCAAGTAAATATTTCAGGTGCAAAATTTTACTATATGCAAAAATGGGTACTTATCCTAATTTTTTATCTTGTCAATAATGTGTTAACTTTTGCTCTGAACAGAGACGGCGGGCGGATTGGTTCCCTTCTTTGTAATAAGGCTATATTAAGCGCTACCACTCCGACTCTCTGCCAGAGACATGCGCTGGATGCTAAGAGGCACATCAGCCAGGCTTTGAAAAAAGGTGGTGTTTCTGCTGCCTTGTCTAACAAGGCTGCTACCAAGTTTCATCTTGTGATAAATGAGTATGTCCAATTGATTCAAACTAAGAGAAGATTTATTGCAAGAACTAACAAAGACAACATTGCAATTGAGAATGGCGGTAATTGAATATTCTAATCTACATTTTATCAGTATATAATCAGCATTTTAGTGTGGTTGATGGAGCACAACATTTGACATATACCGATCATGAAACTATGGGCCTCGTCTCTGCTACACCAGACCAGATGTTTCCTTCTCCCGCTGATCTATAGTGTGTATGATGTTTCCCCTACCCCCTCCCCCGTCTGCCTTTTACTGTTCTTTTCCTGAGAGATGATCTGTTACTTGCTTTGTTGTTAGGGGAGTGAATCTGGAGCAGTGCATGACAAATGATCACTTTATCAGTCGGTGCTGTATATAATTGCTGTATAGAACATATTCTCCGCTAAGGCTTGATACTTTTGAACTCTTGTAATTATTGTCACGAGCATTAGAATGTTACGATATAAATGTATAATACAGCTCCCCCAAATCTGCCCCTTGGGTCTTTAGGCTCCCCACCCAATACTCAACTACGAGTCCAGGAGTATATTCAGAACGGAAACTAATGCTCGACATTCTACTTATAAATAGTTGGTTGAAATTGTATTTCCAAGTATGAAGAGACTAACCTTTCTCGGCCTTTTGGCTAAAGATCAGGTGAAGTATGAAGAGACTATAAGACTAATTGGTAATGTACCTACAAGAGTACAAGGCTACAAGTTACTAGACCTAAACTCGATAAATAAGATGGGACATATCTCTTTGATCTTTGTTAGCATTAATCTATTTCCCGAAGTAGATTAGTAAACAGCTTATCTCAAACAATGGACATCTCAATTTAACAAATATATATGATACACATTTCTAAACCCCCCCCCCCCCCCCCAAAAAAAAAAAAAAAAAAAAAAAAATCATCAAACAAATCGTGCAATTTGTTTGGAAATTTGATACAGTATAAGTGTATAACTGTAAGTTGCTAATGTCATTTGAGCCTTTTTGTTTTGTTGTTATTTAGAGAGCCACAAGAACTCGATTCTTGTCATTCCTTAATAAATTGATAAATTTAATTCCATTTTAGTAATACTTACAACGTATATTAATTCATACAGAGTACGAGGCAATGTATTCGTATAATATAGAAATTGTTTCATAAATTGATATCGTAACCTTTTTCATTTTAGTAAGGAATTTAGCATACACTTTGTAATTAACGCGAAGCATTTATTATAAAATTAAGTTCTAGTACTCGTACTTAATACCACGTATAAGACTTATTTAAATTATTACTAGTAAGTAAGGATGTGGAGTTGGCTTGATGGTAGCACTCCCATCTCGTAACCTCGAGGTTACGGGAGTATATTCTATCTACTTCGTATTCTACTATATATTAAACTTAGACTACTCAATTCTTCACCTAACTCCAAGAAATTCCATACTTTACAATATAAAAAAGTTACTTAAAAAAGGTTATTCCTCTTTCTCTCAAAATTAAAAATATACTCCGTGGTTGATATTTTTCAATTTACTTTTCTTTTATTTCATAAAAATCATCAACTTTTTCGATTTATTCCCTCTTGTCAAAAATCAGTCTTCATTCACCCAACTTTTCCACCTAAAAAAAATCGCCAATTTCCTTCTTCATTTCCTTCAGTCTCTCAACAACCACAACCGCCGCCTCCGCCATTGATAGATCTCAAAGCTCCATCAATGGCGTCGTCTTCCTTAACATCACAACTCCGTTATTCCCCTCTTTCTTCTTCCCCTCGTCAATTCTCATCCAATCGCTTTTCTTCTCCCAATTCCTTCTCTTACCCTCTCAATCAAACCCCCAATCTCCGATTATCCTCCTCCTCTGATAATCTCCCCCACCTCTGCTTCGCCTCCAATGGCGGCGACGGCGGCGCGGGTTTCATCGGCGGTAATGGAGGCGGGAAAGGAGGAAATTGGAACTCCGGCGATGGCGGAGATTCGTTCTCTGAGTCCAACGATGGAAACTCGTCGTTTTGGGAGAATCTAGGGTTGATTGGGATTTTCATCAAAGGGTGGAAATCTAGGGTTTTAGCCGATCCTCAATTTCCATTCAAAGTATTAATGGAAGAACTCGTAGGTGTTACATCTTGCGTAATTGGGGATATGGCATCTCGCCCTAATTTCGGTCTCAATGAACTCGATTTCGTTTTCTCAACATTGGTTGTTGGATCGATTTTGAATTTTACCCTAATGTATCTTCTAGCTCCTACTGCTGCTTCTGCTTCATCTTCGTTACCCTCGATTTTCGCGGGTTGCCCGAATAGTCACATGTTTGAGCCCGGGTCATTCGGGCTTATGGCCCGTTGTGGCACCTTCGTTTACAAGGGTGCAATCTTTGCTGCGGTTGGTTTTGCAGCTGGATTGGTCGGGACTGCAATGTCTAATGGATTGATCGCAATCAAGAAGAAAATGGACCCGGGTTTTGAAACCCCGAATAAGGCGCCTCCTACGCTGTTGAATGCTGTTACTTGGGCGCTTCATATGGGGTTGAGTAGCAACTTGAGGTATCAGACTTTGAATGGGGTTGAGTTTTTGTTGGCGAAGGCGGCTTCGCCGGTTGTTTTCAAGTCGTCTGTGGTTGTTCTGAGGTGTTTGAATAATGTGCTTGGTGGGATGTCTTTTGTTGTATTGGCACGGATGACTGGCTCGCAGAGTGTGACACCCACGGCCGCGGCCGTGGGTTCGGGTTTAGATGATGGAGAGGAGAAGGAGAAAGAGAAGTTGGTGGCAAATTAGTCGACTATTAATGGTATAATCTGGTGTTATTGGTTAAGTGTTTTGCAGTTATTAACAGTTGGATGAATTGAGGAAGATGACTAATAATCAGTGATTGCTAATGTTTTTGTCATATGACAATTTAACTTTCTCTGAGGATTTGGTTGTTTTTTTGTTAGTGCTGAGAATAAACTTGGGTTTTGGTTAGTTTTATAGTAGGTTTCTTTTGTAGAATAAGCATTGAACAATAATTTAGTACACCAGTACAAATCAGCTGAGCTTGGTTTCTGTTTGTTTCGCTTTTGGTTTTTATTGTAGATGATCATAATATTATCCGAGTAGTCATCATCGTTCATCGTTTGGTTACAAAGGAAGTATCGCTTCTCATGAAGTTGTAATTCAGACGATCATACCAATGTATTGCAAGGACTAATTTTCAGTTCATGGTTTCGTTTATAAGAGAAATTCATCAATCATTCAATCATCAATTGTGGTAGGTTTATAGAAACCTATTTTATTTGGATTTTTGCTAAAATGTTCTGCAATTACAAACAATCTCACATTTTCACTTGAGAACAATCTGTCAGTTTTCTTGTACTAAATATGGTTGACTGAAACAAAATTTGATTCAGACATCAGAACTGGATAAGTTTGACAGCTATCAGAATATCAGATGGTTACTCAATCTTTTTTGTCAGTTCTCCAAAGTATATATGGTGAGTTGTTGAGATAATTTGCCTTCCTCTTGTGTGCATGTATGTGTGTCTACTTAGCAATCGATCCAAGTTATCCAGGGTCTTCAGCACATGAACACTTGAGGCATGTCCTTGTCAGTTAAACGTGTTATCGACAGGCATGGGCCTTCTGCAATCGAAAGTTACAAAAATGTTCCTTTTTGAGGTTCATATCGCGTTCATCCAAAGATCAGTATACTTTTGCATCCTCTAATATATGGTGTCTTGTACACATGATCAGTTCGAACCTCCCTAGTAATTGACTAATCGGTCATGATCATAATATTCTTGTTGTCTCTTGTAGTTTGCTGTTTGTATGCTTCTTGCTATCTCAATGGGGATGGACAATGTCACAATGGTCAATTTTATGTGAAAGAAGTGAAAATGCTGCTTTGTTCTTGTCTTATGAAAACTGCTTTCTTTCTTTCTAGGTTAACCTACCAATTTGGATTTTCTGTGTTCAAGCTCTCCATCAATGTCACCAATCTAATTACGTATATGAATAATTATGTCTCTTTCAAAAACCTTAAATAGTAATCACACACTTGGCACCAACTTAACCCCTAGCAAAAAAGAAGATCCTTGTACTTCAATAGGGGTGAGCATAACAGGGTACCCTGTAAAAATTCCAGGAACCGGAACCTGTTGCAACAGGTTCCTCAAAATGGGAACCGGAACCGGAACCTGTTGAACAGGTTCCTAGAAATTGGGAACCGGAACCGGAACCTACAGGTTCCGGTTCCGATTCAGGGTACCCTGTATTATAAGATACTCACTAACTTTTTGTAGATTTTTTAATAAAAAACTGGTTAGTCACTAATTTATAATGTTTACAACTTGCAAATAAGACAAACTAATAATAGTTGTCTTACAAATTTAATGTATATATTTTTATAATTGCAATTTTGATATATATTATTTAAAAATTGAGTACAAATTAGTGTATAATAAAAAATTAAGTGATATTTTTATCAGGTACAGGGTACCCTAAAGGTTCCGGTTCCAAAAAATTGAGAACCTGATCCGGAACCTGTTACAACAGGTTCTCCAATTTGCTACCCGAAACCGGAACCTCTTGTACAGGTTCCGGTTCCGGAACCTGCGGTTCCTAACAGGTTCCGGTTCCGATTCAGGGTACCCTAATTTTTTGCTCACCCCTAACTTCAATAGTGTGATGTTTTCATGTTTCAATTTGATAGGTCCATGGCATCAAAGGATTACTAATCTCTTAATTTTGATTTTGGTGGAAAAACACCACACACGATAGCAAATTAGAGTCGTCTTAAACATATGATCCCTTAGTATTTGAAAGCGGGGAAAATATTAATATTCAAAATACTATAAGCAAAGAGTGAGGGATAGCTCAAGTGGTTAGAGCTCTCCTTCCGGTTTCAGGTTACTTAATTTCGAGTCTTCTGCAATTGGACTGTTTGCACACCCGAAAAAACTCGAAACCTAGCATCGCAGTTAATTATTGCACTCTTGATACGGAAAAAACTGTTTTTGTCAATCCTACTTCACCGGCACCACCCTGGCAGCAGTGCCCCTCCAAGAATTGAGAGTAAACCACCATCAATGAAGTGATCCTGATCTAGCCAATTGTAGTCAGTTTCAGTTAAATGTTCTGACATCTGACAACAATGGGCCCAATCAGCATTACTGTGGATCACATTGGGCCCATGCCAACTGTGTAAGGCCCAAAGATGGATCTTGCTGTTGGAGCCCTGTTAGTTGGCCCATGTATTAAATAAGTCAGGCCCAAATCAGATTTTGATGCTGAGCTGAGCCCTTCTGTTGTGAGTTTTACCAAAGCATAGAGTGTTAATGCTATGCATGATAAATTTTCATGATTTTGTCAGGGCACTTTCACAACGAATTTTTAAGAAAAATTGTACACCCATGATCACAGCACTTCAAGTGTATGGTTAACATCAATGGCCCCGTTGTAATTATTAGACGGTAATAAATGACGATAATGATATTGAATTTGTAAACGAGTTTATCTGTGAGGAAAATCGATTGATGTTATTAAGAATAATGTATTAATGTTACTCATTTCAGTTGAAACAATAGTTCAATTGAAAAAAAATCTTAATGTGGTTTGGTCTTCACCAACCATTTGTCTCACTTTTCTCATTCTAATTAATGGGGTTGTTGCTAAGATGGCTGCCGGACCTTCCACCGGGGTCATTAGGGGCCAGATCCCCCTTAAATTATTGTAATTAATTAGTTAATGAAATTAAATAACCTATATTTAATTATAAAACTAGTGCATTATCCGGGCGATGTCCCAGGTTGCTAGTTTGTACTTGTTGGTTTTGAGTTTAAATCTTGCTATAAACATTTTTTAGTTGTCAAACTCAATCATTACATAATGGAAACAAATAGTATAATAAAAACACCAATTAACTTATCTAAGTTAATTATAATTTTGTTGAATAAAAAAACAAAAATAATAAATGGCTAAGATGGTAAGACTTGTAACTTAAGACTTGTTGGTCTTGAGTTCAAGTCTACATGTTGTGAAGGTGACATGTCATATTTATAGTGACATATGGTACATATTGCTTACATGTCAAACTTAAAAAAGGTGACACGTGGAACCTATTCTGTTTTAGGAACGTTTTTTAATATATAAGTATAGATATTAGGGTATAGTGATTAGTTTTAAACAAGAGGTAAAATATTTAAATCCCGACCCCTCTAAGATTTTCGGCCAAGATCTGCCCTTCTTTGGCTTTAGAGACAAGATGGGGACTTAGTCCCATGTGATTTCAATTTTTTGGGCAACATTTTAAAGACCATTTTCGACCATTAAAGTTCTACACCAATCTTATAAATAAATAACAAGAGATTTTTTATTGAATCGTGTACGACAATTCATATTTATAGTTTCAATAGTTAGGTAGATAGAGTTGCAAAAATCTCCCAAAATAGACTGATTCCTACAATTTGTTTTAGCCTCTCTCCCATGCCATTTTAAGACATTGTTCTTTTCACTTCATAAAAAATGAATATAGAATATATTTTACTAGCCTCTCTCCCATGCCATTTGTTATTGCAGGTTATCTGGGGGCTAGTCCTTTTGTGACCATTGTAGATAATAATAATAATAATAATAATAATAATAATAATAATAATAAATAAATAAATAAATAAATAAATAAATAAAACTCACCAACCATCTTAAAGCATGGAAAGTCAGCTAATTTTTGCATATGCCAAAATAGATCAATTGTACAGTATAAGAGAAGATCAACATGGTATGGTCAAAAGGGGCTTTGACCCAAAGCATTAAATTTAATTTAGTAGGTTAGATCCAATACTACTACTAGGGTTTGATTGAGGAATGTTTTTTTTTTTTTTTTTTAGATGAATTAGATGAATGTCATCATAAGGATCCAATCGATCGATTTCATGAATTTAATGTTACAACTTGATTGCATATTTACATATGAGGTATGTACATGGTCGTGTTTATTTAGATTTAGAATGTAGTATTGGAATAGCTTATCAGTTACACAGTACACTCCCTCTATCCTTTAATGATTTTCTTATATGATTGTATCTCGATAAATTTTATTTAAGACTTGATTGGCAAAGTTCACATAAGTTGGTAAATCCTCTCTAGCTTAGTTTGTTGTTTTCCCATTGTAACCGCTGTCTAAAAAAAAAAAATACCCTAAAAAAGTACATTGAACTATCTTAAAGAGGCGGAAGGAGTGTCTATACCAATAACCTAGTTGAAATAAAATTGCTTCTAAATATCATAATTTGACAAATTAAATACTAGTGATTTTACATTTAAAATTTTGAGTATTGTTTTTATGTGGTTTTAATTTGAGACAAATGAACACGAAATACTACTACTAATAATACGAATTAGTAGTAGTAGTAATAATAATAATAATAATAATAATAATAATAATAATAATAAGAGGAAGAAAAAGAAGAGTAGTGTAATGAATATATTTATTGTTTCCATTTAAAAAAAATAAAATAAATTATTGTTCATATAGCCTTAAAGACTAAAATTTCAATTTTCTTTTCGGAAAAAATCATAATCTGATCTGACGTACATTAATTATACATTATCATAAACAGGAAGTAGAAGTATAATTCATATTTATTTATTTTTTATATAGCCTTAAATCTATAATTTCAATTTCCTTTCAGGAAAAAATATAGCCTAACGTACATTATCATAAATCTGGGTCATCATGATGAAACAATGGCTATAAGCTCCCGGACAATAACCTAAGTGATTAATTGGAGTGAAGACATTTATGTCCTTCTTTAAGTCTCCACTACTACCCACCTACTTAGCTAGTACGTAACTACTTATACTAAAGAGTTATAATAAAGTGAGTTTATGGATCTCCGTCGCTATCATGATTTATGAGTTTTTATTTTAAGGTAAAGGATTGAAAATGAGATTGATCATATCTTGATCACTAATTTAATATTTACGGGCTAAATACTTGAAACTCGGAGGGTTGGGGGTAGGGAAACAAGCTTACAAGGTGAACCCGTCTAACTAAGCTACACCAAATAAGCTTGGTTCATGATTCATGAGTATGATGGCTATGACCATAGAATTGTATTTTTATAAGTTTCAAAAATATTTGGAGTATTTTGACTTTTACGTGTGATAATAATCTATCTTGACCTTTAATATAAGTATTAATTAAACGTTAAATTTTGACTATTGTAGAGTAATATCTTTAATTATCAATTACTTTATTTATCTCAAATTCTCAATCTAGCATGTCTCCTTATCTAAGCTCAAAGTATATAATTAGGTGGTTAATTATCAATTATGAAGTATATTTTATAAAAAGGTAGACATGATGAGAGGTAGTGTGATATTTTTCAAAAATTGGATTAGAGAATGTATAGGTCCCTAATACTTCGATTTTTTTTTTTGAAAAAATTTATTAATATAAAGTCATACAACGCCCTAATTTGTAATAGTGAGAATAGAGAAGTATTCAAAAATTGGTGTTCTTGCCAAAAATACAAAGTGAAATCAAACTAATTGGGGCAAATGAAAAGGAAAGTATATCGATTATTTGTTTGGCTCGAGACATTCACCTTGTTGGGCCGCAAGCACACTCAACTCCACATTGGTATGATATTGTCCGCTTTGGGTCTAACCAACATGAATTTGTCTTTTAGCACCTTCTCAAAAAGCCTCGTGCTAATTAATTATGGTAATTAATTATGGAGTGTGCTTCTACTTAAATGAAAGTTCTTTATTTCTTCCTTTTCTTCCATGTGAAATTTGGGATGAACAACCCCAACACTATTTAGGACAGAGGGATAAAATGATAAAGTATCTCTTAAAGATAGACCTTAACCCTAATCTATAATCTTTTATGCAATATGAAGAAATATATTTATACATTCTTATTCCAAAGCTTTTTTTTTTTTTTTTTTAATTATTTATTTTATTTTTAATTTTTTATATTAAAACAGGGTCAAAGCTAATACCAAGTTACCAAGTATATTTTTTTATAGCTTAAGTTTGTAACATTAATTTGTAAGAGAGTTTTGACAGTGAAAAGTCCATTCTTGACCAGTACAAAACAGCTCGCACATTAATTTGCTTCAAGAATTTTCATGATTTTCCTATCTACTTTACGTCTATATATATCAACACTTACACACTCTTGAAGTAGAAAAATATAACACATCAAAACAACAACAAAAACCTGAAGGAAAAAAAAACATACTTTAATTTGCTACTATTATGGGAACCCTATACCAAGCTCCTCCACGATTACCTCAACACCTTAAAGTCACCATCCAAGATTCATGTTTAATTTATTCACCCCAAGAAAATGAACAAAAAACCATGTTTTTATCCAACATTGATCAAGTCCTAAACTTTGATGTTCAAACCATACATTTCTTCAATCCAAACCCTGAATTCCCTCCAAAAATTGTGTTTGAAAAGCTTAAGAACACGTTACAAAAGTTGTTAGTCCCATATTATTTCTTACCGGGAAGGATTAAGGTTAACACCGAGACCGGTCGAATTGAAATTGATTGCAAGAATGCAGGGATTGGGTTTGTGGTAGCTAGTTGTGAGTATACATTGGATGAACTTGGTGATTTGGTTTACCCTAATCCTGCTTTTGAGGAACTTTTAACAAAGGAACTCGATGCTACCTTGGGGGCGGACGGTCACCCTCTTTGTATTGTTCAGGTACGTTATGTTACGTATTTTCTTTTGTAAATGTCGTATGACTTACTATTATGTACTTTTTTTTTTTTTGTTAAGTCCGATGACTTTTATTTTAAAAAAAAAAAATTTAAATGTTATTTTAAAAGTTAATTGATGTGTGAATTGAAGTTTGTTTTTGGTAGATTTAGCCTATATAGGTTGACTTGATTTTTAAAATCATTTAGATTAAGTTTGAGATTAGCACAAATTTAAAATATAAATTAGTTAAGATAGTTTGGTCTTGAGTGATAGATCTAGTTTCTACTAATCCTTAAAACTTCATGTCCAAAAGCATGATAAGCTAGTAATTGTGTACTTTGAAGTAAGTCATAAGTAATGAAATACAGTACTCGTTGAACGACAGATTAAATATCAAATCTATTTAACAATATTGTCATTTTTTTTTTCTCATTGCTGAAAAATAAAATTATATCATACGTTTTTAATTTAATATCAAAATTTTTACCATCTTATAACATATTAGTAAAAATCAGTGGTCATAATTTCAAATTTTCAACCAATAATGTATAAATGTATTTTTTTTAGAGGAAAACCAAAAAGTATTTTAGTGTGTATATTTGTATTTTGTCGTAAGGTAGATTATGCCAAATTTGACAATATTGCAATTTCTATAAATATATCAATTTATAGTTTTATACTACACTTCATTTTCAAGAGATAAATTTCATTTGCATTATACTAAGTACAATATTTTTTTATTTTTTTATAAACACTCTATATGTTAATTAAAAACAAAAATTAAAATACGAGTACTAATATGCGAAGTACTTCGTATATGTATAGGATTAATAGGAAATAATATATACTATACTTCGTAGAATCGTAGTACATTTTTTTTTTTACAAGATATACTTCATATAAATCAATCATGAAAGAGTTGGGCCCTGTTCTCATCAAATTATTTTCAGTTTAGATCAGTTCTAATAAGTTCAGTTCCGTTCAGCTCCTGATTTCCTTCTATTATAAAATATTCATTTCATTTCAGTTCAGTTCAGCTCTAATAAGTTCGGTTCAATTCAGCTCATTTCAATCAATGAGAACAGGCCCTTGTAGTTCAATCAACTCAGTTTGAATGTAATTCGAGTTCCATTTAATGAAAGCAACCTAAGATTTTCAGCTTATTATTGAACTTATTTAATGTTATTCCTAACTTGTCATAACACGACCTCTATCATCTTTAAAAGTTGGCATTTACTCCCTCTGTATTTAAATATTTGTTTCACTTTTCATTTTCGATCGTTTTTAAATACTTGCTTCACTTTCTTATTTAGAAAGATTTTATAATATTTAAGGCCTGTTCACTTCAGCTTAATTTTAGTTCAGTTCAATTCAGATCCAATCAGTTCAGTTCAATTCAATTCAGCTTCTAATTTCCTTCTCTCATAAAATATTCAGTTTAATTTATGTGAACAGACCCTTAATTCATTTCTCTAAACTAGTAGGCCCAACATAAATCATGCGGAGTATTTTATTAATTTCATATTCTCTCTTCCAATTCTCTCAATTATTTTTACTTTTTACAATTTTTTATTTTTCCATTTACCCAATTAGCTCTATATTTTATTATTTTCTTTAATTTCTCCTAAAACTTCGCGAATGCAGAGAATCAAGTATTTAAAAACGTAGGGAATAGCTTCTCGGATCAAACTCCAAATTTTCAGTATTACCCATACTTTTGTGCCTATACTATACACTGTTTACGTACTTACTTTAATATGTTGTGTGATTTTTATCGGGTCAAAAAAAAAAAAAAATGCAAGTACTGTAACTTTTAAACGCCAAGGTATGTCATTGTTACGAATTTTAATCAAATTATATATCCAGATAAGACCAAGTTATAACTTAGCTTTCATAATTCATGCTGTACCATTTATTTATTTTGACTTAAAAGTTTTGTACATAAACACATTTATGAAGGGAGAAAAATTCAATTTCTATTAATGATACAAAGCTAGACAGTTGAAGGATTTAAAGCTCGTTGCTTTTTACCTGTCATTGGCAGTGTTTACTGTTTACACCTGCCTTACGCAATAGTCTATCAATCGTTTTATTATGTACTTATATATTGTACTAGTAGCACAGAGACTATGTTTTAAGACCATTTACATTAATTAAGGGATGGTACTCAATAACTTTAACACCATTACTTTTATATTGTACTGCATTGCGGAGATTAAAGTAAGGAGAAAGTCTTACCAAGAATATAATAAACCTCGCAAGACTCCTTAAGAGTGGTGGAAAGGATGGGTAAGAAAATTTCCACCGCATCTTATAGAGCCCCTAATGAATGAAATATAATTCTATAATCTCATGAGTCATGACTGTGAGATAAGAGTATGGAGTATTACCCTTTTCAAAGTTAGAAACGTTTGTACTCATAATTTATAACTTTATCATGTATTCATGTGTCTAGTTTACCAATGTACTCGTAGTCAAGTATGATTTGTACGAATAATTTATACAGAGTTTTACCCTTTTTAATTTTCAACACATTAACTCTATTTACAACGGTGTTTTTAACTACAATTTTATATAAAATATTTAGCTAATTTAAAAATAAACGACTTTCTAAACCAATGTTATATAAATTGAATAACAAAATTATTACTCGTATTATTTATTTAGGAACCGTGATAGCTATAAGTAAGGCAAAGAAATTATATCATCACATTAAATATATTTAAATGTGTAGTTTACCTATATGTTGAGGTAAATTTCATTGGTTATTGTTGGTTCCATTATATTGCTTTGATGATTTTCATAAAAACCATGTGACTTTAATTTCCAATATATATTCCGTCAAAAAAAAATTTCCTCTATATATCATCATTCTCTTTCCATGATCACCATCTTTTTTTGTACGAAATTCACATGAAAGTACGAGAATATGCTTTACACCAACTCTTATGTTGTGTCAAGATAAAAAGAGATTAAAGGTTGGTATAAGACATTATTAGTATGTGGCTCAATCACACTTTTTTTTTTCCTTTTTTGGTTCATATAGCATATACATTGCTACATTAAAAATCTATGATTAGTAGATACTCAATATTATGACTAAAGAGTAAAGATGATACGGAGTATATTCGGATTATAATTCAATAAATTTTAATTTGTAAAATTAGTGAGATTAAAGTCCAATCTCAAAAGTTGTCAACACAAAACTAGTACAAAAGTTTTTAACATGGATTTGAGACATTTTCATCTGTAATTCGAAATTTTTAGCGTTGAATAATAATTTATAGCTTGGTTTCAATGTTGTCAACATACTACATCGGTTTCACAATAGATATAACATTTTGAATTTTTAGATTATTTATTTAATTTACTAACTTTGAATACACTTTTAATTAAATGGAAAAAAGTCAATCATTATAGTGTATCTATTGTGAAACGGAGGTACTCCCTAGTAAATTATAGGAAGAAGTTATGAAGTTAAGTCACATTATTGTTATAATTTGTGTATTAAGTGACATTTAACCTTGGTAATGATATGAAAATGACATTTAAACTGTTTCTAGCTAGTAGTTAGTTGTACACAATATTTCTCCCTTTCTTTTAATTAGTTGTCTAGAGTGTTACTAAATTTGTCAATTCTTTGATGTGAATGTATGATGTAATTATCCTCTTAGTAATGGCATAACAACTATTTTTTTCTGTAGATGACGGCGTTTAAATGTGGTGGGTTTGCAATGGGTCTCCAAACCAACCATGCAATATTTGATGGTACAAGCATCAAATACTTGTTACAAAATTTAGCAGCCTTAGCAGATGACAAGCCTTTACCAATTGTACCATGCAATGAACGTGAGTTGCTCGCGGCTCGTGATCCGCCACGTGTCACATTCCCACATCCCGAGCTCCTTAAGCTTAAGATCCCAATTGGCCAAGAGGGTGAAGGTGAGCAAAACCCTACTATCTTCGATACCACCCCTCAAGACTTAAACTTTAAGATATTTAGCCTTTCGGAAAAAGACATATTTGACCTTAAGGCCAAGGTGAAGGCAGGGCCCACCAATGGAAAGGGTAAAATAACGGGATTCAACGTGATTTCAGCTCTAGTTTGGAGATGCAAGGCCTTATCTAATAGTGAAAATGATGAAAACAACTTATCAGAAAGGTCATCAACCATGCTATTTGCAGTTGATATTAGGGCAAAGCTAAACCCTCCTTTACCAACCTCATTCGCCGGTAATGCAGTATTAACCGCGTATGCAATGGCTGATTGCAAGAAATTAGAGGAAGCTCCACTCTCGGAGCTAGTGGATTTGGTGACAGAAGGAGCAACAAGGATGAACGATGAGTATGCGCGATCAGCCATAGATTGGGGTGAGTTATACAAAGGGTTTCCTAATGGAGAGTTCTTGATGTCTTCATGGTGGAGACTAGGGTTTAATCAAGTGGAGTATCCTTGGGGAAAACCAAAGTATTGTTGCCCTTTGGTGTATCATAGGAAGGACATCATACTGTTGTTTCCTGATATTAATGAATCCAATGCTGGGGTCAATGTTTTGGTTGCTCTTCCACACAAAGAGATGGCCAAATTTCAATCTCTTTTCTACAAGTTCCTATCTTCTTAGTTTGTTACTTGTATTAATATAAAATACTACCAAGTATGTATTTGCGTGTAAGTTTGGTATGAATAGATGTCCTACCGAGCATGTACTGTAATGGTGTATGATACGTTTAGTTTTTAAGGTTTTCATGACTATTAGGATTTGCTAAAATGTTAAATTTAGTGTGATTGTATCCATGTACTAATTATTATGTATTTCATGATGATATTAGAGTGTTTTCCTTTATTAGTAATTATATTATATGTAGATTAAATCTTGATGTTTATTATTATTTTTTTTTTCATACACTTGAAAAATTGAACTAAATAATATGGGTACAACATTCTGTAAAAGCATGCTGCACTGTCCAAATCTAATGGGCTTTTGGGTCCGGTTTTAAAAGGTGGGCTCAGACTAATTGTAAAATGTAAATGGGCTGCACCTTGATCCAACTCCGAAATATATGTAGCACAATTTTAAGTGTTATTAACAATAAAGCAAGTAATTCATTCACAACAGTGAGAAGACCAAAGAAAACATTACATTATTTAGGCACCCCTGAAATTTTACAATACCTAAAAAAAAAAAAAAAATAAAAAAAAAAAAAAAAAAAGAAAAACAACAATGACAAGGGAGAGGGAGAGGGGCACAACTCTAGGCGAAAAAGAAAAAACTAGTACACATTAACTAATTTGTAACAGATTACTTTTTAAAATAAATACCTTATAAACTTATGTAAATACCTATCTTTATAAAGACATTTCTTTTAGAGAAATACGGGAATAATAACTAATTTTAATATTTAACTTACCGCCGTATGATGATCAAGGGTTTAATTATTAGTTATTAGTATTACTTTATTATTCTAACAAAAATGTCTTAAAAGAAGGTTGTTTGTATAAGGTACTTGTATTTTAGAAAGGTGCTGCAATTGTTGAGAGATTCTCCTCATTATTATCAATATTATTAGGCAGAATGTTAAGAAGTGCAGTCGATCATGTCCAGTGATCACTTCACTATAGAGGGAGTGTAGATAAATTACAACCTTCTTCCACCAGAGCCTCCCTCCCTCTGGCAATTGAAATAGACGGAGGCAACGGGCAAGCCGAGGTTGTAGACTTCAGCAAAGTCTCTAGTGTTGAAGTTTTGGCGCCACCCAGGAGGATACACAGTTTGCCTTCCGAGTTGTCGAAACAACACAAAGATGAATCGATGTATTCCCACTGCTGGTCTGGGGTTCTCATAGCAAACCATCTCTTGGCCTAAACAAAAAATAATGTCATATTCAGAGAGTAGAAATCGTGAGAAAACTTTAAGACCAACATCAATGTTACCTTTTATATAAACAAAGTAAAGAATGCTAATCTGTTAAACTAAATTATTTTTACTTATATGTACATAATTAGGAAAATAAGATGAAAATATGACAACAAGAGCACTGAATTGGTAAAGGCTAAAAATTTGAATTGTTCTGAAGTAACTTTTTACAATATGAATCAATGCTCTATTCTCTCATCTACAAATATTATTCTTAAAATTGTACTTATTGCTATGAAATGAGGGATGATGATTGACATGATCATAGTACCAAGATCAACTTTAATCTTATTTTCTGACCTTTAATAAATATTCTAGATTCAAATATTCTAATCATATATTTTGTCACTTTGGAAAGCAGAATTCTCTTTGACATGATCATAGTACCAACAAAACTTTCTTACACAAACCAGAATTGAGTTCATTAAGAGACAGAGTACAAATTATTAGGTCACACGTAGCTTTGCAATCTTCACTCTTTCTTCACAGATCTACCTTTCACCAATATACACTACAATTCAAGCTAAGCTTAAAAAGAACCTCATGATCAAATAGCAACTCCCTTAAGATTACTAAGGCAGTCGAAAACGAACCTTAAGGAGGAGCAAACAAAAGCAAATGCTATTCGTGGTGAGCATTTAAGTACACAAAAGGTGAAAAGGAGAATGGGAAATTTAAAAATAAAGCAGCAAAGGATGCTTAATGAATTTCAGATGTTTGGCTCAACAAAGAAAGAAATTACTCTTTTTTCATTTGTGTGGTCTTTTCTTACAAGGAATAAACCTCCAAGGCCTCAACTTCCTCCCATGTAATAAGCTCCCACACCCACCTAAATTAACTACCTTTTACTGTTTTTTTCCCCTCCACCATCCTCTCGCACCTTTTATCCCACATGATCAGCACACCATGCCAGATATCACATAATACATCGATGAATTTTGTGGCATCTACGGCTGTACTACTCAAATTCGATTACTAACATAGTAACATGTAATGTACTAAGAGTCAAACTCGACTATTTTGTCAAAAAATTAATAAGAGTCACATTTCCTCATTGTATCAAGTACTTGAGGTAAATCTGTTCAAAAAATAAAAAGCACTTAAGGTAAATCGAAGAGTCTAAGCTAGTAAAAACAACAGTACTCTCCGGGGAGTCAATGAGCAATCAACACAGCACCACAAAAAAGTAAAACACATGTTCATGCAGTATGTAGAGGCCTTAATACTAAACAGAACTTCCTAGCTATAGTGCCTAAAAACTACATCAAACAAATATTCAAATAGGAACATCCGATGCTTGGATTTTGATTAATGATAAGGAAAACTCACCAAAGGATGCACCTGTGGACCCAGGAATATCAGTCACCAACCTTTTTTACCAAAAAAAAAAAAAAAAAAAAAAAAAAAAATCCAGTTAGGCAATAAACAAGATTGGTGTATAGAGTATGTGCAGCTAAAGCAGAATTTTTAATAAAAAAAGGGGTTGAAAAAATAACTATGGCTGTAAAAAAAAATACAGTACATAATAATAAAATAAAAACTTAAAAATAAAAACTAAAAGCCATTCATTTAATTGATTTCAGAATCATTTGTAGGAAAAGCGAAAAATAAGTGCCAGGAAAGGAGAGGTGGGTACGTACATGATATGTACTTGATGACGTCATCTTGTGATATAAGGCTACTACAGTCTTTCAATATACCTTACATTTTAAATTTTCACTTCTTTTATGAATGCCTTTGTTAAATATAATTCCTAGTACCCGTCAAAAATATATATATATATATATATATATATATATAATTCCTAGTATGCTAGAGCCAAGCAAATAATCTCAAGGTTCCTAATCTTCCAATGTCCTAAGAATAATCGATCAATCAAGTGAGAATAGTTAAGAGGATAATAACTTTTGTCGTTATTAATTCATTACCAAACAACTAAATCATAGATAGTTTCATATTCATTTATGTTTGCGAGTTATAACACTCAAACTCCATATTTGATAAACTCCAATCATATATGATACTCTCTCACGTCCATGGTCCATATCCTTTAAGAAAAATGATAGATTTTGAAATGAAATCAAGGTTTGTAAGAGAAACAATTATAATGATATACTAGGAATGCTTTGTATCAGAAAATCCGAGCATGGAGAGGCAAACACCTTCCCCACCCTCCCCGCATTTCTTCTCTTCCTACCCCACCAGACAAGTAATTAATATAGAAAACTGCAGTATTTTACGTTTCCAAATCAACAAAAGTACTCGTACTAGGAGAAGAGGGTTGAGAAAAAGAACGGTAAATTTTACAATGCAAAAGTGAAAAAAAAAAAAAAAAAAAAAAGGGGTTAAACATGAAAGGAGTGTACTCACCAGTGCAAGTACTCCCTCAGGTTTGGATTACTTGGGCTAGGAGCATCGGGGTCCACCATAACCTACAGAAATTAACGCATTTAGAAAAGAAACCACTATCAAATTTTCCTTCATACGAATGAGAAGATTCATTAAATAAAAAAAATTCATGTAATTAAAAACATGACAATTGTTTGGAAATGATGAAGGAAAGGGCTGAAAGAAAGAAGACGATGTAATATTAACTTTATTTACAATGGATTTTTATTCTTTGTATTTTCATTATTAGGTCAGCTAAGGGACTTACCAAGGTGTAAAAAGTCCTAAGGTCATCACCTCCAATCTCAACTCTTGGTTGATTAACAACCTGAGAGGGCCTGAATTCACATCCATTATTAACATCTCTATTGTTATAGCTTACCCTGAGATCAACAGTCCTATTGAAGGGATCCAAGACGTCGCCGATAACTCGGCCGACTATTAGAGGATCTCTTGGTGGTGCTCTAGGCATGATAGGGAATGGATTTCGATCTCTCTGTTTCTACAACTTACGCTATGTGTGTATATATATATATATATATCCAGCTGACTCCTACTATAAGAAAAAGGCCAAGAAGTGTTGGGTTGCTAAGAACTTGCAAAGATGAAGTTATGCCAGTGAGTACTTATATACTGAGTCCTCAACGCAGGTTCCCATCATCTATCATCGCATCTCATGTTGCATCAGTAGCAACTATATCTTCATTATATGTTTTAAGCATAATTTCTTTATTTCCAGTTATTTGCCTACCAAAAAAATTAAAAATATTTTTAGGATCAAAACAATAAGGGGCCCACTCTACTTTCATTACTGTAATACAAATGTGGGGGCAGATTCTTCTCAGAAGAATTAAGCACCCATTGGTTCAAAACTTTGGGAAATTTAATGAGGTTGCAAATAAAGGGTAAGCTTTATTACTTCAGAGTATTTTTAATTGGGAAATTAAAGTAGTTAAATCTTTTACAAGAGAAACAATAAGCTTCTTTTTAATTTTGCCTTTTTTTTAGCGGGGCAGGGGTAGTGGGAGGGGGTGGGGCTGGGCGTGTGTGGGGTGGGGGGGGACTCGATAAAGAATAACATTCCTGCATAATATACGGCTATTGATACATGCAAACAGATGCAACATAGGCATGCAGTCAGGAAACGATAATCAACTTATACTAGCCTATTAGGTAGTGATATACTGATATCAATTAATGAATGAGTATGTTATCAAATACTAATGGGCTGGAATGGTTTGGGACTTTGGGTCGTGTTTAGGTGACGAGTTATTCAATTCGAATTTTGTTACGATAAAATGAAATTGAGTATTGTGAGTTTGTCTGTAAACCACACATGCATATTGATACTCTTATCATGAATTTTAAGGAAATACTTGGGCTATATGATATCTTATACTTCATACATTGAATGTTAAAAGTCCATCCAATTTACACTTTGGACCTTGGTTAGCGTTTGATACCTTCACTAGAAAACTATAAGATTCACATGAAATTCCTAACAAGGTGCACTAAGACCTTATTATCTACTACGTAAAATAATCTTTTGCATACTACTAAAATAATCTATTACATACTATGTAAAATGTGCCCTTAGATTATTTTACAATCTAAGGGCACATTGTATTACTAAAAAAAATCCCATCAAAATTACTTTTTGAAAAAAAAAAATCATTGTTATATAAAAATAAAGATTGCATTTATATTATAACTTTTATTTTATATAAAATTTATAATGACTTGCATATTATAACTACAACATATTTAAATATTTTATCTCACATGTTTTTATTATTTTAATATATTTTATGCATTTTAATACCTGATAAATCAATTCCTTATTTTGTACATAATTATATTGTTATTTTAATTATTCAACATAAGTATGCTTTATGAAGCACACCTTCTAAACATAATTGACCTATTTTGACAATCAAGTGTTAGCTATTGATTGTCAAATGTCAAGCATGATTAGTGATTTACTTAGCCCATTTGATTAGTTGTATTAGTTTTAAAGTGTGGTTCGAAAATTAAATTTTCGTCGGTTCTTTTTTATGTTATCCTAAATGGGAAAGTAAAAGGTGACATAAACTAGTTGCTCAAGCTACTAATCGATTGAACATTCATTCATCAAAATCATTTTCTCTAAAGTAAATCATAATATTTGGAATTTCAGAGAGAGTTTTTCAGGACTTGGGTGAGGATATGAAAGAAAGAAATTGAGTGGGATAAGAATTTGTAAAATTCATCTACCTAAAAGAAATTTGTAAGCATTCTAAGTAACTTTTTAAAAAGTCAAAATCATTATCCTGGTTCTCAAATCATTGCTCAATAATAAAATTATCCTATTCACCATCATGTAAACGGGATTCAAATAACAATGAACCAATACCTTTCTCATGGACTAGAGATGATGCAATAAACAGCAATTAACGTTGCGTTTTTTAATTTCTTTCAAACTTTCAAAATGCTGTAGAAATAAACTTAATTCATCAGAACTCAGAAGTTAAAAATGTACCCTACCGGCTAGCTATCTTTCCCTGCTTACCCTCTCCTCAAATACCCTCACCTCCACCACCATGACTAAACCATCACCATTTTCCCTCCCCACCTAATCACCGCCACCACGCCCTCTACTTTCTCTCTCCTCAGTTTAGCCTTCACCACCACAGCCATCCAATGAGGGCTAGGGGTGGAAATGGTGATTGTGACACTGAGATAAGCATTGATGAGAAAGAGAGGTAAAGGGGAGGAAATTAGTTTATAACAGAATAGTTTAACACTATATGTATAATCATTTTCAAACAGCCATCCAAAATTTATTACTCCCTCTGTTTTTTTTTTAAAATGCATCACTTGAGTTTTTACACTTGTCGAGACACAACTTTGACCATTAATATCTTTAATTAGATATTAGCAAAATTTATATCAAAATTATATTATGATAGTAGACATTGTAACAAATCCAACAATATATTACATGACCATGTTTATAAATTATATAGTAGTGAAAAAATTAAGTCAATTGTAACATATGAATAGTGTAAATTCTCAAATGATACATTTAAAAAAAAACGGAGGGAGTAGATAATTATGGGTTAATCCAAACTTGAGATTATTCTTGTCCAATTTTCAAAAGGGAAAAAAATTAGTTCAGAATTAGCCTGCTAGTTATCAAAAAAATATCTAGAATATATTGGCTCTCAAACTAAAATCTCCCTCCGTCATTGTCGTTGTATATGTTAGCAGTGAGATCAAATTACATCACCAAACAAGAAAATAAAAAATCTTCTAAAATGTCAAAACTTCAAGCACAAGTGTCTATGGAGCACATTTCGAAAGTTCCCAACTGGGGCCAATCTCATGTCAGATAAGAGATCTAAGCATAATTTTCATCAATAAAATCACCAAAGAGACAAACTTCATGCAAATATCTCATAACCAGTCAAAAGAGAAAAGGATTAACCCCTTAAAATTTTATTCGTTTTGAAAGGTTTGGAATCTTGAGTCTCGGTCAATAAACGCTAAGCAACACGAGGTTTAAACTTAAACTAGGCCAAGAATACACAAGCACAAGCTTACGTAAAACTTTATAAATTTCAAATCAATCAATCATACTTTTCGTTAAACACCATCACGTATTTATAAGCTAAATAATTAGCCTAAAAATTGTATAAAACAAATTCTAATCTAACTAGGAAACTAACACTAACTTGAAAGATAATATTTTGCAAATATGATACTTTTAAGGTTATCTTCTACTAACCGAATTAAACTAACAAAAATATCCTAATAAATTCGGTCACCTAATAATAAAATAAAAAATAACAATAAAAATAATTATAATAACAATATTGATGCCTTGGAACCGCATCAAAGACTGTGTTATTGTGTCCAATTTACCTACATTAAAAAATGGAGGGAGAGAGGGTTAAAGATACAAGAATAATAACTCAAGCCAATTTTTACACGTAAAGTCAACGAGGAAAAAAAAATACACAGATTTGTACGTAGTAAAAACATTTTTACCTAAAAAAACCTAAGCTATTTCTGCCCAACATTCAGCTTTATAAAAGGGTAGTATAGTCATTGATATCATATTACAGTTTTAGTTGTTGACATGCTAATTTTAAAAATTGTTGGCTTATTTGGATAAAAAAAAAAAAAAAAAAATCCAAAACGCCCTAGATCACCATCATTTGTGTTGAAATCTATTATAATAATACAAAGTATAATAGAGTTGATCATGGACGAGCTAAGCCAAGTCGTTGCAAGAATAGGCCCATAAAATAAAGTCTGACGTGGATATAATAAGACGAAAACGGTAAAATATATTCACAGTGCCGTATCCCAGATAATGGTCTGGCCAATATGGTGTTTTTGCTATACTGAGTCTTCTTCCTTCCATATATTCAGTAATATTGTTCCTTAGTTTTTCTAAATTCTTTGATAATCAGCATTTACTACGAGTACCATAATATTGAAGAATACCTACAAGCTACAACTCTCAAGACTAGAATTAATGTGAGCCAAGTTCACTTAAGAACTTCTCTCTTTACTATGATTATAAATATGTTGCAAAATTCCAAAATATTTTTACTCTTACAATGAAAAGAGAGTGAAAGAAAGCATCTATACTTACTGAAAATTTATGAAAAATTACTAGTATAATTTTGGCAAAACTATCGGTTTTCTTCCTTTGAGATTATAAAACTACTACACTCCGTGCATCTTCTTTATTCCGGAATTAGAGGACCGGTAAAACATACCATGTAGAGATTCTTCATTCAAAAATTAAAAAAAGTGAGCAGAATAAGAAGTGAATATAATAAATTCAGGTAATTTTATAAATGAATTTTCATCCAGATTTTTACGTACAAAATTTGAAGTTTCTATAGAATAAAATCACAGAACTTGTCTTTAGTTGGATTCAATTGAAGAACATATGACAAGTGGAAATTTTTTAGCCAAGAATTCAAAAGGTAGAATGAATGCTAGAGGGTGTTGAAGGTTTGAAGCTTATATTTTTTCTAATAAGGCAAAATTTCAAAATACTTGAATAAATTATAAAAAACATAAAAATAAAAATTTAAAAAAAAAAAATTGAAGGAAAATAAAAAATAAAAACATAAAAACATAAAATTTTGACCACCAATTATTAATAGAATATAAGTATTGCTAATGCATATTTATATGGTTCATAATATTAGCATCAAACAGCATTCGTTCTTATAATTTAAAGCAAACATACAGAGTATTTAAATCATTACTCTAGTGCAGTAAAATATTTATTAAATTATACAAAAGACACAAAATTCAATTAGTGAAAAGTTGTTGACAAAATGAAAGATTCTTTTCTTTTATGAGACATATCTTAATATTTTAAATAGTACTAGCATAGTATAAAATAATTTAATACAAAGTATAAGATAAAACACAAAAGTTCAATAAAGAAAAAATAATACTTGTAATAGTGATCTCAAACTCTTAAAAAGAATTTAGGTAACCCTTTAGCCACTCAATTGGAGGACAATGCTCTAAACAAATAAAGAACATCTAAAGTCTATGCACTACCTCTATTTTCTTAAATTCTGCTCAATTTATTTGGTTTTTTTTTTTTTTTTTGGTGTTTAGAGAGCCACAAGGGTGGAGGTGAAAATCGATCCCAAAATCTTAATCCTAAAATCGGGAGAAAAACTCTAATCACTTGTACTATCCCTCACTCTCTCTACTCAATTTATTTTAAACTTGTTTTTTATACTCATTTTTACATTAAGACTTGTGGTGATAACTATAAGTTCTTTTTTTCCATGTCTTACTCTCCAATACCCCCAATGGCCCAATAACATGAGACCTAATATAGTAATATCACATTATCAGAATATTTAATAAATTCATTATTGATAAAGAGCAAGGGTTAAACTAATAAAAAAGTTTAAATAGTAAGAACATATAGACAGGAAGAGGAAATATATAAATTAAAAAGATAAAAATTCACAATTAGCAAAAGATAAACAAAAAAGATACACCTTAATCAGTAAATCACATTTGTGACTAAATAATCCAGATTAATGGGTTAACAATCACACCATTGCGTTTTCAAGCCATATTGATAGCCCAATAAATCTAGACCTTGTGTTCACCATTTAACAAGAGAATGACGCGTGGATCAATTTTGAGCCAAGAAGAGAATTGAAGGCTCAAAAACAATGAAACATTTGAGGCGACAATTTTACGTCCTTCACTTTTTTGGGGTGATATTTTAGTATTTGTGGCTCAAAAAAACCTTGTTGTGTGGAGAGCAAAAGAAAATTCGAGGCTAAAAAACAATTCGTATAAGAAAAAGAAAAAGGGGTTTAACAACTTTAAGGATTGTTGTTATCACTTGTTTGTAGACCTGCAATCCTGATCCGACCCGAATGACCCGATCTGTAATACGAAAGTTGGCTCGAAACCATTAACCCGAAAATGACCCGAATTAAACCGACCCGACTCAAACCCAACCCGAAATGGAGTTGACCCGATGACCCAAAGTACCCGACCCGAAACCCGAAATTAACCCGACTTGAAATGACCCGAAACCCGAAGTGACCCGACCCGATTTTAACCCAGATTAATTGATCGGAATCGACCCGACCCGAATTGACCCGAATCCTAAAGTGAATAGGGTAAAATAGTGAATTACTTAGTTTAGGGCTTCTATCTTTCCCAAGTAATAGATATTCACGATTTTTTTATATTTTTTTAACTTTACTTTATTTTTCCAATTATTTTTTTAGGTGAATTTATTTTGGTGACCTGACACAAACTTGACCAGAATAGACCCGACTCGAAATTGACCCGACCCGAAATTGACCCAAAAATTAATCCTAAAAATTGACCCGACCCGAATAGACACAACCCAAAGTGCTGACCCGAATTTGACCTGAAACCCGAATCGACCCGACAGAATATTTGCTGACCCGACCTTGACCCGACCTGAATGATCCGATTGCCAAGTCTACTTGTTTGTCATATGGCATAAAAAAGGAAAGCATTGCTCATGAACGTATCTAAAATCTTCCTGCCTCATCCTTTCTTTTGCCAACAAGATTCCATAAGTAAGTACAAATTCTTAAATGGACCTGGTTCACACTAATTTATTGTGGACCACTAACATTAGAGAAACTATGGCTGTTTTATTAATAAAAAATAAAGTCACTATAATAAAATGAAGGTCACTATGTTGAAAAAAAAAGTCATTTTGGTAATATAAGGCTATAGAAAGTTAATTTTTTTAATGAAATATTTTATAAGGTCAATATAAATAATAAGTCACTATGTTAAAATTAGGGTCGTAACGCCGTACTTCAAATAAAGGTCACTATGTTAAAAATAAGGGTCATTATGTTCAATATAATGCCAGTTGCGTGTGTATAAACCTCGGGTCCACAATAATATTATTGTGGACCAGGTCCACGCAAGTATTTCTGATAAGTAAGTCCTATTTATCACTTTTTAAGATTCAATCCCTCCACTTTGACACCTTTTTAATCTGACTATGTTTAACCCTTTAAACTTTATTGAGATCGAAAGAAAAATCTTTTTCCACGAAAACTAATTAGTTTTCTCGTTATTCTTTATTTTTTGGTTTGTAAAGGGTGAAAATCATTTTATTACAAAACAATTGAAAACTACCTTAAATAAAATCAAGGTCATTTTTTTTTTCCTCCATATCCGGTTTCATCCTTCGGAACCATATCACAAAAAATTCCAAGTCAAAATCAAGCAAGAGAGGTAAGCTCAGCTTGAATATAGAATGCTCAAGATAATCTTGGCTTGAGCTAAAATTATGTTATTCAGACTTAGATACCCATATCCAACACGGGTACGTGTTTAAGTGTCCGACTCGGCTATTTTGTGAAAAATAATCTATAATTTTGAACTACCATGAAGTGTTCAAGTGCCATATCTATATTCTAGTGTCAAAGGTCCGACACGAATACTTGAGTATAATGAAGAATCCAAATAACATTGTTAAAAATGAGTCTATTTAACTAATTGAGCCCTCCACAATAGTTAGTTTAGGCTTTAATCAAGCTCAAAGTCTCGGTAATTAGTTAGGCTCTAATTGAGCCCTCCACATACCTCTTTTTCTTATCTAGTTTTTCTACAAATGAGTCTTTTTAACTAATAAGGTTTTGGCCTAGTGTCAAAAATTAAAAGCATGTGCACAATAGTTCAAAAGTTCATAATACCCCCACCACAACACACCATCCATTTGTAATTTGTATTTAACTAGGGAGTCATACTCATTTAAAAAAATAAATAAATAAATAAAAAGATAAAGTTTAGTCCAAAATATGTTTTAAATCAATCACAATCTAAGAACCACAAACAGGTAGAGCCTCAAAACACCATATATTTTATGCCTAGTTCACTTGCCATTGGTAATACTATGCTTGATGCAATGGCACTGCATACAACTGGCCCATAAAGATGCTATACTTTCAGATAAATCAACGCTTTCATCTTTAAGAATGGGAGAAGAAACCACAGTCCTACATTCTCTTAAAGTGGCATGATTAAGGCCCTGGTCTTATTCCTGTAACTGAACTCACATGAGGAAGCTTCTCTAGGACAGACAGGCAACTTCAAAAGTAAAAAAACAAATGAATAAATGGAAAACAAAGAATAAAAAGCTTTATAAGTAAAAGATAATATGGTGTGTGGCTACTTTTGATGAAATGAGGAACTCACTCGCTCTCTTTCATGTTTTGACAAAAAAATATTCATGCTAGAATGATATAACAGTCGGAATGTCTGTGGATAGTACTCAGTGATGCGAAATAGGTTTCACATAGATCAAATTCATTTCACAATAAACGACGCTTCCACTATCAGAAACAGTCAGATCACTTGGGTTGTGATGCTTGGACAGACAAAGGCAGAATGCAACAGTAAGTTGACGAGCCAGGCGAAATATCAGGCCTGACTTTTTTGAAGAATAAATGTCACACCAGTACAACCAATCTAAAATAAAGTGAGGAAGATTTGATAGCTTTACCATGTGAAAAATAAACAGATTAAGTGCAGAACGGGACATTGGAAAATGATGGGTTGCTTGTTCAACAGATGCATGATGCTTTCACAGACCGACTTCTGCAAGAAAGGAGCCTTGATAATTCAGATATAATATTCTTACAAGTTAAATATAAAAATACCTCAACAATTTACAGCAGTAATCTCTAATTGTTCTCCTACAAATTTCTTCTTTCACTCCAAATTTCAATCTGTAACAGCACAGTTACTATATAAGTGCTCTTACATTCCAAGCAAGATGTGCAAGAAGATTTTTGAAACTTGGGAATGTTAATGGCAATTCCAGTAAGGTAAATCCATTCAGACTAATGTACATCAAATCGAGTCACTAACTATGCAAAGTTTATTAAAGATTTGCCATCTCTTCAACAAACTAAGGATGTCTAAACAAATCCCAATTACAGGATCTATAGGCTTATCTGTTGGAGGTAAAATCCTCTGTACAAACAAGAACCTACCGTCAAATCATCAAATATTTCAGAACAGCTATGTTATGTTTACTCAGGGATATCAAATCAGACGTGAACGAGTGTCAATCTCAGTGATTTAATGAAAAGGTTTGAGATTTTGATCCAGATGAAGTGTCAAAAAAATCCATACTCATGTCATTGTGTCGGGGATACAGCATGGGTGCTTAAGGTAATTAAGGAATTCCAGCAATGTAGCAGAAGAGTATTAAAAGCAGAAACCCATGTTAAGCATACTACACAAACTTCCAAATAGGATACTGCTTATTATTAGAACAAATCTGAAAGAAAATCTTTGCCAGAAAGGAAAAGCACAAATGTACACATCCAGAAGAAAACTAAATAATGTGAGCATCTCATTCATAGCAATGGAAATATCAAACCCCCCTCAGGAATATAGCTCAGCTAAATTACAACCTCTAGCTGCAATCTGCTCCTCATATTTCCAAAATACATGCACCATATAGAATTAATTTAATCAAGTACAGCCGCTAGTAAAACTTGAGGCAACAAAGTTGCAAACATATGAAGAATAATGTCCTTGTAGCCCCTTTTTCCTCTCCTCTTTCTTCATCTAGAATCTCATTCCATTGGCCATATGCCCACAGTTTGCTCATTAGGTGTCCATATTGTCATTCTTAAATACGTCAATCTTAGATAAGCAAATACTTTCTCTATATGCTACTTACTAAACAGCCACATATACAAGACTAGATAATAGGCATTTGATTCGGTTACGACTACATCAAAAGTTGCAAGTATATAATTTGCAGAGATAAGCCGTACACCAGCTTAAAGTATTACATATTCTACTTAAAGTTGCAAGCCCAGAGTACGTTGATCTTAGATAAGCAAAAACTGATATTTTGCTCATGCTGCACACTAAACAATCAAGTATACAGTATCAGGCCAGGCAACAAGCACTCGGCTCAGGTCTAGCTATAATGCCTTAGGTAAATGGAAAGAGATTCCCTAAAATGGCTCATCAATCCTGTCTATAATTCTATATATCTTCTAAATGATTTAGTTAGACTCTTCGATACATAAAGGGGGAAAAAGTAGTCTGAATAACTAAGAAGAAATAAAAAAGACAGTTACAATGACTAAACCAGGATATAAAAGAAGACTGATGACATTTTAAAAACCCCTAGTCTTCGAAAGCTTGTTGGTTGAGAGACTTTGGCATGGAAGACATTTTTAAAAAAAAAAAACAATGCATGGAAGCTAGTTTGTTTCAATGAATACAAGGGAATTGAAAGGAAGGAAATTGACATGAATGTACAAAGGTCTCCTTAATAAATGTCTCCTCAGGCCTTAAACTTTACAGCCAAATTTTATTAAACCGGATAAAAAAAGAAGAAAAACTAATAATGCTCGATCTTCAAATTTATTTGCAGTTCTTTGTAAGGAGTTGACAGACAAAGGAATGAAGGATAGCTATAATTCTTACTACATTGAACAATAAGACAGAAATGCTACTTCCTACCTATTCTTGCTTTACAACTCCATTCCTTCCTTTTGCCTTGTCCTTCACCTCCTTTGTAAGTATTGTAACCATTATATAAAATTAAGCAAGGCCATATACTCGTATAGTTTCACTGTGACAAAATTTCAGCACTAGGAAACTGCTAGGAATTAGCTCAGGTCAGAAAGATTAGGGAGAGTTTAAGAAGATGATTAAGCAGAATTTAAGCTAAATAACGGATATTTGTATTGAAGATCAATGTAATCTAACAATACAATTACTCTTCATTCGAGAGGAAGAGTAGCTCTCCCAAAACTAAGCCAAGCTTAACAATAATTTTCTGGATGATCATTAACCCTCCTAATGAGTCCTATTTATAGAAAAAGTCTCATAACTAACTCTAACTTATTCCCCAAGACACTACTAATAGGCTATGACTAATGTGCCCCTCCGTCAAATATTGATTCCTTGCATTACCCGCCGCCCAAACATTCACCTTGTCCTCAAGGTGGTTTATAATCGGAACTGGATTACTGGCCTTGGCAACAATGGTCACTGGTGGTAGAAAAATCTGAATAATGCACCAGCATGTAATGAGAGATCAGTGAATTTTGGGTAGAGTTGGTCTTCGTTGACTTGACTTGTGCAAGTTGTTGAGAAATAAAGTATAGCTTGGTCCTTGGATCTGGTTGGAAAACGTTTGAGTGGGTGGGGTTGATAGAGATAGGAATGGGCTGAAAAATCAAATGAGAGGAGTGGGATAAGTAATCTGGTTGTGAGAGAATGGGTTGTGAGCTAAATGTTTTAGTAATGGGCCTTGTGAAAGATGAGCCCATTTCCTCCCTTTTACCCTTTCCAGAAACCCATTCAACGTTATGGTATGAAAAGGACCCCCAAGGATTTTCCTCAACCATGTTATCATGAGCTTGGTAATTGACAAAATTACCCTTACTAGCATAAATCATTTTTGACTTCCTCTCCAAGCCAACAAAGGACCCCAAGCTTCTCTCATACTCCATTGTTACTGGAAGTTTCTGCAACGAATTCCATGGTTCCTTGCCACCCACAAAAATCGCACCACCAGTGCACACACCCGGGCCACCACCAGATCCACTCCCTCCGGCACCACCACGCTCGAACTCACCCCCTGGTGAATTTCTTGCGAGACCATTACATCCAGTACTCGATTTCTCGCCGGCGACACCTTGACCACTGCTTTCCAGTCCAGCAGATGCTCCGGTGGTAAAACCACCTCCACCAGTAAACTCGATGTTACCACTGCCACGACATCTGTCGTTGCCTCTGCAACCACTCACCGTCAATCTCGGGCCCTGATTTGAGCTCTTCGACCGGAAGCCAAACATCCCATCACCACTACAATTTTCGACACAACCTCTTGGACCACCACCCGAACCACAGCCGACGCCACCTCTCTCAAATATTCCACCATACAAACCACCTATCTTATTACTCAACCCACTGCTCTCAAAATCAGTGCTAACACCACTCGCAAAAGGCACACCACCATCGATAAATCCACCTGCAAACTCACCACGGCTTCCACCAGCACCTCCACGACATCCTCCACCCAATTTCTCCACCATCACGCCACCAGAGAAGCTGCTAATGATGGAACAAAAGTTTTGCTCACATCTGGAAATTTCCTCACCTATGGAAATGGTGGCTGACTGCAACTCCTCGCCGGTGAATATGTTCTCTGGAACTTCCTCCTCCTCCATTAAATCTGCTTGGTTCTCTTCATCCTCAAGCTCTTCTTCCATTTCCTTCAACTCCAATTTCATGGAAGAGAAAATTGGAGAAAATACATCATCAAAGATTTTCTCCAGATTTCTTTGAAGGTTATCAACAATCCTCTTCGTTGATTCCTCCATCCTTTCGGAGACTTGCTCAAGTGACCAAATCGGAGCTCCAGCGACCTCCATTCTCTGTGTTTTTTTTGTTTTTTTTAAATGGCAGAAAACCGAATTTCAGGGGCTGATTCTACCAGGACAGAACTGCTCTGATACCATTTGATAGGAATTAGCTCAGGTCAGAAAGATTAGGGAGAATGTTATAGGACTATCCATTGCAAGGTATGGGACTTGAGTCCCACATTGGTCATATAGGGGATTGATGTGGGATTTATATAGGACAATGGGCTCTCCTCCCCTTGAGCTAGCTTTTGGGGTGGCTCTCCTATTGTCCTATATCAATGATATCAGAGCCGACCTCGGAGTGGTGGCCCACGGAGTTGGTGGCCCATGGAGTTGGTGGCTTGGAAGAAACCAACCGTGACCAAACATGGTCGTGACCAAACGTGGCCGTGACCAACGAGGACATCGGTCCTTTAAAGAGCCAACCTCGAACTGGTGGCCCACGGAGTTGGTGGCCTGGATGAAGCCAGTCGTGACCAAACGTGGCCGTGACCAACGAGGACGTTGGTTCTTTAAGGAGGGGCGAATGTTATAGGACTATCCATTGCAAGGTATGAGACTTGAGTCCCACATTGGTCATATGGGGGATTGATGTGGGATTTATATAGGACAATGGGCTCTCCTCCCCTTGAGCTAGCTTTTGGGGTGGCTCTCCTATTGTCCTATATCAATTCCTTACTCCTCCCAATGAGTCCTATTTATAGAAAAAGTCTCATAACTAACTCTAACTTATTCCCCAAGACACTACTAATAGGCTATGACTAATGTGCCCCTCCCTCAAATATTGATTCCTTGCAGAAACTTCATACTTAGAAGCATCCTGCAGAACCATAACTTGAGCCTTAATTGGACCAAATATATCCAGGACATTTAAGTTTAACATGATTTCAGTCTCGAAAATTCAATTTAGCTTTCTAGGCAAATACAAAAGTTTGATTAGTCTTTTGACAATCATCAATAGCCTAAGACACACCATAATACATGCTATACACTCTCAGGTCCTCCATGTACTCTTGAACTTAAAACAACATAGGATTATGCTTCAGCTTCATCAACCATCTAAACCAAAAATTAACTTTATTTTGTTTGAAACGAAACCTAATCCATATAGAATAAGGGGGAAAAAATGGTATGACTGATTCAAGATAAACAGCAGAAACAACAATATCTGAGTCTTAAACTCAATGATGAGGCAAGCGCTACAACCTACAGGAAACAATAATTTATCTCATGTAGTCAGGAACCAAGTGCTATATGCTACTGTAACTCTGTAAGCCCAATTTCAACCTCTTCAAACCTTGTAGAATTCAATGTTGCTTCAATAAGATGGGAAAGCAATCATATATAACACCACTCACTCCAAAAAAATCATGTTAAAATTGTGTTGGTGATGCACTATTAGATATTTCTTTCGTGATCCCTCCAGAATAAACAACATCCTAATTTCTTCTTTACTTGAAAACCAAAATTACCAAAATTTTGTACTCCGTATTCCATTGCTCATGAATTCCAAGTTCCAATGACTTACAAACTAAACTACTAGCGATCATATCAATTTAATAATGTAATGTTGGTGACAATACATACCATGAAATGATCACTTAATGACGAAAACATCGAATTTAATTTACACTTGATTGACTAAGCACTGCACTTGGTAACTCAATATTACACCAAAGAAAGACGGATATTAAATATCATTTGTGATCAAACAGTAAACCATCATTTCCACCATTGCATGATATAATTACCAAATTCCAGCAGATTCAGTCATAACAACAATTATCATCCTAATCGAAACCCTAATCAAACTCTATCTCCAAATTCCACAAACTAATCCGTTGTATCATGGAAAAAAGAAAAAAAAATTGTCAGAAATTACAGACTTACGTTCAGTTGAAGCAATCATCAATTACGATTTAATCCTCGCCTTAATTCGTCGACATCACACTGAAATAATTGATTTCATTTCAACCAAAAATCATGCCAAAATTCAAGCAAAATCAACAAATTTCGACTATGATCTGACAATAAAACAGTGATTAACCTAATAGAAGTTCATCCGACTAATACATAATCAAAAATTCAAAACCCTAGCTCTACCAAAAATTGTACGGAGATGAATAAGAGAGAAAAAGTAAAAACCTAGAAATTGGATGCCTGAATGAATCATTCTTTGGCCGACGTTGCAGAATCAGAGCTTGATTCCGATTAATCGCCGCCATTGATGCGCAATTTTCGCCGATAAACACCGTGTTTGGGGGTGGAAGAATTGTTTATTTTGATCTGGAATTTTTAATTCGAGTGAAAAAATGACCGAATTTGGCTCCAACAAAATCCCGCCGCATATCTTTTTTTCCCTCTTTTCCACGTATGCACAAATTAGAAGAAAAAAACCGCGCGTTTCTATGGTTTCAAAATATAGGTTGGAAACTTGAAATTTTTCACACAATTTTTAAAAAGGGTTTTCCTAAACTATGCTCTCTAATTTTTTCGGTTTCTAAGCTGTAGCTGTGTTATTTTATCAACAATGCATTTTCAAAGTTATAAGTTGTGTCCTTCACCTCACGATATTTTATCAACAATATCCTTTTACAGTCATATCGGTTAACGAAAGTTAAGTTATTTTATCAACAATGGTGTCGTGACGTTATTAATTTGACACGTATCCCGTTCTAATTAGTTTAACACTTTAAAAAAAAAATTAAAAATCAGAAAATAAAATAATAAAAAAAAAGGTTATTGTTAACGTCAAAGGTTATTGTTAATAAAAATTAGCGAGGTTGAGGGCACAGCTTAGACGTTTGAAAATGCATAGGCACAGCTTAGAAACCGAAGAAGTTTGGGGCATAACTTAAAAAACCCTTTTAAAAATTATTTTAGTGTTCAAAGTGTAAACTGTAAAGTGCGAGAGGTTGTTATATACACCCGGGTGTACTGTATATCCATAGGTATTTGTTCTCATTTTGATGATTGTTTTTCATTTACTCCCTCTGTTTTTAAATACTTGTTCTACTTTCCTTTTCTGGCCATTTTTAAATACTTGTTTCATTTCCTTATTTAGAATACTTTTATAATATTTGATTCATTTCTCTCATCTAGTGAACCCAACATACATCAAATTTTATTAATTTCATATTCTCTCTCCTCCAATTCTCTCTACTAGTTTTGTTTTTTACAATTTTTTATTCTTCCACCTACCCCACAACCTCCATATTTTATTACTTTCTCCAATTTCTCCTAAAACTCCGCGCATAGAGAATTGGAGCAAGTATTTAAAAATGAAGGGAGTAATTATCAAATGAAGTGCAAAAACTAACCTTACGTTAGTTGGGTGTATATAACAAATTCTAGTAAAGTGCGGGTGTGAATAATTCGGGAAAAAAATAATTTAAGAAAAATTGTGTATGTAAATGATGTATATATCAATAAATCAAATACAGTATTTATTTACTGTGATTTAAAAAGGATACATGAAACATTGTTATAAATCGAGGGTAGAAGAGAAAATATGAATAAAACTGTAAATGAGTGGTGTATGAAAAATTCTTGATTTATAAAATTGGTTATTAACAAAAGGTATAACCGTATAACTAGGTTTGCTAATAAGGAGATACATCTAGCTAGTGAGCTAATTAAGATTGAATGCTATGGATTAATATGCTATGCTCGGCTAATATTTTATATTAATTTGAATCTTAGTTGGAATTGAGTTTATTGTTTGTGTAAGTAGCATTTTATTTAAATTAAAGGAACAATCAATTTTTTATATTATATTTTTATATGTAGATATTAAATACAATAATTTGTAGTGAATTTAAAATATTATATTACGCCGAAAAAGATACGAAGATGAATTTGTGGCCAAGGGTGAAAGGCCAACCAAGATTGTGTTTATAATAATTTACCTAAGTTGCTGAGGTTGAATTTAAATGAAAGGACCTTCAAATTTCAAGCTCACAAGTCTTTAAGATGTTGAATTTGATGAGTATGGCTTAAATAAGAAGCTAGGTTTTTCATTTTCAACCGAATACACTTCCTTTCTCCCCAACAAATTGCATATGCATTATATAAACTCCTTCATACTTCGTATGAATTTTTCATTCTATAATTTCAACCTGCCAAACGGTCGTCCATCACATGATACTAGCGCACCCATTGAAACTTACTTCATTATATTTACAAATTTATGTTTATAATAAATGGCCTTAACTTGTTGAGTTTTAAACTTAAAATAAGGAACTTTTCATATACCATAAATGCATATGATTGCAAGTACGCTATGTTACACTTTTATGATAAAATTCAATGTCATAGCCATGTAATGACATAGTCGATAATCTTCTTACACCTAAACATACATGAATGAACAAAAATACAGGATTATCTCTCTAAAACGAGAGTTTCTCTCACTAAAAGTGAGTTTCTCACCTAGTTCAGCTAGGGTTCATAACAAGTCTGTCTTCTTCAAGCAAGTTTACCCTTTAAAGGTTTGCTAAGATTATTTTTCTGTTGTTAAAAGAGTGTAGGTTTTCTTTAGCTCCTATTAAGTGGAAAAATCCTTCTGCTGGTTTGCTTCTGTTTGTGGATAATCATCCACTTTTCCTTTATCCAAGGAGTGGCTTTATCTCGTTCTTGCAAACAACTCCTCGCCTTCTAGAAAAGATTTAATCCTGTCTTACTTATCTTGATTCTGTCAATACAGTTGTTGGGCTTGGTGCTTTGGCAACTGTATGCAACCAATGACACTGGTGCATTTATTGTCCTTATTGCTTCCTGGTGCAGATTATTATAGCTAGAGGCGGCTAATTAGGTCTGCATATTTATTTCTCCAGAGCTTGCTCCCCATGCTTGTAAAAATGCAGCTACCAAAGTGTTTTGTTGAGCTATAAATGTGAAAAACTGTAGGGAATATTTCAAGCATTACCCCAAACTTGAAGCATGGTGGCGTCCAAAGGGAAGGAAGCTAGAGCAAAAGAGTCGCCAACAAGTTTTAGGAACTTGTAAACCGTTCACAGGGTGAAGGTTACACCCCTTAACGATCCAGGAGATCGTCAACTCCAATAGGTTTGGAACCATGACTGGTGTTTGGGGATGAAGGTACAAATCCAATCTAAAAGAGAAAGAACCTGCCCTAAGAATAGGCCTCTACTTTATTCTGCTCGTATTCATGTGCGCTTTTTGACTAACATGCAATCAACAGATCAACCCTAAACTTGTTTATCTATGTTGGTTGAATATTAATGCACAGATAAAACTATTATTGGCAATCACTTGAATTATAATCATATTAACCCTAAACAAGATTATTAATTATCTTATTAAGCGTGATTACAAGTACAAATTCTCTTTAAACATGCATAAAAGGCGTGATCAAGCAATAACAATAAATATAATATAAGATCAAGCAACATAATAACAATCATCATAATTATAAAAACAATAATTATAACAATAATAATCAGGTTAAAGCATAATATTATTAGCAAGATCCTAGGCATGATACTAACAAGATTAATAACAAACCCTAGCATGTCACTAAGCAATAAAGATCAAAGCTTTAGCCCTAACATGATACTAACATGATATTGATATGATATTAGAAAGCATAGGAAGCACCCTAAACATGATACTAGAAAGCAATAATAACATCCTAAGCATGATGCTAGGAATTAATAAATAACAAACATGCTTTCTACAAGAATAAAGCAATAAGACTACATACTTTGATGCCTCGTACCTCTTTCTAATAACAAAATACACGCGTTAGTAACTTCAAGGAAAATATAAAATCAAACAATTAAATTAAATAATGGAAATAGAGATTTTGGGACCAAACCCTCAGAAATTATAACCTTTCACGTCTAGAGCGAACTTGGCTAGGTGTGTCTAGTGCTAATGAATGTGGAATTTTGTTTGTGAAAAGTTGGTTTAGAAAGAGAGAGAGAGTATCAAGAAATTCTTGATGAGAGTTGGTAATATTTTTGATGAGAATTGATGATTAAAAACGGAGGTTTTAAGGAGCTATTTATAACGAAAACAGTCCGGAATATGATAAAAAAGGAATCAGAGTTCGAAAAGGAATAAAACACGACGCTGTCGCCGCAATAGCCCCTGTCGCCGCGCGACAAGCCTGTCGTCCGGCGCCGCAAGACAGTTTTTGCGGATTTTGTTTTTATCATATCTTTTGATCCAGAAGTTCAAATAAGTCATATAATATGTCGTTGGAAAGATCTTGAAGTCTAATTTGCAACCCAATTAGAATCAGATTAAAATCTTTTGTAGATAAAAATATATGGCCGAAATAGTGGAACGGTGTCAGTTTTGGATAGAGTTTCGTATTCCTTTCATATCTTTTTCGTTATAGCCCGGAATTAATATTATATTATATCATTGGAAAGATAATTTCAAGATCTATCCAACCATATAAGATTTGGATAAAAATTATGAGGCACGAAAATAATATTTGACTGTCTTTGAACATCTTTAAATTCGAATAGAATTAGGACTTAAAAAAGGAAAGTTTTAAAAAAGGAAAGTTTTTATTCAATTTCAAATTCTTTGATTTTATCTTTTCAAAAAGGATAATTAAGATCTTTTAGAAACTCATAGAAGCTTCTAATTAATCCTAATTAGTTTAGGAATAGGATGAAACCTTTGGACCCTCCACATGATCATTGGGCCGTAGGTAAAATCCGGTTTGAGCTCGGTTTAGTATTTTGGCCACAACTTCCTCATTCTTCATCGAAATTGGGCTTATAATATATCGTTGGAAAGGTCTTTTCAAGCCCCATCCAACTACACCATTATTGGGCCCATATAATAGACCAAACTAAACTGGAATGCACTTTTTTCATAAATAGGGTAAGAAAAGAAATATTTTTCAAAAACAGAAAGAAGAGATATTTTAATAAAAACATCCTCATCACTAGACTTTTCACACTTTCACTTTATTCGATTATGAAATGACATGAAAGGTATTCATCACTGGGTTTGGTTTTGGGGAGACACATTTGGGTGTCTACAAGAACAAACTTCAGCTTAACTCGACTTCTCTTAATTACTCCTGTTTTCTTCTGTTCTTTAGTCTGTTCTTCTGAAACATTCTCCTTAATCTTTCCTTTTCTTCTTCAATATTCTCTGAGTTATGAGTAAGCAAACAAATTCTTCTGATGCTCATAAAAACGAGCAACAGAACCTGGATCTGCGTGGGGGACCCCTTATTCCTCCTCCACCAGATTTTGATATGTCTAATAGAAATATATTTTTTAACTCTTGTGTTATTGGTGTATTTGTTGGACCCTACCCTCCCTCAAGCACATTCGTGCAACTTATTGTTAACTCAAGATGGATAAAGAAGGGAGAGATTAGGGTCCATCGATTTGGGATATATTTTTTATTTGAGTGCATGAATAGACAAGACCAGGAGGGTCTAATACGCATCAATACAACAATCATTGATGGTAGGATTATTAATTTTAGGGGGTACCAAACCGACTTTGTACCTCAACAGATGAACTTCACTTTAACAAGGCTATGGGTAAGGGTTTATGGCCTACCCCTAGCCTATCTTACAACTGGGTGGGCAAAACAAATTTTTTGACATATTGGGTACATTGAAGAGATAGATCAGGAAGGGGACAACCTACCTCTTCAAGCTGAACTCAGAGCAAGAGTGCTAATTGATCTATCCATCCCTTTAATTCCAGGTTGTTTTATACTATTGGAAGGGGATAGGGTGATTTGGGTTTACCTTCGGTATAAAGGTCTCTTCATATTTTGTAAAATCTGTGGGTGTGCAAGGCACACAACTTTAAAATGTGTGACTCATCCTACTATTGCAAGGAGAAGGGTAAGGCACAAGCTTGATGAGGTCGAAGCGGATGGCATACGGGTATTATTCGGACCTGCTGAATATCCTTTTTATTCTAACCTTATTCGAGGTTTGCCGGATAGTGTAGACACCCATTTGTGTCTCCCCAAAACCAAACCCAGTGATGAATACCTTTCACGTCGAACCATAAACGAATGAGGTGAAAGTGTGAAAAGTCAAGTGTTGCGGTTAGTTTTTATTAAAATCCTTCTTTCTGTTTTCGAAAACCCACTCTATTTTATGAAAACGTCCAATTCAGTTTATTTTGGTCCATGATAAGGGTCCAATAATGGTGTAGTTGGATGGGGCTTGAAAATACCTTTCCAACGATATATTATAAGTCCAATTCCGATGAATAATGAGGAAGTTATGGCCAAAATACTAAACTGGGCCCAAACCGGATTTTACCTACGACCCAATGATCATATGGAGGGTCCAAAGGTTTAATCCTATTCCTAAACTAATTAGGATTGATTAGAATCTTCTATAAGTTTCTAAAATATCTTAATTATCCTTTTTTGAAAAGATAAGATCATGGAATTTGATTTGAATATAAAACTTTCCTAATTCTATTCGGATTTAAAGATGTTCAAAGATAGTCAGATATTATTTTCATGCCTCATATTTTTTATCCAAATTTTATATGGTTGGATAGATCTTGAAATTATCTTTCCAATGATATATTATAATATTAATTCCGAGCTATAACGAAAAAGATATTAAAGATATACGAAACTCTATCCAAAACTAACACCCTTTCACTATTTCGGCCATATCTTTTTATCTACAAAATATTTTAATCTGATTCTAATTTCATTAGAAAGTAGACTTCAAGAGCTTTCCAACGACATATTATATGATTTATTTGGACTTCTAGATCAAAAGATATGATAAAAACAAAATCCGCAAAAACTGTCTCTGTCGCGAAACGACAGGCTTGTCGCCTCGCGACAGACTCTGTCGCCTGGCGACAAGATAAATTTCTGGCGACAAGGTCGGTTTGTTAGCGACAGCGTGGAGTTTTATTCCTCTTCAAATTCTGACTATTTTCTTATAAATAGGGTTCTCGGATCCCCGTTTTCATTCATTAACTCTCATCATCAATTCTCTCTATCAACTCTCATTAAGAATTACTTAATTCTTTCTTTTTCTCTCTCTCTTTCTAAACTAGCTTTTACAAACACAATTCCGCATTCACAAGATCTTGAAACACCTAGCCAAGTTCGAAGTTGCCTTCGCCCTAGACGTGAAAGGTTGATAATTTCTGAGGGTTTGGTCCAAATCTAGTCAAAACTTTATTTAATTTGATTTTGATTTAATTATTTAATTAATTTTTATTATTTTCATTGAAGTTTACTAACTTGTGTATTTTGTTATTAGAAAGAGGTACGAGGCTTCAAAGTATGTAATCTTATTACTCTCTTTCAATGTAGAAAGCATGTTTATTAATGTTTAATTCCTAGTATCATGTTAGGATGTTTTTAATGCTTTCTAGTATCATGTTTAGGTTGCCTCTTATTATTTCTAATATTATGTTATCATGTTAGTACCATGTTAGGTTTGAAGCTTTGATCTTTATTGTTTAGTGACATGCTAGGATTTGTTATTAATCTTGTTAGTATCATGCCTAGGATCTTGCTATTATATTTAAGCTTTATTATTAACATGATATTATTATTATGATGCTTATGTTGCTTGTTTTATTTTATTGTTATTGCTTGATCACACCTTTTATGATTGTTAAAGGGAATTGTATTTGAAATCACGCTTAATAAGATAATTATTAATTTGGTTTAGGCTAATGTGATTTTAACTCAAGTGATCGCCAATAATAGTTTTACTTGTGCATTAATATTCAACCAACATAGATAAACAGGGTAGGATTAATATAATGTTTGTATGTTATTCGAAAAACGCACATGAATACGAGCAGAACAAAGTAGAGGCCTATTTTATAGGGCGGATCCTTTCTTTTGTAGATTGGATTTATCCTCATCCCCGAACCCTGTTTGGTTCAAGACCTTATGGAGTTGATGGTCCTTTTGGATTGTCTTTTGGGTTTACAAGTTCCTAAAACTTGTTGGTGACTCTTTTGCTCTCTTTTCTTTCCCTTTGGAACGCCACCGTACTTTAGTGTATGATCACAGTGGGGTTCAAGTTTGGGATCATAATGCTTGAAATATTCCCTACAGATAGGTACAGGTTTCGGAACACGAATGCAGATTTGAAACATCACAATGCCCCAGAAGATGTTCCTTTTTATAGGAGAATCCCAAGGGAGGAGCTGGTATTTGAGGAGGGCCAGCCTTTTGATCAGGAGCAGGCACCACAAGAGAGTGATGAAAATGATGAAAGTGAATTTTTTTATTCAGGGGAAGAAGATCTTTCGGAGGGGCAATCAATTAATGAATCTGAATTGGTGGAGGTTGAAAGAGCACAAATTCACCCAGATGTGGCTCTCTCACCTGGAAGAAGGCTAGGGCTTAGCAGTGATCCGTATGCCGAGTTCACTCAAAGAAGGGGAAGGCAAAATATGGATGATCAGGGAACTAATCAACAGAGAAGGTTGTACTTTGATCAACTAAGCCCGCAAGCTACGGGGTCAGGCTTCAGGCCATGGAGACCCAACAATAACAGGGCCTTTACCGCGCCACAACACGAATCAATCCCACCCCCGTCACGCCTAAATTTTGCGGGCTCGACGTATGAGGTTGGAGAACCATCTTCAGCCCAGCAAACACAACACCACCATGCTGGACCTAGTTCGTTGTTCCACACATTGGGTATTGTGGAATGGGCTTCTGGACCTGCGAATTATTATGGCCAGGATTATGACAGGGAGGGCAATATTGCTTATATCCCTATGATGTCAAGAATGCCGCACGTCGAAATGGGTAATTCAATCAGCATGTCAACAGAAAGAAGAGATGATGCGAATCAATCAGACGAGGAATTCGCGTGCATAATGGAAGCTAACACAATTTTAACCTTGGGTATAAGAACCACAAGGAGTCAGGGGAATGACAGGTCGTTTCGCAATGCACGGCCAGCAACACCTCCTTTCTTGCGATTGAATTCGAAGGAGCTTGCTGGAATGGTGAATCTGCCATTGACGGAGTTCGACCCTCCAAACACACCGGTATCACACTTTAGTTCCTTTAATTTCACAAAGTTGTTTAATTATGATGACAGTGCGAATACGAGGAAGAGAATTAAGGAAGCAACTCGGCACTTGCAACATTCATGTGATGGTGATTCCGTGAGAGAAAGTGAATCGGACTATACTTGGGTGGAGCGGAAAAGGGTTAAAAGATATCACAGATGGTCGAAAAAAGGGGGTTTCAACATTTGGTTAGGGGATGAAAAAGGTATGAAGAGATTTGCGTCAAAGGCGATTTCAGACCTGGATTTGGCAAAGGAAATCGGAGTTGACATCGATGATGATATTATGAGGAAGGGGAAAAACAAACGCTGCCTAGGGGATTCCTCCTCCAACTCTGATTCTTACAAACGTCAAAGGAGCAAGGAAGTGACTTCGGAGTTTTGACAGATTAGAGATGATATGGATGTGGATTTGCAAGTGACTATTCTAGAGTCGGTGAAGAGGATCTCAATGGGTGAGGGCACTGAACCAGATCAGGCCCCAAATCAGATATGACAATGGTAGCTTGGAATTGTAGGGGCTTGAATGATCCACACTCCCTTGCAATTCTGTATCTAGTGTGGCTCTATAAATCAAAATTACCTATGTTTATGTTTATTTCGGAAACAAAAACGGCTGATGTTAGTGCAGCTACTAAGTTATCTAGTTTAGGAGCTACTTCCGTTTTTAGTTGGGATGCGGAAGGAAGTAGCGGGGGTCTTTTAGTTGTAGCTTGGACTAATGATGTAGTAGAATGTTTGTACTCGACTAAGAACTTCATATTTTGTAAAATCTCGGAAAGTAATGGAAATGCTAAGTATGTAATGTTCTTTTACGGCGAGCCTCAAGTAGAAAATAGGGCAATTGTTTGGGAACAACTTCATTGGTTCTTGGAAGAATACAAGAATGTTTTGGTTATGGGGGATTTTAACCAAGTTGAAAGTGGAAGTGATAAGGTAGGTGGTAGTACTTCGATTAGAGGGATAGATGCATTCCTAGATTGGAGGTTTAGTAGCAATGTAACTAAAGTTCCGTTCTCGGGCCCGAGGTTTACATGGAGTAACAAACGGGAACAAAATGGTTTGATTTTGGAAAGGTTTGACCGAGCCTATATTACGGAAGAATGGTTCTACCATTCACCGGAGGGAAGAATTTTTCATGAGCCTATAATATGTTCGGATCATGCAGCTATTACCTACATTGCTCAACCTAATGCTACGAAGTTAAATAGGCCTTATCAAATTGATAATTGGTGCCTTAAGTTTCCGGAAGTTAGGGATTTGGTGGTTAATGCTTGGAAGATAGAAGCTCAAGGGTCGTGTATGTTTCAGCTCTCTAAAAGGTTAAAGCTCTTACGAACTAAAATTTAATATTGGTGTCTGGATAACAGGAAAATTTGGGGTATTAATTGGAGAAGGCTAACTAAAGATCTCAATAATTCAGGGATGGGTGTGACTTCAGTTCAAGGCGGAGAGAATTATATACACCATATTAATAGCCGTATTCCAGAATGTCAGTTAAATTTCGAATATTGGAGACAGAGAATGAGATCTAAATGGATCAAGATGGGAGATTGTCCTACTTCAATGATGTACAGACGTGTGAAACAAAGGCAACTCCACAGAGAAATCCTCACATTGAGAAACGAAGAGGATATTTGGGTGGAGAGACAGCATGAGGTAGAAGAGGTAATATTAAAATCAATTAAGGAGGTTTATAATCCTAACATCCTCAATAATCATGAGGAAGATATTGATTTGCTGCTTCGACAATTGGATATCCCGATGATCTCTTTAGAAGATAGAGGATAGCTTGATAGGCCGTTCACAAGTGAGGAAATTAGGAAGGTTATATTCGGGATGCATAGGTCGAAATCGCCAGGGCCAGATGGTTTTACAGCTAATTTTTTCCACATTTACTGGAAGGAGGTAGGGCAACTAGTCATGGATAGTGTTCAACAATTTCTGAGAACAGGGGTTATGCTAAGGGAGTGGAATCAATCACTGTTAGTCTGTTAGTCTTACTCCCGAAGGTTAAAGTGTCAGAACTGGCAAATCAGTTTCGGCCTATCAGTTTGTGCAATACAGTGTACAAGTGTATTTCTAAATGTCTGGTAAATAGGCTCAAGACTATTTTACCAAGCATCATCACCAGCATGCTTTTATTACAGGAAGGTATATGGAAGATAACATTCTCTTAAGTGATGAGCTTATGCATCTTATAAATTCGAAGAAGGGCTCTAACTTCACAGGGGTGAAGATCGATATGTCAAAAGCTTATGACAGAGTGGACTGGCTTTTCCTACTAAAGGTATTACAGGCTTATGGCTTCTTGGAACACTGGATCAAGATGATCTCATAGTGTATCTCGACGGTTAGTTTTAAAACTATTATTAACAGGAAAGCTACTACGGCCTTTAACCCGCGCTGTGGTTTAAGGCAAGGGGACCCCTTATCGCCATATCTATTCATCTTTTGTATGGACATTCTTTCAAGAATGTTATCTCTGGCGGAAGACATAAAACAATTCAAAGGGTTAAGGGTGTCAAGGCGCTCACCTACTATTTCCCATCTCTTCTTTGCGGATGATGCTACGTTGTTCTTCAAAGAAACTGAAGACTCTTGTCGGTGCATTAATGACATCCTTCAGAGATTTGGTAAGGCTTCTGGTAAGCAATTAAATCTACAAAAATCATTCGTGAAGTTTTCTCCGAGGTTGGATGAGAGAACGAAAGTGGTCTTGAAAGGTATCCTTTTGATGACGGAGACTAATAATATGGGAACTCATTTGGGGGCTCCAATTGACATACAAGGACGGAAAAGAGACTCTTTTCAATATTTGGTGGACAAAGTCTCAGAGAAAATTCTATCTTGGGCCTCTCTTAATCTCTCTCAGGCTGCAAAACTGATTCTCATCAACATTGTTTTGGTAAGCATTTCAGCTCATGTAATGAAATGTCTTAAGCTGCCTCAGAGTATAGCAAACAAGATTGATTCGCTAATCACAAGATTTTGGTGGTCAAACAATGGAAATAAAGGAATGCACTGGGTCAGTAGGGAGGTTACTCAGCTCCCAAAGAGCATGGGAGGTTTAGGCATTAGAGGAACGACCTTCTTAAGTGATGCTGTAGACACCCATTTGTGTCTCCAAAACCAAACCCAGTGATGAATACCTTTCACGTCGAACCATAATCGAATGAGGTGAAAGTGGTTGAAAGTCAAGTGTTGCAGTTTAGTTTTATTAAAATTCTCTTCTCTCTGTTTTTGAAAATAACTCTATTTGTTTGAAAATAGCCAAACCAGTTTAGTTTGGTCCATAATTAAGGTCCAATAATAGTGTAGTTGGATGGGGCTCGAAAAGACCTTACCAACGATATATTATAAGCCCAATTCCGATGAATATTGAGGAAGTTATGGCCAAAATACTAAACTGCGCCCGGTTAATTATTTACATACGGCCCAATGATCTAGAAGAGGGCCCAATGTTAATTATTATTCCTAAAATCATTAGGATTAATTATAATTTTCTGGAAGTTTCTAGAAAGTTCTTTTTAATTCTAATATTATTAGATTTAATAATTATTTGTTTTAAATAGACTTTTATTTGGAGTAAAACATTATTTTATTATCTTAAAAAATACGTATTTTATCTTCTGTACGGATTCCGTAGATCAAGTTGATTAAAGATCGGATTCTGTGTGAAGAAAACGCGCTAATACAGGTTGTCGCCAAACGACAAGTCTGTCGCCACGCGACAGACCCTGTCGCCTCGCGACAGACATTGTCGCGTCGCGACAAAGTCGATTCCTGGCGACAGCGTGTAGTTTTATTCCTTATCAAATTCTGTATTTTTCCGGACTATTTTCATTATAAATAGGGTCCCGAACTTCTGTTTTCATATCATCAACTCTCATCATTAATTCTCTCTATGCTCTCTCTAGGCAATATAGCTTAATTCTTATTCTTTCTCTCTCTTTCTAAACCAACCTTTTTACAAACAATATTCCGCATTCACAAGATCTTGAAACACCTAGCCAAGTTCGAAGTTGCCTTCGCCCTAGACGTGAAAGGTTGATAATTTCTGAGGGTTTGGTCCAAAACTAGTCAAAACTTTATTTAATTTGATTTCAGTTTAATTCTTTAATTATTGTTTATTATTTTCATTGAAGTTTACTAACTTGTGTATTTTGTTATTAGAAAGAGGTACGAGGCTTCAAAGTATGTAATCTTATTACTCTCTTTCAATGTAGAAAGCATGCTTATTATTGTTTTATATTCCTAGTATCATGTTAGGATGCTTTTAATGCTTTCTAGTATCATGTTAGGATGTTATTTTATGCTTTCTAGAATCATGTTTAGGATGCCTTTACCCTTTTCTAATATCATGTTAGTACCATGTTAGGTTTAAAGCTTTGATCTTTATTGTTTAGTGACATGCTAGGATTTGTTATTAATCTTGTTAGTATCATGCCTAGGATCTTGCTATTATATTTAAGCTTTATTATATCATGCTATTATCATCATCGTTGTTATTGTTTATTGGTTATTATGCTTATGTTGCTTGATATATTTTATATTGTTATTGCTTGATCACACCTTTTATGATTGTTAAAGGGAATTTGTACTTGAAATCACGCTTAATAAGATAATTAATAATTTGGTTTAGGCTAATGTGATTTTAACTCAAGTGATCGCCAATAATAGATTTATTTGTGCATTAATATTCAACCAACATAGATTAAACAGGGTAGGATTAATATAATGTTTGTATGTTATTCGAAAAGCGCACATGAATACGAGCAGAACAAAGTAGAGGCCTATTTTATAGGGCGGGTCCTTTCTTTTGTAGATTAGATTCGTACCCTCATCCCCGAACCCTGTTTGGCTCAAGACCTTATGGAGTTGATGGTCCTTTTGGATTGTCTTTTGGGTTTACAAGTTCCTAAAACTTGTTGGCGACTCTTTTGCTCTCTTTTCTTTCCCTTTGGAACGCCACCATACTTTAGTGTATGATCACAGTGGGGTTCAAGTTTGGGATCATAATGCTTGAAATATTCCCTACAGTTTTTGGCGACTCCACTGGGGAGGATTTCTATTTATATTCCTGAAATTTATTTTGGCAATTATTTAGAATGAGCGGATGAGACTCGAAAAATTCTAAGTATTTCATGTGCGTGATTTGATTAACATTATTGTCATATGCATTAAAAGGTTCTCATGGGAGAGCCCCATGAGTCAATACCTAGGAATTTTACATGTAGGAAATTTGAGAAATATCTTTCATGACTAGAATTGAAAAGATGATGCGAAATCTGGAAAATTCTAAGAACACAGAAACTTGCCAAGGCATTTAGGAACTAGCGTCTAGAAAACAGGGCTTGTCGCCCGTAAAAAGTTTCTGTCGCCTGGCGACAGTTCTGTCGCTTGGTGACAGAAGATTTTTTGCGGCGACAGTCCCTGTAGTCTGGCGCCAAGTTCTTCCAATACCGAGCCAGGGGTCTGCCTTCTTGCTTTGACCATTTCTAGCATTGTTGGCTTGATTTTACTTATTGATTGAGTCCTTTTCTCACTTTTCTGAACCCATATGTGTTCTACATATGGATATAACCCTCTGGGGGTTCCTGCTTCACCTGCCCAATGGAATAATCCACTATCATATGCAAAGTTCAAATTTGGGTACGTGCAAAGTTTGTGAATCCACCAAACCATGGAGTCGAGTTCGATTTCATCACGAACTCGCGGAATCCTGTCCATTCGCTCCAACCCTCACGGTAGGCTTGTGTGCAATGCATATGGATTCATAACCATGGACCTTTTTGACTTAGCCCATATCCTTGAACTTTAGAGAACTCGAGCCATGGTTAGGTTGCAAACTCATTGCATCATATTGTGACTATGTGAACTACTTGTGCATCCTTGTTTGTACATACTATATATGTGTTAACCGTTTATTTGACTTGTGTTCAAAACTAAATAAATTGACTAATAACTAAAAGGACTTTGTCTAATTAATTAATTTTGAATTAATTAAAGGCTAATAAATTAATCAATTTGACTTAGTACGACCCTAGGCATGTCCACTTAGAGTAAAATTACTGGAAACAGTCCAGATCGATGTTCCAGCAATGGCACAGAAATTTGGACTGTGGCGCTGCAGTTTAGTTCCTGTCGCCTGGCGACAATTTTGTCGTCTGGCGACAGGCTTTAAACAGTGGCGACAGTCCAGTTTTCTTGCTCGAGTCATCACGACGAGTCTAACTAACAGTCTACTAATCTGTTTATCAATTTATTAATGGTTCAAACCATGTTTAAGCCTTTAATTGAGTCTAGGCACATAAAGTCCAATGGTCATACACTAAGAGTCAAAGTAAGTCACTCACACACACACATAAAGCACACACATAACATGATTGTCACATTATGACCATGTCTAGAGAGTCTTGTATGCGTGTTTTCCGTCATTTTTTTTAAGGGGGGTAAGTCGGATATTAATCCTCCAATTAAAACTTCATTAAATTTTCCCTTAAAATGTATACCCCATTTTGCCTTGTCCTTTTTTAATTTTTAAACCATAAAATCAAGTCAAGTCAATTAGAGTCGAGTATTAAAACAAATATGGTTTAACTTACAGCGCGTGGACAAGAAAGGAAGGGCGTTTAATCAAGGACAACACTTTTGTTCAAGTCTTACTTTTTGACAAACCAATCGGTAGGAAAAGGAAAGCTAAGAAGGCAATGGCTAGTCAAGAAGAACTTAATGAGGTCAAGGGACAGGTAGCCAACTTGGCTGAGACATTACAAAACTTATCTCTGCAAATAAGCGACCCTGCAAGACAAAAACAAATGGACCTAATCCAGGAAAGCTTGGGCAAGCTGTCCAACGACTTTAGATTCCAAGGGATTAGCTCACAAGGGGTCTTGGTGGATAAGGACCTTCTCCCACGGAAGTTCAATCCCAATGACATCCCTAAATTTAAGGCTATGGATAACCCTTATTTTCATTTAAGAGCTTTTGAAACTATAATGAATATTAAGGGAATAGATAAGAAAGCATTCCATTCTGTATTTTCTTTGTCTTTAGAAGCTGTATGTCAACAGTGGTACTTTTCACTTGATAAAGAAAAGACCTCTAGTTGGGAGTCTATTGTAAGTGCTTTCATTGAAAGGTATAAATGCAATATACAAATTGAAACTGATCATAGGGAGCTAGAAATTCTAAAGCAAAAAGAAAATGAAGGTTTCACTTCCTTCTTTAATAAATGGAGGGAAACCACTGCAAAAATGGTTGAAGTACCTAGTGAAAAAGAATCTGTCAGGATGCTCATTAAGAACCTCTAAGAAAAATATTCTAAACATCTTAGGTACCAAAGCAATCTAAATACCTTTAAAGCCGTCTATGATATTGGTATTAATATTGAAGATGACCTCGCTAAACAAAAAGCTGCTAATAATAACTCAAATAGTGGCTGGAAAAATAAGAAGAACGACAATCCTTCTTCATCTAAATCCACCCACGCAAACAATGTTAGCACCTTTAATCTAAATGAAGTTCTAGCAATGAATAACAATCAGGGACAAAAGAAACCATTTAGGAAGAACTATACTCCTATTGGTATGAGTTATGACACCGCATTTGACCGCTTACATGCAAAAGGTCTTATAACTCCCATTGGACCATTTGGGGACCCACCTGTCGAAAGGAGAACAGCTAGCTGGAACCCAAATGCACATTGTAAATATCACCAAGGCAGGGGCCATCCTACGGAAAATTGTTGGAGGTTAAAGGAATCCATTCAAGACTTGATCGATAGTAACAAGCTCCCATTGCCCCCTGCAAGCAAGAAGCCAAGCATCAACACCGCACCGCTGTCGGATTCCTTGGCTATTTCTGACGAATACAATCAAGTGGACCCATCTAGCCTCATAGAGCCTATCGAGACCATTGAAGAAGAGATCTTCGAAGATGCTCTCGAATCTCATGACCAAGAACCTGCGACTAAGCAAGAGGTTTATGCGTTGACATTAATATTGTCAGACATGTACAAGTTGTTATCCCAAACTTATGAGGCTTTAAGAGAGAAAAATGAGTTACTCAAGAATAGGCCTCCACCCAAGGAAAAGAAACCCTTTTCTCTCCAAGTGATTGACACTCCCAGGAAAAATAATAAAGGTTATACTCCAATTGGGACGTCGTACGCTAATATGTTCAAAATGCTCTCCGAGAATGGTAAAATTCAACCTCTCGAACCGAGACCATTTGAGTCACTAAAAAGGATGGACAAATACTATTGTTCATACCATCAATCAGGGGGACATACAATAGAGAACTGCTTCAAGTTCAAAGACTTGGTTCAACGTTTGATTGATGAAAAGAAACTGGTTCAACTCCCACAAGATGCTACAATCAATGGAGTATGGGACAGTGATGATGAGGATGTTTACCTTAAAGATATTGAAGAGACTCCCTTATCAACAATATACCCAGTAAGTGACATTTGGGACAAGGAAGATTCGCCAATAGATGTCCTCACCAGGTCCGGAAGGATACAACCTCCCATTTCAACACAACCTATACCTACTATCCAGCAAATTCCCGTGCCTATCATAGAAGACAACGATGTTGTCAAACAACTAAAAAAGACTAAGGTTGAAATGAACGTATGGAAGCTCTTAGCCACATCCCGAGAGCATAGAGTTCCAGTCATGGATGCCTTGGCTAAAGTAGGCATAGATTCAGACACTACTCCTGAGGGACTTGCTAACTTCCTCGCAAGTGATCTTCCAAGTCCAATCAACTTGGTCACCTTTTCGGATAAGGATTTACCACCGGAAGGTGACAAACACAATAAAGCTCTAAACCTCACAGTGATATGCAAAAGGATGAACGTTCCTGTGACTCTTGTGGATAATGGTTCAGCAATTAATGTTTGCCCACTTAGAACCGCAAGAATGTTAGGAATAAGAGATGAGGATTTATCCCCATCAACTCAAGGAATAAGAGCTTATGACAACTCACGCCGTCAAGCATTAAGAACAATCACCATGAACATAACGGCGGGTGCAATTGAACATGCCACCACATTCCAAGTAGTGGATATCAAGGCATCTTTTAACTTGCTATTGGGACGCCCTTGGCTTCATGATCTAAAGGTCGTCCCTTCATCCCTTTATCAACAAGTGAAAGCCATAGTTGGAGGAATTCCAATTACCATCGATGCTTCATCCATGAGAATCAAAACAGTGGAAAATCCACTAATTAATGTGGAGCATGATGAAAATGATGAGGATTTGTGGGGCTTTAGCGAAGAGGTCTCCTTAATAGAGGAAGATGAAAGGACCCCTCTTCATTACGACCTCCACTCAAATATGACAACTAACGCTATCCTAAGAAAACAAGGACACTTTCCTGGAATGACTCTAGGAAAGAAAAAAGGAATAGCTAAACATATGGGATTACCTGGCCTCCCTAAATTGGATACTTTCGGACTTGGTTTTGAACCAACTCACGAAGACCTTAAGCGGGCCCAGGAAAAATCAAGAGCGCGGAGGAATGCTCGTGCACAAAAGAGGGAAATACCCATGGATCAATATCCTCTCACCTTAAATGGACAATTTATAAGAGAGGGAGAGGATTATCCTTGTCATGAATTTCCTGAACCTTTCGTTGTAAATGGCATAAGACAACCTGGGTTCGAGATCTTTTTGGATTGTTACTTCCTAGACGAGATCCCAGCTCCAATTTATAAGGAGAAAGCACCTCCTTGCTTTGACTTTAATGTCATGGGACTCCTCTTTGGAAGAGAAAAGAATGAGCCAAGATACGCGGAAGATGATTCTTCGCTCATTCAAACGGTCCTCCAAAGTGAAAGCTTTGATCCCTCGAAATTCATCACTCCAATAGAAGATCAAGAGCGTGGATGGCGCAAAACGGTGAAGATAACCACTACAAATGGAAGGAAAATTTCAGTAACTACAGGACAAGGGCCAATGTTCGAAGAATCGTCTGAGTCAGAGTCTGAGTTAGAGTCTTCCCCTATCGAGTCTTCCAAACCTTTAGTTATAGCACCCTCACCTTCTATTTCTACTCCTAGGATAGTTAACAATCAAGTCCCAACGGACATTTCTTTATTTGATGTAATGATTTCAGAATTCAATAATATGTCTTCTTCCCAGTATTCCTCTTGTTTTTCCTTATCTAAAGATGACGAGCATTGCTTAACTAATGATGAAAATGACAAAGAAATAATTAAAGCAATGGAAACACTTGAAAACAAGACACCAATAATTGAGGATACAGAAACGGTTGATATCTCAAAAGATCCAACCATTAAAAGAGAAGTTAAAATCGGACTAACGCTAAGTAAGGATGAAAGAACCGATTTAATTAATCTACTTAAAGAATTTATTGATGTATTCGCCTAGTCATACGAAGATATGCCAGGAATTAATAGAGAGATAGCTCAACACACAATACCATTAATTCCAAGAATGAAACCTGTAAAACAAAAGTTACGTCGAATGAAACCCGACGTAGCTCTTAAAATAAAAGAAGAAGTGCAAAAACAAATAACTGCAGGTTTTATTAGGGTATCTAAATACCCCGAATGGGTCGCCAATGTCGTCCCGGTTCCGAAAAAAGATGGTAGAGTTCGAATGTGTATCGTTTATCGAGATCTAAATAAGGCAAGTCCAAAGGACGACTTCCCTTTACCACACATCGATATTTTGGTAGATAATACAGCAAATCATGCGCTTCTCTCGTTTATGGATGGGTACGCGGGATACAATCAAATCCTCATGGCTGAAGAAGACATGGAAAAAACAACATTCATAACACCTTGGGGTACTTACTGCTACACGGTAATGCCATTCGGGTTGAAAAACGCGGGTGCTACTTACCAACGAGCAGCGACTGCCCTACTCCATGACATGATGCATAAAGAAGTGGAGGTTTATGTGGATGACATGATCGTAAAGTCAAAAGACCGCCCAGGACACCTAATAGCCTTAAAAAAGTTCTTTGAAAGGCTAAGAAAATATAACATGAGGTTAAACCCCTCCAAATGTGCTTTTGGAGTTACCTTAGGAAAACTCTTGGAATATGTCATAAGCTCTAGAGGAATAGAGATAGACCCCACCAAAATCAAAGCAATCATGTCCATGCCACCACCCAAAACCGAAAAGCAAATTCGAGGATTCATTGGCCGGTTGCAGTACATAAGTAGGTTCATATCCAAGCTAACCACAATATGCGAACCAATATTCAAAAAGCTTAAGAAGAATGTACCGATTATATGGGACGATGAGTGCCAAAAAGACTTTGAAAAGATCAAAGCCTATCTCTCGAATCCTCCCGTATTAGCTCCAGCACTCCCTAGAATACCCCTAAGGTTATACTTAACCGTCACCAAAGAAACAATGGGAGCCATGCTTGCACAAGAGGTAGAAAATAAAGAAAATGCTATTTACTACCTAAGTAAGAAAATGCTCGAGTATGAAACACGCTATACACCATTGGAAAAGTTGTGCCTCGCATTGGTGTGGGCCACGACTAAGTTAAGACATTACATGCTTGTACATACCGTTTACGTAGTCTCACGGACGGACCCTCTTAAATACCTATTCGAAAGATCTACACTTAACGGGCGTATCTCAAGGTGGATAGTGAATTTGGCCCAATTTGATATAAGGTTCATGCCTCAAAAAGCAATCAAAGGGTCAGTGGTCTCGGATTTTCTAGCAGATTTCCCAATAGAAGATTCGACACCCTTGGAAGAGAATGAATTCCCAGATGAAAGTTTAATGATGACAGAGGATGATACATGGAATTTATATTTTGATGGAGCCTCAAACCAAAAGGGATGCGGCGTAGGAGTCTTACTAGTATCACCTAAAGAGGAGCATGTTCCTATATCCATTAAGTTAGATTTCGACGTCACCAACAACGCGGCCGAATATGAAGCATGCGTGGTAGGCCTCGAAACTGCTTTAGCCTTAGGAGTAAAGAAACTCCGGATATTTGGAGATTCTTCATTAATCATTAATCAAATCTCCAAAGAGATGGAAGGTTAGGAGTGAAAGCTTAGCTCCCTACCAAACATATTTGGAAACCCTCACTGATCAGTTGGAAAAGGTAGAATACACTTATCTACCTAGAGAGGAAAACCAATTCGCCGATGCCTTGGCAAGACTAGCCTCAATGGTTAGGATTCCTAAGGAAATTGAGCAAATGCCTTTAACCATAGAAAAAAGGCATAAGCCAGCATACATTCAAGCTATAGAAGACGATGAAGTGATTCAAGAAGAAGAACATGAAGAAGAACCATGGTTCACAGATATACTAAATTATGTCACCAAAGGAGAATATCCTCCTCATGCTGACAAAAGAGCGAAAAGAGCACTAAGACTTTTAGCTTCCCAGTTTGTACTCATAGGAAATGAACTACACAAAAGGGTACCTCAAGGTCGAGCTTTATTATGTGTAGGCAAAAAAGATGCTTAAAGAGCTATAAGAGTAGTCCACAAAGGGATATGTGGAACACATGTCAACGGCAAAATGCTAGTCCAAAAGATAATGCGAGAAGGGTATTATTGGACTACCATGAATAAGGATTGTCATCAATATGTAAAAAGATGTCCCAAATGCCAAATTTATGCAAATTTGCAACATATCCCACCATCTCTCCTCTACACCTACACTTCACCATGGCCTTTCTCTACATGGGGAATAGACATAATTGGAAAAACCACACCTCCCGGAACAGGAGGTCATGAATACATCTTAGTCGCAATAGATTACTTCACAAAGTGGGTAAAAGCACAATCATATGCTAAACTCACCGCCAAACATGTAGCACTCTTTATCGAAAGAAACATAATTTGTCGATACGGAGTCCCACATGAAATGATAAGTGACAATGGAACTCACTTTCAAGCCGAATGTGAAGAATTGCTACAAAAGTATGGTATTCAACATCATCATTCTTCTCCTTATAGACCTCAAGCAAATGGAGCAGTTAAGGCCGCTAATAAAAATTTAAAGACAATTATTGAAAAAATGACCGAAAATTATAAGGATTGGCCTGACAAACTTCACTTCGCACTATGGGGTTATCGCACGTCGATCCGAACATCAACTGGAAATACGCCATTCAACCTAGTATATGAAATGGATGCCGTACAACCTGTAGAGTTAGAAATACCTTCTCTACGAATTGCGTTAGAGAGTAAAATTGATGAAGTTGAATGGACTAGAGCACGGTATGAAGAGTTAATTCTACTCGATGAAAAACGACTAGAGGCTCTACATCACACCCAATGCTATCAAACCCGCATGGCTAGACATTTCAATAAGAAGGTCAAGATTAGAAATATCAAGGTTGGGGACTCGGTATTGAAAGCATTAAGGAAAAATGTTTTGGACCCAAGAGGCAAATTTAGGCCTAATTGGTCCGGACCATATATTGTCAAAACAATCCTGTCAGGAGGCGCGGCTAAGTTAACTGACATGGATGGTAACGGATTTTCAAACATGACAAATCTTGACCAACTTAAGAAATACTACCCATAAGTACTTGAGTAAAACTCTCAAAAGAGCTACGTTTGGCCTGATTCCTTACACAAAGGATACGTAGGCAACCCTGACGGGTGCGGCCACTTTAATTTTCCAACTTTCTGTAACCCAGAGATAAAAAAAATATATATATGTCTGCAAAATTTCAAGACTGGCGCCAGAAGATAGCCTCTGTCGCCAGACGACAGTTTTGTCGCCAGGCGACAGCGCCAATTCGACAGCGACAATGAATCGGATAACAGCGCCAAGTTTCTGCGAGTATCTGGGCAAATTTCGTATATTCTGGAAATTTATTCGACTTCCTTACTCGAATTAATTCTCCGAAAAATAAATATTGTAATTGTTTTCATTGCTTTAATTGAAAAGTTAATTAAAAGCTGAATTAATTAATAAAGAAATTACATTATTGATGAAATGAAAGCTGAAAAATTAACTAAAACAAATTAACTTTGTCTAATAAATCAAAATAAAAGTAGTGCTCTAATCTTTTTTCTCTTTCTTGATTCTCTTCCAATTTTTGTCCTCATTCTCTTCCTCCTCTTGATCCATAACCTTTGCTAGGAGACATCCATTAGAAGATCTACACTCTATTTTAGTATAGATAGTTTCCCCTTCCGCTAAAACCCCATGTTTCTTCTCTACCCAAGCTTTCTTTTCCGTAGAATCAATTTTCCTTTTTCCTTTGTCTTTCTTAAAACTTTTCTTCTTTGGCATAATAGAATTTTTGAATTCACTCCTTTCCCCTAGGCGTTCCTTAGCAGGGACCTTTTTGTCACCTAGACGATTCTTCACATCGGTCTTCTCAACTTTGACTTGGGATTTCTGAGATTTTCCATCAAGCCATTGTTTCACTTAGTTTGACAAACAAGGTGGATCCCTATGGGTAATCACCTCCCATAAGGGCCTACCACTCCAATATTTGTCAAAGCGCTCAATCTCTTGTGACACAGGAAATTCATAAGGACGGCGGAGATCTCCTGTAGGGATGGTTTGTGCAAGACCATATTGTCTCCTAACTCTACAAGGAAAATAAAAGGTCAATTTTGATAAGCTCGGGAGACGACAGTATGCTTGGCTATTACAACCAACCATCGTCTCAATCCTCTACCAAGGGATGACCCAGTTTATGGTAAAATCACCAGCAGCAAGCACCTTGCTCCATTCACGGCGACCTATCTTCAAAAATCGTTTCTTTCGCCGGACTATGCAATTTGGAACGTATGTGTGTATATCGTCAGGAGGATTAATAAATTTTAACCTCTCCATGAGCCATATCTGTAAAATATACATTTGATTAGTATTACAGTGTAAAAATATTTTTAGTTCTTTGTAATTAAGAATAGTATTATTTTATACCTGTAATAAAATTGGAGAACCTCGAAAGGGTGCTCTTGGATTCTTTCTCAATGCATCTAACCACAGCATGGTCTCTCCAACAATTAGCGGCATTGGATTTCTCCCGGATTCAACTTGTTCTATAACAGATATAATTATTGCTTGGCCTTCATTATCTTTACCACTAACTAAAAGGAGTTGGCTAAACATGCAAAAGAGGAAAGCTCTTCTCTTATGGACACGAAATTCAGGATTGGGATTGTCATAAAAATAATGTGCAAATTCTGTCAAATCAACTACATTGCCATGCACTATATTCTTTAAAGCCATACCCCTTAGATCAAAGAAGCGTTCAAAATCTTTATAATAATATTCACTTACTCTAGGCATTACCGCAAGTTCTGTGGAATAATAGCCTATAATGGCTCCAAATTCTTCCGGTAAAGGGCATATTTCATCATGGAAAAATCTAAAACAGTGAGTATTAATGTCCCAATAGTCTATGGCGGAGTAAATAAAGTCCATGTCAAGACTCACCCCCTTTATTCCAAACATACCCCCCATACGGAAAGCATCTAATGCTTTTTTCTCTTTAGAAGTTAAAAGACGACACCATTCATTCATGTATCCACAAAAGGTTCTTTTAGCTAAAGGCATGATTACTAGCTAATTAATTAATTAATAAACTGGTTAAATTATGCAGAAGACGAAGGATTCGGGTGCTATTTATAAGCCTTTTTTCACGGAAGAATTCAATTCCTGTAAGAAATAGGAAAAGTGAATCTGTCGCGTGGCGACAAAGGCTGTCGCGCGGCGACAGACCTTGTCGCGTGGCGACAGGTTTAATTACGTGGCGCCAGTATTTTTCTTCGCAGCGACACCTATTACGCGTTGGAAACCGTGTTTTTACTTGCTCGAATTCGACTTTGACTTGACTTATTATTTTCCCCTTTTCTATCCATACACTTTTCTTACCATTATTATCATTATTATTATTATTATTATTATTATTATTATTATTATTATATTTTATTAAGCTTAATTAATTTTAGGCTTATTTTTGGTAATTATACTTTTGTTCCTTCATTTTTTCATTTCTTTTTTTGGGGGAGAGAGTCGGTACCCTCCACTAATATTAAAAATGACGGAAAATTTTGCGCAAAAATTACACTTTCTCACACACTCACATGCACAATAAAAATTAATAAATAAAAACAAGAGATAAAATGTTAATAAATAATAAGTGCATATATATACAGAGTATCTAATACATAAGTCATGTAAATAAAATAGACAAAGTCCTACAAAAGTCAAAATAAGTAAAACACAGGTACAACTACGGTGCCGGAGGTCGCAAGTCGTGAGGGACACCAAATGTATCAAAGAAAGTCCTACTCCGTGGAGTATGTCCATCACCGTCCCCTGAGCCACCAGGCGGCGCAAACTGCAACTCAGGTCCAGGCCACCTAACCTCACCCTGGTACCCGACAGAAAGAGGCTGGGGCTGCAAAGGCTGCTGCGACGACAAGCCAAACTCGTACGTCCCACCACCCATCCCACCTCGAATGGTTGGCCCAGTCGGAGCATCCTCAGGCGATGACGCCGAGTCCTCTACAGCAGCGGCCTCAGAACGACCACCCCGACCACCGGAAGTAGTCCGGCGACGCCTCGAGTCGGACCTAGTAGTCTCTCTCCTAGGCTCGGGTCTCGACCGAGTGCGTGGAGAAGGAATAGGCTGCCCCTGCAAAAGTAAAATCAAAGTTAGCAAGTGCAAGTAAAAAAACAAGGCAAAAATGCTAAATGCAAGAAATAATACCTCCTCAGCATCGTTGCTACGACAGGTAGCACGGTTCCGCAACCTCACGAGCTGGCTGCGAAAGGCGTCTATGCACCTAGCCATAGCTGTCACCACCTCGCGAGAAAACTGCCAAAGTAACCAAGTCAGTAACAGTTGCGAAACAAATATAAAGATAAGATATGAGAAGTTACTTACTCGAGTCTGGTGACGAGGAATAGAACGCTCCACAAATTGCTCCCCCTCTGGAGCTGGTGGAATGAGCTCCTCGATCGGCCCATACATGCCCTGGTAGCGTATGGACATCCTCGGGGGAATGAACTCCCTAGGGCCAGCCTGTTAAGAATAAAAAGGTTAGAAAAAATACTTGGGGGCTACCTAAAGAAAGATAAACTAAAAGAATAAAAGCATACCGCTGCCTCCTCTGAAAGGACAGGAGCCGGCGCTAGCAACGGTAGCAAGTCCTCCTCATAGCTCTGCTCGAGGAGAACGTAGGACCTCCAAGGAGTACCCCGAGTAGGTCCACTGGCACGATCCCCGCTACAGGGAATCATGAAACATATGCCGGGGTGGAGGAGTAGGAACAACAAAAACATCTGAGGAGTGCTGGATGGCTACCCTCTCCCCTAGGTAGACCACCGCGTCATACGTCCCCAGAAAGTAACGACGCTCAGCTGTGTACTGCGCCGCCAGCGCAGGGATAGGAAAAGTAGCTGTAGGGAATATTTCAAGCATTATGATCCCAAACTTGAACCCCACTGTGATCATACACTAAAGTACGGTGGCGTTCCAAAGGGAAAGAAAAAGAGCAAAAAGAGTCGCCAACAAGTTTTAGGAACTTGTAAACCCAAAAGACAATCCAAAGGACCATCAACTACTCCATAAGGTCTTGAACCAAACAGGGTCCGGGGATGAGGGTACGAATCCAATCTACAAAAGAAAGGACCCGCCCTATAAAATAGGCCTCTACTTTGTTCTGCTCGTATTCATGCGCGCTTTTCGAATAACATACAAACATTATATTAAACCTACCCTGTTTATCTATGTTGGTTGAAATTAATGCACAAATAATACTATTATCGGCGATCACTTGAGTTAAAATCACATTAGCCTAAACCAAATTAATAATTATCTTATTAAGCGTGATTTCAAGTACAAATTCCCTTTAACAATCATAAAAGGTGTGATCAAACAATAACAATAAAACATAAATAATATCAAGCAACATAATAATAAATCGATAACAATAATGATAATAACATGATAAGGCATAACAAAGCTTAATAATAATAGCAAGATCCTAGGCATGATACTAACAAGATTAATAACAAACCCTAGCATGTCACTAAGCAATAAAGATCAAAGCTTTAAACCTAACATGGTACTAACATGATATTAGAAAGGATAAAGGCACCCTAAACATGATTCTAGAAAGCAATAAAATAACATCCTAACATGATACTAGAAAGCATAAAAACATTCTAACATGATACTAGGAATATTAAACAATAATAAACATGCTTTCTACATTGAAAGAGAGTAATAAGATTACATACTTTGAAGCCTCGTACCTCTTTCTAATAACAAAATACACAAGTTAGTAAACTTCAATGAAAATAATAAAGAACAATTAAAGAATTAAAGAATTAAATTAAAATCAAATTAAATAAAGTTTAGACTAGTTTTGGACCAAACCCTCAGAAATTATCAACCTTTCACGTCTAGGGCGAAGGTAACTTCGAACTTGGCTAAGAGACTCTAAATCTTGTGAATGCGGAATATTGTATGTAAAAATCTAGTTTAGAAAGAGAGAGAGAAAGAAAGCATATATTGCTCAAGAGAGAGAATAGAGAGAATTGATTGGGAGAATAGATGAGAGTTGATAAAAGATCATGAATAAAAACAGAGGTCGAGGACCCTATTTATAAGGAAAATAATCCGGAAAAACATAGAATTTGATAAGGAATAAAACTCCACGCTGTCGCCAGGAATTGACTCTGTCGCGAGGCGACAGACTTGTCGTTTGGCGACAGCCTGTATTAGCGCGTTTTTCTTCACGCGGAATCCGATCTTTAATCAACTTGATCTACGAAATCCGTACAGAAGATAAAATATATTTTTAAGATAACAAAACGATATTTTATTCCAAATAAAAAACTATTAAAAATAATTAATTATTAAATCTAACAATATTAGAATTAAAAAGAACCTTCTAGAAACTTCTAGAAAACTATAATTAATCCTAATAATTTTAGGAATAATAATTAGCATTGGACCCTCCTCTAGATCATTGGGCCGCATTTAAAATAATTAACCAGGTCCAGTTTAGTATTTTGGCCATAACTTCCTCAATATTCATCGGAATCGATCTTATAATATATCGTTGGAAAGATCTTTTCAAGCCCCATCCAACTACACTATTATTGGACCTTTATCATGGTCCAAACGTAAACTGGTTCGGCTATTTTCAAACAAATAAAGTCATTTTCAAAAACAGAGAGAAAAGAATTTAATTAAAACTAAACCGCAACACTCGACTTCCAAACCACTTTCACCTAATTCGATAATAACACAACGTGAAAGGCATTCATCACTGGGTTTGGTTTTGGGGAGACACAAATGGGTGTCTACAGTAGCCCAAGGCCGATAGACCGGGCTGGGCTCCTGCAAAAATCGCTATATAAGGCGCTAACACCAAAAGATGATAAAAGAAAAGTATGAGTTATGGGAACCTACCGAGAGGATCATCTCTCGAAGCCGTAGCACCTCCGATGGACCTCTGCGGCCTCCCCAACTGGCAGCAATGGGGAGCACGCGAGGAGAAGGCCTCGCAGGCGCAAGAGAAGGGAAGTACTCGTAGAACCAAATCTATATGAAAAGACAAAAGTCAGTAAAGACTATGCTTCTAAATCTAGAGTTAAACCTCAAAAAGGAAAAGAGATGTACCTCTACGACCCTCCGAAAGCTGGAAAGGGCCACCTCTCCAGACAAGGCCTTGTGACGACAGGAATGCCGCAAGCCCAGTAGAAAGTCCGCGTAGGCCATGCTGGCCCAGTCATATGTCCCGACCAAGTGAAGGTCGCGAACAGCGGACAGGTAGTAAAGAAGTACTCTACTACCTCGATCAGGGGAAAACGTCCCTGACAGCAGAACCAGCACAAAGATGCGCACCCGCTGCTCTCGGGTGGTGGCATCATCCTCAAAAGCTGCAGCCAGTGTGCAGCGACGAATGCATCGGGAACTCAGCTGTCCCGACTGAGCCTCAGCCTGGGCCCGAATAACGATCGGCCCCAACAACTCCTGAACCTCCGGCAAATAGACAGTAACACCGGCGTCGAAAGGAAGAGGAGTAGACTGGAACTCTATCCCCATGATGAGGCTGAAGTCAGCTGGAGTGACTGTCATCTCACCCCAGGGAAAGTGGAACGTGTTGGTGGTGTCCCAAAAGAACTCCACCAAAGCTCGGACGACGAGGTTACCCCCATCGTATGAAAACATGGCCCGGGTGGCCTGCAGGAGAGGAGTCAACCCACATGACTCCCAAAGACGACGAAGACCCTCATCACGACTGATGAAGTTGTCGTACAGAGAAATGATGGTGGAATTACCCGAGCGGTGGCTACAAGTCCTCCCACTCGCAAGACCTCGTCGGACTCGCTCCGACAGATGATGAGTCGGCGCGTAGAACAGGGTGCGCTCGTCCCAATCCGGCATGAGACCCAGCCTGGAAGTAGAAGGCACGTCCTCGCCCTCACTAGTGGGCTCGTACTCTCGACGCGTGTCTCTCGACCGAGAACCAGAACCACGTCGTCTAGCCATGCTAAAGTATATAAAAATGATCAAATTTAAGGCTCTACGGTATCTAAGGTTCGCCTAGGCCGCACGATACTATGTTCGCAAAACAGAGTACGTAGTACTAAAACAGAGCAAAAATTCAAATAAGCATGAAGGCATTTTTCAAGCAAATAAACAATTTCTTGCAAACATATGATGAATATTGTGACAAATTGTACAAGCAAAAGCAGTAAAAATGCAAAGAAATTGAGTCAAACAATTTCTTCACGACCTTAAGAGGTCCGACAATGGTGAAACGTTCGTTTCTTCACCAAATTGAGTCAAACAAATCTCAAAATCCTCCCAAGGTAATATACAAACATAATTAAACAAATTCAAGGCATAAAATTCAACGAACAAAGCAAATTAAGCAAAGTAAGTTTTGAATTTTTCGAAAACTCGTGAACAAGAGCGGATAATTCATCAAAAACCGAGTAGAGTTTCAGCAAAACTTACATAGATCGGGAAAATAGATGAGAAAAGCTTCGATTTGCAACAAGTTTGAGCGAATTTGGTTGAAAAAATGAGCAAGAACGGGTGAATTGAATTTTTTGCGAAAATTTGAGAAGCAGAGCAACAGCGGAAATGAAGAAGAAGACGGTTTTTTTAAACCCCGATTCTGTCGCCAAACGACAGAATTGTCGCGAGGCGACAGGAGCAAATGCTCGCGACAGGTGTCTCTGGCCGGCGCTGGAGCGGCGATAGAATGCTAGGTCCCTCATTATGACTTTCTGGGCCTATTTTAGCAGTTTGGGTTCCTTGGTACGCCAGTTAGCCCCTTTAAGCAAAATTGACTTGATTTAGTCAGCTTGATTGCAGTTACATTAAGTGATCGACTTGATGAAATACCGTCTCACTTAGCTTAAAGCGCCTAAGTATTGGCTCATAGCAAGGCACCGAAATAATGGTTCAATAGAGGCACCGAAATAATGGTTTACAAAGGCAAAAAGCACCGAAGTATTGGCACAAACACAAATAATAACAGTAATATATTAAGGGTCAATAAGTAGAATGATTCTTTGACGATATCCCAACATAGAGAGGAGTTGTCTAGTGGCAAAGTACGGCCGTGGCGAGGTAATGTCACAAATTTTGAAGATGGCGAAGTAAGGTCACCTTCGACGGTCCCTCAAGGTAAAGGAGAGATTGTCTTTAGCGGCGATGCACTGCCGTGGAGACATACTGCCACAACCTTGAAGATGACGACATACAGTTATTTTTGACGATGTTCCCGAAATACTGTGGAGGATTGTCACTAAGAATATTGAAGACGACGACACACGGTTATTTTCAATGATGGCGTTCGCGAGGTACTGTGGAGGTTGTCACAAACAACAAATAAAGCAACAACAAACGGTTACGTTCAGAGACGTGTGCTCGACGGTGCAAGATACGCGTTTCTTAACTCTTTTATCTGTTTAACTAACATTGTTTGCAGGTATCGGCGTTACAAGAATGATTTGGAATCGCAGAACGTTCTGAATCATTCTCCGTCCCTATCGCTACTTTGACTTTTGTTTTCGAAACCTAAGTTTCTCCAAACTCAGTCAAAGTGGGGGCTTCTGTAGACACCCATTTGTGTCTCCCCAAAACCAAACCCAGTGATGAATACCTTTCACGTCGAACCATAATCGAATGAGGTGAAAGTGGTTGAAAATCAAGTGTTGCGGTTTAGTTTTATAAAAATTCTCTTCTCTCTGTTTTTGAAAATAACTGTATTTGTTTGAAAATAGCCAAACCAGTTTAGTTTGGTCCATAATTAAGGTCCAATAATAGTGTAGTTGGATGAGGCTCGAAAAGACCTTACCAACGATATATTATAAGCTCAATTCCGATGAATATTGAGGAAGTTATGGCCAAAATACTAAACTGGGCCCGGTTAATTCTTTACATACGGCCCAATGATCTAGAGGAGGGCCCAATGTTAATTATTATTCCTAAAATCATTAGGATTAATTATAATTTTCTGGAAGTTTCTAGAAAGTTCTTTTTAATTCTAATATTATTAGATTTAATAATTATTTGTTTTAAATAGACTTTTATTTGGAGTAAAACATTATTTTATTATCTTAAAAAATACGTATTTTATCTTCTGTACGGATTCCGTAGATCAAGTTGATTAAAGATCGGATTCTGTGTGAAGAAAACGCGCTAATACAGGTTGTCGCCAAACGACAAGTCTGTCGCCACGCGACAGACCCTGTCGCCTCGCGACAGAGTCGATTCCTGGCGACAGCGTGTAGTTTTATTCCTTATCAAATTCTGTATTTTTCCGGACTATTTTCATTATAAATAGGGTCCCGAACTTCTGTTTTCATATCATCAACTCTCATCATTAATTCTCTCTATGCTCTCTCTAGGCAATATAGCTTAATTCTTATTCTTTCTCTCTCTTTCTAAACCAACCTTTTTACAAACAATATTCCGCATTCACAAGATCTTGAAACACCTAGCCAAGTTCGAAGTTGCCTTCGCCCTAGACGTGAAAGGTTGATAATTTCTGAGGGTTTGGTCCAAAACTAGTCAAAACTTTATTTAATTTGATTTCAGTTTAATTCTTTAATTATTGTTTATTATTTTCATTGAAGTTTACTAACTTGTGTATTTTGTTATTAGAAAGAGGTACGAGGCTTCAAAGTATGTAATCTTATTACTCTCTTTCAATGTAGAAAGCATGCTTATTATTGTTTTATATTCCTAGTATCATGTTAGGATGCTTTTAATGCTTTCTAGTATCATGTTAGGATGTTATTTTATGCTTTCTAGAATCATGTTTAGGATGCCTTTACCCTTTTCTAATATCATGTTAGTACCATGTTAGGTTTAAAGCTTTGATCTTTATTGTTTAGTGACATGCTAGGATTTGTTATTAATCTTGTTAGTATCATGCCTAGGATCTTGCTATTATATTTAAGCTTTATTATATCATGCTATTATCATCATCGTTGTTATTGTTTATTGGTTATTATGCTTATGTTGCTTGATATATTTTATATTGTTATTGCTTGATCACACCTTTTATGATTGTTAAAGGGAATTTGTACTTGAAATCACGCTTAATAAGATAATTAATAATTTGGTTTAGGCTAATGTGATTTTAACTCAAGTGATCGCCAATAATAGATTTATTTGTGCATTAATATTCAACCAACATAGATTAAACAGGGTAGGATTAATATAATGTTTGTATGTTATTCGAAAAGCGCACATGAATACGAGCAGAACAAAGTAGAGGCCTATTTTATAGGGCGGGTCCTTTCTTTTGTAGATTGGATTCGTACCCTCATCCCCGAACCCTGTTTGGCTCAAGACCTTATGGAGTTGATGGTCCTTTTGGATTGTCTTTTGGGTTTACAAGTTCCTAAAACTTGTTGGCGACTCTTTTGCTCTCTTTTCTTTCCCTTTGGAACGCCACCATACTTTAGTGTATGATCACAGTGGGGTTCAAGTTTGGGATCATAATGCTTGAAATATTCCCTACAGATGCCTTGCTTTTCAAGCAAGCAACGAGAATGCATCTTAATCCACAGTTGCTACTTTCAAAGGTGCACGGAGGGTGTCAAAAGTGTGGCATTTGCAATATGGTAAGACAATATAAGGGCATTGGTAATCCATCTTTAGGGAGATCTAGTTTGCAGAGATCCATTGAGGCCTTCAAGAAAGGTTTTTCCTGGAAGGTTGGAAATGGGATGAGTATCAAAGCTATGAGCTCGCCGTGGGTTCAAGGGGAAATTCCGACTGTTAACTCGACCCAAACCTTGAGAGCAGCAATGCATTGGAAGGTTAGTGATTTTATTGATACTAGTACAATGGCTTGGAAAACAGGGAAAGTGAGAGAATGCTTTGAGTGGAAGAGTGCTAAGGCTATCTTAGCGATGGAGCTTCCTCTAAATCGGGAGGATGATTATAGTTATTGGAAACATCATCCATCGGGGAATTACACTGTAAAAACAGGATACTATTTTCTCTCCAAAGGGAAGGGTTTGGAAAGGAACAACTTTTCACCTACAGATCAAGACTTTGTGAAGCTCATATGGAGATTAAATATTCAACCGAAATGGAGGCTCTTCATGTGGAGGCTCTTTCATGATGGTATTGCAGTTAAGTCAAATTTAGCTAAGAGGGGGATTCAGGTGGAGGAAGCTTGTGTTTTTTGTGCAGTGGAAAGAGAGGGAAGTCAACACATCTTTCAATATTGCAATCTAGCAAAGGAAGTCTGGGATAGTGGGTCCCTTGCTATTTGCTCTGAGTATCCCGAGTTCAGTTCATTACAGAAATGGATTCAGCATTATATCCTGCTCTTTTATAGCGAGGATGGTAAGCATAGTATGTGTATTATAACCTTTATAGCAACCCTGTGGGGACTGTGGAAAGCCAGAAATGAGAAGGTTTTCAAAGGGGCTAGTGGGAGCACAAGTCTGGTGACTGAATTCATCAACAGGGCCTTGCAAGACCATGACACTTTTGTTCAAGCAGAAGAGTGTGAGAATGGCATAGAAGGGGATACTATGAGGGATCATAGTCACCCCCCGGGTTTCTTTCAGGTAAATTTTGGAAATGACAAAATCGGATATGATAGGTTCATGGTGAAGGTTGATGGTGCATGGGATAAACACTATACACGGTCAGGGATAGGATGGGTTGTCACTGGTAGTGGAAACGCCAACACAGGTACGCATGGGGGAGGTAAGCATGGGGCTGCTTCCTCTACACTACAACGTGAGGCATGGGCATGCTTGGAAGCTCTAAAATGGGCTAAATCAAGAGGAGAACAAGGGATTTTAATCCTAACTGATTCAGTTGCACTAATCAACAATCTACAAGAAAGGCTTGGTAAGGATGTCTCGATAGCTTGGACGATTAAAGAGATCAAGGAAGTGGGAGGATCTTTCCAAAGGTGCGCAATCTTAAAAGTCCAAAGAGATCAAGTTCAAAGGGCTCACGACATTGCAAGACAATGTAGTCGAATTACGTTAACTAATTTTATGTCTAGTATTTAGTTTTGTTTGGTCTTTGCTCTTGTCAAAAACAAAAAAAAAAAAAAAAAACATACAAGAATTTGATCTAGTTTGTTTATTTATTGCATTTACACGTAGTCACACTAGTACACTACCATAGCATTTATAAACATGCCATGGCATAACTTATGTAGTAGTAATGAATTGGTCAATGGTTATTAGTTTAATGTAAATGGACAAATGGTGGTAGAAAATTCGAAATGACATTTTTGTGTGCCCCCTTCATTTACTCCTACAATGATATTTTGAAATGTGTATGGAAAAATCTTTTTTTTTCTAGTAAAACTCATTTATAATCGGGATAAATCTATTACGTATATCATTTTTTCAAATTGTACTTTATATCACAAGATTACATAAATAAAATGTATATCATCTAATAAGAGTATTCTTTTTTAGGAGACTAGTACAAGTGTTGTATATACTTTTATTAGTTTATACGGAGTATAATTTTTAAGATAGTAATAAAAAGGAAAATTTGCAAATCGCAGTCATTTAAAGTTAGTATTTTGTAAATTACAGCCATTTTAAATTTTTTTTGCAAATTGCAACCCAAAAGTTCTTATAAATTGTAAATTGCAACCCGATTAAACTTTTTCATTAGTTTATGTGTCGCAAAATATTTGGTTAAGGTTTAAGGGGCCATTTTATCCCTTAAGAATCCAAATTGAGCTCAGAATCAGCAAAAAGTTTATACATCAAAAAATAGTTGCCCACAAATAGATACATTTTTTTTACGCAAAACGAGGCACTTACGTTTAATTTCGAGTTCAATTCGGACTCTTAAGGGCTAAAATGACCCCTAAAACCTTAAATGAATATTTTTCAACACGTAAACTAATGAAAAAGTTGTTTTGAGCTGCAATTTACAATTTATAAGAACTTTAAGATTGCAATTTGCATTTTTTTTAAATGCCGCAATAGTGCAATTTGCAAAATATAAATTTTAAATGGCTGTAATTGACAAATTTTCCTTATAAAAAAAGCAAACATTCAAGCATGATAGATGATACATATTAAGATAATTTATGCTCATTTTTTTTTTACACAAATTTATGCTCAAAATTAACCATTCCATAATAATGGTTGCTACATTATTATTAGGGTTTTTCTACATAGTACCCCCAAGGTATTGCTTTTTCTATGTTGTGCCCTCCTAAATCTAAACTTCTACACGGTGTCCATTAATTTGATGTATTGTTTAATGTATGTCCTTCATAAACTATTTTGTTAACGATAATTAACGTATGGTTAAATTAACCACCCATCTTAGTTTAGTACTACTTAAATTTAAAGGAAATAATTAAAATTAAAATAGAAAATTAAAACCCTTCTGATCAAATCCTCACATTCATCCCTCGCCCCTGTTTATTTCGAACACTTATCTCATTGAATTCCCAATTGTTTCAAACCCTAAGATTATTGCTCAAAAAATCAAAGCTACTAAGGATTGATTAATAAACTAACATCTCCAGAATTCTTCTTTGCCTTTTGTTCGATCAGTTTTTTGGTGTTCATCGTTTGGGCAGAGGTATGATTGAACTACTTTTTTCATCCTAAATTGATAATTAATTTCTTGTTATTATGTGCAATAATTAAAAATGATTACATTAACTAAAAGAGTTGGTATTTTTCATATAAGTAGTTGTTGGTTGATAGTCCAATTAAAAAGGATTACATTAACTAAAACCATAAAAATATTGCTGATGCTATGTCCTGTTATCTAATGATTTTAGTTTTTATTTTTGGCTTTGATTTTCGTTTCTATTTTCAGTGTAAAAATCCTTGCATGTGTCCTTTATGTTTGTTTGAGTGTAGTTGAAGTGGCTTACAATAAGTATTGAATTTTAAGGTTTGTTGTTAGAAATTTAAGTTTGTACATGGTTGTTTGTGAATTTGATGCAGAATGAATAGGAGGGTATTAAAAATTAATCATGATGGTAACGTTGTCGATGTTGTGATTGATGACGTTGATCAATGTGTGCTACTTGATGTGATCAGTGATATGTGTGATGAGTTCTTGAAGAGAGGTTTTGTCTTGCCTTGATACCCAAGCCTATACTACTGTGCTAGGCAAAAATCAATTGACCTCACCGATGATAAAAGCTTGTTGAAAATGTTTGAGGATGTTAGGGAGAAGAGTATTGATTTATGGGTTGGTTGCTTGACAAAACCTTCTTTCATTTGGAATTTGGCAATGCAAGTGAAGGTGAACAACACACCAACTATACAACCTAATACCTCACAACCTAGCACTCATAAAATACCCGTTCGAAGGAAACCAACCAAAGATGCCTCAATTCTCCCTGCACATCAGAATAGAAGGTTACCTGCAATGTTGGAGGAGTTATCAACTTCACCGCCTCATATTTCTCATTCACAAAATCAAACAAATGTGACACTTGACACTCTTAAAATTCCTCCCCACACTGAATATAATGATGCCATTCCTATTTCCCTTGATGAGTTGAATCCCTATCATCACAAGTGAGCAACTCACCTACAACCACAAATCTTAATATTGTTGCCTCAAAACCTAAGTCCTCTAGGTTTTTGTGTTTTCACTCATGGTAAGAAGATGCCTAAAACAACAGCTATCCACAAAGGATTATGGAACCCTACTAATGACAACATAGAGGTGGAAACACAAGAGGTGTCTGGTTCAAGGACTAGGTACAGGGTTAGGGAGAATGCACTTGTTGGTCGGTAAATTGTGGAAGTACATGAGAGTGGTAGTGGGAGTGGAAGTGATTATGAGTATGAACCTTTGGAGTCTGATGAAGGAAGTGACCAATTACTTGATGTTGACTTAGAAACTGAGGAGAACACAACGGAGCTGCTTAAGGAAAATTATGTAGATGGTGGATGGGAACCTTTCAGTTTGAGAGATGACGTGTATGTGGACGACAATGGGTATTTGTCAAGGATGTATAGAAATGGGGAGGTTTATGATGATGCTGACATTGGAAAAATAAAGTTAAGAGCATGGAAACTATTCGTGGATAAGGACCATTTCAGAGATGTCCTTAAAGACTTTTGTGTGCAAGACGGATTCTCGATAGTGGTAAAAAAAACTGATAATGATAGGTATACTGCTGAATGTGAAAATATTAGATGCTCTTGGAGAATTCATGCAAGTAAACTAGTAGATGAGCACACTTGAGCAATTAAAAGCATTAGAGAAGGACACAAATGTGACCCCTTGGTTAACAACCCAATGTGTAATTGTGATTGGGCTGCTTCAAAACTTCTTGAGGACATTAGGGCCAATCCAAATATTAAGGGGAAAGCTATGAATGCTTTGATATGGGAAAGGTACGGAGTGACTATGGCTACCTCTACAATTTACAAAATGAAGGGCAAAGCGTTACAAATTATTCAAGGGGGGCATGATGAATCTTACAAGAATCTTGTAGCCTACTGTGAGTTGATTAAGGATAGAAATCCAGGATCCATAGCTTTATGTACATGGAAACAACTTCAGGAGGAGCTTGAGAGACCACTACAGTTCAAGTCAATCTTCATTAGCTTTGTTGCACAATTCAGGGGGTTATTGAATGGATGTAGAGGTCTTGTTGGGGTTGATGGATGCCACCTTAAGGGCAACTATGGCGGCATCCTTTTAAGTGCCATATCACTTGATCCGAATAATGAGATATTCCCGGTAGTTGTTGCAGTGGTTGACTCAGAGAACAAGACTATTTGGTCTTGGTTTTTTCATCACTTGAAGAACATCTTGACTAAGGATGGAAGAGATGACTGGACGATAATGTCAGATAGACAAAAGGTATTGTGTACTTCTTACATTGTCTTTCTTTTTGTGACACTTGATTATTTGTTGTTTTAACAATGTATTTGCATTTGTTGATACAGGGTATTGACCCTTCATTGGATGAGATTTGGGCCAAAGTTCCAAGGAGATATTGTGCTAGACATTTGTGTAAAAACTTCAAGAAAGATTACCCCGGAGTATTAATGCACAAACTTTTTTGGGGAGTTGCAAATGCATGCTCTGTGTTCACATTTTGAAAGTCAATGGAGCATATTCAGAAGTATGGTGGCCTAGGTGTTGTGAAATAGCTTAAAGAGATTGGACCAATGGAAAGGTGGACCAAATGGAGGTTTGATCCTCAACTATGCTCAGATGAGAACACAAACAATTTTGTAGAGAGTTCTAATAACACTATAGGCGTTGAAAGGACTTACCCAATCTTGACACTTCTTGAAGGTAATTAATTGTGTTTAACATGACTTATTAACTTGTATAAATGACATAAATCTTATAGCAACTTGTATCATCATATGTAGGTGTTAGAAGAATCACAATGGTTAGACATGCAACTAGGGAGCAATTATGTGAGGATTGGAGAAATGACGGAGTTTGTCCTAATGTTGTTGCTCGAGTTAGGGTCCTGACAAAGGATTCAAGGCAGTGCAATGCCTACCTTGCAGGAAGAGGTGAGTATGAGGTGTCAGATGGGAGAAGTATGCTTCTTGTATCGTTGAACAATAAGAGTTGTGTTTGTGGTAAGTGGCAAGTTAGCGGTATTCCTTGTAAGCATGCTATCAAAGCTATTTTGCATGCTAGCAAGGATCCACTAGACTTTGTTAGGAAGTGGTACTATGTGGCTAGGTACAAGGAGGCATACAAGGAGAATATTTTACCAATTCCTGACTATAACCAGTGGCCTGAGCTTGCCATCCCGAAGTTAATCCCTCCTACTATGAAAAGGAGCGTAGGCAGGCCTTCAAGAAACAGGAGACGAGAAAAGGGAGAGCAAAGGACGAGAAAGAGGAGCGGCATAGTTCAATGTAGTAAGTGTAAGGAATTTGGCCACAGTGCTCTCACATGCAAGGGAGGAGCAACACGAAAAGAAAAACTGATGCAACAAGAAACCACAGATATAAGTTCAAAAAAGGCAACTTCAAAGGGGAAAAAAATGTAAGAACAAGAGAGGGCACAGATAATGAAATGAACATGATTGACCTCATGATTGCAGAATCACAAGCATCTAACCACATGACACAACCAAGGTCAAGCCATCAGCATCTGCATCTGCATCAAACACGGTCAAACTTAACTCAACCTTCATCAAGTGTTCCTCCCACAAGTTGTGCTAGCAAGAGACAGAAGACAAGATAGATTTGGTTTCCCTAATGTGTTGGTCTTATTGCTAGTACTGTATTTCCTTGTGTTTGATATGCATAAGGTGTTTTATATGCCTTATTCTTGTTGGCTTTTACAGTTTTTAGACCTGATTGTTTTTTGGATTACAATGGTAGTAGTGATAACTACTATATTTTTGGTCAGATACCGTGTTTTTGGTAATTTACTGTGTTTTTGGTCTATAATACTGATGACCCAAGCATAATTTTTTTGAGTGTTTTGAATTGCTACTGTCAAAGATAGCTAATGTCTAATATTGCAGATATATTTATTCTAATATTGCAATACGTAATCTACAGTTTTTTTTAGACAGATTTTTTGCCAATCTGTAATATGTAATCAGATTTTTAATGACTTATTTTTTTATTTTTTTTATTTTTTTTTTGTGCAGATATCTTGAGTCTAAATATAGCATATAGTTGTCATTAAAGAGTAGAGTATTTTGCATGTATGATTAGTAAAATTTGAATCACAGTTGGATATTTACAGATTAACTTTTTGGCTCAAATTTTAGGTCTTGAATCACTGCTAACACAAGAATAATTGATATGATACATATATCAAATACACTGACCAAAACAAATGGTGCGTTAAATATGATGAACAAGGCAAAGAAAACCAAAATGACAGAGAAAAATGAATTAGCAAAAATTTGAATTTTTCCATTCATGATGTTCACACAAATCCACTTACAAAACAACCATAGCTAAATCATCCTTAACTGTACTTACTACAATCACAACTAATGCATCCCTAATTTACTTCCACAACAAAATAACCAACAAAATACTATACATCAAAAACTAACTTTACAATTTCTTTACTAGATGTGACTAATTGAGCCCTCCTCTTTCAATACCACAATTTCTAACTTCAAACGAAATTGCGATCTCTAGAATGATGATGCGGCGTTTTGGGGTTGAATTGGAGTCGTTTTTGGGGCTGAATTGTATTCGTAGCAATCGTCATTTTTCGCATATTTTGGTACTCCGTATCTTGCAATTACATTTGAGTCGCTTTGAAGTTGGAGAAATGAGTATGCGACGAACTGTGGTGTTGAATTGAGAGGTTTATAGGGAGAGAGATTTCTGGGTTTTTGGGGAAGGTTGCAGGTATGGGAAATGAATTGGTTGTGGTTTTTGGGTTGTTACAGAAGAATAAGAAAGAATAGGAAAGAAATAAGAATGGAGGAGGGTCATGACACGTGAGTTTGGGAAAGTATAACCACTCTTTGTTTTAAGAAAAGGAAAAAAATAATATAATGCTAACCATAGTTAGTAGTTAATTAAGAGTATTTAACATTAATTTAAAATAGGGTTAAAATGGATTAAGTTAATTAAACTTATGGGTACCGTGTAAAAATTTAGATTTAGAAGGGCACAACATTGAAAACGCAATACCTTGGAGGTACTAAGTAAAAAAACCCTTATTATTAATAAAAAATTAGGAGAAGGGAATATTTTTAAGGAGATTGAAAATGGAAAGGGTGGGAAAAAAAATGGAAGGAAAAATAAAATTTCGAGCGAAATTTCAGAATTGCGCCAAATGTCTTTGCGAAAAAATTGAAATGGCGGGAAGTTAGCGGAGACATTTATTAATCTCAAATTCTCAAAAACCCCAAAAAGTTTTTTTCTAGAGAGAAGAAAGATACAGAGAAAATAGCTAGAGAGAAAAAGTTTAAGAAGTTCAATCGCCATTTCAAGGGTTTTTTTTCATTTCATTTCAAATTCTCTCTCCTCTTTTTGTTCTTAATTTTGCTAAAATTATCTCTCAATTTCTTGTCATTTTACTGTTTTTCTGCTAAATCTTCGTATTTTTCACTTGGAATTCGGCCATTTTTGTTCAAATTTTGTTAGCTTTGGTAAACCCTAGATTTTGTAGTTTTTGATTTTCGATTTGGGGAAGTTAGGGTTTCTGAGCTTTAATGGCGGATCCGATGGAAATCGATGAGGCTCCGAATCCGACTCCGAAGCAGCCGCCATTGAAGCGAAAGAGGGAGAAGCAGAAGGTTCTAGTGTTGAGTCTGGAGGAGAGAGAATCGAGGTTGAAATCGTTGAATGAGGAACTTGAGAGCTTGTTCAGGTACTTTGACGAGGTTTTGAGCATCGATTTAGGTTTAGCATTGCATTTCAGTAGTCTTTTGTCGAGTAATAATGTGAATTCGATGATTGCGGTATTGTTGGAGGAGAAGAGGTGCTCGTACTCGAAGTTGGTGGGAGAGATTTACGAGAAAGTGAAGGAGAGAGAAAATGAAATTACGATTGCGAATGTGAAGAGCAGTGTGTTGTTTGCTGGACAGAGAGTTGCCTATGGAGTTCCGAATTCCGATGCCGATGTTTTAGAGGATGAGACTGGATCTTGCCTTTGGTGTTGGGAGGTGATGGTTTTTTTGAATTGTTCTTATATGTTAATTTATGTAATGAAGTACTTTATTGATTCGTATTGATAGTTTGATTGTGCTTGCTACAATTTTGGTAGGTGATGGTTTCTTGAAATGTTCTTAAATGTTTATTTATGTAATGAAATACTTTATTGATTTGTATCGATAGTTTTGTTGTGGCTTCCTATAATTTTGGGAGGTGATGGTTTCTTGAATTCATTACGCTTTATAATTTGACAAGAAATAGTTATCGATACCGTGATCTTGGATGATTTTGATCTTTAAGTTCGGCATGCTTCATTTAAATGATATACGTATTTCTTATTTATATAGAATTAAATTAGATATGATAGAATAGGTCACTGTTTTGCGATTTTTTCTCTAATTTGGGATTTTGCAGATAATTTTTACGCGTTTATATGTCTGGGATCCTGCACATTGCCCTGGTGCATATTGCTGCTTTGTTACACTTATCCAGTAAAGTTGTTTATTTAATCAACAGATTTATTGTGGATTTCGTGGTAATAGCATTTGTCTGGCTTGTTATTTTGGGAAAGTGCTAATGTTATACTTTCTGCTTCTAGTATATTGTAATGACCAATTGGAGACTATTCTTCATTTTTGTTCCTTGAATGAATGGATGAAGATGGTATTTGTGAATGACCATGAATGATGAATTCTTGTTTATGCAGCCGATCCTATTCTTTTGGGAATAGGGCATTGGTTTTGTTGCTGTTGAATTAACTTGTTTGTAACTTTCTGATGCAGACTAGGGACATGAAGCTATTGCCAAGTTCTTTGCGTGGAGCATTAAAAATCCGCCGCACTTGTCGTAAAAAGATTAATGAGAGGATCACTGCCGTCTCAGGTAAGAATCTTTTGCTGTCTAGGGTTTACCCATCTACTACGATCATGTTATATATGGATCCTTGAATGTGAACTTTTACTAATCTTCTGGCCCGACAAATAAAAATAATATTTTTGAAATTAATGAAAGAAATATAAGGTTTTAATGCTACTTTGAATTGGATATATTATTAACTTTCTGCCTTTCTGGAAGCTATGTCATGTTATAACTTTCTCATTTAGGATCACTTAAACTGATTGCTCTAACCCTGCATTCAACATTCTTGAATATCATAATCAGTAATTACTTTTGTTTCTGACATTATATATACCTGATCTCAGACGTAATATCTTTTCTGCAAAAATCCGAGGGTGACCCAACCTGCAAAGCTGATATGACAAAAGCAGCAGAAAAGCTCAGTAAAGTTTTAGCAGAAGCAGATATTCGTTTGCTTGTGGAAAGCTTGAATCAGAAAAATGATTCTGAACTGTAAGTAGATCCAGTACTGATTGTTTGGAGTTGGACTGCAAATTTCCATTTGTAAACCATTATATTGTTTTTCAGAGCTGAAAAAGAGGCAAAAAAGAAAGATTCAACCCTTATCAAAGAGTTTGAGAAAAGTAAACGTGAAGTAGAGAAGGAGAAGAAAAAGATGGATCGCGAGCTTCAGAAGGAAAAGTTACAGAGTGTATGTGATACTCCCTCTCTTGTCCAAACCCCTTCACCTAATGTAAAATACAGTTAGGCAATTAAAGACTGAGTTTGCCTTTTGAAAAGAAATATCGCAAAATAATTACTGAATCACATTTCCGGGCTGTTGCTTGAGTATTTATGTTGTATATTAGGAAGAGGTGGTATCAATAAACAATAGCCCTTCATGGAGGAAATTTATGTTGTGGCTTGTGGGTCCACAGATTATGTATGCTTTCCACTTCAAGAGAAAATGCTTGCCTTCTCCATGGGCATCAAGCCAACTTTGTATTCATGAGACTATAACAATATTCAAATAACAATACAACATGTAAATATGATGGAAGTTGAGAAGGTTGCTCATGATTTATATTTACAGCGATGCTTGTTATTTCTTGTGTATGGACTTCATTGGTGCCTAAACTTAACTTTAGTTTAGTTTTTTCTATAGCTTGACGTCTTTGAGCTTATTTATTCACTGAGTGGATCTCTACACATGATTTTATTTAGCATTATTTACCTTCTTGCAGGAGAAGGAGAAGAGGCGTCTGCAACAAGAGGCTGAAAGGGATGAAAAGCGTCGTGAAAAAGAGGAATCTGAAATGAGGAAACAGCTTAAAAGGAAGCAAGAGGAAGCTGATAGGGAACAGCGTCGAAAGGAGAAAGAAGAAGCTGAAATAAAGAAGCAACTTGCCATCCAAAAGCAAGCTTCAATTATGGAACGATTCCTTAAAAAAAGTAAGACGACACAGACATCCCAGAGTGATCAACCACCAAAAGCTGCTACTCTCAACTATCCACCAAATGAAAGTGCTCTTAAATCAGTTTCTCTTCTGATGGATTCTGCTCTGCAACAGCAGGAAGAAATTGACGTGGATGAGATTCGCAAGTATGCCTATATGACTTAAGTCACATTTGTTCATCTTATTGATCCCCCTTAATTTTTATTTCACTTTTCTTGTGGTAGGTATATATGTGATTGGTTTTGGTACATGTTAATTACTTAAAAAGCTTTTATCCTTCACAGGTCTCATATGAGTTCTTGGCGCTCCCTAGGGCATTCTATCCGGTCAAACTCCAAGCAGAACTGGGGCTTACGTCATAAACCTAAGGGCGATCTAATTAAAGAGCTAAAACTCACCTCTAACAAAGGACCAGCTCGTGATGATGACTTGTGGATAATAGATAGCATTGCAGATGAATGGGGACAAACAAGTACTGATGATAAATCATGCCAAGCTAACATAAGTGCTTCACCTAGTACCAGCAAGTACATGGGAAGAAAACAGCTCCTGCAGTTTGATAAGAGCTGTAGGCCTGCATTTTATGGTATTTGGCCAAAGAAAAGGTAAGGGTTAGTTAGTGGTACTTGTTTGACGAATTTTCATATTCAAATTGCTTGCTAAATACTTGGTGTTTCATGCTTGACTTTTGATGCATATTGCAGTACTGCATGTTTACGTTTCCTGACTAATACATTTACTTAAATGACTAAAAACATGAGAATATGAGATGCCTTGTTGAGAGAGAGGAAGAGGAGAGGGATGGAGGAAAACAAAAGTAGGAACCCCCTTTTTTGCTGGTTGTTGGGCTAATGTTATCACATAAGATTTTAAACTAAATTTTTTTAAAAAAAAAATCAAATCACTGTTTGCTATTATCAACGTCAAAATAATATGAAATGGGGTTGGGCAACCTGAACAAGGAGGAGAGTTTGGTTCACAAACAAGGCTAAGGAGCTTCCAAACTAAAACCAATTGGCAATAGTAGGAGTAACTCCTCTACTTTATAAAGTGGAACCACCTCTCCTCTTTCTCCAATATGGGACACTCACAAATGGGCTACAATGGGTTTCAACACTCCCCCTCATCATGCTCTCTCTCTCTCTCTATGCAGGGTCCCAGACTCCCAGGGGTGATTTATGTGTTAATCCTTCCCCCTCCTTATGATGGATTATTTTTGCTTGAGTTTATTGTTACTTTTTCCTTATACGATCATATGCAAGTGAAACATCTTACTAGTATTTACTTAAATTCTGGAGAATAACATGATTTTTATTGACACTTGCAGTTATGTTATTGGACCACGCCATCCATTAAAAAGGGATCCTGATTTGGAATATGAAATTGATAGTGATGAAGAATGGGAGGAGGTAGTTACATATTTTTTGTTTTAACTTTTTAAATTTGTCTATCTATAGCACAGTAATGTCCATACTAATGTGATGTATTAAATTTGTCATGGCAGGAGGATCCAGGTGAAAGCCTATCAGACTCGGAGAAGGAAGAGGAAGAAATCTTGGATGAAGGATCTTTGAAAAATGATGATGATGATGAGGAGAGTGAGGATGACTTTTTTGTACCAGATGGCTATCTCTCGGAAAATGAGGTACACAACAATCAGCACATTTTCCTAATCTTATCCTGAGAGCGCAACCCCCCCCCCCTCCCCCCACAACCACCACCACCATACACACACACACACACATGAAAATTGATTTGATAGATTTTATTTCCCTTGGGTGTGTCTTTTCTTTTCTTTCCTTTTCCTTTTGGAAGCAAGATGAGAAAGTTCTTAATGGTTTTTAAGTAGCTTTAATTTATAATATTTTTCCCTTCTACTGTGACAAGGGTTCAGATTGAGGAGTCAGAAGGGAGTCTATATGATTCATTTTATAGGCTTGTGGACTTGTGGTAAAGAGATGCTACTTGTATTTAGAAACTTCTGCTTTCAACACATGAAAGTTTTGATGATGATTGTTGACATCATTAGATTAGATGATTTGATCATTTGGGTATCCACAGGTAATATTAGAAATTTGATCTGTATGCAATGGGTGATAGCATGCCCTGATATTTTCGTTGTAGTTTGTAAGTAGGGTTAGAGTCCTTAATCCTTCCCAATCTCTGTCAATAGCTTTAGTCAGTGTGAGGGAAGTGTAGAGAATGGGCCAAAAGTTCCATTGAACTCAAATTGGCAACATCAGTCTCATGTCTGTGGAAATTTAGCTCGCTTGAACCTTGGTGATGCGTAAAACAGGTAGACTACACATATCACTGAAGGGTTTACCTTTTCAGGTGGGATAGAGATGGTTTTCAGAGCATACTAGCATAGTTTTGAGCCACCTTCCTATGCTATTTATATAGATTATCTTAATCTCAGAGCTTCTAAGAACTTTAAGAGGTGGGCTGGCATATTTATTGTTAGCATGACAATTTTTTTTATGTATTTGATCTGCTATTGTATGGCTCTTTGGATTTTGGTAGATCTTTGCTGAGAGAATGTCTCCAATGCAGGGAGTTGACACCGATAGAAGTCAAAGTAACCTTGAGGCAGGTGTGACCACCAGTCCACTTGGTTGCAAGCCAGAAACTCTAAGTGAAGAGTATTCATCTTGGATGCGACAACAGAAATATCTACATAATTTGACTGAACATGCTCTTAGAAAGAACCAGCCTCTTGTCATTGTAAACATGATGCATGATAAAGCTCACTTGTTATCAGCTGAAGATCTTACTGGCAGTCTCAAAGTTGAGCAAATGTGTTTGCAAGCTCTAAGTATGCGTGTTTTTCCTAGTGGGATGTCTATTGAGGTACCATCTGACAACAATTTGTGTGAAGAGAATCAAGATGCTTGCACCTCAAACAGCAAGGGAAGCACAGCAGCAACAATGGTTGTTACACCAATACCAGATTCTGACCTTCCTAAAATTGTAAGAGACTGTGCTGGCATTTTCAGTTTGTTTGAAAGATATCAATGTTTCCTTGAGCTGTAGATTTAGTACATTGTGTGGTTTATTGTGTTTGCAGGTATCAATTATTCAATCCTGCCCTCAGGGTATAAACAGAGTGCTGGAATCCTTGCAGCAGAGTTTTCCTGATATCCCCAAGACTCACCTGAGAAATAAAGTCCGTGAAATATCTGAGTTTGTAGATAATCGTTGGAAGGTTAGTGGAATTTATGCATTAAATTATTTTTTGTCCTAATAGTCTGTCGTATTCTTAAGGTTGGTTGCATAATATGAATGTGTTTCAGAAGTCTTGTAGTATAAGTCAGAGTGCCTTTTTTTTATGGTTGTGGTCTCATAAGGTTGTCAATATGAGGCCAAATTCACCTGTGTAATTCTTGTGGCTGTAAAACAAGACTTTTAGACCATAAAGATTAAAGCATCAGTTGACTGAGCCATTCTTAATTAAAAATGAAACTAAAACATGTTACAATAATACTCTCACTTTCGTTCAAAAAAAAGTGAACATTACTGTAATTTTCACAACCACTTAAGATCTTTGAATAATGGCAATGTAAGATTTTATTTCTGCAACGAAATCCTCTTTTCTTGGCAGTTAAAGTGAGAATGTTTATTAATTATGTTACGGTAATGCAGGTCAAAAAGGAGATCTTGGTAAAGCTGGGAATGTCAAGCACACCAGGTACATATGCTTATTTTGTCTTTAAAGACTATTTTTTAAAAAAAAAGAAGCAAAAAGTTGGACTATTTTCAAAGAGCTTCAAGCTCCCTCAATTCCATAGCACGCATTCACATTTCATCTTTCCTATACATCTCCTTTCTCCAGCTAATTTTGAGAAATTGGCTATTGTTGTGAGTTTTGAAGACTAAGCCAGATGCTTCTACATTTTTTATTTTTATTTATTTTTTTTTTATTTTTTTTTTTTGAAGACAGATGCTCCTTCAGTAATTATTGCACATATAACATCTTTGACAGATTCCTCATTTGGGAGAAGGGCTATCTTCATCCTGCCATTACTTGTTTCCCACCCATCCAATTTATAACCCACCTCAGCGTCTACACTTCCACATGTCCATTGGTTCTGATCAAACCCTGTTTCTATTATATGCTACTACCACACCCTAACTCTTTGATCGAATAGCAGTATTACCATGGTTGATAATTAAAATGAACTAGGGTATGCTATTGGGCATTCCACAATGTTAATCACTACCTACCTATTATAACTTGGCCCTTGGACAGTGCCAATATGAAGGAGTTGAGGAATGTACTTAGCATTACACTACTGTAACCAGATTCCATTAAAGCTGAAAGTTAAAATAAAGCAATAAATGGAATTTTTAACTTTCTGAATTTCTAATGGTTTGTCCCAAAGCTGTTTAATTTTACTAAATAGTAGCTTTTTGACTAAACTTGCAGAGAAGAGTGGAGGTAGAACAAGAAGCATTGCCACATTTTTTTCAAAAAGGTGTTTGCCACCAGCTGGTAATGTTGGCAACTCCTGTGACTCATCCCCTGAGTCCATAAAACCCACTTCGTCCAGCCAACAGCCGCAGCAGCAGCAGCAGCAGGTACGCTCAGAGAACGTGTAATCTCCTTGCCTGGAGGGTTTTCTTTTACGCTTCTGGTCCAATTTTTGCTCCTGATATATTCTGGGGCTTGTATCTAGATTTCCTATATCCGATGTAGAATTGTAGATTACCATGGTTCATTTTGTTGCTTCTGATAAAGACGGATGGATTTTTTTTCTTTCTAAAGAACCCTTTTTTCAACAATACAACTACTAACTGGTTAAGCATAATATGTGAAAGTAGTTGAAAACAAACATGTATAGTATATACTTTATGATGTGAGGCTTTCCCTACCTTGATTTCGATGTCTTACTTACGTGCTATTGACGTAAATCTTCATATGAAGTTGCCCAATTTGGGAGTTCACACGATTATGCATTCTAATATTGGGAGCTTTGTTCATCGTATATAGACTGATGACATGATGTAACGCTAGTTATAATTATACAAGTACACTAGTACTTTAGTTTTCCACATTTTTTTGGCAGGAAGCATTGCAACTTTGCAAAGACCACTTTAAGAATCCTACATTAAGTTCATATACAAGTATTTACTATGAGCATTTAGTACAAGATTAAGTGACTATATTAAGACAAAGGTTCATAGGAAGCCGAATATAGGATATATTTCCTCAATTTTTAAATACCTAGTTTTTTTGTTTATTTTTGCTCAAAATATGTATTTTTCTATACATAAATATAATCATATAAATCAATATCATACAAGTATGTTTTCTCATGTAATTATGTATCTTGATTTCACACAAGGTTAAAGTTTATCCTTTAATTTGTTCAATCCAAAAATATTTCATGAACACTTAAGAATCATATAATTTGCATGAATTATTTGTAAAGAAATTTATTGGATACAAGAAACGTATAGTAGATACTAATATTAATCATGGGATTATCATGAGGGCAACCTAAATTGTTAAACAAATTTAATTTAATCTCCACATCACAAACTCTATTCCTTTGGTTTAGGAATTTGTTGACAATTTTTTTATTAAAAAATTTTACTAAAATTGCCACTAATCGTCTCAAATCATCATACTACAAGTCACAAACCCAAGATTAGAGCATTTTTCCAAATGTCAATTTATGTAATTGCTTGAAATAAGATGGATGCATGGTTTCCACGTAACAGGTAATAAGGCTTGAAATATGGACAAACACAAATTAGAACTTTTATTGTTTGGGTATTTTGGCCTTTTGCTAGAAAAAGTTGCTGTAAAGTAAGATCTTTTAAGCTGATATGATTGCATGTGTTTTTTTTTTTTTTAGTTACAAAATGTCATCATCTTCACCATTAATGTTTCCATTGTTTGGTTATGTAGGCTATTAACGAAATACATAAATCCATTGTTGAAAATTGACCGAGTCGTACTCTTTTTATAGACTAGGTTTTCTTTCTCTCTGTGAGAGTTTAGGGTTAAAGTTTTCTCCTTTCATTACTAAAAGTTAGATTACTTATGGAAATTTATGTGGTTTTATGACAATAATTCTTTATCTACATTTACTGGTGGATCGATTGATACCCGGTTCTCTCACCTAAAAAATAAAAATATTTAGTAAAAATAATTTCAATTTAGCAAAAAAATTTAAGTTTAATAAAATTCAGTAATTTTAATGAAGAAATAACAGAAAATCAACAAAAATAATTTCAATTTGACAAAAATAATATCAATTCAACAAAAAATAATTTTGGTTCAGGAAAAATAAGGTGAAGTGAACAAGACCCTTTTCTCAACTGATTAATAGAATGCATCCTTTTTAGGTTCTGTTCACATTTATAGAACTGAGTTGAACTGAACTGATTGGAGCTGAACTGGACTGAGCTGAAATGAATATTTTTTGAGAGAAGGAAATTAGGAGTTGAAGTGAACAGGCTCTTAGAATGCCATACAAAACAAGATATGTGAAAATGTTGATCCAATTTACTGGCTCATCATATATATTGGTTTCTATCATTTTATTATCTTGTAAGACGATGAATAATATAGGTGAGATTTGATCCCATAATTCTCATTGAAAACTAATAACTTAAAGTCGTTAACATCCACTTGTTAAATAAATTAAGTTGTGGAAAGCTGGAAAGTATATTGCATGTTTGTGTGACATTGTGAGGCTGTGAGCTCATCAAAAATCAAAAGTTTGGTCAACCTAAATTACTAAATTACGATATAAAATTTCCATCCTACTTTGTTGGATTTTTGTTAAAAAATAAATAAATTTGTACAACGTTTTCAGCTAAATAGTACTGTATGTACCTGTGGGTACTAGTAGATGGACTTAAATCTGTGGATGGTTTTACACTTTTACATCATTTTTATTAGGAAATTAAATTAAATAAAAAATTAATTTGAAATGGTCTTCTTCTTCAAATTCCCTAAACTGTGGACTCCTGGAATATTGGTTATAACTCTTATACATACCTTTTTTGGTACACTGAAAAGTGAAAACTGTGGGTGGTATTGTCCTTAGTTTTTTGAGCTTAATTGTACTTGAGCGAAATCTCTGATAGTAAGATCTTTTGTCGGCAGTTGCATGGTTTTCTTTTAGGGTAATCGTGAATTCGTGAGTAGCGCAAAAGTATTGAATAGGACAATGTTTTATGAACGAGTATGTGTAAGAATCACGGTATTATAATAGGACAATCTTTTATAAACAGTAAAATAGAGTCTGTGTAAGAATCACGGTATTATAATAGAGCAATTAAAATACTACTTCTCCTGTATTTTATTACTTGTTCTATTTTTTTCTGGACAGGAATGTCAATTTAAACATTTAATCGGTAATATCTTTAATTATTAATAAATATAAAGTAAAATAATTGAAAATTAATAATTTATTTATTGAGACGATTCTAACAAGTATTCATGATATTACAATTTTTTTTCTTCTTATATTTAAATCACAAATATTAGTTAAAATAGGTTAAATGCAAATGAGCAAGTAATAAAACGAGAAAGTATTCCGTATATGTACAATTGGTATAAATATGCCAATGTTTTAAAGACGGAATGAGTACTAAACTTCTAAACAAGTGTAAGCTTTCACTTTCGGATTACAAGTGCCAGGCTGCCAGGTTGTAGTAATCACTTGTTCACCTGAACTATATAGCGGTTTTTTACAATTCCATGAATTTTTTTTTTCTCTGTAAAGATTTTTGTGTGGTAATGTATGCATGCAAATTTAATGTACCAAAACCGAAAGCAAGGTGATTATTTATAAGTATTTAAAAAAGTCAATATTGTTGTTTGTAAACTAGTGTATTAGTGAAGAAATTAATTTTACTATGGCCCACAAATGCTTCAAATTCTCACCCTTGAAACAATTTCAATTTCTTCATACATCCATTAGTAATGTTTGAAAAGAAATTTTAGGCGACAAAAACTATGATGTGCTTTGGATTTGGGGTTTAAGCCAAAGTTTGCTATATATCCGGTTGTAATTCTAATAGGAATAGAGGATACATTATCAGTAAAGTAAGCACCACGCATATACAATTTTTTTTTTATTTTTTTTTGTTGGTAAGGAGAATGATCCTATTAGGTCGTCCTCCCGATCGGGTTAGTGAACTAGACACTTTGAAAGTGAGGGAGAAAGGTAAGGGAATCCCCACCCCCAAAGTGTCTCTAGTAGGGTTTGATCCCACAAGCTCTTAGTTTTGAGATACAAACTTGACCATTAGACCAAGCTATGCTTGGTTATGTCAATATGTATACATATATATTTTATACACTAGCACATGTACAACACGTATACGACCAAGCTAAATTTGGTTTAATGAAAAAGATTGTAGCTTTTAACTTTGAGGTTGGGATTCAATCCCCATCAGAGGGACACAACACCCATGCACTCCAATATAATATGATCCTTTACTCATTAGAAGATACACTTTGAGGATGGTGATCCCTTACCCATTAGAGGATACACTTTGAGGATGATGATCCCTTACCCTTCCCTCTTTACTCTCAAAGTGTTTGACGCAAAAAAACTGGACCAAAAAAACCGTCAAGGTTGATATACAATCAGATTAGAGTCTTTCTCTTTGCCTTTTAACACAAAAAAAAATAAAAAAAAATAAAAAAAATAAAAAAAATAAAATAAAATACTACATATATAACACATACAGAGGTACTCGACATATAATATGTACACACCGATCCATGATCCATACCAAACAAAGGTTGGTGGAGTTGGTGGGGGAACTCACCTTGTGACTTTGAGGTCACAAGTTCAAGCCCTACCAACTACAAAATGCTTGGGAGTAGGGGGATTCCCTTACCTCCCCCCTCTACTCTCAAGCGACGACCTGCGGAGCTGGACTGGCTAAATTTGTGAGAGACGCCGGCTCAATAGGATCCTTCTTGTTACCTTGAAAAAAAAAAAAAATCCATGATCCATGATGTGATCGCTTGTCATGCACACAACACCCATGCACTCCAATGTACAATAAATCGAATCGAGGGATTTGAAATTAATAGATTTAAAATTCATTTATATTGACTAGAACCCAAGATGCCAAGCATACAACCTCAAATTAATTGGACTTTAATTTATCTAATAATATGCTTGGAGCATATATTGGCAAATGTTGAGATTGATGTTGATCAGAAGTGTAAATTGAAATCTTAATACTGCGTATATATGTAGTATCATCTAAGTCATTATCTTTTTCTTTTTTTTTTTTTTTTTGAAAAGAAGTCATTGTCTAATTAAGGATCAATGGAGCCTCATAATAATTGAACCCATATAGTACCATAATCCCATTTTAAAAAAATAATTTAATGTAGTACCATAATTATTCATTGACTCTACTAAACATAATACATGTCCTTGAACCCATGTAGGTGCATGCTAACAAGTTACAACAATGTTCTCTTCATACACACAAGGTCACACAGCCATACACCAACAATTGTAAACCTCATAATAATACACACGTCACATTATTTGTCATACCTCCCACTTAATATTGCATAGTGATCGTAATTAGGTCGTTAGATTAAGGAATTAATCGAGAGTTATTTAAATTCGGAAGTACTCGTAGTACTTTTACTATGACCGATCAAGTAATCAGTTTAGGTCGAGTCATTTTCTAATCTATTATTTTTTTGATGAAAAATTTCTAATTTATTACTACCTCCGTTTTTTTTTTTTAAATTGTCACTATTTGACTTTTACACTATTGACAAACTACACTTTGACTATTTGTTGTGATTTATAGCTACGTAAAACATAGTCGAGTGGGATCTTGTTAAAATCGTCTCAATGTATATTTTATTAATATCCACTTTTTATAATTTACAATGTTGAGAATCAGAAATATTAATCGTTAAAATAGTGTGTTGGCAAGCATGGAAAGAGAAAGATGTCAACTAAATAAAAACGGAGGAAATATTAATTACAGTATAAAACTTGATTTTAAATTTTAGTGTTCACATTGTGTAGAATACTCAATATTTTTCTAATTCTGTTCAGTTTAAGCTTGAGTTATAAGGGCCTATTTACATTTACTGAACTGATTGGAGCTGAACTGTACTGAATTGAACTAAACTTAATTGAATATTTTATGAGAGAAGGAAATTAGGAAGTGAATTGAACGGAACGGATTGGAGTTGAGTTGATTTTTTTTTTTTGACGAAAACAGGGGACTTTTACTACTCAATTAGGGAAATATCATGCAGTACAACAGAATTAGCACAAGCAGGTGTTTTCTCTATCCACACCCGTAGACCCTCGTACTCCCTACTACATTTTGCTAAAACATGAGCCACTCTATTCCCTTTCCTACCCACATGATCGTAACTACAATGAGTACAGAGAGAAGCAAGATGTTTAATGTCCCTAACAATCGCACCATAACAGGAGGGCTCGTTTTTATCCTTCACCAAATGATTGAAAAGCTTTATGTTGTCAATCTCAAGGATGACATTCAGCAACCCAGCTTCTATAGCAATCCCAATCGCATGTCTTGCTGCCATAGCTGAGCTGAAATTAAGCTGAAGTGAAAGTCGGATTAATTTTACAAGGTTTGCCCATCCAAGTGTACATTACAATTTACAACGTGACAAATTGTGCCTAAAACAAATTAGGGGCAAATTAGTACTTTCACAAAGTATGAGCATTACAATATTTCCATTTGAAGGCGCAACCCTTTCCTTTTTTTTTTTATAAACCGCACTAATTTGCCTCTCTTTCCTCCAAAAAATCCCAACCATTTTGATACTCTGCTCTCTGCTCTCTCTCTCTCTCTCTCTCTCTTCCTTCCTTCCTCGTTGAGATCGTCCTTCTTCTCTCTTTCTCTCTCTCTCTCTCTCTCTCTCCTCTTCTCATTTCTCTTTCTGGAAAATTTAATCAAGCAAACCTTTTTCACACCCAAAAAATCTAACACTACTCAAACACACAACAAACTCTAAAAAACCCAGAAAAAATGGCATTGAAATTTCAACACCCATTGACATTTCAATCATCAAAATCACCTTCTTCCTTTGCTATCTCTCGATCTCGTCTCCCCAGATCTTCTCATCACGTTTCCATGGCTTCCACCATTGGAATCACCTCCAAGTTAGCTCCCTTTTCTCTTCTTCTTCTTTCATTTACTGATATTTTTCTTATTTTCATTGATTTTCGATGTTTTTTTCATGTGGGTATTACTGTTGTTGAATTTATTTTTCTGGGTTTTGAATTTGTGATCTTGGGTTTTAATTTCTGTCATTTTATACCCCTCTTTCAATTGGGTTTATGAATTCGGAGCTGAGTATAAGCATTAAGTACTGTATTCTGTATATTTTATTGTAAATCAGTATTCTTATTAAGTTATGAAAGAGTCACGTGTTGATCGGTGTTATTTATGCTAATCGTATCGAGTTTTAACATTCAGGTTTTGATTTTTGATTTTTGATTGTATGATCGTTGTTCAGTCTCATAGTTTGTATTTTTCAATGTTGATTTTTTTTTTTATTTTTTTTTTATTTTTTTATTTTTTTAGTATTTCATTATTTGGGAATTTAGTGTTTTTGCATGTGGGTATTTTAAGTAACCTGGAGAGTGTCTGCTATGAATGTTAGGTGAAGAAGATTCATTTCGTTAATTTCTAGGTGTATTTTTTTTTAATTATTAATTTTTAAAAATTTCATCCTAATTTTTTTTCTTGCCCTGTATATTTTGCTTAATTCTGTTAATAATAACACGGAGTAATATTTCTTCCCAATATTTCTGATTTTTTTTTTTTTTTTTTCATAAAATATGTATCTTAATTTGAAATACGCCAATTTTGTGGAGATATCGTATCAATGGATTAAATACAGGTCGTTTTTCTATTAATAGCTCAATATTGTCATTGGATTTTACTTGATGTCATCCTAATATGACACATTAAAATCTTGATTGCGAGCTTATATTAAAATGAAACAATGATTTTCTTATTTGTTATTTGGGGATTGGTCGTGTTCCGTTGTCATTTTCATTGAAATTTATGTATGTCATTTGCCGACTCAAATTGCTGCATTTTGTGACTAATTAATTTTGATATGTAGTCCTAATTATTAATATTGGTGTTAATGGTCTTGGTTTGTTGACCATGTTAGTTGTTTACTTTAAAGTACTTGGCTATTAAGTAATTATAAGAGGAAAATGACATCAAAATCTACCTTCCTTTCCTTGTGACACGATTGTTTTCTGATTTTGACCGAGTTTTAAATTTTTGGGATTTTGTGTTATGAAGTTTGTTGATATGTAGGGAATTAACTGTCTTTCAATGACGGCGATGGGATTCCGTGCATTAGTGTCTTGCTTACTTGCTACGACGATATGCTTTCTAAATCAATTGTCTCTTCGAGTTTTTTGTTGGAGTATATAATTTGGACTCTTTAATTTACCTCAAGAACCAATGTTGGATACCATGATAGTGACAATCTGCCTTGTATAGAATCTTTGACACATTATTTGGGCGAAACCACACAAAATTATCAAAATGGCCGGGTTTGACTCTTGGACACGTACCTTGTGTTCAATACTCAGAGCCAAATCTAGGTGACATAGCTTTGGTAGAGTATGTATATTCTTGATCTTTATTTGATCTCCCTTTTGCTCACTTGGAGCCTTGCAGGTTGTGATCGTGTCCTCATTTGAGATTCCAAACAAAATGAATTTGACATGCTATTAACTTATTTGTTAGACCTAGCTGATTATAGTGCCTTCATAATACGTCCATTGTAAAGGACTCCTGGTGATTAGAATCAGTAGCAGAATTCTGTTGTTAAGATTCATTCGATAATTTAATCTTGTCCGCCTTCCTGCTGGGTTTAGAATACAACCTCCGCATAGCCCCTTCTAATCCTCCTCCACCTTTCCTTTACAGGAGGGAGATGGAAACAACTACCAGTGCTCCGTCCTTTGATTCTTCGTCTTTTTAGTTTAGATCACTTCTAGATGCTGTCTTATTGTCACTGGCTATACTTTACTGTTTTGAATTCATACTATGCTATGCTGGTTTGTTTGGGATTATATTATATTTATTAAACAAAATGACGGTGATTTTTGTCATGCGTATGTAGTTCATTGATGTTATTTGTGTTGAATCCTTTGCCCCATTCGAGTTTCATATATTGCTCCACAAATTCTCTTACCCCTTAAGTTGCCTGATGAGTCTTCTTGATTTAGGGAAATTCCAAATGGTAAAAAGCCATTCATGCCTCCGAGAGAAGTACATGTGCAGAAGACTCATTCATTGTCTCCACAAAAGATTGAGATGTTCAAATCTTTAGAAAATTGGGCTGAGGAAAATATTCTGGTGCTTCTAAAGCCTGTAGAGAAGTGTTGGCAACCACAAGATTACTTACCAGACCCTGCATCAGAAGGATTTGATGAGCAAGTCAAGGAGCTGAGGGAAAGAACTAAAGAGCTTCCCGATGACTACTTTGTTGTTTTGGTTGGGGATATGATTACAGAAGAAGCCCTCCCAACGTACCAAACTATGTTAAACACATTGGATGGAGTTCGGGATGAGACTGGTGCGAGTCTGTCTCCTTGGGCTATCTGGACCAGAGCATGGACTGCTGAAGAGAACAGGCACGGTGATTTGTTGAACAAGTACCTTTACCTCTCTGGACGAGTTGACATGAAGCAAATTGAGAAGACCATCCAATACCTGATTGGATCAGGAATGGTGAGATTCTTATCCACAGTTGATTAGGTTTCTATAAAATCCCCACCCCCCTCCCCCCCAAAACACCCAAAAAAAAAATCGAATCACACATGCTTTCACTTCTGTTTACACATAATAGTGTCTCTTCAAGGCTTGTACACGTGGCTTAAATCATCACCAAGCTGCAGGTTTGAAAGCACAGTTAGAAATGGTGCACTTTGTGACTTGGTATGAATGATCTCGAATTATGCATAACTTAGATCCATCCCCAAATCACAAAAGAAAATGTGTGATTGGAGTGGCTTTTTTTAATTACAAGTTCACATAGGCGTTTTTCAGACAGAGAATGAAAGCCTAAAGGTAAAAGTGATTCAGCTTCTGGTGGCAAAATTTATTATGTAGTGAGTAGTTGTATGGTTTGAAAGCTTTGCCTCTTCTGTGAGTTCTTATGATCCCCTAAAAGCACATCCCTCTCTCCTTCATGGAAGTTATTCAGTAATTCTTTTTACCTTCTGTTTGGTGTACTGATTTGGTTTCATCTTTTAATGTCTTTGTGTTGTTTGCAGGATCCACAAACTGAGAACAACCCTTATCTTGGGTTCATCTACACTTCCTTCCAAGAAAGAGCTACCTTCATCTCTCATGGTAACACTGCTAGGCTAGCCAAGGATCATGGTGATCTGAAATTGGCACAAGTGTGTGGAATTATTGCTGCAGATGAGAAGCGCCATGAAACTGCCTACACTAAAATAGTAGAGAAGCTCTTTGAGCTTGACCCAGATGGCACAGTCTTGTCCCTAGCTGATATGATGAGGAAGAAGGTGTCGATGCCTGCCCACTTAATGTATGATGGTGTGGATGACAACCTTTTTGATAACTATGCATCCGTTGCTCAACGCATTGGAGTCTACACTGCAAGGGACTATGCTGACATCCTGGAATTTCTAGTTCAGAGATGGAATGTAGAAAAATTGACAGGGCTTTCAGGTGAGGGACGTAAAGCGCAAGATTTCTTGTGTGGACTAGCTCCAAGGATTAGGAAACTCGAGGAGAGAGCTCAAGCTCGTGCTAAACAAACATCCCTTGCTCCGTTCAGCTGGATCTTTGGCAAAGAATTGACTGTTTAATAGTTATGGCTGTAAAATGAAAAGAAGACTACATGCATCTACCTTGCCAGTTTCTCTTTATAGCTCAGTTTAAGTGATGTAATCCTTTGTCTTTCAAGATGATGTTGGTTGAAAGAAGTAATAGTCATTGTAGATACTTTTGTTTGTCTAGTGAAATGCATAAGCATTTTAAGAATAGGGAAACCTGTAGTTTTAGTATGCTTAATTTTGTCCCCCACATCCTGAGATCTGTTGTATGAGTGAATTGAATTTATAATCTATGTTGGATCGTGCCAAGCTTAAGTTAATGACTTGTAAAATTCAATCTGCAATTGTTTTTTTTTTTTTTTTTTTTTTTTTTTTCTCTTACAATAGAGTAGTCAAATCTCGAACGAGTTACAATTATGTTTTTTTTTTTTCTTACACCATATGTCGACTAGCCTCCCAAGCTCAAGGTACTAGAGAAGATGGTGATTTGTAACTAAATACATAGCTATTGAATGAGCTGAACCATTACCATTCCTCAGACCATGATGAAAAGCAAAACTTAAAATTAAAAGGCACAATTAAGACCAAGAGCTGTGTTCCGAACATCATGTTCAAAAAGCTTTTGAAACTAAAGGCAAGCAGTCACTCTTGAAGCAGTACGAGTCGCAAAGAATGAACATGCATGCCCTTAGTTTCTTCCACTTGATCCCTACTCCAGTCCATCATACTGCAAATCGTAAGCAGCTCCTTTCCAACTCACATTGTGTCGAGTCAAAATTTTATACTCTGTATTTTTTCTCATGAAGTATGCAGCAATCAACTTCAATGTGCTTTGATCTTTTTTTAATTCGAAAGTACTAAAACTGGCAAGGCAACTGAAGCACAAGCTTATTTCAGATTCACAAGCAGATGCTGATTGTCTACAATAGTTTCTACTCGAAAGCTTATTTTAGCTTTGCTTGTCCTGTACAGTTATAAATGATAAAACTTAATCAGATACTGGCACACAGAATTCAGCCCAATTTTTATCACGGCATTACTTTCATTGTAATACAGAATGTCAGAATACAGACAGCAAATCAGTTGATTACGAGTAATAATCATGAACAACAACGCTGAGATTCTGAAAAAATTGGTATGATTGGTGATCTGAAACCAACTCTGACTTAGCTTTCAGATTGGTAACTGGCCAGATTCTGAGCTTCTGAAAGCCAAGGTAATCAAAATAGAGTATAATACCGAAAAATCTGAATTCAACAAGCGAAAATAGAGTTGAACATAATTTACTTGTAGGATATATCCTTATTGTACACAGACAGCAAATCAATTAATATAAACAAATTGGAATTGAAATTGAAATTGAAATTAAATTGAGATAGCTATTGATCATATATAGCAAGCAAACTCATATATTGCTCATAATATATATAGCAGTAAAATAACATTACAATCTCTATAATAGTAAGATCATTAACCAACATAATAAACTTACAAAATTAATAGCATAAAAAAAGATTCAAAGAATAAAAAAATTCCCAACATTTTTTCCTCTTAGACATTGAGAGCACCAGCAGAAGGGTAAGGCAAGTACCCCATCTCTTCCTCAGAAGATCCAACTTTAGCAGTCTTTCGAAATCCTCCATTGAAATCACTACCAGATCCTTCGACGACAGCGTAGTACTTCAAGAAGAAGGCAACGGTAAGAACAACCCATTCCAAGCAAAACATCACAACACAAAGACCACCTGCCAATTTCAGAATCATCACACCACTATGTTCCTCAACATAGGATTTTAGGCTGACCAAGAAATCATCACTCCTAGTAAAGATCAACACCGCAATCGATCCTTGAAAGATTGCGGTGAGAACGGTGGCTGCCATGTGGGCACCGTACCATCGGGTGCCACCCGTGCTTGCGGCGTGGCACCCGGCTAAGGCGCCGAGGATGGTGAGGAGATGGAGGCATATGAAGAAGAAGCCGCAAAGCGAAGGGATTAGTCGGAGAGAGAGTGTGAGGAATATGCAACTTGAGGCTGCTGCTAAGAGGATGTAATTGCTGAAGAGGAAGAGTTTTTTGGTTTTGAAGTGGGGTTCTGAGTTTGATGGGGAAACAATTTTAAGACCACCCATTTTTTGTATTTTTGAGATTTTGATGAAGATTTTTGGTGATTTTTGGAGAGAATTTAGGGGAGAAAATGAAGGGATTTTTGATGTTGTTCAAGATGTCTTGAAGCAGTGAGAGAGAATTGTGAATTTGTGAGGAGAAAGGTGGGAATTGAGGGGAAGAAATAGGGGGGAAGGTAACGGTCAAATTTGAAAGTTGGGGGAGAAAGGGTGTAAAATGTGACCGTTGGTGGGGGCAGAGTGTTGGAGGACAGCAAAACTAGCAAAGTGGTGCAACGGCTAGAATTACAAACAAAGTGTGGATTTGGATCTTGGTTTTTGTCTTAATTAATTTGATATAATCACGTTATTAGTTTGTGTTTGTTGCTGGTAATAATTGGAGCTTTGGGATCTAAAATGGTTATGTAGGGGAAAAAAATATTTTAAACCTTTAGTTTTTATCAAAAAATTAGGGGAAAAAAATATATACATATATTAACTAGAGTATGAATTGATAGTTTCAAATTTGGGATTTGTACTTTAAAAAATATCCAGCAACTCTAATTTGTGTTTTTGGAAGGTAAATCTCTCAATAAATTGAGGAGTAAAGCTGAGCATGAGTCAGATCAATACGAGTTTGATATACTCCGTATTGAGTAGCACAAAAAGCACGTTAATACGACATAGTAGTTTATACTAAGACACGTTAGCACAGCACGTGGACCTTTATAGCTTAGTGTGTGCCTAGCTCTAAATGAGGGGTATTTTGACAACAATTTTAAGGATTATCTTCCAAAATAAACTCAAATCAAAATTATTATGTACATAGAGAATGTAGAAAATGGAGGTCCCAACATAATGAGAACCTTAAATACTTGCTTTTATTACTTGTTTGATAGTTAATGTAAAATGATGATAGAAATGTACTTGGTGAGTTAATCAAGTATAGGTCAATAATATACCTTCAAAAAAAATATGTACATTAATAATAACACTAAAAATTACTACCACAGCTACCTTCATATTTATATATTTTGTCGAACATGGCCTTAATATTGGGTTGTGATAAATGACCTTTATTAAAAATAATAATAATAATAATAATAATAATAAAAAAAATAAAAAAAACATGATCAATGAGAAGTGTTTCGGGTTTTTTTAGAATCCCTTGGGATACTGGTTACGCTTCGCTGGCAATGAGACTCGGACACCTGCAAAACTACGGAACTCCGGTGATCGGAGATCCGCCTCCAACGATCAAATTAGTGATCGGAAAACGGAGTAAGACTAGAGAGAGAAAGTAGAGAGAAGTTGGAGCAATTTAGTGCTTTATTTAATGTTATGTCACAATTCACCCCTCTCATCATCAATGATTGTGGTATTTATAGAGGTGAAAATTTGTGCCTCTTAGGATAAGTGACCTAGGAATATGTGCTCTGATTGGCTGCGCAATCAGTGTAGGACACGTGTTCCTCTAGGGCGCCGTTTTGCGGTTTTCAAGGGTAGTTGGGCCTCCTGATGTAAGGAGACCTTTACTCTCTTTATTTTTCAGGTGCTCTCACGCTCTTTATACGTGTCATCTTCCTATAGTGACATGTGTCGCCTCTTGATTGGGTCACGTGTCACCATGGGATTAGACCACGTATTTGGGGTATTTTTTTACCCTAAACAAGAAGGGTATCTTTGAAGTTGTATCTTGTATTAATACACTTAAATAAATATGAAAGTACTTTAGTGCAAATTCAATAATAATAATTTTTCTATAATCGATATGATATTTGAGTATAGAGGATAAAAAAAAAGTTCATAATCTCTATTATTAATAATAAAAATAGAAAATTATTTTAAGCAATATTATGCAAGACACTTAGATAATGAAGAGACATGAGTATGAATTGATAGTTTTAGATTTAGGATTTGTACTTAAAGAAAACTCAATAGCTCTAAGTTGTGTTTTTGGGAGGAAAAGCTCTCAATAAAATAAGGAGTAAAATTGGACATGAATTAGGCCGACATGAGTTTGATCTAGCACAAAAGACACGTTGATGAGGCATATATAAGACTTATTTTGACCCATTCGGCCATGACCTGTTAAAACACAAGACACGTTAGCAAAACACGTGGACCTTTATAGCCTAACATGTGCCTAGCTCTAATGAGTGGGTATTTTAACAACAATTTTAAGGATTATCTTCCAAAATAAATTCAAAACAAAATTATTCTATGTACATTAAGAATGTAGGAAAAGGAGGTCTCAACATATTGAGAACCTTAAATACTTGCTTTTATTACTTGTTAAGGTAATAATGATGATAGAAATGTACTTTGTGAGTTTGCAAGTTAATAAAGTATATGTTAATAATATACTTTCAAAAAAATATAGATTAATAATAAAAACACTAACAATTAATAATTATTCGCACAACTAATATTTATTACCACATGTATCTCCACATAGCTACCTCCACATCTATATTTTTCTAAATAGGGCCTAAGTGTTAGGTTACGATAAATCTATACTACAGTATATATTAAAAGGCGTTCCTAAAGAAGTTTAGATGTCCCCTCATTTAATCCGATTTTCACTCCATGTCTAAAAATATGATTCTTACAAGATTTGAACCCACAACCTCAAGTTTAAATTTCAACGCATTAGCCACTAAGTTATTATCATATTACATGCCATTTAATAAAAATTAAATATTAATAAAGATTTTTGTCATGGAAATAATGCAGTAACTCGGGACATCGTCCGGGCCTAACACTAGTTAGCCAATGAAAAGGGTATTTTCGAAGTTATATTAGTACACTTAAATAAATATGAAAGTGATTTAAGTGCAAAATCAATAATAATATTAGTTTATTCATATTTTCTATTACTAATAAAAATAGAACATTATCTTAATCAATATTTTGCAAGCAATTAGGTAATAAAAAAAATTTATCATGAGTGCAATTGAATTTTTGTTTTAATTATTAAACACAATGTTTTACATATTGTTAGTTTGTTGAGATCCGTACTTTAGGGATACAGGGTGTACCTTGAATATCATTACAAATCAAGGGTCTTCTTCCAAATATCTTGACAAATTACAACATTGATTCATAATATAAGGTAGTTGTCTAATTGTTTTTCGACATTTCAACATTTACACATTTATCGGAAAGGTGATTAGATAGCTAACTATGGTCCTTTCATTTCCTCTAATAATCGGAATTTTTTAGATGATGTATTTTCCTACTTAGTTTCTCATACGTGATACAAAAATAAGTCGTCACTTAAGGACTACATAATATGGCGTGACTGCGTGAGCATTACCTCATAGGCTGACATGTGTTTTAGGGACGACACGTCATAAACAAACACCCTCCAAAAGAGAGATATCAATAATCCAAGCACGACACGATCGATCCATCAGAAGAGTTGTGTTGTGCATAGGGCCTGGGCCGGTACAGACACATTTTTTCTGGCCCAAACATGGTCAATCTAATGCCAAATCTAAACTACCACAGTAGTAATTTTTTCCAGCAATTAACTGAAAAAAAGGGGCTCAATTTTATTGTTCTCCAATCTCCACAAAACACACTACCATGTCGAGGTTTCCAGAAAAACCATAAACACAAAGAAATCGCACTGCAAATTAATCGGCAAATACCCATCTTCAAACCCACCTCGCGTTCATCTTCTTCGAGTTGAATAACAATGTCGTCGGTTGATGATTCGAGCTTACAGCACCCCCAACAATTTCTCATAGGCAAGTGCTTTCTTTTCCCTTTCATTTTCGCTATCTTATTTCCTTTAATTTATGCTTTTAATTTGATTTTTTTGATTATACCCTTTAATCTGCCAAAAATAAAATTAAAAATTGATTCTTGATTCTATTTATGCTATGGTGTGTGATAATTTAATGTTTTTTGACTGCCCCTTGAGTTCATATTCAATATATTCAATGAATTTATTGCTGTTTTGTCAATGTTATTGCGGTTTTTTTTTTTTTTTTTTTTTTTTTTTTTTTTTTTTTTTTTTTTTATGAATTTGTGAATTGGGTTTTGTACTTCGATTATATAGAACCCTAAAGATGAATTATTTAGGTCAAAATCAGCATGTTATGTTGGAGATATTGTTATGTGTACTATTTTAGGACGTTTGGAAAACCTCGTGATTATCAATAATGTGGGAATAGTGGTATAGTGAAATCATGTCATGTCATATCGTTCGTTATGGGGGGTTGGGGTGATGTGACAATTATTTCTAGATGGAGGGAGTAGAATGATGTGTGTGAAAATGATTAAGAGTAATAGGGCTTTGCTTCTAGGGTTTACGGTTGCTACGGGTTTTAATGTAATCGGGTTTTGTTTGAAACATTTGTGTTTCGTCGAGGAAGGTCTTACTTTCTTTTCACATGTATGGGGTTTTTATATTGTCTATTGTCTTTGTTTGTTATCAGGGACTGAGGGTACAACAACTCAGCATTTACCAGAAAATGCTCTAGTGGGATGGTATATAATTGATCCAAACCAGCAGCAGATCGGCCCATACACATTGTCAGAATTGCAGCGTGAGTTTTACCTTATCAACTGTGTAGTTATTTGTGATTGATCACTTAGTTTATGGTTCTGTTCTGCTGGAGCTTGTAGCTCAGGGTACTTAATACTTTATTATTGTAAATTAAATGAGATTGTCGTGTATAATGATTTGCTTGTGAAGTAGGATGTGACATCAAATGACTTGTGTGTTACACTCCTCGTTCATGTTGTGTGTTTCCAAAATTATTTTGGTTATAAGATGAAATATTACCTGTGTGTAAGTCATAAGCTAGTAGTCAAATTGCAGGTTGTAGTTATATAGTCTTTGAAGTTTGAACTTTTGATGTAGTGCTACCAGCAAATCTAGATTAACTCAATTTAGGGATTTCTCCAATTCTCCTAAATGGAAAATTTAGCTAAGAATAATAGAATTTTGGAGAAGTATGAGTGCGGAAATGACTTGGGAATTGAGAAAGTCTAAGCAGGAAAAAGAAGTTAGTAGTATCTATATTCATGCTGGAATGGCTTACAACCATTTAACTTACTCTCACTTTTCATCTCTTTGTACACGAGGAAATTAAGAAAATTCAAGATACTAACCAAGAAGCTTGTAAGTTATAGACTAGTTGAGAGGCATGAGTGAGTAAATTACTTGAAATTAAGAAAATGAGAAAGGAATATTCCTCATGCCTAATCTGCTTACCACCACCCAATTTTTGTTCTCAAACTCTAAATTTTCTTTTGTGAATTATGGGTATGTATCTCCTTCTTCTTCTTCTTCTTCTTGAACGCCTTTATCCCATAAGTGGGGTCGGCTACATGTAACCAATATGAGGACTTTCTAGGAGGTTACCCATCCTAGTACTACTCTCTATCATTATGGCTCATGAATTATGGGTTTGTATGATTCAGTTAAATAACCATGCCAGCATAACTAATCAATCATATTCATGTTTTCTCTTAAAAATTTCAAACTTGGTTATTTTGGTATCAATTACCTGCACATAGGCTGTAACCATTCTCATGTATTCTCGTATTGCCACTTCTTCATTTCCACTAGAGTAGCATTGTATTTGCATTGGGTTTTCATTGGCTTTCCACGGTGAAATTTGATGTGTATATTTGGTTTATATTCACCTCTTATATATATAATCACAGATTTTCCTTCAATCATCAGTTGGTGTCACTTAGAGGCATATCCTGTCCTCAAATATATCATTTCCTTTTATTCTTCTTTTGGTTGTGTTTTTTTGGTCATCTGTGTTGGTCAGCATTTGCCTTTTGGAATTTATTAGTTCCTCTTGTGTCTCTTTCAATTACAGTTATACCAGTTACCAATAGCACGGTTACGTGATCTGTATCATGTTGAACCAACTACTTAGCTTGTTTACTTCGCCTGAGCAGAGCATTTTCTAAACGGATACCTGACAGAGAGCACCTTTGTATGGGCTCAAGGAAGATCTGACTGGCAGCCACTTTCATCGATTCCTGAGTTGATGACTGGAGTACAATGTCATGCAACTGATTTTTCAGCAGGTCAGTATTTTTATTCTCATTGTTATCCAGGAAAGACGGGTCTTATACATAGTGATTTCCTTGCAGTACCTGCCATCAGAGATGATGAGTTCGAGAAATGGCAACAGGAAGTAAAAGAGGCAGAGGCTCAAGCTAAAGCTGAGATGCTGAATAATGGTTCAGCTTCTGTTGATTTAGGTGGACTTGATCAGGAGAGACCCTCAACTCCACCTGATGGGGAGGAAGAATTTACTGATGATGATGGAACTACTTACAAGTGGGATCGTAGTCTTAGAGCATGGGTACCACAGGAGAATCAAGGAAATGAGGAAGAGGGATATAGATTGGAGGAGATGACATTTGTTGAACAAGAGGAGGTTTTCCCAATACTAACTGTGGATGATACACTTAAAAATATAGATGATAATACCATTGTTGGGGTTGTAGAAGAAAAGGAGACAAAACCTTCTAAGAGAAAAGAGCCAGATACAAAGACTGAGAAAAAGGTTAATGCATATGCTTTTAGTTGTTGCTACTATTCTTTCACATAAATAGCTAGCTACTAATGTTCATATATTATAGTCTAGCATCACTTATAGTTTACATAGAACCCATGATATATTAAAGGGTAGTTGTGTGTGTGTGTGGGGGGGGGGGGGGGGGGGGGGATTGTAGGGATTGAAGATGTTATAATAGCTAAACCTTTTGTGCAGATAAAGGGCAGTTATGCTACCGATACTTTCTCAGTGTTTCTTCTGTACAGTACCTCTTTGATGTCTTCAATTTTGTTACTTGAATTAATTTGTCCATATTTTCTTATAATGCTCTTTAACAGGAAGCAAATAAACCACCAGACAGCTGGTTTGAGTTGAAGCAGAACACACATGTTTATGTGACTGGATTGCCGGATGATGTTACAATCGAGGAAGTGAGTCCTTACCCATTAATTAGATTTTTTTTTTTTCAAAAAAACCTTAAAGCTTACATAGAGTGATAAATAATGTATGCTTGTATTAGCTTCTGGATAAGTTTTGTTTGACATATCTGTTAATTTTGTGCAGATAGTAGAGGTTTTCTCTAAGTGTGGCATAATAAAGGAGGTAAAAATACGATTTCTATAGTTCTATGCATAAAATTAAATCTACTCTATGACATATGGCACATGTACAATTCCTTTGCTTATTAAAGTTGGCTTGAATGCTGAAGATCGTGTGTATATATCTTAATTGCTAATTTTGAAATCATCATTGTGTAAATTGCTAATAAGAAAGTTTAATTTGTTTTAGTGTATGTAGGCTAGGAAATTGGTGTAGTGCGGTTCTCTTATGTTTGGGCTCTTATGGGCTTTTTTTTTTTTTTTTTTTCCTTTCCGGGTAAACTGTGTTCTCTCTATGTTGTCTTTTTGCTTTATGCTTTTCCAACAATTCTTAGCAAAAATATTTTTCTTCTTTCTCCCTCCGGTAATTGGGATAATGCTATGCACTTGATTAAAGTGTCTTGTTTACTTTTTTTATTCATGATCTAGTCACTTTTGGGATCAACTGTCTAATGTTAATAGCCTCACATCATTTGGGTAGCACATCACGCATCCAACCTACCTTACCCACATTGGGCGGGAGCCTTTTTACAGGAATTGGGCTAATGTTGATGTTGTAGGCGAAACTCTTTATATGACTAGATTACAAATTCGATGAAGCTGTATAGAGCAGTGTACAAAATTTTCAGGCACTTCAGCCTTTCCATAAGTATCTGTTCCTCTTTGTTTTAAGATTTAGAAGAACTCCATTGAGGTATTAAGTGGCTGCAGTTTTGAGCATGCCATCTCCTGACACCAGGGACAGTATCATTGAAGGGCTTCCTTTCCAGCCTTAGCATGTATGCAAGCACTAGATGCTGCTGATCGAACTTTAATCTTAGCCATCTTTCTCCTTTTTGATCCTTTAAAGAATCCAAACTCTTGTGTTTGTCGTACTGCTTAGGCAAGCCAAAGTTTATCTGAATCCTCACTTGCTTGAGTATTTTGCTTGAATAAATGCTCAGGAAATTATAATCCAATGGTTGAAGGGGTACAAAGCCTAGAATAATATTTTTTTGTACGACTAACAAGCTTCACTCTTGTATTTAGAGATTGATCCCAGGTTATTTCCATTAATTCTTCACACTGTAACTGGCTGCTTGCTTTACATATTGAGATGTTTGGATGCTTCTCAGCTTTTGAGACAGTTAAATAATAGGCCATAACTGGCTGTTAGCTGTTTTTTTTACCTCCGATATCATGTGCTAAAATGACGGTGAACTGAATAGTGATAAAGGCTGAAAGCAGACTCATCTTGCTTCATGAATGTAGCCTCTTGTTTGGAATATTAGATGTTGACAACTTAAATATTTTGATTCTGTCATGGGTTTTTAATATTTGCATACCGTTATATTATTGCTGTGTTAGCTTTTAACTTGGAATCCCATTGACACCAATTATCCCAGGATCCTGAGAGTAAAAAGCCTCGTGTGAAATTGTATTTTGACAAGGAGACTGGAAAAAAGAAGGGGGATGCACTTGTTACATATCTTAAGGTATTTTTTTTTTTTTTTAAAAAAACATTTGTTAGATACTAAAATTAATGCGCAGTAAAACTTTTTTAGTAATTCATGATTTTAAATATGTTCACGTTTTGCTAAATCTTACTAGGAGCCATCAGTAGCTTTGGCAACACAAATATTAGATGGGACACCTTTCCGGCCTGAAGGGAAGATACCAATGTCTGTAACCCCAGCAAAGTTCGAGCAGAAAGGTATATGTGGGAATTAGTACTCAGTTTTCAGATGGAAAGTTTTTCTTTTTGGTCACCCCCCCCCCCCCCCTCTCCTTAATATGCAATGCCCTTAAGGCAATATCTGGTCTTGAGTTGCAAATTATGATTGCTTGAGGACCACATGTTTTTGATGTGTTTTATATTATGTTTTCAGGGGAGAAGTTTATTCCCAAACAAACAGATAAAAAGAAGAAACAGAAACTAAAGAAGGTTGAAGAGAAGATGCTTGGTTGGGGTATTATTCTTGTCCTTTCTCATCCTTTTTTGAGCTTTACTATCAATATGGCAGGAAGGATCTTGAACTTAATGGCTGCTGAAAAGCCGACTAATAGAGTAGTAGATGTTTAATTGCTGATATATAGGGCTATATTATGCTCTTGTTTTGGCATCTCTTTTCAGTGTTGGGTTGTTTCCTGGTATTACACCATTGCGCTCTAAATCTGCTGAATTTGATGGGCTCATGGATTCATGTCCAATTATCCTTAATACTAAGTGCTTCTTGTACTTGATATTCTTTGTCATTATGTTTTTCTAATTGCTGCTCCTTTTGGTGAACACTACTGCTCTTGCTGTTCCATTTGTGACTCTCTGTACTATCATTTTAATTTGATGAGGAAATACAACAAATAATTCCTTATTGTTAATGTTGCCTTTAGGTTTCTTGTGTGTTTAAAAGCTATGCCTTTCATGTGTGTTTAAAAGCATTGTTTTGGTGCTTCACTTATGCATTAATCTTGGAATATTATTGGAAGATGGGATGAGGCCCTGAAACCAAAAAAAAAGGTTGAAGTTGAATTCTAAAGCACGATCAGTTTCTTTTCCCTCTTAAAACCTACCATGTGGTTGATGCGGATGTTTCATTTTGGACATGTCATTGCATTTTTCATGGCTACCTTCTCACTTCAACTTACCATCTTTATTCTCTGCATTTATTAGGGGGTCGTGATGATTCAAAGCTTATGATCCCGGCTACAGTTGTCTTGAGCAACATGTTTACAACTGCGGAAATGAGAGTAAGTCTAAGTTACTCTATGGTTCATATTTCTGTATCTCATCTCCATTATCCTTAAACCACATGTTTTAAATTAGTTGGTGTGAATAATAGTACTGGTCTACTGGACTAGTCAAGCCTTTGTGGGCCAAAATGATTGTCGCAAGCATTTTCCTTAATGCTCCTCTCCTGACATAAACCAAAGATAAGGTCCCTTTGGAGGAAGGGAGAGAGAAGTAAATGTTTGCATGAGTGGATATCTTTTCTAGGGCAGACTCTGTTAAATCATTCACGCTCAGAACTTTAATTTGTTGATGATATTGCTGCTACTTGTACAGGAAGAATTAAGTTTACGTGATGAATTGGAGGTAGATGTCCGTGAGGAATGTGGAAAGCTTGGTCCAGTGGAATCTGTCAAGGTACGTTGCTTTATTAACTCTTATAGAATTGAGACGACGAGCTTGTTTGCTTTATGTTCAGTTTGAATGTAATTGCTCTCAACGTAGTCATCTTATGAATCTCATTTTACTTGTTTTATGGGTTTAACTTGAGATTCTTATCATTGAAATTTTTGCGAATTGCATACATAAACAATGGATCTTAGAGCTTTACCTTGGGTTGGGGGGGGGGGGGGGGGGGGAGATAATTTTACAGTTCCATTTTAGCTCTAACTTTATAACACATGATAATGAGGAATTATGAGGGCAATAAAGTCTACCAATAACTCTGTATATAGTATGGTTCTTGATTTCCCTGGTTCTTGCATTTTGTTAATCATTTTATCGCTTTCCTATTTTATGTATAAGTTCCTTGAGAATTGTCCGACAGCTTTCCATTTACCCCATGAAACAAAGAAGGTTGTGATGTTGTCTTTTTGATGCTTTATTGAATGAAGGTAGTAATTTTGTCTATTAGTCATAAATTTATCTCTAATTAATTTCCCACATCATGCATGTTGTCTGTAGAACTCATGCTCGTATTATGGGTTTTGTGCACAAGCATATGATAATGGTGGCCATCTCCACATTATCCTTTCACGCTTCAATTTTGGTTTGTTTTGATATCTGATTTCCTTTGATTTGACAGGTCTGTGAGAACAACCCACATGGAGTTGTGTTAGTCAGGTACAAGGACAGAAATGATGCTAAAAAGTGTATAGAATTGATGGATAGAAGATGGTAAGTACAGACATTTCTTGTTTTTGAATGAAATAACGTATAGAATATTTAAAAGCTTTTGAAGCAAATATCGTGTCTTGCTAATTGTAGTTAAATGGTACCCCCAAAATTCTTTCACGTGGATACAATCCTCAATTGTGTGTTTTTAACCCAAAAAGTATGATCTCTATAATCATCATATGGTAATATGATCAAGAGTAAGAGCAGATTATTCTAGGAAAATGTTTTGGATGTTTTGCCTCATAAGACAACCTGGACTTCTGAAGAATTAAGATAACTATTTAGGCAATGCTTGCATTAGCCGTCTTCCTGATATAACTGTCTTCACTGAGCCTCTATATTGCCAGATGGTCCATTGAGAGTAGTCACTGTCTGCACTGAGCCTTTAACTTGTATCTTTATAAATAACTTAAATTGATTCTGCTGCTTTTGTAAGCAAATTTTCCTCTACCCGTTTTTTCAGAACTTGTTTCCTGGCATCATTTATTTCTCATAATTCTTTCCGTTTCTGTGAAGGTTTGGTGGGAGGCAGATACATGCTGTTGAAGATGATGGTTCTGTTAATCATTCTTTGCTCCGGGACTATGATGATGAGGGACAACGACTCGAGAAGTTCGCTGCAGAACTTGAAGCTGAATGAAACCATTATGTCCAACTTTTTTAAATAGGGATGCTAAAAATCTACAGTTTTTTTTTAAGATGCCAGTTCCCGTTTCTTGTTCCAGTTAATGTAATTAATTTGTATGAATATATAGACTATAGTGACTGGAATGGATTTGAAGTGCTATGGAAATAGGTCAGAGTCGAGATGTACATACTTGAGGAAGCTGATAATTTTGTACGTTTGGCTAGCTTAAATATTCTTGATACTGCGTATATGATATGCATACCTTCGCAATCATATTAACATCTCGATGAGATTTTTTTTTAGCAAAGTGGTTGGTGTTTATCTAGCTGAAAGGCTGCTGCTCATTTCTTTGAAGTTCACCGGGCTAAGTCCTCGTTGCTAGTCTTTGACACGGCATGCTACTGTTCAGCCCCCTCTTAGCATAAAGTTGCATACATATGCGCTGTAGAATCAATTATCGACTGTCTTTATGCCATTGTTTCAGCCTTAATATTAAACAGTGCCATAAAGACAGTCCATAACTGATATTATGAGTTAACGAGGATATGACATGATTTTATGAGTGTAATTTATCTCTCTTCCCCATCACTTATTTCAAGCAAGGGCAATAAATGTTATTCATATATCCTGTCTTGCTACAATATATGGGATTACAGCCATACAAGTTAATTAAAGAGAGGATTTATTTATGGGAATTGTACGCTAAAATGCAACTATGCTAGTGTGTCCCTTAATCATATACTTTGTATTGTTGCAAGTTTCACAAATACAATAGAGCTCTATTTTCCTTGTATCCAAAGACGTGATCTATCTGACTACATCATTTACGTATAGCTTAAATTCATGCTTTAAATTTAGTAGATCAGATCCGATCCGATCCATCATATGAAGTATATCAGAGATAAAAACAAAAGAAAGTCCCTTCTTTCCACCATCTTAAGTATCACCTTTTCAAGTTATAATCCTAAAACAAAAGAAAAGATTATAAATGCCAGTCTGATACTGTAAAATAAAGATTCTGCACCAAGTAGGAAACTCAATTGCTGAAAAATACATAATGTGCAAAGAACAAAAGAACTAAGCTTTATTTTTGTTTAGACTGTGCATGAGAATTATGAAACAATACATCCAGCCTACAAAAAGGTAAAATTACACGCGCAAAACCTTGCCGCAGAGGGGAAAAAAAACACCCATCTATAGGGGACCTCATTTGTTCGTCTATGCCATATTGCGAGCCTCAACGAGCTGACACGCATACTGTTTATTAGGGGATATTGAACAACAATCAATCATTTAAACATATCATAAATATCTAATGACATAGTGAATCCGCCTAAGCACGCTGATATCTGCGTAATTTCTTCGGATAAATACATTTCAAACTTGCAAAAAGCTTGCATACTTGGCTCCCAAGAAAAGCCTTTGAATGCAGAGTAAAGCATTCTTGGTAACCTCAGCGTTTTCATGATTCATTAACTTCATCACCCGCTCCTTAGCCTTGAGATCATTGACAATAAATCTCCCGGATGGGTGATGTTGAATAAACTGTGAGAGATCAAAGCAAGCCACAGCAAGGGATCTTGGGTCATTGGAGGTGTCCAAAATAGTGATGAGGACTCTCAAGATCTGCATCCATGAAGCAATGTAATAACCAAGACGTCAATAGCTAAGTTGAGTATTAGTCAATCAATGAGGTACATTATTGAACGAAGTTGAAAAGAGGTTTCAAATATAGATATAGTGTGCAATATCGATCAGATTAACAGCTGGAAAAGAGATTCACCTGGAAATCATTTTCCTCAAAGTTTTTGATATTCTCTCGCCAGAAGAAAGCGTCTTTGTGAACTGGGGACCAGTCAAGATGGCCAAGAAGTACTTCCTGTTTATACTTATCAAATGAACTCAATAATTTGACATTGTCTTTCAGGCCTTCATCTAGTTGATTCAAAGCCTCCACAAGGTCCTGAATTAAATTAAGGATAAAGAACAGCAAAAAATGAATATTCACGAAAAAGAAAGTGTAGAATCTAAAATAAAAAAATTTCAAAACTTTAATGTTCCTAATGAATAAGGCAAGTATCACAGTAAATTCCGTAGTGACAGATGCAAAAGATGTTGCACACTTTAAGTATTTCTTGTCAGCCATTGTAACAACATGCAAAAATATTCACCTCATCACCCCAAGCTTGAGCTTTCAAGTTTTGGACAATCTGAGGCAACCCAAGGTCCACCATCTGAGGGCCAAATGTCCCTTTTGGAAGCAGATTCTTGAAAGTCATGACAATAACCCTAACAACCTGACAGAATTACAAACATACAACTCACTTAATTGATATTTAATAGTACAATCTACAATGCATACAAAAATAAACCAATACATTACAAAAGCAGAGATATAAGACGTGTTTGCTATTTGCAAGACTGACTTTACAAAATCGCGAGATTAACCAATTAAGCCAATAGGATTATATGTCCTTGGTAAATCCTCCAATAAAAAAACTTAAAAGCACTAAACATTACCTTCTCCTTTGTAGAACTCTTGACAACCTCTGTCATCCGGGGCAGGGATCTGGAAGTAGCCAAGTACTCAATTGCAGGTTCGTAGAATGACAATAGCCAGATACAGAGACAGGTTTCATAAAGGAGCTGTTGATGTAAAAGGAAAAACCATCCACATAAGAATGTGAAGAAATATACAAATGTGCACTCATAAGTTGCCATCAGCAAAAATCAATGGAGGAGCATAGATGCACTGACAGAAAGGATACTTGGTTCTTACTGAAATAACAAAAGCATTACCTGCATAGATTGTTGAGTGGACTGTGTAGATGTTAAGGGTGTAGATGGATTGGCTACCGGATTAATAAATGGAATAAGTAGCTTTACTCCATCTGCTTGAACAAATGACGATCTGACCAAAGGTTCTTTCAATAAAGTAGCAAGGCAGTTCACAGCAGTAGGGATACCACGAACCGGATGAGAAGGATTCCTTAGCTGCAGAATATTGATAAGCAAAGTTATTATTCACTAAGACAAATCTAGAGCATCGATCTCACTAGATTTTGAATACTTAATAAGACTAAGCTGACTAAAGTAGACACATAAAGCATTGTTTAAAAAGAAAAAAGAAAAAAAGAAAAAAGCCAAAAAATGACAAACAGGCTACAGATATATTAAGACCACATCAGCAAATTTGTCCAGATGCATGAAGTCATATTAAAGCAAACAGATTTGCAAGAAGATATTTATTTTTATTAAAAAAAAAATGATCGAACCTGTGTGCAAAGCCACTCCACCAATCCTTTTAAGACATCATCTATGGTGGTCAATTTGCTTTTGGAATCCGAGGCCTCACCATTCATAGCTCCACTGTACTGAGTTTTAGGTCTAGCACTAGAATGATCAGGCAAAATTACTTACAGGTACAACAAGAAAGTCATGTAGCCACAAACCAATTATTAGCAAACAGATTATATTTCAGTACCTTACAATCAATGCAAGTATCTTGCAACTCTTTTCTTGTATGAACCATTTTCCTTTCCATAGCAATCTGGAAGAATTCATACAAGAATGTTAAAGCAGAATAAGGAGACTTTGGAATGAAAAATTGTAAAGTATAAACCAATAATAGAATGTGCAGAGTGGCAATAGTCTCACTACAATTGCAAAGGTAAGGCTAAGCACCTCTTTAATAGTGGCTTGACATTTAACCCTTGGTTCACTCTCAACCTAGGTGCCTTCACTGGAAGCATTCAGATAACAGTATGGTAATAGAAACTAGCTTCATTATAATTGCTACTCTTTCATTCATAAACAATAAAATCTAGTATGAATCTATCACAAGCAAGGTATGGCAAAGGTCCAAATGTAAGCAAACTCAGCTTTAAGACAACCCAACCAGTTCAGAGTCTGATTTCAGATGCTACCCTTTCTACTCTTCTCGTAACTTTAAAAGCCAACAAAAATATCATTCTCGAAATATGGGGTTTCCTAGCTCCAAGGCAGTCAAGAGAATCGCAAATGTTAACAAGCTAAAAGGTGAGCACAATTTTTATACGAGAAATTTAATTGTAACCTTTTAAACGGCACTATCACCTCAAGAATTCCATAAACTCTACCAATTGATCGCCACATAAAATAATTCCCTCATAGTAGCAGCCCTTAAATCTTAGTGGTAGCAGCATAGAAGAAAAATCCATGAATTTATGACGGTTCCATAGATTCAGCTAAGAGCTGAATATTTAACAAGACGTAATTAAGAAAATTAGAAGGTGAAGCTATGATTGAACAAAGAAAGTTGTTACAATCTACAAGCTTTTAATAGGGTTTGTTCCCTCCAAAATGCAAAAACAAAAACAAAGCTTTTGATAGAGTTTGTTCCCTCCAAAATGCAAAAGAAAGTTGAATGACTCTCTCAGTCTACACTCCAATATTTATACACAAATTAGATTCCCTCTCTCCCCTGTAAACAACTATCCATCTTCCTTCACAAGCTTCTCATAAATAAAGTATAACCTTATAATGTGCTACCATTGTAACAAACACCCCGCCCGCCCCGGGAGTAGGCCAATTTCCGTCCAACATGCTCCAAACATTTTCAATTGTCTTTTGTCATAACCCACGGCCTGTTCATCACTAAAATATAGCCACTTCAAGCACATAGGTCACATTCATTATCACATTGCCACAACATGAATCACTCACATTCAACCATGCACTCCTGGTTTCAAAATGATTTCTCTTAAGTCCCTAGTCATACCCTGCCCTCACCAGGACTCAAACCAACCATTACACATTTATATCTACTGGTCGAACTGGGAATTCCAAATCTAATTGGTTAAAATTCAACCATAATTAGATGATGCTGTATCATTAACAGAAAACTGATATTCAATCTTCTCAACAAAACCATCAATAAAGATTACTAGCTCAATGAGGATGCAATTCTACATTAAGTGACAACCAACAAGGATCAAACTCCTATTTGTTTGTACAGGGTGAGGAAAGAAATGGACCAGCAAATTTATTTTCATATACTTGCCTTAAAAATGGTTCATAGATATCCTCACTTGCAAGTGATTTATCATGAAACAGCCGAGCTCTTTTTGGGTTTGCTGCAGAAGGGGGGAAAACAGAAAATTAGTCTATAGTAAGTTATACAAACGCAGATGGCTTAAAGTCTCAAGCATTTACCAGCGAGCATTTCATCAATTAAAGAAAGTACATATTCCACTGTCTCTTCTTTGTGAATATCACGCAGAATGCTCACAAAAACCCGAACATAAGATGGACCATCCTGTTAAAAGTACAGCCAGAAATTAGAATTATATATACCCATTAGCTGAAGACATCACAATGCAAAACCATGTTCTTGTCCAAAAGCCATATTACTGGTTTCAGTATCAGAAAGATTAATTTTGATGGTAATTTACTGGGCATGTCCCTTCTCTACTGAAACACAATTATTCAATAGAAAAACAGGGTAGGTCATGACAGATAACACCAAAATAAAATTTCTTGAAAAGCCAACAATTTCTAAGAAGCAAAATAAAACATTACATCATCCAGCAAAGAAGCTCTCTGGTTCTCTGGTTTTTTATCATAACGCCTTAGAAGTTGGAGGGCTGTCCCAGTAATCAACTTTGTTGTCATGTATGTCTCCCATGGAATATCCCTTTTGAGAACCTTTGAAAAAGACAAGGAAAAATATACAAAAACATAATTAATTCACACTTTACACCAACATAATAGATTACATATAATGAATTACAAATCAAGCACAAATATACATGGTGCCAGGAAACCAAAGGATTTAAAGTTCTCGTGTTCATCTTTAGAGAACATCCATGTACAGCTTAACACAAGATCAACAAGTAGTACAATTAATAAACCAAAACTACCTCAGGCTTTCTTTTTTGGCAATAGATAGTATGCAATCAAATGGCTTGACTCAATGTGGTTAATCTAACCATAATTTTTAAGGGCATCATTAATACAAAATGAAAAACACAATGCAATTCCTTACAAGCATCAATAATAGCTCGAGCATCAAAAGGTAGAAAATTTTCCATCAACAACATATTTCTGTTGCCACAACACTAATATGGTAGTCAGCATTGCTAGACAGCTTTAAAGTGTTCACTAGTCGAATCAAATATGGTAGTCAGCATTGCTAGACAGCTTTGAAGTGTTCACTAGTCGAATCGAATGCTCTCGGACCACAAACCCCCCCCCCCCCCAACACACACACACACCCCAAATATCTTATCTATTAAGAACCATTGTAAAAGCAATGCTAGAGTTTCCAACCGCTCAAAGCAATTTCTAGAGTACAACTTAAGGCGTTCATTTATTGCATTTTACCCGGAATTTGCCCGAAAACCGTAATGTGGATTGACTGAGACAAAAATTAGCCCCATCAAAACAATGACAAACTGCTAAATCATTGGTAACTTCCTAAATTTACCAAAGCAAAAAATTGACACCATTAACTAATAATTCCTGGAAATTTCAGCAACATTACCACTAACAATCAAATTCGATTCAGATCAAGTAACCCTACAAAAATTGAAAATCCCATCATAAAAATTGAATGAGGTCAATTAATTAAAAAAATCAACAATTCTGAAGATAACCCATACAAATTGAAATCAATAAACTAAAAATTAAGATCAAAACAATAACCAATCAAACCAATTAGTACCAAAATCAAGAAAAAGATGAACCAAGGTCAACGAATCAATGATTCAGGAAAATTTGAAAGAGGGTATTTCAGAAATTTTAAAAAAAAAATAAAAAAATCAAACCTGGTCAGTGGTGAGTTCGGCATGATCGATCGTCATTGATTGGGTGCTGAATTTCCAACTTCAAATGCTAAAAATACAAATTAGAAAAAAGGGTTAATCTCAAATTAACAGAGAATGAAGAAGATGAGAAGATTGAGGGAAGAGAGAGAAAGATAGATTGAGAGTAGATCGCTCACCAGAGGAAGATGGAAGGGAAGAGAGAGAAAGGGATATGGAGGAAGGATACCAGAGTGTCGTCGTGCTTTCGTGGCGATACTTGTATGATTAAATCTTTGTTTTTTTCTTGTAAATTGCTAAACACCGCCAACAATTACTAACTACCATTCATTTAATTTCCAACTATGCCCTTATCTCCCCATTTCTCCTATGGTTAACTACAAATTCTAGTATGGAGTAGCTTTTTAGTCACGTGACATCTTGTTAGTCGAGTAGCGCATAGAAACGCGATATTTATAACAGTATTCAAAATTATTATTTTTATTTATTTTCACGCATTAATATGTCAGTTATAATTTTACACTCTTATACACATTTTAAATTATCTCCATTTGTTCCTTTCCCTCTCATCTGTTATTCTGAAATATAATATTTAGAGTTAAATAATAGTTTTACCCCTACAAATGTGTCATGAAGCATGGGGGTCATAAGCCAACATTAGGCTTTCCTCCCCCAAGTATAGATGAATAATTTGATCCATAATTGGGTCTATCTTGGCTACTATTTGTTTTTCAATCTTTGGCCTAAATACATTATCAAATTCTCTACAACCTAATCTTAACTTGCATGGTTTGAACTTTGAACATAAATCTTTTGGTTGTAGTGACTGTGTGTTTGTACACCATTGTGATATCACGTGTGATCATAATCAAAATTCACTTGATTTTATTTGATATAGGGCCAACATGAACATGACCAATTCTATACACTATTTCATGAATCATGGTAAGCTAATGATCACAAACCCGAATAAAACTCATACATAAAGCAAATTAGAATCAAATATTTCGAGGTTGAGTACAAACAAAACTTAACTTTCTATAAACATCCCATTTTAACACCTCGTTATCGTACTTAACTTACAATCACATTGAAATAAAGATAAGAGATTTTGAGGTAAAATCGTGAAAATTAACGCGACAGTAATAATTACACACAGGGAGTGTAAAATGAGGGAGCCCCCATTCATCTTGATGATAAACAAAATTTGTTTATCTAATGGCATTTTCGTAAATATATCAACAAATCATTCCAGTCAGCATGACATATTTGTAAATAAATGAACAACTTTTATTAATAAGCGGGTCCCATAAATGTTGACTTATCTACGAAATTACGAAAATATCATGCTGACTGAGATTTTTTGTTGATTTAATTACGAAAATGCCATTAGATAAACAAAATTTGTTTATCATCAAGATAAACTTGTATTTTCTCGTGTAAAATGCCTAAGCAATCAAATTTGGATTAGAGGCCTTTTTTTTGGTGTTTAGAGAGCCACAAGGGCGGGGGTGAGAATCGATCCCAGATCTCTTGGAACCGAGAGAAGCTCGAACCACTTGAGCTATCTCTTACTCGGATTAGAGGCCTTAATGCCCCTACACTTAGGCCTTGTTTAGTTCACCTTATTTTTACTTATTTCAGAAAAAATAAGTTTAGATCAAATCAGAAAAAATCAGATCAGATCAGTTCAGAAAAAATAAGTTTAAATCAGATCATCGTTTTATGTGCAGTTTTTTATCGCTAAATATCTTAAATTTCGTAATGAAAAAAATTATGAAAATTACATATTAATAAAATACACATTATTACGAATCTAACAAGACCCCACTTAATGTATTTTTTTTATATATATATTATCGTATATTTAAGATTAAAGTTTAGACAAATTTAATATTCAAATCAAATCAGATCAGATAAGCACAAATAAAGTGAAACAAACAAAACCTTACACTACCAAAGTAAACGGCAAGTTGCGACATTGAATTACACAGCCAACACAGGACTACTCCCAAAAATCCTACTCCGATGGTTCAACCTCGTTGCATAGTACAAGCTCACAGAAATCGAGCGAAAGAGGAGAGAGAAAAGATGTGGAGCTCCATAGTATCAACTATCAAGATCTTCGTTCACCAGAAGTTTTGGGCGAAAATTGATTTCTTCTACCCAAACCCCACCATCTCAGGTATTCCATAACCCCTTAATTTCATCACATTTTACGGTTATCGAGAATTCCGGCTAGTTTTCATATCAGAATCAGAGGTTTTTCTCTCATTCTTCTTCTATAAGTGAAATTGAAACTTAGAATCATGATTCCACTTCTTCTGAGGAAGTTGTATTGAGAAATGCTGGATTTTTTTTTTATTTTTTTATTTTTTTATGATACCCATGATGTTAGTTCTTCTCTCAAGAACTTGAAATGAACCCTAATTTTGATGAAATTAATGAAAGTAGTGATGCCCAGATGAGTGGTGATGGGTTAAATGATCAGGAATTAGAAGGGGTTAGTGAGGAAATTACTGGGGTTGAGCTTACAATTGGAAAATGTATTGTCTTTGCTTCTAAATACTGTAGATGGGTCTTTAGAGTCTAGCATTGATAGTATGGATTTGAAGTTGATTGAGGAGTTTGTGGTGAGAGTGCTTGAAACACCGCTTATTCTTGGGGATTATTTGATTAGGTTTTACAAATGGGTTTCGAGTCGAAATGAATTTAAAGGTAATATTTTGTTGTTAAGGGCATGCTTGGATTGGGGGTAAAACATTAAGGGGGTAATAAAAGTCAAACTTGAAAAAACAAAATTAATTAGAGATGTTGTTGTAGGACATGGTGCTTACAAATGAAATAAACTAGTTGTGCCATGAGGAAAAGAGAGAGATGGAGGAATTATTACTCTCATAATGAGGGTAATAGTTACCCACCCTCCCCCTAGTGTAACTATTACCCCCAAAATGAGGGTATTGATTTCTCTTTCTTCACCTCACACCATACCATCACTACATAATCTTCTTACAATCACACCATCACTATCTCCTTCTTCCCTATTTTCACATTCATTTTGCTTAGTTTGACTTTTATTACCCCCTTAATGTATTACCCCCCAATCCAAGCATACCCTAAGTGAACTTGTCCGTGCTATTTGCAATGATTCTGAACCCAAGAGGAAAGATGTTTATGCTTTGTGGGATTTGGTGAAGGAAATGGGTGAGAAAGAGAGTGTGTGGTGTTGTTAATGCTGAAATGCTAAATCAATTGATATCGGCATTTTCAAAATTGGGTAAGGGAAAGGCTGCATATGAGGCATTTGGGGAGTTTGAGGAATTTTGGCTGCGTCCTGAATGTAGACAGTTAGTATCTTACAATTGAGGTGCTTTGCAAGAGGTCATTCTATGACTGGGCTACATAAGTTGTTCAGAAAATGCTCGATGCTGGAATGCTTCCAGAGAGTAAGATGGTTGGTGAGATCATATCATTCTTATGCAAAGGATACAAGTCCAAGGAGGCCCATGTTGTCTATCTTGCTGCAAAGATGGATAACAAGTATCCTCTATAGAAGGCAGTTAATTTTTTGATAAGTTGTCTGTCGAAGGTGGATGAAACTGTGGACTTAGCACAGGAGACGCTGGTTGATTTTCCTGATGAAGTTCGTAAACATGCTATCAATCCGTTCTCATGGGTCATCTACGGTTTGTGTAGGAAAACTGACATTGAGGGTGCTAAAAAGTTGTTTGCTGAGATGACGGAAAAAGGTCCGCCTCCTGGGAATGCAATCTTTAATATTATCATTAACTCTCTTTCCAAAGCTGGAGATTTGGAAGATGCCAAGAGGTTACTGAAACTCATGGAGACTAGGGGACTGAAACCTGATGTCTATACTTATAGTGTCTTAATTAGTGGTTACGCAAAGGGTGGTATGATGGAAGAAGCTCACAAAGTCTTGTCAATGGCAAAACTGAAACACTCCAAGCTCTGCCCTGCTACTTTCCATTCACTCATTCGAGGATATTGCAACCTTGTAGGATTTGACAGGGCTATGAAGCTGCTGAGTGTGATGAAGGACTCCGAGGTTGAGCCTAATGTAGATAAGTACAATAAGTTAATCCAATCATTTTGTTTGAAGGCTTTAGATTGGAAATCAGCAGAGAAGCTTCTGGAAGAAATGAAAGAGAGGTTTGTATCTACCTGGTTTTACGCGAGGTCTTGTAAGTGCAGTTAAAGAGTTGGAGCAAGAGGCAGTTGGATCTGAAGATGATCATACCTAACCATAGATTGTTAGTGGACCATGATCAGTGCTGTAACATGAAGTGGCTGTAGCCGTTTTTGCTCCTTTTTCTTGTGGTAATATTTCTTTTTGTTTTATTCTTTTCATTTCCATTTTGTTATCAAATTTTGGAGCTCTTAGGCATTAATCTGGATGGCATCGATTCCAGAACTGTTGATCAAATAGTACATCTTCTTTCGTTTGGCTGGCTATGCCATTTCGTTTGTAGCTGGATCTGTTGGGAAGTTAGTGCTTAAATATTTTTGGGGGTTTTCACCAGTCTTTATTTGAGAATTGAGTAGTAGTAGTAGAGGTATTTAATTTAAACTCTGTAATCATTCCCTTTCTTTTGCTTTGAAGTGCCAAGCCTTTTACTTGTATTTATCTGTCAAGCAGGTTATTGCCTTGCTAGTATCATGGCTGCCTTTCACACAGATACTCTAGGTTTGATTGCTCCAATTTTTGTTTTGAAGCCTTGAAGGAATATACTACCTCCGTTAATTTTTAGTTGCAACTTTTTTATATCTCACAAATAATACCCCAAAGTTGCAACTAAAGTTAACGGAGGTAGTATACTTAATGGGAGGGGATGGCCAACGATCCAGCCTTAGGTAAATCTAACACACAAGGTAAATCTCTACATTTCTAGGAGACTCTTGCAGTTGAAGTGCTGACAAATTTCGGAACTGAACTGTATGTAAGTCTCAGACCTCTGAGACTTGCTAATAGCACCATTGCCCTGTATTAGCAAAAGAAATGCAAAGAACTTCACGAATCCAAACCACCCCCCCCCCCCCTTTGTTTTTCTTGTACTGGGCAATGGGTGATGTAACAATAACGACGAGTCAATGGCATGAGTAATGCTGGTTGGTGGTTGCCTAAATATTTAAAGCAATGATCTAGTTTACAAAACTGTAATCCATTATCGCATCACATACCCGAAATGGTCTCATGTCTCATCTCAAATTATTTGTTTAATTTGTCATGTTACAATCAAAGTGTACAAGCTTTGATCATATTAGATACATTAATTATTAGTGAATAAAGAGTTAATAGGGGGTTGCACATCATGATATAGGATAAGTTGGAGTAGAAAAGAGAAATTGGTGAAGGCATCTACAATTCTACATAGCTACACCTCATGTTTAGTGAGTTATTTTAACCACAATCATTCAAAGACAATGAAAGTAGCATTTATTGTAATTATATAAAGTAGATACTGGCAATCAAACGAGTGTCTTAGAAACCATGAAAAGTACCTTAGAATTATAATTTGAGGTAGGACAATACTACAAGCTAACTTTGTCCATAATGTTAATTTATTGTTGATGAGAAAATAATACTTTGAATTAGGACAATCAAACCACCTTCTTAAATAACACGTAATATGGACTAATTAGTAATTACACATCACTTTACCCAACTTTCTGAAATGTATAAAACTGAATATTTCAAGTGCCCATAAAAGGCCCCATCCATGTTCTTTTTGCCCCAACTAAATCCAAATCCCATGATCATGTCACATGTTCATCATATGATATGTATTGATCAAATGATAACTAAAATTTTCATTATTGAAGAGATTGTTTGATAATCTATACATATTTTCATAAAATGGAATTATTTCTATATAAGTTTATAATTCTCATGGACAATCTTTAATGTTATTGAAGATGTTGAAGGGGAATGATATCTGTTGATATACTTTCAAACCTTATCTCAGTGGTTGTTTGAGATGACAGACCTTAGTTCTCTGAAATATTTTTTTGGGTGTGGAAGTACTCTAATCAACAAGATCGTTTTTTGTGTCAACGAAAGTATACACTGGACATTATTTCTAAAGTAATGCAAGTTTATCGGGAGCTAAGCCGAGTGGGTTTCCTATCAAGCATAATCATAAGATCGGCCTAGCTAATGGGGAGCCACGCGCAAACCCAGAGTTATCGTAAACTTGTGGGTCGATTAATTTATCTTGCGGTCACTCGTCTCGATTTGACATACTCAGTTCATAATTTGTTTCCGTTCATGCATGAGCCCCAAAGTGAACATTAGGGTACGATTTTGGGAGTGGTCTGCTACTATAATATACTCCGTACTACGTATTAATTTTACCATTACCAAAAATACTAACATTATCCATAAATTTTTTATCAAAAAATAAAATACTAGTATTAATTTTGCTATCATGTTGCTTTTGATTCGAAAAGAACTCACTATAATTGGGACATCATCAACCGTCTTAGACTTTGTATCTCTTCTCATAGAGTAGAAACTTTATTACAAGTACTTATTATCTTGTCAAAAATTAGAAATTAGACTAAAATGATTTAGATATTAGGTTAAATCAAATCAATCAATATTTATATGTTTACTCTTCACTCACCAAATATTCTACTCCGTATTACAATCTTTCAAACATCAATTACGTATATGATCACAAATATAACAATTTAATTATTATACATTAATGTAAATATATGATCAAATTTCAGTTTGACCAAAGCATCAAATCATATGTCAATAAATTCCATCATTGTATAACTTTTGAATAAAAAATAAGGTGATGTTATATGTAGCTCTTAGGGTTAATAATAAACCTTTAATATCATTTATAATTTGATATTCCGTATTAATTTAGAAATTTATGACAAAATCATCCGCAAATTAATGTAATTAATATTTTTTTTTCATTTGTTTTTTCTATTTTTTTCTTTTTATATGTAGTCTTAAGGATTATGTATAGCATTAACCTCTGTTTTTTCAGTTGTATCATTTTTTTCAAATTGAAAATTTCAAATGAAAGACATAACTTTATTTAAGTAAGACCCTGTTCACTTCACCTTATTATATTTACTAAACTGAAATTATTTTTACAGATGGTCTATTAAATTTTCATCTAAAAGTTACTGATTTTTTACTAAACTAAAATAATAGGATCTTACTTTAATAAACTTTTTCTATCTCTACGAGTACGCAATTTACAAAGTGATGCAAGTATTACATCCGTTTCATATTATTTGCAATGATTAGACATTTGTTCTCTCTACTTAGTATTAAATTATTGCAAATAATATAAAACGGACAAACGGTGGTAGTAAAATGAAAATATTAAAAAAAAAAAAAAAAATCATTATAGGACTGACATTTTCAATTTTAGCAAGTTTTTCAGATTCCCCGCAAAAATAGTAGGTGCAAACATGAAGTATATAGGAGTAAACCACTGCTGCTCCAAAATTAGCACTTTCCCATATACTAATTTCTCTCTCCTTTTTCACAACTCTTCTGAGAAATCTCGCCATTTTTCTCTGAAATCTCAACTCAAAAACCCTGAAATTAAAATGACCAAGAAACCCAGTATTATCAAAGATAATAATAATGGGTCTACTTTGATTCAAAAAGAAGTTACTAGAACTGATTTTCCTCCCGATTTTGTGTTTGGTGTTGCAACTTCTGCTTATCAGGTTTTTTTTTTTTCCTTTTTTAAATGATTATTTATTAGTTCAATTTTATTTGTTTGAATTCATTTGATTAGATTTTCTGAAAGAGGGAGAAATACCCACCAAAAAAATTCAATTTGATCATACTAAATTTAAGCTATATTTGATTGTTTTGTTGTTGGATGATAGGTTGAAGGAGGGTGGAATGAGGGTAACAAAGGTCCTAGTATTTGGGATGCTTTTACTCATATTGAAGGTAATAATGAGTTTGATGGGATTTTTTTAATGTTTGGATAAGATATATTGATTTGATTTATTTGGTATTTTGTTGTTGGGTTAGGAAAAATTGTTGATGGAAGTAATGGTGATGTAGCAGTTGATCAATACCATCGTTACAAGGTTGGTTGATTCTAAATGTTACATTTTTATGAAAAAAACTTCTGCTTTCGTTTATATCTTATATAGTTATATGTATGTAATATGTATACTAAGCTACTCCAATTGGTGTTAGACATTGGTATGTGTCCAAGTGTTAGAGTTGATTATTATATGAATAACTTTCGTGTTTTTGGTACAAAATGAAGAGTTTGAGTGATATAGGTTATACATAGGCCTGATTGTTTGGTTCTCATGGTAACAGGAAGATGTAGAACTCATATCTACATTGGGTTTTGAGGCGTACCGGTTCTCAATATCATGGTCCCGCATATTTCCCGGTACAAATTTTACTAGTATATATTTGGTGTATAACATTTTACTAGTATCTTCTATTTTTATGTTAATACTTTGTTTGTCTAGAAATAGAAGTCCTATATGATTGTGTTAAAATACAAGTATATATGAAAAAAAGTTGTTGCATTTCTTGGAATAGCTGTAGTTTGTAATTGGCTTTCTTATTTTAAACTTACTAAAATTGTGTAAAATGGGAAATTGCAAATTTAAGTAACTATTGTGAAGGAATTTTGGTTATATTGTGCCTTGTGTCAAGACAATCAATACTGCACGGAGGGGAGTTTTTAGTGTGTCAATTGTTCTCACATGAAATGGTGTTTTGCTATGCTTTCAGATGGTCTCGGGACTAAGGTTAATGATGAAGGGATAAATTACTACAACAATCTTATTAATACTCTTCTCGAGAAAGGTATAAATTCCTGACTTTACTTGAAATAGTTTAACATCATGGAGCAATGAAAACGATGTTATGTACCAATTTGCAGGTATACAACCTTATGTTACTTTGTACCATTGGGACCTTCCTTTACATCTCCAAGAGTCAATGGGAGGATGGATGAATAGGGACATTGTGTAAGTACTTCTCATGAACTTTAATGTTAGGGGTAGAAGCGAATGAGCCTCTAAAATGAAACTCCATGCTTTGAAACTGAATGCATATTACTTAATAACCAACCACAGAAGAGTATTAGCTTTTATTACATTATTTTCTGCTATCTTGTTTAGTTCTGCCAAGATGAATTGGTGTTCTCATGCTAGAGTTGTCTAATATGCTTTCAACAACTGGCAAATACCAGAAAATATTTTACAATGTATGCGGAAGCTTGCTTTGCAAATTTTGGGGATAGAGTTAAACACTGGATTACATTTAATGAGCCTCTTCAAACTTCTATCAACGCCTATGGTATTGGGATATTTGCCCCTGGAAAATGCGAAGATTCATATTTGGTAGCACATCATCAAATCCTGGCCCATGGTTCTGCTGCTTCGGTCTATAAAGACAAGTACCAGGTATCAATTTTCCTAAATTGACTCACCACTATGAATAGCTGTGTGAAATGCATTGCTTGAAGCTATAGCTGATTAGTTGCTGACGAGTTCCATAAGAAACCGAAATGATTGTCAACGCTTCCAACTTATCTCAATGATGTCACCCCATCATTTACTAATCAACTGGTTGTGTTATTGCCCTGATGACTGAGATAAGCTGGAAACCTTAATCATTGAGATTCGAAGGAGGCCATGAGAATGACTGATTTTTTTTATTGACAACAATTAATAATGCTCTTGGTGAAGCTTTTTTAATGCATTATTACCCAGGCCTTTACTGATATGCAATTCTTTTGTCCTGCTTTTCCCCCCTCCATCCAGGAAAAGCAAGGTGGACAGATTGGGTTGGTGGTAGATTGCGAATGGGCTGAAGCAGCATCAGAGAGTGTTGAAGACAAAATTGCTGCTGCACGACGCCTTGATTTCCAGCTAGGATGGTATCTTACCTCCTGTTTCATGCAGTTATATTTTTTTTGACACGTTCATGCAGTTATATTTGGTTATCAAGCTTAGAGTCAATCTTTGATTGAATGATGGACCTGTATTATTTTTTTTCTAGTGTTGGAGCAGAGCTGAACTAATACTCTTTCCTCTTGTTGGAGGAGCTGATCATTTAATATCCTGTTTGCCGTAGGTATTTGGATCCAATATATTTTGGAGACTATCCCCAAGTAATGCGCGAAAAACTTGGGGAGAGGCTTCCTAAATTCTCTCAGGAAGACAGAGACTTGCTTCAGAACTCCATAGACTTCCTTGGTATAAATCACTACACTACTAGGTACATAGCACATTCAACTGCTGATCCTGAAGGGCATGAATATTACGCAGCACAAGAGATGGAGAGAATTGGTAATGCTGAATCCTTAAGGACCTTTTTATTTATTTGTTATCTGTTCTTATCTGTCTTCTTGTTTCATAACCAGCTGAATGGGAAGAGGGTGAATCAATCGGTGAGAAGGTATTGTTCAGCTCCTTCAGAAGTGTTTTTTTTTTTTTTTTTTTGACTTGTATCATTACTGATTTTCTATATTCACTTGACTGGCAGGCTGCATCATCCTGGCTATATGTAGTTCCTTGGGGATTTAAGAAACTTCTTACTTACGTAGCAAAGAAATATAACAATCCTACAATTTATGTTACTGAGAATGGTATAGTTCTTCCTTTGAAAGATTTTATTTAGTCATTCAATAATTTGGCTAAACCAACCTTCTCCCCATCACTTCCCCAAACTTTAAGGAAGAAATAGAAAGAAATGAAGAACACATGGATAGTGAAGAGATCAACTTGTGAAGCTATTTATATGGTGACAGGTATGGATGATGAAAATGATGACTTGGCTGAGCACCATGAGGTGCTAGATGACAAGTTGAGAGTCACTTACTTCAAGGGCTATGTTGCCGGAGTTGCAGAAGCAATCAAGTAAGCATCTTAAATTTAGGCATTAGATGTTCTAATGGGGATTAGTTCCTTAATCACCTATGTCATGGATGGAGTTTACATGTCATTTGCTTATTCTCACTCGTCAATCATGTTATACATCTTGTGTGATTTGTGGAGAACTGATGACTGATGATTGGCATATTGAGATTCTAAAATAGGTGTATTATAGCTGCCTACTTACTCATAGAATACTGGTTGATTGGTTGTATTGTGTGTGCTCTTTTCACCTGATTTTATTTAATTGGACTGCTTTTTGCTCAACTAAAGTGACATTGAATTTTTATTTATTTCAGTTTTTTGCTGTTTTAGACTGACCTGTACTAAATTGGTACTTTTTTTTAGATAGATTTTACACTGAAACTTTTATTAAATCAGTTGAGGAGAATGAGCCTTGCCCTTTGTTGATGAGACATAATTTATATTTTGTTTGGATCCAATATATTTTGGAGACTATCCCCAAGTAATGCGTGAAAGCTTGGTGTGAAAAACTTATATCAAGTATAAAGTTTAATGCCATCTTCTAGGGTAAAATCTTGGCCATTCATTATGTTTTTCTATGTAAAATATGTTACATGTACTTCTACTAACAATTGATCAACAGGGATGGCGTCAATGTGAAAGGATACTTTGCATGGTCTTTGTTGGACAACTTTGAATGGCAACAAGGTTACACCAAGCGGTTCGGTTTAGTTTATGTAGACTACAAGAACGGACTTTCTCGGCATCCAAAATCCTCCGCATATTGGTGGATGCGATTTTTGAAGGGCAACAAGGGGAAAGATGGTAAAGAAGAGTGATTTTTATTGGGTCCTCGATCTCATTGAAAACAGAGTATTACAAGTTTACAACTTACAGATTATAACCTAAACATTCTCTAACTAGTGCTGTGAACTTGTGACACTTGTGAAGGCTACCAATATACATTCAGCAAATTTGGTTATACTTCTTTTTTGGTCCTTTTAGTATGGCTTTGTTTTCTTTGGTGTGTTTTTTTAATGTTTTTGTTAGAACTTCCTGCCAATAAAACAACAAGGGTTATACTTGGATTGCTTACTATTACCAACTTATAAGATCCAACATGTTTTTCTCCAAATTTCCTTCTGAAAGTAGTTATGGATCAGCCAATATATGATGAAGTTGGTCAATGTATTGTCCAACACTCCCATGACTTCTAAAGTTCGGATAAATTGTCTCACAAAATGCAAATATTTCAAGCTATACTCAGAAACAGTAAAGAACCTTTGAAAGTTGCAACGCTAAAAAATCCCCATGGTTGTAAAATCTACATTAACAGATGTCTTAAGTATAAAAACTACTGCAGTATCAACCCTGAAGAAAGTTCTCAAGTCCTCAGAAGATGGTGTAAATAAGGGGATGTGAAACGCAGGACATTTATGGAAAACTGGAAAACTATTAGGTTATCAATAAAAATATCTCAAATTGCATGATTATCGATTTTACATATATATGATATATACAAATATTATTGCAGGATTAACATTACAAGACATTCTACAATGCCTACCCATGATAAATGTGCTAAAAACCTTACAATTTCCCAGCCCTCAGCCTCCTTGTTAACCTACTAATCACCCAAAAATATTAAAGTAAAAAGCATAACTTAGACAAAGAATAAATTATGGGAGATCCATGCCCCAAAATCTAAGCTACGTCAACTAACTAGAACTACACGGCTATTCACCAATCTACCTTCCTGTGTGTTTGGGATCAGAATTCTGATTTCAGGAGCTTTCCTCTAGGATTTATTTTAATGTCGCAGAAAGCAGTCTCCTGCTCCGCTTGTACGTAATCCTTAGTTTTGAGGACCTGTAAAACATCGCCAAAAGCATTCATTTTCCATTACGTAAAATCATTTCAAATAATTTGATCGTTTCTTACTAACAGAGTTTATCTCCCTTCTATCTTATAATATGATAGTTGACGTACCAGTGTCTCAAAAAACATTCTCGAGGCTTCTTTACGAGTTTTCCCAACCAACAGGCTGTCCAAGGAAATAGCCTTCTTGGCTTGATCAGATTCCTTTTCAAACAAGCCTTGAAGATAGTTGGCAACAGCTCTGACAAGACAAAACAAAACAATACATATCAGAGTTAAACATACCAGGGTCAAAAAACAACCTTTAGATTCAGATTTTGAGTTTAGACCAATGTCAATGTCAATATCCATTTCATTTCTGCCCAACTCAGCTTTTGAGTTTAGATCTGAATCAAGTTGAAATTCCAGTCTTCTTTAGACCAAGTAGCTTATATGTTTGCTAAATTCAATATCCACCCTAATTTGAGCATCACAGCAAACACCCACTCCCCCACCCCATGTCACATTTTATATTTATATATGATATAGAATAAAAGATGAACACACACCTGGTACGAGACGACCAGCCACTGTTGTCTAGAATGCGTTTCTCTTCTGGATTAGGCATATCACTTTCATAGTCTTCAGCAACATCGTCATCATCAACATTCAAGAAGTCTGATTGGCCAAGAGCAGATTAGATCATTATTTTTAGCTATAAACTCGTTTAGCACCAACAATGGTTGGAATATAGATTTGAACAACAATAACAAAGCCTTAATCCCAAAGTGATTTGGGGTTGGGTATGGAGTTTAACATTAAAAAAAAAAAAAAAAAAAAAAAATTCTAAAAAAAAGCTAGTTAGGGCCAACTATAAATAAACATAAAAAACAACCAAAGGCAGGCTTTATGAAGCTCGGCTGCACACCAATTTTAAATCCAAAATGTAAGATATCACATCTGCTTGTTTACATATCACAATAAATGTAAACATAAAAACAGCCATCTACAATTATGGTTAAGGTTAACTAACAAAAACACAAGAAAAGAACATCCAACCTGTATCATGCTCAATGGCATCCGTCCCAAACTCCTGCATCACAAAGGCAAACATATTAATATCTTAGTAACTCCTTAAAAGAAAAAAAAAAAAGAAATTGTAAAATATAAGAAAGAACTTCACGTGGGCATATAACATCAAGGCAGTAAGTACCCTGTTTCAAATAGATAATGCAAAATTTAAGCATAGGTAATTCAAATTCACTAATCTTTTATATATATACACATAAGCAAGATACAAACATGTTGTCCCTTCTAAAACATATATGCTACACATTAAATTACGCAATAATACATCTATTTAAAAATAATGCTATACAATTGGCCAAGTAATTGCACTAAAATCTAAAGTGCATTTAATTAAGGTTTTCTTTTTCCATAAGAGTATTTAACAAACCGACCATGCTTCAAGTGCTACCTAAATTGACCTTGTTACTATTAAGCACTGACTACGCAACTAAATTCCAAAACTTTTCCTTGTCATGGCTTTTTAATCTTCTGATGTAGACAGTAGACTAGCAACACAATTTCAAAGCAGAAAATAAAAACAAACAAAAGAAGAATTTTATAAACTACCCTTTTTTGATAAATTTTTGATATGAAAAGACATCTCATCGTACTAATTTTATCGTATGATTCTCAATCACCACAATAAAAACCAAACAAGCAATGAAGCAAAACACTGACTTTGAATTCTTGAATAATCACAAACGACTGATTTAAATTGCATTCAATTATGCCTTAAGTTGGATGTCCCTGCACATGCATTATGACAGCATAAACAAACAGCAGCAAGAAAGGGAAAAGTACCCTGAAAACAGACCATTTAGAGTGCAAATAAAGTGATAAGCAGATACCATCAGATGATGAACCCCAATCCAATTCCAATGTCCACTAAAAATACAAAAACATGCATTCAACTTCTCCATATTGAGGATAAAAGTTGACTTAAAAAACACTTACAGCATTGTTTCCAGTGTCAATATACTCAGAAGGAATGGAAGTAGAGTCAGTGACTATATTTGGGTCAGCTTCCCAATATTGTAGGCCCTCCCTCTCATTTGATGTTGTAACTCGAGAGCTTAAATCAGCTTCTACTGAATGTGATAAATCCACTTTCACATCCTCACAAATAATATTTGAAGATAGGCAACTACCATCAACTTTTAGACCTGAACCAGAGGTATCATTCTTGTTTGTAGTCCCAAGCTCATCTGGATGACAATTGTCAACAGTTTGGTCCGAAGTCAGGCAAGCCGTGTCTTCAAGGGCTAAAGACTCAGAGACGGTGGAATTTTGAACAGCCAAAAAGCAAGTATCCTGGAAACCCCTCATCTCTATACTGGAATCAACACCTTCCCCTTTATACATCACATGTCCACCGTCTGACCTCTCGTCTAAATCAACATTCCCAGAGACACCAACATCCACCCCTACATCTCGTATACCTGATCCAGAAACTCCCTCTGCTGAAGAAGCATCTCCAATTGTACAGTCTGCAACACACCTCTGATCGAGTATTTCACCTGATGCATCAATATGCATAGGAATAATTACATCACTCGATTTATTTAGCAATGGTGAACAATCTATAGTATCATCCGTTGATTTACAATTAATATCAGGAGCAGATACTGGCTCAGCTTCTAAGGTAACAGAATGAATTGCTTCACCACCAACTGGAGATCTCACATCATCAACCTTCATATCGGCCTTTTCTACAGAAACATCATGCGGAGACAACTGTTTTGTAACCTCATTATCTACAATCTCTACCTCCTTAAGCATAGTACTACCATCTACAACGGATGCCAATTCTTGTTCAAATGGAGTCTCCAACAGAATCCCGCCACCCTCACCTGCAGCAATAGATGGAACAAGAGTCCCCATGGACTCAGTCTCCTCATCGAGCTTTGACCTTGAGATATCAGCATTAGAGGGTACAACAGTTCCCAAATCTTCAGTTTCCTCACCACGTGCTGACTTAATACTGATGTCTGCCTCACTTGCTCCTTTAGTTCCTTCATCACGATAAATTGTGATTCCATTCAAATCAATTGCCTCATCATCCAATGATCTCAATACAGGGAACATTCCTGAAGCAAAACAAACATCCAGACATATTAAGCAATCTCTTGATGGAGACTTAACACATAAGCCAACAGATAGTTTCCACCAGAATTGGGTGCAGTATAAGTTGAAACATGGGCTAGAAACTAGCAAACTTCAAAAACAAAATAGATCTATTACAAGAAAGAAACAAGCAGATACCACGTGTTCACAGAAAAAAGTAGTCCCAAATTGCCAATCATTCACTAACATAGACGTAAACTATATTAACTATAAGCCTACAAGCATTGCAAGAGGACACGCATACAAAGAGATAAGAACCATATAATAATCAGAATCTATAAGCATTACAGAAGGGTACTAATACTGTCATACACCTACAGTACCATGTTAAACAATTTCACCATGCCAGCTAACAGCATCAACACAGAAAAGAGAACAAGAAAAGGGCAAGAGAGACCAACACTAGCTAATCATAATATTAGACCTTAGGTGGCAGTGCAAATTGCAAATATCCCCTTACTACCCTATTATAACTTGTTTCTGACAGGTAATATTTAAGCTATGTGACAAGTTAAATTTTCACTGTTTGGTCACATGATGTATTGTTTCCCTGCGACAGTTCCAAATTCCAAGGGTAGAGTAAGTTACTTCCTCCTCTTTGTGGGAATAAATCACAATTCCCAATTTCCCAGCATAATTGCGAAAAGGTTCAAGGCTCAACAAAGCAAAAATAAGTTCAACAGAGCACAAAACTATCTACTAATGCAATTTTGCATAATAATTCATAGATCACACAAATGATAGCAATAAGTTCAACAATCCAACCCTCACTTTCATTATAGTAGAGCAACAAATAATTGTTTTCTTATTATTTACCTGTAAATACAGGTTCAGTGAAAACCTCGTCCTCTAAAAACTGTTTCTGAAGCATCCAAACTTCAAGTTTCGTACACGGAGCCTTCTTCCTCACACGGCGTATATCATCAGTATCTGTTAGTTGCTGCCTTATTGTGCTGAGAAAATAGCAATCAGTGTTCAGAAACTTAAACGTGAAAAATAAGGCATTACCCTTAACAAGTAGTATAGAAGACAGATGATAGCCTTTACTATAGAAGACCAACACACATAATAAAGCCTAGTGTCAAAGTAAACCCATAAAATACATTCCCAAAGTAAAAATATGCACACTATTATGCTCCAAAGAAATCCTAGGAATGAGTTGATACAAATTACAATACAAACCCACAAATTAAAGCCAACTAACAGCAGATAACACTACAGAATGACTGCAGATGATAAAAGCCAGAAATCACAATATAGAACTCATATTTATCTACTTTAGGTTTGAAGAAATTTTCTCCCAATAAGCACTAATACAAAGTCTGACATTTATCTGGGTATAGATGAACCTCAAAGAAAAAATCCAACATCAAGCAAGCACAAAGACGTGCCAGAAAACCAAAACTTACTCGCCGTGCAGTACGGTAGAATCATCCACAAGCACTTTCCGCTTGTGAGTAAGACAGCGGGCTGCAATCCGCTGGCGCTTTGCCCGAACTGTATCAGGAATGGGCGGAGTAGGCTTCATTTTGAATGTTGTAGACCTTCTACCTACTGTGAGAAAAATTTCACAGCCAAAAAAAATACACACTCAGATCAGCCAACAAAAATCTCGAGTGAAGGAGTTAATGCCAAGTAAAAAAAAAAAAAAAAAGAGTCCACATCAATAGATTTCCAAGGACAAAAGTTCAATACCTAGTATCGAAGATAAAAGGTCATTGTCATCAGGAACTGATTCCACAGTTCCTTTTGACTGAGCTCCACCAGAAGACTCAACTGAATTAAGGCTCTGTATTGTCAAAGTACTCTCGGCAAAACTTCTTTTCCTTCCAGATAAGACGTTTTCATCAATATCATCATCCTTTGCAAAGAATTCATTACCAGGAGTAGAGTCAACAAAAATATTGCCAGATACGTCAGCAGGCAAATTCGGCATCGAAAGCAACATTTCAGTAGGTGGGAAATCAGAAATTTGTAAGTTATTCTCTTTTTCGATATGATTTTCTTCTGCGATCAGGTTGTCTGACTGCTCTCCTATGTTACTGTCAATGGTACAAGCAACTCCATGAGCTATCTGGTCTGCCTTCAAAGTTGGTTCCTCAACATCTGTTGCATGGAATATGTGAGCCAAGAACATTGAAAAGCCAATGAATCAGTTATCAACTTATAATAATCGATCCCTAACAAATTACTAAAACCCAAGACTAACAAACCTCTGTCAATTATAGAAATCCCAGCAACAGTTGCATCTTCCCTTTCAGAGATCACAGCTGAGTTCATCCCATCTTCTTGACCAGGGATCTTGGAGTCACAAGCATTAAGGATTTTGGTAGTACACGCCTGAAGCACTGGAGTAGCAAAGCCTGATGACTTTTCATCAATGTTGGATTCAGACGTCTCAGCATTTTTCAGGTTTAGAAAATTTTGATGTTCAGAACCACTAGTAACAACATCCACAGTACCAAGAATAACAGGACCAACAGATGATTTATTATTTTCTGCTTCACAATCATGTAGTGGATGATGATTGTCAATCCCATTAAGATCAGTTTTGCTGCAGCCAGCATAGGATTCACAACCTTGAACCTCCAGGCCATCTTTGGGCACTGGCACAGCAGTCGCAATTGTACCTATTTCATCAACATCACAGCATCCTCTGGATTCCACGTCAGCACCTATGATTCTTTGATTCTCCGCATTATCCTGACCATTGGTTGCCTCTATGTGCTTATCAAAGGTAGCAGGCTGAGGTAAGCCAGAGGATATGAATTCCATGGTTTCAGTTCCAAGTGTTTTCTCTTTTTCATCATCCAGCTCATTCATAGAATGAACATTCCCGTTAGAATGGAGCTCAGTGCCACCTACGTCAGAAGGCTCCACAGGACTTGAAGCAGTTTCTTTTGCGGCCACTTCACACGGATTCTGATCCTCATCCATATGATCATCACTGACCTGTATTTCTTCTTTAGCGCTAGGAAAGTTTGGCTCTTCTGTTAATCCTGGAGTTGAAGGTGCCTGGATATTTAACAATATAAACAATCTAAAGGAATTCACATTTTCTTGAACATACAGATGAAAGACTAAAAACGTAATTATAAATTGAAATAAGCAGATAATTGCATGAGCATGAATGCGAGCACACAATAAAGGAACCCTGTCTTACCAGATAAACAATTACAAAGGTCTCCAATCCCCGAAAAAAAAAGAGTTAAAGAAGACTAACAGAATGGGTGAAGCAGAAACCTAACCTGGATAATAAAATTATTAGTGTTTGAAGCCAACGGAGGATCAGAAATCCCCTCATTATGGTCATCATCATCTTTGAAAGGTGAAGATTCTTTAGTGGATTCCTGAGGACCAGCACTGGAATCAAAGACGTAACAAAAATTAGGCGAACTGAAGAAAAGGTCAAACCACCAATTTTTTTATAAAAAAAGAACCTTCGTCAAAAACTGTCAGAATTTCTAAGCAACATATAGAATGTAAATAAGCAAAAAGATCAATCTTCCAAGAGGGACACAGCATACAGAAAGGAAGACTTCCATCGAGTCTCTCTTGTCAATAACAATCCAGCAATTAAAAAAAGCAAACAAACATATCAATAACACTTATTACTAATACTCTCACCCACCCCACTCCCTTGGTGGCACTGTATTGGAAGGAATATGACATTGTGTCTATGGTAGAAAACATCATTTATATACAGAATGAAGTAAAAAAGAAAAGAAGAAACAAGTTTCGGTGTACTTATATGACTTCCACAATCTCCTAAAAACAAAATTATCAGCATAAGCACAAGTTAATACAATAAACTTATCCACACCCCAAGCTCCAAATGCTTTCAAAATCATCAGCATTTACCATTAGTATGGGAAAATTAAATTGACTACTAAAATTATTTTAAAGCATAATCTTAATGCAAGTGGATGATAGCATAAATGCACATTGAATCTCTTACTCTGTCTCAACCAAAATTCCACTTGTTCCTGCAGCATCTCCCTTGTCCATAAATAATTCCTGCATATGGAGCAGTATTCAGTTAGAGAACACAAAAGACCAAAATAAGCTCTATCAAGCCAAGCATATGATAGCTAATATGGAAATTCCCATAAGTCCTATACATCCTAAAAGTTCTAGCCTTACAATATAAAGATCCAATATATGTTTTGAAACTAATTTCCATCACTTAGGAAATAATCACTAATACCACCACCCTGTTCTATACAAGCCATAACTCGTGAGTCGTGAATCCGGCATATTCCTGTTTTTCATCCCCAATTCCCGACTATAATTTACCCATGAACAAATACATTAAGAGCATCACTCTCCGTCCACGCAGGAAACAATTGCATTTTAAGTGCTTGTAAATTAAGGGTACGGCAAGGATTCCAAAGAACTTAGTGTAACTCCCATCTTCAGAAGATTCAATAGCTTTGTCAGTCTCAACCTAATCGATACAGCAACTGCCTTCCAAATTGCTCTTCCTTGTAATAAATTGATCCTGATTTACAATTACTCCACTCCCTTCCTCTACTCCCCTATTCTCAGGACTCATAGATACACACAAATAGTATAATTGTCCCATATATGACTTGCAAAATAGTTCAGCATGTGCCAAATGTAGCTCCTCCCCACCACCCACCCTTCTCCTAATTGCCATCTCTTACTGTTCTCCCTTTCTTAGCCCTCTCTCTTGATGAAAATAAGAAAGAGCTTAGTGAAACTTAGATTGCAAGTATAGAATAAGTGCTACAACTAAACCAACAATAACCCAATAGCCCAAGTGAACTAAACAATGCCATTATTGAAAGGCAATGAATATTTTATACTCAAACCAATAAATTCATGTTTAGTGACGTATCTAATTGGAAAAAAAAAAATTAATAGTCAACTTCAAATAAGAGTCAAATTAGTAATGTAAGCAAATAAAGAGATGAGCATGTAATTACCTCATCAAGGTCTAAACCAATCTGAGATGCATCACCATCACCAAAACGCTCTGTAACACAGCTAAACTGAATGAATTAAAACAAATAAAACATGCAAATACATTTAAAAATAAAAAAAATAAAAAAATAATAAAAAAAAAAAAAGAAGAACAATATTCTGAAAAAAAATTAGTTAGTAAACCAAGAGAAGGGTACTGACCATCAGGACCAAATTGTGATGTTGTAAAAGTCACACCCTCCATATTGTCCTGGAGAGTAATTTGTTCTCTTGTACTAACATGATGATCAACAAAGTTGCTGTAAAGTATGACTAATTGTTAAATTCTGGCCAAAGTATCAACTAATTACACTATAAAATTTACTTCTTGCGCACTCCCCCCCTCCCCTCAAAAAACCCCCCAAAAAAACAAAAACAGAAAATCAACCTACTACAAGTAGATAATGCAATGATGGAATACAAATTAACAATAGAAACCAACCCCTGAAATATATCATTGTCAGGCAACTCAAAATCATCCAGATCAAAGGTCTCTGGCAAAGTAATAGAATGGTATGGTGCTTTAGACTGTTCAGGAGGTAAATCAACTGCTGTAGAGCGAAATGCTTGCTTGACTTTAAGCAAGGTGTCACTGCAATCGTCAAAGAGATAGTTGACTTTCTTTGAATATATCCTAACAACACCAAGCAGCAGATGGCTAGACAACCGGAGAGCGATTGGTACTTCTGGGAACAGTATTGAATCTGTAATACCAGAGAAAGGGGGTAAAATGAGCAAAACATCACGAAAGAATTAGGAAGGGTTAAACTTGCCAGGTCTTAGCAATTAAAGATCTGAAATAATTATTATCAGCCAGAATCACGCCTGAGGTTCAGTTTTTTAAAATTTACTACACTTGACACTTATTACAATCTAAGCGACTGAAAAAGAGAGGGGGGGGGGGGCAAAACAAAAAAAAATATGCGTAAAAAGCGTTGAAATACTCTATCCATCCTATGATATACGAAGTTTAGACATACAAATTATAACAGTCAAAGGGATGTTTTAGCCATCTAAAATATATTATATACAGTAGTAGTGAATAAACGAAGGAAAACTTGAAACTTTGCATATATATTGCAGTGTGCATTGCCAAACCCAGGTGCAATGTTGTTAAGCAAACATGAGCCTCAGATAAAAGCATCAAATAATGCAACAACAGCCTCCCCATGTACTTGAAGAAAAGACAGCGAGGGGAATTGCAAATAAATCTAGGATTTCCATGTTAGTATTATCAACAAAAAAATTACCAAATTGAGACAAACCACTAAAGAATCAAAGAAGCACCAATAGCCTCCCCAGTTTAACAGTCTCAGCCTATGGCAACATGAAACACTAATCAACAAAATATTTTTCTTGCAACCATGCACAAAATTAAGTAAAAGAGTGACCAAAAACGACCCTTCAATCAGAAAATACACTTCAATATAACCAGGAAATTTAGAATAAATAGGACTAGCCACCCACATCCTTAGTCCTTATGCAAGTTCTCTGGGAAATGGAGGCTGAACAATTAAATTTAATTAAACTCCCTTCAATCATACATAATATAATAAATGAGACGTATGCAAAACAAAAACACAAGGATAAAACAAGCCTCAATAAATTATATAATGTACAGGAGGTAGCATTCATGTTCAAAATGGTTATTAGGCACAAAATAGCAAACAATCAAGACCTACCACTACACAATTTCTAATTGCAATCAACCAAAAAATCTCAGCCATCCAAAAATATTTACTGATGAAAAAAAAAAAAGGCAAATATGTCCCAACATGCACAGCCAAATCTTTTCCACCCTATATGGCCTAAATATTATTGACCTAGAAATTTACTATATTAACACATATATTCCACCAAGGGATTAAGTAACCTTATCTGTATCCTCTTAAACCATGTAATAATCATTATCAAGGAAAGAAGAATCAGCTGCTGCAACCTGGCATAGCAGGGTGACTTAATAACGGTGTTTGAACTTACAGTGGCCACAAAACCAGGCAGCGCAACAACTGTAAACAATCTACATTGACTATAATAATGGTCCTCAAACTGTCATTCCAATTGCAATCATGACTGGATTGAATTCCCTTCTTATCATTGCAAGGTTGAGACATGAAGTCCTATTTATACACATTTCAAAAAACCTTTCCTTACTTGGTTGGTAATTTCCATCCCCAAATTATTCTTCTAATATCAAGACTTCCTAATCATATCCTTCTAAATTCTCCACTTAGAGAGCCAAATAAACCTTATCTCATCCTTCACAGCTTCAACCAAAAGAAAGAAAAAACTTCTTACAAGATCATCTGCGAGTTCTAATAAATAGTCATATTTTTATAGGGCTCAAAATTGAAAAATTGTTACACGGAACAATAAAGTTCTTTTCTTCACTCTAATTAAAATTGAATACCATCAATGTCAGAACAAAACAAGGTGAGACCTTTATTATTAGAACAATGGAAGCTTTTTCTTTGTCTATAGTTCCCATAATATTATGTCTAGTGCCAGCCCTCCTCCATCCAAACCATTATTGCCCCGGTTTCGAATCCCACCAATTTAGGAAAATAATATCACACGATCAATCATCAGCCTGTTATTTTGTGTGGGACATCCTACATAATTTCAACCGCAATTATAATAAAGCAGCAGATGCTCATAGCTAATTTAGCTTCGTAAAGATGGAAAAAAATTAATAAACTTAAAAAGAACCAATTCATTGTCAATATGTTTCCTTTGGGGGTAAAACAATTAATACTATCAATTACTAACATATAATCTACCATAAAATACATATAACTACCAAATATAACGAACATAAACCACCAGTTGTATATAAAAAAATTCGAACTCTTAAATTAGAACAAAAAAAAAAAAAAAAAAACTGATTAAATAATAGATTGAACTAACCAACAGAGACGCCAATATCAGTATCAGCAACTTGATTCTTCCGAAGCTTTCGTTCCAGATGAGCTGCAATCCATATAGTCCCCAAAGGCCCTTTCTTGGCCAATATAAACTGCGAATAAAACATTTTTACTCTTCTTCAATCACTTCAAAAACCCTAATTCATCAACTTCAAGTTACCAAATCCTCGAAAAATCATTAATTCACTTGATAATTCTTCAAATTCAGCAAAACCCTAGAATTTGCTAAATTAAGCTAAAACTTCAACACCGATAAAACCCGATAAATTGAACAATTAACTAAGCTAATTCACCGAAACCCTAACCCGAGTAACTGAAAAAACTACAGAATCTCACAAACACCATGCAAATTCCTCAAACTAACAAATCCTGGAATTCACCGAGCTACCATAAAAACCTTTCCTCTCCACAAAATAACATCAAAATTGATCAATTCCATCAAATTCAACCAAAAACCAGCAACAAATTGAGCTAATTTCGCCCAATCCCTAACTCCAATAGTTCAAATTACACAACAAATTCAACTGATAAAGTACCAAAACCAAGCTCAATTTCCAGATTTCAGTTGAAATTTGAAGTATAATTTATGAATTGAGTTGAAAAGTTGAGAATTTGGAGGACTGAAAATCGAGATCGAAAAAGGAGGGAGTTTTCGACGACAAAGAAGAGGAGAGAGAAAATGTCGAAGAGAGAGAAAGTGAAGAAAAAATAAATAAAAAAGGGAAAGAAAGTTAAGTAAGTAAGAGATAGAGAGAGAAAGAATCTAATAAAAAAAGGAAAATTAGAGTTAAAAGTTATCTTAATAGATCACCGTTGATTTGGTTGCGTGTGAAGATTTGGGAAGTAATTGACGGTTGAGATTGCAGGAAGAATGCGCGCTGTGATTTTTAAGGTACAAAATTTAAGTTTTAGATTTGTAATTGGTTTGAAATTTTGGTGCAAATTTTCAATTAAGCGCCATGAATTTAATTTTTCCAAAAGTTTGATTTTTAATAAAAAAAAATTGGAACTTTTATTAAGTGTACTTTTAATGTAAAATGAGAAGACAATAATTGTTGGTTGTAGACTTGGAATGGAGGGAGATTTTTTTTAAAAAAAGTTTGTTAGAGAAAGTTTAAAGTAAAAAAATTATTGTGATTTTTTATGTATAAAATTAAAATGTAGTTATAACTTTTCAAATTGTTTAAGGTAAACAAATGATGGATATTTATGAATTCATGTTTTATCACTTATTAATTCCTTATCATGATATGATTTACGTGAGGGACAAGGTTGTGAATTAACATATGATAATCATACTGTATTATTTTTATAATAATAGTTGCAATTGAAAGTTTTGATATAAACGCAACACATTGATTAGTATTGACAATTCGACATATCGATCTTATAATTAATAGAAAAATTCTCAATTTTCCCACATAAGCATTAAATGCACATTTGTTGAATAGTATTCACCAGCTACGCCACTTACAAACTAACATTCTCAACTTTAACGGCAAATAAATAAGTTTGTGTCAAACTCCTAAACAGTGGTATTTGTATATTTGATGGAGTAGCTAGAACGATAACTATATACCAACTCATAATTGCAGTTTTCTCCATAAATGTCTCCTATAATCCTGGATAAGCAAAGGTTTCCACACATATGTCACCTCTACTTATACTATAAGAATCAAGTCGCCATCGTCTTCATGTGAGAGCAGAGAGAAAGTGAGGATGAGTTAGAGAGAGTAAACGCGAAATTGACAACATTAATCCACAACAAACTTTGGTAAAATCGAAACAAAATTGAAGATTGACCATTAATTACCGAATGAAAAGCTCAAATTTGGTAAGCTGAATAAATGGGTAAACCCTAGAAAATTACAGAAAGGTGGAGTTCTAAAGAGGAGGAGGTCTCAACTTCATAAATTTAAAACGAAAGGTAATAAGGAAAAGATGGAAAAGGAAAGGGGAAGGGTAAACTGCTCACACATAACGACATAAATGAAATTTTTGTGGCAAGGGCAAAAACGGAAATTTACCAATGTTAAGCTATAGTAGAAGTTTGCATATTTTTGTAAAGGTTTTAGATTTAAACAAGTACAAATGACTTGCGTAAAAAAAAAAAAAAAAAAAAAAAAAAAAAAAAAAAAAAACCTTGTTACATGTTGAATTACATAACCAATCAAATTATCTATCAATGAACACTAAAGATGCATAAAATAATGAACAAATTACCAAACACTACCCTCCATAATTTTTTATTAGGCTATATTATATTTCATGAATAATCAAATACTATTAATATTTCATAGCATTTGGAAAACAATCAGTGCAGTGTGCTCATTGTGTTAGTTTATAATCAATGCATTGTCTATTAGCAAATAAATAATGTGAAATGAGTAAAAAGAACTTCCACAAGCTTCACACGTTTCTTTTTAATTTAGTATTTATGGGCCATACACTTGAGAGTATAGGGAGTAAGAGAATCCCTATCCCCAACTATATTCACTTGATAAAATTCAAACCCCAAACCCCTAGAATGTGAAATAAGAGTCTTTCCAATGAGCTAACAATCTGGAATAAAATTAGGTGACTGTTACTTATCATAGTCTAATAAGTCAACAACATATGTCATTACTAGCTGGTTGATACTTTTAAGCAAATTATTAAAAGCTTGATATGAGGCAATGTTAGAAAATACAATTACAGAAAATATGAAACTAATTACAATGAAAATACAAACTGAATAGGACGAGATTAATCTCTGTCCTTAGGATAACATTAGCCCTTCCATCTAAAGCTGTAGGAAATAACTATGCTAATTTACCCCCATGATTCTCCTATTATTTAGAATGAAAACACAACATAAATTTCCATTCTCCATGGACATGAAAATGTGGAATTAATTTATAGAGATTAATATGATAGTTAATTTTATACAAAACATCTGTCATATAATCTTATCCAATATTATTAATTTAATTAATTAAAAATAAAAAATTAACATAACCGACAATGTTAAAGTGCTAGCCTATGATTAGTAAATATTTTGATAAATATATCACTAACCATCAACCAGTAAAACCATAACTAAAGCCCAATCAAATAGGCCCAAATCAATTATACATGGCACACTCAAGTTAATAAAGACATCTTACAAATCTCAATCTTTCCATGTGGGAGAATATTTCCACTCTAAAACCACAAATTGAAGACTATATATAACAGGCAATATTCACATATACCCATGTCATGTGTATACATATATTGAATCAACTTCTAATTTGCATAATTTTTCATTAAATGAGTCGCATAAATTATACAAAAGTTCATATCTAACGAGTAAGTGTTAACTTTCCCAAAAATCATAAAATTGTATTGCTTAGTCTCGACTTATTAGTTATTAAGTTCATATCATTCATTCATTTAAATCCAATTATGTATTTTTCACATATTTATTTGCAATTGATCAAGTTCAACTCGAATTATAATATTCTACTTGTTAGCCGAGTCTGTTTAACAAACAACATAAAAAAACTAGAAGAAGCAATTTAAAAGTTCAATTAAGCCCAACTTGAGCTCAAACTCGCAAATTTCTTATCAAACCTAGACCAATCAACTTAATACTTTAGAGTCGAGACATCCCTATCCTTAGCATTATTGTTAGATGCTTGTTTTCGACAATTTTACAAAATATCAAGATAACTAATAAAGATAAAGACTTTGAAAATTTAAGCAAAATAGCTTTTTAATGCGAGGCAAAAGGATCATTTTTTTTTAATAAAATTATAGAACGACTACACGTGATGTGCGTGCCACATATAGCTCGCCATATGGAGGCTTTTTTGATTTTACCTTATGTCACAAATTAGTTGTTGTGGTAGCATCAGCGAGGGACAATATATAAGAAATATTTCCAAGGGTATAAATGTTTGCACACAAGTTTTAAAAGTTCAAAAAAAGAAAAAAGAAAAAAAAGAAAGAAGTCAATTAACGACGATCAATGAGGGCAAATAATCGAATAAGCATTCACAGGGATATAAATATCCACACACTATTAATAAGAGTTTACTTTTTTTTACTAAATTTTAGGTTTAATAAAGGCAGATAAGTTTAGTTAATTTTTGTTTAGTTTAGTTTAGGTTTTTTTTTTTTTTTTTTTTTTTTTTTTTTTGATTAGTTTAGTTCAAGAAAAATAAGATTTCAAAAGGGTTATCCAATTCAAATTACAACAAAAATAAATGTTAATAAGATTTAATACATTAGAAAAGTAATAACACACACCCAAAATAGTAGTTTTTCATGCCAATTTTTCACGTGTGATATAAAACACAATTAAATAATTTATTTTAAATACTTCATATCATTCAACAATTTGATTTGGACATCATTGTTGCAACATAGATTAAATGGTGGACCTATTTGCGTGGACACCTATTTAACATCACAATACAATTAAGATTTTCAGCAAAGACATCACTCTTCACTCATTCTAAGTATAATGTATTCCTTCAGCCCGATAATATAACGCATCTAATTTTCTAATAATGACACCAATAATTTGGCACAAGAAGATCCTTCAGATTTTGTAAACAGGGCTTAATTCCATGTCTTAGATAGTCAAAAATCACCCCCAAAAATTTTAGACTAGCATCCCATCATCATTTTTTTACACTCAAATACATAAACTAGACAAAACAAATAAATTTCCAGCCAAACCGAACATGCAACCGCCACGTATAGTCGTATAGACAAGCACTAGGCATGGTCATTTTAACACTTCATTGCAAAGTGTATTGCACTTCAGCAGTTAGTAGCAAACTAGCAACTAGCAAACTCTTCTTAACAATACAATCTGTTATGTGGTCAATATTCATACTAATACGATCCAATTTACAAGTTTTATACAAGATGGGTGTCATATTGTTCTGAAATCCTATAGTCGAAACATAATAGTAAGTTAGTAACCTGCAAATCAGAATTTTATGACTGCCAAATACAGAAATACTACTAGGACGTAATAAATCAGTCTTATTACTTGCACACCGTTACACTTGCCATTCCTTTGATATAGATGTGTAATCAAATATATATGCACATATAACATTTCCTTTGTATTAATATGCACTGTAGCAGCAAATTATCATCTTTAGTAATGTACCTACAAGGTAACTGAATTATGACGGCAGAGAAGGTGGCCTAAGCAAAAAAATTAGGCACCATTGTCACCAACTCAAAAATTGTTTTCCCAAAACTAGCGTAGTTATGCCAGTGTCCAGGCCTACTCAAGACCTGGTCGGACAATGACCTCTAACAAATCCAAGCGGATAAATCTTGAATCTACTCATCTTTCAGATTCATCTTTCAGATTCATCTTCCTCACCGTTCTTCTGACTGCCTAGCCTAACAATGTCTTCAACGAGTATCTTTCCCTCTGATAAAAACAATCACACAGAATCAGTAAAGCAAAAGAACTGTAAGTCAGACAAACTTTAAGATGTCTTCTAGTACAATAAATGCTAGTGCCAAATTAATAGAGAACTAAGAGAACTCATACGTGACAACAGATAACACTTTCATGCTAGGAAAGAAAATCAATCCCTAGCTTATATGAAGTATATGTTAAAAATATTACATTTCAGTCTAAATTATAGGGGCTGAAATTGATTTTAGGCTATTTAAAAACTTACAAGTAAATATACTACAGCTAACCTTCATTATAAAAAACTTCAAATATACAACATAATAATAAAGAAGAATGGTATAGGGTAATTTGGGTAGGTTTAAAAATTACGCTCTCATTATTAGAAAGTTATATACTATTCAGACAGTTTGAAACAGATACGTAGTTTATTTAATAATTACGCTCTCATTATTAGAAAGTTATATACTATTCAGACAGTTTGAAACAGATATGTAGTTTAGATTTAGAGAAGGAGGGAGTGTATTAAACGAACCTCTGTCTTTTGACAGCTTGCTGATGAGCTCTTGGATACCATCTTTGTCAATTTTGTTTTTCAGATAGGCAGCAGCAGACGCTACTTCTTCTGGAGTCACCTTCCCATCGTAATCCCTAGATGTCAAGCAACAGGTCTAATATCAGCATTGTGTCTCTTATGCAGCAGTTAAACTAAAGGTCATATAATACAAGAGCAAGCTTACACATAAAGAAAATATAAAGAAATATAATAGTCTGTGCAAGAGAGAAACATGTGAAACAACACTACGGCCTTATTATAATTTATATCAGTGCCTTAACTAGATCCACCTCACTTATGCAGAAAAATTTCTGACTCAATATTCTCAAGACCTCAACTACAATCATACAAATAAAATACCCAAAAAAATAAAGGCTGGAATTTGCCTAGCTTAAAATAACAGCATATCACAAGTACATTACTTAGTCCAATTATTTAACAATGTATACAAAACTACTCAAGGGATTTGCAATTATGCCCTTGGTTTCTAGCCGGGGGAGAGAGGGCCAGGAGGTGGGAAATCTCAACATAGATCAAGTCCATAATTTAGATAATTTCATAATTGGCTAGCTCAATCATTCAACAATGTTTACACAAGAGATTTGCAGTTAATAATGCCCTTGGTTCCTATCACCAGGAGGGGGCCAGGAGGTGGGAATTCTTTATATAGCAAGGTAAATCGCAAGTCCATGATTTAGGGGTCGTTATTATTGCCAGATATCATAACATCAAGAGTAAAACAATGATGAATAACGTCAGCCACATGCCAAAACAATTCATCATTGTTCTAGCCTGAGAGCCACAATCCATATAGAAACATAGTTATGTACTCCAAGATCTCCACAGGCTAATAAAAATCTAACTAAAACCTGCCAGATAATAATCTTAATAGCATACCTATCAAGCAATCGCCATTCACCACCAATCTTCTCATCCACATCATCAATTTCTTTTTCAAGTTTTTGAAGAATAGCATCCACCTGATACAGTAAAATAGAAGAATCCCAGTAATTCAACAGGTACAGGAAATACACAGAATTACAGATGCATCAGCCAATGGAATAATATTATCTAGTTTAAGAGAATCTGGATCAGAAAAATAAAACTCATGCAGACCTTGTTTATCAGTGCTGAAGAAACTTGAGCAGTATCTAACTCTTCTTCATCACCCTCCCGGGCAGCTTTGTATGCCTCCTTAGCTTCAGCTTCCCCCTCTTTGCCCTCCTTGTCCACCATAGTATTGTATAACTCTATCTGGAAAAGAGAATTAGAGACATAAATCCTGCGTCCTAAAGTGGTGGAAAAATTTGTTAGAAGAAACTAGTTCCAGCTGTTCGCTTACCTCCTTATTCACAAGTCTCAAGAATTCCTCCCGTTCCCTGCTCACTGACTAAAGAAAGTAAAATATAGCAAAAATTAGTAACATACAACAATACAAGGCTCCGCTGTAATACACCTAGCACCATAATATTCTTACTGATGCGGAAGCCAGAACAGCCAATGCACGACTGAGCTCACAAAGCTGATCATCTTTATCTGACAATGCAGCCTTTTCGTAATCTTGTGCTTGCCTGTTAGTTGCATCCACCATCTCTTCCAAGGCAACATCCTTTTCACTAACAATAGACTCCTTAAGTTTCGCCTTTTCTTCTTCTGCTTTCATTTTCTCCTCCTCTTCCTACAATTTGGTAAGTTAGAACATAAATATATTTAAAGTCTGAAACCCAACAATCGAATAAACTTTAATACATTTATCCTCAGACAGGTGAAGCAGGTTTTAGCCTAAAGGAGAGAGCATAGGGAATGCTTTACATGGTGTTCAGAAGGTTAGAAAGAGGAATGAGCAGTCAGTAAAATTTAACATTTTAAAACCTAATACGTTCGGAGGGAGTAAAAGGGACTAAAACCTTGATCATTTCTTCCTGCATTTCAAGGAACTCTAACTTTCTCCTCCTTTCTGAAACTGCATCCTCAGAAGGCAAAGATGTTGCTCCAATGGTATCAACAACCTCATCTGGCAAAGAGGAAATAGCAAATTCCACGGCTTCCTCAGGCTTGATTGTTCCAGACACATTGAAGGCTCTGCCAAAAGAAGTGTAGATCAGCACACAAAGTTTAATAAGCTTTATTTAATATATAATAAACAAATATCAAGTGATGAAATTCCTATAAACCAGAAGAATTTCCAAGCAAAACACTGCCTACCTGGAAAGAATAAGAAGAGATGACGGAACAGAGTGATTAAGAGATAAGTCCAACCAATCACGCAGCTGCACATACATGAAAACTTGAATGAATGGACATTGACCAGAGCCAGTACTATAGATAGCCGAGAACCACCATGGTTAAATTAGATGACAAGCACAAATTATTCTAAATCATAAGATTAGCAATTTGTATGGGTTCAAAATTACATCATTTCACTCAGGAAGGCACAAATCTACTGCAACCATAAATAATGGTTAGATTAAAACAAAGATCAACACAAGTAGTGCATCATCCACTTAAAAGTCAGAAAGAAATTTGGTAGAGCACTGTGAGCAAACCTGTTGACGCATCTCTTCAACAGAAAGCAAACCAAGTAAACCTCTATCTCTACATGCTTGACGAAGCTCTGCCTCTGAAAGAGACTCAACACCCTCGGCTTGTATCATCTTATCATCCTCTTTAATCCTTCCAAAAGAAAATAGTTAGTGTCCACTATCACAGTGCAAAACTCAATTATGAAACACCAACATTATTTAATAATTTAAAATGGACAACGAATTTAAACATACACAACCAACTAAACAATCCATGGAAGCATTTAGCCCAAGTTAGTCAAGTCCATGAATTCACTTAAATGAGACAAATTCAGTAAACAAAAATCTAAGTCATAGGAGTACATGTTATGAACTGGAAATTTCTGCTGAAATTCTGAAGAATTTTGATAGAAATTTGCATTAAAAGCTAGATATAAAGAGTAATACAAGCTTTTGAGCTTCTACTCTCCCAAATTGTATAAAAAGAATAAAAAAAAAACTTTAAATAGTATTCTGACTATTCTCCATAACAATCTCTCCCTATTCTTCTCTTATTCAAAGCAATTAATCCTCTAATTCACTCACTAAAATAAAAATATTGCATTACCTAATACGCTTTTCCAAAAATGCTAATTCATAGCAGTACTAATCAGAAAATGGATTCGGAATGTGACACTAAGCAAGACATAAGCTAATGACAGCAGGGGACAAAAGGTTAAACCAACCAAAAAATAAAAATAAAAATTTTTTGTTGGAATTTAGGGAATTTCATGTTTCAGACCTTTGAACAAAAGCCAACCTCACCACCCCCCCCCCCCTCCCCCCCAACCAACCTCATCCACCCCACCCCCAAGGTATAGTTTGAGGAATGGTGAAAGGTTGAAGGTAAAAATCAACATAATTATGATCAAGAAAAATCTAGCCCCATACACCAACACATAAAAATTATATTTAACTTTTCTGCAAAGTTTATCAATATATTAAAGTATTGAACAACTTTGGAAATAAATTTTAAGAAATCTACAGGTCCTGTGTTATTACAAGTTTACAACTGTCCTACTACGTAATTTTTTATTTAAGGATGCTCCAATAGTAGCATTTAAATGCATTATACTCTACAATAGATGCATAACTTCACTAAAATATGATATAATCACATCAACATTATCTCAATACCTTTAAATAGGCTTTTGCTAAAGAGTGCAACCTTACAACATATTATTAAAAAATACTGCTTTTCATTAGACGTTCACATCCAAATTATACGGAGTACAGTACAAGAATTTTGCTACTTTAAAAAAAATGAGAAGCTTATAGAATGATAAGCCCATTTATTTGTCCATTGTAGCCCAGAAATAAAGAACATCAAGGGTGATTTTTAATCAACAGGGCAGTGAGAGTGACACAGAGCATGTATATTACCAAAATCAAGGCCTCACCAGAAATTTACCCCCAGGTGTTATGGTATTACTATTTGATGATTTACAAAGCAAGTACTCCCTCTGTCCCTAAAATATTGCTCCACTACCTATTAAGTAACGCAGTTCCGTAACGCAGTTCCCACAATTTTTGTTTCTACTTTCTTCTACCCCACATACAAAAAGACAAGATTGCCTACCCACTCAATAAAACTATTAAAAAGGGTAACAAAAAGTAGCATATATTTCATCCAAGATCATAAGTCAAATACCAGCCGTCCAGCAGTGTCTTGCTACTTAAAAGGTATAAAATTAACAGCACTCTATAGACTCAATCAGCACTGATTTAAAGCGAAATATACGCAGTATGTTTCTTCAATGCCATGCCCCCCTCCCCCAGCTAATAGTTACACATAATATAATCATAAGAAATACACCTAACCAAACAAGTATAACGTCTTATTAAATATGAATTGGTAACTTACTTCCGAAGCTTGTCTCGAAGCATAAAACGTAAATATGCATCAGTCCCAAATGGCCTGATACCCATATATTTGCACATATTTACCAATCGAGGCCTGTAACAAAGAAACCAACTTCACTAAAGCAAAAAAATAAGGAAAACAGATGACCTGGTTTCAACATATAAAACAGGTCATATATGCTCCGGCAAAAAAGAAAACACCACCAACCTGCTAATGTTGTCAAGAGTCAATTCATCATTAAACAACTTGGCAAAATTCAGGATTTCTTCGTTGGAGACATCTTCACCCCTCCTAACCTGTAAATATTATGATTATGATTTAATTACGGAAAATAAAAGTAGATGTGAAGATATTTTTTACAAGATGAAACAATGATAATATCGTTACTTTGTTCACAAATTCATCAAGATCTTCTGCTGTCTGTTTAATGTCTCCACTACGAGAATTTTTTATTTCCTTTGCCATTTCTTTCACTGTATCCTGAAGAAACTTGGCATACTCAATTCTAGCATTTAGCTTCCTTTTCAGTTTCTCCTGTAAAAAAGCTAGAAGATATGAGAGCATAGACATAGTGTTAAATTCCAATTTACATTAAATGGTAGACAACAAGCACCATACAGCAGCTCACAACTCTCCCCATCTGCTAAATGAAGGGTACAGAACGAAATCTGCTGCACCAGCAGTTCTTGGTGGAAAACATAAAAGGTATATGCAAAGACAAAGTGGGAAACCTAAATTAAAGCTACCCACTGCCAATCATATTTTCAGTAGAACAAAAATACAGTTTAATGAAGAACTTTTCTGTTCTAGGTAGTACTATGACTTACTTCCAGTTCACTTTTCACAGGATTTTCAGTTCTAATGCAGAGCACAAGTATGTATGGATAAATTGCAAATATCAAATTCAATTAACTAATATGCTAGAAAGTAGAAACATGAGAATAAGTACAGCACAAAGATATTGCTAACAGTAATCCAAAACATTCAATAAAATTAAAAAATAGCTACACTACCACAATGCATCAATAAACAAAGATGCAAAGTATAAAGCATGAAATATAGCAAGATCCCTATGCAGTTCAAAGTCTGCAACAATACCAAATAGTCAACATTACTAGAAAATGCCACCACAACAAATTAAAATTACCTGTTCCTTCATCTTGTCTTGGAAAGTTGATGGCAGCATGTTGGGAAATAATTTCAAAAATACCGGCAGTAAGAATTCCATGAATGGTACAATAATAAAAACTGCAACTGGAACTAGCCTGAAGATATCAGCTGTAGTTCGGGTGAGTTGTTGTCTCTCTCTCCTTGATAGACTCTTGCCCTTGGAAAGCTTCGACAGCAACCTCAAGCTTATTCTAACATCAGCCCAAAGTAATTTTGTGCCCAACCAATAATGCTTCATAGCAGATACAAATTCATCCTTCCAATGACGAAGCTTAACAGCCCAATCCGCTCTACATTAACGGAAAACCTACATAAATATATTTACAGAAAATTTTGTCTAAGGAAGATTTAAAATTTTACCTGCTCATTGAAGCAACAGCCCTCAATGCAGGCCCAATCCCTAAAAGGGTAGCCCAAACCTTTTGCATTATTGTTTTTGCACTCTTTTGATTTTCTTGCATTTGCTTAGCTATGGCTTTAGCTTTGGCTGAGCTAAGACCCTCAACAGCTTGATCACATTCTTCAGGTGAAGGTTCTTTTGATTGAGCAACAGCTGTTTCTTCATCTTTGTCATTACTATTATGGAGCTCTGGTTGACCTGATGCTGCTGATGAAGAATAACGCAAAAGTTGTGACCGCCAGCCCGATCCTAAAGGCGATCCATAGTTGAGATGCACATTAACTGATGTCAAAGCTGAACTCCGAGCAAAATGATTGTGTAGATACCCAGCAGAAGAAAAAAGTTGCAATTTATCTTTGGTTCCTGATTTTGATTCCCTCTCGTTCCTTGAATCAATTTCCATAGAAGGAAGAGCAGCAGCCCAACTCTGTGAATGAGAGACGAGAGATGATTGCTCTTGCTCAAAACTTGAAAAGCAACGGAAAGAGCCATTGTGTTGAGTCCATGCACTGGCAAGGGCTTTCCTCCGGCGCAAAATAGCTCTTGTTGCCATGAGGAATTCCCTTAAAGTTAAAAATTAATTTAAATCTCCCCTAGATCACTACTTCTTGATGCCCATGGGATGATGAATTATTCTCCAATCATGCAATATTAGCGAGTGCCAACGCCTGATGAAACTCGTGAAAAGAATAAAATCAATCAACAGAAACAAGTTTGATTGAGCAATAAACATATCGAGAAACCATTAGAATGACAAATTCCCAAGAGCCAACTATGTACAAGAGTTGACGGGTTACAATAGCAACATAGTAACATGAAGCTTATAGAACTACTCCATAACATAGAGTGAAAAGCTCATTTTGACCTACTAATTAAAACACTATCTTGTTTCTAGCACACTATCCCTTTCCAACCCAAACTCTGCATTATGAAATAATGATAAAAATTTGATTTGTTACTTTGCAAATCAGTCCTGGATGAATCTCGAATCTCTCTCCAATACTCTAATCTAAAATCAAGCATGGAATAGTGCAATATTTTCATGTATCTTCTTGGTGCCTAATCTTGAGACAGAAAAACTTAGTTTCAAAAAAATATATGCAACTGCCGAATTGCTAGGTAGCTCCAACTAATATTCATTCAAAAATCAAAATAACACAATATCTCCTACATTTTTCACAATTAATTTCCAAACAACAATAAACATTATAATAACTAAAATTTGACCTCAAAACCAAACTTCCACATTATACTACAGCATTCAAAGCCTACTACATCAATGTCTTATAAACACTAATATACCAAAATTAGCATCGAAAAAACAAATTTAATCGGAAAAAAATACGATCAACAAAGCAAACGCACACATTTTCAGAAGAAATCCAAAAAATTCCAGTTCTAATTTCAACATTAATTAGCTATAACAGTATCATCGCAACGAACTCAAACAAATTGCGAAAAATATAATCACCATTTTTCATTTCTCCAGAAAAAAAATCAACTAATCAATTATAATTGTAAAACATACTTTGCATTAGCATAAAAACCTTACAAAAACAAAGATTACAATGAAATAAAATTGTGATTCGAGATTCAAACCTTGAAAAATCGAAATCCCTAGCAATGGAAGAAGAAGAATTAGAGAAGTGTTAGAAAGTTCTAGGCGGTAGAAATGGAAGGAAGGGTAAGTGAAAGTGTGCGGAGTTGAGGAGAGAGAAACTTGAGGAAAAAGTCAGAAATAAAAAGAGGGGTTTTTGGTTTTAGGCGCTTCGTAAGTTTTTTTTTGAGAGAGAAAGTTGAGTGTGTTGGAAAAATGTGTAGTACGGAGTAAGAAATTGATTTGTTAAAATTAGTTTCTCAAAGAAGGTCTCTCCATTCTCCACGTAAGGCTTGAATTTTATTCTCTGTCTGTTTATACACGTCCAAATGAGATTAAAGTGTAACGTTTCATTGTTTTAGTCTATCTTGCATCACCTGAGTCTACGACGATATTCTCTTTGCATATTTCCTTCATTTTATAATAATTACAATAATAAAAATAGACATAAACACTAATCTAAAAATATTTTATATAGTAACATATGTTTTTTGGAAAATTTGTCATAAACAACCTTTTAAAGTGCCCACTTTACTTAAAACAACCTTTTAAATTTTTTTTTGCAACTTCAGACCACATTATAAAATTTTTTTATCAAAGACAACCAAGTGCTACTTTCCGGCCTTGATTCTATTTTCCCCGATGTTGACCACTAGTGTGCAACGCACATGACCTCATGTATTGCTTAATACACCAATTTTCCCTCCAATTCACTCGTACTAAAAGAGGGATGAAAGAGAAGCAGGGGTTTTGATAGGAGTTAATTGGAGGGAAAAGGGGTGTATTAAGCAATATAGGAGGTCACGTGACTCGCACACTCGTGGTCAACGTAGGGAAAAATAGAGTCGACGCCGGAAAGTAACATTTGGTTGTCTTTGATAAAAAAAATTTATAATGTGGTCTGAAATTGCAAAAAAAAATTTAAAAGGTATTTAAATAAAGTAGACACTTTAAAAGGTTGTTTCTGACAAATTTTCCATGTTTTTTTAATTTTTATGTATCGACATTAAATATAGTTTATAATAAGCATATAAATGGATCAAAAGTCAAACTATTGCAATTATTACGAAGTAATGGTAGTAATCCTAAACTTATACGTTTTTTTTTTTTTTGTTGATTAAACCTTATTACACTGATTCTTTATTACAGTATTTGTTCTTTAAATTATTTTAGCCAAGCTTAATTTGTATTGATCGGAAATTATGGTCAAGAGAATCGGGCAGGCAGGCATACAAGGTCCCCTTTCATTTGGGGAAAACCACAAAGTAATCAAAATCTACTTGGATATGAAAGAATTTAAGTTCTAAACATAAATCTAGTCTTGAAGCATTTATGCACTGGTGCAGTAATAGATCTTGAAATGAAGGTAAAATTTAGCACAAAAAATGAAGGTGGAAAGACCAAATAAACCTGGGAGATGATAAAAGATAAAAATGTTCATACTTGTATTATTTTCCAGAATTTCCACCCAACCACATACAGCTCAAGAGTAAGAATTTCAATTCAACTACTAGCTAGTTAGAGTCCAATATCATCTGTAATACCCTTTCGGCTGCAGTTACTGAGCATTTAAAAGCCAAGTTTCTCTACCTTCAATGCTCACATGGAGCTCATAATCCAGACTTCAAAAATATTCTCCAGTTTGAGAGAAAAACAGTGCAAATATTCAAAGAAAACAAGAGATGTATTTATGCTGTAGAAAAAGGTCCAAACAATGGGGAAGAGAATCACTACTTGTAACTATGCTGTAGATTTGATAAATTTGGTCCTCACAGAAAATTTTGACGCAGCAACCGTGATTGCCTTGCGTGCTACACTTTCTGGCACTCCGTTTATTTCATAAATTATTCTGCCAGCTCTAACACCAGCTACCCAATGTGCTATGTTTCCTTTCCCACGACCCATACGTGTTTCTGCAGGTCTTAGAGTAATCGGTTTGTGCGGAAATATGCGCATGAATAGTTTTCCACCACGCATGTTTCTTTTGATTGCTAGCTGCCCTGCTGTAATTTGTTTTGATGTGATCCAAGCTGGTTCAAGTGCCTGAAGAGCATACTTACCAAAAGAAAGATCATTATCTGAAACTCCCTTCATTTCACCTCTATTTCTGCGTTGTTTGCTGAATCTCTTCCTTACATTTGCGTATATCCCTGATGTAGAATTGTAGCGTACAGATACTGCCATCCTAGGAACTTTCAAAGAAAAACCAGATCGTGGCTGAGCAATAACTGATCCTAAAGCAGGACTACAGCCTGAATTTCTCCATAGAGAGCCCATTGTAGGAATAAGATCACTGGATTTCTTCAAAGTAGTTCCCAGAGAAGAAGGTGACATGGTCCATCCTGAGCTGTATGAGCCAAGAGTAACAGATGGCTGGCCCTGTGTTACAGTTGAAGAGCTGCGAATCGGAGAACTAGCCTGCCTCAGTGTATTGACAAGGAGACTGTTTTTGATTCGAGAGAGCACTCTAGCAGCCATCAGTAACTTCTAGCTCTCTCTGCACTCAAGAATAGCCAAGTATATTAATGTCTCAACAAATCACAAGATAGAATGGTATACTGTTGATGAATTGCAAAAAGAAGTCATGACACGGCAAGAGCATTACTCTATGTTAATAAAAATCCAGATAAGCTTAAGGTAATACTTCTTCCGTTTTCTTTTAATGGCAAAGTAGAGGGGATGCGCAATATATTAGGAGATGAGAGAGATAAAAAGGGGCTCCAAGTGTTGAGGAGAGAGATAGAGAAACTCATTGGCCAACAACTTCCCAAAAAGGAGCAAGTTGCAATTATAAAAGAACAAAGGAAGTATTACAGAGAAACTGCCTGGATAGAAAGGCAAGTAGGCAACAATAGCCTTCATTGTCATCAGAATGAAAACCATTATATAAATTACAAAGCATAATCTCTCTGGACTTGACCTTCCCACACATTTTCCCAACCTTCTCATCTTCCAAGAAAACGCTATTAAATCATTGCAATATTATGTGAATAAGATGATATCAAGGTTTTCAAAACAATATACAAGTCACCAATAAAGGCAATAATGACTAGACAACCAGACAGGTGTGGCTCAAAACAAGTATCACATACCTCACTGTGTTTCAAAACCTAAGCAGAAACAAATAAACTCAGTTTCACATACATCAAGTGCAACCAGTACAATAGTAAATTCTATAGCACCCATAGCTACAAAGTACGAAACTGGATACACAAGCAATTTAAAAAAACGAATCATTGACTAAGGTTTGACAACTTGCCCTCTAAACTCTACTATTGATCATCAGCTAATTGAAATTGATTTCAAGTCACCCTATTTCTTTGTATGGGCAATGGTTATTATCGGAATCCATCAAACATTTCCCTCATAAATACGTCAAATTGCCACCACAGATACCTTCATTATCCTCATGAAGTTTCACAGGTTATATGATATGGTTCCTTTATCTATGGAGCAGCTGTAATTTGGAGTAATAACAATGCAAAGAATAAGTGCCTTGAAGTTTCATTTCCTTAAGCACAAACGAAAGTTGAATTACTTCGCCATGGGTTTGGGATTCTTTAATATTTTATCATTGATCCGATGCATTTTCAAACCACAATGAGAAAGCCAAACACAAACCTAGCCCTCATAGCATCCCCACCAAACTATACGGAACCTTTCGAAACAAAAACCATAGCCCAAATTCTAAAAGGCAATTCCACAACTGCAATAACTTATCTAATGACAATTGTAGAAGTAAAGCACTACCAAGTTATCACAAAATTATGCATAGCATTTCACTGTGAATTCAGTCAAGATACTAATCTCAAAAACAAATTACAAGCAACCCGTATATTCGGTCTCAGCTCGAGCTCAATAAGATTTAATTGTGCTCGGCTCGAGCTCACCAAGCCTTAAAACCCAAGCTCAGCTCAAGTTCCAAATCTTCCAATACCCTCATAAAAAATTTGGCATTAAGCTCATAAAATGCAACACATTTGCAAGAATTGCAACCAAATTAGACGCAATTATCAAATTAGGCTCGAAAAATCACATAAAATTCGTCTCGCTAAAGAAAATTAACGCCAAATTGCACATAGCAAACTTCTAGCAACAAAATTGATCGTTCTAATCATTCATAACTTCGGTAATTATAATCAAAAGTTCAAAAATCCATCTTAGAAGAACCCTAAATCGGCTATACTGACAATTAAATTAACAACAGTGTGAAACTAAACCCTAGATTGTGAAATTGATATTCGATGATTAAATAGATAAGGAAAAAATGTACCTCAGAAGCTCCTAAAATGGAGGAGAGAAAGGTCGGAAGGCGCTTCAATGAAGAGCTCGGAGTACGCCTTAATGGAGGAGGGAGATGGGTGCAGCGTAAGAGTAATAAGCTTCAAAGGGAAAAATGAAAATGAAAATGAAAATGAAAATATATGAGGATTAGTGAAATAATGTGATGCTTTGTCAACCATTAGATCTACAATTTTTATTTATTATTTATTTTAATACTGTGAGTGTTCATAATCTATCGATAAGACTAAATTTTATATGAAGGGTTTGTATTTATATTTGGACTTTGGGCCTGTTCTGATTTACTGAACTGAGTTGAGTTGAGCTGAGTTAAACTGAACTTATTGGAACTGAGTTGAGCTGAATTTGTTATGAGAGAACGAAATTAAGAACTGAACTGAACTGAACTTATTAGAGCTGAACTGAACTGAAATTAAGCTGAAAAGAATAGGCCCTTTATCTCTCACATTACAAAAATACCCCGTAAAATAAAGGTCGTTTAAGTTTTTCTGACGTATATGCTATTTATATAGAATGAGTTTGCTTATTAAGTGCCTATGGTTAGTTGATAGCTTATTATTGGCCCTTTATCTATCACATTACAAAAATATCCCGTAAAATAAAGGTCGTTTAAGTTTTTCCGACTTATCTGCTACGTAAATAGAATGAGTTTGCTTATTAAGTGCCTATGGTAAGTTGATAGCTCATTAGAAAAACCGTCAACTAAAACTTTTTAAAGCATATTTGGATCAACTTTGGATGTATAGCAGTATAGTTGGTTATATTAGTAGTGAGCTAGTGAATATGAAAGGAAGGTATGACATACTTGAAATATTGGGGTTGATTTGGTTGATTGCAAGATTTGCAACTTACAAATGCAAAAGTACAAAATGAACTTATTCCTTTACTTCAACTCTCTAATTTGGATCATAATTTTCAAGTCGGAGCCATCATGACAGTCGAACCAAGAACACGGAACACCTGTTCCTCGTCCTTTTGGAATACATGGAAAACACACACTAAACAGCAAACAAGAATATCTACAAAAATAATACTCCTATATTGTTCATAGTTTCATACATAGAAAATGATTCAGAGAAGAAAAATATTGACCACGGAAGTTGGGCATGGACAATTGTCGTGCCAAGTCCAATTAGATATAACTCATATAAGCACTAAGCTACAATTACATACAGCCATCCAAAAGCCTGTGAAGAGCCAGAAGAAATTAAGAACATTCCAGCTGCCCCTCCTAATACGAGCAGCCTTCAAACCTTCCTCGACAAGACCAAGTGTGATGATGCCAGTAATCTTCCGCTGCAAAGAAAGAATCAGCCTCTGCCTTGTGTCCATATCTTCACAGTCTTGTCATTCTCAAGGGCACAAGATGCAATCAAATTTTCAGTAGGGTGGCAAGCAACTGATATGACTGTGTCAGTATGACCTTCTAATTTTTGGACAACTTTTCTTGACTGAAGTTCCCACAAGTAAACACAATTATCCTCGGAACCACTAACAACGTACTTTCCATTAGTTGTAGAAAATGCTGCTGAAATGCAGTACTTTGAATTTACATGTCCTGTGTATGTCTTCAAAAACTTTCCATTCTGAAAATTCCACAGCCTCTGCAGATGCAATATAAAGTCACGTAAATCGCAAGAGAATGGGACACAGAGAAAGTACAGCAATAAATCCCAATAAGATTGTCACTTAAACATCAAAGTAGAATATCTACAAAAAGATAGTTACAACAGTATCGGCACAACCATTGCTTCACTACACTGTATGTTACATCATTCCTGGATGACGTAACTGTTACTATTCAGCTTTCACAAATAACAATAACAATAACAAATAACAGTAAGAGCAAAAGATATGCTGAGAAACGGCAGCAAATTACTCAATGAAAGTAAAGTAACAATTACAAATGAAGATGAACATCAAAAAACTTTAACACTGGCCTGAGATAAATGATAGGCAAAGATTTTTCCTGCAAACTCAATAAGAAGAAATCTGCATTTTTGTGTTGGATAGCACTAAAACAATAGCAGCTACAGAGGCATGAAGTACTTGGAGTTGTTCAAGGTATAAACAAAAATACTATGTAGTTATAAGCCTTCAACAGGATTGGGACTGAACAAGAATTTCGGAAGTTTATAAGCTATCAGGACACAATATTAACATGTATAAAGATAACCCAATTACACTTCATAATTTAAATCAACCCTGTTGCCTATGCTCTCAACCCTAATGGTGCAGGTATAGCAAAAGCTTCTCCAAGCGATTTTCCTTTGCAGCCATAAATGCATTTTGTTACCAAACAACAGTGATTAATAGTCCCTAGTCAAATTTGCTAAAAGGAACTCATCTATCAACCCAAAGATCCATACTTCACTGCAGATTTATTCCACTAATCAAGCCCCGATAATCAAACTCCCACATTTAGTCAAATGTATCAGATTTTATTCCCTTAATTAACACATGGCAAGTACTATACTAACATCAAAAAGGTCCCAAAGTTCATGTTACATTGATAAATAAAGCTTACTGCTAATGAATTTCAACTTATAATTTCATCGACGAGGGCTGAGCATACAAACAAATTGGAGCTTAATTTTTTTTTGTGAGCAAATGGTTACTGAAAAGCATAATATATCTCCAGAAAAGATGATAAGACACAGTTTTCTGGTGTTTAAACATTTGAACTCCCAACTGAGAAATCTGTGTTTCGTGTTGTTTGAATTGCTTCCTTGAAATCAATAGCCAGGTGTTAAAGAGAACTAAAACAATCAATCTACACAAGGTTTTAAGTCCTTTATAATTCCAATCATGTACACTAAGTTATCCCCATCAGAACATGTTTCAATTACAATAACAACTTCAAGTTAAATGCTGGGAAACCCAATGAATGCTCTCCTCCAAAATGTTTCAAAAAAGCCATCGATTAAGCAATGACAAACAGAATCCAATCCCACCATAATCAGACAGCAATTATCTCCAACGACATTGGGATACTACATAATTCAACAGGCCAATTAGAAATGAAACCTACCTAAATGCAACAGAAGAAAAATATATATCCTTTCCTACCAGTATACCTTAAACACACAAAGGTACTGTATAAAAGAGAACAACTGGGCAAAGAAAATCAAACTCATACTATATTCAGGAAGATGAAGCAACTAAATTTAAACCACTACCATCCTAGCAAGCAACACAAATCAATCAATCCCAAAACAACAACTTTACCTCAAAAGTCATACGTTAACCATGCAAAAAGAGCAAAACAAATTGAAAAAACAACAAACCAAGACATACCCATGTAGCTTATCAGTTTTCTAGGCCTCCCAGTCCCAAGCACACAAATTCACAAGATACGAGAAATGGTTGATTCTATCTGCTGCGATAAGAATCAGAGACGTAATTGACTGCATTGGTCTCTGTTAGCCCTGGTTATTGGACAGGGTATTCCAATGGGAACCAGGTTCGGGCCAAATTAAAAGGGCTATGACCCTCTAATTATCTAACTGGACCACCTAATTACCTAAATAAATAAAAAGTTGAACGTTCCCTCTCCTCCATTCCCTCTATCCTCTCTCTTTAATACAGATTTACAGTTACAATGCTTTTGCTTCGCCGGAAGATTCTTCGTCGTCATCGTCTCATCGATGTGCCGAAAGATCCGCCACCTGCTATTGCTTTACACAACCTAAAATCCTTCTTTAAGATTCCTTTCTTAATAATCTTAAAGATCTGATTACTTTTTTCGAATTCCCAACTTCAAAAATTTAGATTTAGAAATCATTAACTCTCAAATCTACAATATAAGTTGATGAATGTATATTTTTTGCTATTAAAACGATTTGCAAATAACTGGTGTTGGGATTTAGTAGTTAAAATTATCATGGATTTATTTATCTATTTTCTTTTTATGAAACAATTATGGAACTTTATATTATAAAGAAGAAATATTCAAATGAATACTCCGTAGTCCGTATACGACTTCTTGACCCATTAATGACCCGTTTTAATTTTACTTCAGACCCTGACCCGCCCCTAACCCTCTTGGCCCTGACCCTCTAAAAAAGTAAAAATTACAACTGGCCCGCAAATGACCCACCCCATTATTGACCCGCCTCAACCCTCCCAATAACCAGGTCTAGTCTATGTAGCCACCCCCAGAAAAAGATAGAGACTCACAAGTCACAACCCCCCTTGCCACTCAAACCAAGACATAACTCTTACTTTTTCAAGATAATTGTGGCTCGTAATGAGTCCAAAACAGTACAATTTGAATTTGGCAGACAACAGTTGGGCTCAACAAGTGAGTTGCAACCTTCAATCCCAACTGATTAATGGAGAAAAGCTTGGCCGAACCCCTGAATTTTAAACCTATGATATATGGATTTGAAAAGTCCCTTTGACAAAAACAGAATCTTTTCTATATTTTTTTACTTACAAATTCCTTATCATCTTGATTCTAACTCTTTAAATCTCTAGCTCATAACTTCGTATGATTGTTCGACTGATACAAAATCACAACATACTATTTTGAAACTGAAACAACTAAAAATAAACCAATAGTAGTTATCATACCAATCATCCAAAACAGCAACAAAATCAAACTCTCCCTAACACACACACACACACACACACAAAAATCATACCAATGCCAAGAATACATTACCACACCAATTAAATCAATTACCAACATCCTAATTCAACAATCAAAACTAACACACACATACCCAACATATCAATAATCCCTAACCTTATTATAAAACACAATTAAACCACATAAAATGCAAACCAACCTAAAAATCAACAAACCCATAAAACCAAATTCCACCAACATACAAAATTCAAATTAATAACACCAAATAACAATTTCCATACCAGATTATTATCCAATGTACCCACAAGAATAAACTTCCCGTTCGGCGAAAACTTAACGAACGACACCGGAGGATTCTCATCATCAATCAAAGTCTTGACACAATGCCCAGTATTAGTATCCCAAACCCTACACAATCCATCATAACTACTCGAAACAATCAAGGAACCTTCTCGATTAATATCAACAGCAGTAACAGGATCAGAATGAGCAGGCAAAACCTTCAAACACCTCCCAGTCTTAACATCCCAAACCCTAACAGTCTCATCAAAAGACCCAGAAACAAGCATATTCGATTGAGGGTTAAAATTGAGGCAAAAGACGTAATTGGTATGACCCAGAAGGGTTTTGATATTCTGACCGGTGGTGACATCCCAGAGTCTGACGGACTTGTCGTCGGAGGCGGTGGCGAGGAGGCGGGAGTCGGAGGAGAAGGCGACGTCGGAGATGCCTTGATCGTGGCCGATGAAGTGTTGGGCGACGGAGAAAGGTGGGTCGTCGGAAGAGAGGGAGTGGACGACGGCGGATTTGTCGGCGGAGGAGGAGGCGAGGAAGCGGCCGTCGGAGGAGAATTTGACGGCGGAGATGGCGCGTTTGTGGGGTGTTAGGGTTTGTTTGAGGGTGTATGGTGTGAAGGATTGAGATGGGTCGGTTGTTGAAGACATTGTTGTGGAAATTGAAATTTGGAGAGAGATTGTGAATGTGGGGGGTTTTTGTGGAGGGGTTTAGGAGGGAAAGAAGTTGAATGAATGTTGGAGGAGCATATTTGGGCAAATAACTTCCATTAGTATAAGAGAAATGCTCATCCTCAACTAAGTTGAGGCATGAGTGACTCAACTAATATTAAAAAAAAAAAAAAAAAAAAATTCTGAAATCAATAAAGAGAGTTGGTCCCCACTGATAAAGGTAGTCAGGAAAAGTGACATTTCTCATTTTCTTTGTTGTCTGAAGAAACATCAAAGTTTCTACCACACACCAAGCCAAATTAATGGCGGGTAGGGGAATTTTTTCCCCAAAATTTTTTCCCTCAAATTTTTTCCAATAATTTTCCCTCCTTAATTTTTACACTCAAAATTAAGAATGTAATTCCTTATGCTTTACTCATTTACTCCACAATAAATTCCTGCTTTCATATCATTCATATTACCATTTATTTACACTAATTGCAATTACTCCAAATTTGTCCCAATAATTAAGAGGAAAACCATTTAATTTTTCCCAAATTTAATAATTCTCGAGGGATTGGAGGTGATTGCGCGGGAGGGAAGCTTCCAAGTAAACCATATTGCTGAGCTGATAGAAACGAGAGGTGGGTGCTGGCGAATTGCGAGCTTATTAGGTTTTGGAGGAAATGGATTGTGATGGTGAATGTGTGAATAGAGAAATTGAAATAATTGAGGTATGTTTTCAGTAATTCAGATAGTTTAGTGTATGAATTCATGTTTTTTAAAGTATTTTAGCTAATGTATATGGTGTTCTTTGTTGATTAAAATTCTGAAATTGAAATTATTGGATAAGATTTGTATTAGTTAGGTTAATTTGTCAGTAAATGAAATTGTGTAGTTTGTGAATTGTAGCTTGGGAATCTGTATTGGTGAAATTTTGCAAATTGCTTAGGGAGCATGATAATTTTTGCATCTTGAGATCATATTGGTATTCTGCGTTCTTGTTTTCTATTTAACGCCTGTACTTTTTTGCATCTTTCATGATTTGTTCTTTGTTTAGATTCAGAAACTGAATATACTCATGGTTCTTGGTTATCTTATTCATTGTACATGGTATCCTACAGCAAAACTAATGCATACTATCGAGTATCAGAATGGTATAATAACCATAGATGATATCCGAATGAATAAATCAGATTAGGCTCATACTAATTTTTCAATTAATTGAATATATGGCTATTGAGCTTGAACCAATAATGGCTGATTTAGTTTTTAATTGATTATGTAAAGTATGCTTGCTTATTGGGGCGATCATGTGTTAGGTTCCTTTTCCCACTATGTTTGGTGGTCCATATCATCAACAACAACTGTTCCAGCAGCAGGTAACGTTTTTTGCACATATGCTCTTATTTGTGCCAGCAAAGTAGTCGTTGTTACAGTGTTTGTTGTTTTTGCTTCCACCAGGGACAATATGGAGCTAGAAGTAATTGTAGTGGGCCGTCAGCGTTTGGTGGTGGAAGGATTTTAGCAGGTGGAATTCACATGAACGAGCACAGTGATGCAGTTAGGTACTTCACCAACAACGTGTACCATGGCCAGCAACATTTCCCTCCCCCTCAAGCCTTTGTGTACAACAACAATGGGTTTCCCACCAATATGTCCATTCATCATTTGCAACAGGATTCTAATCATTCAATAATTAATTGATTTGTATAATAATTAATTCAATACATTTGTTTGAAGGAAACTAACTGTTTTATGACAGATACCATTTGTAATCAGGATGGTATCCATAATTAAGACCATTACACTGAGTTGTTGGTAGTGTAAAGGTTCCATCAGTCTTTGTTTAAAATCCTACTAACTGTTAAAATGGTAACATCGTGTTATCCCACTATCTGTTACAATGGTACCATCTGTGTTTCTTTAAAATCCCACTATCTAAGGTGCCTTTATGTCTTTAATGTGACGGACTGATTGCATTAGAGATTATGTATTGCAATCATTGCAATCCAAAAAAGTTGTACTGTGTGGATAATGTAATCCAATAGATTCTTTTTACATACATATAACAATAGATTCTTTTTACGTATAACCTCACATTCATCTTATAAATATTATAGACCGCATTCCACAAGACAAGACTACAAGGTTATTCAAAAATGAAACAAAAATGTCGAACCAAATGTCAAAGAACAGATTTCATGCTTGACGGTGGAATTACTACTGACATGTCTTTTGTGTCCTGACGGTGGAATTACTACTGACATGTCTTGACGGTGAAGTTACCGAAATTTTTGGTGAATCCGGGGTGGGCAAGACCCAGATATGTCTCCAAATGCTATTGACATGTCTTTTGTATCCGGGGGATGGCGGTCTCTATGGATCATCCATATATATACAAGCATGTCCAGTTTTCCCGGCTCAACGACTACACAATCTTAGTGTGCATTTGTGTCCTCCCCAGTCAATTGATGAAAATCCACTTAGCTTGGTGCATGTTAAAAAAATTGATAACGCTGAACAAATATTTCTAGTTCTGAACCATGTTGAGTTGATGATTCTTAATCCCATGAAGGATGCAAGCACACTAGGGTTGTTGTTCTAGATTCTATTGCATATTTGTTCAGGCATGACCACGACAACACATATGAAGGCTTTATGGAGCGTAAACGCACGTTGCAGGCAGTAGCAAGGAAAATGAAAGAAATAGCAAGTAATTATAATCTGGAGGTCTTTAGTTGATATGTTTGTGACTGACACGTGGTATGATAAGCGGTTATTATACTATTACAGGCCGAGATGGTAGGATCATTGAATTGATCCACTCCATTTTTCTCCAGGATGGTATGACGTATACAATATTAATTACTGTTATAATAACATTAATAGATAATGGGGGTATGATTTTTACACATTAATTTAATTTATGGAAAAAAATAGGAGACGTGAAACATACACATTTGGTCAACGAAAACAAGAATTTCCAAATAGATATTAGTACCACTAATGCTTAAACATAATACCAGATCGGTTTAGTAGATTAGTAGATATGATCCTCTACTTCAACTAAAAGAGAACTACAAAGAAATACTAAAAATCTTAAACCACATATAAGGGTAGTGGTGGTGTAGTGGTGTAAGGTAAGGGTAATCGGGATGAAATCTTAAACCACATATAGCACCCGATCCTTTACCACTATAGACGGCAAGTTGAAATGGCCGGATTAGACTGTTTGACCAGTTCTCGAGAACAATTGAGCCGATGGTATTCTTCACATCCCTTTCTCCCGGTTCTTCAAGTTCCTTGCATATATCAAAGTCTTCCAGTTCCGAAAACATGTAATTGTTGTAATCGTTTTAAGTTGAATGGAAAGCAACCGTTTGCATTACTTGATAATATTGTCTTACAAAACTTTACAAAAGGCTTAACATATTGTCTTACAAAACGGTTACAAAATATTGAGCATCATTCATCATATTGTGAAGTCACCTGCTGTTACAACTACTTGTTACAATTACCATAAAATAATGCTTTTGTGATTGACCTTCTGCTTGGGGGTGGTTGTGAAGCTGTACCATTTGCCTGGGAAGAAATACCAACACTTAGTTAGATGGTGTCTACTGAATACCATGTAAACCACCCATAATACGCATACAGTAAATTGAGTAGGATATAATACATTTGAAAATATACAGTACGTACGTGGAAGGAAAAAGATCTAACAAGTGGACCACGAAAGGTTCTTCTCGATGTTTCGGTGTAGTGACCTGAGGTATTAGTTCGCCCTTCTTCCAAAATATTTGGAGATGTATTAGCCATGTTTATAACACTAATTCCAAAAGCATGACATCTAAGTTCTTATTTATACACAAACATTTTAGCATTAAATGCATTAATGCACTCCCAACGACTTTATTCTAAACACCATCACTGGTAAAACAGATACCAAACTGAACTACAATGGTATTTCCCTGCAACTATAATGGTGTGCACCATCACCAACTATAATGGTATTCACCTGTGAACACAATAGACTCAAAAACAATAACGAAGGTACTCTTATTCCAATTGACTTAAACATATACCAAGACATACAAAATAAGAGGAAGTCCAAATACATGGGAAATATGAGAGGTGGAAATAAGGAGGAAGTGAATATACACACCTCCTCAGAAAAGGTGGACCTTTTATTAAAAAGATGTAAGGTAATGAAAACAGATCAATCAATCAATAAAAGTAGTGAATATACCATGTGCACACAACTCAATACCATTAAGGATACTAGTGCGTTAAAATGTGCCTGGTGCAAATCTATAGTATACCTACTTGTTTGATATGCCTGTGCCATTACAATGTAAAATGGTATACTAGTGCGTTAAAACTGGTATACCATTTGGCTATAAGTTGGTATACCATTTAACCTGTAATAACAACATAGTATGTACTGTAATTACTGAACAAATTAGATTATAATAGTATCTTACTTAGCATAAAACATAACAGACATAATCAACTGCATGCTAAAATCCACGAACAATGTACTATGTAAACCTAACCAAAGAAAATCCACAAACTTATAGTTTGAAACCAAATAAAATCCACAAATCACATGTGAACCAAAGTCTATCTATCTAGGCAGAACACATATTCCAGAACTACAAGACTACTAATCCATCCAACTCGTCCTTCTTTTCATTGCAACTGGAGCGCAAATCCTCGAGAAGAAGTGAAGCCCGGGCAAATTCCATGTCTTGGGAATCAGCACCTCCGTCCTGTGCACAAACAAAACCAAAAACTAAGTTCAACACCACACCAACAATCAACAACTCATAGCCAGAGTCCATACATAACTACAACGACAGCAATGTCACATTTACCACTTGAAACTTAGTCTGAAAACGCTCTGTGCTAGCCTTAATGCAAGCCAACATGATAAGACTGCAACAATTTCAAAACTTACAGTTTCAAAAGACTAAGTTTATGTTTACACAACACGGCAGCAACATACAAATTTCAACAAATATAGGAGCAACATACAAAGTTCAACAAATATAGGAGCACCCTAAATGCAGCCCCCTAAATGCATATAACATTCACAAAGAATCAAAACCATGCATTGATTGCATTCAGCATTCAGTAAATCAGTTTTTGTGACAAATTAAAACTATAACTAGGGCCTTCTACTATCAAAATGGTATACCATCTACTATCTTGCTGGTATGAAAACAGCTGTGGATGGTATCCTACAGCAAAACTAATGCATACTATCAAGTATCAGGATGGTATAATAACCATAGATGATATACAAAGAAAACTAAACAATACTACAACAGGTATCCACACTAAAGCAAATATCAAGTATCAGTAACATCAACAAGTTATCAAAGCAAAGGTTTTGGAGAGATTTGCAAAGGTTGCCAGAGGCAAAATCAATTATTCAAAGAAAAAGTAAAGCTATTCCTTATATAGTAAATTTGGACACATAATTCATGCAATATGCCTAAGTACATTCTAGCAAAGGAAACACCTTACAAACCTAAGTTTTCTGAAAGAGCACATATGCCACTTTCAAAATCCAATCCCCACCATAGGATGTCATTCTGCCACAAAAAATAGTTACACACATTAAGTAACCAGGAGGCAATATGCAAGGTAAGTGAGCATGTCATTCTGCCACAATCATACATCATATCTCATATACTTATCTACTTTTAATTTCAATAATCATTAGGATGTTGTCATATCTAAAAAAGAAAGACATTATTCCTTTCTATTCTCTTGCATGTAATTCAGGCAAATTAATGGAAACAGTCTCTCTTGCATGTAATGGAGTTTTGTAAGTCAAAAACCACAATTCCAGCATATAAAACTAAATAACAGATTATTCCTTTCTATGGTTCATAAACTTTACCTTCCAGCTGCAATTCCTCAGCTGTGTTGCAACTACCAGCCCTCTTCTCTGGGCACTCTCTCCTAACGATTTCCCCGTTTGTCCTCCAACAACATACTGCAAATAAACACAAACAAAATAATCAACAAAAAAAATAAACTACAACTGACATTAAACAGGACAACTCATTCACATAAACTCTTCACCTCATCCATCGTAGCATCTTGTTCTTCAATCACTAAAGGCCTCTGCACTCTTCTCACAACTCTAGGCTGAGGGGGTGGTGGGGGTCTTTGTGGTCTCTGTGCGGGTCTCTGAGGGGGTCTCTGAGGGGTTCTCTGAGAGGGTCTCTGTGAAACGAGTTTTCGCTTCTTATCACTGTGCTCGGTAACAAAGTACTGTGACTCCACCTCATAGTCACCACCAAACAGGTCATCCTCTGCATACTGATGTTCCTCAGCATCCACCTCATAGTCTGCATCCTCCGAATCATCATCCCCACTAAAGACGTCGTCGTAGTCATTTCCTTCTTCGTCGACATCCTCGACAACAGGTGCTTTAAACTTCCTTTTCTTGCTTTCAACTTGTTCATCTGCTTGTTTACTAGATGAAGCAGCAGGCGTACCACTTCTAGTCCTCATAATTTGCTTCAAAGTACACTGCAAAATTCATACAACAAACAGCCAGTTATATATACAATTTTATCTTCTACATACACATATATACTGCTTAAATTGACTGAAATCAACCACAGGCTAACTACATACCCCCCAATTACTTCTGCAACCTACAGAAGTCTCATTCAACTGCTCCGACATCAATAACTACATTACACCACATGCAAACAAAAAACCTGAATCAATTTACTACACTTTGGAGGAAAAAAAAAAGTCTCTTTAGCTACATAATTCAACATGAATTATCTCAAACCTATGAGTTCAATAGTATCAATATGCTTCAAAATGGTACATGCGTCCAAATAAGTATTACCAACAAGGTACAACATGGTATCATCTCAAGTCTATTCATAATGGTATCAAACAACTACTAATACACTTTCATCTTCAACCAATTTCAACCAATTTCTAATACATTCTAACAGGAATTCAAGCAAACACACACATACTTCAAGTAAATCAGTTGAACCGCATGTAACTTCCCCAACCCAAAATAGCAAAAATCTTTACCCCATCACACACAACAGTATACATGCCATAGATTTTACAAATTTCACAAATTTCGCAACATGTAAATTTCAAACATGTTTCACATACAATTCAACAACCACCAAAATTTCAAACCAAACCCATAACAATTTTCGAAATGTTAATTACACATACAATTCAGAAATATCAACTTGCACCGCAACAATATCAAAGAACCACCACAATTTACAAATAAGGTCCATCATTTCAAGCAAAACCATTAATTTCGAATAATTGGACACAAATTGAAACCCTAACTTTTTACAAAATCATCCCAACAATTTAAGCACATACTACTACTACATTAGTCCAAATATCAAACAATAAACAACATTTCATACAAATATCAAACAATAACAACATATCATTCGAACATTATTAAACTAGGGTTCATACTTACAATGCTCCTGATTTTTCTTCACTCCGACCCACAGATGAATGCTCCTGGTTTTTCTTCAATCCAAGCCCAAATCAACGCTTAAATTCGGAACTGCAACTCCTAATTGGCGGTTTCTTTGCGCCTCCCACTCTCCAAATTTGCCGTCTTTTTCGCCTCCCCACTCTCAATCCTCTACAATCAGTTTTTTTTTTTTTATAAACTTCTTTTCTCTCTCCTCTGAAATAGGTTTTATTTTGAAAATTTTTGGTTTTTTTTTTTTTTTTTAATATTACAAAACGTGTGCTGAGTGGGGGGGGGGGACCACAGCCTTTCCAACATCTTTTCTGAGGCAAATTGTGGAATTCCACAAATGCCCTTAGTTGAGTCTCTCATGCCTCAACTTAGTTGAGGATGAGAAATGCTCTTAGTATAACACTTATAACACCGATTGAGTAACAAACTAACAATGATAACACTAATCCAGTTATCTCTATAATTAAAGGAGGGCCTTTTTATCAGGGTCATTTCAAGGTTTGCCCCGTATAATTTATTGTAAATAATTAGTTAATGAACTTTTTTTATTAACAAGAAGAAAATAAATTTCATTAATATAATTTAGCTGAAGGGCACTTACATATAATTCCTAAAAAATCAAAAATTCTAGCACAAGTGCATAATACCTTAAAACTAAAATACATTGCAAATTTGATAACATTTGCCTTAATAAAAAAAAATTCATTTGAAGCAGTGCAATATGTGAGTTAGCACTTATTTGACTTGAAATCCATTGATGAGTAATCATTTGAGTGAAAATACTCATGTGAACTTCTAAATTCTTATGGAGATCACGAAACCCTAAATTTTCAATTATCGCCTTACAAATATCTAGACCAAGAAAATAACACACAAGTAGTAAATCCTAGACCGTTTAATATTTTCGGCTAAGATCCTCCAATGCTTACAACACTGATGAAATAACCCCTGTAACACTGACCGACTAATCCCTATAACACTAACGAAGTAACCCATATAATGGTTGGCTACATGATGTGGTCAACCACATGTAGGAATTTGTGTTGCTAAAATTTCCTGCATACGGTCTACATTAGCAAAAAAAAAAAAAAAAAATAATAAATAAATTTATAATGATATATGTAGCCCTCATATTTACTTATAAGCATTTAATAAATTTCCTAATTATTATTAATTTTGTAATACACGACAAAATTAGCATATCTAATCACAAAAAACTCTTATTCAATCAAAACTACAAAAAATCAAAAGGGTTTTCTATCCTAAACTTTTTATTTTATTTTATTTTTATTTAAAATTTTAAATATTGTACTACGCAAGTTGGGTAAACATATTACATCAATTCCTATTTTGAACAAGACCACTATTTTGCCTTGCTCCTGTGCGACAAGCTTAGTACATTTGCTACTACAATCTACAGTATATAGAAATCAACTAATGTACGATAAATCTATAATGACTCCTATTAGAGTAGTTTAATTTATGCATCCATCTTTTTAAAAAAATACCTCATACTTAGACTTTGTTACTTCAATTCATTCTCAATAAAATCAAATTAGACTAAATCATACTTCACATAAGAAAAATCCAAATTAGATTAAACTTTTTACTCTGCATCATTTTTGTTAAGATCAGAGTAGAGCTACAATTACTAGACCATTACACAATGTACACACCATATAAAGACAAAGCCAAATCATACTAAAACTTAGATTAAACCTAACCTGATTATATGAATAAAATCTACCAACAAATTATAAAAAAAGACCAGCAATTTACTAGTTTAGATTCCAAACCCACCTAAGTATGAATAATTTAGATCAAAATACTTTACAACTCCATAAAATGAAGAGTCATGGAGATAAAGAAAGCCACAATAACAAAAGTTTTGTTACCCCAGCAATAACATATTTAAAGAAAACTATTTCTTTTTGACAAGAAAGAAAACTATTCCTTAGTTAATTGCTTAACCAAAATTAGTGTTGTACTTTAGTTTATGTGGCTACTGGCTAGTGACTAGTGGACCACTCTTCCCAATTTATCACATGCTTTAACAATGGCCGCATTTACCACAGTACGCACACTCTTATAATGTTCTGCCAACCTAAACGATTTTCCTAAAAAACACTCATACAACATTACTTTATCAAACATAATTGAAATTAAGAAGAACAATTTCAGGACCCTTATTTATTTAATTTTGTTGATTTTAAGAATTGGGTGTTAAGGCGATTTTTTTTTTTTTTTTCTTTCCAACTTTTACCTCTTGTTTGAGAGACTAGTGTTATCTTCCTCAATTTCTCTCTAATGGCGGCTGTATCTTTGAATGGTAATGGTGGAAAGCTTGGAACTTTGAGTACCCGACCCGAATTAGGATGTGGGTTTTTGAGAAAACCCGATTTTGGAGCTCAGACAACGGTTTTGGTAAAACCCATGTCGATGAGTTTAAGGTTGAAGGCAACGAATGCTTCTGCTAATGCTACAGTCAATGCAGTGCCTGTTTCAGTTCATCCCAAGTAAATTCAAAATCCTGTCTTTTTTGGTTTTCCAATTGTTACTTTATTTTATTTTAATTTATATAGTTTGATTCTTTTTACTGTTAATTAGTGGACACTGAAAAAAATAAGGAATTTTGCCTGTTGAATGGTGTTTGTTTAGAGATATTTGTCTAAAATAAGTTTGTTATTAATTATTCTGATTATATGTTGATGATTTTGGTTATTAATTGATTGTATTTTGGCTTGATTGATGTTATAATAAGGTGTTGCTATTGTAAATTCTTGTTTATTTTTTTTTGAAGCATGACATAAGAACTAAAGAATCTAATTTTGGATTATGATATAAGTGGGATATTTTTATTGGATTCTTGATGAAGTAAGAGAAGTACGTGTCTAAAATTTGTGCTCTTGCTTGATTGTACAATGATGGCCTGATCAAAATTGTCGAATATATGTCGTTGCCAGACTTCCTTTTTCAGCTAGTTTACTCACTTATGGAAAAGGAAATGATCTTTTCTAGGTGAATAGAGGTTTTGCCGTTTTAGTAAAGGAATGACTTCAATGATGTGTTTACTTAATTTTGATGGTTGTTTGTATTTGTTTATGAAAGAGTATATTCTTGTCCTAATATGGCCATGTAATTGTTATGTGATGATATCTATGACTGGCCTTTGGCTTCTTCAAGTCATGTGCCTTTTTGCCTATTTATTTTTGTACCTCAAACCAGTTTAGGAAATGATATTCCATTTAGTGATTATCGAAAGGAAAAATTGTGGTGAACAACGACTAGTGGTATTATGCTCTCATCATACCAAGGAAAGGGATTATATGATTCAGCAAGCAGTTATCTGAAATTTTAGTTTTTATGCCAGAGATTGGTGATTGAGGAAAGTCGATTATTTGCCAAATGGATCGTCCGTTCACGCCGTTGGACAAATATTGAACTTCTATTTTCTGTAATTATGTGGTAGTAGTTACTGTCATCAATATCCTGACTCTTATTAGAAGCTTTATTCCTGATGCAGTTATCTCTTCTTTATTAGCCCTCCCTCACTCCTTGTTTAGTTCTAAGATAGGGGAGATGTGGAGGGAATTACTTCAGCCGTCAGGCAGGTTGGAAACGTAATTTGCCTAATACAATATACTCTGTATTTCTTGATTACATGTGAGTGTTCACTCTGTGAAGTTATCTTGTAGTGATAAGTGATAACACTAAATTTTTTTTTCATTGTTTCCTGTCATTCTTTCTGAGGTATTTGAATTTTTTTAGTTGGAAATGAAAATCGTATTAAATCTGAATATCTAATTATTTTTTTCCATATCTAGGGTGATGCGCCACACGATTTCAGTCTTTGTTGGGGATGAAAGTGGGATAATCAATAGAATTGCAGGTGTTATTTCTAGAAGAGGATACAACATTGAGTCTCTGGCTGTTGGTTTGAACAAAGATAAGGCTCTTTTTACCATTGTAGTGTGTGGGAATGAGAAGGTGTTGCGCCAAGTAATGGAACAGCTTAATAAGCTTGTTAGTGTCATAAAGGTAACTGGTTGATATTTCTTTTAGTTAGTCACTGATGATGCCTTGATAAGATATGTCTCAAAAAGTCGCATTGGTTACTTATATGACTGGTTTGTGTTTCTTTTAGTTGGTCATTGATGATCCTTTTGTAACACTTGTCCTCTTTTAATAAGCCAGATAGGTGACTTATATGCTAGTAATTTTATGAATTAGTGGGCATAGGGTTTGGTTTAAATACTTTCATGGCTTCCCTGGATTAGATAATATACTAAGGTCTTACAGTACCAACTGGCTGATACGACCTAAACAAATCTAAATTTGCCTAAACCTCATTTTTTCTGTCATCTTTGAGAGAATTATGACCTCTAGATCCTCAACTGCAGGTCCTATCATCTTATCATGGTATTGCAAATTGAGCAGTGAAACATTCACATGTTTATCTTCTAAATAAATTTAGAGTGATGCTTGTAAATGAAAGTATGGTCGACATGATACATAGTATTGCAATTGTCGTCCTATAAAAATGCAGAATATGAGAAGCTGCTGAACACTCAATCTTCATGGAGCATTCTACACAATTTAACAAGTTTGGCAAGACGGATAGTGTGTTTCAACTTGCATTTGTGCATGAATTAGGCTTTATGTCCGTCCGTTAGGTACACTGTGTAAAGTTTGCAGTTGTTTTAAAGTGCTAGCATTGTCCATCACATGATGCACATTTTAGGATAGTATGATACTGATGCAATCAGTGCCTTCTTCTGTGTAACTTGTATGCCGTTACTTATGCTCAAATATGTGTTTCTTAATATAATTTCCTTTTATTTAATTGTTCCGTATGGATTCTTACGTAAATTACTTTATAACAGAGCATCATATAATGTTTATGGTACATGTCCTTGATAACATCCTTGGATAGCTGTAGTCCTTGAGTGCTACTGACTGTCTTAGTTACTGTCTTGCAGGTTGAAGATCTATCGAGAGAACCACAAGTGGAACGTGAACTCATGCTTGTAAAGCTTAATGCTGATGCAAATACCCATGCCGAGGTAGTTTCACGAGTTAAATTGAGTGCCTTATGGAGGCAATATATTACTTTAATCTCTATTTTATACATTACTAATGGTCAGCTAGAAAGGAAGATATCAGGGAGATATTTATTACATCTAGGGTGTTAGAAAAATGTTTCAAAAAAGTTTAGTATACATCTTAATGCAAATTTTTTGTATTGAGTTACCTTTATTTTAGAGGAATATTAAAAGTTTCCTCATATCTACCAAAAAGTCACCCCTTCCTTGTATTTACACCCTTTTACTCAAGACCTGCTCAAGTCATGTCTTAGTAAGTCAATCTCCATATAGTATTAGAGTAAATTCTTGATTATCATTTCGTACATGCTGATATTGAGAGTTTTCTGCTTGAACTTGAAATCAGTTTGTCTAGGAATTATTACTTCATAACATCATGGGTGTTAAAAAATACAAATTATTGATAAAATTCTATAATTGGTAATCATATTTCTTGACATGTCCATCTTTAGGAAAAGGTGGTTTTAGAATTTGTTATAGTATCCTTTGGTTATCATATGTGACATGCTCTGCTAATTAAGAACAAGCTTGGATAGTTGCTTTTTTGCTTTTGTCAGCGAAAGGTGTATTGGTGAACTATCTGATTCTTGACTCAAATGTTCAAGTTTTCGGTCTTCAGATAAAGTGGTTAGTGGACATCTTCAGGGCAAAAATCGTGGATATCTCAGAAAACTTGGTGACTGTGGAGGTTAGTTTTTTTTTTTTTTTTTTTTTAATTTTATAATTTTTTACATCTTGTGCACTATTGTAAGTAGGTTAATCAATGTTGCACTCTATTAGGGAGCTGTTTCCATGTTTGATACAAGAAGCTTACCATCATGAAATTGTCTTGACGCCTAAGCTCCAAAAGTTGTTTTTCTGTCCAAACTGTTCCAGAAATGATCATTCTCTCCTGCTTACTGTAGAATCTCCATTTAATTGGAATTTTATTTGTTGTATTGCAGGTGACTGGAGATCCTGGTAAGATGGCTGCTGTCCTGAGAAATTTTAGCAAGTTTGGAATTAAAGAAATTGCAAGGACAGGAAAGGTAAGTCTTTTAGACACTTGTACTATCTTCAGTGGAAGATCAGAGAAATTTGCAAAGAATAAATGTTCATAGTCATAAATTGGAGCGGAAAATTTGGAATAGCTAACCAAATGTTGACTCTTCTACTAATGTTTACAATCGTATTCCATCTGAACTTATGGAAAAGAAGTTTACTTAGCTATTTTCATTTTTGTTCATGTGATAGATTGCTCTAAGGCGGGAAAGGATGGGTCAGACAGCTCCTTTTTGGAGATTCTCTGCTGCTTCTTATCCTGATCTTGAAGAGAAAGCTGTTAATGCTCTTGTTGAGTCTACAAAAAGAAGTATCAATGGTGATCTGGGATCATCGTCCAGTGTAAGTGGATTTCTGTGCTAATCTCATTTCTCCTATTAAAGTAATATTTTGTGGTTATAAACATATACTGATTGTCAAGCCATATGCTTACAATGTCCATCATTTCGCAAGCACAAATTGATTATATGGATTATTGCAGTATTAGTTGTAACTCATAGATTAAAAAATAAAAATAGATACGTTGTGCTTAAAATAAGACCTTTGAACTTATATAACTTTTTTATTCTCTGAAGGGCGATGTTTATCCCGTGGAGCCTTATGATATCTCCATGGTTAATCAAGTACTTGATGCTCACTGGGGTGTTCTTTATGACGGCGATGTAAGACTTCATATCTATTATTATGTGATACTCAAAAATTTTAGTTTGACATGACAAACTTGTCTCAGGGATAGCTCTTTAAAATAACTTAGCCTCATTTGAAGGGTTAAGGTTAATGCCTTTGGTTTTTCTGATGTTCATCTTTCTGAACTTTCGTGTTTGTTTGGTTTGAAGAATGAAAGTGTGATTTGAGTGTTCACATTCTATAGCTGCACAATTTTGCTGGTTGATTGTAGTACAACCTGCTCTGCTAATGCTCTGATGTGCTTCTTTCATCATTTCAGTCAAGTGGACTTCGGTCACATACTCTGTGCATGGTAGTAAATAATGCTCCTGGAGTTCTCAACACTGTTACAGGAGTAATTTCTCGTAGGGGTTATAACATTCAGGTTGGTATGGATTCTGACTACATTATGTATATATATATTTTCTTTTGTGTTATGTTATTCATATGTCCCCTCCTTTTTTCTAATTATCCTCAGAGTCTTGCTGTTGGCCCTGCTGAAAAGGAGGGTCTTTCTCGTATCACAACTGTTATTCCTGGAAATGAGGAGTCGATTGGAAAATTGGTTCAGCAACTTAGCAAGTTAGTAGACCTTCACGAGGTGAGTATCTGAATTCTGAATGTATATACTGTTGCCCAAATACGTTTAATTTCAGGCAGACATATATGTGCTGTGAGAGTTTTAGTATTTTTTTTCTTGTTATTTATGTACCATTAATGCAACGCAGTAGTAAAACGTAATTTGAACTTTGCTTTTGTGCGGAGTATCAATTTGTGAGATCCTTGTTTTCCCGAAAGCCCTGTACAATGAATGCAGTCAGAAGTTATGAATTTCTTCCTTATATAGTGTCTTGATGCTCGATTTAATCACATATTTTTTTCGGTATCATTTTGGTAAAAATAATCTGGACATCTTGCATGATCTCCCATCTTTACTGTGGAGTTACTTTTTTTTTTTTTTTTTTTTTTTTTGGAAACAAGTGGAGTTACTTTTTTGTTCAAGTAAAGGTTCCATTCTTAGTCAGTGGCTAGATTTCATTCACCTAGTGTAATGCATAAGGTTTAAGCTTTATCTCAGTACTAGATTTTCAGCAGCTTCTATACCAGTATCTTATTCATGAAGCATGAAAGATTTGACAACCTGACTATGGAAAGTTTATTGCTACAGATTCAGGACCTTACTCACCAGCCATTTTCAGAGCGAGAGCTTATGTTGATCAAAGTAGCTGTAAATACTTCTGCCAGGAGAGATGTCCTTGATATTGCCAATATATTCCGTGCAAAAGCTGTAGATGTCTCTGATCATACCATCACCTTACAGGTACATGTGATTTTCCCTTTTCCCCCTCTTTCTTACTCTCAACAAAGCAGTGCTTCTTGATTTAAAGTTATACCCCCTCCTACTTACAGTAGTTCCTTCCTATATTATTTTCCCACTTTGTGATTGGTGACTTGTAACATTTTGCATTACAGATAATGAATTAGGGAAACACTATGGGCAGGCGAATTAGTATAGTTTGTGAAAATGGCCTATTTTAAAGGGAACCTAAAGTCCTAAACTAAGCAATTTAGAATAGAATTACACTGATATCAACAATGGTAGGGATTTGGGAGTTTAGGGTATTGAGGATCTTTCTAACATTTCTGACTTGTCTTTCCAGCTTACGGGTGATCTAGACAAAATGGTTGCGCTACAGAGATTATTGGAGCCTTATGGAATTTGTGAGGTCTGTATTTTTTTTCTTCCACTTTTGAATTATTAATTTTGTATCCCCCCCAACCTCCCCCTGGTTCAGTATATTGCCTTAGTTGGTTAAGTTGGTCTGAAGACGAGCTTGCAGTTTTCACTTTACAGTGAGTTAGTGCATGACAGAATGCGGTTGGTAATGCCTAAGCTGAAGACCTGTTGCTGAAATATGGTATAGTGTGGTTTTGTCTTGTAGGTGGTGTGTTAGTCTATAATAGTCCTCAGATCACTATAAGTCTATAATAGTCCTCGAGAGAATGGAAATCAAAATCATTTAAAGAGCAAGGTCTCTATACTTTTGTATCTATACACCAAGTGCTTTTTGGGGATAGGGGTTTGACACTGTGTCAAAGATATATAGCGCTACAATTTCACTGCATGTACAATATACTAATCATGTTTAACTGTGTAAATTTGTATGATTTAGCATTCTGAAGTCTTTGGGGTTGGTAACTTGGTATGTGAGACTTTAGTTTGAGATCCTTTCATGCCTTTAGTCCTTCCCTCTACCTCTACTTTGGGTCCTCCCCTCTGGCCTCCTCCCTCCTCTGTTGGTTGTAGTCTAAAAGATGGGCAGGCTCACAGTCAACAACTTAAATTAATTTTAATTAAGTAATACTCCGTAACAAACATCTATGGTTGTTACATGTTGGCTTACATTACCATTTATGATGTTTCTTGTAGGTGGCACGTACTGGAAGAGTGGCATTGGCCAGAGAATCTGGGGTGGATTCCACATATTTACGAGGATTCTCTCTTCCCTTGTACGAGTGAAAATCTCTCTAGTTATGTCTCTGAGACTTTGACATTACCTTGTCCAATTGTCTTTTGCTCTTTTTTATTACTTGGTAGATAAAATGCAAAAAAATTGGAGTCGCAACCAAAAAGCAATTTCAATCTTTGCTTTTGATTATGCTTTGTATTATTAGAACTATAGAAGTAGGTTTTATATCAACAAGCATTTGCCTATCTTGTAATAACAAATTGTTTTTGGTACATGTATTTTTGTGCAATGGAAATTCCAAATAGCTGGACGGTAAGCCATAATATCCCCAGCAAAATAAGGGTCTCTAACCAATATTAGCAGAATAAGGTTCAAACCCTCATAAATTTTTTTGACATAACAAAAGTAATCAAACAAATCTAGGCAACCTCTCTTAATTTCCTTCATTAGTAGTGCCGGGTCTCTAACTAGAATAGAATTGTTTGTCCACCCCCGCATAACCATCGCATGACTCGAATCCTCCAAATCGGACAACGAGTATGGTTCTCTGGAACGGCGACATCTCTTCACATCATTGCGATTCAGGATAATTGATGCGATCAAAGGCTGTTCTCGCAGCTTTTCAAAAAGTTCATTTTCCTCTTCGGGTTGAAAAAACTCAACTCCACTCACTTTAATTACTGCAGCTTGCTTGCGGGCTGGACCATATTCAATTCCCTTGACTCGACTAGCAAAGTTCAGGGAGCATAGAGTCTCACATCAGGGTCTTGCATTCACCTCCTGCAATGCCATTGAATAATAGAGATGGGTAAGATGAGAAAAGTAAGCCATAACACGCTGACTTCCAGCCAAGTCCACCAATCAAAGGTTGCCTTTTGTCCTTTGTCCATTCATTAAATTTTCCCCTTTCACAATAATCCGCAGCAAGCTACAAGCATGGCAAAATTAATTATTTCCACAGTAACGACTGTTCCAATATTTCTACCATCATTGCATTGTTAATGTAGTTGCAGGAGTCCATTATATAGCATTCAGAGCGTGAAGACAGACATATACAACATTGCAGACAATAATAAGCTAGCATTCGATTATATCAGAGAAAAAATTACCAATGGGAACGGCTACTAAATTCATTAAATTAGCATTGGTTGATCCAACAGATCTCACTCGGCTTCCAGTCTTGAGTAATTCCCATACTTGATCTGTACCATAAACATGAGCTTCAACTAGCCCAGGAATTTGTTGTGGAGCTTGTTTTATTTCCAACCTGAATAAACAAAATGCAACCCTTAGACATTCTAAACCCTATACAAGTGAGCCTTCCATACTAAGACATTTGCATGAACAAAATCAACAGCTTCCATTTAATAGCTTTCATTCAACTTTCTGTTAAGAATCACTTACTTCTACTGGTGTTCTCCACCAAGACAAGAGGTCCCTTATTTTTTCATTGTAGACCTCCAACATGCTGACAAATAGTTCATATTTCACAGTACCGCTTCTCTGATTAGCAATCCTAAACAAAGTTCTATAGTTAACCCCTCGGTTCTCTGGTGAAGCTAAATTCACTATTAAAAAGGCAATCAGGTACCTTGGTCAGCTTGGGGCCCAAATACATGGTCGAACTTGAATTGTTTCTTTGAAGAATCAGCACAAGTAATATTCAAGTCATGGTCCTGGGAAGGAGGAATTTCGACAACAGAAGTCGACCCACTTGCCATTTCATCTTGGTTCAAGGTCTGCATCTACAAAAGACCCTAATATGGTTGGATTTTGATTTTATGCTTTTGTAACATGGATAGCTATTGGGTATGGCCCAAATTTTATAAGCCCATTATTTTGGTGGAGTATTATGTATATTCTAGAGGTTTTCGGAATCTCTAGAATAATATCCTACTTGAATGTTCTAGAGCATTATTGACATTGGAAGCTATTAGCTAGAATATAATACATGGTTCTTGAATTTTTTAGAACATTATGGATAAAAGAATGATGGAAGAATTTCTAGAATATTTCGGCCATTTCTTCCAAGCTCCATCTTTACACCTATAAATATAGGTCATGGGCATTCAATCATTGAAAACAACACAACACAAGAAGTCATACCATACATAAGCCTTCCTACGTACTACACCTCCTTGTACTATTTACCTTTCTTTACAAATCCCCTATTCTTACTTTGTAATACTCCTTAGAGAGTAGAGAGTAGAGAGTAATATAGGAAGAGTCCTATGGTAATATAAATCCTTAAAGGGATACTTGTATTCTCCTATTTTTCAAATAGTGGAATAAAAAAAGCTCGTTGTTACATAAAAGTATTCATTTATATTAATTATCTTGTCAATTATCAATTCAATTTATACTTCTCAATCAAACACATCTTCACTTCCGCTGTGCACTCACCAACCCTAACAATAGCTCTCTTCAAGGCAAAACCATGGTTTTCAATCCATTCTAAAGTAGTGATGATAACGAATGAGTAAGAATCTCCAAAGTCTGTCTCATTCCCTAAATTGTCAAGCAATTCTTGCTTTGCTAATTTAATTCTTCTATTCCACTGTTTGAAAAACAGTGCCTCTAAGTAATCGCAAATCGCATATAACCAACATAGGTCTGGTTCTTGCTCTAATAGCTCCCTGAAAAGGTTGAAAAACTCCAGTCGAAATCGAGGCTATAATCGTTGAATCTCCCTGCAAATATGAAAGGAATTCAACATATTATTTTGCTGTAAAGATACTCAAAAATAGGCAGTAGAAACCCTATTATTCATTCTATGCAAATAATGAGGGCAAGCTGAGAATTCATTACTATAGACATATTTAATTACGGAGTATTTCCTTATAAATATTGGTACATTGATACTATTATTTTAAAACACATCTAATCTATATCTATCTATACTTTATTATTTATATATTAAAAAAAGCGTTCCTAAAAACGTTTATGTGCCACGTCACTAATCAATATCCCTAATCTCATGAAATGAACACCACATGCCTTGAAAAAGAAATTACTCAAAGTAACGCTCGAGAGATACACTAGTTTATTTAGAAATTCCTATGTCCAAATCTCTAAAAGAGCTCATGTGTCATTAATTTCCTCGGACACTCGAACTCTAATCCGGTCCTTTTTCCGAGTGCATGGAACATATGATTGTCAATACTTATGCTGTCATTTATACAATTTAATTGAATGATACATGGATCATCATGAAAAGATTAATTTCCTCAAGTTCTAGGTTTATTCAATTAGATTTAAATTGATACTTCTTACAATTAAAACTGTAAAAAAATCCATATTAGCGTTAGAACACTTACTAGCAGTAGTGAATTCGTCACTATCAGATTCCGAATTTGGTTCAGCGAGGAATTCGTCGTGTAAATCTTCAAAATCATCATCATCATCACAACATTCAACATTAACCTCTGTAAGCTGTTCTTCCTCCACCATTGGAGCTTTTCCTTTAGCGATCATCTTCCTCCTCTCAATTTCAGCGGCTTCTTCTGAAGAGATTGCCATCTCCTCTACTTCTTCACAGATTACCTCTTTTTTCTCTGTTTTCTGATCATCCGCTTTTTCGTCAGCGATTATCTTCTTCTCCTCCATTTCAGCAATTTCTTGAGAGGTTTACTTCTGCTTCTTCTCTGTTTCTTGAGAAATTGCGACATTCTCCTCTGTTTCTTGAGAAATTGCCGTCTTCTTCTCTGTTTCAATGAATTTAGCTGGTAATTTCTCCTGCATTGGTAATTTCTTCTCTGTTTCAGTGTAATCCGGGTAGATCTTTAAAAACCGACCTATTTTCATCTTCTATAAAAATAGGAGGAAAGCGTAATAAAATTGGTATAGACGGTTTGAAAAACACAAAAAATTAGGATTAGACTGAGAAAACAATTAGGGTTTGGTGAAAGTGTGGAAATTCTGGATCAATGGAGGTTGAGCGTAGAATATACGATGCTGATATTGAAAGATATCAAGGTAACGAAGACGGATTTGATGATTTCTTGATGAAATACTTGGATGATAATGATGAATACTCGCAAACGGGAAGGAGTTTACTTACGAGAAGGTGTTGAAGATTTTGAAGAATTTGTTCCAAAAAATAAATCTTTCTACCAAGAATCGTGAATTGCATGCCATGAATTACATTGATATTATGAACAAGTTGAACGATGTTGTAATTGATGTTTCTGACGCCTGCTTTATTCAAGTTGATGCCCTTGAATTGATTTCACAAGCGAAACATCACTTCACTTACTCTGCGATTATCGATTTCTTAGTTCAATGTCACCTTAAACGCAAACTTTAGGTAATCAATCACTTTTCTCCTTCCTTGTTAATGATTTATGATATACAATTAAGTAAAATTTAATCGGTGAATTTTCAGAAATTTGATGAACCAGAGTCCAAATTTGGCCGTGAAGGTGCTATGGCGTCTGTTGATGCGGTATCTGAAGCGGAATTAGCCCTTAAAGTAATTGATCAGTATAACAAGCACAAGGTTTGGTTAATCTTTTTTAAATCATATCATACTATATCGGCTAATCGGCCTCTTTTATATTATTATTATTATTGATTCGATCAATTTATTAATTTGTAGGGAGCAAAACTCAAATTAGTGTGGATGATAAGGGTCAATTTTCATTTTAGCTATCTTATTCATTACTACATTACATTTACTGCCGTTGATGAAGATACTGGCTGTATTGGTACATACCAAGCAGCACTGGTAGAGCGACACTCAGCCTGCATCATCGGGTTGTTTAGAGATGCTAATGCTGATAAAACCCTCTCTCTTCTTTCAATCAAAGGTATAAAATGGTTTTTATTCTTTTTTCGTATTAACTGTTGGTATTGGTAATTGAAATGATTTAAGTGATTCTAGTTCTAAAACAAATCATGTAATCACACTATACCTCAATCAAAAGTACCCTCCGCAGCATTTTTTTAATTTTCATGAAATCTTCTGATTTTAATTTTACTGGTATCGCATACAAGTACTACCTCCGTAGCATTTTTTAAAATAATACTCGATCAAAAGTTGCATAAAATACACTAATGGGACTTAGTGTATGTAATGTAATCATTATCATTAGCATCATAGGGTTGGAAAGGGTAAATAACACACTGCCTCTCATATCAAATCAATTGGCCTGGTAATGGAAACGATCGATTAATGAGGGGCAGAAGAATGATTGATTCTAGTTCCACCTCTTAGTATCACGTAATCACAAGCAAGGGTTGGGTCATTGGCTTATGTTGTTTCTGTCTGCTAATGTGCATGTTGTTGCAATTTGATGGCTACCATTGTAATCCTGTGAGTTTAGTTTGCTGCGTATTGAGTACTCACGTAAGCTGATGTACAATGCAGGGGCAGAAGAAGAAGTGAATTATAAGCTGAATCATGCGGCAGCTTTCCAAGCTGAATCAAGCAGCTGTGATGGTGTCAGCTCTGATGTACATGCAGGGGCAGATGATTCAAGCAGCTGTGGCAGTTTGGCAACTGGTAGGGTTTGTATTATAAACAGCTGAGTGTGCTCTCTAGGACATAATGATATGTTATTTCATCATCTTATGTTACTTATGTGTCTGTAGTCTCTGGATCCATTCTTGTCTTGTTTCATTGCAAATACTTAGTTTTATGTATGGGTGTACTTACATGTTGATGTGAATACAACTTATAAACATCTTGGTTTATGATATTTAATACTCCGTAGCTGTTTGTCATCTTATGTTACTTTGATTGTTGTAACTTATAAACTAGAAATTTAGTAGAAAACATCTTGGTTTATGATATTTAATAGCTGTTTTTGCATACTAGAATTAGTCAAATGTTATACTGAAGTAGTATGTGCATCCTTTTAAGATTCTTGTGGGGAAAGCACATTCATACTATGTAAGTATGTATATTAAGATTCAATTTTAGAGATCCTAGACTTTTTGAAGCAAGCATGTGATGTCTTAGCCAATCCAGATTTTTCATTGTTGCATTTGAGAACTAGAAATATATCAGTAAATTACTTTCCCCATCCTGAATAATTCTGATCAATATCAAAAATTTATCTTCCCGTTTTAGTGTGTATTATTATGGTATGATGAACACTACAATTGTTTCCCTTCAAGTGGTTTTTAAGTGTTCTGTAAATGCCTCTGCACAATAATATTTTACAGCTCTTTTCCAGTTTCCTTCTAAGGGAACAGAGATAATTGCTACTATGAAGTTACTATGAAGTAATGAGTATGTCTGACATGTATGAGTCTGTATAAAAATGCTATAGCTTGCTGGATACAGGAAGTTGCCTAAAGTTGTTGCTGATTTTTTGCTGTTTGTTAATATATGTAGAAGAGTCTTCTTTTGTTTTAGTCTGTTTTGTATCAAAATTTTTCATATCTGGCTGGATATTTTATGGAAACATTGAATAGTGTGTTATATCTAGATAAAGTCGGCAGATTAAGCAAAATAATTGTGAAAGATGCTCATGCTTTTCCTGAAAATTCACAGGAACTGTGAGTGGGGCATGTTCGTGGGGATATCAATCAGAGAGAAGCGTAATGGCATCAAATCTGGAGACCGGGATGTTGGTGTGACCGCCTTAGTGGTTTATAATCATTGTTGCAAACTCTTTAGCAGCTTATCATTTTTATATGTTTTCAAAAAGTTTTTTGCTCTAATTTTCAGTACTCCAACCTCTACTGCAGCAGTCTCGGAGGTTATAAATGCTGTTGCAAACTCTTAAGCAGCTTGTTATTTTCTTTTGCTGTGGTTTTGTTTTGTACTGCTGTTCTCGGTAATCTAATTGAGATTTTAGTTAGTTTGAATGTTTTATTCGATTGCATATCTAAATTAAAGGATTTCCTGGTTTCAAATTTTAAAAATTGTTTAGCTCTTCATTTGACTGCAAAACTTGCCAGTTATCAGGCTGAATATAAGTTTTCCAAGGTAAACAACTTTTATGCCTTTTAGACTTTAGCTATCTTCCAAGGTTCTAGTGGAGCTACCTTGTCCAGATTAGTACTACAGTGTCTGGTTTTCCATCAGCATCTGAGTATCTGGTTTGTCAATCAGATGAAAATTTGCATTACATAAAATATGAAACACAACAAATATGTTGAGAGCTATTTATAGGTTCTTAAAAAAAAAACTATGGCAACTTATATAAGATATATTATTATAGTGATTAATCAAAACTGTTACCTAACAAGATTGATTTTAATCATTTTAGTCGGATAATAAGTGTAGAATTCATATTGAGACAAAGATAAGCCAAAAATGTGACCAATATAATGAGCTGGGGTAATACTAGTACATTATATACTCATAGGTGTTTTATAACGAGATGAATTGAGACTTTGAGAGTATCACAAAGTCAAAGGATCAATGGAAGTTCAGTTGGCCATAATAATGTGGCTGTTGATCAGGATTAAAATTCCGAATGACGCAGTATTATTAGCTGTGGCAGTCTCTTTGCCACCTGATGGCCACCTGGTTTCAGACACCACTATGGTAGTGTCAGTTTAGAGCTGTCAAAAGTTGACCTGACTCGAAATACCGAATCCTAAATTAAGCAATTTAGAACAGAATTACACTGATATCAAGAATGGTAGGGATTTGGGAATTTAAGGTATTGAGGATCTTCGTAACATTTCTGATTTGTCTTTCCAGCTTACGGGTGATCTAGACAAAATGGTTGCACTACAGAGATTATTGGAGCCTTATGGAATTTGCTAGGTCTGTTTTTTTGTTTTCTACCCCTTTTGAATAATTAATTTTGTATTTCCCCCGCTCCCACTGGTTCAGTATCTTGCCCTGTTTGGTTAAGTTGGTCTGAAGATGAGCTTGCAGTTTTCAGTGAGTCCTAGTGCATGATAGAATGTGGTTGGTAATGCCTAAGCTGAAGACCTGTTGCTGAAATATGGTATAGTGTGGTTTTGTCTTGTAGGTGGTGTGTTTCTAGCTTACATTTCATGTGATCTAGGAGAGGGAAACCAAACTCTCATATCGCAGCTGAATCTTTTGATCCTCTGCTAACACAAAGTCAGATCTAAATTGAGCTTCCTTAAATATAGTATTCAGGATTAACAAAGTTTGTTGCTGGTCAGATCACTAATAGTCCTCAAGGGAATTGAAATCAAAATCATCTAAAGAGCAAGGTCTCTATATTTTTATATCTTTTGGGGGTGGGGGTTTGACACCGAGTCAGAGATGTATAACTCTACAATTTCACTGCATGTACAATATACTAATCATGTTTAGCTGTGTAAATTTGTATGATTTAGCATTCTGAAGCCTTTGGGGTTGGTAACTTGATATGTGAGACTTTAGTTTGAGATCCTTTCATGCCTTTAGTCCTTCCCTCTACCTCTACCTCTACTTTGGGTCCTCCCCTGTGGCCTCCTCCCTCCTCTGTTGATTGAGTAATACTACGTAGAAAACATCTATGGCTGTTGTCTGTTGCCTTACATTACTATTTATGATGTTTCTTGTAGGTGGCACGTACTGGAAGAGTGGCATTGGCCAGAGAATCTGGGGTGGATTCCACATATTTACGAGGATTCTCTCTTCCCTTGTACGAGTGAAAATCTCTCTGGTTATGTCTCTGAGACTTTGACATTACCTTGTCCAATTATCTTCTACTCTTTTTTATTACTTGGTAGATAAAATGCAAGTAAATTGGAGTGGCAGCCAAAAAGCAATTTCAATCTTTGCTTTGATTATGCTTTGTATCATTAGAACTATAGAAGTAGGTTTAATAACAAGAAGTATTTGCCTACCTTGTAATAACAAATTGTTTTTGGTACATGCGTTTCATGCAATGGAAAATCCTAATAGCTGGACGGTTCAGTTATTCGAGGAGTTAGAGGGTTTGGGAATAAAAGTTGCCTCTTTTTTTTTTTTTTTTTTTTTTTTATTCTTCTCCTCTCTCAATCCAGGATTTGATGCACAGCAACTGTTGTCAACCCTTTTGTGCATTCGTTGCATTCTTATGCCTCAACTAGTTAAGGTCTGAATTTGGTGAAGTCACTGATTAATACAAAGAGCGCAAGAAGGAAAGTCGAAAACACATTACTTTTTCAATGATGAACTGCACAAACATCCTTGACTGCACACAATCAATAATGTTTGATGAGCTAACATATCAGCATAAGAAGGTAAACTTGAATTTGTACGTATAAAATTTCAAAGGATAACAATTATGGCATGGCATTAGCAATGCATAAATAATTAAATATCATATGCAATTAATCTACTATAAGGCAGCATGTTGATCTAATACATATCCGACCTACTATAAAGGATCCTATATATTTCACATAAACACTTAACCTCTTTACACATTTCTCATTCTTGAGCAACAATGAGCTCAGAAGGAAAACCAGCATCTGAGGTTTCTGTCGCAACCATAATTTCATCTTCAGCTGTGAAATGGTAATTTTCACCAATGGCTCTCAGTAGCTGGTACACTTCAAACATTGTAGGTCTTTCTTTTGGCGTAGGTGAAACACAATTGCAAGCGACCTTGAGAAACTGAGAAAGCTCGTTATCAACTCCCTTATCAAGGAGAGACTTATCGATGGCAGAATGGAGATCATTATTCTCTGACAGTAGCGCAATCCACTCTACCAAGCTACCCTTGAAGGTTTCTGGGGCATTTGACACTTTAGTTGGCTTTTCACCAGTGATCAGCTCTAAAAGAACAGTCCCAAAACTAAAAACATCCCCCTTTGGAGTTGCAACTAGTGTTCTTGCATACTCAGGGGCAACGTACCCAAAATCACCAAATTCTCCGTTCACGAAAGTGCTCAAGTGAGTGTCAATCGGGTTCATGAGTCTTGCAAGACCAAAGTCGGACAGCCTGGGATCAAATTCCTCGTCCAACAAAATACATTTGGAGCTTATATTTCTGTGGAGGATTCTAGGGTTGCAGTTGTGATGCATCCAAGCCAACCCCTTAGCCGCCCCAATTGCAATTTTAAGCCTTACAGGCCACTCTAAGCTCTTAGCCTCCTCAGGGTCTGAAGGATGAAGCCAGTTAAAGAGGTTTCCATTAGCCATGTATTTGTAGACCAGGAACCTCTCTTTCTTTGCCACACAGTACCCCAAGAGAGGGACTAAGTTTTGGTGCTTCACACTGCCCAAAGTATTCATCTCGGACATGAATTCTTTCTCTGTTCGCTGTGAATCTTGCAGTCTCTTGACTGTAAGGATTGTACCATCAGGCATCGTTGCCTTGTACATTGCTCCCATTCTTCCAGAACCAATCATGTTATAATTGCTGAAGCTGTTTGTGGCTTTCATAAGGTCATCCAAACTCATTTTTGAAACTGTCTTCTCAAACATGGAAACCTGCATTGACGAAAATGTTCTACATTAGCACAAGCAAAAAGAACCATGTTACTCCGACTCTTCATTTCACTTCAATTACTCTTGTTAGATCCTCGATACTTTAACACGTACAGATTATAACAGTATCCAACATGAGTACCATAAGTCGGAGAAGGCATAGAATACATAAACCAATTAAACAAAGTAGTAAAAAAGCTGTAGATGTTACCTTGACAGCTTTAGTTCCCTTCATACTCTTTGCCCATCTGTTACCTTCAGGATCTAGCACCTTCCTCCTGATAATTTTCATCTTCGAAATGTAGAAGAACGCAATACCCGTCAAGATAATAATGAGAGTTAGACCTCCAGCTGCTCCCCCAGCAATAACCCCAGGATGAATCTTGCTTTGAGAAGGGCAAGAAGCCAAAACTTCCCCACAAAGTCCTGGATTATTGGCATAGCTATCCTTACTAATACCAAACCGGAATTTAGGGACTTGGCCAGTCAGATTGTTGTTTGCAACAGAAAAACTATTAATCCGAGAAAGGCTGCCAAATTCCAGAGGAATTTGGCCTGAAAACTGGTTGTGATCAAGACGGAGACCATTCAAGTAAGAACAATTTGCAAGATTCTCCGGTATAGGACCAGAGAAATCATTGTTGGAGAGATCGAGTTCTGTCACAAACTCTATATACTTCGATATATTCGTAGGCAACGAGCCATTCAAATTGTTACCCGAAAGATCCAACCCAGTCAAGCTTGTACAACTCTCAATTCCAAGAGGGAATTGGCCCTCTAAACCCATATCTGCTAGCTTAATATTCAGCACCCTACTCTCATCAGGGTGCCAACATTCAATCCCATTGAATCTACAAATTGCACCCTCAGTTTTATTGTTGAAATTCCATGTCACATTCAAGTAACCATTAGGATCTTTGAATGAATTATAAATCCTTTTCAAACACAGAATATCAGTTGCAGTCCCATAAATTCCATGACTACTCAACAATATCAGTAAACACCTTAATCCAAACACTACAGAAGCAGCATGCTTTCTAGTGTGGGCCATTATTCAACAACAAAAAAAATAAAAATGCAAACCCCAAATATAGTAATCTGAACTAAAGTGTAAATTTATGAACAAAAATTATACTGCCCAAAAACAAAATAGCAGTGCTACATATCTATATATATATATCACTGAATTACAACCAATATCTTCTCATCATTGAGAGAAATTAAGTAAAATCTCAAATGGGCACTAAAATTCTTGAAAAATAAAAAGTTTCCTAATCATGGAAATATAATGATAACTTGAAATTTTGGGGAAAATAAACTAACCCAATTCAATTCAAGCTAAATTAATGGAAATAAGTAAGAATTGAGACTTACCCAGAACTCAAGATTGCAGCTTTGAAGCTCAAAGAAGAGGTGTAAAATTGAAGAAACAAGTTTTGAAGGAAATTAATCAGAGAGTATTTCAATAAAACAACCACCAAATATGAATCAAGTCAAGATAGAAGACTTGGAGGGTCACTTTCTAAAGACATCAAAAAGGAGGAAAAATCATAGGAAATTTAAGTCTATCTTTGACAATTCAAAGGTTAATATAGTAGTAAGACTAGTAACAATTGGGTGACACTGTAATTTGTGAAACCAGTAAAGAGAAGGAAACAAAGAAGAAATAAGTTTGGTACCGGAATGCGGTTTTGGAGGGACCAATTACCATATAATATAAAATAAACAATGACACTCCACAAAAAGAAAGGGAACTTAAGTCAATAGGTTTTTGTAAACTACACAAGTTCTCACTATACGTGTTACCGTGTTAATTTAGATCACTGGTTTAGTTTGGGTCAAGTCTAGTTGGTTAGGTTTTCGTAAACTACACAAGTTCATGCAAATTAAATTTTGATTATATCTCTTTGGGTTAGGTCGGGTTAATTCAAATCGGGTCATTTTTAACACTAACTCTATATATGTAGTCTTATAGATTAGATTTGAATATTAATACATTTGCTAATGATTTTTTTTTTTTTTTTTTGAAAAATTATTATTATTATTATTATTTATTTATTTTTATCAAGTTCCACTTTGGGCTATATTGCCTAAATGGAACGGGTCTTATACGGTATAGCATATGAGCAAATATTTTCAAGTTATGTGGACCCACCATAACGTGTTTAGTTGACTGCGTTTACTTGGGCTAGTCTAACTTTTTTCCTTGGTCCAACTTCTCTCCTACACTCCAGTCTTTCTCCTTGTTCACAATATCAATTCACACTCTTTCTCACTATATTTTCTGTTCTTTCCTAATTTTTTAAGAAAAACCAAAATGTTTATTACATATGATGTAGATTAGATTCCATTAGAAGGTCAAGGTCCAAATTATGTAATCGACTTCTCTACATAAACATGTATAATTTTACTATTGAAATACATTCTATTTGAAATCCGAACTTTTATTAATATTGATAAACTCGAATACTTGAATCATACTAATTTATCAATTACATTACTACTTAACAAACGAATTTCAATCGTATAACTTTTTAGCTTTGTCCGTTTACTGTTTAGGCCCCTACCAATAATCTTGAGTGGATCCAAAATATGAAAGGGAGGGGGAAAGAGAGGGGGGGGGGGGGGGGGGCAAGTAAAAATGACCACTCAAATGAGGGAAATTCCCTTTATAAACTTCCACCAAGAAGAGGACTTCCTTGGCGTACGAAATCAACCAAGATCGTTGTCAATGTAATTGCTCTAGGTTAAGTTTATTTTACCATGCTAGTAATATATATATATATTTTTTTTTCCATAAGATATTTGTCTCCACAACTTCACATATTGGGACATATTTGCTACTCAATAATACAAACAAAAATTCTTTTCGGGATAGTTATCACACATTTATAATATTTTTTAGGAAAAAAGATGGGATGATGTTTTACATTTTCCTAATATTACACAATAAGTTGGTGTGAGACGGTCTCATTTGCAGTCAAGTGTTTCTCAATTCTAATTGCTATACATATTCGACATTGAATTATTACTTATTGTAACACTTTTAAGTGCAAATGAAAATCAGAAAATGTGTTTTGGAAGTTACAAAATATTTTGTACATGATTTGTAAAACTTCATGTTATGTGGAATATAAAAAGCCAAACTAATTATTGGCCCGGACGATGCCCCGATAAATCGTAAATTTATAATTAAGTTTGATCAAAATTAATAAAAAGGATTAATGTTAAATAATACGGATTATTAATAAGTGAGTGAAATATATACGAAGTAATAATCTATATGATCTTTTATTAATATATATTTAAAATAAGCATGTCAAATTTAAATTTGGAGGTTATGCATATGAAGAGTTTTTGATGAAAATTAAACATTATTATAGAGAATTAAAGTTATAGAATTAAATTTGGAGGTTATACATATGAAGAGTTTTTTTTTTTTTTTAATTAAAGTTATAGAGTTTTAATTAATGCCGATGGAATCAATTTATATTGGGGAAAGACGTGACACGTAGGATGTCACCTCACACACATGTGTCGCCTAGTCATATTGTGGAAAGGGTGACACATGGCGTGACCATATTGTTCCCTTAAATTTTAATAATATTATCATAGATTAAAATAACTAATTAGACCCAACAACACCAACTATCGAGCTAAGTGTATAAAATGTGGGAGTCATAAACGCCATCGTGGTGCTGATGGTCAATAAAGCTAAAACCTAGTATATATGGGATTTTATTTTCCGAAAACAACCTAGTATATATGGTTATACTCCGTATCACACTATCACATACTTCGTACTTGTTAGGTAAGCGCACAAGCTAGACGTTTGATTAATATTTCCTTCAAAAGTTTTTATTGACTTAGACATGTATCATGTCATTCCAAAATCATACTACGTATTTTAAGAAGACTTTCAACTGATTTCTGAAGTTTTTTTTTTTTTTTTTTTAGCCCCATGGTTCTTAAGGAATTATGCATGGACTTTTTCTTCTTTTTTTTACTAATTTTTGAGAAATGTATGTTCTTGGTCAAAACCCAATTACCCAACAATAGTCAGGTATGACGGGCTAAAAAACTAACTAGATCAGGCCATTTTTCTGAACCTATACGACGTAACTCGTCTTTTTGGAAGGGAGGGGAAGCCACCGGCAGGATTTGAAACAAGGAAAGTTGAATTAAGCCATCTACAATACTTTGATTATAGAATTAAGAAAGCTTGTGTTTAATCGTGATCTAACCTGCTCCGATACCATGATAAGTTTAGAATACAAAATCGTCTAAAAGCCATTGGAAACCAGACTTTCTACACATCCAAAAGCCGTCTAATAGAATAATATTCCAATGTTAATATCAAGCGTAATCTAATCACCCAAAGGACACATTATTATCTCATATCTCTAATGGTATATCAGTATATGCCATAAACGTATAGACTTAAGTTGTGCATGATCTATCATCCCTTGATTGGGATTACTAGTAATGGACAAATTTGAAATTCTTTAACATTTGCAAGAGGTAATGTGCCATTATGAGCAATGATTTACCTCAAATAAACAACATAAGGAGTCTCGAGGAACAATTTGTGGTAATTGTATCAATTACGGGACACACAGACAACCTGCTTGCCCACATTTTTACCAGTAAAAAGCCCTGCAAGAGCAGAAGGAGCGCTTTCTAATCCTTCACTCATGTCTTCGATGTATACAATCTTCCCTTGCTTATAGTAAGCCCCTACATGCTCAACAAATTTAGGAAACATATGTAAGTAATCGCTCTGAATGAATCCTTGCATTCTGATCCGTCTGCTGATGAGTGTAAATAGGTTGTGGATCCCTTCCTCGCCACGATAGCTATGCTGAGACACCATCCCACAAACAGCTATTCTACCATGAACTCTCATGTTGAGGAGCACAGCATCGAGCATGGCCCCACCGACATTCTCAAAGTATATGTCGATTCCTTCAGGAAAATATCTGCTTAGAATTGGCAGATATGACATCATATTAAGATCACATTCTAGGACATTTGCAGAATCATTTGATAAGGTATTTACATTCATATCAAAGCAATTCCAACTTCTTTTTAACTGACATTAATATGTGTGAGAACATAATAAGGATTTGCATGTCTAAATCATGTAGAAAATGAAGTAAATGCATCAAAAGCTACAAAGCCAGGCAGATTTCTAAGTTTCAAATGTCCCACAACTCAATGCTTAAACAACTTATAGGATCAGAGGGGGCTTATAATCATCCTAAGTTAGTGTCGAACATTAAGAATATATGCTAAAACATGTACTGACATAATGAGCATATGCAAAAAGCATGGTCGGGAGGACTGAACTTATTCCATGACATTACCAAATAAAAACTACACAATCTGTTACATCCAGCAAAAGAGTAGCAAACATTAAGGATGTTGACAGTGATGTTTTTACTTGGTCGAGTTCTTTTCAACTTTTTTCTTTTTGGTAGCTGAATTGTGAAAAGACTACCAATTGCTTTCAAGCTTTTAAAATATCCTGCAAATAATTCCAGATGCTCCTAGCCCACGATGCTAGCGAATATAATCTGTGATAGATAAGTTTGGCATCCCTGATTTCGTTATTATAGCAAACAAGGAACTGAAGGTGAGCATTCTTTGCATTGTACTCATCAGCAGCATTGATAAAGGTAGTCTTTAATAATTACAACCCCATCAGTAAAGACCATGTTAACACACACACACAATTCAAATAATACAGCTTATCTCCACCATTTCAGCAATAATACATCAAGATTGATATTTCTAAATAGCTTAGATTGTCTTGTCAAATGCCAAATGTAAGTGGAAATTAAAGGCCATGCAGAAAAGTAACAAAGCAAAAGAACTAGTTTTCTACTTGCCTTTTAAGAGTTGCATCAAGGTCTTGTTCTTCTTTGTAGTTGAAAGCGTCATCAAATCCAAGTTTAGTTTTCAGTAAATCAACCTACCAAGCAGGGACCAAAGAGTCAATCTACAGAACATGCATGCAAGAACTACATTATGCAGAACCGTCATAAAAAGAACGTTACCTTTTCTTTTGTGCCTGCACTACCAACAACATAGCAACCATGTAATTTAGCAAGTTGACCAACGATCTGCCCAACAGCTCCAGAAGCTGCAGAGACGAAAACACGGTCCCCCTCTTTTGGCGAACAGACTTCATAAAAGCCTGCATAAGCAGTAAATCCAGGCATACCTGCATAAACAGATCAATCAAGTAAGAACACTTTGGCCTCAGAAGAGAACGAGCCTCTAAAATCATTTCTGAGAAGTAACTGATAATATGGAGCCACCAAGATGCACAGTCACAGAGAGCTAATTGGCTCTAGGACTTACGTTGCTACTCCTCTAGCAATAAGTTGCTCTGAAAAAAAAGGCATCAAGAAAGGAAAACAAGGTCTGTTTCATACCAAGAAGACCGATATGATAAGAAAGAGGGATGTCATCTTGCTGAATCTTCCTCAGTTTCTTTGTATCCTCGATTAAGCTGTATTCCTCCCAGCCAGTCATTCCTGAAATAATATCTCCTGGCTGGAAATTTGGATCATCTGAATCTATAACTCTGGAGACTCCAAATCCTTCAATAGGCTAGACAACAATACATGGTAACATGGTTAGAGTTATGCACAAAACTAGTGTCTGGTAAAATTAAAATATGCTTCAGGGCTCCATCCCCTCCTTTCCCCCGAGGGAGTAAGAAAGAAGATGGTCTAGGCAGAAATATCATATCATTTTCTCAAAAACATGAAAAATAAGGCGAGAAGAATCATGCTCTGCCTAGTGCCTCCACTACTCAAGGAAGAAAAAAACACCAATATGTCAACAGTTTAACCCTTAGAAGTCTATAAAAGGCTCAAATGGCAGTATAACAAAGACGATGAAGAACAGAAACTTAGGAACTGATCTAGCCACTATAGGCCTTTAACTATTATGGAGTACTCCTAGAATCCGATAATCTGATAAAACGGCCAGCTCCCTCCAAACATGTAAAAAAATTAAATTCACCCAAGCATTCTATTAGCAGTACTAATTAAGACATTGAGTAGTTGCCTTGGCTAGGACTACACTCCTCACATTTCAAAATACAAGGCAAATAACTAGGAAATTTTTGCTACATAATGTAAACCGTTTCACAAAAATGATGAAGTACTAAATGTGACAATCCCAATATTAACAGTTTTGTCAATTTGTCATAATCTAATGTAGCTGTGCAAGGGTGCATCAGTTGATGCCCCAAATAGCAACGGCCAATGTTGGGTGAGATGATCTCAAATTAACTTGTAAATGTTTAAAGTCATCCCTAAAAAACATATTAGATTCACCAATCTCACACCATCTCATATAAAATTTTGGCAATTACCATATTGAATGGGAAGCACTAAAATCGCGTAGTTAACTTAAGGTCAAAAGTTTAAAAATGGACAGCATTATATTTCAAATCTTTTATGGCGTAGACAGAGTCACAAAAGACAAATAATGTACGTATTCGATCTCAGGTTTTGGGGTCACCCTTTAGCAACATATGCTCAGCAACAAAACAATCTACTGTACTTCTCAAAGAATATTCAATAGCACATCAATTTTCCCTTTTATTCATAAATCATAAATCTACTGCTCAACTAAATTTATTATCAAATATCAAAAGAAATTGAGCATAAACATTTAAACAATACAGAAAATCCAAAAAAATGATTAAAATAAGAAATAATTACTGGGAATTTCAGCAAAATGAAAGATTTAAATTATATACCTTGCCAGGAACAAAAGGTGGAATGTAAGAACCGTAATTTTCACGCATTCGACCTCTCATATAAGGATCACAGGACAAATAAAGGTTCTTAATAAGAATTGAGTTTGACCCTTTTGAAATTTTGAGCTTAATTTTATTTCCCACATTTAATTCCATGTCTGATTCCAATGGAGCTCTATCAATGTACCCTTTCAGTATTATTTGCTTGTTTTCCACTTCTTCTTCTTTTATCTCCATTTTTATTTTTGATTTGATCAAAAGATGTGATTTTGGTAATTTTCAAAGTTTTATTTTGGTTATATAAGTGAGCAAATTGTTGCCTGTGTTTGGTGGTTGGTAGGAGAAATTTGCTAATGCAGGGATTGGTTTCACTGATGAATTTCAGCCTTGCAGGGGTTGGAATTGTAGGATCATGGGTGCATTAAATGGACCATTGTCCCACTTTTTTCCAAATTAATCACAACATTTGTCTTTTTTAATTTTCACTCGGAGTGACATTTGTTATCATCTCTCTATTAACCCAAGGATCTATTCTCTTCAGATTATTTTCAATTCACTTCAGTTCAGTTTTTAATTTCTTTCTCTCATAAAATATTCAGTTTAGTTCAGTTCAGCTTCAATAAGTTAAGTTCAATTCAGTTCAGTTCAACTTCAATAAGTTAAGTTCAATTCAGTTCAGTCAATCAGAACAGGCCCTAAGTTGTATAATTATGTCATTGGTTCATTTCTATTTTTCGACATACTCATATTATCTAGAGGTAAAAATTAACCACACATTAGATAAACACTAATTACATCAATAGACGAGTGAATTTGACATATGTATTATATTAATATGGAGTACAAGTCAGTGGCGGATCTAGATATTCAAAATGGGGTCCAAAATTTCCTTTTATATTGCAACATAATATGAGGTAATTAGGTAATTACATCGTCTCTTATTGCACAAATTAAGCTTTAAGAGAACTTTATAACAAAACCTCAACTTACTATATTTTCATGACGTATAAATCACAATATGTGGTTACATACAAAGTAAGACTTATGATAAGAGTGTGTGAATAGTATTAAAAGTGTAAACCTTGCAATATTTATAAAACAGAAATAATATACTATCTCCGTTTTTTTTAGTTGCAACTTTGGGGGTATTATTTTTGAGATATAAAATATTCCAAAGTTGCAACTAAAAAAAATCGAAGGTAGTATCATTTAAGTTTCTATATGATATATTTAAAATTTCTATAACTTGGTTTTGTGTTTAAGGAAATCAATTTGAAATTGGGAGAGCAAAAGCTATTAGAATAAGGGTTTGTTTCGATTTACCGAAAACAATTTAATTGAATTGATTGGGGTTGAACTGAATTAAACTGAACTGAATAGAGTTGAAATGAATTGTTTATGAGAGAAGGATATTAGAAACTAAATTGAACTGAACTTAACTGAACTGAAATTAAGCTCAACAGAACAGGCCAAGAAGTGCATACTTTACTTAGCCTTGAATTTCATTATTTTTTTTGCAAAATGGGGATGCAAATGCTCCCCATCAAGGCCACATGCATTCGCCATTGGTACGAGTACAATTTTAGGAAATAATTTAAAGGTATTGATGTTGATATTTGAATTTTGTAGGTATTGATATTGAAAGTATTTCTATTTGAAATTCTACATTGACTAATGTACTTAAAATACTGTATATGTGTCAACTATAATGAAACGGATGAAGTGTGAAGATAGAGTTGCATTTCACTCAAAAACCCAAGTTGCTTCACCTGTTTCCACAACGAACCACCTTCACTTTCTGATCTCTACTTCATAAACAAAAAACAGCAAAGTTTAGTTCAAATGATAGAGTAATTGAATGCACTTCATTGTTTACTTAATTAGCTTTCATATCTCATGGTTGAAACCAGCACATTAATGAGTACTTGATAATCACCCTAATTTACAAGTTAGTTCTTCTAATTATGTTCTTCTGATTATTACTTTAATGATATGTCCCACAAATCTTGAGTTCTAATTCTAAACAACAAACTATAGATATTATTAAGGCAATCTTGAGAGTATTTGCTAAGAGTATTTGCTAATTTATTCCAACTATGTACCTTCATTTTTAGACTATACTGGTCTTGAGCCAACCGGCCCAATGTTGTCAAACTTGATCAGTTTTATAGTCAATACCCGACTCACAACCATAACCATATCTAATTTAATGTACGATAATCATTTAGAATAGTGTTAAATTCGGATATCAGTTTTTAGGCATCTATACTATAAAAAGATCTAAGTTATTGGAAAAACACGATTATATTGATATATATATAAGATAAAATAGTAACGTAAACATAACACACTTATACATTTTTTTTTTAATACAGACTATCTGACTATGTACACACAAATCTTCAAAAATAAATAAATAAATAAATAAAATAAAATCATTCAGGCACGCGAGTTACGTGGAATTCTTTATCTAAGTTCAAACAACTTTGGGGTTGAACCAAGCCTGAGATCTCTCCAACTGCATTTTTGCAATATGATTGAGTTTTATTTGCATCGTAGTACTTGATGTCTATATTTTGGAGTTGAATTCCAGTGCATGGATTTGTAGCACTGCAATCAAATTTTACTGCTACTTCAGTTAATGAAGTTCCTCGTATATTTTCATACTTCACATCACTTATTTGTACACCCGATTCCTGTTAGGTCATGTTAATAGAATCGAGTTAGAAAAGTAGAGAATGTTATGTTTATATGACCTCTAATTAGTTACGTCACATAAGTTGTTACACTGAGTACAATAGTACATATATATATGTACCTGATCGGGACAATTTTTATTGTGTGGACAATAATTTTGTTCGATGATGATTGGATTCCAGACATATCGCATGAGAACATCTTGAAAAACAACCCTTTGGACAAAGCCATTGCTAGGCCTTCCCCACGACTTAATTCTCACTCCAGTTAGGGAGTAAGAAATTACCGCTGTTTTCACTGTTACATTTTGTACCCCTTCTTCATCCATACTTTTTGCTAAGCTTCCAATGCTGCATAGATATTACATTTTAGAAAATTATAATAATAATGATAACAATTTATTTTTTAAAAAAAAACTGATATAATTCATATTTCGTATATCAGCAATCTCCATGACAAGTTTCAGTATCGTAAAATCCACTATTTATTACAGTATGTACTACGTAGTACCAAAGAAAATCAAAGTCAAACTTTCATTACTTAGACTTAAAAACACATTTTACATCTGTACTACACTAAAATGTTGAACAATGATTTAATTTTTACACTTTTCGTTAATACAATACTCCTCCGTCCCCTTTTTAATAGTCACTTATGTCATTTTTGGTGACCCAAAATGTTAATCACATTTGCTTTTTTAAGTACCATTAATATTATTTTTTTACCAAAATTCTCTCCCATTTGCAAAAATATTTATGTAAATTTAACTTTTCCATGTAAATTTTACTTTCTCATGTACTTTAATTACTTTCTCTCTCTACTTTTTTGCATACCCAATGTAAATTTACTTTTTCAATGTACTTTTGCTATTTCTTATTTATGTTTATTAATTTTCGTGATTTTCTACCAAAAGTGACTATTAAAAGGGAACAGACCTAAATTTCTTATTACATGCATGCTTGACCAGTTAATTCTCTCTACTTATATTAAATTATTTGTAGCACGATATAAAGTTGATATAGACAAATTTTTAACTAATTCGAATAGTAAACTTTTTTTTATTGTAAGACAAAGGGGTACGTAATAAGGACGAGTTGTTCCTTACCTAATACCATGACTAGGGCCACACGCGATTCGTTCAATCCACAAGTTTTTAGTTCCAGGTCCGATGGAGACACAATCATCTCCTGTTTTAACCTTGGTGTTCATGATATTAACACCGGAAGATTCTTGGACGTGGATGCCATCGGTGTTAGGGCTATTTCCGGCTGCTCTAATCTTGACAGCTTCAATTAAAACATCTTTACACACATTGATCACAATATGGTATAATTGGCTATTTAGTGAAGTAATTCCTTTGATCACTATGTTGTTGGAGCTGGTAAAGGTTAAAGTCTACAACCACAGTAGAAATAAAATAATTAGAAGTTGACTAATGTTTGATTATATTTAATTAATAATAACTATATTTTGACAATCTGGTAAGCTCCCACTTTTATGCAATTCCATACGAGTAGTAAATACATGCATCATTTAATTTGATAACCGCGCACTAATTACGCTAATGACAAAATGATCAGAACTACCATATTTTGAATACTATGAAAATTTGACCTTTCAATTTTGATTAGTCGTACATCTACCTCTGACTTTACATTTTAATTAGATCTGTTTGGTAATTAGCTAATAGTTATCCTATAGTTGATATAACTAGTTGCAATTGGTTTAATTAGCTGGTTGCAATGTTTTGACTAACTTTTTAAATCATCTATTTTACCAAACGTAACATTAAAAATCTTTATTGCAAGAATTGCTTAAATAACCGCTCTTATAAAAACTAAAGTTGGATTGAGCTACTTTTTCAAATTAACTTAGTGTACTCTAATAAGCTACTTAAATCATCTATTATTTTTTCCAAACACCAAAAAAAAGTTGATTATATATGCTCAAATCATTTAATTGTTCTCAAAAAGCTAAACTCTCATTAATATCTCGCTCTTTACCCAATAAGGTCGAGTGTTTGATGTTAAAAACTTAAAATCACATATTTGATTATTTTGTATGAAAATTTGACATTTTGAAAAATATTATATTTAGTATATATCAATACAAATACAAAAAATCACAAAAAAACGGTCAAATGAGAATATGTGATAGTAATATTAATGTTGCATGCTGCAATTAAAAAAGAACGTAGGAAGTCTAAGCATACATACCGTTGAACCTCGAGGACACTTATTACCATTTTTGCCCTTCTTGCAATTCCACAAGGAGGTACCTTTGGCATCAAAAAAACCATGACCATCAATGGTAACACCACTAACCCTGTCGAACCACACCCATCGATCCACACCACCAAGCACATGATAGTCAAGAGGCGCCACTATGGTTCCATCGATGTAGAAGGTTATATCATTGTTGTTGCAATCACTACCTCGAAATTCGATGGGATGAAGCAAGTACCTCCCCTTAGGGACAGTAATCGAAGCCGAACCATTCGTTTTACAAGCGGCCTCCCATGCACTAAGGAAGGCCTTGCTCGTGTCAGTTAAACCATTTGGTTTAGCACCAAATTCTAGCACATTGTAGGCATTTGTTTCAGCTGATATAGAAGATGGTAGGTTAATGAAAAACGTACAATAAAAACATATAGTCAATATGTATTTGATAAACTTGGCCATTTTATTGGCCGCTAGGACAAAATTTAATCCGACTAGAAACCCTGGCCTGTTAGATTTTAGGGTCTTGAACACAATTTTTCGAGACCTACTTGACCTGTCGATATGATAGGTATGTATGTATGGTCTATTAAATTACGAGACAAAAAGATATGGTTTGTCTTCTAGGGAAATGAGCTAGGAAAATGTTTGTTTTGAAGAAGATATTAAAGGCACCTTGTATTTATATAGTTTTATGAAAGATTGAGTATAAGTTGGTAATTAGTCACTAATCCGGCGATTAAAGCCGGCGTTGAACAGAAGGTAAACGTACACTATGAATATATGGGAGTGGTAATTAACAAGAAAACTACGCCAAACAAAGGCTAATAGATGGGATTGAGTCAAATATACGGCTTTGTACGGAAGTTAAACGTGCACTATGAATATGGTGGTAAAAGCATTGAAGAAAAGTAAGTATGTTCGTAATCTGAAACTTGAATACATGTCAAGTAGTATAATTATATAGTACGTACTTATTAAGCTGAATATATTGATTGCATGTAAATAAATGAAAGTTTTTATGTTTCTAGAAGATTGACCTTAGTGAAAGTGAAAGATGTTATGGACAAAAAATGGGAATTGGATGAAGTTAAGCTATCATGTCACCTGATTTTTAGGTTATATTTGTAAGCATGTCCTCTAGCTATTATATAGAAGTATGAATGTTTTTTCGATGAAAAAAAAAAGGTACTATGATGTAACTGATGTGGATTAAACCAAGGAAAGGGATATTAGCAATTAGGGTCAAACCTAATTCAAAATATTTTGACCTTTTCAAATAAAACAAGAAGAAAAGCAACGTAAATTTTGATCTTTTCAAAGAAAAGCAACGTTTTGAAATCAATTCGATTAACTCGAATTAACTCACAATTTTCATATTTTCATAAACTCAATCAATCTCTCTATTCTCATTAATAAAACAAATATTTATGGGCATACAATCACATGCCTTATAAGATAAACAAATCTAAAAGATAAAATTAAATCCTAACACTCTAACAATATCTTTTAAAAAGATAAATATTATCCTAAGTAAATCATACGACTACGAAAAAGATAAAATAACAAACTACTATCATTTAGACTAGAATTTTGATGCTTGATCCGCATCAGTAACAAAAAATGAAAAATTGACTGACTTGATAAGTGAAAGTACACTGTCGATTATATTGTCTCCAGGCAAAGGCCAATAAGTTTATTGTAAGATATAACTTTTGACCTAGACATCTTATCCGATTTTTTCCATTACTATTAATTAACAACCTATCAAAGATGACAACGCTACATAGTCAGGTAAGCCTCTCCCCTCTCTTTTTACAAGGTAGTGTATGATATGAGATCGACTTACAATAATATGAAAATCTACATAATCATAAATTAGCCACTGTTGACTATGCCTCTCAATTAGCTTATTATTCTTGTTATAGAAAGCCACAGGTTGAAGCTAAGCAATAAATTTGTATAGAAATACCGTACATATTGCTAGTCTGGTACTCCAGGATATATGAATGAAGATTAAGTAAAAGATTCGGCACACCAGAATAAAAGGCAAAAAGGACTTTTAGACTTTCATATTTCAAAGCAACGCAAAAAATGAAGGCAGATATGACTTCATATGAACTATTTGCACTTTCAGTTTTCTACTCAAAGCATAAAAAAATAAAATAAAAAAATAAAATAAAAAATAAAAAAAACTATGATTGATTTGTTTTAATTGCTAGCCGCGAAACCACGAAAACATAAAATTAATCAATTAATTAAATTGCTTCATTTGTACATGGATTAATTTCTGGATTAAGGACTGTGAAAGCTCTAGTAGGATCAATGTTGTACTATATTTTTTTTTGAAAGAAATCAATGTTGTACTATATGATATATGTTATTTAAGTTAATTAAAATGCAGTCAATAAAAGTTGGGTTAGTTGAATATGCATAACGTAACAAGTCATTATTGCTACAAAAACAACTAGCTAAAACATATACTTATTATTTCTAATTAATACTCCATACTACAGCAACCAATCTACTTACATAACTACCAACTATTACAACAACTAATTAACCGTATACGCTCTTACTCTTATATTAAGAGTTCACGGTCACAAATCACTATTTATCAACTAGCTTGGAATTTAGTCATAATATATTTCAATACAATGTATAGTGTATATTCCTTCTTATTTCCTCAACTAATGCAATTTATTTTTAGCTTTTATCCTAAGTTCTCAATGATCATGTGTTGATTGTACTCTTAAAACATTACTTAAATAGGAGTATTACTTAAATAGTGTGTAGATAATAGCTTTATTGATTGATTATCCATTAGCATTTTTTGTTTGATACTCCATGGAATTTATACTGGAGTATTCATATTTATTGGATTTTTGATTTTTTTTTTTTTCTTTTCTTTATATATATATATATATATATATATATATATATATATAGAAATTTCAACATATGAAATTTATATTTTTAAATCACCATTTTAATGAGAACGTCAACAGTTGAAGTGAACCCATTTAGCTCTGCTGTGCTGGCCATGATGTGATTTTCATCTCCATCAGGCCATCACCGGCTAAACCTCCTATCCTCGCCCCAACTGGGCAGATAAAACCAGCTCAACTAACATCTCTTGGGGGCCTAGGTCGCCTGGGTGTAGCTTTTCATCTACTTCCGACATTTCAAATATAAAAAGTTGATATTTCAAAAGTATATGCATCCCAAAATCCTCATAAGTGTAATCTATATCTACATCTACACTTTATTATTATTATTTATTTATATATTAAAAAACATTCTTTAAAATGTCAATGTGCCACGTGTATCTATTCTCGCACTAGAATCACGTTTCGCGTCATAATTAACCAAAAATGCATGTAAAGAGGTTTGAACACTAGACCTCTCTTTAATAAAGACAACCCTTATTACCATCTTAACTACAAATAATTCATGTTCTATAAATCTACAAAAATAAATAAATACATACATATTAGAATGTATCATAAAAGTGAAAAATATCCAAAATAATTTATTGTTGTCATGGTATTATGATTTAATGACAAATAAAAAAACAACAAACTAATAAGTCTCTCGAGCTCTCCGGTGCATCGCCCGAGCCAAACAAGTGTTTGTTCTATAAATCAAAATTTATGGTCAAAACTCAAAAGGAATATGTGAGCTGTAGAAAAGTCTAAAACACACAAAACCACAGAAAATAAAATTAAAAAAAATCATAAAATAAGTGATAGAGGAAGGAAAAAAAAAAAAGCAGTACCACACTCCCACTGTATACATGGGTTTTAATGAATTCAACTTCTCAATTTCAAAATTCTTAAATGAGCACATTCCCCCCTTTTAATTCCTTAAGGGGTTGAGACATTCAACTCTATACATGCCTTCTGTACACATACAACAAATTTCTGCTTCAATGCAGAAATTTTTTATAAATCAATTCTACAGTGATCAGCAAATGAATGTAATGCAAATCAGCACCATTTAGAGGTTCTATTTACAATGATGATTATGGTTTGCCTAAAACTCAGCAAAACGACCTGTTAGGCACAGCAACAAAAGTACACTTACATAGTTACATGCACTTAACCTCACAGTTGCCTGGAAAGATCGATAATCCTCAGTACAAGCACTTTCCGGAGGTGAAGTGAAAAGTGACAGTCACAAAGAAAATTATTAATGACCAGTGTTAAGGAGAGCGAAGCTTACGCAGCTTGTCAAAAACGTCAAGTGAAGCATTGAGGTTTTGGATGTTTGACCTCTGCAAGAGATTCGACTGGACTTTATTCTCGTTCCTTGTTTTAGCCATGGATCTTTTACCCTTGGCTAAGCAGCAGTAACGAACACGTATACGGTGGTTACCAATCTCAGTGCAGCAACTTCCATGAACCCTTACGACCATAATGACTTCCTTGTCCCTGGCATCTTCACACCAACTATTCTGGGGAACGCCATCAACAAACTCTTCTAGGGTTTGGAACTCCTCATGATTAACTTCGACCTCCAGTGTACGATCAGGTTCGATCACACCTTTTGCAGGAGTTACCTGAAGAAAAATCATGTATCACTCAATTTACACTCCAAGATATAGTAGTGATATAACCAAAAATAAAATAAAATACTGCTCTGTGTTTTTCTTTTATGAAGTACTCAGTTAAAATTTCAGGTGCAGCCATCAAAACCAATTGTTATACTAGTTAATCTATTAATTTGTTTTGATAAAAAAGGCAACTCCACTTTCTCTTCTTTTATCTTATGTTCCATGATTGAAGATAGACCACAAGGTCTATAATTAATATTCTAATAAAAGAAACAAAAGGCAAGGGAAGATGTAGAAAAATTTATAATAATGGAAGAGGCTATCGTCCAAACAGAAAAAGAAAAAAAAAAGGTTCTTTTAATTCTCACATCACTTTGATAATTAAAGGATCAAACAGAGGAACTAAAGGAAATAAAAGTATCGCTACATAAGTCAAAGAAGGATAATCAAGCCTTTAATGCTCAGTTTCAAACTAGCTAAGAAATTCTGCTGAAAAGGTGGGAATGCCCATTGAACATATGATGATCACAAGAATCTACAGGAAAAAAAAATATAGATTCCATGAAAAGGCAAGGACGCACACAGCTTGAATCTTACTCCTACCTCGTTTTGGTAGGTGTGACAATGAGTACAATAAGTTAGACATATATGGGGGTTATACAATGGGTATAATAAGCTAGATATCTGTTGTCTTAGGGAGCTACCAACACCCTGCTAAATGATTTCTTGTCACATAAACCCTTGCTTTAAAAGCTTGGCTTTCTAGGGATAGAAAATATATCCCATAAAAACTACAAATATAGGGCTCTTCCTTAACATATTACCAACTGCACAACGCATCTAACACAAATGGCACAGCCCATATCAAGATTGTGTCTGACAATAAAGAGAGACAAGTAGTCAGCACCACGTTCTCCCTCCATTGCAAAGAAAAGGATTATGTAAGGCTCATATATTCTCTAACACTATATATCAATAGGTAGAACCCAAAATGTATAAAATTAATAGATACATATATAAATAAGTAAATAAATAAAAAGGAGCTGAAGTTACATTAAGAAAAATATTTTAATGAGCAAATAACAGTGAGTGCAGTAACAGAGGACAAGTTGTCCTCATGAATCATGACAACAAAAAACAGATTATATGTTAGCTCAATTCCATAGAATATCCCCCACACAGCCATTCTCAAATTCCCCAGCTGCCTTAGTCCACAACGAATATGTACAATTTATGTTATACTATCCCACAACAAATCAGGAATCAAAGTAATTTCCTTTGAAATTCACTTAATACATTTGAACTACAAACACCACAAAATTTCCATCAAAGCAGTTCAACATATCTTCTCCTTTGCCCTTCCAAAGCCCACAAAACAGACTTATAACAGATCCAAAACAGTATGTGGGATAACTAGATACTCTCTATCCACAGAAAAAATCATCCAAATATTGCTAGTCAACTTACAATGAAACAAGACGTGTGAGCAGGTCTCAGTATAAGCACAACGCCAAGGTCCACCAAAATGCTCTCACCTTAAGAGGAGCTTTGGCCTTCCGACAAATCTATGGACCAGGAAGAGGGGGGGGGTATCTTACTGACATATAAAGGCTAACCAATAAAGACTTGCAAGAAATTGGAGCCAGTGTTGTATCCCACAAACACTTCCTATAATATTCTACGTCCGATAATCGAGGTGACAACCTCAAAAATCAGTGAGCTCATCTCTTTCCCTATCACTAGAATGTCTCTATAAACAAAGATCAGTGTGTTTCAATTGAAGGAATGAAGGATTGAAGTATCTTTCACTTTCTTTCATTTGGATACCAAATGAGGAAGGAAGGGGATTGGAGGGGAGAGAATGCAGGGATTCAGGGATTAAATTGTGAGAAATTGTCATCTCCAACAATGGAGAGATTTAGAAGGAAAAATCATCATTCTTCCCTCCCCTTCCCCTCCCTCCCCTTTCTTTATCCAAACACACTTCTATTTTCCTATCATAAGGATGTCTCTGTAAACGAAGGTCTCTAACATTGCCAGCATAGAAAGCGGGATAGGAGCTTCATGATGTTCCTAACATTACAGTTCAGTACATATTTTGACTACTTAATGGTTTAAGTTGGTGAGATTTGACCATCAAGTCAAACGTGGCTGATTATTTTGAGGTGGACTAGTAGACCTCAAATTATCATAGCTAGGCCATCCATCACCTGGAATCCAACAGACTGCCATCAGCCAAAAATGGACAAAAGGTGGATCACTTGTCAAGGTACGAGTCAGAAACTAGTGCCTGGATCAGGGTTCTCTCCCACTCTCCACCCCAGGATTATTGAGTTCCAAATAGACTGCAGGAGCACCCTCTCAATCTTTGCAAGTCACTAATTCCAGTAAAAAATGCAAAAGACTACAGAGTACCATCAGATGCATAATTTGCTTCAGAGTTCATAAACCCATTAAGCATACATAGACCAATGATTCCTCAATTCATTTACATGTAGTACTGTCACTATTTTCTAATTACTAGTCACAAAAAACAGATAAAATGGTGGATATGCTAAGATAACAAAATTGAAATACCTGAAGCCAGCGAGGGAAGCCAAAAGCACCTCTTGGACTGTGATTAGATGCTACTCCATCATCGTTGATGATAGACTCCCCAAGACATACTATTGTAAACATAGCTTTATCAACTGTACTTTTATTTGTAATCCGCAAAAGTGAAGTGCCATCATCTTGAAAAATTATGTTGTTTGTACTGACAATAATTTCAGGAACTCTGCATAGTTCTTGAAGTAGAGAGCGGACTTTTGAGTTTGATTCAATAATTTCACAGTACTCTTGTCTCCTCACTGACTCATCAACACGAGCAATATCCAAATTAAATTTGCAGCGTACAGGCTTGTGATCACTGTCAGTCACATCCATGCAAGCCTCATACCTAACATTTGAAGTAGTTAGAATTTAAAGAAAAAACATAAGAAAGTGTGAAGACAAATAAACCTCCACAAAGGACATCTATAAAATGTAAATGTGGAAACTTACTCTAAAACTGAGCAGACAACTGGACAGTCAAGACTACACTCTGATGCTGAGGTAGTGCGGCTGTCCCGATATAAGATCCTGTCACACCAAGCAGGAATACGCTTCTTTTCACCAGCATCATAGCCTAAACCATAAAATAACAAAAAACTTAACATTCAACTGGCAGAAAAAGAAATAATTTGATAAAAGGATAAGAACAGCATGTAGCCATGTACACGTACACCACCTAACTTAAATTATGCAAATGGCATATACCAACATGCAGTTTAAAAGCACCAACGAGGGAACAAGTACTGCAACGGTGCTAGGGGTCGTTTGGTTGGATTATTGGGAATGGGTTGGGATGGAGTTGGAATCCATTCCACCTAGTTTTTTGCTTAGTTGAGTTTTTTTAGTAATGGTATCTCGTACCCAAGGGGTTCTAACTCTCCCTCATATCCATGGAATCCCATACCCACCTCACCCTCTAACATTCACAATCCATTCTATTAATGAAGTATGGAATCCATTCCAACAATAAAACCAAACACCCCCTAAATACCTTCAAAATTTTACATTTCTCTCTCTCTCTCTCTTCCAGTCAAATTTGTTCAGTTTTTTCTACTTTTTATCTTCTGTCGGCAATCCCCCACCCACTTTACTTCCTCCGTTTTTCAATTATTACACCATATAGGTTGGACACAATAATTTTGGTAGTGGGAGAAAGGAAAAGAGAGAAAGGTTAAATATAAAATTGTCCATGTGATGTAAACACAAAATAAAGAATAAGTGTGAAAAAGTAAGGATATGTTGGGTATTTGCAATGTGAACAGATATACTTTTTGTCCTAAAAGGCTAAAATGGAAATGGTGCAATATTTGTGACACTTCTTTAAAAGGCAATTAGTGCAATATTGAAAGAACGGAGGAAGTATTAAAAAAACCCGAAAATAACAATAATACTCCTAGTAAGTGGGAGCTACTCCCCTACCAGGCATCAATTTAGAACGAGTAGTGATACGGACTAACTTTTTACACAAAATCTATTGTGCTAGTCTACACTTTAAATTGTTACTGATAATAAAAGTTAAATTTATCATAAACAGGAGAAAGAAAACGAAGCAAAACATTCAATAAATACTTAAGCTTAACAAGCCATAACAGCCACAATTTGTGAGAAGTAGAACAATTGAAAAATGAAATAAACAACATAAAAAAAATGTAATTACAAGCAATACCTGCTAAACCAGGCTGATGCCTTTCAAACTTATATGTTGGAGGAAACCTAACAATGGCTTCACGCATGCCTTGAAATACTCTTCCAGCCTCCATCTCTGCTCGAAGTTGATCCCTCTCTCTGAGCCAGTCAAAGCATCTTTGAGAGATAAAATCTCTGGCTTCATCATAAGATATACCATCAAGGCGATAATTAAAATCTCCAAGAAAAATGACCAAGTCTGCTTCTGATAAATCAGGCATTACTTCAACTGAGCGATATCCCACACCCTGTAAAAAGAAACACCCAAAGTTGTGGGAGCATTTTAACACCCTGCATATTGATAAGCAAACCAGGCATCCACATAGCAGATTCACGGCAATATTTACTTACACTAGTGCTGCGAAGCATTTGAACGGTAGATGAGACGCCAACTGCAAGACAAAGGGCCAATGACAAGCCAGAACGATAAACAAAGCATGAAAAATATATGAAGCAGGCAACCGAGCAAGACAATAGAAGATATGGCATAATACCGGCAGCGCCATTGTTATTAGACGGCCGATTGAAGACCATTGATCGATACACATGATCAAAGTCAGTATTTCTACGGTTGACTGCTTCCAAATGTGCAGCAAAGTGACAGTTGACAAAACACATTGTTCGTTCATAGATTCTCATTCGTAATGCAACTGCCCCCTGAAACAAAACCCTAAGTACAGATCAGGCATCAAAAATGATATATAAAGGACATTGGGCTTCTTTTGTGCTTAAGAGTTGAATCTTTATAGAATAATAAGCACAATACTTTTATGTAATAATGTAAATAGAAATTTGGTCAATACTCTGGCAGGATTCCCATAGAAGGTTGATTGTTGTATATTGTTTACAGAGTGCATTTTTGTCATTTTCAATTAAGATAGAATACATTATACAAGAATTATAGCAAGCTAATAAGTGGCATTTTCTGGCTTGTTGCCAATAATTGAAGGCATACCTTATTACCAATTGCACGTCCAAAGCCACATGGTACAGCAGCGGCATCAACATCCCCAACATGAGCTTCAAGGTTCTTTCTCACCCTTATATATATATAAGCATATACAATATAACTTGTCAACATAATAAGCAGGAAAAAAGGTTTACTGGAAGGATTCGCATAGGAAAAAAATATAAAAATTCTGCAGTCATAAAATACAGGCATGGGCCCAATGGAGACCACAAAACCAACTGAAATAAAATTAGGATTAAAAAGCTATAATAAATCACGAATTGCAGAATCCTTAATGCCTAGGTCATAGACTCATAGCAATGAGTGATTCACGTGCCTGAAAAAAGTTGTGGAAGAGTCACAAACTCATAATTAGAACCATTGACAACTCAGAGGCCCCAGGCAGCAATTATAAGTCAATGCTATAAAACCTATTAGCGAGGTTTCCAAAATGCAATATGAATTTTCTACTATCACACAATCAAAAGAACTCCACATTGGCTAAAGAAGAAAATAGGAGCGTGCACATAAATTTTTCAACAATAATTGTGTCACGACTAGAGAAGCAAAACTAGTAACTATAAGTCTATAGCATATCAGTAAAATAGTAAATGATGATTACAAATTCCACATTAAGCCTCTTTTTTTTTTCTTTTTTATTTATTTTTTTTTTTTTTTTATTCGCAAGGGATCAGACTGCCACAGAAGCTTTCATTTGTTTGCTCACCCTTCTGACTTGGGGATCAACTATACCAAGATGCCAGAACTAAGAAACAGCATCCATAAAAAAAATCATCAAGAGGTTTGAAAAACATAACTAAAAGCAATCCCACCAAAAACTTCTTCCTCCCCTTACCTTCATATACAGAATCGATAACTTAAAAAATAATTTTACATTTAATGAGCCAGCAACAATATATGTTTTAATATAAAATCTGTTATTCATTTGCCATAAGAGTACTCACCAAACAGCAATGAGCAAACCTGCCAGCTGCCGTGAACCAACACGCTCGAAAGTGGAACCTTCATCCAAAAGATTCCCTATTGTGTCAAGCCACCATTGCCCAACAGCACTACCCTCCAAACCAACCTACAGTAAAGGAAGATTGTCAATCCTAAAAGATCAAATGTAGCCACTTCAACAAAAGTTCATGTATGAGAGGAAAACACACACACAAACGCACACACACACATATTAGACTAGCAAAGAGTTCATGTATCACAAGATAATTGGTTTCAATAGGTGAAACAAACAGAGATGAGGCAAGTGAGTAAAGGTACAAGTATTACGGTTTCTTTTGCAGCAGACATTGCGAGAACACCAGCACCCATTTCTAGTTCTTGGAAGCCAACAACAACAACATCAGTTTCAGATGATGCAGAGCCAAGCCAAGAAATGAGCGAATCATAAGATGCCCTTCCTTGTGCAACATTCCAAGTGCCAGCCAAAACCTTCAAATTCTCCAGCCTTGTGTAAAGAAATTCTTTGCCACTTAATTCTGCACGAATCAGGTTGTCAATAGGCCCTGGAGATGTTATGTTCCATCCTCTTATGCCACCATGGCCCGCTAAAGTAAAAATATAAGCAGACCCAACACCCAATTTGATAACAGGACTACTATGAGCAACCCAGCTCCCAAGCAGATTCCCATCAAGATCTACCACCTGCACAAGCCCACTTGAATAACCAACCCAAATCTTGGACCCATATGTACAAAGACACAGAACACCAAAAGGATGATACTGGAACTCCTGGAGACGATTGCCATTTCCATCCCACTGCACAAGAAGGCCACTACTGCACCCGGACCAAATCATTCCATCTATCGTAACAATCATTGCTTCAGTTCGCCGGTTATCATCTCCCACCGCCCCCTTGACTGCAGCTCGACGAACAGCATCAGCAGCTACAAGAATGGCATTACGTGAACGCTGCAAGAAACCAAATGAACCTTGAGGCTTTTCCTTCTTTAAAGCAGCTACATATCTCATCTTCATCTCATCTTCCGTTGTCAAATCTTGCAATGAAGCATTGTCCAGCCAGCTCTCCACCTGGCCATCAGTATTGAATACTTTCAGTAACTCTCGGGTACGGGCATCCCTGTTCAGATTCAAGAAAGAAATGACAAAGCCTAATTATTATGCAATGCAACAAACTTGAACAACCAAATTTTGCGATATGAATCACAATACGTGCTTGCAATGCGATTGGAATAATAGCAGTGTCATTTTGGTACGAATGCCATATAACTTCTACTCTACAACTCTACGTTACCTCAGGTTAACTTCTCCATACTAGTGTTGGATATGGGCATTTTTCCATCAGATTGACACCTTATGATAAAATGTGCAATTTTTTGGGTTTATATGGAATGTAATGTGTCCTTGTCCAATATTTGACACGGGATTTAGGTGAAGAGAATATGAAACCTAGTTAGTCGATAGTTGAAAAACCTGGTCCAATACGAAGGTGTAACGGTAGGAAATATGCTGAAGTCTGCTGATACAATTTGAGATTAGGTTTTGGTGTTCTTTCCATGAATGTTTACAAGGCTTTAAAAAAAAAAAATACAAAACACAACATCCAGGGGGACGACATACCATAATGCAAATGAGAAAACTCCAGCACTCCAAACCTTCGCTGAGGAATGATCAGATACCAAATACTTCACATCTGACACAAACATGTAGCATACACCATTTATAGTGACTTGGCTCTTCAGATCAACATAAGATCTCTCAGCCTCCAAGATAGCCATGTGTCTTTCCTCGGCTTTTAGGGAAAGGGCCTTCACAATAGCTTCCCATGGCCAGATCCTAATAATGCCATTCTCAGAACCAGACCAGAGATCACCTGAAAATAAGGTCAGACAATAAATATGAAAAGGTAAATTAACCAATATGCAGAGTAAGGACAGGGGATAACACCAGACCGCCAGTAAAGAAACAATAAATACTTGAAATAAAATGGATGATTCTGGTCCGAGAAAAAGAAAAAGGTAGTTATTTTTGCAGTGTCACTTAGGATACGGTCATGGAAGCCTGCGCCCTGCATGATCAATATGAGAACAGAGATCACTTCTCCTTCTCCACATAGAAAGCTAATGCAGCATTAATTTTTTTATTATTAACAACTTTATTTTTTTAATTTTTTTGTAGTTTGCCCCACCCGGTTCACCTTAGCTCCGACTACATCCGGATCGGATCCGGGTTGCACACCTGACTTAAGGTGGGTGAGTCTCCCAACAAGAGTTTTTCCCTTTTTTGCATTCGCTGAGGCTCGAACTCGAGACCTCCCTTAAGTGACATCAAGTTGCTTACCACTCGAGCCAACTCTTGTTGGTCAAATTGGTGTTTAGATAGCCACATAAGCGAGGGATGAGAATCAATTCTAGGATCTCCTAAAACCAGAAGAGAAGAGAAGCTCTAACCACTTGAGCTATTATAAACTTTATATTAGTTAACAAAATTCTCTACAATTTAGTTGGATCATATGAATTAATTTAAGATTAAGTTACTCAAAATTATTCATATAAAACGTCAGCTAGCACCTCATTTTCTTCTTAATAAACAACTATTCATATAGTCCATAAACCATATTATTACGGAGTAACTATAATCATTCTCCAACCCAGTTTTGATGGAAAGCAATTTACAATTCAGATTTATGGATACAGAGTTCGCTCAGATGGTCACTGAACAAATTCTACTAACCCTATTTTGTTTCAGAGTCCTAGGCATGTTTCTTGATCAATGTCAATGGATGATGACGAAATTATAATGAGAAGCAAAACATATATACTGGACAATCTATTAAACTCAAAAGGATGACTGTTCAGCTATTATCTGAATCAGAGTGGGTTTTTTTAATTTTTGCGTACAAAGGTGCTTATACATCAAAATTAACTGTATATCTGTACCAAATAATCTTATGCTATGTTTATCAGTAGAACAAAATTCCTAGACAGTTTGAAATTTTAAATATCACTTCAGTAGTTCAGTCACACTCTATAGTATATGAAACTAAAAAATTTCAAACACCAAGACTACTCAGATTTCTCAGAGCTGTAAAATGACTGAATATGATGACTTGCAAGAATACTCAAAAGCCATTATGTGCTTCAAGAGACATATGAGTATAGCTAATAGAAACTCAAAACTACCAAGAAATTCCCAACAAAGGCAATCAAAACCAGTAATACCCCTTTAACAGCATTCAAATTCAACTTCCCAGAATCTATTACAACCAAAAGTTGAGTTCTATAACACTGCTCTCTCGCCCTGATAAGAATAAGATCTAGGTCTCATAAGCTCAGATTAGAGCTTGTTTATATTTCAATCGAGCCTTTTGAGTTCCAAGTCTTTCCAACAAACATAGTTTAAAAGGTTCACAAGTTCATTTCATAACTAAAAAAGGTTAAAACAAAAACAATTCAGACTAATAACTTCAGGATGAAAATATAAAGGCACCCATAATATAAATCCCACAAGTTTGAAAGATTTGCATTTGCAAGGAAATCTTACTAAATACCTACACATTCCAACATTTTCAATCATCAATCAACTTAACATAAACACATTGCGATTATAAAAGAACGGAGGACATACATATACAATCAATCAATCCATCTCAAGTCAACTAAGTTCAAGACACTAAACAAACTCAATTCACACATAATTATCCATCAAACAAAAACAAACACAAACATATACTAGTATAATTATACTAATACATCAAATTATCAAATCCCAACTCACCATATGATGTCATAACCATGGAAAGCACAGGCCCTCTATGAGCTTGCCATGACAAACACTCCTTAAATCCATTTTTTCTACCATCATCCATTTTCCACCCACAAATCCTTCCATCCTTATGTCCACTCCACACCACTCTCTGCCCCTCATCCCCTACCATACACACCACCTCCGACGCCACCTCGGCCGACTCCCGAAACCTCGCAGTCATCTCATCCCCCGGCCTCGCCTCGCCGGTACACTCACAACAACCAGCTTCACACTCACAAACACCACCACCACCATCATCATCATCATGAGACAAAAAAATCTCAGAAAACTCCCAACACCTCACTGTACTCTCTCCTCCACTCCATAACTGCTTATCAGTACACACAATCGTCCTCAATCCACGCCCTACTTGAGTCTCTCTCCTCGGATGCGGTCTGACCTCAACACACGGTGGCCGGTCCGGTCGAACCGCCGACCTAATTGGCAACCGGAAAATCCCGGCACCGCCGCCGGAACCAACAAACTCTGGCAACGGCGAATTACTACCAGCAACAACCACACCGCCATTGCTGGAACTGTTACTATTAACCTTAGAGAGCTTGCGATCGAGAAATTGAATCATGTAATCGAGCTTTTTACTAGCGGTTTTGACGACGCCATTGGAGGAAGTGGAATTAGGGTTTTGGTGATTGGCGGAAGCAGAAGAAGGGGAGAAATCTTCGTCGGAGGAAGAAGAAGAACCAAATCGATCGAAGATTTTGGGAGTTCGAGGGAATGAAGAAGTGGAAGGGAGTAAGTCGGTGGTATTATCATCTTCTTCGAGGTGGCCATCCATGGCTGAAAATGGCGGATTAATGGAGGAAAAATGGTGGGAATGTAGGAGAGAGAAAGTAGGAATTGGAGAAGAGAGAGAAAGTTTGAAGGAAGGAGGAGTGAGAAGAAAGGGTAGTTTGGCTGGCTGTTAGAGGACAACTGTGATGTATTAAGATGAGAGAATGAGAGGAAGACGTGGTGAATTGAAATAGTAGAATAGTAAAGAGGTTAGTGCCTAATTAATGTACTTAAGAGGTGGTGCTCATTGGTGAATTGAATTCAGATTTGTCACTTGGGGGTCACTTAAGGTGGTGAATGGCTTCTGGATTAGGTCGGGCCACCGGGCGGACGGACCGATAGTATGGTCACTTTGGGAGGAGTCATTTAAGGTGGTGAATGGCATCAGGTTATGTCGGGCCACCAGGCGGGACGGACTTGTGGTATGCTACGTCCTGATATGAAAAAAAATTTAAACATGGCACAACAGCACGACACGACGTTGCAAGTACGGCTTGATGGCAAGTTGTAGGTAATGTCTGGATTAGTCTTTTGAAAAATTCAATACAATATGTAATGAATGGGATGAGACGTAAGCCGTGGGTTGAGCCTCGAATTGTGGGCCAAACACAAGGCAGAACAAGATATAAATCATTTTATTGAATGTACAAAGTGCATATTATTGTATGTATTTAGTACATGGTAGTGTGAATTTGTGATGGGGTACAAATAGCACAATGGAGAAAGTGCCTCCATTAGTGCTTTTGTTTATAGCCTTATAGGAGATTCATGCATGTAGTCATGTAAGAGAGTCATATGGCAACTTCTATTCCAAATTTTCATGGCACAAGCTTGTAGTATTATCCTATGTTAAGCAATGATCCTAGTAAAAGTCATTCTTGATTAAAATCAACTAATGTGTGATTATTCTTGAATTATACTTTCCTTAAAAAAAAAAGATAAAAAAAAAATAACAAAAGAAAGAAAAAAAAATCTTGAATTATACTTTATATCTAATCAACTTTTAAGATTTATAACTGTTTAAATCAATTACATATTGTATTTTTCTTTACCCTTATTTTTGGATCAGATATTATAAGTGAATTTTGTAATTTTTTGTTAAATACAATGTATTTTTTTTTTAAGACAATACAATGTATTAGAATCATTTAGCATTGTTATTGAGAATCATAGTCTATTCCCAAAACAATAGGCAATATTTTATAGATATTTTTGTACATGATAATGACTTTTATTCATCTTCTTTCTATTACAAGCAATGTCCTATTCATTTCATGGATAAGAATTTTATATAGATTTCCGTTAAGAACCCTATTTCGGAAGGCATGTGTCATATTCATAGATAACTAATATAAATACCATGTTTAAGTTGTATGTACATTGTTTTTATTATTTAGAATTACTTAAACTACACGTGAACTTAAATAAAACTAACATGACGTATTTTGTTAAATGAAATTCTTATACGTAGTAGATCGTAATTAATACTAACATGTATGATTGTTATCAGCTCAACTATTGTAAAAACTTATAAATATGTAATATCTATGAAAGTAATAGCTGACCGAGCAATAATTGTACTGTATGTGTCGTGCTGGCTAGTCTTGCCTCCTCATCTAATCTTACACCTTGGGCTCAACGGTTGAAATCAAAGCTAGACTAAGAGAACAAGGGCAGTAGTATAATGGACTTATGGACCTCATGGTGGCTTGGTGCTATCACACAATTGTTGAGTGGAGCTTGATGGTGCAGTTGTACAAGCCTTTAGAGGTTTTATTATTTGAAATCTTTGAAGGGATGGACAATATTATACTTAGTGTATGTTTAAATTTGTTTGTTAAGAAAAACTATACCAAAGATGTTAAATTGATAAGCTTGATCTAAGTTGAACATAAATTGATATATACTCGATATAAATAAGAGAATGAGTAAAATCCTCTATTACTAAGTTTAAATCTCCATGCACTAGTACTAGTAATACAAGTATAAATTAAAGTATCACTACGATAAGATCTTGACCATCTTGTTGGCCACTATCAAAAAAATGGTTCCTCATATTTCTTCCTTTTATTATTAAAACATACATCTATTTTGTAAATTTTTATTAACAAAATCATAGTGCTTTGATTCATCAAAAAACGAAGATACAAATTAAATATGCATGCAATCATATTCCTTATATGACAAAAAAATAAAACAACAATATCGTAAATTGGTGGAATTTATGGATTATTAATCGTGAAATATACCAAAACCAGAAGTATCCACCAATTATTATTATAGTGAAGTTGATCTATTTTCATATCGTCACATTACATGAATGTGGCAATATTGGAATTATTGAGATATAAAATACATAAACAGTTGGTGGATAACGTTTCCTATTTGGGCCACATATAAAGCTAATTGATGTTGATTTTTGTTTAAAAGTCAAGCCAATTTCTACAAATAAAGAAAACCAAATGGTAAGAGTTGTTACATAGGTCACAAGTATATTATAGTCAATATTAATATGGTACTTATTCACATTGGAAAGATTTTATCCAAGAATTTCTTTTTTTAGTTGACATATCGAAGTATCTATATTCGAAGTATCTATATACGAAGTATGTTTGTCAACGAACTCATGTTTTCAAGCATTAATATCAATATATTATATTTTTGTAATGGGATATCATTATTATTAATTGTGAATTTGTGATAATGTATTTAAAAAAATTGTAATATATATTGAAAATATACATTAATTTGATATTCAAATTTAACATATTTTACATATATATATATATATATATATATATCACAAAAGATGGTTAAAGAATTTTGCTGATAGTGTTAAAAATTAATACGTGTCACTTGAAAATAAACTTAGAGGCTGTTCTGATTTAGTGAATTGAGCTGAATTGAATTAAAGTGAAATGAATTGTTTATAAGATAAGAAAATTAGGAAGTGAAATGAACTAAACTAAACTGAACTGAAATGAATTGTTTATAAGAGAAGGAAATTAGAAACTAAATTGATTGAAGCTTAAATGAATTGAACTGAACTGAAGTGAAATTAAGTTGAAGTGAAGACCTTTAGAAAATATTTTGGCTTGTGATTTCTTTTTTTTTTTTGGGGGGGTTGAAAGTGTTGTTTTGTGCATATGACTAGTGTTTTTTGTCAATGTTCATAAATAATGTGTTGTTTATGATTTGGACATGTAATTGTGGCAAAGGATAATTCAAAGTTGATCTCAACTCTTCATTTTTGGTTGGACGTATGCGGGAGTTCTAGTTGAGTCGCACTCCGAAAATATGAATTGCATAATTTAATTGTAGATATTTTGTTGACCATGTGGACTACCTTAGCTTGTTGTCCCTCGTGGCCCACTAGTGCCATGTTAGTTTTGCAATATTCATCTAACTAAGCCAAGCTTTTGAAAAACAACTTCTATTTCCTAGAATTAGTTTTTCAGAAACTGTTTTTAGAGAAACACTTTGATAAAACAAAAGTGTTGGGTTTTAACAACATAAGAAGTGATTCTGAGAAATAAAAACTATTTTACCTTGTTTGGCCCAATAAATTAATTTTTTTTTTGAAAGTACCTGCGGATAATAATATTAATAGAGGTTGATCTCCGCCAAAGATAATAGACTTTGGGGGAAAGGACCTAAACAAACTCGTTCATTACAACCACTAGAATCCCACCTAGCAACGTGGTGAGCTAGTGTATTACCCGCCCTCTTAACATGAGAAATAGAGAAAGCTACGAAAAGATTAGACAACATACTAACATCCTCAACAAGCAACGAGAAAGGAGTATAACTGACAGCCTTCTTCCTCACACCATTAACCACACTCAACGCGTCACTCTCCAGAATTATAGAAGAGTAACCCAGCCTTGTTGCGAGTAGGAGCCCAAAGCGACATGCTGCAGCTTCGGCAACATCAGAAGACCACCCCACCTTCTCCTTTCGAACAGCAGCAGCAAGGACGATCCCTTCCTCGTCTCTAATAACAGCCCCAAGTCCAGTCGTATTCCCAACGTGAGCATCATAGTTAACTTTCACCATTCCCCTACACGGTGGAGACCACGAAGACGGAGATGGCTGCCCCTGGAAGTTCTGCCCCACAAAGACATTCTTAGCATAATCACCATACTCAATGACAGATTTTGACAAATTTGACGCCACACTAACTGAACAACCAGACCAATTATCAAAGATAGACATGTTACGGCACCACCAAGCAGCCCACGCAAGAGTAGCGAAGGCTCTCAACTCAACCCCACCAACCTGCGATGCCATCCACAAAAATCTATCCTTAAAACTCGAAGAAGGAGCTTGAGCAATCAAAGAACCAAAGCTACTTGCTGCCCAAATGTCCAACGCTGCTGTGCATTCAAAAGTGGCATGAATCACAGATTCGTCGCCATTATTGCATACTACACAAACTTTGCTATCAACCAAGTGTCTATAATGAAGTCTTTCTCTAACCGCTAAGAACCCCTTGCACGCCCTCCACAAAAAATGTGACAACTTCGGAGGCCCCTTAATTCCCCAAATCAACTTCCATACTTCGTCTCGGGCTTGATGCTGCACATTCGAAGGACCAAGCTTACCCAGCCAATACCCCGACCGAACCGAATACACACCATCTTTATTCGGCCACCAATACATAACATCCTTGGTTGTTCGGTAGGACAATGGAATAGACATTATAAGAGCTTGATCAATCGCATTAAAATTGCTTAGGATCACATCCTCACGCCAAGACATAGTATCATAATCAATTAAATCACCAACCCGCAGCCCCAAGTCACTATGTTGCAAAGGAGAAGGCACGCACACCGAGGAGTTACTAGGCAGCCAGGCCGAATCCCAAACTGATATATCACAACCATTCCCGACCCTCCATTTCAACCCATCAAGTAACAAAGACTTAGCCCCCCACATACTTCTCCACGTGTAGCTAGGGTCAAAGCCCCTACTAGCCTCCAGCACATCACAATTTTTAAAGTATTTGGCTTTTAAAATGGAGTGAAGGAGAGTACCTTGGTTATGATGGAGACGCCAACATTGCTTAGCCAATAAAGCTTGGTTGAAAACCCTCAAATCCCGAAATCCCATGCCACCCAAATCCTTCGGCTTACATAAGTCATCCCATTTTTGCCAATGTAGCTTCTTTCTCGAATCCGTCGAACCCCACCAAAATCGAGCTAAGAGGGAATGAAACTCGTCAATAATACCATCAGGGATCTTCAAAATACTCATCATATATGTAGGGATAGCCTGAGCCACAGCTTTAATCATCACTTCCTTTCCGGGCATTGATAGCAATTTTTCCTTCCAACCCTGCAATTTCTTCCAGAGCCGTTCCTTGAGACCTGCAAAAATAGCCTTCTTTGATCTACCAATGATGGTTGGTAAACCAAGATATTTCTCATGTCTGTCAACTTCACGTACTTCCAAGGTATCCACAATTTCTTTCCGACGCTCAACACTCACTTTTTTTCTAAAAGTCACTTCAGTTTTATTTAAATTAATCTTCTGGCCCGACGCTCTCTCATACTGGCTAATAATATTAGCTATCACAGATCACTCTTGAGTATTCGCTCTAGCAAAGTAAACTGTCATCGGCAAAGAACAAATGTGACACCCGAGGGGCACCCCTGCAGATCCTGGCACCATGTATGATACCATCTCTAGCAGCTTTGTTTATCAGAGTAGAAAAAGGGTCAGCACATAATAAGAACAAATATGGGGAAATTGGATCTCCCTGCCGAAGACCCCTAGAAGGAATAACAGACCCACATATTTGCCCATTAATCTTGAAAGTAAACTGAACACTCTGCAAACAACTCATTACCCTACCAATCCATGCCTCTGAAAAACCCATCTTATCCATCACCTTCTCCAAAAAGACCCACTCCACCCTATCATAAGCCTTACTCATATCAATTTTCAGCGCAATGCTACCATCTTTCCCCTCCCCTCCCCTCTTCATAGCATGAAAAATCTCGAAAGCAACAAGAGCATTGTCAGAAATAAGCCGACCAGGGATGAAAGCACTCTGATTAAGGGAAATCACCTTATCCAAAATACCCTTCAATTTATTAGCTATTGTTTTCGACACAATTTTATAAATAACATTACAACAGCTAATAGGTCTAAACTCCGAGATATGAGTTGGGGAGTCACATTTCGGAATAAGCACAATGCAAGTATTATTAACTTCCGACAAATTCACATCACCTCTCCACCAACCTTTCACAAAAGCTATGATATCCGAACCAACAATATGCCAAAATTTTTGGAAAAAAAGAGCATGCATACCATCAGGGCCGGGGGCTTTGTTAGGATGCATCTGGAAAAGGGCACATCTAATCTCCTCTACAGTCGGCTCACTGTCCAGCATTTGATTCATATCCTCCGTGACAACCCTTTCTAACCCCTGCATTGCATCTTGAAAACCATTCGGGGAGCTTGTAGCAAACAAATTAGCAAAGTACGCAGAAATCAGACGCTCTAAGTCCACCCGCTTCTCAAACCATGCACCATTATCATCGTGAAGGCCCTTTATTCTATTCTGAGCTTTTCTTTGACTTGCCTTGTGATGGAAATATTTTGTGTTTTTGTCCCCATCACGAAGCTCATTCGCTCTAGCTCTAGCATACCAATATGACTCCTCCAGCTTGTACAAACTCTCCAATTCCGCAGATAAAGCATTGCACAACTCCAACTTAGCACCGTCCATCACACCCACCTTCAACTCTCTCATCTTCTCTTCACCCTCCATGATCCTTTTTTTAACCGAGCCAAAACTAAGAGCCGCCCAGGAAGCCAAATTTTCCCCACAAACCGCCACTCTCCTTGCCATATCCAACCCCTCACTGTCCCCCCATCCCTTAGCAACCACCTCGCCACAATCCTCACGTGAAAGCCACAAAGATTCAAACTTAAAACCCGATCCACCACTATGCCTCTCCCCCCTTTTCTCCGTGGAAAGAATAATTTGAGCATGATCAGAATTCGGTTTAAAAATGGGCAAATTACGTACTTCGAACTCCGGAAAAAGATGACACCATTCCTCATCAGCAATGTAACGGTCCAACCTTTCTCTCACATATGTCTTAATAGTGTTACCCCTTTCCCAAGTGAAAATGCTACCTTTAAACCCCAAATCACGAAGAGCACAATTATCCATAGCTTCCCTAAAAGCATCCATCAACCTCTCACTCCTTGGAATACCACCCTCCTTCTCCGACAAACTCGTAATTTCATTAAAGTCACCAAACATAACACACGGCAAATCACAAGCAGCTTTAAGAGAAGACATTAAAGACCACGTCAAGTGTTTATTAGATTATTCCGGCCATCCATAGATACCAATAGCCCTCCACACCGCACAATTATTATTATCCAGAATATCAATAGCAAAATGATGAGCGGAATAAGAGACCACATTAGCTTTCACATCTTTCCACCACATTCCCATTCCCCCCGAATTTCCAATACTACTAATACAAACACCATCAACATAGCCACATTTATTTTTAATTTTATTAAGACGCTTATCATCAATCATCGTTTCCATCAAAAACACAATATTTGGCCTATCCCTCCAACACCGATCCCGGAGGGCCCTAACTGTCCACGGGTTGCCAATCCCATGGCAGTTCCAACATAACATTTTCATTGCTTTTCGAGGGCTTGGGAATCCCCAAGACCCTCTACTTTAGAAACAAGACAATCAGAGGAAAAATTACTTACACACAATTTTAATTTTTTCTCTGAACAATTTCCATCTAGCTTTTGCTCATCATCGAAGACGGACTCAGCACTCCTCTTCTTCGAAAAGCTACTGCCCACACAGCTCTCTGACACATCCATATTAGCAGACCCATCCACCCGCACCTTCTTCTTCAATTTCAGCTTACCCCCCGCTGCACTCGTGGTCTTTGCCGTCTGCACACTCACAAATTGGACACCTTCCTCTTGCATTTTTTTAGGCATACCCGTAGCTCCAGATGACACTTCACGGCTAAGCTCTTGCACCTTGCTATCCACCCCATTCTTCCCAACAGCAGTAGGCCGTAAGACCACTTTAGAACCCCCCTCATCATTTACAGCTATTAAGGCCGCAGCACGAGGCTTCGGTGTGATTGCACCCTGCTCATTCGGAGTAGTAAACAACAGCTTCCTAGCAGCCCCAGGTGGACCAACACGGATTGCCGAAGGGTCATTATACTCTGATCTTTGAACTCTTCTCTTCGTTGACAGACTCTCAGCCCACCTTTTTTCCTTCTCCCTCTCAACTGCAGAACCTTTGGGGCAGTAAGGAGATGCCGTTAAGAAGGGACCATATTGAAAAACAATAGGGGATTCATCGACACACGCCTCCTTAGCTTCACAATCTTTGTCATTGTGTCCAATTCGGCCACAAAAGTAGCAAAAATCCCCAAGCCTTTCATACTTAAACCCCACCCACTTCGTAAGCCCCGAATCAACAGCAATTTTCAAACCACGTCGAAGGGGTTTATGAATATCTACCAACACCTTAACCCTCATAAACTCGTCCCACCCAAGAGGGTCAGACTCATCGACTTCAATACATTCCCCGATACAATCTCCAACATCTCTAGCAAATTGATATGATCGTTTGCCGAATGGAACATCAAGTAGTCTAATCCAGAAGGGGCAAGAGTCAAAGGACACATCTGAAGGTTGTTCATCAGCACAGGTCTCCTTTAGTAGTAGAATTTGGTTGTCGAACGCCCATGGTCTACCATCTAACACCTTTTTGTCCTCGACATTGAAAAACTGAAACACAAATAAGTTCGTGTCCACCATACGAATTGCAACATTCTCATCAATCCTCCAAAGGTTTATTAATACCCTTTTCATGGCCTCAATGTTAAAGGTTTTCTTAGTTAGCAATTTCCCCACCAAAGACAGAGCAAGTTTTTGGTTTGGAACATCATCATCCACCATCGAACTCGAACCCCCCAAAACAAAGTTTTCATCCTCCGTTAACTTCAGATTCTCCCACGCTTTCATCAACTGATCATCCATAGTGGCCAAGGAAAATAATTAACAATAAATTGGTTGCAGAGAGCGAAGAATTTTGTGTAGAATCAATGGAAACAAGGTTAATTTTTGAGTATCGCACGAACTCTAGCAGAGAGCTTTTTCAAACCCTACACGAGGGACTAAAATATTCCTGGCCCAATAAATTAATAATTGTTTCTTACATATTATTGTTTATAATAATTTATCATTAAGGTTCAATTTTTTTATTTTTTTTTAAAAAAATCAAGTTCAATTTAATATGAATAATGGAGTTCTTCGGAGGATCCACCGATCAATCGTTTCACCCCATTGTCACATCGTCGCACTCGCCGCCACTGAAGCATTAACAAACAGAAAACAACAAACCATTATTGTCTCTACAACCACCTCTACATCCTCCCTCAAAAGTGACCTTCGCCAACAAACAAACGAAATGAGCAAGAAATTAACCAGAAAATCAAATAAAAACAACAACAAAAGAAACAAAAAAATTACTAACCACAAAGTAGTAGTATTATCTCTGGCAAAAGCCAAACAAGAATTAGTAAACCTCATCAAATTGTATAATCCCCATTCCCCACGAACTGATAAACATCAAATTGTGCATTATAATATCTTGATTACAATCAAATTAACAAAACTCAAAAACTCAGCCTATGGATGAGTATGAAGTTGTTGGGAGGATTTGGGAGGAGAGAGAAAGAGAGGCGGAGGAGAAAGAAAGAAGAAAGGGGAATGGTTATTTCTATTAGATGGGATATTAGTGGTCAATTTGCAAAATATTGAGGGTTCTTTTGTCCAAAAAAGTTTCATTAAATGGGTAAAATAGCTACCCGAGAAACAGCAAGGAAGAAGCTACAATTTGGTGCTTCTCCTTCTAGCCTCCCTAGAAGTTATTTTGGGCTTCTTGTTAAAGTGTTTCTATTTCTTGAAAACCCCTTGTTTGGCCCATCTTCTATTTTTTAGATTGAGAAACACTTTTAAAAGCTAGACCAAACACTATCTAAGCACATTTAATACCAACCAACATTTAAAAACATACGAGCAAAGATGGCTTTGGGCCGTGCCTAGTGCTTTGGTATTAGTTAGACCCGACCCATTGCTCGGCTTATGAGTACAGTTTTGTGCCGTGTCGGGCCGAGCTGAAATTTTCAAAAAAATTGGCCCTTGTGCGGCCCCACGCCCACGTGTCATCGTGCCGGGCCATGCTAGGCTTACATGCCTAAGCAAAATTACATTGATTTTAGCATGCTTGTTGTACTGTGCCTTATCGTGCTTCTCCCAAATAAAAACGGCTCAGACCGACCCACGGCCCACATGCACAGTGTCATGCCGTGCTTTTTTTGTGTTGGGCCGTGTTGAGCTTCGGGCCGGCTCGTCCTTGTGCAATCTTTACATACAAGTGCTAGCTAATAGCTATGTAGATGTTTAGGTAGTATGTTTATACCTAGTATTTGTATTTTGTTCAAAAATATGTATATGGATACTCTGTATTTTGACAAAGATTATTAAATTTAATGATAAATTATCAAATTATATAAAAAGTCATTTATAATTAATTTAACGAATGAGAGAAGTTTATAATAAGCTTGCATGGTTACACCAAGGGGGCATTGCAAAAATGTCCTATTATCTATTAGGCCTTGCCTAGTTCACCTTATTTTTACTTATTTTAGAAAAAATAAGTTTAGATCAAATCAGAAAAAATAAGTTCAGATAAGATCATCTTTTTAAGTGCGGTTTTTTATCGATAAATATCTTTAATTTTGTAATGAAAAAAATTATGAAAATCACATATTAATAAAATACACATTATTACAATCTAAGAAGACCCCACTTGATATATTTTTTTTCTGTATAGATTATCGTATATTTAAGGTCAAAGTTTGATCAAATTTGACATTTAGATCAGATTATATCATATTAGACCAGTTCAGATCATATCAGATAAGCAAAAATAAGGTAAACCAAACAAGCCCTTACTTGGTAATTCGTATAATCTTGTTTACCAAATAAAAACAATTCAATTATTCTCTCTTTAGCAATGTCACACACACATATTGAATTATTGACATATATGATCGCTACACAATTCACTCAATTTCTAAAAATGGGTGCAGTGTTGAAAAAATGTTGGCACATGTTATATTAGTGGCTTTTAAATGAAGTCGTAATTTATGATTAACATTTTAATTACAGCATTACTCAGTATATGATTAGTAATCTTTATAATAACATGCGAGTATACGATAACCCTTATCCTTATCAGGGCTTGCTAGGATTCTCTTCAACAATTAAGGGGGTAATTGGCATTATTTTAGGGATAGCGGTGGAGGAAGAGCCAGGCAGGGAAGAGTGAAGTGGAATGACTCGAGTAAAGAGAAGCTATTACTCCTATTTTAGGGGGCGTGTATTACCTTAGGAAAAAATATATTGACATTGATTTTTGTGAAAAGATTATGTTACGACTATTTACTAGTACTATTGTTGTTACGTAATAAAATCATGATATACGATAGGAGACCGAATCATTATTCATCAACACAACAATGTGCGAATTACGAACATAACAATAACAATTTAACAAACGATTAAGATGTAGACTTGTAATGAAGACACAGCAGTGAAGTAGTACATGTCCTGTCAAAAAAAAAAAAAAAAAAAAATGTAGTACATGTTAATTTTCCCGGAAAAAAAAAAAATGTTGATTTCATGCACTTGTCAACACTTTAAGACTATATTTTCACTCAAATTTGAAAAAAGTCCACCACTAAAATCCCTCTAAAAATGTGAGAATTAAATGTAAAAACTACAGAAATTAGGTAGAAAAATGGCGGATTTTTAATTTCACAATAAAAGCTCTCCAAAAAGATGACTCCAAATTAGACAGGCGAAAAAAGAGATACACCTACCCAGTACCCACCAATACCATTACCATTTGTGCACAAATAATAATACATAGAAAAATATCACAAAATCATAAATGTAAAATAACATCACAATTAAATAATAATAAAGTACATCTGTTTTCTACTAAACCCAGAAATTCTCTTGTTCACAATCACCCAATTTGCTAAACCCATTAATTCTCTCTCTTAAAATTTACTATTTTAATACCCCTTTTCACTGTATTCCAAAAATCCTCATTTTTTTTCAGCACATTACCCATTTTCAGCTCCAAAATCTGAAGAAATAAATCCAGGTTTTGGTGTTTTTTACATGTATTTATTCATGTAAGAATGCATTTAGTTTGCTAAATTTATTGTATTTATGGGATTTTAGTAGCTGTTGAAGCATAGAATTACATAAATTTATTTGGGTTTTTTCTGATTTTGATTTCTATGGAAATGGGGAAGAAATTGGTGCCAATTTGTTTGTTGTTATTGTTGATTGAAGTTAATTTAGTGTCTGCTGCTGGCAAAAAAGTTCAGCAAGTGAATATATGGCCAATGCCAAAATACTATAGCAATGGGAATAAGGTACTTTATCTAAGCAATGAATTTGAGTTAAGTACTGTTGGGAGCAAGTATGGTGATAAATCAGGGATTTTGAAAGATGGGTTTAAGAGATTTATGGATGTTGTTACCTTGGATCATGTCATTGAGGCCAATTTTTCGCGGTTCGGCCAATCGGCTTTCCTTAAAGGGATCAATGTGGTTATTCAATCACCAAATGATGAGGTATGAGTTAGTTTGTTTTAGCTTATGTACTAAGGAACAGTTGGATATGCATTGCCTTTTGCTTTACCAGGGTATATGTCTTGTAATTGAGACTACTGGATTGTTTGTATACTGTACATATCTTGTTTAGGTTCTAATTTGTGATAGTTTTATATGAACAAATGAATGTATGCTACTACTTGTACAAGAATTGGTGGATGTTGTGTTAATTTGGGCAGAATATTGATTAAGTTGTACTTAACCTTGATAATCATAGTATTGTTTGAATTGTAATCAATTGAAGAGAAATTTCTACTCGATTTGGGCGTTTTTCTTGCTACTGTGTTAACTGGCTAGGATAACTGAGTTCATTGTTATGTTATGAAATGTCCTTAAAGGTTGAAAACATTCTTCACATATCTTAGATGACTTTCTCTGAGTGATTCTAACATATAAATCAGTAACATATATGTTGTGTATTAAAGAGGTAAAATTGTGAAAGTAAAGCTATTAATCAGGATTTGTATGAGATTGGGATACTATCTGTAAGGTTAGTGTATGTAAAAGTTTGTCATAAAAATCTGTTTTAGTTTTGCAGTTGCACTCTGAGGTTGATGAATCATACAACTTAACTGTTCCTGCTGATGGGAAACCTGCTTATGCTCGCATTGAGGTGAGCCAAATTAAGGCTAACATTATCCCATTCCATCAGCAAAACGTTCCATCTTTGTATTCAGTTATTATAATAATTTTTTCTGCATTACCTCTTAAAATAAGCAACTTTGCTGTAATCTTCTGAAACCAGCATCTGAACACCTTCTAATAAATTGCAAACAATACCTCTGTGAACTATCTGATGATTAATTTTCCTTTTGAATGCAGGCAAACTCAGTATATGGGGCTTTGCATGGACTACAGGTTATTTTCTTCTTTTTTACATACATTAAGGCTGATAACTTATAGAAGTGTATGAGCTAACCACTTCCGACCATCTATTTATGTGTCAAATGCAGACATTCAGCCAGCTTTGTGGCTTTAACTTCAAAACTAGGCTAATAGAAGTTGGTATGGTTCCATGGACAATTTTTGATCAACCAAGATTCTCTTATAGGGGATTGCTTATAGGTGAGTTGGTTTAATGGTGGTTTTATTATAGTCATTCCTTGGACCTGCTAATTGTCAAGGAGCTTGAAAATGACCTACACCGTGATGTATTAAGTTTCAGGGTTTGTTTGTCCATTGTTCACATACTTGCTCAGATTAATCAGGTTGAATGTGTGGTTGTGCTCTAATATTGGTAATGTACGTGCAGATACATCACGACATTATCTACCTCTGCGTGTGATAAAGAAAGTTATTGATTCTATGACATATGCAAAGCTGGTAAGGACTGCGCTCTTGAATTGTAGGTTTAGTGCTCATTGTGCTTCTAGCTTCCAAGTTTTAGAGTAATTACTTTGGCACCAAGTTTCTTAGTATCGATCATATAATATTTGCAGTTGCTACTGCCAGATTATTGCTTTTTTAGTTTTTTAATAATGCTAGCTTTTATAACCCTGGTGAGAATATATTTAAGGAGACTCTTATTTGTCTGCTTTGCTTGGGATTATCTCTATGTGCTGCAGTACTCTTTTAAATAAGGGAAGGATGTATAGCTAATTTTAGAATGTATAGCTTTAGCATATTTTGATTTTTTGAATGAGGAATAAGATTATAACTCGTCTCTTTTGCATAATTTTTGTCAAGCTGCTCCATGCAAAAGCTGAAGGTCATTGTCTTTAGAACAATTTTACTTGGTGGTAACTGTGTTATATATCTTTGAGCTTGGTAAAGTTTATGGCCTTGATAACATGTTTCTCAATGCAGAATGTGTTGCATTGGCACATTGTAGATTCACAATCTTTTCCACTAGAGATTCCTTCATATCCTAAGCTTTGGGATGGTGCATATTCTGCTGAAGAACGATATACAATGGCTGATGCTGCCGAAATTGTGAGGCAAGTAATGGTTTGTGGCCTTAAATAATTATGTCTGTGTCTTACTAGGATCTTCTGATAATGTGATTCTTGAACATAACAGATATGCTCAAAGGCGGGGAGTGAATGTACTTGCTGAAATTGATGTTCCTGGACATGCTGCTTCATGGTATAGTCTATAACTCTTTAATGCAGTATTTCATTTTACTTCAACAGCTTGAAAATCAGGAAGGCTTGGATTCTAAAAGTCTTCAGAATGCTCCTAATTTTTGTGTTATGCATGTTGAATGTTGAGCTAATAAGTCATTTGTGTAACTTTAGGAAGCCCTTATCAAAAAATAAAAAATAAAAAAATTGCCTCACTCATTGGTTCAAAATGCCGGCTTGTGTTGGAAAATTAGAATTTGAGTAACACTTCTCTGGTCTGATACATTCTGAAATAGTTGCACTGTTGCACCTGTAGTTTGTGCGCTGGCTCTCTTTGTAGTCTACAGAGTTCACAACATTTGCATGACCATTGATAAGGAAGCTCAATATCCTAAAACGCTGTAATGCTAGTATTCTAAGAACCAAAAAGATTCAGTGTTTTGTCTCGTGTTTGTATTATCACGCTATGTTGATTTAAAGGAAACTATGTGTATACTTCCTAAAGTTACCTGCGAAAGAGCTTTCCTATGTGGGGTGCATAGTTTTTTTGGGGGATCTGATCACGCCATTGACAATGCTTACCACACGTGCTTAGGGGGAATGGTTATCCTTTGCTGTGGCCATCAGCAGACTGTAAGGAGCCACTTGATGTGAGCAACGAATTCACCTTCCAAGTTATAGATGGGATTCTTAAAGGTAATGCAATGGCCCATTATCTTACCTGTGGCTTATGATGGCTTCTATGCATCAACTCAAACATCGCCTGTATTGTGACAGATTTTAGCAAGGTCTTCAAATATAAGTTTGTTCATTTAGGAGGCGATGAAGTTGATACAGGTTAGTTGACTTGTTTGAAACTTTGAATATACTCCATAATTTCCATATACATTGTTCTTTTTATCCAGTAATCTCATGAAACAGTCTTGACACTTTTAGTGCAAAATAATTGTACATTGCTCTCATTTCTACCGTTTTGGAGTCTTTGAATGTTCAGTCATAAGCTCTACTGTTATTGTTGTATGTTCATGTTCAATAGATACTTTCATGTCTCAGGTTGCTGGGAGTCAACTCGTCGTGTGAGTGGATGGTAAGGTTTTAAACTCTTTCTAACAATAAGTTATTATGACTGTCCATTCTATTAGTGCATTTGTCTTGTTAACTGAGCTCTCTTTCCTACCTATTGAACACTGTGATGACTTCTGCAGGTTACGAACTCATAAGATGGTTGGCTCTCGAGCTTACCAATACTTTGTATTGAGAGCGCAAAAAATTGCATTATCCCATGGATATGAGATTATTAACTGGTAATATATTGCCTATTTCAATACTCTGTATAATCCCATTTGATTCATCTGTTCATCTCTCAAAGCAGCTTATTCATTTAAGCATTTAAAACTTAAACAGGGAGGAAACCTTTAACAATTTTGGTGATAAACTGGACCGAAAGACTGTGATCCATAATTGGTATGTTCTTAACACCTTGCAATAAGCATCTAGTCATCTCAATATATAACAGTTTTTTCTAAAACAAATATTTTTTGGCACCTTCTTTATAAAGCTCTTGGAGGTTGATAAACACTCTCTCTCCAATGTTTTGCTCGATGTGATAGGCTAGGGGGTGGTGTTGCTGAGAAGGTGACTGCGGCTGGGTTAAGGTGCATTGTAAGCAACCAGGAAAATTGGTATTTGGACCATTTAGACACCACATGGCAGCAGTTTTATATGAATGAACCACTAACCAATATTACAAATCCCAAGCAACAAAAATTAGTCCTTGGAGGTGAAGTTTGCATGTGGGGTGAACACATTGATGCATCTGACATTGAACAAACCATATGGCCTCGTGCTGCTGCAGCTGCAGGTAATCGTAATTAATATACTAGATTACTACTTTACTAGTGTTCATGCTAGGATTCATATTCTGATATATTTACCTTTGTTTTTTAAACAAAACTGTAAACAACAGCTTTGCACTCGCGGTACTGTGTTGTGCCTTGAACATAGGCTTCATACTTATCACCTAAAAACCCTTATTTGAACTAATTTTTGTAGTTAATTGAACTTCGGTAACCCTTGTCTAAGCTTAATGTCTCTTATCTGAACTTTTTTTTTTTCTTTAAACCTTTTTAAGGTTAAAAAAAGGCAAAATTACACTTGAGACCCAGCTGTAAGCTTATATGAAAAAAAAAAGCATGAATTACAATATTGCCAGGGAATCATAACCATGTGGGCTACGGATGCAAGTTTGAAACATTTGGAAAATAAGAAAAAAAGCTTTAAAGAAATAAAAATTATCATATATTATGCATGACTGAACTTCCTGATCGGTCTTTCATTCTTTTTCTTTCGTTGTACTTTATCTTCCCGTAGAGCGGTTATGGACGTCATTTGACAAGCTAGCTAGGGATCCAAGACAAGTAGCTAGGAGGCTAGCACACTTCAGGTGTCTGCTCAATCAAAGAGGAATTGCAGCTGCTCCAGGGGATGGCCTTGGCAGGATTGCTCCTGGAGGACCAGGTTCATGCTATGCTAAATGAGGAAACTAAGAACACATCGTCATCATCAAGTATTGTGAAATTACATTATAATAAATCAATAGAGTTTTCTTGTGCATAATTCATCCATCGGAATATACATAATTCTATTCATCAGAAACTAGATTATCTTGAGTAATAATTATCTTATCTTGCTCCTAGCATTGGTAACATCATTACTAGTTAAGCCATGTAAGTGCTACAGGACATACAAATTTATATAAGAACCATGTGGTATTCTCGATTTTGTCTCTACTTCTTTCATTGTGAAAATTACAATCAGAAACCAAGATTTGGTGGTGATAAATTTGAAAACAGGAAGTTCTTATCAACACCATAACCACCACCACTAGTCAGTGAAACAAGTGCTGCCACAAGCCCAGCATTACCGGCTAATGTGGGTCCTGTGGACCCACGGTTTTGACGATCATCATGAAAATGATCAAACTGATCAGGTCCTCCTACCATGGCGCCTACAATGGTATTGGGATTGGATTTCGTGCTGTCCCTCCACTTGTGTCCTCCCTTGCATGTGTACTTTAAACCATCAGATGGGATTGAAGCTGCTCGATGATGCACATGGTTCGGGTACTTGTCACCATATCCCACCACATAGCTTAGCCTTAGGGGGTTTTTGCCCAAAATGTAGTCTATCTGTGTCAACATAAAAACAATAGGTTGTTAGTCAACTGGGCAAGGGTGGTTCAAGATCACTGCATCATCTGTAGTCTTGGTTAATTACAAAGTATCATGTAGGATAGTTTGCGTGCCATGCAGGCAATTGATAGAAGACAGCTTGGATTGTGTTACAAACAACATTGTGGTCGTGTTTGACGGTCTAATAATTGTTCGTAGAGCAGCAGAAATGGGTAGGAAGGGAAAAGGGAAGTAAACCTGAGATGAAGCAAAATCACGGAGAGTGGCTGAAGTGAAGAATTTAGAGACGCAAGACCATCCAGGACTCTCACTAGCATTCAAGTAATCAGCAAATAGATTTGCTAAAAAAGCAGCATTTGCTACATAGTGCAAAGATTGTGGCTCTCCATCATTCAGCTGTATCAATCCTCCTGCATTCCCAAATCAGATCATAAGAACAAAATTCTTCAAGGGAAAAACACATCTCAAAATGCAGATGTTTCAGCCTTGTTCTTTTCACCTTAAACATATAATTTTCAGGTAAGTCATTTCACAACTAAACTAAGTTCATATCACGGCTAATAAGTTAAGACGAGTTCACACATGGGGTTTTCAGCTTAAAAGAACGAAAATTCCATACCTTTACTCCATTTGAAGAGATGGAAGGGTTTGAGATAACAACACATGGACAAAGCAATAAGCTTATCATGCTCTATCAACATTGATTCATATGGGTAAAATGTAGCTCGGAATTTCCTCAATCTTGTCAGCAACATCAATGATGAAGGAACCTTGTTATCCCAACTCAAGACACCGGCTTTCTTGCTCCATTTCGTAGACATAGCATTTCTATTTAATACAGGATTCGTAGCTAACGAAAGATAGCTAAGTTTTCCAGTAGCAAAATACAACCATGTTGTACTCCACAAGTACTCGTCGAAGTAGCCTGTTGAGTTGTAGTATGGCTCGATCCAAGGGTTCCCACGGCTGTAAGGCCGTCTTTTTTGAGGGTCCCTAGCAAAGGCAAAGAGAACTTCAGCACCCTTAATGAGTTTCTTTGAATAAGCAGGGGTGTCCTTGAATACTATAGAGGCTGCAGCCAAGGCTGCTGCCATTTCCCCTGCTAGCTCTGGCCCGGCGTATGCTGTTTGTACTGGCCTCGGATAATCCATGTCCTCTGGCCTCTCCCAACAGCTTATATCATCAGGCACATTCGAATTTTCGTAGGCACCACCAACCTTGTTCAATCAAAATCTATGTTAGATTGAATTTTATACTTATATAAGTTATATTTGCTTTCATATAGGCAAGGAAATAAGTCCTAATTAAGGGGAATTTCAATGAAAAAAAAAAAAAATCTACCTGACTATAGATTTTGCTGATCTTTGTGGCATTTGAGTCGAATGTCAAGAGCAAGTAATCGGTTCCCCATTTGATGAGTTCGCGTACATGATCATACTCGTTAATGGCACGATACTTGTGAGGGTATTCAATCAAGCTCCAACCTAGCATTGTCATGGAATAGGCCAAGGGAAAATGAAACTTGGTGTTTTCACCAGAATCATAGTATCCACCTACTAATCCTCCCTTCACATCTTTAAGTTGAGATCCATCAAGTAGCCCTGAGTTCCCTCTCCACGGAATTCCGTTGTTCTTGGGTAGTTTCCCGGCTGCAATGACGTGATCATGAGTGTTAGATTTGATTAACAATCGTGTTATACTCCTATATGTGTAATCATGCATAGCTAATGATAATGAACATGTCGCGGTAAACACCACTACTTTGCTAAACACTTTTATTTTAATTTGACGCCTTTATAAAATGTAATTTCTTTTAAAACTATTATCGAACACACCCATGATAAAATAAATTATAATATAGGAAAGGTAGACTTACATTTTTGGGCATTGAAGAACTGAAGTGCTTTATGAAGAGCAATAGTGTAATTATCAAAGCTGTGCCTAGGCAAGGTTTGGGCTGACTTGATGGGTTCGGGTCTCGCCGGGTCGATCCAATTAACAATAATCGTGAACCAAATGGCCCATTTTAGGGCCTTAAAACCCATTAAACCCAGCCCGATTTCACTTTCTTCCACTTCTTATGATGATGAGAATTGATGAAGGTGAGATTAACAGGTTCTCTCAAATGGTGTGATTATACTTTGGTATAGTGTGAGATTGACTAAATGAAATATTGACTTTATAGTTTTTATTTTATATGACTTGACTCTACACTATTTTTATGCAGTTGAATTATTTTAATAAGAGTGGTAGTTCATGTGTGTAAAGTAAATCTTCAGATTTAGTAGCATATGGGTTATGGGCAAATTGGGATTGATAATAGTTATCCAACCTGCTGCATGTTACTATGTTTAAGAATCTTACAACTTGGCAAGCTTAAGTAAATAATTTGAAGAGCATTTCAATTCTGCTGGAAGATAAATCAAGTAATTTATTTATTTTTAAACTATGTTCATCACTCCATTTTTTTTTTTTTTTTTTTGGTTTAGTACTTATTTTCAAAATATATAAGGATAAATAAACATTATAAATAAAAAATAATATATGTGTTGATCTAGTCTAATGTAATCATTTATGACAAGCAAACATCTTATTACATAAGTTGAAATAAACATAGCCTTAGGCTATGTGGATAGTTAGTATAACTTCGATTCAAGTTTTACTTGGTAAACTTTAACCGAGTTTATACATACAAAATCGATGTGCAAAACATGAGACTTTTTCACGATAATCGAATAATTAACCCTCTCTAGTCTCTAGGTATATGGACAAAGAAAAATCCCTTTCTAGAATGTAAAACCCCTACCTCAAAAATCAATTACAAAATGAGATGAATCAAATTGACAACCTCTTCCATTTACACAATCTTAATTCTTTCAATTCTCTTAGGGCCTCCATGGTGCTGGTGGTGGAGGGGACGGAGTATAAAGCGGAGGAACACCGGAAAATATAAGGTTTCGGTCTACTCCAGTTACCCCACCGGTTGTAGTCAATGAGATTAGAGCCGCCACTAGACCGGCATTACCGGCCAACGTGGGCTCGGTGTAGCGGTCTAGTTGGCGGTTATCTTTGAACTTGTCAAAACGATCCGGCCCACCAACCATTGCCCCATCAATTGTATTTGGGTTGGGTTTTTTGCTGTCCCTCCACTTGAACCCCCCTTTACAAGTGTATTTCTCCCCATTTTTGGGTATCGACGCGGCCCGATGGTGTACGTGCTTTGGGTACTTGTTTCCAAAGCCCACCACATAACTCATGTGCAATGGGTTCTTGCCCAAAATGTACTCAACCTGTTACATCCAGTAAAGGTTATTACAATATAAATACGGTAAATAATTGAAACGTCGCAAATTAGATCATGGACACATAGCGGAAAAAGGTTTAGACACATTAGTTACCTGACTTTGAGCGAAGTCACGAAGATCAGATTGACGATGAAAATAAGGGCCACAATACCATCCAGGAACCCCAGTAGAGTCCATGTAATCTGCAAAGAGATTTGCCAAAAATGCTGTATTCGCCACGTATTGCAATGGCTTTGGCCCTCCTTTGTTCAGCTCTATCAATCCTCCTGCAAAATTTATTCCCACACCACATTAACAACCAAACGAGGCTAATTGGCTAACTGTTAATCGTCTAAATAAATTAGTGTCATTCAAATGGTGAATTGAAATTACACTAATCTTATGAATGCTAACCCATTTTCTTGTCTCTTTTTACATAGTCATTTTGCTAGCTTCTATATCGCGATTTAAAAAACAAATTGTATAATCAAACGACTAATTTTATCAAATACATGAATTGTTCTAAGAAAATCTGTAACGTTTGTCTTCTAACAAATAGTACAGCAGTTAAAACATAGTAACATACAGAGTACTTGACAAGCAAACATATAAAATGTAGGGAGTAATGTACATACCTCGAGTCCGATTATAAACTTGGAATTGCTTAATATATGAGCAAATATTAAGTTGTGTAACATTATGGTACTGCATCAAAGTCTGCTCGTACGGAAACCCGGGATTTAAAAACATCCGAAACCTTGTCAACAACAACATTGCTGCAGGCAACTTGTTGTCCCAACTCAAGTAACTTGTGTTGGTGTTCATCATAAGCGCCTTTGCGTTTTTAGCAATCCCGGCATTAGTGGCCAAGGAAGCATAGCTATTGTTTCCGGTAGCATAATACAACCAAGTAGCACCCCACATGTACTCATCATAGTACCCTGTTGAATTATAGTACGGTGCAGCCCATTGGTTGTCGCGGCTATAAGGTGCTCTCTTGCCACCATCTCTAGCAAATCGAAACACAGTTTTAGCTCCTTTGATTAGCTTCTTCGAGTATGCATTGTTGTCACGAAAGACAATAGAGGCTGCTGCTAAGGCCGCGGCCATTTCTCCACCTAGATCCGCCCCTGCATAGCATGTTTGCACGGGGCGTTCATAGGTCATGTCCTCTGGCCTCTGCCAACATGTCACGTCGCCAAGGACTTTGGATCCGTTTTGTGCACCACCAACTTGGCTGTAGATTTTGTCGATTTCTGTGGCGCTGCTGTTGAAGGTCTTGAGCAAGTAATCGGTGCCCCATTTGATGAGGTCGCGAACATGATCATACTCGTTGATGGCTTCGTACTTTTGTGGATATTCGATCACACTCCAACTTAGCATTGTCATTGCAAATGCCATTGGAAAATGGTACTTTGTGTTTTCTCCTGAATCATAATATCCCCCTACTAATCCACCTTTAACATCGGTTAATTTTGATCCATCTTTTAATCCTGAATTTCCTCTCCATTTTATCCCATTATGCTTGGGCAATTTTCCAGCTGCAAAATCAATTACACACATGGTTCAAATCGTCAAAGTTCGAGAGAGTAAAGGAAAGCGGCACATACATATAGTTACGGGCATTAAATTAAATTATATTTCATATATGACACTACATCACCGTACCTCAACCTTCACGGTTTTTTTGGTCCGGTATTTACGGGTCAGACACATTGAAAGTGAGGAGGAAGGATAAGGGATCCCCACCCTCACAAAGCGTCTCTAGTGGGGATTGAACCCCCAACCTCAAGCTTGGAATGTGACAATTTTACCACTAAACCAAGTTTAGCTTGGTATTAAGACGCTTCTAATTATGTTTTTTCTTCGTAACCAAAGAAAAAAAATTCAAAATGGACGGCAGAAATTATGTTTTGTAGTGGTTGACTTTGCATGTATTAGGCAACATCTTCGTGACTATTAAAAATGTACATATTACATACCTAATTGATTATTAAATTAGATTGCAAAATGGGTGACATTATTGGTTATTTTCAACTGAAGAAAAATGGGTTTTCTAATTGAGGGTTTGATAGACGAAAAAGATGTAATCGTTGGAATATTATTTTAATTATTTTTCAAAAACTCAACAAATCAGGACATTTTATAGAACATTCCTAAGCTAGTTTGTTTTATATTCCAATCTTCGCGTGGAAGAATAACACCTACCCTACAAAAAGTTCACTCAAAATTGATACGGGTAACACCTACGATATCTCTTTTTTAATTGCTTTTGTTAATGCCTTGTAATTAATCTTTGTTTTTACTTATACTCCGTATTTAAAAAAAAAAAAAAAAAGAAAAAAAAAAGAAAAAAAGGTGATATCATGAATTCATGATCAACATTGATCAAGCATTTTTGTCTAACTTTCAGTACCCCTATCCTTCATATTATTTTTTAATTACAATCATTTTAAGTTAAAGTAAAAAAATTTTGAAATGTGTTACTCCAATTTTGATAAATTCGATCATGTGCATTCTAGTCATAATTAAATTTCAAAAAAAAAAAAATACAATTTGTACTCTGTACTAGATTATCATAATTCATAAATAACTCATATATAGATACAACTTATTGTTAAAACGTAACGTCTTGAGAATGATACAAAAGACCAAAATCATACACTTTTTTGTAACCAACGATAGGCAAAAAAACAATACGAGTAATAAATTAATGGTAAAAAAATTTCCTTAGAACATGGATTAATCTCAAAACTAGTTGTAAGGGACCCACACGGAGTTCAAATTCTAATTTGCGAATGGAAATACGCAAACAAATCAAACGCACGAGATTTATGTCAAAAAGTTGCATAACATCCTTTTGCACGACATAAAAGAAAGAAAACCCCGTTTTTTGAACTCCTTATATTATGGCATGTTCATGGATTATCGATAATGGACCACTAATTATGTGTTACACGCCGATTTTATTTATTTTATGTAATAAACTATTGTACAAAGTGTGTAATGATTATTTTATCAAGAACATTAGCTCTCCTTTTTTCATCTAAAAAGATTCACAACTTGAAATTATCAAGATAAATTTATTGGTTTTTCACTTTCTTCAATTTTTCCTTTTGGTTTTTGACTTGGTTGGATAAAAAAAAAAAAAAACTCGTAAAACTCATCACGCGGTCTGTTACAAGGATTTTGCACTACGAGTAGTATTCCTCTTGAATTACAATATTTTTGAAACAAGAGAATTACTCCATATTCTAATTAAAATCTTGCTAACGAACGTCCCTGAGGTATTGAATAAGCATTTAAAATATTTTTTAAAGTGGTATTAATTTAGGAATGCATCCCAAATTTCGCGTCTATAAGTGTAATTTAGATTCATTATTACTACTCCGTATTTGATATTTTCAGTTTTAGTTATCTTATACAACCGCACGTGGGATGTTCGTTAGCATTTACATTATTATTAACCAAGAATTTAAGCCAATTTATTACAATTTACAAATACATTTTCCTCCATAAAATAAATACAGAGTAAACAATTTCTTATAAATATTAAATTTGGGTATTTAAAATGGGTAAATTCCCAAGATTAACATTGACTTTGGATAAGCTTTTTAAATTTTCGATGACTTTTTATCAGTAGCTGAGGCTTTTCATAAAATCTTCTTTTTCAGGAAAATTTCTTAGGGCCAGTCTATTCATTCATTCTTCAGTCTTAGTTGTCCTCCTAACATTAACATTCATTGAATCAAAAAACAAATCAAAACAAAATTTTATATAAAAAAAAAATCTACACATTCCATAAAACTACTTCCATTTATATAACTTTAAACATTAAACCACAAAGATATTCACATTAAATATAATCATACAAGAACTGAAACAAATTATATTAAAATTATTTACGCATACTTTTTAAAAAAAGACGAGTAGAGGAAGAAAGAACTTACATTTCTGGGCATTGAAAAAGAGGAGAGCCTTATGAAGGGCAATAGTGTAATTATCAGCAGGGGGCGGTCCACTTTTATGTTTAGGCAAAGATTTGGCAATAATAATAGGCATAGCAATAACAATGAAAGCAACAATAAATGACCAAAATGCCCATTTAAGAACTTTCTTGCTAACAATAATGCACCCCAAATCAACATACTTATTTTTCCTGTTCTTACGACTTTGATCTTGTGGTGCTAATAGCCAACTTTGTTGAACTTGATCTAATTCATGACTATTATTATTACCATTAATTTGTTCTTGGTATAATAAACTTGCTCTATCCCAATCTTCCATTTCTCTACTATTTTTGAATTGATCTTCCCCAATTTTTTGATCAATTCTTTGCACCTCATATGTCCCTCCCCACATATTTGAACTATGCATTTTTTCTGAGTTTCAGAATAATTGATGTTGACAAAATTTGATCGATATATATATAACTAGTATCAGACACCACCCCCAAGACTTTAACCAACCTGGATGTATCGACGTTGGAGATGGGATTTGATCGATATATTTATATAACCGGTATCGAATACCAACCTCAAGACTTTAACCAACTAGAATATAACAACGATGGTTAATCTTTAAGGCATGGATTGGAAAATAGATTGGAGAGGATAAGGGGGTGTATTGGAAAATGTTGAGGATGAAGAGAATTGAAGCAAGAAAAATGTTGTCTTTGGGTGTTTATATAGTACGAGAAATGTTTAGAAAGGAGGGATTTTATATTAGGGTGTAACGCGTAGGTTACAACTGGAGTAGAGAGAGAAGTAAACTGAGGAGTGAGAAAGTGTGAGAATTTATGTGTGAAAGTTTAGGAATGAATGTATGTGTCATGTTCTACTCATATTATTTTTTCAATTTTTTTTTTTTTTATTTTTTTAATTTTTTTTTTTTTTGGAGAAGAAATGGGTTGAAGTTTCTGGGGAGATAGTGACAATTGGAGAGAAGTGTTGGAGTGTTTTAAATAAGAGTTGGGTGTTTTGAGGTAATCATGATTAATGAGGTTATTAGAGAGAGATTATGTTTGGTCAAATTTGCTTGGTTCTTAGTAATTCGATTTTAGTAAAGTTTAGTCTTAATAGTCTTGTTTTGGTGTTTCCAAAATAATTTTCATTTTTAATGACACGTATACAATGTATTCTTGTAAAGTCGAACTTTTTCCGTCTAAAAAATGATTTAAATTTTATTTTAATGTCATGAGTATGGTTACACACCATTAAATAAATAATAACCGTCTAACAAGATTTAGTTTGATGATGAACATATGCCAAGCCAAGTAAGAACTAATAAATGTGCCACGTAAAAGCCATGATGATAAATTGTCTAACATGTTCTCATATATTATGTACTTGTATGGGCAATATAATCTTGGCATATGACAAAAATTCTTGCACTATTTAGGGTCTGTTTTGATTGACTGAACTGGGTAAACTGTGTTGAACTGAATATTTTATGAGAGAATGAAATTAAGAACTGAATTGAACAGAACTTATTAGAGTTGAATTTAACCGAAAATAATCTAAACATAACAGGCCCTTAGACAATTAATTAATACTAAGGGCCTGTTCTCATTAACTGAACTGAACTGAGCTGAACTGAACTGAACTGAACTTATTAATTAGTGATTTTTAACTACGAATTAATGATCTTTGATTATTTATTATTATATATATGTGTATATACAAATATGCATATTAAAATATTTAAGAAAAATACACTATATAATTAAAATATTTATGAAAAATATATTAAAAACATGGAACCCCAAAACATTTTTAAAACATATACTGTATAATTAAAATATATATATATATATATATATATATATATATATATATATATATATATATATATATATATATATATATATATATATATATATATTAAAATGACAAAAGAACACAAAACACTTTTTAAAAAATTCTCAAAATGAAAAAATAAATAAATAAATAAAAAACAAAGAGTTGGACCGGTCTTATTTAAAAACTAACTTGATCCTATTTTTACTCCTAGCTCGTCAAATAATGAAATATAGTATAATAGTCATTAAGTGAAATATGGTATAACCGTATAATAGTCATTATTATTATTATTATTATTATTATTATTATTATTATTATTATTATTATTTTCATATTATTATTATTATTGTTGTTGTTGTTATTGTCGTTGTTATAATATAAGTTTAAAAGTATGAAACTTGGCTTTATATCATTAGCAATATCATTAGACATAAACTGAACTGAACTGAAATGAACTTATTAGAGCTGAATTGAAATGAAATTAATCTAATGAGAACAGGCCCTAGTCATTATTGTAGAATACTTGTTAGGGTAGGGTGTTACTCCAAATTATCCTAATATATCCGGGCTACTAATCCAAATCGCTAACTTATTGAATCTTATACTCTGTACTTTGTTAGAGATTTAACAAGATTAAAAAGTTACTCCGTTTTAATTGACAAACTCTTTTGTAACACGACTATACATTAGACAAGTCATTTTTGGGGAGTATATATTGCCAAAGTAGGATATAAATCATATATTGACATGATGTAAGCACCAGCTGTGGCTTGGCTGGAAGTTATACATGCATGTAGAATTTGGCCTAAAGTTTTGCTCATCTTTTTTATACCGGCGACGACCATGATCACATTTCTTCGTCATAGAAACTTCCTTAGGAAGCTGCGCATTTTTAAAATATAATTAATTTAAATACCATGCAAATATTTGTTAATAATATTATATTCTTATTAAAGTCTTGATCAATGATAATTATTGGCTAGCAATTTCTCATTTTCTTGGGTGGAACAGTGTTATGTCACGAGACGAAAATGTCACCTTATATTGTACTCATTTAAAGTCATTTTAATCTACTACGGAGTAGTTATTACACCCTATAAATCTTATCTTATTCTACAATTGTCATATACTTCCTCTGTTTTTTTTTTAGTTGACACCTTTCAATTATCACGCTTGCCAACGCATATTTTTAATGATTAATATCTCTAATTATCAACATTGTTAACTTATAAAAAGTGGATATTAATAAAATATACATTAAAACGATTCAAACAAGATCCCACATGAATATGTTTTATTTTATCTATAAACCACAAAAGCGAGTCAAAGCGTGTTGTATGAATAGTGTAAAAGTCAAACGGTGTCAACTAAAAAAACGGAGAAAATAATAGTTTCATGGTCAAAGTAGTTACGATTTGGTAAAGAATATTCAGTAATATATACGACAGCATAACTCCGTCAATTACATGATGCATATCTTTCTCCGTTACGTATTATGTGCAACAATTTCCAAAAACAGAACTTACACATTATGTGCAACAAAGTAAAAATTTCCATTTATAGTAAATATTTTTGTGTAAAATGACCCATATGCCCTTACTTAAGTTCAATAACACACATTAAATTAATAAGATTATATGTTATTATATTAAACTAAATTAAGTCATTTATGATTAAATCCCTAATCTTAATCTCTCTCCTCCCTCACAACCTATCCACCGCCATCATCACCAAGTGTTCTCTCACCTCCACCTCCACCACAACCACAACAACCATCACCACCACAACCACAACTAATTTTCACTCTCTTCTCTCATTGCCACAACCCCAGCCCACCTCCACGCCGAAATCCCCCACCCAGCCGACCACCCATAATCTCGAACTCCCACTCTATCGCTGTCGCCCTAAAATTCCCAGAAAATTTCCGACCAACCACACCGAACCCAAAAGCCGCTTCTCTTTCTTTTTTCTTCTCGTAAACCACCAATCGAGTCAGTAACCCTATTTTCCCTCATCAAAGTCGTCGCCGACTTTTGGTTTTCGGTGGTTGTGGCTGCAAATTGGTTGAGGTTGGTTTTCGGTGGTTATGGAGGGGTTTTAGATCTTGGTTGTGGCTGCGATTTGGGTAGGTTGGGGTTTTGGATCTTGGCGATGGTGACTGGGTTACAAGTTGCGGTGTTGATGCGAGTTGTCTGGAGTGGGTTTTGGGTGGTTATGGTGATGAGACGGGTTAGGGTGGTGGTGGTTGGTGATTACGGGATGAGGTGGTGGTGGTTTCGGGGTGTGGGTAGATGTGGGTGGTGGTGGATGTTGCTGCTGGTAGGTGGTGGGCATGGCGGATGTTGCTACTGGTGGGTGGTAGTGGTGGTTGATTAATTTTCCCCCTTTCAAACCCTTTACTTTGTTAATCACCTATTAACAAATTTTGTCAAGGTTTGTTGCACATAATGTGTAACGGAGGAAGTAAGAAATAATAAGATGGTTGAAATTTTAAGAACGCGGAATAAGTAAATAATGGCAAATTTTATTTATGAGGTTAAGAGTTGGTGAATGCTGATCTAGAGATCATAAATCATAATTATAGTAGTAGTAAACACATGGACATGATATAAACATGTACTAATCCATGTGGGTCTTCATAAAATGTTCCCTACAGATAATGTTTTATGCATAAATTAATGGATGGTCAAAGGTTGTTTATTGTCATATTCATGCTAATATATATGCAATCATACATTATTTTGGTATAAGTTCATAAGAAACATGTAGATCAAGCAGAGGTACAAAACAATTGTGTACTTTGTAATTATGAAGAATTATATTATTATATAAAAAGTCTTTACTTCTGCCAAACAAGAGCAATCTAATAATAAGACAATAAAATCAAAATCTGTAACATTAGTCAAACATAAATACATGGAATCAATTGAAGGGTATTTTCTATCAAGAATTCATGATTAATTTGAGGAAGTATGGTTAATGTTTAAAGACTAAAGTTAGACCTTAAGGCTACATACATTAAAACCGAAAAAAATAGTTATAAGATTTGTTTTCTTTTTGTTATGTTATACATTATACCGAGTATGTATCATTAAAATAAATTAATAATGCCAATAGCGGTTAGTGATACATATATTAGCATTGAACCAAGGAATAGCTTATGGATCGGAATACAAGTATATTATACTAGTTTTGTGTCCCGTGCGATGCCCGGGTTGTTTATTGGAATTTTAAGATAAGTTTGAATCTATATATCAAATTTTAAAATATATCATTGATACAAAATTAGTTAGGAATTAATGTGTTTTTGTGACAATTTGCTATCTAGTAGGCATGTAATGACTAATAATAATGTTGGTGGAAATGTTCGATTTAATACATTTTAAAAATAAAATATTAGCAAAAAATAAATAAAAATAAATATTCAAAGTCTGTTGGGTTGACCCGAACCCAAAATTTTGGACAAGGGTTGAACATTTCGTGACTCGTAACCTGAAGTGATCCAATACGAGATGACTCATGACTTGACCCTGATTGATAGGTTTACTTAGTAATAAAATTCTATTAGATTGTGAAGTATATATTATTTTAATCTATTAGTATATATTGTAAATGCATGTTATACTCTTTGAACTACTTCCTTGGCTTCAAAAAATATTATGATATAAAAAATAAATTTATGTGATAATTTTTGAGAATTATTATCTAATAATTTTTTTGAATAAAATTATAATTCAATTGAAATATTGGTATTTATCGAAACTAAAACTCTAAACTAACAATTTTATCCTAAAATTTTATCCAAATCTATAACTAATACTAAAGTAGCAACCGTTGATGTCATCTTTTTTCAAAGTTGTACACGTGGTGCTATTTTATGAAAAGATTTTCCGCTCAAATGCTAATTTTTTTTTTTTGAAACAAAATGCTAATTAATTTTAAACATATAGTAGCTATTATTTTGGTAATTAATTTAAAATAAGTACCTATTACTTTGGTGATGTTTAGGGTAAAAATACCCCAAGTACGTGGCCCAATCTCATAGTGACACGTGGCCCAATAAGAAGGCGACACGTGGCATTATGAGAGGTTGACACATGTCCTCCTGACAGGGTGACACATGTCAGCAACCTTTAAATTCACAATACAACATCAGAAAGAGAAAAAGGCTTTGATTACATCAGGCCCAAATCCCGAGAAAAACCTTGAATGCCGTAAAACGGCGCCCCCCATGACACGTGGCGACCCCTGATTACGCATCCAATCACGTCACGAAATTCTAGGGTATAAACCCTAGAGGGGCACATGTTCCCACCCCTATAAATACCCCAATCATTTATGATGGGAGGGGGGATTGGGACATAACATAAATATAGAGCATTAAAAAGCTCCAACTTCTCTCTACTTTCTCTCTCTAGCTTTTCCGATTTTCGATCTCTAACTTGATCGTCGGAGGCGAATATTCCGATAAACGGAATATTCGTTGTTTTGCAGGTGTCCAAGTCTCATTGTCAGAAGAACGCGACCAGTATCCGAGGAGTTCACAAAAAACTCCGAAACAGGTGATATATGTTGATATTAGGTTGTTGTACTCTTTATAGGAGTTCTTAACATAGCTGAGGTCAATTAAATTGAACTTATGAAGATTTTAAAACAAAATGCTAATTAATTTTAAACATATAGTAGCTATTATTTTGGTAATTAATTTAAAATAAGTACCTATTACTTTGGTGATATATGTTGATATTAGATTGTTGTAGTCTTTATAGGAGTTGTTAACATAGCTGAGATCAATTAAATTGAACTTATGCACGGGTGCTAACCTAATAGAATTTTAAACTAATTTTTTTATCTTATGAGTCGATTTAAATCTATTCAACGTGATGCGACACTTGGCGAAAAGTTGGAACGCCAAGTGTCGCTGCCTCGTGACCTTGCTAAAAGTTTAGCTTTATATATTAGTTACTAGTTTTGTGCCCGTGCGATGCCGGGTTGTTTATTAAATTTTGAGACAAATTTTTAATCTATATGTCAAATTTCAAAATATATCTCTAATACAAAATTAGTTAGGAATTGATGTACTTTCGTAACAATTTAAACTATGTAATAGGCATGTAAATGACTAATAATAATATTGGTATTTTTTTTTGGAGTTATAATTTAATATTTTTTTAAATAAAATTATAATTGAATTTATACATATGAAATATTGGTATTTTATCGAAAATAAAACTCTCAACTAATAGTTTTATCCTGAAATTTTATCAAAATTTGATTGAAAATAGAATTCTAAACTAATTTTTTATCCTATGAAGTCTATCTAAATATATCTAACGTGGTGCGACACTTGGCGAAAAGTTGAAACGTGATAGTTGGCGAAGAGTTTAAATGCCAAGTGTCGCTATTTCATGGTTTGACTAAAAGTTTATATATATACGCATTAGTGGTGCTAGATCTGTAAATTTTAAGTTTTTAATTGATAAATTTCAAATTGGGTATATAATTATAAGGGTTTGAGCATTTGACTATTGAGGGAATACCGGAAATAACTGAAAATCATTAACTCAATAAAAATATTTCAACCTCCCAAAGTGGACATTTGATGACTTAAACCGGCTAAATTGTTAGACTCAAGAGACAAATCGGACATCTTAGGGTTTGTTCTGATTTACTGAAATGAGCAGCTGAATTGAACTGTTTATGAGAGAAGGATATTAGGAACTGAACTGAATTTAACCTTAACTTAAATTAAGCTAAAGAGAACAAACCCTTAGTCTAGTTATAAATTCTTCAAAAGTGAAAGGCTGAAGGCTAATACCTGGTATCAAATACTCAAGTAATGGTGGAGGATGCATCTTTGAACATAAAATGTTGTTAAGACTTTTAAGACTTTCCAAAATTTGAAGGTTAATACACACTGACAAATTTTAAGGTTTTTTTTTTTGAAAAAAAAAAAATTGAATTGAATTTTTAAGTGGTCTCCCAATATATCAACTCATAAGCACATAATGACATACAAGTATCCCTAACCCTTAAAAGCCAAATTCAAGGGTTAATGTATCATTTTTTTTTTACATTCTCTTATGAACAGTAAAATACCGATTTTGCCCTTAATCTATGCCTATTTTTTTTTTCCTGAAAATCCTTATGAACAGTGATTTGGCGGATCTACCCTTGCCTTTTTTTTTTTTTTTTACTCTTGATTTTGTTTTTCCTTTCTAGGTGAAGAAAATCTAGGGTAATTAGTTTGTTAAACAAGGGTGATGTAGCCCTTTGTTGTTCGGTTTTGTAGAATTGTAGTTATAACCATTTGTGGTAATATGTTCTATTTTCATTAATGTAATGAATTAGTAAGAAGTATAATGGTTTGCAATGAGTTTAATTTTTTTACATAAGTAATAAGGTGTTTGCAATTAGTTAAGTTTTTAAAGTTTTAAACAATAGTATTGGATGCTTTAAAGTGTAATCTGATTTAAACTCCTTGTCACATACTCCATGTCTATAATCATACTGTAATCTTCATCTAAATGTCACATACTCCACACCTGTCAATACTTGTTGATTTTTATATTCATACTGTAATCTTCATCTCATAATTCTCATACTCTCATTCACTCTCATTTTATCTTTCTAAAATAAAAAAATAAAAAAATGTAAAATCAGGAAGAAAAAAAAAAGCCACAACATTGATCACAACAACAATAAAAGTACTAATACTAATTACTCAATTAATAATAGTCATAATGAAATAATAATAATAATACAAAGATTACAATAATAAATTTGATTAATTAATTAATTAAAAAAAAAAAAAAAACAACAACAACAAAACCACCATACATCCGCCCAAAATTTTAGGATCCACCTAGGTGGATCCACTTAAAATTTCTGGATCCACCAAAGAAGATCCGGAAATTTTAGGTGGATCTCCCACATCCGCCTAAAATTTCCGGATCTTCCTTGATGGATCCGGAAATTTTAAGTGGATCCACCTAGGTAGATCCTAATTTCCGGATCCACCAAGGTAGATCCTAATTTTTTAGGCGGATGTTTTATTTCAAATTTTTTTTTAAAAAAGTACGACGATTTACAAAATCCTCCGACAAAGCTTCCTGTGTCGGATGTGGTAGTGTCGGGATTTTTTTTTACCACGTGGTAGTAGATGGAGGGGTCGGGAATGATATTATACCACTATACACTACAACTTACACAAAGGGCAATATTGTCCTTCCATGTCAAAAAGGGAGCGTTAGTATGTAAAATGGGAGCGATGTCTAGCAATTCACCATTTTTATTTATAGAAAATTACCGACATAACCCACCTGTTTATCAAAATTCAAGTATTTTTCCTTAAAAAAAAAAAAAAAAGAAAGAAAGAAAGAAAAATAAACTCTTTGAAATGAAGCAATCAAAAATGGAGTTCACTCTCTAATCTCAGATCATCCATTGAAATTCTCTCTCCTCTTCTTCCCTATTTCACATCCAAATCCCTAATTTCCCACATTGTAATTCCAATTTAGGTTTTAAATGTCTTCATAATTTCCCCAATTTAGGGATTTTCTCTCTCCTCAAATCCATCACTCTGTAAAAACTCCCGGCAAAATCATGAGAGCTCCGTCGGAAAATCAATCGGCGGCAATGGCGGCGGGAACAGGGTTTCGTGAAGCTGAATCACTGTTTCGGGCGAAACCCGTTTCGGAGATCCGAAACGTGGAGTTGAATACCCGGAAACAGATCGAAGACAAGAAGGAAGAACTTCGTCAGCTGATTGGGAATCGTTACCGAGATCTGATTGATTCGGCTGATTCAATTTTGTTGATGAAATCGTCTTGTGAGTCAATTTCTTCTAATATTCAATCGATCTCTGATTCAATTTTTTCGCTTTCTTCTGCCGTAAGTCCTAAGTTTTCGGCTAACCCTAACCCTAATCGAACTAAAATTTATGGCATTGCTAGTAGGGTTAAGTATTTGGTTGATACCCCAGAAAATATTTGGGGGTGTTTGGATGAATTTATGTTTTTGGAGGCTAGTGCTAGGTATATTAGAGCTAAATTGGTGTATCAGGGGTTGAATTTGGTGGGGCATGATGGGGGGAAGATTTTGAAGAAGAATTTTCCATTGCTGAATCATCAATGGCAGATTGTTGAGAGTTTTAAGGGTCAGATTTCGCAGAGGAGTCGAGAGAGGTTATTAGTGATGTTGGATAAGGAAGAGAATGATGTTTGGAAGTTGCCAATTGGGGCATTTGCGGATGCACTTGCTGGTGTCGCGATAATTGATGAGCTCGATCCTAAGCAGGCATTTGGGTTGTTTTTGGACTCTCGAAAGTCGTGGATTTTGCAAAAGTTGAGTAATTTTGATGGTAATGCTGTGGTTCCTGTTCTTTGTGAGGTGACTAGGATAATTCAGGTTACCATAGGTCATGTAGGGGAGATGTTTTTGCAAGTTTTGAATGATATGCCATTGTTTTATAAAGTTATTTTGGAATCGCCGCCTGCTGCACAGTTATTTGGTGGGATTCTTAATCCTGATGAAGAGGTGAGATTGTGGAATGAGTTTAGGGATAAGTTGGAATCAATTATGGTGCTGCTTGATCGGGAGTTTATTGCAAAGGCGTGTTCAAGCTGGTTGAGGGAATGTGGGAGAGAAATTGTGAAAAAGATTGATGGGAGGTGTCTCATTGATGCGATTCCTAGTGGAGAAGAGCTCGCTTCGGCTGAGAAGCTTGTACGGGAAACTATGGAAAGTAAAGATATTTTTGAAGGAAGCTTGGAGTGGTTGAAGAGTGTTTTTGGTTCTGATATTGAGCTTCCTTGGAGTAGGACTAAGGAACTTGTTTTAGAGGAGAGTGTGGACCTTTGGGATGAGATATTTGAGGATGCTTTTGTATCTAGAATGAAAGTTATTATTGAATCAGGATTCAATGATTTGACTGCCGCTGTAAATGTTACAGAGTCAATTCAAGCAGTTGGAAGCAATTTTGATGATAACAGTGGCTTTGAAGCATATTTGAACAGATCTTCTGCTGACGGCGGAGTTTGGTTTGTTGAGCCAAATGCTAAAAAGTGTGGTGTTATCCCAAGCTTAAAGGCCTTACCTGAGGAATTTGACTTTGGCAGTTGCCTTAGTGCATATTTTGGGCCAGAAGCTAGCAAAATTAGGGATGCGGTAGATAGCTGCTGCAAAAGTGTGCTGGAAGACTTGCTATACTTTTTAGAATCTCCAAAAGCACCCTTGAGGTTGAAAGACCTGGCACCATATTTGCAAACTAAATGTTATGAAAGCATATCCACTATCCTGGTAGATTTGACAAATGAACTTGACAAATTACGTGCCGCCCTTGACAATGTAAAGAAGGTAAGCAAGCTTATGCCACCAGCCGCAATTATAGAGAGATCTCTTTTTGTTGGAAGGCTGTTGTTTGCCTTTCGAAACCACTCGAAGCACATCCCAGTAGTGTTAGGTTCACCAAGAGTTTGGGCAAATGAAGCCGTAGCTTCAAATTCCGAGACATTTTCTTCTGTTTCGAGAACCTTGCGGATTTCTTTGGACTCTTTAACACCTGGTAGCCCTAAGCCATTGCTCAATAACTCTAAAAGACAGATGTCACTTACTGTTTCTGCTTTGTTTGGAGCAACTGACAGTACAAGTCCAAAACTTGAAGAACTCACAAGCAGTATGAGAGACCTCTCTATTGCAGCTCATGGTTTGTGGATCTCATGGGTATCTGATGAGCTTGCAAGTATCCTCTCGAAGGATCTCAGAGTAGACGATGCCCTATTAGCCACAAATCCATTGCGAGTAAGTCAGTTCTGTCGAAGTCTTTGTGCCAGATTTCCTGTGAATCGATTAGTCCTGATGTTAGCCTCACAGATCTGTCTCACCTTTTATGTATTCTTATACTTCATTTTTCATAATTTTAAATTACTCTTCCACATATGGGTTCCATTTGTATGGAAATATTTAAATGTTAAAACTGCTCTATCAAATTCATTATGAGAAAATAATATCATTTTGGAACCCTGCTCTCTTTTTCTTTAAGCTAATTTTCTCTCTGATGGGCTATCAGAGGCTAACTGTTGGACTTCTTTTGATTCTTGTTAGGGCTGGGAAGAGGTAGTAGTTAAGCAAGATCAATCAAGTGAAGGCGAGTCGGACATGAAAATATTGCTTCCATCCATGCCATCTTTGTATATTTGTTCTTTTTTATTCAGAGCATGTGAAGAAGTTCATCGCATTGGAGGCCATGTTCTGGATAAGACTATTCTGCAGCAATTTGCGAAGAGGCTCCTGGAAAAGGTATGTGTTTATCAGCCGTGAAAATAAAATCATCTGGCCTCCCTTTAGTATGTTAGATAGTTAATTATTTCTACTTTCATAGTATGTGATTATTAGACCCTGATAGCTCCACTTATTAAGCAATGATGATGACACTAATAATATTGACAATTTGACTTAATCATCTAATATACCAATCTGAAGTTTTTGCAAAAGAGACTATGTCTCTGCCTTTTATGTGACTATCGGTGCAAGGCCTAGGTTTTGTCGCTGTTTTCTTGCCATTTTCTTGGACATGAGTGTGCTAATATTTAAGGGGGTTGTTCTTGAGCTATTAATCAGCAAACTGAGAGAATGTCTCCAATATTAATATTGTCAGTTTTGCTCCTTGTGGGATAACTCCAAAATTTAGCTGCATGTCAACTATATTTTGACCAAATTTGAGTTTATGACCAAATTATTTGAGTTTTACGGTCAATAGTGTGATCAAATTTGCTCTGAGTCTTAAGACTTGATGAAATATATTTTCTGCCTCGATTTGTTTCATAATTTTGATAACTGAGTAAATTGGTACCAAGTACTAGTTTTTAATAGCTTTTTTTTTGGATTTAATTCTTGGGATTACATCTATTCTGTTGTTTTCTTCCTTTTTTCCTTACAAATTGGAATGTTCTCATCTAGGTTATTGGACTTTATAGCGACCTTGTAGCTAATGGAGTGCAAATATCCGAGAAAGGAGTTCTTCAAGTAATGTTAGACTTGAGATTTGCTGGTGATGTTCTTTCTGGATATGATTCCACTTTAAATGATGGATTATTAAAAAGTCCATCTACCAAATATAGTTACAGGAGGAAGCCAGATAAGAGCACAGCCAAGTCAGCTACTAGAGAGCGTATTGATGATCTAATCAACCGCTTTTCACAAAGGCTGGATCCAATTGATTGGCAAACGTAAATGCTCTACTACTGTGTTATCTATTTTATACTTGCACATTGTTATGTAATAGCGGGTTGCTGAGTTCTTAGAATCTCTCTTAAAGTATCTCATGCACTTTTCTGGAATTCTTATGTAGGTATGAGCCATACCTTTGGGAAAATGAGAGACAGTCTTACTTAAGACATGCAGTCCTCTTTGGCTTCTTTGTTCAACTTAATCGCTTGTATACAGATACTGTTCAGAAACTCCCTACCAATTCAGAGTCTAATATAATGAGATGCTCTACTGTTCCGCGATTCAAATACCTTCCCATCAGGTTTGCTATGTTTGAATGTCAATTGTCTGATTCTGCACTGTTACACGTCTTACACCCAAGCAAAGCATTGTCCTTATGATCTGAACTCTTTTTTTGCTGCAGTACACCTGCTTTGTCTTCCAGGGCTGCGACTAAGTCACCTATTCGGACTTCTTCTGATGATGTATCATCAAGAAGTCTGTGGTCTCATACAAACGGGGAGTTCTCACAGAAGGCTCTCTTGGATGATAACTCAGGCTTTGGAGTAGCAGCCCCATTTTTGAAGTCTGTCATGTCGGTAAGTATCTCTATTAACCAGCATTTGTAGACTGTCTTAGTTTGAATCTAGCCTGGCGTATCTGATTCTCTGGTCTAGAGTTGATAAAGCCTCTATTTTGAATTTTTGAGAAGCCAGTTCTTCTGATCAGTGAACGTTTCTCATCCCATTTGGAAATCGTGTGGCATATAATTTTGATTGTTTCTCACAAGTCTATTCCTTTGCTCCTTTGAGAGACAGGAAATTATCAGTACAGCTGTAATATACTACTGCATACAATTAACTTAACAAAATCTTTTTAGTGAGATATTAATTAGCCAATTTGGCTTGATCAAGGGGTGTACTTACAGAGCATATGGATGTATTCTGTATGAATTTGCTTTTGTTCTTGTTCAACATTTTTTTCAAAACGTGAATTCCTTGCATTTCCGAAGTGATTAGCATATACGCTAAGTTGAATAGCAAGCTCCTGGCATTCCACATCTTGGTCAGGTGATCTGTTTCTTTATATGCCTACTTGCATAGTAACTATTGTCGCCCATCTCATTATACTATCTGCAAATATTAGTGGTTAGTTTTTGTGAAGGTTGGTTCTATGGAGCTTTTTGTGAAAACTATGAGAATGGATGTAACCTGTTTACATTTACCAGGTTGGGACTAGATTTGGAGAGGGCACGTTTAAATTAGGTTCAATGCTATCAGATGCACGCTTCAAGGATAAGTCAGCTGCTTCGATGTCATTTGGCGATATTTTACCAGTCCAAGCTGCAGGCCTCCTCTCATCATTCACTGCCACCAGATCTGACTCTTAAATGAGAATCAGAACCATGAATGTTTTTCTTTACCAAAACGGCTTCGTGTCTTCTTCTGAGAGAGAATCATGACAGGTCTCTATGGTTTGATCAAGTGTTTTTTCATCGGTATACATGTAGCAAAATACGACTGTATGTAGATTACTTCCATCACATGTTTGAGCACAAGGAAATATTGTGACGTCGGCTATCACCAGGAATGAAACTATGCTGTATTTGGAAGTTGGTTTTGCTCCACTTACGATTGGTTGTACAGTGAATGTTCAAAAGGGAAAGTGGATTCCACCAGATATATCAATTGGCAAGGCTATGAAATCATCATCATTTCTGGTTAGTTCTGTTGAAGTTGGTTCTGGTCTAAAGCTTGATATAGTTGCTGTATCTTTACTTTAGCGTCTGGACCTGTATTTTACTTTCAATGTGGTAATTTATCTCAAGCTCAGATGGCAATACCGTTGGTGGTGCTCCCTTTCCTCCATGAACAAGTATTTTACTTGCCTATTCATAGTATTAAGGCGGTGAATTGTGAAGGCAGCCTTTGTATACCAAAAGCAAATTATAGTCTGCTGTAAAACTGTAATGTTAGATTATAGAAATTTTTAGTGTCAATTTTGATTCATAGCTGAATGTTTGTAAATTGAACAGTAACAAATATAGTTGATTCAGTTGCCTGTTTTCTCGCAATGCCTGATTAGATTAATTTGTCATTGTTTTTCATGGGAAATTTAGAAAGTTTATTCAGTATGTGGAGCTTTGTTCTGGGTTGCAGTTCTTGAAAAGTTCTTTGCGCTGCTGGTATTCTCGCAACTGCATAGAATCGTTAGTTTTCAGAACTTACGAATTTATGATGCAATTTTGTACATTTTGTTTCTTACTTTATTCACCTATTTGCATCTACAGTTAGAATTAAGTTTTCAAAACATTCTAATCTGGTGGTTCTGAGAACTGTCTGCACAAGGATCACCCATTGCTTCAAGCAAGAACATACGGCGTAGTAATCTGGCTATAAGTAGCTGCTGATCATTTGTGCAATTGCAGTAGTTGATGAAAATCTTCACATTTTGTTCCGGTTATGTACACATTTACAAGCATCATGATCCAAGACTGGAAAATGATCTAAAGCCAATCAACTTACACAAGTCCAGCAACAAAATTGTGGCCTACAAATGCAGTCTTAAATCTCAACTTAAAAATTGGGCCTCTCTACCAGACTACCACCAACCCCCAAATTATTTCAGCAAAAATAAACAATAACCTCATAAGTTACAATGAGTACCCCAAGGTTATTATTACTTTGGCTCTTTCACTAACCTCAGGGTCACCTCGGAAAATTTTCGAATATTACGATTAAACCTCAGGGTCACCTTGGAAAATTTTCGAATATTACGATTAAACCTCAGGGTTCTCGGAAAATCGAGAATATGATGAAGGTCAGTTGTTACATGTGTACGGAAAAATGATTTGCCGACTATATCATACTGGCTTCAAAACTGAAATTAAATTTTAAATACAAAATAAAAGGATGGAGGTTTGAAAAACAACAAATAAGGATAAAATAGTGGATGTAGTATACATTGCTTGAATAGTACTCTGCGTGGTTGAGCTGCATTCTCAAAGAAAACAGCTTGCAAAAAAAATTTCAACTATTTATAAAATAACTACAAATATATCAAACAAAAGGAGCATAGTATTAGTATAATTATTTAAGTTGGACTGCCCACTGGTATAAGTTCCATGCATGCATGTATGACTAATTAAAATGATCCATGTTTTAATATATAGTTCACGTGTGTTATTATTTGTCAACACAATTAATTACAGAAACATCCTCTTAATTATTAGACACTTCGATCTTAAGTTTGTATGTATGAAGATCGATCATCAACTAAGGTCTCTACTCTCCATAGATATGATAGGTACCCTTGACCCTTCTACGATTTGCTCTCTCGCTAACATGGAATTTTCGTAGCGCCTTGTCTAATAATACTCTCTCCATTACAATTTCAAAATGAACAAATTTTCATTACAATTCCTAAAGCTTGAATTAGATATATTTAATTATTTATATTAGGCTACTAGGTACGGAGTAATTTTTTTTTTATTTCTGCTGTATATCCTTATCTTCGTGGTATATATAACAATAAAATACTTACTTTGTTAAGTTAGCTTAGTGTCGCAATTCAAACTTAAATCAGGACAATTATAAATTAGTACTCTCTCTGGCGCTAAAAAATCTTCATATATTAGCTTCTTTTACAAGACAATCACCGTTCAAACAGGATAATTTTTTTTTTCTTTTTCATTTTTATTTTACTAGTATACACAAAAATTTGAATGTAATAGTAGAAGAAAGTGACAAAGCATAAGAAGCCAGAAACTAGAAAGTTGGGTAACATAACATAACATCAACTCATTCTTTGCAATGTATGTAGTCAAAGTCAACATGCCTTTTTTCTGCGTGGCCAGTCCAAGAGATTGAAATTTGAATGCAATATTTCAAAGTAGTGTGTTGCTTACATTTCCACAGTATGTTTGATACATTCTCTTTATTTATTTCTCAATTATTCTTAGCTTTATAATGTTAGCAGTCTTAGCACCCCATTCTTTTAGTGCAACATTAATCAATAAGGAGTATCACATTTATCATACTCAATCTTATAAGTAAATTATCATCTTAACGTGGTAAAAGTCATATATATACTCAGTAAAAGTCATATATATATACTCGATCTTTAATTCATTATTAGTTTGACCATGATTTTAATTAATTATCTTATTTTACCGGAATTTTTGAAATAGTTACACTTGATCTCTTTGTCATTAGACAAGAATAAATACGATTTGATTTCTTGTGAGACTGAAACACAGTAGACAAAATGTCAATCCAGTTGTCACAATTATTGTACATAATTAAACTACTATACAACGTAATTGAATTCAAATTTACTTAACCTTGTTTTCAAATGTGAACATAATTATATAACTTCATAGTAAAAATCAAAAATCATTAAGAAAAAAATGTTTAGTACAAATTCATGGAGGTAGAAGTTAGGAAGAGGGGGACAAAAGGGATATATTTAAGGAGAAGAGAGAGAATAATAATAAATTGAAAGAGAGAACATACACCTGTCATCCCCCTCGTGTTGTTCCTTTCTTTATTTATTTTTTTAAAAAAAAAATTATTAAAATTAAATTAAAGATTTTTATAAAAAAGAAAAAAAAAATGTAGAAAAGCGTGCTATTATAACTCCAAGACATATAGAGTAGCTCTTAGGGGAAAAAAGATCAGAAAGCATATTCAAACATTTATATATAAAGAAAGTTGTATTTTCTTGAAAGACTTGATTTGATTTGATTTATTCTTATTTACCAAATTGACAGAGAAATATGCTATACACTTATGATGAAAGGTCAAGATTTGATCGATGTGTCACTTCAATTCTACACCCCCTTTTTTATGAGAATACTCGAATTTTTGCCAGTGTTGAAATTTTGTCTTGGCTACATCCCATTTAATGCTCTTCCATTGTGTTGCCTATATCCCACCAATCCTCCATCCTTTTATTTTTATCTTTTTGTTTAAGTCCTAATATATATACACACTGTTATAGAGATGACTCGAATATTGTATAAATAGTTATTGAAATAATTTGGACATACTTAACATTCACAGATAATTACTGAGATAATTTGGACACACACTTAAGAGTTTTTGAGATTTATTAAAATTAGGTTATATACTTATAATAATACAAAGTATGTATCGGAGACATACAAGACATATCGAACACTGTTCGCATGGAGTGTACTTCGTGTTAGGTTAAATTTTGGCTTTATTAATATTCATAGTATGTAATAGGGATGAAATTTTGTTACCAAGGTCTTTTCCAAGTAATTCCAACCAAGAATCTAAAGAGAGGAGCATAATTAAATGAACAATTACTTTTAAATTGGATAATTTAAAGATAAAAATAAAAATAGTTAGGTAGCCATGAGATTGTAAAAGTAAAAAAAAAAAGCCAGTTGGTACTACTACCAAAAGAAGGAATAAATGATGGGGGATCATGCAAGGGTCAGGATCAAAGAGACACCCCGAAATAAATGCAATGGAAAGAGGGATGATATATAGGGGGGCCTTTTATTTATTTCTTGCATTTATTTTTAATCATCTTGTGAAATTTGTTTCAAATAGAATTTCAAAAACATAATAGTGTCAAAATCTAAAATACCTTCATTAATTATATACCTCCGCAGCATTGAAGTCTTTTCTTTCTTGGATATGATCTTGTTGATATAACTATATACATATATAGTACGATAAATTTTGATCATATTTTAAACTTCTATACCTTGATAGAATAAGGGGGTTGTTAAACGTCGCTCCCCTTTTACTAGGCATCGCTCGCATTTTTTTAAGATTTTCCATTTTTACCCCTATCAAATAAATAGCCACGACTCACTTTACGGTACTCAAAACTCTCGTACTTCACTCTCATACTCTCATGTACTCTCATTTTATTCTCTAAAAAAAATAAGTAAAATCAGGAAAACAAAAAATTTGATTACAATAATAAATTTGATAAAATAATAATACTAATTACTCTAATCACAAAATTAATACTAATCATAATAAAATAATAATAATAATAGTAATACAAAGATTACAATAGTAAATTTGATTAATTAATCAATTTAAGAAAAAAAAAAAGAAAGCACTACATACATCCGCCCAAAACATTAGGATCCACCTGTGGATCCTAATTTTTTAAGTGGATCTACCTAGGTGGATCCTAAAATTTTAGGCGGATGTTTTATTTTAATTTTTTTTAAAAAATAGTACGACGACTTATGGAATCCTCCGACGAAGCTTTCGGTGTCCGAATGTTGTCGACATCCATCGTCCTAAACCTGTTGCTAATGCTGAGTAAATTTTTTTAAAAAAAATTAACTTGGATTTTTGGTGGTAGATCGAATGTGGTGGGCCGAGGTCGGATGTGGTAGTTCGGGATTTTTTTTTTACCACGTGGTAGTAAGTGGAGGGGTCGGGAATGATATTATACCATTATGCACTACAATTTACACAAAGGGCAATATCGTCCTTTCATGTCAAAAAGGGAGCGTTAGTATGTAAAATGGGAGCGACGTTTAGCAGTTGAGTAGAATAATAGTACGTTTACTAATACGTATATACAGTAAGTAATTAGGATCGAATCACATTAACAAAATTTAGAGATGTAGTTGTGGCTACCTATATATACAAGAAGAAGAAACAATAATACTAGGTACTAGCTAGTAATAGTAGGAAAACGAAGATAGAATTGCATGCAAATAGCTAGGGCATGATTGTGATTGGATCAAATCATCAGAAGATTTGACCCATGTTGGTTGTTTACAAAAGAGTCAACTAAAAATCAGTGTGTTATCAAAGAGATCGTAAAAAGTTATCTGTCAAAAGAATTCGTCAGGGTTGCCAAATTTTCATAACCCAACCACCTTCATCAGAAAAAAAATAAATAAATAAATAAATAAATGGAGACCTAAAAGACTCTTCTTGTCATTAAACTATAGTCTTCCATTTTCTGCTACTATCAAATGTAACTACGCTTTTTTTTTCTTTTTTTTTTTTTTAATTAAACAATATGATTTTGCAATTGCATTATTTTGTCTTAAGAGGATGTGACATGATTTTCCAAATTTTTATGAGTAAAAAGAATAAAAGATTATGAGTAGAAATTTAATCTAATAATTACATTGTTGTAAATAATTAAATCGAAACTCAAAAACATTACGGAATTTCATCTCTTATGTCTTATTTTCGTTCTCTCTTAGCTTTTCTTAAATTACCTTGATGTGTAACCATTATTTTTTTTTCTTTAAAAAATATAAATAAATAAAAAAAGAAAAAAAAAAAAAACCTTTACCATGTATATACAAAATCGCTATCACATGTTATTATTATCTATCTCTTCATTAAGCATATTCGTAAAATCAAAGTATATTATTATCTAAGAGTATTATGAAAGTTGATCTATCAATTCAATTTCGAATTTTTTAGTATCAATATATTATTCATAAACGTGCTTACGTGACTATTAATTTCGAACGAATACGTATGCATGGGAGTTAAGTGGGGGGTGAAGCTAAGGCTGAACAAATAAAACAAGGGAGTAGGAGTTATAAGAGTATAGAGCGCATGCTAGGGGAAATGCGTCATCTACCAAATTGTAAGGATGGATGGATCATTTCAATGGAGAGCATTTAAAGGGGGGCAATTTGTCATCATTACTTCTAGTACGTCATCATTATTAGTCTTTTTATTTTGATAATATAAAATGTTTTAATTTGTATGTGAATTTATTTTGACTACGTCTTGAATGACAGGATATCAGTTCGATAGTCGAAGTGTTATACTACTACTATTGTGTACTGTTTTGCCTTTATAACCCTTGTCTTTAACTGTCCTATGTAATATTACTATCAATAATAACATAACTTATTTAGAGCAACTTCAATGGTTGTAGCTAGGGACTTGCTTGCAATTTCAATAATTTCCTAGCTATTAGCTTGACCATTGGAGCTAGAAAACTCAATTAGCTTTGCTAAGCAAATTAGCTTTGCCAATCTAATTTGCTTGGGAATTAAACTTGCAAAAATAAAATGCTCATTGCACCAATTAAGCTCTTTTCATGTATTTTCTATCCAACAACTACAACTAAGCTAATAGCTAGCCATTGGAGCAAAAATTAGGTAAAATGATAATTAGCTTAAAAGATTATGTGACATGGCAAGTTAATTGTCAAATTAGTTTGCCATTGAAGTTGCTCTTAGTTTTAAAATATTAATTAGAGACATAAATTTACTTGCTTTAATCTATATCAAAATAGCCTATTTAATAACCTATAAAATGTCAATTATAATATAACAAAGGTGCACCATTATTATTATTATTATTATTTTTTTTTTTTTTTGACAATCAGGTGCACCATTCATGCATGCAAGTAATATATACTCGTACTTAATTAAGTAGACATTGATAGATTTTTGTGGATCAAAACTTTATGTCAAAGGTTGTGTTTGGTGAAGAACTTTTTAAAGAGCTTTTAGCTTATTTTGTCCAATTAAATGTTTGACCAATTAAAAAAGCTAATTTGGGTTTGGTAAATAGTTGATTAAAAGAGCTTTTGGGGCTCAAAAAGCTTTTTTAGAAAAAGCTCATCATAAGAGCTTTTTAAAATTAGCCGTACAATTAGTTTTTTGTCTCTTAAATATATTAAAACAGCTATTTACCAAACATTTTTACACAATCAGCTAATCATAATCAGCTAGTCAAACCAACTAATATAATCAGCTAGTCAAACCAGCTAATACAATCAACTATGTCAATCAGTTACCAGCTAATTACCAAACAGGCCCAAGGAGCGCATTGGAGCGAACATTCTCTTACTAATGAGCTAGTGTTACGGTTGTTACCCTTAACCCACTCCCTCAAGACCTTGTCTAGCTACCACACCACAAAGTTTCGGACCATTAGAGCACTTGTTGTTACCTCTTTAAAAAAATCAGGCACATTATAATGTTAATATACAATACACATATGCTCGGGTGTATAAGTGTATAACCATATTGTCTCTGAACAAAACCTACTCCGTAATAACCTACGGAGTATAATAATAATAATAATAATAATAATAATAATAATACAAGTACATCTGTACATGGTATATATATAAAAGGAAGAAAGTAGGTTATTATACAAAATGAATCGTCCTAGTAGTAGCTTCTGAGTTAAATAAGAGTCATTGGAATTTGAATGAGAGCATTACAGAGCATTGCAGTATTGAGTCATAAATGCAATCCCTTGCTTTCTCTCTCTTTCTTCTGCAACGGTCTGTCATTGCCTCTCCCTAATGAAAAGGAACTCTATTTAATTCTTCCTCTTTTCTTTTCCATCCTTTTTTCAATTCTCCTCTTTTTATAACTCTGTGTTTTTATGTTTAATCTTTTTATACTAGTATTAAAACTTCCTATTTTTAGGAGAATTTTGTTGTTTTTGTAAGTGATGATCAAAATGGCATGTTATTATTACCTTTTCTAGTAAAGTTTAGTCTTACATTTTACTCTCCATTCTCAAATTTTTTTTTTCTTGAATGGGTCGACATCGAATCCATCATTTGATTCAATATACATGTTTAAAATAAATTTATTACGACATAAAAAATTTATGAGCTACACCCTGTCCTAAATATGTACGAATATAAGATAAGTACGTATTTTATCAACGTATAAGTTTAATTTCTTTGAAACTTTGAAAACTTATGACCTGTGTGATTTCCGCTCTCTATAAAAGTTTAGTTCGTGTGAATTACATTAAATCAGGTTTCTATTCTATTCAACGTAACAAAAATAAAAGTGAGCTTGATAAGGCAAATTTGTCCTCATTTACTATGTGTGTAGTGTTATTTTTAGTCGTGCATGCATTTCAATTCATGTAATAATAAACACATACTACTTGACATTCATTCAAACTTAAATGTGGTGAAGAATTGAAATTGCATTAAATTAAAGGCATCCATATATATCATTCATATAAATCAAGCTTTGAATTGAAATGAAATAACATACTCCCTCCGTCCCATATTGATAGTCCCTTATGGTCAAATTTAAGTCCCAACATGATAGTCTCATTTGCTTTTTTCAAGTACCATTAATATTAATTTTACACAAAATTCTCTCCAATTTACAACAATATTTGTGTAAATTTAACTTTTTCATGTAAATTTTGTTTTTCCATATACTTTTTATTACTTTCTCTCTCTACTTTTTTGCATACCCAATATAAATTTACCTTTTCAATGTACTTTACTACTTTTTATTTATGTTTATTAATTTCCCTAAAAATTGCCCATAAGGACTATCAATAAGGGACGGAGGGAGTAATAAGTAGAAGAGGATAGCATTGAATATAAAGATCTTTGTCCTGGACACTAAAAAATCATCATCATGGCCCTGAAATCAACTAACACAGCTATAGCAATAGGCTAAAGCTAGCAGTATACATTAATTAATGTGTACAATATAAATACATAATGCTTTCTACCATCAACTTGAATGAAATTATTAATATAGATGCTCCTTTTTTGGTAATCTTCAACGTATGCATGGATCTATGAATTTTAAGTAAACATGAAATCATTATTTCATCAGAACCCTTTTCTAGCTTAGCTTCTTCTTTTTTCTTTTTGTTGTTTATAAAGTATTTCATTTTATATACGTATGATACAAGTGCAATTTCCATTTATTATACAACGATGCTAAGAGCTACCAAATTTTTTTATATGCATGCAGTGTCCTATAATATGAAGTATATCTTTTAAATTAAACGAAGGAAATGTATATATTTTGAAACGAAGAAAATGTTAATTGGCATATGAATGGATTTTTTTTTTTTTTTTTTTTTTTGGTGAAAGTAGTAAAATATTTGTGGACTCTTCAATGTTCCTTTAGAACACATTTGGTCTTGGATTCAAATTAGGATCACAGTGTGCTATTATTGGATTATTTTCCTAAAATAACACTTTGTAATAATTTAGATCTGTGGACTTTCGTTAACGGGGATAAGGGATAGAAAGATAGGTTTTGTTACAACAATTTTAGGCCTGATTTACTTACAAAATAGTGTATATCGAACCCTGTATTATATTACTACATTTATAGTGTGACCTTGGAAAATTATTTGTAAGCCAAGGAAATATTGAGATAGATTTCTTGAGCACCTGAGGTAATAAGTCATGAATTTGGTAGACTTGATAGGGGTCTCTCTCTTATTCATCAAGAAATGAATTTTGGAGTACAATAATCTAGGTGAAACAAAATTTATAACAATCCTTTTTCCAGAAAAAAAAAAAGAAAAAAAAATTATAATAATCCTAGTAGGCATTACTTATACAAGTATCACCTTAAAACGAGTAAATTAATTTTAAATACAGTGTCAACTACTCAACAATGCTCCTTTATCGACTTTCAAAACATCTTGTTATTTTTTGACAATACTCCGTATCTTTTGTTGATCCTATAAAGTATCATATGCATATATACGTTATACGAGTACATACAACTTTATTTCACACTGCACGTACAAACATATATATGTATGCGCATGCACACTAATTACATGCATGCGATGTATAATTAAGTAATCATATACACTCTAGATGGGAAAAACACAGCTTTGTGGCTGTTCAAAAAAAAACGATGGGAAAAACACAAGTACTATCTATCATTGCAATTAAGCATTGTACGTACATACACAGATCCTTTTCCAAATAAACTTTTAACTGTTTTGTAGTTTGTACTAAATAATCAATTCTTTTTTGTAGAGATCAAGTCCGGCTACATACTCAATTAGAAATTCCTAAATAAATGAACCCGGCAATATCAACTTGAACTTTGTAAAATGTCAGTGGGAAATAATTTTGGCACACCCTTAATTGATGTTGGCACACCCCTATGTGAGAGCACAGTTTTATATGCTCTTCTTACATAGGGGTGTGCCAAAATCAATAAAAGGTATGCCAAAATCAATTTCCAATGTCAGTGATCGATCATATAAGTATATATGTATATCTAGAAGTGATCGAGAAAAATATACTTGTATGAAAAAGGGTCATGAGAAATCTTGAACAAAATGACAAGATCAACTAAAAATACCAGAACGCATGCATGTATTTGTCCCATAAAATATGACAGAATTTAGAGTTCTTAGAAGAAAAAAAAAGGGAAAAAAAAGAGATAAAATAGGTACACATATATGGCAAAAAATTTCAATGTAAAGATGTTAATAATATGGATATATGAGGACATCAACTTCCTCTATCTCATTTGTCTTGCTCATTTTGATCATTTCTATCTTGCTTGGTCTCTCATTTTCTCCTTTCAAAATAGTGAATTTCATTAGATCTTCCATGTTTACGAGCCTGTGTAACACATAAAAAGTACTTCGTTAAAACAAACTAGTAACTTCATCTTGATAAAAAGAAGAATCAATTAACTGATTAACCTCTGTTAAAACAATATTTATCACGTCAAGTCAAGATATCAAAGAGTACGTAAATATTTACAATTTCAATTCTTATCATGTCTGTTCAACATTATGGACAGAAAAACTGGTGCAACAGTTTATTACAAACCAATACATCGATTTTAACTTAAAAAATCTACATTTATCATATAATTTAGAATCTATCCCGAAATATGAATATTCGCAAATATATATAATTATTATGACAACGGTCTTTAAAAAAATTATTAAAAAAAAAAAAAAAAAAAAAAGACAACGAGTATATAATTTCAATTTATTTGTAAAATAAAAATGAAAAAGAAAAATGATAACTGCTGGGGACTACACCAGCTAATGACCAAGTGACAAAAGGCACATACATAGCAAAGATGCAAAGTACAATGTCATATAATGTACATATATTGGTGTATTGCAATTTTTTTTTTTTTTTTTTTACGTGGTCGAGCGTATTATTTGCTGTCTAATATTAGTATTGTCAGTACAAAAAAGGACACTTAATATACCATGCATGACCTCATCATCGCTAAATTATTATGGCTTCTTCTTTGTTCATCTTGCTCTTTTAATTTTGTTTTTATCTTTTCAAATTAAACCCTAATCATTCTCATCTTGATTTATATTGAAACCCTAACTTGTGTGCTAGTACATGTTCTTTTCAATGAAACTAAATCTTTTTTAGGAGGCACGAGTAAATTATAGGCAATTCAAATTCGGATCCTCTCAAACATCAACCTTTCCCATGACGCGAATTAAAGTTTATATAATTACATGTTAAAAATATTAAATTTTCAATTTTACTCCGTACTATTTATTAAAACAGGTGATTTATCATTAATTAATTGAAATGTTACCTTTTAAACAAGAAATTTTTTGAAGAATTATGGTCAACAAAAACCTAATTTTAAAAATCAATTGTACATCAATAAATCATCCGAGGAAATATTATTATCATTTTTTTTTTCTGAGTAACAAGAAATATAATTTGTGATCATCTAAAATAACTAATTTTCGAAAATGATTTATAGGATTTTAGAAAGGATTGGAAATGAATAAATTAAAGAGCAAACATACAGCACTTTCTTAAAATAGCTTACATCTGACCTTATATATTTCTTAAAAAAAAAAAAAAATCTACTGTAGTAATGAAACTCTTACTGTATATTGAGGCAATTAAGCCACAAAAGTTTTAAATTTGACTATTTGTTATAAGGCCAGGATAATAGTGTTTGGATAACATTATTATGTATCATAATTGATGAATTTGATTTTATGTTGCTGTTCTTTGAGCAATTTTATTAGACACACCATGTGATGATAACTATGTTTTCGTAAAATTAGAGGAAAAAGAGGAAAATTTAGTAAATGAGTTCATAGTTTTATGAAATTCTCGGTTATTTATTGAAGCATAATTTAATAATTCCCACACCCAAAAAAAAAAAATGATGAAATTTTTCATTAACGTGGACCAACTTATAATAAATAGGTGAAACATAAAAAAAAAAAAAAAAAAAAAAAAAAAAAAAAAAGAAAAAATAGAAATATGAATAATTACCTATGGTAGGGTTTGAGAAGAAGCCATGGCATGAAACCCTAAGGAGATTAAGACGGATCAATACTACGGCGGTCATCGCCACCGGCAGTCCTAGCAGTAGGCTGTTGATGGAGCTGACTTAGCTGTCCGATACCGGCTGCGGCTGAGACATTCATGTTCATGGCTAGAAGTCCAGCATCATAACCATGACTTCCACTACCACCGGCCGCCATATCGAACCCTCTTATACTATTAATCCCAAGTCCAGCACCCGCTTGGTGGTTACTTGGGAAAAATTGGTGGTGGGAGTATAAGTGCTGCTGGTGTTGGTCCCTCGCACCAGCAGAAAACCCACCACCACCACCTATTCCAAGAAGGCCAATTCCGAGGGACTGGGAATGGTGGTGGTGGTGGTTGGCGGCCGTGGATGTGGCCGGCGTGCTTGTCATAGCAGAGGCCGCTATGACCCCACCACCCCCGCTACAGCCTCCTGTAGCGGGGGTGGGGAAAGCAAAGTTCTGGTACTTAGACAGCTCGGTCCTAGCACAAGACAAGTCCACTTGGAGCTGTCGAAGCTGGTGCTGAAGCAAGGAAATGACACCCACACAACCGTAGACAGGATCACGAAGGCGCATGTCCGCTTCGTAAGCCAACGAGTTGACCGCATCCTCCCTTTGATGTGGGTGGAGCTCATTGAGAAGCTTAGTAACATTACTAGCACCAAACACTTTGTGCACGTTGGCGAACTTTTGAGGTTGGTCTGGTGGAAAATAGGGCGCAAAAACACATTCTGGTTGACATTTTCTCCTTAGAAACTTGCACGCTGCACACGGCGAATTCGACGACGACGCCATTTCCTTTATCTTCTTCTTGATCTCTATGTCAACTTCAAGCTTACCTATATTTTAAAAGAAATACGTATATCGATCAAATGACGAATATAGAAGTAAAAAAAAAATACTAAAAAAAAGTATTTTGTAAAAATAATGAAAAAAGGAAGAAGAAGATCTACCCTTAAAGAGAAGATATGATGTGAAAAAAAAAGGGCAAAGATATTCTCTCACTTAGAAAAACAGTTGAGAAGGATTTTCTCCTTTTTGAGTAGAGCAGCTAAAGCGAAGGCAGGTATGTAGCTGTGTTTTTTAGTGATTTATCAGCAGCTTTCACCAGATTTGAACTGTCAAACCCAAAGTCAACAAATTATACTACTACCCCTTTGCTCAGACTTTCCTTAATTATAAATTAAAATACAATAAAATAGGTTACAAATTCATGAAGGTAAAAAAAATACAAGTGCTTATATGGTTCTTTCACATGATTAGAAAAAATGAAAACCTATAACCGACTGTAGACACCTGATTGTTATGTATCTAAATTTGCGACTGATAAATAATTCAGTCGCGGAAAAGAAAGATTATAAGTGATCGTATCGTATTGTGTAACGAAGTGTGTAAATTTATGTGAAGGACGGGTTTAGGGAAGGGAGAAAATGTATGTAATGAAGAGGTTGATATACCGTGGGGAAATTAAAGGGGTGATTGAAGCAAAGGGGAGGAGTACCGTGTTTGGATCTCGTGTAGGGAAAGTAAAAGGGAAGAGAGATTTACACCAATTTCAAAGTGAAAGAAATAATGTATCAAATTAAACGAGATCTTGCTTGAAATTCATAGATATTATCAAACTTTTATAATAATTATTGCTTACTACTACTGCTAATAATAATTAATCATAATTCTTCATTCTTCACATACACTTGCTAATTCTCATAAATTTGACCTGTAAAAAGCTAAGAGTTTTAGACTTTTTATGAGGGGAAGAAGATGATTTTATAATATATAGTCTTGGGATTACATAAATTTCCCTAAAACCATGTAATAATATACAAATTTATATAGTACTAGCAGCTAGGTAGTCATAGAATTGTACGTAGTACTAATGGGAGTACTATATATTACTCTTATTATAGTTGTAATTAATTTAAGTAAGAGTGAAGTTGCAATAATAATAATAATAATTAAACAAAGTGAAACTAGTACTTTACTCTAGTATAAGGTATTATTAAGGTCCTAACAAAGAGAAATCTTATCACACTCTTTTGACTATTGAAAGATTGGGAGTAGTGAAGTTAGTTCCTTCTTAATTCTCTAATTCTTCCTCGGGATTGCAAAATAAAATCCCTAATTAACATTTTTTTTTTTTTATTTAATCAAAAGTTATAACAATTCTCCATCTCTCTTAAACAGTTAATGTGAAATAGAAGAAGAAGCAGTTATAATAAGCTAAGTCATGATGAATTTTTTCTCGGTTCATTCAGTCAAACCTTAATTTACTTAAATTATTTTTATTACATAATCTTCCTCCTTTTTCAACCTCGATTTGCAAACTTTTTGATGAAAACTATGAAGAAAAAGACCCTTCCAAAATTATTTTTATAACAACATCAAAAAAATAAATTAAACAAATAAACAAAATTAAATAAAAAAAAATGTATACCTTAAAATTAGTAGTTGTAGTAGCAAAGCTCAAAGCTTTTGTTTTGGTGAAGAGGAGAAAGAAAGAGAGAAGATCATGCAAGTTTGTGGGGTGTGTTTGGTGGAGCAAAAAAATCTCTAACTTCCAAAAATTTCGCCGTGAAATTATCTTACTCACCGGAAACCTTTGCAAGAAGATAAAGATGATGATAATGATGAAAATGATATTAATATTATTAAAAATGGGAATTATTTATTTTCTTTTTTTTTCTAGAGAGAGAAAGCAAGAGCGAGTTTTAGAGAGAGAAAGAGAATAAGATGGATGCACCCCCAAGAGCAAAGGCTAAGGAGGCGTGGAGAAAGTGAAGTGAAGATTTATAGTGAGTGAGTGAGTGAGTGAAGTGAAGTGAAGTGAGTGAGTGAGTGAGAGTGAGTGAGTGTAATGTAGACAGCTAGCTATTGTTAGGGCATAGCAGAAGGGGTTTTTTTTGTTTTTGAAAAATTAAAAGAAATAAATAAATAAATTATGTGGTATTTTTTTTATAAGGATGACAAAGAAATTTAATGATGATGATGATGGATTGATGGGGAGTAGCAATAATAATATTATGGAGAGAGATAAAAGCTTCATTTTAATTTTGTGGTGTGGTGCATTTAATTTTTTTGATGTACTATTATTAGTTTTATTTGTACACGTAATTAATCATCATATCATGTGTGTTATAAATTTCATGGGTTTTATACTTTTGGCATGTACCACTATTTATTCATTCATTCTCAAATTATAAGTAATTGAGAGGAAGTATTAGAGTGTGTGATTAAGGAAGGAACAAATAAAAGCTTAGTATATGAAGTGCTCGTTGATCTCATCGTGTACTTAGACAAGATATTAGGTCACGGAAATTGAAGTGGGTGGAAAGGCAGAGAGAAATAAAGGAGGGTGAGAAGATGGTGTACATATATGGCAATAATATGAGAAGATCGGGTACACCGCACACTGTTAAATACTCTTTCCATTTTAATAAATGCTTATTAAGATTATGCATCCAAGTATCAATCCAACTATTAGTTACTGTATTGGATCTTAGAATCGATGAATAACATGTTATGTAGCATGTAAAATTTTAAACCCACATATAAAAGTTACTATAATATACTTTAAAAATAAGAAGAAAAAAAAAAAGGATGTTAGATATATGAGTGGACATCATATAAGTCATCAAAATGGATGAGATATTCTAATTTTGATCAATTTATCGTACATAAATAATACAGTTACGTACCCACAAATAAGATTATTTATATCTGAACCTAAGTGATATTACGAAAACGATCAATACAAAAGATGATATTGATGGGTGCAGCTAGAAAGGGAGAGTTGAGGGTAAGAAGCTAAGTAGGAGGAGATAAGCAACAGGGTTGGGTCGTACTTGTCGGCTGTCCGACTGTCCCTAGCTGCTTGCCTCCTAGTCCGGCGTGGGGTGGGGGCTATTGCCTTTTCCCCCGCCTTTTTATCTTAATAATCATATTCTTGTACATACTTACAAATTGTTATCGATCATTGAGACTCTAATATAATTAATGCAAGCTAATATTATGCTACTTGTATCAATTATATTATTTGTGATCATCATGATTTTTAAGCTCCTAAATTCTAGCTCCACTTACATCAAAGTACAAACTTAAATCATGAACATGGTACATACTTTTTTTGTTAAGTCATTTTTATCGATAAAATAAAAGCGAGTTAATTTAATTACAAAGTAAAATTAAATAAGAGGTAGAGTTGTACGTGCGAGTGATCTTATGTATGTACAATAAATTGTTTTTTTTTTTTTTTTTTTTTTTTTTTTGAGGAAATGTACAATTAATTGTTCTTGATCAACATAATTAATCTAAAACTCTATTGGTTATTGATTACTTGATTAGTGTGTTGATAAGTTGTACATGTTAGTTTATATTCTACTTATAACACTATTTATAAAGTTTCTATAACCTCGCTCGCTCGTAATTTTAATCGTTGAAATTGTGCGTTGGGTAAATTTGATTAAAAAAATTTGCCAAATAAAAATGAACGGAAAACGTAACATTATTAGACAAGATTTCATTGTCGTTATGTTAGTCTAATAGCATGCATTGATACATAACGTATCACTAACGATAGAATGCAACAAAGGACTCCGTGGCCCAATGGATAAGGCGCTGGTCTACGAAACCAGAGATTCTGGGTTCGATCCCCAGCGGAGTCGTTTTTTTTTTTAATTTTTTTTTTTTTTTTTTTTTTTTTTTTGTACAATCTCCATTTATACAAGTATGTGTATCATAAATTGGTTCTCGTAAGTGATCAAATTTATATTTGGGCCAGCAGATTATGATCGTCTCTTGGTGGGTCAGCCCAAAACCACATACTCGTTTACTTTTCTCCTTTTCACTTTGTCATCTTACATCTTTTAGTTTTCGATTCGAAGCTAACTCTTTTTACAATTAGATTTGGATTAAGTGTTGAATAAACTTCATCTATGTCGTAGTTGGTGCATGATCTCTATTGTAGTTGAAAATATTGCTAATCACAATTTTGAGATCGTCAAGACGTTAATGTCAAAAGCTCGATGCAATTCATGAGTTCAGTAATGTTATGTTGATGCTATACAGGAGTGGTTTTAAGCATGTGTAGGGTGCTTGATCGCACAGGGCCCCTAAGTGAAAATATTATAAAAGGGCCTCGGTATATGAAATTTACTTATACAAAGTAAGGAGAAAATTTGTTAATCAATAATTTATTCTTCAATTTTACCATAAATTTTATAATTTAGAAAAATATTTTTCCGTAAAAAAATGATTTTAGGGTTCAATTTAACAAAATTACAGCGGGCCATTTTCAGTGATAACATTTATACCCCCAGCCTCTGATACTATATAAAAGCTTACATAGAAGAATTTTTCCTTTCTTTTTTTTATTTTTTTTTTATTTTTTTTTTATTTTTCTTTGTGATCGTTTTAAGTAGAGGTGATCCAAAAATCGGGTCGGGCCAGGCGTTAACACAATATGTCATGCCCAAACCCACAAAGGGCTTAACGGGTTTTTTTCGGACCAATTTCAAGCTTTTAAATAAAAATGCGTTTTTAGGTTTGCTCAAACCCGTCCTATTTTCAGGTCGAATCGGACCAATGTTGATGACCTTTAGCATTAAGGGATTACACTTTCATAAGGGACTCATCACCACCAACCTACGTATTAACGTATGCGTCGTATTTTGGGCTTAATGTTGGGCCTTATAATAGTTCAGCCCAGTCAACCATGCAAACGGTATCGAAAGATGTATGTGCTAATTTTTTTAAACGTAATCCCTATAGTGTGAAGACCTTGATACTAGTTAGCTTCTAATAATCATATAATTCATATTGTAGTTAAGAACACATGCTAGCCTCAATTCTTTCTATCTTATTGTCTTTAATTCTTTTTCTTCTTTTTTGTTTTCCTCCATTTTGGAAGAGTTAATCTCTTTTTTTTTTAATCTGATGAGAACAGGGGCTAAATTATAAAAGTTTCCATCATAATCTAAAACTTCACTAAGCTTGTAGAACAATATTTGGTAAAGTAGTAGTGTTTTTTAAGTTACTTTTAGTACTAAAGCTATAATTAGGAAAACTTTTATAAGATACTAGGAGCTTTTGTATGTAGAGGCAACTTTTACAACTTGTAAATAACTCCTTTTTTGTTTTTTTTTTAATTTCAATACTTGGTAATAATCCAATCAATTGTCTAGTCAGAAACTACTTCTACCTAGTCTATTACTACATACTACCAATATTCTAATAACAATTATGCTAAAAATACAAGTAATTTTTTTTATAGATGTCAACTATTTTAATGAATTAAATTATAAAGCCAGTATTCAAAACACGTGATCAATCCTTTTCTTATGGAAAACACCTCACTAACATATTAACAATAATATGTTGATGCTTTTGTCTAGGATAACTTTGACTCGTTTATTGGGATGTCGAGTGGTACTTGAACACTCCAATAACCAAAATAATTGTCTAGTCTTTATAAAAATCAAGCATATATAGCAAGTGCACTTAATTATTATAGGAATGCTCTCCTCATGTGCAACAATTTTAATTCATGATTATTAAATTTCAATCAAGAAAAAGGGCAGAGAGATGTGAACTTCAAGCCTTGGGCACAAAGGACGACTCCAATAATGCCTTTGTGTATATATAATGATGATTTGCCCATTAATCTCAAACTATTGGAATCATAATTATAATAGTACATGCTTTTATTTTAATTTTACTTTTTAGGTACTTAATAAAGAAAAAAAAATCCATTTTAAAACTTAAACCCCTCACCCTTTTCTCTTAATTCCCTTCCTTTGTTTATATTATTATCTCCTTCTTTCTTGATAACTAAAAAATCAAAAAAAATTAAAGCATGATTCCTTTCTCAATTTGTAATTTTGCATCTAAACATCAACCTTTGTTGCTTGTCTTATTGTATATAGTACGTTTTTTGCAATAAACAAGTATATGATCAACAAAAGAGTCAAGTTTAAGTGCATATCATATCATATCATATGAAATATGAAATCCAATACAGAGTAATAAATACATGGTACGTTCCATATGTAGTTAACCACTTGATCGACCAATAGTCATGTGAGATGTAACACAATTGTTCAATGTACACCACTTCAACAAATTCAAGCTAGTGTATTCGCATGTAATAAGAGTTTGAAAATAATGGAAATCTCTCTTTTTTATCCCTTTTTTTTTTTTTTTGAAAGGGTGAATCAAGGTCAGATGTTTGGTTGATTGACTCCCACATGTTTGGAGTTCTTTATCTAGCTTATTTCAATTATTCAATACTCACAAGAGCTTGGTTAACAAAATACCAAGTGGTAGTATGAATCATTGGTATTATGAATCATAATTTTTTTTTTCTTTTTTTTTATATATATATGTTTAGAGAGTCACGAGGGTAAGTTGATGAGAATCGATCCCAAAATCGTCTAGAATTAAGAGGGGAGTTCTAACCACTTGAGCTATCCCTCCCTCTCATGAATCATATTTGTTGATTTGCAATGATTTTTCTTTACATACATAATGTCATAATATCATTGTCATCACAAATGATTTTTTGAGGAAACATAGTACAAAATATATAGTACTCTGTAATATTAGACATACAAAATGCGCGATCTACAGAGTATTATACATTTACGGAGTAAATTGACAAGATATTTAACATCATTTAAAAGGAACAAAATAAATTAAGGAAAATAATAAACATAACCCTTAGGGCTATGTATAAGAAACTTAAAGAGAAAATATTGAGGATAAATTAACATTGATTACACCGATGTGCGCGTGATTTTATTCTCAACTTATTTTCATTTTAAGAAGTATATTTAATGCTTATTTATAGCCCTAATGGCTACATAAATTAATATCAGCAATCAATTGTGATACATTTTCTTACCCACAAAAAAGTCAAAAGAAGCAAGGAATGCAAATAATTTGTTTCCATTAATTTACAGCCAGCATTTGGGGTGTCAATCGGGTTTTCGGTTCAGTTTTGGGTTCGATTTATCGGTTTATAACGGGTCGGTTTTTAACGGGCTGGAATTATTAACGGGTCAGTTTTAAATAATTTCCGGTCAGTTCGGTTTGGTTTATTTTTATTGCAGTTTCTTTTCGGGTCGGATTCTAATCGGATCAAGTTATAATTGGTTCGGGTCATAATCGGTTCGGGTTAAATTCGGTCGGTTTAAAAACGGGGTTTGTTAGTTTAAAGCGGGTTTTGGGTCAACACATATTGGGTCCTAATCGGGTCGGGTTGTAATCGGTTCGAGTTGAACTCAGTCGGTTTGACAACTGGTTTTGCCAGTTTTAAACAGGTTTCGTTAACGTATATCTTCTAGTATATCCTCAATATTCTTTAATTAGTTATTCCAGTAGATCATACGGAGTATTAATTAGTTGTTTATGTCCCTTTTTTGTATAATGATTTAAGTATCAAATAATAATAACAAATCTAGAGTTAGTTTTTGATTTAGATTTTTAATTTTTTTTAATACAATATAGTGTTCCTTAAGCCATTACTCGTTAGAGGACGATAATATTTTAGCATAAGAGTTTCAATGACTTCAAAATTCCAAACCTTTTCAATATAAATACTTTGTAATTCAAATTAAACCCTTTTGTTTTACTATTGATAAAATATACCCAAAAAAAGGGAAAAAAAAACTCTACGGTCATAACAGGTTACGGACTTACGGATTATAAACAATTCGGTTATAACCGATTACGGGTTGTAATCGGTTCGGTCATAACTTATTATAGGTTATAAACGGTTCAATCCTAATTAACCAGTTACAGGTTGTAAACGATTTGGGTTTATCGGGTTTAAACGATTTCGTTTTACAATAGGTCAGATTGCTATCGGGTTCGGAAGTACTCGGTTCGGGTTGTATCACTTCGGCTTGATAACGGATACGGTTCATTAACGGTTCTCAAACATTCGGATCGGTTCAGTTTCAGGTTTTAAAAAATCAGATCGGGTCGGTTTACGGTTTTAAAATAACAGGTTTTTAGCGGTTCGGTTCCTTTTCAAAACAGTTCGGATTCACCAATTCAGGTCGGTTTTTACAACTCTAGCTAGCATCAGAAATTACTGTCAATGATGAACCAAATATAGCCTTTATTACAATGATTACGTTGATTATGATACTTTGATTTAAACCCGCATTAAATGTCACAAATTGCGGTCCAGATTAAAAGAATTATACTGTAAGTCTGTAATAGTATCCTATTATGTCGATTACATCCTCTCAAAATCAACTCATTATCAAATTTCCAATTACATTAAACCAACATTATTACAATTATTTCCTCATAAAATCATATCATCCAATCATAATCTAACCACATGAAATCCAATGTTCCTTTTTATATATCACATCAATTCATAAACCCATTACATTTAACACAATTTTACTACAACTAAAATTAAATAAAAAAAAAAAAGCCAAAAAGGGGCCCACCTACTCTAAACTCCTACTAATAAAATTAAAATACTCTTAAGCATGCCTTAAGATCCTCAGCTTTTTTAAAAAAAAAAATAAAAATTCCTACCAATCAGAAACTAAAGTTTTCTTTTTTTTTTTTAAAGTTAACTTTAATTAAAAAAATAAAAATACCCAAAATAAAATTAGTTGTCATCACAAGAATTTACCCCCTTTTTTTTTTTTCCTTTTTCTTTAACTTTTTTTTTTTTTTTTAGTCTAGAGATTCAAAAGGCATGTAAAAACAAACACAACTACACCATCATTATCATCATCACCATTTTTCCTCCTCAGAACAAATTTACAATTCTACCCCAACCAAACCCTACGAAATTACCGTTATACCCCTCAAGACTTCCTCGGACGACCTCTACCCCTCTTCACACCACCAATCCCGGCCCCACCACCAGTAACACTACTCACACTAACTTCCGAAGGATTCTTCCTGGGCCTGCCACGTGGCCTACCAGAAGAAGGCGGCTTAATGGGCTGAGTCACAGGAGCAAGTGGGTCCCTCTCCTTAGGTGGCCTACCCCTGGGCCTAACAGGCTGGTTTGGGCCCGGCCCAGTTGGAGTGTTTCCCTTGGGCTTTGGTGGGCGCCCACGTCCTCTCTTAATGGGCTCACCAAGCCCATTAGATGGGTCATCATCAGCTAATTCCTCATCCTCTTGTTGCTCATCATTGAGAATATAAGTGTCATCTTTCAACATCATGAGTTGACCTGTTTGTCTCAGCTTTTCCAACGTGTACCCCACATGCGTCGCGTGAGTCGGTGGCAGATCTGCATAGTTTGACTCTATGTAGTTGGTTATTGCCTCTTTACTCGCACCTTCCTTCTCGTTTAACCCTTCTATTGCCCCCATTATCATCTACAACAACAAAATCAACACCAAATTAATCAACAAAAAATACCAAAATTATAATAAAAAAAAATACATAAAATTGAATTGTTTTTACCTGGGGGTAATCTGGGAAAGAAGGGTGATGATCTTCGAAAGCCATGATTTAGGAGGAGAGAGAAAGTATGGAGGAGAAAGAAAGTGGAGTGAGAGAGTGAGTGGGTGAGGAAATAAAGGGGGTGAATAATATTTATATTTATAATAAGGGTATTTTGTTTGTAAGAAGATTAGATGGATGAGGATGGGAGATCGGACGGTTAGGGGGAGAAGAAAGGGAGGGCGATCGGACGGTGGAGAAGAGGGGGGATATGGTTGACACAGATTGATGACATGGCATTGGAGGGTAAAGAAAAAGTTGTCCAGGTGGTTGTTAAAGGGGGGAGTTTTTGAAATTGAAAAATGAAATGAGATGAGAATATGAGATGGTCATGTGCAATGTGGGGTCATTGATTTTATGAAAACTGGTTATTCATGCTATTATGGGTTGTTTTTTACTCTTCTTTGTCTTTTTCGATTTTATTCAAGTTTTTTGCTTTTTTTTTTTTTTTAATTAATTACTTCAATAGTCTCTTGTTTATTAATACGTGGTCGTTTTTCGTTGTTTTACGGAAATTAAGAAAATTGATAAGGTTATAAAATTATGTGTGAAGTAAATTCAGAATCATTATATGGAGTAAAATATACTGTATTTTGTTTTCTATTTGACTCGATAATGTGTAGTAAAAATGCACTTAATTGACCTTGTTGATTTGTGCACTTATTACATGTGGATATCGACTTTAAAAGGATGATTATGGAATTTTAGTTTGAATATAAGGAAATTTTGCATGAAACAAGATTTGAAATAAGCACAATGTTTTGGCCCTTTTGGGTCACCAAATAAAGAATGCAGACACCGGTAAAATGATAAAGTGAGTAGTATTTACGTTATTGGGTTTTGTCTAAAACTTGTTTTAAAAATATTTATTTAAAAAACAGCATTGACTCATGTCAAATTTGCATGCAATTGGGTTGGTAGTGCCCTGGCTACTCGGCATGTTGATTGTGGGTTGTTTATTGTCGCATGTTCAAATGGATTCCTCGTGCCTGTATATGGTTTATTGGCCAATTGTCATGTATATAGTGAGTTTGCTTTGATTAATTTCAGTTGGTGTGTCTGTTGTGCCTTTCCAATAAAAACAACAAAGGAAAAAATTATTTAACACGCTACACAAGTACACAATAATATGTGGTGATATGCACTTACGTATTAAATCAAATACTCAAGCTGGCTTGGTGTTTTTGATCGACGACTTAATTGATTTGATTAGGGTTGCATAAGGAATGTTATGCATTTGCAATAACTAATAATTGACACAGGTAACACATAGTTAGCTAAAATTATTTAACACGCTACACAATAATATGTGGTGATATGTACTTCCATATCGAATCAAATACTCAAGTTGATCTGGTGTTTTTGATCGCCGACTTAATTGATTTGACTAGGGTTGCATAAGGAATGCTACGCATTTGCAATAACTAATAATTGACACAGTTAACACATAGCCAGCTTTAGCTAGATGAAGATAGGTCAATTAATTGTCAAATTATCCTCTTAAATTTGGAAAAGAATTTACGGTGAATCAGGTTAGTCAGCTGTGATGATTTTGTTAGGTAAATAGGTTAAAAGGTGCCCCTAAACATATCTATAAGGCAGACAGCTTTAGATTGGTTAATTTGACTGGAACTGAGTCCAGATTGTATCTCATGCAGGGTGGCCAAATCTATGCTCGATTGTATCTCATGCACGGTGGCCAAATATATGCTAAACAAGGCTATTTGTTATACTTGTAGGTTTTTACTCATTCAGGGAGATCAATGTGATGGATTCGAGGCTAAGCTAATTTAATACCTTAAGCTACATTCCACGTTTATTTTTCTATTAGTAAGGAGCTAATGTGATCTATTGACATTGTTTTTCTTTTAGTAATAATCATTATTGGACAATATTATAGATACGCATTAATTAATAAAAACATACTCTGGTACTCTAAAAAGAGTATAATCTATCAATAAAGTGGTACTATATATTATGTCCTTACTTGCATCTCTGTTAATTTAATTACAGCCATGTTAAAATTCATTAAAATTTGTCAAGTGGTTCGTTTTAGATTGCAAACTTCAAACACCACTATTAAGTACATACATCATCAAACTCATTGACATATCTGTACACAATCCAATTGAGAATTTAATTATGTTACATTCAACTATCATATATAAATCAACTCATTAGGCGCGCAAAAAATAATCATCAACTACCAACATAAGCTAGCCAAATAGTTAATGCCTTTGAGATTTATATATCAATTACAATTATCCAGATAACTCATCTAGTCATTTTAACACATATAGTAAGATATTAGGTCGTAAAAGTCATGTAACTAGAGTAAGAATGAACTATTGTCTCCAACAAGGTCTCTTTTGTTATGTACGAGTCATATATATTAGTCCAATAGCATCCTTTTAATTCTTCTTTCTTTCCAAAATGATGGGTTTAATGAGCTAGCTATTCACTTTGATCAATCTAGGTCTAAGATGAGCTATTCAACCCTAAGTTGAATCCTTTTTTTTTTTTTTTTTTTGCTGAATGATCCTTTTCGTAGGCTAAATGACTACATCACCATTAGGATATTAGATGGTTGCTTTCATTTAAGTTTATTTTGCTAATCTTAACTTAACTTTATTAAATTTGACTTTTTTATATTGATTATTACTTCAGAACATTACATAGCTACAATTTTTTTCAAGATTCATAAGTCATGACACGTCATGAGAAAACCGGCACGAGTCATTAAGCCAATCCTCAAGTCCACAATGTAGTTCAAAGTTTCAAACTCCAAAACCCTTCTACCCCATGGGTGGCTACTGGCTAGCCAAGCGCGCTAGACCATATCTTTACACAATCACCCAGCAGCAGGCTAACCCCTTAACCCCTGCTAAAACCCCCAAATCAACCGCAAACACCATAGTCGGGGGAGAGCGATGCAAGGCCATAACCTCCGCCGAGCAGTCCACACTCTAACCTCTTCACTCTCTCTCCTCCACTGTCTTCGCCGTCGACCCCTTCTTTCTCTCTCCTCTTTCTCCATTCAAAAACCTTACTCATTTTCCTCTTCTTCAAACCCCACTTCATTTGTCAAAGATAATTGCTTAAATTTCCCCAAATGTGATGTTACTGGGGCAATTAATAATACCCATGTTCCCAATTTGTGCAAAAATGATGAGAATAATGATGAATTGGATGATCATGAAGTGGGGTTTGAAGAAGAAGAAGTTTCTGGGCATAAATTGACGGAGACGGATGTTTATGCTGCAGTTGAATTAGCTCTTGATTCTGTGATTAAGATTTTTACTGTTGCTAGTAGTCCTAATTATTTTCTTCCTTGGCAAAATAAATTGCAGCGCGAAACTATGGGTTCTGGTAAATTTACCCTCTTTTTCATTGAATTGTTACTCCAATTTATGTTTATTTATTCATTTTTTTGTTATATAATTGTGGATTCCATTTATATTTATGTTTGAATTTTGGTAAAGTTATTAGGTAATGTAATGGTAATTGTTATGATTGTTAAATGTCAATAGAAGTTGGGTTGTAGTAATTGATTAAATCTCTTAGAGCTGAAAAGGGTAGATAATTTGTAATTGGAAGTGAAATGTGGTCTCTTTGCAATGATAATCTGATCGGACAGAAGACATGTTAACTCGTAGTTTCGCCGAGTGAGGGGGGGGGGGGGGGGGATGTCAAGTCTGTTGGCAGTGAAAAGTAAAATGGGAAAGATTTGACAGTTGTGTAAAGTAAATGATCACTCTTGTTCAATGAGAATTTTAAAAAATATTGTCTCATGTTCGAATGCTATCGAGGTTTTAGGGTAAACTCAATCTGATTGCTTGATTGCTAGTATTTATTTGAAATTCTGTCATATATAGAGAAATAAACTTTGTTTATGATTTTGTTTTCTTTTAGGGTTTGTAATCTCTGGAAGAAAGATCCTGACTAATGCTCATGTGGTGGCGGATCACACGTTTGTCCTCGTTAGGAAACATGGATGCCCTACTAAGTATAGAGCAGAAGTATTGGCAGTTGGACATGAATGTGATTTGGCTGTCCTAGTTGTTGAGAATGAAGAGTTCTGGCAGGGTGTGAACCATTTGGAACTTGGAGATATTCCGTTTTTGCAAGAAGCTGTTGCTGTTGTCGGATATCCCCAAGGTAATGCTACATGGTAAATCTATTTGTATTTTCATATTATGGAGTATTGTACTAAATAAATGTCTGTTGCATTCTTCAATCTCATCGAATACATATTAACCGTGTCTTCCATACAAAGTCACAAAGACACAAAGTATTAGTGCACGTGCAATCTATGGTCTGGGATGAAGACTTGGACTTCTCTTGTTTATTTATAACTGTTAAGGCTTACAAGCAATGAGGAGAACTGAGCTATAGCTTGCATACATGTTGAATTTTTAAATGATTTATTATATTTGCTTGACCTTGGCAGCTGATAGCATTTTATACTCATCTGCAGGAGGTGATAATATATCTGTAACAAAAGGTGTTGTTTCCAGAGTTGAGCCAACGCAATATGTTCATGGAGCTACTCAACTCTTGGCAATACAAATTGATGCAGCAATTAATCCGGGTAATAGTGGAGGCCCGGCAATCATGGGAGATAAAGTTGCTGGAGTAGCTTTCCAGAACCTTTCAGGTGCAGAAAATATCGGGTGAGTATGCTGTGTGATTTCAATACGTATCTAGCTCTTGGACAAAGGAAAATCACTTCAGCTAGGTGAGAGTGCTGATGTGGGAAATTGTTCTTTCTTTTGCCCCTTGCCTAGCACTTGTTACTACCTCTGTTCTTACTTAAGTATTGCTTCAGCAAATCAATTTATTGACAAGTTGAATTATTCTATAATTTTCAATGGTTAAATATCCGTAGTTACTATGTTTTGTTTTACTTATTATATAGATAGGGGTAATGTAGCTGATTGGCTTAAATAATTAGTTCTTGTTCATGACACACACACATGTAAGTAGATGGGTTACAAAGTGAAAACTTTCTTTCGGCTTCATCCGTACATAAATATCCACACTATTATTAATGCATGATTTTACAGTCATAGTCTTCATACGTGTCATAAACAAGTGGGGTTCTGATGGTATCTTGGGTAGCTTAAAACACAATCTTCTAATATTTTGAGAATGCTATAATCTTCCAGAGCATTTCAAATAAATATGTCGTATATGTGATTATTACTGGATAGATAGAGTAGTATCCTAACCAAAGCATATATAATGAAAGCACATAGATAATGTAAGCATCTCCTATGTTGTTCTTTTTCTTATATGTGCATAATCTGTTGCAGTTACATAATTCCCGTGCCTGTGATAAAGCATTTTATAGCTGGTATAGAAGAACGTGGTAAGTATGTGGGATTCTGTTCTTTAGGTTTGTCGTGCCAAGCAATGGAAAATCAGCAGCTCCGAGAGCACTTTGGGATGGACACTGGAATGACTGGGGTGCTTGTGAGTAAAATTAACCCAATATCGGAAGCTCACAAGATTTTGAAGAGAGATGATGTGATTCTTGCGTTTGATGGTGTGGCTATTGCCAATGATGGGACAGGTACTTGTTCTCTGCAACTTTGTGATATTGTAAATCAAGAAAGCTTGTGCTTTGACTATTTATGTGTGATAGCCAGCAAAGAACTTATTGTATAAGGGATTCTCCATAAAAGTAGTGAAGTATTACATAAATATTTTTTTTACTTATATTGGTGAATGAGATATCAATTTGTTTCAGCATGTTGTGTAATTACGAGTGAAAAGGAAGGTGTGTATATAACTTCTTGCCTGTTTCCTATTAACAAGTCTTTTGAAAACTTTATTATTTTCTTTTGTGCTGGCATGTAGAGTGCTTGCTGTTTTTCCTTTTCTGATATCCTGAAGTGATTACTACAATGGTAGTCCCTTTCAGGAATAGAGAGCGAATAACTTTTGATCATCTGGTCTCCATGAAGAAACCAAATGAGAAAGCTGAGCTGAAGGTGTTAAGGGACGGCAAAGAGTGCAACTTCTTGATAAATGTTCATCCTGTAAGTCAGAACCTTTTTTGTATTTTAACTTTTTTAATGATATGCTCTTAATATATGAATGACCACACCTATGAAGAGCAGAACCTCACACAAATTCATGCAATTGTATACATGCACACTTGAACTCAAAGGGGATAGATCAGTCACTACTGGATACTTATGATCTAGTTGGGTTGCTTTAATGACCTAACAAAAATATTATGATGGAGCAGGCCCTGAACCTCATGAACCCAAAGGGTGCCATATACCTTTATTTAGAGAACTAGTGATTGGGTTGTGGTTTTGGTATTGTGCCTCTGGTGTTTTTGTGAACTTGTTTGAATTTATACGTTTATTGCATCTATCATGGCAACAACTCTCTACAGATAATATTTACATTGGCTTAAAATTCTCTTGCAGTTGCAACCATTGGTTCCTGTCCATCAATTCGATAAGCTGCCTAGTTACTACATATTTGCTGGTCTACTTTTCATCCCTCTGTCCCAGCCATACCTCCATGAGTATGGAGAAGAATGGTATAATGCCTCGCCACGTAGATTGTGTGAACGTGCACTCAGAGAACAACCCAAGAAGGCTGGTGAACAGCTTGTCATATTATCGCAGGTATTTTTTTACAAGAGACAAATTTCATATGTAAACATCAAACTGTTTTTGAATGTGTCAGAGAGCCCTTCTTGGATACACTACAGTTTTCTTATTCATCTCTGCATTCCTCCCCCTTTCTTCTGTCTTCCAGCAAGATCTTTTTGAAGTTGGGCGGGTTTAGGCCTAATTATATCTATTACCTGAATATACATCGGCAGATTGCGCTACTGCAAAATCCACCATTTACCTAGTATTGTTTGAAGGCAAAATTCAATATTCTAGGTAAGTGAGATTGAGAATCGGTGAGGAAACTGTGTATCTGACCTTGAAGATAAACTTGTGATAGCTTTTCTGAAGAAATTATCTAGCTTTTTTAGTGGTATTTAGAAGAGACTGCTGGTATCGCATGCCCTTTGTTCTTGCTGTATCTCATCTTTCAGTCATTGCAAAATCTAGCTTTCTGACAAGTTGACCATTCAAATCTTTCTGGTTATCTCATAGTAAATCAAAGGAAACCAAACTAAAACACAATTGGTCAAGCTTTCACAAAAACTGTGAGCTACCCAACTCACTCTTTTCCTCGTGCCCCCCTCTTTTGTATCTACATTGGTTTCTGCTGTAAATTTTCTACTTTGAGTAACTATTAATCAATGGTTTGCTGCTGATACTGACCTTCTATTTCAGGTTCTGATGGATGATATTAATGCAGGATATGAGCGTCTTGCAGAATTGCAGGTACTGTGAGAAACTTTTTATGAAAAGATTTATCTTATATTTGATGCTTCTAGCCTGCAATTCCCAAAATGATTGTGAACTTTCTCTGACATGATGTTAGTGATTTCTCCTTACATTTTCACCTTTCGTGTAAAACCTCGTTGATTTTTACTAGCTTGAAACATGTCTAATACTCTAATACTGTCTTCGTTCCAGATTAAGTGGGAATTCTGACTAGAAATTTATCTCTCTATTAGCCACTCCATGACATGGGAGTTGCATTCTGTAGTCCTTATAAAGTTGACATCATTGAAGTCAGCTAAAAGGAGTTAAGGCTAGTATTAGATGACTGAAGACCACGTATATACATTTCACTTCACACTAGTGACCAACTAAATGTGCCTTGTGCGACCCCCAAGGTTTCGATTGGCCATTAAGGGGCATTCATTCTTGGAACTTTATAGGCCTATTGATAGGCTTCGTATCCAACCAACTTATGTGACATTAGAGGACACCCAACACACTCACTTCAATTATGGAAAAATTTTCCAAAACTGCCCGAAAGCGTGGACGTGGATTATAGCCTTTAATTTTGGACGATTTTTGGAAACAAGTTCGGGTGCTTCTCACAGACCCCAAGACCCCCCCCCCCCCCAGGAATCCATTTGGGTGGTTGAAAGCGTCCACTTTGCCTTTAAAAATGCCAATTTACCCGTTTACAACTTATGCTCCCTTTATTTGCTGAAGGCCACGACAAAACTTTATATGACCTAGTAGTGGTCATATATGGTTTCCAACAATATAATATGACCCCAATATCTATCCCATACAATCTTGACATTTTTCGACATCGGGTCCCAAAACCTCTAAAATTGGTCCAAAAATGTGGATTATAGCCTTCAATTTTGGACAATTTTAGATTTTATCGGACTCGGAAAGAAAAGTGGTTGAGGTGAGGTTCTTTTCATAGATCCCCCGACATTCTAGGAGGCCATTAGGGTGGTTGAAGTTATCCACTTTGCCTTTAAACCGTCAATTTAGCCATTTTCATACACGCCTCCTTTAATTAACTAAAGGCTACCACGACCTTTATATGGCCAATTACTAGGCATATATGGTTTCAAACAACATTATATGACTATGGGATGCGTTCGCTACAATCCTGAGATTTTTCAACGCCGGGTGGCGGGTCCCGAACCCCCAAAATTGGTCCAAAAGCGTTAATTAGTCTTTAGTTTTGAAAAATTTTGGACTTTTTTTTAGGATCTAGAAATGAAACAAGCGGGGGTATTTCCCATGGACCTCACAACACCTCGGGAGGTTTTCAAACTGTACGTTTTAGCTGATGTCATTTGAGTGATATCACATATGCTTAGATCTACTTTAGTTCAGCTTTAACTTTTGTGGGGATATTGAAATGAAGAAGGCAAGGAGAAATAAACTTGTTGAATGCTTGGGCATTATTTTTTCCTTCTGTTGACCATAAATAAAGGTTAGTTTTACATGCTAAAAGAACATAGCCACCTTCCCAAACTATGTTTTTCTTAGTTGATTGCTCTTTTGTTCTTGTACATGCTACGGTGTACATGCAATACCTTTGATTCCTCTCTGTTTCAGTGTCTGACAAAGATGTATGTTGAGCAGGTGAAAAAAGTAAATGGAGTGGAGATTGATAATCTAAAACACTTATGCCAGCTTGTAGAGGAGTGTAAAGAAAAGAACTTGAGGATTGATTTGGATGATGATAGAGTTGTTGTATTGGACTACCATAAAGCTAAGCTTGCAACTTCTCGTATTTTGAAGCGACATAGGATCCCTTCTGCTGCATCTAGTGATCTCATTGAGAGTGAAGAGGAAGAAAATGTTGCTACATCTCAGAACTGATACATTCTTTCCAGTTTTGGTCTATAGGTTTTGTAATTCTATGTAATTCAAGAACTCGATAATTCAAATTATTGTACCAATGATATTCATCCTTTCCTAATGAGCTAATGGTGAGGGAACTTGCAGAAATATTGGTGAAGCGCCTTGTTTCCTATAAGGTGCTTAATCAAATTTTTGAGGCAGTCAAGGTAATGTATCTTATGCTTACCTGTATACTACAGTACTACTCCGTATACAGAGTACTATTCTGTCAAGCTTATAACTTCATTTTTGGCGAACAGTGAAATTAATATTTCATTTCTTAATACATGCAACAAATTGACTTTATTATACATTCATTAACAGTCAACATATTACTTATATTGAGATGCGGAGGAAAATTATGAACATAATCCAATTTACAACCTGAATATTACATGGGAAAATGCCAACAGTAGCAAGGTTTTTGGAAGTTCAACTATGACTTAAATCCTAATAGTAGATATACCAATAATCAGAAAAATAAAAACATTAAATTTAATCGAATCATTATTTAATTTATACATCAATATATATAATACTGTACATTTTTTTGCTATGTTGGTGTATATAATTTTGATACTAAGCCATACGTTCAAAAGACTACAATAATACTCTGTAAACTTCTTCTTCCTCTTTTTTTTTTATTTTTTTTATTTTTGAATAGCTGTAATACTTCATTTAAGATGATTTTTTTTTTTTTTTTTTTTTATTTCTTTATAATCCTTAACTTATAAAAGACTTAATTTCTGATTTTAGAAGTGCAGTGGGGGGAGATTGTTGTTGACCATGTCAATTCAAGGTAGTTTGAAATTCCACAACCAAATTACCATAATTGCACATAAAATACAGTACTAAATATAGATTAACAAAAAAATGTCAATCTTCCATTTAAAGACAAAAGAAATTGAGAGGCTTTAGGACAATACAACCGCAAAATTAGAAAAAGGAAAAAAAGAGAAAAAGAACAAATGTACTAATCTTAGATTATTAACCATACTTGGAACTTTGATGATGAGAAAATCCAAAATTAGGAAGAATTTGGAAGGCTACCCTTATTATTAGGAATATCTCCATCTTCAATACCTTTAGTATAAAGAAGGTTAATGGCGATATTGAAGCTTGAGCTAACAAGCCTCGAGCAGGCTAATCCTCTTAAATAACATACTAAGCATTATAAAGAAGAAAATTTCATTTCAAAGAATATAATTTAAGGGAGGCCTTAAGATTAATTTATCTTGTTAGCTCTGTTATATATATGTATAATAATATGGGAAAGAGTATAACCACCTTGTCTTTGTTACCATGGTTACTTTCCATGGTTGTGATGATCGTTCGAGCTGAGGATCCTTACCTGTTCTTCGATTGGAAGGTTACCTATGGTACTCGTTCTCCCCTCGGAGTTCCTCAACAGGTTGTTCTCATTAATGGAGAATTCCCCGGTCCTAATCTTAACACAACCACCAACAACAACATCGTTGTCAATGTGTTCAACCACCTCGATGAGCCTCTCCTATTCCACTGGTTTGTATAGTCTTGTTGCTCATTTGGTTTGCACAATTCACATTGTTTTTCCTAAGACCATATTCATATTCACCTCTGTCAAGGCAAATACCGCGAATTAATATTATACAAGAATGAATGATACCATAACATCTATATATGTAAGATCCAAATTGAAAATTTTACAAAAAATATTTTTTTGACTTATTTTTCATCTTGTTAAATTTTTTTTGGTAGGAGCGGTATTCAACAGAGGAAGAACTCATGGCAAGACGGTACACCCGGAACCATGTGCCCGATTCTACCGGGGACAAACTACACGTACCGGTTCCAGGTTAAGGATCAGATTGGAAGCTACTTCTACTTCCCAACAACCGGCTTTTTGAGGGCAGCTGGAGGATTTGGTGGGCTAAGAGTGAACAGCCGTCTGTTGATTCCTGTCCCATTTGCTGATCCTGAGGATGACTACACCGTCCTTGTAGGAGACTGGTACCAGGACAGCCACACCGCGTTGAGGAAACGCCTTGACAGTGGCAAGTCTCTTGCTAGGCCTGATGGTGTGTTGATGAATGGTAGGCAAGGCAAGGTAGGTGATGCTAAGGAGGAGCCTCTCTTTACCATGAGGCCCGGGAAGACTTATAGGTACCGAATTTGCAATGTTGGAATGAAGAATTCTATCAACTTTAGGTTCCAAGGTCACAACATGAAGCTCGTCGAGGTTGAAGGGTCTCACACTGCTCAAAATGACTACGACTCCCTCGATATCCACCTTGGACAGTGTTACTCTGTGCTTGTCACTGCTGATAAAGACCCTAAGGACTACTACATGATTGCATCCACCAGGTTCAACTTTATAAATTATAACCAACTAACAACTTAGACATTTAACACAGTGTACAATAAAATTTTCAAACTATTTAAGGGATGCGACGACAGAAAAGTAAGGACATTGCAACCTTACAATATCACGGTGTTAGATAGATGTCTAGCTTGACTCTTAATGTCTCGGTCACTTCAATTTTGGGCCAAGCACGCAAAGTTGTTATAAAATGTGACATGCTAACATTGTTACGTGACCTTAATTTTTGTAGGTTCACCAAGTACCACCTTCAAGCTACAGGCATTGTGCGTTACGAAGGTGGAAAGGGTGCACCCTCAACAGCCCTTCCCGAGGCACCCGTGGGCTGGGCCTGGTCCTTGAACCAGTTCCGATCCTTGAGATGGAACTTGACCGCTAGCGCAGCCAGACCCAACCCACAAGGGTCTTACCACTATGGCCAAATCAACATCACTAGAACCATCAAGTTGGCTACCACTGCTGGCACCGTTGATGGGAAGCTTCGCTATGCCATCAACGGTCACTCCCACACTGACGCCGACACCCCATTAAAGCTCCTCGAGTACTACCAAGTCGCGAACAAGGAGTTCAAATACGATGTCATCAAGGACGAGCCACCATCCAACATCGATTCCTTGGAGAAGTTCGCCACAGGGCCTAATGTACTAAACGCCACCTTTAGGAACTTTGTTGAGATCATTTTCGAAAACCACGAGAAGAGCATCCAGGCCTTCCACTTGAACGGCTACTCCTTTTTCCCGGTCGCGTAAGTATACATACATACATATATACATATATATATATATATATATATATATATCAACCACAATAATTCGTACACTACTAACCTTCTAACAACGAACAATTTTAATAAAGCCTAATAACAATATTCGTACACTCTAGGAAAGCCTAGTAATATATATTTGTTGTCATACATGTTATATTATGCTAACAATTAACAATTGTAACATACTATTTTGTAACAAAATGTGCAAAAACAGGATTGAAGTGGGCGAATGGACCCCGGAGAAAAGAAAGAACTACAACCTCCTAGACGCGGTGAGCAGGTACACGGTCCAAGTGTACCCGAAGTCATGGGCAGCCATCATGCTAACATTCGACAATGCCGGTATGTGGCAGCTAAGGAACGAGTCCCCGGAGAGGGCATACTTGGGGCAGCAGATGTACGTGAGTGTTTTGTCCCCGGAACGATCGCTAAGGGACGAATACAACCTCCCGGACAACTCCTTATTATGTGGTGTTGTCAAGAACTTGCCAAAGCCTCCACCTTACAGCATCTAAGTTGACAATTTAATAATTCGAATCGTACACAAAAATAGCAATTTTTTTTCCTACAATTTTTTTTTTTTGCTTAAGAATTTGTTATGGGGTTCAAAATTTTTTCATGGAAGAATTTGTCATTATTAAGATTTTAGTAGAGAAAATTGAAAAAGGAGGTGCCATTATTGGCATCAACTGAGTGAGGCATTCTGTTGTATCTGTATTAGTCTTGGAGTTATTATAACATTGTATCCAAGCAATGTTTTATTTCAATGCCAAAAACACAAAAAAATTTGTTCAATACTTTTATCTTCCATGAATAAATGCTAAACTTTTGCAATAATTTGTGATATATATAAATATATAATTTTATTTTCTATTGATTGGAAATGATCATGGATGTATAAAGTACTCAATTACTCATCATAGCTATATAGTGCTATTTTATTTAATAAAAAAAGTATATCACAAAAACAAGAATCAATTATCATAAAAATCAACACATATATATTATAACTTTTTTAATAAGAGTTTTTATTGGCCCTTTCGTTTCACTCTTTATACTTACTAGTTTCTTTAATTTATTGAACTTATAAAAAAAAAAAACAAGTGATAATATAAAGAGTGAAACGAAAGGGCTTCTAAAAACTTAGATTATGGGCAGAGTGCACAACAGCACAATGATTATTATGTTCAAAAGTTACAAATGCTTAAGCAACATTAAAGAGCAAAAATGACACATCTCAAGATCTTTTATCACAAATTCACAATGACATGTTCTTTTACATATGCATTTGTTCTCTTTTACATATGAAGTTGATTTATACTTATTACAAAGCATGAAATTTGAGGAGATCAAATTTGTTGTATACAAGTATACAATACACACACTATTTTTATAGAGTCACGAACACTGTTATGTAAACATGTAGTATCTCCGCATTTAATTTTTATATCAATATGTTTGTAGTCTATAAAATTACAAACCCCAAATGTTTTCCTTAATTTTTTTTTTTTTTTTGTTTTTTTTTTTTTTTGTTTTTTTTTTTTTGTTTTGGAATAAACCACTCTTTTTTCACTTCTCTAACCAATTCGTTTGTCTTTGAATGATAAAATCTCTCTCTTTCAATCATCATCTATTGTAATATGATAAAGGTTACAAAATTGATAGCTTACAATATATACATCATCCGAAATAAAATTGTAATTACTGAAAAGTAGGATTCAATCCTAATTGTATTAGCCTCAATCAAATGAAGAAATAAACACTTTCATTGACTCAAAATATTAATGAAGAAGTTTTCTAAATCTAAGCCGTCAACTCAATTAAGCACCATTTGATTTTCGAAAACTTCTCAATTTTTCCAAAACTTATACTTTAATTTCCTCTATCCCAAATTACTTGTTTTATACCCAATTACTTAAAACTTTATGCACGTCAAAAACTAGGGAGATAATAAATACTTGTAGATAGGTGAATGTGAGACCCAACTCGAAAAAAATGTACAAAATAAAGCAAGTAATTTGCGATACCCAAAAAAAAAAAAAAAACGACAAAGTCTATTGGGTGAAGACTACTAATCTCAAACAAGAGACTAAGGAAATACTACATACTTGTATATATAATCGGAGTGATTACTACGTAGTATTATTTATATGTTAATGATTTTATAAGTTTATTTATAAGTTTTTGGTCAAATTATAATGTATGATCATATGACTATATGAAGCCTTATTATCATGGACAACATTACTTGCGATTAATTTTAATTTGAGTTTTTCGTCAAATTTTAATTTTATCTATGATCGATTGTATGATAATTAAGATGGTATTTCATGTAAACTCGGTTGTAATTTTGCAGACTAATACAGTTTTAGACAACTGTAGAAATTCTATGATTATTAATGGACAGATTAAAAGTTTGAAAAACCCCAAAATAGAAGAAATATTGGAAGGGAGAACGTAATATTAGGAACATTACTAAATGAAATGCATGGAGTTAAAAACAGACATTATCAAGTTAACGAATATATTGTTGTCATCACAAATCAAATTACCATTTTTCATATTTATAAATAAGTCAACAATCGAAGAAGTTTAATTAAAATTCAAAATTATTATCCTAGAGTGATCATCTAGATCTCTCGAAATTTTAAAGATGGGTAAAATAGCGATAATTTTCTCATCTTTACCATTTCTATTATGTACGATATTCATGGTAGCACAAGCTGAGGATCCATACTTGTACTTCGATTGGAAAGTTACGTATGGTACACTTTCTCCCCTAGGCGTTCCTCAACAAGTTATTCTTATTAACGGGAAATTTCCAGGACCGAACTTGAATACCACCACCAACAACAACATCGTTGTCAATGTTTTTAACCAACTCGACGAGCCATTATTGTTTACATGGTATGTATGATGTATCTTCTTTAATTTGGCTCATTTTTCTTTTGTATGTAATTCCATCTTAGCAATTCGAATTGATTTAACTTGATCAATTAAATCTAAAATTGATCAAATATGACTCGAATTGATTTAAGTTTAATTTGGCCGGCCTAAACACTAAATTAAATAATTTTCTAACTAACATGTATGTTTCTCCTTTGAAATTGTTATAGGGCTGGGATCCAACAAAGAAAGAACTCATGGCAAGACGGTACACCAGGTACAATGTGCCCTATCCAACCGGGCACAAACTACACATACCGTTTCCAAGTGAAGGATCAAATTGGTTCCTACTACTACTACCCAACCACCGGCTTCCTAAAGGCAGCCGGTGGGTATGGTGGGCTACGAGTGAACAGCCGTCTTCTCATCCCTGTTCCTTATGCTGATCCCGAGGATGACTACACAGTACTAATCGGTGATTGGTACAAACAAAGCCACAAAGCTCTTAGAAAGACCTTGGATCAAGGTAAGTCTATAGGCAGGCCAGATGGTGTCCTTATAAATGGGAAGCAAGGCAAGGTGGGTGACGAAAAAGAGGAGCCACTCTTCACAATGAAGCCAGGAAAAACATACAAATATAGAATTTGCAATGTAGGGTTGAAGAATTCCCTTAACTTTAGAATTCAAGGTCACAAAATGAAGCTTGTTGAATTAGAGGGATCACACACGGTCCAAAATGAATATGACTCTCTCGATGTTCATCTAGGCCAATGTTTCGGTGTTCTTGTCACTGCTAACCAAGACCCCAAGGACTACTACATGGTTGCATCCGTCAGGTAAACTAATTACCATTATTAAGATAAATTTAGGACCGCGCTAGGTATAAGAGTCACATTCATTCAACCTTATATTTACATGCAATATGCTATAGTTCAAAGATTGTTTGCTTAAACCCTTGATTTATCTATATACACAACTAATTTTGGTAACATGATAAATAAGAAGTGTATAGTGTATAATACAAAGTCCTTCATTTTATACGTGCCATAAATTATGGGACAGAAGATTTTGAGTCCAAAATTTAATACATATATGTAACAAGTAACATTGTGGGGATACATAATAGGATTTCATATGCATAAAAATCTTAATATTTACACTTGTGTCTTTCTTTGTCCCTAGGTTTACTAAGTACCACCTCCAAGCCACGGGAAAAATTCGATACACCAACGGTAAAGGTCCCGCTTCCAACGCCCTACCGGAAGCACCCACCGGTTGGGCTTGGTCCTTGAACCAATTCCGGTCCTTCAGGTGGAACCTAACCGCGAGTGCAGCTAGGCCCAACCCTCAAGGATCATTTCATTATGGTCAAATCAACATCACTCGTACGGTTAAGCTCGCAACCAAGGCCAACACTGTCGATGGCAAACTTAGATACGCTGTCAACGGTGTCTCCCACATTGATACCGTGACACCCTTGAAGTTGGCGGAGTACTACGAAGCCGCTGATAAGGTGTTTAAGTATGATAACATTGGCGACGATCCACCAGCAAATGTTGACCAACTTGACAAGATTACCCTTGCACCAATTGTGCTCAACTTCAAACATAGGGATTTTATCGAGGTCATCTTTGAGAATCATGAGAAGAGTGTTCAGACTTTTCACTTGGCTGGATATTCCTTTTTCCCTGTCGCGTAAGTTTTCATATCACATATATTTCCTCCGTCTCATAATACACTGCATTTAAAACACATGCACAAACATATTTAAAAATCTACATAGAATATTACATACAAATACTCTTTATAATTCTCTTAAAATGACTTGTATTCATTACTTTCATTATTATTCTTAAAAGTTCGACTCACTTGTTTTATTATGCATGGTCTCCAATGCGCATCTCTGCATGTGCCACGTGGTATTACATTATATTCCCGAGTATTTTCTATCAATAAACCATACGTAATGACGCAATACTATTGAAATGATTACAGGATTGAAGTAGGAACATGGACTCCAGAGAAAAGGAAGAACTACAACTTATTGGATGCAGTAAGCAAATACAACATACAAGTATACCCAAAATCATGGGCAGCAATATTGTTGACATTCGACAACGTAGGGATGTGGAACGTAAGGAACGAGTGTATGGAGAGGGCATACTTAGGGCAACAACTCTACATTAGTGTTCCTACACCCGAACGTGTACTCAGGGATGAATACAACATCCCTGATAATGCTGTTCTTTGTGGCATTGTCAAAGATATGCCTAAGCCTAAACCTTACACGCCGTAAACCTCTACTTAATTCGTTTTAATCTCATTCGTCAATCTTTTGTAGAAATTATTTTTCCTGTTACAGTAACACCAACGTACATGATGACAGACATACCCTCTTTCACATTGCTGTTTAATTTTGGAGGCGAAGGTTTAAGTGACACTAAATCATGATCGAACAATGTTACTGTGAGGATAAAAAAAATTCTAAATCTTTTGTATCGATAGATTTTAATTTTTTTTTTTTTTTTTCCCCTAATTCGAAGATAGTAATATAGTTAGACCGATTAACATGGGAGGTGCAATGGTACAATTACGTCCGGAAAAGGTTGTTAAACGGGTTAAAAGCAGAAGATACAATGAAGAATAAGTGAGGGTAGAGGCAGCATAATCATCATCTTGTATTTCTTGTGTTGATTATGCATTTATTTGTATCATTCCTTCCCAAAAAAATGCATGTACTCCGTAATTAAAAGTAGATATTTACTTTGCATATCTTTCATTCTTTCTCTTGATTATTTATCATCAATACTGTGCAACTTAATTTTGTAACTATCCTTTTGTAACTAAGAGATGTACAAGTACAATAATTTCGATCTTTAGCTCGATTATATATATTTGAGACTCCTCATTCAAAGTTTGTCTACAGTCAAACGTGTTGTTATTTGTTTGGATTTAATACTCTAATAAGACTATAAGAGGATCGAAGTTTAGTGTTGGAACTTTTCGATTAATTTTCACAAAAACATATACGCAAACAAGTAAACTCGAGATGCTATGGCTTGAATTAATAATAGGACACTCAATCAAGACTACTAGTCCTATATTGTTACTTCAAGCCACAACTCAAGTTCGACTATAAGCTCAAATTCCCTAAAAATTTGCCCTCAGCTCAAACAGTTCTAGCTCATCAAACTACTATTAAACCTTCTCTTTTAACAGCCTTAACTCGAAGCCTAAATACATATAATAAAGATGTACTAAAACTTTACTCCGAATCTCTAAGTTCACACACTAAAAATTAATCATGGAACTCTAGAATGCAAAATTCGAGAATGATTAGCGTAAGAACTAACTAGGATCATATGGAACCAAACTTATGCAATGCAAATATCACTTTAATTAGTCAGATGCCTTGAACAAACTAGACTTTATTTTGCTTTCATAGACCATTTCAGCCACTATATTTTATGTTATATATTAGTATGAATTTCACTTATGACCACTACTTTGTCATCACGCATCCTTGTGGCTCTCTAAACACCAAAAAAAAATTATAAACAGTAAGATTATGGCGAAGCTATTCAGTAAACTCAGCAGGGATGCATAAGGGCATGGATCTTCTCACATAAAGCTCATTAACCAAAAAGAGAATCATTTAATACATCAACATGACAACATATACTCCAGAACTCTCTGATTGTGCAAAATAACCTACACCAGTACATCAATCACCAAAAGCTCCTGCAAATTTTTTTACCAGACTATATCTCAGCTTCACTGAAATTGCAGGGGTTGTCATCACCATCAGTCACCAGAGTATTTGCTAGCAAAACACGGCAGCTCTAGTAGCCCGATGCTCATTGCAAAGCATACTATTCTGTTTCCTGTTGGGACTGTAAGATTACTGCTGCCAACCATGCGGCTGATTATGTTTCCTGCCCATCATGTTTGATCCTCGGCCACCACCAGAACCATCATAAGGACCACCTTGCTGGTAATTTCGTCCACCATCATAACCACCTGCAGCACCACCTCGTGGGCCGGCAACTGGCATGCTACTTGGACCATATCCTTGGCCTCGTCCATGTTGCATGTACGGGCCACTGCCATAGCCTCTATCACCACCTTGATTTCCACGGTTAGGACGATTACGTCCCCCACTAGGGTTTCCTCCCTGCGCATATCTAGAGGGTCCTCGTGGCTTCCCATGATGGCCAGGCCCAGAAGGAACAGAATGTTGCAAGCCATGCATGGGCTGATTAGGACCAGCTTGCATCTGACCATGGGTTTGACCAGACTGAATGGGCGCACGAGTATACAGAGGGGGATGCTGCAGTTTCTGACGTTTTGCGGCTTCCTCGTGCTGTCTTTGCTTTTGACGTTTCTGCTTTGTCTGGTATTCATGTGATGATTCATATTTTGGTAAACTGTTTCACCAAAGAGTTGTGCTTAGTGAGGAACTAAAATAGCACGGAGTAGAACCCATTTTAGCATATGTTTTACATGCAAATGCTGAAAATTTTCATACGAAGGAGGAAAGGAACCTCTTAGGATCACAAGGCAAAGGATCAGTCCAAAAATACTCAGCATCAAGTGCATCTCTGGTAGAGATCCTCTGTATCAACATCAACTAGAGAGTTAAAAATGTGAAATAAAAATAAATGATTGTCTTGTTAATTGTTGTAAAGCAAGCTCGAAACCATGAAATGAAGTTAAAAAAAAACAGATTACAAACAAATGATAATAAATAATACAAGGTCATTGTAGCCAGCTATTATCAGGTTTCAATTCCTTCTACAAGGGGAAAATCATAAAAAGCAATAACCAACTTGCCCACGGCATGGCAAATATTGGCAGGATGCAAGATGAACCTCTTGTCTATCATTTCTTCTCTCCCCCTGGCCTGACTCAATGCTACACTAACGAGCTCGCCAACTGCATTGCCATGTTGGATGGCAACTGATCACTACTTGGGGGGTGCTCAAGAGCAGCTGATCTGCTCCAACACTACTATCTACTGCACTAATTTTATTTCAGCTATTTTCTTTATGTTCATTTCGGTTTTAGTAGGTTTCATGGCAGCAATTTTCACTGCTACGTGTGCCATGGCAGCCATCTTTTGTCCACAAACAATGCTCTTCCTAGATGTTTTTAATCTAGTTGTAATATAAGCTCTTCTGTTCTTGTTAAAAAAAAAAACCTATTGTTAATGAAAGTAACCCGCATTTTCATACCTGTGCAGGATCAAGAATCAGCATTTTCTCCAGCAATTCCAAAGCATGCCGATCAAGGCTACCAGAAAGAAAATTAGTTTTATATTTATCTTAACAAGTTTATTCACAATTTTACAGCACCCAAACTTACAGTCTAAAATGATCCCGAAGGCGCTTCTTCAATGGCCTGTTTGGTTTGAAATTGGGATACCAAGGTAGTTTTGTGACCCCAGGCCAGTTGGAGTCATCTGGCGCTCCACACAGCTCAAAGATCTTACTTATTTGCTCTGGCTAAAATATCCCAAAGCACAAAATAACAAAAACATAGAATTCAATGATTAGCAAATATTAAAAGGAAGCAGGCCCCCAAATATCATAGGTTTGCATCTCAGGACTAAAAGTACCACATTACATGGTAGGAAAAGCATGGTGCGCGCATCATAATGCTGCAGTGCACGCAGTCATAATGCTGTAGTGCACTCAAGTTAAAGTTTGTCCTTGCAGTCAAGAATAGCTCCTTAACAAAGCAAGAGACTAACCTAAATATCTAGGTATAGAAATACTCTATTTCAATCCTCAAGCTCTCTCTATTTCTGGTAAGTGATAGATTTTACTTATATATATTCATTTGTAAGTGAGAGAGGGCTTCTTTACCTCATCTTTCCCAGAAAATAAAGGTTTCCCATCCAGAAGCTCTGCAAAGATACAGCCTACTGACCACATATCAACAGCAGGACCATACTTAGTACTGCCAAGTAGCAGCTCAGGAGGTCTGCAACAGTTAATATACATCAGCAATTGATCTAGAATAGAATTCTGAAAGAAACCACATATGAATTTTGACTTTGTATATAAACAAAATTTACTAAGAGATACAATCATTATTCAACGAATCAAATAAATACCTATACCACAGGGTAATGACACGATTGGTAAGATTTCCATTATGCTCATTTGCAAAAAACCGAGCAAGGCCAAAATCTGCAAGCTTCAAAGTTCCCTTGTTATCTATAAGAAGATTTGCACCTGGCATTACAAACAAAACAGCATATATATCAATATTAATCCACGTATACGTGCGGTGCCAATCAGGAAAACGGAGAATATCTGCTTCATTGAAACCTTTTATATCACGATGCAGTACTTTGTTCACATGACAATAGTGAAGTCCCATCAAAAGCTGTCTCATATAGCACTGAAGTTCAAAAAAAAAAAAAAAAAAAAAAAAAAAAAAAAAAAAAACACATCACTAGATAGTTGTTTAAAAAATCACTCTTTTAATTAATATTTTGAGAAGGATCCCTAACCTTGATCTGTGGAACAGAAAATATCGAAGCACAACGCGCAAGGCCAGCTAAATCATGATCCATGTACTCAAAGACCATGTAAATGCCACCTTTACATAGATAGTTAACAGAGGAAGCACACAAATTCCATTTAGACAAAAACAATGAATAATGTTATAATGTGGGCGCCAAAATATGAAAAATACAAGGCACTGCCACAGTGCCACATATACTTGCCTGGCCTCCCTTGCTCATCTTTCTCTTGACCTGAGAAAAAACATACCATGAGAAAATGATCGATCCACGTATAAATAATAATTATCCAACATATATTTAGGTGACAGCAATACTGTTGACAGCCAACATATCTCACCTGGAGAAGCCACAATCTCTTTTAATTTGACTACATTTTCATGTTGCAGCTTCTGCAGAATTTTGATTTCACGAATGGCAGTGATCGGAAACTGGAAACCAATAAAATGAATTACACATCTTGTAGACTAAGCACTGAGCATTGCTTCTTAATGCATAATGATATTTAAAATTTATTAAGTTTGACAGTCAACATAGATTGTTTGTTGCCGGAATGCATACCCCTTCCTTTTCATTCTCCATTCTAATTTTCTTTAAAGCAACAGTTTCCCCAGTTTGAATTTCTGTAGCCTTGTACACTTGCCTGCAAGTAGAAGAAAAAGAAAAAACATAGGAAGTTCGTTCATACATTGTTTATACACTGATACAGGAAGGAGAAAGCAAATAAATTAATACTGGCTTCAATGCAAATTAGAACCATGATAGTGAGTAAGAGTAATAGAGAAGATATGATGTAAGACAAAAAATCATCTATGGTTCCTGGAGAAGCTACAGAAAAGGTAGGCTAATATCAGGTAGTTACCATACACATACACATGAAAAGTATCAAACGAAAATTGAAAAGCCTGTCCAACCCAGTTGATCAAACCGGATGCCATCCATATCAACATACAATTGCAACTTCTTTTGTCTGTCTTACATTTACAATAATGAAGGAATTCTTTAACCACAGTTTCTACCAATACATTTGACTATTTTAGTGTGACCAAAAAGTATTGCCACAAAGCCTGCAATAATTATAATCTCCATCCTGTCAAGACAGAAAAAGCTAAAAAAAACTGATCCTAGAGCACATTACATGTGGATATTTCAACAAAATGATTAGGAATTTGGGATAGATATGTATAAGCTCTCTAAATTCTGAACAAAGCCCATGAATAGGCCTGACAAATGTAATAGGTTTCAGGTGCTATGTCAGGGTAAAGGAAATGTACTCTATTCTACCACTACCCCAGTCACACTGCAAAACGGTTGACCAGCCAATTCAGAAGTTACTAACATAACATCTTATTAGTTTCCTTTAAATTTGTTTAGGAAAATTTTCTAGTGCAAAATTAATTAGCCAACATAGAAATGTTACAAATCTCAAAAAAAAAAAAAAAAAAAAAAGGGGAGAAAAGTAAACAAGCAACTGTTTCACTTAGAATGAAATCTCAGTAATACCTGGAATCTACACCTAATTACAGTTGCTTCTTGTGTTTTAGAACATACCTAAACACCCTACATTCAATTATCATAGAATAAGATGAACATCTAAAAGCTTCCCCTTTCTCTAGCCATCTAAGCCGCCAATCCCCATCCCTCCACCTTTTAATTAACCCGTCTCAGCCCGATCCCATATCCACCTATTCCATCTCCTGATCGCCTGCCTCTTTCTAGCTAATTCGCAACCCAACACACCACCACCACTGTTTCTCTTTGAACATACACCACATCCCAAACCCCAGTTCTGGCCAAGGCAAACTCATGCCTCTTTCCCAATCCACAATTCCACACCTTTATAATTTTAAATTAATTCGATAAACCTCAACAAACAAATAATCTAATAAATACCCAGAAATGTTAAAAACGATTCAATATCAAAGCCTAAAATTTAATTTTACCCTAATAATTCAAAATCACACATTTTAATTTTACCCTAATAATTCAAAATCACACATTTTAATTTCATAATAAACTAAAATTTAATTCTAATGAAACCCTACTTTTGTATACCAGATCAAAAATTAGGCAATCAAAACAACTATAAAAAAATCAACCCAGAAATCAACATTCAACAACATGATCAAAACTCAAAACCAAAATCAAAAATTGAAAAATAAAAGGAAGAAGAAGAAAGATGATTACGCGTAAGTGCCTTCTCCAATTTGTTCCAATTTCTGAAAACAATCGACGGTTCGGGAGCCATAGGATGGTAACTCCTGCAAATTGATTTGACCAATAGCAGCAACCGCCATTAAATTAGGGTTTGAGGAAGTAGAAGAGAGGAGAGAGAGTGGAATTGAGGAATTGCTATGGCATGCTGAAACAAGTAGTCTAGCAGAAGTAGTGAAGAAGATGCTAAATTAAAAGGAAAATAAATAAATAAATAAATAAATAAAAAAAGGACCTTGCTATAAATACCTTTTCCCTTATGTTTGATGTTGGCCAAATACCATATGGACCATTGTTAAAACCGGTAAAGCCCGTATGAAAGAGTAACGAAGGCTACGTTTGGCAACGATATCCGATACAATATCCGAAAACGAGGTAAAAAGTGAAACTGATAAGTTAATTGAAATTATTAAGTTTATAGCCGAAATTGATAAGTTAGTTGATTAGTATATTAGACATTTTGAGATGGTATTAAAAATGAAATCTTACTTAAGATCTTCTAAAATTTTATTTCAGGTGTTTTGTCAAAAGTTTTAATTATTTAACATGTCTAAAATGTATTGTCAAATATAGTCGAAGTTAAGTGAATATATAATGGATTTAGGGATAAACGGATCAGCATATCAAATCATGATTATTGTTCCATTAGCTAGAGAGGATCTTCAAAACACCATGATCTGCTATCGAACTCATCCCATTTCGCCAAGTTAGACTGTATCAATATCAATTTCGAGATCTTCAACTTAATCATTCAATGAAGGTACATAATCAATAAATTGTCTTGAAAAGGACTAGAAGTAGATGTCCACACTCTTTTATCACGAGAATTTTGAGTCTCACGTGTTTAGCGTCACTTGTGAAATCCTATTGTAGGTCCAAGTGGAATCTTATACAAATCTTTGATGATCATACTCTCATGCTACTCTCCCACCGCTTTTTTCTAGCAATTTAGCAAAGAGGAATGCAATACAAGTACATTATGATCACCTATTTACTTCTGGAAATCTAATAAGGTGTGATAAAATTAAGACGAAACTGAGCATAGTTATGTAAGTTATGGTACATAAACACATGAAAATATAACAGCATTTCAAGGCAAAATCTTTGCTTGCCTGCTGCTGAGAAGCCGATAATCTATAATGATGCTTACTGCTCATATAGTCAGACCGAATTCAGATGAAAAGGAAGAGTAAAAGAGTAAACAGAATTTCTGACTCAGATTTTTCATACTAAAAATGTTCTGCTATTCAATATCTGTAATGTCTGATCTACAGATAAGCTGGTTATACTATAAGTTAACAAACAAGAAGTTTTTGCGTGGTTGATGAGATTAGACTTCAAATCCGCTGCCTCCTTTGTACCCAATTTCAAGAGCTTAAGCAAATCCCTGTTGCATGGGAAAAATGCTTCTGGTCGAGCACATAAAGTCTTGAAAGCAAAGAACAAACCTTGCATATCAACTATCAATTGTTTAGCTCCCCTATCTGAGAATCGAACATTAAGAGAGAGAAGACTGCGAAATGTGAAATGGTCAAGTCCATCAGCTATACTTCTCCATGTATCCAAGAAATCATTAACATTAAGATTTTCTTTTAGCAGAAGAAGCCGGCTTCTCAAGTAATCTAGCGCTCCCACAAGATGATCAGATATAGTTGTCTCTCCTTCAGTAACTTGCTCAAACTGTTCCACATCATGGAAGTAATAGTACGAGTGATTTTCAAACTGATGAAGAACATGAGTGATTAACTCCATGAGCCAAGTGGTCTCCATCTCAATTAAGTTATCGATCTCTTCTTCAAAGAAGCAACCGCCATTCGCTGCATCAAACTTAGGATTGACATTTAGTCCCTTTTCAGCAAGTCTCAATTCCAAAAGATCAACATCATCACTCCATTCTAGCAATTTGAATTCAGAAAACCTGGCTGCATTGATCAAACGACAGACTTTAACTATACTCTCTTCACCATCATAAGCAGAAAAGTCAGCACTCTTACGCCTCGAAAGCAAAAGTTTAAAGAAGCGCCAAAGGAATTTTCCAGGTGCTGATCGAATGAACTGTATTCGACGTGCAGTACCTGGCAGAGTCTGACAACGCTGGATCATTTCCCAGGCTGTCTTCAGAGCATATTCTGCAGCTAAAGGAGCTTTATGATCTTCTCTTGTAGACAGAAAATACTGATCAATTTCTGTCTTTGCTTTATGATCAGTACACCAAGCTCGCTCATCCTTCAGTTCCGGTTTTAGTTTTTTCCATGCATCCTTTAGCTCTATCTTAGCCCATATATGGACCCAATCAGGTCTATCACAAAATGCAAACAAAGCAGACATATTTCTTAAAGAACCCGGAAAAAGATATGTTTCTGAACTGATGAATGATTGCATTCGGTTATCAAATCTTACAATTTCATCAATCAGGTGAAGCCAAGAAGAAATAGCATCTGATTTAGTATTTTTCTCTTTGTACCTCTCAGCAAGAAGAGGGAACACATTTTTTCCCAAGAATCCAGAGAGAACTTGCACCATTGCCGACACCCAAGCTTCCTTAGCACTACAACTGACTAGCCTTGCCTCATCAATTAAAGGCTGCAAAACATCATCCACTCCTTCAATAAAATCACGTGTAATTTTATAAACAAGAGCAAACATTAGCTCAGGCTGATTAATCCATTTGAGCAGATGATGCTCAATCCTTGATGCTATCGAAGACACCAATTCATCGATGGCCCAAAGCCCTAGAGTCTCTTCTTTCTTTTGTCCCAACAAAATTAGGTGTCGTTCTTCCCTCTGCAACTGCACATGCTGCAATGCACAAAGTGCTAAAAAACTTTGTGAATAACTCTGTTTCTTTTCTCCTTCCATGAGTACTAAAGGATTTGGGATGCCTGTAGCCTCCCCATATTGTGTGTTTGATGCCAAAAATTTGGGAGGCCATCCTAGAGAAGTGAGAAGATTCCGATGATCAGCAATTACCTGAGGCCTAAGCACGCCTAAAGTCTTATCCACTCTGGTATCAACAGCCTTCAAAAGGTTGCACCACTGAGGATGATCTTTCAGTAAACCCAACAGAAGTTCCTCAATATTGCTGATGGCCTTCACGGCCCTCTGAACATTGTCTAACTTTGTGTGAAAATACTGCAATTTCATAAACAGAAGGACATTAATTTGCAGCTGTCCCAGTGCCTCTTTTCTTCATTTTTCCATTTTATTTTGTAAAATATAATGCTTATCATTCCAAGTCTACATGCACATACATGAAAGGAGAGAGTACAGAGCAAAGTCGATCATTACTCCTGGGATTGATGGACTTGGATCAAGTTTTGAGAAAGTATATCCAGTGCGACGATTCAAAGCAGATACAGCATCCTCAAGATCACCAACCAGTGTTTCTAACTTTAGCGCAACCCCTACATTTAGTCATAATTAGCAACAACTTCAGCAGGCATGCAACTAACAAATTGTCTAATTATCCCTTAGTGAGAAAGCAACAAAATCTCAATTGCTGGGGTGCATCTTATACGAGCAAGTCATATAGTTAAAGACGCAGAAAAGATAACAAAGCAAAAATAGAGAGAGAATACAAGCATTACTTTGACCTTTGATATTTCTGAAATGTCCTTGACAAAGCAAGTGGGGCATATATTGCAAAACTAAGTATGACATTGCACACTTGCACCAATATATTACATTTTGACAATAGATAAAAAAAGATAAGCTTCATCGCATCAAATGCAATATAAACAAACATTAGACAGACCACATGAGGAGTTCTTATCTAACACCAAACATACATGAATCGTACACTAATGACTACCTCTGACACAATGGATCACTTGATTTCAAATATTGAGATGTGAAATGCTCAATAATCAAGGCTCCTAATTTCATTACAAGAAAAAGAAACACCACAAAAGAGGGTTAATATAAGTCCAGGTTACCTAACCCAACACATAACCTCCCGATGACCACAGTCTTATCATCCAAAGACAAGCCAGAAATATACTACACATCGACAATACAAGTGAAACGTCCAACAAGACAAATTACTATCACAAAATGAGCAGAAAATACGTACTAGCAAAGCCCAAAAAACAGGATTGCAATTACTAATAAAACTTCACAAGCTAGATACATTACACGTTTACAGTCGTATATAACGTTTTACAGACGATAACAAGCAGGATTAAGCCAGTAATATGTCAATATTGTGAAAAGGGACAAATCGAAACACACCAAAATAGAAAAGGAATATAATCAATGAGCAATTGCCACTCTTATAAGATAGAACTTAACCAAAAATAAACAGGCATTCACATCATCTAAAGCCATCATATCATCAAATTTAGAAAAACAGGAAATCAGAGAAATTAAGAAATCATGTTCACAATTCTAAAAAAAAATCCCACCTTTCAAAATCAAAAATATCTATAAAAAAACAAAAAGACAAAGAAATTACCAAAACCCACCTGCATAATCACGTATGCTATCAATACGCCGCAACTCTCTCGCAATGTATTGCAAATCCTTGCCTACAATCTTCTCAACCCTCCTACTTTCAGCCCTATTTCCACCTATCAAACAAAATTAAAATCTGGGTTAAATCTGAAAATTGATAAGTTCAAATTATTACAACAAAAAATTAATTAAAAGGGAATTTGTGAATTTGAAAATATAACTTACAGTAGGAAGATTTAATGCTGAGATTTTCCAAATTAATGGTGAAATCTTGTAGAGAAGATTTGGCGCGAATTGAGCGAGAACCCCATGAAATTAACAATTTACCGAGAGTATTGTGCAGATTTTGGAGATGAGTTTGAAGATGGGTAGAATTTGTATTGAGTTCAATTGTTAGATCTTCAAAGTTTGAAGGGTTAAATCCTAGATTATTGATAAACCCCAATATATTTTCTGGGATTTCATTGAGTTTGGGAAGAACATCTTCCTCACACAACTTTTCCATTTTTTATTACACTGGATTTTGCTTGTCTTTTCGGTGCTTTTTCAGTGGTGAAATTGTCTTAGAATATGCGCAATGGTGTGACATTTTATTGCACCCAAAAAAGAAAAAAAAAAAAGGAAAGGAACATTCGACGAGTAATATAAAAATTATTAAAGGGGTACCAAATGACAATTTCACCTAAATGCAGAATAAGTTATTTTTTTAAAAAAGATTATATTTCAATTTTGTCCTTGTTTTAACTTAATCCTCCACTTTTTTTTTAAATAATTAAAATTAATCTTGTATACTCCTAACTATATAATCATCCCTATTTCCCACCGTTTAATTTACGACCAAATTCTAACGTATTCAGTCTTGTATCCTATTTAATATTGGATACTATACAAATTCAAAGACAATAATAAAGTGCACTATGACGATTTTTTTAAGGTGCGAAAATTATGTGCCGTAATAGATAAATAATCAAACAAAATAAAATTTCCATCTTGTACGGCTAAGATTTTCGAAGGTCTCCAGCACCCCCCGTATACGATTTTGGGGGTCTCTAGTACCCCCCGGCTAAGATTTCTGGGGGTCTCCAGTACCCCTCGTCTATGATTTCTGGTTGTCTTTAGTACCCACTTGATAAGATTTCCGGGGGTAAACAGTACCCCCCCCCCCCCCCCCCCCGCGAAAAAATAGACGGGGGTACTTATAATGAAAAATTACAACAATTCAACAAAAAAAAATTAAACAAGAAAAACCTTAGACCGGATGGTTTATGAGCAGTGAACGACTTCTTCGTCTCTAAGGCTCAAATTGCAGAATTTTGAGGGAAATGGTGAAATGAAATGAATTGGGAAAAAAAAAATGGTGAATGAAATGGAAAAAATTGGCGAGTGAAATGAATTGCAAAATAAAAAATGTAAAAATTGAAAGCCTGGTGAAATGGCGAATGAGTTTTTTTATTTGAAAAAGACTATTTCAATCTTTTAATTGTTTTCACATCATTAATTAATTTCTGCATTTAGGTTATTTTGTACTGCATTTAGTACTTGCGTTATTAAATCAATTGAGTTCCGCCAAAGTTAAAAAGCTTTGGGCCGGGGGAAATTGTCAAACCATCCAAACATCAACTCACTATAATTATATCTAGCTACAAGATGTGTTAAGGTATTACTCGCTCTATAAATATGACTACATTTAAAAGAAGAAAAACCATACTTCAACCGCTTAACGTCTTTATTATAAATCATCAACGGGGAGTATCATGTAGCCTCTTGTTCAATGTTATTCAAATGGGTATTTTGTTGACAATGAAATGAAAATTTGATGTATTTGGAAGAAAAATACTGGACAACCGCCAAAATAATCCTTTATTATTATTATTGGTCTTGTAGAATGTACATTCAAGTTTGATTCTTGGCAGGATTCAGGTCCATTGTACTTTTTTCTTATCATAAGAAATAAAAGTATAATGGACCTGTACATGATTCATACAAAATCGTAGAAATTACGTGTTTAATTGAATGAGGAATTAAAGTTCTCCTACTAATGTTAAAACCATGACGACTTCTGCTCCTAAGATCATTGGATCATTGATGATTTGCTCTACAGATATGCAAGGTTGTTGAAGAAGAGTGTTACACTATAGTTGCAATGTGGATCCACTATACGGAGTAATATATCAATTGAGAGAGGAGTATTAAACTTAAAGTTAAAACTTAAGTGCATTTAAGGTGTTTCATGTGCACAACACAAATTCACCATTTTAATTATTACCTTCGTTCCACATTGCATTAATTCATTTAGGTGATTGATGACACGTCGAGAAAAGAACATTGAGAGTTTGAAGGCTTTTTAAGGCTTAAGGTTTGTTTTGTTTAAATTATTTTCACTCATTTCAAATGTAATAAGTTTACATAAGTTCAAACAAGTTAAATTTAAGAAGAAAAAAAGTTCGAATAAGGGTCATCCAAGTACAAATTACAACTAAAATAAGTTATATTTCGGAATAAGGTATAATAAGACATATAAGTTCTAAAAAAATGCAGGTAAGTTGTGATAAGTTTAGATGACTAGATAAGTTTAGATAAGTAAAAATCAGGTGAATAGAACACACTTACACACCCTTATACATCTTACTCGAGACCCTCGGGTCACTATTTTTTAATCAATACATTCTTTTTTTTTTTTTCTCTCTCTCATATCATATGAGTCCTTTTTGTTTCTATATATCTCTATCATCTTAAAAAAAAAGATTTTTTTTGGTAAATAACCACCCTAAAATGTACCATGTATTGAAATAACTACCTGTTTTTTTCGAAATTAAAAATACCACCCATTAATGTAAAAACCAGTAGATTTCATCACCCTTTTCCAATTCCGGCCAATTTTCTGACTAGTTCGGCCAGTTTTCCGACCTAGGGGCTCACAAAATTATAAAAAAAAAGAAAAAAAAAACCAAACCCACCACTACCACCTCTGGAAGGCGGTAGCTCTGCTACCCCGGCACCCCTCCCCTTCCCCGTTTTCATTTTCGGCATTTACTCCCTTCCCCGTACATGTTCCTGCAATCTCCTCCACTCCTCAATCTCACCACCACCTTCACAACTACCATAACCCATCTCTTCTATAGTTCTATCCATAGTCACAAACTCACCACTGTCAACCCATATCTCCAGAATAACCAACAACTCTCTAAATCTCCTCCTCTTCCTCTTTCTTCTTTAATCAATTACAAAACTCACTCAACAATCTTAATTATCAAGCCAACAAATCAAAACCCTAAAAAACAGAAAATTAAATTAAAAAACAAATTGAAGAGTGCAACCTTGGAATGAGCAGAGGAAGCGGCGACGTGGGTAGGGGTATTTTGAGGAAGCGACAAAGTGGGTGGGGTTTGGTGGTGAAGCGGCGATGTGAGTAGGGATTAGGGGTGGGGGCTAGGTGGTTGGGGCTTGGTGAGGTTCGCCGGCAGGAGTGGTGGTTGGTTAGGGTGAGGGTGGTGCGGTAGGTGGTGATTTGAGTGGGGTGGCAGGAGATGGGGGAGCTGCCAAGGGCCGGGGTTAAGGGTTTTTTTTTTTTTTTTAATTATGTCGTTTTTTTGTTTTTAGCAATTATGTGGTGACACGTATACTTCAAGTCGGAAAACTGGCCGGAATTGAAGAAGGGTGGTGAAATCTACTAGTTTTGATATTAATGGGTGATATTTATTAATTTTGAAAAAAAGGGTGGTTAATTCAATACAAGGTACATATTGGGTGGTTATTTACAAAAAAATCCTAAAAAAGAGTCAGTGTTTTTACACATCCAAATAAAAACGGGTTAAAAAAAAACCTTCACAAAAACCAAGTGACAATTGGATCGTTCTTGGATTCGAGTCCGGCTCGGAATCTCTTTAGATCGCATCGAGTAATAAAGTCATACAGTAGGTCCAAATATGTTGAACAGAACTTACTCCTCCGACCTCTTATTACATCCACCCAATTTATTTATTCTTCCTATTTTCAGAGAAAAGAAGAATTTCAATTTTACTAGTTTGATACTCTATTCCATTTTGCTTTACTTACAAATTCCAATTCATTTGATTTGGTAGGAACTTAAGAACTTCAAACTTCGATTATCCACATTTTTCCTGCAAATCAATTCAGCAACAATTTTTAGGTAATTTCTGCTCTATCTCATTTTTAAATTTTGTAATATTACAATTTACAGATAATTATTTTGATTTGTGTAATAATTTTGTAGAGTTAGTTAGAAGGTGGAAATTTTGTTGTTAATTACCGAGATTAATGTGGTTAATCTCATTGATTCTTTTCACTGGATGTTCGAGTTGTTGAATATATATGAAATATTTTGTTGATGATTTCGTTATGTTGATTGATGATTTAATTATGTTATATATGAAAAGATTGTATCATTTTATGCCTTTTTGTTTCCAATCTGAATCATAGCTATAATATTACATTGATGTTTGCAAGAAATTTTACATTTTGATAATCATTTAGGGATTAAAATGTTCAATAAACATTTGGTGTGATCATGTTACTCTAATGGCTAAAGTAATGCGCGTTATTCTGGTTGTAAATTGAAGTAAAATAGTGTAAACATCTGAAAATAATGAGGGTGTTTGATTGAGGTTGACAAAAATGTTTAAATCGAGGATGTTGCTTACCTAGTTCGATTCCCCTTAGGTAATTGAAATTTCTCATAAGAAACCGAACACATTGAGGTCTACCATGGAGTATACCTGACATCTAAACAGGATTGCATTATCGTGTTTGTGTTTTGTGTATTGAGCTTTGAACCTTAGCATAAGCATTAAATCTTGGGATCTGCCATAGTTTTTCTTTCATTTTTGGTTCTTCTAAAGAGTAAAGAGCCCCATTAGAGCCACTGGTTGAATTCACGATATGGATGTTAGGCTTGGTAGCTTCTTCAATTGGTCGTATAGCAGAGATTATAGTTCAGCAGTATCTCTCTGCTTGATTTTGCAATGTGATATTGAATTCTGCTATTTATTTGATCAGGTCTATTCAATAGCATTTTACCTCTGAACTGAACAACTTATACTTATCCTGTATTGACTTGAGATTCTGACACTCTGAGAGTCGCTAAGATATTATCCTTGAAGTGCCTGGCACTGCCTGCTTATGCAAATTTTTATTGTAATGCTAGATTGTCTACATCTATGTGGCTATGCCCTTTTAAATGGAGGGCGTGATGGATGAAAATATAGAACGTGACATCTATCCATCTAGCAATTCCTTGGAATGGAGCCTATGGCAACTTCTCGATTCCATATTACCAACAGGTGGTTTTGCACATTCATTTGGCCTCGAGGCTGCAATACAATCTCGGTTAGTCAATAACCCTGAGGATCTCCAGACTTTTGTGATCCAAGTTTTGCAAAATATCGGGAGCTTACTACTTCCTTTTGTACATGCAACTACTGTATCACATGACATAGAAACTTGGCATAAACTTGACAAAATGTTGGATGCTATGCTAACCAATGAGTTAGCTCGTAAAGCATCAACTACTCAAGGTTCAGCTCTTCTGAGGATTGCTGCATCCATGTTTACAGAAGTACCTTCTTTGAAAATCGTGAGAGAACAATCTCTGGGTGCTAAGGCTATTTCCTTCCACCATGCTCCCATATTTGGACTTGTTTGTGGGCTTCTTGGAATTTCTCCTGATATTTCTCAACGGGCTTACTTGTTTATCACACTAAGAGACGTAATCTCTGCTGCAACAAGGCTGAATTTGATTGGGCCTCAGGGTGGTGCTGTTCTGCAGCACAGGGTGGTTTGTACTGCAGAGAAGATTTTGATGAAATGGAAAAATTGTGATGTTGAGAATGCATGCCAAACTGCACCCTTGATTGATGTTGTGCAGGGCTGCCATAGCTACCTGTTTGCTAGAATGTTCTGCTCATAGGAGAGTATATTTTATTTGCCCGAGTTGATATTAATATGTAAGTGATTGTTTGGTTGAACATAAGATGATAGTCTAACACGTTAATTTTTTGCTTGATGAAGTTCCTGGTAACTTCGTTATCATCTAACCTGTCTCGTAAATTTATTGGCCATTTGTTATTGATTGTCCACCTTTCTGTTGTGTGCTGATGCTGGGTTGTTCCAACATTTACTCTTCATGTCAAAATGTAACTTAATTGTGCTGTAATGTAGACAATGTAAAATATGGATCAATGAGCCAAAAGCCTGAAATTTGGCTTCCTTTGTGTTGGGTATGGCCCAAATTTTATAAGCCCATTATTTTGGTGGAGTATTGTACATATTCTAGATGCTTCCGGAATTATCAAGGAAGACAATTGCTCATGATTTCTCTAGAACAATAACATACTTGAATGTTCAAAAGCATTATTGACATTGGAAGCTATTGGCTAGAATATAATACATGGTTCGTGAATTTTCTAAAACATTATGAATAGAACATTACGAATACAAGAATGATGGGGGCATTTCTAGAATATTCCGGCCATTTCTTCTAAGCTGTATCTACACCTATAAATATAGGTCATGGGCATTCATTGAATACAACACAACACAACAAGTCATACCATACACAAGCCTTTCTACATACTACACCTCGTTATACAATTTACCTTTACAAATCCACTATTCCTACTTTGTAATACTCCTTATACAATTTACCTTTACAAATCCACTATTCCTACTTTGTAATACTCCTTAGAGAATAATATAGAGAGAGTCATATTGTAATATAAACCCTTAAAAGGATACTTTACTCTCCTATTTTCAAATAGTGGAATAAAAGTGCTCGTCGTTACATAAAATCGTGTGTTCATTTATATTAATTATCTTACCAATTACCAATTCAATTTATATATCTCAATCAAACATATCTTCACTTTCGTTGTGCACTCACCAACCATAACACTTTGCATTTCCTCTAAACCATCATTTGTATTTATCTTCATGCCATACAAGTGCAATTATATGCATGGACTTGCAGCTATGAGAGTATGAGATGTATCAGCATGATTAATCTTTGAAATTGGTTTGATTTGCCGTAGTTCCAGTTCAGTAAAATTTTGAATCATAGTCAATTTAATTACTTAAAACGTAACACTTTTAAAGGACGGAGGGAGTATATAGTAATCAGTAATCACTTAAAAGTTAAATCACAACACACTATTTTTGTCTAGTCCTCAAATAAAAATCTCTATTCATCTAACTAAATAAAATTTCATTAATCAAAGATCAAACCTCACCATGTTTTTTATTTAATTTACTTTGAACCAACAGAAATTCATTTTGTTTTTTTTTATTTTTTTTTATTTTGAACAAACAGAAATTCATTGTCTTAGATAAGACTTTGGCCCTGTTCGACAATAGCATTTTACGTAGCAGTTATCGTTTTGATACGAGTATTTGGTAAGATAGCGCTTCATATAGCAATTGGTGGTTGAGGTAACTTTTCTCAAATGTTAAAATTGTTAGCAGTCGAAATATAATGTGGAGTGTATGACTTTTATTGTATTTTACTCTGACAGCTACCCACTACTCGACCACTAAAAGCTATCCGCTACGCTGGTTTCACCAAATTGGGCCTTTAACTTGGGAATAAACAAAGTAATACTTCCTCCGTTTCTTTTTACTTGCAACACAGCCTTGTGGCACGTGTTTTGAGGTCGGGTTTATGTAATGTAAACGGATAAATTATTCGTTAAAATTTTTACAAATGATACTTAACCCTATTCTAATCTTCGTGTAAAAATTATATTGATAAAATCGCTCGTTTACCCTCACTAATCATCTCCTAAAACCGCGTGCCTAAAAGGTGTGTTGCAAGTAAAAGAAAACGGAGGAAGTAAGTTTTACTCCATCCGTCTCTTATTAATAGTCACTTATGGCTAAATTTTAATACCAAAATGTTCACCCCATTTGTATTTTCCAAAAACCATTAATATTAATTTTTTTTACCAAAATTCTCTTCAATTTGCAACAATAATTGTACAAGTTTAACTTTTCCATCTAAATTTTGTTTTACCGTGTACTTTTATTACTATCTCTCTACTTTTTTGCATACCTAATGTAAATTTATCTTTTCAATGTACTTTTACTACTTCTTATTCATATTATTAATTCCTGTGAAAATTGCCCATAAAGGACTATTATTAAGAGACGGAGGTAGGGAGTAATATAAAAGCAATTTAATAAAAATAATTTTATTTTCACAAATTCTTTTACGTGGTTGGTCACACCGTGTGGCCAGCCATCATGGGATTATTTCATTTTATAGGGGTTACTCGTCAGTATTAACATGGGTTATTCGTTCAATGTTACAGGGGTTACTCGGTCAATGTTACAAGAGTTACTTTGTTTTTTTACAAGCGGACACATGGTGTAGCCACTGGTTAGCCGCACACAAATCGTGTTTTTTTTATTTCAGCAAAAATAATTCAATATCAGTAAATATCAGGCATGAAATTGTGAATAAACTCTAAACTATTAGGTGTGAATAAATCCTAAACTAAGGATGGGTTTAGTTCACATTTATGATCTTATCACTTATTTTAGATCAGATCAATTAATATAAGAATTTATCATTTATTTTGTTATCGAAATTTTTAATTCCATAGTGAATAAAATAGTGATAACTACGTGCTTAGAAAATAAAAATTAATACAAATTTAATAGCACCTCATTTATATATTGTTTTCAGTATAGATTGACATACGTATAAGGTTAAGATTTAGTCAAATCTAGCAATTTAGGTCAGAAATATAAGTTTTGGTCACATCCTATCAAATAACAAATAAAACATAGTCGATAATATAGAGTTTTTTTTTTTTTTTTTTTCAACCGATAATATAGAGTTTTGATGAATAGTCATTTAGATTTTCTATACTACGTTTGGGTTTTATTTGCTACATACTAAACATTTAGTGCTTATGTAAATTAAATTATATAACATATTTTATTTTCATAGATTTTATCGCTTGATTGCAAGCTGTATTCAGGCCCGTTTCTGAGATTTCGGAGGCCTAGGGGCGGATGAAAAATTGGGGCCCTAGTTAGCTAACTATTGAATTTAATAAGAGAAAAATTGGGTATGCAAAAAAATAAAATAAAATACGCGATATTTTATTTGAAGTTAAGAAATTTTATTGGTACAATAACGCTTATACAAAATGTTTCCTTCTAGCATTTCTAGATGCAAAGTCATTAATAATAGTTTCTACATCAATATGCTCTAACATAGTTCTCTCGATACATAAAGTAGCTAAACCATTCAACCTTTCTTGAGACATTGATGATCTCAAGTAGGTTTTCAATAATTTCAACTTTGAAAACACAATAAAACACAATAAATAACACAATAAAAGTTAAAGAATGATATCACCGAATCTCGCAAGATGCTAGTAGTATAGCCGAAAAGTCCAAAAGACCAAAAGTCGTCAAATAACAATGAGCAACACCTACAATAACAAAAAAATCCATAATTAAAATCTATCAATCAACAATTTGACAAAATTTGATACTGATAAGTGATAATTCATAAATCATAAATTTATAGTTAAAAATTTATCAATTGACAATTTGATAATTCATAATCAATAATCAAATATCATATTCATGATTCAAGAAAACTGATACATTGAGAATTAACTGGAAAAATTAATTCGTATAGCATCTTATTTAATATTTCAGAAATACTAATGTAAAATTGAATAATTCATAAATTAAAATAAATTAATTGCTGGAAAAAAGTTAAATTTAAGAACTTACCAATACTCGTATGATTTCTGATTTCATCTTCGATCATCGACGCCAAACTCCATAATTATGGTGAAAATATAATAAATACAAATAGAAAAAAGTGATTAAGAAAATTGATATGTGCAGAACAATTGAAAGAGTATAATGTATAGGAAAAATCTTAGATTTTAATCCCGTTGAAAATTGATTGCAAAGATGAACGTTTATGGGGGAAATCATCTGTTTAGAATTAATTTGGGAAGGAAGATGAAAAATCAGAAAAATATAGGTAATGATACAAATAATTGATTTCATGAATGAAAATTGAAGATTATACGGTTGTATTTGGTTAGATTATAGGAATTAATTTGGCAAATTCAACTTCCCAAAGATGAAGGGGCTATTTTCTAGGAGGAATTAATTTGAGGGGATTAATAAGGGAATAATTTGCTTGATTAACTGACTCTTACTTCGTTATTCTCAGTATAATTTATTTTTTCTTTTTTTTTTTTTTAAAAAAAAATATACGAATATGGATTTAAAATTTTGGGGCCCTGGGCGGGTGCCCCGGCTGCCCCGGCCCAGATACGGCCCTGGCTGTATTGATTATTCATGGTTATTCTTGAAGATTAATTTGAATTCCAAACAATAACAATTTTTTTTGAGCACCTTAGGTTTAGATTTAAGTACAAATTAAATTTATGTTGTACACTTGTACTTAGACAACATATCAAACATAAATAAGTACACACAATAATTAGACATCCGGTTTAAATTTTGCACAAAGACTTCAAATGGGTTTTTTTAAAACAAAATGTGATAAATTTCAAAATTTAAAATACAAAAATGAGATCTAAATCTATTTGACTCATTCTAAATTCAATCCCATAAATATCTACATCAATTTTTAAATTTCTTTTTTAAATAAAAAAGCACACGAGTCTAACAAAGTACAAACACTTTATCATACATTAGAGGGCTAGTACTACTCACTACTATTATTAAACAATAAAAAAGATCCCTTCTAATAAAGGCAAACTTCTCCTTCTATACTAGGAAAATCATTATGTCAAAAAGGAAATAATTAAGTCAAAACATTACATTGTACAATAATATCATACTCATTAATTATGCTTTAATTATTCTCTTAATTTCATGTGATTATTAATCAATTAATAAAAGTAACTTATAATATTGGGCCTACTATATGTCAAACATATTTTAATAAATTGACCCAATATTAAAAAAAACAAAATTTAGGTCTAATATATTTTTTTTCTATAAAAACCGCAGAAAAAATAATTTGAAGAGAGAGAAAGAGGGGGAATGAGGAAGAAGAAGAAAAGCAACAACACTTGGGAGAAGTAGCAAAGCTGTGTGTACTCTCGCCCTAAGCTTTCTCCCCTACTTTTACTCTAATTCCGCCATTTTTACTCTCTCTCTAAAACTTTACCTTTCTCTCTCTAAAAAAAAATACACTTGCGTTTCTCACTCTACTTTCTCTCCTTATTTTCTCTTCTTCTATACTCAATCAACTCATTTCCTTTTGATCGCTCTTTATGTCGTCTTCTTTCTTCAATTACGGCTAGTTTGAATTCCAGATTTTTCCTTTTTTTTTTTTTTTTTTTTTGATTTTAGTTTTCTCCTCATTTCTTCTGTTTTTCAATTTTTTTTTTTTGTTTTTGAATTTTTTCTGGATCTGATTGGGTTTCTGGTGTTGTGGGTTTTCTGAAATTGATGATGGTCGATATGGGTTTGCGCTGATTTTTCGAATTTTGAGTTGAATTTTTTTTGGGTATTTTTTTTTAGATTTTTTTTTTTTTTTATATAAAAATTTGTACTCTGATTTGATCTGAAAAATCGTGAATTTTTAAGTGTATTTTTCCCTTAATTTTTTTTGGGAATTTTGGGATTTTGTTTTTGATCTGAATTCTGTGAATTAAGTTTCAGTCAAGGCTGATTTTTTCTTCTATCCGATCAAAAGCATTGTAATTCCTAAATTTTTTTGCTACCAATTTTTCATATTTTTTTTTTATAAAAAAATTCAGTTGATAAGCTTAATTAGGCTCCAATTGGTCTGAATTAGGGCATCAGATTGTGGTAGTTATCTGGGTGGTTGTTGAAGATTGATCACTATTGCAGTTCAACTGTTTCAGGTAAAGTGTTTATTTTTTCCTCTGTTTATTAAATTAGTTCAATTATTTTGTTGTTAAAAACTAGTTTATTCATGAAAATGCAGAAATGATTCAGATTTTACTGTGATTTGTTTCAATTGATGGTAGTTGTGACTGGATTACCATGTGAAACTATGGAATTTTGAGCAGAAAGTAGCATATATTCTGTCTACTTAAGTATGATTTATGAAATTGAGAATGATGAAATCCAATCTGTTTCATGACATTGTTATGATGAGTTATCGTCGTATTGGTATCTCATCTGTTTCATTGTTATTGGTGTCCGTTGATGCTGTTTTAAGTTTCCAATTGACCTTTTCGAGCTGCTAGAAATGATCCTTAAGAGCGCGCAAATGTGAGTGAAGATGGCTCTTTTATCCATGGTTTTCTGCTTTGGTTGAGTTTGCATTGTAGAAAGACATTTGGTTACTCTATAGAGATGTTTGATTGTTGTGCCTTGTCTGTCTTGTTAAATGAGGACTCGAAGAGGTATATTCACGAGGTTCATAGAATAGAATGAATGCTAGAGTGTACTGTTAATTGCAAAAAATTAAGCCTAATTCGGCATCTGTCAAGTGGAGTTTGTTCTGTTTTTTTGCTCCCTTTGTGAAACTAGCTTAAACACTGATTTTTTTTGGCATATGCACTCATTTTTTTTTCCTGCTTTTGAAATGCAAATTTACCTTGTTGTTGCTTTACCATGACAACAATGTTGCTAAATCTATTTGCATAGTTTTTTGTATTTCTTGTTTTTTGTCTTTAGGATGATCTAGTTGCTAAGCTACATCATTGTTTCAACATTCTGATGGATTGCTGACAACTTTAGGCAATCTAGTGCAATGATTGAAATGACAAGTGACAGTGACAAAAGGAAGGCTGCAAGATGTCGTAAAAATTCCCCTGGTGCTGAAGAGGTTTCGAGTGGTGGGAACTCTTCTGGGGGAAGCTGTCTAAAGAAAGGTCCGTGGACATCAGCTGAGGACGCAATATTGATGGAATATGTCACAAAGCATGGAGAGGGAAATTGGAATGCAGTCCAAAAACATTCAGGACTTTCACGATGTGGAAAAAGCTGTCGTTTGAGATGGGCAAATCACTTGAGACCTGATTTGAAAAAAGGATCATTTACCCCTGAAGAAGAAAACCGTATCATAGAACTCCATGCTAAGATGGGTAATAAGTGGGCTCGTATGGCTGCAGAGGTACATTTTTAGCATCTCTCTTTAAAAATTTGTCATGCTTGTTGCGTTGAACTTATGGGTTCCCTTAAGCTTTTTTTATTAGCTGTTCTTAATATCATTTCGTTGACTACATGTTTTAATCACATTTAAACATTGAAATTGTGTCATATTTCAACAGTTCTCACATTGCGCTGAATATTTTCCTGCATCTGAAAGTCAAAAATCAATGTTTGTTTTTACTCCCTTTTGGAAGTGAATCATTTTATCAGTCTGTAATAGACACTTGGTAGAAATCATTTTTTTTTTTCATTCAGAATAAGCTAAAGGCATTTATTATTTGTTTAGGTTGCTTCTCATGTCATGACACTGGTCGATTATTCAATCCTGGTCTCTTGGGGGAAGGGGGGGGGGGGGGGGGGGGGGGGGAGGGGAGGGGTTGCATTAGGCTATTACCTTTGAAAACAGAACTCAGAGTCTTAACTTGTTTATTATTATCCTGTTATGTAAGTTTCTGATTGCATCAAAGGAAAAATATGACGGTTGCTTGTAAGGCTTTTTGTGTGCTATAGGTAAAATTTAATGTCTGGCTAAATTGCTCTGATGTTGCTATGTCATCTGTTGGACTCAGTTCTCTAGTGGGAATAGTATCTCACTTTTCGCAGAGTGAAATGTGGTTTGGTTTATTTTTCTGTGCACTCAACTTCCTGTTTATCTTGCTTGCAATTTTTATTTAGTTTTGAATAATACTTTAATTGCATCCTGTGTCCTGTCTGTAGCTCATTTCTAGCTGTTCATGCATATCATGTGATGTCTTCTGCTAGACCTTCATCACATATATCCAGCAATTCTTCTTTTTTATATTTTTCCATTTCTTTTTACCTTATTCTCCGATTCCTCTATTTCCCCATATCCTAGTTGCCCTATATTTGTCCTAGCTTCCAATATGTTAATGCTTATTTACTTCCTTCCAGTTGCCTGGGCGTACAGATAATGAGATAAAGAACTACTGGAATACAAGAATTAAGAGGCTGCTACGAGCTGGCTTACCCATATATCCTCCTAGTGTTAGTAGGCAAGCAAGGAATGATAGTCAACAAAGTGACGAGATGATGACATGCCAGAGTGGAGACATACACCATTCCGAATCCTCAGATACAAATAGTTTTCAGATTCCTGATGTAGAGTTCAAGAATTTTGGACTTGATCCTGCTTTACTTGATCTTGCTCCTGCAAGTCTCCTCCCAAAAGGTGTGAGCTCATCTAATAGTTATAATTTCATGTTTTCATCATTGAATCCTCAGAAACGCCTTCGAGAGGTGGATAGCCAGTTCCATGTTACTGTCCCAAGTACCAGCAATACTTTTCCTAAATTTGAACAGCATGAAGATGATCCTTTTGGAAGGCTTGTCCCTGTGCAGCCTCTTTGGTCACCTCCTATATATGATCCGGATTTGAATATCAATGGAACCTCCGCGATTGATGTTCTTGGCAGCCATGCCCCTATTAATGGCAATTCCTCTTCTTCTGAGCCTGTTTCCGAGGCCATGAAGCTGGAGCTCCCTTCACTCCAATACTCAGCATCTCAAGTAGGTAGCTGGGCTACTCCATCTTCCCCGCTGCCTTCCCTTGAGTCTGTTGATACTTTAATCCAATCCCCCTTGAGTGAGCACACTCAATCAAATTGCCCTTCGCCACGCAGCAGTGGCCTGTTGGAGGCAATTGTGTATGAATCACAGTCTTTGAAGTGCTCAAATTATAATTCACACCAGCAGGGTTTAGACACTTCTGTCATGGCTGGTGATGTTGTTGAATCTTCATCGCGAAATGTATGTGAGCCAAAATGGGATGCTTGTGGTGATCCAATATCACCACTTAGTCATTCTGCTGCTTCTGTTTTTGTCGAGTTCACTCCTGTTAGTGGTGGAAGTTCATCAGATGAACCCCAGTCAGCTGAGCCTGAGACTATACCAGGTTAGTAAATTGTTTCTTGCATTAACCTCAGTTGTAAAACTTTTATCATGTTAGATATGCAATTTCAATCAATGGTCTTCAATCTTCCAAATACCTTTTATAGCCATTGAGTAAATTTGCCTTTGTGGTCTCACAGAGTCACAGGACAAAGCTTGACGTGAGGGACATAAGGAAATTGTTATTAGTTGAGAAATAAAGATGGGTAGTTTTCTGCTTAATAATTGGACACAGGACTATTTACTTCCGCAGAGGGGCGTAGGGAAGCAGTTCTTTCATTTTGATTCCAACCAAGATCATCAATTTTTTATTAACAATTTTTTTTATAAAAAAAAACTGCTTGAATTAGAGTAGATTAATCCTCAAGACAACTTAATCTTATCTCTACTGTTCTTTGTAGTTACTTTTAGCCATTTAATTCTGTTCTTTCTAGTGCTATGTAATTCTAGTAGTCTATCCTTAATATAGGGTAGTCTATATCTTTGATTTACATTTAAAAAATTAATCTAATTCTTATCGTTCATGCAGGCAAATTTGACTGGATATCAGCAGAATTAGATGGGAAGAAGGACGTTTCATGTCCGTTAGAGTATTTAAGGCCTGATGCGTTGCTGGACTCATATTGGTTTAGCCATCGCATTGGGCGCAGCAAGGACGAATCAATCACAGGAGATTTTGGGGCACTTCTGGGTGATGATTTCAACTATGAACACAAACAAGGCAGTGCTCTGCCTTGTGATGAATCAAATCAAAGTTCTGGGCTGGGTACTTCTACATGGGATACCATCTGTGGAGTCTACCCGTTCTCAAAGAACAATTGATTGTGCGTGCTTTGATGCATTCATTTCAGACCTTGAATTTCTTGTGTTAATATTTGGATTTGATTGGCTGAATTTCGTTGGAAAAACAAGTTCACTGTGATAATACTTAGCTCATGCTTTGTATGTTGTTGATGTAAGAATCTTGGTTTTTGGAAGACCAGTTTTTGTTGTTGTGAAAAGAAGAAAATTTAAAAACTAGTGGTACCGTTGTAGATGACGAGTACCGCTTGTTTTTTTGGTTTCGATAACTGTTATCGTCGTCTCTGATCATCTCTTGATGAAACTGTCGAGTGTGAGAATCATTAAGGGTTGCATGCAAGCATTGTCATGAGGTTTATGTCAAATGGCATTCAATCTTTTGTAAATTTTATGTAAACTATATCTTTCCGTGCTAGTGTGCTAGTAATTGTAATGTAAAAAATTTATCTTTCTGTGCTCGATAATCTTCTTTTGGTATTATGCTTATTATAGTGAATTTAGCAATCAGGCATTTAGGTCAAAACAAGTTCTATTACTGTTAACAGAGAAGAACAAAAATTGGAGAATATGATGCTGCTGCTAAAAGTACCCACCTCCCAGCGCAAGCAAAAAAACTAAGGTTATGACCTCGCTATAATAGGGAAGGATTAAGTCAAAACATAGATAAAACTGCAAATTTCACGTGTACACGGTGCACACTATACGTCAAAATAATACGTAAAATGGCAAATTTCATGTATACACGTTGCACACTAAAAGTCAAAACATTACGGAGTAGATCAAATGACGACAAATAAACATTGCGGAGTAGATCAAATGACGACAAATTTCATCCGTACACGGTGCACACTAAATTCATTGTTGTGCACAATGATCATGGGCGTGACCGTGTGAGATATCCCTTCTGCAAGTAGATTCACTGGCTTGTTGTTTCATTGTTTGTTGCACTGGTATGCTATTGGTAACTTTGACTACTAAAGTATTCTCATGGGCTATGTATAGGAAAAAAATGTATATAACATAAGGAAAAGACCTATAAACGTGTCTTTTACATTAAGGTAACAATTAATTTTATGTATCAAAAGGTTGGTGATTTGAACTATAAATGTAAAGTTACTTAACTTCACGCCAATCAATGAAAGAATGATGGTAGTTTCGTGTGCAACGTACCAAGTACGAGCAGTTGTTATCGACCAGGCCAAGGCACAAACCTGGATGATGATCGATCCTAGACTTCCTAGTAGTTGTAAAAAGTGTACTACGTATAAGAAATTAGCAGGTGATCTTCCTTTTGATGTCTATTTACCCTTTCTCCAAGTACGATTGATTGCGCTTCCAAAATCATGTTATCATTATTGCCTTGAATTTTTTCTACTGCCCTAGTTCAAATTTTCAATATACATTACGTGATCATATGAAATACTTCTTCTGTTTTTTTATACTTGCAACACATCTTTTATCACGTTTATCGATGAGGTGATTAAACTAGGTAAACGAATGAATTAAGCTATGAAATTTAAACCGTAGGAACTTATCCCTTTCTTCTTATAGGTATTAAAATTTTGTAAATTAATTTATCCGTTTAGCTAGTCTAATATCTTCCTTAACATGCGTACCAAAGGAGTGTGTTGCAACTAAATAAAAATGGAGGAAGTATATATTTGGATCATGCTTTGAGTGATTGTCAATCTGTCATTATCATCCGATGACACATTTCCATATTAAACTATAACTAGATGTAGCTAATATCTTGCTAGTGGACAAATCCTAGACTCGCAACCTTGCATTAGTTGCATTTTAACCCCTTACTCTAAAAATTGGACTCTTTGTTATATAAGTCAATTAACTAAGAGCTCATTCAAACAAAATGAAAAAAAAAAAAAGGTGCAAGTGATTTTCTACTTATTTCTTGATAATTTTTTCTTTGTAAATTTAAAAGATTAAATTGATTAATAAAATTGGACTCTATCGTATAAAAAGGGTTAAAGTGGAGATAAATATGGTTAAGTTATTGATGAACTTTATCCTATCACTATACATATAATTATCCTAAGCTACTCTGTATATTCATTGTCATCTCAATTCTCAAATAGCCTAGCTTACGTTATCCTCAAGAATGTGACTACCAAAAGTATCTTTATTTTTTATTTCTTTTTTTCATCAAGTTCACCAAAACAAAATATATAAACCCACAAAATTGAAAAAAAAGAGTAAGAGAACTAATGAACTATCACACATTCACACGGTATATATCAATGTGAGAACTGATTAATTAGTTGTGTATTCTAAATTTCGAATTGAACATTTTTCATGAAATAAGTGAAAGAGTAAGGCCTAATTTAACCTTGTTGTACATAGTTAATTAGTTATAGTGTTATACGTAATACGTTTTATATTAGTCGATTGAACAACAAATCGAACAAATACAGGACTTAGGGTGCAAAACATATATTTACTCCCTATTTTTTTATTGCAATTTTTGAAATGTTACACTATTACGAATTTATGAGTAAAATTTATGCATATTTCTTTTACCATATTTTATGATTTATACGTTAAGTACTTGTAATTGAAATTAAATAATGTTTAATTTTATTAGAGATATTAATGATATAAATGTGCATTAGCAATTATAGCAAATGTGAAACTCTCGTATAGTTACAATTAATAAATAACAGAGGAAGTTAGTAATAAGATACAACTAATACTTCGTATGTTAGTTGCATAACTACAAGTTTAGGACATGATAAAAAAGTGACCACTAGTGTATCCTTATTATTGAAACTTATTGTTGTCATGTTATATGTTAACTACTACGGGTCTATTCACATTTACTGAACTGAGTTGAACTAAACTAATTGAAGCTAAATTGAACTGAACTGAACTGAATAGAACTGAACTGATTGGAGCTGAACTGAACTGAATTGAGCTGAAATGAATATTTTATGAGAGAAGGAAATTAGGAGTTGAACTGAACTTAACTGATTAGAGCTGAACTGAACTGAAATTAAGCTGAAATGAACAGGCCTTACGTACTGTTAAACTCAAGAGAGATTGGAGGAAATGGCTTACATTGATAATTACGACAATTAAATATATATATATATATATATATATATATATATATATATATATATATATATATACACAATACAAGAGACCTAACTTGCCTAAAAATTAACAAGATAAACTTGACAAACATACAATATTACGAGTAACATATATAAAACCAACCGACTTCTAATAAGTACTTTAGTTGGTTTGCACCCTGGAAAAAATATTTATAGGTCATTGAATATTAGAATGTCATAAATCCCTTTTTTTCTTTTTTTTTTTTTTTTTTTTTTTTTTTGTAGAGTATAAATTTATTTTAACTATTAACTTATTATACTAGTACTTTATCCTAATAAATTTTGAGTACGGATGTTATTATGAAATAAAGTGAGTAACAAAATAAATTTATTAGAAGTGTCTAAACTCTAAAGGACGTAATTTCAACTTTCAAGTAACTATGCATCCCGAGAGACGTGAGATAAGGGATAAGGAGTGCTGGATAAAGACATAGGTCAAATAGCCAAAATATATATAGATCGATTAAAGTAATAAATTTATAATGACCCGGGGCATCGCCCGGGCCAATAACTAGTTCAGTAATTCAAACACAAGAAGATGTCTTCCTTTTCAATTAATTTTGCTATTACTCTCAATTTAATGCAAAGTCACAAGAAATTTGTATTTTAGGAAATAAATCAAAAAATTATTACTAGTATCTAAAAGTTTAGGAAATAAATAAAAAATCTCCAATCAAAATCTTATCTTTGATATGAAATAAAACCATAATCTTATTTGAACCCTAAAATAAGGAAAATAAAATAATACAGGTGTAAAATCTTGCAAGTGGCACCTAAAAATAAAAAAGGTAAGTATTCCAACAAATAATAGCATTGTGTAAATTGCTGATAAACGTTTTCAAAGAACATGAAAAGCTTGGATCGGAGTAAGGAGGTTCAAATTGCAAGAAACCGAAAAGGCCGGCTGCGGTTGTAACAGATCATTATTAAGTTCATTTGGATGTTTATTTTAAAAGTTGGTTTTGCTATCCTCGGCTTATTTTCACTTGTGGTGGAAACTTCTATAAATTTAATTGAACTTATTGAATATAATTTTTATTTTACTTAACTTTTATTATTTTTGCTAAATTTAAATTTTTTTTTTACTAAATTTAAATGATTTTTACTACAATTGTATTATTAATATGGATCAAAACTTGTTATTACTACGGAATTTTTTTTTTTTTTTGTCACACACTAAAGGCCCTGTGTAGTATTGGTATTAAGTAAAGATAATTTCAGTTACTCGTAAAGTCGTAAGTAAAAGTAAGTTCAGTTCAGTAAAAGTAAGTTCAGTTCGATAAAAATAATTTCAGTTCTGAAAAAATTAATTTCAATTCAATAAAAAATAAGTTCAGTTCAGTAAAATTCAGTAACGTTAAAGAAAAAAATATAATAGACAATTAGTAAAAATAATTTCAGTTTAGCAAAATTAATTTCAGTTCAGTAAAAAAAATCAGTTCAGTAAAAATAATTTAAGTTAAGTAAAAATAATTTCAGTTCAGTAAAATTAATTTCAGTTCAATAAAAATAGGGTGAAGTGAAAGAGACATAAACTTCAAACTAGATTAATTATAAAATAAGTAGGTTTCATACATCATTTAAAGCTAAACTTATTATTACCGATATATGTTATACTATTTGTTATTTAAAATTTGAATTTTAGTTATTAAAACTTAATTCACTTAGCTTAAATTATTTTTACTTAACTTAACTAACATTATCGAATAGAAATTATTTTTTACTAGACTTATTTTTTTTAGCTTAAGAAAAAGAAAGTTTAAATAAATTGAATTTTAGAAAAATAAGGGTTATACGATTTGATTAGCAAGTACAATAAGTTCAGAATAGTTCATTTAAGAGATACTAAGTTCAAATGTATTAGTACAAAATCAAATGCAGTGAAATCAAGTGATTAAAACACACCTTAGAATTGCAATCTTAACTTAAATTTTGCCACCAAAAGTTGATAAATTGGAGTTTCCTTCCTTAAAAAATTATGTTACATTAAGCTTCCTTCCTCGATCTATTTCTAGGTATTTGACCTAACGCTGAGCTAATTTAAGTTTGGAAAAACAATTGTCAGATTACCTCAATTCGTTAAAAATAATTTTCAAAATTTCATTTTGGAAAGAAAATTAAGTGCAAATGAATTAAATACAATAGAAACAATTATGAGTTTTAACATTTCAAGATTAAAAAAATTTCATGTTTAACTTAGACGAGTGAAAAAAATTAAAATAAAATGTAAAAATACAAGGCGAAACTTCAACAAAATAGGAAAACAATATTTAGTATTTTCCTACTATAAAAATCAATTTTTTTCTCCTTTATCCGCAAATTCTTTGACATGCATCACGTCCTCAATCCTTGGCCACAAACATTGTCACAATCACAACCGCCATTGTCACAATCACAACCGCCATCACCACCTTGAAACGAGTTCTCTTTTACCGGTTGTTAATCAAGAGTGCCATTTAGCTTGTCAAACAAAATTTTGTAGGTTAAGACTAGAATGAGCTGGATGAAGGGAAAAAAAATGTGCATGTTGAAACCTCGTATGCATGAATCGAGCTTAATTAATCTTGATCAATTCTATATAGTATAATACTCCGTAACATATAGGGCCTGTTCTCATTGACTGAACTCAGCTGAACTGAACTGAACTGAACTCGGCTGAACTGAACTGAACTGAATATTTTATAAGAGAAGGAAATTAGGAGCTGAACTGAACTGAACTGAATTGAGCTAAACTGAACTGAACTGAACTGAACTGAACTCAGCTGAACTGAACTGAACTGAATTTCAACGTAAGAGAACAGGCCCTTAGCTTGTATAATTAATGTTGAAGATAATGAGCTTGTCCTTTAGTAGATTTGATATAATGCTAATATAATCTCATCTATCATCATGCATTGGCCATCAAATATAAGAATTTAACCGATTTTAAAGGTTAGCAATAAAACCCTAATTAGTAAGTAACAATATACTTCATATTATAATAGGAGTATATTATTTGAAAAGAATGAAGCTTAAAGCTTTCACACGAACATATCTTGCATATAAATCATTTTAGAAATATAAAAATATCTAAAATTCAATTGGACTAATCTTTTTTTTTTTTTTTTTTTTTTTTTGACGGGATCAATTGGACTAATCAAATATCTACTCTTTTATTTGCTAGTACTCTTGTAAATTTTAATGTTTTTTGTAAATCGTTATTCTTATTAAGCATATTATTACTCCGTATCAAACTTCACAACAAGTAAAAACCAAACCCCATAAGAAGGAGATCTCCCATTGACAAGTGATGAAGTCACGATCTAGTCATCACTTAACAAACAATCATACAATAAATTAAATAATTAAATATGATAAAGAAAAAGGGTTGAAAATTAAATATCCACAAATAATTGAAACAACAATAAGGAAATTTTATTTAATTCCTTCCCAACTTCTATATAACACTCACCCAATCATAATCCTATGTTTGACCCTCACCCCAAAATTCCATTTTTTTTTTAATAATATCTTACTACCCTTAAAAATCTCTATTTTGTGTCAAAAATTTCCAAAAATAAAAATTAAAAAAAATCAAATAATTAAAAAAATCCGAAAAGTCTTATTTTAATCTATCTTTTTTCTATTTTCCTATCCCACTTAAAATTGAGCTACCCCTCTTTGTTTTCTCTCGTTTAAAAAGCCCTAACTTAGCTTCACTTCTTCATTCAACTCAATTTCTTTCTTCTCTTTTTATTTTCCGCTCTCTTTCTTTGTTTTTTTTCCTCTCTTCAATTCCAATTCAATGGATCCAAATAATCCTGAAAAAAACAAGCTCAAAATCAAGCTCAAATTCCAATCAAAAAAACCTACTACTCCTCCTGTTGATGATGAAAATAAGGCCTTAGACAAAGGCAAGACCCGAGCCGAAGTCGAACATGAAGCCGAACCCGAAGAAGTGTTAAACACGAACAAAAGGGTGTGTCCACATTGTTCAAAAGAGTTCAGTAACGGAAAAGCACTAGGAGGTCATTTACGAATTCACGCGATTGAGAAAGATTATAAGTCGTCGTTGGTGAAGAAGCAAAAGTTCGGAGTCGGGTCAAGTTCGGCTAACCGGGAATTCTTGTGTAATATTTGTCATCGAAGGTATCACTCCGAGAAGGCTCTTTATGGTCATATGAGGTCTCACCCTGAGCGTAAGTACCGTGGTATGGAACCGCCTAACGGGTTCGTTACTGATGATGAGGATGAGGACGAGTATGAGGATAATAATGATGGCGCTGTTAGAGAGTTGAGGTGGAAGGTTACTGGGAAGAGAGGACAGAAAGTAATGGACTCGACAACGGAGGTCGGATCGTCGAGTTTAGAGGCGGCTGCTACTGAGCTGATGTTGTATATGGCTAATTCTGTTGGAGTTAGTAAAGACGAGGATGAGGGTGAATTTATGAAGAAGGTGAAGAGGTTAGTTAAGGAGAAATTGGGTAAGAAAAAAATAGAGGAGAAAAAAAGTGGGATCAAAAAGGAGAAATTGGAAGAAATTGAAGGGATTTTGAAGGAACAAGGGTTAAAAATTGAGGAATTTGATGAAGATGAGTTGTATTTTTTGCAAGATGATTTGGGGATTTCGAGTGTTTTTGCTGATGATTATTACTATAATTCGGATTCGAGTTTAGGTAGCTGGAATAATGATGAGGAGGTTGTTGTTGTTAGTAGTACTAAATCTGATAAGAAAGAGAAGAAGAAGGATAAGAAGAAGAGGAAGAGGGTTTCGAGTTTCGAACCCGGGTTTGAACGACCTAATAAGAAGCATCATAAGAAAGATGATGGTGATGATGATGGTGGTGATAATGATAATGTAGATTCGCCGCAGCCGGTGACGCAACTTGATTGGCCGTGTTATACTTGTGGGAAGGTATTCAACAGTCACCAAGCGTTAGGAGGTCACAGATCAAGTCACAACAAAAAGAATTACTCAAAATCGTCATTAGCCCTAACCCTAGCCCAAGATCCAATTCAAGGGGGTCAAGTTCAGATCGATCAAGGGTCCGGGTTAACTGATGTGGGTCCGGGTAGTAGAAGTGGGAGTGGTGAGGTTAAGAGTGTCATTGAAGTGGGTGAGTCCTCTTCGTGGTCACCACCCGTACCGGCTCAAACTAGCTCACCTTCTTTTGAGTCATCACCGTCTGCTCAAACCAGCTCGGGTCAGAGGGATCGTGCTCCTTATATGATCGATTTAAACGTCTCTTTGATGGATGAGGAGGAAGGTGGTGATGGTGTTATTGATTTGGGATTTTGAAAGTTTTTTTTTCATGCTAATTAGTACAGTACTCCATTTAATTTCAGTTCTTAGTCAGTTGTAATCTTTGGCTTGTTTCATATATATCAAAGTTGTTCTTAGTCAGTTGTAATCTTTGGCTTCTTTCATATATATCAAATTAAATGGCATGAATTTATTAAAGTAAAGAGGGAAAATACATTGGAATTATACATAGTACTATGTATAACAGTAATTATGGGATTCATAATGACTATATAAGCCAAATTAAAGAATTAATTATCACTCCCTCACTTTCAGTTTCTGTATAGTCAAAAAATAAATAAATTTGTATCAATGGTAATCTTTTGGTGAGACCTCAATTTTGGTATGTTCTGGACTTACTACAAATTAGTTGTTTTAGCCTTAAAAAAATAATTCGAATTTGAGCAAGTATTATTTTCTCTTGAAAAAAAAAGCGGGAAAATTCATTTAGTCGTAAGAAGTTAGAACTCTTGCACACGGGAAAATGACCAAATTAAGCGCCTTATTCTTAGGAAGTGCGGATTCAAAATATAAAACTAACTTTTGGACGTGTGCATATATTTAGGCTTTTATGAAACAACGCGGGAAAGTATGTTTATTTGTTATTTAATTTTTAAGTATTTTTTAAAAAGGTATCTGTTATTTAATTTGTTACACTATTCCTGTACAAGTTTTGATCACCAAAAATTTATTTTTATTACTCCGAAATGGGAAGTATGTATTATTAATTCAAATTTTATTTTCTTAAAGTCAATAAACTCTAGCTAGCTCTTTTTTTTTTTACATAGATTGAAAAAAATACATATTCTGTATGATGATTTATGTTAACTCTAACTGATAGACTTTTCTCACACGTAAGTAAATATTCTCTACACATAGTGCTTAATTATGATTCGTCTATTTATGTAAAGATAAATATACAGTTAGTATTATCAAAAAAAAAAAAAAAAAAAAAAAAGATAAGAATTGGAATAGGTGTATATGATAATATGAACTTCTTAATTAACCTCGATAGAGATGAAATTAGACTATTTGCTATTTGCTATGAACTTGGATAGTATTGGGTTAATCAAAATGTGACTAAATTAATTAAATAAACACTTTTGCACTATTTTTTTTTTCCTAGTGTGAAAAGCTTAGTTGCAATTTCTACCGTTCACTTTTACGTTTGACCAAGTATTTTGATGAATAATGCAACTTATATGGTAAATATAATTAATGATAATTATAAAAGTGGTAAATTTTGGTTATAAATCTCGATTTACTATCTCAAATTGATACTCTATGATTTTTGAGTTTTTGGCAGCTACCTTGGTGCAACTTTTGCTGAACTGACTGGAGTTGAATTGAACTGATTGGAATTGAGCTGAACTGAACTTAATATAGCTAAAATGAATTGTTTATAAGAGAAGGAAATTAGGAGCTGAACTGAACTAAACTAAGGGTCTGTTCATATTTACTGAATTGAGCTGAACTGAACTGAACTGAACTGATTGGAGCTGAACTGAACTGAACTGAACTGATTGGAACTGAACTGAACTGAATTGAGCTGAAATGAATATTTTATGTGAGAGGGAAATTAAGAGCTGAACTGAACTGATTGGAACTGAACTGATTGGAACTGAACTGAGCTGAACTGAACTGAAATTAAGTAAATATGAACAGGCCCTAACTCGTAGAATTATAATTTTACTCGTATAATTTACCAAGGGATTGGAAAATGAGGTTCACTTATCTTTTGAAATGATTACTACTATATTGTATTTATTAGAAGATTATATGCCATATATATTTTAAGATTTGGTATCATAAATATACTTAAAAAGCGTGGTTGTGAATGACAACTTGGCATGAATTACTCCGTATTATTTTTAATAATACTAGTTGGTGCGTGTTTTTTTGTTGTACATTTCTTTTAATAATGCGATTAAAATTTTTATTAAAAGGATCTTGCTAACGAGCGCCTCGGGGCGTTAGTTAAGGAATAATTTTATTGGTTGAAAGAGTATTAAGTTAGGAATGCATGACAAAATCACGCGTCGTTCGGTGTAATTAATGTTAGTTTTACTCTAATATTTTCACTTTTAATTCTCTTATCTAACGCCCCGGGACGCTCATTAGCTTTTGCCAATACAAAATTTTAATGTTTTCACTATGTAGATTAACTTTAATCCAACAACATGGTTTATAAGAGTATATGGAGTAACCTTTATTTTTTTTTTTAAAAAAAAAAAAAAAAAAAAAAAAATAAAAACTTGTGGTCAATATAAATTAGTACATAAATAGTGCAATTAAATTGTAAAATAATACTGCGTACATAAAAAGAAAAAATTGATAAAAATAATCCCAATTTTTGTCCATTTACTCAAAATAATCCGTTTTTGGATTATTTTTTTTTAAATAATCAAACTTATGGGTCATTTGCTAAAAAAAATTTCAACATGTCACCCAACCTACTGTAGCAGGTTAGAATGACACATGTTACTATGTGATTGTTAAAAAAAATGAAAATAAAATAAAAATAAAAACTTGAAAAAACAGAAAAACTTTTTAAAAAAAATAAATAAAAAAAAAAGGAAAGAAAAGGAAAAAGGGAAGGAATTGAAAAAACTTACAAAAATTAAGAACAACCCTAGCCACACTGACCACCCTCCTTACCACCCCTCTTCATCCTGTCACCCCCGCCGCACCCAAACCCCCTTCCCTACGCCGGCAACGCCGCCCTTCCCCTTCCACCGTTCGCTTGTCCTAGGAAACCTAGTTGGGCTGGGTGGCCGGGAAGGCTGCCGGAATGTGGTCGGGATTGCGTGGGTAAGCTGTTTATTTTTTTGGGGTTTTTTTTTTAAGTTTTCCTTCTTTTTTTCATTTTCAACTAATCTCGTTGTGACACGTGTTACTTAACCCTATAAAAAAATTGCTCTTTAACAGGTTACCGGCCGCTTGAGATCATTTAAAGTGAATGACCCCCAAAAATAATTCAAAGTTGAGATTATTTTGAGCGAACGAGTAAAAGTTGGGATTATTTTTACCAAATTTTCCAAATAAAAATAGATGGTCTAACTTTTTAATAGAGATTGCTAAGCTACTTGACCGAGGATTCCGTTGTTTTTTAAACTACTTTCTCAATTTCTCGTCTTTTCTAAAATTGATTTTTTTATTTATTTTTTTTTTTTTTTTTGGAGGATTGCAAGAATGAAGTAGAGGATGAATGAGTAATTTGAAATCATATACGCCAACGACAAATTTCGAAATGAGATATTCACTTCAATTCCATAAATTCGATCTTTCTGTATGTATGCTCACACTTGTATATCAAAATTTCTAGCTACAATTCATCAATCTTTAGTTTTATTTATTTATTTAGTTGTATAAAAAAAATCTTTATTTTGATATTATTAAAAATAAATTAACGTATGAAAAATACACATTAAAACGAATTTAGTCACGTGTTAATAGAACTAGACCAGATCAATTCATTCTGATTCAAAAACCTCTAAACAAAACAATTCAAGTATTAAATCAAAAGTTCTATCCCTATATTTTGGTGTGCCCAATTAACCTAAGCAAATTGTGACCATGTGCAATAGTTCAACATAAATATACGTTAACCACACCTAAGAGCTGAGCGAGACTAGCACACAATTGTCACAACCTCACAATAATCACTAAGCGCATGAATCATTGATTCAAGCCCTTAAAAATGATGCAAACACAAGCACACGAAGATGTTAATTAGGGTTTTGGCGGGTGTGCAACTTTAGATACTTTCATAAGTCAAGGTATAACCCTTCATTATTCACCAGGGCCGTCTCCGACAATTTGGTGGCCCTGTTTTAACTATTAAAATTAGGCCCTTCAATTTTAGAGGACTATTTTAAAAGGTTAAAATTATTATTATTATTATAAAATGGTTTTTTTTTTTTTTAGAACTGTACTATAAATTATTATAGAGCTAAAATATTCATATTACTAAGTTTAATAGTAATTCAATAAAACAACAAACAAAAACTTTTTATTTAAAAAGTGTCCTAATAATTTTTTGAAGCAAAATCCTCAATTATATCTTCATAATCAATTTAAATTTATTTTGGAAATTAAAAGGCAAAGTCAAAGATTTAGGATGAATTTTTAAGTTTTAATTTGGAAATGGTGGTATTTTATGGGGAAGAAGGTAAATATGTAAGGTTATGATTTTTTTAAAAAATTATGGGCCCCTGATTTTTGGGGGCCTTGTTCTGTGTGTGAGAAAAAACATGTCCAAAGACGGGCCTGTTATTCACTGATCTTGTTTATATATTGTGTTGGGTTGGTGCGGCCCAAAATCCATAAGCCAAATTAATTATGTCTCAAGGTATCTTAAAACTTCTAGAAAATTCTCGTATATTGAGAAATTGATGGAGTATTGTAAAAACTCTAGAACTGGTTAATGCATGCGATTTTAGATTTATGTGGCAATTTGAAGAGCATGTATGTAGAATTTTCCACGCACTTCTTCCACCTCCATACATCACTTATAAATAGTGTCATGGTGTTGAGCATCATTTGGAATAGTGGTGTTGAGCATCTTCAATACTCCAATACTATACACTCTATTTCTTGTACTTTCAAAGGGTATTGTAATATCCTATTGTTGAATTATTTCGGTACTTGTCGTTGTGGGTTTTTAATAATTTTCCCACGTTAAATTTTGTGTGTCTATTTATTTACTACATAATATGTATCTTTAATTTGTTTCTATTGTGCACTCACCAACTCTAACAATTATATTGCAAATAAACAATATACTCTGTATTTCAGAAATCTATACACCAGTATATAATTAAGTATGGTGTTTAGCAATATTTGATAATAATTAATTAAATGAGTGCTTGATTAGCTAGATTGTGATGATTATGCATAGGATTGATGGAATATGAAATTTCACAATATTGTTCGATTAAGTAAGTAATTAAATCTTTGTTTGTCATATTTGACTTTTCACAGTCTTTTTACGCAATACTCCCTTTACACTATTGAATATTATCTATTGAAAAATGTCAAATATGGACTGGTCAACATTCCACGTATGGACTTCCAATTTGTACACTATTTCATCTTCGCCACCACTTGTAACATTTGTATTAAGTGTATTCATTCAAAACGAGTTTTACGTGGTCATATGCGTGTAATCCCCCATAATTTTATATAAATTTATAATCATATGTTATTATATTCATATAAATATATTTATAATTATGTATTTATACATGCATTTTTTTTAATTAAAGATTATGTATTTATATTTTATGAAAGTTAGTCCAATAAAATTTTAAGAAAAATTAATTATTTTAGTTTATTATCTTTATTTCGGACTAAATACTCCTACATTCTCCTAACCCATTATATTGTAGCCTAGCCCGAATGAAATTTCAATCACAGCTTATTAAGCCCAAATAAGATTCATTAAAATTCCTAACCCCACTAAGATTAGGAGAAGTAAAAGCCCACTTTTTATTATGTAAACCCTTACCCTTTTATTTATATGTACAAGCAGAAAAAAGGAAAAAAAAAAAAAACCTCAACTCTTTTCCTCCTCCCTGTTTCACGACTCAGAACAAAAAAAAAAAAAAAAAAAAAAAAAAAAAAAAAAAAAAAACAACATCAAGCTTCAAACTTGTAGCTGCTGCCGCCGAGTACACCCCCGACGCACCACCTCCGTGCTGCACAGCCGCCCCTACAGTCCGCCCTTTTTCCTCATTTCTTTTGCTTTGTTATTTTTGATTTAAAGTTTCAATTCTTATTTGATTTTGATTCTAAATTATTGTTATTATGGTTTGATTTTATATATAAGTTATAAAAGATTATGAATTTATGGGTTTTAGCATGTTTAATCTATGATACAAAATTTCAGATTTTATGTTATGTATAATTTAGGGTTTAAATGTTAATTTTTCATGTTTTAGGGTTTGAAAACGTGTTAAGCAAGTTAATTATCAATATTATGATTTCATAATGATAAAACCCACAATTTTATACTTAAAATTAATTTTCAGATTATATATTTTATGAGATTGGAGTTTTATGATGTTTATTTGAAGGGTTTTAAGGTTTAATGTGTAATACACTATTCTAACTATTGAATTATGAATGGAGATCTTCAAAAGTTTGAAATTTATAATTTAAATTATTTTTCAGATTTTATATAATCTGATTTTTATTAGTTTGGAGCCAAAAATAAAGTTTTAGAATGCTTCTATATGTTTTAAACAACTATTTATGCAATATGATAAGTATAAATTGTTTGAATTGCAAAAACTATTAATAAAACAAATTTTCAGCATATGTTAGTAAGTTAAACTTGCTGTAATTTTGTATTATATGCTATATTTTCATGATTTTAACATATAAACTTATAGTTGGGATGTAATACCATTATTATTGATTAATGGGAACAATTTAAAAGCTTTATTTTGATGATTTAAGAGGTTTTAAAGTAGTCTAGTATTGCTGTAAATTTATTTGCTTGGGTATTGATTTATTCTCATTGTTTGGTTTAGGAGAGGACTTTGTAGAAGGCGACTTCTAGTTTTAAAGTGGCCAATCGAATTGTTTACACAAGGTACGTACAAGTTACGAAACCTTGCTTTTAGGTGCATGTTTAAGGACGGATCGAGAACTTAGTATCATATATAGGGATGACTGGGTTAAATTGTTTGGTTATACATTGTAATTTCCGTATGTTGTGCACTATTCTATATTTCAAGTGTTGTTTATGCTCTAATTATGCAAGGTGCGCTTAGAGGCAAAGGTATGTGTTTGGTGAAATGATTTATTTATTACTCGTTTTGATCATGGAGATAGAATGAGTAAAGGAGGAAATTTAAGTCTTATATGACAAGGTTAAGTTTGTGGGGTGCCTTATGCACTCAAGGTGTTTATACACCAAGATAGTTAAAAGATTAAATAATAAATGTTGTTTGTCATTAATAAATCAAGAATTGAAATTGGAAACTTGCCTTGCTTGATTGAATTGATATTGGAATGTTTGTATTGTTATGCATATGAGTCATCACCAAGTCTAAACTTGTAAATCATGTAAAGTGCAAAATGGATGAGCAATAAAACTCTGGATTTGTGCACATCTGGAGTAATGACAATCAGGGGTTGGGGTACACGGGGTATTAGCCGTGCACTTTTCTCGAGGCCGTCTGATCTACGAGTCTCTTATTTCAAATAATTTTCAAAAACTAGGAGTTAGGTGAGATCTCATACTAACTACGGTCACGGAGTTGCGCCCGTGGTCGTTGGATGTTAATTGATGTTTCCGAAAGGAGGCATGGGGTTTTTATTTTATTGATGTTCCAAATGGAGCTGGGTTGGAAAACCTTGTCTATTGCTTAATCCAACGAATAAAAATAATGATTTACCTATTATTAATTAATGGAGTCTTAGTAATATAAATAGTTGAGTCATGTGTCGAGTCTATAAACTAATGGTGCGTGACGATTGATTATTAGTAGCATGTTAGGGATTCCTTTTATGTTTTACAGCTTGTATGTACTCAGCTTTGCTGATTGCGTGCTTTGTGTGACTTCCTTTGGTCATGGCCTTCGCCTTTCAATGACCCTGTGACGATCCAATTTTTACACTTGTAATATTGGAGAGCAAATTAACCACAGGTTCTTACACATGCAGCATCCGTATCTAGGTGGTGGGATCTTGAGTGAAGTGTTGGTTGCTTTTCTTATTTTTATTGTTATTTACTTTTAAAGTTATTTAAACTCAACTTTACTTTCGTACTATTTCTATTAGTTTGAGTTTTGAATAAGGGCCTTAATGATTCCAACTTGTAAGATTTAGTTTGGTTTTGGTTATTGGCTTTGAAACTTATATATAATTGATTTAATTTTTCCGCTGCTATTTTCTGAAAAGCCTTAACGTATGAACTCGTGGCGGTAGCACACCAGTAATTCTCTTGAATATTGTTCAGGGTCCTCACAGATTTAAAGAGAGAATTATTGGGGTGTTACAATGCATCTTCTTTCGAGTCATTACGGCATGCGTTCATCGTCCTTAATTATATGATTGATTTAAATGTCGCATAACTTGATGAAGGATGAAGATGATGCTATGGTATTATTAATAGAGATGAAAAATAGAATGTAAGGAATGAGGAATAATTATATATTGCAAGTTATATGGTACCAATAATTATAATAACAATAAATATAAAAGTGGTAAATTTTGGTTATAAATCTGGATTTACCATCTAGAAGTGATAATTTTTAATTACTCAAAAGCATAATTTTTTAATTTACTAAGGAAGCGGAAAAATGAGGTTCAGATCACTTATCTTTTGAAATGATTATATTGCAATTATTAGAAGATTATATGCCATATACATTTAAAAATTTGGTATCATATACTTAAAAGCTTTTATGTGGTTGCGCTTGACATCAGGAACGGAAACAAAGTAGCTCATAAATTGTTTTTTGTTTGTGTATTTCTTTTCATAATACCATTAAAAATTTATTAAGATTACAAAATTTTAATATTTTCACATTAACTTTAATCAACAACATGATACGAAGTAACCTTCATTTATCATATATCTTGTACGCCAAAAAAATTATAAATAGATTGTTTTTTTTTTTTTGTTTTTTTTTAAAAAAAAACAAACATAAATAGATTGTTAAGCTACTGTACTTGATTGATGAACTTTTCACTTTTCTCCTTCTCTTTAAAACAAACTCATCCATACATTATTTAAATTTAAAAAGGATTGCAAGGAAGTAGAGGATGGATGAGTAATTTAAAATCACATAACACCCAACGAAAAATTAAATTCTATATCCGATCTTACCATATGTATGTTTAGCAATAATGTTTGGTATAATTATGAATTTATAATGAAAAATCATAGAATTAGGCAAAAAAAAAAAAAAAAAATAGTTATATACTTATATTTTGTCACTTAATTATCCCTAAAAAGTGATTAGCATAAGTGTACAAAAAATTTAATCTAAGAAGGCTAGCTAGTTATTATGAATGTTGCCATGTTGGGGCATATATCGAGAAGCGAAAAAGAAGCTGCTCCTACATCATGGTGCTAGTACAGACCATGAGAGCTCTGATGAAGCTGTGTTCGGTAAGCTAGGGAGTGGGTTGGCCTGGGTGTTGTCGTTCGAGACCATGAAGGGGGTAGAAGGGCACGCAGCCTGCTTAATTAGCTTGTAGGTAATGCATTTGTGGCTGGTCGAGACTGCTGAAGAGGCTAAAACTATTGTCCTTGGTGTTCATGCAAATATGCAATGGACAAATTGTAAACCTATGTGACCTACCAAAACAAACTTAATAGCTACGTACTATTATTTAGGTTAATTTAAAAGAAAATGTACATGGCTTATTATTTAGGGGCATACAACGTATGATTTATGGATAGGAGAAAATATTTTGACTTTGATTGTAACAACTTCAAGATATCCAAAATTTGTTTGAAAGGATTGCAACAAGGATTATATGTATCATATAAACCTTCTAAAGATTTTGGGATTGTATAATTAAATATATACTCCGTATATATATATTTGGGAGTTGTAAAGGAAAATATTGAAACAACTTAATTTGTAAATACTACAAGTACATCTTAATAATTTATAGTAGGATTGGACTAAACGACTGCTTGATTAGCTAGGACGAGATCGGATATGATATATTATCGCAATATGGTTCAAACATTACACAAACTTTAAAAAAAATCGGGTGTACAATAATTATTGTATATCTATTATAAAGATACCTTAAAGTGATTAAAAATTACCCCTGAAATGTATTGAAGTTACCCTAATATGCATAAAAGTAATTTAATACAAATAAAAATTATCTACACCTTATTAGTAAAGAACCACATTTTAAATGACTAATAATCAATTATTAGTGATTGAATATAATTAAATTACCTTTATAAAACTTTTCTTGTTGTTTATTTATAAAAAAATTGTATTATGTTTAAAGTTATCCAAAAAAAAGCCAAAAAGTCACCCTAAAATTAGCTAAAAGTTACCCTTATACTGATCGATGTACATTAATATTAATGTAAAACGAGTTTATACAAAAGTTTTTACAAACATTAAGCAAATACTTGGTGCATTGTAAAGATGATAAGTAATTATATCCTTGTGATATACTTTTTTTTTTTACACGAATTACTATATTTAACTATTTACGTGTGATATCCCTACGTAGCAGTTATATATCTTTCACACTGATTGAATTTAATCCAGTGAAAATTGTCAAACTTGGACAGGGGACTTGTAATTTTTTCTTTATTTCATTGACTAAACCAAAAACTACTAGCGTTGTCAAGAACAAAATGAATTGACAAAATATTTGTTACGATATGAGATACTCCATAATACAATAATAAGCTTAGCAATTAGCATTTACTGCTAATATAAACACATAGGGTTGTACACCGGTCCAAAATCGGATCAGATTTAAATCCTTGATTTTAAAGGATCGGAGACCGGAGTTGAATCAACAGGCCCAGTTTCGGTTCAGACCTGAAAGATCATATCCGGGCCGGGTTTGGACCTAAATAGACGTGATTATTAATTTGTTCCCTTTTTTTGTGAATAAAAAAATTGTTGGACCTGTATATGGACCTGTTTAGACCTAATATGGACCTGTTTAGACCTAATATGATATGGACCTATTTGGACCTGATTAGACCTATTTGGACCTGTTAAATTAAAAAAACGCAGTTTCATCGATTTCAGATCAGAACCTGAAAATTCGGGGTTTTACCCAGACTGGACGTAAAATATGGCATCATAAAGACCGAGATCGGACCTGAATTTTATTTTATACACACATATTAGTGCTTCATATCATCATATGTCTAACATATGCATTTTATTTTATAGAGAAAATAAAGCCCATGTTCTAAGTAATGGATGTCATAGGTCTAATAGAAAAGAGGTTATTATACATAAATAAGCCCAAATAATCCAGAGAGTCAAGCCCAATTGACCTATGACAAACAAATCACAGGATCAAGCGTCAAATTCCAATGATGTTTGTGAGTCAAGTCAATTAATCTACTAATTTCATTGCATTTTTTTTCTTTGCGACATGCTAAAGTTGGGTGAGCAGCAAAAACATATACTCCCTCCGTCCCTAATTTACATTCCTACTTCTCTCTATTATGTGAGAAATAAATGTTAGAATTAGGAATATAATTTAGGAACGGAGGAAGTACTACGTAATTGAGGTGGGCTCTAAGCCCTCTAGCTATGCAAATCTAGAAGAAAACCTTGGAGCCTTGGAGGTGTTTGGTTTTTAAAGGTTAGGACTAAAGAGAGAGGCTTGAGGCAAAATTGAAGTTAGATGAACCCAAACCTATAATGATTGTGCTTGGTTGAAAAAGGTCGGATTGAGAGAGAGTTTTGAGTTTAATAGAGTGACGAATTATAATAGTTGAAGGGAACTAAATATTCTACTTATCCATTTCGTTTTTTTAAAGTGTATCACTTCCTTTCTAACAAATTATTAACCCACAATCTCCTTTCTTTCTTTCTTTCTTTCTTTTTTTTTTATTTATTTTTTTGTTTTAAAATATTCCAAAAAATTGACTTACACATTAAAGTCCATAAACCCTTGCCATGAGAAGAGCAATAGCAAGAAAAAAAAGTGAACTATCATAAAATAATAGTTATTACTCGTAAAATATCAGAGAAACACATTATGTATTTTATTCCATTTAGCTTGCTTTCTACAGAGTATAATCATATGTGGTCAAACCGATGCACTTAGAAAAAACGAATGAATTGAACTGAACATAACCAAACTGAACATAACCAAACTACTAAAGTACAAGTACTTATGTAGTTGTGTAAGATATTTACTTGTCAAGAAAAAAAAATTTAAAAAAAAAAATAAGGAAAGAAGTGGGGGAAGTTTAACAAAGGAAAGAGGTTTAGAGCACTTACAATGGGAGTACTCTACCCCCATATTTCTCCAATTTGGGAGGATACTCCCATTGTGGTAAATTTACCCAAAGTACTCCATATAGGAGTATTTGGAAGCATACTCCAAATATGGAGTAGTACTCCCATGGTACTCTTGTATAGTGGACCCCCCAACTATCCTATTAATGTTTGACACTTGTACATTGTTGGCCCACTTCTTTTCTTCTTTTTTTTTTCTAATTTGTAGTACAACAACAATAATGCAGTACTTTAAAAAAAATAAACAACATTGCAATACTCTACCCAGTCAACAATGCAAACGGAACTTTATCAAAATATACATATATATATTTTAAAATAAAAAAAAAAAAAAAAAATTTGAAACGGCTAGTTTCTAGGGGATTTCAAACAAGAAGAATTTGTAGTAATTTTTATATGTTGTTGTAAGTTTGTAACGGTAAAAAAATTTTACATTATATATTTGTCACAACTAATTAACTTTCATTCATCTATTCCTACATATTCCATATTTCTCACAACTAATTAACTTTTTTCCTTTAATTATTCTCAACTAAGAAAATCCCATATGGATAATAATAGTGCAAACTCACAAAATACACCAAATAATTTCCAATTTGATCCTAATCTTCTTAATAATCCTCAATTTCAAGCTATGGTACAATTATTTACTACTCAATCTAACCTTAATAATCCAAATAACACTTCACAAAATCCAAATTTTGTTTTTCCAATGTCTCAACATTTTCAACAAATGGAATGTTCTCCGGGAGGAGATGCTAGTAGCAATGCAACTCCAACTTCCGAAATTAGGACGGCACGCCACCTTGAAGAAATTGAAGATGTTGCCGTCGAATTGTTTCCCGAAGAACCAAATGTCATCGTTAACAATAAAAAAACGCAAAAGCAAGCAAAGAAGACGTCACAAGCAAAAGTGTCGCAACAAACGAATGAGTTGCAACAACCTAAGGTATGATAGTTTTTAAAAATATTATTAGCAATAACCTAAGGTGTGATAGTTTTTTAAAAATTATTATTAGCAATAACCTAAGGTATGATTGTTTTTTAAAAATTATTATTAGCAATAACCTAAGGTATGATTGTTTTTTAAAAATTATTATTAGCAATAACCTAAGGTATGATTGTTTTTTTAAAATTATTATTAGCAATAACGAACATTATTATAGATAATTTAATTACAACCCATCAAACAATATACTATTCTCACTTGTACACATAAATTTTTGTAAATGATAATAATAAAAAGAATTTTTGTAAATGATAATAATAAAAAGAATCTTTAGCAAAACTTACAGTAGTGTAGCATTCTTGTAAAGATTAGATGATCTAAGATTTATTTTAAGAGATATATTATTACATTATATAGTGCATATAATCAATTAATATTATTATGGCTAACTAGTTTTATTATTACTTTATGTATTGTATTGTTTTAATTAGTTTGAATATTATTGTATGATCAAAGGGGTGGTCCATAAAGGACGATGAAGCGCTAGTATCCGGGTATATTAATGCCGGAGGAGATGTCGGAGAGAGTACTTATCAAACAAAAGTTAATTTGTGGGATAACATTGAAGCTCTCTACAACAAATCAAGAGAAGAAAATCCCGATTGGAAAATTAGTAAAAGGACCAAGAAAGCTTTGCAAGTTAGGTGGAATCATATTAATGAATTGGTTGGAAAATGGGTTGGATGTTACTCATTAATCCGACGTAACCCACCACAAAGTGGAGAATCGGAGGAAGATATTGAAATGCATGCTCACGAGAGTTTTCACAAACAATATGGTAAACATTTTGTGTTGACACATTGTTGGCAAATTATGAGGAAAAAAAAGAAATGGGGTGCCGGAACTATGCTACTACCTTCTGATAGTCGAGGAAGTAAAAGATCAGAGTCCGAGTATTTAATAGGTGATAGTGAAGAAAATCGACCTTATGGGGTTAAGAAGATGAAAAATAAAGGTAAGGAGAAGGCTACTTCTTCTTTTGTCAACATTGATAGTTTGACCTCTACTCTTGATGAGTCTAACCTTAAGAGACATGAACAAGGAGAAAGGATGTATTCTTTAATCAAAGAGCGAAGTGAAGATAGAAAACGACAAAAGGAGGAGGAGGCAAAAATTAGAATTTTCAGCATACTAGCGACAAATCCTAATCGTGATAGCGATGATGAAGAATTGTATCGGAAGTTGAAAAATGAGTTTAGGGGTAGATTTATTTAGTGTTAGTTATAAAAAGTTGAATAATTATATCCTAATTGTTACAATTTTATTGTTTAAATGATATTGTATTGTAATATATTCCATTGTTGTTATTGTAATATATATTTAGTTAATTTATATAATGTTGTTTAGTTCAAATTAAGATTCTTTGTAATATATTGCTCTAATTAATTTATGTGAAATATATTAATTTTTATATTAATTAAAAACAAAATAAAAAAAAATCTTGTAAGCTTTACCATTACAATATGTCATGTCCTATCATATAATTGCTGACATATCATGATGATGTACCTAACGTTACTTGTACTAGTCTTATTGTTTCATATAATTGAAATCCAACATATTTGGATAAGATATCTTCACTCTTATCTTCAGAAGATATCTAGTAATTCTCAACCATTAACTTTTACTTTCTTATCTTCTATATCCAACAATATCTTATCCGTGATTTTATGTTCACTTGATAAATTATAAGTTTACTTCACAATATAAGTTCACTTCACATTATACTCCATATATATATTTACTCTCCTTCTGTGAAAATATCATTGTTTTTTGCACAAATTGTAAAAACACTCAAAGTTTCACAAAAAAAAAATGAACTTTGACTTTGGTTCAGGTTCATCAAGTTCTAGTGATGAAATATATGATTGGATGTTGATGGATTTCATTCAGGAGAGTGAACGTATACAAGAGGTGGAGGATGTAATAAGAGAAGTGGTTACCTCTGCTGTTCAACAACCCACAACTGATAGTTCACGACCAAGATCGAGGGACTATGTGCCAAGAGATCGTGAAGGGGCTCACAAACGTTTGGTAGATGATTACTTTAGTACCACGCCACTCTATAATGATGTAAAATTTCGACAAAGATTTCGCATGCGAAAGCCAGTTTTTATGCGCATTGTGAATACTTTAACCGAAGTTGACGATTTCTTTAAGCAAAATGCAGATGCCACTGGGAAACTTGGTGCTTCAAACTTGCAGAAGTGCACCGCGGCAATAAGAATGTTAGCATATGGCACCTCGGCTGATCATGTTGATGAGTACCTCAAGTTGGGTGCAAGTACGGCAAGAGAGTGTCTTACTCATTTTGTTGACGGAATTATTACTAGCTTTTCTGCAGTTTACTTGAGGAAGCCAAATTCTGATGATGTGTATCGTCTCCTTTGTGAAGGAGAAAGTCGTGGTTTTCCTGGCATGCTTGGGAGCATTGATTGTATGCATTGGCAATGGAAAAATTGTCCAGCAGGGTGGAGAGGCATGTATCAAGGAAGATCTCGAGAGGCAACTGTAATCTTAGAAGCCGTTGCTTCTTGGGATACATGGATTTGGCATGCATTTTTCGGGACACCTGGGTCAAATAATGATATCAATGTCTTGCAGCGATCACCGGTATTTGATGACTTACTAACTGGACGAGCTCCAGAAGTTCAATACAACGTAAATGGAAAAACGTACAATATGGGTTACTATCTAACGGATGGTATCTATCCGAAATGGGCTGGTTTCATTGATGCCATAACTGCTCCCCAGACTGCTAAACATAAACTTTTTACTATGAAACAAGAAAGTGCTAGAAAGGATGTGGAGCGGGCATTTGGAGTACTTCAAGCTCGATTTGCAATAATAAGATATCCTGCTTTGGCATGGCACCCTGAATTATTATGGAAAATTATGATGGCATGTATTATAATGCACAACATGATTGTAGAAGATGAACGTCATATGTATCGAAATTATCAAGATCCGTGTATTGATTTTGCGGAAGAACAACCCGAGACACTAGCTAGTTCATCAAGTGAAAACGCTAATCGCGGGCCCATCCTTGTTAGTCGCGGAAGATACGAGTACATGGATCGAGATTTAAGCAGATTTATGGGCAAAAGGGAAGAGCTTCACAACAAACAAATACATGTGTCGTTGAAAAACGATTTGGTTGAACATGTTTGGAGAAAGTTTCAAGGACCAAATTAAACTTAAACAATGTGTGTAAGAAAAGGAGATTGGTATTGTTATCATTATTTTTATTTTTATGTTAATTTTAATTTAATGTCGTTATTTTCTAGTTATTGTTGTTTTTAGTTTCATGTTGGTTTGTTATTATTTCAGCTATTAATGAATGTTATTATTAATGCAAATTAAGCGTACTATTTGATTATACTATTTTACAAATATTTACTATTTTATTATCTTAGAAAGTTAACTATATGTTTACGTTTTACTAACAAATATTTTTACTATAATTAAAATTTAAACAAAATTAATTTAATACTAAATAATAATAGGTACAATAATGTAGTGATATATATAATAATAGGTACAATAATGTAGTGACAAATATATATATATATATATATATATATATATATATATATATATATATATATATATATATATTAAAGAGATAGAGAATAAAAGAGTATGACAAGAGGATCCTCTTGTTGTGGGAAATTATGGAGGAGGAGGAAGATGAAGAGTATTATGATAGTGGAAAGTGGGGTATAGGAAAAAGTAGATGATGTGTCAAAAGGAGAATGGGAGAGAGAGGGAAAAAGTATGGAAGTAGAGTACTCCCATTGGAGATGCTCTTATGCGAAGTTGGAATATTCGGAGTTTTCCAAAATCTCTAGGGTTTTGTCATATAAAAAGAAATTCAGCCATCAATTCTTCTTCCTTTTCTCTCCGCCTCACTCTCTTCTTTAACTCTCTCGAACTCATCTCTGTTCTTCTCTCTCCTCAAATTTCATCCTTAATAATGGCAGTTTTCAAGGATTTGCACACTGAGACTGGTCTCAAATCTCTCGAAGATCACCTTTCTGGCAAATCCTACGTTTCTGGGTAATTTTTTCCAGATTTTAATTTCCTCAATTTTTGATCCAATTTTATTATTGTTTAATTTTTTTGATTTGTAGCACTGTTATTGATTTTGTAGCTGAATTGTATTGAATTAGTAACAATCTGATTGATATGCTTGTTTATCGATTTCAATTGATTTATTTGCCGCTTCGATTTGAACTTTGTTGAATGTAACTGATGATGATTGAACTTGTGTAAAATTATATGGTAATGTTGAATTAATGTTTTACAATGTGATTTTTTGTGTGACGATTGTTGAAAATTTAAAGTGACTTAGAAATTGCGATGGGTTCCATTGAAAGATTTCCATGCGTTTACATTGTTGATTTATTGACATTCTGTTGATTAAAAGATGCCAACTTTTGAAACCGTTTTGATTTTTGTGGATTTTTGCTAATTCAATTGGATCCATAATATATTATTGTATAAGTTAATGCAACATAATATCATTGTATGTCATTGTGTGTAAGCAATATAACATTGTTGATTGATAGTATAATTTAATTAGATCCTTAATATGTGTCAAAATTTACTGAAACCCGATTATATTTTGGATTGGAAGAGTACTGCCCTTATTTTTTTTCTATTCATTGGACTTATGTTTGTAAGCTTCATTACTATTGTAAAGGGATGAGCTGACCAAGGATGACATCAAGGTGTACTCTGCAGTATTGGAGAAGCCAAGTGATTCTTTCCCAAATGCAAGCAAGTGGTACGAGAGCGTTTCCCAACAGCTCGCCGCAAGGTTTGTGACTGATTTTCACCACTTCCCAATCTTTCCTAATTCACATTTAGCTTTAGGAATTGTCAACCACTTATCGGTGATGATAAAACCTGGATGTGTGGAAGCTGTTTAACAGCAGCAATCTAAGTTTGGTTTAGGCCTAAGATTTACAAGTGCCTATAAGGTTACTGCATTAGGTCGTGTAGTAATTAAAGATAACTAAGAGTTGCTGCTCTTGAATGATGATTTAAATATTCAATTTTTATCCATGCACAGAAAATAGGAGATGGTCCTTGAGTTATTTAACCAACAATTAGAGCTTATTTTGTTGTCTTTGGTTGGGATTTATTGTCTAGATCATTAGAAGTCGTATATCATTTGCTGCAGCTAGAGATCCTTGAGAGGTTTATTACTTATATGTGCTTTTTGGAGTTTCATCTGACAAACAAATGGTCAAATGAGGATTTTTTTTTTTTAGATTTTTCCATGTCAAGGTGTTATAATGGTTTTCCTGTCAACAAACCGTTACGAAAATGCATCACAATATTAAAGCATCTATACTCTCTTAGTTCTTGATTTATAGGACACATATGATTTGAGATCACTTAAACTGAACTGGGTTATTATCCGACAAGTATCCATCACTAATTTGAGTTTTACATTTCAATCATGGAGGTAGTATGGATGTATGGGTAGATCCAAAATTTAACAAGTTTTAAGTAGTCAGTGGCTTGTTATGTTGGGAGGTGTAAATCTGAAAGTTTACCCTGCTTGCCCATCTTTTTGCGGTAGAGATAATTTTATTTTGTCAGTTTGTTTCTTCTAGAATAGAAATTCTCCAAGATTTTTTTTTGTTCTTAAGAGTGGGTTCAACATCTGATCATTTATTATTTTTTTATGATGACAGTTTCCCTGGCCAAGCTGCCGGTGTGAGATTTGCTTCCCAGGGAGCTCCTGCTGCATCTGCTCCTGCTGAGGAAAAGAAGGTTTGTTCTTATATTTAATTGCGCTTCTTTAGTTGTCTTCTGATACAAAGATGGTTATAACTTGTGATGTACTAAGGTTAGAAATGGTACTGCTTACACTTGCTAAGGCTGTTGACAAAAACAAATAACTTTGTATAATTTACTGTTTTACTCATCAAAATCCAGTGATATTCAATTAGTCTCTAATTAAAGGACCTTTATGATTTATAGAACTCAAATAATAACAAATGAGCAATATGAATGAGATTGAACATATGATTTTGTAGTAATAGTATATGTAATAGAAGAAAGTAAAAAAAAATGATTTGAATTTATATTGTTTATGAGATGATCTGAAAGCGCTGCGATCTCAATGTCAATTTATTTTTTATAAATACAGCCTATGATTTTTCTTCTCCTTCTGTCACTGTTTGATAGTATATGGTTCTCTTATGCAATTTTTTTTCTGTAAATTTGCAGGAAGCAACTGCTGAAGATGATGACGATGATATGGATCTCTTTGGTGATGAGACTGAGGAAGAGAAGAAGGCTGCAGAAGAGAGAGAGGCAGCTAAGAAGGCATCTGGAAAGAAGAAAGAAAGTAAGATTTGTGTTTTGAATTATGCCTAAATTTTCTTAGTTTTCTTTGCTTTGGGTGGGGTGAGCTAGTCAAAGATATTATTCTGAAACTTATGTGATCTCAATGTTGGTTGAGTGAAATTGCTGAAGAGACAACTTATGTGCATTCTGTCAGCGTTAAATTTTCGAGCATTACACCTGGATAATGGGTGCTATGCATGAACTAACGCTAAAGTAATATCCTTCTCCAGAGACTTTTATCCTATAACGGAAGTACTATAGTCTTTCCCTTTGGAGATGGGAAAATTGTTTGTTTTAATGTCATATATATTTGGAAATAATCTGTAGATAATGCTTCATAACACAGAGGTTGATTCATCAATCTTTTAATATGGAAATACTGTGATCGGATATCAATTGAATCTAATTGCAGAAGAGAGAGACTATATGTTTTATATCATTGTTTGCAAGCGTTGAATTTCGAGCGTTACACCTGGATAAATGGGTCTTATGCATGAACCAGCGCCAAAGTAATACCCTTCTCCAGAGATTATAGCTATAGCGGAAGAACTATAGTCCTCTTTTACTTTGGAGATGGGGAAATTGTTTATTTTACTGTTGTATATGCTTGGTGTTATCTTAGATAATAATATTTATAATTTGAAAGCACTGTGATCTCAATTTCAAATGAATCTTATTGTGAAAGAGAGTATTATGTGATTCTGTCATTTTTGTCAAGCGTTGAATTTCGAGCGTTACACCTGGATAATGGGTCTTATGCATGAACCATCGCCAAAGTAATACCCTTCTCCAGTTATTTTTTATCCTAAAGCAGAAGAACTATAGTCTTCTTTTCCTTTGGAGATGGGGAAATTTTTATTTCATTGTAATATACTAATATGTGCTTTGTGTAATCTGAGATAATAATTCTTCATATGGATATGCACTCGTTTAGGTATAGTATGACCGGTCCTACATAACTGTTGCTGAATTCATTTCATGACTTGCTGAATTCCTTTCATGTGAAACAGCTCTATAGCCCATGAAACAGCTCTATAGCCCATGAAACTTTTTTGTCTCTGACTGTTCTACCTTTGTAATTAGGTGGAAAATCTTCCATTCTTCTTGATGTGAAGCCATGGGATGATGAAACCGACATGCAGAAGCTTGAAGAGGCTGTTCGCAGTGTCCAGATGGAAGGTCTCACATGGGGAGCATGTATGATCCTATCTGTCTCCATTCTCACCTTTTACAAATTTCAACTTTGCATTTTTATATGATGAGCTAAATGTAAAATGTCCCATGATTTTCCTGCAGCCAAATTGGTCCCAGTTGGTTACGGTATTAAGAAGATGACAATCATGATGACTATTGTTGACGACCTTGTTTCCGTCGACAACCTCATCGAAGACTACCTCACAGCCGAGCCAAGAAACGAATACATCCAGAGCTGTGATATTGTCGCCTTCAACAAGATTTAAGAGGACTACATAGTATAGCTCTATTCCGGGTTTTAGTAGTTCTTAATCTGGGATGCTTTAGTTTGTCTCTAAAGATTTTGTTTTCGTTGCATTGTCTTATAGGTGGTGTGTATGGTTCGAGGGATGAGTGGGGCTGTAAAACTCCAAGATTTATTTTAACGGTAACAGTTTTTATCAAATCGGATTCTTTGTTAGTATTATGGGCACCGATGTGCTGCCAATCTGCAGATTATATCAGTCATTAAGCTTGTTCCGAGGCCAGTGCAAGTATGTATGGGGTATTTTGTTCTCCTACGTTTCGGGGTTTGCAGGGTTGGTGAACCTAAATTCGGTGTTTTTCATGTTTTTTCCAAGCTATCATTTATGAAAGTAACATGACTACGGCATTCTTTTCGCTATTGTGATGATGCAAAGGGTGAAGTCTTTAAAAAAATGCGGACTATGTAACGAAAAAGACCTGGACTTTTGACCTTTTCAAATGTAGTTTAATAAGCCAATAATTAACAATATACGAGGTTCTTATTTCGTAAATATCAATGACAAGTTCAAATTGATTTTCTTATTAATAATGCGTTTTAGAATATTAGAAGTACAAGTTGATTGTTGTTACGTGTTATAATAATATTTATCATAAAAAAATTAGTGCTATACACGGTATTGACTATAAGTAAGTCATGACGATTCTTAGATTAAGATTCGATGTGTACATGAGTATGAAATTATAAATGTAAGATAAAATTGTCTAATATCTTTTTAATACAGCTAAGCTTAGTTTAGGTGGAAGATTATTGATTGCACAATATTGATTGTAAGTGATTCATAACGATTACTTAGATTATGATTTGACGTCTACACAACTATGTATAAATGTATGATAAAATTGTCCAATATATATTGTAATTAAACCAAGCTAAGCTTAGTTTGTTATAAGATTATTGATTACACTGATTTTTTTCATTATTATTTATAAATATTGTCAATACTATTTGTTTATTGGCTCATACTTCCAACTAATAAAAATCAATTTACACCCTTTGAATTTAAAAATAAGAAATAATGTTTTTTTTTTGAAAGAAAAAATAAGAAATAGTTATTGTTTACACAATTACACCTTTTGAATTTGAAAATAAAAATTATTCATATCAATTAACAAAAAACATTACAAATGGTAAACTCAAAAAAAAAAAAAAAAAAAAAAAGTTGATAAAAATCGTCAAAAAACAATCTATTCATTTTAAACCCATATTTTTTTTATACTTCCTATGTTTTTTTAGTTGCCACACTTTTACTTTCACGGTCTGTTAGACAATTTTTTAAGAGAGAGATAGAGAGAAAAATAAGAGTCTGTTCACTTCAGCTTAATTTGAGTTCAGTTCAATTCAATTCAGCTCCAATTGGTTCAGTTCAGTTTACTTTAGCTCCTAATTTCATTCTCTCATTTCATCTCTATTCAGTTCAACTCTAATCAGTTCAGTTCAATCCTAAGAGAGACCCTATTAGAAGAAATATCAAAAATAAAAAGTATTGTAACTAATATACAATTTCTAAAATAAAAAAAAAATGTAGAAACTAAAAAGAAATAAAATACAGTACTCCGAATAATTATCCAAAGTCATTATAGGTCAATATTTTATCAACAAAAATAAAAGTGTGCGGAAAAAACAAAGTCAACCCACGAGACAAGGCAAAGGCACGATAATTTCCACATTCCAAAACCGCTGACCTCATCATTAGCGTTTCCTAAAGGTAGGCGTAGTGCGCACCCTAGCGCATTTTAGCGTTTTCACCCAACCAACCCCATCAATCATCTATCAAAATTAATTTCCAATGGCTCTTATCAGATTCTAGAATTTCTTATTCCTCTCTTTCTCTCTCTAAAAAAAACACATTTTGCAAAAAACACTCTTTCTCTCTCTCTTCTCGTCACTTCAGTTTCCATGGTTGTCTCTGGTAAATCACTCTTTCTCTCTCTTCATTATTTATTTTTCTTTGATGGGTTTGGATTTTTTTCATCTGGGAGTGATTTATTTTTGGTTATTATTAATGGGTTTTATGTAAAGTTATGTTCTTTAATTTTAAACTTGATGTTTTTGTCAGCATCTTGTTGTATAATTGGGTTAATTAGATGTGGGTTTTGTGTTTTGAGCATTTATTAATTTGCATGATTAGATTGATTTTGTTCTTTGAATCTGCTTTTGATTTTGTGATTTTGGTCAATTTTAGATCTTACTCTTAATTTGGGATTTTATGGATGATTGAATTGGTAAATTTGGTTTGAATATGAAGTGATTGTTTGTAAATTGAATTGGGTATTTGGGATTTTGTTTGGTGACTTTGGTGTAACATTTGTAACTGAAGTGTGAATTTCATCTTCCTGATAAAATTTGCAATTTGTTGTGATGAATTTGTTTGAAAAGTATGATTGAACATTAGAGTTACAAATTTTGATGCAGGGTGATTCTTGGTTGTTGAAGTTAGTAGATTTGGGGGATATTTGAGGGGGGAGATTTTGATCAAGGGGAAAGAAGTGAAAGGAGAGGGATTGTTTTTACGATGTCGAGTGGTGGAAATACACACTGGTGTTATCAATGCAGGCAGCCAATTCGCCCTCGAAGCCGAGGCACAATTTGCCCTTATTGTGATGGAGGGTTTGTGCAAGAGTTAGAGGAGTTAGGTGGTGGTCCTGGTCCTGGCCCTGGTCCTGGTGGATATACTACGGCTACGACTCATCCATATGGAATGAGAGATGGTCCAGATCAATTACATGGAATTATGGAAGCTTTAGACTCTTTGATGATCCGGAATAATCCCGAGCATAGGTTAGGGTTGATTGAAGCTTTGGATGCATTTATGGGGCAAAGGAGGAGATATGGTTTAGACGCTGATCGTAGCCCTTGGTTGATTTTTCAAGGGCAAATGCCCGGAAGGATGCCAATGCCTAGAAGTGGTGGGTTTGAGATGTTCTTCAATGGAAACCCGGGAATTGGATTAAGCCGGGGAAATAATGGTGATCTGTTTGTGGGGCCTGGCCTTCAAGAGTTGATCGAGCAGCTAATGGTTGACAGGCAGGGGCCACCACCAGCCCCTCGAACAGCAATTGATGCAATGCCCATAGTCAAGATCACTCGGGCACATATCCAGACTGATTCACATTGCCCTGTTTGTAAAGATCAATTCGAGTTGGGCACTGAAGCTAGGCAAATGCCTTGCAATCACATGTACCATTCCGATTGCATTGTCCCATGGTTGGTCCAGCATAACTCATGCCCTGTTTGTCGCCATGAGTTAGGCTCGAGTACTTCAAGTGACAGACAAAGCACTAGTAGTGTGAGCAGAAGAAGTTCCAGTAACAACTCAAGAGAGAGAGGAAGTAGTGACCAGCATACAAGCAGGAGGAATCCATTCTCTTTCCTGTGGCCTTTTCGTTCATCAAACAGTAGCAGCACCCGTGAGTATGTTCCAACTAGCGCAAGCAATCCATCTCCACCCCCACCACCCCCACCTCCAACCACTCATGAGAATCATGAGATGAATTACAGCGGGTGGCCTTTTGATTACTAGGTTATGTATGTGTGTAATCAGCATTGCTTGAATTACTTGCTGTCTTTGCTTGCATGCCTTTGAGATCAATTTGGCTATTTTAACTGAAATTTCGTAAATATGTTGAAATGGAACAAAGTTGCCTCAGACAATGACAATGTTTTGGTCCTGGTCCCAAGAATTTTACAGGTTCTGCCTTTTTTTTTTTCTATAAATATTTTCTATTTCTGGGGGTAATGCCTCATGTAGATGTGTTCATATGTATTATTCAGTTTCTTTTGCTGGTGCCATCTATTTCTGTTATTTTCTCTCAGTTTCCCTCCTTCTATGCTTTCCAATGAGAACTCAGCTGGTGTCTTCTGAGTACATATTCTCCATTACTTGAGCCTCTTTATAGAGGTATAGGGTTTATTTCACTGTGGAGTTTCTTGAGAACTCATCTTGATTATATTCACTGTTGTATACGGTATTTTAGGCTGTTATTGTGGTGGTTTTGACAGCCGCCTCTAGCTGGTATGAATATTCTATCCTAGTAATGTATTAGCATACGAATCCCATCCCTTTTAGAATCAGTATGAGAATCAATTCTAGAACGTGAGACTATTTTATTGAGTTGACGCACATTGGAGGGAAGGGCAGGGGAATAAGCTCGCCGTATGGAGTATGTCAAGTTAGCAGTGGGAACCATTGGAAGCCTTAGGTTAGCTTGTTGGCAGAGGAATTATTTTGGTGACTGAGACGTTGGTGTACAAAATCTACCCTAAAGTTTACATACAGCTTTACTCCATTTCATCATTGATAGGGACTTTATCTGGTGACTGAGACGGTTGTGTATGTTTGGCTACAAACTTAAAGAGATGTCCATGTACAAAATCTACCCTGAAGTAGGACATGCTTTCATGTGCTTCTAGTTATTGTTAGTGTTGCATGCGACTGGCTACAAAGCGACCGAGCAGTGTTTTTTATGGACTGTTAGTACTCTTTGAGTCCCCGTGGCATTTCCTATGCTTCTCTTTTCACATATCCTTGGCGCAGGGGAATGTGCATCCAAGATGATTGTAATGTGTATGGTTCAGTGTTGAGAAAAGACTTACCTTAATGTATTTCTTTCCAAAAAAAAAAAAAAAATTTCTTAGTTTATTTTCATTCGACATTATCATTTTTTTTTTTTTCATCATGCAAATATTGAATAGCTGGTGAATCATGATTGTGAATTTCTTTGATTGTTTGCCAGCTGTAGGTTGATAACGTGAGATAAGATGAGATTTTTGAAAATTTGTTGGATTAGGAACTACTGTACATTGTTTGCAAATTATCTTAATTTACCTTTTTAGCTCAATTCGTTACTTTTCTTGACTTAAATCTGGATATATCTTCACTAAGAAAAAGATTTATGAAGACTATGCCTTTTAAATTTAACAGTGTAAAATATTTATAAACTCCTCTAGATTAATAATTGTAACAAATTTTACTCACCGTTGTATAATGAGGAATTTACTGAGTATAATAATGTCAAAGAATATTGTTTTGATCGTTGTAACAAATTTTGTTGGTAACTTGGTATTGTATTGATTTAATTTGTTTGTTTTTCATCTTCTTCATTTTTATAAAAGTTTAGTGTAAATTTCCTAATTAAAACACTATAAAGGAATTGATTAGTATAACAAACAAGTTAAATTGATGATATTATAAACCCCGATTTTCCTTTAATTTACATCAAATATATCCATCATTTCAATGAAATGAAAATTGTGCATACCAACAGGCTCAAAGAGCAAAACATTATTGCAGAAATATTAACCTTAATCAACATGATTATTACGGAGTATAATGGTAAAATCTTCGTTAATTACATGTCGATACTGATGAAGGGTTAGTATGTGCGGTTTTTACTGACGGACAATCTGAGTTCTAAACATTCTCTACTTCAAACAGCTTCTTGTTATTCTAGCCTAAGTCTCAAAGCCTTTTGTTTCAATTTCTGTCCTCGCTTTCTTTTATTGGAGCATGTCACAAACTTCTCAAGAGTGATTGAAAGTCTTGAGTATTTCTGATGAAATGACCCATGCAGCGCCACCTATCACTAGGGAAAGTGTAACCTTTCCTCCGGGAACCTGCTGGGGCACTTTTGGGAGCTCTGGTGAAGTCAAGTATCGGTCTGACCAAGACATTGCTGCAGGAAGAATTCCGAAAAGCACCAATACTGCAAGATTACAGAAATTGTTAACAACTAGACATGTACACTCTTCATCCCTAGATGTTATGTTACTATTGTATTTAAGACCATCCTAAAAATATAAGCAAAGAATTCAAATGTACTTCGTAGTACAATAGAAACGTATCCTCCTATAGACTTCTCCCATATTAGCTTCAACGACACCCTTGACAAGAGTAGTAAAATTCCAAAGGCAACAATGGGAAGGCGACATAAAACTATGAACAGTGGATGGGTATGGTATTACTAAGCCGTTTGTTAAAAATGCTCCCCTAAACAAATGTGGCTTATTGTCTAGACATGGCAGGAGTAATCATACTAGAATTTACGTAGTCGGACAACTGAAAGACCAAGACATATGCTTACCACCATATGTTCCAGCAAAATCCAAAGCCTTGAAAAATATTTCGGGGTCTAACAGTGCAAGCACCAATGGTGGGAGCAAAGTAATCAGATATGGAAGTGGTTTGCTTTGTCCAGCTGGGAGTTTCAGCACTGCAATAACGGTTGGGAAACCTCAGTCTTCAATTAGGTACCAATCAAAAGATGCATAAGATATCAACTATTTATACTTCAATCAATTGGAACATAAATTTCTAAAATTTGCACTTTCTTTCACAAGAGCAGAAGAATTGTTTTTCAAAACATGTGCCAGAGTAAATGAAGCCAAAACCAATATAATTACAAGTTTCTTGAAACTGTTAGAACTTTTTCACAAAAATCTTAATTTGCAAAATAAAAATCTTCAGCCAATGCGAATTATATAATACAGCCATAACAACAATGCAAGTATCATAAACGATTCTATAGCAGGAAAAGGAGAAGTGCTTACAATCAGCTAAAAAGTCGGCAAGTCCCAGAACAAATCCAATGTATGATGTTCCAATAGCAAAAATTGAAAAGGTATCAACTATTGGCTGCATTGCATAAATTCCAAAAAAACAGAAGCAATGTGTAGAATTGGTCAATCTGCTTCCAGAGTCAACAACACCAAAACTATAAAGAAAACTCAAAATACAATTACCCCAACAACTCCATTGCTTGATCTCAGTTCTTGTAATGGATCAAGAATCTTCCCAACATCTGAATCTAGATTAGTGAAGGTACCAAGAATTACTCCATTCCAAACAAGAAATAGAAGCAGGGGAATAGCGGTTCCTACGACAACTGCTGTCCTGCAAGAGAACAGATATTCTCATAATATACCAGAAACAAGAGCTTAAGTTGTCATAAAATCATATGGCAAGCTGGAGTATCAGATTATGCTGCTTATATGTAAACCTTGACAAAGTATGTTCACTTCAGTACCATGCAAGAGGATTAGATCATTACCTGTCTTTGATCAACAATATGTTAAAACATACAATTGGTGCAATAACCTTTATGATAACATTTCTTAATGTGCCAATGATGAAGAGAGGATAGGAATGGTCCGGTTATTATGAAGGTTTTTTTCTGTAAAAAGAAAGTCATTTCCGGGATTATGAATAGTTGGAACAGCATAACAATGCTAATTATGGATGGAAGAATACTATCGAGTTTAACCATTTCTTTGTCTATATTGACTCTAGCATTTGGTCTTAGATAACACCATAATGCAAAAAAATGTACTTCACAATTTGTCCTAAGATAATGAAATGCAGCAATGATAACAATGCTAATCAAAGATTCACCTTACTTTTGACAGATCACCCTCCAAGTTTGTGCAAAGGACAGGCACCACGTTCTGAACAAACCAAAGAAAAGATATGCTTCATAAACAAAATTAATGAGCTAAAACAAATTGTGAGATGTGTATCAAGATTTACCTTCGATTAATATTATTTCAATTATACATTGAAAATAATTAATGACTGATTGGTGAAGTTAGACAAGAAAAAAAGAACGAGACAGGAGACACACTTTAAGGGGCATAGGGATTAGCTTACTTACATGATAGACATACGCAAGTGCTATGACAGGTATACTTGAAGGCACAGCTTCAAAATTGGCCTTCAAAAGAGCATCAAGATGTAGGTCTGCACTAGCAACGACCTGGAGATAACGAAATCATATTCTATTAAAAAAAGTGAAGTGAAAATCTGGTCTTAAGCACAAAAAATCATGGTTCTGCCCAGTATAAACATGGCCAATATGAAGCAGCTCTAGCAAATTTCATAGTACAAAGAATAAACTTAAATAGATAAAGAAAGAAGAGGGGCAATGGGAGAAGGATCACTCAGCTCATAAAGAGGATGTCTCACCACTAAAGCTGTAAATGCAGTAATGATCCCCAACACTAACAGTCCATTAACAGCACCAATGAAACGTTGGCTGCAGGATTAAAGTAAAAACAAATTTCATCCTGGCAGAACAAACTCACGCAACAATAGTGCGAAGCTTATCAAATACGAGTAACAGAGAAATAGAGTTACGAGTGCTACTCTGTCACTATGTTTCAAAATCAATGTCTCAAATCTTATGATGCAGCATTCAAGAAAGACAATGAATAAACGATACAAGAAATAAATAACTATCATCACACTAAACATGAAGGAGCATCTTCACTCTTCAGTGAACTAAAAAAGTAAGCACATGGCAAAAGGGAAATAAAAAAACCAGAGTTGGTTGATTATGGAAAATATGTTCCTTCCATTCCTGAGTAAAAGTTCATCTTCAAAAGAACATATTTTGGGCCCACATATCCCACTCACATTTTTTTTTTTCTATTACAGTTTCTGATTTTCACTATCCTTAAATTCCTTTCACAATAATGTTGAGCAGGATGCAGTAAAATTGAGCAAAAGGCGTACACATACCTTCCAAAGTAACATAATCCTCCAAAAGCCAGTGAAAACAATGCTGCACTTTCCCATCTGTCATAACAATTAAATTCATCAAAATCTGTACACTAGACCCACTGCATAAAATACATGAGTTTTGATTGTGTTACAACTTGCAACCATTAAACATGAGCGCAGCTACAATGGCTAATTCAATTCAAAAGGTAATTATAAAATACAGATACAGTGATACACAATAAGTCCAGACCAAGTCAAGAATTACAGAAGGCTCAAATACATCATGAACTACAAGCTGAGAGACTTGCATATCGATGCCTTAAAGTCAGCTATGTCAACTCTACCCATAAGTGTCGTTTCTATTTTCTAATCCAGGATATGCCTACGGGTAAAATACACCACCCAAGCTTACCTGACACTTCTAACCTTTTTATAGGACACGGAAACACAGGGCTAAATCATTTATGTATACTCAGAATAAATTCAACACAAACTAGAAGCTAAATATTCACATATGCAGGATGACAACATCACTATTATTTCAATTGCCTATGAGCACTCAGAAAATAACTAATACCAACAATAGATGCACTTATGCTTTACCAAATTCAAAGGAAAGGAGATTGCTTGAAGCATAGCTCATACAGTGGAATTCCAAGGTAATTTGTCAATATATCTGACGACCGTGCAACGTAGGCAACAAGGAGAGCATAATGTATAAAAATGTATGACCAGCTGCAGTACAAGGAAACACAGTCGTTAGTTAATATACAAACAACAATCCTCAATAGATTCATCAAGCACAATGCATTAGGTAATGAATTTGAGATTCATGTTCTGTAATGCACAAAAAAGTAAAAGAAGAAATGTTTGCTGCAAGATTTAGTTAGAATATTTTGAGCATTTTCAAGACAAGCTAATGCAATATGCAACTCAATTAAAAATGTCATGCTGGACATACAACCAAAATCAATTGCTCAGGCACAAGGAAGTTTATTTCACCCTAATGTGTTCCTTTTTTCAAATACATCTTCTCCAATAAGCCAGAAATTATTTTATTTTATTTTTCTATGCCAGACACCCCAACAAACAAGCACTTGTAGTATGAGGGTTACAGGTTCTTTAACAGTTACTCTTTCACTTAGCCTTAACTGTCTATAGATCACTGCATAGAAATGTAATGAGGATAGACTCTTAAAACCTACCCTTATTTTCTGGAGCTAAGCTGAACCACTATTTTGGTGAAGGCTCTGCTGTCCATCCAACTATTTAAGTTAAATAAGATGTGCATTCTGAAGTTGAAGTAACATAAATCAGTTTAACTTTTAGGTTCAAGGATTTACAAGGGGCAATAGTCCTTGTAAAATAGTTCTAACAAATCAAATGTTAAGATCCTAGACAAAGGTAAGTAGAAAATTTATTCTCTTCTAAAATCTTCAGATATAGGAGACACTAGAAGTTTCTTATGTACATACTCATAATTCAAACAAAATGTCTTACCAAGCGACTTGGACTCCCACTGAACCTACCGTTCTCTTTGCCATTGACACCTGAAAACAATTTCCAATTAATAACATGTCTGCGTAATCAATCAATTTCATATGAGCAAAGAAATATTGGTCACAATTTTGAGGGAAGGATAAAGCGACATATAGGTCATATACTGATTAAAGATGTCCAAAGTGTGATAGTGATACTTGATAGTTGTTGTAATGAACAAATGATGCATGACATTCCTAAAAAAACACGTATGTAGCTTTATCAAGTGATGCATGACATTTCTGATTTTCACTATCCTTAAATTCCAATCATGACTTGCATATGTTCTAAACAAAATCCAACTCAAGGCTCCAAAAAGAAAAGGACACAATACATGATTTGATCACTATGATGATATGATAGTGTTGCTTAACACAAGAGGGAGTGAAATGAAACTTGCAAATTAAATGGAACTAATTCATTCATGGCCTGATTTGGGTTTCTCAAAGGAGCAAGGGAGCTGTATCTTCTTGTCCATTCAAAATATTAACAATCCTGAAGATAATGATAGGGCATGAATTACCAAAGAGACACCCCCAGAACCCAACTCGCACATCGTATTTACATTAACTTCAGCAATTAGCAAGCCAGTTGCAACCTGCAAATGTTCAAAAATATTGTTTAGATCATCCACCAGTGCATCAGTACATGATCACTATTCAGCCATGACAATCAAATTAACGAGTCCACTGCAAATCCCCACCATGTATACCCAACAACCAATGCACGCCACCGCAGAGGCAAGAAACCCTGATTCTTGTGTCACAGCAGGAATTGCTAAAATCCCTGCACCAATCTGTAAAGTTCTCGGAAAACAACAAAAATGAGTTAAACAAAACAGCAAGGTAAACTTGGTAAAATTGAGTAATCAACTAATCATATGAAGTCCACGTAATAGTTGAAGATATATATACACCATAAAAAGAAACAATTGAACATGTAACAGCAACAGTATAAGGCAATTAAAGTCCCACTATCAATGTATGTAAGCACAATGCACTCAAAAGCTTCTATATTATCATCATCATCATAGTTTTAGGCAACTTTAGTTTGAAAGGAGCATCAGTTATCAGACCTCCTCCCCCCAACCACTGAACCACACACACACACACACTCAACCACAGCCATAACTCAAAACACGTAACACAATATATTTCTTCTAGGCGCGCAACATAGTGCTTTTACATGCATTAATTTAGGGTCTGTTCTGATTGACTGAACTGAGCCGAACTGAACTGAACTTATTGGAGCTGAGCTGAGCTAAACTCAATATTTTATGAGAGAAGGACGTTAAGAACTGAACTGAACTCAATATTTTATGAGAGAAGGAAATTAAGAACTGAAGTGAACTCAATATTTTATGAGAGAAGGAAATTAAGAACTGAACTTATTAGAGCTTAACTGAACTGAATTGAACTGAAAATAATCTGAAGAGAACAGGCCCTTATCCTCCTAACTAGGAGATGGGCACATATAATATAAGCCAGAAATCAATAATGTACACTCAAACACTCAAATTTTATGCACTAAGCTAAATTAGGAGGTGGGGATACCGTAGTTCCTGCCACAAGGAAGATTGAACTGCTAAGGCTACCTGCCAACAGAATATAAGAAAGGAATGGTCATTGATCAATAAAACAATCAAACTTCAAAAATAAGAATTTAATTAATTATAATTTCAAGCAAAATGAGCAAAAAATAAGCTAGAATTCTAACCAGGTTCATGCTTCAAAGTGGCTTGATTAAGATTTGAGAACAACCTCTCAAATTCATACTTTTCAACTTCTTTTCCCAATTCTTCTTCTTCCTCTTTGAGTGATTTTTGGGTGGGTTGGCTTTGTTTTTGAGAAAAACATCTTAAGCTGGGATTTCTGAGGTGATTAGACAAATGGGTATTGGGAAATTGAGGAAATTGAACAGAATTTAAGGGTTTAATTTGATGAAGATGATGGTGAAACAGAATTTGGCGGGTTTTGGGGTTGAAGAAGGAAGTGTTAAGCAACGCCATTTTTCTTTCATCAATCAAGTCAAGACATGAAATTTTTGCAATAAAGTTGTACTTGGTTCATGTTGTATGAATTGTGAGCATTGGAAGAAGCATCGGAAGGGTCCACGTTATCAGCTAGTAGATCAGTAGATGTTCGTTTTACTTTCTTGGTTTTGTTATCTTTGCATTATTTCATCATGGTACATTTGGTTTAATGAAGTGAGTTTTAGTTGCTAATTATGATGGTTGAAGCCCAGGAATATGTTTTATAATCTATCATTCCCCCTCACATGAAAGGCCCTTTGGGCTTGAAATGTGGATGCAACACAGGCCCATCCATACCTGGTGCGAATTAATTCCACTTTGAAGGAGGGGCAGATGAGATTCGAACCCGTGACCTTTGTGTCACGCTGGCTCTGATACCATGTTAGTGGACCAATTCAACCAAAAGCTTAAGCTGATGGTTGAAGCCCAGGAATATGTTTTATACTCTATCAGAAGTATTACTTTGTAGGAAATTTTGTATAGAACTACCTAAACATAGGATTATTTGTGAACAACTATCCATTTTTTTTTATTTGTCTAGAACTATTCGCAAGTTTGACAATGTTTGGGTAGCACTATCCAAAAACGTTTTCCGTCCAATTAAAATGTTACTTTGATCCAATTTTTTAATGCTAAAATAAGCAAAAATCCGAAGTCAATTAAATCCCCAAACCTTAGAAATCAAAATCCCCAAATAATACTAAACTCATGAACCCTAAAATGAACCCTAATTAAAACTCTAATTAGGTTAATTAGCGTAAATTAAAAACTTTAAACAAATTGGGGAAATTAATTGGGTGGCAAAAGTGAAAAAAGTAGGCTCTAATAATGTCTTAATTGGACGAAAAATGTTAGTGGATAGTGCTACTCAAACGTTTTCAAACTTGTGGGTAGTTCTAAACAAATAAAAAAAAAGGATAGTTGTTCACAAATGACCCTATCTTTAGGGTAGTTCTACACAAAATTTCCTACTTTGTATTTTGGAAAGTGAGTTCAAAGACTTATGGATTAAATACAAACTCAACTTACACATCAATTGTTATTGAGGTCGCCCCAATTAAACTCCGTGATAAACAAAGCGATTTTATCCATTTTCACGCAAAAATTACATTAACGGAGATAAACTTGTATTTCTCATTGTTATTTTACCCTCTCTAATTAGGCAATTTAGAATATCTTCAACATTATAAGTACCCATTAAACACCAACAATAGGTGTATACAATATACCTCTTAAAAATTGCAGATGGATATAATTTTGCGAATTTTGCCTAAATTTCAATTGGAGTTGGGTATGGGTATGACTTTAATGATTATTGGGTATGGATATCAAAAGTTATACTTGTCATAGGTGGTAGGTAAGTCATGGATTTGAAATTATGTCCGCCTCATATATTGTCGTATAAGCCCTGCATCCACTCACCAATACTCTTAATATCCATCCATTTGTCTAATCCTTATGGAGAACTTTGTATTCACAACCATTTATGTGTTTTCTAAAAATAACCAAATAGTTTCAATTGGGTGCAATTGTGTAAGTAAGGGTGGGTATGAGTACAAGTGAGACGCAACACTCATTAATCATCCTTAAGACTTCTTAAAAAGCTTCAACTTTATTATGATATTTTTTTATTATGGTTATTTTATATTATCAGTACTTTTTTTTTTTTTTTTTTTTTGACAAATAGTATTTTTTTATGGAAAAAAGATATAAGAGCTGCATATAAAAAGCTAAAAATGAAAAGAATTGACAATTAATAAACATTTATTACACCAATTTACTCGTGAATTGTCGATAAATTCCTAACTTAATATTAAAAAAGGAAGTATATTAAATGCTTATATGCAGCCCTTGTAGCCCTTAGGGCTGCATATAGCATTACCCTTTTTTTATATCCATAAACAAGATTTGAATGTCATTTTTTAATTTTTTTTTTATCATCATCCTACTTTTAATAATGTAACTAAATTGATTAGTAGGTAAGTTAACATCCATGTTATTATTATTATTATTATTATTATTATTATTATTATTACACTATTTATCTAATTTTTCATTAACATCATTGTTTAATAATTGAATAAAATTTAATCATGCAAATATTGCATTGTCGAGTGTATCTTGTTGGAAAAGAAAAGTAAAAAGGAAAAATCAAAAATAGAAGCGAGTAGGTACATTAAGGTCATTAACATTACATTACGATCTAGCCTTGTAAAACCCTAAACCTCGATTACAGGCTACCCACTCGCCCACATCTCTCTTTTCTCTCTCACTCAATCGCAGGCGCCATCCAAGTAATTTCTCTCTTCCCCTTTCTCTCTCTTTTTCATATCATTTTGTTCTGATTTCAACTCTCAATTTGTCAATTCTCGATTTTCAATTATCCAATTTTGCTCACAATTATGCTTGATTAATCGATTTAGGTCTGAAATGTTTAGTCTTTCTGGGGTTTTTGTTGCTAATTTTTCTGGGGTTGTAGCTAATTTTTCTGGGGTTTTTGTTGCTTATTTTTCTTGGGTTGCAGCTAATTTTTTCTGGGGGTTTTTGTAGCTAATGTGTTGCAGGCTTTTGTTTATACAATACCTTTACTGTTAGGACTGAACTATAAAAATGGAATTTTTATTCATTTAAGTATATCTTTGTTGGGGGTTTGTGTGTTCAAAGTGAGGTGCGAAATGGAGATTGATTTGTGTATTTTGATGATATTGTATAGTATTTACAATCAACTACAAAGGAGAATTGCTTAGACAAATCGTTATTGGTGCAACAAGAATTTGATGTTCTTTAGGTTTGAGGTTACTCGGTATTTTCATCTTTAGCTATTATTGTATTTGAAAGATGGTAACTTTGATCCTGTAGGTTTGATTCATGCGATACCATAGATGGGTTTGTGCTTGTTATGTCAGGGTATGAAATGGCCCCATTCTGTGTAACTTGGTGCTCAGGTTTTGTGTAGGATGGATGGGTTTGTGCTTGTTATGTCAGGGTGTGAAATGGCCCTATTTTGTTGGTGCTCTGGTTTTGTGTTTATGGTCAGCTACTTTACTGCTTATACAGAGTGTAATTGATGCAACTAAGAATCATTATTTGAGATAGTTGACGCTTTTGTAATGATTATCTCTAATCTTTGTTTGGGGCATGGGTTGTTAATATTTTCAGGTTGAAATATGAATTTCCAAAATGTTAAGGTTCCAAAAATGCCTGGCGGTGGTGGTGCAGCATCTGCTCTAATTAAGGTCGGAGTTGTCGGAGCTGTTGGCCTTGGACTTTATGGAATCACTCATAGTATGTACAATGTTGAAGGTGGTCATCGTGCTATTGTCTTCAACCGCATCTCTGGTATCAAGAACAAGGTTAATATTGAAATCAGCATTGCTTTAATTGTATTTTCTTATATTCCAGATTCAGTTGCTATTGTATACTAATTGTACCGTTTCTGTTGTATACGCCTAAACATGGTACCTTATTCTTTGCAGTTAATTGTATCACGGCACAGTTCTTATTTATGTGAATTCTGGGCCTTATTTTTCTTGATAGATTTCAAAAATTATATATTATATTCATACAATTTATTTTGTTTTGTCTTGCAATATTGCATGACACCTGTAGTGAGAAATTTATGTCTGCTTGATTAAAAAATGGTTATGACTTGAAATTTTTTGGTACACATAATCGTATAAGGTAATATCTTTGTGAGTGACATGGGAAGCAATTCCATTTCATATACATGATTAATAGTGTGCCATGTTAAAAAAATATTGCTAATATACTTTAGGGTCTTTCCTAGAAAACTGCTTTTTCCAGATTTGTGTATTTGTTGAATATTTTGATAGATTTTTTTTTTTTTTTTCTCTCCCAAATAGGTTTACCCTGAAGGAACACATCTCATGATTCCATGGCTTGAAAGACCAATCATTTATGATGTTCGTGCACGACCTCACCTAGTAGAAAGTACATCTGGAAGTCGCGATCTCCAAATGGTGAGTTGATGCTTTATTTACTAGTGTGTGTTAATGTAACTATTTGTGGTATGCCTATAATATATATGCTTGGACAATTGCTTGATAGTATCTTATTATTTTCCATTTTTCTTTATGGACATGTGTGGGCATGTATGTGTGCATTTCTTGGCTATAGATGTCCACTTTCCATCCATGTTGATGTATAATTGCTGTACTCTGATTTATCTTTAATATATGGTCACTCCTGTAAATAGGGCCTGCCTTGAGTCACATAAAAATTTGAGGGGTATTGTATTCAGTGACAAGTCGTTTGGTGTAAAGGATAATGTTCTTCCTAATTGCCTGCGTCACAAGAGTAAACCAAGTTGCTTCCCACACTCATGTTTATCAATGTCAATAGTCTACTTCTGTCATATTTTAAATTTTTCATGAGCTAGAAAGAGGATTTCTATCTTGCAAGAGAATAATCTTTTTTGCCCCAAGGAACCTTTTTATAGCTGTAGCAAACATTCTTCTACTTTTCTGATCATCTTTTGGGTCGCCTACACTGTTCAAGTAGAAACGTATAAGCAGATAGAAAAGAAACACGAATTGTGCTTTCAAGTGATAGCTTTCACATGATATATGCACAAAGTAGAAGTGCCAAAAATAGCTATCATTTTGCATAGTTTGTACGCATCTGCTAATTCATTAGTTCTCATACATCAAGCTCTGCATGGTTTCAGAGTTCTTACTCCCTGTGTACCATGTCGTTGTATTGAGTACTTCATAACCTTGTGTTAGCTGAACTACATAATTGTGGATTTCAGGTCAAGATCGGTCTTCGAGTTCTTACTCGTCCTTTACCAGACACTTTGCCTACAATTTACCGTACACTTGGTGAAAATTACAGTGAAAGAGTTTTGCCATCCATAGTCCATGAGACCCTGAAATCCGTGGTTGCCCAATACAATGCCAGTCAGCTACTTACTCAACGTGAGGTAATTCCTTATTTCCTATTTGTTGAGTTGATAAATATCCATTTGTATAAAACTATTTTGTTTTCAAGGATTTTGCTATATTATATGAAGGTAACATTGATTAACGAATGGCTTCTAAACTATCACACAAGTTCTCAACTAAACTGTAAGGAAGATAAGTAACAAGTTATGTAGATTTACGTGTGTTTTTTTTAAAATCATTTTTCAGGCTGTTAGTAGGGAAATTCGAAAAATATTGACAGAAAGAGCTGCAAACTTCAACATTGCATTGGATGATGTGTCTATCACCACTCTTAACTTCGGTAGAGAGTTCACTGCTGCAATTGAAGCTAAGCAGGTAGCTGCACAAGAAGCTGAAAGAGCCAAGTTTATTGTGGAAAAGGCTGAGCAAGATAAGAAAAGTGCTATCATCAGAGCACAGGTAAGAGCTATATTTGCTTACAAATTGCAAAAACTGTCCAAAAATTGAAGTGTTCCTATGTGTGTTTAGCATTAATCTGGCAGACTGGCAGTGTTCACTGTTTTGTGTCTCAACTCTGGAGTAGTGTCCTTTGAAAATTCTGAAATACACCGTTCAACATGTCAAATGTGCTGAGTGTCCTTTCCTTGTTTAATTTGTAGTTCCTTTTTGTCCAACAGCGACTTGAGACTCTTCCGAGTTGATCTCAGCTGGCCTGATTCAGTAGATGCATAGGAGTAGCATTTAAAAGTCTTTCTTGTTGAATGGTGTATTTTTTAAATTTGGCTCTCCTGGTTTTTTTTGGTATTAATATGTCTACATCTCTTGTGTTTGGTTGCCAGGGAGAAGCCAAGAGTGCTCAACTTATTGGTCAAGCTATTGCCAACAACCCAGCTTTCATTACTTTGAGGAGAATTGAAGCTGCCAGGGAAATTGCCCAGATAATCTCTAATTCATCAAACAAGGTGATGTTGAGTTCAGATGATCTTCTGCTCAATCTTGGGGATATGACACCAGAGGCACCTAAGAAGTAAACACCTGGTCTGCGGTGGAATTGCGCAGCAGCTGGGTTTGGAAGGATTTAATGGAAAGTCAAAGAAGTTTTAGAGATTGAGGAACTTCTGTAAATGTCAAGCCTTGACGACACTCGGATGGTTATTGTTTATCAAACCTTTTGACTGATAATTGCCTTCAGTTTACATGAATTTTGCCTCAATGCTTACAGAATAAGCAGCCACTATCGTAACGAAATTTAAGATCTTTATTTTGGTGGTCATGTAGTGGATGTTGAATTAGAAATTGCTTGTTAGAAATACAGCAGTATTTTCCCTGGATTTTTATTCTACTGTTTATTTAAACCATGGCATCTTCCTGTGCGGGATATCATTTTGCCCACCCCCATCGTGAGAACACAGTTTTTGTTCTATTCTCACAAGATGTGCCCGTTTCCCCCCTTTGCGATATTGAAACAAGGATTTATTATGTGTTGCTGTGCGGATAATATTTTACTGCGTACTACGTAAATAAGATGAAGGTCCATTGATTGTATTCGTACAGCACAAATATGTTGTATGTGTTACAGGACTCATCTTGGGTTTCTATTCCAGTATTCCTTTGCATGGTTTAGCTACATGTGATGCTAATAAACCTTTTAGTTTTCCAATTTCTCTCCGCAAGTGAAAATTCTCTCTGCAAGTAAGTGGATGACATTCCAATGTAATTACAGAACGTATTTCTATCTCAATTCTAAGTAATTTAAGTGAAGTTTACCCAACAATATTGGATATATGGGTACAGAATAACCTAATATTAAACCAATACTTGATATTTGGCTTAGTTTTGGAAGCCTAGAGTAGAGTGTTCTTAGCTATCGTCACTTTCCAATGTGCCACAAATCTTCGTTTGAGACGGACAAAAGAAATGGCTTATGAGAAAGCACTGGAGAGGGAAAGAAGAGCGGCGAGGAAAGTTTCAACTTATCTGCTTTCATTCTCAAGAGTAAAAAAAATCCGGATAGCGGGAAAATCATAGGAGGTGGTTGATTGGCACCCGGGAACAAGGTGATGCGATGGTCTTAGTGACAGAAGGAAGACCAACTAAGTGAAGTGATTAACGCAGCTAATCACATTAACCAGAGAGAATGTGTCAATATGGAGGGAGATAAATATTTTTAGATGGGAGTCTTTACTGACGAAATTAGAAGTATGTTAAGCAACATATTGGTTTTCAGGTGACGCATTTTTTCGATAACCCATAACACATACCATGGCTACACTCACTTCATATGTTTGATCCTTTAAGCTCCAATTTCCTTCAATTCGTACCTATACCTACGTCAAGGAAAAAATTAAAGGCAATACGTAAATATGCTAAATTGAAAATATAGAAGCCATTTTTTCTTTTACTGAGAATTAACCACCAAAGAGCAACATCAGAACGAACACCAACATATGAAATTCAAGCACAATTTTCTGGGGGTCTTTTCTTTTTTCCTTTTTTACTTTATTCACGATACTTCTCCCCCAGCACAACCCTACAGTGAGGGAGAAGATACAAACTGTCTAGGTAAACTAAAGAGATCTTTCCCCTCAAAAGGGGATGTCCACTCCCGAGAACTGGCAGTTGATGAATCAGCCATACCCGCTCCATCCTGCAACCCAACAATAGGTACACCATTCCCATTGGAAGAAGACAGTCTCATAGTCATACTCATGGCAGAGGCTCCTGAATCGTACATGTGAGCTCCACTCCTGGAGAAAGATCCCAACCCATTCCACAACCCATTTTGCTTTGAGGGAACGAAACTTCGATCCAAGCTCCAATCTATATTAGTGTAGTCACATGATGGCATTGTGCCACTAGCATTCCAATCCACCGGAGAATTTGACCCAGATGAGCAGGTTGAACCCACCCCGGAAAAAAGCCCCAGGGAAGAAGCAGCAGCAAGGGTTGGAGACCCACCGATCCTGGTCCACGATGCATTGCTACGTGTAGAACCTGGATTATCCATTGGACTACTACCTGGCATAAACGGCTGATGTTGATGTTGATGTTGATGTTGATGTTGATTTTGATGCTGATGTTGAATTTGATGTTGCTGCTGTTGCTGCTGAAATTGAGCAGGATGATAAAATTGATTCGAGGTCAAGTTGTTTGGACTAAGGCTTCTAGTACTATGAGGCAGTAACCCATTCGGCTTCAAAATCTCCGAATTAGTGGGATACCAACTAGCCGCCGTACCTGGAGGAGAAGAGCTAATGCTTGTTGCAGGGGCGGGTTTGACATTTACAGACTGAGGCCGCTGCATCATTACTACAGGCTCTCTAATTGACCCTGGCTGAAGATTCCTATATTCATTACCAACAGTTGTATACCGTGCCTCTGCCTTGGCCGGTGGAGGTGAAACCTGTAGCGGTGGTGCCAAAGAATACGAAACTGAAGGATTTGACCCTGCTCCGACAGGCCACCTTTTCTCAGCCGGGGTAGCGATTTGCTGAGGTCTAGGCCAATCTAATTTGGGCTGAACTCTGGTAACTGGTTGAACAACTTTAGGCACCGATTTGGGAGCCGGTACTCCTGTAACTGCAGCTTTAGTGTAATTAAAATCTTTTTCATCCCTTCTCTGGGGTAACAAAGTTGCCGAATTGGGTTTTGGTTGCAGCAGTCTCACATCGCTCTGACTTGTTGCTACAGATATCTTACCATTACTAAAAGTAGGAGGATCCCCAATTTCTTCAGGTTTAGGCAAGACAGTTGGTTGATCCTGTTTTAATGATCTCAAATTCTCTTCAGCCTTCTCTAAATCACCTTCACATGTCACTATGGCTCTTTCTACATCTTGCTTTGAGCATTTGAACTTTATTTCCAATTCTGCAATCCGAGCAAGCTCTTCAGATATATCAATCTTCAGATTGCTCCCTGTATCAATATTTTGATCTTTATGCTTATCAGCATCTTCACCTCCTTCAAAGTGCCATGCTACTGCCTCTTCCACTCGGCCTTCATTTAAAATAAGAGCCATAGTTGCCCGTTCATGAGAAAATCCCATGGCCACAAGTTGCTGAGCAAGAGCTTCCAGTTTTCTGGACATAAGATAGCCACTGCAGCGTTCATGCAATTCTTGGGCACGCCTTTCCTTCTGACGCTGATGTTTCCTCTCATTTTTCTGGCGTATCTTCTCACGCTTGTCATTATCAGCGCCTGGGATTACCTCTTGCTTGATTGCAGCATTTGATGCCTTATCTTTGTTATGTTCTTCTGACTCCACAGACCGGCTGTCATTGTTGGAAGCAGAATCATAATCACCTCCACTTCCATGAGTGCTCCCACTATGATCATCAGAATCATCTATGTTACGGAAACGACAATTTGCATGAAGTGTTGGAGCCAAGTATGTAGATGATGCCTCAAGAGTATGAAATGTCCCCAGCAATGGATTATATGCACTTGCTGGAATTCCAGTACCCCCATTTACAGCTGCAGAGGACTTCGAAGAAGTCTTTTGTTCCTTTCCCGCCATTTTGTCCTTTGACTTAGATTTGGAAGCCGATGACATCTTGCAAAGACAGGACAGGTGGATTTATGATCCTGAAAACATGAAAATAACAATTTAATTTTTGATGCTTAACATGTGCACAATTGAGACCAAAGGCTAAAATGCATAAAAATCAGTGAAACAATAAGTGGGATTGAAAAAATTAAAAGAAAAGAGAGAGGTAAAGAGACTTGGCTGCGTCACCATTATTCACACAAGTACCAGAGACTTGGCTCTAATACACGAACAAAAAGTCAAAAGTCATGACTCATACAAAGACATCCCACAATGAACATTCCAACAGATGTGACTCATGTGAGCTATGTGACCCTATGGAAAAGGCAAGCATAGCAAAATACAGCAAAACTTGGAGGGATGCTCAATATAAAACTAATCGGGGAGTACAAGAGTTGGAGGGGGGTAATTTTATTTATATTAAAAGCAGAGACAATTTTAATGCAAAGACAACTAAGATAACCCAAAATATATGCAAAGACATAGTTTGAATCACATGCAGCAATAACTATGCAACAATGATAGGTGCCATTTAAATATCAATTATGGCTTCATGGGATGCAACAGAAAACTTGAGAGCAAGGCAGAAAAGAAAAGGATGAGAAGATATTCATCAAATTTGCAAAAATGGTACCCTATTAGGCAAAGCCACACATCAATCTTTCAATTTTTTAGAGGTGACACCTTAAAATTTCCAACATTAGCACACGTACAATTAAGAAAGTATTATCAAACCACATAAAACTATAAATATACCACAACCAAACCGATTCTTAAAAATCTTCAGCTTCAGAAATTAGCATAAAACATATTCTTCAAACAGTTAAAATATAAATTTGTGTAAAAAAACCCTAATGATGTTACTAACAGTTAAATTCTCTTACAAAGCAATTTATTCTCAACCACAAAATCAAATTCTTATAAAATTTCTAAACCGCCAAAACTGCATATGTTTTCCTACTAAAAACCATGATAAAATACTACCTTAACATTCCTGCCAAACTTTAACTTCAGAAATGCATATACAAAAAATACTTTACCTCCTATTCAGCATGAAACACAGATTCAGACTCCTATACTATCACAATTCTTAAAAAGTGGATCCAACTGTATTCTAAGACACTAAGCAAATATTTTTATCAGATGTCTCTACAGAGACAACAAACTAAACAAAGATTGACAAAACCTACTACTGTAGAATGAGCAAAACTCCAAGAACAACATATCCACCGTTTGATTATATTTTATTTTCAAATTATATGTGCCTAATTAGAAGTCCAGAAATATTTTTTTTTAAAAAAAAAAAAAAAAAAAAAAAAAAAACTCCAGAACATCATTACCTTAAGCGACCACATCCATAGGTTCCACACAGGCACATATTAATAATCAAAGAACGAAACTGAGGAAAAAGGACATAGGGAAGGATAAACGGCCAACAGAAAGACAAACCAATCAATTGGTTATCTACATCAAAAGCCTAAATTTTCAAGTTTTCACCCATCTTGGTCTGTCCTGCTCTATGCACCTTGAAACAAAACATATATCCTAAATGCAATTGTGCTCTACAAAAGCATTTCCCCAAAAACAAACACAAAGCACTAGTCTCTAAAGATTCTCCTCCTTCACTCCTTCACTCGTTACAAGACCTAATTAGCTAACCATTTCTGTCAGTCATCTATAGCTCAACAAGACTATGCTGGCAAAGAAGAGATTACCAAACAAAAACCCAGGGTTTAGCACACGGGGAAAAAAGGCTAATCCATCTTCATACACTATTATGCCCCCTCTAAGTTAATGAAATCCCCGAAACATGTCATCATTATCAGTAAATTACCCGAACTTCCAACTAAATAGTCAAAAGAACTCCCCAATAACACCCTTAACAGAAGACTGTTGTTCACTCTCTCTAAGAAAAGAGTTCAAAATTCCGAATACTTCCGCTACACGTACTCGAATTATCAAATTCAATTACAGCAACAAAACTTAACACCCTGTTCTTTTCCTAGAACAACCTAAAGCAACAAATACAATATATGAACAAATATATGATTAGAAGAAATGGAATGTGTTCAAATTATCAAATTAAAACAGCATTTCGGTTGCAAAAATTAAAAGGTAACTGAACCGACATATGAAATGATTCATGACTATATCAAACTAATTTGTTCATTCAAAATAAAAATTTGAGAACAAATATTTCAATACCAGTAAGTTTATCATATAAGTATATAAACACGTTTAATTTCAAATTCCCCAAAACTTTGCGAATCTAATATGTTGGAATTCCGACAACAGCGCAACCCTAACCCCCAAAACGATCGAAAATCCAACATCCAATAATTTAACACCGGCAACTTCCGACAACAAATGAATCCCCAATTGACGTTCAAAATGCAATTCAATCATAAAATTAGGGCAAAAATTACAGCTCCAACCCAAAAAATTAAAAAAATTAACATTTTCTGGAAAATTCGAAGAGAGAGAAAGAAGAATCACGAACCTGGTTAGGAATTTATGTAAATTCAAGAAATGAACGGATCGATTGATAGATCAGAAGGTTAAGATAATAATTGTCGGAAATAGGAGAGAGAAAATTGGGGAAATTGGAGATGGGAGGAGAGAGAAATTGCGAGGCTGAAACTGAATCGAAACGAATTAGGGTTTTTGATTGACACGACGACGATGATGATGAGGAAAAAGAAGGAAAAAAGGAAAATTAAATTGGGGAAACTATTAAAATTATTTTCGGAAATAAATAAAGGGGAAATGAAATTGTTTTTTTTTTTATTATTATTATTCTATTGGCGACGTGGCTTTTTGAGGAGTTTTTACTTTTATTTTTTTGGGCCAAAAGGAGTTACTGTGTTGAGAAACAGTTGGGGCCCAGCAAAAAAATGTAACTGTAAAAATTCGTTAATTTTTACAGCTTTAATTTCTTTGCATGTCGTGCATGTGTTTCTGTCTCACCACTATTTTGAGAAAAATAAAAAAGAAAAATAAAAATAAAAAATTTAAGATGTATAAAAAACAATAAATTTTAAAATAATATTATCGGTTTTTTTTTTCTATTAAGGACAATTATTGTGAAACCTTAACATGGTTAAGCTTAGTTTGATTTAGGAGTTGTTCCAATTTATTGAAAAAAAAAAAAAAAAAACTGAAGTCAACTGATTGAGACTTAACTGAAATTAAGTTAAACAGAAAAGTCCCTTAATTTTAACGAGTTGGAACTCGCCTAGAGCTTTAAATTTTGCTCAAGCATGGTTTATTAAGAGTAATTTGAGTTTGAGTTATCAACTTGGTAAACATTGTTCCAACAAAAACCACAATAAGTATTTTTTTTTTTTTATTATTGACTCAATAATAATACTTCCTCTGTTTTTTAATTATTGCACCATACAAATTGGACACACATTTTTTGGTAATGGGAAAAATGAAGAGAGAGAAGGGTAAAAGTACTGAAAAATTCATGTGATATAAACATAAAGTAAAGAATCAAATGTTAAAAGTAAGGATATATTTGGTATTTATAGTGTGAACACATATATTTTGTTTTTTAAAATGGAAATGGTGTAATATTTGTGAAATTTCTTAAAAAGACAAGTGTTACAATAATAAAAGAACGGAGGAAGTATTATTTTGCTTGGACATGGAAGCTGTGTTTGAAATTTACCTATCCTTGTTATGAATAGATAATTTAACGCTTGGTATGAAAAAAATATATAACGAAGTTTCGTATTAAATACTTCCTCTGTTTTATTTACTTGACCTGTTACTTTTATCACGCTTGCCAATGCAAATCTTTAATGATCAATAACTTAAATTCTCCATAAGTAAAAATTATAAAAGTTATATATTATGATAGTGCTTATTGAGACGAATCCAAAAAGATCATACATGAGTATATTTTTCCTTACATATTATTCACAAAAGACGGTCGAAGGAGGGGCGGGTGGTGAATAGTGTAAAAGTCAAAGCGGGTCAAGTAATAAAGAATGGTGGAAGTATGCAATTTGTATAACATATCTTAAGTGAATAAGCTTTCGAGTTTAAGCAGCATTGGGATTATGTTCAAATTGTTTGAAATTCGAATCAAGCAATTATGTTAAGCTTTAGCTTAGATTATGAACAAATAAACAAGGATTGATTTCTTCATGAACCATTACACTCACAGAATTCACCCCTACATACACATAATTGTACATTAGTCATGTTTGGTAGAATGTACATAGCTATAGAGGTAGTTGTAAATGTTACTCGCACAAATAATTGTTACCTTTAAAAATAACATTTTTTTTTTCCAAAAAATTTAAATCAAATACAAATACCCTTTTTCTTTAAAAAAAATGAACTAAATGTGCAACAAAGCAATCGACTAAGCATAAATCAAATAAAAATTGTAAATTGTGTAGGCAGTTATATGAAGACCGTTATAGTTAATAAAGCTCTTCAATTTTTTTCCCCATCAAATGAATTATCATATTAAGGAAATGCAACAAAAGAAAATTAATTGAGAATGAATCACATGAAATTTGTAAACCGCGTGGCAATTGTACGGAGATCAGTATATAGCATAAAAGTCAGTTGTTTTTTGCCTTAAGAAGAATTATCGCCGGAATGAAGTGCAATAAAGCAAATCAGTTGAAAATAGATCACATGAAGATTAAATTGCATTACCGATTTTATGAAGTTCAGGCCAATACAGCTAATAAATTTAGCTAGTTTTCCCAAAAACAAGGTATAATAGCAAGGAAGTGCGACAAAACAAATTAATTAGTTGAGAATAAATCACATGACAATTATTAATTGTGTTAATTCATGGAGACTAGTATGTACAATAAATAAAGTTTGCGTAGTCTTTTTCTCTGATGCAACGAACTGAAAATAAATCACATGAAAAGTGTAAATTACGTCAATGGTTTTAAGGAAATCGGTACAACGAATAAAGTGAGTTTTTCTCCTGTAACAAATTATCCTAACAATAAGGAAATGCAATAAAGTAAACAAGTTGAGAATAAATCACATAACAATTGTAAATTGCATTAGCGTTTTTATGGGAACTTGTAAAGTTAATAAATTTACTGATTATTATCCCTTAAAAGGAATTATCCTTGCAATGAAATACAACAAAGCAAATCAGTTTAGAATAAAATCACAAATTGCATTAGTGATTTTTTTGCCTTGAAATGCTAGAACAACTCTCCCTATGGTCTAACATAAGCAAATTAGCCAACCACTAGATTATGAGTGTGACATTCACTAATAAAGATTTTTTTGTGTGATCTTTTAAAAGTCAATAGTAAAAAACGATTTTTTTGTGTGATCTTTGAAAAATCAATAGTAAAAAACTATGAAGTATTTTTTTTTTTTGAAACTACGGAGTATTATAACATAAAGATTTACGGAGTATTAATTACTCGTATAATATATTACCTAATAATAAAGCATAAAATGTTGTAAGAAAATACTGAGAGTTTGACTATTTTTGGGCATTTACTATTCGTTTATTGCCTTTTGTTCTTCTTTTACCTTAGCTTTACAACTCCCTCTATTTTACCTTAAAACACACACGCACACACATAAAGCGAGCCAATTTCGGCGGTTGGCGCATTGTAGAAGGTTTCCCAGTTGAATTTCCCGCAATTTCTCAATTACAATTGGATTCGCAGTTCTTAGAATAAATTAGGGTTTTTGGCGTTGTTGATTATTGCAATTTTCAATTGACGATGGAGTGGAAATTGGATCCTTGTTTTCTGCTGTATGTCTCTCCACATTAATCTTCTTAAATTTGAACGAATTTATTACGAGAAATTAGTATTTAAAATTGCAATCATCTATATCATAGTTATCTTCTACAATTTTTTTGCGGATTTTTGTGTTGTGTTTTTTGTAGATTGAATCTTATACAGTATACAGCTTCAATTAATTATATCTTTGTTGTGTTTTTTGCTGTAGGAGAATTTACAAGATTAGGACATGGCATTATGCTTGATTTGTTGTGATATTCGACTGCAATTTTATTATTAGTTAGAGTAAAGTTGCGTACATTTGTGATTTGTCCTCGACTTTTGACGAAATTGACAGTGGGTTGTTGTTGAAGAAAACTGGGTTAAGGAATGAATAATTAGTAAATTTTGTGACTTTTTTCGTGTGAATTCGTCGTTAGATATTGATGTTATTGTAACAAAATCTTTGGTGGGAGGAGGGTGATGATGGCACCATTTGATCAAAGTTGATTTAGAAAGTGGAATGTTGGCATTGTAGTGGAGGTAGATATTGGCTAGTTAGGTGTATCCTCTGTCAAAACTCAAAAAGGATGTTGCAATTCTGGGAATGAGAAATGTACTTGGTTAATTGATTTCCGTGATATTCGCCACATGTTCGAGTTCTCTTGGTTGTTGCGATTTAGGGTGTGTGTGTGTTGGGGGGGGGGTGCTGAAGGCTTGAAGAAGGTCCATTTCCTCTTCAAGTGGTATGTGTTGAAGCTGAATGCTTTCTGAATTGCTACTTTGACCTTTGGTATCCTTAAAATTTGATGGTTGTCTTTATCAATGCTCTATTATCTATAGTTTATTGCTGGCTAATCATCACATATAGTGCAGCTATCTAGGATCCTATTCGGTGGGAGGTGTTGTGATTTTGTTTTTTTGCAACACCCTTGAATTATGAAAATTATGCATCTGACAAGGGTATGAAAAGGTTGGACATGGATGTTTTCTTCTACTACGTGAGTTTCTAAAAGTCTAAAGTATCTGGCATTCCTAGTATAATTATACTTATATGTCCTGATTTACTTCGAGGAATTCTATGTCGGCTTTAGCAATTTCTTCAGTGCTAGTTTTGTGCAACCCATATATGATGTTTGAGATATTACTCTTTATCCTATGCAGCTGAAGCTTTGGAACTATACCTACAAGATCTTTGTGATCAGATGTATGAAATGTCATTGACACAAAGGGAAAATTTTATTAGAGGTGATCTGCAGCCAATGTACATGTTTAATGTACTTTATGTACATACTTATTATACTTTATGCACTTTTGCAGTAATGTATTAAACCAGTAAACCAATAATTTTAAAGAAAAAAAAAACACTTATAATCCTGCTAGAGATAGCATATGACGATGTTATCTTATACTTTGGTCATATTCCAATTACTTGTAATTCTACCCTGATTTTATGAAAAATTCCAGCTTCACATATAGATTGGCGTTCTTTGTCTGTTGAGATCCTGATTTTGACAGTGAAGACCCCATTCTCAGTATAGTATTGCCTGGGCATGTCTTATGATCAGAAAGATTTTCATGATGCTTCAGTTTAGTATTGCCTGGGCATCCCAGGGTTGTGAATGAGAACATTTTCTTTATTAATAAGTTAATAATGCTTTCTTTTCTTTTTGATTTGTGATGAGACTTGCGGGCAGGGCATACTAATAGTGGCAGAAGAGGACGAGGAAGAGGCAGAGGTATAGGAAGAGACTGGACAAGTGGACAGGGCAGTCAAGGAACTGCAGTCTGCAGGTGATAAGTTTGAAGATGATCCAGACATGCAACTATGCAAGCAATGATGATCTACGTGGGGGTTTATTTTTGAGATTTCATAGGTGACCAGGCATCAGTCCGGGACTTTGACTAGAATATGGACTTGGATGTGGATGATACTGTTGCCACAACTTCACATCTGGGACTCGATAATACAGCAGCAGATCCTGTTATAAAATTGGCACATGATGAATACCCAGAGTGGCCTCTCATTGAGATGGGAACTATTGCAATCGATGCTGCTCAATTGGCAAGCTCCAATCAGCAAATAGGAGAGGATGAAACTACGATGAAGAGTGAGTTATCTCTCTTTCATTTTTTGTAAAATCAGTTGATATTGATTGTGTTCTGTCTGAATTAGATTAGATGTACATAAACTTGACTAAATCTGTGCCCTATCTACCATTATTAGAGAATTAAGGTAGGGAATTTAAAAGTCAAGACATACTTTGACTAGATATGTGTGCCCTGGCATTGAGGAATTAGGCTAGGGAAATTGTTTATGTATACATCTGTAGTCCTATAATATGCTGTTTGCTTATCTGAATGGTCAGTTTTGCCAGAAAACCACTAACATGATGTTAGAAACAACTGACGTCAAGTGATATTATGTGATAGCAAGCCATTCACTTTGGCGTCTTTAGTCAGAAGTTAAACAGAAGTACAATTTATTCAGAATTTGAAGTCAAAATATGATTTTGAGGAATTACTGTCATACTTCTTTCCAGCGTCCTCTTCTGCCTGTCTGTTGATGAAAACCTTTTCAACTGACTCAATATCTTGCTTGGTTTGTGTCATTGAAATTCACATACGTCTTTACTGTAAGCACCTTAAAATCACCTGAAGTTCTTGCTGATTAACTGGATTAAATCTTTTTTTTTTTCTTTCCAGATAACTTGCTACGACTAGTAATCCTGAACAATTGAATTAAACAACGAAGTAATCCTGAACAATTGTATAAAACAACAAAGTAATCCTGAACAAATCATGATTTTTAAATCAAATGTATGCACAGATTATTTAGCAATCCTTATTTTTTACAGTCTACGTGAACTCGTGAAGTAGTCTCAAGATGCATTATTTATCTTCATAAGTGCTTTTTCCTCCTGTTATTTCTCCCATTTTGCTTCCGCTCTAGCTTCTTTTTTCGCTTTATAAATAATTGGCACTCTGATATTATAAATAGAAAACCAAACCTGGACTGAGAATATGTTTGAAAAATTCTTTTTAAAGACATAAGATAACAAGTTTGATACATATTGATTGATTAAATTTAGCTTCACTATGATTATAAGAGGTCATAAGGTTGTGTTCTGCTTGTGCCATTCTTTATACACTCTAGAAAAATCAATAAATCACGAGTTAATTTCACTTGATAGGCATTTCTTTGTTTGTTTGGCTTGATCAGTGTACAGTCTACAGTCTACTTGTTCTATATGGTTTGAGGGGCTAATGGTGATTAGAGAAATTCAATGTATTATAATTTATTCCATAGTAATGCATATGGTAGGCAGTATAGATTTTTGACCACTTGTTCATGGGAACTTGTGGGGCTGATGGTGACTAGAGAAAATAAAAGTCTTTAAATCAATGCATAAATTAAAATCTACTATGGAGGGCGCTTGGGGATGTAATAATTTTAGATATGGATGGGTTTTTTGTTCTATGATTTGCTGTCTCACCACTTGTTTGAAATAGATCATCTCAAAATTGTTACATTTTTTTTTTTTTTTTTTTTTTGACTTCTTTCTTCAGGAGTCAAAATCAACATCATATATATGACTTTGTTGAATTGATACATAATCTGGTGAATCAACCCAAATTGTTAACAAGTTTTATTTAAAATAAGAAGGAAGCTTCTTGTCATAGTCTTTCAATTAGAAGGAAGCTTCTGGTCATAGTCTTCAACTCTTCATTCTTCATAATTCAAGCATCCATATATAGTTCGTACTTTAGAAATTTCTAAGCCCCAGTGGATTATTATTTCCTTTGTTTCTTATTAGATGCATCACTTTCTATGTATGGGGGTTTCAATTTAGATGCTTTACTTTTCCTTTTACTCAATAAATTCTCTCTATCTTTCTCATATCACATTATCACATGAGCCCTCTTCAATTTAGATCCAAAAATTGCCTAGGTGTCTGCAATTTCAAAAGTGATGTGTCTGATAAAAAATGGAGGAAGTACAAGTCTTTACAATCAAGCAGTAAGTCTACTTGAAAAGCATACGTGTTTTTGTTAAACTTTTTTGTTTTTTGGAGTTAGCAGTTTGCAATACTAGCAAAGATAGAGTACTAACTAAAGTCTGATGAAATTTCAGGTCATGTTGAAAGATTATGGAGTGACATGGGTATCAGGTACCCTCAAAATTCTCTTGTGCATTTGGTGTTACTTCCTTTCTAGCAACAACATCATCCTTGTTAAAAGCCTTTCTTCACATGCTAATGTCTCGAATTCATTGGAAAATAATAATAACTGGCTTATGAATGAAGGGAGCTATTATTCTGATGATAATTATATTATAAGAACAGCCTTGTACTCTCCAGAGTACATCCATCGTAATTATAATAAGTATGGAGTTTTGATAAGTACTGATTATTATCCCCCATTTGGATTTGGGCTTTTCGCCCATCAAACTGCACCTGATTCATATATACTTGTGATATATATTGGGAAGGCGTATTTTTCCCCTGTGGTTGTTTGGTATGCCAATCAAAGTCATCCTGTTCAAGGGCTTGCCACATTGGCTCTTACGTCTGAAGAAGGTTTGGTATTAAGGGATGCTGATGGAAGTTTTGTGTGGTCTACCAACACTCCTGGCCTTTCAGCGAGGTCAATTCAGTTGGGAAGTGATGGGAACTTGGTCCTTTTAAATGGAAATGGGGAAATCATCTGGGAGTCATATAATTACCCGACTAATACGTTAATACATGACCAGCGTCTTCCATTGGAACATAGATTAATGTCCACAACATCAATTTCAAGTAATTCCTCAGAGCTCTTTTATGTTATTCGAGATTATTATGGTCTTCATGCTTATGTTGATTCGAATCCTTCACAGTACTTTATTTCGCGGGATATTGAAGAAGATAGTTGGAATGATATTTACCTAATTCCCAGTTCTTCGCCCTTGTATTTTGATGAGTACAATTATAAGAATAGTTATATGCGTCTTGATCAAGATGGACACCTACGTACCTATATTTGGAAAGAAGGTGAGATGTACACCAGTGATGTCGGAATAATTTCAAGCCTTTAAAATCCCACTAGCTTGAACCCCACTGTGATCATACACTAAAGTACGGTGGCGTCCAAAAGGGAAGAAGATAGAGCAAAAGAGTCGCCAACAAGTTTTTTAGGAACTTGTAAACCGTTCACGAGGTGAAGGTTACACCCCTTAACGATCCAAGAGATCGTCAACTCCATAAGGTCATGAACCAAATAAGGGTTCGGGGATGATGGTACTAATCCAACCTAAAGAGATTGAACCTGCCCTAATAATAGGCATCTACTTTATTCTGATCGTATTCATGTGCGCTTTCTGATTAACATGCAATCAATAGAATTAACCCTAAACCTGTTTAATCTATGTTGGTTGAATTTAATGTACAAATAAATCTATTATTGGCGATCACTTGAAATTATAATCACAATTAACCCTAAACAAGATTATTAATTATCTTATTAAGCGTGATTACAAGTACCAAATTCCCTTTAAACACGCAATAAAGGTGATCAAGCAATAAAGAATATATATCAAGCAACATAATAAATAATCAATATCATGAATAATAATAATCATCATCAAAATAATAATAATAATAATATTCATAATCATAAATTATAACGATTATAATCATAATCATGTTCATGTTAATATCAAAGCATAATAATAACAAGATCCTAAGCATGATACTAACAAGATTAATAACAAACCCTAGCATGTCACTAAGCATTAAATATCAAATCTTTAACCCTAACATGATACTAACAATCATAAATAAATATTAGGAAGAACATAGGAAGCATCATAACAATCATATTTAATACTTCCTCCGTTTTCTTTTAGATGCAACACACCCTTTAACGCGGTAATTAAGAAAGGTGGGATTTACATGATATAATAAATTTTAAAATAGGATGAGTGGTTGTTAGGAGTGTAATTTAGTGGGCCATGTGCTTTAAATAAGGGAAATAGTATAGTTTTTCCCTAAAGTAAGTTTCCTTTTATAGTATGTTGCAAGTATTGTGACATTTCCTTTTTAGGGAAGTGTTGCAAGTAAAAGAAAACGGAGGAAGTATTAAAAACACCCTAGACATGATACTTGGAATATCATAATAACAATATAAACATGATATCTACATCATAATATCAATAAATCAATTAAAGTACTTACTTTGATGCCTCGTACCTCTTTCTAATAACAAAATACACACGTTAGTAACTTCAAGGAAAACAATAAGCAAAATAATTAAATTAAATAATTGAAATAGAGATTTGGGACCAAACCCTCAGAAATTAAAACCTTTCACGTCTAGGGCGAAGGCAACTTCGAATATGGCTAGGTGTTTCTAGATCTTGTGAATGCGGAATGTTGTATGAGAAAACAAAGTAAGAAAGAATTGAATGTTTAATAGAGATGAATAATTTAGAGAACTTGATGAGAGTTGGTGAGAATTGGTGGATGATAGATGATAGATGTAGATGAGAATGATGATGAATGGTGAATGAAAACAGAGTTTTTAATACGATATTTATAGAGAAAATCATCCAAAAAGATAAATTAAACAAAACAGAGTCTGACGCTCAGAAAACAAAGCTGGCGCCAGCCACCACCACTAGCGCCAGGCGCCAATGGCTAGCGCCAGGCGCCAAGGCTTGGGGTAAAGCGCCAAGCCTGATTCCAACGGGTTTTCGAAAATCCGATAAGTTTACCGTAGTGGAGGATAAAATAATATAATTTCCTCGAAAATGCTATTTGATTTTGATTAAAACTCTGAAAAGTCAACAAAAGTCAATTTATCAATGCTAATTGAATTAGGAATGAAAAGAACCTTCTAGAAGAATCTAGAAGACTAAAACCATTCCTAATTGCATTAGGAATGATAAATCATATTAGGCCCTCCCCTAGATCATTGGGCCGTACATAAAGCTCAAAACCGGGCTCAGTTTAGTAAATTGGCCATAACTTCCTCAATATTCATCGGAATTGGGCTTATAATATATCGTTGGAAAGGTCTTTGCAAGCCCCATCCAACTACACTACTATTGGACCCATATCATGGACCAACCAAACTGGATTGGCTGTTTTCTTAAAATAAGTTTTCAAAAACAGAGAGAAGAGAAAAGAAATAAAACTTTCCGCAACACTAGACCTTTCCACACTTTCGTTTCATTCGATTATGATTCGACGTGAAAGGTACTTATCACTGGGTTTGGTTTTGGGGAGACACAAATGGGTGTCTACAATACCCTACAAATTGTGGAAAGTATGGAATTTGTAAGGACGGTGGTATGTGTAGTTGTCCAATGGGCGGCGTTGCTGGTAGCTGGGATTACTTCAAGCCAGTTAATTCATTTGATTCCAGTTCAGGATATAGCCTTGTTACACCTCTATCTTGTCCTGACAAGCACAATCTCCACACTTTTGTAGAGTTTGTTAATGTTACCTACACCCTTACTCCCTCTCTCACAGAAATAGATGTTGAGAGCTGTAAAAGTGTGTGTTTGAATAATTGTTCGTGTAAAGCCGTCTTCTTTCGTTACTATATGGATACCTCTTTTGGTAATTGTACACTAACTTCTGAGATACTGACTTTGATGGATGTTTCTGATCAATATTTGGCCTATCAGGCTGTTGCATTCATCAAAGTGCAAAACAAGGCATCGACAAAAGCTTCATTGAAGAAAAAAGTACTTCTTGTATCATCTGGGTTGATACTCTTATTTGTGGTTATTGTGTATATGATATGGAGGTGAAAAAGTAATAATGCCAAGGATTTTGACTGTTCCCTTGATGTTTTTGTTGATAACATAAGTCGGTTCTCTTTTGAAGACCTGAAATTGGCAACCCAAAACTTCCAAACAAAGCTTGGTCGAGGAGGGTTTGGGTCTGTATTTGAAGGTACATTAGGTAATGGAACAAAAGTTGCTGTAAAACAATTGGAATCAGTAAGCCAAGGGAGGAAGGAATTCCTGGCCGAGGTCAACACAATAGGTAGCATTCACCACTTCAATCTAGTGAGGTTAATTGGGTTTTGTGATGATCGACTGAATAGACTTCTTGTCTATGAATACATGTGTAATGGGTCACTTGAGAAGTGGATCTTCAATCAAGACACATCACAGACACTAGGCTGGAACCTACGTCGAAAGATTATTAATGGTGTGGCTGTGGGGCTTGAGTATTTACATGAGCATTGTAAGCAAAATGTGATCCATTTTGATATCAAACCTCAGAATATACTCCTGGACAAAGACTTCAACATCAAGATTTCTGATTTCGGCTTAGCAAAAATGGTAGACCGAGATCAAAGCCATGTTATGACCATGGTAAGGGGGACACCAGGATATATGGCTCCAGAGTTGGTTACTGGTCGTGCCATTTCTGTTAAGGTTGATGTCTACAGCTTTGGAGTTCTTGTCCTAGAAATTGTGTGTGGCCGCAGGAATTTTGGTTCATCAGAAAGTGATTGTCTCACTAACTTGGTGAAGGTGAAGGCTGATGCGGATCAACTCTCAGACCTAATTGATGAGCATGGTGAAGGTATGCAACTACACAAGCGAGACATTGTGAAGATAATGAAGATTGCAATATGGTGTTTGCAACCTCACTTTATCAGACCAACTATGTCAATGGTAGTTAAAGTTTTACAGGAGCTTCCGAACATGGAAGCTCTAACTGATCTCACCTACTTAAACATGGTCCATGAAGCAGCTCCAATGGAGGCAAATTATGGCTTTTCAGTCTGTCCTACAGATTCACTTTTGTCTGGACCTCGTTGATGAATTTATTTAACTATAGCCTATTTTAGAAGCAGTTGATATTTTCTATTTTGTACTGTATCCTTTCTTATTTTTGTTCGACCACAATAAGTTTTGCAATATTGTATTATAGATTTTTAGCCTTTTAGGCTATGTAATATTTCTTCAATGTTTAATGGAGGCCAAAAACCTGTTGAAGATCATCTTTTTTGAAGAAGCTAAGCTAGCTAGCTTTTAGTATGAACATAAAAACATCTAATTAAAATGAGAAAAATCAATATGATGCACTTTTCCAAGACGTACAGTTGCTGGGAATTCGTATCGTTTGATCTTGCATTCAAATCGTTGTGTGTGTGTTCAATTCTATAAACATTAAAGTAGAATTCACTAGCTATAGTTTCAGTAGCATATACATATACAATAACATAATCTGTCATATCCAACGATAACATGTAAAAAAACAAACAAACACAATTTGATAATCAGATGTTCAGGTCTTCAGAAGTTCAGGCTGTTAAGCTGTCCTGAATCAAGTCATGAACAGCTTCATCCTTTAACAGCCTGCAAAAATATGACAAGATCGACGACTTGCTTAGTACAGTTACAAACAATCTGCTGGCTCCAATGATAATATATTGAAAATTGAAGGTGTATGCTTTGTTACGAACTTACTGATTACAACGAAAAGAAACATAACCAAGAACGAAATCACAAGGCAGTACCATCTATTGGCAGAGTACCCCCAAGAAACTTGAAATCTTGCAACTCCTTAAAGTTCAACCACGGTTTAACCCAAATTTTAGCTTCATAGTACTGAACTTCATTGTTGTTTCCTGCATCATTTGCCTCCAAAGTAATGTAATACAACGTACCAGCTACTATTTGCTCCTTCACATTTACAACCTTCCGGAACTCCAGCATTGAGTTCTGTATATTATTTTCACAAGTTTAATAAAATTTCTGAACCAACTAAATCCGTTAAAGAGAAATAATTTTAATATACATGTTAGGACGGTCCAATTCTTATACTTCTACCCTCTCTGTTTCTAAATAATCGCAACAGTATATATGTTAGGAAAACAGATACTTTTTGCAAGTTGAACGGTCCAATTCTTATATAAATATACTCCTACCCTGTTTGTTCCTACATAATCGCAACAGTTAGTTTGAGATTGCATGTAATATGGGAAATACGTACCTGTTTCTTGTTGTGCTCATCAACAGCAAATTTGGCAAGATCATTGATCACCAAGCTGTTCTCTGAACCCTTATTCTCTGAAACACCTCCAACCATTGCCATCTTGCTTTTCTTCTTTTAATTTCTTTATAACTTTCTTCACGTTTTGAATTCAGCTGATTAATGACCTATTTTTATAAGAGAGTTTTTTTCAAAGAGATAATAATAAGATAATCTTGGTCAAAATAAGATGGATTGTTATAATGTACTTTGTATAATTTATTTTATTATGATACAAGTAATAATCAAGCTTGGATAATCTTATCTTCTTAAGACAAACATAATAGCGAAGGATTACTTCATCGTTTGAGTGGGATGATACATCTTCATTTTTCAATTAATACATTGACAAGTGGATTATATATATTGTACTCCTATTTGTAAGATAACTCATAGTTTATGTCCATAATAATCAATAATTACGTACGAGCTGTTTATTTTCAACAAAGGTGTGCATTGAATTGATTAAAGTACGTTGATCAAATTAATATGGAATAAATTTCTTTGTACTTCAAGAACGGAATAATACAAGTAATACAACAAATATTGAGTCAGAATAATTAAGATAGCCAATACATGTCAAAATAAATCATCAACTGAATGGAGTATGTAGTATCTTTTATTAAAAGAGTGTAGGTTTAAGGTGTTGATATATTTTTGTATCAATTGCTAGAATTATTCATATTATTCCACTAGAATTAACTTGCACTCGGTATTGATTGATTAGAGGAAAGGATAAAACTAGTTTTGTGCCAAATTGACCTGTTTTTAGGGTCTGTTCATTTCAGCTTAATTTAGTTTAGTTCAGCTCCTAATTTCCTTCTCTAAAAAAATATTCATTTTCAACTCCATTCAATTTAGTTCAACTCCAATCGGTTCAATTCAACTCAGCTCAGTAAATATGAACATACCCTTACTTTTATGCCAAATCAAGAAATCAGGGCATACAAGTTTGAATTTTGTAAGTCTCAACTTTATTGAAAATCACTTCGCATCTTATTATTATTAAATTTTTTTATTGAGATAATAGTCAAACTACAAAGTCCTTTTTAAGTGATCATCAATCACCTAAAAAGTTCTTGGTAGTTTGTTTGTCAAACATTTAGGCTACTTCGTTTATACAAGCCCAACCGATTAAAAAGCCCAAAACCCAAAGCCCAAATTCTAAGCCCAAGTTTTATAAAACTTCCAGCACACGATTTTACCTGTATTATCTCTCTCAGTCTCTCCTCTTTAACCGACCCAAAAATATAATTCAAAATTCAAAACTAACACTCTCACACAAATTGAAGAAGAAGAAGAAGAAGAAGAGAGAGAAATTGAAGCTTGGTAAAAATGGCGACTGCAAGAGTTGATATGAAAGGATTCTATAAGCAGAAGAAGAAAGGTAATACTGGTATTTCAAAACCTTCTCCCAAAGGTCTTAACAAGAAGAAGACTCCTTCTCCTTCTTTTGGATCCGACGTCGCTCAATCTCCTGCTCTTGTTACTCGCAATGGCTCTTTTGATCTTCAAGGTCTTTATCTTTTTCTCTCTATTACTTTTGATTTTGTTTGAATTTTATCAATTTTTTGCTGTTGAATGATTTTTAATTTTGTTGCGGTTATTGAAGTGTTTTTGATTTTTGGTTGATTATGTTTCAAATTTGGTAAAGCGTTGTTTGTTTTAGATGATTTGTGTTGTGTGAATTGTATGTAAAAAATCAAATAACGCAATGTTAGGGTTTTCAATTGGTTTGTAATTGATTGTTAAGAATTGACCTAATTGAATGATTTTTTTTACGAATTTAATCCTTTTTTCCTCTAATAATTGGTTAATACGACAATTTCTGTCAAATTTGGCTAACTGTGATCATTATTTTGCTATTAAAGTAATTTTTTAGATAAATCAATGTATTGTTGACAAATTAGTATTGGAAATTATACATTTTGATTTTTATAGCTAAATGTTGCTGGTAAGTTTGCAAAAGGTGTACTTTGGATGATCTTATAAAATATTCGGGCTAATAAGCAGAATGTGGTTTTATTCGATTGAAGAGTCTTATTTTTCTGGTGAACTTTTTCTTGGCAGATGATTATGATCAGAATGAGGAAGTGTTGAGGCAATTTGACATGAACATGATGTATGGACCGAGCATTGGTATGACTAGGCTTGATCGATGGAACCGTGCCAGTAAGTTGGGATTGAACCCTCTTAAAGAGGTTGAGAACCTTTTAACATCGGACAAGGTTCGTCCTGAATCCTTATGGGATGGTCGTGTTTGAGGTGTTAAACTGGTTTAATGGTTGATGTCATCTCAATCCAGACTTTAAGTTTTAGAGGTTAGACGCTCTTGCTCTTAAATTGTGCAGTTTGTGTTAGTTGATTATCACTTCTCGGTAATATTAAGTTCCTGGTTGTTAGCTTTATTCTCTACTTGAATGCTGTAAGTTAGTTATGCTGCTGGGAGTCTATGCACTCCTGTTATGTAAGAATTAGCAACTTCTCTGGAGATTTTCTTTTGTACTTTCCATCTAATTAAGCATAATCCTATTACAAAATGCTGCTGTCTCTAGTTTCATTTCTTGCTGTCAATCATCTTTCATGTTTAAGATCACATATGCGCCATCTTGTCTGAAGAAAGATGTGCTGTTAATCTTTTGTTGTCTGTAAATTCTTCAACAAAAAGATAATGATTGTAGTTCAGAAATATGAGAATATGTATGTTGTTATGTGGCAAATGCTATTTTTTTAATTCAGCAAAGTTTACTCTCTGTCTATTTGATATGGATCCTAACTATTAAGGTTTTTAGTGTTGTATAGGAAATAAGAATACATACTTTTTGATCATTGGTTTTTTAAATCTTCATTGATCGGAGAATTCATAACCTGAATGGTTAACCAACCTAAATAACTTTGATAGTTGGATTTCATAATTATTACCTGAAATTTTGTTGTTAATTACACAATCTTTAAAACAAGAAGGGCGCAAAAAAAGAGGTACGAGTTGAAGCATAGAATACAGATTAAACAGATAGAAGCATAGAATGCTGATTAAACAGATAGAAGCATAGAATACTAATCAAACAGATAGAAGCATAGAATACAGGTTAAACAGATGCTAGTTTTCATCAATACATTAATTTATTGTATTGAGAATACATAAACAGAAGGACGAACTGGTACAAGCAAGAGCTATGGCTATTTGATTTACCTGAAAAAACATAAGTAGTCAGCTGATGACATCCATAGAAGATAGTGTAGAGTTCTAATGCTGCCACAAGTGCAGCTAAGAAACTCGAGATAGGACTAGCTGCAGATCAACGCGGTCCAGACAAAAGTGACTCTGTCGGGCGGACTGAAAAGTCATAATTTGTCTCCGCTGGAGCAGCTTCTTGGACCATGGTCAAGTAACTGAGATCACTCAAGGCTTCCATGTTCGGAAGATCCTGTAAAACTTTCACCACCATTGACATAGTTGGCCTGATGAAGTGAGGCTGCAAGCACCATATTGCAATCTTCATCATCTTCACAGCTTCTCCCTTGTGTTGTTGCATACCTTCCCCATGCTCGTCAATTAGATCAGAGAGTTGATCCGCATCAGCCTTCACCTTCACCAAGTTAGTGAGACAATCACCTTCTGATGAACCAAAATTCTTACGGCCACACACAATTTCTAGGACAAGAACTCCAAAGCTGTAGACGTCGACCTTAACAGAGATGGTACGACCAGTAACCATCTCTGGAGCCATATATCCTGGTGTCCCCCTTACCATGGTCATAACTTGGCTTTGATCTCGGTCTACCATTTTTGCTAAGCCGAAATCAGAAATCTTGATGTTGAAGTCTTTGTCTAGGAGTATATTCTGAGGTTTGATATCAAAATGGATCACATTTTGTTTGCAGTGTGTATGTAGGTATTCAAGTCCCGCAGCCACACCATGAATAATCTTTTGGCGTACACTCCAGGTGAGTGCTAGTGATACGTCTTGGTTGAAGATCCACTTTTCAAGTGACCCATTACACATGTATTCATAGACAAGAAGTCTATTCATTCCATCATCACAAAATCCGAGCAACCTCACTAAGTTGAAGTGGTGTACGCTGCCAATTGTATTGACCTCTGCCAGGAATTCCTTCCTCCCTTGGCCTAATGAATCCAGGCGTTTCACAGCAACTTTTGTTCCATCACCTAGTGTACCTTCAAAAACAGATCCAAATCCTCCTCGACCAAGCTTTGTTTGGAAGTCTTGGGTTGCCAATTTTAGTGCTTCAAAAGAAAACCGCTTTACTGTATCAACAAAAACGTCATTGGAACAATCAGAGTCTTTCGCTCTGTTTCTCTTTTTCATAAAGACAAAAACAAATACTCCAGTAACCAACACCAAGACTATCAAGCTTGCAGAAACAGTAAGTACTAATTTTCTCTGCAATGAAGCTTTCTTTTGCCTTTGAACTTTGATGAATGTAACGACATTATATCTTCCTCCAGAATCCTTCAAAGTGAGAATTTCTGAAGGAAGTGTACAATTACCAAATGAGGTATCATTATGGTAATGAAAGATTACAGCTTTGCATGAACACTGATGTAAACATGCACTTTTGCAACTCTCAACATCTGTTCCTGTGAGTGATGGAGTAGAATCGAAGTAGTCTATATTTTCAAGCTTTAAGAAATAATGGAGGTTGTGGGTGTTGTGACAAGATAGAGGATTAACAACACTACATCCTAAAGAGGGATTGAACACGTTAATTGGCTGGAAATAATTCATACCACCTTCATCAGTCTCCATTGGACAACCGCACACAGTTTTATTTACGCAAATCCCATAGTTTCCACAAGTATTTGGGTAGTTACACTCACCAAACTCATCATCTTGAAAAAAGTCGCGAATAATGGGATTGCTTTGATTCCAGCTGATCCATTGTAGGTGTCCAGTTGCAGTAAGAAGTATATAACTTGGATTAAAAGGACCAACGTAAAAATCTGGGTAAATTATCTTGTGGTAGGTTTTATAGTCCAAGAATCTATATTCTTGTGGAGGATTCAAATCAACATAAGTATGAAGACCATCAAATTCCCATGTAACATAATACATCCCTGCGGAAAAATTTGAAGTTGAATTGCTGGATATTAATCTTTGTCCTTCGGAAAAATACAGCTTATAATTCAGTAAAGCATCGGTTGGGTAGTCAAATGACTCCCAGATGGTATTCCCTTCTGCATTCAAAAGGACCAAATTCCCATCGTCTTGCAAATGGATGGACCTAGCTGAAAGGTTCGAGGTGTTAGTTGACCACACCATATTTCCATCTCCATCCCTTAACACCAAACCTTGTTCTGATGTAAGATCAAGTGTTGCATCGTCTCTAACGGGATGATCTCGATTGGCACACCACACAACCTCACCATTATAAACGTTGTCGTCATCTTGGGACCCTATGAGTATAGCAAGTACGTTTGAAGAACCGTAGGAGACAAAACCAAACGCAAAGGAAGGATGAGTGCCCTCAGAGTTCAAGATAGATGTGATGTTATTGACCTTCCATGAATAACGAGAAACATTTGCATATGATGGTGGTAGGCCGTAGTATGGGTCGTAACCAAAGTAGTGATAAGCAACAATGTTATTGTTGTTAAAAATTAAGCATAAACAAGTACATAAGAGCAACTTAAATAATGTACCTGATACCCACTGAAATCCCACATCTTTCATCAGCAAATCCTGGAATTTCATCAAATTTAAATTTAGAGTATTTGTCTTTCTGCTTGATTGCAAAAACTATTAAAGCAATCTGAAATTACAGCTCCATCCTCCTCTTACAGGACATAGCAATCATGCATTGACTCGAAAGACTTTAAATCTTCTCTTATTGATCATTGTCTCCCTTAGCCCAACAGTATATTACAGCTCAGTAAGTCATCATATTCATTCACGAGACTTGACCAAGTAAACCATATTGAGCCAGTGAGGTCAATATAGTTAGCTTTTTCCAATTTTCCGTGGGAAAAGGAAATATATAACTTGTGCAACTAGGCCTACCACTATAGTCTTGACTCCTTAGTCTTTAGTGGGTTCCCAAATATTCTAGGCACCTTTCATTTGAGATTTTTTTTTCTCCTTTTAATTGTATACATAATTATGTTATCTCTAACCAATGAACAACAATGAGTTCTGACTTAGTGGTTAAGACTGAGAGTTTGTGTATTTAGATTGATAGGTCATTGTGTAGTTCAAATATCACCTCTTTGGCTAATTGCAATTTGTATTGTCCTTCTAGCTCATTCAAACAACAAAAAAAGTGAGCAAAAAGAGAGAACTATTGCAATTTGTATTGTCCTTCTGGCCAAAAACGTTCGTTCCTTGGATTTCAAAATTATTATTGGAAATTTTGTTTATTTATAACATAATCATTTTTAAGAAGGGAGCAAAAAGAGAGAGAACTATAGAAGCATTGAATATAGATTAAACAAGTGCTAGTCTTCTACTCTTCTGCAATACTTTCATTTATTTTATTGGGAATACATAAACAGGAAGACGAACTGGTACAAGCAAGAGCTATGGCTATTTGATTGACCTCATAAAACATAAGTAGTCAACTGATAACATCCATTAAAGATAGTGTAGAGTTTTAATGCTGTCACAAGTGCAGCTAAAAACTCGAGATTGGACTAGCTGCATATCAACGCGGTCCAGACAAAAGTGACTCTGTTGGACGGAATGCAGAGTCATAATTTGTCTCCACTGGAGCAGCCTCTTGGACCGTGGTCAAGTAACTGAGATCACTCAAGACTTCCATGTTAGGAAGATCTTGTAAGACTTTCACCACCATAGACATAGTAGGCCGAATGAAGTGAGGTTGTAAGCACCATATTGCGATCTTCATCATCTTCACCGTTTCTTCCTTGTGTTGTAGCATATCTTGACCTCGTTCATCAATTAGATCGGAGAGTTGATCCTCATCAGCCTTCACCTTCACCAAGTTAGTGAGACAATCATCTTCGGATGAACCAAAATTCCTACGGCCACACACAATTTCTAGGACAAGAACTCCAAAGCTGTAAACGTCGACCTTAACTGTGATGGCACGACCAGTGATCAGCTCAGGAGCCATATATCCTGGCGTTCTCCTTACCATAGTCATAACTTGGCTTTGATCTCGGTCCACCATTTTTGCTAAGCCAAAATCAGAAATTTTGATGTTGAAGTCTTTGTCTAGGAGTATATTCTGAGGTTTGATATCAAAATGGATTACATTTTGGTTGCAATGCTCATGTAGACACTCAAGCCCTACGGCCACACCATTAATAATCTTTCGACGTATGTTCCAGGCTAGTGTTTGCTGTGAAATGTCTTGGTTGAAGATCCACTTCTCAAGTGACCCATTACACATGTATTCATAGACAAGAAGTCTATTCAATCCATCATCGCAGAACCCGAGCAACCTCACTAAGTTGAAGTGGTGTACACTACCTATTGTGTTTACCTCGGCCATAAATTCCTTATTTCCTTGGCCAAATGAATTTAATTGTTTCACTGCAATCTTTGTTCCATCACCTAATGTACCTTCAAAAACAGACCCAAACCCTCCTCGACCAAGCCTTATTTTGAAATCTTGGGTTGCCAATTTAAGGGATTCAAAAGAAAACCGAGTAACCATGTCAACAAAAACATCAATTTGAGAATCAGATTCTTTGGCTCTACCCGGGTTTTGTTTCATCCACGCATACAAGCATGTTCCAGTGATAAAAACCAAGCCTATCAAGCTAGCAAAAATATAGAGTATCGATCTATTCTTGGTCGGGGATGCCGGCTTCATTTGCACTTGGATAAATGTCATGACCTTATAACCCAAACTTCCTCCAGGAACGCATTTTAAAGTGAGTAGCTCTGAAGGTAGTGTACAATTACCTGTTGAGGCACCGTCATAGTAACGAAAGAAGATAGGTTCGCATGAAGATTGCCTACTTCTTTCTGGTATGGTAGAGGGAGCAGAATCGGCATACTGACTAGATGTAGGCGTGTATAATGTATTCATGCTAATATCATTGAAAGCCCAAAAGTAGTCACATATTTCACCCGAAAATGCACCAAGACTTACATCGATGCTAGATTTGTTGGGATCAAGATGCATAAAATTGTAACCATAATAAGAAAAGAAATAAATAATATACCCCGGAGATATGAAGTTGTTGTAACCATCATCTCCCAAATGGATGTGCTTAGCAGAAAGGCTAGATGTGTTGGTAGACCGCATAAAACTTCCATTTCCATCCCTTAATAACAAACCTTGTTCTGATACAACATCAAGTGTTGTATTCTCTCCAATGGGATGATCTCGATTGGTATACCAGACAACCACAGGGTTAACAGAAGTAAAAAAGGAAGGATTAGTATCATTGCCGCCTGCAGAGAGCAAGATATTATTGGGAGAATGGACGACGGACATGGAGGAGACATCATTAGGTTTCCATGAGCAAGAGACATTTACTAATCGAATAACTGACAAGTCGTTAGCAATGCTGATATTGCTGGTTGAAATTAAGTAACAAGTACATAAGAGCAACTTAAATGTACATGATAATCTCTTAACTCCATCTTTCATCTTCATTTCCTGAAATTTCATTAAATTATAGTTAGTATTTCTATCTTACAGTTAGATGTAGAGGCCTACAAAAACATATTAAACTATATGTAGACTAAGTTAAAATTTCAACCGAAGTTTCAACTAGAACTTACAAGTTGTAGATGGGAAATGAAAGGGTTCATTCTCAAATCTAGCATATATATACAGCTCCTCGATCTACGTATGAAAGGAGTACAGTACAACAGTACATGTACATGATGAATCCTACTCTGTATTACACTTATGATTCCTGTTAGACCTTGTACCCTTTTTTTTTTTAACAAAATTTAAAAAATTCCAACATAAATAATTTTAGTTCAGTAGAATTTGGTAACTTTTTTTTTTTTTTGACAAGAATTTGGTAACTTTTAATTATTCCGGTTATCAAATTATAAGTGTAAAATGAACTTTAATTCAATAGAAATCAGTAACTTTAAAGATGAAATAATTCCGGTTTAGTAAAAATAATTTTAATTCAATAAAAATAATTTAAGTTTAGTAAAAATAAGATGGTGTAATTGAAAAAAATGCACCAATGCAAGATTAGTCTTTGTAGAAACTAAGATTGCTTGAACGCAACAAATTAAAGAATTCTTAAACTAGTAAATTATTTGGGAAACTTTGAATTAGGAGGCATATACAAATATAAAATGACTTGAAAGACTATGAAAGTAGATATGAATAATATGATTGATCAATTACAGGAGTTGATTAACAATACCTTTTAGAATTTAGACTATGTGGACAATTTGGTTGGTGTAAATGCATGGTGAGTAGAGTTTTATATTGGAATAAATTTGACAAGGAGTTGCAATTTGCAAACTGAGCCCCTTTTTATTGAAAACATTCTTAGTTTCCCTTAAATTATACTTCCTCTGTGCTTTATTACTTGACCCGCTTTGACTTTTACACTATTCACCACCCCTTCTTTGACCGTTTTTTGTGAATAATATGTAAGGAAAAATATACTCATGTATGATCTTTTTGGATTCGTCTCAATAAGTACTATCATAACATATAACTTTTATAATTTTTACTTATGGAGAATTTAAGTTATTCATCGTTAAAGTTTTGCATTGACAAGCGTGATAAAAGAAACAGGTCAAGTAAAAAAGAACAGAGGAAGTAGTAGTATAACTTGTTACTTGAAGATTTTTATTTATTTAATTTTTTTGGGAAATTCAACACAATAACCATAAGATATTAAGATGTTTATTTTTCCACACTGTGCCCCTCCTTTTAAAAGTTCCACGCTATAACCTCAAGCTCCATTTATGCATTTATCAACTACAGTGTAACCTTGCCATTAACCCTCCAACCTTTAAAACATAACAAGGCTTTTACGTTATTTATTTTTTTTTTCCTAAAATCCGAGCTCACTTTGGATCCTTCAGCGTTAAAATGACCCCTAAAACCTTTACATAATTTTTTTTAACATGAAAATCGAGGGAAAAATATTAAATATGTGTATAGTGGGCCCTACTAACGATAATGTAACGGAGGGTTAACGGCAAGGTTACAAAGTAAACTATAAATGAATCTTGACGTTACAACGTGAAACGTTTAAAAGGAGAGACAAAGTAAAAAAGGGAACACTCAAGGATTATGGTGTAGAATTAAAAAACGACCGTAAAATTACGACTCCATACGCAGAAGAAGAAAGTAATACTGGAATTAACCTTCTCCGAAAGGTGAAGAAGACTCTTTCTCCTTCTCTATCCTCTTCCATTGTATCCGACGTCGCTCAATCTCCTGCTCTTCTTCGCAATGGCTCTTTTGATCTTCAAGGTCTTTATCTTTTCTCTCTCTTACTTTTAATTTTGTTGATTTTGTTTTAATTTTATTAATTGCTTTTTTGCTGTTGAATGATTTTTAATTTGTTGCGGTTTTTGGAGTGTTGTTGATTTTTGGTTGATAATGTTTCAAACTTGGTAAAACTTTGTTTGTTTTTGATGATTTGTGTTGTGGTGAATTGTATGTTAATGTCAAATTACGCAATGTTAGGGTTTTGAATTGGTTTGTAATTGAATGTTTAAGAACTGACCTAATTGAATGATTTTTGTATGAATTTTATTTTTTAATTCTTCAATAATTGGCTAAATGCGAACTTTTCTGCCAAATTTAGCTAATTATGATCGTTATTTTGCCTTTAAAGTAAATTTTTGATGAATCAATTGTAAATTAATATACTGTTCGAGATTTTGTATTGGAAATTTATATATTTTGATTCCAAAGGCTAAATGTGGATTGTTTGTTTGCGAAAGGTTTACTTTTGATGATCTTTAAGAATCTGTGGTCTAATAATTAGAATGTGGTAATTCAATTGAAGATTCTCATTCATTTGTTGAACTTTTTCTTGGCAGATGATTATGACAGAATGAGGAAGTGTTGAGGCAATCTGATATGAACTTGATGTATGGACCGAGCATCGGTATGACTAACCGTGCCAGAAAGTTGGGACTGAACCTTTTAACATCGGAAAAAGTTCGTTCTGAATCCTTATGGGATGGTCGTGTTTGAGGTGTTAAACTGGTTTAATGGTTGATGTCATCTCAATCGAGACTTTAAGTTTTAAAGGTTAGACGTTCTTGCTCTTAAATTGTGCTGTTTTTGTTAGTTGATTATCACTTCTCGGTGATATTAAGTTCCTGGTTGTAAGCTTTATTCTCTACTTGAATGCTGTAAGTTAGTTGTGCTGCTGGAAGTCTATGCACTCTTGTTATTTAAGAATTAGCAACTTCTTCGGAGTTTTCTAATTAAACATAACCCTATTACAAAATGCCGCTGTCTCAAGTTTCATTTCTTGCTGTCAATCATCTTTCATGTAGAAGATCACTCATGTGTCATCTTGTCAGAAGAAAGATGTGGTGTTAGTCTTTTGTTGTTTGTAATTCCTTCAACAAAAAGCTTATGATGATTTTAGTTCAGAAATATGAGAATATGATATGTTGTTATGTGGGAAATGCTAATTTTTCTTATTTAGTAAAGTTTACTCTCTGTTTATTTGATGTGGATCCTAAGGTTTATACTTTATAGGCTTTTATGGGAAAAAAGAATACATAGTTTTTTAATTTGATCATTGGTTCAATAAAATCATCATTGATCAGAGAATTTATAAACTGAATTTCTGAATGGTTGACAAACCTAAATAACTATGATAGCTGGATTTCATAATTGTTACCTGAAATTTTATTTGTTAATTACACAATCTTTTAAAAAGAAGGGAGCAAAAAAAATAAAAGCATAGAATACAGATTAAACAGATAGAAGCATAAAATACAAACTAAACAGATGCTAGTTTTCAGCAATACATCAAATTATAGCATTCAGAATACACAAACAGGAAGACAAACTGGTACAAGCAAGATCTATGGCTATTTGATTTACCTGAAAAAACATAAGTAGTCAGCTGATGACATCCATGTAAGATAGTGTAGAGTTCTAATACTGCTACAAGTGCAGCTAAGAAACTCGAGATTGGACTAGCTTCGTATCAACGCGGTCCAGACAAAAGTGACTCTGGTGGACGGAATGCAGAGTCATAGTTTGTCTCCGCTGGAGCAGCTTCTTGGACCATGGTCAAGTAACTGAGATCACTCAAGGCTTCCATGTTTGGAAGATCCTGTAAAACTTTCACCACCATAGACATAGTAGGCCGAATGAAGTGAGGTTGTAAGCACCATATTGCGATCTTCATCATCTTCACCGCTTCTTCCTTGTGTTGTAGCATATCTTCACCACGTTCGTCAATTAGATCGGAGAGTTGATCCTCATCAGCCTTCACCTTCACCAAGTTAGTGAGACAATCACCTTCTGATGAACCAAAATTCTAACGGCCACACACAATTTCTAGGACAAGAACTCCAAAGCTGTAGACGTCGACCTTAACAGAGATGGCACGACCAGTAACCATCTCTGGAGCCATATATCCTGGTGTCCCCCTTACCATGGTCATAACTTGGCTTTGATCTCGGTCAACCATTTTTGCTAAGCCGAAATCAGAAATCTTGATGTTGAAGTCTTTGTCTAGGAGTATATTCTGAGGTTTGATATCAAAGTGGATCACGTTTTGCTTGCAGTGTGTATGTAGATATTCAAGTCCCGCGGCCACACCATGAATAATCTTTTGGCGTACACTCCAGGTAAGTGCTAGTGATATGTCTTGGTTGAAGATCCACTTTTCAAGTGACCCATTACACATGTATTCATAAACAAGAAGTCTATTCAACCCGTCATCACAAAATCCAATTAACCTCACCAGGTTGAAGTGGTGAACGCTACCAATTGTGTTGACCTCGGCGAGGAATTCCTTCCTCCCTTGGCCTACTGAATCCAATTTTTTCACGGCAACTTTTGTTCCATCACTTAATGTACCTTCGAAAACAGACCCAAACCCTCCTCTACCAAGCCTTGCTTGGAAGTTTTGGGTAGCTAATTTCAGATCTTCAAAAGAGAACCGACTTATGGTGTCGACCAAAATATCAAGTGAACAATTGAATTTCTTGCCATTATTGCTTTTTCGCCTCCATATTATCAACATAATAACCATAACCAACACTATCATCAAGCTGATGGCAGAAACAGGTAGCACCAATCTTATCTTCAATGAAGCTTTTGTTACCGCCTTGTTTTGCAATTTTTTCTGCAATTTGATGTATGCAACTGCCTTATACTTGGATTGATGAGAAACATCCATCATAGTAAGTATCTCAGAAGGCAGTGTACAATTACCAAAAGAGGTATTCCCATAGTAGCGAAAGGAGACAGCTTTGCACGAACAATTACTTAAACATGCACTTTTGCAACTGTCAACATCGGTTCCTGTGAGCGAGGGAATAGAATCGAAGTAGGCAACATTCTTAAGCTCAAACAAATAATGGAGTTTATGGGTGTCGGGACAAGATAGAGGATTAACAAGACTACAACCTAAAGAGGGAATAAGCGAATTAACTGGCTAGAAATAATCAGAGCTACTCGGACAACCACACACTAAAATTTGTACAAATTCCATAGTTTCCGCAAGTAGTTGGGTATGAACAGCCATCAAAATCAGCATAATGATCAAATAAATCAAACGAGTTGGATTGCTCTTTCCAATCTATCCATTGTAAGTGTCCATTTGGATTAAGAAGTATATAAGTCAAACTACCCTGAGCTTTACCTATATATCGGGAAACTCTAAAGTGGTAGGTTTCATAATCCATAAACCTGTATTCCTGTGGTGGATCTAAATCAATATAAGCATGAAGACCATCAACTTCCCAGCTAACATAATACATCCCTGAGGAATAATCAAAATTCGATTTGCTGGATGTTAATCGTTGACCTATGGAAAGATCCTGCTTAAAATTAAGTAAAGTATCTGTTGGATGGTAACCACTCTCCCAGATGGTTTTTCCTTCTGCATTTAGCATTACTAAATTCCCATTGTTTTGCAAACGGATCGACGAAGCTGAAAGGTTTAAGGTGTTGGTAGACCAAACCAAAATTCCATCTCCATCCCTTAATACTAATCCTTGTTCCGATGTAAGATAAAGAGTTGCATCCTCTCCAACGGGATGATCTCGATTAGCACACCATACAGCTACAGGGCTAATCTCTGGATTAACAAAGGGCCCCATAAGAACAGCAAGTATGTATGAATTTTTACCAGGTATTTGGGAAAAACCAAATGCAAAGCGAGGATAAGCATCTGTTTCATGAGTGATAATGATGTATTTTAAATCAGGGACAGGAGCCACATCGGGGGGGATGTTACTCATGTTAGGCTTCCATGACATATTTACATAGTGAACTGAAAAATCGTGCTCAGCATCGACGTCTTCAGCAAAGCTGATATTGCTTGTATAAATTAAGTAGCAACAAGTAGTATATAAGAGCAACTTAAATGTACCTGATACCCTCTTATTTCCATCTTTCATCTGCATTTCCTGGAATTTCATCAAATAAAATTGAGTTAGTATTTCTATCTTATTACTTGATTGTAAATATACATTTCCTACTGTCACTTTTCTGTACCACTTCTGTAATTTATCTCAACATTCCAAGAAGAATAAAATAAAATTCTGTAGTACAAAAACAAAAACTATATGTACACAGACTTACTGTTAAATTTCAACCAAAGTTTCAATTACAAGTTGTGGACGGAAAATGAACTTGTCCTCAAATCTGGCATGTATAACGGCTCCGTAAAATGAACTTGTATAAAGATTGCCACAGTGCAATGCAATGACTTGGAGGATTTCAAAGTTTTCTTTTAGACAATAAGGACTTTGGACTGTATACATAAAATACTTAAAATATAGGATAATTTGTCCAAAAAATACTTATATGTTACTCCCTCCGTTCCATAATACAAAGTTTATTTCTAGCATTTATTACTCACATTTTTTTTTTTTTGGAAACCCTTTATTACTCACATAATATAGAGAAATAGACTTTTAATTTACAGAGGGGGTAACTTTTTTGTGAAATAAGGGCCTTATATGTTCAAAGTGATGAAAAAGACCCTTATAAGTCATTTTTGTTGTGAGGAGAGACCTTCACATTAGGATATGACCGTTGACTTCACTTTTCCGGCATTGACCATCATGTGACATGCACGTGATGTTTAAAAAATGTATTTTCCTTCTTATTTTTTCCTATGATTATGAGGAAAGAAAAGGAATTTTGAGAGAAAATATGAGGATAGAAAGAGCCGAGAGAGGAAGTGAAAACGTGAGAAAAAAAAGAACAAAAATGTCTTTTTAAAACATCATGTTCCATGTGCGTGATGCTCCACACCGGAAAAGTAAAGTCAATGAACGATCCTATTTCAACATCAAGGTCTCTCCTCACAACAAAAATGAGTTATAAGGATCTTTTCATCACTTTAAACGTATAAGATCCTTCTTTTACAAAAAAGTGAACATATAAGTACATACTTTTCTGACAATTTTTTTCTAACAAATTTTCCTATAACGAAAACTAACTCCTTTTTTTTCTTGACATATTTTTTTTTTCACGCTTATCAATGTGCAATTGTAATGATTAATATCTCTAGTTATTAAGAGTATAATATCTCTAGTCATCTTTGTTGAAAGTTTGAAACTACAGAAGCTTGAACGCAACAAATTAAAGAATTCATAAAGAAGTGAAAATTTTGTTAAAAACTACTCGGTATTAATTAAAGCGCATGTTTTGAAAACAAATACCTATTGATTTTTTTTTTTTTAAAAAAAAAAAAAAAAAAACTACCACAAAGTTGTAAAACGTTTAAGTAATTATACCATTCTAATAATTCTAACTACAATATTCGGCATGTAGATTTTACATAGCTTACGATCATCGGCTATTTTACTTTTTATCTTTACCTTATAAAATCACTATTTAAATTACACTTCATAAAGATAAAAAATGATAAAAAGTGTTACTTAAAATTTTTACAACTTTGTGATAGTTCTTTTAAAAAAATAATAATAATAGGTATTTGTTTTCAAAATATCTTTGGTAGTAGACAAAATTTCCTAAAGTAAAAGTTGTTTAATAAAGTGAAAGCATGAACGCAACAAATTGAAGAATTCGTAAAGGAGTAAAAGTTGTTTAATAAAGTGAATGCAGCATCGCTGTCGTGCAGATTAATTTAGAAGACACTGACGAATTAGAAGGCATATACAAATATAACATGACTTGGAAGACTTTGAAAGTAGGATTCAAGACTTTTAAATCAAAGTAGGATTGATTGATTAATTACAGGAGTTGATTAGCAATACCTTTCAAAGTCGGTGTAAATAGTGAGTCGAGGGTGATGGAAGAAATGCGATTGTGTTTTACTCTTTTCATGCGCGGAGTTTTAAAAGAAATTAGATAAAGGAATAAAATATAAAGGTAGTGGGGTAAGGTGAAGAATAAAAATTATAAAAAGCAAAAGTAGTTGACGGAATTGGAGGAGAGAGAATATGAAATTAATAATATATGATTTATGTTGGGTCCACTAGGTGAGAAAAATAAATTAAATATTATTGTAAAAAAATTCCACATAAGGAAATGGAGCAAAGTATTTCTGAACGACCGAAAAAGTAAAGCGGAGCAAGTATTTAAAGATGGAGGGAGTATCTCTTTCCTTTCATTCTTCCCACTCAAAGCCAAAACTACTTTTTTTTTAATATATATATAATTATTATTAGTATTTTCCTCTCAAAATCATTATTTTTGAATAAATTATCAACCTACTATTTTTCTTTTACCATTTTTAGAACTCCAACCACCCCACTTATCTCTTATATTATTTAAGTCAATTAAAATGCCCCTAAAACTGTGTGTCGATTAATGTATAACACTTATTTAAACACGAAAAAAGCAACCTTCACAACTTAACAATTTACTGACATACAATAATGTACCCTCTATTAAGGATCTCTGCCTACGATATGAGTGTTGAAATTTTAGTGAAACGTTCACTTCCCTTGCCCAAAATCCAAGGTTCTTGCCTACAAGAAGTAGTAATTAAGAATAACTTTGAAACATATTTTGTACGTACTCCATATGAGTTATATTCTTAATCTTTAGAGTCATAGAATAATACTAATATTCTCTTTGATTGATTGGACAGGCTTTAGACATAAAAGAAGCATAGATCCATTCTAGCTTATCTAAGTTTGTCCAATATTCGAGGTTCTTGCTTCCACTTACATACGCACAACCAATTCAGCTGATTATCAATTAGGACGACTTAAGATTATTTACGAGCTGAGTGTAAGATAAGCATAGATGTTATTACATGTTAACTTCTTTCTTCAATTCCGGCATTTAGATACCATCAGTTTACTTATTAGCAATAGGGGAATGATCAAAGCTTGCACGAAGCAACGTTAGTTTTTCACCATAGTCCTTGATATCAGCAGCTGCTACAGCACCAGTCTCGCTGTCCCAGCAATGACTTGTACTACGCGATGCATCCAATTTTTGTTCGATTTCATTCCATTCCATTTTCATGAGCCGGCCTAGTTGCCCTGCTTCTACATACACCTGCAAGACAAATGAATGAATAATTGACTGACTGCGATGATCAATTATTAAACCAAATATACTACACCAGTTTCTAAATTCTAATCAATTATTTAACCAACAACTTTATTCAACTGTAGAACCCACAATAATGAAAAAGTTGTTGATTTATTCACGAAAATGCCCCATGAGAAACAGAGAATTTCCCTTTTTTTAACACTTCATTTTGATTTGTTTGTACTAACATACTTTAATCCAATTATGGTACATGCATTTTGTTTATTACATTACCTCTCTTACCCCAAATATTATTTCTTTTACCCTCACTTTGTCTTACTTTATCCGCCTTTTTTTTTACACCTACCCAATAGTAAATGTTAAGATAAAATGAAAACAGATCAAATGTAGCACCTTTTATTAAGTATGGTTATAACATACCCTTTTAAGCTCATTAGGGTTGTCCGGCTTGTCCCAAGCCAAGAGCCATCCAAGCTTAGGAGGAGCATGATTATCAATATGACCATATATCATCGAACCTTTCGACCCTACAACCACCGGGAGAGTCCCTTGCCACGGGACGCCTTGGTGCACAAACCCACCACTAGCATGCTCACCAATAGTCTTATCATGAGGCTTGGCTATGAATTGCCCCTTCCAATCATGGGACTTATTAAGCATAATTCCACAAGGTTGGAGATTCTTTATTACTCCTGTCACCAAAACTAGCTCATCTTGGCTCACCTTCGCTTTCTCCTTGTTGTTTGCTAACATTGTTTGTGCTTCTTTCTTTGCCTGCTCTCCTATTGTTGCTCTCTCTGCCTTCCCCGCGAACTGATGAATTGCACCTCGGACTTGTTGGTCTGATGCCATTGTAGTCGCGCCACCTAAAGCGTTGCAAAAAACATATATCAGATTGAAACCAACACTATATATATCATTATTCCATAGTAAAAATACACAGAAATGAAGAAAGCTAAGTATACCTTAATTAAGTACAATATTAATTGATGAGTGAAGTTTATGGTTAACTGTTTTCTATTGTGTATTTATGAAGGGAAAGAGAAAAAGGTTGCGTACATATGCATTTTGATGAATCTAATAGTACTATAGGTGGCAAAATAGTGTAAGAAGAATCAAGTCGAAAAAGAAAAGAAAGAACTACTCTAAATATTGAAGTCGGAATTTGGGGATAAAATAATGCCGTGTCTTTGTCATAATATTTGAAACTAAGAGAATATAATTAATTGTCTTTAGGGGCTTCTTAGAGGTTATTATATTCATAATGTGTAGAATTAAATTTAGGTTGGACGCATTGAAAAATTAATGAGGAGTCGTATGATTTTTTATTTTTTGATACTTAGAAAGGATTAGGCCGAAAATTATTTGACAAAATATTTTACGTGTATTAGCTAAGGTTCAATGTTTCTGATTATCACATACGATTATTATTAATTACTTAGTTTAGATCAATTATAAATGATATCAACTGATTAGGATCATTAGTACTCTGCAATGAGATGGTATTAAAGCATAGATATTAAGATATGTCGATCAGAACCACATTCCTTCTTCCAATTATACAAAACCAAAGAGCATAATTTATTAAATACAATATTCAAACATGATAAAGTTTGCATAATGGAAAATGCGGGTTATAAAAGTCCAAGTGCCCCTGTGCTAGTAAGATATACTTTTTTGTCCAAATTACAATATTAACGTGACTATTTATTTTGCACAAAGAGGTACAATATTATATTATGTCGATGACAGGTCTTGGAATTAAGACTGGGAAGTGTTTTCATCAAAGAACACGCGATCAAAGCTTGCACCAAGCAAAGCCAGGTTGTCCCCTAGAAGGTTAATTTCAGCAGCTGCTATAGCTCCTGTCTCGCTATCCACGGACCGACTTTCGTTGCTAGATGCATCCAATTTTTGCTCAATATCACTCCATTCCATTTTCATGAGCTTGCTTAGATCCCCAGCTTCCACATACACCTAAAAAAAATTTCAAAAAAAAAAAAAAAAAAAAAAAAAAACTTGAACAATGAATAAAAATTACATAAAAGTCATAGTTTAAAAACAAATTAATCCAAAGCATTACTTTGTGTTCATCAGAACTCTGAGCCTTGAACCAAGCTAAGAGATATCCAAGCTGAGGTAAAGCCTTATCGAAGGTACCATATATCAACGCGGCCTTACAGCCTATGATCACGGGGCCTGGACCGCCTCCACCTGGAATATGAGGCAAAGTAGGAGCCCTATGAATAAACCCACCACTACCAACATTTGTAGGAGGTGCCACTACGAAAACTCCAAACCCATTAAGCGTTTTATTTAGCACAAGTGGCCTGTTTTGGGAATTTTTCATAACACCTGCAACTGTAGCGAGTTGAATCTCGTCTGCATCATTATTGTTGTTGTTTTCCAACAAGGTTTGCGCCTCCTTCATCGCCTCACTGATTGTTGCTTTCTCCTCGACGGTTAATTGGGTTACACCCTGGTCTACTTGTTGCACCGAAGTCATTGTTTCCTAACTAGCTAGCTACCTCTACAAGGAAAAAAAAAAAATTGTTACTCAAAATTCATTCTATATGATTGTAAACAACAACAAACATTAAGGTATGTATGTATTGTACTACGTATTATTTAAGACGAAAGACAAGTAGATCGAGTATCAGGTTTTGTTTTTTCAACTTATCCTTGTTAAAATCAGATCAGAAAAATACAAAATATTAGAGCAAAAATCTAAGGATTTAGACAAGTAAAAACAAATTGAATGAACATATATAGCCTTAATTCATATACTTGTATATTTTACGTATGGTTGGAATAATATTGAACAATACTCGTATATGATATAATATAAAACAATAGAGTACAATGTACTAGTAATAAATTAAATTGAGATAGCTATTAGTGTTAGTTCGACCCGACCTTAATTATGATCAACTATATATAGAAAAGAGATTAGGATAGAATGTATACCTCAGATCGAATGCAATAATGGAAATTAAAGAAGATTAATATGAATTGCAATAATGGATGAAGATTGAATAATTTTGGATTCACCATTTGTATGTATTTATAGAGGGGCGAACAAGTAACGAAATTATTTTAATATAGCAGGCCAAAATTAAGAAAAATTATTGTCAAAATTGATGGCTTGACGTGTAGGATAGTAGTTGTCATAAACTTATCTAAAAAATGCTGTTTGCACTTCATATAGTTATTTGTATTCATTTTAGGGTAATGGTATACATAGCCCTTACGACTATATATAAGCATTAAAAACAGTTTTGGAAATTGTATAAAATTAGGAATTCGTGACAAAAACACGCGCAGATCAATGTAATTAGTGTGAATTTGTCATGGTTTTCTAAATTTAAATCGTTTTCAAAAGTATTTTTAATGCTTATATGTAGCCCTAATGGCTATGTATAGCATTTTCCTTCATTTTAGTAGTCATATTAATATTGTTAATAATTAATATGCATGAATTGTCAATTGTATGGAATATAATGACAAATTGTCCTTGTTGAAATTAAATGTCGGTGTTTGTTCAAAGTCGTCCATGTTTATCCATTGAATCTTAATGAGCAAGCTAAGCTCCCAATTTTTGTATGGAGTACAAGGTTTGATAGAAAATGCACTTTATGTCTCGATTCATTGTGTTAGATTAATTTTTAACCCACACATTTAACACGTTATTTGAGAAAGTTATCAGAAAATGTAAATTTGTTATCCGCGGATCGGAGTAAATTCTTTAATCATAACAACTTATCACTAATCTGATATCGTGGTAAAATTATTTCAATAAATTACTTATTAATCTAATCTAATATCTTCGTTATTACTTATTATGTAGGACAAAGTAATGTATTGCAAGTAAATAATACTTTGTAAACAGTCCATTGTTAAAAAAAATAAATAAAATTGTGGCCATCTTAAAAAAAAAAAAAAAACGTATATAAATGTTGATCCATGTATTGACTATATTCCCATGATTCCGTGAACTGACATAATGTATAATTGTTAGTACATATATAAATAACTAGTTTTGTGCCCCTGCGATACTCGGGTTGTTTATTGAATTTAAAGATAAATTTTAATTTATAGGTCAAATTTTAAAATATATCATTGATACAAAATTAGTTAAAAATTGATGGTGCTTTTGTAACGATTTGTTATCTAGTAGGCATGTAATGACTAATTGTTGGTGGAAATGTTCGATTTAATACATTAAAAAAATAAGAAAAAATTAGCAAATAAATTAAATTAAATAAATCTTCAAAGCACGTTGGTTGACCCGAACCCAAAACTTTGGGCAAGGGTTGAACATTTATTGACTCGTAACCTAAAGTGACCCAATCCGAGATGACTCATGATCCGACCCTAATTGTCAGGTCTACATAGTAATAAAATTCTATTAGATTGTGAAATATATTATTTTAACCGATTAGTATATATTATAAATGGATGTTTTAAGCTTTGAACTACTTCTTTCGCTCAAAAAAATATTATGATATAAAAAATAAAGTTATATGATAATTTTTGAGAATTATAATCTAATAATTTTGAGAATTATAATCGAAGTTGTAACGTCAAGTGTCGCTACCTCATGACCTGACTAAAAGTTTAGCTTTATATATTAGTTATGTGATATGATTCTTCAAATCAGTTAGCAAAAAAGTACCCTTAACATGAACTTATCAAGAAAAACATGCAGTATAAAAGTAATACGAAGTAATATAAAGCATTCTTCAAAAAAAAAAAAAAAAAAAAAAAAAAGTAATATAAAGCAAGCATTCTTTATTTATATAAGCACTAGATGTATGTATCATCCATCTTTCATCATTATTGCAAAACCAAGAGGGCATTACTTAGCATATTATAGATGATAATGCCTGCATTATACATTATGCAGTTTAATTATTTAATTAAGTCAAAGTGCCCCTTTAATTTGGTTACGTTGTTAATTAAGTACGTAGATGAGATACATTTCTCATTATATATAGATAATGGCGGTCTTTTTATTTAAGACTGCGAGGCATCGAAGAACTGATCAAAGGTAGCACCAATCAAAGCCATGTTGTTGTCACCGTTCTCAATTTTAGCACTTGCAGCAGCGCCGGTTTCGCTATCCCAGTAGCGAGATACGCCGATGGATTCATCAAGTTTCTTTTCAATTTCAGTTAGCTGCATTTTCATGAGCTTGGTTAGATGTCCAGCTTCCACATACACCTGCAACAAACAAAAACAGTCATTATTCGTCGAATTAGGTCACAGCAGGTGGATGAGATTTGAACCAGTGACCTTCTTATCACGCAGACTTTTGATATTATTAGAGAACCAAGTCAGTTAAAAGTGAAAATTGAGTGTCCTTTTAAGGATGATTACTATAGAATTTTCAGGCTAGGGCCTGTACGTGATTGGTTCTATATTCTATGATCGCATGGCATATTGTGCTGAGCAACTAACCTTGCTAATTCCATTGGAATCTAGAGTAGGTTTGTCCCAAGCCAAGAGCCATCCAAGCTGAGGAAGAGCCTTATCATAGTGACCATATATCACAACACCCTTGGAGTCTACAGTCACAGTAGGGAGTGCCCAAGCTCTACCCTCGTGCACGAATGCACCTTCTCCCGTTGTCATAGTTTCAGAAGGTCCGGCTATGAAAACTCCTCTCCAGCTGTTGGATTTGTTAAGCTTTAAATCGCGGCCTTGTTGGTTTTTCATGACACCGGAAACCAACACAAACTTATCTTGGCTCGCCTTTGTATTCTTGATGTTGTTAGCTTGGACAGACTTCGCCTCCTTCAATGCCTCTTCGATTGCTGCTTTCTCCTTGCCAGATAATTGGTGCACTTGCGACGATGCCATTGTTACCTTGCTTAACTTGTTGCTGGCCTGAGGGTCAATTCCAAACAGTGCACATTACCAAAGTAACTTAATCCAACAAAAAAGGCAATATTTAACACTTCAATAGTTCAATATATATGCTCCATTTATAAGCCAATTACATATTGCTATATGCATGAATGAACGAATATTCATGCATGAATATTGGAAGAAATAAGCACTAGCTTAGCATAAAACATACTCCAATATAGATTGTATTATGAGTGTAGTTTATGTAGTTCATTCATGAATATTTTTGGAAGAAAAGAGCATTGACGTAGATTGTATTACAACACAAAATCGAAATTTATGTAGCTTATGCATATATGAATATTGAAAGAAATAAACACTATCTATAACATAAAACATGCATATATACCTTAAGTTGATCTTGTAATTGATAGAAGTTTATGCTTTGCAATGCAAAGATATTCTTAGTGCAATGGTGTATTTATAGTGGAAATGAGTAAAAAGGTTGCGTAAACAAGCATTCATAATGGACTATTACTATTGACAAAAAGGAATAAAATGAATAAGGTCGAATAGCTTTTTCAACGAAGAATATGATAAAATTTTATTGTCATTATGTCTATGATGGGATCATGGGATACTAGATAACAAAAAAGAAAAGGACCACTAGTCCACTACTTACTACTCCGTACTATTTTTCTTGTATTTATATCAAAGTTTTTGTCTAAAATTTTATTTTATTTCTTCTTTCTCGTTTTATTAGCATAAAAAAGGGAGAAATTCTTTACAAAAAACAAATTCTTGTTATCGTGTAGGAACTTGTATAGTAAAAAAAATTCGATGTTTTTGCCTCTAGTTCGATCTGCACTATTTTTTCAGCTACAATGATTGAAAACTACGTACTATTCTAGTAACTAGCTTAAGGCTCGTGTCATGTACGATAATTCAAACTTTTTAAAGAAAAATAATTATATCCAATAAATAGAATTTGATAAAACATACAAATTAAATATATAGAAATTATAATGTCATAATGTATATTAATTGGCAAAGCAACAAATTATCTTAAAAATGAATTTTTTTAGGCTACCCAAATTCAAGAATTTTTCAGGCGGAGCTTAGTTTGATTAGGTCTAGTGGCCATATTTATAAATGTATTTTTAATAAACATCAAAAATCAATAAAACAACAAACTAATATCTCCACTAAAACTATTAGCAAAAGTGCAAACATACACAAAATTACAAATAATATATTACCTTTACATCTAAAAAATCATTTGTCAAACACAATATTTATTTTATAGCTATACTATACCCTATAAATCCTTAATTTATGATAATATGTACGTATAGTATGCAGTAAAATTTAATAAACAAAATTTTAATTAACTTAAATATATAGTTATCTTAAATTGAAATTGAAATAAAATATATTAGCTGGAGGTATTTAAAAAAAAACAGATTAAGTGATGTTTTAAAGTAAATTCTTTAACATCTATTATATGAATCAACTTATTATAACTTTTTTGGCAAAATCTAATAATACTCCATTTAAAAGATAGTTAAAAAGGGGTTGAAGTAATTATTTAGGTAAATGTATATAGATTAATTATGAACACCAAATAAAAAGGAATATATATTGGAATGATATTATTATAGAATCAAATATTAACAAAAAAAAAGGTTAAAAAGGGAAGGGGATTTTAGAGGGAAAAAACAGCACCAGAATGTGACATGTGTCACTCCCGGTGTCTGTTTTAGTATTAAGTTATTGATGACTACTCCCTCCATTTTTAAATACTTGGTTCATTTTTTATTTTCGGCCGTTTTTAAATATTTGCTACACTTTTCATTTTCGGCCGTTTTTAAATACTTGCTCCATTTTCTTATTTAGAAAGTTTTTACAATATTCAATTTATTTATCTCAACTAGTAGATTCAATATAAATCATATTTTATTAATTCATATTCTCTGTCCTCCAATTCTCTCAACTACTTTAGATTTTAATAATTTTTTATTCCTCTACCTACCCCACTACCTCCACATTTTAATATTTTCTTTAATTTCTCCTAAAACTCTACACATGGAAAAATTGAGCAAATATTTAAAAACAGAGGGAATATCTTATAACATCTTGTCAAAAAAAAAAAAGAGAGAGAGAGAGACGTACTATCTTATAACAAAATGCAAGAATTTGAAGAATTTTATCATAACTGTATGATCTTAATATGCTACCCATTTCTATTTTATTAAAAGTTAAATAGGTAAAATAGATACTTGTAAATAAAATGAGTTGGGCCGATAAATTTTATGGTACATGGAAAGACACATGAATATGGGATGGAGGAATTGAACTGTTCAAGTAGTTTAGTAGTCGTGAAAAACCTTTCAGGCTAACTGCCTAAAATATGAATCTAAAGCTAATACGTACATTTGTTTTGATCGATCCACTTATAAATCTCAGCTCTATATGAGTTAATAGTGGATACTAAGGGTATTCTAATAATTGTACTCGTACGTATTGTCTGAGAGCCAGTCACCTATATGAGAGCCAAGCACCCATATTAGGGTAAGTCGCTCGTATCATTATATTCACAATAGTATTGCATTATTAACATAGTACAAGTACATTGTTTAATTTTCGCTCGTCAACATATGGTAAAATCGTGCGCAAGTGGAAGCAAGAACATCGAACCTTTTGACAATAAGAAAATTTAATTTGTTTGCAAAGAATTTATCCCTTTATCTTTTTTTATGATGATAGAAAATGAATGAAGAAAATGAAATTTTAGACAAAAACTTGGATATGAAATTATGAATGAATCAATGCTTATTTAGTTGGGTTTTTTTTCCTTTCTTTTTAACTTCCCATCCAATCATACTAGCTTAAGGCCCGTGCCATGCACGGTAAGTCTAAGTTTTGTAAGAAAATTAATTATATCTAACAAATATAATTTGATAAAACATACAAATCAAATATATAGAAATTATAATGTCATAATCTATGTTAATAGACAAAGCAAAAAATTATCTAAAAATGGATTTTTTTAGGCTGCCCAAACCCGAGAATTTTTCAGGCGGGACTTGATTTGATTGGGTCTAGTGGTCATATTAGTAAATACTTATTAATAAATGCATTTTTAATAAACATCAAAAATCAATCAAACAACAAACTAAAATCTCCACTAAAACTATTAGCAAAAGTGCAATCATACACAAAAATACAAATAGTATATCCCCTTTTATATCTAAAAAGTCATTTGTCAAACACAACTTTTAATTTATAGCTATACGCATATACGATACTCTATAAATCCTTAATTTGTGATAATATGTATGTATAGTAGTGAAATTTCAGAAACAAAATTGTAATTAACTTAAATATATAGTTATATTAAATGGAAATTGAAATAAAATATTAGCTAAGGTATTTTTTTTAAAAAAAATTTATGTGATGTTATGTTTTAAAGTAATTTCTGTAACATCTATTATATGAATCAATTTATAATTACTTTTTTGGAAAAATCTAATAATACTCCATTTAAATGATAATTAAAATGGAGTTGAAATAATTATTTAGGTAAATATATATAGAATAATTATGAACATCAAATAAAAAGGAATATATATTTGTCGTAATATAAAAGATTTGGAATGATATTATTATAGAATAAAATATTAACAAAAAAAGGGGGCTTGCCCAATTGATCTTCATGATTAACATATTTTGTTAATCTAGTGTTTACTCATACTAGCCAGCTCATACTTGTGCTTTGTCAGCCGCTTAGTCACCAAGAAAGTAGGCCTAGATCCTAACTCCGTTTACTAACGGTAACAGTAGTAGTGTTCAAGCTGCTTCCTCCATTGAAGCTACCATACCACAATCTTCATCATCTCCAAGCTGCAACCAATAAACTGACCACCAACACCATCAATACCACCATTTTCGGCGGCTTCGCTACCGAATTAAACGAAAACCCGAAGAAGAAAAAGGTGAAATTAAGGGCTTGGTCAACTCCAAAGGTTAAAGGTGACCATTTTTCCTTGAAATTACTAACCTAGGGAGCTTTGTCAAGAATCTCTTGGACATAATTCTTGCCGACGTTGGCGGATGAGAGATCGATTTAAGTACGGACACCACCACCACCACCCTCCATTGCCGGAGTCATAGCTAGTTGTTGCCCAACACTAGTTTCAGTTTCATTGTCACTGCTACACCTTCCATCACCGGAGCTACTACACACCTGCCATTGTTGGGACTTTGAGAGAGAGGAGACACTACAAGAAAACAGACAAATAGCGACGGAAACGTTCCGACGGACATAAAATTCCGTCGCAAAAGTCAAAATTTACGACGGATTTTTATTCCGTCGGATATTTCCGACGAATTCTAAAAGTTCGTCGGAAATCCGTCGGAAATTTCCGACGGAATTAAAATCCGTCGTAAATTTTGACTTTTGCGACGGAATTTTCCGTCGTACACTACTATTTCCGACGAATTTTAATTCCGACGGAAATTCCGTCGGAAATTAATTTTAAAAAAAAAACCTTTAAAAAACCCCTTTAGAGAAAACCTAAAATAAGACGGTTCACTCTCTTTCCTCCTATCCTTTTCTCCTCCTTCCTCTTTCTCCCTGATGCGCCGCTCTCCTCTTCTTCTCTCTCCTTCCTATCTCCTCTTATTCTCTCTCTGCTTCCTCTCCTTCTCGTTTTCCTTTCTCCTCTTCTTCTCTCTCCTTTCTGTTCTCTTTTTCTCCATTGTCGGCCTCTCCTCTTCTCTTACTTTCTTTTGTTCTTGGTAGGTGGTGTTCATGATGCCGACGAGTTTGGTTTGGTGGTGTTCAAGACGCCGGTGAGTTTGGTTGGTGGTGTTCAAGTCGACTTCTCGCCAATTTTTAGAAATAAATGGTTTTTCATGTCAAATTCGACCCTGAAAACTTTAGATCTAGAGTTTTCAGGTTCGAATTTGACCTTTAAAACCCAAATTCGAGCCAATTTTGGGGTTTTTTGGGTGAAATTCAAGGTATGTACCTTTTTTCTTACTTATTTTTGTTTTTTGAGATTTTTTTTTTAATTTTATAGTGAATTGTGGTTGAATTGCGGTGGTGGTGGTGGTGGACTTGTCGGTGGCGGTGGTGTAGATCTAGGTCAGGGTTTGGGTTAGGGTTTGGGTGTTTTAGGTGCTTGGATCTGGGTATGGGTTTGGTGGGGTTTTGGTTAGTGTTCGGTCAAGGTTTGGTCGTTGGGGTGAGGTGGATTTGGTGTGGGTGCAGTGTGTCTGGTCGGTTTTAGGTGGGTGGGTGGGTGAGGGTTGGTTTTAAGTGTTGGGTGGATCTAGATCAGTTTTAGTGTAGGTGGTCGGTGGTGGTTCGCTTAGGGTGGTAGGTGATGGTTGTGGGGAATATTTGAGGAGTTTTTGTATTTAATTTGTTGCGGTGGAGGTGGCGGTTTAGCGGTGGGGGCTATTGGTGGTGGGGGGTGGTGCGGGCTTTTTTTTTTTGTTTTTTAAAAAGGATTTTCCGACGGAATTTCCGTCGGGAATTTCCGACGGACTTTTCCGTACCTTGAAAACCTCTTCCGATGCTTAAATCCGTCGGAATTTCCGTCGGAAAAGTGTTTACGACGGAAATTCCGTCGGAAAAGGTTGATTTTCCGACAAATACTATTACGACGACACGTTCCGACGGAATTCCGTCGGAAACACAATTTCCGACGGAAAACAAGGGGTTTCCGACGGAATTTTTCCGTCGTAATTAAGCTGTTTTCTTGTAGTGAGAGAGAAGGAGGGTGGGGATTTGGGGCTTTGAACTTAGTTGTTAACTCCATTATATTGCATACCTGGCAATATGAACATGTCATTACATGTGCAATGACATTTTTATCCTTAACTTAATGAATGTAAAGACACTATCACCCCTATGATTGACAAATTATGTTAATCATGAAGATCAACCAGTATTTCCCCAAAAAAAAGGAGGGGTTAAAAAGGGAAGGAGAATTTTGGAGGGAAAATACTGCACCAGGATGTGACACGTGTCACTCCTGATGCCTGTTTTAGTATTAAGGTTATATTGATTAAGAATGAAGAATGTTTATAAGTAGTGGTCCTAATAGCTGATGAGGTCATGTATTTAATTTTTTTTAGTAAGAAAAATACACATACAAGAAGTTAAGACAGTCTTCTCTCAACATACATCAATGCTTATTTATGGAGATTGTGTACGAATACCCTTCCTGTCCGAAGCCTCCTGTATCACCACCATATGATTTCTGAAACCTACTGCCCTTGGTGTATTTCGGATGTGGAAACAGTGAGTCATGCTTTTATTGAGTGCAGGCATGTTCAAGGTCTTTGGGAAGACTATTTGTGTGCTGAAATGGCAAACTGGCCGGAGTGACTTTGACTCCATTTGCGACCTTATTGTAAGCTGGAAAAAGCTGGGACCAAAGACAATACAAAGGGGCATGTTCCTTGCCTGGTACATTTGGGGGAGGCAGTCCCCATTGATAACTGTTATAAACGAAAGTTGTTTATAACATTGCACGTGACTTTGACTTCTGTAAAGTAATAATAAAATATTAGATTTGTTATTTGGACTCCGTTCTCCTATTTTTAATACTAAACTCTATAACGGTAGGAAATTAACGTGGTAGTTAACGCCGTCTTTTTATTTTTCTGGAATCCTGGTTTGGAGGAGAGAGAAAACTTAATCTGATTCTCATAGAGAGAGATATAAAGGTGAGAGAATCCTTAAAATTGACGGGACCAAGCATAAAGATGATCGGCGACGAAGATAGAGTTGTCTAATCCGGCACCACCCGTCAGCAGCTCATTCATGCATTTGAAAACAAAAGAGTTCTGATACTGGGTTGTATTCAGTAAAGTCGTGGATCCATATCTTTGGGATGGGTGAATTCATGTAATACTATCCAATTCGAAGCTGCTAACCTGACAATTGAGGTATTCTTTCCAATACATTGATCAATTTCTTTGTATGCTGTTGTGTGGTTGTTTGTATGCTTCAGATCCTCGAAGTTAATTGACTTGGGGGTTTTCCTCTTTATTGAAATTGTTTTATGTAATTGATAATTCATGGTTTGCTTTAGCTTAAATTATTTGTAAATTGTTAACAAGTTGTAGATCGATTTGTGTTTTCCATTTTACCTGAGTTTTATTTCAAATGATTGCAGGTGGTTGATGCGAGAGAGTGAAGGGGGAATGAATTAACGGCAAAATAGCATTGTTGTATCCGTCAACTACAAAAGTCCCCATTCAACTTTTTCATAACGGGGCTAATATTACGGGCACTTACTTGGTTTTTTCGTATGGACATCCGTGCCCCTCATTTAATTGCGGAAAACACGGTGCTGCCCCTGTTATCAACAAAATATGTTGATATCAGTTATGAACTTGTATTTACTCCATTTGGGGGGGATCGAAACTGCAAAGTATTCCAAAATAAAACTACTCCGACTGCAGTGATTGTGGAGCGTGTTTTCAGGTTGGTGGAAGAGCAAGGTAACTACTCCACTCAGATTTATGGTGTTATGGGTTTGCGCCCTCCTACCAGCCCAAATAAATGGAGTGCCCCGCTTGCTAGCCTTATCAAGTTGAATGCGGATGCCTGCCTCGCTGTAGATGGATGGGTGGGCCTCGGTGCGGTTGCCAGAGATAGTGAAGGTCGGGTTCTTGCTACTGCCACGAGAAGAAGCCATGCCTATTGGATGCCAGAGGTTGCTGAGGCCAAGGCCTTGCTATTTGCACTTAAGTTGGCAAAGAGATACGGGTTCAGGGAGATAATATTGGAATCGGATTGCAAAGTCATCATAGATAGATTGTCAAAGGCTCCGCTATCACTAGAGATTGATATTGTTCTTGGTGATATTCTGAATTTATGCTCACATTTTTTGTCTGTTGGTCTCATGTGAAACGTGATGGGAATTGTATAGCCCATAATCTCGCTAAGCTTGTTTCTTTTGGTCTTGAGCAAACTGGGAAAAATCATTGTCCCCAAGAGGTTGCCCCGTATGTATTTATGGACACTTTGTCCCGTAATTAATTAATGCTTAGTGTTTGGTTTTCAAAAAAAAAAATTAAAATGATGCATTGTATAAATGTTTGTTTTATTTAATTGTTATTGAGGCATTTGTTTTGGATAGTTTTATAGTAGCCTTTTGAAAAGTACAAATTTTTGTATGCGGCTGGTCACATGGTGCGACCAGGGTTACTGGTTTGGTCAGGGGTTACTTGTTTGGTCAAGGGTTACTTATAGGGTGTTACTGGTTTTGGTCAGGGGTTACTTGTAAGGTGTTACTGGTTTGGTATTGGGGTTTAGTCTGGAGTTACTTGTAAAAGTTACTCAGAATACAAGTAACACCTAACCCATACAAGTAACCCCAGAATACAAGTAACACCTAACCCATACAAGCAACCCCAGAATACAAGTAACACCTACTAGTAACACACACTACTACAAAATTGGCCAAAGAGACCCGTTCAAATTAGCCAAAGAGACTGCCTTAGAGGCGATCTCTAGCTAAGCGGTCTCTTTGGCTAAGAGACTACTTCTATAGAGGCGGTCTAAAGTTTCAAAACTTGAGACCTGTTATCATAGAAAAGCAGTCTCTTTGGGTGGTTCAAATATTAAAATTATGGAAGTAGAAGAGACCCTTTTTGTCAGAAAAGCGGTCTCTCATTTTAAAAATTAAGACCTGTGAACGTACAAAAGTAGTCTGTTTTGTGTGAGTTAAAGAGAGACCAGTTATGTTAGATAAGCGGTCTCTTGCTACATTCTATTAAAAAAAAAAATTAAACTACGAAAACAAATATTCAATTTCAATTAATTTCGTTCAAAAAAATAAATACATAATACATATTAGATAATTTATAGTATGTATTAGATAATTTATCTAGCTACTATAATCTATTAATCTGTAATCATATAAAAAGAAAATTAACACTAAAATTGAACTATCATCCACTTGTTTCATTGGAGTGTTTCATCTTCATCTATCATCATCCTTTATCATCCCTTGTCATCTTCATATCATCATCTCCATTAGACATTAGCTCATAGCTAGATAACCTATAATAAGAACGAACAATAATAAGGTTAGATTTACATTAAACACAAGCAATAAAAATTAAAGATTTACCATTAATAGAAGTTTACGGAATTAAAAAAAAATCAAATTCATAATACTAACAATGTACATATAAATAATGAAATTAAAAATCAAAAACAGAAAATAATAATAATAATAATAATAATAATAATAATAAACCAAAAAAAAAAATCAGAAATTACCCAGTTTGTATAATCACAAACTATATCAAAATTTACAGTCGAAATAAAATATAAAAAAAAAAACCAAAAAAAAGAAACAAGTTTAAACCACGGTAAGATCTAAAACAAAAATCAGAAAATTAAAATGAAAACCGTTTTTTGAAATCAGAATAAAAACGCAAAAATAAAAATTGAAGAATTAAAATCGAAAACGAAGATTATAAAATCTCAAAACGAAAATGAAAAATAGTTCTAAGGAATTATTTTAAAGATATCAAAATTGAAAACCAAAAGCAAACAAGAAATTAGATCTCCGTTTTCCTTACTTCTTTCAACCAATTTGGATCTTCCTTTGTCGAGAATCCCAAGTCCACATGATGGGCACCTAATTTTATTTTTAAAAATGCAAAAAAAATTAAAATGATTATAATATAATTCGCATGTATCTCTAATCTCGAATCTTGATGAATAGATCTTAATCAAAATTTTATGAAAACGATATTAGAAGAACATAAAATGGAAAAAAAAACAAAAAAAAACAAAAAACAAAAATGCAAACTTAGTAAAAAATTAATCAGATCTCTAAGATAAAATAGCTAAGATCTAAAAAAAACATACCAGAAATTTAGCATTAAGTATGTTATAAATGACTTTTAAACCCAAATTTAAAACATCTCCTATGAATGCATGCTCGAATGGAGATGATGAAACCCACAAATTGCTTCTATGCTCGAAAAGATAGAATTATTTGCTTTGTAATGCAAAAATATGCTTAGTGCAATGGTGTATTTATAGTGGAAATGAGAAAAAAAGGTTACATAAACAAGCATTCATAACGTTCTCTTACGGCCTGATCTCTTCAGCTTAAATTCAGTTCAGTTCCTAATTTCCTTCTCTCATAAAATATTCATTTCAGCTCTATTCAGTTCAGTTCAATTCTAATCAGTTCATTTCAATTCAATAAATCAAAACAGGCCTTTACTATTGACAAAAAGGATGGAATAAAATGAATAAGGTCGAATAACTTTTTCAATGAAGATTATGATAAAAAAAATTTATGTCAATGATGGGATCATGGGATACTAGAGAACCACAATAAAAAAAATAAATAAATAAAAATAAAAAAAAGTGATGCCTCATAACTAATTAACTATTAGGACCACTAAGCAAGAACATCGAACCTTTTCACAATAAAAGAATTTGTTTGCAAAGAATAATTTATCCCTTAACTCTTTTTTATGATAATAGAAAGTGAATGAAGAAAATGAAATTTTAGACAAAAACTTCCATATGAATGAATCAATGCTTATTTAGTTAGGTTTTTCCCCTTTTTTTAAACTTCCCGTTCAATCATATTAAGAATGAAGAATGTTTATAAATGGTCTTGTGTTATTTTTTTTATTTCTTAAAAGGAAAAATACACATACAAGAAGCTAGGACAGTCTTTTCTCATTATTAATTAAATGATGCATTGTATACATGTTTGTTTTAATTATATTTTTTAGGAAATTTTAGAAAATAACACCACAAAAAAACACAAATTTTGATTATAACACCAAAAAAAAAAAAAAAAAAAAAAAATCTTTTATTATAACACCACAAAAAAAACCAAAAAATTGATTTCACCACCACTTAACGGATTTTTGGATGGAATCCGTTAGTGGGCCCATAACAAACACGTGTCACTATCCTATTGGTTTAACAAAAAAATTAATATAAAAAAAAAAAGAAAAAACCCTCAACAACCAAACCCAGCCCAACCCCACCACTGGCACCACCTGTCCACCACCGCCGACAGGCTAACCCAAGCCGTCGGTACCCCTACCCCACCAAAACCGGCGAAACCACGAACCCCTACCCCAGCTCGGCCTTGCCCCACCATCAACCACGTTATTCACGTCGAAAAACCCCCGCAACCACCTCCGCCACCATACACAACGAATTCCCACCCCTTACACCACTTTTGACACCCCTCCAGCCACCGAAAACCCCCTGAGACACCCCTTGAACCACTTCCGACACCTTTCCAGCAACCGAAAACCACGAAATTCGCACCGAACAACCCCCGCAACCACCTCCTTTTCCCACTCAAAACCGACAGCCACCACCATTTTTCTTCCATTTCACAACAAAATTAGTAACAAGTGGTCGAGATTGGCCAATTTAGGGTCGAATTTGACCACTCAGGCCCTAACCTGGCCGATTTCAACCACTAGTCGCCATTTTTGTGGTGGCTAGGGTTTATGGAGTTGCGAGCTGGGGTCTCAATTGCTGCGTCTGGTGGTCGATAGGGTTTTTCGGGGTTGGTTAAGGAGGGTGGGGGTGGCTGGGTGGACGCTGGTGTGGCTTGGCGGCAGTGGGGGGTAGTGCCGGTGGTGGGATGTAGGGGCTACTAGTGGTGAGCTTCGTGGCTGGGCTTAGGGTTTAGTTTTTTTTTTCTGGTTTTTTTTTTAATTTTTTTAATCAATATATAAGTGACACGTGTACTTGGTGGGGTCCACAAACGGTTTTTTTGACGGCATCCTCCACGCGGTGGTGAAATCAAATTTTTGAGGTTTTTGGAGGTGTTATAATCAAAACTTTTTTTTTTTTCTGTGGTGTTATAATCAAAATCGTGGCTTTTTTGTGGTGTTATTTTCTAATTTTTCCTATTTTTTATTGAGACGATTTTTTTTTTTTTTAATGTTATTTAGTATCTCATAATTGACACAAATTTTTATCTATCTTTATTCATTTTTTATGTTGTTGCACATACATGCTTAGCTTGCTTGTACAACAACATTGACATAAAAAATATTTTTGTTTGGGGGAATTAAAATAATTCATGTAATAAGCCTACCTTTTAAATGCTATTAATCTTATAAGTCTTGTATACAACACATGTAGAATCCGTGCAAGAAAAATAGGACCAACATGGCAACATAAAACATCAAGAGCGCTATAGAACGAAGCATTGACGACAATAAAGAATAAAAAACCTATCTATATGATTTTACAATATAAAGTTATTCTTTCCGTTTTTACCCCTTCTTTTATTCCTTACCAATTGCTAAGTAATTACGAGTAGATCCGATCCTATACTACTAATGTACGAGTTTCACTCACCCCTCTATATATGCAATTAAAAGCATGTCTTCTTTCAGTCACTGCATTAAGGTATACTTTTTTTCATCTACTCGTATAAGTGTATAACATATGTAATCAACTAAACATATGTTAATCTAGAATTCTAGATGACAATTAGTTATTATCTTATTGAAATATAAATGTGTGAGAAGATACGGTACGGTATACAAGTATATATTAATTGTTGAAAATGTAGACATGATAGAAATCAGAGTAGTATCTTTTATTGAAGAATGTGTGAGAATAAGGAACCTTATAACTTTATTTTTAATAGTGAAAAATTGAAAAGGATTAGTATATATTGGTTGAGATTTCCCAAAATTAGACACAATAGGTGTATATGTAATATGTATGTTGGTATGTATGATAATAATTGAAATTTTCTTGGTGGAGGCGTATGTAATTAAATAGAGCCTTATGTTAATGTCTTTATTTTTAATATTGCATATACATTGTCGCTGAGCATTTCATCTTTATCTTCTTTTGCTCAAGCTTCCATTGAGGGGAATTGTTGAAGTATTGGATTTGTCAAAAGCCTTAATAATTTTGGCATTTATTAGATAAACGTTGTAATTAAGGGGAAAAAAGGTCAAAATTAAAGTAATTTATGAATTAATACTCGTAAAACGTTGTACAAGTAATTAATATAGAACTGAGAAATAATACATGACGTATGTTTCAATTGGAATAAATATTTCAATTTTCAGAGGGAGGGGGGGCATTTCTTATTGATTCGTATAGTAGATATTATTAATAGCTACATCGTGTATATTAATTACAAGATGCAGGTTAATTATTCAAGTTTAAGTGCCCATTTGATTGTTAATTAGATAATTAAGCAGACGGAGTACAAGTTTTTAATGTCACTGGTGCTGGTTTTTTGCCATTGATAAGCAAATCAAAGCTAGCACCAACCAAAGCCATGTTATCACCATGGTTCTTAATTTCAGCAACTGCAGCAGCACCTGTTTCGCTGTCCCAGTACCGGCTTACGTCGTGAGAAGCATCCAGTTTTTGTTCTACTACAGTCAGATCCAGATTCATGAGCCTGTTTAGCTCTCCAGCTTCAACATACACCTACAACAAAAACAATTAATCATTTGACTTAGACCCGATTTTATTCTACTCCGCCCATTTCTAAATCATAGTTCATTTTGTTTCACTCGTAAGTAGAGGTGATCAACGTCAGCCTGACCCGCTAGCTCGGCCGGATCTGGCCCAAAAATTAGCTGGGTTTGGGCAAGCCTAAAGTGCATTTTTAGTTAAAAAGCCCAAACCCGGCTGAAAATCTCACTTTGTTCCAATAAGTCTGTTACTTTTTGTGCAGGTTTGGACATGAGGTATTATGTTAAGGCCCGACCTGATTGTTTTATAACCTCTACTCGTAAGTATTTTTCAATCCTCAAATAAGTTCAGTATTTTAAAAATTATACGGTAAAAAGTTGATATTGTAAAACTTCACAATATCTAGACTGATAATCAAATAACTCACGAGTATGGTGTTTCTTATAGAATTATCGATAGCTAGAGTATTAGATTCCATTTTCATTATCATTTAGAAATAAATAGAGAGAAAAATAATAGAATACGTGCCAATTAAACGATGTAATAGTACAAACCTTGTTAATTTTGCCAGTTTTGTCCCAAGCCAAGAGCCATCCAAGCTGAGGAAGAGCCCTGTCATAGTGACCATATATCACAACACCCTTAGAGCCAACAACCACAGGGAGGTTTCCTTGCCAAGCCGCGCCCTCGTGCACGAACGCAGCTTTACCCTCACTCATTGTCTCAGAAGGTTTGGCTATGAAATTTCCTGTCCAGCTATAGGTTTTGTTAAGCCTTAAAGCGCGAGACTGGCTATTCTTCATAACTCCTGTCACTAATACCAGCTGATCTTGGCTTGTCATGTTGTTTTCTAGGACAGATTGCGCCTCCTTCATCGCCTCTTCGATTATTGCTCTCTCTTTGTTTGATAGTTCATTCGCCATGCCACCAACTTGTTGCACCGCCGAAGCCATTGTTAAATTAATTACCTTCCTTAGCTAGCTGCTGCTTTATTCCAAAAGTACGCGTTAAATTACCAAGTAAAATGGCCATATATAACACTATATTATATATATATATATATATATATATATATATATATATATATATATATATATATATATATATATATATATATATATACATTCTAGCTGGTGCAAGGTGCACTCAAAGGTAGTATTTTCTGTTCATTTAATATTTTTTTTTATTTTTATACATTATAAATCTTAAAATGAGCATTTAAAAAAAAAATCGAATGAGCAAGAACTAACTTTGTGTGCACCTATGTACAACCTCTATGTGTATTCGAGTGTATACAAAAGGTGTTGCTAATTTGTATATATAGTAGCTGTGTAGTGCATACATGAATGCTAGAAGAAAAAATAAATGCAATCCATAGCTATATAAAATAATAATAATAGTATGAGTAATAATTTCTAAAAAAATCAATTATTGAAAGAAACAAATACATACATACCTTAAGTCTTGTAATTGATAAATAAAAGCTTCTGCTTTGCAATGAAATACCCTTTGTGCCAATAATGGTGAATTTATAGTGGAAATGAGGAAAAGGTTGCGTACTCATGCATTCAGAGATCGAGATAAAACCCATAATACTATTGTCATGTAGAAAATAAAATAAACAATAAAATTAAAATGATAAAAAGAATAAGAATAACTTTTTAAAATGAAAAATTAAATATTGATAAAAAATTTTTTTAAAAAATCATGCATGTCATATTGACATATAGTATGAAATTATTAAAAGATAATAAGATACTAGTATAGTTGTAATAGAGTATAAAATATATTTCTGGGACTTAACCATAAGTTTAAGCTTTTGGTTGACTTGGTATCGGAGCCAGCGTGATATAAAGGTCACAGGTTCGAATCTCATCCATCCCCCCTCCCACTTCCAAGTGGAATATTAAGCGTTGGGTATGATGAGGGTCTATGTTGCATCCACACTTCTAGTCCAAACGGGCTCTCGTGTGTGGGGATGTGATAGAGTATTTGAAAGCATAAATTATTGGCGTTACGCATGGTTTTTTATTGAACATCAAATGCCTTAGCTTAAACTTTTTTTTTTTTTTGAAACATGCCTTAGCTTAAACTTGAAATATACTATTAGGGCCATTTATAAATATTCTCTTTGAATGGGGAAGTAGAAAGGAGAATAATAAAATTGATATTATCCATATATTCATATACATGTTTTTTCTTTTCCTCTAAAAATTCATATTCTTGTATGAAGTTCTTAAAAAAAAAAAAAAATAAGGGGAGGGAATTCTTTTCTAAATAATTCCTTTATTCTCAAGGATTCGATGTTCACGTATGCATGATTATGACAACTTATGCAATTATACATCACTTACAGGCTTACAGTTTACGAGTGAAAATTGCTCCACACTATGCTAGAACAAATGCAAAATAAACTATTTAATCTACTAATAAGAACGTATACCAATATTTTACATGGTTCGCTAACAATGGAAAAATGCTAGATTCAAAGCAGAGAGGAAAAAAATAAATGTTGAACTTCTAGCATTGGAGTTCAGAATACATAAGTTGGCACGTCTTCTTACAAAGTTACAATCTTATGTACGTGCTATTGAACTTTAAAAGTAAGCCATTTTTTGATGCATTAATCAAACTCTTAAACTTGATCTTTTGTGGTTAAATGATCCTATTCATGTGCGTAATTTTCCATTAAATGTATATATTTGTAATCATTATATAATACGGAGTACTACCTCCGTTTCTTGATCTTCTCCAAGCACCTGTGTACTGCTTGCTGCCTGGTGGTGTTTGCAGGGTAAAAACTAAACAGCTTCAGTTGCCACGTAAAGGTGAACGACCCCAATGCTACGGAGACTGAAGGATGACATGATACGAAGTATATACAATAGGCCAACAGAGTAACAGGAATGGCTGTGTTTGACTTCTATATATTGATTATATTCATCATTGTGCCAGTTGCATTAATTATTTTCATTCTTACAGCCATCTTGGCCCTGAATTGTAGTTCAACGTTTTTTGCTTAATGACTAGAGCGTGATTGCCGATTGTTATACAATAAGGTAATCCCTTGAGTTTTCTGTCATTAGTGTAATCAGAAACATATATAATGTACAACATGATAATAAACCTTGCTTCCAGGAACGGTTACCATATCTTCTAGCATGATTCCAGGACTGATTTACTATCAGCTACATAATTACATTAGACTTAGGGGTCGTTTGGTTGGTAGAGGGGAAAGGGAAACACATTAGGAAAGGGAATGAGAGAGAAAGGAAAGCAACTCCCCCATTTATAATGTGTTGTTTGTTTTATTAAAAAAGAATGGGAATAAAATATGAAGCACCAGCATTCTCCACCACCACCACTATTGTTCTCCACCACCACCATTGCAATTGTTAGTCCTCAAGCCGTCAACACTGCCACCCCTTTATCCTCTACTGTCTCATCGTCCGACTCTAATACCCACCGCCTACCGTACCCATGTCGTCCTTCTCTCTCTCTCTTTATTTTAATTTTTTTTTTGTAGATCTAGTAGTTTGTTTGTTTTTAAGGTGTTAAGGGTTGTTTATTTGGGTGTTTGAGGTTGTTTATGGGGTGGTTTGGGTTGTTTATTGAGATGGTTAGGGTTTTTTGGGTGGTTTTCATGGTGGTTTTTTAGGGTAATAGGCGGCGAACGTGGTGGGTGTAAAGTTATTTTCGGATGGATTTGGGTGGTTTCGAGGAGGGTGGGTTTTTTCCGAGTGGGTTTTGGGTGGTTTTGGGTGTGGATGGGTTTTATTCCTTGGTGGTTTTGGGTGGTTTCGGCGGGGAAGGATGGTGGTTGTGCGGTGGTGAGTGTTTGGGCGATGTTTCCGGTGGCTAGGCGGTGATTCTGGTGGCGGTTGGGAGGTGGTGTTGATGTCTGGCCAATGTTTTTGGTGGCGGTTGGGAGGTGGTGTTGATGTCTGGCCGATGTTTTTGGTGGCTGGGCAGTGGTGTCGGTGGTCAGTTGGTGTTTTCAAGGGTGGTCAAGGTAGTTAGAAAGTTGGTCAAGGTAGTTGGCCAAAGAAGTGTTTGAGGGTTTGGGTGATTCCTTTGGAGGGGGGGGGGGGGGGGAATGAAGATAGAGGAAAATGGGGTAATGGAAGGGGTAAAAGAAATGATTGAATTTGTCTATCAAACATCAACAAAGAGATTCATGGTAGTTGATTCTCATTGCCTTTGTTGAATACCCCCAACCAAACGGCCCCTTTGTATATTGTTGCTTAGAATATAGTAACTGTTCCTAGAATCAAGGCTAACTATTAATTATCATGTTATGCATTGTATATATCTCTGATTACTTATAGGACAAAACTAAAGAAATCACCTTTTTTTTCAATGATAATTCAAGCTGATCGAAATGTAAAGCAAATTGCAGAAACCGAACATTATTAACATACAGAAACATAATGATTTTGAAAGCAAGCTACTGAGAAACAAAGAAAAAATTTGCACAATATTTGGTACCATAATAATATAGATTGACACATGGAACAGAGTTCAGAACAATATTCAATCCATGAATCGTCATTGAATTAAAAGGGTGCAACGTTACAGCTTATTTAGAAAGAGTGATTGTATAGATATCATTCACTCAAACAGGTATTAGCAGGCGCAATATTCCCAAAAGCAACTGAGTACATTCATCAGAGACCTGTAAGAGGAAAACTTCAGTAAAATTACAGAAACAGAAGTTTAGATCAGTTTGGAACTATGACTAGCACAGGAAAGAAATCAGGTGATACAATATACGAATCCAACGGAAGAAGAAGAAAAAAAATCCATGTAGTCATGTACTAAGGTCTAAGGAAGGCTTTAACTATGCCAAAACCAAGTGATGGCAGGACAAATTTCTAGTTCAGACATAAGAAGACTGACGATATCAATATTTTGCAGGATTAAACACCCCTCTCAAGTTTCAAATTATAAACTTTACATCAGTTAAAAACTAGACAATACAGAATGATCCATGACTCATTGCAGATTTTTCAAATCAGAAGCCAACCCTTCCAGTCCCTAATCCATAAAATAGAAATGGCATGTCAGCGGCTACTTCTGAGTTCTGAAAAACTAGTGCAAAAAAACTCAGTTTCAAACAAAAAATTAAAAAACGATAACAAACAACATGCAATGTAGCATAATGAACTACTCATATATACCTTTATCTTTCTAGACTTGAGCATAAAATGAAAATTCCAGAAGACAACATATATAGACAAACAGCATTACAGCAGGGCGGATTGCCAATCATGAAATAAGATTCAAATCATGGGGGCAGTTACCCTTGTAAGATGAAGCATATAGAACAATAGAATCGAGTACATACCTAGGCAATCTAGCTGCTGGAACCATCTGCTGGGGCATCAGCATCGCCCACATACTTAAATTCCTGCACTTCCTTGAAGTTCAACCATGGCTTAACCCACACTTTTGCTTCATAAACCTTCTTTTTGTCACCATCAGTTGCCTCAAGAGTAATATAGTACAGAGTACCAGCAACAACCTGTTCCTTAGTGTTTATGACCCTCTGAAATTCGAGCAAAGCATTCTGCGGAAAAATAATACAAATTGTCAATTATCTTGAATATGATGCCACCCCAAAATTGTCCAAACAAATTTACTCTATATCTGATTCAAGTTCAACCCACAGGTTAAAGAATCCTGAGAATACAAACTAATTGATCCTACATAACCATCCATCCAATATATAATCGACAAAAAAAAGCTTTTTTGTATAGAACTTTCAATATTATCAATAACTTAGAATTCAATTCTACCAAGTTCCAACTGCATAGTATAGCATAATCAAATCTCTTTAAATGTTTGTCCCATTTGAGTTCTTCATAATTTTATGATCAACAATATCTTTAGTCTCGTATATTTAAAAATAATACAAAAAATAAAGTAAATCCATATAGGGGGTGCCCCTCCTATCACAGGAGGGGTGAGATGAGAATCGAACACAAGTCACTCCTTAGTCCCTCCCGTGGGAGATGATGATCCTCTTTATATTTCAATATATAAACTAATCAACTAACTGTCTAAATGCTCAGCACAGTGCACTCCCTAAAAGTCAAAGCATCATAAAGACAGATTTACCCCGATCAAAAATCCACGAATAAAATCAACAAACCACTTATTTAGGGTTCGTTTGGCATTGCTATGGTTTTCTTTTTTTGGTTTTTTGTTTTTTAAAAATATATGATATATGTCCCATAATGAATCAAAAATTATTTAAACTTAGTAAAATCATGATTGTTTTGAAATCTGACAACATAAAAGTGGAAACATCTTTTTCTTGTTTTCTGTTTTTTGTTTTCGGTTTTCAAAAAAACAGGAAACTGAAAACAAAAAATGATGACAAACAAGCCCTTAACAATTAAGGAACAAGATCACCAATCAATTGTTACTTATAAGTCAATGACTTTTTTTATTATACAGTATAATCTCAATGACTCATAAATCAACATTTACCTTCTTTTTTTTCGTGAAAACATCTACCTCAATTAAAATTGGATAAAATTCAATAAATACAGAGTAAATTTACCAAATTTTAAATCAAAATTAAAATTAGAACAAAGGCAATATAATATCTATACAGTATTATAGTATACACAAAGTTACAATTGAAACGATTAAATTTCGCATAAACACACAATCTGAGTACAATTATGATGCAAAAATCGACATCATAAACAAAATTTCAAATATAAATACTGCATAAAAAAAGGAATATTAACATAATATCAAAAAGTTGCTTAAAAATTAAACATAATACTGTATGAATTTAAAGAGAGAAAAACAAACTTCTTTTTTGTTGTGTTCATCAACAGCAAATTTAGCAAGGGTTTCGATTTCCAAACTGTTCTCTGATCCTTCTGTCTGCTTGATACCTCCAACAATCGGGTCGGTCGACATTTTTTTATATACGAGTAAATATTTTTTTTTTCTCTCTCTTAAAAATGCAATAGTTCTGGGTAAGGCTATGAAATTATTGTATTTACGATATTTATAAAAGAGATTAAAAAAAAAAAAACAAATAAATAAATAAAAGAGATAAAATCACGGGTTACTTTGACTTTTCGAATAGGGGATTAGAGGGATAAGTTCGTATTTTCCATGTCATACATCTAGATAATTATTTTTCCCAAACGAACATTCCTAGGTTCAGCACTTTACTTAACTACTAATCCTTCTTCTTAAAAAACATTAAAAATAATCCCTTAAAAAAAATTAAAAACAATAATATACCCTTAACTAGAGTAATTACGAGGTATAACATTCAAATATACTTCGTATATCATTAAAAAAAAAAAAAAAAAAAAAAACAACAACAACAACGACAATTAACATTAAGTATTTAGTCATTTGTCCTATTTGTCTTGTTGCATTTTTACACATGTGACATATTACTCCAAGTCTCCAACTAGTCAATATGGACATATGGTTGGAGTAAATTCATGTTGATCAGGCTGATGCGTTTCGTTTGTAAATCAGCGGGCAAAACGGTTTTTTCGCTATTAAAGTAAGGGGTAATAAAGTCTTTAAACCAATTAACCCCCAAAACGTTGGGATGACCTGGCAGACGTGATGTCTAGTCAGATTAACGTCTGACTAGTCAAAGCTCTAACGTCCGTCTTTCAAATTTGGGGGAAAATTTCGCGTTGAAAACCCTAATTCGACATTCTCTCCGATTTTCTTCTTCGCACCTCAATCGAATTCTGACATTCTGATTTTCCAACGGCGATATTAGCAAAAACTGGTATTACTTGATATTCTGACATTCCGAAGTTGTAGCTGAAACGTTGTTAGCTTCTCTGTTTGTGATAACACAGGGGTGGCCGGAATTCGATTCAGTTTGAGCAGCTCTTACCGGAATTGTTGTGTTCATTCCTTTGTACGCCGCGAGTCGCCAGAGTGTATCAAACAACGAACAAAGGTTAGTGAATTATATTCGTAATTACCGTGTTTTGTGGCATTAGTTTCTGTAGTTTTGTTGTGGAATGTGGATTAGCCTCTTCAACTTAACATTTGCTTCCATCAATTCAGTTGAAGATAAATTCACTTTACATATTAATTCACACTTTACATATTAATTCATTTTAAGATCAATTGAGTTAATTTACTCCACTTTCTAAAACCAATCGTGTTTCTGTAGTAGTTACATTAACTTTGAAGTTGAAAATGTTATTGTTGTATGTCATAGTTTTGACTTCAATTGAAGATTAATTCAATTGCATGGTTAGTTTATGGCGAAGTTTCAACTGCAATTTGAGTTATAATAGTTTATTTTATCTTGTAATACGAAATATGAGATGATACATCCTTCCTGAAAACAAGTTATATGTGCTTTTTTTGTTTGTTTGTTCTCTATTGATGTTGTTGTTGTTGTGAATCTCTTCTTCTTGTTTGAGTGAAATGAACTTGGATATCCTGAGACCTTTTGTGTGGGTGAAATATGTAAGTTAACGTGTGATGGTTTGAAAATGTGTAATGTTTACTAGTTATTCTCACCTTCGATTTGGTCAATGTTAATTTAGTGGAAATGGTACTGTTTTAGGCCAAACGATGCAAGATAGCAAACCTGTTTTTCAGGCAATGTTCAAGGTAATTTTGTTACCTCAGGCCTAGCCTATCTGGTCACAGTGTTGAAATGGGTGGCTTTCATTCATGCGTTTTGATTTGTAATCAACCTGTAGGATGATAGCTTGACTGTAGGTGGGCAAGTTAAAGCTAAAGGGGAAGTTTTGAAGGAATTTTTTAAGGCGAGGTCTAAGGTAAAAGTTCAATGTTTCCAGCAATCTTGACATTAAACTTGTTATGATGTCCATGTAACCTTTTCCTTGTTTCTGTAACAGCCACCGAACACAAATTGTCGCGTGGAGAGTTTTGCGAGGATTTGTGAAACCTTTGACTCACGTAGGAGACGGTGGGTTGCTGAAATGGGTTTTGGAGGGCTACTGTATTTGTCTGGTGACATGCATCTTCCAAGGCAGCTTGGTTATTGGCTAATGACCAGAATCGATCCGATTAGTAAGATGCTAATAACCCCTGATGGTAGGTGCTTAAGGCTTTCTAGAAATCAAGTAAATTGGGTACTTGGCATCCCTAATGGGCCAAAGGTACTTCCGTCTTGCAAAAACTTAAAAAGGGTACAGCTGGAAAAGGTTAATAAAATAATTGCGAAATATGGTTCAACACGGAAGAGCCATTCCCAGAATGGACAATCTAGGGTTGTTGATATTGTAGGAATTCGGGTGTACCCTGAGTTGTTGGAGAGGCTTGAGAGTAATTGGGAAGAGAACCAGGAGGAAGAATTCAAGACACTCTTCTTGTTGATAGCATTGGAGATGTTACTGTGTCCTACTTTGTCACCATCATTAGCTCCTGACTTGGTGCCTGCTCTCGCATGTGCTATGGATGCTGCTCAATATGATTGGTGCACGCTGGTGCTATCCAAGCTTCTTTCCAGTGTCCTGTCCTTTGCTCGGAGATTTTATCCTTGTGGGAATGCTGGTGGATGTGGTGGCTGCATTTTATTTGCCGTGGTACGTTTATTGTTATATATTTGTTGTATGTAATTGGTTCTTAGTTTTCAAACTGAAATGATTATTTTTTTGACAGATTTTCTACTTGGACCGGCTTGATAGGGAGGCTGTTCAATGGGGTGTTTTCCCTAGGTTGAAGGTTTGGACGATGAAAGAGATAACGGTTGCTAGCAAGGAGGACAGATCACCTAATGGAGGTGATTTTGGATGTGTAGGGGTATATAATCATGTCAATTTCAAATTTCATTTTAGTTTACGATTACCATGTTACAATAGTGTTTTAAATCCTGGGAAACATTGCGTGTTTTATAGACTTTGGACGTTGCCTATGGTGAGGTTCACCCAAGGCAAGCTAGAGATACGGATGGACCCGGTCTTGTAACTAAGTTTGAGATTGAAGATGATATTGATTGCGTAGCTGCGCCTAAACGACGCAGAGTAGCCTCAACCTCAAAGTGTCCTCCCGAAGGAGTCCAAAATTCAGACGATATCGATACTGGAAGTGCTGCTGCAGTTGTTTATGAAGGACTCAATCAAACACACGGCAAAATAGCAGTTAGGTGTGGTTATATACCTTTTCTTGGTAACGTAGATAAATGGAGAAGGTAATTAGTAACTACTCGTCCATATGAATGGTTTGGTACTCATAACTCTAAACTATAAGGCATATCATTTGTTTACTCTATGCAGGTTGTTATCTGATGGAGCCCTGACCTTGCTGCGGAATATGATTTCAGTGGTTAGGGGCTAGCAAACTCTTGTGTCTGATATTTTGATTTTGGTGTTTTCATTGCCTTAATATGATTATGTTAATTTATCTTTCACAGGTAATGAGAAGTTCTAAGTGGTTCATGATCGGTGATTGGCCCCTGTTGTTATCCCGTGCATTTGTGAGTCTAAAATTAAACCATGCATTTGTCAACATACTTAGTTAACTGTTTATGTCATTGAGATGTTGCATATGTAAATTTTTATATTCTCTTGCAGCTTGATGTGGTAGCATTTGATGGGGCAGCAGATTACAATACAGTTCTGATCCCTTCATTGTCGGCATTCATCCTCAACCCCAGATGTCCAGTGTTAGTGGTAGTGTCTGAGGTGAGCATTTAGTCGTGTCAGAGTGTAAATATATTTTGAAGATATAGTATTTTCTCATAATTTCTTGCTGTGTAGGTTCTTCTGCCGGATTCCAATCCTTCGATGCACCGGATTTGTATTGCGTTAAAAACTAATGCTCGGTCTCAGATGATGCTGTTATCTGCGGATTCAATAACTTCGGATATAAGCGTTTTAAACAGACCGGTAAGTAGCAGTATATGTTTATATGCTTAATCTTCTGTCCCAGGTGTATGTCTAGTAGTTAATGATAGTCTCACCTTATGTTGTTTGTGCTAGATGTTGAACTTAGACCAAGTCTATCATGATATATTCGTCACCTGCATGAAGGGTCTCACTGCATGCAAGCTGTCAAGGAACATGTTGCTAGTAAACATTACTCGGGTCTGAATTCCTGTAGTATATCTTACACCAAGTGTATCATGATTCGTCACATGCTGAATGTTATTAATGAACTTTGTAAGTGAGAAGTATTTAGTCGTCGTTGAATAAGAAGCTTAACCAATTTGACTGACCAAGTGATTTTTTTTTGTTGTCAGTATTAATAAGTTCATACATGGGCCCAAAACATTTGGCCCATGAGAATTCTGCTTCTGTCACAGTAACTTGGTTTCCAAAATTAAATCAGATTTGTTAAGGCCCATTAATATGGCCCAACACTATTGCCTTTTGTAGCATACATGTGGCCCAAAATAAATAATCCAATGCTAGCTGAACAATAAAACAAAAAGCCCAACATACTCAACTTCGGATTAGAATATTGATCTTACATAAAATACATAGGCCTATTCAAAAAGGTCAACTTAACATTTCTATTATAATGATGAGCTTACATCAAATAAAAAGGCCCAGTCACAAATTCTAGCTAAACTTTTCGATTACCATACTGAGCTTACATCAAATGCAAAGGCCTATTCATCAGCTAAACCTATTGAGTACCTTATCACATTCTGCCTATCCGCATAGCACATCAATTGATAAATTGCCATGTCTTTGTGTCGCTAAAGCTATCGATTAACTGCAGAGTGTTCTCCTTCCTGAAAACAACAATAGCATGACCACCATCTACAACAGTCTTCGAAGATCCATACACCGCAAACGGGTGCAGTCCATGACATATCACACGGGCCATATGTACAGACACTCTTGTTTCGGTTAACATTACCACGTCTGGCATATGTAATTCTACAATATTAGCGAACTCTTCTAAAAATGTCTCTTTTGCCATGCTTTTGCAATTCCACACCACCCACTTATTCCGGCCACACATTGTTCCTGACCTGCCTTGATCAGTTGTCCCTATACTCAACCTAATATTGATTTTTTTACCATCTACTAGGTCACTAGTGTTTAAATTTGATGAAATAGATATTTGTTGTAATACACAACAGTTAGTAAAAAATAAATGGTTGTAGTCATTGTAACTATTAAAGTTAATGGAGTGATTACCTATAGTAACAAGGGTTGACTGAATTGCGGTTGCGGCGGTCTGAATTGTGGGGGTAGCACCAACAATCAAACTGGTAATGCTTCCCGGGATGATGTTTTCAAATCCAATACCACCTTCACCCCCATGGATCGCGATAATCCATTTCGCAGCTATCTTTAAGGCGGCAGGCAATTGTGCAATGTCGGACAACTCCGGTAAATATCCAGGAGTGACCTGGTTATTCTCATGGATAACCACAACATCCCCTCCAAAGTCACCACCTTTAGAGACAACCTTAGCAGCAGATTTTGCGTCTACAAGCTTGATTGGAACTTCCCCCCTACTGTTTAAAACACAACTTTTGACCACCGCAAGGAGACCTTTAGGCCTGCCTGAATTTTTCGACTTCAATCGCCTCCTTTTCTGTTTGGATGGGACATCCAATAGCGGTTTGATAATAATCGCTGGTATAAGAATTTCTTTGTTATTTGCCTTGCATGCTTTATGTTTGTGTTTTCTTTCGGTTACCTTGTTTTTTTTAGTGGAGGTTATCATGTTGTTTCCTGGCAGAGAAACTTATTACTAGCAACGTCTGTTGTTTCCACATTTTATATAGGGCTGAGGGGTTGAGTGGACCTCATGAAATGAACCCAAAAAAATTACCGCCAAATACAAAACGAGCGCCAAAAGTTGGAGCCAAATACAAACCTCAACTAGCCTAACACATCACCCAAGCTACTAATAGAGTCTAGCTATAAGCATAATTTATTGGATAAAGGTCGATTTCCAATTTAATCCAAAAACGAATTATCAATTACGATCGGATCCGGACTTGAAATCGGATTGGATCAATTTTAAACGATATCAAGGTTAAAACTGTAATTAAAAGTGTATTTGTGACAGGAATGAATTCACCTTATCATGTTTAAACTTTATCAAGGTTAAAACTATCTTGTCTTTACTTGTAAAAATATTATACCCTTAATCTCTACTATGATTATAATAGCATTAACCGAATGCATCTTTGTTTTCGATACTTGTATAAATCATGTTTGTATTACTATACTCTTAGAATTGTCATTTGGAATATAATTACTATTTTCACAACAGCAAGCTATTTATAATAGGTGAGTTCATAATTTTACTATATCAAAGTAAATTATTAATTATTTTATAATATTCATTTTGAACATTTTTTGTTCAACTTTTACAGAATTACTAATCAAGGTAACCCCCCAAACAAAATTTGGCTAATGCATATTTTAATGTTTTAAAAAAATTAACCATAGTCATCCAAAATTATTGGCTCTAATAAGTCACAATTCGATTTTGATTTATAAAAGAAGTTACAATTCCACAATCTAGAATACAAAATCAGATTGTGACTATAAATAGTCATCAATTATGGAATTGTGACTTCTTAGCGCAAGGCATTAGAAAATTAAGCATAGTCTTTCAAAAAGGAATTGTGACTTGTAGACGCTTCTACGTTTTAGAAAATTAAGCCCGTCTCTTTGATTTAAAAACTTTCACTTTCACTTAACAATTTGATTTCATAGTTGAAATGTTACTCTCTTTAATCAAAGAAAACTAAGTTAATCAAGTTTAAAAGTCACCAAGGGTGGTTAAAATATTTGCAAACAATGAAAAGATTTGATATATTATTTAAAAAATAACAAAAATTTAAAGAGAGCATCATAATTATTTACATTGTAAAATTATAAACTCATGTACGTACTTATTAACAACATTTTTTGTTCAACATTTTGTATTCAACTTTTTCAGAATTACTCCTACTACTTGTATTCATTCCTTTTAATAACTTTTTCAGAATTACTCCTACTACTTGTATTCAACATTTTGTATTCAACATTTTTGTTCAGCTAGGTTTATTAGTGCATGCTGTATTTCGATCATTCTTCATCACTCTAATGATATGTCCTGTCCTATTAGTGTGAAATTTTATATGATATCTATTTACATTAATAAATCAAAAATGATTTAAGTACCGAACACATTCATAATATTATAATTAATCATAGGGGCTTAATACATTCATAATATTATAATTAATCATAGGGGCTTAATACATACTCATACAAAAGCAAGTCCAAATATTACAAAGTGCTACTAACTACTACTAATTATCAATTGAGTACATACTTAATTCATTTAACCGGGTGTTAACAATTCAATATTTCACAAAATGCTTAACACCTTTTCTGGACCTTCATACACTAATCTGCCCCTTAAAATAGCCCCTACTCATCACCATCAACACTCCTTGATAGTCTTCAGCTTCTTGGGGCACATGAATTTCAGGTTAGGAGGACTTGACTCTCTTCCCTGTCGTAGAATTAAGAAAATTAGTAGTCAAATAATAATATGATTACTTTAAATTACAAAGCTAATTTAAAACTTTTACCTGCAAGACCACATCAGTTAATGAATAATTAGAAAACAAAGGATTTCCCACCATCTTGATCAGCTCTTCCTTATACAGTATAGCCGTTCCACCCGAGCATGAATGGATGAACGAGGTGTGTACTCTGAAGTGCACGGGCAGCTGAGAAATAACCTCGTTAACATTTTCATCGAAATGTCTAGTTTCTAACAGGATAACCACTGATGGTTCAACAACACCATACATGGTATTAAAATTTTCCAAGAAAGAATCCCTCCCAATCCCACGCACATTCCAACACACTATTCTAGTGTTTAGTGGCACATTCTCCAAATTAGGTACCCAATTTGGGCATACAACGGGATCAAAGGCTACAATATGAAATGGCCCTCTCCTACAAGATTTTTTAGCTTTGTAAATTTGGACGATTATCAAACACTCAAACAAGGGAACATCTACCACCTGAAATGCGTCGGTAAATGTTCCCATGCAAAGGTAGACAGTGTCCAAGCACAACCTAACAGGTGGGACGTTCAAGTCCAAAACAGGCTTGGGGTCAATCAGGTGTTGTAAATTGCGAGGGATGAAGCTCTTCTTCTCCAAGTACCACTTGATGAGTGTTTTTGCCTCATTTGGTAAAGCGTAACAATCTTCAAAACTAGGGATGTGGGCTGGTTTAGTCACTGTTAGAAGGTGGTCAGGCCGCATTTTAAGAGTGGAGTAATGAGGGTTGAATGCGTTTGGATTGAGGATCATTTGGGCTATAGTTTGCCTGTACACGAACTCAGGATTGTTGGCTTCATCATGAGAAAGGTAAAGCATGCAATTGAAATCGGGCTCGGTATGAGTAGCTTCAGGAGGGTGGAAATATAGGAAGCAACGGTTGAGGCTCCTGGTGTAAGCAACCCTTGGGTTAGGCATGGTGGTGAAAAGATGAAAACAATGATCAGGCAAAGGGTTTAGAGGATATGGGTTACAGTGGTTGAACTACTTATATATAAACAATACTTGGTCAAAGGTCTAACAAGTTACCCTAAAAAACCCTTTGGTGTTTGGTGATTAGGACATAGAATACTAAGGGTAATTTATCAACATCCCTTATAAATTAGGCAGTGGTCATATGGTATAAAATTAAAAAATTAATAATCATTGTTTATGTTTTCTTGATTTTCTGATATATTATAATTTAATTTATTAGTAAAAATTTGACAACATATAATTTTTTTAATTATTAAAATGATTGGTAAATTAAATTACACGTGAAATTGTTTTCATTATATTCGTGTTTACGGAGTATAAGCAACATAGTAGATTAAGGAAAACCACTAGTTCAAATTTGTGGTGCGATTTTTTAAGGTTCCACTATTGAGGTAATATTATTTACTACAACTAGAACGGGGATTAAAGTATTATTTTTTACTCGCTAATAATTTGGTTAATTGATATAGTAAAGGGATAATGGGATAATTAGTAAAGTATAGTAGGGGTAATTTATTAACAACTTTGTAAGCGATTTTGTTTTGTTTTTACTCTCATATTTTTTGGACTGTTGTGTATTATTAGTATTTATGTCTTCATAAATACTTTATGTTATTGCCTAACCATTGAACACATTTATTGTAATTTTTCAGCTGTATTAATTATGTTGGGGATTATTCTAGTTGTGTTTCTTAGTATTTAAGCTATTTTCCACATTTATTGATTTATATGCCATTTTTTTTTTCAAGATGTTTCTGTTGTGGAAATAATCTCAATTCTGCCAGTAACAAAAATTAAAAAAAAAATTTGATTCTTTTATTAAAAATAAATTTTAAAACTAAATACTACTACATTTACATTTCAATTCTGCCAGCATCCAATATTACGTTTTGATAATAATTTTCATTAATCTAAATATGGCCTTTGCGTGTATTACATTATAAATCAGCATCCAAAATTATTTTTTGATAATAATTTTGATTAATCAAAATATAGTCTTTGAGTGTATTACATTATAAATTAGCATCCAATATTACATTTACAAGCTTTCACAGATCTAGCTTATACATTAGAAATTTTAAAATGAAGGCCGTACTATGTACTTTTCTAAATTACTGAAAAGCGTATGGGAAAACTAACACCTATGCTGTACTACTTATACTGTAATGAAACCCCTATTGTACTGAATGTATGCTATAGGATATGGGATTTGATAGCAAAAGCAGACCTAAACATTGGAAACTTGCAACTATCATGACAAATGACCCCTCCAACCGTCTAAAATGGTGATTGTAAGTTATAGAACACTCGTGTTGTCTTGTCAATATAGTGTGATTATCTTTGCTTAAGATGTACATGTTAAAATTTTCTAGATTTTCCATACTAGAGCTGCACGCATTATTCGGGTAACAAAGTTACAAATAAAAAAACAAGTAACCCTCTAGATAATACGGACTTTTATATAACCAAATTGGGATACATATGTGCTTAATATTAGCTTATTCTATTGGAGTACATTTTATTCATTTTATTCGGGCTAATCCTTTAATTGTGGAATTCGGGTTTATCCATTTCGTTAACTAGTAGATTTAACCGTCTGCTGTCGTACGTTGTTTCGGTCATTAATAATTTTTTAATATCAAAATTAATAGGGAGTTGGCTATTATTTGTAAAACTGAATTAAAACCCGGAATACAAAAGTAACTTCATTCGACGTTTTGAATAAGTCATAAAAGTGATCCCTCTCCTTCCAATAGTTTCTCACATAAATTAATTATTTATCTAGATTTTATAGTAAATAGATTTGTCCCGTGCGATACACGGAAATATAGAGTACATATATTTTATATATTATTTCGTAAATTAGTTAATCAGAAAAATTATTGACATTTAACCATTAGTTCTAAATGCTTTTTATTATACATAAAAGTTAGTTTTTTATTATACGAATTTAATTAAACCCATATATAATGATTTAAAAATTGTTATATGAGCAGCAAAGTAGGAAAAATATATACATCCAAGTATTTTGTTCGATGAAGCATAAACGGACACATATATTAGATAATCCAATATATAATGATATTAAATTCCAAACGACCATTAAATGTATTCGTAGATTCCTATTTGAACAAATAATCAATCATCGAAGATCCATTTATATAAGCAACATCAAAGAATTAATCAATTTAGGAACCATTTACATGTCTGGGTTATTTTTTTTATTACAATAACCGTTATTCTGTCGGTGGTTTTTGTTGCAATTTCATTTAACAACGATGTCCTCTCTTTTGACCTATATAATTAGGGTTCCATAACTCATTTAGCTTTGCCAATATTTTATTTAAACCATCTAGAGGATGGACGAGAAATAGGAACTCAAAAAATAATCAAATTTGAATGTCTTTAACTTTTAGGTAAGTCCGTTAATTTCTCGGTTAGTTGAATGCATTTCTTTAGCGTATAATTCTTGCTTAGTATTAATGTAATTTTTAGGCAATGTTACACACCTTCTTTCCACTTTTCTACACTCCACTTTTATTTTCTTCTCTCCCTCACTTATGGCCTGTTCTGATTGAGTGAAATCAACTGAACTGAAATGAACTGAACTGAGCTGAAATGGAACTGAACTGAAGTGAGAACTTATTAATTAGTGATTTTTAGCTACGGATTAGTGCTCTTTGATTATATATTACGATATCTATGTGTATATTATTATTATTGTAATTATTATTGGTATAGTTATTATTATTATTTAGTATTATTATTATTATAATTAATTATTTATTATTATTATTAGTATAATTGTTATTATTATTATTATTTATTCATTATTATTATTAATAATATTTATTGATAGTAATAATAATAATAATTATTATTATTATTATTGTTATTATTATTATTTGTTGTTGTTGTCGTCGTTGTAATAAGAGCTTAAAAGAATGAAATTTGGCTTTATGTCATTAGCAATATCATTATACATAAGCGCAGAATTGAACTGAACTTAACTTAACTGAGACGAATTGAAATGAACTGAACCGAACTGAATTTCAACGGAAAAGAACAGGATCTTATACTTTAACTCTGTATACTTTATTTTCAATTGTACCTAAACTCCATTGCAATTCCGGCGTCTTGGTACGATTTATCTCTTAGTAAACTCAGTATTTTTATTCCTTCAATTCTATTGTTTAGTTACAATGATTTGTTTAACTTTAATCATGTCTGAGTATTTCTCTTTATAAGGTTAATGAGGATCTAATACTTAATATCATCAAGGGGTAATTTTATGATTAATGGTTGTTAATGCTTAATTAGTTTCCTATTGATTGTTTAATTGCTATGCCCTAGGCTTTAATATTATTGATTTCTTCGTTGTTTATTCTCCTTACTCTTATTATTCGTTGCATACATTTTACTCACAAAAAAATTGGTTACCTTACGAATTTAACTACGAATTTAACAAGTGTAATAGTTAATTAGGAGTACACAGACATGTTTCACTGTGGATTCGACACTACTTCCTTATCTGTATAAGCTAGAGGGCTTAGGTCATTAATTTTGATTAGATCGTCCGACTTTAGCCAGTTAATGACTTTCATTTGTGTGAAACAGCTTTGTTTGAAGTTGTAAAAGATTTAATTTTTGGACTCAATTATCTTTTTTCGATGCAACTGCATTTAAATTTATAATGCATTTCAGATAGTTGTATTCACAGCATTTCACGTTCCTTTGATTCTGAAAGCAACTTTTGAATTCGGTTGCCTCGTACATTATTACACACTCGGTTCGTTTAATGCATTTCCAGTTTACTTTACTACAACAGATTTATTTGACTAAATTTAACTTCCATTTATCTGATTTGGTTTGTTTACCTCGTCTTACTATCGATTGATTCGTAAAGCTCTTTGTCAATGGTTGCGTTATAATTAATGACCTCGTTCCAATGTTAAAATCAGTTTGGGTTTTTTATAAAATCTTGATGTAGATGCAATATAATTATGAATCCGTTGTTGTGATTGTGTTTACGTAATTATTGTTTACTAGTTATTCACATAAGGTTAGTTTGGTTTGTACTACTCCAAAATAAATTTGAGAAACTAGGTTTACTCGAAATTTTTTTTTAAATAAATGTGATGTAGTTAATGTTTTGAGGGGAAGTGCCTTTTTGTCAGAGATTTAGATACGTATCCTAGAAGCTTCAACATACCAGTTTTTTTTTTTTTTTTTTTGCCTTGTTCTTTTATTGGTCAATCCAAATTTTTATGCCATTTTTAAGTAACTTAGTCTATTGCAATCACCCATTCACCACCATTCTAATCAAAAGAAAACTAAGAACTTTAACCAACAAAACCAATTCCTCCCACATCATGCCTAACCACGGCCCTCCCCTAATGTACTGGCAATGCCCTTCCACCAGGCGTAGTGACACTGGTCTCATTCGTGGTGTGAGAATGCACCCGAAACAACCCCAAATGTATTTTAACCCCTTAATTCCGTTCCTTTCTCCCGAAATTGATTTCAATCATACACAATATTTCCAACACGAATTTGAAGCTTGTTTAGAAAAATCAAAAATTAGCGACGATGCCATCCGTGAAGAAATAGTTGCCGGTGATGATGCTAGGGAGCGTTCCCCATATGCTGCGAGGGTTATGAAGCTCCCGAACGGTAAAATTTTACCAGCCTACGTCCCACTTCTTAGTGATCTCAACGGTTATCTGCACAAGGGTGTGGGTGTTTTTGTGAAATGGTTGTACAAAAACCATGTATTTGCGGAAGGGGAGCTTGTACCAAAACCCATTGTTCCTATTTTTGACTTAAAACCCTCCTTTGAGGCTGAAATCACCCCAACATACACACTTCCTACAGAATTGAGACAGATTATGTTTGGAGCAAACACCAATTCAATTCACGTGATGAAAGTCCTCACACGGATTGCTTCAATTCAAATCAATGTGTATTCTGGTGTGACTACAAAAAGCTCAATAAGGTACTTTCGCATTTTCGTTTGTGGGGATGTGGATATGGTTGGACCTCCTACACCAGTGTTCCCGGAGAGGGGACATGTTGTTCTCTGGAATGCACGTGATGTGCAAAGGGAATCCTTCGTGGAAAATTTTAGATCTATTTATGACACTTACAATCCTTTCTTGATTGTGATTACTGAAGCAAGGGCTAGGTATTTTCAAAAATTTGATGTGGTTCGACGTGTCTGTGGGAATTACGAAATTCAGATAAGTGGTGACTGCGGAGCTGGTGGAGCAGTGATTATGTGGAACAAGGTAGCTCGACCACAAATCGTCACAAGATCTTCTTCAATGAACTCGCTCAATTTGGCAGCAGAAATCTTGGTATGCCCTTTAAGAGAATTGTAAATTTTTATATGCTTTTATTTTTTTTAATTAACGGTCTTTTACCACGTGTGACGGACGCTTAACTAAATCGCAAAATAGTTATATTCATTTTTATATCCATTTCTTCTAAATGACAGCCAGGGCCTGCCGTCGCACCACCTTCACCACCCGACAACGGACGATCACCACACTCGGATAGGGAGGGATGGTCACCCGGAACGGATGATGACTATGACTACATCGGAAATTGGTTGGTTAATTCCGGCTTACTTGATGATCCATCCATTCACGACGAGGGGTGGTGCTGATGTACTCAATTTCTACGTAGCGTGTCAAAACCTAGTTGCGGTCTTCTATAATCTATGATCTTTGTTTGGTAGTTAATTTGGCCTTGTTAAAATGTACTGTGACCTAGTAGTTTAATTTTGTGGACTCCTCATTGCATGTGGTCTTTGTTAATCTAATATAAAAGTGTATGTGTTGTGTTGTTCCGTAATTTCTTTAAGTAGTGCTTTTGTCACTGATGTACAATACATATAAAAAACTGAATATAATTGGTGCTAGTCTACACTTTGGTAATTAAAATAGTAATCTATAGTAGTATATAAACTGAAGGAACCTCTTGGTTGATAAACTGAATACAATTATTCATAACTACCCCTTCAATTTTTCTGTAGAAAACAACTACCATCCTTTAAAAAAAGCGCCATCTAAATACTTCCTTTTCCAAAAAAAAAAAAAAATACAAGTTTGATTTTGTTAAATTACATATATGAACATGCTTGAATTTTCGTGAGTCTCTTAACTTATATGAACACACATGAATCTATCTATAGTAATATATAAAGTAAAAGGTGGGTTTTGGGTGATAAATTTGACTTTCCCAAAATACCCCTTTAATAATTTTCTAAAGAAAACTACCATAAATAATTTAAAAAATATAACTACCATTTTTTAAAAAAATAAAAAATAAAAACTTACCATCCATCTATTTATAAACCCAGTAATATGACTTCTCGAGTAGCTTTTTGATGGCAAACTATTAGGTCCAGCATATCTCTTCCACCTCTTTTTGTTTCCACATTATATATGGGAGCAGATGATCCAAGGTTGCACTTAATAGTGAATTAGTTATCGCGTATGTCCTGTCTCCTTCCCAATTGTTGAAGATCGAATTTAAAATCTATTAGTTATCGCATATGTCCTGTCACATATCTTGCTTTAATCAGTTATATATGGCTTAAGTATGTGGTTTTACCTTCTAGTTTCCTAATACTAAGATTATGATTTAGGATATTCCCTCCTGCTCATTTTCATTTGTAAATAGGACCTATGTGCTATGTATTTTCTCAGTTGAATGTAATGAATCATAATTTGAATTAGTTGAGTTTTTTATTAATTGGTTTTAATTGTTTAAGATTTCTTTCATTTCCAATCTCTATCAAATAGTAAATAGGTTCTCATTGTGGTGCAATATGTTTTTATGTTGTGGGATTTTGTTTGCTTCTATGATGTAATTTTCTGATGAAAAGCTATCCCTAAATAGTTGAACATTCTCAGATCAGTCTTTTGTCAATTGTGAAATTCACTAAAACAGTAGCAACAGTTAAGTAGAATTGTCCAACCAGAACGATGGCCATAGTAAAAAAAATTGATTAATATTGCATCCATGCACAATTACATTTGTGCTCATATATAATTTAAGACCTTCCACTAATCTTCAACCCCCTGAACCCGTATCAATTCAACATAGAATTCCTGACATACTCTTATATGACACGTTATCTACGGTAGATAGTTGTGAGCAAGTATTTTCCTATTACTTAAATTTATTTAAAATTTTTATCATTTCAATTTATTCCTATATTTCTTAATAAGGTTTTGTTTGGAGTTAAAAAAATCACAACAAAGACGGTTGCGCGAAGTTCTTGCATAGAGATGGAGTCGTGCTCAATAGGTACGCTATGAGACAGAGTAGTAGGAGGGGGGTCCCGACACAGGTTGGAAACCCACTTTTTTCCCGATTTAAGTTCATACTTTAAGTAAACAAGTCCAGACTTTTGCAAAATAAAAAACCTTGACAAGCAAGCGTTGACTGAATTAAGGAAGCACGTTTACCATACTTAAACTTAAGATAAACATAATACATAAGCATAGCCTACAAATAAAACAAAATACACCAACTTTGAAAGTAAATGCTGTAAAAAGGAGCTGAGTGCAACGAACTTCAACCATCATTGAAAATACTCTTGTCAGTCCTTCAAGATAAATCATGCAGCATGTCCCTATCAAAAAAAAAATTAATTAGGATAGGTGTTAATAAAAGAGTACACTGCTAATAAAGTAATTGGCAATAAATAAAACCCATCTTTCTTTACCATTAAATTGACATCAAGAAGACATTGCACAGCGGGGCTTTGATACCTTGACCTTGCATTCACAGACTCTGCTCGCCAGAGTAAAGCGGCACCTCCGGCGTAACAAGTGAGAGCAGAGCTCACAACACGGTAATTGCCCGGGAGCATTCCTACCACCTCGTTTAGATTGCTCACCGTGTTCCTAATTTCAAATAAAATGACGATCAATGGCCTATACATTCCGTATATTGTGATGAAATTAGGAATGAAAGATGGTCGTGCTATGTCCCTAGCATTGAGACAAACTAGTGAACTATTAGGCGGAAGAGGGGGGATCTGAGGAGCCGGAGAAGTGCTGTAGGTCTGAACAACCGCAGTCTGGTGTTTCGGCTGGTCATTGTTGAACTGACTTAAGACCATGATGTGCAGCACATAGGGGAAGGCTGTGGGTAGCATAACAGCTTGTACGACGTCTGCAAATGACCCCATTTCAATTCTCAGATCACCATCATGTAAGAAGAACGGTGGGGGGGTAAGATCGAGAACAGGTTGAGGGTCAAGTAGATGTAGAAGGTAGGAGGGGAATAACTTGTCATCGTCATCCGGCTTTGCCGTGTGGTGATAGTCAACTAGATTGCTAAACTCTTGTGAAAGAGAAATGCAATCGTAGATGCTAGGGATGTGCCCTGGTCTACATGCACCACGGCCATCAGAACGCGCCATTCTTAGGCTAGTCCCTTCCTCAAACTGTGCGTCTGGGTTTAGGAAAATCTTCCAAAGGGATTCCCTAGTAGCCGGGTATGTGCGTTTGTTAGTTTGCCAAAAATAATCAAATTGGTTTGGGTTCATTTCGGGTGTTATATTTGGTGTAGCTTGTGGTGGTTTATAAAATAAAATACGAGGACTACCACCCACAGCGGTTGTTCGGTAAACAGCCATTGTTCTCTTTTAATTTTTTATTCTATTAGGATAATTTTTTTTTTTTTTTGGGTTTCACTAGGCTAGAGAGGGTTTTCACCGTTGGTTAGTGATATATATAATGTATTGGAACATATGATAGTTAGGTACTCAACCAGTAAATAGTTGACATGTGGGTAAATTTAAGTAGCTAAGATTGAATTTGAGGTACCCTTTAATTTTTATATATTTTTTTTCCCTACTTTTTATTACCAATCTAATATTATTCTACCTTATATTCGGGCGTACCTAAACAAATTAAAGTATTGACTTGATTAATTCTTTTGAGTTTTGACTTGGTTAAGGCCTTGTTAACTTCAGCTCAATTTCAGTTTCAATTTCGGTTCAATTCAGCTCTAATCAGTTTAGTCTAGTCATGTTTAGTTTAGCTCCTATCAATTTAGTTCAGATCCTAATTTCCTTGACTCATAAAATATGCATTTCTCAGCTATATTAAATTACGAAGGCGGTCCCTAACGAGTAGTAGTTAGTCCCAAAGTAGAATGTTGAAAAAGTATAACCTTATTTCAGATAACATTTGAGGTGTAACTATTTCAAGGCCGTATTCACTATAGCTTATTTTCAGTTCAGTTCAATTCGGCTGCAATCAGTGCAGTTAAGGTAAGTTCTGAACAACCAGTTCAGTTCAGGTCTGTTAAGCTCTCACAAAATATTGTGGGTGGGTTCTTAATCTTTGAATAACATATTTTAATTGTACAAAGTCAAGCATCGGATTCGAAAATAGCGATTTAAGGTATAAGAAATAAAAAAATTTTAAGTTTTGAGGTAATATATGTTCGCCATAAAAATCTGAGAAGAAACCGTAACACATTTTTTCTCACAACTTTGTTTGATCCAAAAAATCGAAGATCGAATTATAAACACAGTTTGTGATTAATGTATTGACCCAAATACGAATATGACATAGCCGTAATTGAATTTTATTAATTATAAAAAGATAATGACCAAACGTAACATTGGACATTTCCAATTATTATAACAGAATTTACGTCGATGGCAATTTATAATACGATGAACCTGGACATTGATTCGAACTAATCAATAAACAAAAATTATGGAATCGATATATTTTAATTTTAGAAATTGCATTTTAATATTGGAAATCACTTATTCTAATTATGATCTTTTCCTAAATTTCTATCTTTTTAAATTTTGAATAGATTATATATTGGAAATTCGTTTGCGCAAACTGTGAAACAAATTTGGTTGAAAAGAGTATGCGAGGATGATAGGCATGTGAAGCAAAAAACCCTAACGTTGTTGTTTGTAAAGAATTTTTAAAATTTAAAAGACAAAAACCATTTAACTTTTAAAGATAATAAATTAGGGAAACATCCTATTCTGATTTCCAATGTATAATCTATTTAAAATTTAAAAGATAGAAAATTAGGAAAAGATCCTGATTAGAATAAGTGATTTCCAATATTAAAATGCAATTTCTAAACTTAAAAGATATCGATTCCATAATTTCAAATAATTGATTAATTCAAATCATTGTCCAGGTTCATCATATTGTAAATTTCCATCGAAGTAAATTATATTATACTAATTGGAAATGTCCAGTATAACGTATGGTCATTATCTTTTTAAAATTAATAAAATTCAGTTAAGGTTACGTCATATCGTATTCGGGTCAATACCTTAATCACAAACAAGTTTTATAATTCGATCTTCGATTTTTCGGATCAAAGAAGGTTGTGAAAAAATGTGATACCGTTTCTTCTCAGATTTTCATGACGAACATATATTACTGAAAAACTTAAAATTTTTGATTTCTTATACATAAAATCGCTATTTTCGCATTCGATGCTTGACTTTGTACAATTAAAATCTATAATTCAAAGATTAAGAATCTCTTGCGAGAAGATGATAGAAACCGATTATGTGAACCAGAAAATTGCACAATGGCTGTATATATCTAGCCTATTTTTCGATTTCCACTGATGCGTGATTGAAATTAAAGTACATGGAACATAAATTCGTGGTTGATTTCATTATGTTAATTTGGTGTGGTGTTGTTGTATGGAGATGCGCTGGAGCACCAGTTGTTCGTATGCTAGGATGTTTTATGTTAATTTCCCAGTTGAACTTCTCTAACTACCTACAAATATCGTTTAATGTAGGCTTTAATTGAACTTCACTAATTAGTGATTGTTCTTTGACTATTAGCCACTTTTGTTAACTAAGTAATTGTACGACCTTATTGTTGTTATGGTTACTTTTGGTTATTATCTAATTATTATTATCTAATTAATACCTTGTTACGCTACAAAATTTGATGCTCCTTTTAAATATATTGTCGTCTAGCTTAAATTGAAGATAAAAATTAAGACTATGAAAATAGGTTATGCAAACTGGGAATAATATGCGACAACTACAAGACAAAGGAAAATGTCAACGAATTTTGGAACATTAAATTTTGTTACAATCATAAATATGTTTATTTATAACCTTAAGTTCATTTCCAAATTACCAACTTAAATTTATATGTCATTACTGTTAAGGTGAATTTCTAAGACAAACTACTACCGCTACAATAAATTTTCCTATTGACGGACTAATTTAATCATTCGCAAGTAGTATAAAATAACTTTATGTAGTTACTACACCTATACTGTCGTCGTCTAACTCTAATTAAGTTTAGTATTTCCCTCCGGAGTGGCGTAAGTTGAGTTTTGTAGCGTTATTTTGCTATTTTAATCAATAACTTTATAATAAGTTTGATAGTCAGTTTATTACTATTCGCCAAAATTTCAAAACTGTTGAATTAATCAGCTAGACTCCGTGAGAATCAAGGTCATAAAGCAAACTCAACCTATCTAGGAAACTAATAAGCGTTCATAAAATTACACCCGAAAATTAGGAAGCCTCACACAGAATATCGAAACATTAACCTTTGATTTTTTTTTTTTATAAAATGTGTGATTATTATTATTCGAATTATAAAACGTTTTCAAAAGAAAGGTAATATATAATTTAATTATCATAATTATAACCGAACAAAGTTAACTAGTAATTGCATTTTTTTTTTATAAAATGTGTGATTATTATTATTCGAATTATAAAACGTTTTCAAAATAAGGTAATATATAATTTGATTATCATAATTATAACCGAACAAAGTTAACTAGTAATTGCATTTTTTTTATAAAATGTGTGATTATTATTATTCGAATTATAAAACGTTTTGAAAATAAGGTAATATATAATTTGATTATCATAATTATAACTGAACAAAGTTAACTAGTAATTAAATATGTTAACTCCCTCTGAATAATAATTATTAGCCACCTCCTATTTTATATTCCAGTAAGTGTAGGGAGGTACACTATAAAAGGTGTGATTTGTATTTAAAGTTTTGATTATGTAGATTCCAGAGCACGAATTTTTTTGGTACTTTAGATATTGAAAATCTTTTGTCCAACACACTAAAGACTCTGCTAATTACCCTAAAACCATGGTATGGGTGAGCAAAGTGATGTGATACGGTTATCCAATCAAGGTTTGAATTTGCTCTTGTCAGCAACTTTACTTCAAAGAGCATGGAATTTACTCCAAAAAATATGGTATGGTTAGACGAAAAGACTGCATATGCCTAGTGTAGGGTGGCTGGTTGATGTAGTAGTTGTTCTATATGCATTGAATTGTCTTTTCTTTGAGGGACTCGGTGTTTTTAGGGTATGTACTGTTGCCTAAACCTATAGGTTCTTTAGAACGAGACACTCTTATTCACAGTGGCATGTCAATCAAAATTATATGGGTAAAAGTGTTCTTAACCAATGCAAGTATGATGAATAAGCATGTGTAAAAAATGTTTAATACCGTACTTAAGTCACCAATAGACCTAGAAATACAACACATTTTAAAGTAATGTTTTGGTTATATCTCCTAACAATAAAGGTACAAGTAAAAATCAATCTCATACTAAATTAATTAATTGTGATCACAGCTTACTATAATGCGTATTGGAAATGTAATAATCCAGCACACACAAGGCTATGAATCGTGTGTCAGTTGCTTTTTAATCAAGTAGGACGATTATCCACCTCAACTTATGGTATTGATATAGAATGAGACTGTATTTAGCTAGAGTAGGATTGTGATATTATTAGCTGAGTTGATGTTATGGTGCTTTGTATAGTCATATCATGGAGTAGGTAGAGCTGTTAAGGGGTTCTAGTGTAAGTCTAGTGTTGTGTTTGTAGGTCATTTGATTCAACCTAGGTAAGTGGAAAAAAACAAAATGTAATCGACGCGAAGTAAAATTATGTTTCCTCGGTTCTTTTTTACTTGACTTGTGTTTTTTGTCACGCTTGCCAATGAAAAATTTTAGCGATTAATAACTATATTGCTCCATTAGTAAAAATTACAACATTTGTATATTATGATAGTATTTATTGAGACGAATTATAAAAGATCACACATTAATATTTTTTTCCGTACATATCAGTTAAAAAAGATGGTCAAAGGAGGGGTGATGAATAGTGTACAAGTCAAGGCGGGCCAAGTAAAAATGAACGGAGGAAGTACTCTATTAAGGGTGTTTTTGTTACGAGACAAATACCGACTCACTCAAGGTATACACGGTTAAAACTCGAACAAAACTCGACTCCACTCAGCATAACTCGAACCCTTGATTGACTCGAAATATTTGGAGTTGAGGTGGTCATTACTAAACCCAAAAAGCTCGATCGTAAAACCAAGTTTTGTTATTTTGGCTATAACAAATAAGTAAAGTGATTTAGACTATATAATATAAATTTAGTCCAACTTATACATTGATATTAAAAAACAGTGATTTTAATTTAATTGCATTGATACGTTAATAATATAAAAAGTATTCTTTTAAACTATTTGATTTGAAATATACAATGGTAATTAAATATTTGTAACACCCTTAAATGACTGCTGATGATAATGAAAATAGATGTTAAAGAGAATGAAAAAATGTTTCTCAGACAACACAATTGTAACTAAAACAAATAAAAATGTAAGCACGCCTGTACTAGACAAATATTAGATTGTAAAATTGAACGTATATTAATAAATCTATATGTATCAAAATAACGAACCACATATGGCTAAAATTGATTTATTGTGCACACACTTGGTTGTAGTTAATTAGTTTAAAAACCTATTTCCAATTATTTGATTTAATATCGAAAGTGAGTGTGTTTAATAAATCTAATAAGTCTTTAAACTATGTACTCGTAACACCGTCATTAAGAGCATGGTTGCATATAAATGCCTTATGAAATGATTTGTAACATGGAGGGGTCATCTAATGGCAGTTAGTTATTATATGTCATAGGGTTATGAAATTATGTGTCATGTGGTTATTTATATGATAATTTTAAAAAATTTAATAGAGTTAATGAACTAATGTATTACATAAGACTTGTACATTAATTAATGCATTACATGTGTGTTAATTAATGCATTACATGTAACAACTACGAAAGTGTTGGCGGGTATGATTAAAAAAGAATTGGTGGGAAAAGCTTTTCGAAGGAAAAGGAACACATTTGTTTGGGTTAGAACCTCTATAAAAGGGTCTCCATATTAGCCTCCTCTATCACCAGTAAATGGTTTTACCTTCGCTTAATACACTCTAACACTCCTCTTCCCATCAAAAAAATAAAAAAAATGACCAACAACAATGACAATGGATCGTGTTCTAACCAACCACCCGAAAACACAACACCTTCAAAAAAAGACTATGAGAAGGCAAAAGAAGTTGTAAACAAGTATCGCCGCAAAAGGTCTTTACTTGAAAAAACCGTCACCCGTAACGCAGCATCTGTTCTTAAATTCCCCGACCATAGAAGGGAAATACCTTGTGTTAAGCCCTTTGTGGAATCCAATTTTCACCCTGCCCTGCACCGCACAACAAAGGTCCCATCAATTGAAGCTAATGATGTTTCCAAATACCTCCCTTTTGCCATCGACATTCAAAAGAAGCAGCATGTCCCGGTCAAAGAAGAGTTTCAAGGTCCGGTGGTTGAAGCGGACGTGATGAGTGCTCCGGTCGTGGAAGAAAACCTGAACTTGGTCCCAGTGGACATTGATCTCGATGTTGCGGATCCACCCGTGACTGCTGATGGCCAGACTAATCACTCGGTGGTCGTTCGAAGCCTTAAGCCTGGTGATGTTGGTGTTATGTATAACATCCACAACAACGAGACATTCCAGGCCATTTACTCTGACTACACGTAGAGAATTGATGTGCTACCTCGTGAGATAAGGCTCATGAAGTGGTCTGACGATCTGTTGATTCTTTCAACTGATAAACCGCAAGATGTTGGAATTAAGAGTAGTGATGTTATCTACGTCTTGGGCCAGGTATGAATTAACTCAATTATTATTGGTCTTTGTTGTAATTGATTTAAATTTAATATAATTTTTTTAAATGTTTTTTTTTTTTGGAATTTTAAAGCTCAAAGTACTTTCGTATTGATTGTTTTTTAGGAGTAGCTCTTAATATATTAAGCATGCCATTTGTTTTGTTTTGTGTGTGTGTGTGTGTTTTTTTTTTTTTTAAATAACACACACAGCCTAGTGTACTAAATCTGAACTCAAGGGTCAAATGCTTCTACATCACTGAGGTTGCTAGGGATCCTATTACTGTGAAGGTTTCAGGGTCATTGGATACTCGCTTGGTGGGGTTATTTCACAAATGGGCAGAAAGGGCAGGTGCGGATCCGAGCAAGGTGGTATTCATGCATGAGCGTAGGTACATCAATACGGTTGACACAATTGCAGATGCAAAACTGCAGAATGGAGATGAGGTGATTGCCTTTGTCAACCTCCCGTAAATGTGACAATCTGCAGAATGGAGATGAGGTGGTGATTAGGAACCTTTTGGGTACAGGTTGTTTGTGGTGTTGCACTTCATTTATCTGTTAATGCCGTCGTTATTTTAATCATTTACAACTACTTATTACATAATCCACTTCATTTTGTTGTGATATATATTGGGTTATGTATATGGACGGCTAAGGATGCTAGTATTATGGTAGTATTTTGTCTAGCTACACTTGCAGAAGATTGTAGCGTATAATGGGCTAAGGTTAATGTAAGGAATTTCAAATGGCCCATGACTATGCATTCATATGTGTTGTACTGTTTTAGCCACTTTTCTAAAAGGTTGGATCACCAGCCCACTTTTTAATTTCAAGTATTTTGAAGTTGAGTTAAGTAGTTAACATATCCTCTTAAAACATGTGTAAGGTTAATTAAGATTCTTTAAGATAATTTTGAAGTATATTGAATTTGAGTAAGTGTAGTTATCTTATCTTTTTAACATTTGTGAGGTTTTTTTAAATTAGGTGTAGGTCTATATGATATTCTTAAAAGAATTTGAACTGAATTCAAACTTAGGCCCAATGCAGTAAAGTTAGTCCAAATCATCCGATCCAATTAGAAATTTAGTTCGGTTTACAATTTTATCCAAAATCCAATCCGATCCAAATTTCTATCATTATCCAATCCGATCAAATCAAAAATTAAAATCGGTTATTTGGATCCGATCCGAATATCCGATTATAACACATAATTTTGTAGCCCCTAATAAAATTATTTTAAAAAAATATGTAATACAAATAAAAGTGTTTAAAATACTGAGTAAAATAAATCATTCAACGTCAGCTCATTAATTAATTAATACAAAGTCTCTATAATTTATTTTACGTAATAGTAAGCTTTCGGTTTGGATTGGATCCATTAATTAGGGTAAATCCGCTCCAATCTGAAAATTCGAATTCCTATAACAACTCAATCCGAGTCAATCCGATTTTGAAGTTCGGATACTATCCGCATTACGACACCATTACTAAATTGTAGTGGACAGTATTCAGGTTGGCCCAAAAAGGAAAAAACCTTGACTTGTGGACTAAACTCGCAATTTAAGAATATGTTGTTGTTGTTGGTAAAGCTATTTGACTTGTTGTTGGGCTCGGGCCCAAAAAAAAAGACCCTAAAAAAATTTAGATACATAGAGTACATGTGATTAAGTTAAATCATCTTAGAATTGCAAATTGAACTATCATTCAGTAATTGGTAAAGCTAATTGAGTATTGTGTCCTGCATGATTACTCTTCTTTAATTAAAAAAAAAGGAGGCCCCCATTGATCAGCCTTGATTTAGTTAAATGACTATAACTGACGAGAAACTACATCTCAAATGCGTATGAGTTAGTTAAACGCCCAAAATCACCCAGGAATTAAACATCAATGCAACTATAGTATACATAACCTACAACAAGAAAGGCATAGCTTATCCAATAGCGTTAACCTTCAAAACAAGAAATTCAAAAAAACACAACCATTTCAGTAACGCTTAAAGTCAACAACAGAAATAAGCTCAGTGAAAATTACATTAATTAAGGTTCTGATAACAAGTACAATCAAATGATAACGACTACAGTCTCTAATAACACTTACTGCATAGACCATACATCCCCCGCAAGTAGTAGCGATTAAACTAGTAGGGTCGGGGAACGCTACTAACAACATAACTGATCAGGGGTTTGTTTATCAGTACAGATACAGCAAATATCAAATCAATTGAGACATTGAAGAACATCCAACACCATTCCTGTCGAGGAGGTCTACATCTGCAGAGAGATCAACGCACCAGTCTTCAGGGGTTGGGTTATCATCGGACATTGGCAATTTGCGCTTAACCTGCACAGAAGTAATTGACAAGTATTTCAACTGTTGTTACTGCAATCTCCTTGGCTACAACACTAAATAACTGTAAATGCAATAACCAGAAATTTATGACCACTGACCGAATTCTTTTGAGGCCCAGGGGGGACTGTATTCTTCGGCTGCTTATATCCCATTTCAGCTAATGTTTTGTACCTAGTCGCCTTAGGTCGTCCACGGGGTCTTTTCCGGCTTTTTGGATCCTTGATACTTCCATTTTTCTGGTTCTGGCTTCCGGTCTTAGGGGGCTTAGTTATTGTTGTTGGATTGATCTCCGGATTGTTTGATCCTATCCCTGATGGGGATATGTTTGCATTATTGGGCATACTCGGTGGAGGAAGTTGGTTTTTCTGGAAATCAAGCTTGCTCTGTCTAACATCAGTAGATAGCTGATTCAACCTGGTTAAAACCAGGTTAACAGTTGCCTCATCAGCTGTGGAAGCTTCTTCACAAACGCTCTCAAAAAGGCTCATCATTTTGTTGAACTGTTTAACCTGTATAGTTTCAGTGGGGTCGTAGTATGGCACCTTCACACGTGTGTGTTTTCGAACAACATCCTTTCGCCAACGATCCAGTACATATTTTTGTGGAATCTCATTCACACGGTTCTGGTCTAGAACACGGATGCTATGCTTGCAAAGGATACCAAATGTTTCAAATTTCCTGCACTCACAAATGACTTCCTTTGTGATTGCGTTGAAAGTCACACGGTAGTACCTCCGCCGTTCAGTAAGTTTTTCCTCACCGCTTCCTTCTGAGATTATCCAAACCCTGTCCTCCAACGTGTACTCAACAACATTATCTTCAACCATGCGCTCACCCCTTTGATTAACATACATCATTCGTGAGCACTCAATTTGAATCTCTTGAAACTTGGCGTCCGTATAAATTTTCTGGAAAAACTCCTCCACCTTGAACCCACTAACTAGGCGGCGTAAGTACTTCGAACACCTAGCATCGGCATTGGTTTCATCCTTTACCCTCTTAGTCATGGCCCTTGTGTATTTGATTGGGAACTCGAACATCATCGTGCTCCGATTTACAAAGCCGTCAAAAAAGCTATTTATACTTTCAACACGTTGTGTTGTCTTCATTCCGGCCCAAAAATGCTCTTTCATGAAGCAAGGAACCCACATATGCCTCTCTTCGAAAAGGTTAGTTAACCATGGATTTTCCTCAAGCTTGTGTAATTCAATCAGGGTGTTCCATCGACTCTCGAATTCCTCTATTGTAAAACTCTCATAGACTATAGCCTTCAAAGGACTTTTGAACTTGGCATAACTGTAGAATGCATCCATGAACCAGGTTTAGGAAATTAGATCAGAGTTCTAACCGAATAAGTATTATAAATACACAGAGAAAACAATGCATAGTGATAACCACCATACCAAAAAGGGGTTTGTACTTTAACAGTCAGTTTCTACATTAATTGGTCAATCACATGCTTACATTACAGAAAACCATATGAACTAATTTTCAACAGACATATACGGGTGGCTTCCCTCACAATCGAGCTAGCCAATGTCGAAAACATGATATCAAACAAGTGTCCATAAAAAATAAAAAAAAAAAACAGGTCTGGGAATCATATGTTCAAATAGCAGAAAACCAGGTTTTAATGTAACTTCAAATACCTTTTCCACCATTACAGAGCATCGCTAACATACCACAACTGTCAGGGGAATATATTCAACTGTCCCAAAGTTCCAGAAATTTATACATATAAATTATTAAATACACTAGCAGGTTTATAATAATTCAAACCATAGTGCAGTATAAAACAAGTCCAATACCACTCCCACATGTAAACAAGAACACATAAGGTAATTTATAAGGAAACAAGGGGGAGGCAGATAACCTTAAACAAATAAAGTTATTTGTGACAGTAATATCAGTCCATAAAGATAAAAGTGTGTTGCTTACCCCTCACACTTGCTTAGCTTTTCTGGTATTTTTCGCATGATATGCCAAATGCACCATCGGTGACGAGCAGTAGGCATCTCCAGTTGCAATCCTTTGCGTATAGCAGCAGCTTGATCGGTGAGAATTGCATCTGGTGGCTTATTACCCATGCAAGCCAGCCATTGTCGAATGAACCAAGCATACGTGTTCGTGTCTTCATGTGAAACCAAGGCACACCCAAGTAGAATTGATTGACCGTGGTGATTCACCCCTACAACATTGATGAAAGGCAACTCGTACTCATTAGTGAGATACGTGGCATCCAAGCACACTACATCTCCGAAGTACTCATACGTTGCCCTACTACGAGCATCTACCCACATGACATCTTTCATGCGTCCGTCCGCATCGAGTCGGTGTGTGTGATAAAAATTGGAATTATCAGCTTGCATCTTCACAAAATACTCCATCATCGCAGCTGAATCACCACCCGCTAGCTGCAACCTCGCCTTCCTCTCTTTGTAGATCTCGTGTTGTAGATCCTTGACTGTAGGCATGTTCTCTTCATCATCCTTATCCATTCCAAGGCAACCGTGAATCTGAGAAACCTTAACTCCCTCTTCAAAATAGTCGATCAACTTCTTTTTCACATTGGTGGTGTAATGCTTCATACGGTATTCTTTGACTAACTTTGCTTTACTAGGAGACACGTAGTGGTTATGCTCAACTACAGCCTTTCTCAACACCCAAAGGCCCTCAGGATTCACACTAGCATATAACTTGGCTGCACAATCACATTTCTTTGAAATCCTCTTCCCACGCGCAAGTTCATCATCACCGATAACACCATCAACTGTCCCACCTGTACCACTCACATCCATAGCCTTGGCACGTTTCTTCTCCTCCCTTCTAGCTCTCATGTCAGGATGACCCCAACATTCACACCTCCATGTTGTCCCCCGCCTCTGCTTATCTTTCTTCGAATTGTATCCTTGAGCCCTAGTGACCCCAAAACCTTTTTGCTCGGCATATTGTTTGTAGTAGGATTCAACATCTTCCATTGATTTAAATACCATGCCTACTTTAGGTGTTTCAACCTTAGAATAAATTGATACCTTATTAGTTGACACAATAGTTTCAACGGTCTGTATTGTCTTCGTTGGAGTCATCATACAACTAGGAACACATTCCAGAGAAGGACCTGCCTCAAATACCATAGGAGCAATACTCTCCTCTTGAGAAGGACCAGCCTCACCAACCAAGGAAGGAGCCAGAGGACAATCTGAACTAGGATTAGTCAGAGTATCGTCCCCTGTCTCTTCCAAACTTGGAATAATATTTGTTTGTTCCATGAGGTTTTCCTGTTTTCATAGACAGCCATATTTGAATTTATGAACAAAACAAGAACAGCACAACAATATATCAATAGAATAACCATCAATCAATTATTCAATCAATTCAGATAACCATCAATTTGAATAAGGGAAAATAACCAAACAATTCAAATAACAGTCACTTCAAATACCAGTATACAAATAGTTCAAATAACAAAAACCATAACACCGGATCACTGCAAAATCTACAAATCAAGACAAATATATGAAACAACCAATAGTCCGCCACAGATTCAGAAAATCAATAATACCTAAGTAGAACAAAAACACGATAAAAATCATAACAGTATGAATAATTTTGACAATTTTACCATCAAATTGTCAAATCAACCACATACTAACATAATTATTAGACAATTTGTGAAAAAGTCGATTTCAATTTCGACACAACAAAAGAAGGAGTAACTTTATTGATTTGAACTCAGAGTTTGAACGAATTCACTTACCTTCTAACTGATCAAACAAATGGCGAAGCAACTTCAACTGAGGGAACGCATGAGATCGGCTCTGTAGGTGTAGGTGTTGGTGTTGTTCCAGCCTCCGAGAGAGTAGTGCTGGAAGAGAACTACGAGGACGACAGATCTACAGAAGAATTCCCCAGTTATTTTTTTCTAGGATTTTTTTTTTCTTTTTTACTAACATTGGGATAACAGCGACGTTACTAACTCTTTACTTACGTCCGTCTTGTTTGCCAACTCAGCTAATCTGCCAAACATTATTAAATTAATTTTTATCACTCATGATGGCCCACAACCAAGGCTGATTGACAAATTTTAGTAAATCAGGCTGATCAATGGGGGCCTCCTCCATATGGTTGAGAAGAAGACGCATGCCTACAATAGTACGATCAATTTCGTCTCATTTAATTAAGCCGATAGACACGACGTTGTTGTTAAATATAGATGTTTTTGTCTTGTACAGTCCTTAGAAGAAAGTCCTTGTGGAGAGCAATGCTTCATCAATGAAATTTTTTAGGCCTTATTTGGTTGACACGGAAAATAGATTCCCGTCGGAAGTTGTATTTTATGGAAAGTTATTTCCCTCATAAAATTCTTAAGAATTTCACAAAGTTTTTTGGTTATGACAATGGGAAGTTGAATTCCCATGAATTTTGATTGACCATGAGAACATAGGTAATTTAACTACCTATGTTTTGTGGGAAGTTGAAATTCCCATGATTTACTTCCTCCATTTTTTTTTTTGTGTCAACCAAAGTTTTCAATTTGTCAATTTCCATGATTTTTCAAAAAAAATAAAAGTTCCATGATTTTTCACTTTTTATTTTATTTTATTTTGTCAACCAAATAAGCTCTTAGTGTTACCAATATTAAAAATATATGTGTTTTAAAGGTTGTTGGTACTATCTTAAATGATGATTTCCATAGCTATTGAATTCGATTGAACTAAATCATTAAAATTTTGTTTAGAGTAATTTGTGGGTGGTGCCTCTCAAACAACCATGATGGAGTTTGTTAGTAAACTGGAATGAGATTCTAGTGTGGAGATCCAACGGAGTGGAAGATATCATTGAGAATTATAGTGCTCATATAATTGTGTAAACTATGTGGGATAAAAGAAAAGTTTTAGTTGATTGTTACAAAAAAAATTGTAATTAAAATTTAAGATTGAATCTTGATTATTATATTTACTTTTTTGATTTTGAATACATAAATGAGGTATATTGTACTTTTTGTGTAGGTGTTGAAATAGGTTTAAGGTGTTTAGACTAATTATCTAACATAATGTTGTAATAGCATCATTACAAACTTTTTACACAAAGATTTATACGATATTAAATGTTATGCTTCTACAAGACTACAAATCTACTTGCCTTCTTAGTTGCTCATCTACACAAAATTGACCATGACCTCCTTTGATTCAAATGAGAATACGAGTTCATTAAATTAACTAAATCTAACTTGAAATTAACGAGTACACCAGTTTGACCCAGAATTTTGATGACCAATCTTGTAACAAGGAAATCCAATTAAATATGAAATTATGAACCTAAATATCTATTTATCTAACTATCGATCCAATTCACCAGACTCAAGACTTAAGTTTAGCTAATACAAGCCGTTATCAACCTGACCTAGATAGTAATATACTCTATCTCAAGTGAACGGTAGTAATCCGACCTAAATTAACCCGATTTAACTCGTACCTTGTGTCTATGGGCTCTTTCACTCGAATCGATACCCAAAAACGATACTTACGGGCTGGTTAGTGTCAAGCTTACAACAGGCTCAGCCCAGCAAAACAAAAATGAAATACAAATGAATGAAATGATGGCTTGGAGCGCAATATTCTACTCGTAGTTTGTAGTTAAATTACAAGTTGAGAACTACTCCGGCGAGGCGGTTGTAATCGTCAACGGCGCCAAAACAAAGCCATGAACTCCGAATCTGGGGGAGAGAGAAATTCCATGGAAATTGCATCACCTTCGCAAGAGAATGATCAATCCAAGAATTTCAGAACCCTAACTTTGCTCTACTCCAACTATCTTTGGTCTCGATTCTCCAATTCTCCTTTTATCGGTAAACTTTCCAGTTTTTGTCGTCAATTCGGTCGTGCTAGGTCTCGTCGCCAGAAGTTGTGTTTGCCTCTTCCTCTTCCGTCCAAATCGGTTCATTCTTCACTGTAATTTTCTCTATATTGAACTCAGATTATGCTGAATTGAACTTAATTTTGTCTGTTTGATTACTTGATTTGAGCTAGATTACTGCGAGTTTTTTTTGCAATTTTTTTATAATTAAATGTTTCTGTTGATTTTGTTGTAGAAAACCAAGGATTTTTCTGGTAATTTTAGTGTGATTATGTAGATTGTTTAATTTTGTCTAAGGAGTAGGAATTTGAGCTAGGATTACTGAGAATTGTTATGAGATTGAGATTCTTTACAAATTAAGATGATATTTGAGTGGGAGACGATAGTGCAACATTTTCTGTTGGAAGTTGAGGTTTGCTAAATGTTGTGACTGTATATTTCAATGTTTTTGGAGGATATTGATTTGATTAAATGATGTTTGAAGCTCGAGAAGCTACTAACAATTGAAATAATATGCTCGTAAGTCGTTACTATAGCGTGTTTGTTTTATGTTGATGAATGATGATTATATTTTGTGGTAATGCAGGATACTAACAGAAGCATCTAGAATTTATGATGTTTTGGAAGATGTTTTCGAGCATATATTATCAAATATGCACAATGTTCAGAAGAATTTGCAATATTGGCAGGCTAAAGCAGAGGTTGTTAGTTGTTACATGAATTTCTGTTTTCTATGTTCCTCAGAATGTCAATGGTGTGTTTGTAGTGTCATTTTGTCTGGTTTTTAATGGCAAAAGATTAGATTCCAATGATTAGTGTTTTTTTGTACAGGGGTCTAATGCTCAGAAGGCCTATTTTATGATGTTTGAGAGAGGGCCGCGGGCTTTGATTGGTGAAAGTGTTGAATTTGTGCGGAATTTCATTGCCGAAGATTCTTCGTTTCAAACACTTTGCCATTCTGCATCTGGTTTTATATCCGATAGAGTATCTGTGTTGGATAGCATACGATGTGCACTTGCTGTGTTCTTGTCACAGGTTTGTTCACTTTTTTCACCCTTGCTTGCTTTGTTCAAAATCTGATAAATTTCCGCTCATGCCGAGTAGTATTGGAACCGCTAGAATTTTGGGAATGATTAATGTGGAAGGCATCTGATATGTGTGTGCTGATATAGATTAATGTTAGGTTCCTAGCTTCTTTTGAATGCTATTTTGTTGTTGCTTCTAGAAGTGGGACCTGTTTGGCAGAGAAGCACCTATGTCTTGCTTAATATATTTTCTTGTGTATTTTACCCCTGAATGAGGCTAAGTGATATCTGCCCTTATTTGAGAAGGGCATATACAGTGGCACTTTTGCATCCTATTTAGTACTTGTGGCTTGGGTGTGGGAGAATCCTTTATAGCACTAGACACTAATATATTTAGTGTCTAATACAAAATCATTTAAATTACATATATAAGATTTATTTTTTCTGGTACTTAGGATGGTATGGTGAAGTACCTTTCTGTTTTGAACAATATACTGTTGTTACTCAATACCTTGTTTAAAAATGCATATCTGACAATCTGTCGGCCTATGATTTTGACAGACCAAAGTTAATGCAATGTTTCCTCTGCCTCCTGTTTCTACCTCTCTCTAATTGCTACTTATCTTAGAGATTACATACAACTACAAGTCCACAACACACATGTAAATTATTGGAGGCCCAGATGCAACTTTTCTCTGTCAAGAAAAGGAGTTGTGCAGTTAGAGGTTGCATGAAGTACATGTATGGGACAGAGCTTACATGAATTACATGTTTAAGTGTGTGTCATGAAGTACAAGTCTGGGACCTTGTGGTTAAAGGCCTTAGAGCTTGCATGAAGTACATGTTTCTGAGAATGGAGAGGCAGACTGTCGACTATATTCATGCTCTTGGTTTATTGATTCTAAAAATGAAAGTTTGCGCTGTATGTTTCTATATTTTAATATTTTTGACCTATATCCAAGTTATCATGAATCTCATTCAGGTGTATATGGCAATTGATAAACAAGGAGAAGACCTGGTGGCTGATCCTCAAAAGGCATTGCCATCATTATTGATCACTATCAATGGATTATTTTCAAATCTTGAGAATTCCATTGCTCAATTGCATAATTCTTTGTCCCAGGTATATATTTTTGTTTGTTCTTCTTCCATTTCTTTTTAGCAGTATATTTTTTTGTAAAGAACTTTTGAATTGTCTTTTTATTGTAGTTCTGAATCTCGCTTGTTCTCTCTTTGCAAAATTATACAGATAGATTCATTTGCTGGGGAGAATAACTCATATGAACTCGTATTCAACAGAATGACTGAAGTGCAGTCACAGTGGACGGATGATGAAATTCGAGGTGCAATTGATATAATTTATCAGAACCTCCAGAAGCTCGACTCATATCTCTCTCTCATTGTAAGGCAATTTATGTTGTTTTCTAGAGTTTCTCTTTTCATGTGCTTAGGTCTATCATTTCACACTGTCTAAACTCGTATTGCAACATTTCCCTATTTGAACATGCTTTCTCTCAATCTCTCTCCTCATCACATGGGTCCTATCTTTATTCCTCTCTATCTTTCTCCTCTTTTTAAAATCCGTGTCTTCCCCCCATGTTGCAATATTAAGGGAATGGAGGAAGTGTTTTTTTTTTCGTTGTCTCTTTTGCATGGTGTATTTCAAAAAGTCTTGTTTGTAAAATTGATGCCTGATGCTCTTCATGTACTATGGTTCCCTTGAGCAGTGCATGGCAGATTCTAGTGTATGCTCACTCTGTCTCTTTAAGATGGACCCAATTTCTTTTTTTTGAGTTGTCCCATACTACTAGTGTTCACGAGGGTCCAGTGGTCCACACCAAAATTTTGCTCTTTGTGTTTTACATTTACTGCAATCGATCCGACCTATATTTTCTTTCATCAGCTCCACCCAGCCAAATACTTCAATCATTTCCCGATTCTTTTATCGTGTTATACAATGCATAAATTCAACTGTTGAAATCTATAATATCAAAAGTAAAAAATTTAAAGAGTTGATTTTTTGAAAATACACATTGAGACGATTCTAACAAGATCCCACTTGACTATGTTTGTCCTTATTGATAAATCACAAAGGCTAGTCAAAGTAAAGTTTGTGAATAGTGTCAAAAGTTATAATGTGTCAATTAAAAAAGAATGGAAGTATTAATACGTAACTATAGCCCCAATGGGCCAAACAAAATTGGACTGAGGGAGTAATTATGAACTATGTGCACTTGCATGATGTTAAGCTTGCTTATGGAATTAATCTTGAAAAAAAACTTTGCAGCCAATGTAATCTATTTATAATTTTTTTTTTTTTTTTTTTTTTTTTTTTTTTTTTGAATAGCATCTATTTATAAATTTGTAGTAAGCTAATGAGGTGTTTTTCTGATTGTATGGCTGTGCCTTCATTTTTTTTTGGTTCTCTCAGATTGCTAGGCATCGGAAGCCCAGGAAAATGACTCGGTACTGGATCCGGTATACATGCGGGGCAGTTGGCCTCTCTGTTTGTTCGCTGTGGATTGTACGTCATAGTAGACTGGTTGGTAGTCCTGACATTGATAACTGGATTCGTGAAGCAAAAGAATCAACAATAAGCTTCTGGACTGAGCATGTGGAGCAACCGGTATGACTCTGATGGTGATTTTCTTCTAGCTGACTGTGTTGTTTTGATTGGGATTTGGTCATAAATCTATGTTTGGAAACAAGAGGTTATACTGCTTACAAGATGCAAATGGTACTCTGAGAGTCTGAGAATATTAATACTTCAAGATGTGGTTTCTCTTGCGCCGATATTTTTCAACTTGAAAATGCATGTAAATATGTACTAAGGTTAAGTCGGTAAAAATAAAAATCTTTTTTATTTAGTACGGAGTAGTAATTAGTAAGCCTCATACAACCCAAAAAAAAAAAAAAAAAAAAACACTTATAGAAAAATTCTGTTAATTAATTTCAGTATGTAACAATCAGTGAAAAGAATAGGGCCTTAGCCATATCTGTCTGGGACAGTAGGCATTGGGAGAGTACAACTAAAGATGATACTTCATATATTTCTCAAAGCATCATTCCCCATGATGTAAATGAGTTTGTATTCTGTTGTGTGAAGTTGTGGAGGTGTAGTGCTTCAGAAATGGCATGCCATGTAATGTTTGAAGGTGTCATCTCTTGCAGTATATATAATTGTGAAGTTCTGCAGTTGTTGTAGGCATAGCTGAATTGAATTAATAATATTCCTAGTGAACCTTTGAGTGTATGGATAACTTATTGTTTTCATTTCTGTCTTTCCATATCTTTTTTCGTTTGATGGCAAACTCATCATCTTCTTAAATAATTACGTTGAGTGTTTTGTCTCCTGTAAATCTTAAATATTCAACTTAAATTACCTCATTGTTTTGACAGCTTATGTCAATTAGGGATGAACTTTTTGAGACGTTCAGAAAGAGACATAGAGGGGTAATGGATTCAGAAGAAGTGCAATTAACCGCTAATTCGCTGCATAGGTAAAGTTTCTTGACTCAACTCTCAAGTACAAGAGATTTAATCTAAAACTTTTATTCCTTAGATATGATCATGTTCTGTATCATGCCATAGACTTTGCAGGTTTTGTTACCATTTTTTTTTTTTTTTACAGAAATGATCCTTTATGTATATATCATCTTCTAATCTTCCTCCGTTTTTTCTTAAATACCAACTTAAAAAATTCTGTCATTGTCAAGCAAAATCACCCACAAGCAAATGAGTCAACCTACTACTTTTTTAAAAAAAATATTTTTCTTGAGAACCAGATATATGACTTTTTGGCCAGTTTCTGACGACAAGGTGCTAATGCTAATAAAAAATTGTCAAAGGTACTTAATCACCCAAATGAAAGATGCTATCTCAGAATTTTTTTGGTATATAAAGGTCTTTTTTTTTTTGACAATTTTTTGGTTTATTTTTTTTTAAACTTATTGTTTCACAGATGACAAGATGCTAAAGATTGGAATTTAATTTCTAGTCACTTTATGAGATTGCTATTTAATTGGAATTGGAACCAGGCCCTCGTAATGTCCATTATGCATCAGATCTATGAATTTTTGAATGGTTCTGAGTAATCCTGTTACATAAGACTCCTAAGCAGTTCTCCAATTCATCCACTCCACATTGATTCTGTGTATTACATTGCTCATTAATCTAAATTCTACAGGATGTGAGGTATTTAACCGCTTAATTAGTAACCACTCATCTTAGCCTTTATAGGTGATGTTGGACAAATTTGTTGGCGAATGAATTGTTACACTTGATCTATGAAGGGACTATTTTACCTGTTTTAGAAAGCTGTAGTGGCTTATAAAACGTTGAACCAGGTATATATGACTTGCATTCTATTTGGTGAAGAAAGGTATCCCACGAAGGTATGTGGACCTAGTTAAGGATATGTATCGGGAGGTGTCAACAAATGTGAGGACATGTGGAGGGTTGATAAAAGATTTCCCTATTACAATCGGATTGCATCAAGGGTCTGCATTAAGCCCTTTTCTTTTTGCAACGGTTTTAGATGAAGTAACTAGACCAATTCAAGATAAGGTCCCATGGTGTATGTTGTTCGCGGGTGATATCGTTTTGGTGGATGAGACTAGGGATGGGGTTAATGCCAAGTTGGAGCAATGGAGGCAAAGGTTGGAATCTAGAGGGTTTAAGCTAAGTCGGAGTAAGACTGAATATTTGGTATGTCGTTTTGGCACTCAGAGGGGGACAAGCAATGAAGTGGTGAGTTTGGATGGAAAGGATTTGACCATGAGTGAATGTTTTAAGTATCTTGGGTCGATCATCCACAAGAATGGTGACATTGATCAAGACGTGGCCCACAGAATTATGTCAGGGTGGCTTAAATGGAGAGCGGCCACGGGAGTGTTATGCGACCGCAGCATTCCCTTACAGTTGTAGGGAAAATTCTACAGGACTGCCGTAAGACCAGTGTTGCTCTATGGTACAGAATGTTGGGCTTCTAAGAAAGAGCATATTAAAAAGATGGAGGTTACGGAAATGCGCATGTTAAGGTGGATGTGTGGAAACACTTTAAGAGATAGAATCAGAAATGAGGTTATTCGCAAGAAAGTGGGTGTGGCAGGCATTGCAAATAAATTAAGGGAAAATCGTCTGCGTTGGTTTGGACATGTAAGACGGAGACCCGAGGGTGAACCAGTGCGAAGAGTGGAAGAGTGGGACCATGGAGGGATTAAACGAGGAAGAGGGAGACCAAAAATGACTTGGTTGGAAGGAGTGAGGAAGGATATGAAGTGCATGGATTTACGTGAGGATGAAGTTTTGGATCGTAAGGGATGGAGGAGAAAGATTTATGTTGATGACTACACGGAATAATCAAATTTGGTTCATGTTAGCCGACCCCACTTTTGGGATTAAGGCTTTGATTGATTGATTGATTGATTGATTGATTCTTCAAGATCTTCCCTTGAATTTTACTTGTGCTTTTATGAAATTTTATATGAGAATCTTTTGCAAATCAAATTTTTATTCACTTAGTTGTCAAAGCATAAAGTATGCACATTTCTGGTTAGAAATTGAATTCCTTATTGTCTGTTTAACGGTGCTATCTTTCTAAATTCTCTCTTTACTAGCTGGTTTGGTTTCTTTCATGCCTTGGTTTTTTTTTTTTTTTTTTTTTTTTTGGTGAACAGAATGTTGGTGGCTTTCTGTGAGCAGGCAAATGGCCAGAATTTCCCAAAGAATGCTACAGATCTAGAGCTTCTTCAGATAGTTATGGAGAGGTACATTTTTCCATTGTTAAAATTGCAATTGTATTTTTGAACTTTTGAACTGAGTCCCTAAGACAATTCAAATGAATCAGTAATTTTTTTAGCAATGAAAATCGATAGGCAGAAACAATCCTTATTCTTCGTTACTGATGTACCTGATTTGGATGAAATGAGGATTTTATAGTGGATACATCTCTGCTCTAAAAACTAAAGTAAGACTGCATTTCTTCTGAGTTGAAATAAATCAATGGTCAGTGCATAAACTGAGAGGAAGGGCATTTTGAGCTGTCTAGAGCTTGCACTTAAACCAAAAATGATTTACTGGTTAATTAAAGCCTGAGGACGAAGAATCAGCTAGCTGCTTTCATTTGGTTTGGAGTCAAGACTTAGCCATTGCTGCATTATTCAAGAAATCAGAAGCAAATTATACTCCTCAGATAGTCATTAACTTGGTATAGTTTACAGATAGATGGATTTATGTGTAGGGGGCTTGGGTGGTTTTCAGTTATTGAGGATGTTGGCAAGCCTATTTCTCGTCAGCTATTGATTTGCTTTCTCACCTTCGATATTCTTTTATGGGTTCTATGTGAATCTTAGATCACTTCATCACTCTATTTTTCTAGAAGTAGATCTGGCTAACAGCGTATTAGATAAAGAATTAGGTTACTATTGGTTATGTAGTTGCAGAGCCTTATCCCGTTGATGTGTATTTCTCATCTGTACTTGATTTTCAGATGGGCTTTTCTTGTCTGTAAGTGATAATGACGCTGATATCTGATGCAGATATGAGAAGGAGATGGTGCATCCCCTAAAAAGCGCTTTTGGTGGAGAGCTTCCTCGTGCTATGCTCATCCAGGTTAAATGTTATATATTTGTATTATCTTAGTGAAATATCTATAGAAAAAAAAGATGTCATCTTCACCTTTATTATAAAGCTCTAAATTGAGACTTGATGCTTTCTTGCAGGTTCAAAAGCTGAAATTAGATATTGAGACGTAAGTATAATCATTTTTGCAATCATGTGGTCTGCTAAAATCCAAGGACTCAAGGAGACTAATCTTGGTTACGCTGACAATCTACTATTTATAGGGCAATGCTTGAATTGAACCAGATTCTTAAGGCAAATGAAATCAACTTTGCCATTTTAGCTGCGTTACCTGCTTTCGCTCTCTTTCTCCTTTCAATCATGTTAGTGCGTTCTTGGGTTACACAGGTAATTTATTCCTTGACACCTTTATCTACATCGGGTTTGCATACATGCTTGACTGTCCCTATTACATGCTAACTTAAGACGCATTGAGATTTATCATTAATTCAAGAGGCTACTTCCATAACAACCAATCATTTCTTCTTTAGATGATTTGTATTGACCTATGATGTTTTAACCTAATTGGGTAGGTTTGCTGAACCATTTTGACACTCTTGATCTGATTATATCCATTTTATATCTAATTAGGTGTTCATGCTGCTAGATTAATTTCTTTGCTGTTTACTTGTGTTATATTAGGACAAGGGAGCAGAAGGAAGGGGCAGACTTGCTCGTCGTCAGAGGAGGTTGCTCATTGTGGAGATTGAGAAAAAAATCATGCATTATCAGTCTTGTATGGAACTGGGACAGGTATCATCAGTTAATTGGCTTAAAACACACTGCATGTTTGAGTTTCTATTTTTGAAAGTTATGACTTCAATATATTTTGGAGGTAATATGCCTAAGTTAAATGTGTTTGTTTAGAAAATGATAAATACATTGTACCTCTTTTATGTACTGATCATATATACACTGGAAATTCTTTAATACACAAATTGCTACTCGTATCATAAACATGCCCTAGTGTAGACACTGAACACCTATATATGGTAGTGAATCCCCAGTATTATACATGGTTATATCGCATGCTTATGTGTGTCTAATAATACGAATGAATGAATGCAAGGAAGCGAATAGCCAGTGAACACAAAAGGAGCTTTATTTGAGAATGTCTCAATTGGACTTCCTTCCCTATATTAACCATTCCGTACCTTCTTTCTTCTGTTTTTAGCATTATACCCTTTGTCTGTCATTTCTTTGTGTTATTCGGTCTTTGCTCTGTTTAAGCTAATGGCTTGTTGATAGGCAATAATCCTCATTCAGTCTTCCCCATTGAAAAGAGAGATTGAAATGTACAAGGCATTATAAACACGTAAATTTAGGCAGAGAATTTTATTTTCAGATAATAAATTCAAATTTAGAAAATGTGGTGATCAGTTTGTGCCTTTACTGTTGGATTATCCAGCATTCCAAGACTAAGTTTTGCTGAAGAAGCACTGTAATTGTTGTGAGGTGGTGAACCCCACAACAAAAAAATTGGTGAATAATTTTATTCAAGTCCATGATGTGCACAATAAAAGAAACTTTCCTAGTTATGATGCATTATAAAGCAAAAATCTTGGAGGTATGAGAGAGCAATATAATTAACACAACAATTTCTGAATCCATTCTTGGTTTTCATCTTATGGTTGTATCTATCATGAATACCTATGCTGGTGCATGCAAGCTTCATTTGGTTCTTTTCAGTTTGCAATAGAAAAGTTGACCGTTGCATTTTTCTGCAGGCACAAGATGCACGATACAGCTTCGGCTTGGTGTTATATACTTTAGATCGTCTATATCGTGCAGTAGAGAGACATGCAAAGATGACTGGAGAATGGTCATGGTAAGTTCCTTGGTACTTTGTTCCTTTCTGTTCAGTTTTCAATCTTTTCATCCATGCATAAATCAATATGTTGCATCCATGTACGGGCTACCTGGTAAAGCTGGCAGTACCGATGGTCCTTGCCTGGGTCACATTTTCTGAGTTTGGCATGGCACGGCATGAGGCGTGATAGATGGCCCCTGGGCCATGCTATGGAGTAATCCCTTGAAATGGCAGGCGTGGCATATTATGGCAGGTCATATCATGAGCTTTGCCTGCCTGGAGTTCAGGGCTCTCTGCCAGCTTGATGGAGAGGGATGGAAACTGGGAATTCCTTTCATGCAAGGTATTTTATACTATACTATTGACTAACAGCTGAATAACGTGTTTGCAGCTTGAGACAGGATATCATTGATTTGGCGAAGCCAGACCTTCAAACTACCCACAAATTGACTATCACTTCACGCATGGAACGAGTTTACGAATGTTTGCTTCCTTCGTTGAAGTAGTAGATTCAGCCATTTCTAATCACACAGTTGCATCCCCCAGTTTTCGCATCATATGTTTAATGAAAAATTGATGCGGAAGTTTTTGCTCATAGTTCAAAACTTTAATAGAATTGTTTTTGGTCATATTACTTGTTTGGGGACTAATCACATTTTTGTATTAGGTCATTGATTTACGAAATATATACTGTATAGAAAAAAAAAAAAAAAATACTGTTTGTATTACCTCCCCGTCTATAAGAATAAGACCATTATTGTTACTTAGATGGTCTGATCCTATGATTTGGTTTCTTTTTAGTTGAGGCTGATATTTTAGGCTTATTCCCTCTGGATTGTAACATTTACCCGTTACAAATCATGAAAAAGTCATTTTTCCAGATATTTCAAATATGGAAAGACCGCAGTGATCGAGGCTCTTTAACAATGGTCCATGAGGCCGCATTCAGTGAGTAGTTCTGGGCAGCAAATAGCAATTAACTATTATAATGATCACATTCACAGGGTTAAATCATCGAATCATATTTTTGGAGAACTGTAAATACTTTTTTAGCGATTAACTATTATAATGATCACATTCACAAGGTTATGTGAATGTCAACTACTTTCTCTGGTTTTTTTAGTTGCAAATCTGTAATACTTTTTTTCACATTTTTCTAGGCAATTTTTGTAGAACTGTAAATACTAAATATCAATGTTAATTGTTTAAAGTTTAGATGGCAATGTTTATGAAATGAATCAATCCCGTTTACATTTCAGCGATTTGGAAATAATAATTTCAATTCATATTAACTTGTTTATAGCTTTATATTAGTTCAATTGTTGATTGAATTGTTAAATTTTCCTTAGTTTGAAAGATAAAGTTTGCTAGCATTTGTTTTTATAACTTCCAAAATGTTTTCGTAAATCTTATCAAGTGTATTAATGGTAAAAGATATACATTCATAAACAATAACGTATTTGCAACAAGAGAATCTTTATCAATTTTTAAGATGAAATCATGTGCTTTTCCTTTAAATTACCTTAATTAATTGGGAAAACTCCAAGTACACCTACACCCAAAATATGAAAAAAGAACCAACATCACAATATAGCCTTCGAACCTTTTGATTAGCACATTATTTTACGTTAAATATAAGATTCAATTACATCATAATATACACCCTAATTTAATTGGTCACTTTATTTTGCGTTAAATATAAAGTACTAGTACATTATAATATACACCGTAACTTAATTGGTTAAAGTATTGTATCGTGAAAACATATGGTAGTCGGTAAGTGACAATCTTATAGCCCAAGTGCCCACCCGGCTGTAAGCGCATCTTTAACTCCCACCCCACCTCTTTAGTCTTGCATTTAGATGATTCAAAGGACTCATAAACATGGTTATGAAAGGTTTAACAATGAACCCTTCAATTTCCCACAACAAATTCAGCTCTTTTGTACCATTTGGTTCTCGCAAATACCCATTATTTGCTTCTTCTTGTCGTTGCCTTTCAACTTCAGCTTCAATTTCTTTGGAGAATGAATCTGTTTCACTTGGGCACTTCACCCGACCCGATTTTCCTATCCTTCATCAGGTTTATTTTGCTCAAACCTTTTTTTTGCTATTTTAATTACAAGTTTGATGATTCATTTTGGGAAATAATTCTTTTTTTTTTCTTTTTTTTTTTTTTTTTTTTGTTGGTGAATTGATTTCTGGGTTATTTGATTTTAGCTTTGTCTTTATCAAGATGGATTTGGTAATAATGGGTTATTCTAGTTTAGATGTTTTTGCCCGCTTTGACCATGGTTGTAATTGAGGGAAGCAATAATCTGTTCTTGTAACTTTGGTCTTTGGAAGTGATTAGGAAGTGGCAATGATATAGACGGGATTTATTGCTCGGTCTTAGATATCATCCCCAACCAAGCTAGTTGACATCCATGTTACGCAATAATATTTTGGAGTATTGCTAACCTTTTTAGTAGTAGTGCTTAATTAATTATTTAGTTAGGATATTTCTGGAACATTTTAATAGCTTTGTTTGGTATGACTTCATAATTTTCAAACTTTGAAGCTAGCTTCAATTCAGGAAGAAAGAAAAAAAAAAACTAGATTTTTTATTTTGGTTAACATTTTGCCATTTGCAACACCCAATATAACATGTTGAATTAGTGCTTGGTTTTGTTTGCTCTGAACTAGTGTTATGCTGTTTCAATTTTTAAGTGAAATAGGACAAGATTTTGAAGCGAAATGTGACAATTATTTAGGGACATAGGGACTGAGGGAGTATGGTGCATTTATCCATTTGGGGTAAGGTTATTCTTGAGGTTTACATGGTAATTGATTGAGGAGGATATGTAGTTTAACCAACAAACAATCCTAGACTAGCAAGCTGGTGCTAATATCTGACATTAATATACGCGTTTGATTTATTGGCACTTGTTTGGTGACGTTAGCTTTCACATCTTGATCTCAAGGTGATATTTTGGGCTGATTCTTGTTGATTTAGTGGGATTTACCATTTATACATCATGTCATAGTAAGACTGATGCTTTTGGATCTTATCAGCTATGATTGCAAACTCTGTAATCTAAGAGTAGTACTTTATGCCACAGGAAGTAAATGGTCACAAACTTGTCTATTTGGACAATGGTGCAACTTCTCAGAAGCCATCTGCTGTAATAGAGGCTTTAAAAAACTACTATGAAGCTTACAATGCAAACGTGCACAGAGGAATACACTTCTTGAGGTTTTGTAACTTAAAGTCGATTGAATTGTCATTTATGTTTCTTATTCTGATAAAACTTTTGTAAATTAAAATTCAGTGCCAAAGCAACTGATGAATATGAGTTAGCTAGGAGAAAGGTGGCCACGTTCATCAATGCCAAAGAGTCTGGTGAAATTGTATTTACAAGGAATGCTACTGAAGCAATTAATTTAGTGGCTAATTCTTGGGGCCTCTCAAATTTGGAACCAGGAGACGAGGTTTGTACTTCTTATACCACGAGTAGTTTTTTTTTCTGTATTATTTCATGCTCCTTAAATGTCAGAATCATCATTATGGGAATATGCTTTAATAAATGACAGCTGAATTATGACTACAATGGAAAAACTGCTTCCTGCTACCCCTTTACTTGAGATCGATGTAAATAAAAACGATAAGAGCCAAGTGTTAATTATAGAGTGACAAGACAAACAATTCATTACAGGTGACAAATGCTTGTGCACACTTAAGTTAGGTACTGCACTTGTCTTGTGCAAAAATATCATATACTAGCAAAGCTAGAATACATCATGTTTAAATTAATGACATATACTAGTTGGCTGGATTTTATTGTTTGTCCAATAAACTACATAGTCTGGCTTAACAATACCTTAGCTGGAGCCTGGAACACCTGGACCGCATTTGGTGAAAGTATATATGGCTTGCTTGAAGTAGGCCAAGCTTGGGAAAGAGCATTTCCTTATGCAGAAGCCTAATTTTTCAAATAAAGTTGAAAATTGGAGCTTTTACTACTGAATAAGCTTCTTGTCTTCTTGATATTGGGGTATGACAGGAATAATTTGCTTATTAAATATGTTCAAAACTTAATTGGATAAGTTGGCCTCTTGAAACTATATCTTATAGAATTAATTGTAGGTATTAAGATATTGAATTCTGTTCTGGTGCATCAAACAAACAGAAAACTACTGAATTCTGTTCTGGTGCAAGAGGAGTCTTTGATTATCATTGCCAATATTATCAAATATTAAAGATGTGTTATAGAGCTAATTGAAATTCTTGCTACTAAAATTGGTGGTCAAGTCTCGAGATAACAAATTCTAGGCCAATTGACATCTTTATGCTTCATAGAGATTGTCCTTTTTGGTTCATATTTTTTAATTTACATATCCGTAATTATTGCCTTTAACTCTCAGCATTTAGCTAGTTTAAGTAACTGCAAAATTGAAAAAGCTTTGATTATCATTGCCAATATTATCAAATATTAAAGATGTGTTATAGAGCTAATTGAAATTCTTGCTACTAAAATTGGTGGTCAAGTCTCGAGATAACAAATTCTAGGCCAATTGACATCTTTATGCTTCATAGAGATTGTCCTTTTTGGTTCATATTTTTTAATTTACATATCCGTAATTATTGCCTTTAACTCTCAGCATTTAGCTAGTTTAAGTAACTGCAAAATTGAAAAAGCTTTGATTATCATTGCCAATATTATCAAATATTAAAGATGTGTTATAGAGCTAATTGAAATTCTTGCTACTAAAATTGGTGGTCAAGTCTCGAGATAACAAATTCTAGGCCAATTGACATCTTTATGCTTCATAGAGATTGTCCTTTTTGGTTCATATTTTTTAATTTACATATCCGTAATTATTGCCTTTAACTCTCAGCATTTAGCTAGTTTAAGTAACTGCAAAATTGAAAAAGCTGTTTCCTTTTGCCCACTGAAAAATCTTCCCAAGTATGTTACCTGCTAAATTGCTGCTTGACATTGAATGCATGCAGATCATCCTCACTGTTGCTGAACACCATAGTGCTATTGTCCCCTGGCAACTGGTGGCTCAGAAAACTGGTGCCCAATTGAAATTTGTCAGTTTGACCAAAGATGAAGTTCCTGATACCGGTGCATTGCTGGATATGCTATCAAGAAAGACAAAATTGGTTGTTGTTCATCATGTCTCCAATGTACTTGGTAGGGCTGATTTTTGGGTTGATGGTTTTTTAATCGAGTTGTGATTCTTGAAATTGAGTGTGCTATCACGAAAAATGTTTTCTTGTGAAGTGTATCACAAGTGATGCTTTTATAATAAGCTATGAGAACTCTGTTTGTTGTTCTGAACTTTATTTCCCTGATACTTCCTGAAATCTCATCTCTTAGATGATTCTTTGTGTAGCCTCTACTCTACCAATTCACGATATTGTGCACTCGGCTCATGCTGTTGGGGCAAAAGTTTTGGTTGATGCTTGTCAGAGTGTCCCACACATGGCAGTTGATGTACAGAGCCTTGGTGCTGATTTTCTTGTTGCTTCGTCTCATAAGGTTAGGTTCTTCCTTTGATTATTCTTGAACAAATAGTATGAGCTGGTGTTCGAAGTCAAGGAATGAACAATGCTTCAGATGTGTGGTCCTACAGGAGTGGGATTCCTATATGGCAAAGAGGAGCTTCTATATTCAATGCCTCCTTTCTTAGGTAAAATTTGTTCCTTCTTTGACAAAGTAGTTCTATCTTGTCTGCACTAGCTTTTCATAGAGACGGGTTTATAATGCAAGAAAAGGCTAATGTTTGCTACTGCAAGTTGGAACTGGTTAGAAAGCAGATGCGTGTTTAACTTGTAGTACATGCATGATTTAGCCACATAACATCATACCAGTAATTATTCAATTTCATTTCCATGTATTTTCTTTCAGGTGGTGGGGAAATGATTTCTGACGTGTACTTGGATCACTCCACGTATGCAAATCCTCCATCCAGGTTGGTACTTGGTAGGCATCAATTTGAATGTCTGATAAGTGTTTGTTCATGTAAGATCTTGATTTAGATTCCATTCTGTTGGATCAGATTTGAGGCTGGAACACCAGCTATTGGTGAGGCCATTGGATTAGGAGCAGCTATAGATTATCTATCTGAAATCGGAATGCAAAAGATCCACAACTACGAGGTAGATTGTCTTACACCTGATATCTTCCTGTCTCTCATAGATTTCTGACATTGAACTCCAATCTCAATGTTCAAGTAGCTTCAATTTTTGAAAATTCAATCTTCAATATCGGTAATTATATAGAGCAGTATTGCTTTTATTTAGTCTGAATTATCCTATACTATATTATTTCTTCACATAATTGTGGGTACTGTTATGAACTTCCTCTAGGCTGAATTAGCTGATTATTTATACGAAAGGCTATCTTCAGTCCCTAAGATTCGGATTTATGGACCGGTGCCTTCACAAAATGTTGGTCGAGCTCCTCTTTGCTCATTCAATGTAGAAAATATTCATCCAACAGACATTGCCACGTTTCTTGATCAACAGGTATGATATGAATGTTATGCTACTATCTACCGTCAAGTTTATTCTCTAAATAGCAATTTTTATATATAAATTGCGCTGTAATAGTTGCACAGCTAACCATGTATACTCTTGAATCAGCATGGAGTGGCAATCAGATCAGGCCACCATTGTGCACAACCTCTGCATAGACATTTGGGAATGAATGCAAGTGCACGGGCTAGTCTCTACTTTTACAACACCAAGGACGATGTTGATCACTTTGTTCAGGCGCTAAATGATACAATCTCTTTCTTTACTTCATTCATGTAGATTTTACATAAATATTGTATGAGATACAAATTATTTGATTAGTCAGCCAAAAATAAAGGCTTGTTTAAATGCAGTTAATTGTAAGATAGTTGATAAATTATTATTCTAAGTAATTAAATGCAAATTTTCAAATGCATCCTTATTAATCTACATCCTGGACCATTATTATCATGTAAGTAGATCCAAAATGCCCTTCCTCTCAGTTTAATTCAACTCAGACGAAATACAATTCTAGTTCGATCAGTTCATAGAGCAGAGATATATGCCTACTATAACATCCTCATTTCATTGAACTACTTCTGTTATGGAGTAAAAGATAGAATCCGAATCATGTACATCAATAACGAAGAATAAGAATTGTTTCTAACTATTGAGTTTATGGATAAACATCGAACAAAGATGCACCATTACTGATTCATGCAGGACGCAGTTCAGAGGCACAGTTGCAAATTAACAGCAGAGAAATCCACCTTCCCTTAAATATTTGAAGATCGAAGCTCCGTATCAGTAGCATTCTTCGGGATGGAGCTTTTATCCATTTGCCTGCTCACAGAAAGCCATTAACATTCTATTCAGCAAATCAAAAGAAAGATCAAGGCATGACATACCAACCAAATGACGCCGTTTAACAGACAATAAGGAAGAAATGTGCATATTTATGCCTTGATAACAAACTGAAGAATGAAAAATGAAGAATACAAGTCATATACCTGGTTTCGCAATAAAAATAGAAAAAATATCATGATGTCTTTGATAAATCACCCCAAGTATCTAACAATGAAGAATGATTCCCATCCATCAGGAAGCTATTTGTGGAAGCAATTTCGTTAAAAGGATTAATAATCGAAGGGCTATTATCAAAGAACTCGTCGTGAACTTGCATCTTATTATCTGACTCGAAAAAATTTGTATGCAACAAACCAAAATCTCCATAAGGTACAAGTTGTTGCGGTTGTTGTTGTTGCTGCTGATGAAGATGATAATTTACTTGAGGTAATTTATTGCTTCCCATCAAATTCCTACCATATGGCATCATTCGAGGTTGTTGCATAATCACTTGACTAGGCCTAACTTGCAAAGGTTGAGGTTGTTCAACATGATTATTATTAATCATTGGAAAATTATTCATTTGCGAGTAGTTTATTTGTGGTGCAATTCTTGCTCTATCAGATGCATTCGCGACAGGAAGATGATGTTGGCGATTTGCTATAGAACTCGAGTACTGATGATTATTAGAAGAAACATGAGTCGGAACCATGAATGAATGACCATCGATACCTTTGTTGTTGTTGTTGTTGTTCTTCTTCTTCTTGTGCTTAGAAAGAGCTTTTCGATACTTTTGAAGGTGACTAGCAACTTGTTCTCTAGTAAGATTATTATGCCTTTCACTCAACACCTCTAGAATCTTCTTAGGTACCGCCTTATCAACCCCTCCAAGACTCTCAACCACGCCCACGAAATTGAGGTGAAGTTCATCATTCCATCGAACCCTACTCCCAGCTAATTTTTTGCCTTCCTTAACATTAGTCTTAGTCTTGTTACTTTGATCCTCGTTCTCATTATTATCAAACTTGTTACCTCTAGTACACTTTTTGAGATTATATCGAAACACATGTTGCCAAATAACTTCAACATCCGATAAACTAATAGGCTTAAGGAAGTAGTTGCAAGCACCATATGTAACACCTTTCTTGACTATCGCTTCATCACCATACCCTGACATCATTATCACCGGAATGTCGTGTTTAACACCAGTTTCGAGTAGCTTAAACCCGTCAATTTCCTCCATACGAACATCCGTTAACACTAAATCGAATTTTTCTTCATTTTTTTCCAATAGATTTAGTGCTTCAATTGGATTATTCTTCGAAGTTACTGCCCAATCAAATTATATTAGTATAACAATACAATCCAACAATAAATTTGCATTAAAAAAAAAAGCCATCAATTGATCAACTATTAATTAAGCATCATCACATACGTAAACACACGTACATAAACATTTAAGTATCATCACATAAATTAAAATCACACGGCATTAATTAATTAAACTACAGATTTGTAAAAATTAATAGCATTACTATTAATTTTTTAATATTACCAAAAATTGATAAACCCTAATCACAAAAGAACCACGGCACAAGAAAACAAACAAAACCCTAATCAGAAACTAAAAATAAAAAAATAAAAAAAAAAAAAAAAAAAAAAAACTTTATGAATAAACCCTAATGATATATTGATATACTCACTTCATCACTATACTAACCTTTTTTGTTGCTCGTAAAGATTCTGAATTGGAAGAACAAATAGAGACGAAAGAAGTACGTAATACTATACACACGAGATTAGGAAATTTATGTACAAACCTTGATATTGGCAGCGACTAAGCAATTTGGTGATGGTCGTAAGACAGGTAATATCATCATCAACAACCAAAACTTTCAATCCTTTTGAATTCGAAACAGTAGGACTAACAACTGAATTATTAGCCAAATTGTTGTTTTCTATTACGACTTTTTCTTCGTTCGACATGTTCACTGGAAAATCAGGCGTAGGAATAACGAGTAAAGGGTTGTTATTATCTTTTTGACGCCTTCGTTAGACATTTTACACAATAAAATTTAGCATAAGAGTAATGTGAGTAAAGGGGAGTAAACTGAGGGTTTAAAAGGGTTTTTTTTTTTTTTTTTTTTTTTTTTGAAAGAGAGGAAAAATAAAAAGGGAAGAAAAAAAATTAATGAAGGGTTGTATTATGGAAAGTTTGGAACTATAGTTGAAATTATGGGACTAAATTTGGAAATTAATGATATTGAGGGTATTAAATTCGGCAAGGTTGGATTAAGGGTTATTATATTCCTCAATTTTTTTCCTTGTGAGATGTAGTTTTCCATTTTTGAGACATGTGTCGACTCTTTCCTTAACGTGGTTTCGTTTTGGTACTGTTTTATTTAATAGTGATAGCAAGCTTAATAGTCGCTGTGTTTGATAAATAGCTCATTTGAGCAAATTGAGTTTATTTGACCAATATTAGCTTATTAACTATTAAATAAGCTAATTTAAGATGTTTATTGACTACTATTAAATAAGCTAATAAAATAAGTTAGTCAAATCAGTTAATATAATCTGCTAGTCAAAATTAAAATTGCCCGGCTAACGTTTCTTCAAAAAAAATCTGCTAGTCAAAATCAGCTAACACAATCAGCTTTTAGCTTTTCACCAAACTCCGTCAATAATAATAATAATGATGAAAATTTGACAAAACTATCAATTAACCGATTTTTTGTGAGACGCAACCTAATAAAAAAAATTGTTGCATAAAACCACCTAATAAAGTAGTTTCGGCTAGTGTGGACTCTGGATTTGATTTTTCACGAAAGGTGATCAATGGTGTGGAGCTGAGGCTCAATTCATGTGCTTCAATAGAGCTAGGAACGTGAGAAAAAAAAAGAGGTTTAGATGAGAGAAAGAGAGGATTGAAAATTTGCCTATGTTAAAAGTTCAAGTGACAAACACAAGACGCTTGCTGCGCCAATTGGTGATTTCCACGTCCTCTTGATTAGTTTATACAACTATTGCAAGCTAAGTTTTACTCATTCAAGTAAAATGGACAAGAATTACATGGAGTTGTGCTAATTTAATGATAGTGAAAATTTTCACAAAACCTATAAAACAAATCAGATATCTGTGACACAGGTAGAAGAATGATCTAATATATAGAAGCAAAACCTAAGCACAATTTGTGGATTATGGAGCAAAATTGATACTAGCTGGTATTCAGTTTCCTATTAATACAACAAAACTTAACCAAGCCCCCTCGCATTTGCCTCTGCAACAGCCTAGTATCTTAGTTTTCTAAGACAAGTGCCCAAAACAAAACTTGGGCAGAGACAGTTATCTATTTCTTTGCCAAAGACTCCCCTTTGATTTCGCTGCCTGCAGTGACCACGTAGCCTGCTCCAACCTATGACAAGTTCAACAAATTCAGAGTTAATAATTGAGAAACTGGTATAGTATAGTATGGGAAGTTCAAAGTTAGATGTGAAAAGAGTACAAAGTATGATATGAGTAGATGATAAGGAATACAAAAATGAGAAGACAAAGGCCCTTACTTGGCAGTCTTTCAAAACCGCACGCTCTTGTAGTTGTACATTACTGCAAATAACAGAGCTTTGGATCGAACAGCCATCACTGATAGTAATATGGTTCAAAACCACTGAATTCACGATCTGCAAGGGATGATGATTAAATAGATAAAAAAACATCATACTGTTCCAACTATAACTCAACAATGTGGATTATGGATGCATAAAGATTCTCACAAGACACTTCCCCCTTAAGGCCTTGTGGGATGTAGTCATCTAACGTGATACACAGCTAACTAATAAAAGTATGAAAAAATAAACAAGCATACCTTTACGTTTGAACCTATCCGACAATGACGACCGATGACAGACCGTTTTACACTACATTTATCACCCATTTGTGAACCTTCACCAATTATACAATATGGTCCCACCTGATTTCACAAAACAATATTATAAGCGTACAGGCAAATGACAATTATATATAAAGAATAGAAAAGAGAACAAAAACAATCATTCTCACTGTAGTCTTTGATCCAATCTCAGCAGAAGGATGAATGCTATTGTGCTGAGGAGAAAATGTGTACCCTGATAGATGGCTAGCCTCTCCAATGACCTGAAATTATCAAGTCAAGACCATTGAACAGAAGGTAAGTAACACGAAATAAATAAATTATACAAGCATTGAATGGAAAATTTTGGTGCTGTGTGGATAGAGTCTCACATCGCGATTGATGTCACTGTAAGCTTGAATGGAATTCAAGCGTGCACAATACTTGTCATTGCTGGCAATGTAAACACAGCATTTGTGTGTTTTTCTAGCAGTGCGAGCAAAACCATTAGGGCCCAAAGCAAACAGTTCATGGAAACTTGGGGTAGAAGCATTAGCCAAAAGTTGGGAGAGCATAACTTGGTTTTTATTTGATGGGAGCATCCCATTCCCATTTTCTTCTGCTTGCAGAGTCACAGTTGCCAAAACATCTGATCGCTACAATGTATCATCAAACAGCCATGTGTTAGGACAACTGGACAAACAATATAGCATGCGTCTCATGGCAAAATACCACACTCACCAGTTGTGTCCGGACAAGATAGGGCAGCACATCCTGCTTTAGGCTTCTAAATTTCTCTTTCTGGTCAAGATCCCTATCAAGAACTTCTTGAAGAACAGATCTTCAACAATAGCAAGGCAAAGATGATAAATGGACAGTCATTTAAAGGAACGTAATACAGCCTATTTAAACCCTCCCCCCTCCCTCCTCTCTCTCCTGTACAAAAGGAAAAGGGATGAAAATTGCAAACCTCTTGAAAGCATATAAATGGGCGTCCATAAGATCAGTTCGGATCTCCATCTATTAAGAGTGGAAGAAAGAAGAGAAAAATATTAGACAGAATCAATTCAATCAAATGTATATTACCAGAAAATATTTACTGTTTTTCTAATTTCAAGAAGGCAACAAGTTCTGAGGGTTCCTTGGCCAACATGTTTAGAGAAAATAACCAACAGTATCACAGGGAAAGAATACCTGTCCAGCTGCACGTAGTATGCTCTTCTGAACTCGCATATCTTTATTGACCTCAGTGCCTGAAAAAAACCACCCAGGACTAATGAACCAATATAAAAGCAAAATCTAACTAATATATAAGTGATCCAAGCAAGTAGACATCCAAAAGTCAAACCTGCAGCTATGTGCAGTAAAAATTGTTTTGTAACATCCAACCCTACAATATTACAACGTGCTGGTTTCTTTGCTTTATCCTTTCCGCTGGACGATACAGATTCTGTAGATCCACTAACAGGGGTTGAGCAAAGCATTGCAGTCACAACCGCATCATGTCGTCTATGAGCAGCAGCCACAGCCCCCGGAGGAACATCACAAACAAGGTCCCCACTTACCACCTTCAGAAATTAAAAAGTGAACAAAAGATTAACAACATTAAACAAAAACATTTTTATTAGGGAAATAATATCATACTAACAGAAAAACCTTTACAATATAACAATAGGGTATAGGTCATTTCGACAGAAAACTAATGTAGATCTCAGCACTGCAGCTAAAGACTGTCACAAGACTAATGCTTACCAAAATGTCACTGGCAGTCAAGTAGCGTGAAATAGCACGAAGAGCTCCAGCAGTTCCTTTATCCTCGGGAACTGCAACAACCTGAATAAGATCAAAATATCACATAATCTACTTGTTGAAAATTTGAAACAAACCACGCTAAGGTTTTCTTTTTCTTTTTTTTTTTTTTTTTTTTTGGGGGGGGGGGGGGGGGGGGAGGGAGGTGGGGGAGAACGGGCATTAAGGTGATCTACTTACGAATGCTAAATACCTTCTGTAAGCTGGAAAACTCAATGATGTCATTTACCAAAAATTTCTTCCCTATAAAAGAAAAAAGAAGGGGAAAAGGAAAAGAAGAATAGAAAGACCATTTATCAAACAACATAGATGACTCTCTTCCAACTGATTAAAAAGAAAGAAACTGGCAAACTGCACTTATGATCTGAGCCACTAAAAAAGGCTTGGAGAGATACACATTTGTTACACCTCCCCTCTAATACACACAAGTGACACAACCCTCAGCCAAAGGTACACCTTTCCACCCCCCCCCCCCCCCCCCCCCCAAAAAAAAAAAAAAAAAGTTTCTGGGAAAATCAAAATTCCATCGAAGAGAAGCTACCAGCCTCCCATGTACAATGTTTGCCATGCCTTACCAATATATAAAAAGTGCAAGGCTGCACAAAGGCGATATGCATCTGGAACCTAAGCGGCATTGGGGAGCGGCAGCTAAGGTTAGACAACGGTGAAGGTGGCAGCAGCTTAGGTACAGAAAAAAGGCCAGGTGGTGGTGGCCTGGTGGGCCTTGGTTGCTGGTTCAGTTCATTGAACAAGGAGAAGGGTAGGTGGGATAAACTATAAAAGTGGGATAAGGCCTTTGCTTTTCTCTCTCACTCCTCCTTAATATGTGCGCCAAAAGGAAGTCTGTCATCTAATAAGAAATGGAAGAAGTATATACTTGTGAATATTTTTTCTATCTACCAATTTCTTTTTATATTTTCCCCATAGAAAACCAGATCTGCAGCTCAAAGAAAATGAAAAATCAGGCAAAGGCTATATTATGAGATGTTTGAGTATCGAAGCAAGCAGTTTAATTGTTTGCAAAGATTTAAAGGAAATCAGTATGTCAATGTTGCCACTTGCCAATGTTTACCCAAATATGCCATCTGTGTGAAAAATGACAAAGGGTTTCATAAACAGATATACCAAGATATCTATAATGAACATCATCATCATCATTAACTGCATACAGCATTCAATCAAGATGTCTCAATGTCTCACGTGCATCACATACGATTATACTTGTCATTTACATTGCCAACAAATTCACTCTAAGATTTGATTGTCCTTTACCTAAGAAGTGGCACCACAAAATCTAGACATCAAGATAATCAAGATTATCCACCAATCACGTCCAAGAGCCTAAAATGATGAATTTGACCTCCAGTATCAGCAAACTGTCAAGCTTTCACCTCTATATCCACCACTAGAGTTGCAATTCTCTTCTTATCCCTTCATCCCACCCGTAACTTCTAAGAAAACAAAAAAGGAGGTCAAACCCTGAAAGTTCCACATTATAAAAAAGGGAGAAAATAGAAGCCATTTTTAAAATTTTGAAATCCTTAATAATGCTTGGATATTAAGAACTAGATAAAGCCATAGAGGGGACCGTATCTCACAGAATCCAAGCTAATAATTCCCTGATTCGCCTTCAAGGCTTCAACTCCCGCTAACCCAATGAATCACACAGATAAAGTTGTCTGTTGTAGTAGCATTATAATTATATATCAGATTAATCAGTGTATCAGACTGCTACTCCATTATTCTCATAACCTCAAACATCAAATGAGAAGAAATTGATGCTGCTCAGAATGTTCCCTGCATCTTAACGACCTCTGTTCAATTTAGACTTTAAAGAATGAAGGAGATTCGACCTTGTATTATAATGAAGGAGATACAAACTTGTAGCTCCAATATATATTGCAAATTTAGAATTCCTTAATGTCAGCCAAAACAGAGCTGTGTAAAAAAACAAATGACCCTTTTATTCCATTTCTTCAATGACTAGGTAACCAATAATCCAAATTTCAAACCCATAAACCAAATGCTCTACACTCCTCTTAGCCTCCATACCTACATCACTACAGAGATTCTAGAATCATGTTCGATATCAGAACCAGGGCGAGTATGTCAAAAGGCACCTTGTTATTACTCTCATTGATCTTATAAGATCAAGTGATCCATAAATTCAATACCCTCATGGAACATTCATGACATTCACAAGCATCCACAAAGAACTGAATTCTCAATTACCTAAAACAAATAATTTTAAACCCTAAATTGAAAATTCAAAACCTCACTAAACTGAAAATCAACACAGAACTATAAAGCTACTTCATTCATTCACATAAAGCTTCCACCAATACACCAGAAGGTAACTTTTGGCAACACTACAAACTGTCTAAAGTAGCATAATCACAAGCAAACATGAACAAAACCCAGAAATCATTACACGAGTCAAATGCATGATTCGGAATTAACCTCGACACGAAGACGATCAACATAAGCACTCGAAATCCATCCACCAACTTTAACAGCAGCATCTGCACCTCCAACCACCTGAAATATACAAAATCACCCTATCATTACAATCAAATTAAAGACAAACACAAAACCAAACATTTTGCAAACCCCAATTTCGCCAATTCCCCCAATTAATTTTGTAAACAAACAATCAATCAATTAAAGTTATAAAAACAAACCACAATAATATCCTTGAGATTGCTTTGCTCCAAAAGGTCCAATACATAAGACACTACTGGGCGATTCCCAACTGGAAGCAATGCTTTGGGTACCTCCTGAAATTGAATTTACAGATAAAAATTGAGAAATTAATCAAATTAAAAGTCAAAAAATGTGATTAAAAGAAAAGGGGTTAATTGAAAAACCTTAGAAACAAGAGGGGCAAGGTTTTTGGAAGTGCCACCAGCTAGCACAACCACCTGGAAATCCATGGTTGTTGTTGTTCTGAGGCTTCTTCAAAAATGGAGGAGAATTTATGAGAGAGAAAACAAGGGTTTTTAAGGGTTTTTCGATTTTTCAATTGAAAGTTTCGATTTTTATTGAAGATGATGATGCGAATGTTGATTAATGAATTCACGATCCCACCCCGAAGGTTTGGTGTTCAGGTTGTGCGACTTTGATTTGTAATTGTAAGGTTTGATTAAAAAATTTGTCGAGTTAAATAAGGTTATTGATCTTAGGACTCTAAAATTGGTTCTTTGCTACTTTATTGAGGGTAATTTGAGACAAATTGTCAAAAAATGCATTAAAAGAGACAATTAATTTCAAGGGGGGGAAAATATATATATATATATATATATATATATATATATATATATATATATATATATATATATATATATATATATATATATAGTTTCAATACTACGTATTAGAAGGCAGAACCAGAACCAATATTTAGATCAGGTGATGCCTCGGATCATTAAATTTTTTATAATATAATCAATCGCTTCATATTAATATTTTGTATTCAAATGAAATGATATAGCATGAAATATCACGTGAATTGATGGTAAGACACTTAGTTCTAAAATTAGAGATTGTATGTTCAAATCTTACATGTGGCGTTGAAGGAAGAGTCACGCGCCCAAGTGGTGTAATGAGAAGTTGAGTGAGGTTGGGCTAGCACAACTTTTGTTGATTGGAACTTGGGTTTTAGGTATAAAAAATGCAATTTTTGACAATATAATGGTAAAACCTAATTGCTTGTTCTCAGTCTTAAAAGTAGAAATCTATACTTAGTAATAAGTGGTTCTTTAACTCAATGTAGATATTGCTACGAAAGTATATACTACATACTCCGTAATACGGAGTACATCATATTATCACTCCTTCAATAATACTCGTATATACAAGTATGTTGCTTTTGTTTTTATGCAATTCTAAAGATGACCTATTAACATATCATGAAATAAATTAATAATTACTCGTCATAGCGGCTAATATTCTAATAATTACTCATTATAGCGGCTAATATTTAGTCATTATAGTGGCATTTAGTCCATTTGGATTTACCTTTTTGCAATAATGCAAAGGCTGTTTTAGTATATCAAGCATACAATAGTTCATTTAGTTGTACTAAGCACTTTTATCATAAACATAGCTTACGTAAAATGAAAAAATAGCATTCGGTCAACAACTTATAAAATCTATATCCGAGTAGTAAAACACGTCACTCCATAATATTATTGTGCAAATAAGTTACGGGAAATGACAGTGTTTAATTATACCCAAGGTGTTAAAATGGAAATAACGTCTACTTAAGTTCCATTAATCAACATTAACACTTAAGAAATCAACCAATGGTATGAAACAGTCACACTCGATTCAATTCTTACAAGTTACAATATCAATCAATCAATCAAAGCCTTAATCCCAAAAGTGGGGTCGGCTAACATGAACCAAATTTGATTATTCCGTGTAGTCATCAACATAAATCTTTCTCCTCCATCCCTTACGATCCAAAACTTCATCCTCACGTAAATCCATGCACTTCATATCCTTCCTCACTCCTTCCAACCAAGTCATCTTTGGTCTCCCTCTTCCTCGTTTAATCCCTCCATGGTCCCACTCTTCCACTCTTCGCACCGGTGCACCCTCGGGTCTCCGTCTTACATGTCCAAACCAACGCAGACGATTTTCCCTTAATTTATCTACAATGCCCGCCACACCTACTTTCTTGCGAATAACCTCATTTCTGATTCTATCTCTTAAAGTGTTTCCACACATCCACCTTAACATGCGCATTTCCGTAACCTCCATCTTTTTAGTATATCAAGCATACAATAGTTCATTTAGTTGTACTAAGCACTTTTATCATAAACATAGCTTACGTAAAATGAAAAAATAGCATTCGGTCAACAACTTATAAAATCTATATCCGAGTAGTAAAACACGTCACTCCATAATATTATTGTGCAAATAAGTTACGGGAAATGACAGTGTTTAATTATACCCAAGGTGTTAAAATGGAAATAACGTCTACTTAAGTTCCATTAATCAACATTAACACTTAAGAAATCAACCAATGGTATGAAACAGTCACACTCGATTCAATTCTTACAAGTTACAATATCAATCAATCAATCAAAGCCTTAATCCCAAAAGTGGGGTCGGCTAACATGAACCAAATTTGATTATTCCGTGTAGTCATCAACATAAATCTTTCTCCTCCATCCCTTACGATCCAAAACTTCATCCTCACGTAAATCCATGCACTTCATATCCTTCCTCACTCCTTCCAACCAAGTCATCTTTGGTCTCCCTCTTCCTCGTTTAATCCCTCCATGGTCCCACTCTTCCACTCTTCGCACCGGTGCACCCTCGGGTCTCCGTCTTACATGTCCAAACCAACGCAGACGATTTTCCCTTAATTTATCTACAATGCCCGCCACACCTACTTTCTTGCGAATAACCTCATTTCTGATTCTATCTCTTAAAGTGTTTCCACACATCCACCTTAACATGCGCATTTCCGTAACCTCCATCTTTTTAATATGCTCTTTCTTAGAAGCCCAACATTCTGTACCATAGAGCAACACTGGTCTTATGGCAGTCCTGTAGAATTTTCCCTTCAACTTTAAGGGAATGCTGCGGTCGCATAGCACTCCCGTGGCCGCTCTCCATTTAAGCCACCCTGACTTAATCCTGTGGGTCACGTCTTGATCAATGTCACCATTCTTCTGGATGATCGACCCTAGGTACTTAAAACATTCACTCATGGTCAAATCCTTTCCATCCAAACTCACCACTTCATTGCTTGTCCCCCTCTGAGTGCCAAAACGACATACCAAATATTCAGTCTTACAAGTTACAATAAACTTCCAAATTTTCATTCTATAAATGGAAAAACAATAGTAACATCATCAATTGGTTACCAAAAATGATCAAGAATTTTCATTCTATAAATGGAAAAACAATAGTAACATCATCAATTGGTTACCAAAAATGATCAAGAATTAGTACTACACACATTTACTGTACCACATAATTTAACATAGAATTTATGTAATTAATACTAGATTTTATAATTTAATTAACATTCAACACAAACACAAGCTGCCCTTTGAACCAATTCAGGTAAATCAGGCCCTCTACTCCACTCCTCAGTCACACAATCAAATATCAACACAATCCCTTCTTTATATCCTCTTACATTCCTCCCACTTCTCCTCAATAAATCATCTATACACCCCATCACTTGGATCAACACCACCTTATCCTCCACCCCTACACAAGTAAACTTCACGGTCCCGTCGAGCCGAACTTGTGCCGGTAGCGGCGGGCTCCTCATCCGACACCATTCTCCGAACCCGCCACCTCCTTCGCCTCTCCTCCGTCCATTAAACCGCCAAAATGACAACTCAACTGCGTGGCTCGCCAACACGTAAACACAACCATCCGCCCCACAAGCCGCCACGACACACCCACCTCCTGGGACAGCCCGGCTCCTCAACCACCCACGAGCCGCCACATCATACAAATCCATTGAGCTAGCACACACACGCGCCTCCGCTGTGCGTAACTCCGACGCGCCACCAATCATCAGCCCACCAATGACGTAAAACACGCCATCCACCCCAACACCAACACACCCATACCTCCTCCTCGGCGCGTGAGCCACAACGCGCCACTCATCCGCGTGGGGATCATACTCTTCCACGTCAGACGCCCTTAACGACCCTCCTGCCACGTAGATTCTCCCACAAACTGCCGCAGCAGCAAACCGTTTTCGCGGTACCAACGGCCCAGACCGGCCCTTCACGAGCCCGGTCCACGGGTCAAAAACCAACGAACTAGACCGAGTAATAATAAAAATCTTCCTCCCAATAACAGCCAACCGCGCGTGTGAGAAATCCGTGTGAAAATGAACACTACCACCACCCAAAACGGCGTCGTTTTGAGAAGGGAGCTTCCACTTCTGATCAACAAATGGACGAAGGGTAGAAACGGAAGACGTAGAAAACGCGAAAATGGTGCGGTGAAGAAGACGGTGGTTCCGACGGAGGAGAGAGAAAGAGGGGGAGTGAACAAGGTGGGCCCAACGACGGCAGACGGCGGAGATAGCAGGAAGAGAAGAGAGCGGGATTCGAGATAAGATTTCGTAGAGAAGATCATCTGGAAGAGAAGAAATGGAGGTTAGAATCGAATTTTTGGGGGATTTGTTGTTGTTGTTGGAAGGAGGTAAAGGGATGATAATGGAGTGAGAAGGGTTAGTGGGATTTGGGCAGCAAGATTTGATGAAGAGAGAGAAATGGCGGGAGTTGCAGGTGGTTTGAGGGTCTCTCTCAACGGCCGCCATTAATGGAGGAGGAGAGAGAAAATGGAGGTTTTGAGAAGGGGGTGGTGGTGGGAATTGGATTCGAATGAAGAGAAGGGAGTGATTTAATTGGGTGGAAAAAGAAAAGAAGGATTAATTATAATTATTTATAGATGTGATGAAATGGATGGTTGTTTTTGTTTGTTTGTTTGTCTCGTGGATTACTAGGAGGCTTTTTTTTTTTTTTTTTTGTTTTGGGGAAAAATAAAAATAACATGTGAGAGAGAGAAAAAGTTGTCAATGGTGAATTTAGATCTTTGAATTTCCAAATAGAGTGTTTGTTGTATTCGATGATTTTAGATTTTTGGATTTCGATTATTATTTTTCTTTGTACGGGATATACGTAGTATTAACTATTAAGCATAAAAAATTACAGTATTAATATTGACTGAATTTACATTGTACAAAGTAATATTATTTATTTTTACTATAGGTTGTATTAAATGGAAGTGAGTTCGTAGCAAAATTTAATTTTATCTTAAATTATTTGAACTTATTTTGTATAACGTAATTTGAACATGTTTAGATGTTGATAGCCTTGATACCAATAGATATCATTGATTTTTCTTAATGATCTTTTGACGGTTAAACCAGTTAGTTACTTGCATATCTTTTTGCATGACTTAATTGAACAAAGTAGAAAAACTGAAAAACACAATAAATTTCTATCTATACACCGTGATAACATGACTAGCTAAAACCATTGGCGGATCCAGGGGGGTACATAGAGTTACAGCTGTACCCCCATTCCGCTGAAAAAAAAAAAAAAACTGTTAAGCTTAGAGACCGCCTTTATGTAATAGGCGGTCTCTTAGGTACTGTTATGTAACACCAACCAGCCCCGCCTTTTTTTGTTTAATTTAAAGAGACCGCCTTTGTCAAAATTTGGTCTCTTAGGTTATTTTTTATATACCTTCCATGCTAGACGCCTAGGAGTTTCAGAATAGTACTTTTGATCAAAGAGAGCTACTGTTACAAAAACAGGTCTCTTAAGTGATATTGTTTATTTTTCCACAAGAAGATTTGTACATTTTATCAAAGAGACCTACTGTTACAAATAACAGGTCTCTTAGATAAAAAAATTCTCCTCACAATTTTATTAGTTAATTTTAAGTCTTAGTGTCGGAAGATAGGGTGTATAGTACACACAAATATTAATACAAATATACAATAGTAATTTTAATTATTAACTCAAAATTTATTAGTTAGGAAAAAATTATTACGCTCCACATATTACTTTTTATTTTGTAATTTGTTTTTTTTATTAAACATAATTTCGTACCCCCATTCCCCAATTCCTGGATCCGCCACTGGCTAAAACACTAAAAAAAAAAAAAAAAACTCATTACTACTTGGCTATTTGCTATGATTATTGTCACTTATTATTATAACTTTTTTATGAATTTCTAAACACTTTCAAGATAAGTAACTTTAAGTATTCTCTTTTTCCTTTATTCTATTTAAATTTGAAAAATATACTTTCTTACCATCATGTTTGTGATAGAGGTAACTAACCCAAAATGTCAAAGTTAGATAAAATGTTAGTTATGGCAAGATTAGAAAAGTTTATTCTACAATTATATCTAACACTTCAATTTATATACAAGTAATTGAATCATCAATTACATTATACTAAAGGCGAAACTTAGATAACGCAAAATATTATAAAAAGTTTTCCCTCCAAAACCACTTACTAAAAAAAACTTATTGTAATTAAATTATGACTTTTAGTTTGTATAAAATCTAAAATAAATGTTCTTAAATATCAAATTGCCCATTATAACTATTATATGTTTAATTAATTTCTTTCACAATATTTCATACTTTTTACTACTAAGTCTATTTATAATATTTATATCCATTATTTTTGGTAAAATTTATTGTTATTAGAATTATTTAACAACCGTGCATTGCACGGGGTTAATCTAGTTATATATAAAACATATGATTTAACTTACCTTTTCAAGAAGTAATATTTTTTACTCAAAGTACTACTCCCATAAGCTATTAAGATAGTGTTTAAGAGGGAGCCATCACTTAACTTGGATTAACATTTCTTGCATGCATGCACAATTTAAGTCAAGGCTTACAATTCCCATTCGTGGATGACAATAATATTTAATTATAAATAATATTAATTCATGCTTTCCAATCAAATAATCTGTGGAATAAATTGTTGGATTAGCCACCAACCAAACACAAATTAATGATATCCCATATATATATAAATAAAATATAATTAAGGAGATCATAGAGAATTATTTTTTTTGTTAAATAATAAAATAATAAATCCGATATATATTAATTTCTATTAGAGTATATAATAAGAAATGTTCTTGTACCAATCAAATTAATTTTGATCCTTTTAATTAAAGGTTTAATCCTATTTTTTTAAGGGCTTGGCCAATAGGAGTGCGAAGCTTGATTATTTAAATGAGTGATAGATTTTGTTGGCGAATCAGCCAAAATAATTAACATGGATCACAAGCATACATCAGATACATGCATGCATGTCTGCTAGGATTTTTTCAAGCTATGATTCAATAATCTACGGATTATTAAGGCATCTAATACGAAGTATAAAGTAATCCCTCAAATCAGAATTGTAGTAGTACTCCGTATAAACGAGTGTTGGCCAAATCGTCAAATAATATATTACCTCCGTTAAATGTTATGTGTAAGTTTGGAGTATTATTTATGAGATATAAAATATTTTAAAGTTGCACATAATATTTAACTTAGGTAGTATGTGTAGTTGTAAGCTAAAAATGACAATCGTTTGGTAGTCAAGATTAAACTTATGAATGGGCCGAAAGAAGCCAGTGATATCAATAATTGTGAATGCACTTTGCGTAAAAAAGCAGCATAAGATTGGAAAAAAGTGCCTTCTTTCTAGAAAAAAATAATTAAATAAATTAAAATTTATCAAATTAAATACTTTTATTTGCCCCTATATGACATACTTTTTTTGTCCCAATTTTTTTTTTGCCCTACTTAATTTTTCACGGTCACTAACATGCGGTTTAGAATTCATGCGCGTACTAATTATACAAAAACTCAAGTCTAATAAAATATATAATAAGATGAATCCAACAAGATTGACAATGAGGCAATTGTTGTCTCTTACAGATTAATGACAATTACGGTCAAAGTTTACAAGTTTGACAAAAAATCATATTCAACGATTCCAAAAGTTAAATCACCATTTAAAGAAATAATAATTGACTCACCCATAATTAAATTATGCCCCTCTTAATTAACTATAAAATTATGGACATGGACATCAAAATAATCAAATTATTATGATCAAATGTATTATGTAAGAGGCTATACCACTACAAGGATCTAGTTATTATATTGTGTAATTTCACGAATCTTGTTCGTTCGCACCTGGATCAACATGCATAACATAATACATTTGAAGCGTGAATTCCACGTTACAATTAACTACGAATTACAGGAGAAATAGAGCCTTAAGCGTTACTCCTTTACTCGGCACACATATTTCTATTGAACGTCCATTAATACTGGATTAGTCGGGTGAGAGAGGTAAACCACCGTGATCACCAACTTCCATGGACAACCAGCCACCACACGAACCACCACATACACGTGCAGTTAGACGAGAAGGAAAGAGTGAAAGTTGATTTTGTATTTGTTGATTAGGGTTTGTTGAATGATCAACCTTATTTCCAATACTAGGCACCTAATCTATCTATATATTATAATTATATTATATTTAGACTAGAAAGCAAGCCCAAACCCTTCAAGCTCCATATGGACAACCACTTAGGGGGAGGGCCCAATATGGATCTTTCTTCTTATGTTCAATAAACCACATAGTAAGAACTTATAGGATCCGTTTTAATGGGTGTTTTGGCCTATTTTACTAACTCAAAGATCATTAATACCTCTAGTTATAATATAACAAAGACCTAAAAGAATAAATTTAATTATCTCCATAATTCGATCCAATACATATATTAATAATTGCACTTGATGAAGACACAATTCCTTCAAAATCACATCCAATGAACAAGATAGATCATTCTTAATGTCGATCTTAAAACAACTTCACCATTCTTCCCTAGAAAATGAGGAGAGGAAAAGCCTTTTTCTTCGCTCTTTCGAAACCTTTCCCTCAATGTTTGGCTGTTTGGGGCATCCCATAACTAGTATTTGAAAAATATTCTTTCGTTATCGTTATGTTTGTGGTAGACACAACTAACCCCTATATATAATTTATTATAAAAACATAATAATAATAATAATAATAATAATAATAACAACAATAATAATAAATATTGTTTCAAAAAAAAAAAAATCGAGTGTAACACCCCCAAATCTCCCTCTACGGAAATACTAGTATAATACGTATAATTATACCGTAGACATAGAATTAGGCGTATTACTGCCGCGTGATTACGCAAGGCTACTCAAACTCACTAAATAAACCAATACTTTGCAGCGGAAACTTCAAAACTCTTCTTTATTAATAATAACTATAAATAGAAACCAATGTCATGAGTACTCAATTTAAATACAAGACCAAAACTCCTAATTTAGATGAAACCAAATCCGGGGACTCCAATGCATCAATTTATTGACTCCACCTGAAATTCGTCAACACTGCTTACCATAAGGTAAACAGGGCGAACCAAAACAAAATAAGAAATACGGATTAGCAAAATATACTAAGTACGATAAGTGCAAGATAATTAAACTCAATTTATTTGCAAACATGCTTTTTAAATCAATTCCAATAATTAATCCAATAATTCCAACTCATGATTCAAAACCGATTCTCAATATTCCAATATCAATATTCAATAAAATCAATACCAATTATTTTAAAACCAATTCCTCATATTAAAACCAATTCCTCCATATTAAACCAATGAAACCAATTTGTTTCGGGGTTTTTTGTGATTCCCTCGGATACTGGTCACGCTCTGCTGACAAAGACTCGGACACCTGCAAAATAACGAATATTCCGGTGTTCGGAATATTCGCCTCCGACGCTCAAGTTAGTGAACGGAAACGGAAAAGGCTAGAGAGAGAAAGTAGAGAGAAGTTGGAGCTCTTTAAGGCTCTATATTTATGTTATGTCACCATCCACCCCTCCCATCATAAATGATTGGGGTATTTATAGGGGTGGAAACATGTACCCCTCTAGGGTTTATGCCCTAGGATTCCGTGACATGATTGGCTGCGCAATCAGAGGTCGCCACGTGTCGTGGGGGGCGCCGTTTTACGGCTTTCAAGGTTTTCTCGGGATTTGGGCCTGAGGTCATTAGGGCCCTTTTCTCATTCTGATTGCAGCATTGGGGCATTTAGAGATGGCTGACAGGTGTCACCATGACAAGTGGACACGTGTCCCACTCTCATAGGTCCACGTGTCGCCTGTTTATTGGGCCACGTGTCACCATGATATTGGGCCACGTACCTGGGGTATTTTTACCCTAAACATTTGCCCCTCAGAGGGGGTGGCTCGTACATTTACTGGCCGCCTCCTCTGATCTTGCGCTCTGGACGTCCTGGTACTCTGGGTTGGGTTTGCTTCCCATATGCCCTGGACGTCCATATACTTTTGGCTCAAGGCTCTTTTTGCTACGTGGACGTCCATATATTTTGCCCTGGACGTTCTCGTAGTCTGGAATGAGCTTGGCTTTTTGCTTATCTGGACGTCCATACTTTGTACTGGACGCTCTCGTACTCTGAGAGGCTTAACCTCTGCATTCATGTGGTCGTCCACTTGTTTCAAGCTGGACGTCCTCATACCCTGGGAGGAGTTGATCTCCTAACTGCCCAGAACGGCCACATCAATGAGACTGGACGTTCTGATACTCTGGGAGGAGTTGATCTCCTAACTGTCCAGAACGGCCACATCAATGAGACTGGACGTTCTGATACTCTGGGAGGAGTTGATCTCCTAACTGTCCAGAACGGCCACATCAATGAGACTGGACGTTCTGATACCCTGGGAGGAGTTGATCTCCTAACTGTCCAGAACGGCCACATCAATGAGACTGGACGTTCTGATACCCTGGGAGGAGTTGATCTCCTAACTGTCCAGAACGGCCACATCAATGAGACTGGACGTTCTGATACCCTGGGAGGAGTTGATCTCCTAACTGTCCAGAACGGCCACATCAATGAGACTGGACGTTCTGATACTCTGGGAGGAGCTTATCTCCTAACTGTCCAGAACGGCCACATCAATGACACTGGACGTTCTGATACTCTGGGAGGAGATTATCTCCTAACCACCCAGAACGACCACAACAATGAGACTGGACGTTCTGATACTCTGGGAGGAGATTATCTCCTAACCACCCAGAACGACCACCTATCTTCTTTGGGGTAATCTGGGCTTCCATGATTTCAGACGTACTTCCTGGCTTTCTAATCATGCTTCGTACGTCTGAATTCCTGTTTTAGACTAAACGTCTGAGAACTGGGCGGACGTTTTTCCTCTTAGATTTTCTCAAGTTTTGGAGACTAAGTGTTGAAGGTGTAAAATTCTTGAATTTTCCACTTATTTCAATTCACTTTAACGTGCCGTTAATTGTCCGTCCGATTTTTTCACAAGTTAACAGAACTCTAACGTCGTTCTGTCCCTTTCTTCGAGTAATTTTTTCAAGAAATTACCGTTTGAATGTTTAGGCGGGAAAGACGGTTTTACCATTTTGCCCTCATGAATTCACTCTATAAATATGGGAGGTGAATTCTCATTTTCACACTTTACCCAATTGTGAATTCTAGAGAGAAGTCAGAGCGTTCTAGTGAGAGAAAGTTATTTTTTCCTTAATCTTCAAGAGCGCCGCCGTGAGTTTGAGTTTTCCGGGCATTTTTGAGTTTTCCGGTCAATCTTCAAGAACTTCACCACCACACTCAGAGCTTTCAGAACGTACAGAGGTAAGTCGTCTACATTTTCTCTTTTACTTTTACTTGTTTCCTTTTTCTTTTACTTCAATTCTGGATCCATACTCGGCTTCGTCCGACTCTTCTCATGAGGCCGGCCGTTCGCCTGGGACTGAGGAATCTAGAGTGGACGGAGAAGAGTTGTCTCCTCCTTGGAGTGAGTCTATGTCTGATGCGTACATACTCACCCCCACTTATTCTTCTCTGTCCCAACAGGCAATGGCAAGAACCATGCGTACGCGTGAGCTTCACGCGGCCAGGAACCCAGACGGAAGTATGGTTCATCCTAGGGTCCCTTATGACCCTAGTAACCCAAGTACAATGGTGGAGACTGACTCCACCACCCAAACAACGATCGCCTCCACTGGCTCTCATCATTTGGCCGTGGAGGTCACTTCTTCCTTCGAGGAACGCCTGCGAGCTGAGGGCGCCTCGTCCGCACCTGCTCCGGAACTTAGGTTCCCTCAATTTGCCAGTTCAGTCATGGATGGGGCCGAACTGGTAGCCTGTAAAGACAACCCTTCCAATCCTGGGGCGGACGCTTCTGGTTCGTCCGTCCCCTCTTCTTCTCAACCTCGGCCTCAACTGGGTGGGGCGGACAGACCCTTAACAGGAATCTCAATCCGCGAACCGTCCGCCCTGCCTATTCGCAACGCCCCTCCTTCGGGAAATGAGGTGGACACTGCCAAGGATAAAGGCAAGCGTCCAATGTTCGAGGAGGACGTTCCTTCTTCAATGGGCGTTCCAAGCTCAAGGGGCCGAAGCTCGGCCGAGGCAGCAGATTTGGACAGAGTGCTATCTTCAGAGTTTGGGAGTGCCCCTTCTCACCAAGTGGAAGAAGAAGAAGTTGAGAAAGAGGCCGTGGGTGAGACGGCCGAAGGCGAGGCGGCGGCCGAAGAAACTGTCGCCAACATAGATAACTTCAGGGACCCGTACGCCTGTACAGTTGGGGAGACAGCCCTGAAGTTTTTAAAGAAGGATTTTGAGAAGTACAAGGAGTCCCTCCATTTGGGGGAGGGGTTCGAAATTCAGGTCCCCAGGAAGGCCATTGCTGTGGCTACCTGGGATGAGGAGAAGCCGCGCAAACGAGCGTTTTGCGTCTACAGGGCCGCCTTGGATGTGGGGCTCCGCTTCCCTCTTCACCCATTCGTCCGGACTATCTTGGACGAGTACGACATCGGCCTCTTCCAACTGACGCCAAACAGTTGGTTGAACATTTTTGGGTACTTAGTGACGTGCATCGCTAAGAAATTTACGCCAGACTTTGCGGTCTTTTGTGAGATGCACTCACTCACCCGGCTGGAAAAGGAAGTGAATGGTTGGCTCATCTTGAGTGCAACCAGGGATTACATGGTCATGGTCGACCGTGTCAGTAAGTGGAGGGACTGGAAGCACCGCTTCTATCGTATCAAAACTCAGGACGCGGAGTTCAACCTCCGCATGAACAGGTGCCGTCCAGAGCCTATTCAACTCGGACGCGGAGACCTCAAGCCTGACAAGCCGCCCATCCACCCAAGCCACGAACACCAGCTCGAGTACTTCAAAGTTAATCGAGTCAGGCGGGGCAACAAAACTGAACGGGTCCCTAGCCATTGGGTTCCTCTTGCCAATTGGCTGAGGGACCCTATCTTCATGTCTGCGTACGGCCTGTACCAGAACATGCCCCAAGGTGGACACTTAGATATATAAACTTTTTTGTACGCACATAGAGTTTTTTAGAAAAATATTCTAACACTTTTTTGCTTTTTGTTTTTGCAGTAGAGGCGTACGCTATGCTTGACTCGGCCCAAAAAGCAGAGGTTGAGATGTCCGAGGTGGACTTGGCCAGATACAAGGCTCGTTTCGAGATGTACGAGCAACTCAAAGAGGTAAACACTTAGTTTATTTTTTGAATTCCTCATTCCTTAATGTGGTCGTTCTGCTATATTGGGAGGAACCTACTTCCTGAGTTTGCACGGACGCTTTATGTCCGTTCTCATTCCTTACTGTGTCCGTTCTGCTATATTGGGAGGAACCTACTTCCTGAGTTTGCACGGACGCTTTATGTCCGTTCACGCATGCTGGAAGGGAGCTCCTTTCCCAAATCGCACGGACACCATCAAATTTGTCTAACTTGGTATTTTTGTAGACCTCCTCCTCTACCCCGAAGGCTAGGCGGAAGCAGCCGGCCACGTCCACTCCTGATGCGAACGCATCCAAGAGGAGAAAGACGGTTGCTTCCAAGCCGTCTTCTCAGGCAGCGGCAACGGCAAAGTCGCAGACTGTTACAACGCAGTCTAAAGGAGAACAACCCCGGCTGAAACAAAGCGGGGCCTCCAAGCCCATGGAACCTGTTGCTGATCAGGTCCATGAAGAGTCCGTCCCTTCGGACGGTGGGGATAAGTTAACCCCAGAAAAAATGACCGGTCGCTGGATCGGAACGATGCTGGTCAACCCTCCGTCCAGCGATGCTGATGAGGGCCGTCCGGATGAGGGGGAGGCTCCTTTGCCGCCCCCTCCCATCAATCTTTCTCCTCCAAGCTTCTCCACTGGTTAGCCTTCTTTCTTTCTTTTTTACATCTTTATTTACTTGTGAATTTCAGCTAACTCTTCTTACACGGTCGTTCGCAGATATCTCAGAGGAGTTGCAAATGAGGCTGCCCGGCCAGTCACTGACTGGCGCGGACAGGAAGGCCATGCGCGAGGCCATGGTTCGCGCGGTTCCCCAAGCGCAGCGTGATAAGCTGCGGGGAATCAATAAGGGCTTCCTCGGCCCTATGCTCAACTGTACTGCTGAGGTACGTCTCCTTTTCTCTATACCTTATCTTTCCAACATTTAGCAAATTCTTCTATATTTGACTAAGTTTCCTTCTTCTGTCCGCAGCTCTTCCTCTGCCTGAACGCCTTCCTTGAATGGAAGGATAAAGAGAACGAGCGGCTGAAGTAGGCTTGGATCGAAATCAGGAAGGCCGAGGATGCTGTAACTGGGACGGCCGCCATCCAAAGGGTACACTTTGAGACCCAAATAACCGCGCTGTCCGACAAAGCGGCGCGGCAAACAGAGGACCTGGTCAAACTGGGCAAGGCACTCGAACAGGAGTCCTTGGCCAGGGAGGCCATGAGGGTTAAAAGGGATGAGGCCGTCCTGGAAAAGGAGAAGTGGAAGCTAGGCTTCGAGGCGTCCGAAGCCTTGAAAAGTGAGCTGAAGTTGGCCCAAGCCAACCTTAAGTCTGCCCTCTTTCAGGAGTTATACATTTAAGGTAAGGCTTCACAAAGGCTCTTTTGAATAGCTCCCCATCCTTCATCTCAAACCAGGCCGCCTTCCTCTTCAATAGCCAACTCTCTTTCGGATCGTCCGGAAGTATCCCATCCCTTAAGTAGGAAATAATTCCGTCCATCCAGGTTGAACTTCTATCTATTATCTGAACGGGCTCGGCATCAATGCTCCTTTTTTCTTTTACTTCCCAAAACACTGATCTTGGAGTATCACATGACGCCGAGGAAGCCAATTTGGAGAGGGCGTCCGCTTGATGATTCTCTGAACGGGGAACTTGATTGAGAGAAAAAAGCTCTAGGCCTTCGGCCTCATTTTTAACTAGCTGCATGTACTTCATCATGGCCGGCTCCCTGGCCTCAAAGCCACCATTGACTTGGTGGACTATTAGCCGGGAGTCCGAACATACTTCAATTTTGGTTGCCCCGGCCGCTTTACACATCCTTAGGTCGGCCAACAATGCTTCGTACTCAGCTTCATTGTTTGACGCTTGGAACTGAAACCTCAACGCGTACTCATACTTGTCTCCCTCAGGAGATTCAAATATAATACCAGCGCCACACCCGGTCGCTGTTGCACTACCATCCACAAACACTTTCCAGACTTGCGTGTCATTTCTGCCAAAAAATCCGCAAAGGCTTGCCCCTTGATTGCCTTCCTTGGTTCAAACACAAGATCAAAACCTCTGAGCTCTAAGGCCCACTTGAGCATGCGGCCACTTGCCTCTAAAGTTGAGAATGGCTTCTTCAAGGGTTGGTCTGTATAGACAACAATTGAATGTGCTAAAAAGTATGGCCGCAGCTTCTTCGATGCCATGTACAAGGCCAGGCCAAATTTTTCAATTGGGGGGTACTTTAGCTCAGCATTGTGAAGTACATGACTGATAAAATAAACCGGAACCTGATGGCAGTCCCTTTCAGCAAGAAGGACGACACTTAGAGAGTGTTCGGAGATGGCAAGATAGACATATAGCTTCTCATTCTTGAGTGGACTGACGAGGCGAGGCAATGTATGCAAGTGATTTTTCAACTGTACGAATGCTTCCTCGGCCTCCTTTGTCCACTCGAACATGGATTTCTTTTTAATGGTTTGAAAAAAGTAACGGCACTTATCCCCTGATCTTAACAAAAATCTTCCAAGGGCTGCTAAACAGCCGGTCAGTCTTTGCACTTCCTTGATTGTTCTTGGAGACTTCATGTCAAGGACGGCTTGAATTTTTTCAGGGTTGGCCTCGATTCCACGTTGATCAATCAAAAATCCGAGAAACTTGCCAGACTCAACACCAAATACACACTTCTTTGGATTTAACATCATCTTATGCCGCCTGAGTTCGGCGAACGTTTCTCGTAGATCCTTGAGATGGTCGGCCGGCTCTTTTGACTTGACAATCATGTCATCAATATATGCCTCCATGTTCCGGCCGAGCTGGTCTCTAAAGACTGTATTAACAAGCCTCTGAAATGTAGCAGGGGCATTCTTGAGGCCGAATGGCATAACCTTGTAACAGTACAACCCCTGCTCGGTCACAAAGGAATTTGATGGAATCCGGAGTATGCGTCCATGAAGCTCATAAGGGCGTGTCCGGCCGTAGAGTCAACCAAACGGTCAATCTTAGGCAAGGGGAGGCTATCCTTAGGACACGCCTTGTTCAAGTCCGTGTAATCCACGCACATCCTCCAAGTCCCATTCGGCTTTTTCACAAGAACTACATTGGCCACCCAATCTGGGTAAAAGCATTGCCGAATGAAACCGGCGTCCAGCAGCTTTTTTACCTCTGCTGCGGCCGCCTGATTCCTCTCCTCCCCGTGATTTCTCTTCTTCTGGCGGACAGGCTTTATCACAAGATTCACGGCCAACTTGTGCACGGCCAGGTCAGGGCTTATTCCAGGCATTTCACCTACTTCAAATGCAAACACATCTTTGAATTCCCTTAACAGCTGAACCAACTCATCCCCAAGCAATTCCAAGGCTATAGTGCCGACACTAACTGTCCGTTCTGGGTGGTTGGAGTCAAGCACTATATCCTGGTGGCTGCCGGCCGGCTGGGGCCTCAACTCATCTGGTCGGCCGACAGTCATTAGTTGCTAGGCTTCTTCTGCCCTGGTCGCCTTACGCTTCTGGCCGACCTGGTATGCTGGGAATGAGGTTCCTTCTTCCTTAATCTCGGACAATTTTGGGCCGCGTGCTGTTGGCTTCACGGCCAGCTGATTACATTCCTTAGCCATTTTCTGACTTCCTTGAATTGTTCCAATTTTTCCGTCCGACCTTTCAAACTTCAGCAACATCAAATAGGGCACTATGACTGCCTTGGCTGCATTGAGAGTAGGGCGGCCAAGGATTACATTGTACCCAGTCAACTCTTTTACCACAAGGAAACGGACAACCATGTCTCTTCCTTCTCCCTTCTGCCCGAAACGGATGGGAAGGTCAATCCGTCCGACTGGATGAATGATATTCCCCCCAAATCCCACTAAGGGGTGAGTTATATCTTGGAGAGCATCTTCTGGGAAGCTTAAATTCCTCAAGGCAGAGAGACTTATGATATCGGCCGAACTGCCCGTATCAATCAATATCCGTCCCACCTTCAAATTTGCTATTTTCATTACAAAGACCATGGGATCATTGTGCAAAGCTCTGACCTCTCCACGGTCAGCCTCACTTATGGTCACTTCAGGAAATGGCTCGGCCTTAACAACGTCCGTTTGCATCACATTTGACAGGTTTCGAGCGTCCTGCTTGATTCCTTTCATGGTAGGGCCGCCTGAAGCAAAGCCTCCTGATATGACGGCCACAAAACCTGAATCAGTGCTATTCCCATCATCTTCCTTGTCATTCCTCTTTTCACTTTGTTGCTTTTTCTCGGACGTGTTGTCTGTCCGCTTGAAGGTGAATTTGGACTTGGTCACATAGGGTTTCAGCAGACCCTTGTCGGCCAACTTATCCAACAGTCTCTTCAAGTTGATACACTCATTCGTGTCATGACCCACATCCTTGTGGTAATGACAATACTTGTTTTTGTTTCTGTACTGGGCCGAGCCTCTCAAAGGCTGAGGCTTCTCAAACTCAAACTTGTCTTTTATCTCCATCAAAATGGAGTAACCATCCTTGTTGAACTCATACTGAGGCTCGTATGTCTTGCTTTTCTTTGACTTGGGTTGCTTGTCATCAGCTACCCAGATTTCTTTTCTTTTGTTTCCTTCTTTCTTTCGACCGGCCGAGTCTTGCTGAGAAGATTGCTTCTTCTCATCCCCCTTGGCCGGCTGTTCTGATTTGGTGAGCGAACAAAAATCCGCGGCCTCAATATAGGCTTCGGCTTCCCGCAATACACCTGCGTATGACCGAATCTTTTTTCTTACCAAATCAAACTTAAAACCATTATGCCTTAATCCCCGGAGAAATTCTAAGTAAGCCATTTCGTCCGGAAGATTATGAATTTGGGCTTTTTCTTGGTTAAACCTTTGGACGTACGAGCGTAGTCCTTCGTTCTTTCCTTGGACAATTGTAGCCAAGTTGAGACTTGTCTTTCTTGGTGGGATGTTGTATGAGAAGTTTCCCACAAACAACAAACTGAGGGTGGTAAAGCAATTGATGCATCCGGCTGGAAGGCTGTTAAACCAGTCCTGGGCCACCCCTTTGAGAGTGGCCGGGAAGCATCTACACCATGTAGCATCATCTACACTTTGCAAGTACATCAAGTTCCTGTACGAGGTAACATGCTCTTCTGGGTTGCCCGTACCATCATAGGCACCCACTAGTACGCTCTTCACTTTTGCTGGTTGAGGGGATGCTAGTATATCTTGCGAAAACGGAGGCGGCTTATCTCCCAAATTCAACAAACGCATTTGCCAATCAATAGGCTGAGGCTGAGCGGACGTTCCAGCCAGGTAGGGAGTCTGGCCGAACATCTGACCATACGACCCATATTGCCCAAAAACTTGGGGAGTTGGTTGTATCAACCCATTGAGTACTTGAGGGGGCTGATATGGCAATGGCTGAATTGGACGGGGAGTAATAGTATGACTCTTGCTGGAAGCAGCCGTGTTGGTGTATTGGGAGAAAGATTGGTTGGAGACTTCCTCCGGCATGGTTGGGGTAGAGGCCGTGTCCGAGTATGCGGCCCTCTCCCTTTGCCTGTGCCGAATGTAATCCCTTGCGTCTTTGAAACGCTGTGACGGCTCAGTCTCAACTCTTTTTGGCTGTCTGCCCCTCCCCCCAGCCGACTGTGTTTTCGCCAGCAGGCTAGAGAAGTTGGTCCGTGGGACTCGGGGAGACCTTCCATGCGGACGGCGGAATGGGGTGTTACCAGCATCAGTTGCGTTGGTCTTGTTGTTGGCTTTCTTGGAAGTGCCTCCTCTCCCCTTTTGCTGGGTAGCCGCCAACTCCTTGCGGAGCTTAGTCAGCTCGGCCATTAGGGTAGCTGGGGTGACAGGAAGTTGTTCGGCCTCTTCAAATGAGGCAGTCAAAGGATTGCTTGAGTGTATGGTAGTACGTATGTCCTCTACATATCCATCCTCGCCTGGACGAGGTCCAGAATCAGGTGTCTGACCATCTATTGCCATAACGGACGAGTATCCCCACAGACGGCGCCAAATGTTTCGGGGTTTTTTGTGATTCCCTCGGATACTGGTCACGCTCTGCTGACAAAGACTCGGACACCTGCAAAATAACGAATATTCCGGTGTTCGGAATATTCGCCTCCGACGCTCAAGTTAGTGAACGGAAACGGAAAAGGCTAGAGAGAGAAAGTAGAGAGAAGTTGGAGCTCTTTAAGGCTCTATATTTATGTTATGTCACCATCCACCCCTCCCATCATAAATGATTGGGGTATTTATAGGGGTGGGAACATGTACCCCTCTAGGGTTTATGCCCTAGGATTCCGTGACATGATTGGCTGCGCAATCAGAGGTCGCCACGTGTCGTGGGGGGCGCCGTTTTACGGCTTTCAAGGTTTTCTCGGGATTTGGGCCTGAGGTCATCAGGGCCCTTTTCTCATTCTGATTGCAGCATTGGGGCATTTAGAGATGGCTGACAGGTGTCACCATGACAAGTGGACACGTGTCCCACTCTCATAGGTCCACGTGTCGCCTGTTTATTGGGCCACGTGTCACCATGAGATTGGGCCACGTACCTGGGGTATTTTTACCCTAAACACAATTAAACCAATTCCTCTCCCAAGTGTGCACACCCCCCAAGCTAGTCTCCTTATGTAACAAGGCTATTCTTGAGGAAAGACCCGGTCATACAAAGTCCAAGGCCTTATCAATAAACCAAATCCGCATAGTGGGATTACCAACATGCTTATAAAGCATAAATAGTAATAAATCAATGATTCAATAAATTCTCTTTTAAAACCAATAATTCAACCTTTAATAATAATAATCCAAACCTTTTTTTTTTTTTATAAATCCAACATGCTTTCAAAACCAATCCTTTTTTAAACATGAATAATAAATTAATTAATCAAAACATGTTATAAAAATCAATACTCCTATTTAATTATTAAAACCAATCTTTTAAACATACTTTTATTTCATAAACCATAATTCAAGTCAATTTAATTCAATCACCATAAAATCATTCAAACATGCTCATTCAAATCAATCTTTTTTTTTCAAGGTATCTAACCACCTAACGTACCTTAATCCTCGCTTAGCCAAAAACACTTCAAAAGAACTCTCAAGTAGCTTGATCAAAAACACCCTACAAATAAATATAACCTTAATTAATATAAGGTTAACAAATAATCACAACAATGAACACTAGTGGAAAAAAGTCTATTTCTAACGGGTTAATCGTAACGGACATGTTGTTGCCCGTTACAATAACATCATTCGTAACGGGCAAAATTAATGCCCGTTACAAAAAAATTTCAATCCGCGTAAAAAATGTGTATTTGTAACGGGCGGTAAGGTGTCCGTTACAAATAATTACTTATTCGTAACGGGCACCTTACTGCCCGTTACGAATAAATTTTTATTCGTAACGGACAATTACTGACAGTTACAAATAATAAGTTATTCGTAACGGACATTTTCTGTCCGTTACAAAAAGTAAAGTCAACACGAGATTGACCAACTTATTTGTAACTGACTTAAATTGTCCGTTACGATTAAATAACCCTCAAAATTAAACTTTTCAAGCCCTAAAAAATTTTCAATCCCCTTTTTTCATTTTCCCTCCCTCATACTCAGCTCGACTGTTCCCCATTGAAGCGCAATCTCATCTCCTTGAAGCCGGTCCTTTGTTTCTCCGTCGCCGGTTATTTGTTTCTCAGTCGCCGGTCTTCTGTTTCTCCGTCGCCGGGCCTCGTCTCTTCTCCCTTTCTCCTTCCAAGCTCCGGTGGCCGGCTCCTCGCCATTTCCGCCGTTTGCTCTGGTGGTTATCTCCGTTCGTTTTCTCAGGTGGTTTACTCCGGTCGTTTTCTCCGGTCTCCTTTGCAAGCTCTCTTCTTGAAACTCAAGAATCCAGGTATTTTTTTTTCTTTTTTCTTTTTTGAATTTGAGCTTGAGTTTTTGATTTTGTTTGTTATGAATTTGAGTGGATTTTTGGATAATTGATGTTTTTTTTTTTTTTTTAATTTTATTTTTAAATCTGATTTTTGAGTGAAAATGATGTCAACCCTAGGTCCCAGTATCTGATTTTCAGAGGATAAATGGATATTGAGTGAAAATAAAGAACTAGTTGAGAATTTCCTTAATTTATATTCTCTGGAAATTAATTGGGATATACCCAATTTCACATTTGGTTGCTGCATTTAGGATGTTTATAGCAAATGAATATGTACAATTGTAAAGTTAGATGCTGGCTTTTTACTCTTTTAAATTAGAACTGTAATTTTTTTTCTTTTTTTTTTACTGATAAATAGATTGATGGGTGTTTATGGTGACTTATTTGATGGCTTGTAACTCTGTAAGTCTTCTTTTTGGTGTATGATGACAAATTCGACCTGGTACGCTACTCGAATTTAGTTCGGCCGGATAACTATTTTCAGTAATTTATTTACTTAACTCCAAATTTGATAGATGCTTATTTGATGGCTTGTAACATGTTTTTTTTTTTTCCTTGGCTGATGATGATTTTGACTCTTATAGTCAATAATCTGCCCAGTTATCGAATACAGAGTATTATGGAGTAGTAATAATTCTCTTTCTTATCGAATCACATTTCTCTTTATGAAGTGCACTATTGTTGTGTATTCTGCTTAGAAGCTATTTCACTGAAGTTCATTGCATTGGTCGTTCAGTTGCCCCCTCTGGCAACATTGTTTGGACAAATATCAGGCGAATGCTCATTTCCTCTTTGATAAGTATGGACACGAATCGTATCTTCATTGCACTTACCTTGTGGGCAGTATATCATATATTCAAAGGGGGTGGAACGCTAGAAAAAAAGAGCCATTGAATAAATTGAAAAGTATATCATATAAATAAATTGAAAAGTATATCATATAAATAAATTGAAAAGTATATCATATATGTGACCAACAAAAGCTTACAAGAATGAAGTTCATTGTTGCTTGTCTAATAGCCACAGTAGACATATTAGTTCATGCTAACATGAGCTGAAACAGTTGGACTACGAGTCTAGGAAACAATAAAGAAAAAACCCAGTGAAACTCAGCATCAATAAACTACTTCCAGACCAGAGTAAACAGCAGTTAAAATGAAGACAATGAAAAAGAACATTCACGAAAATCAGTTGATATCTTATTTCATCAGTAGTTTGCTTCAAAATATCTTTGCTGAACTAGTTGATAAATAAAGATTATAGCTTTAGGGAGAAGTTCTGCAGCTTTAAAATTGCTGTCTCTTTTAGTTCTGCAATTATTACCTTGTCTTCAAGTTGATTAATATTATCCATTATGAACTATTGTTTGTCTCAATTCCGATCAGCTCTGAAATTTCAGTTCCGATCAGTTCTGATCAGTTCTGAAATTTCAGTTCCGATTAGTTCTGAAATTTCAGTTCTGATCACTTCCAATCAGTTCTGAAATTTCAGTTCCGATAACTATCGATCAGTTCTGAAATTTCAGTTCCGATCAGTTCTTAAATTTCAGTTCTGATCAGTTCCGATCACTGAAATTTCAGTTCCGATCAGTTCTGAAATTTCAGTTCCGATCAGTTCTGAAATTTCAGTTCCGATCAGTTCTGAGATTTCAGTTTCATCCTAAATTAGGTGTGTTTTGATTTTGGTTGATGTACATTCAACCTACTGTTTTGATATCTTTTTTTTTTCAATTCAGGTTCTGCCATATCTTATATATGTTTTTTTTTTTAATAGTAAATGTTAACTTTTTATTGATTTCAACTCATAGAAATCAAAATATAAGTCAATTAAGGATGTTATGTGTTTTGTTTCTGTATTATGAGTTTTATTTCTATAATTTGGTTCATCGCATTTATTCTAATGATTGTTTTTATTATGGATTGTTTTTATTTTGTAACCACTTTCATATGGTTTTTTTTTTCAATAGGATTTTTGTCCAAGGACCGCCCCGTATGATGTTGACGAGTTGAATTTGGTTCGAGAACAATGGGCGCAATACTTTAGAAGTAAATAATTATTGAATGCTTAACTATTAGCTTAGGTAGAACAACGTAATATTTTTAGTGTTGTATATGTTGGATAAATGTATACAAGTTTTTATTTGTAATGTGTTACTACTTCAGTTTTTATATTACGTCGTATTAATTTTTACGAAAGATTGTTCGGTATAATTGCTTTTTACAGGAACATGTATATTATAACAGGTTTTAATTAATATATATTAATTATATATAAATACATGCTGTCGAAATTAAATAAAATGAAAATTTAATTTAATAATTATTTGTAACGGGCAGCAAAATTGTCAGTTACAAATAACCAGTTATTCGTAACGGGCACTTTTGTTGCCCGTTACAAATAAGTGTTAAATTATATACAATAAAACTCTATTCGTAACGGACATTTAAGATGTCAGTTACGAATAATCACTTATTCGTAACTGACATTTTAAATGTCAGTTACGAATAATCACTTATTCGTAACGGACATCTGAAATGTCAGTTACGAATAATGGGTTATTCGTAACGGACAGTGCCCGTTACGAATAACAATGGCCATCCGTAACGGACGCTGCCCGTTACGGATGGCCCTTTTTTGCCCGTTACGGATGATGATTTTTCCACTAGTGGAAATTAAAACCCCCCAACTATATGTACATGAACCTTTTAAATTAATTTTCATAAACATCATTAAAAATCTAATTTTATATAATTAAAACTACTCATAATAATTATTATAAATCCCCCATAATAATAATAATAATAATAATAATTGAATAAGAGAAGAGAAGAAGAAAAGGTAAGAAACCAAGGAAAAGAGAAGAATTGGATTTTCGTTGGAAAGAATAGGCAGAACTTGCAGAGGCTATAACTCCGAATTGGGTGATTCTTGAGCCTAACCTCAAGGATTTTTCGAGAGGAACAATCTTCCGTGAAACATCAATACCCCAAAAACTGACCAAAAGTGCCCGAAAACTGGCTTCAAAGGTATACGGGATAATATTTGTATGAAAAGAGGAAAAGAAAAGTATGAAAAGGTTTAGGGAAAAAAAGAATAAGAGAGAAGAAGAGAATTGAGTTTTTGGTGTGAAGAATATGAGAGGTATGAAGGGTTATTTATAGGCTAGCTCATGCAAGAATTATGGCAAGAGAATATGGGAAGAATTATGGTAAAAAGAATTAAGGAAAGTTTGGATATTAATGTGATTGTGTATACTTGAATATGGAATGTATGTATGTCATGAAAAATAATAAGGACATTGGAATTACTTGGGGAATAATTAAGAAGAATGATTGGCAAGAAAATATGATGATTAGATATTAAAAAGATGGAGAAATAGAATTAAGGAAAATAAGAGATTTTGAGGAGATAATTAAAAATATAATTTACCAAAATAAGTCACCCAAAAATCCATCATGGTGGCTTTAGATATTTAGGGAATTAATTTGCTAATTTTAAGGAATTAAAAATAATTGTGTAAATAATATTTATTGTATAAAATAATTAATTAATAAAATTCCAATTATTCACTAAATAAAATAAATAAGAAAAATCAGATTTTCTACATATAGAAAATCCGAAAATCATACTTGATAATTTAGGAATTTTCGGCCATTTTAAATAAATAATAAAATATAATTTTGTTTAATTAAAATATCCGAAATATATATAAATAATCTGGTTTTTAGAATAAAATAAATGGATAATAAATCTTATCCAAAATCCAAAAATAATAATTGAGTTTTAAAATACTTTTGGCGCCAAAATTCAAATATCATTTTGGCTCCAAAATTCAAATAGTAAAATAAATTACTAAAATACCCTTTTTAAGAGAATACTAATTAGAAAATACGTTTCAAAAATACGGGGCATTAAACCGAGAAAATACAAGTTAATCTAATAGATCAACCTAAAATGTTAATCTAGAGGGCACTTTTGTTATTTCATCATTTATTAAGGGACACTTTTGTCCATTTACATTGAAGTCGTGGTAAATGTGCCATATCCAATTCGTTACAGGCGTAAATCAATTAGGAGGTTTTTTTTTTCCATTAAAAACAAAAAATTCTTAGATTTTTGGTTTCTTTTTTTGTGAAAAAAGTTAAATTCTCCACCTTGATTCTCTTTGTAGATCTTCGATAGATTTTTTTTTTTACGGTATGTTTTTTAACCTTCTGCCTTATTGTTGTTTTTTCTTGGTCAATTTGCAAATGACAATAATCTTGGGCAAAAAAAAGAAAATTAGATGCACCATTGTCTTCTTCCAATTCTTCCTCTCCAAATAAAAAAGTGAAATACTCCGATTTACCGTTAATACAATAGAAAAAATGGATTCTATGTAACGATTTTTCACTAATTGATGTCGTAAACATCTTTGTACGTTTAGCATTTTTCTTCGCAATGTGTAGGTGAAAAAAGTTCACAAATCATGAATTTAATATTGAAATAGCCGAAAATGTTAAAACATTAGAGGTAGAGGCAAAATATGATAGAGAACTTTTCTATAAAAAAAATATGATAAAGAAGAGAAATTGTGGGTTGTACTTGGTTTAAAACCTATTATTGATGCTTTTTATGGTTTTGATTTAGAATACAATAAGATAGTTTTTTATGCGTGTTTAGTATTTGTTGTACATTTCTTAAAGGCTTGTTGCATCAAGTTAGTGTGATCTCAATATATATATACACTAAAACAGACACCGGGAATGACACATGTCACTTTTTGGTACTGTTTTTTCACTCCAAATTCACTTTTTCAAAAAAATTCTTATAATGTCAATTACTATATATTAATGTCAATTACTATAATATAAAGATTATAACACAAGATTCATTGTATTTAGAGTACTTACCGAATCATGATATAATTTGGACAATTTTTATTTACCAAAATATGGACATAATATTGAGCAATTTTTTTTCCTTTTTCGGAATGAATATTAATAAGTTTTATTTTACATTAAATAAAATTTTATCTTTTATATTAAAAAAAAATGTGATTTAAACATTGTAATGGCTACAACAATAATGTTGTTATTGCAAAATTTTCCTATATATTTAGCGACAAAAAAATTCACATATTAGGTTAACTATTAAGTATAATTTGAACTTAATATTCTTGATTTGAACTTAGTTTTTCTGATTAAGTATGGGATAAGTAAATTTGTAAAAATAAGACCTACTAAACATAGGTTTACTTAGAAACAAACTAAATTTGACTTTATATAGTGGTTGTACACAATAGCGACTGCTTTTTTTTAACTTAGATAATTCGTAAAAAAATGTAAAAGAAAAATTTGAAAAAAAACTCTAATAGTTAGCATTCTAAAAATAAAAAAAATAAAAAAAAAAAAAAAAAAAAAAAACTCTAACAATTAACAATTTTTTTTATCCCAAAAAATATTTTGTTTTATTTATCCTTTTAATCTATAATTTAAATAAATTTTATGTATTTAATTTCGTGTTTTTTTCAAATTATGATTAGGTATCAAATTTTTTTTTTTGTTTGATTTTCTATACATATGTATATCAAACTTTGTTTGTTATGTATATGAAATTTAATAAGTTATTTTTTTGGACTTACCGTACGTGGCACGAGTCCTAAACTAGTAGTTTTAACATAAATGTGTACGATATAAATATATATAACTTCTAATAAGGGATTGATTGAACTTACAACCCTTAAAACCAACTTACAGGGCTCAAAAGACCACGACAACACTTCGTTAACTTCCAACACTAGCACTACTCTATGGTACTCTAACTCACGACCAAGCAGAGAAAGATACTTATTTAAAAACAGAAACCCAAGCAACAAATTAAACAGCTTATACAAGAATAACATAAAACTAAACCAAAACCAAAAACAACAAAAAAGAAAACCAGTACATAAACTAGCGTGAGAACTGAGGAAAGGAAACGAAACCTGATAAACCTTACCGGCAGAAACTCAACCCAACATCGAGAACAATCATCAACGACGACGCAAAGAACCCCTCATTGACCTTAACCTTGGATATGTGAGGAAACCCTAACCTTAACTTCACCTTTACCGCTAGGAATTAATTAACGAAATTTCTTTCGACGGCGATGTTAAGACTAGCCTTTGGTTCTTGATTTGTTGAAGCAAGCCGCAAAACACTTGACGATGAACCTAAATAAACGGAACCACCAAAGAGAAACCCTCAATTCTTCACCAATAACCTAAAAACTAAAAATTTAAAAAAATGGGGAAGGAAAATAACTGAAAGGCTAGGCTCGCCGGTGACAGCTAGGCGAAGCACGCCAATTGCGGCGAGCAGGGGGTGAGAGAAAGGTGGGCGGTGGAAGTGGTGGAGATAAGGATGGGGGTTAGAGAGAGAAAGGGTCGAACGTTTAAAAAAATAAACAATTTGGATTTTATAAATTTGTGGTTTGGAGCTATAGATGTGTTTTACACGCACTTCATTTACTACCACATACATGCGAAGACCATTGCAACTTATGTAATGAACTCGCACACGTTCAAACCAATTTATCCCATTTAAATAATTGTTTGGAAATTAGGGTATAATTGTGTTTGATTAATGCGGAACTAGTCAATGAAAAATAAGAACGAGAAAAGCAATAAAGAAGATAAACAAAGAACACAAGGATTTACGTGGTTCGGTTAAAATAGACCTACATCCACGAGTGGGGGATTCGAGAGCTTCTTCACTATAATGGAAAAAGAACAAGAGAATAATATAAGGAGTCCTAAATCTAATGGCTCAAAAGGTATGATCTAGTTGATCAACTAAATGGTCCTTTTATAACACAAGGAAACTTTAATAAAACCCTAAAATTGTTCCCCAAGTATACTCAACATAAAAAAGAAAAAGTTTTAGGAAATATTCCATAAATTATCCTAAAAGAACCGAGCTACCGCTTGGCAGCTATCTCATGCCTGCCGCAAGTACTCATAGGGCCGAGCTATAGTTCACTCGCATAGAGCTATAGCTCGCAATCTCGTCGCAACTTTCCAACTTCATCAAGTCTTCGTAATATGGCCATAACTTTCTCGTTTTTTATCGGAATTGGGCATATGACCTATCGTTGGAAAGATCTTGAACCAATCTATCACCTCCAACTTCTCAAAATCACTTGTAGTTTGAGAGATATCTGCGTTCAAAATCAGCCCTACTAGATTTCTAGTTACAATCTAAAAATAGCATTGATACGGTCGATACATAATCTATACTTATATATTAAAAAGCGTTCCTAAACCGAATATGTTCCACGTGTCACCTTTTTCAAGTTCGACATGTCAGCAATATGTGCCACATGTGATTATAAACATGACATGTGACTTTCACATGTATTAGGTTTGCATCTAAAAATGCTTATAATAAGACTTGAACTCAAGACCAACAAGTCTTAAGTTAAGAGTCTTACCATCTTAGCCATTTACTAATTGTGTTTTTTTATCCAACAAAATTATAGTTAACTGACACATCCCGATATCCTTAACCAGGTCCACGTACCTTCGTGAGATACCTTTCTTCGACATTGTCCTCCAAACTACCTCTCTTGGTACCTTCTCATATGCCTTCTCTAGGTCAATAAAGACCTTTTGAAGATCCTTTTTCTTTACCCTATAAAACTCCATCATTTGTCTTATCAAATGGATTGCTTCCATAGTAGATCTCTCAGGCATAAAACCAAATCGGTTATTTGAAATGCTAGTGCATGCCCTCAACCTATGTTCAATCACTCTTTCCCACAACTTCATACTGTGGCTAATAATATAACTTAAAAAAATCTAAGGTAGAAAATATGCATTGGGATGCGTAAATGTATGAAATTACATTATAACCAATACTTCGTTTCTTTTTACTTGCAACTCTTTAAAAATTATGCACTACTTATATACTTTGCTTTAACTAGCTTTGATGATTTAAAGTTAAGAAAATATAATCATGTACTTATGTGGGATCTTGTTGGATTTGTCTCAATTATAAACTTTCATATTCATATCATCTTTGTTATTATTATTATTTTTAATACTTATCGATAATTCAAAGTATTAGTAGTTGAAATGATGCATTGATAAACATGAGATGAAAATAGTTGCAAGTTATAAAAATTAGAGAGTAAAAATTTGAAGGGAGAAACAACCACATTAATTAACATAATTTCAATCAATTAATCTGTATTTTTTTTTCCTATAGAAGATACTAATTATTATACTACCTCCATCTTTTTTAGTTGACACGTATTCCTTTTTGGGAAGTTTTTATTTAGGTGACACGTTTCTATTTTAGGTAAGTTTTATTAATCAAAATGTCATTTCACCCTCACCAATTTCCTTAACTCATCCCCTCCTCCCTTTAGCTAAGAATCCGATTTAATTTCTCACACCTCTTTTATCTTCCCCATTACTCCACTACCTCCATCATCAAATTCATCGTCTTTAGACCATGACCGTCACAGTAACCACCACTACTAATTCTTTGTCCTCTTTTCCTTGTAACATACCCAATTTACCAAAGAAAACCCCATTAAAAGACCCCGGAGCTTCTCCTAGGTTGCTTCTCGCAACTCCGCCCAACCACCACCGCTGCACCACTTGCCCTGCCACCACAACCTCGTCTCGCCGACAATGACGCCGTAAAGGATAAACCAATAAAACCTTCAATTGTAGATATCTACTTGTAACTGACATTTTTAGCTAGCTAATTTGTGCCTTTTTGTTTTAGTTGCTAAAAGAAATTGGAAAAATAAAAAAGTAGGTGGTCTGGAGGTGTAGAAGTAGAGGAGGAGAGAGAATGATGGTGAATGGTAATGATGTGAGAGAAATAGTGTAATTGTTAAGGGTGAATCCGTGGGTGGGTAGGGTAGGTATAAGGGTAGTTTTGTCTTTAACCTTTCTTTCCCACTTCTCCTTAATATGTGCGCCAAAATGAAATGCGTCAACTAAATCCATACGCGCCAACCCTTCCAAAGGTAAGGCTTCCGCGCGGTGCATCCGGACTCATAACCATGGACCCTCTTTGACTAACCCATATCCTTGAACTTTAGAGAACTAGAGCCATGGTTAGGTTGCAAACTCATTGCATCATATTGTGACTATTTGAACTATTTGTGCATTCTTTGCTTGTGCATACCCTAAATGTGTTAACCATTTGTTTGACTTGTGTTTAAGTCTAAATAAACTAATTAATGACTAAAAAGGACTTTTTCTAACTAATTAATTAATTAATTTGACTAATTAAAGACTAATAAAGTAATCAATCTGACTTAGTACGACTATAGGCATGTCCCCCTAGAGTAAACTTACTGGAAACAGTCCCAGATTAATGTTCCAGTAATGGCGCAGAAGTTTGGGCTGTGGCGCCGCAGTTTACTGTTTGTCGCTTGGCGACAAATTTGTCGTTTGGCGACAAGCTTCAAACTGTGGCGACAGTCCAGATTCTTTCCGAGTCATCACGACGAATTAAACAGTCTGCTAATCAGTTTGTTAATGGCTTCAGCCATTAAGTCCTTAATTGAGTCTAGGTATTTAGTCTCATGGTCATACACAAGAGTCAAAGCATGTCATTTGCACTCACTTATAAAGCACACACTTAACATGTATGTCACACCTTGACCATGTCTAAGAGAATCTTGAATGCGTGTTTTCCGTCATTTTTTTAGGGGGGTAAGTCGGATATTAATCCTCCAATTAAACCACTTGTTTTGAACCCATTCCCAAAAATATGCACCTTATTTTTGCCTTTTTGCTTTTAAACCATAAAATCAAAGTTAACTTGAGTCAAGTCATTAAAACAAATATGGTTTAATCTACAACGCGTGGTCAAGAAAGGAAGGGCGTTTAATCAAGAACAACACTTTCGTTCAAGTCTCACTTTTTGATAAGCCAATCGGTCGAAAAAGGAAAGCTAAGAAGATAATGGCAAGTCGGGAAGAAGTCAACGAACTCAAGGGACAAGTGGCTAACATGGCTGAAATGTTGAAGAATCTGACTCTTCAAATCAATGACCCTGTGAGACAACAACAAATGGAGCTCATCCAGGAAAGTTTAAGCAGATTATCCAATGACTATAGATTCCAGGGCATTAGCTCACAAGGGGTCTCGGTGGACAAGGATCTTCTTCAGCAGAAGTTCAATGCCAACGACATCCCGAAATTCAAGGCAATGGATAACCCTTACTTTCATTTAAGAGCCTTTGAAACTGTAATGAATATTAAGGGAATAGATAAGAAAGCTTTTCATTATGTGTTTTCTCTATCTTTAGAAACTGTTTGTCAGCAATGGTACTTTTCTCTTGATAAAGAGAAAACCTCTAGTTGGGAGTCAATTGTAAACACTTTCATTGATAGATATAAATGCAATGTTCAAGTTGAAACTGATCATAGGAAACTTGAAATGCTTAAGCAGAAAGAGAATGAAGGCTTTACTTCCTTCTTTAATAAATGGAGGGAAACTTCTGCAAAGATGGTTGAGGTGCCTAGTGAGAAAGAATCTGTGAGGATGTTCATCAAGAACCTCCAAGAAAAATATTCTAAGCATCTCAAATACCAAAATAACTTGCACACTTTCAAGGCCGTCTATGACATTGGTATCAATATTGAAGACGACCTAGCTAAACAAAAAGCTGCTAACAATAGTAACTCTAATAGTGGTTGGAAAGGCAAGAAGAACGACAATCTTTCTTCTTCCAAAACCACCCACTCAAATAATGTTAGCACCTTTGATTTGAATGAAGTCCTCGCTATGAATAATCAAGGACAAAAGAAACCATTTAGGAGGAACTTTACTCCTATTGGTATGAGTTATGACACCGCATTCGATCTCTTACATGCAAAAGGTCTTATAACTCCCATTGGACCGTTTGGGGACCCACCTGTCGAAAAGAGAACGGCTAGCTGGAACCCCAATGCACATTGCAAGTATCATCAAGGTAGGGGCCATCTCACAGAAAATTGTTGGAAGTTAAACGAAACAATCCAAGATTTAATTGATAACAACAAACTTCCATTGCCCCCTGCAAGCAAGAAGCCAAGTATCAATAATGCACCACTGTCGGATTCCTTGGCTATTTCCGATGAGGAAAATCAGGTTGACCCCTCGAATCTCATTAAACCTGTCGAAGCCATTGAAGAAGAGGAGGAAGTCTTCGAGGATGCCGAGGGTCATTTTCCTTGTGGACAAGAACCCGCGACTAAACAAGAAGTGTGTATCCTTATTCAGGTTGTATTAGAAGCAAGAGAATTATTACGCGAGGCCATGGAGGTTATAAAAGAACGAAACGAACTACTCAAAAGTAGACCTCTACCTAAAGAGAAGAAATCGTTCTCCCTCCAAGTAATTGACACACCCAAAAGGAGCAATAGGCCATACGCTCCAATTGGGACTTCTTATGCAAATATGTTCAAAATGCTCTCCGAGAATGGTAAAATTCAACCTCTCGAACCGAGACCATTTGAATCACTAAAAAGGACAGATAGATACTACTGTCCATATCATCAATCGGGAGGACATACTATAGAAAATTGTTTCAAGTTCAAAGACTTGGTCCAAAGATTGATTGATAACAAGAAACTAGTTCAAATCCCACAAGAACAAGATGCTACCATTAATGGGGTTTGGGATAGTGATGACGAGGATGTCTACCTCAAGGACGTCAAAGAAACTCTACTTTCGACAATATATCCAGTAGGTGACATTTGGGATGAAGAGGATTCACCTATAGATGTCCTCACAAGATCCGGGAGAATGCAACCTCCCATTACTACACAACCTATTCCCGCTACTCAGCAAGTTCCCATACCAATCATAGAAGACAACGATGTTGTCAAACAATTAAAAAAGACTAAGGTCGAAATGAACGTATGGAAACTTCTAGCTACATCTCAAGAACATAGAGTTGCGGTCATGGATGCCTTAGCTAAAGTAGGGATAGATTCGGACACCACTCCTGAGGGGTTGGCTAACTTCCTCACGAGTGATCTCCCAAGTCCTATTAATTTGATCACTTTTTCCGACAAAGATCTACCGCCGGAAGGTGACAAGCACAACAAAGCTCTCAACCTCACAGTAATTTGCAAGAGAATGAACATCCCTATGACTCTTGTAGATAATGGATCGGCAATTAATGTTTTCCCACTTAGAACTGCGAGGATGTTAGGGATAAAAGATGAAGATTTATCTCCATCAACACAAGGAATAAGAGCCTACGATAACTCACGTCGCCAAGCATTAGGCACAATTACTATGAACATAACGGAGGGAGCAATTGAACATGCCACCACATTCCAAGTGGTAAATATTAAAGCCTCGTTCAACTTACTGTTGGGACGCCCTTGGCTTCATAACCTAAAGGCCATCCCTTCATCTCTTCACCAACAAGTGAAAGCCATAGTTGGAGGAATACCAATTACAATCGATGCTTCACCTATGAGGATCAAAACAGTAGAAAATCCACTAATCAATGTGGAGCACGATGAGAATGACGAAGATCTGTGGAGCTTTAATGAAGAGGTCTCCTTAATCGAGGAAGATGAAAGGACCCCTCTTCGCTATGACCTCCATTCCAACATGATAACCAATGATATCCTAAGAAAACAAGGACACTTCCCTGGAATGACTCTATGAAAGAAGAAAGGGATAGCAAAACAGATGGGACTACCTGGCCTCCCTAAATTAGATACTTTCGGACTTGGTTCAATCTCTTTTAGGTTGGATATGTACCTTCATCCCCGAACTTCCAGTCTTGGTTCTAGACCTATTGGAGTTAACGATCTCCTGAATCGTTAAGGGGTGTAACCTTCACCCTGTGGACGGTTTACAAGTTCCTAAAACTTGTTGGCGACTCTTTTGCTCTCTTTTCTTTCCCTTTGGACCCCACCATGCTTAAGTGTATGATCACAGTGGGGTTCAAGCTTGGGGTTAATGCTTGAAATATTCCTTACAGAGATAATTCCTCATCTTATTTCTGGGTACAATCAAATAATTTACAAAAAGTGAAAAGGGAAAAGAAGAGAATCAGGGAGTGTATTTGCATTTAATCAGGGAGTGTACCTGCTGTTTTTAGCCTTTGTAACTGTATACTCTTGTGCTGCCACAATGTATGATGGATCAATTCTTCCTATGAAACAAACTTCTTGCTGCCCTTTGTATTTTTCAATATCAGGATCATGTTTAAGAATTTGTTGAACCCTGATCCCTCCTGGTGCTACAATCTCATATCTCCATGCCTTGTTTACAGAGAATTGTTTAGGTCTATAGTGAGAGGCCTCTGTTGTACTAATAAAAATGTGCTTTTCGTTGTCATTTCTCTGGTCAGACAAGGGCGTTCCTCCATTAAAAACGTGATGCCTGAGATTAAAGTATATTTTATCTTCAATTTCTCCCTGTTTCCAAGCTATAAACCCATCTTTGAATATTAATTCTGGTTCTCTAGAGTCCCATCTAAAGACATGTATATGATCTTCCTGTGCGTCTCTATGAATTATGGTAATGTCGTCATTGAATTCCTCAAGAGTTCTCTGCATGTAGGTTAATCTATTCTCATCAACTTCTTCCCTTGAATTAAACATGGATGAAAACCCTCTGTACCTGTAAGGGTATGCCCATGGTCTAATTTTTTTATCCATGGTCCCTGCATAAAGATTACCAAGAATTAAGGGTACGCATGAAGATTACTAAGAAGTTTTAACTGATGTTCTAAGTAGTAAAATAAACCATAGTCTCCCTCTCAAGCTTATACTTTACAATCAATGCTTGTGACTTCACATTTACTATCCCTCTACAATAAAATCAAAAGGCAAAATTTTCGCTTTAACAAGCCTAGAAACGTTATTTAGTCAGTAAACATACCCATCTTACATTCCTACTCTCACATTTACAATCACTGCTTGTTTCTCTTGAATTAATCTCATTTTGTGTTACAGTTTGTTTGAGATGTCTTTTTTTGAACTCAACATCTCTAATCTTTCATCATGGCTAAAATGTAAATATTTTTTGACACTTAGTTTTGATCAAGCTGTAATTCTTGCTGGGTTGGCAATATGAGACAAGATGATTGATATTTACCTATTCTTCTTTTCCCCCTCTTCCAATTAACTTTTTTGCAGTGTTCAATTGTTCATATGCTTTTTGAGATGTTGTAATTCTTCTTTTCCCCTCTTCCAATTAATTTTAAGGTGCTGTAATTCTAAATATCTTGATGTGTTAAGTATAACAATGAAATAATACTATCAAAGTGCAAATATGCATTGAATTTCTACTCCGTTAAACATAAACCCAATAAAGTAATTTGTGATTATAATAGAAAAAAAAATCAAAAATTTAATAATGCAGAAATTAAAGTAATAATTTACCTCAATGAAAATGAACGCAATCTCCAGAATTTCGTAAAGTGGGTTTTGTGATCTGATTTCTGATTAGCTCATGACTTAAGTAATTTTTTTTTTTTTTAAACGGATGATTTATGTTATTTTGTTTAGAAATGGAATGCACAAAATCAAACGATAGTAGAGATTGATAAATTAAGCAATTACCTTTGGTTGAAACTTATTGGGAAACCCTTTAATGGCTTGTTCACACAGAGGAGAGAGAGGGGAGAGAGAGGGTTTAATTGGAGGGAAAATAGAGTGAAATTAGGAAAAAAGGGTGTGAATAAAAAAAAAAGCACGTGACACGCACATGCTAGGCTAATGCCGAAAATAATCGAGTTAGTGCCGGAAAGTTACACTTGGTCGTCCTTAACAAAAAAAATGTATAAACAGGTTTCTCCTAACCAAAAATTTTAAAGGTTTTCCTGAACAAAAAGGTTGCTTTAAAAGGGTCTTCCTGACAAAATTTCCTAAATAAATATATATATATATATATAAATATAAGTATTAAATGCTAAAATAAAAATTAATTAGAAAAAGTATTATAGTTTGTATTAAATATTAATATTTATTTATGCACATAAGTGGATACCCAGAATTATAACTGGTACCCGACGATTCCAATTTTGATTTTTAAATTTTCGGACCTAGTGGTTCCAATTCTAATTTCGAATTTTAGGGCTTGGTCCCAACTAATTCCTGTAATACCTTGGTAATTTCCTTCTTTTAAAATACTCTTTTTACTCCAAAAAAAAAAGGCATTTAGGAAATAGCTAAAATAATACCCCCACCGTCATAACGGCTAATGCTATTTCAAAGTCACACAACGGAATTATATGACTAAAAATCGAATTTTTAAAATAAATAACTTGAGTTCACAACTTCAAAACATAAGTAAAGTGAAACATCCACAAGTTGGAACAAATAATAGACATGGCCCTTTAAAAACCAACTAAAATTAAACATCATAACATTGGTCCATAAATAATAAATCAACAATTCAAAATATGAACTAAGAAAGCATAACAAGTAACCGTTCATTGGTGGTACCTTATGCAATACATTGTCACCAACTTTAAAGTCCTTTTCCCTACGCTTCAAATTTGCGTAGCTCTTTAGCCTGTCTTGAGGTGCTTGAATCCTAGCTTGAATTTCTCTCACTAGCTTTGTGGTTTCTTCTATCAATTAAGGACCTAATATTATTGTCTCACTTATGTCACTCCAACATAGTTGATTTCTACACAACCTTACATACAAGGCCTCAAATAGTGACATGCTAATACTTGCATGGTAACTTTTGTTATAAGATAATTCTACCAAGTCTAAGCTATCTTCCCATCCTCCTTGGTAATCTAGAACACACGACGTTAACATATCTTCCAAGGTTTGGATCGTTCTTTCAGATTGTCCGTTCATCGCAGGTGGAATGTTGTACTCATTTTCAATGTCGTACGAAAGTTTTCTTGCATGCTTTTCTAGAATTTCTAACGAAACCTAGAATCCCTATCCAAAACGATATCCTTATGAACTCCATGTAACCTCACAACATTTTTAATGTAAGTTTTTGCAAGTTGTTGCATTTTCCAAGTCTCTTTCATTGGTATAAACATTGCCGATTTGGTAAATTTATCCACCACAACCTAGTTGGTATCATTCCCATTCTTTGACTTAAGTAAATCAGTGACAAAATCTATCGAGATGTAATCCCACTTCCATGATGGGATCTCGAGTGGTTGTAGTGTTCCCTGTGGCCTTTTGTTTTCTATCTTAAGACAGGTTAGGCATTTAGCTATAAACTTCGCCACTTCTAACTTTAGTCTAGGCCAGCAATACATCTTTTCTTAATTCCTTATAAAGCTTATCTCCTCCTGGGTGTATTGTGCCCTTCCTCCATCAACTTCAATTCCTCACACTTTTATGGTACACACCACTTCCCCTTAAATCGTATACTTTCATCCTCATGGATTTATAAATCAGTCGACTTCCCTTACTTGATCTTCTCCCTTATGCGATCTAATTTCCCGTCCCCTATTTGGTTATCTTAATCTTATCATATATCGTTGGTTGGATATTGTAGAAATTTACTTTTGGGTCCCTTGTCCTAACCGAAAGTGCTATAACAATAAATTATTCCATCTCTGTGCTGGATTGGAGTAAGGAATGCTTATGGACTCTTCATTAAAGCTTAAACACATAAACCAACAAGCTTGACCCAAACGAAATGAACTAAAGGTCATTTACACTGAAGCCCGATAAAAAATTTGGCAATCCCGAGATAAACCTAGGATTTAGAGTGCATAGGTTAAAATCCGCGTGTTAATTAAGAAGTCGCGCAGGCTTGGCAGGCGCGTGGACCTTGTTGTTGGGTCCGTCCTCCAACCTCAACGGCAAAAACCAAGCGTTGTTGGTCAGGTGTACGGGCTCTAGTTGTGCCCCGGGATGCAGAATGTTGAGGGGGAATGGGCGTTCATTCGCCGCAAACCCAATTAAGCGTTTTACGCTAAGCACGAACGACGTCCGTGTACGAGTTGACTCTCTCCGTTAAAAGAAAGAGCTCATGCGTGCCGGTGTCGAACGAGGAGTGCTACCTGGTTGATCCTGCCAGTAGTCATATGCTTGTCTCAAAGATTAAGCCATGCATGTGTAAGTATGAACTAATTTAGACTGTGAAACTGCGAATGGCTCATTAAATCAGTTATAGTTTGTTTGATGGTACCTACTACTCGGATAACCGTAGTAATTCTAGAGCTAATACGTGCAACAAACCCCGACTTCTGGAAGGGATGCATTTATTAGATAAAAGGTCAACGCGGGCTCTGCCCGTTGCTCTGATGATTTATGATAACTCGACAGATCGCACGGCCTTTGCGCCGGCGACACATCATTCAAATTTCTGCCCTATCAACTTTCGATGGTAGGATAGTGGCCTACCATGGTGGTGACGGGTGACGGAGAATTAGGGTTCGATTCCGGAGAGGGAGCCTGAGAAACGGCTACCACATCCAAGGAAGGCAGCAGGCGCGCAAATTACCCAATCTTGACACGGGGAGGTAGTGACAATAAATAACAATACCGGGCTCTTTGAGTCTGGTAATTGGAATGAGTACAATCAAATTATCTTTATTGTAGCGGCTAGTATAATCAAAGTAGTTGTGAGGAGCAATGATACTACCATAAACTATTGGAAAGACTTTAAACGTTTTACCAGTTTTCTATTTTGGTGCACAAAAAACTATCAAACTTGCTTTCACTACTCGTGGAAAAAAAGAGTAATAGATGGCGGCAAAACTTTTAACAAATGAATATAGAGGTTTATTAAACCACCGTGTGCCAAATTCAAGAATCCTATCATCCCAAATTACGTAACCTTTAATGCACAAAAGAGATTCAACGTCAGATCAATTTTCATTTTTAAGGAATCACAATCATCATACACCAGAGATCCATCATCTGACAAAGGTATAGTTTTGCTCCCATCTAATAATCTAAAAGCATCACTTGTTTCCCTATTGAAGCAGTAATATGTATTATCAAGAGTTGAGATTTACAGATCCATAGATTTGCAAAGCTCTGAACTTGTCACGACCAATGTAGATAGAATATACCTCAACCAAAGAGCTAGGAAACAACTTTTTCCGATGTACACCAAGCCTAAAATCCAAATAATAATTATAAAATTACCAAAACAACAAAATAATCAATTGTAAATGACAGCACTGACCACATATAGTATATGCTTAAACATATGCATCTAATTTATCTCTATAAAATACATATTGTTTCGGGTGAAACAATGGGACCTTGCCGAAGGTCCTGTGGAGTGGTGAAGACTGGGCTCGGTCCAAGTGATGATGGGTCGAGGATTTCCTACACAGCGAACACGCGTAAACTAGCCTCGGGGGTGTTGCCGAGGAAGGCCCCTCCGATGCTAAAGTCAGTACAATGTGTAGAGAGAGAAAGCTATGTCAGAGAATTAATTGCTTAAGGCTTTATGTGAATGAATGTAAAATGGTGTAATTGATGGCTTTTATACCTTCGCACATATTGGAGAAGTGGGCCTAAGCCCAATTGACTTGCCACGCTTGACTGACCTTGACTTTAGCACGAATGGAGAGTTGAACTTTGACCTTGGGCTTTTAATTGGATCATTTATGGACTGGACCCAATTGGACTTAATTGGACCCAAACACATATAAAATAACTTATAAATTTCATATACATAACAAACAAAGTTTGATATATATGTGTAAAAAATACTTATAAAATAACTTACAAATTTCATGTACATAACAAACAAAGTTTGATATATATGTGTAAAAAATCAAACAATTTTTTTGTTTTTTTAATACCTAATCTAATTTGAAAAACAACACGAAATTAAAATAAGATAATTTTAAAAGGGGGAATGCCATGAATGTGTGAAAAAAGGTGATATGAATCCTATGGAGTTGGAGGTTCGAAGGCTCCCGAATAGGTAATGTGTTATGGTATTTCGATTTTTTTTAAAAAAAAAAAAATATTTTCTCTTTTATGTAAAGGCAATCTTTTAGCTAATGTATAATGTTTTGTGTTAATAGGTTCTAATATTTGGTACAGATGTGCAAAAGTTTCTGTACAAGCTCCTTTTGAAGCAAATATTCTAGATATTTACAGTGAATTTTGGACGTAAAAATATAAGATTTGAAGCTACTATTAATTTTTTTGAGTGGAGGATTATTTCTAAATGTCTGCAAATTTATATTAACTAAAAACCTCATCACTTGTCTTTAGATATTTAGTCCTTATGTCAATCACTTAGTCCTAATGTATTGAACAAATTTATGTTATTAGTACTAAGTTACTACTCCGTAACTAAAACAGGTCATTTCTCATATGCTAGGGCTCTTTAATATGGTTGCAAGTATGGGAGAGTTTACTTTCAAGCTAAGGAACTCAATACTTGTGATTTTAAAAGTACATATTTCTAAAAAAAATTATGATGTAATATTTTATAATTAGAGTTCATTATGGTGTCACTTATGAGGGTTATAACTCTGAAGAGAGCATACTCTTTGAGAAAGAAAATAAATTTCAAAGACTGAAAATCGATTTAAGCACAACAAGTTTCAGATTGTCTAGGTGTGCCTGCTTATTCATATATTGTGTTAGATTTGAATTTATCCGATCCGAATTTGGATTGAAAAAAAAGATTCTCAAAGAAACGGTTGAATTTTGACACAGCTTGTCGAAGTTAGTGTGAGAGGAACAACATGTGATAATGTGATGTTGAGCAAAAGTCGAGGTATTTAATTTTTTTCTTTATCATCACTTATTTTCTCACATTATTGTAAAATTTTAACATTGTTTCCAAACTTTTATTTTTTGTGCATGGATTTAATTTAATATTCCCCCTCGTTTTGCATACAGTCTTGTATGGGGCGTCACAAACATCCAACGCCCTTGGTAAGTGATTTTTTTTTCCGTAGTTGTTAAAATTAGACCTTGAAATGGCTGAACAAACAATTATGTTCGGTTGTTGAATCCGAACACGATTTTGCTTTCCATTCATTACTCTATCTTCCCTATAGCCATGCAAGGAAATGTTGGGGTTTTTTGTATGCCAAAGAAAAATGGTAATATGTTGTCTAAGATTAATGGGAGTATCGTTGCTCAATCCAATAACTTCGACTATGCATCCCAGTACAACAAAGATTATTATAGGCTTGTACTTTTTCAAAGAAGTGAAGATGATCCAGCAGAAACAAGTGGTGATGGAGCTTTCCCATTATCTAGACAAGCTATGAGACACACGCACATTGCGGCGCTAGTTTTAGAGTAGCTTTTAGGTATATTTTAGTATTTTGACTATTGAACAAAAAATGTGAGTGTTTGGCAAAGTAGTGGTTAGGGTAGCTTTTAGTGGTGGAGGTACCTTTTATGAAAAGTTAAAAAGATTAGCTTTTGAAATTAGAGGTAGCCGTTGAAAATTTAATGTATAGTTTTAAAAATAAAATATTGATTTTTATATGTAACAGCTAGTTAACCGCTACTTTTCCGAACACTCATATCTAAATTATTTTTCTTCACAACTAATAGCTTGTTGACAGCTAGCAATTACCTACACAGCTAACAGCTACCTCCACATCTACAGCTACCTTCACAGCTATATTTTGCTGAACACTCCAAAAAAAAAAAAAAAAGTAGCTTTTATTTTTTTTAGTAAAGGATGGTAGGTTTTTTTTTTATTTTTTATTGACGGTAGTTATTTTTTAGAATAAAGGTAGTTTTTTTTTTTTTTTTAATAAAGAGATTAAAAGATAAAAGGGGTATTTTGGGAAAGAAAAATATATCACCCTAAAACCCCCTTTCACTTTATATATGTAATAGATCAATGGTGGTTGTGCTATTACACTCGACGCTTGTTTTTGAGGTGAATGTATGGATTGGAGGTAATCAAGTCTTGTTACGATCTACTACATAATTTCAGATTGGCATAAATGATACTCCTATAAAATTAGAGAACAATGATTATTGTATTCAATTTTTTATATTCATGTTAAATGGATGTAACTTAAGTAGTTGTACAGGATGATTGTAATATGGGTGTAACCTTTAATGTCTAACTTATTCTACTATTTATTTTCATTATTAATAGGGTAATGATATATGTAGCCCTAAGGGCTATATATAAGCATTAAATATCCTTTCTAAAATGAAATTAAGTTGTTCATGACAAAATTACACGCATATCGGTGTAATCTATATCTATATCTATATCTATACTTCTATACTTAGTATTTAAAAACACAAACCAAAATTGACACATGTCATCATTCTTTCTCACCTTTCTTTATTCATTCTCCCTCCTTATGTTTTCAAAGAAATTCTCTCTTCATCTCCCCCTTTATTTCTCAATAACTTTTATATTTTGTAATCTTTATTTTAATTCAATAACAAATTAAATTTCCTAAACCTTCTCCTCTTCTCATTATTCCATCTATCAATTCAATTTATTCACATTCATAATTCATTTCTTTAATTTGACCCCTTATCTTCCCCCTCTTCTTATATAAATACAAATTTTCAATAAAGATTTTTTCACACTCATTAAGTTTCAAAAACTAAAAAATTAGAGAAACATCTCTCAAAATTCTATGTGAAATTTCTACAACAATGAGGATGATGATTGAAAAGGGAAATATTGAGGTGGCAAGAAAACTATGGCAATTCCATGGGATGACATTGTTTGCGTGTCATGGGGCTTTAATTTGAAGATATTAAGCGCAATATAAGAGACATATATTGGTAAAGACTAAAGAAGAATATCATGCCTTCACATTTGATGTAAAAATTGTAAAATTATAATAAGTGTTTGGTATTTACAAAGTAGTTTTTTATACAAATTGTTGATTAATATATCATGTGATAGAGATAAGATTTTACGATTTTAAGCCATTTTTTCTACAACTATTAGTCTATTACCACTAATTCATAAAATATTATAATATGTCAAAAGACGATAAAATAATTCATTCAAATTATTTGTAAAGGGTTTTTTTTTTGGTGACAAGATAATTTGTAAAGTTTCAAATAAATTTATAACTTAAGCATAACCCGTGCGTAGAACGGGTCCAAAAGCTAGTTAATGTTAATTTTTCTATACTATCTCCGATTTTTTTTAGTTGTAACTTTGGGGTATTATTTGAAAGATATAAAATATTCCAAAGTTACAGCTAAAAAAAATCGGAAGTAGTATATAAATTTTTTAAAATAAAATCATGTTCTAAAATTTGCTTTTTCACATAAACATTTATTTTTCTTATAAGGTGAAATTAAAAAAATTCGAAGTCCGTACGTATCCTTATTCACCATATTAAGAAGAAATGGAATTATTATTAACATTGCCTTAAAAGTATAAAATAATGTTTATCTTGTTCGCATCCTAGTAATCTACCCAAATACCATAACAGTACTAATACTTTTTGAAATGTAAATTTGAGAGAAAAAAAAAAAAAGAAAAAAGAAAGAAAGAAAATTCCAAACGGTAACTTTGTTCCAATTTTTCCTAAACCTCAAAATTTTCCAACCGTTAGATAAGATCACAAATGCATCCAACGGTTGTAGTTTGAAACAAACAAAGTTTACCGTTGGAGCGTTTTCCCTCTTCAGTCTTCCCCCACAAAAAGCAGAACAACAGCTTTAATATTTTCGATCAAATTATCATCTTTTTCTTCACCAAATTCTCTCAATTCTTCAACCATCCAAAAAATTGCAGAAAAACCCAGAAATTTCAATCAACAAAATTTAAGAGAGAGAAAGAGAAAAAGAATTAGAGAGAGAAATTCAACGGTGGCTTGGGAAAAGGAAGAAGAAGGAGAGACAGGCAATAATAGCCGTCTCAATACGTTTTTATCGACGCTTTTTTCAAGCATTGGTGGCGTTTTTGGACAATCTTTAGATATGGATTCCAGAGTTGTTCTTCCTTCTCATCTTCCCATCAAAGCTCCTGGTATGATTTTTTTTTTTCTTTTTTTTTTAATTTTTTCTTGGATTTAGTTATTGATATTTTTCATTCTTCAAATTTATTGATGAAATTTGTTTTCTGGGTGTTTGTAATTTTATTTCCCGTTTTTAATTTGATAAGGATTTGTGTATTTCAGTTTAATGATTTGAATCTGGTTAAATTTGATTTTCTGGGTACAGGGTACCAATTACTTCCTCTGTTTTTGCTGAAAAAAGACCCGATTTTTTTTTTCCCAGAAATTTGTATTATGTTTGATGGTTCAAAGAAAAATTATTAATTATTGGGAAATAAAAAAATTCATTTAAAGTATTTTAATATATTTTGGGTCAGTCTCATAAAATAGAATGAATGAATGATGTTGGGGTTTGTTCTAGATTCGAAGTATATGATATACTTGATATATATACGAAGTATGTATTAATTGTATTAATATGTTATTGTTATGCATGATTTACTAATAAATGTTTGTTTAATTAAATTATAATCTTTGATTTGTTGTTGGCTACATTTAAATAAACAAGGTATATTAGAATTCTTGTGCAATTAGGAAATTAAGATTAAAGAAATTGGATAGATTTGTTGGAAGCTTCCAAGGGAAGTCTTTTGTATATACTCTGTAAGCGTTTGTACTCTCGTATTAATAGATTTTTGATGCTCGTCGTTTTCGGGTTTTTTACCCTATATCGAGGGTTTTTCCCACGTTAAATTATGTGTTACCGGCCTCTCTTGATCTATATATTGTTTTCACTTGCACTCATATTCCTAAACAATGATTTTTAAAACTCCGTTATTTGTTTTGTTTGTGAGTTTCAGAAGAACAGAAGCAGAAAAAAGATGGTGGAAACCGTAAACCTCTTCAAGAAATTGGGAATATGGTTAATTTCCACAATGTTCCTATTATCAAGTAATTTCCCAACTTTTTGATTGCTTTTTAGCTTTCTTAATTAGCATTGAGATTTTTTTTTTTTTAAAAATTCCTTCAAAAAATTAATTGTTTGTTCAATTGTTTCAGGAGCTTAGGAGCCTTGTCACTGGTACCTGATGGAGGGGCAGCTGAAAAGAAAATGAAGGAAGAAGAACAGGTACGAGAACCCGAGGCGCGAGCTCAGAAGAAGGTTACATACAACCCAAACCCTGAAACAGTGATTATAATAATAAGCTCTGATGAGGAAGAAGAAGCTGATGACAAAAGGCAGATGAAGAAGAAAAGGGTTCTTAGTGGTAAAAAAACCTCTAGGAAGAAGAAATACAGCCTTACTTCAGTCCTTACTGCGCGAAGCAAGGTGATCAAACTGATCATACTGACATTAAATCTGCCTGATGTTTTCTGACATTTCTAGTACTGAAAATTGGGTGATTTTACAGGCAGCTTGTGGACTTGCAACAAGGCCTCGAGAGCAGGTGGTGAACATTGATGCTGCAGATGCTGATAATGAGTTAGCAGTAGTTGAGTATGTGGAGGAAATCTACAAGTTCTATAGGACTACAGAAGATGAGTATCGAGTTTTTGATTATATGCCGCTGCAGTCCCACATCAATGAGAAGATGAGGATGATTCTCATTGATTGGCTGGTCGAAGTTCATAACAAGTTTGAACTGCTGCCTGAAACCCTTTACCTGACTATCGACCTCGTGGATAGGTATCTTTCCACAAAGATTGTTTCGAGGAAGGAACTTCAGTTGGTAGGCATAAGCTCAATGCTGTTAGCCTGCAAATATGAAGAGATTTGGGCACCTGAGGTGCTATTTTTGAGCCCTTTCATAATTAAAATCTATTTTTACTGTATGAATGGTACATTGCATATGCTAATGGTATTAATTGATGATCTATCTTGCAGGTGAATGATTTCATGTCTATCTCTGACAATGCATACACCCATAAACAAATACTAGCAATGGAGAAAGAAATCTTACTGAAATTGGAGTGGAATCTCACAGTTGCTACTCCATATGTCTTCCTCGTTAGGTTCATCAAAGCTACTGTTCCTTCTGATAAAGAGGTAATCACTCAACTATATGAAACGGTATATAATAAGTGTCAGTTGCAATTTCTACATGGGGATGCAAAGTAACATTAAGTCGATGGCTGCCATATATAAGGAATTGTGTCTTTTTTGGCTTACAGATGGAACACATGGCCTTTTACTTGGCAGAAAATGGTCTGATGCAATATCAGTTAGTGGTGTCATACTGCCCGTCACTAATCGCTGCTGCTTCCGTGTATGCTGCCCTTCATTATTTGGGGAGAACTCCTGTTTGGACTGATACACTCAAGCACTACACAGACTACTCAGAAGAACAGCTCAAGTAATGTCATTCTCTCTTGAGTTTTCTTTCATTCTAGTTGTTTAGACTAGATCTTTCTGACAAATCCTGTTTTTTCCACCTTTGCAGGGAATGTGCTAAGATTTTAATCAAATTCCAAATGACTGCTAAAGAAAATAAAATGAAAGGAGTTCTCCGGAAATTCTCAAGTATTGACAGGGGTGCTGTTGCCCTGCTTCCACCTGCTATGCATCTGAACGAGCAGTGAAATGGATTGTTTCGAGTCTGATAGTGTTTTTTTTTTTTTTGTGGAAGTTGTGTCTCCTTCCAAGGCTTTTGTTGACAGTAGTATCAAAGATCATGGGCATATCATGATCTGGTAGGGCTTGCAGATTTGTGGCTTCTAATGTTTTGACATGTATTTAGATCATGAATGGTTTTCGGCTATGTAAAACCTTATAACCTTTGCAGTTTAAAATTCTGGTTTCTTTCGCATCTTGCAAAATCTTTTGCATTGTATCATCATCTAGATCCTGATGTTTTTTGACAGTTTATCTAGATCATGAATGGTTTCCGGCTATGTAAATCCTATACCTCTATATTGCAATCAAAACTCTGGTTTTTTTCACATCTTGCAAATTCTTTTGCTTGTTATCACTTGTTTCATACTTTCATTACATAGCACCAATTTAATATAGCCACAAGCCCATAACAGCAACAATTGAAGATTTCCATGTAATATTTGAAAAACCAACAACAATTGATTCCGAAAAGAAATTTATTGATTAGATCAATAGTAATACAAAAGTTTACATCTGAGTCTATCTGTAAGCAAAACAAACTTATTGATTAATTTGGTTCAAGAAAACAACTTCCAAGTTACACAACTCTACTGATCTATTCCTGTATTGTTTTCTCTTTCATCATCCACCCTAACCTTGGCACCACAACAAGCCTTCTTCTTGTGATCATCTGCCTCCTCCTTAACTTTCCTTTGGCAACAACCCATCACGCGACCCTCCTTCCACAACTCGGATCTCCTCTCAATAAACTCCGAGTTCTCTTTCCAAACCTCTCCATTGGCATAAACTTCCTTCTTCCAAATTGGCACAGACGCCTTAAGTTCATCAATCAAATACTTACAAGCATCCAATGCATCATCCCTATGAACAGACGACGTGGCTATAAATATACTAGTCTCACCAACCGATACAGGACCAAGACAGTGAGCCACAGCAATCAAATTAAGACTCCACATCTCTCGAGCTGAAGTACATATGGCCTTAATACACCGTATTGCCATAGGTACATACGCCTCGTACCTCAGCTCTACAACGGCTTTGCCATCAAATGTATCACGCGTTGTGCCAGAGAAAGTTGCTATTGCACCACATTCAGGTGCACGCACAAAATTAATGTACTTAACTATATCAATTGGGTTATTCTCCTCTAGTATTTCAATAAGAGTTTTCTTCTCCTCTTCTTCAGCCATTGTAATAGTTTGACTTTGAGTTATACACTAGTTTTCTTGCAATTCTGCTAATACCATCTAAGTTCCAACTACGAACAGATCAAATTCAACTTTGCATACCAATACAATCTTCTATGTTTCTGGCAAAAAAATGTACATAAATTACAAGAATCAGATTTTTGTATTGAAATTAAATTGCCCAAGTAATCAAATTTAATATCCAATTCGCAGATATTTAGTTAAATCACTTCTTAATAATGGGAAACACAATTTCAGATTGAGTACAAGATTATTAGAATAAAAATCATTAAGGGTTGAGCAATATGATACAAACAGTTGGAATTAAAAGATGAAAAATTTATTAAATCCCATCATTAATAATCAAATTAGAAGATAAAATAAATGGAGAATGAAGAAAATTGAAACATCAAAGTACCTTGATTGAGTTTGCTGGGTAGTGTTTGTGCACGAACAAAAGAGAGAGAATAGAATAGGAAGGAGCATACCAAACACGACACTAACTTAAGATATACAAAGATTCCTCTCAAACTCTCCAAAAAAACGTAAAAAAGGATGAATTAATGTGGGTCTACTTTGAAATGGAAAAATTCAAGTTCATCTATCACATAAATCTTTAAACATAGAAAATTTTGCAAAAAATCACCTTTTAAATCTTATTTTTTTTGCATATAACCACTTTTTAAAAAAAATTGCAAAAGACCACCAATTTTAAAAATTTTGTTGCAAATTACCACCAATTCTGTAAAACAATTGATAAATTTGCCTAAAAAAGTGGTAATTTGCAACAAAATTTTTAGAATTGGTGGGCTTTTGCAACATTTTTTTTAAAAAGTGGTTATATGCAAAAAAAACTAGATTTAAAAGGTGGTTATTTGCAAAATTTCCTTAAATATATCTCCTCTCACAATATAATGTTTTTCTTTTATTATTTAAATACTTTGTAATAAGTGAAATAATAAAGTGACACAGAAATAAATGCATAAAGTTGTGTGAGGACATAAACCTGATTGTTAATCTCTCTCGAAATGAAGTTGATGATAAATCAACAAATGGGGAATAAAAAGGATTTATAAAAGAGAATCAGAATTAGGATAATTGTTTAGAGAGACTAAAATATGGAAAAACAACTTCAATAACTTGAAAATTTGACCATTTACAAATTCTAGCTTAATTTAATTTTACGATAAAAACAATACAAAGTTAATTTTTACATTAATTAACACAATTGTTATTGAGGGATTGACCTTTCAATCACGATAATTGTTATTACGGGTAGAAAAAGGTACAAATTGACAACTTTGTGTTGTTTTGGTTATAGTGTCGGCAATAATCATAAAAGACCTAAAGACTTAATTCATTAAGAGAAATCTCCTTTTAAAATTAAGCCTAACAAGATTGATTGGATTGGATTTGTTTCAAATTTTCAATTTCGTAGTGTAAAAAAGTTTTTCCTCTATATGCAAAGTGCACCCAAACGTATTTTGTACATTTGATAATTTTTTTTGTTCATTTCAAAATCTAAAATGAGCAAAATTATATCAAATGAGCAAAAAAACACTTTTGGGTGCACCTACCTCTATGTGCACCCGGGTGTATATAAAAGGTCTATATCAATACGTAGAAATTATGAAATAATACCTCATTAAAATTCTAACAAAGCAACTGAAAAAATGGAGTACCTACAAATTATGTAGGCTATTACTTATAATTAAAGGGATTTTCATTTGGTCTATATTTGAACCCCATAAATAAGAAAGAAAAGTCAAATTTTCTAATTGGTAAAGGATTTTTTAGGTCATCCAACCCTCCAAGCTAGTGAGAAGCCACAACTCTAAACCACATTTTTTGAGACAGTCACATGTCAGTCTCTATCGATTCAGTCATCACAATTTCACAAAATTTATGTGTTTTTTTTTTTTTCCTTTCTTTTTTTGGATTCATGTAAACTTGGTGACATGATTGTTTGATAAAGACAAATTCAAAAAAACAACCAAAATGCAATAATTTTACAAAAAAAATGAGCAGAAACAAGAGAATTAGGGAACAAAAGGGTTAAAAATATATCTTTTTTCTATTAGCAAATCAACAAACCACTCCCATATGATCAAATAAATCAATCAATCAGAGGCTGTCAGCCCTGCCTTAATCTTTTTTACAGGGACACAATAATAAAAATGAAGAAAAAAAAAAAACCGACACGCTACGGAATAGTAAAAATACAACCCAGGGGGATTCCCATGAGATGAACCTGATAATAAGGCAAACCCAAAAAAATGAATGCCTCTGTGGTTAGGAAGAGATGGCGGGGTGGTTGCACACTAGATAAACCGTCACACAATGACATTGTCGAAGCCTCTTCTAAAACCTCTCTATTAGTACAAACTTAATATACAAGACACATTCCTGAACTTTGATAATTACATTTAACCGAAAGGTCAGGGTGATGGAAGTTTATGACCCTAGCGGTGTTCTGTCACCAGGACCAGCCAGCATAATCTGCCAATAAAAGGAGTGTAGTAGTTTAGAATTTGCCAAAAGCGAAATTTTAGGGATACTTTTAGTTCATATCGAACGCATTAAAATCTAGAAGCTTGAGCTTACATTGCAGTCGAAAGCAAACCTCCTGGCCAGCATAATGGCTGCATTTCTATCCCTTTCTGATTCGAATGCTATGATGAAGCTCAAGCCCTGCTTTACTTGCCAGAATACTGCTTGTGCTGCAGCGTTTCCACCACCTCTTACCCCACAAAGCTGAAGAGCATAGGAAAATAAAAACAAAATTACACCCATCAGATTGTTTTCTGGATAATGAATTTTTGACTCCACTGAAAATGGATATCACGAGTAATATTTAGACAAGAATGATCTTTGTAAAGAAAATTTACTAGGTAAATTAAGGAACAGTCAATGCGTAAGTTCAGATTTGTAAAGGTGTACCTGCATTGCAGACGAATAGTACTCTTTGGCAATTGTTGTCTTGCCCTTACAAAGCTTCATCCTCATCTTTCCAACATGCAAAGCATGGATTGATTGTGATGGTTGATCTATGCCGTTCATCTGAGTGATTACTACCTGTTAAGTAAAAAAAAATTACAAAAATCAAATGACAAACTTGGAATATTTGGGATTTTGAAGTTCAAAGAATACACAAAGTTGGGGAAATAAGTTAGGGGCAACTCGATGCATCAATTTGAAACGTACATTGAATTCCGTATCATGTCTACGCACAAGAGCCTCAACATAGCTTCCCAAACCTGGTGCTGTAGAGCAAAAACGCATTCACATTTAGATTTGTAACTTTGGGCTGCTACAAGACTTGACTAAGAAAAGGCCATCAATAAACTTGCCAAGTCAGATTCAAAACAATCATGCAATTGTTCATGATTAAAACTAACCAGGATCAATTGGACCAGTGGTGGAAACCATGGCTTTTCCACCTTCGAAGGTGATTTCTGCCTGCAAGGTTCGTCCAACATCAAACGGCTCCGGAGCATAAACTTGTTTATTGGCCCCTGATATAACATTTAACAGCACACACAGTTAACAAGGAAAGATGTGACCAATCTTCTCCAAACTATTGTTTCTTGAGTTCTTAATTACTACCAATACTAGTGAGTTGGAAAGACAATACACACCCCCACCCCCAAAATACCCGAAGAACAATGTATATTTTTAAAAGGAAAACAATTAACACACTTTGAAAAACAAAATAACAGTTAGGAGGGGGAGTTCAGACGACTGCCAACAATTGGGGTTGGTTCATGAATTCTAGAGTCTAAAATTTACATTTGTACCTACAAATTGCCCATCACATTAGAGAGAAATGGATCCGATCAAGGAATAGCATAACAAGAGTATAATCAATGAAGCAGCAACATAACAAGTGCTTCATAAAATGAGAAACAGTATTTTTATCTGAAAGATATGCAAAAGGGTCCAGGCTCGGGAAAAGTTATTCACATAAGTGGACCTAGAGACTGAAGGCATGCTCCCAACATCTTAGCAACTGATACCTGAAATAGGCTCCTTTTTCTCACTGTCAGATGCTATCCGGTACCACTGAATTGAGCACTCTGAGAGCTCTGCTGCCTCATCAGAACGTGTTTGGACCCGCAAAAATGAACCTAACAGTTCTTGACCATCAATTTCGTATAAATGGGAAAATTCATCCTCGTTCTTTTTCTTCATTATTAACTGCAAAAGGTAGAAAAATTTAAATATTATGCATACAAAATTAAGAGAATAATAAAGGGAGCAACCCAATGAAGAACTAAACAAATTCCAAGACTATCAATTGTAATACAGTAAGTGAAATTAAATTACACTGGGACAAATGGGAAATACACTCAACCTGGGAAAACTCCGACAATATTTTATTTTGTTATTATTTTCTTTCCTTTCATCCCAATCAGAAAATTTCATTCAGAGGTATTCTAGCAATCACCTACAGTTGAAAAATTCCAATTTATTGAGAAGCCGCACAGATTGTAACCACTACTAGTGACCCTATAGACTTAGATCCTGAACAATATCAAAGGTTTTTAGTATTCATGAAAAAGTCTCAAAGCCAAAAGCTCATATTTTGTATGGAATCAGTCGGCAGCTCAATGTATAGCAATGGAGTAAATAACAGGAGCCTACTTGACAGCATTATTGTCTATAATGTCTATACAGCAAAACAGATACCAGAGCCAGAACCCAGAACCCTAAAATCAACAACTGCACTCTAAATTACATGTCCCCTATCAAAATAAGAAGCTAAAAGATGTCACACATTTCGATATGGTACGGAAGATTGCATAAGAAGATGAACAATATAATACCTCCTTTTGAAGTAGAATGGAATGCTTAGACTTCTCAACGAGCTGAGTCCTTAATGCTCGAAGTTCATATTCCATGTCCATTACCTGGAAAGATGACAATTTATAGACTTAACCTATAAGTATACAATAAGATAGATCAGAACTGCAAATTTATAGGCATAAACAGAAACAAGAATGCTTACTTTGCTAGGCTGATGGAGCATTTTGATGCGCCTGGCCTCTTGAACTTCCTTCATTAATTCTTCATAGTCCTGATGATGCACATGGAAATTTTAGAGGAGAAAAAAAAAAAAAATTCTATAGATGCTTGACAGATCTGGCTCAACAAGAAAGTATCCCCTAATATCCTCAAAAAGATGGTACAGACGTATAACAGTGCAAAAGGGCCAATTGAGGAAGGGTAAACCATGACAAAGAAGACGAAGTTTGAGATCACAGCTACGCATCACTACACTACTGATAAATTGGAAATATGTAGCCTCACAAAACAAGAAAAGGAAGGTGAGGAGTTCAGATTATTAAAACCAATGACATTGATCAACCTGCTTTCCTGAAGCTCGGGATGTTTGCTCATGTTCCTGAATGGCTTCTTCCACACGCTGCACAGCAGCTCTGGCATTTTCAATTTCAGAGCGGGCAATAGATCTTTCCTCCTCAACAAGCCTTTTTGCTTCTTCAGACGCCTAATTGATATGCAACAAAATAACAGTGATGACTATAAGCACATAAGCGTAATCATGAACTTTAAGCTTCTTAGCCTGATAATAGATCTTTTCTCCTCAACAAGCCTTTTAGCCTCTTCCACTTAATTATGCATGATGAGTGAGAAAAAGTGAAACTCAAGTTTGCTAAGAAAAAGAAATAAAAGCATACCTGCTTCAAAAAGTGTGCTAGCCTTTTCACCTCCTCCTTTTCATGAAGCAATTCTCCTTCCCTTTTGGCTAACTGAACAGCTAAAGCCTCAACCTGGGTTACGATAAAGGGTCAGTTATACATAGGTTCAGTTATATGTAACATATGATACCAACTGATCTTTATACTCTAGAATCTAGGTGTAGGTTGACTGGTAAATTCATTTAATGTAACAAAAACATATTATTACAGAGTTGCGGGATCTACTCACCACCACTCAGGCATTCACAGACACCAACTCTACGTTAATTTTTAGTTACTAGATTTACTACCCAACAAACACTCAAAATATCACAAAAGAACTCTTAGGCGTCTTGGCTTAACAGCATCATAGGAGCTTACCAAAAGGAGGTCTGCTGTTTGGTCCTTATCCTCCCTCACTTGTGGTGCAAAATTATTACCAGTAACAATCATTTAAGGTATGGTAGTTGGAACTTGGAATTTAGGGAGTTTAATACAGCAAAGTGTATTAACAATACATACAGAAGGTGGCTGATGATGCAGTTAGCAACGATCAATAAAAAACTTACAACTTTCCTCATTCACTAACCCATATCTAAGTGATTTCTTACAATAACTTACAAGAACTCAGTGAGCCCTTGACCAGCAAAGGCTCACAACAGATCAGATAAGCCTAAATGCAGCATACATCAGAGTTTCTGGTGATGTAGATCTACCCCAAAACTATTTCATACTCTTACCAAAAAGCATGCTATCTATGAACAAATTACTTCTGCTTTGCAATCTAGTGGTCTAGCCTTTCTTTAGTCAATCATTTCATCCTCCTAAAACTCAGTCACCTCTATTTACTGAGATACTGGAAAACTGACTAGTATGTACACCAGTTTCTTGAAGTCTTTAGGAAAATAGCTCAACAGCACCGTAAAAAGAAATTACCATACAATTTTAGGTTAGTAGATTATAAATCCTTATTAGTTTGCATAGTTATTTTCCAAGGATTGGTAATTATGTGAAGTTTTGTACTTCGGTTAATTGTGTTGTTAATTGAGAATATTTCTAGAAATGCAAGTGCTTCATAGGAGCAGGATATTAATCTGTCTCTATTATGTAACATCAATTATATACTGAAACAAGAAAATATATTCACTAGAATAACACAGCCAAAATGAAAAGATAGGGGGGAGGGGAGTGGGAACAGGCATTGGGGTCTTGTTAGATCAGACTTACCATGCAAATGGCTTGTTCTACATCTCCCTTGTTTTTACCAGTCACACGACCTCTTAAGGACTCCAAGGCATCTCTAAGGTTCCTCAAAAGAACATGTTTCTCCAAAGAAGCAGCTTCCTTGAGTTTATCCTGTATTCCAATAGCATTATTTAGGTCCATGTTGACATTATAGATTATCATCTATAAGAAAGTTCACTTTCTGTGTTGTTTCAAAGGTATATTAGATCGAAAATCTTTAGTTTAAAAACATTGGATATGTCAAGCATTATCGGCAGAGATTATAATATCTACAAATAGTTAACCACACAAGGAGAGTATGACAACAAGCAAATTAAAAGCAGCTGATAATGACGCACACTAAAGTTACAAGAACTGGTAAGCACAAAAGTATGTAAGCGAAGCTATAAATGAAAAACCTCTTCTGACAACTTAGCAGCAGCTGCCAATCCCTTCTCGAATTTGTGGGCAAGATCACGAACTGAAAGGCGTTTTTGCTGTTCCAGTAACATTGCAGTCTCTCGGGCAACAATCTCCTTCATTGATACCTTTTGCTCATCTTTGACTTCCAAAACCTGATTATCGGACCCTATCCTGTAATTAGGAAACCGACTTGAAAGAAATGTCACGTCCGCTGAAACAGCCGGGACATTCTCCTTTTGCATTGTTGCAAATTCACGAGTCAACCTCGTCATGGTGCCGGATTCCAACAATTCTGATGTTCATCAAGCACAAAACAATATCAAAATCAACATGTAACTGCATGAAAACCCTCTCAACAAACCCATTACTGGAATCTAAATCTATTACTACAAAGACTTCCCAACCTAGTGCTCTCAAAATGTGGGTCAGTGTTCAGTTCACCAAACTGAAACCCTAAAGTTAAAGACAACCACCTAAACATCACTTAATTTACCTTTACCTCGCCCAATTCCTTCCCTTTCTTTTCTCAAATTAATGGGAAGAAACCCAATTCAATAGAGCTCCAAATACATGAATCACAAACTAAAATAGTTTCATAAATCACATCTAAAGCATTCCAAATAAACCCCAACTGCAGAAATTCAGGCAAATTGTATACAAATATCAAGTCAAGCTTTAAAATTCCACATAAAGTTGTCACATTTCTTAATTAATTAATGTAAGACAACCAACTTAAGCCCTAATTCAATTACTTTTCTTGTAAAAAAAAACAGCATAAATTCAACAAAACAACAAAATCATATAAAAAGTGGGGATTTTGAAACTTACAGATCATGAGAATGCAGAAGAAAAAATGGGTTTTCCTGGGTTTTGAGATTCTTCCACCGGGTCAGAATTCAAGCAGGTATATTCAAGCTCAAATAAATTACACCCAATAAAAATCAAAATAATTAAGAGATAGAAAGAGAAAGGGATGAAGAAGAAGAGGGTTTGAAGGGGTGTGAAAGAAAAAGATGTTTGCTTTTTGAAAAAAGGGCAAAAGCATTTGGCCGCTCTCAGCTCACACAACCTTCTTCTCCTTGTTTTACTACCCCCACACTTTCTCTCTCTAAAAAAATTAAAACTTTATTTATTTTTCTGAGAAAATCTGTCGAGTAAAAATGCTTCAAACTTCAAAAATTCCATGAAAGAGGGGCCCACATCACTTGTTTCTTGTTGCTGATGTTCATCTCACAAACTCAGCTTAGTTAATTAATTACTTTTTCTTTTTTATAATTAATCACTGTTTAATTTATGATAAGATAAGATTAATTAAACTTGATTTGGGGGTGATTAGGTACAAATTTAAGACTAATTTGCCCTTATTCAACAGTTGACCAGCTGGTGTAAATGGGGTTTTTATGAAGAAAAAAGAATGTCTTGAAATGTGAAATAAGGAAGTTTAATTGTTTGTCCTTTTCTATATTTTTGGCATATTAAATATAGATTTCATGATTATGGAGTATTATTATTATTATTAAGCTATCATATTCACATTCAGTTGTTGGTTGAAAATTCAATAAACTGTTATTATTTCACTTCCAATTTACAACTGGTTACATACTTGTATTTTTCTAGAACTTTTTTAATTTTATCATTCAAATTTTGCAAAGTTTGGTGGTAACAGATTGTCATTTTCACAATGTCACTTGAAATGGTATTTAATTGGAGTAGTTGTACCATGCAATTTGAAATAATTAGTGGGATGACTTTTTCCAATGGTTTTTCCCATCAATTATTTGTTTCCCTTTCCGTTTACTTTTTTTTCCCGTTTGAAAAATTTAAACACAAGCTGTGATTTTTGGAAGCTACTACTTGAAATTCCCATCTTGTAAAAATACTACTGGTATTATGGAGTACGGAGTATGTCATTAGAAATGTACCTAGTTTGTAGGTAGTTAATAAGGATAGAGATAAGTCTAAATAAAATAGGATAAGTATTTCCTTTTTAAAAAAATATAACCCCATCCTTGTGGCTCTCTAAACCATATTACAAAAAAGAGGAGGGGGGGGAGGGGGGGGGGGGGAGGGGGGGAGGGGAGAGATAAGTTTCAATAAGGTTATAAGTCTAATAAGATAAAATCCAAACTAATAAGTTAAATGTTAAAATAATACGTGAGTATACAGCAAGAGCTAAATTCAAGTAAAGAAATAGTAGTATCTTATCATGTTGAAAACTAAGTTGTGTTAATAGTATATATTTATGTCTAATTAACCCTTTAAATATAAGATTATGTCATGTTTGTATTGATGAAAATTGCCAAAATTTTGCCCAAACTTGCTAGTTCAGGGTTTATAATAATAAAGTTTGGATTGCCCAAAATCAAATTAATTTTTTTTTAAAAAAAAAGTTAAGGCAATCGTTAGGTCGAGCCATGTGGGTTGGGCTAGGTTGAACATGATCAACTATGAAAGTATAAGATAATGGTACTTGCTCACCTTTTACAGGTTAAGCCAACCTAGCTTTGCAAGTCATCGCTTGAGAGTAGAGGGGGAGGTAAGAAAATCCCCCTACTCTCAAGCATGTAGTTGATGAAATTTGTACTTATGACTTCCAAGTCACAAGGTGAGTTTTTCAATAACACCACCTATCATTTGTTTTATTTAAAGGTAAGAAGAAGGACCCTACTATAGTTGGTAAGGCTCGAATTCGCAACCTCAAAGTCACAAGGTGAGTTCCCCACCAACTCCACCAAGTTTTGCTTGGTACCACTGAGCATACTTGGTTTACAATACTTGCTTAGGGGGAGAATTCATAACTCTACTCTATATACTACTACTCTCAAGTACTTTTCTCGTATTTCCTAAATGTTAGACCACAAAAAAATTTTGAACCGCAAATCTAAATCTAAATCCGATGCAGATCCGACCCAGTGATTTAGATTTAATCCTATAATAAGTCGGCTCTGCATCGGATTTAGTCCTATCATGGGTCGGATCTGTATCGGATTTTAGCCACCAATCTAAATCCCATCACATAACAATTCCAACACAGGCCCAACCCAATTTTGCCCAAAAAAAAACCACTCACCAATTTCACACTTCACTCTCTCTCTCTCTCTAATGGCAGTAATGGCACTGTGATCCCATCTTCCATCTTCTTCTTCAATGGCACCTCCCAAAAAGCAATACCTAACTCTTCTTCTTCTCCTCTAATGGCAGTAGTGGCACTGTGATCCCATCTTCCATCTTCTATCTTCTTCTTCAATGGCACCTCCCAAAAAACAATACCTAACTCTTCTTCTTCTCCTCTCTCTCTTCGCTCTCTTCATCTTCTCTCACTACTTTCTCTCTCCTCCTCCTTCTCCTTCTCTGTCTACCTCAACAACCCACTTTCTCTCTCCTCCAAAACCTACTTCTCCCTTCACCTTCACCATCAAACTCCTAGCATACAACCGGCTCTCCTCCCTTTCTCGCTGCCTCCACTCTCTCTCCTCTGCCCACTACTATGGCGACACCGTTGATCTCCACATCTTCATTGACCACTTCCCCAATTCATCTTCCTCTGATTTGGGCCGGAATCTTGAAAATTCCCATGAAATCTTGGGTTTTGTTGATGGGTTTAAGTGGGTTTTTGGGAAGAAGTTGATTCATTATAGGACTGTCAATGTGGGCTTGCAGGCCCAGTGGTTGGAAGCTTGGTGGCCTTCTTCTGATGATGAGTTTGTATTTGTTGTTGAAGATGATTTGGAGGTTTCCCCTCTTTATTATAAGTTAATTAAGGGTTTAATCTTGAATTATTACTATAATCACTCCAATTTTAGCCCTTGGATTTTTGGTGCTTCACTTCAGCGTCCAAGGTTTGTCCCAGGTACCTCCTACTTTGTAATTGATCAATTTTATGTTATTTATTTTTTTATTTTATTTTGTTTGGTATTTATTGGTACATTGTAGTGAATTATGTGGATGTTTTGCTTATGTATAGTGAAATGGTATGCTTGAGTTCAAATTTTGCTAATTTTTGGATTGATTCTTGTATGAAATAATGTGGATTTTTTCAGTTAAATGAAAGAGAGTTAGCTACAATTGGTTTGGATATTATATGTGTTAATCAGCTGAAATATGATTCGAGCTACGAGTGGCTGATGTTTCAGTATTGGTTGTTTGGCTGTGTATATTTGAATCTCCTTAGGAGTTAGGACTGGTCTTGGTGGAATTGAGACGGATATCGGGTGTTGGACTCTGAATTAGGAGTACAAACTTAAGAGTGGAAGCTAGTAGTAAAGGGATTATAATGTTTAGAGACTTATTATGCTTGAATGGCTGAATGGCTATGGTGGAATAGATGAATCCCTTCTGTATTTTTGATTGAAGCAACTGGGTTGCAGATTAAGGCGACAAATCGAGTTAAGTTATTTGGTAAGAATTCAAATCAGTTGTGCTTTAGTGAAGTTTTTCTCCTTTACGCTATGTTTGGATAACAATAGTGGAGGGAAAGGGAGGGGAAGGAAAAAGAGAGAAGAGAAAGGGAGGGGAGGAGAGGGGAGGGAGAAGGAGACCTTTCATTTTCCTTCCAAATCTCTCCAACAATGGAGGGATTTAATTTATTAAAAATGGAAGGAAAATGGATCCTTTCAATTCTCTCCCCTTCCTTCCTTGCATTAGATATCCAAACAAGGGAGGATGCATCCCTTCATTTCTCTCTATCCAAACATAGCGTTAGTGAAGCTTCAAAAGTTATCTTCGTAATGGAGATTTTATTAAATACCATTGGAACATCGATAGTAATATGTTTATAGGTCTGGCACTCTTGCTCCAGGTTCTTAGAAGCTGTTGTATCAAAGGATGTCAGTTTGTTAATCTGCTTCATTATTATTTGTCAACGAGAGAAAATAAAGCTTTGAGGGATTAAGAATGGTGTTTATTCTTTGTTTTCCTGCATTGTATAAGTAGGACTAAAGGTCTTGTTTTGGACTCCCTAAGTTGGGTGGCAGAACCTCTGCTGGATTGTGGTGATTGTGGCTGTTTGACTTAGTAGAAAAAGAAGCAATTTTTTTAAGAAAAAAGAAAGTGAAATTGGCAGCTCCAAAGGTTGGTAGATTGTGTATTAGGGATCTTTTACTCCATTTGAAATGATATAAATATGCACTCATACTAGTATTATTTTGGAATCCCAGGAAAAATTGTTACAATTCCTAATCACATCTCCTAATCACATTTATTAATTTAGTAATGGGTATGATTAGATTTCTGAGAATGGCACTGCTTAAAGTAAATGATGGGGAGAGGATAAAAATGACCAGACTATTATGTAAGTTGTTTCATTAACTGATTACAAGGGATTGTGACAATGTGATAACTTATTTCAAATGGAGAGAGTAGTAGATAAGGGGTGGGATTATTTTGGGGAAGATGTGCTGCATGCAATAGAGTTTACATAGTATAGCGTGTCTTGGAACTAGCTGGAAGTTACTGTTGACGGATTACTGTTACTGATTTGTTTTAGGGATTATTGATGACTTGCGTTCAGGAATCTTAGTAACACTGAGAAGTTAAACAAGAAGGATTGTTGATGCATGTAGCCGTTCATGCAGAGTCTTAATAGTTCTTTATTGGTTTTGAAGTAAATTTTTTTGTAAAATCTAGCATTATCACATATCATAGAAGGGGCTGACCTGGTACTCGAATACTTCCAATTACTTTTAATTACTTCAAGGAATCACAGTGATTTTTTTTGGTGCCGACTTCATGCATGGAAGTCTACTCTTTTATCATTATACATAGTTTCTAGCTTTCTCAATGAAACTCACAAGAGACTGTTCCTTTATACACCCTTCTTACTCCATGCGAGCTTGGTGATAGAACAATATCTGTGTATTCTCTTGTTTTCACTAGTGCCTTTGTAGAGCGTGATATGGATAAGAGTAGGTGATTACATTGTTGGTGTCCAAGCCTCTTTTACCCTGTTACCATCAGTAGTCTCATATCATTACTTCGTGCACTGTTTATTATATTCAGGTAAGCATGGGAACAAAATAAAGTTGGACAGTGAAACCAGGTTCTTCCTTTACCCATTGGTTGGAACCTGGGGTCAGCTTCTCTTTCCAAGACCCTGGAAGGAGTTCCGCCTTTGGTATGATGACCATAAGGCCAAAGGCATCAAGCCTGTTCTTGATGGAATGGTATTTGACGACTCTCCATCAGTCCCTTGATCCACCTTGTTCTTTATCCTAAGGGACCATTGAATTCATGCCATTGTAACATTGATCTGAAGTCAACTTTATCTGTTTATATGCAGGTGACAACAGATTGGTACAAAAAATTGGGAGAGAAAATATGGACCCCATGGTTCATTAAATTCATTCATTCACGTGGCTACTTCAACATCTACACAAATTTTCTTCATGAAAGGGCTCTCAGTGTCTCTCACAGAGATCCTGGTGTTAACTATGGGAAGACAGCCGGGCCAGATTCACAACTGTTGGATGAAAGTTCCCATGATATCAATCTACTGGACATGCAATCTTTGAGTGATCTACAATGGTATGATTTCTGCTTCAGAAGAGTACTCCCTGGAAGAGTTGCAAAGAAACTCAGTGAAGTTAGCCACATTCTTCACACCATGGAGAAACAAAAACCTGTCTTATTGGTCAGCTTGTTGAAATCTTCAGAGACAATTGTAAAGAATATGATATGCCATTTTGAGAGGCTTAATATTCAGAACTACATTTTTATGGTCCCAAACTCTGAATCAGACTTGCTCCATGATCTGCCAAGAAGGGGGCATCCTGTGATTGTTACAGAAGATGTATTTGACAGCATCACGAGAAGTAAGAAATCTAGTTCTATATTGATCAAGGAGACAGTGGTAAAAGCTTTTGTGATCAAAAAATGTTTGGAAGCTGGGTTTGATAATTGGGTTATTGCTTCCAACATGCTTCCACTCATCGGTAACCCACCATTCGATTTCACTGACAGCAGCTTCTATGTTGGTAAGGATTCAAGACTCCTGGTTGTCAGGAGCTCATCATCTTCTCGGGAAGTTTGGGATGAAAGATTTGTGCAGAAATTTGCTGCTACTGTGGAGATGCTGATTAGACAAGAATCATTACTAAAAGAGAATGGGAATTTTGTTGATATTGTAGAAAAGTTTGCAGAAAATCATGTCCTTAGATTTAAGAGTGTTGATGACATAAACTATAGTTTGAAACTTGAAAGAGTCCATGGAAATCAATCGCTACCAACAAATACAAAGGTGATATCATGGTCACCTGAGATGGACATAGATTCAGTGCATAAACATCTTGAAGAATTGGGATTGTGGATCATTGACAGTGACTCTTCTTGCAAAGCTGTGGTCTGTCACCAATCTTGACGTGATCACATACAACTCTTTTCTTTCCTCCCTTTTTCTGGTCAATTTTAATCTCTTAACATAGTGTAGGCATATTGTTTCCTGTATGTAATTTTGTATGGTGATTACATATTCTTCTTGGTTACTCTGGTTGTATACAAAATGTCAAAATCAGCTTAGGTTGCCTCTGTCCCAGTGTCGGGCCATATTCTGTTGATGTCTTGAGGATCATCTTGTAAAATTGAGTTAAAATATCATGAGTATCTATGAGATTATTCTTCAAAAGTAAGTCTTTACATCTTGATAAATCATCAATATCATCTTGTTCGACATTCTATTTTGTGTATAATCAAGAAGTATCGCATGATACATTCACCTGCAGATGACAAATAAGGCTATCAAATGAACCTGATCCTAGCCTATTTTGTCAAGTCTTGTATACATGCATTACAACTATTTTCTTTGTCTAAAATTAGTTGTTACATTGTTCTAACCTTTCATAAACAATCTGATTGATTTGCCAAAAACATATCCTTTGTAATGGTCCTATACCCTTCCCATCACTTTAATCTATTTAAGGACATTGTTAAAATACTCAAAAATAAACTATTACTATTTTACGGAAAGTGACAACTTTTTCTGAACATTCTAAAATATTTCTCATGTGACTTTATGAAAAGTTTGATCACGATTCCCCTACTAGAAAAGCACGAACTTGATCACGATTCTGAACCCAGCTATATGCAGGATCTTTCTTGACCCCCCTTGATTTCATGAGTTCCCTCACCCTTATTGCCTCATCCCACCTTCCTGCTTCTGCAAGCATATTTGAGAGAAGCACATAGTACCCAGAATGATCAGGTTTTAGCACAAAGAGATGCTCAGTTGCCCATTTTGCTAGCTCTATATCCCCGTGGATTCGGCTAGCCCCTAGTAAAGCTCCCCAAATATTGGCATCTGGTTCAAATGGAAGTTCTCTGATAACCTCCACGGCTTCTTCCATTAGTCCTGCTCGGCCCAGGAGGTCAATCATGCAAGTGTAGTGCATATTCTTTGGAGTAATGCCTTTAGCCTTCATCTCTTCAAAGTATTTCTTCCCCTCATTAACGAGTCCTCCATGACTGCAACCTGATAGAACAGCTATAAATGAAATAGAATCATACTTCACAGTATCTTCCCTCATAGCTTCAAAAAGAGAGACTGCTGTCTCAAACTTTCCAAGCATTCCGTACCCTAAAATCATTGTGTTCCAAGAGGCAGCATCTTTTTTGTGAGCCTGCTCGAAGATATTCTGAGCGATCCCAATCTTTCCACACTTCATATAAAGATCCAAAAGTGAATTGGTGATAAAATGGTGTGTGTGAAACAACCGTCTTATGATAAAAGCGTGAATCTCCTTCCCCGACTTCAGTGCTGCAGAATTTGCACAAGCTGAAATAGCACCTACAAAGGAAATTGTATCCCGCTTCATACCCATGGATCCCATCTCTTCAAACAAACTCAAAGACTTCAAGCATTCAGTAGTTTGTGAATAGCCTACTATCAGTGTGTTATATGATATTTGATCCCTAGTGGAGTTATCAAATACATTCTGCGCAAGATCAACAAAACCGCACTTAGCATACATGTCTATCAACCCATTTGAAAGAAAATTATCGGGAGCAACTCCCTTCCGAATGCATCTGGCATGTATTTCTTTGCCTGAGGGAAGTGCACCTATTCGAGCACAAGCTGGTAAAATGTTTGTGAAGGTTACATCATTCGGAGTTTCATCAAAAGCCTGCATTCGTCTCACAAGTTCTAATGCAGCTAAGTCATGGTTATTTTGAGCAAAATTAGCAACCATGGCATTCCATGTGACAACATTTTTCACTTTCATCCTTTCAAATACCCTAGAAGCCTTAGTGGACTCCCCTGCCTTTGCATACATGTCAATCAACGAATTTGAGATAAAGAGATCAGAATCAAAACCCATTCTAATAATAAGTCCATGAACCTCTTTTCCTGCATCAAAATACTCCAATTCTACAAGAACTGGCGATAAACTCGACAAAGTAACACCACTTGGCTTCTCCTTTGAGTTAATCATCAGCCTAATCATATACAAAGCATCACTATAGCACCTAGCATGAGCAAAACTTGTAATAATGGCATTCCAAGACACACCATTCTTCTCAACAATTTCATCAAAAACTTGTCGAGAACTATCCGATTTTCCACACTTCCCATAACCATCAACCAACGCATTGCCAACTCTCACTTGACTAATCAACCCAACCTTAACCACATAACCATGTATCACCCTTGGAACCACCTCGTCCTTGAGCTCAGCACACGCCGGCAAAACACTCACAACACTAACCGCATTTGGCAAAAACCCAGACCATATCTTCATCTCCAAAAACACCTCAACAGCTTCCTTAGACCACCCATTATCAGAAAACACTCCAATCATACTATTCCATGAAACAACATCTCTCTCAGGCATTTCATCAAACACATTCTGTGCATCCCTCAAATCACAACAACTACTATAAAAAATCAAAAGGGTGTTACCCACATACACAAGCTTATCAAATCCAACCTTAATCGAAAACCCATGAATCTCTCTACCCTTCTGACTCTCACAATGATCAGCACAAGCCTTGATTACAGAAGGAAAGGTATGATCATCAGGCCTAATTCCAATTCGAATCATATAATTATAAACATGAAAAACATCATAAACCCTAGCAATGGCATACCCTCGCAAAAGGGTATTCCACAAGAAGGGAGTTTTACAGTAAAACACAGAATTTTCGAAGAGAAATTTGCAGGAAACTGGGTTGCCAAATTTGGCATAGTTTAGGATGAGCGAAGCACAGAGAGAGACGCTTGAAGGGAGAAAGCCGAAGACGAGAGCGAGGGCGTGGGATTGCTTGGTTTGATGAAGGGATTGCAGAGAAGAAAGGAGAGGGAGGAAATCAATGGAGTTTGGAGAGAGAAAATGGGGTTGTGATGGTTGAAGAGCTTTAATGGCGGATGTCGAGAAGAGAGAGAAAGAGAGTGGTTTGGGGTTGAAGAAGGGGAAAATTACAGGGAGGAAACGAGCATGATTGAACATAGAAGAAGGTGATTGAGGTGAGATTTTGTGGCAGATGGTTTTGGAGGGAAACACAGAAACTGAAACGAATTTTACAAACTACGGAGTAATAAAATGAAGGCAAATAGCAAATAGCAAATAGAATGGCACAACAAAACACGCTAGAAGTGCTAAAATTATTTACATGTGTCCTAGACATGTAAGCACAAGCTGCACAACACGGTTCAACACAAATGGCACTTAGGGCTTTTAGTGATTTACTGAAGTGAACTGAATTGTTTATGAGAGAAGGAAATTATGATTGGAGTTGAACTGAATTGAAATTAAGCTGAAGAGAACAGACCCTTAAACTTGAGTCGTCTGCATGGGCTAACCTTTTGAAAATTTAGGCTCAACATCTATCTTGTGGTTCGGGTAGGACTGAATTAACCTAAAAGCATGGGCTCGACCCACAAGGGCCACTACCATCTTTAATGGCAATGGATTGGATGTATGCCTTGTCCAATAAGATTCAAATCTGCCAAGCTTTTGAAAATTTAGGCAGGTCTGAATCAACTTTAAAGCACATAGGTTGGACATAAGGCAAATCATGAACATGACCCACAACCATCTTTAATGGCAATTAATTGAATACATTTCTTATCTGATAAGATCCAAATCTTGACCTAAACAGTTTTTTTGGAGATATGCTCAGTTTTTTGGACACGACCCACAACCATATTTAATGGCAATTGATTGGATGTATGTCTTGTCCAATAAAATTCGGGATTATATTTCCATAATAATATAGAGGTTTTTAATCTAGTCTTGATTATTTTCAATACAATGACAGCAACGAACGATTTAAATTAAAAATATATATATAGTATGTTACTAGCTTTTAAGTAAAAAAAAAAAAAAAAATGGAATGAGCCAAATAATTATACGTAGAAGTATTAAATTTGCATGTGATCCTTATCAAAATGATGCCTTCCAACTATATATGCTCATGTGATACATTGTTACTGCAATTAGTTAATTTTTGTAAATCTGAATCTAAGAACAATCACATGCATATTATCACCAACATCCATTTTATTTAATTTTTTGCTTGCAATATTCTTTTGAATCATGTAAAGTGAGAGAGTAAAGAGATGAGTACTCCTAATAATTACCCTACTTTGCGTAAGTTGGATCAACATGGGATTGGCTAAAAGCCATATTTGATGTCCCACCTTTATAGGGACCTTCTTGTTCTTGGCTTCTAAGGCTTGAATGTATCCCTTAATGGGTGTATATATATGTACCTATAATTGTCTGATGCCTTGATTACTCTTATTGATTTTGAAGCAATAACGACTGGCATTTTATGATTAAAAATTCATTTCCTCATCGGTGATGATAGTCATTGCACTGATTTGTCATCTTAACTTTGAATCCATTTGATAATCAATTGTTAGTTGTTGGATATTTGTTTATTTATTTTACTTAATTGATGTCTTGTAAAATTAGCTTTTTGTGTTGCTTATCGAGTTGTCATACTCATATGTTATTAGTAAGTCTGATTTGGTATGGTAGATATGTTATTAGTGATCAATTTTTTCATTTACTTGATGACTCCTTTGTTCTTTTGTCATTATGATTGAGTAATAACTATCCCTTTAACCAATTACAATACTATTAATCAACCCTTTTTTATTTCATTATAAGACCACATTCATAAACTAATATCCAAACTACGTAGTAAGCAAACATAATGACTAACATAAATAGAAAACCAATCATAAAGAATAATCAATAGTCTTAAATTTTACTCTGTATAAAGTACTTTCTATCATACAACAAAATAATATAACTCTAGATGGAATAGCTTATTTACTTTGTCAGTGATTTATATATTCAATAAACATTAATTTACATATTCAAACTCCTACGCTAATATATATACTTACAGTAGATAGAACAGGTGATGAAAACAATTACAGATTTGATAGTAGATTAGAGGGTTAGGTTAACTCTTACTCTCTTAAATAATGAAGTTTTACCTTAGTCATTACTCTGTACTCCATATTTATTAATAATACGATAAATAAATAATTCTCCTAAGATTGGAATTCATCTAAGAGACAGTGACCTTATATATCCTTATTGATACAATAAATAATACAGTATTGACTTGAAAACGATACTTGACCTATAAGTTGAGCAAGCATAATGAGTGTACTTTAAAGAATGGGAAAAGGATAAATCGGATTTAAGATTTGGGAAAACTGCCGGAAGAAATGGACTAAAGAGAGTGAAGACTAAAGATGGTAGTACTACTACTTGTAAGCTGGCATGTCACATGGAACAACGTTGCTATGTCATGTGACTTCTTTTCCAACCCTTTTTTGTCCCCTTTCCCACTCCTTAAGATAATATACCATTGCTCTCTAGCCACTCTCTAGTATAAAATTGTTCCAACAAAAAACAATAACTCTCTTCGTCTGCTTTTGTTTGTTCTGTATGAGATTTGTTTACCTTTTTATTTTTTTACCATTAGTTGGATTGAAATGTGACAAAACCAACTCATACTAAATTATTCAATCCAAAACTTGAATGTTATTGAAAATCACTTTACTTGTTTTAAATTGACCCAATCCAAACGATTTAGCTAAATGATCCTAATTGGCAATAGGATCAATAATTACCTAACTCGACCTGATTTGAATTCAAAATCAGCCCAATTGATATGAAAAAGACTCAATTTGAATTGATAAGATCAAAATCAAGTCAAACAACCCGATTATCACCTTGTATAATTTTTTTAAAATTTTCATATAAAAATTAATACGTCGCTAAAAAAAAAAGAACAATAACAAAAAGGGGAATGGGGCAAACTGAAAAAGACAAGGTGAGTGATAATAATAACAATCTAAAAGATGTGAGAGATGGCCACATTTGCCACAGAAACAAGCAAACTCTTCCATGAGCATCAATGGAAATTTCCTATGGTGCCCTTCCAAGGAGCTAGCTTGAGATATCACAATTGTGGACCAATATAAATATTAGGTGGAGCATTAGACAATTTCATTGTAGTTAATTAATTCGTACCCAATTGACCACAATTATTGTCGAGATATGGGTAAAAGGTTCTTTGCTAAAATAGTGCATTTTCTATTACGGACCTACGGAGTAGTATTATACTACACTCAAGTCATCACTCTACATCTCTACTATCCAAACGTGTACACTAGTGAATAGTGATGCATAAAACAACGCGTGACATACATGTACTTCTGCGCTTAGCAAATCCTTCTCATTTTCCCTACAAAATTAACCACGTTTTTTTTTCCCTCTCTAGTTAAGAACCTTTCATCTGTTGTGAATATGAGAGAAAGAGAGCAATTTTATTATCTAGATGAAAAAATAGGAAATTTAGGCCCTGTTCTCATCAGATTATGTTCAGTTCAGTTCAGATCTAATAAGTTTAGTTCAGCTCATTTCATTCAATGAGAACAGACCCTTAGTCAATTAGATGAATACATTTCTACAACATATATTGCATCTAGCTATCGTTTAATTATATATACGATGTGAAATAAAAATTGTGGACACATGCATGTATTTATCAAAATAGGCGAACATTCATGTGTCTCATTATCTAATTAGCCTATCGGTGATATAGACTCTCCCTGATGAGTTGCCTACCAGTATCAATCTCAAATCACCACTTGGTCCCCCCCCCCCCCATTTGATCATGATTTATACCATATGGTTATATCATTTATACATAATGTATAATGTACAGTCGGAAAGTAAAATGACATTACATTAAACTTTTTAAAGGTTGACCATGTCACTTAAATATTAATAAAATACAATGGAAACTTTGTGTAGATTGTCCGCACATTGACATAAGAAATAACCTAGTATCTCTTCACATATCCATATGCATACAAGAAAGATGTTACATGGTATCCATAACTATTGTGTTTCAATGTTTTTCATAGACACATGAACAAGTGGCATTGGTGATATGAATTCGATTCGTCTCCATTAACATACATATCAACATTAACTACACTTTAGAAAGTATTTTGAAAGTGCTAATCTAATCACGAAGAGAGAAATAATTAGAGAAAATTTGATAAAATTTGAAAACTTGACACATTAATTATCAATGTAGCTTTGTGAGTTACCAAATAATCTCATAGTCAATGTGTCATTAATTCGTCATGTGTTTTAAGTTTTGGGAAAAAACATGTTATATGTAGAACAAAAATTGATATGCCAAGAACACCCTCGATGTAATTAGTATTTCGAACAATGTCATTTGGCGTTGTGTCAACCGAAAATAGTATAAAAGTAAATTTACAAAATTCCAACATTAGTGTGTAGTTCTTAGGGCCTGTTCATATTTACTGAACTGAGCTGAACTGAACTGATTGGAACTGAACTGAACTGAACTGATTGGAACTGAACTGAACTGATTGGAACTGAACTGAACTGAACTGATTGGAACTGAACTGAACTGATTGGAACTGAAATGAACTGAACTGATTGGAACTGAACTGAACTGAACTGAACTGAATTGAGCTGAAATGAATATTTTATGTGAGAGGGAAATTAAGAGCTGAACTGAACTGAAATTAAGTAAATGTGAACAGACCCTTAATCTAGTGCAACATCTATTTATAAACCACAAGATAAAAATATATTTTACTCCATCTCATTATAGCTAACTGAAATCATTATGACCACGTGTTAATTTTCGTGGCATTTGTAAAGGTTTTGAACAAATACAAAGACTCCAATAACATGAAAAACGGTAAGGCAACCAAATGTACAAGCCGTAGACAACACACATGTGACTCAACTTGTGATTAAATCATACAAATTTAATGACATATGCTCCAAGAAGCATAATTTACTGTGCTCGTGTTCGTATTTTGCATAGGATTGAGGGTCTGTTCACTTCAATTTAATTTCAGTTCAGTTGAGTTCTTAATTTTCTTCTCTCATAAACAATTCAGATCAGCTCAGTTATGTTCAGTTCAACTCCAATCAGTTTAGTTCAGTTTAACAAATCAGAACAAACCTGGATACTTATTTTGTTTTCATACAAGTGATTATTTTAAATATAATTTGCAATTTTTTTTTATTATTTTTTTTTTTCACCACACTATCTTATGATTTTTGAATTTTTCACAAGACCGAACATCAATTTTCTCAAATCTTGACAACTATGCTAGAGTAAGCAAGATCTTTCAAATGTGTTGCTAAAAATATAAAAAATTAAATACGAAGTACTATAAAAATACATTAAAAATGTTGTTGAAAACCCATGAAAAATTCAAAAAATTACAGCTAATCGTGAAAAAGGCCGGTTGGCCCGGTTCACTCCCTCACTAACAGTATTGCACGATTGTAGGGTGCCGATTAAATACCTGGGTCCCACAATCATCCAACATCACATCAGCGGGAAAATCCCACTGGGCATTTTCGTAATTTCTCTCTCAAATTTTAATTTTTGAATTGATCTCCAGTACACCGTGGACCCCACATTCGTATTAAAAAATCAAACTTCCCACCTCACATCAAATCCTGACCGTCCAACAACAAACAATCTGACGGCATCCAACGGCGCTTCACAAAAAAGGAGGGAAAAATCTCTGACCGTCAGATCTATCAGTTACTCCAAATTTCTCTTCTTTCAAAAATTTAATTAAAAATAAAAATTTAAATAAAATTTCATCTTTTTAAAATTTTATTTTCTCTCTCTTCTTCTTCTTTCTCTTATTTAGCCATATATTTAGGGTTCATCCTCTGCTTCACTCCTCACTTCTCTCTCTCTAAAATTTTTCTCTCTCTCTACAATTTACTCTCTCTCTACACTTTACTCTCTCATCACTCTCGCATTTTCTGCGTCAATCGTTGGCGACATTCTCTGTAAGTTTTTACTACTTCGATTTTTGAATTTTTTCGTTGTTTGTTTGGATATCTGTGTTTTAGTTTGAATTTGAAATGGTTTTGTTTGATGTGATTGTTCATACTTGCTCGAAATTGCTTGCATTTTGTTTGAATTCCTGCTGTATTTTTCTTCGATTTGTTTTCGTTTTGTGTTGAGCTTGAACATCGAAAGTTGTAATTAATTTGTTCGTTAATTTGTTTCTTCAAATGGCTCGCATTTGGTTCAAATCTGTTTATATTTTGATTATTGACGAGTTTAATCGTCAGATCTATTTGTAGATGAGGTTCGATGTTGGTATTTGTTTGTATTATGAGATTATAGTCATTTGGATGAATTATTGTTGAATCGGATGAGAGAAATGGCACTTGCGACCTTCAGATCAAGTAGATCGACCTTTTAATGGCGGATTTTGTAGGTAGTTTGAGCATGATATTAATTAAATATGTCGATTTATGTGGAAAATTATTGGAAGTTTATGATTGAAGTTTTTTTAAAGAATTGATTTGATGAGCTATATCCTACACTTGTTATTTTGAAAATTTTAGGTTTTTATATTAGATATCTGGGACTGCAGATATATGTAACTATGCCTGTTCATGTTTTATTGTTTGGTTATTATGTACAATCAACATATTGATTAATTTGACAAAGAAAACTTCATAAATGTCGGTTCCGAATCGATTGCAATTTGCGAGGTTTTGTTTTTCATAAGTTGATTAGGTATACTTCCTAGTGATGTTTGCTGAATGTGATCTACTTGTTATTGCAGTTCAAAGATGAGGGAAATCCTTCACATTCAAGGAGGACAATGTGGAAACCAAATTGGATCTAAGTTCTGGGAAGTTGTTTGTGCCGAACATGGCATTGACCCAACCGGAAAATACACTGGAACTTCCGATCTTCAGCTCGAGAGGGTCAATGTTTACTACAACGAGGCCTCTTGTGGACGATTCGTTCCTCGTGCAGTGCTCATGGATCTGGAGCCTGGTACCATGGACAGTGTGAGGACTGGTCCTTATGGTCAGATCTTTCGCCCTGATAACTTTGTGTTTGGTCAGTCTGGTGCTGGAAACAACTGGGCCAAGGGACACTACACCGAGGGTGCTGAGCTCATTGATTCAGTTCTTGACGTTGTGAGGAAGGAGGCTGAGAATTGTGACTGCCTTCAAGGTATAAGGCTTGTCCATTATGTTTAGTTATGTTACGAATTGCTCCAGAATAGTTGATTTTTGCTTATGCATTGGTAAACTATGAAATATGGTAAATTAGCCTTGCTCATTTTCTTGCTGTTATTCTTGTAGGTTTCCAAGTTTGCCACTCGCTTGGAGGTGGAACTGGTTCTGGAATGGGTACATTGCTTATTTCCAAGATCAGGGAAGAGTACCCTGACCGAATGATGCTTACTTTCTCGGTGTTTCCGTCACCTAAGGTTTCTGATACAGTGGTTGAGCCCTACAATGCTACCCTTTCAGTCCATCAGCTTGTTGAGAATGCTGATGAGTGTATGGTACTTGATAACGAGGCTCTTTATGACATTTGCTTCAGGACTCTCAAGCTTACAACTCCTAGCTGTAAGTGTACTTGAATCTATTTTTTGTTGGATAAGACATTTCACTGTTGACTAGTTAATTATATTATCTCACTAGTTTATCTTTTTTGCATGATGCATTCCTAGTTGAGTTTCTATTCTTTAAACTTTTTAAAGGGAATGTGATTGAATGATTGGGTGCAAACTTTTGTTTACCATTAAAATTTGTCATAGGATTGTTGCATTTTTACAAGTATGGTAAATTGATAATCATCATTTTGAAATATGGATAATGTGATCAAAATTTTAGCCCTGGCAAACTATAGAAGAATATTGGAACTTTGATAGGTTGGCAATACTTGTATCAAAATTTGACTGTTTTTGATGTTTGGCCTTTACAAACTGCCTTTTTGGATCAGCTTATGAGTTCTGTCTTTTTATACTCCTTTTAAGAAATTTATTTCCATTTCAAAGATGATTGTTGATAAAATTCCATTATAACCTGGGGTTGTGTTATTGAGCTGCTCCATTGCTTTAACTACTTGGGATGTACAATGGTCAAGTTATAAATATGAGTGCTGACAGATATTTTTGTTTACAGTTGGTGATCTCAATCATTTGATCTCTGCTACCATGAGTGGTGTGACCTGCTGCTTGAGGTTCCCTGGTCAATTGAACTCTGACCTCCGCAAACTTGCTGTGAATCTCATTCCCTTCCCTCGTCTTCACTTCTTTATGGTTGGATTTGCCCCACTCACCTCTCGTGGGTCTCAGCAATACCGTGCATTGACCGTCCCTGAGCTCACCCAGCAAATGTGGGATTCAAAGAACATGATGTGTGCCGCCGACCCCCGTCATGGCCGTTACCTCACTGCTTCAGCAATGTTCAGGGGTAAGATGAGCACCAAGGAAGTTGATGAGCAGATGATCAACGTCCAAAACAAGAACTCTTCTTACTTTGTTGAATGGATCCCCAACAATGTGAAGTCCAGTGTTTGTGACATTCCTCCCATTGGTCTCTCCATGGCTTCTACTTTCATTGGTAACTCCACTTCAATCCAAGAGATGTTTAGGCGTGTGAGCGAGCAGTTTACTGCTATGTTCAGGAGAAAGGCTTTCTTGCATTGGTACACTGGAGAGGGTATGGATGAGATGGAATTCACTGAGGCTGAGAGCAACATGAATGATCTTGTGTCAGAATACCAGCAGTACCAGGACGCCACTGCTGATGAGGATCTCGAGTATGACGAAGAGGAGGAAGAGGACTACCAGGTGTAGAGAGGAATTTTGCGAGCTTCTCAGTGATTTTTACAATCCTGAGGTTTGTGGTTCTGGCAGAGCTTGACTTCAATGCCGTTACTGCAAGTTGGAAAAAGCCCTGTTTTCCCCTTTCCCTATTAGTTATAATATTAGCAGTTTAATTAGTAGTTTGGAGATATACTCAAATCTGCTATTCTATTGCCGAAGTTATACTTGGATTTAGAGCTGTTTGTTAGGCTCAGTGCATTTTAAATGGCATGGATTTAGTTGTGTGATAAGTGATGTGCATTTTTATCATCGATTAGGACAGTTGTTTTCTGGCCATTGTATCGGGATTCAAATTTGAGGCAGTCGTTTGTAGTTTATGACCTATTTTGCAGTATTATTGCTGTTAAGAAGAGTATCCAAGACTCATGTAGCGTATATGGAGTAAGTTCTCTTTTTTACTGCTGCTATCATCTTGTCTAGCCTGAACCGAGAACCTAAACCCTGATCCAGCCTTGTACTATAGAGGTCGGGTTTTATTCACGGGGCTAACATGTGGTGGTGTACAAACATTAATCATCTCAACACGTATCTGCACATGGCCGATTGTTGTATATGTCCTTGCATAGAGCTACATCTGCACATGCCTATATTGTACGAAGTATTTCGTACTCCACGAAACCTTTATCTTGGGTGCTGACTCCAATGTTCTCCATAGTTATTTCCATAATCATCTGTGTCATATCCAGTTGCAGTAACGTTATTCCTGTAATTACTACCATCATCCCCATTTATGATGCTATCACTGTAATTGTTGAACCCAAAGTCACCCCCTGTTGAAGGACACCATTATTAGTTGCTGTGAAACAGTGAATCGGCCTGCATCAGTGGTCTGGTCGTTTCTGGACTCATCTTCATAACCGTGCATTGTTATGGCCGGAGCTGTCCACTGCCCATTGGCAATGTCTTTTGTAGGTCATTTTGGACGATGAATGTCATTGAGGCGTCTCATTCTCCCCAATCACAGCTTTTGGTGGTAAGGTTGTAAACTCGACGGCTTCTGTCTGGAGCGCATAAAAAATTAAGTGTAACAATTTCCTTAAATACGAAGGTCTTATAAATTACATAGTACTATATATAGTGTTTGGGTCCAATTTAGTCCAATTGGGCCTAGTCATTAAATGATCTAATTAAAAGCCCAAGGTCAAGGTTCAACTCTCCAATTATGCTAAAGTCAAGATCAGTCCACAAGGCAAGTCAATTGGGCCAAGACCCACTTCTCCTATATATGCCAAGGTATAAAAGCCATCAATATTACACTTGTACGGGGATTCACATTCAGACAAAGCCTCAAGCAATTAATTCTCTTGCATAGCTTTCTCTCTACACATTGTACTGACTTTAGCATCGGAGGGGCCTTCCTCGGCAACACCCCCGAGGCTAGTTTACGTGTGTTTGCTGTGCAGGAAATCCTCGGCCCAACATCATTTGGACCGAGCCCAGTCTTCACCAATTCACTGGACCTTCGGCAAGGTCCCATTGTTTTCACCCGAAATAATTTGGCGCCGTCTGTGGGGAAGACTTTCAAAAAATCTTTAAGCCAATTTCAATCGTTCTACCTCAATCTTAGTTCCAATGGCTAAGAATCGCAAGAACAAAAACGACGGTGCTTCTCCTCTGAGAAAGCGCCGAAAGTCACTAGGAGGGGGTCCCTCGGAACGCCCCACTTCTAGCCTGTCTCCTCCCCGAGATAGGAGCCCCTCCGCGGGACCCGACTCTCATGAGGAGCCTAGGGAGAGATCCGAATCTCCTATCATCCAGTCCAATCATCCGCCGAGCCCGCCTCGGTCAAATGAGGAAAACTGGTCCAGTCAAAGGACCCAATCTCATGCCCGGAGCCAATCCCGGAGCATTCGCACCTACTCTCGCTCTCAGCCGAGGACACCCTTGACAGGGCCCAACTCGGAGGAGGTAGCGAGAGCCTTAGCGGTCCTCATGGAAGCCATGAAGGCCCAGAACATGCCACTTCCACGCGACCGAACCCCTCCGCAAACCAGAAACCAGCGGAGGTGCCTCGGCTAGGAGGGGGGAAACTCTCCTCTTTCAAGGAGCTTGGCGAATGGGAGGAGGATACCTGGAGAACCGAGAGGGAGAGAAACAGGAACTCTCACTTCTTCAGGGAGTCTTCCATTCAGCTCACTACGAGCAGAACCCATAAAAGCAGCAGTTCTGCCTCTCGGCCAGAAACTGCTCGCCGAAGCGTTCACGACCGTCTCGGCGATAGGGAACGGAGCGTGCACAGCCGCCTTTCCTATCCTGTAGCCGAGGCCCAGACCTCCCAGCCAGGGACGAAAACCACTTCTACCTCTCTGAGAGGGCGGAGCGCGGTCCCTTCGGCTGGGAATAAAGGCAAGGCCGTAATGCTGCCCTCCAGTTCTCCATTCGAGCAATGGATAATGGAATCTCATGTGCCGACGGTTAAAATCCCGTCGCACATCACTTATGATGGAACTTCGGATCCGAAGGACCATATCGCCTCATATGAGGCTCACATGCATCTCTGCCCCAGGTCCGAGGCGGCTTGGTGCAAGTATTTTCCAACCCCTCTCAAGGGGGTCGCGCAAGCATGGATCTCCAAGGGAGTTAAAGAAGGCTCAATTACTGGGTGGGACGACCTGTCCTCCAAGTTCAAGAGCAAGTTTTCCACGGCAAATCGCCGAGAGAAGACTACTGCAGAGCTCATGGGACTGCAGCAAGGTGAGGCCGAGAGCCTCCGAGACTATCTGACTCGCTTCAGCAACGAGTCATCCAGTGTTTCTCAGCTGGACCAAGGGCTGGCAGTTTTCGCCCTTCAGCACGGTCTCAGAACTGGGCCGTTCTCTGACTTCATGGTCATGAATTCACCCAGGACCTTGGAGGAAGCATTGAATGTTTCGGATAAATTCTTCCGAGCTGAAGAGTGGAACAAAGCAAAAACCCAATCCCAATCTGGGGGAGGGAAAGAAAAACAAGCACCATCGTCTGAAGGCCAAGGCCAGAAGGTAAAGGGAAAGACGAAAGCCTCGGAACAATTTTCGGCCAACGAGTCGAAGAAAGAAAAATCTGCTCCTTTCGCGGGCAGATATGAATCGTACACTCCGCTCTCTCTTCCGCGCGCTAAGATCTACAGTGTGACAAAGGAGGAGCAGAGTTACAGAAAGCCGAGACCGCTCCCCGAGTGGTATCAGCGAAAAAATAAGAATCAGTGGTGTGAGTTCCATGAATCACCGGGACACAACACTGAGGAGTGTATCCAGCTGAAGGACCAAATCGAGGACATGGTCCGGAAGGGATACTTGAAAAAATATATCGCGGATCACCGCGAGAAAAAAGAGGCTGAGAAGTCCGAAAAAGACTCTCGGCAAGAAATCGACTTCCCCCGAAAGAACAGTAAAACTGCGGAAGGAAAATTCCCTCCAATCCATGTTATCTCGGGAGGAACATGCTCTCGGGGCTCTGACTCACCAGGTGAATCATGCTGATATTCAGCCACCCCAGTCACCGGTGCCGAACATGACGTTCACAGACGTTGACTGCCGGGGGGTGACGTACCCTCACGAGGACCCGTTGGTGATCATCGCCACGGTGGCCAACCACGACGTCAGCAAAGTTCTAGTTGACGGTGGTAGCGGAGCAAACATTTTGTTCCGAAAGGCCTATGATCAAATCAAGCTGAAGCCCAAGCACCTTACGCCGGTATCCTACACAGTATCCGGATTCAATGGGGCTTCAACTTATCCTGATGGGAAGGTTCTACTTCCTGTCACCATCGGCTGCGACGAAGCAGCTAGGAATGTCATGACCGAATTTTTGGTCATCGATGCTCCTTCAGTGTACAACGTGATTTTGGGGAGACCCATAATTCACGAGATCCAAGGGGTCGTCTCGACTTATCATCAGCTGATGATTTACGTTTCAGACGCCGGCTTCCCCGAAAGGATCTAGGGCAGCCAAAAGGAATCCCGAAGGTGCAACTATCTCAAGCCATCCACTAGTCGCCCAGACGACGACGATGAGGATGAGGAGGAGAAAGAAAAAGAAAGAGAGCCGAGCACAAAAAAGCTGAAAGGTCTAAGTGCTTCGGCCCAAGGTTTTGTGCCCAAAGAAAAAGGGTCAGAAAAAGAAAAGGCTAGTTCTTCATCTGAGCCGAAAGACTCAGGGAGCCAGCTGAAGAAGAGAATGTCTGGGACGCCTGCTGATATAGACAACATGCCAGATTGTGAAGAGTCCAGTCCATCAACAATGGACCTGGACCAGCAGACTGAAACGGTCGAATTGACCGAAGGAGATGCTGAGAAATGTGTAACAGTCGGGATGGACCTCGATCCGAGCACCCGTTGTGAACTTATTCAACTCCTTCGGGACAACAGAGATGTGTTTGCTTTCTCGGCAGCCGATATGCCTGGGATAAGTCCAGAGCTCATCTCCCATAAGCTTAACGTCGACCCAACGTGTCGGCCAGTCAAGCAAAAGAAGCGGAATTACTCCGCAAATAAGAACCGAGACATCGCAACCGAGGTCAAAAAATTGCTGGACGCAGGTTTCATCGAGCCTTGTCAATATCCAGAATGGCTGGCAAATGTGGTGATGGTTCAGAAGGCCAATGGTACCTGGAGAATGTGCGTTGACTTCACGGACCTAAATAAGGCTTGTCCGAAGGATTTCTATCCCTTGCCGAGAATCGATCAGCTAGTCGACTCGACGAGTGGCCACGCCTTGCTTAGTTTCATGGACGCATTCTCGGGGTATCATCAGATCTTCATGCACCCCGACGACCGAGCAAAGACGGCATTCGTCACGAACGCCGGGGTGTACAATTACAAAATGATGCCTTTCGGATTGAAAAATGCGGGGGCGACTTATGTTTTCCCCGATCATATCGGCTTAGTTTATGCTTAGTTTCATGGACGCATTCTCGGGGTATCATCAGGTTTTCCCCGATCAAAAAGGCCGAAAAATGGAAGTTTATGTTGACGATTCAATCGTCAAAAGCAAAAAATCTGAAGACCATGTTAAGGACCTGGCTGAAACCTTCGCTACTCTAAGAAAGCATCAAATGAAGCTGAATCCGAAGAAGTGTGTCTTCGGTGTGAATTCAGGGAAATTCCTTGGATTCATGGTCAGCAAGAGGGGGTTTGACGCCAATCCCTCCAAAGTCAAAGCAGCTCTTGATCTTCCTGATCCGAAAACAAAGAGGGACGTTCAGCGGCTCACCGGAAGAATGGCAGCCCTTTCGAGGTTCATTTCTAGAGTTTCGGACAAGGGACTACCTTTCTTCAAAGCCTTGAAACTCCCAAAAGCAAGAGAGCTCGTTTGGGAAGAAGAGCAAAAACAGGCCTTCAAGCAGCTTCGGGAGCATCTAGCTCAGCTCCCAACTCTGGCTAGTCCAGCGGAGGGGGAAACTTTGTATCTATACGTAGCTGTTAGCCCGGCTACCATCAGTGCAGTGCTGCTGAGGGAAGAAATTAAAATCCAGCAACCGATCTACTTCGTCAGTCACACTCTGACGGACGCCGAGACTCGTTACCCTCTACTCGAAAAAGTTGCCTTTGCAGTAGTGGTAGCTGCTCGGAAGTTGAGGCCCTACTTTGATTGCCATCAGATAGTGGTCTTAACTGATCAGCCGCTGGAAAAAGTTCTCGGCAAAGTTGAAAAATCTGGTAGGCTGGCCAAGTGGGCTTTCGAGCTCACTGAATTCAGCATCAGCTACCAGCCGAGAACAGCCATCAAGGCTCAAGCTCTAGCGGACTTCTTGGCCGAATGCTCGTACCAAGAGACGTTAGACGATGAAAAGAAAATCTGGACCGTTTTTACGGATGGATCTTCCACCGTAAATGGTTCGGGGGCAGGGGTAGTGATAACCTCTCCCGAAGGCAAATCCTTCGAGTATGCACTCAAATTTTCTTTCAAGACTTCGAATAACGAAGCTGAATATGAAGCAGCAATCGCGGGCCTAGAACTGTGCATCTCTTTGGAAGCCGAGCATGTTTGTCAGAAAACAGACTCTCAGCTAGTTGCATATTAGATCGGTGGCAGCTACGAGGCCAAAGAGCCCTCCATGATAAATTATCTTGCCAAGATCAAATCAGTTATTGCAAAGCTGAGAACCTTTGAAGTGCAGCTGATCCTAAGGGGTCAGAATGCTCAAGCCGACGCGCTCTCCAAACTTGTCAGTTCAACCCTCACCGAGCTGAACAGATTTGTATACGTGGAAGTGCGCCGAGAAAGAGGTGTCGACGAAGCACCTGAAGTGTACTGCGCCGACCCAGAGCCCAGCTGGATGGACCCCATCCTAGCTTTCAAGCTTCGGGGAGAAATTCCCGAAGATAGAATTTTGGCCTCCAAGATGAAAAGAACTAGCTCAAGGTTCATCGTCTTCAGAGGAGAGCTTCTGAAAAAGTCTTTCTCAGCCCCATTGCTGAAATGCGTGGGACCAATAGATGCAAATTACATCCTTCGGGAAATTCACCTCGGCATCTGTGGAAACCACATTGGGGGAAGGACCCTAGCCCACAAGGCATTGAGGGCCGAATACTACTGGCCCACCATGATCTCAGACGCTAAGGAGCTGGTCCGAAAATGCGAAAAATGCCAAAAATTCGCACCAGTCATCCATCAGCCGGCCAGAGACCTTCAGCCGATCCTAAATCCGCTTCCATTTGCCCAATGGGGGTTGGATATTTTGGGGCCCTTTCCAGATGCACCTTACCAAAAAAGATGGTTAATAGTCGGCATAGACTATTTCAGCAAATGGATAGAGGCTGAAGCAGCTTCGAACATCACAGAGCAAACTGTCAGGAAGTTTATCTGGCAGAACATTATCACTCGCTTCGGTATTCCGAAGGTCTTTGTCTTCGATCATGGGAGACAATTTGATAATTTACCGCTGAGGCGGTACACAGACCAATTCGGCATCAAATTGGCATATTCAGCAGTTTGTCATCCACAAAGTAATGGCCAAGCCGAAGCTGCAAATAAACAGATCCTCAATGCTTTGAAGAAAAGGGTTGAGGATCAAAAGTCTAAGTGGATAGAGGAGCTTCCAGGAACCCTCTGGTCACTTCGGACAACTGAAAAAGAGGCAACGGGCTATTCACCCTTTGAGTTGGTGTATGGTGCCGAAGCCGTTCTTCCAGTGGAAATCGGTTCTGAAAGTTTAAGAGTGCACCACTTCTCGGCTGAGAATGAGCAACTTATGAAGGAATCCCTTGATTTCCTTGACGAAGTGAGAGACTCAGCCCAAAACAGAATGACTGCTTACAAGTAGAGAATCAGCAAATTTTACAACCGAAGGGTCCATGCAAGGCCTCTCAAAATTGGAGACCTTGTCTTTCGGAATGCCGCTGCAGTTCAGAAAGGCCGAATCCATGGGAAACTCTCAGCTACATGGGAGGGACCTTATGAAATTTATGATGAGCTTCAGCCAGGGACATACAGACTTCGTCAGTTATATGGGACTGAGCTGAAAAATCACTGGAATGCTGATGTACTTAAGAAATATCATGTGTAAACCCTTCGGGGCATAACAATCTTTATAAGTACATTCTGAGTTATTAATGAAAGGCTTCAGAGCCACCATTCCTATTATTTTTGCAACTTTTTATTCTTTCAAGTTTTCTTCATTCTATCTACTCTATAAGGGTTTTCATTCAGCCTCGTCTGAAACCTTCGCCTTCGGGTAACTGGGTTTCAGATTGCTGACAAACTCGTCTTTTTAAAGAACTCTGGTCTTTCAGCTGAAGTTAAACTTCAGTAAGACTTGTTCTCCAAAGACATGAGTCCATGGACAAGTCTGGGATATTGCCTTAGCTGAGCCTCGTATCCCAGAGAGCCATTATCTGAAACATTGCCTTCAGTTGGCCTTGTGTTTCAGATATCCATTTTTAAAGATAGACAGAAAACCAAGGATAACGGCAACCATTAGAAATTTTTCAGCCTCGTCTGAAACCTTCGCCTTCGGATAACTGGGTTCCAGATTGTTGACGAGCTTGTCTTTTTAAAGAACTCTGGTCTTTCAGCTGAAGTTAAACTTCAGTAAGACTTGTTCTCCAAAGACATGAATCCATGGACAAGTCTGGGATATTGCCTTAGCTGAGCCTCGTATCCCAGAGAGCCATTATCTGAAACATTGCCTTCAGTTGGCCTTGTGTTTCAGATATCCATTTTTAAAAAGGAGACAGAAACCCAACTCAGTAATCCAAAGACCTGAGTCTTCAGATTACTGAGGGGGGCAAGAAGCACTATCAGTGCAAGTTTATCTTCAGCAGAATTCTTCGAGCTGAAAGCTTTGTACTTAGCAAATTTTTGGAGAAAAAGTAAAGCATTCAAAATAAGGCAAAGTAATTGAAGAGAAATGCATCACATAAAGCTCAAATGCTCAGAAAACGAGCTACAAAGTTCAGACTGTTCAAAGGACATAATGAAATATCGGCAGCCGCCCACAAGCGGAAAAATACAGCTGCCGAAGTACATGCAACAACAGATAAAGCAGTTTGTACATCAAGGCAAGCTGAACCAAAAAACAAGACAAAAAATTTCAGAAGCGGCAAGTCTAAAGTTGAGCGCATGATGAACCGCAAGATTCTGAAGACGACTGCCCGAGTTCCTATGCTTCAGCCCGAGGATCAGACTGATCAGCAGTGCTGGGTCCCATGGTGGCTTCAGCTCCAGCAGCAGATGAAGCAGGCTGTGCACCCTGCTGAGCCTCCCTTTCCCGCCGTTCGGCTTCAAGTTTCCTCCTCTCTTCTTCTTCTTCGGCTTCTTCAGCCGCAAGGATTTCAGCTTCAACAGGAGTGAGGAACTTCATATGGGGATTTTCTGGATCCTGGACCCATTCAGCACACTGGGACCAGTCCAGCTTCGGCTCAGCATGAAGACAGAGCCTTCGGCACACTCTGAACCCATTCTTGAAACCCATATCATACTCCTCTTGAGTATAGATACGGACCTTGAGCAGGGCTTCAGCGTCTGCTACCTTCTTCTGTACCTCCTCCAAGTCATTCTTGGATTGGTTCAGCTCTTCAGCGAGCTTGGAGAAGACATCCTTCTACTCGTTCAGCTTTTGCTGAACCTTTGAAGCTTCAGCCTTCACTTGGGTCAGCTCATCATCTTTGACCCTTAACTGATCCTCAGCCTCTTGAAGCTTGGCTTTCTCAGCTTCGGCAGCAGTAGCAGCCTCTGAGAGTTGGACATTTTGAGCTTGGAGCTTTTCTTCAGCAGCCATTCTACTGGCTTCCGAAGCTTCTAATTTTTTGTTGCACCTCAGCCTGTGCAACAGCTCCTTCTCGAATTCGGCTCTCAATGGCAGCCTTGAACTTGGAGATGTCCACTCCCAGATGATCCCGAAGGAAGTTTTCCCCTTCTATCAATGGGGGAAAAACCTCCTTCTCCATTGCAGCGCAGAAGGTTTGGAGGGCTTCAGCAGCCTTTTTCTCATACTCTTCCCCCTCCTTCTGCTTCTCCTCAGCTGCTGCTTGCTTCAGCTGAGCAAGCTTCAGCTCCTCGACTGCCACCTTTCTTGCATGTTCGACGGCGTCGACCCTTTCTTGCAGGGAGTCTATCAGCTCTACAGTGAGAGTCTGATTGTGCACAAATTGGGAACAGAGGCACAACTCAGTAAAAAAAAAAAAAAAAAAAAAAAAAAACTAAACTAAAGAGCTGAATTGAAAAATAAAAGCAAGGATAAGGATTTACCTGCATCATCAGCAGTTGATTCGACCTTGCAGGGTCTGTAACTGATCTGCTGGATTCGCCCATCCCAGCAGTGGCCTTCAGCAACCAGATCCTCGCCCTATCTACTTCGGTTAAGCCAGAGAAATTGCCGAAGTAGGCTGCAACACCTTCTCGGTTCTGGCCCCAAATGAGGTCCCAGATATGATCTGGAATTGGAATTCGGGGGGCCAAGAAACCCATCTCTCCAGAGTGCAGCGTCTGGAATGAAGGGAAGGAAGACTCAGGAGCTTCTGGAGCCTTAGAGGGCTCAGCATCTTCTTTTTCAGGAGCCTTCTCTTCCTTCTCAGCAGAGTCAATGATTATGACCTCTGCTTCTTCTTCAGGGCTGAGGACGAAAGCCTCAACCTCCCGGGCAATATCGGCTGAGAAACCCTCAGCAACGGGCTTCTCAGCGCTCTCAGCATTGTGCCCTCCGACACTTTCTTGAACCTCTTTTGATGGAACCCCTCCCTTGGGATCGGGAGTTTTCTGATCCACCTCCATCTCAGGAGGTGGTGGAGGGGTCTTCGGCGGAGACTGGGGTGGTGGCTGAGGAGCCCTCGGCGATCCACCGCCTTCCTCAGGCTCCCTTATGCTTATGCCGACAGACATCGGCCTCGTCTGGAAGTCGTGAGGGCCGATGATGGCCATCCGTCTTCTCCTTTTTCGAAGGGGCTGTTCGTCCATTTCTGAGTCTTCGGATTCCTCCTGGACTTGATCTTCGGGACGAACAGGAGCTTTCCCTTCTCTTCGTCTTTTGGTCTCTTCAGACTGCAAAAGATAGGGGGGCAGGAAGAAAGTGAGTAAAAAAAAAAAAAAAACTTTTGAAGCTGAAAAGCTAAGTATAACTCACCGAGGTCTTCAGCAAAGCCTCGTCTTCTTCTTCAGCTGCCCTTGCTGCTGCTTCTTCTTCAGCATCCCTGGAGGACCCTTCTCCTCCTTCACAAGCTTCAATAGCCCGTGCAACCTCCTCGGCTGTACGGGCAGCTTCAAGTTCCTCAGCTAGCAGTTGAAGCCAAGGATCTCTCTTCTTCCACCAAGGCTTTTGCCTCTGATACAGGGCAGCAGCCTCGATTTGGAGATGGGAGTAATCTAGATGGACCTCCCTGTGCTTCGAATCTGTGATAGAGGGGGCCCGATCGATGATAACTCTCTCTTGGGTGACGCCGAGACGGTTGTAGTCGATGCCAACGTTAGTCTCGTCTCGCTCTGAGTATAAGAAAAGAGGAGCAAAGATCAGTTCAGCAAAATAAAAAATGCTGGATCGGCTCAGCAGGAAAGTGCAAAACAAAAATTCTTTCTAAGAATAAATAATAAAGGCCTCGACCCCTGCCGAAGAAGCTTACCATCCCTGAACTTTCGGCTGAGGCCGAAAGCTGCTAGCATGTGCTCTTGGAAAATATAGTGGTTATCCGGGAGCCAAGTCTCCGGGATAAACTTCATTCGGCCCCCAGCGCCCCCAGGGTTCGGCTTTCGGCCGAAAATATTTTGCTGGTTAAGGTGCAGATCTGGGCCTCTATCTTCGGGAGGGCCCAGGATTCCCATTTCAGGGTCAGGCTCAGATAGATACCTGGGAGCGCTGAAGACGTAAGGGTGGTTAGGATCTGTGGGCGCCCTAACCCAGATCCATTGACCCCTCCAGTCCTTGTCTAAGGAGTCATTCGGCCACATTTTTAAGTACTGGGGCCGAGACTCAATTCGGTACCACCCAGGACCGTGATCTCCGTGCCCACTTTGAATGTTCGGCACTAGCCGATGAAGCTTTTTGAAGCAATGGAGGTTCGGCACGTATCTGAAAAACTTGCAGACCCACAAATACGTCATCACCCTTCGGATGCTGACAGGAGTTAGCTGGCACAGGGAGACCCTGTAGTGGATCAGCAAGTCTCGGACAAATATGTCCAGAGAAAACCTCAGCCCATACTGAAGCTGTCTTTCGTACACCCCCACATACCCCGGGGGTGGACGATGGATTCTATCAGATGCAACGGGCATTCTACACCAATATCCATCGGCTTCCATTATGCCGTAGTACAGCTCTATTTGTTCAGCAAACCGATACACATCGGCATGCTTTACCCACCAAGAGTAGGGGTAGTTCTTTATCATGGCTGAGGCTACTTCAGCATCCTCCCACTCCTGAAACCCAGGAAGAACATCCCAAAGATAGGCGGGAACTTCTTCGTCCCGCCCAGAAGCGCTCGGCTCCTCCGTTGCTTCAGGAGGCGCCGATGAAATTGGGGTCGCCCTAATCCTTTCAGCAGGGTCAGACCCCACTCTTTGTCAATTCCAGGTCCCAGTCCTGTTCCTGGGATCGGGGAATTGCCTTGCCCTTCTTGGAGCACGGGCCCTACCTCTAACTCCTCTCACCATTGTTGAAGTTTCGAAGAAAGAGTCGAAAAAAGGGGAAAGAGTTCGAATTCGAAGAAAATTAAACAAAAATCAAAGGAAATTACCTTATTGTGAAGCGGAGTTTGCCGATCTATGAGTTCGGAATGACGAATTTCGGTTTCTAAGCTTAATTCTCGGGGATTCAAGGAAGTTTTGATGCGGATTCAAGGGTTTTGCGCAAGTCGGAGTTCGTGTTTGTGAAGAAGTGAGGAGAGAGAGAGTGGTTCTCTTGCTTATATCTCCAGAAATTGGAATTCTGGGAGTCCGCGTCTTTAATTTCTCTTAAATACCTCACTAAGTAACCGTTAAACACATTTCCTCTTGATTAACCGCCCATTATCCGTCCAACTTCCACAAATTATCCATCCAGCCGCCGTTATTTCATTAACTGCGATTTAAATTCAAATTTTTGGATTAATTAAATCATTTACTTCCCTCCTTTTTCTGGTTAATTAAACCCGCCCGTCATCCTTCCAAATCGGGTCTGGGGGGCAAGTTGTTTGGGTCCAATTTAGTCCAATTGGGCCTAGTCATTAAATGATCTAATTAAAAGCCCAAGGTCAAGGTTCAACTCTCCAATTATGCTAAAGTCAAGATCAGTCCACAAGGCAAGTCAATTGGGCCAAGGCCCACTTCTCCTATATATGCCAAGGTATAAAAGCCATCAATATTACACTTGTACGGGGATTCACATTCAGACAAAGCCTCAAGCAATTAATTCTCTTGCATAGCTTTCTCTCTACACATTGTACTGACTTTAGCATCGGAGGGGCCTTCCTCGGCAACACCCCCGAGGCTAGTTTACGTGTGTTTGCTGTGCAGGAAATCCTCGGCCCAACATCATTTGGACCGAGCCCAGTCTTCACCAATTCACTGGACCTTCGGCAAGGTCCCATTGTTTTCACCCGAAACATATAGCACATGTAGTTAAATTATTACAAGTTTCCATACGAAGTAATAGGAGTATTTGCTAGTGAATAATTGTTTGGATAATGGATGCAACATGGTAAGATAACTTGAAAATTTTCAGTGAAGTAACGAGAAAATTATGGACGACGAAAAAGAAAAAAGGAAGAGGCAAGAATGCACGTGTATTGGGAGAGTAAAAGCACTAGTGACCCCAAATTCACATTATAAAGTTCATTATTCTATACCACTAGTCCACTAGTAGTCTAACCTCACTTCCAATCTACCACCGTCCACCGACGTTTTTTGTTATTTTAACGAAATATTTTATTTTACGATGTAGATAGAAAGCTGGTAACGATAACGATAAAAATGTAAACGTAGTAGAGCTGACAATCTCTGACACGACAACACGACCGAAACCGGCACGACATGAACATGAAGTTATTGAGAGAAAACATGAAGTCGACATGACACGAAATCAACCTGAACACGACTCATTTAGATAAAGTGGTCAAATTATGTAATCATCCTACATTTTACATAGTTTTTGATAGATTATATGAACAACACGAACACGATACGATACGACATGACATTTTGCCAACTCTAGTCCGTAGATTATAATGTTGAAGACTGTCATTCAAGAAAATTAACTAAGCGAGTTAATGTCTATGTATATTAATTGATAAAGTTTATCTTATGAATTATTAAAAGGATAAAATGCTCCAATGATTAGGCTTCCTAGTTTAGGGCTCGACACCCAAGGCACGGCTTTATTTTTACATTCTTTATTATCCCAACCGAGTGTCTAGTGAAGATCGAACCCGAGGTTTACTAGAATTTGTTAGGGTAGCTACCATTGAATCATGAATAATTAAGAACAAAAGAATATCTATAGGCTGTTCACATGAGCAAGATGCTCTTCAAAATTTGATCTTCAATGATTGGGTTTAGCTACCTGATCCCACCATAAGACGTAATATTGGTTAATACATCTCTGTTGCCAGCTTTTCTATTAAAAACGCATACATCCATGTTCTCCAATCACCAAATCACTAGCTTATGCTAAAAATACATAATTGTCCCACGCAACTCGACAACTTATCACACTATATTACAAATGAGATAAGTCCCTACTCTCTTACATTGTATGTTAGCTAGTATTTCAATGGTACTAGACCCACTTCACAAAATAAATATATTTATTTTGGAGTTATTTATATGATAAATAGGATTTGCTATCATATTATGACTAATTCGAAATCAGATAGGTAAGACGTCGAATGGGATGTAAGCTCTCCTAACAAATGTTAAAGTGGTGATGATATCTCTAGCCGAGATAGTAAAATCCTCTTATTGGTAATTTATGAACTAGTCAGTTATATTTGACTAAAACACTAAATAATGCTAGTTCGCAAATTTTATCTTTCAATTGCATTATTACTATTTTATCAAAAACCCTAAACATTAGTTTAAGGCTTTTAGCCATTTATACCGTAATTAATTTACAACTTTTTGTGTTGCGCCATGTAATATCCTAAGAACAAATCGCACAATACCCCCCTCAAATTTCTTGCACAACTTTTGTTAAATAGAGTAGTCCCAACATATACTTTTTAACACTTTTAAAAAGAAAAGGAGTAGTTATTATTACATGGAGACCATGACACACTAAATATAATAAAAATTTCTCCGCGATCAATTTGTTTAAAATTATACGTGATAAGACACTTAAATGTTAAAACTAATTTGAGATGGAAAATGTATTCCTTATAGACCTCATAGGGTCTACAACAATGTAACATGGAATAGGGACAGCAAGGCCAATGTGGTAATATTAAGGAAGAGTTGACTGTTTAGGGGCATTCATTATTTCATCCCTTTTAAAAGGTGGTAATGTGGCAGCTGCAAAATTCCATGTTCTTTGTTCTTACTAGAAAATTTAAATAGTACAAATCTTATCAGTTATCTCTTCCTTAGGGAAAACATAAATATCCAACCAATAAACTCCATTTTATCAAACAGTTCTCAAAAAGAGTATAATCATGAAACAGAGAATACTTGCCTCCAATAATAATATGCTCCGTTTTGCTCTGTTTTTCATCTGTTCAATTTTACAAGAAATTCCAAGTATTGAAGCTTACAAAAATTATACAGTTGGAGATTCTTTGGGTTGGTATGATAAATCTTCCAAATCTAGTGTTGATTATGAAAAATGGGTTTCTGGAAAATCTTTCTCTTTGGGTGATTTCCTCAGTAAGTTCATCAATCTTTCTCTGTTTTCCTCTCTTTTTTTTAATCATCATATGTTATGGTATCATAATTATTGATTAATTGATTTTATAGCTGATTGTCTAAAAACCCACTACAGATTAAGTACTAATTTCATTATTTTTATGTTAATTGTATGATTATCTTATAATCTTGTTTATTTGGTTCCATTTTATGAATCACTGTTTTGTGTTTGTGTGATAATATTTCAATTCATAAGCTAATAACCACATACTCTTAAAGTTTAGAGCTTGTAGATCATAGAGTTACGAAAATGTTAATGAATTGAGCTGATTTTTACTGGGGGAAGTTCTTATTTTTTTCATTTTTGTGTATAAATACCTAGAAAAAGTAATAATGTCAACATGATTTGATCTCACGTATTAGATTTCATCGCTAAACTGAAAGGTAGTTTACTACTAATAGTCCAATAAGTACTCCCTACCTTTTAGTGATGATTGCCTCAATAACAAGCTATTTAAGTACTGAGATTGCCATTTGATTCTTTTAACTTTTGTGTCTAAAAGTGCATGTACTAATAAGTAGTAGAAGATTCAAAGCTTCAATTCACAAGCAAAGCATATGTTAAACATCTAGTTACAAAAGCCCTTTGGAAAACACGAATTACAATACAAAGGTTTAAGATTTAGACTATAAATAGAAATACTCGTAATTTTTTCACCGTTTAATGTGTTTCTAGTAACAAAAACTAAGAAAAAAGTTTGTGCAAGGTTAAAATTGGTTTATGGAGGTTAGATATTATCAGGTTTTTATAATAATATCTACTTAATTTAATTTATGTAGTTGTAGTAATTAATAATCATAAAAAAAGTAAGTAAAAGTACTTATCTTGTGAGTCTTATTGAAAACTTGACCCAGTGTCGGCATTATTAGCATGTTACAACAATTGCATGTTAGGTGTCTAAGTTTCTTAGATATGGGGCATTAGAAAAATCTAAAGTATTGCTAAAATAGGTGGATGAAGCAACCGTCACATGTAAATATAAAATTTTAACGCAATCCTATCAATATGAATAACGGTGCGCATGTTTGTTTGCGCGCATTGCACAACATATGTACAATATACACCATGTATAAATTAGTTCAAACTCGGGTGTAAGGTGAAATGTTGTGTTAATTGAATCGTTATTATTTAAAGTTTGAAACTATATGATTGAATATTAATCATATTTTTTTAACACTCAATACGTGCAGTTTTCAACACCGATAGCAATCATACGGTAATCCAAACATTCAACTCCACAACATACACTTCATGTGATTCTCAAGGCGACGACAATGTGCAATGGTCAAGCACTACACCAAATTCCACGGTTGTACGCCCTATAACAGTAGCTGTTCCCCTAATGAAAGAAGGTGTTTCATATTTTTTCTCAGGGGACTATGATGGAGAGCAATGTATGAATGGTCAAAAGTTTTCTATCAATGTGACTCATGGTAAAGGATTGCCTCCTAGCCTTAAGAACAACCCCGACTTCGCTGTGGGTCCCGGTCCCACTCCCGCCACTGGGGCAGATGCTGCCCCAGGGCCGGATAATCCCGACTCAGGGGATGATCAATCTGCCCCGGATACCATCATATCCTCGGATTTTAACCATCCTAAGAACGTACCCGAGGATAGTACTAGTGGTGGTGGTGGTGATGATGACGATAGTGCTAAAAAATCCAATAATGTAGCTGGGTTTATGCCTAATTGGAAGATGTTCTTTGCTAGTTTGATTGGTGGGATCTTGCTTCTTCTCTGATGATTTCATACATTTTTAAGGAGGTTGCTAGCTATACATTTTTAAGGAGGTTGCTAGCTTAGTGTTACCCAAATATATACAAGTACATTTTATTTTCCTATTCTTTTGCAATTTTCCACACTACTTAATTTTATTCATATGTATTTGGTGTTTTGAACACATACTTTCATTATTCACATGTAATATATTAGTTATTACGGTCCTTACGGAGTAATTTACATGTATTTTTTTTTTATCATTAAACATGATTGATTTGTCAAATTTTAATCTTTGTTCTTGCTAATTTAGATGATTGATCATGTATATTTGTTCAAGGAATTGAGGGGACGTTATGAAGTGGGAGCTTTCTTTCTCGATAGTACGAAATATACTCGTAAGTAATTGATTGTTTGGAGTATATATACTAGTGTATCCACCAAGTAGTACTTGGTCTTGTACGGATTGTATGTGTATACTACCCTCGTTAAAAGTTATGTGCAACTTTAAAATATTTTATATTTTTCAAATAATACCCCAAAATTGCACATAACATTTAACGGAGGTATTATTATAATTGCAAGGTTATTGGATCAGTCTCTTGGACCGTCTGTAAATTGTATCCCCCATTTATAACGCACTTGTAATAATAAAATCCCATAACAATACGACATACATTATCATCTGTTTTTTTCTTTTTGGGTAACAAATTAGCATTGTTGATTTCTTACTTTATAAATTGCATGATAATTGATAAGTAAGATTTCTTGAAAAAAAAAAAAAAAAAGTAAGATTGTAAGAAGAAACGATCATGTCTTAGATCCTAGTTTTTTTTTTTTTTTTTTTTTTTTTTTTTTTTTTTTTTTTTTTTTTTTTTTTTTTTTTGACAAGAGTCTTAGATCCTAATTTAATGATACTTTCATATAGTTTTTCCTTTAAAGAAGAACTAATTACGAAGTATATGTATCCTTATGTAATATGAATAATATGGAGTATAAGGGGAATCTTTTTTTTTTTTTTTTTTTTTTGGGAAAATAAAAGGGGAATCTTATTAGTACATAAATAATGAATATTGTAAATTTTTAATAGGGTACAAATTTTTATAAGTATGATCTTTTCATTTGAAAAATAACCTAATGTGTATGGTAAGAAATTTGAGTAAAACGGTAATAAATCAGGAAATAAAATATCTGCATAGAATTTTGTTAATTATCGTAACTTACGCAGTTATTCTTTACACTTTCTCCTAAAGTCAAATATTATAAAATCAATGAATGGTAAATGCAGAAGTTTTAGGTTGAAAAATTATTATTGTAAATATAACTTGTACCGAATATTTATGGAAAACAAAGTGTGTAATGAGTATATATAAGACTAATAAGAGATTGTATATTGGGTCACAAAAAAATTAGAACACAAATTTTGAGAAATTCGGAGTCATTATTCAACATTTTCACAATGCTAAAAGAAGTTATGATCTTTTGCTTGTTGGTTTTTGTTGCCACAAACAATGGTATTCTATTGCAATCTTTTGTCTAATACTTTGCTCGTTTTAAATTAAAAGTTTTTCAAATTTGATTTTTTTTTGTGAGGCAATGATGAAGGTAGTAGTTAAATTTATGCAGAGGTTTTACCATTGTTTTTTTTAATTGTATGCAATTTGTATATTTAATCACTGATATCTATCTCTCAGTTCTTTTTGTTATAATTCATGTATATGATTTTTAATTACATATGACTTTAAATAAATTGTAAAAAAATAATGATTGATGAATACTACACATTGAATTAATTCTAGAAAAAAACTATATATTTTTGTTTTTTTTAGGGTAATGCTATATGTAGCCATTAGGGCTACAAATAAGCCTTTAATATTTTTATTTTTTTTTTGGTATAAGTTTAGGAATGCATGATAAAATCACATACAAATCAGTGTAATTAATGAAGGTATTTCATTAATACTTTCCTCTTTAGCTTCTTATACATTTATCAATTTTCTTTTTTAAAAATCTAATTTACTTTGTGCTTTCATATGTTATATCCTCCATTAGTGCATTAATTAAATAATTTAAATATATAACTAATTTGGAATGTTATTCTTGATTTTTCAGTTGAAGGAAAAACTCCCTTATTTCAAAGAAAATGGGCAGTATGCAACAATAGTTGCGCATATTTTAAGGATAAAGGATGCTTTAATTATTGTGTTGGCCTTGGTTACATACATGGTGGTGAATGCTACTACAATGGTGGCCCTTGGGGAAATTGTTGTTGTAATCCCAATTAAGCAAAAACTACAAATGCTAGCCTTGTAGTCATGGTTTTATCCACTCGTTTCTTCTTGATAGTCTTATTTGAAAACTCGAGAATAGTAGTGATACTTATTATACGTATTATAAATAATTTTTGGAAAAATATTGTGTAGAACGGACTCACATGAGTCTGTTCTATTAATAGGCCCGCGCATGACCCGATTTTATATTCTTCTTCAATTCTTATTCTTCTTCTTCATCTCTATTGCTTTCTTCTGCAAACCTTCAACCATGAAAGGACTCTCAACAATGGCGACGACTTTCTCAAATTCTATTCTTCGTCAAGAACTTATATGACTTGTACTAATTTTTTGCACTGAGCTTCCCAAATAGAAGCTCGGCTGCTTTATCGACAATATGAAGCGGAATATACTCTGAGTCATCCCATACATATATAGCTGTATTTTACAAGAATAGTCCGTTAAAAAGTATTCATACAACTTGAATTGCATTATGTGCAGTAAAACTTCATTATCTGATCAAGCTTTTTAGAGTATGTAGTATCGGAGTAACATATTTTACAAGAAATGTCAGATATTAAGTTTTTAATGTCAGATATTAACCTTTTAATGTTTGATATAAAACTTATAATGTCAAATATAAAACTTTTGATGTCAGACATTAAACTTTTAATGTTTGCATGATAGTAAACTTGTAAGGTTTGATATTAGAATATTATTGTCATATATTAGAATATCATTGTTAGATATTAGAATATTATTGTTAGACATATTTTAAATGTCAGATATTAAGTAATTAATGTCAGATATTTGGTTATTATAGTCAGGTATTAGGTTTATTTTGTTTGGTAAAAAATTAGTGTGGTCAGGTGTTAGGAATCTTTTGTTTGGTAATAGATTAGTATGGTAAGGTGTTAGGAATATTAGTGTCATGTATTAGAATATTATTGTCATATATTAAAATATTAGTGTCATGTATAAGAATATTATTGTCAGGTATAAGAATATTAGTGTCATGTACTAGAATATTATTGTCAGATATTAAAATATTAGTGTCATGTATAAGAATATTATTGTCAGGTATAAGAATATTGGTGTCATGTATTAGAATATTATTGTCAGATATTAAAATATTAGTGTCATGTATAAGAATATTATTGTCAGGTATAAGAATATTGGTGTCATGTATTAGAATATTATTGTCAGCTATAAGTATATTAGTGTCATGTATTAGAATATTATTGTCAGATATTAAAATATTAGTGTCATGTATAAGAATATTAGTGTCATGTATAAGAATATTATTGTCAGGTATAAGTATATTAGTGTCATGTATTAGAATATTATTATCAGCTATAAGTATATTAGTGTCATGTATTAGAATATTATTGTCAGATATTAAAATATTAGTGTCATGTATAAGAATATTATCGTCAGATATTAAAATATTATCGTCAGATATTAAAATATTAGTGTCATGTATTTGAATATTAACACATGTGAAGGACATTTACAGCTTCATTCATCATTTGTTTTTAGCTTTAGCAAAAAGGGGGAGAAGTTGATGATTATGTGAGTACCCACCGGCATTATCTTCTGAAATAACAAGAAAGCTAAAGATTTACAAGGCATGCAATTTCTTCATAACTACATTAGGTAACAATTAACATTTATTTGCAAAACAAGTTTTCTGGAATCAATAAATTCGAATGGTGAAAGCATAATGAAGTAAATAGTTTAGAAATCAAATGAAAAACCAGATTTTTGATCCGATTTTCTCTCTCCTATAATTTCATTTTTAGTTGTTGTAGGAGAGAGAAAGGTTGAAGTATCAAAGAATCGGTAGTTTCTTGATCTAGACTCGGAAGCTGATCTTCAAAGCTCAACCTTCTTCTTCGGAGTATCAACAATGATGAAAAACAATCCAAGAAAATGGAGGAAGAAGCAGTACTAAGGCAGAGTTGGTGTCGCGGGCCTCGCGATCGGGTTTAGTTTACCCGCGCCTTTTTATTGGTCTTTTGTTATTGAGCCCGGTCTCACGTGAGTCCGGTCTCACACAAAACCTTTTGATAATTTTTTATTAGCAAGGGAGTAAACGTTGAAGAAATGAGATAAACTATCAATAATAATATGAATTGTGTTTTTGTGTTCATATGACTTTTAGTAATGTGACTGCATTTTACTTCAATTTCATTTCCAAATCATAACCATATTTTTGCCAATGTTTTGCATATAACACTTTTCTGGTAACATTATTCTCACAACTCATATTATTTTGTCATAGTGAGAATTACCCTGGTAAGGAGTTGTACCAATGTCAATATACTTATTTATTTTAGTTGCAATATTTACGTATTGCCAAAACTAATTAAACAAACAAAATCTGTAAAGTTTTTCATGATTGTTAATTGCTTTATGACTCTTTTTTATCAGTGAATACTTTGACATGGCCACAAAGTTGATATTGCCATTTGCCAATACTAGTGACTCCTTGATGAATAAAAAGTTATACCACAAGTGCACGGTGTCTGTTGTTAGCAGAGATTTAGCAAATACGGGTCGAATCCCACAGGGAGACAGGTTCTATTAGTTTTTGCCCAATTATATGAACTATTTCTATAAACGAATAATGATTTGATGATTAATTAACTAAAGAATGACAATAATGAAAATAAGGTTGTTCTCAGATAAATTAAAGTCTAGGGCATACGTTCGGTCCACCATGCTTATACCAATCCAAGAAATGCAAACAATCCATTAATAAACAAACTAGGTCGAATAATTAAAACACTTGTTAATCCTACGGTCGGGAATTAACGCTTACGAATTAACATATGTAGTTCGGCCGCTAACATAATCAAATTCGCCAATTGTAATTAAGCCTCTAAAAATATGATCTTTCAATTCTAATTTTTATTAGCTAAATAATCAACTCATGATATTGGCCAATTACATGAATCAAACAATAAAGCACAAATCAATTGGAATTATTCAAACCCTAATTCATAAATTTATAAATAATCAAGCATAATTAATCAAGGTATAAACATGGCTTCCCTCACTTAGCCCTAGAAAACGACTACTCGCTCATAATTGAAATAAACAAAACAAAAGAGACAAATAAACTAGAATTCATAATTAATTAAAATAAAGAACGAAAGATTGAATGAAATACCTCAATGATTGAATTAATGGAGAATAATAAACTAGGGTTCAACAATGGAGAGAAAACAAAGAAACGTTCAATCTCGAAAATAAAGCATAAGAGGCAAAATAAAATCCTCTCAAGTATTTATATTATTGCCTCATCCTAAACAAAATAAATAAATAAATACATAAGCTATAATGCTATTGGATGATAATTGATGACGTGGCACGACACTCGACTTGATTACGTCAAACGACCAAGAAACGTTGGAGCAGCAACGAGCTATAGCTCTCTGATGAGCTAGCTGGCGAGCTATAGCTCGCATAAGACTTTGCGTATGGCAGTGATGAGCTAATAGGCGAGCTAGCTTGCGAACGATAGCTCGGAGCTTCCTTGGCTTGCTGCCTTACTGAGCTAGTACTCGAGCTATAGCTCGTGCTTAGCTCGATGCAAGAATGCTTAGCAACTCAAATTGTCAATGCACCAAAGGCCTAAAACGATCTCATACTTGCAACAAGGGCTACGAAACAACTCCGATTTGCTTCAAGGAATCTACATACATATATAAGCACAAGGTCAATGAATCATCGGCCTCAAATCAACATCCCTCCATCCAACGACAAATGCTGAATTCTTCCGAGAGCGTCCAAATAGCTATGAGAACTACCTGAAACATTAAGAAAACACAAACGGAGCATAATACAGCACGATAGTGATAACCTATGCATAAATGACTCTAAACCAACGACTAAGAGACTAAGAAGTAACTAAAAACAATGAAAAATGTGCCCAACAATCCTATACAAATATGATTTATCAAATTCCCCCAAGCTAAACCGTTGCTTGTCCTCAAGCAACACCTTAGACTCAAAACAGACGAATACAATAAATATGATTTCCAGGGAACCTGAATAAGACCAACCCAACTCTCGAGCAAGCAATCAAACCAGAGTTATTAAGATCAAAATTTAGCTCGGATACGAATAAAACTACCTTACATCATGATCCACAATTGAAACCAAACTTGGCCACAACCCATTTCCCAATCAAGCTAGTCGTCGCCGCACACCTTGCAGATTACGAACATTTTGATGCATAAAAGGGTAATGTAACAACAATAAGAGATTACGTTCACTCAATCATTCAATACACATGCTGATCAAAAGGACTTTTTTAAAGCTTGTAATGGGGCTAAGGTGAAAAGGTAGGATAATATTTAGGAAGATGTGAGCGAAAAGCTAACTTGGGGAGCATAAATATGAAAGTGAACATGACCAAATGCAACCGATTGAAATGACCTTTGTTATTCCATCTAACTTCACAAACATCCTCCAAAACAAACAATCTACTGATTATTTATGAATGAAATTAATTTCTTCTCCTTTTCATTGCCTTTTTTTTGTTTTTTTTTCTTTTTCTTTATTTTTCAACATATAAACAAGCTCTTCTTTTCATTCTCTTTATTTCTTCTTCCTCTTCTTTTCATTTTTTTTAATAATTTTTTTTTTTTTTGATTTGATTTTTTTTTTTTTTTTTTTTTTGAATGAACTTCTCAACTTTTGATACAACCCCATCAAACTCAACTGGCCATGGTTGCATAGAATGAAACCTGACATTACCAAACAACAACTTATTAATGAGCTCCCCCAAGCTAGACTTGGGAATAGTAACCAACGAGGCTAAGAGGCTTGTAATGTGGCTATATAATAATGAATGGGCAAGGCAACAACATGGGTGAGCAAAATGGGAACAAATGTATCTAAATATCATCTGAAGGCTACCTAGAGAAAAGGGCCTTTATCATACGCAGCATGCATAAGTGATAACCAAATTACTAATAGATCTCAAACCGAGGTTACTCAAATAACGGATTGCATCGGTCACACAAACACAAAGTAGGGTGATATAGCAAGAGAATTGGCTAGCTATACTTGATACGGGACAACCAATCTTGCCGCTAACCATTCAATTGATTCACATAATGTAAAGTAGGTAGCATTGTATAGCACAAACCGACTGAATTTTGAAATCATAACTAAGGTCAAAAGAAACTCAAAAGAATCAAGTTTAAGTCCGCACACGGTTCGAAATCACAAGCATAGAAAGAGGACACAAAAATGCAAAAGAGAAAGACTTAGCTAAAACACTAAACTAGGAAAGCAATACACTTTTTTTCGTTATACGTAAACTCCCACTCCTAGTGAATGGTACAAACCGTACAACAATCCTACTAAAGCAAATAAAGCTACACTATGAAAGCAATTAAAGATAGACATCCCTCCCCCAAGCTAAATGAAACACAGTGTCCTCACTGTGAAAAATGCATAAAGACAAAAGGGAAGAGAAGAAAAAAAATTCTCACTGATCAGAAACAGGGCCGGGAGCAGCATCACCGGTAGTAGGAAGGGTTTCCTCTCGTGCAGTAGTGGTGGCAACTGTAGCGGGTTCATCTCCTCGAACTGAGCAGCGTAGGCTCTTGACCTCCTTGCGAAGCTTGACTACATGATCCTTGATGATGTCGAATTTCTTAGATGTCTCCTCTCGAAAAGAGGTGAAAGAATTCAGAATAGCTTGCAATGCCTCCTCTATAGTCAATGAAACATCAGTATTGGCTTGAGAGGAAGTTCCTGCCTCTATAGGCTCGACATTAGTGACATGTGGTGGTGCTTGGGTGCCAGTCATCTGTGGTAGAGGAGGTTGGGAACCTGACTGAATAGAATCCGCATGGTTTGGAGCGAATAACCATGAATCATCACTGGTTAAATGAGCCTCGGCACGTGGGAGGTAAGAGTAACGTGTTTTTCGTTGTCCTTTCAAATTTCCCTTTAAGCACCAAACATAACGAGTGTCACTTCCCCTTCTCTCCAACTCAATCCATTCAAAACGTTTCATCGCATCAATATCCAATGACTTATGTTTTGAAACTGGAGTCTTACCCTTAGTCGATAGTCCCAAGGACTTGGCAATGCAAGTAATAAACCCCCCACAGTGGATTTCACTAGACTCATCACGAACATTGAGAAAAGAGCGAATCAAGAAACTCCCATAATCTATATGACCGTGTTGTTCCAGATCATCACTCATAAAGAACCATAGGTGCCGGAGGTCACTAGTACATACTTGACTCATGTCTTTCTTAGGATAGAAAGCACCCTTAATCAACCGGTGAAGCATCCTCATGGTTGGATTAATAATTGATGATGACTTGCTATGACTAGCTCGCCAATCTTCCCTATCAGTAATTTCAGACCAAAATTCATCAGCATAAAATAGATCTTCCTCCTTGACGAGACCATCAAGAAAAGTGTCGAAATTGTCCGGATGAATCACTCCGTTTTGTTTCCAACCAAAGACCTCATTCAACCTATCAACTGTCATTTTGTGTTTCTCTCCATCAAGTTGAAATTTTATATGCAATTTAGGATAAGTTTTCAAACACCCATGGACTTCAAGAGAAGCCAAAAATTCATATGTCCAGTCTTTATAGGTGTACTCCTCAAAGCTTAGGAATTCTCCCATGAAGAAGAGGATAAGGCCCATAGAATGCCCCCATGTAAACCTAACTTTTCAGCATCTTTTTTTGAATAAAATAGTGTAGGCTTTACGGGACGGGTAAGGATATTGTCAAATCGGCCCTTATGTGCGGGGTCAAGGAAAGAGGGTTGGCTTTCAGATTGAGGTGTGGGAATAGGAGTTGGGGAGGCTAATGGTTGAGGGGTTTTGGGCAGGGGTTTGTTCTTGGAGATTGGCTTGCTTTGTGGTATTGGTTTAGTGGCGTTTCGTTTGGGATTTGTCCTCCTAGCTGCAGTCATGACTAAAGAATAATCACAGTTTCTGCTGCAAAGTCTTCAACACTTCACCAATTAGAAACACAAACCAGAAAATCACAGGAATAATATTCAAATTAAGTTCAGCAATGCACAACAAGAATCGTCCAAAAATCAATCAAGAATCTATAATCCAGAGTAACAACCCAAGCTAAGGTATATGTCCAAACAAATCACAATTCACAAATAAGTTCAAAGATAAAGAAGAAATTTGATCACAAAACCTTTATGAATTTGTCGATTAGGCCCAAATCTGATGTCAATCCCCTATATAAATGCTAAATAACAAGTCCAAGACTCCAATTTGCTCCAATGTGAATGAAATCAAAAACCCCTATTTCAATTGAAAAAGTTAGGGTTTGCACAAGGGGTGTGATTTGGGAAAAATAGGTGAATTGGTAGTATTAAGGTGGTTAAAGGGTGGCTGAAAGTGGTCGCCGGCGGCCAAAGGTGACTCGCCGGCGGTGGTTGTGAGGTTTGGAGGTGCGGGCTGCTAGGAGAATGGTGGAGCAATGGGTAAGAGTCGTGAGATTTGAGAAGGAGGGGAGTGAAATTGTTATAGACTTAGAACATGTGGGCTGCTAATGGGCTGTAAAAGAAGAGCTATAGCTCACTCGTCAAGGAGCTCTCGCTCGGGCATACAGTGGGGTGTAGTAGCACCGAGCTATAGCTCGTTCTTCAAGTGAGCTATCGCTCAGGCTGCTGATTGCTCCCGATCTGTGCGAGCTAATTCACGAGCTGCTGCTGCTTCGTGCTGCAGGTACAACGTCAACTTCACAGGCTCGGAACTTCTGATTCGTAAGTCGTATATAGGCGTGTGACCTACCGTTGGAAAGCTCTTCAAGTGTAGTTTCCAACCCAACTTGAATCATATCAATCCGACCTCTATAACTGAAGTTATGGCTGAAAGAGTGGACAAAGGTCTATTGTGACAATTTATTTTCTGATTTGCTTTTGCACGAAAATCACCTTCTGACCTTTGTCACTAAACCCATGTACTTAACATCCATAGACCATCTGAAATCATTCAATAAAATCTTGAACACCACTCTAAAAATCATTAGCATCATTAGTGCACGAAATCAGTGAAATTGTTTAAAAAAAAAAAAAAAAAAAACGAATTCAAGTGAATTCAAAAATAGAAAAAGGAACTACGAAAACAACTAAACTAAGCTAAAAATCGGGTTGCCTCCCGATAAGCGCTCATTTAGAGTCGTGAGCTTGACTTCTTACCTCAACTTCAAGCATCATTATGTGGGTCGGAGAGATAAATCGTCTCCAATCCACCAATAAAAGCACCCTCGGTATATAACTTCAAACGTTGTCCGTTTACCTTAAATTTGGAACCATTTTCACTAGAAACTTCAATAGCTCCATAATCTTTGACCTCAATAATGGTGAAAGGTCCGGACCACCTAGACTTAAGCTTTCCAGGAAAGAGCCGAAGTCTTGAGTTATAAAGCAACACCTTATCACCAATCTTGAACTCTCGTTTTTGGATCATCTTATCATGAAACTTCTTCGTTTGCTCTTTGTAGAGCCTATGGTTCTCGTAAGCATCAAGCCGAATCTCGTCTAGCTCGTTCAATTGAAGAAGTCTCGCTTCACCGGCCTTTTCTAGATCTAAATTAATTTCCTTGACGGCCCATTGTGAAAGATATTCCATTTCAACCGGTAAATGACAAGCTTTGCCATACACCAACCGATACGGAGTTGTACCTAACGGAGTCTTGTAAGCCGTTCGCAATGCCCACAATGTATCATCCAACTTCAATGACCAATCTTTCCGGGACTTGTTGACAACCTTTTCAAGGATTCTTTTGATTTGTCGATTAGATACCTCAACTTGGCCGCTCGTTTGAGGATGATAGGCCAAGCCAACCTTGTGGGTAACTCCATGTTTCTTGAGAAGAGCCTTAAAAGTTCGTTGATGGAAATGAGAACCACCATCACTAATAACAACTCTTGGGACTCCGAAACGCGGAAAGATGATCTTCTTGAATAACTTCATAACGACCTTAGAGTCATTAGTTGGTGACGCAATAGCTTCAACCCACTTAGTGACATAGTCGACAGCAACCAAAATGTACCGATTCCCACAAGAGGAAGGGAATGGTCCCATAAAATCAATGCCCCATACATCAAAAGGCTCGACCTCAAGAATTCCATTTTGCGGCATCTCTTGCCTCTTCGATATATTGCCTGTTCTTTGACACTCATCACATGCATTGCAAAAGATACGGGCATCCTTGAATAATGATGGCCAATAGAAACCACATTGAAGTACTCGATAAGCAGTCGCTGTAGAACCCAGATGTCCACTGGAAGGCAGATTATGGCAATGATAAAGGATGCCATGAGTATCCCAATCTGCTACACATCTCCGAAACATCCCATCGGCACACTTACGATACAAAAATGGATCATCCCAAAAGTACCGCTTGGCATCATGGTCAAACTTCTTGCGTTGTTGGTAAGTCAAATCCGGGGGATGTGAACCACCTACACAAAAATTAGCATAGTCAGCATACCATGGAGATGTAGAAGAAACAGAGAATAAATGATCATCAGGGAAAGAGTCATTTATAGGGCTATCCAAAGTAGACTGAAATCTCAATCGAGAGAGATGGTCTGCAACAACATTTTCTGCGCCCTTTTTATCTCGAATCTCTAAATCAAACTCTTGGAGGAGCAAAATCCATCGAATGAGCCTCGGTTTAGCTTCTTTTTTCGCTAGGAGATACTTTAGAGCAGCATGGTCAGTGTGGACAATCACTTTCGAACCAATGAGGTAAGTTCGAAACTTGTCAAGAGCATACACAATAGCTAGGAGCTCTTTCTCAGTGGTGGCATAATTCATCTGAGCCTCATCCAGGGTTTTGCTAGCATAGTAGATGGCATGCAAAACCTTATTCTTTCGTTGCCCTAGCACGGCTCCCACAGCATAATCACTCGCATCACACATGATCTCGAATGGTAAATCCCAATTCGGAGGTTGTATGATTGGAGCAGTTATCAATGCTTCTTTGATCCTGTTGAAAGACTCCATACAAACATCAGTAAACTCAAATGTGGCATCCTTAAGCAACAATTGAGTTAGGGGTTTCGCTATTTTTGAAAAATCTTTTATAAATCGGCGATAAAACCCCGCATGACCAAGAAAACTTCTCACTCCCTTGACATTCACCAGAGGAGGAAGTTTCTCAATCACCTCAATTTTTGCCTTGTCAACTTGGATGCCACGATCAGAAATAAGATGACCAAGTACCACTCCTTCATTGACCATGAAGTGGCACTTTTCCCAATTCAAGACCAAATTTACATCAGTACAACGTTTAAGCACCTTAGAAAGATTATGCAAGCATATATCAAAGTCAGAACCATAAACACTAAAATCATCCATAAATACCTCCATGATGTTCTCAATGAAATCAGAGAAAATGGCCATCATACACCTTTGAAACGTTGCAGGGGCGTTACACAACCCAAATGGCATTCTGCGATAAGCAAATGTACCATAGGAGCATGTAAACGTCGTCTTCTCTTGATCTTCCGGATGAATGGGAATCTGAAAGAAACCTGAATATCCATCCAAATAACAGAAAAAACTATGTTTTGCTAATCTTTCTAGCATTTGATCTATAAAAGGTAAAGGGAAGTGATCTTTCAAGGTGGCCGTATTCAACCTGCGATAATCGATACACATACGCCAACCTGTGACAACACGAGTAGGAATGAGTTCATTCTTATCATTTTTAACAACTGTTGTCCCCCCTTTCTTAGGAACGACTTGTACCGGGCTCACCCACTTAGAATCTGAGATGGGGTAGATGATGCCCGTGTCAAGAAGTTTCATTACCTCTTTCTTCACCACCTCTTGCATATTAGGATTCAATCGACGTTGTGGTTGGATGCAAGGGCGATGATTCTCTTCCAAATTAATTCTATGCATACAAAAATTAGGACTTATCCCTGTAAGATCATCAATGCTATACCCGATTGCCTTTTTATGCATGCGAAGCACAGTCAAAAGCTTAGTAAGTTGGCTATCATCGAGTTTAGCACTAACAATTACAGGGCATTCCTCATTATCATCAAGAAATGCATATTTAAGATGAGAAGGCAAAGGTTTTAACTCTACCTTTTGTTCCTGTGACTCAGAAGTAGAACAAATAGTTTCCATTACCTCAAACCCCTCGGTGTTAGGGGCATCCAAGTCACGAATCAAGGAGTCAATCTCTACATCTCCTTCTCCTTCAGAAGCCTCCAAGGTGAGAACAGCTTCTAATGGATTGTTAGCTAACTCACGAGGCGTATCATCTCTCACAATCTCATCAAGCACATCAATCCTGCAACAAGTATTCTCAAGCATAGGCAACTTCATCGCATTGGTTAGATTAAAAGTCACTGTATCGTCACCAACAAACAAAGTAAGAGACCCAGACTTGACATCAATAACAGCACCTGCAGTACACAAGAAAGGTCTACCTAAAATAATCGGGATATTTCTATCCTCCTCCATATCTAGAACTACAAAGTCAACAGGAATGAAAAATTTCCCAACCCGAACGGGGACATCCTCCAAAATACCTAAAGGGTATTTTATTGAACGATCCGCCATTTGCAAGGTGATTTGTGTGCATTTTAAAGCTCCCATATTCAACCTGTTACAAACAGAAAGAGGCATAACAGACACACTAGCACCTAAGTCACATAAAGCTTTATCAATGAATAATGCACCTACATGACATGGGATGGAAAAACTACCAGGGTCCTTAAGCTTAGGTGGGGATTTATTTTGCAATATAGCACTACACTCTGCAGTTAGAGCGACTGTTTCTACACCACCAAAGTCTTTCTTCTTAGTAATCATTTCCTTTAAAAACTTTGCATACATTGGAACTTGAGAGACCAAATCAGTAAAAGGAACAGTTACCTCAAGGTTCTTGACCATAGTCAAGAACTTACCAAATTGTTGATCTACCTTGGTCTTTTGCATTCGATGTGGGAATGGTAGCTTTGGTTCGACAGATGGAGGCTCGGAACCTTTCTTTTTCTCTTTCTCAACATCACTTGCTTCAGCTTTCCCATCTTTCGAGGTGGGAACATCATCCAAGGGCTTCTCTGCAACCTCACTATTCTCCTTCTCAAGATTTGCATCATCAGTAGGCATTTGTGGCCCTTCATAACTGACACCACTACGAGTAGTGATAGCATTGGCGGTCTCCTTGGGGACCGGTTGTCCCGGTAAGTGGCCAGGTTGCCTTTGGATATTGGTACCTGCGACTTGTGCAATTTGGTTCTCCAAATGCTTTGTCGTGATTTTCAATTCCTTGATGTTATCTTCAGTATTTTGCTTCATGGCTGTCATCATTCTCATAAGGTCAGACATGGTAGGCTCTTGAGTGCCATGAGGAGGTTGTTGTTGTTGAGGTGGCCTATTGAAACCCGGAGGAGGATGATGAGAGGCCCCTTGTTGATGTAGTGGAGGCCTTGCAACAAATTGCTGAGGTTGTGCCCATTGTTGCTGAGGTTGAGGATTTTGAACATTATTGCTTTTGTATGAAAGGTAAGGATGATTCCTCCAACCTGGATTAAATATGTTAGAATATGGATCATTTGGTTGCCTTTGTTGAAAGGCATTCACCTGCTCCATCTGATTGGTGTCTTGAGAATTCTGAGCACATTGATATCCAAAGTGACCCTGTATACCACACAATTCACAAAAAAAATGAGTTTGCGAAGGTTGAGAAGACATAGCATTAACAGATAAAAGAGAAGATTCTTGAGTGGCCTGCAATGCTTCAATCTTTGCAGTTAATTGAGCCATTTGAGATGTCATGAGTGAATAGGCTTCAACTTCCATCTTCCCTTTCTTTGGTCGCGTCCTTGGAGATGAGAAGTGGTTGGCTGCAAGATTTGCAAGAAAATCATACCCTTCCTCGATCGTCTTGTCAAGGAACACACCACCTGCAGCAGAGTCAACAATACATTTAGTCTCAGGTTCTAGTCCGTTATAGAAAATACGAACAAGATTCCACTTCTCAAAATTGTGATGCAGGCATGATCTTTGAAGATCTAGGAATCTATCCCATGCTTCCCTAAGAGATTCCCCTGAATCTTGAGAAAATGTTGAAATTTGGTGTCGAATCTTTTCAGTTTTTTCAGGGGGAAAATATTCTTTGAGGAATGCTTGAGAAATCTTGCTCCACTCCGTCTCTTTGACAGTGTTCAACCATTTTTGAGCTCTATCGCGAAGGGAAAATCCGAACAACATCACCTTCAATTGATCTTGAGTGACTCCTTTGTGATGAACAGTGGAACATAACTGTTGAAATCGCTGCAAGTGATTAATTGGCTCGTCAGTAGGATGGCCACTAAACTGATTTTGTTGAACCATACTGAGCAATGCGGGTTTGATTTCAAAGTTCTCTGCAGTGATTTCTGGCATTTTAAGACCCGTTGGAATACCATCTTGGGATGGTACCCCGAAAGAATTAAGAGACCTATTATCAGTCATCTCCTTTTGTATGTCAGGCTGTGTAGTAGAGCTCTTCTGTGATTGGGTCTTTTTCTGCTTTCCTTTCCCTTTCTTCTTGATTTGCCTAAGGGTCTTTTCCAAGTCCGGATCCGTAGGGATCACTTCACCTGTTCTTTTTAACCTGGGCATAAAACAAAAAGAAAAGAAAACAATGAGAATGCCCCGATTGGAACTGAAAGTTCCAATGGGACAATGGAAACAGTTCAAACAATCAAACTAAAACTAATAGAATCTAGCCGTCTCCCCGGCAACGGCGCCAAAAACTTGATGAATAAAAAGTTATACCGCAAGTGCACGGTGTCTGTTGTTAGCAGAGATTTAGCAAATACGGGTCGAATCCCACAGGGAGACAGGTTCTATTAGTTTTTGCCCAATTATATGAACTATTTCTATAAACGAATAATGATTTGATGATTAATTAACTAAAGAATGACAATAATGAAAATAAGGTTGTTCTCAGATAAATTAAAGTCTAGGGCATACGTTCGGTCCACCATGCTTATACCAATCCAAGAAATGCAAACAATCCATTAATAAACAAACTAGGTCGAATAATTAAAACACTTGTTAATCCTACGGTCGGGAATTAACGCTTACGAATTAACATATGTAGTTCGGCCGCTAACATAATCAAATTCGCCAATTGTAATTAAGCCTCTAAAAATATGATCTTTCAATTCTAATTTTTATTAGCTAAATAATCAACTCATGATATTGGCCAATTACATGAATCAAACAATAAAGCACAAATCAATTGGAATTATTCAAACCCTAATTCATAAATTTATAAATAATCAAGCATAATTAATCAAGGTATAAACATGGCTTCCCTCACTTAGCCCTAGAAAACGACTACTCGCTCATAATTGAAATAAACAAAACAAAAGAGACAAATAAACTAGAATTCATAATTAATTAAAATAAAGAACGAAAGATTGAATGAAATACCTTAATGATTGAATTAATGGAGAATAATAAACTAGGGTTCAACAATGGAGAGAAAACAAAGAAACGTTCAATCTCGAAAATAAAGCATAAGAGGCAAAATAAAATCCTCTCAAGTATTTATATTATTGCCTCATCCTAAACAAAATAAATAAATAAATACATAAGCTATAATGCTATTGGATGATAATTGATGACGTGGCACGACACTCGACTTGATTACGTCAAACGACCAAGAAACGTTGGAGCAGCAACGAGCTATAGCTCTCTGATGAGCTAGCTGGCGAGCTATAGCTCGCATAAGACTTTGCGTATGGCAGTGATGAGCTAATAGGCGAGCTAGCTTGCGAACGATAGCTCGGAGCTTCCTTGGCTTGCTGCCTTACTGAGCTAGTACTCGAGCTATAGCTCGTGCTTAGCTCGATGCAAGAATGCTTAGCAACTCAAATTGTCAATGCACCAAAGGCCTAAAACGATCTCATACTTGCAACAAGGGCTACGAAACAACTCCGATTTGCTTCAAGGAATCTACATACATATATAAGCACAAGGTCAATGAATCATCGGCCTCAAATCAACATCCCTCCATCCAACGACAAATGCTGAATTCTTCCGAGAGCGTCCAAATAGCTATGAGAACTACCTGAAACATTAAGAAAACACAAACGGAGCATAATACAACACGATAGTGATAACCTATGCATAAATGACTCTAAACCAACGACTAAGAGACTAAGAAGTAACTAAAAACAATGAAAAATGTGCCCAACAATCCTATACAAATATGATTTATCACTCCTTAAATGAACTAAATAATTCGATCTTTACATCTAGCAAAACTACTTGTATGGCCACAAAGTTGACGTCACTAGTGAGTAGTGATGTTCTTATTTATCAATAAAATAAAAGATTAATAAAATAGTAAATCATTAACACTATAAGCGGATTTATTTACGAACACGTTTTGCTATGTATTACTCTTGATTTTCATTTCAACTTTAAATTTTCTTCGGATCTACCAATATTATTATCATTATAATTATTATTATTGTTTTTCCGTCTATCCACCAACACAAATAAAAGCCGATAAAAAACAGTCCGTCAAACCAGCCAAATGAAACAGTAATTGTTGACTTGTAGTGTATTGCCAAACAAGAAACACCTCCAAAGTCCAACTCAAAAGCCCCAACTCCAAATTCCCAAAGCTTCTAACTTCTCAAAACTTCACTGCAAAACCATAAAACCAATACAACAACACCCAACTAAAAAGCTCAACCGAATATCAATGGCGGATTCATCGCAGTCTCCGGCGACATCGACGTTGTTGTCGGCAATGGCGGCTTTATCGGACAAGCAAAGAGAAGAAATGTTGGAAAGAATGCTTACCAACTTAGCCTTTTGCGATGATTCCAAGCTTCAAAGCTTACTCGCTAACCTTCTTCCTCGTGCTATCGCTTGTCTCTCCTCTCAATCAACTGCAATTCGCAACAAGGTCCTCTAATTACTTAATTTTATTATAGTTTTATTGAATTTTGATTTTGCTTTTCATTTTCGGTTTTACGGATTGAATTTTATTCAAAATTTGAGTTGTTTATTGGAATTGTTTGTGTTTAATTGAATGTTAGGGTTTGTGATGATTAAGGATGGAAGTAATTGAATTTGGATGTAATTTGGTGTTTTGAATAAGTTATGTTTAGTTAGTTGATGATTAAGGTTGATTATAGTTAATAGTGGTATAATTGTAGTTGGAGGTGAACGGTGATTGATCATACTAGTAAAATGCGGTTTCTGCAATTATGCAACAAATTGTATAATATCGAGCATTTGCTTCGCTTTGAGGAGCTCATGTGGGTTTAGGATTCACTTGCTGGTTAATTTGGCTGGAGTTCGATGTTAATTGTTACTTTTGAATAGAAACAGGTGATGCAAAGTACTGCAATTTCCTGAATTGAGAAAACAAGTAGTGTATTACGAAAAGTGATAACAATGTAGAGCATTTAGGTTCGCTAAGGTAAGGTCATTGGTAACGGCAAGTGGATTGTCTGTATGAGACATTTGCGATGGATCATATAAGAAAATGTTGTTTTAATGCTGGTATTGCAACTAGATTTACTGCCTAAGCAAGTTATTGGAATAGGTATGCTTTTGTCAAGGACGCTCTTTGCATAAAAGTCTAGAGCATTTTCTATGCTTCATTGATGGTGCTTAAAGCTGTTAAGTGTGCGGGGGATTGATGATTGGAGAGTGTATTCAAGAGTATACAAAAATAAGAAGCTAGAAGTAACGTGATTATCTGTCCTTTGATATATAAATGCCCTTTTCCCATAAGAATCTATTGGAATGCTGGGGGATGTCAGTTACACACAAACCATCTTTGATTTTCTGTATCATGAAGTGGTGATGGATTTAATGTTTTAATGCTGTTGAATAATTTAAATATTTTTGCTTGGTTGGTTAGAGAAAGGTGAATCCTCATTCTTAGTTGGTTTCTATGTTGTTGCTGTACAAAGTAGGTACTTGAAATACTGAGTCATGTAAATAAGCGTGTGAAACATGAGGCAGGGATTGGCTTGCCATTATCTGAATTGTGGAGTATGTATTCTGAAGCCACCACTGCTCCAATGGTCCGGAACTTTTGCATCATCTACATTGAGATGGCATTTGAGCGCTCACAAATAGAGGTGTGACTTTTTTTTTAAATTTTTTTTTTTTTTAACTTCATCTGACTTTCATGCTGAGAGGATTTATTGGCACTCAAATTTTACTTTAAGAAAACCCTTCAAATAATTGTCACCTTGTAATGCTTCTTCACAGGTTCAGAAAAGTATGGCTCCCAATCTCTTAGTGAACATTTCAAAGCTTCCTCCTCAGCATCAAGCAATAATATTGAGAGTAGTTGTTAAGGTATTATTCAACATCATTTCTATTATAAACCATCATCTTGGAGGCAAATTGTTTGTAAATGGGGACATCTGCCCCCCCCCCCCCCCCCCCCCCGCGAGCTCTGTCAACATCTCACTTTATCCACCATTGCTGGCTTCAGGTCATTGGAGAAGCCCATTCTGTTAAGATTGATGAAGAAATTGCTGCAAAATATAGTATGACGAGAGGTTCTCAGGACTCTGAAATGTTTGTTGATTTTTGCTTGCACACTGTGTTGTACCAACCTACATCTCAAAGGTCTAATCTTGCTAGCCTCCAAGGTTTTGAAATTTTGGGGTTTTATCATTCTTTTTTGACCTCTTATACTGTGAATTGATGTTTTATTCTTTCAGTGGCGGATGTCCAGCCGGTCTTTCAATATCCATGGCAGAACGTGTCACTGGGAAGCAACCACTAAAAAATGAGATTCTTTTGAGTAGGAAGGTAACATCAGCTAAATGCTTTATCCACTCTTTATTCTTCTATTTCTGGCTGATATATTTCCCAACATTTATTATAATTCAATTTTCTACTCGGCATTATATGCAATTGCAGATGGTTTTTTTTTTTTTTAAAAAAAATTTAAATTTAAAATTTTCTTCTTCTTACAGTTAGGGATATTGAATGTCATTGAATCCATGGATCTTCCAGCAGATACTGTTTACCCAATATATCTAGCTGCCTCTGCAGACAGGTAAACTTACATACACAAGGTGTATATAGCTAGTGAACTAATTTCTCTTATAACATTGAATCTTTGTACGAGAGGTGTAGATCCTGATATTTTTCTGACATATATCCATGCAAGTCAAGAGCCTATTGCTAAGAGAGGGGAGGTACTTTTGAAGAAGAAGGGATCTATGGCTGATTTAGATAATCCAACTCTTATCAGAAAGTTGTTTTTACTATTCAATGGTGAGATAGTTGTGTACTTGCATCTTCAACTCTAGCTTATAGAGTAATACACTTCTCATGAATCTCATCTGTCCATATAACTCTGCCTGAGTTTATTAAACTAATTTAAGCATGATCTAATATGATCTCTCATTTATATTGAACAACAAATTATTCTAAATATAAAAGAGCCATTAAAGTGTGATGCTATAAGCATAAGCTCATTGGTTTGGTAGCAGCTATTGAGAAAATATCTACGTCTTTCTACCCTAACAGCTATGGCTGTCTACTACACTAAACTCAACTGGTTATTTAATGAGCATTTACCCAAAATAAACTATCCGGTGAATATATGATGTTGCTGCAGTGTAGATACTTATTGTTAGTGCCGTAGTGCATCACCTTAAAGTTATCTGGTGCAAGATTTTTTTTTTGAGAAGATTAGTTTTAGGAATTAGCCTAATCCATACTCATCTGTATGACATCTTTTGTTTATCAGGAAATGCTGCTACTGAAACAATTGCTCCAGAGAATAAAGTTTCACCTGCATATTATCCTTTGAAGACTAGGCTGATGTCTGTATTTTGTCGGTCCATTGCAGCCGCAAATAGTTTCCCTGCTACTTTGCAGTGCATTTTTGCCTGTATATATGGTATATTTGCTGTATTCTCTTTCATTCTTGAAACAAAGCTTCTGGAAATTGCTCATCTTGTTTTTCTATGTACATGTTGTATTCTAGATTCTTGGAAGAATGTACCTTGATGTTGATGTGTATTGTGGTTGGTCTTCCTTAATTGTAGTGTAGTTGTGTACAAATTTATCCTCAAGTTTCGGGGCTTTGGGCTTGTTTGTGTCTTTGTGAGATAGCTTTTAGCTTGGGTGATTTTAGCTTGTCAATGTGGTCAGATTACAAATGGATATGCTTGGTAAATACTTGGTTTTTTCATTGAATGACTGGCTGGCTTTTTTAGACAAAATGAAAGCCGGTTTGTTTTAAAATAATTAGCCGGCTTGTCAATTAAGAGCCATTTTAAATATACTTAGGCCAACAACTATTTTTTACCAAATATCTTTTTGAATTGCTAATATGACTCACGAAATAGAAGTTGTTAATCCATAGTCATATGGTTTTGTTTAATCTTAACTGATTAATTAAACAAACATTAGGGACTTATCACTTATACCTCATACCCATTCTATACTTGGCCAATTTAGGCAATCTTTACTTGGCCCACATTTGTTGGGCCTGGTCATGTCCCAAGATCGGAGGAGAGGCCACTTAGCATACATGTTAAGTGAGGTTCCATCCTAAAGCCATAGATCAGTAGGAGTGGACCAAAAACCTTGTTGGCTAGTCACCTTCATACCACTCTTCCAATGTGGGACAATTATTCTTTGTGCACACACTTGGGAAACTTTCAACAATATTTACTTCAGTTCTTACAATTTGCTGTGTGTTTTAGGTCATACTGCAATGCTATTGATGTAATTCTGTTGTGAAGATTGTTGATTTCTCCTTGATGGAATAAGATCATGTACCTGATGCTCTTTGCTTGATTCTCTGTAACAGGAAATGATACCACCCCAAGACTAAAGCAGTCGGGAATGGAATTTGCTTTCTGGGTTCTAAAACATGTACGGGATATTCATATTGGTTATAAGCGTTTCCCTTCAAGTTGTTAATTATTCACATTGCTTGCAAGATCTCACTATAATAGAATAGTAATAGACAAGAGCCTTATTGATATTGATGTTATTTTGATTTTTGTGTTTCTTCAGTTAAAGGGATTAACTTTTGTTTAAAATCACTTCTTTTTTGTTAGCCATGTAATTCCATTAGTGCAGCTCCTGAGTCCTGACTGCAGAGTTAGGACCGCAGAGTTATGTAAGAGCTCTAGTGTTTTGAGAACTGATAAGTCTTTTTTGTTAGTTATGTTCTCTTCCTTGGTCTGAACAACTGGCATGCTTGCTTCTTAGGAGATGTTTCAGTTGCAGACTTGCAGCCCAATTGCTGGTTCTGCGTAGCTTATATGCTGTGATTGACCCTACCCGGCCTACCATCATTTACCATATGCATTGTTTAAAAAAATGAACTTATGGGGAGCTTGGTTCATATATTTTAGGTATGAGGTATAGGTTTAGATTATAGGTATGAGGTATAAGTCCCTAATGTTTGTTTAAGAAAAATTCATTTTTTTAAACCCATGCCTCAAACCCACAAGGTACGGGGTTTAGAAACCCAAGGGGAAGGCTGAAGGTGGGTATGACTCATACCACACCTCTAGGTATTAAAAGAAAATTTACATTCCCTCACAAAAACCAAACACAAGGAATTTAGAATTGAGTTTCAACCCCATACCAGCTTGTATTTTAAACCCATACCACTTTGTGAACCAAACACCCCCTTAGTATGACAGCATGTACGTTTTTATATGCGCTCTTGCCTGTTTTTTCCCACTTAATAATACCTAGTGAATGACTGTATTGGAGCAAATGTGATGAAAAGGAGTACAGGTGGAGCTTGGAAGAATAATAGCTGGTATTAAGATTGCTGGGTGCTGCAATCGGAGAATGGAGATTTATTGCAGTACTTATTCTGTATAGCTTGTATATAATCATAGATTTTGGTAGAGGGTGATCCTAATCCAACATAGTGGCAGGTGCAGCTACAAGAATAGCAAAATTGGGTGATTGAAATTGGGTGACAATCATAGATTTGGAAAGTGGTTGATGATAAGACACCTAGAAAATCGTAAATCTACAGTGACCTGTCTGGAGTTCATGAAGGAGCTGGAAGAGCTCCCCATGGTGTTTTTGAGAACTGATGCTGAAATAGTGGACTTGGAGTCTTGATGATTGCACATGCACATGGGATATTAGACTAATAATTCAATGTTTGATAACAATTTTAATGAAGTGTTGTTTTGTTATACATTAGTAGTCAGCTGCAACTTACAGATGTCAGGACTCAGGCCCAAGGAATGTACTAACAGAAAGTAATTTACTGTTGTGCTCTTGAAATGCTCCTCCTTCCTTTTACATATATCACTCATTCACTCTTGGGGCCCTTCTATTGACTTTTTTGTGTGATAAATATTGTGTATTCATTTACTCCCAACTGAGATGATATCTCGATATCTCGAAATATTAAAGGGGTTTGAAGCTGTAGCTTTTTAAGTCCTGCATACCATCATATCTGGACTGACTATTACTCAATCCAATGTACAAGTGCCTTGACTATAGCTCAATCCAATGTAGAGTACAACTTTTTTTTTTTATTAGTTCATGCTCCTGTCTGTGTTCAGGCAAGAATGGATCAACTTAAGCTTATGGGCCCTCTCATATTGACTGGAATTCTGAAGTCTCTTGACGGGACAAACAATCGAGAAGCAGGTATAGTTCAATATTTTGAACTTTTTATTATCTGTATTTCAAATAGTTTAACTTTGTCGTTTAATGGAGGCATAGTTTACCCTTACTCAAATGTAAGTTGTGTTTACTTAGATTCTATATCTCGGGAGACCAGGACATTTGCGTATCAAGCAATTGGAATGCTTGCTCAGCGCATGCCTCAGCTTTTCAGGTGACTTCTTATAACATTCCTCCATTCCCCTTATCCCTTGGCTCTTTGATATGAATTAGTCTCTCCTATCTGTGGTTTAACTAAAACTGTGGCACCAAAAATTTTACACTACTAATTTGAGGTGAATAAGAATCCCCCTTATTCTCATGAACGTGTTTTTCTCAAGTTTTTACGAAAAACTCAAAATACTCAACTCTTAAAATAAACCATTACAACCTAAGGCACTTCATATAGACTTATGAATCCTATGTTACCTAGGTTACTAGGTATCCTAATTGCAATAAAACACAACCTTTTTTGTAACATGTAAAATCCTATTTTAAATGAATAAGGAAAGCCATGCAGCTTCCTTTATTTTTATCTTACTTAAAATAAAATTCTACGTCCCTTATAATTTGGGATTACATTTATTTGATAATATTAAACCAAATGTGAAAATACCATAGATACCCTTAATATCCATATCATTCCTCCTCAGTGCTCATTTTATAGCTGTTTTCTTACAGGGATAAGATAGACATGGCTGTTCGTCTTTTCGATGCTCTGAAATCTGAGTCTCAGTTTCTTCGATTGGTCATTCAAGAGGCTACAAGCTCCCTTGCCTCTGCCTATACGGTGATCCTTTTTCCCTCTTTGTTCCTATCTCTGAGGCTTTCAACATTACACTATTGCCAATTTACTTACTGTATTTTTATTTATCTTCTGCATGAACCAATTGTAATTTGGCTGTACTTCTTAGTTCTTAGGTATCTTGGTTGTAGATAATTCTGGAGGCGGGGGGGGGGGGTGTAGTTACTAAGCAATATTCTTGTCTTGTTAATTTATTATTGAGAATAACTTGTTTATTTCATTTGAATGTTTTCAAGTGGCTTGATGATCTCTATTGCTTTGTTATTAATCATAAGAGTTCCTTAGGGATGATATTTCCTCGGACTTCTTGTTTCTGAGCCCAGTATTTTTTCTCACTAAATTCTTGTTCTGCGCATCAGGGAGCATCGTCCAGCATATTAAAAGATTTGGAGCAACTCTTGCTCGATAACTCACAAGTGGTAATTTAATATTTTTTCTTTGTGCTTCTTTCTATATATTTTTTTTCTCCTCGTCATTTTTGAATCTTAATCTCTCACTATATGCTTTTCAAAAATGTTTTGAAGGACAAAAGTGAGGTGCGATTTTGTGCTGTGAGGTGGGCGACATCATTGTTTGATTTGGAGCACTGTCCTAGCCGTTTTTTATGTATGGTTGCAGCAGCTGACCCAAAGATGGATATACGGTACTAGTAGCTTTCAATTGTAATGGATATCTACATCATGTATTCATTAAAATTCTGCTCATTGTAAATTTTGAATTTTTATTTTTATCTGCCAGAGTACACCTTGTCCTCTTGTTGTACTGTTTTTTAATCTTTGTGCCATTATATAAATAAATATTTGTTATATAATTATCATCTATTTGATGTCCATCTGAGTATTGTGCTCTTGTGTTCTCACTAGCAGGGTATTCTCACTAGCTATTTGTGCTCTTCTTATGATGATACACATCCCAACATACATAACACAATTCCTTTTTAGCATACTCCTCTACTGTAACATTTTAGCACTATGGATCACACGCACAAACATTGACACACACACACCACATTTGTTTTTAATGTAATCACACTATTGTTCCCATCCAACAAGATATTCAGTCCTAAAAGGACCATGAAGGCTATGTAGTTGTGTTGTTTCTTATTGAAAGTGTAAATAATTTTTATGACAGGATAGGTTTACTATTATATACTGAGGATTTTTCATAGGGAAACTCTTTTAAGTATCTGTATATTACAGTAATTACTCAGTGGATGTGAGGTAGGCATTTGTATGTTAGAGAATGGAGGGTATAAAACTGTGATTGAGGAAGCTCTCATGTAATTTGGTCAGCTTTGAACTTGGAATCGGAAAATAAAAGCATGTCTGGATCAAAAGTGGACTGTACTTTATCGTTGCATTTACGAAAGAGGAAAGAAATCATCAATTTAAGTTGATGTGGCTATATTTTTCCATTTAGTTGATCTGCCCACCCTTGTTTCTGTGTAAATATTGAACTTAACATGCCTAGCTGAGTATGACTGTATAAATATTAAACTCTGTGTAAGTTAATGTAGCACTAGTTCGATTCCAATGAATTAAGAATCAATGAGATCAATATAGATTTGCATATTCTGTTTTCATATAGTTTTTTAAGTAAATGGTAATGTGTATGCTTAAATGTATCCGTACAATATTGTATTTTGTATCTATGGATTGAGGATGATAAAACAAGCTCTAGACAAGGACTAAATGAATATAGGATGGGCCTAAACAAAGCTTTAAATTGTTATGAAAAATGAAGTATTTATGAACAATAATAAACTAGTTGTTCTACTACAAAATGAAGACCATCCTTGGTAGCATACAGACCAGCCCTTTGTTGGCTAATGTTCACTGTCAACCCGAAAGCTGCATACGTTGTTTGTGATATATTCTTATTTACTTTCTCTATGGGTTTGCTTACTGTAGTCGTCCAAGTGTTTCTTTCATATTTTGTATCATAAAGTCCCATTATGTCATAGAATTTGAAGTGAAGAGGCACTCCTCAATTGTTCTTAGATGGCTGTTGGGAAATATTAATGGCTTTAGTTTGCTTCCAGAGGGATAGATCTATTTCATTGTACGAAACAACAGTTAGATATCCAGCTTATGCCTATACAGGGCACATTAAATTGTTTTAAGGCCAGGTACCTTACTGGTTGAGATACTGAGAGTCTGGATAGAGAAAAGCTGTTGAAGTGATGTCCACTGTTTACTAAAATTTAGGTTGTCAGAAGTTAAAGTGCTAGATATTATTAGTTCAATTATTTCTGCTCTTTCTACTCTGATTTTGTCGTTTATTTATGTCCCTTTGATTCTATGTTTCTCACTTGTAGGGAAATGGCGACTCAGGGGCTGTTCCCTGATGAAGGAAGATCCATTAGCCAAAAGATAGATCTTAAATATCCCAGAGTTGGAGACATGTTGGATTGTATCATCAGGCACCAACCAAAAGTGTTAGAAGTTGCAGAAATAGAAATGAGGGAGCGACTCCTTTTCCCCTCCAAGACATATGATGCCATGATTAAATTTCTTTTGAAGTGCTTTGAGTCTGACATGCTACAGGATGATTCTAAGACAGCTGAATTCCAGCCTACTGTGGAAGCATTGTGCTCTCTTATTGAACATGCCATGGCTATTGAAGGTTCTGCTGAGCTGCACGCTAATGCTTCCAAGGCTTTGATTGAAATAGCAGCGTACTTTCCCGAGGTATCTAATATTGGTGAATCAACCGCGTTATGCCTTTTTTGCCTGCTCATTTTCTCCCTCTTTGCTCACATGTTTTGCCTTGTGAACTAGGTGTTGGCATTACGGTATGCCTCAAAAATTAATTGGTTAAAGCAATTACTGGGGCATGTAGACTTTGATACGCGTGAATCTGCTGCTCGTTTGCTTGGAATAGCTTCTTCAGCTTGTCCTGTTGCTGCGTCATCTTCCCTGATAAGTGAATTGACGGCTGTTATTAATCCTACTAGTGGACCACATAAAACGAGGTTTGCTCATTTATATTAGTGACTAAGTCGGGGTTTGGTATATATGTACTGATTTTTAGGTTGATTTGGTTTCAGATTTGAAATGCAGCATGGGGCTTTATGTGCTATAGGGTTTGTTACTGCAGATTCTCTATCTAGAGCACCTGAGGTTTGTGAGGTTCCACTCTTTATCCTTGTTTTGTTAGTCATTAGAGTTGTTACATGTTAGGTTATCCGGAGCCAATGTGCCATATTCCGTATGAATCGTGAGCACTGAGAAGAGTTGGAGTTTGACACCTGGGAAACAATGAACTGATTATACCTGAGAATCAGTGAACTGAACAAAATGAAATTCTTTTAAGCCTTTTTTGTTACTTGCTGTCTTTCCAATTCGCTATCTTTAATTATCGTCATTTTTGAAAATTTTTCCTGAAATTTGTTGGCGTTTGATGGGACTGATGGGGGCTGTAGACCTATAGTTTAAGTTGGAAAGATTTAAATTATTGTCATATAACATAATCTCTTTGATTCTAGACTCACTGCTGCCATTCTCAAACAACCCTCCCTCCCATTCTTAAAAAATCATGTCACCTGCGGCACATATCAGCTTTACACTTTTTTTACATATGTCCTCTATCCAGCAATTACCTTCCTCCTGTCACCAGAGGTTTTTGCACTTTCAGAGGGCTAAATTCCTCATGGCCTATGATTACTGGGTAATTGGGGAGGTTGCTCTCAGTCACAAATATCTTGCTTTGTTGAATTGTGAGCTTCTTTTTTGTTTATTTGCTGTAGTAAATCTGATTTTTTTTGTCAGCTCAGCTTGGGTTTTATGATGGTTTTCAAGCTAATTCTTTTTCTATCACTGAAAGACATTTGTATTCTGACATGGTAGGTGCCAGAAGCGGTACTTCAGGATACTGTAAAAAGCCTGGTTGATGTAGTTAACTTTGAAACTGCTACAGTGGCTTCTATTGCAATGCAAGCACTTGGACATATTGCATTGCGTGTAGCATTGCCATCACTTGTTAATGATTCTGGTCCTGGTAAAGTACATTCTGATGGTTTCTTTAGTTGATTATGTTGTACCTTCTTGAAAAATGTCTTAAAAAATAGTTGCTGGCAAAAATTCTTGTAGCGTCTGTGTTGACTGTTCTGCGGGAAAAGCTGGGCAAACTTCTTGCTGGAGATGATACAAAAGCAATAAAGAAAATTGCCATATCTCTGGGGCATATGTGCATGAAGGAAATCTCACCTTCTAGTTATAATGTTGCTCTAGAACTTATATTTGGTCTCTGTCGTTCAAAGGTACGTGCTTTGATTTCTTCGGGTCATGTTTTTCCAATGAACTCATTAGCTTAGGTTAATTATCTGTTGTTTGAAACTTTTTGGCTTCACAGGCTGAGGATGTTCTATTTGCTGCCGGGGAGGCTCTTGCATTTTCTTGGGGTGCTGTTCCTGTGGATGCTGATGTTATTTTGAAAACCAACTATACCTCACTTTCAACAACGTCAAACTTTCTTCTGGAAGATGTTTCTTCTTCTTGGTTGACAAAAAATTATAATGACGAGAATGAATCCAATAAGGATGGTCGAGATATGGCCCGAGATTTAATAACCAAAAAAATATTTGACACTCTTTTGTACAGCAGCAGGAAAGAGGAGCGCTGTGCTGGGACTGTCTGGTTGTTGTCATTGACCATGTATTGTGGCCGTCATCATACAGTTCAAAAATTGCTTCCTGACATTCAGGTTTGCAAGTGTGTTTATTCATGTAATTAAAAATCTGAAGTATGCACCTATATATGTTAGCTTTGCATCCTCATGTTGTGTGTGTGTGTGTGTGTGTTTTAAATAAAACTGATACAATTTAGGTGCTTTTTCTTTCAAAATTTAGAAGGACCAGTTCAAATATACCATCAGATTTCACTTTGGGCTGTTGGTGTTATTACTTTTCGTCTTATTAAGCAATTATATTATACCATAAAATGAAAAAACTTCAGGTTTGATCACACCCATGGAATGAAGTTAACCACCTCTAATATGTTTGAATTTATATAATGAGTGGGATTGACATTTGTGTTAGTGTGTGTGTCACGTGTAGGTATATGTGAGCGCACATGTATATGTTTGCACATAACCACCTTTAGAGTTGACCCTGTTGGATGCATGTGGAGAGTTGACCCTGCCTTTCATTAGAAGTATTACCTGAAATGCCTTCATATCTTTATTACTTCTGTGCGAGTTTTAATTTGAGCAATTGAGCATTAAGTTCCCCTCTTCAAGAATTGATGTCTGTGAATGAAATGTATTTATTGGTATAGTTATGACCTATGTTTTCAATTTATGGTTAGGGCATTTTGTGCTGAAGTTCCTTTGTAAATTGGATAAGGTGTGTCCAACATGGAAAATATAATTTATTATGTGGTTCTATGCAACCAGATCTAAAATCTCGGGTCTTGCAGCCGACCCTGTCATATTGGGGTAAGGCTTTGGTTGTTGTTTGTTCTATGCCAGGGAAATATTTGTAATAGGTGGCACTCCAGGAGTATCTAATATGTCTATATATATTGTGGTGGCTTTTGGTTGAGAAAACTATGTATATTTAATGAAAGTAGTGTGTTGTCATATTATTATATATATGAGGAAAGGAAATGTAATGACTTATAGAGGCGAGGAGCAAGAAAATAACATACTAATGGCTGGGTACATTCCAAATAAGGAAATGAGTACTTGGGACAAATTAAAATGAAAACATGAGTAAGGCTATGTGGAATGGAAAAAGTAATAAAAATGTAAGTCAACTATTACTTGTGTGCATCCCCATACCTTATGTTCTTAGCTTCATGTAACTCTTGTTTGATCTGAAAAAAAGTGTTCAAATTGGGTCTCTGATTCAGCCTGTGTACTTTGGAGTTTGGACGTCTATATACAACTGAAACTCACTATATCCGTGTAGAGAATATTTCTCAAGGCTGAAAGTATATTACTGTAGACCTTTTGCCTACCTGCTTGTGGAGATTTTTTTTATTTTTTATTTTTATTTATTTATTTATTTTTATGGGTGGTGGGGGTTTGGGACCTTATTATTTTCTTTTGCCGATTACAGGAAGCCTTCTCTCATTTATTGGGCGAGCAAAATGAACTTGTTCAGGAGTTAGCGTCACAAGGAATGAGTCTTGTTTATGAACTTGGTGATGATTTAATGAAGAAGAGCTTAGTGAATGCACTTGTTGGCACTTTGACTGGTTCAGGGAAGAGAAAGAGAGCTGTCAAGGTAAATGTGCTTGTTGTTTCTATGATTCACGTATTTTGGTGTTGGTATTTGCACAAATTAATTAATTTTATCTTTATACTCCTGTTTGGAACCTTTAGCTGGTAGAGGATTCAGAAGTATTTCAAGAGGGAACTATTGGTGATAGTCCCAGTGGGGGAAAATTGAGCACATATAAGGAGCTGTGCAACATGGCAAATGAGATGGGCCAGCCAGACCTTATATATAAGTTCATGGACCTTGCTAATTATCAGGCTGCTCTAAATTCTAAGAGAGGAGCTGCCTTTGGATTTTCTAGGATAGCAAAACATGCTGGCGATGCTCTAAAACCTCATCTCCGTTTGTTGATTCCAAGGCTGGTACGCTATCAGTATGATCCTGATAAAAATGTTCAGGTAAGCACTAAGCAGTCCTAACCTATGACTTGTGAATTCTTTTGGTGCTTTTGTAACCTCAGCTTCATTCTGGATTTAATTTAATATTAATGACAACATTATGCTGTCCAAAATTATTATTATTATTATTATTATTATTATTATTATTATTATTATTATTATTATTATTATTATTATTATTATTATCATCATACTCTCATTATCGGCCTTGCATTTGTTGATTCTGTTCATGTTAGGATTCAATGGCACACATATGGAAGTCGCTTGTCGTTGATTCGAAGAAAACAATCGATGAACACTTCGATCTTATTCTAGATGATTTATTGACTCAGTGTGGTTCTAGGCTTTGGCGCTCTCGTGAGTCTTCATGTCTTGCACTTGCAGATATTATTCAGGGACGCAGGTTTGATTATGTAAGTAACTAATTGTTATATGTTGATGAGGAATCCTGCTATGATTTTGTGCATTTTATGATTTTTGTAGTTAGTATCTTTTGGGGTCTTGGGGTAGGAGAGTGTTGCATGCCATACTCGGACTAAGCCATTTTCTGAGTGTAAGACCAATCTTTTGTGGAGGTGGGTTTTCTCTTCTCGTTGCCTGGTGGACCTTTTTATAGCTTGATTAAAGAGAAAAAATGTCAAGAATCTTGGTAAAAGCTTCATAGCCTACAAGTATTGTAATGCAATTTCACCTACTTGGGATGATAATAGAGAAAGAGGAAATATTTGATACCGGCCAGTCATGGTGAACATGATGTATCTGTGTGTGACCTTATGTTGTAAGCTGCAAATCTGCATTGGAAAACTTCACACTTCCTCCGTTTTATTAAAATTGTAACATTTGCCATTTGTCCAATAATTTATGCAAGAAGAAACAATGCAAGTGTGTTGCTGACCCATGCGATGATATGAAAATAAATGTACATTTTAAGAAAAATAGAGACTTGAGGGGAGGGAAGTGGAGAGAGAGAGTGTGGGCCAAGTATGAGTAAAGCACATGGGTTGATTTGTAAAAGTTGTCAAGGAAGTGTTGCAATTTTCTAAATGAACATCTCAAACTAGCATGAGTTGCAATAGCTGTGAAACACTGGAAATATGTTTTGGTTGGGCATGAGTTGTGAGATGCATGTTTTTTTTTGCATTTACCACTTGTCTGCCACAACATTATTTAGAAATATACAACCTAATTGTTTCACTCAAAATTGTGGATCCTGTGAATAAGATAACAGTCTTTTCAGCATTGAGTAGTCTCTTTGTGTTAATGTACACTGCAGAGTGTACACGTGTGTCGCTTATATGTGGGCACACGTGTGTGTGTGTGTGTGTGGCATTTGCACTATGCAGGCGTGATGCTTTTTCGAATATGTCTCTGAAATAAAGACTAGCTCACACTTTTACAAATGTGCTCTTTTGTAGGTCCTTTGGAGATAATCTCTCTAGTAGTTTTAGATTAGCTAGGGCCTATTAATTAGAGCCTCTCTTGCCTCATAGGAATAAATTGTTGCAGCTATGTACCTTTGTGAGTGTGATTTTTGTACTTATATTAGGGTTTAGGGTTTCTGTTAATATTACATATGGGTACTCCTAAAGAGGAAGGGTGATGGGTTGTAAGACAGGGAAGGGTAGGAATTAGTGTGATGTTAAAGAGCAAATCATTTGACAAAGATGGCTTTTATAATATCTTAAGAATTGCATTCATAGCCGCATACCTGGTGGTGTTGATATCTCTTTTCTTTGTACTCACATTAGAGGGTCTGCATTTTGAAATAATATCAAAGCAGTTACATGATGCAAAGGCTGTTGCATTATCGATTTTCAACTTGCCTTTATGTGATGGTCTGTTGCTTTTTTCATCAGTGCAGTCCATCTCTATTACATTTATTGATACTCTTTATTGTCCCCCCACTGCGAAAACACTTGACTCATATTTTGGACATTACAAATCTCTGGAGGCCCTTTGCCTAAGGTTCTGGAAGTATATTTTCAAGTACTCTGTAGATGTTATAAAGTTGATTAATATCATAGGAGTTTTTAACTCTCTAATACCCGGACTGTTTGGTAACCATTGTCATTATCATCAAAGTATGCCTTCCTGTGAATTGTTTTTTTTTTTTTTTTTTTTTTTTTTTTTTTTTTTTTGGTTTTATGATTTTCAACAGGTTTGCATCTAGGCATTTGATCTTTAACTTGATTTTCACATAATCTTTAATCAGATTATGTTAACATCAAAGTATGTTGACAATATGTTAATATGACAATTTGGGTTATTGTTGATTTGTAATTGTGCTTATTGGTGTCTAATATTTATGTTTTCGTTAGTTTGTAGGAGTTGGTCCTTTGTGTTTCTTCACTTTCTTGGGGTCTTCAGATCCATCTTTGGAAATGGTGATTACTAGCATCGTATTTGACATTGATCTTAAATGCGACATTTTTTTCAGATTGGGAAGCATCTTAAAAAGCTCTGGATGGCTGCATTCCGTGCTATGGATGATATAAAGGAGACTGTCAGGAATTCTGGTGATAAGTTATGTCGTGCTGTCAGCTCCCTCACTATAAGGCTCTGTGATGTTTCACTCACTGATAAATCTGAAACTAGCCAAGCTATGGATATTGTGCTGCCACTTCTGTTGGCAGAAGGGATTATGAGTAAAGTTGATAGCATACGTAAGGCATCTATTGGAGTGGTTATGAAGCTTGCAAAGGTTAGCAAGAAAAAAAATTCCAGTCCAAATTTTCTTTTCACAAAGTACATGCAAAAATCATGGATGATTTTGTTTCAAACCTACTACATTTAGTTGAAAATGATGGTTAAATTCTTGTTCTGTATTGTACAAAATTATAAATTAGACTTTTTAGTTGTTCCGCAAGGGTAATGAGTGATACAATAAGTGGTTAAGCTTTGATCAATTTCAGGGTGCAGGAATTGCTATCCGTCCACATTTGGCTGATTTAGTGACTTGCATGCTGGAGAGTTTGTCAAGCCTGGAAGATCAAGGACTCAATTATGTTGAGGTATCGTGAATATTATCTTTTTATTGACATTTGCCTTGTTCTGAAGCCAGTATGACCGATGCATGTTTCTCTCTACCATAGCTGCATGCGGCAAGCATCGGATTACAGAAAGATAAGCTTGAAAATTTACGGATTTCAATTGCAAAAGGCTCTGCAATGTGGGAAACTCTTGAGCTATGCATTGACGTAGTAGATGAGCCATCATTAGATCTATTGGTTCCTCGGCTTGCTCAGTTGGTCAGATCTGGGGTTGGTCTCAATACTAGGTATGAAATTTAACACTTAACTACCTTTTCATAACTATACGCAGATTTAACCATCAAAAAATAATTATTAGGGAGGTTAGTCATTTTGTTTGTGAATACAATTTTACCGTACCTGACAAATTGCTGAAATATATCTATTTTATGGTGAAAGTGACATAGTTTCTAATTTAGCCATTTTTTACTTGATAACTCACTCTTTTCTTTTTTTGATTTGAAGGGTTGGTGTAGCATCTTTTATTACCTTACTGGTACAAAGAGTCAATCTTGAGATTAAACCCTTCACAGGAACGCTGCTGAGGCTTTTATTCCCTGCTGTCATCGAGGAAAGAAGCGCATCTGCAAAGCGTGCCTTTGCCAGTGCTTTTGCAATGGCCCTGAAGTATTCAACGCCTACTCAGGCTCAACAATTTATTGAGGAAGTGGCTGCACTACATGCAGGTGACAGGAATGCTCAGGTGTCTTGTGCTGTTCTACTAAAAAGTTGTGCGTCCTTAGCTGCTGATGTCTTGAGTGGTTATCATGTGACGATATTACCCGTGATTTTCATTTCAAGGTCTGGATCAGGATACAAGGCATTTATAACGATTTTTATTATTATATGCTTAATAATGCATCTTATTCTTGTCACTCAAAGTCATCAAATATTATTTAAGAGTTGACTGCCTAAAAACAGTTTCGTAGATCACATATACATAGTCTTGTTTTTATTTCTCTTGCAGCATGCTAGTAATATAAGATTCCTTCAAATAAATCCTAGATCCGCTATCACTATGGCATCCCTGACAAGATTTTAGGGTACTCTCTCTTAGGATTCTGTATAGTCTGCTTTTGATACATTTTGAAATATATTACGGAGTGTCAGGCCGTATTTGGTTCACCTTAGTTTGCTTAGTTAAGTAAGTATTAGATTCAAATCATCTCTGCTCCCAAGTTTATCTGGAAGGGTAAGGCTCCAAAGCTTTTCTATGGACACCAGTTTTGGAATTGAGTACCCTGGATAATTTACAGTTCCAGTAACAACCTTGAGCTTTGACCCCCTAATGTTTATGTAACCACATCTACTTTCCTCTAATTTTGGTAATCACATTTAACATCTTACCTCCATTACCCCACCATATCTGTACCATTCCACTCACTCTTATTTTATCAACCTTTTTCTTACACCCATCTGTGTTTTCACTGTATCTCTCTTACTTTATCCGCCCTGATCTTGCACCCACTCACCTCTCCTAGAGACAAGAGTCCACATTAAATGAGTACCCAAAAAAAAAAAAAGAACAGATGGAGTATGTGAAGCCGTGAAGGTGCTGAATGTTTTCCTAGTTTCTTTCTCCAATTGAATTGGCTTCATTTTGTGTTGTAGCTCTTTTGCTTTGAAGGGTGATTTTTGGCTATGGGATTCTTTGTTGCAAAATATGCAAATGAGGTGTATTGGTTCTGACTTCTGGGAGTAGCAGAAAGTAGAAAGCTCTTTGGAGGCACATGTTTTTAGAAGTGAGTTGGGTTCTTTGGTTAAAGCATAATGATCACTGATAACTTAGTTCACGATAAGGCTGCTGGGTCAGAGACATGAGGGAATTGTTAGCTTATTTATGGTCTGTGGTGCCAAGGGCATTTTGAACTTATTTACTTTGTAGATGTCTACGGTGGTTTGCATGATTCTTGTGATTTTTGAAGGAGGACTTTTTGTTCTGTTGTTGTACTGTTTTGTGGTTTTTGACAGATTAGTGATAGTGGTAGACTAGTAGTTCATTTATTTACTATTGGTAACGACAATAATCTTTTAGATTTTACAATAATTTTGATAAGACTGTTTATTTTAAGTGAAATCAACAAGGTCTCAGATACTTGGTAGATCTGAAGTACAGTGAATCTTGTATATAGTCGAGAAGTCAACTGCATTGTTGCGCTGTTTGGGCGTAAAATTTGGCTAGATCCATGGGTTATGTCAGTTTGTGTTAGAGCAGATCAAAGCTTGAGCCTATTAGGCCCTAGGTAAGCTTGATGAGTGTAGCTTAGCCCTGGCAGCTTGGTCTTGCGCTTGGCTTGACACCAACATGCTATGAACATACAAGAAACATAAACGTTCCTTTAAAAAATGTTTAAATATGTTGAAGGAAAAAAATAAAATAAAAAAAGAAGAAAGAAGGTATGGTAGTAATGATATCTGGTGTGGGACTTGCCAAGCTGGCAAAGCTCAAATGTAAATGTTGGGGTAAAACCTTCTTTACTTAATCATGCATGGCCGTGGAGCCTAGGTCAGGCTCTCATTTTTCCACTCAATTCTGATGAAATAACTTAGTCTATGAACTATGACGACAATAGCTGTTATGATCATCTTGTATATGTATATTGGATTTATGCCATATGGGTGTGTCTCCTGTGAGTTGTATTTATTATTGGGGTAATCAGATATGATAACTGCATTGCAATTAATTAATGACCTTTTTAGGGTACTTTCTATCTTACCTCTGGAGTATTGTTTGTTTAAAAAGAATTGAGTTGACATAGTCTGATTGCATTCAAACTAATCTCAAATTTGCAGATTTGAGGACGATAAGCATGTGTCTTGCTTATTTGATGAGGTGTGGGAAGAAAATACTAGTGGCGATAACGTCACTCTTCAATTGTATTTGGGAGAGATAGTTTCACTTATTACAGATAGCATCACTTCATCATCTTGGAACTCCAAACGAAAGGTAGAAACTCTTCATTTTGATACCAATGACTTCATGAGTTCGTGTGGCTAAATCACCAGATATACTGGTAGATTATGTTGATTTTTTTTTTTTCTTTGTATGAACTACTTTGGTCGACAACAGGCAGCGCAAGCAATTACTAAACTTAGTGAGACATTGCATGAATCGCTTTCCACTCATTGTCAAGTTCTACTGAGCTCGTTGCTGAAGGAGATTCCTGGTCGACTGTGGGAGGTTTAATTTTCTGCCTATAACTTCTTTCCTAGAGTCTACATGCTGAAGATCTATTCTAACTTCAATGACGTTTAATTGAACTTTAATCTGCGACAGGGAAAGGATGCTCTTCTAAATGCATTAGCTGCCCTTTGCACATCTTGCCACAATGTTATTTCTTCTGCCAATCCATCAGCTGCTAATGATGTCCTAAGTGTGGTTACCACAGCGTGCACTAAGAAGCAGAAGAAATTTCAAGAAGCAGCTCTATGTGCTTTAGATCAGGTAATTCTTATATGCAGCTTCTTAACTAAGTGAATGTAATTACTCTTTCACGGATTTCATCCTATCGACTTAGAGGAACAAAAGGGATCCATTTAGTAATTAAGACAATCAATTTGAATGATTCCAACATGGAATAGAGGTGTTGCTATTGTACCAAGGGACATGGAATAAAGCAATCAACCAAGGAGTTCTCTTCCTGTCTACCTTATTAAGATCAGCCTATAACCGTGAAGAAGAGGGTGTACATGTTTTTAATGGATGGATTATAGGATTGGTGGTGGAAGCTGGAGCTTATTAACGTGATAATATGAATGAGGGACTGTTAATTTGATAAGAATGATAGGCAAGTTCACCCAAAGGATGAGCTATCCAGATAAAATTGTAGGCTTGTAGCAGTCACCGTTTGTAGTTACTGTTCAGCTCTCAGCTCAATTGGAGCCTAGGTAAGGCTCTCATGATATTGTTGTCCCTAATCAATGCTGTTTTCTCCAATCTTATCGGTTGACTTCCAATAGTGTTTCAGCCACCAGTCTTTGATGACAAACTAACAATCTATGATTCATCCTTTAGAAAAGTTCTTGGTGCAATTCCTTATCTGGCCTTGGCATAGTTAAACACAGAACATATTGATCTTAGAATCTCAATCTTGAATATCCAGTGTTTACATGCTCCTGTGGAGTACTAGACTTGGCTTTGCAACTCTTTCCCTTGCTGTTTTTTAGTCAAACTACCCTCCTCTCTTATTGTGTCTCTGTTTTTTCATTTTTTTATTTTATTTTATTTTTGGCTATCTAATGCTACAGTATAGTTTCACAGGAGTTCTGGGCACTTCCTCGAACTTAAAACTTTATCCTAAAATTTTTACTTCCATTCCCATGTCTCCTTCAAGACCTTCATGACTCTTAAACCTTCTTACAGTATGCCTCAAATTCCTGATTCCCTCCTGTCTATATCATTATACAAAACTCTGGCTACTAATCATCTGTAATCATGAATTAGCTGCTGGAGACTTCTGTTATGCATAGCAAAATTTTCTTGGTATTTGTGCTACTTCCACTCCCATGTCTCCTTCAAGACCTTCATGACTCTTATACCTTCTTACAGTATGCCTCAAATTCCTGATTCCCTCCTGTCTATATCATTATACAAAACTCTGGCTACTAATCATCACTAGACGCCACCATGTAATCACGAATTAGCTGCAGGAGACTTCTGTTATGCTTAGCAAAATTTACTTGGAATTTATTCTATTCTCACTGAAGTAGTAAAGTCTATGTTTAGTATGCGCTGCATTCTTGTGCATGTATGACTGTTTGTGCTGTCTATGGATCTGTTCCTACATCTGAAACTACCCTAAACTGCTGTTTTGTGTGCACTGCATTTACGTGCTCTGCCATTACTATATGGTAGATAATTACTATCTAGAAAGCTAAAGAAGACGAGCTAAATTTTTCTACGAGGAAAAGGAACTCCTGCGATTCGTTTCCAAGAACGGTTTGTAGAATATTTTCGTTAGTGTTTGCACGGGGACTATTAACACAAGTTATCCATTGAGACACAATATTAACAATTGTCCTCTTCTTTTGTAGGTTATCAAGGCTTTCGATTCACCAGAGTTCTTTAATGTTGTTTTCCCATTGTTATGTGAGATGTTTGATTCAGCTACAGGAGATAAATGTACACAAGAACCATCAGGAAGTACTTCCCTTAAATCAGGTAGCTGAAGTGTTATTATGGAACATTTAACTTCTCAAATTATGGACTGCGTATATATTACAGCATAATAGAGTTTTAGACCTCAATTGAGTGTTAACTGTTAAGTGAGAGCAGTACAGAAAAATATAAGAGAATTCTCTGGTGTATCTCAAATTATGGAAAATATAGTATGTGTTAATTCTGTGGAGTGCAGGAGGTTTGAGAAAATTTGATATGTGGAGTGCAGAAATATTTTTATCATACTATGTTTTTTGATGTACGAAGTATATGAAAGGTTTTGATAGTTGTTACATGTATGGTCTGACAGTTGCAGGTTCTGATAAGGAAGAAGATAGTTATGTGCCACGTAGTAAAATTTTAGATTGCACCACGTCTTGCATAAGTGTTGCTCCAATTAATGATGTTCTTCAACAAAAGCACAACTTGATGTTGCTGTTATCCCATGCCTTATCACCTGCATTTCCGTGGACAGGTAATTTGATGTATGATTTGATTGCGGATTTATGAGATAAGTTATTGCCATTTTTTTTTGCTAACACTCTTGTTATGGACAGTCAAAGTGTCGGCATTTATTACCATAAAGAAGCTCTGTTCAAAGTTAAAAGCTACTGTATGTGGTTCCACCCTAGAAGATCCTTTACTTGCTGGTGCCGTGGCGTTAATCAATGAGGTTCAGCCAAAATTTAATTTATTTAACACTGCTAACTGTCGTTCTATATTTACCTTTGGAATGTGACCTCTTTGTTGCTTCTTCAGTTATTCATCAGCGTATCTGGCAAAATTGTGGATTGTATTAGCACTGTAAAGATCGGACAGGTATGTGGTTGCTTTTGCCATATGTTGTTTGTTTTGCTGGAGAGCTAAACATTTACAAATAAATGCATCACTTTAAGGAATAAAGATAAATTGAAATTCTGTAGCTATTTTAACAATACAACTGATTGGAGTCAGCTAATCCATAAAGGATTTGGATAGTAACTCGTTTTCTCACAATAGTGGGGGAACGGGGGTTATTTCCCATCTTATTGCAACTGTAATCTGCTTTGGTAGTAATATTTTTTAGCCTTGAAATTGTATTCACGATCTGACAAGGTGTCTTTATACTATTCAACTAGGTTCATGTTGCTGCCGCTGAGTGTTTGCTGGAAGTGATTGAAGTCTATGGAGCTATTCAACCAGCGTCTGCAGTAGATGAAGGGTTTAAAGAAAATCTAGCTCAGTTGTGTGAAAATGAAAAAAATGAACTGGCAAAATCATTGTTAAAAAACTGTATCGCCCACCTTGAGAACTTGTAAGCAGTCCCACATTGATAAATCATGAAATTTTTGATTGCTGTTAACTACGGAGTATTAAGGCAGGAACGAGCTGCGAGTTCATAAATTTATCCAGATGCTAGTTGAATGTGTACAAAAGGAACGCATAGATTACGAGCCAGCTCAAATGTTATTGCACTACTCCAGTAATTAGCTGGTGTATGCAGCTCTCTACTCTCATCTCCGTTCATGTTGTTGATACTCGGTTTTTATGCAAGTTCCAACATTACAGGATACTAAATTGGGCAAATATTTTACAACTGTTTGGATCAAGTATTACTGTGTATATTACTGTCTTTCATCACTCTTCACATTGTAAATATAAGTTAAGTTAAGCTAAGACTAAGTTAAGTTCAACAAAACTAAAGTTAAGTTAAATAAAAATAAGTTTATTTCAACAAATCTAAAGTTAAGTTTAATTTTTATTTTTATTTTTTTTTTTTTTTTTTAAAAAAAAAGGTTTTAATGCAACTTGATAGTATAGATGATTATTTTCTAATTACAATTAAGGGGTTGTTCAGTTCAGCTTCAATCAGTTCTGTTTAGTTCAGTTCAGTATTTTCTTCTCTCATAATATATTCATTTCAACTATATTCAATTCAGTTCAGTTCAGCTCCAATCAGTTTAGTTCAGCTCAGTTCAATAAATGTGAACAAACTCTAATGTGTGTCTATCTAGATTATGGAACAAGGCTACGAATTCACTTCGATTTGAATCTCCATTTAATTCTTCCTCTATTTCTCACAATATTAATTTGTTCATTGTTTTTTCTTTCTAAATTCAGCCTGAATCTACTCCCTTCATGTTTTAATAAGTGCTACAGTTTGATTTTTTTTCACAATTCACATAATAATTTTGACTTGATTAATTTACTAATATATAAAAAAAAAACAAATGTTATTGTATAATACATTGTTAGCTTCGTTATAATGTATATTTTCATAACATCAATTTTCCTATAATTTTACTAACATATAATTAAATAAGTTAATGGTCAAAGTCGTGTCTCGACATACGTGTTTGGTCAAGCTGTAACACTTATTAAAACACGGAGGGTGTATACATAAAAAAAAATGGTATAGATTTAGTAATTTAGGACAAAAACACGCGTATATCGGTGTTATTAATGTTTATTTATTCTCAAATTTTCCTTTTATAGCTTTTTTTTATAATTGAAAATTTTCTATTTTTTATATTATTTTGTCTTGAGTAAATTTTTTTTTTTTTTACCGAGTTATATAAGAAAATAATTTATATTTTTAGCTTGAAATCGCTCAAATGAAGAAAACATACAAAAACAAAAAAAAAAACTTCAAAAAGAAAAAAAAAGAAAAAAGAAAAAAAAATTAAAAAAAAAAAAAAAAAAAAAAAACCGAATTTCCAGTATACCCCTGATACTAACCCAAAATTCCAAAACAAAGAAGCCTAAAACCCTCGTCTTCCTTCGTAAAACTTGATTCATTGTTTTTCAGGTTATATGTAATTAATTTCTCCTTATTCATTCTTTTTAGGGTTTAAATTTGATTTTTGCGTTAACAGTTTGATTGAAATTGCAAGATGAAAATGCGGGAAAATAAGGGAGGTGCGAAAGCAGAAACCGGAAGCTCTTCCAGAAGTGGTTTGGAATTAAATGGCAAACCATTGGATTTTCGCTCTATTATGAAGGAAGTTGAACTTCTTGGTAAACTCCCCTCTTTTTTCTTTCAATTTTTGTTGTTATAAATGCTAAGAATAAGTTATATTCTTAGGTATTGAATTTAAAGATTTCAATTGTGTTATTGTTTGCTTAATTATATGGCATTTGGGTTTGAATTTGGGGTAAAGTTTACAACTTTTGATGCTAATATTGGGAAGTGAGACTATTGGGGGGACTGCGATTGTACGATAGAAATTGCAGAATTTGGGAAGAGAGACTATTGGGGGACTGCAATTGTAGCTTTAGTGGTACGATACAACCTGTTGTACAATAGAAATCGCCCAAGGGAATAGTGGAAGTGCAACCAATAGAGTCCTTTTCCTCGATTGAGTTCCAATTAGACTTCAATTTTAACCAACAAAGAGCCTAAGTTATTTACATCCTTAAGAAATTGAAATTGAATTCCCACATTGGCTAACATTCTAACAAGATTGTTTCATACGAGTTTTCATGGTCTCTAATACTTGTCTTAATCACCAATTTCATATTCCTGATATTCATAAGTAATTGATATTGTAAAATTTTCCATTGAGAAGAATCTAACAAGATCCCACATGATTGATTACTTTATTTTTTATACGAGTACTCAGTAGATTAGTGGGATTTGTGATCAGATTTTTTTGTTTGATCCCAAAATATGCTAGGAAGCAATCTTCAAGAGACGAAGGGAGTACCAACCAATACCTTATATTTTTGCATTTGGATGATTGATATTATTCTGCTTGGGTAATGAAGTAGTTTGTCTCTAGTTTGCTGTGTCTCCAAATAGAATTTTAGGGGATGGGTGATGCAGGATGCAGTATACGTGCTTCTTACAGACTTCTTTACTGCTGCGAATTTTAGCTTCTGTTTTTATCTATGGTTACGTGATATGATTGCAAGCTTTTCTCCAATGTATTGCTGGTGATTAATTAAACTTTATGTCGTTTCAGGATCCTCTGATATGACATGGAAAGAGAGGAAGGATTTGCAGAATAAGAAGGTTGTTTCATTGGGTGGAAAGGTAGGCACTGTTGACATACCTTATGTTTGGATTTTGATCTGAAAATTTTGATTGAATCTGCTGATTAACAAACATTTTGAATTTATGTGTTCAAGGCTCCCAAGACACAGAGACTACCACTAAGTGTAGCACGGCCAATGATGAAGAATCAAAAGAAAAAAGAAGAGAAGATGTTGCAACAGGTGGTGATTTCAGAGATGGGACTTTAAATTGTTTGAAACTTGATATATTCTGAATGTAAAGTTGAAACTTGCTGATAAAAACTTTTTGCAGGAGTTACTCCTCGGACATTGTGGGGAAAGCCTTATCAAAAGGACCAAAAAACCTGAAGAGAAGCGCAGACCTGAAGATGGAGTGCTGAGATCCAGTGAAGGACGTTTCCGAAATGGAGTTCTTGATGTCAAACATTTATTAAAATCCGCCCCACCTCCAAAGAATGATGATCATGGTCCTCCTATGCCTAGCAAAGGGAGGAAAAAGAAGGGTGGCAAAAGAAAGGGTGGCAAAAAGAAAGGTGGTGGTGGGAAAAAGCGCCACTAAGAAGATTATTGAGTGGAAATAAACCTCAAGGGCAAAAGTTATAAGTAATGCTTTGTACAATAGAAGCAGCTAAAGCATACTCGAATGAGAAACTGAGAAAAGATATCCTCACATGCTCAGAAATCTATGTATACTGTCACACTGTGAGTAGCATTATCAACGCGTTGCTCAGTATTTTCATCTACGGCTGTTTTAGAGGTTGTAACTTGTAAGCCAGTGCTGATCAGATCATCAACTCAGTTGTTTATTGCTCAATCATGGCATCATGCTTGCTTTTTGTAAGTTGATGTGTAGGATTGTGGATGATAATGTCGTGATTGGAAATTTTGTCAAACAACACTATTAACCCCTACAAAATTGAATCCCTCCAATAGTCCAATTTTGCCTATTCAATTCTTGGAGTATATGAGGATTAGCGTATATACTTCATACTATTTGTGTTTATGATCTCACTTAGCTTCATTTATATTTGTTCAATTGTTTCATTGTATGAGTTACAGTAGTTTATAAAAGAAAAAAAAAAAAAAAAACATTTGGAAGTTATCCTATACTAGCACTTGAAGTCTAGAAGTGACAAATTGACAATCAAATCTTTTGACAAAACACAAAGTATTGTTCGCCCTTTGCCCCTTTCTAATGCAACGAAGAATAATCGTGATGGTTGTCTAGTAGTCTTTGTTATTGCTGGCACTAAGTATGGCAATCAATTCACTTGTAAGTTGTAACGAGTTTTTTGATTCAGATTGATTTTATATTTTTATAAAATCAGTCAACATTATTCATATGAACTTTGTTATTGGCTCTAAGGGGTGTCCCGTGTACATGGTCAAGGCCGTTATAGTTTTGGCCATTACCCAAATTAAACTATATTTGGCATGGTATGCTAAGTAATTTAAAAACAATTTAATATGACTTTGAAAAGTCAACTTGGTGACTGAAATCATCTCTTGCACTTCTTGACACGGTATACAACATAATTCCGATATAGCCATAGAATTAAAACGTACATTCTCGGTACTTTATAAACATATTGGTATACCTGTTATCTTTGTAAACCAACTACTACAACACTGAGAGACATCTCTCACATTCAACTTAATTTTGGAAAAATTTTCTAAAATTGACCCTAAAAATGTGAATCATAGCCTTTAATTTGATATGTTTTTTCTTTCAAAGTGACATTGTATTCAATGACAAACAAATCCCCCTTTATTAACTCCTAATTACATTATATGACTCTCGAAAATTACCCGAGTCCCGATAGCTAACTTTCAGAGAACATTTGCTTAACAACATATGAAGTACAAAATTTTTAGTTATACAACTAATGCAAGTGTTACAAAAGTAGTTACAGGGTAGTTTAGTAGAAGTAGTAACCAAACCATAAATCTTAGATAAACCCTAAAAATCAAGATCTATTTAGAAGGTTCTAGTTGCTTTGCCTTGCTTCTAGCGAAGACCAGTGCTCAATTATAATAAACCTCACGGTGTCAAAACCCTTGATTTCTACTTCTAAACCCCAATTTTCTCTCTCCTCCATTTTTTCTTGGTAATTTGCAGACTTTGAGAAAGATGGCAAAGCGGCTTATTCCCACTTTCAATCGCATTTTGATTGAGAAAATTACTGCTCCCGCCAAAACTAATACTGGAATTTTGCTCCCAGAATCTTCTAGCAAGGTCTGATTAAATCCCTTTGTTTACTATTTATTAAATTTGTAAGCTGTTTTTTTCGTTGATTATAGTGTGTAAGTTGAATTCTAATCTGGGTTAGTTGCATTTTTACATAAATTTTGTTGCTTTGATCTAATCATGAACTATATATTTTATAAATCTATGATATCGGTTAATTAGCTGTTTTTTTCGTTGATTATAGTGTATATACTGAAATCAAATCTGGGTTAGTTGCATTTTTGCATTGAGTTTGTTGCTTTTGATCTAATTATAAATGCCCCAAACTATGTATTATATGAATCTGTGATATTGGTTAATTGCATTTTTGTTTATCAATATTTCTCAATGAATGCGGCTAATATTTTGGTTGCAAATGCCAAAATTGTATTTTTTTTTTTTAATGTACAAGTATTAGCTTTGGAGGGTAATAGGGTTTTGATGAATTCTATAATATATGCGGTCAATACTACTGTATAATCTAGTTTGCTTAAAATTGGATTGCTTTTGGTTATTTTGATGCAGCTCAACTCTGGGAAAGTAATTGCCGTGGGCCCTGGGAGTCGTACCGGTGATGGGAAACTAATCCCCGTGAGTGTGAAGGAGGGAGATACTGTTCTATTGCCTGAATATGGTGGCTCTGAATTTAAGCTTGAAGATAAGACGTGAGTTCTGTTTTATGCTATATCTATTAGTGTACCTTGGAAGCTAAATTATGAGTAATTTGTGATTGATTTTGTTCTGGAATCAACTCTGTTCTTTAAAATTTTCAAATGTGCTTCTAAATAGTGTGAAATTTGAAATTGCTGTCAAAGGATCTGGAATTTATTACTGAGTTTAATCATTGCAAGATACAGTATTACCTTGACAAACTTAATTGCTGCTAAACCGAAGAAATGATGACCAATTTTGGAATGGTAGTGTTTTGTTAGAAGAATTAACTAGTGATATCATTCTTCCTACACTATATGGTTTACATGTAGTTTAGGGGTTTCATATGGATTTTCAATTGTAGAGTCTTGTAGTATTGTACAGCAAGCATGTTGGGTTAGTGCACTTTAGGAGAGATTTCGATTTTTTTTCTTACGGTGTTGTTACTGGTAAAGTAGTAAAGGTATGGATTTTGATGCTGCTCAACCGTGCTTCAATGAGTCAAAAAGCTCCCGTCTTTACAGTAGATAGTTGTGAGTGGCTCAAAGTTTGAACTATACCTAATCATGTTTTTATCCAGTATTATACCTAATCCAACCTATATAGAAAAATTAGTTATGGACTTGTGGTGGTATATCATATAATTATGGTAATATTTTGGGTGATGTACTTCAATAAACCATGGTGGTATTAGTATATTGCAACAAACTGTGACTTATTGGGGCCTGATTTTTCATTGATCAACTGTTGATGCATATAGAAAAACCTAGCCAAAATGACATTAACATTTGAATTGGAATAGAGGTTGGTGTTTTAGAAAAATTTACTGGCAATTTATTGCTTCCCCATTTGATCTGCACCATTCTTGTAGTAATGTAATGGTGTCCTGGGGTTCAAGGATGTCATTTGTAGTTAACGTCATGAAGCCGTGTAGAAATTATACAGCACCCATGCTAGGGAAGTGTGCTGTATGGGATGCTGGTGCTGTTAAATTACCCTTCGTTGAGTCTAAAGGCCCCTATCCTTCCAACGCATTATATTTGCATTGGTGTTAAGGATACTTGGTGAAATACTTTAGTAGTTGCTAAACAGTCTAATAATGGAGGAGTAAGTAGGCGTGGTGGTATCTTGTATGGTTATGAATCCTTATGAGTTGTGATGGCATATGCTGTACATGGAATTATTGTGGTGGTGATTTTTTAGCAGTTATACTTCACTTTAATGGCTGTGGTGGACCAATTATTAGTATATCAGATGATTGTAAGTTTCTAATTGTTGGGATATACAAGTACAACGTTTATTAATACTTGGGGATTGTATTTTCATTGCTATAATTTGACTTGGAATGTTGAGGCATGTTGTCTGCCACTGTTTGTGAGTTAATACTTTGTATGTTTTAGTTCATGTGTGATATAATGCATATCTTAATACAAATGTTGAGTATCATGCGTGTGATTATATTCAGGGATGAGAAATGTATAATTATTTATGGTTGTAACTGTTCTTGCTTGTGCTCCTCTTGCAGATATCATCTGTACCGGGAAGATGACATTCTTGGAACTCTACATGATTGATTGTGATTCAGTACGGCTTTCTGGCCATTTTTAGGAGCTTCCCCCACCCCAAAAAAATTGATAATAATAATATAAAACCCCAGAAAGGGGTCGTAGAGGTCAATTGACGAAGTAGAAATACTCTCCTTTTGTAACAATACCAGAACCAAAAGTGGTGATTAAATTGCAAATTTTGGAAACATTTTCATGTTATTATTAATTTGATCATTTCTGATCACTGTTATGGAATTAGTATGTATGGTTTGGTTTCGCCTTTTGCTTGTTGATCATAGCAATATATTCTTGAAGTTAGAGATGCAGGGATTCTTGTGAAGGGAATGGCTTGAGCTCCATGACTTGTAGGTCTTAGCAGCCTTCACCAAAATAAGTGGTGTCTTAACAGATTTCATTATTCGTGATCTATTTGATTAATTGTAAATTTCCTCAAGTATAATCAACATCAAATATTCAATGCGAGATTATCGCCTTCGTCCAATCCCTTAAGCTTGGACAAAGCTCTAATCAAGCAGCAGAGAGGAGTGCTGTGGAGTGTATTGACTAATGTCTAGCCTATTGATGTTGATAAATCATGCAAGGTTGCATCAGTGATATACAGGCAAAGCCTTTATTTCAGTGGCTAAAAACTTTATTTTTTCCAAGTTTATGACTTATCACATTTTTGTCAATGTGTATATTTATAGCGTTAAGTACTCCTAGTTTGGTTGATCATGCAAGTCTAACTTCCTCTCATGACTTAGGCACTAAAATAAACAACTTTTTACATTTTTTGCTAATTTAATTTTTTAATGTACTAATCAATCTAACTTGATCCAATTTGTTAGATTACTCAATAATTTTTACATACATTGACATCTGTAAAAGTCAAATAATTGCAATTAATCTGGCATGAAAAATTTGAGTGCAAACCAAATAGGTCACTTGCATAGTCTTGTATTAGCTGCAAATATTTTAGCTACGAGCTAACATGAAATAATTGGAATTATAATATAATTATCATTCATCATTCAAGCAACCAATGTTGTGGTGACAGTCATGTAGTAAACTTCCGATGTGCTTTTACAGCACTTGCCACAGTAGTCAGAGGATTAGGGGACCTAAATCTTCAGATGCCAATAGTTGCTTGTGCGCAGTAGAAAGTCCACCCAAAAAATTAGACTATCGTCACCAAATAAGCCTAGATGATCCCCCAAAGCAATGTCAATACAAAACACTGAAAATGGACAGACACTGCTGTCGAATCATCTTAGATCTAGGTATTACTTCATGTTAATTGGAAAACGGGCAACAGCAAAAACCATTAAACCAGTTAACAACTCAAGACGAGTTTAAGAAGTTTTCCATATCTTCTTTGCTTAGCTCTTCATGAACCTAGAACAAGAAACCAGAATTCATCAGCAACTATACAATATACTCAACAAATAAAGCTTTTAGTTATTCATTCATCTAAAATTTCATTTTGGGTTGGGTTAGGGGTTGGGCATGAGAAAAATGTACACTGTCAGTCTAAATATGATTACATACAAGTCTCTGATAGATTTTCTGGAAGGCGTCACAGAACTTCTCTGCCTCAGCTGGGCCAACCTATCAAGAAATGAAAATTTATTAAACCACCAGACTGAGAATAAGACATTATAAGTGCTAACTGTTAGTCAAATAAGTACATATCAGAAATCAAGACGTCTTACAGCAACAAGATAAATCCATTTCATTCCCAAGCATTGTTGGATGTCTTCTCGATCCAAGACTAATTTTTACTTAACTAACACTACAGTATAATCAAATATCACCAAACGACAGCTCATCTAAGTAATGTTTCCTCTGTCCCAGCATCCCTAAAACAAGTTAACATATACGTTTTGCACGGAGATAAAGACGAGATAGATGTGAAGAGTGAAAAAAGCTGGCGATTTGGCCTACTGAAAAGGGGATGTCGACATCTTTATGTGACATCCCAGAATTGAAGGTACTTTGCTAAGGGCAAAGTAAGTACATGACAACCTCTATGTGCCAAACAATAGAAATGCAGTTCAGGAAGTCTTTTACAAAAAAAGTATACTAACCCAGTGAAAGAGTCAGATAAGATACTGATGCCAAATCTAACTCACCTAAAAATTTACCACCAGATAAGCAAAACAGACGAGGAGCCCCATCATCTCAACACAATTGGCATGTGAAGCCACTGGAGAGGAAGTGCAGCTACAATAAAAATTTAAAAGCAAATAAAGTAACCTATCCGTGGGCAGTTCACTGCAAAAGAGGAAGCCTTCCAAACTAAGTAAACCATCATAGCTCTATAACTTGATGATTCTCCAACAATATAGCAAGGCAAGACTCAAAAGATCACCAATTAGTGTGAAAAAAACACAAGAGACTTGTCATCAAGAATGATTTGATAAAGCTCAAGTTCACATTGGTGTTTGAAAGAATCTCAAAGGCATCCACACATTAACCTAATGAAAGAAACAGAATTAAAAAGAACAATGTGATGTCAAGAACTTATAGATTTCACTCAAAAGACCTTCATCTTACAGAATACAGATAATGATGCCTCAATAAAACCACAACTCATGCAAGAGTAAGGAAGTCTCTCAGGCACCAATGACGTTGTCTAAGGTCCAACTTCAACCTTTGATTCATACCTGAAACTCAATAGTCTTGATGGAAATTGGAAGGCCTAGTCCACAAGTCACCCAAAAGCCTTCAAAACTATTAAAAATGCAAATTATTCTGATTGGTCTAACAAACACAACAGGGGAGGTGATTTCAGAGCACCAGTGGGAATTATCACAAATTATACAACAATTGGAAAAAAAAAAGTCATAAACAGCTCCCTAGGGTGAATACATAGGTTGTACACAACTAAAATTCATCCCAAGAAGCTAGTTTGAAAGTAAATAACTCACACCCATAAGACCCATAAGATCCTTCTGTGACTTGCAGAAAACCTTGAACAAATATTTAAATGGTAAAGTTCTATCAATCTCTCAATGGCTTTTTGGACTATAGATGACACTCAATCCAATACATATGGATCTAGTAAGGTCTTCAGTCAAACTACTCATCTTACAGGCCTGGTGGAAATTTTCAAGAAATTTTGGAGTGGTTCACAGTGGCCATTTAGAAGTTCATTTGAAGCTCGGATTGTCATTTGATATGTGATGCTGAACCCAAACCTGTAATTCCTCAAAATATAAAAAATAAAAAGGAGAAGGGCAGAAATTGAAGATTGTAACACATGTCTAAGCAGAAAATCAGCATAGAAAATGAAGGGAACTTTCTTCAGATTGCATAATAGATTGCAGGACCTTCCATAGTTGGTAGAAGATCCAACATTAAATGTTCAAACAAATGTCGAATGTCATGCTATAGAAACCATTAAAGAAATGAATGGAAAATATTTCAAAAGGCTTTAGGACAAGGTCTTAAGAACTGAAGCACAGGTTGCCTAAGATCCAAATTACCATTTGATCCATAGATGACATTAAACTTAGAATCAAGACACAACAATGATTCAAAGTGTAAATATGATTCAAACATCATTTTTTGACACTAGAAAATAGCAGAAAATATTAAGATTTCTTTCCTTAAATTTGTGTTATTCCTAATCCAAAGATGATACTAGCATCTCAATCACTCTGAATAAGTCCATTCTGAACTCTGAAGATCTCAAACTAACGGGGAAGAATAGGTGACACACAAACCAAAAAAAAAAAAAAAAAGTCCTACACACTTTGCAGGTGAAAAATTTCAAGAAATGGTTGAATGAAGGGTCCTAGGAGACGGACACATGCCACATTCAATCCTTATATGACACCAAAAATACACTTTTAATGGCATTGGTAAGAAATCTCAAGAAATAGTTGAAGGGTCCCAGGCTGAGACAAACATATGGAGTACAATTAAGTCATTTGATCCTTATATGACACCAGATATCTGATCGCCTCCTATTTGATGACGACATAATTCAATAACCATGCCCGTGAAAGCCTTCTATATTTTGGCGGAAAATCTTGGTAGAATCCTACAGTCACCCAACAGCTTTATATGGCATTATAGAGTAGATACTTAGTAGACACAGACTAGCAGCTTGATTTCCATGAAAAATACCATGTCTTTAGAGTAAAAGCTATTAAGGCAATATTATAAATTTTTAACTAAAAGAAGTATCCAAATTACTAACACTCATGCTCCCAGGATTGAAGAAGTTAATGATGGTCATTCAGTCCAGATAAGACAGCACACTATCCAAAACCAAATTAAAAAAGCGACTTCCAATGAGGTATTCCAAGGGATGGCTGCAATTTTTGATGGGAATTGAAGATGCTTCTCCTCAAGATACCTAATTGCCTTTGAGACCATTAATGACAGTAGACTACAAATTTATAGGAAAACACTGCACTTCTAAACACCTAGACTAAACCACAATTCATTGAAATGGCTACTATTATAGATAATATGATCAAAAGGAAGCCAAGAAGCATCAGTAAACTGGAGGCATCTCTTTGATGTAGTAACTAACAATACTTTGATGAGGAAAACTAAATGCAAGAATGACTCGTATTAATCTTATATTTGGGGTGAAGATTCTATTTTCATATGAGGCGTTGTTTACCTATCAAAACATTACCTAATACTACCCATGAGCCATGACCTCAATCTAACAATTCCATTTTTGTCTAAATTGCAAAGTAAATGAACTTTTAGATGTGGTATTCGCTAGTGACCTTTCCGGAACCTTGACTTGTCAGATGTGTCTGAATTTCATAGAAGTGTAAATATTCCCAATTTCCCATAAATAAGACACTCACTAATAAATTTTGTATCTTTAAATGTCCCTTTTTACTCCATCATTCCAACTCCACCCAATAACTAAGGTCTGAGGATGATCAATGCTCATGGATAGATACTAAAGCCTTAAAGATTTACCAAGCTACAAGGTAGGGAAGAAGAGCTTGGAGAATATAAGGTTGGCAATTGCTAATTTTGAGCCTATTTCATAATATCAATTCAGGGCCTTCAGGCGCAATAAAGATGCACATTTAGTAAAGATGATACAATCATGTGATTTGTTGATAAGATACCTGAACTTGGATACTGTTACAGCTAAACTTATGGTTGTTGACCAAACTAGACCTTACCAAAAGAAAGAATACGTAGTATAACATTTAAGATATTCGACAAGCACAAGATATGTAATCCTAGCATCTAAAACTCAAACCATGACTGCAAGTGGCTTCCTTGATAGACTCCTACACATGGACTTTACGTTGATGAGATTCAAAAGAGCTAATAAAATCTATCAGCTCACATAGATATTGGTACCTACTAATTATGTACACACCAGCAAAGCATCACATGGAAACATACTCCAGAGTAGTAATGAATTCCGAAAGCGAAGAATATATTATATTAAATTAAATTGCGAACAAATAAAGTGCCCCTATACGATAATATGTTAGGCTTAATTATAAATTACCATTAAGCTTTATCTATCAATCAATCATGCAATGAGAGTACCATAATACAAAAGAACCACATGTTTGCTCACCTTTTTTTCTGCGGTAGATCTTAATTTATCCCAGAAGACATCTGTTACGACAAGTGGGAAAAATATCAAAACAGTTCGGCAAAATAGAATCAATTAAAAGAGCAAGATAATCACCAAATAACATCATTTAGCTTTTTACACATTTGAAGAGCAGCTAAATTATCAAAGAGAATTGGACACATCTAAAGCCTCATAGAATTCCAAAATACTAAATAGAAAACAAGGTCAAAATGTTGGTATACAAATTTTGCATGAAATGTTTAATGTTGTCAGCAGGAAGATATGTTTTGTTATGAAATTAATGCTTACTTGTGTCTTCTATTAATGAAAACAAAAGATACATTAATTATTGATGCAATAAGGAGAAAAGGGAGTGAGGAACAACTTATGAAAGCAAGACACCCTAACCATCTAAAATTTCACTCAAGGACATCGAAGGACCTGTCAAGCACTCAATAAACAACTATTTAATACCACTATTGGGCAATACCTTGGTTCTTGGTTTCTTGCTCACCCTGAGCATCTTGCCACTCTGATACCTGAAGAGAAAATAAGGTTACGTGAGGAAAACAAGAGAGTACAAAAAAAAAAAAACATGAAGCAAAATTATTGAAATAAAATAAAGTGAGACCACCTCCTCACTCTTTTCTACTTGTGAGGTCGATTGCCCTGATGATTCTGAGTCCGCTTGCTATTTATTACACAAGATGACAACATTAATCAGATGCAAAACAAGTAACAGGAAAAACAAAAACAACACTTCTTAAACTGCTCCACCACATTTTCAATCAAATTACTTCACAGAAGCCACTGAATTTCTATCTACATTATGATCATAGACAAGCCTAATCACCCCAAATATCAACAGAATAGAAACCAAGGCAACATTGAAATACTCCAACCATCTAAAAAATAATTCACATTGTCCCAAAACTCTATAGCTAAGTTGCACGGAAACGGATACGGGGACAAAAACGGGTACGGATACGGGGACGGGATACGGCAAAATCAAAATTTTAAAAAACGGGTACGGCTTGGATACGGCAAAAAATGAGCAAAATATAAATCCATGAAATATAAAAAAAAAAAAAAAAAAAAAAATTAAAAATAATCTATACAAACACAAATTATAGTACGGAGTACCATTTAAAACGGAAAAAGGTAAAAAAAAAAAAAAAAGAAAAATACAAGTAATTGATTTCTACACTTATAGTGACTTCAAATAAAAAATAAAAAGAATCACATGCTGCTGTACTGTTTGTAAGATATTCCGTACTAGACTACTAACCAATATTAATCACATTATTCACGTAAATAAATAAAAAATAAAAAAAGAAATAAGAAAAAAAGAAAACAGAAGGTGCGAAGAAAGAGAAAAAAGAGAGCTAGAAGCAGAAGTGCAGAACAGAGAGAGAAGAAAGAGGAACAGTAACAAGTCGAAGCCTCGTTCGCCGTTGTCGGAGTAGTCGCCACTCGCCAGTTGCCTCCAGTCACCGTAGAGGATTGAATTAAGTCGCACCTCTAAGGGAATCGCTGTTCGCAATTGTTAGGGTTTTTGAGATTTGGGGGAAATCGAAAATTAGGTTAGTAATTCACTAATTTGGGGTTTTTTTTCTGAAAATTTGGGCTGAAATCCTAAGGAAACGTCAGAAAATGAGCCACGCCGTCCCCGATACGTATCCGAGCAAGAGGCTAGCCGTCCCCAAATTGGCTTGCCGTACCACTTTTGAAGGGGACGCCTTGGGGACGTTTCCAAGCCGTACCCGTCCCCGAAACGTTTCCGATACGGGAGACGGCTACCATCTGACGAATCCGTGCATCATTGCTCTATAGTTAAAGTATGAGATGATCTCTTACAAGATCTTTATCATAATTGTGACCTCCCATTGTGATAACTTATACCGGACATCTGATATTCATACATGAAACTATAATTTTGAACAAAGTGAGTGCATACATATCAACTAAATACACACAAGCATTTCATGTAAACATTTTCCCGATTTGCAAATTTGGTTTTTTTTTTTTTTTTAATCCAACTTTTTTTGCAAACTCAATCGACAATGAGATTCCCAGAATTAAACTACTTACAAAAATCAACCACAAATTTAAAAGAAAAAAAAAAATCAAAATTCCCAAACAGAATTGCAGCAAAAAATCTTTTTCACTTCCCATGATAATAAAAATAAAATAAATTATATAAAACTACAGAAATTGAAGCTAGGGACAAATCCCATCAATCAGAATTACAGTAGCGAAAACCCCATCAAGAAAATCAACTATAAAGCCCAAAATCAAGCAGGAAGAAATAATTAAAATTGGGGAGAATGAAAGAAAAATCTAGGGTTTAACAGAGAGAAGAAGAGAGAGAAATTACAGAGTAATCTGGAGTTCGAACAACAGGGAAGAGGAGAAGGAGGCGTTGAAATTCGCGCTCATCCATGCTGCTTGCAACTTTGGATCGATCTTTGGTTGATCAAATATCAACTTTGAGGGGAAAAAAAAACAAGGAGGTCTCAATTTTGAAGTTGTAGAGGAGAAAATACCTGTTAATATGGCATCATAAGTGGGGGAAGCTCGTAGAGGAGAAAATAAAAAAATAATTGATTTCACCTCTCATATTTACGAAATTGCCATCATATTAACATAGGAGGTTAATATGGCATATTAACTAGAGGAAGCTCGTAGAGGAGAAAATACATGTTAATTTCTCCAATTTCTTTTAAAACTCCGCGTATGGAGAAATGAATTATGTATTTAAAAACGGAGGAAGTAATAAGGTGTTGTTAAGGAACTAACATGTCATCTAGTTAGGCCCTGTTCTTTTGAGCTTCTGGACAGATCAGAGTAGATTTCAGCAGAGCAGAGCAGATTGAAGTAGAGCCGAGCAGAGCAGAGCAGATTTTATTATTATTATTATTATTATTACTATTATTATTATTACTACTATAACTATTATTATTATTATTATTTATTATTATTATTATTACTACTACTACTACAACTAATACTATTATTAATATTATCGCATTATTATTATAATCATTAAATTTTATTATAAAATATTAATTATTATTATTATATTAATTATAATTATTATTATTAGTATTATTAAATATTATTTAATTATTATTATTATTAAAATTAATAAATATTATTTTATTATTATTATTAAAATTAATAATTAGTATTATCTTTAAATATTAGTTATTATCTTTAAATATTAATTTTTATTATAAAAAATCAATTATTACTATTATTATAATTAATATTATTAATAATAAGTATTAGTATTACTGTTATTATCATTATTATAATCATTATTATTATTAATATTATTATTATTAATAATATAATAATTATTAATTATCATTATTAAATATTAATTTTTAATATTATTATTATTAAATATTATTTATTATTATTATTATTAAATATTAATTTTTAATAATATTATTATTATTAAATATTAATTATTTATTTTTATTATTAAATATTAATTATTATTATTTTTAAAAATTAATTATTTATTATTACTATTAAATATTAATTATTATTATAATAATAATTCAATATTAAGTATTATTTTTAAGCAGAGCAGAGCAAATTGAAGCAGAGCAGAGCAGAGAAGATTTCAGCAAAGCAGAGCATAGCAGAGCAGAGCAGCTCTAAAGAACGGGACCTTAGTCGGTTAAAGTCAGTTGCCTAAGACTTGTGAATAAATCTCGTCCATGACCACAATACACCAAAAGAAAAAGGAAATTTTGAATAGTCAAAAATGCCAAATAGATTATGTTAGGACCGTATCAAACAAGAAGTAATCATGATTCACCCGAACTAGATTAGTTTTGATAGATTTTAGACGTTTTTCCATGTTACTATGTAGTAAGAAATATGAAGTATTAAAGATATGAAGAATAACACAAATTCTTCAAAAATGGTGTACGTTAATTTATTGTAAAGTTATTTTAAGTTACATTTTATACTACAAAAACTAGTGCGCGACCCGGACGTTGCTTCGGGTATTACTTTGAGTATTTTTATTAAAAAATTTGAAAGAATTTTTTTTTTCATTGTTAGTAAATTATAATAACACAAAACAATAATATACTACATTACTTTGAGTATGTATTTATATATTTATGTGCATATACAGAACATGATTAGTTTCTAGCTTAGATGGTAATAAGTTAAACTTCATTCAATGAGGTCTTGCGTTCAATCATATTAGCCCTTATAATATTTAATGAATTTATAAGAAAATACACATTAAAATAAAATTCAAACCAACGACAAATTAAAAGTTACGTTTTAAGGGGCTAAACTTACCATAAAAACATCCAAAGTTAACCTCAAACTGTTTCTCACAAAAGTCAATCCGGGAGTAACTCTAGCCATTGACAATTTGACTTCCCCACAATTCCACCTTATGTACACGCTTTTCTAGCCATTGACTATTTGACATCCCCACAATTGGTCAATTCCACCTTTCTTATGAGTTACAACTAGATTTGGAGCAACTCTTTTGTTTAGAATGAATTAGGCCTAGAATGATGCGTTAGTGAGCAAAATGTTAATAATTCAAGTGCGAAAAATGAGGATTTCATCGTGTCAACAAGTACTATTATTTGCTACGGGTATATTATATGGAAACATTTGTTTTAGGTGCATAACTTGAAGTACTTCTATGTTTGCTAGCGAACATTTTTCAAAATCAAGATACACTGCATAAAATTGCACTTTTTTAAATCAATCAATTGTTAAGCGGGATGTATCCCAATGGTCTACATGTATATGAGGTTGTTTGTATATCTTTGGAATCAAACTTAATGGGGAATGCACTAGAGGCTTGACCCCTTTAATCAATGTGTGATAAAAATGGTTACAAAAATAAGAAATAAAAGACACGAGAATTATCGCCTCTCTTTTAATCTTTATTGTGATACCACCTCAGAGGCCATTATACTGCTGCAGGTGTAAGCTCATCATATCTTACAGCATTACAGGTTTCATATGTTGCTCGGCCCAATGCGATAGCAGTTTTAGAACCAGAAAGGCGACCCAAATGCTTGCAGATAAACTCTCCAGCAGAGAGCAGCTTCTCCAGGTCTACATTAGTAGTGATGCCAATTCCATGAAGCATGTATACCACATCTTCAGTGGCAACATTTCCTGATGCTCCCTTTGCATAAGGGCATCCACCAAGTCCTGCTACTGAGGAATCGAGTGTGCTGATTCCCATCTGTAAAGAAAGAAAATTATCGACATAAGAATTTAACAAGCAACTGGTAAGAAAATTCTCATACCCACCTACCCATCCCCCAAACAAAGTTAGTTCAAGTAGGTTCGACTAAATTCAGATATGGGAATAGGTAAGAAATGATAATAAGGGAATTCAAGTGCAAAAAAAAAAAGAAAGAAAGCCTAAGTCTAACCAAAATCAAACCCATCAAACATTGTGCAGTAGTAAACAGATAGAAATCTGAACTCACCTGCAGAGACACCAAAATGTTTGGAAGAGACTGTCCATAGGTATCATGGAAATGCACAGCAAGCTTCTCAACAGGAACAACAGCCATTACAGCTTCGAGCATGGGCATAACAGTGCCTGTAAAAAAAAGGAAGAACACAAATGACAAATGAAAATTAAAGATCATCAAAGTCTATGTAACAATTAAGCAAACTTGGAAAATTATGTGCTCAGTTTATCTAGTTGCTAAACCGGTCATATATACATGCTGCATATACAAAGTTGTCAATGGAGGTGTAGAAAGCTACGTCACTCTGACAATAGTAACAAGAAAGGAAAGATGAGAATATTACGGGCTACAGATCAGAATATCAACTAGACAAGTGGTCAACTTAAAGTGTGTCAATATGTGTATGTATATGTAACATGAAAAGTACATGCCATAGTCTTATTAATGTTGTGTTCCCACACCTGTGTCCAGTTTTAGGATAGTCCCGTGTTCAAAAATTTTTGCCCTAAAGTGTTTGACACTTGGATTTGTACCAATACTGAACACTTGCACCAATGTTTGAATTACACAGTTGGAAAATTTAAATTAAAAAAAAAAATCAAAGATTGACGCCTTTCTTTTAACATCAGACTATAATGGGGGCCAAGATATTAAGTTATGCCAATACATTACACAAAATAAGCTTAATTTCATTTTTAAAAAAAGAAGCTTCCTGCAATGGAGAAGCATTCTCCAGAAGGTAGCTCAAGAAGAGAAGGATAGATTGGATAACAACATTACCTGGTGTACCAGTGCCAATAGTATCCCCAAGAGAGATTTCATAGCAGCCCATGTCATACAGTTCCTTAGCCACATATGCCACCTTTGCAGGAGGAATAGGCCCTTCAACTGGGCACCCAACAACACAAGATACATACCTACACAATTATTTTCACATTTAGCAAATTAGCAATGATAAAATTGATAGCAATATATTAAGGTAATCAGTAAGCATGTGTAGCAGAAGAATGATCTTTAAATCAGAAGAAGTGATGCAAAGTGGACAGCATTATAAGTTTGTTATGGTGATGGAAATCGATAGCATAGGTAAACATGTCAACATTTCAAATATATTGACATACACATCAAAAGAATTCAAACTTTCAGATAAAAAGTGTTTTGGTGTAGAGCATTACCCACGAACTGGAATTGAGAGATTCTTAGCTGCTGCAACAACAGCTCGATAACGAACAAGACTTTCATCAATGCTACAGTTTATATTTGACTTTGAGAAGGATTCTGAAGCGGATGCAAAAACAGCAATATCCTTAGCACCAGCTGCTATAGCCGCTTCAAACCCCTAGATAAAAAGTTAAGAAACAGATCAGTAAAGCTATTCATGTCCATAACTATTAAGTACAGATGACAACCATGATGAAAGTCACTAACTTTTAGATTCGGGGTCAACACAGGAAGACGAACAGAATCCACATGACAGACTGCTTTCATAACATCCTTTGCATCTGAGAGCTGCAAAATAAAAGGTTTGCCTGAGGTGCCTGCAAATTTTGCAACATAACATAAAAGTAAAAATCAGTTTGAAAAAGGTTGGTACCTGAGGTACCCATTTGGGCGAAACAAAACTCGTTGCCTCAACAACGGATAATCCAGCAGAAACTAGTCTTTGGATCAATTCAACCTTTATATGGGTAGGCACCATGTTCTTCTCATTTTGAAGTCCATCCCTTGGACCAACCTCCACAATTTTCACATGATTGGGCATGCCATTTACAACCTGCAATAATGTTTGAATGCCATAAAAATAAGGTGAAAATCACGGACCAAATCCACATCTCACAGAAGCGTGGGCAGCAAAAAACGACATCATGGGTATATTGATAGCCAAATCTTGCTGCAAAAGAGCTTACATAACAGGTCCAAAATACTAGAGACCGAAAAACGAAGCCAAAAGTACCCAATTACCTTACTTCTTTTGACACCAGTGCACTTGTCATGATTTCCATATGTCGTATGATTTCTGCCCAGACTTAAGCTCCTCCAGCTGAAAGAATTACCACGAGTCTCCCTTGATTTCCTTCCCCAAAGAAAAGCATCTCCCATGTAATCTTCTGTATCCTCACTGCAACATTTCAAAAAGCAAATCAAATGAGAAAATCCACCCAAAAAACATTTGATATGAGATAAGATTATAAAAGAGCCTGAAGCTCACTGACCTACAGCTGTTAGATGTGCTGCACCTGTTTCCTTCAATCCATCGAGCTCCCATGCCCATATCCTCTCCTCGGGGTCGACAAGAACCAGATGAAAACCTTCTATCAAGACTGCCCATGCTAGGCAGCTTGTCAAAACTGAGGGGTTCCTCCAAACTTGACATTCTGAAATTAAATGTGGGGAAGTAGAAAATAAATATATAAACAAATTACTCTATCGATACTTCAATAAAGCCATGTTCAACATTGTTAGCATCTTGGCTATAGGCTACAAACCTCACTTACCACAAGCATTGTAAGAGGTGTTTCAACTTGTCAAAGCAAAAGAATCAGCTAATTATAATCAATCAGAAGAAATCGAATAATGCCAACAAATGCAACATCAAAAAAAAGGACCAGAATCACTTCATCACCCAACATTATACTGTAGTTTTGTTAACTTGTTGAGAAATAGGTGAGTCAACTACCATTTACATTGCACACTCCATGTGCATGAACCTACACGGCACTCTTGATTCCGCTTGTTTTTGTTTAAGAGTTTATTTGTTCCTTTGAATATGATCAGATTGCTCATGCTATTTTTCTCACTGGTAATTACATTTCAAATGGTCATACTCTACACTATAAAAGCATTTGCCTCCATGATCTTAAGTTTAGCTTCCCATGAGGAAAGTCAGGAGTTCAACACTTCGACCTCGATTAGATGACTAATTTTGTTCATGATTACTTATAGGAGTATATAATATTGTCCAAGTACCATGTATGGATGTACTTATCACTCTATCAGACTCTTCCTAAGTTCCTATAATATTAATAGCAAGTATACCAAATAAGAACGATTTTCGCCACACCCCATTTCATAGCATTTACAGCTGAAATTTAAATGGCTTACACAAATACCATGCCACAAGTCAATATTATCAGTTTGCTACAGCATAAGTGCATTAAAAAAAGACATAATTTTCTACCATCAATTCATTTCCAATTTATGCTAAACTTAGTAACAATCAACTTAAATGTTCTCTAATATAGCTAGTTCCACTTAAAGCAAGATAAACTTAGCATTTTAAGCAAAAATCCAAGAACTCGACAAAATGTAGAGTATATTTAAAACAAATTTAGCCCCAAATTTAATCAACTACTACTTAATAGATGTGCCAACACTTCAAACATTGACATCAATTCAAACCCAACAATTATATGTACAAGTACTACTCAGCTATCCAAAAAAAAAAAAAAAAAAAAAAAAAAAAAAAAAAAAAAAACTTCAAATTTTAAGAAAAGCTTATTAAAAAAAAAAACAGAGGAATTCAGTAATAATTTCAACGGTTCTACAAAAAAGAAGGCAGAAAAATAAAATTACATCCTCAAATTGTTTAATTATAACACCAATTTATCCAAAAACAAAGAGAAAAATTGTTTCCCCAATTTGTTACCCTAATTTTCTCAATCCTCTGTTCCCAATCAAACAAACAGGGGAATAAATAAACCCATCAACAGATCAACCAAAAAAATCAAAAACCCACAAAAATTAAACTAAAAACACACCTGAAATTGACTGAAATTTCCTTGAAAATTGAACAGAAATCCCTTAGTTTTTCTGGAAAAAAAAGGGGAGTTTTTTCCTCCTCTGCTTTTTTATTCCTCTAAAAAAACAAATAATACAGTAGTGAATAATTTTGTGGGTAGTTGAGGAATTGAAGAAAAAATAAATTAAAAAATACTATAATATGTAAAGAAAGCTAGTTGCTCATAAATCGTTCTTGGTATTTGGTGTAGAAAATGAAATGTAGAGAGAGAGAAAAAATGTGTGTTGATTGTTGAATGATTTGGGGAAATTTGATTATATGGCTTATTGTGGCAGTAAAATACTTTGTCCCATTTTAAAGGTTTCTAAAATTAATTTTAAAAAAATTAAAAAATCAACTATTGCCGACAAAATAAATTAAAAAAGGGAGGGAAATTGGTGGGTGGGTAGTTTTCAGTTGGAAGTTGGTCAATTTCCATGCATTCTTTTTGCTCTTTTTTAGTCAACTACTCTTACATATACTCGTATTAATATTAATAATTTAATATTATGAGTATTAGTTTTATTTAAGAAAATATTAATATTATCATGTTATGTGACTCTTGCTCTTTTGAGAGGAAATTACCTAGTACTTTGCGATTTTGCATTAATATTGGTAAATGAGTTTGGTAAATGAGTTTGGTAAATTTGACAATACTCCGTATTTGATATTCCTCTATTTCTTTATAGTTATAATACTTCTCTTTTTACGTTTACTGATTTATGATTACAATCGTTCACATTTTTAATTACTAATATGTAAAAATTATTAACATTTGATATTAAAATAGTATAAGGGTCTAATCTGATTTACTAAACTGAACTGACTAGAGCTGAACTGAACTGAATAATTTATGAAAGAAGGAAACTAGGAACTGAACTAAACTAAACTGAATTGATTAGAGATGAACTGAACTGAAATTAAGCTGAAGGAAACATGCCCCAAATTGAGACGGATTTAACAAATTCCCACATGACTGTATTTTGCATATCTATAAATCATCAAAACTAGTCAAAGCATAACACATAAATAGTCTAAAAGTCAAACTATTACAATTATAAAAAAAAAAACGGAGGAAGTATTTTTTAAATTTGATATTTGTTTCAGACCTAAATTTGATATTTCATGTAAATGCAAATATGATATATCTTAAATATGACACATTTAGCAAAGAAATTTTGTCCCTCATATTTGATATTTCTCGAATCTATTGCGTAAGCCAAATATATTGCGTAATTTGCCCCTCGTTAGATATGATTGATATTTGCCTCTTTGAAGTAACACTGTAGAAATAATATGTACTCGGTACTTATATTCCATGAAAAAAAAAATGAGGGTGTGGGTAAATATGGTTTGGTACAAAGACAATGAACTCATTAACTATGTTGAAGTTTATCCATATTTATTGAAATCAACTTTTGACTAGAACTTTTCAAGTCAAAATGTATCTACTTTATTCAAGTTCTATTATGTTTTGGAAGTAAGACCATATTAAAGTTTCTTAAAGCCTACATACTCCATGCATAGTCCATTAGTCCATACTTTTAACAAGGAAAATAATGAAAGTGTGTATGACCACTAATAATTAGCTGGTTGTAGGGTGTAGTAGTAGACTAGTAGTAAATGACTAAAGTAGGTGCAATGAGGCAATGAGCACATCTTCATTAAATTAACTACAAGCAAAGGGCCATTTTCTTACTAGCATTTAGACAATTAGACATAATTCCTATCTTTCTCATTTTAAGGGGCATGTTCTGATTTACTGAATTGAGATGAATTGAACTGAAATTAAGTTGAAGAGAATAGGTCCTAGGTACGTATACCCTACTATGTTCCTTTCAGTCATTTATATATGAAGTACTTGTTTTAGGATTGTCTATTAGGGTAAATTTAAAAAGTGTTAGACCATTCTTCGTGAATAGAAAATAAAAAAAAATTCAATAAAATTGATTGAGCTCATTTCTCAACCTTTCGATGGACTCATAACTTTAGTATTTATATGAATTAATTCAATTATCCTTTCAAGGAGCTATATAGCTATCGGTCATTGGTGAGATACTTTGTATTTTGTTCTAGAAACTTTGATCAGATCATTCAATCAACTTCATTTGGTGAAAGGAAATTAGTTGGCATATTTACAACATTATCTCTGAAGTAGAAATATATATGGACTTGTGATTGGTCATCAAGATAAATACTACCTCCGTTAACATTTACTTGCAACTTTGGAATATTTTATGTCTCTTAAATAATACCCCAAAGTTGCAAGTAAATGTTAACGGAGATAGTAAAATGAAGTGCTAGTTATTTTTTTTATTTTTTTTTATTTTTTTTACACAACAAGAATCACAAAACGAAAATAAAAAGAGGTTAAACGGACAATAAAGTTATTAATATGATAATCTGTAAGGAAAAATATATATCAATCAAAATTTTATTAGATTTGTAATAATATGTATTTAATTATTATGTAATTTTTATAATTTTTTTATTACGAAATTTAACGATAAAAAATTGCATATAAAACGAGGATTTGATCTCAAGTTACTCTGTATTTTGTTTTGTATTACTAATAAAACCGAAGTAAGTATTTGTATTTTACTTAAGCGTGGGGTTTTGGGGAAGGAAAAGCTTAAACCCTAACAATGGAAAGAGATCAGGAAGATGAAGATGATATTGTTTGCTTGGACGAATCATTCTTCATAAATGACAAGTATTTTTTCCTCTCTCTATCTATCCAAAGTAAGTATCAACTGATATCGCTAAATGTTTAGTTAATTTTTCTTAAATTGTTTTTTATTTTTGATTTTGCAGTTACCTATTAACCACTTTTACATTTGGGTCTCAAGTTCTTGAGCTATTCTGCCTTAATTCAGCTTCAAGTGAGTACAATTATTTTCTATTGTTATTTTTCTCAAATGGGTTTTCTGGGATCGAGTAAATTCACTTTCAATACTTTGTTTTATCAAATGAGTTTTCTGGGGTTTTGCAACTACTTATTTAATGATTACTTATTTGATGCTGTTCAATTCACTTTTGTGCTGTAATTAGCTGCAATTGCATATAATTTTATTTGTATAATATTTGATTTCTTGAGCTACTTTGTCTTCATTCAACTTCAATTAAGTATATATACTTTCAAGTGGGTTTTTTTTGGGATTTGGCTAGCAAATTATCATATTGATGTTGAATTAAATTTATGTGCTACAATAAGCGCAATTATACTTCGATATATGTTGAAGATTATAGCTTGTGAGAAGTATATTACCATTTCTCAAATAATGGAGAAGTAATACTGAAACTGTATATATTTTGGGCAGCTGATTTTGATCTGACAGGCCAGTTGGTGTGGCCAGGGGCCGTGTTGTTAAATGAATACTTGTCCAAAAATGCTGAGATGCTTCAAGGACTATCTGTTATCGAGTTAGGCTCTGGTGTTGGTATGCCCAATTCTTTGATTGCAACTATCTTCTTTTTGTAGGATTGTAGAATTTTGTAAACTTGAATTGGAAATTTTTCTTCATCGTGTTTTTAATGAATTGTGATAGATGAGACCATGAATCTTGTTGCATTTGTTGTGATGGAAGAATCAATAGCTTTAACTTTCATTCAATTAAACTTTGTTAGTTTGTTTATTTGCTACATATGTTTACCCCAGTCCCCTGCTCTTCAGCTGTTTGCCTGTTTCGGTGGGCACAACAATGACATTGACTTGAGCTTGGTAATGTAATTTTTTGTGAAAAGAAAACCAAAAGTGTCAACCATGTCTTAAACAATGCTCATACAACCGTTGATAAATTATGGCTGTGAAAAATGATCATGATTCAAAATATTGAACATCTTATCAGTTCGAGGCATTTGATGGAATAATGAAAAGAGGTCAGCCGCTAAGAAGTTTGTTAATCTGCATAGGCCAACTGGCCATGCCCTTGATAGATTGATGGTTAAGAGCTTTGTTAAATTGTGTATTAACTTCTACGTGAAAGGAATTTATGATATTCCCATGCATAGAGATTAATCAGATATATTGCATGGTATCAGAAATCTATAATTTTTCTCATATATAGTCATTTTCTTTTTCATCTTAAAACCAAATGTTGAAGCAATTATCTAGTTTTTATATTTCTACCTTTTGTACTGTTTTCTAAATCTTTCAAATTTCAACCCCAATATCACAGGTGTCACTGGAGTACTCTGTAGTAAATTTTGCAAGACAGTTGTGATGACTGACCACAATGATGAAGTTCTTAAGGCAAAGTCATGGATTTAATAGTTTATCGCTGGAGATTTTGAAGGTTAATCTTGGTGGCCTAACAGTTTGTGCTATCTTGTCATGCAGATTCTGAAGAAAAATATAGACCTACATGCATCTTCTGAGAATTACCCTCCCCCTGGTATGTAAAAGGGACTTGGAGTAGCAATTTGTGGAATATGATATGTCATTGACCTGATATGCTTCTATAATTTCCTAATCTCAGATTTGGGGGCGGAAAAACTAGAATGGGGAAATTCTGACCAGAGAAATGAAGTTGTGCAAAGATATCCTGAAGGATTTGATCTGGTTCTTGGAGCTGATATTTATATCCTAATCTTTTTCTTATTTGATTTGCAAATTCAAATCATGCTGTTGTTAATGATTTCTTATTTGTTTAAAAGTGTTGATGTGCTATTTGCCTATTTTCCAATCAGCTTACGTTTCTAAATAGGCTGAGTGACTGTTGATATGTGCAACTGATTGAGTTATGCTTTGATGTTTGTCATCAATGTCATGTCCCATAGCTTAATGTTCTGGCTACTCTGTCACACAAGTTTTCAGTCATTACTCTTGCCATTTTTTTTATCTTTCCATGAGCACATGGTTGAAGGCCTTGACAATCTATAAGCTTCCAACAATCCAGTATTCCCTTGCTTTTTGATACAGTTAAGAGTCTTCTTCAAATCAGAGGAAAAGGAAGATGCAGATTCATCCTGGGTTATGTTTCTCGTGCTAAAGTGTGAGTAACTTTCGTGATTTCCTTATATTCTTATGCATGCATACATCACAGTTTCTTATATTTGCCATCGTTCTTTAATATTATAAGCCATGTAGTTTGGATTGATCTCTCCGCAAAGAGTGTTCAGAAAATATCTGTCGGTGATTCATTTCCCTCTTCATGCTAAGCTTTTCATTAAACTTTGAGGTCTACCCAATGCTAGTTATTAGATGCAGAAGGATTTAATGCTGTAGATTGATATGAACTTTTAATGAAACTAGTTACTATCTGTACCTTTTGGTTATCTCCCTTTCTTTCATAACTTGAGCTCAGCAAAAGAAGATATAAAAGGGCCATTATGGAGAATGTGGTTAGAACTTAGAACAACATAGCCCGCACTGATCAAAAACAAATATTGTACTCCGTAGAATATTTTGTATAAATGTAAAAAAAAGCATTACAAATCACTCTTTTTTTTTTCTCCCCTTGTGAAATCTAAATATATGATGTTTTTGAGGCTAAACTCCCATATATATATGAAGAAAGAAAATGGTTTAGACTAATATGACTCTCAGTAGTATCTGGTGTCTAATGGGATTGTCGTTCTATGTTCTTTCCTTTTAAGCTGGAACTTTGGAGTATGTTCAAAATGACTAAAGGTCTTCCTATGGAAGTACTTGTGAGTTGTGATCCTACAAGCCCTATAAGCTCACATCTTTCACCTTCACACAGAATGGATCAGATGGTTCTTGATGAGGCCCAGGGACATGGCTTGTCCACAAAGGAAGTTGCTGGAACTCGTTCAATTGTTGGGAACTTGGAAGGGGTCATTTACGAGATTACCCTTTAGTAAATTTTACAATCCGACATTGTTATAAAAGAATATAGAGGATGTCAAGATGTCGCAGCATTTCAAGTTTAGTTTTGGAGGAGCTGCAGCTTCAGATCCTAGATCAGATGCAACTTTCAGATGAGATAATAAGCAAGAAGGTGCAGCTTGAGATAATGACACATTGACTATTTTCCTGACATAGGGATATATATATAGAGTATTATGAAACTCCTTTTGGTACTGTTCATTTTCTATAAAAACAAGAAAACTATTTTATCGACTGAATGAAGAGAACAAAAGATAGCTTTTTGGACATCAATGTTATATATGTTTTTTTTTTTACCCGAACTCCACTGCTGTTCTGCTGTGTATCTTATTGTTGCATCATAGTATCATCTTCAGGAGTTTTGAGAAGATGGAGTTCATCAATCATTCTATCTTTCTAGAATTCGATTTATTAATTAGCATATGAATAGCCCTTATATGCTGCCTATGAATGGAAAATCTCTCTCTTAGTGACAATGTTGATTACTATGAGCATAGCAAGCATATGCAAGCATGTGGAAATAGCTGCTTTCTGTCATTTTAGCTGTCATTTAAGTAAGATTTATGTGAGTGTGGGTGAAGCGAATGAAACATCAGCAGGGTTGGTGTCTGATAACCCAGTACTACACAGTTCTTAAGATTAGGTGTTAGACCCAAATGTGTCCTGTCCTTTAGGCTTAAGTAGTGAGGACTAGAGCCGATCTAGAGGCAGCAGTCTCTAACCCGGTTTGAAAATTCAACCCGAACCAATAAATGTTACTTAGAGAACTGTAAACCTACCCAACATGGACCCTGCATTTTAGCGCAAACCAGACCACATACTAAAATTCTAGCTTTATACATTGAAAATATCCCTCAAAAACTTAAAAGCTCCCATTCTAACCCTCAGAACCCACTTGGCCACTAGTAGGACCAAAAGTGTGTTTTCATCTCATATTACTCCAAAATTCCAAATCATTGATCTACAACTTGTCCGTCTGTCCCTACTAATATGCACAACCCAACATAAACAATTAACTAGTGTTTTTTTTTGGATGAAAAGACCCATGTACCCTTTCCCACTATTTCTTCCTCTCATTTTCACATAGTTGCAAACTCCTTGTTTATATTTCATTTTGTAGGAAAAGGGGTTTGATTGGAATTTGTAATGATAGAATGGATAATTTGATTATTTTCCATATTTGTTTAGGTTGAGTGGAATTTTAGGTGAGATTGGGATGAACAATTCAACACCCTCTAACCTACTCTACTCTCAACAATACTATACCAAATGTTTTGTCCATTTTGCCATTAATGAGTAAAGAGAGGAAGAGTTTAGATAAGGGGGTGTTCAAGTAACTTGTACTTCATATCATTATTTTATGAATGTCAATTTTGATTAACGGCGGCATAATTGGGATTAGTGAGATAATTGGGTGATAAGGCTAATTGCAATTTTAATAATTGGGTAACTTGTATTATCATTCATGATTAAAGGACATAATATGTACTCCATAGTTCCATATTCAATATTAAGTACGAGTATATAACAAGCTTTGATGTTTGATTCCTTACATTTCGTGTGTCACAATATCACTATGAGTATTAATTTTGCAACTATGCCCAAATAACAAGAGATTATGGTGACTATTACAAGACATATGTACGAGTACCCCGACATCAATACTCTCACCGTCTAATCCCCAAACTCAGCCTCGACTTCCACGAATAAACCCTCTCGCCAGAAACCACCCTACACCACCACCGCATCCACCACCAACTAGGGGCCTGTTCACATTTACTTAATTTCAATTCAGTTCAGTTCAGCTCTAATCAGTACAGTTCAGCTCCAATCAGTTCAGTTCAGTTCAGCTTCTAATTTCCCTCTCTCATAAAATATTCATTTCAGCTCAGTTCAGTTCAATTCAGCACCAATCAGTTCAGTTCAATTCAGCTCAATTCATTAAATGTGAACAGCCCCTAGATTTACTATTAGACCATCCAATCATCCAATCAAAAAATCTAGTCAAAATTCATCAGTAAGTAAGTGGACCCCTCCAGAAGAAAAAGAAGAGAAGAAGAAGAAGAAGAATAACACTACTTTCCAAGAAGCAAGAAGAAGCCATCAAACTTTGTACCCATTCATGCATCAGCATCCCTTACACTGTCTTGCTGGCTGCTACACCTAATCTCTCACTTATTTTATTAATCAGTTTTAATTATTAATCCTTGATTTCTTCACATGCTCATAATTTTCCTTAACCACCCTCACTAATCCACCGTTATCCGATCCTCGCATCATTTCTTTAGTCTTGAGAGAAGACGAGCCTAATTCTAATCCGCGAATCAAAACCAAAAACCCACACCCATTCATGGATCAACAATAGAAAAAAAAGAAATGTTTCGTCTCATTCTTTTCCTTTTTCTCTCTCTTCTTTCTCTTCTTCCTTCATCAGCTCAAAACTCATCATGTCCTTTAGATTTCGCCATACTTCAAACTCTAGTTCGAGAAAAAGACGTAAATTCATCAAACAATGTCGCAGCCAACTGCGGCTACATCGCCGAAGGACTCAGGCTCGTCCTCTCGCAATACCTCCGAACCACCGGCTCATTCTACCCACCACTTAGCTCGTCCGAGTCATGCTGGAACTCGTACGACTCAGTCGTCGACTCGTTCCTACCAAACTTCAAGGTTCGAGCCTCTTGTGGGTTCAAAACTCAGTGGATTTCCGAAGGTTGTTTGAACATCTCGACTCAGTCCGAGTTCGAGAAACTCGTTCCTCAATCTGCGTTAAACGACGCCGTTTCGAACTGTAATCAATCTCTGGCAAATGGGTCTCCTTGTGCTTCTTGTCTCACGAGTCTTACTACTCTGCAAGCTTCGTATCTCAAATCGAAGGACCCTTTTAATGGTAATATCTCTGATTGTACTAATCTTCCATTGATTTATGCTGGGGCTGTGATTAATCAATTTGGACCGTCTGATCCTGGAACTGCTAAGTGTTTGTTTTCGCTGGATTTTTCTTCGTCCAAAAATGGTAGTAATTGGAAGAAGAAATTGCTGATTTCGTTGATTGTAGTCGTGGGTTTTATTGGGTTGTGCTCTGTTTTTGGTGGGGTTTATATGTATTTGAGGTTGAAGAAGAGGAGAGAGAAAATTGCTGCGAAAAACAGGTGGATTAGTCGGGTCGGGTCTGGAACCGGGCCGAATCTTTCGTCGATTGGGGGGAGTACCCATTTGATGAAATTCGGGTTTGATGAGATTAAACGGGCTACCAAGAACTTTCACCGCGATAATTTGATTGGTAGAGGCGGGTATGGAAATGTGTACAAGGGTTTATTGCCTGATGGTACTGAGATTGCTGTTAAGAGGTTTAAGAATTGTTCGGCTGCAGGGGATGCGAGTTTTACACACGAAGTCGAGGTGATTGCGAGTATTAGGCATGTTAATCTTGTGGAATTGAGAGGGTATTGTGTTGCTACTACTAATTTAGAGGGTCATCAGAGGTTGATTGTGTGTGATTTGATGCATAATGGTAGTTTACATGATCATTTGTATGGGAATGCGTTGGAGAGGAAGCTAAGTTGGCCGGTTAGACAAAGAATCGCGCTAGGAATGGCTAGGGGATTAGCTTATTTACACTATGGAGCACAGCCTTCGATCATTCATCGTGATATTAAAGCTAGTAACATACTATTGGATGATAATTTTGAGGCCAAAGTCGCGGATTTTGGTCTAGCAAAGTTCAACCCTGAAGGTTTCTCACATTTGAGTACTAGGGTGGCTGGGACTATGGGGTATGTTGCCCCGGAATATGCCCTTTATGGGCAATTAACCGAGAGGAGCGATGTTTTTAGCTTTGGTGTTGTGTTATTAGAGCTGCTGAGTGGTAAGAAAGCTATATTATCGGTCCCAGATGGGCAAGGGCAGCCATCATTGGTGACTGATTGGGCTTGGTCATTGGTTAGGAAAGGGCATGGTTTGGATGTCATAGAAGAAGGGATGCCGGAGTTAGGACCGGATTCAGTAATGGAGAAGTATGTATTGACGGCGGTTTTATGTTCACATCCTCAGTTGTATGCTAGGCCTACAATGGATCAAGTTGTAAAGATATTGGAGACTGATATGCAAGTTCCTTCTATTCCAGAAAGGCCAATTTCTTTCAATGCAGAGCTTGAGGATATCGAAAGGTCTGCTAGTAGTAGTGGCTCCGGCCAATTATCGACTTCCGGGGGGTTTCAATCGTATTCAATGGGACATATAGATTTTGCTAGCCATAATGGGCAAGAGGAAGCAGAAGATCCTGCAACAAGCTTGAGATAATTTGTTGCTGTTATATGTTCTTTCTACTTCTAGTTTATTTGAAAATTTTGACCCCCTTGTAATTGAAGTGCACCTTGATTGTATAGGCATGCCTTTTTCTTTTTCAATTTTTATTTTTTTGGGGTGGGGGATTTAGGTTAAAGATAGTATCTTAAGTAGGAAATAATAGGAAGGGATTGTATATTCTAGAGTAATATGGAAGTTTAAAATTTAGCTCACTTGGTTCATGTGAAATGATATTGGCTCGATTTGGCAAAATTGATGGATGTTATGCATGTAATTTTCGAGTTTATATCACTATCATTGGTTTAAAGTTGAAGGTATAATTTAATTGCATGATGTAACAACCATATCCAGTGAAGGTTTTTCTTCATTATTCTCATATCATTGTACAAATCTTATGAACTAAAACCATTACATAAATAATTACAAGTGTGCAATTGATTAAAATTGTCTTCCTTGTACGGTTGTACCGATTCACATTTTATGTCTCTTTTATTTGACTCTATTTTTCTTTTAGAAAAACAAAATATATACATGAATAGTCTAAAAGTCAAACCATTGTAAATAATTTGAACTAAATGAAGTATATTTCATTTTTTTTCCCATAAAATAATGATAGAACTATGACTTTGTTGACCATATGTTAAATGACTTCAATTGTTTATGTTTTCAATACTTGGTTCATGCGCTCAAATGCATTGTTTGTTCATTGAGCTATGCACCAACTTGAAAAAAAATAGCTCAATTAACATCACGTGTTTCACTAACAAAAAAACATACAAGTGGAAGCAAAATACAAAAATATACTTTGGCAGATAATAGTAGAGTTCAAACCTAAATACATATGGAATAATTTTTTCTTTTAATTGGTAGGAACCCTCACGATATCTCCAAATACCCTCAAACATTATCACTTGCTAGGATTCGAATTCCAAACCTTTAGAATCTGAGGTAAGAATTGGTAAGCATGGAGTAATTGTGTCTATGAAGATTATGAACCTAAAATTGAAATCCCAAAACATACATGTACTGTAGTATAGTTTAAACCCAAATAATATGTTGTCGTTTTTGACCGAGTGCACTCGAGTTCAAGTTCTTACTTTTCCTTTGAACTCTAGTGTTTTATGCTCGAAAAATTGTTGTTTTAATTGCTAATTACAGTTCTGTACTCCCAAATTTCCATGGACAGTGTCCTTCTTCAACCTCATCAACGGCTATTTCTCCCACAAAATTTGATGAACCCACTTTCTCTCTCCTCAAAACTTAAGCTTAAACCCAGAACCCTCTTCTCCAAATCTCTTCCATTCCGCATTTTCTGTACTACTTCCCAGAATTTAGAGAACCCCATTACAGAAATTCAACCTCCCAACGGTAAAGCCAGTGCTAATTCAAAATTTAACTTGCAAAATCTTAAACAAAATTGGTTGTCTTCTCTTTCAAATAACGAACAAATTGATGGAAATGGTGGGTTTGATTGGATTATTGGTATCGACCCAGATGTTTCTGGTGCCTTAGCCCTTTTGAAATACGATAATTCTGTCTGTATTTCTGCCCAGGTAATCAAATTGGGGTAATTTCATGCATTTTTTGATTGATTTTTTACTTGGTTTGATTTTTGTAATTAATTATTTTACGCTAAATTGTTCAATTTAGGTGATTTTTGTTGTGTTTGATTGTTTAATCAGCTGGGTAATATTCTGTTTTCTTTGAATTATTGATTTTTGTGCTGTGGTTTTAGATTCTTCTGTTGTTATAATTGTGGGAAATGAGGTTGATACCACTATTTCTTGTACTCTTCTATGTTGTTGGGAGAGGTTTCTTCCCAATTGGGGTCTCGGACCTGATTAGTCGAAGTCTATTAGGCTATGGATTACTGGTTGAGGTCATGAGGTGCCCACTAAATATATTAACATTCTGCAAAGTGGATAAAGTGGCTTGCTGATTTATCTTGAAAAAGGGCATGTTACATGTAAGAAATTAAGGATGATTTAACTAATATAGGAATGATCAAGAGCAGTTGGTAGTTTCTCCTAGAAAGTGAAAAATTCGAATTGGATTATCTTCCATAAGAAGAAATACTTCATTCATTACTTGGAGACTTGAAGGTGGTGTAGCAATGTAGGGAACTGAACTAGAGACGACTAAGCATTACTGTATTCTGAAAAAAGTGAATCTTTCTTCATGTAGTATGACTTATCTGTATTTTGTAAACTAATTAGTCAATTATTACTTTTCCTGAAATGCAAATGAAAAATGAGACTTTGGTGTAGTTTTGAAAAAACTTCGACCATTAGGCCCTTTGATTTGTATGATGATCACTATCTAAGTTTTGTTGAAGTTAAAGTTGAGCTTTTGGTTACTTTGCTTGGTTTGTGGACGCTCTCTAGTTTATATCAAATGTTTACAAGCATTGTTGTTAAACTATTCCAGGTTTTTGATGCCCCATTTGTGCAAATATCAGTTGGGAAAACACGCCGTAAAAGATTAGATGCGAAGTCTATTGTTCAGTTGTTGCAGAGTTTTGATGCTCCAAAAGGTATCATGTCTTGCTAATTATTGAACCGATTTTTGTGGAATTATATTTACTCTGTATTTGCATGTATATAACATTGCAGTTACCATGACACTCTGGTTTAGCTGCATGTTAAATAATTGATGGTTCATATTCATTCCTCTTCATGAAAAGCAGTTTGTGGTGAAGATCATTTTAAATGCACATTGTTATGCTGGCCTGTAGAAGCACAACAGAACTAACACAGTCAATTGAAGGGGGAGTGAGGTGAAGGGGAAGGAGAGAAGTGAGCGAGAAGGGAAGAACTTAGTCTCTCCAAACTCCATCCCTAAATAATAGGCCAGTGGTTGAAATACCATGATTATCCTTATTTATGCAAGTTCTTACATCTTTACCATGCCTCAAGATAGTCTTTCCTTGTGGTTATCATTAGCATTAAGGGTAGTATGGACAAGCTGTATGCTTTCCAAACTAAAATTCGAAAGTGGGTGTATGATGCTTTCTCTTGCTCTCAAGATTTGCCTGCTGCTGTTGTCGCTCTAGCTCAGTTGCTCTTGCCATCCACATGTTATATTTCCCCATTTTATCTAGTATAGATATTTTTAGTTTTTTTCTCTATCCTGTCTGATATATGTATCTCAATCTTGTACATTTTATTTTCCTTGACATAGTGACTCGTGATGTTGCTTTGTATTTGGCCTTCTATCCATCCACCCCTTTACCTGCCATCGTTCTGAACTTGATCTCTCTTCTTGCAGGTACCACTGCATATCTGGAGCAATCTATACCATTTCCTCGAGATGGAAAACTGGTGATTGCTGCTTTTAGTGTTTACTTCTGTCTTTTTTGTTTGTGCTACTTGACTGCCTACGTGTGTAATTTAGAGCATGTTATTTAGCCTATTTCATATTTTCAATATTGCAATTCACATAACATATTGCTTTTAGAAACATATTAAATCTGCATTGTTATGTCATTTATATTGTCACCCCAAAGTTATAACAGTCATTGCCTCGCTTCCTAACGGGCAAGAGTGTAATATTTACTGCATACTATTTTGATAGCTCTAATACTGGCAGATTGTTGTCTTTTTTGTAAGATTTAGGGTTGGTGGAGTGGAGGATTTGGCTATGGGTTATGGATCGGAGTATTGGTTGCTTCTGGGTTCTCTGTTGTTCCTGTGCCGTCTAGTTCATGGAAAAGGGAATTTGAACTTGCTCGAAGCACCTCAAGTAAGGTGTGCCCAACTGTTATACAATATGATAAATGGAGCAATTTTGTACAAGTGTGTTAATCTAGCATATTCCCCATGGATGAACATATTGTATCGAGTGTTTGAACATTTGCAGGATGATAGCAGGGAGCTTGCAGCACGTATGTTCCCTGATTTAAGTTCTATGCTGAAAAGGAAGAAGGACCACGGTACTAATAAAGTCTTTAAATCACTATTTTTCTAGCATTTTTCTTAAGTTATTAAAGATGCATTACGTCTTTTGTAAACATGGAAACTTTGTCGTTCCCCTATGAATTAAAACTGATGCTGATATGTACATGCTCCATTAGCCCATTCTTAGCCATCTTGTTGAAAATACTCAACCAAATTGTATAGCTTGCCCATTCAGTTAATTAGGAAACGGTGACTAACTTGGATCTGAGAAAGATGGCCTTTTTCTTCATCTTTAGTTGTATTTGGCACGATACACTGATCTTGGCATATTTGTCAATTGTGCAAAACAAACTTATATGACTTTTTTCTGAATTTTGCGCTTGGTATAGGATACTTGTGTTGAACTATTTTCCTGAATGATATATTACTGAAATGATTCCAAAATTTCTCTTTATCACTTGCTCACCCACAAGCCAATTACTGTATCAGAAGTTTCCACTGACTTTAGGTGGCATTCTTTCTCTGGGGTTTTAATAATGTCGCTGCATGTTATTTCTTGGTGTAGCTTATTAGACTATTGTTTCTTCCAGGTCGAGCTGAGGCTCTACTCATTGCTGCCTATGGAAAAGGTCATAAGACAAAGGCAGATGAATTGTGCATGTCAGATGACTCTCCTGAAGTATTGACCAAGCTGTGAAGCTGCAATACAGAAACAGCAATGATAAATAGGAATGCACCATGCATGGATCACACTAAAATGCTTTCTTTGACATCAAGAGTGCAGATTTTTGTTTCTTTGGCGCATTTTTGAAGTCTGTGAGCATCTGCCTTGTCGTAATTGCTACAGCTGCGCCTGGCATATTAGAATGATTATTCATTAGTGAAATTCCTTCTAGCTTTGTAAATACAACTGATTAGATGTAAGCATTTTAGTTGTTGTCATATTCCTGGTAAATTCTTATTGAGCTTTATTTGGGCTGATCAAAATCCAAATCCATGAGTGTCGTTCAATCCTAACTTTCTTCATGGTCATTGCTCGAGTAACTTCAATTACATGGACAAGAAAACCTCAGATGTACAGCAAGTATCTTCGAGATTTTTAGCAGAAATGCTCTACTTTGTAAGACTTCTAAGAGACTTGGAATATCTATAGTTAACAGAGCTGGTAATGAAGCACATCAGATGATACACCGAACATAAACATCCCCCCGATATCCTTTACATGTACCTCCTCTGGCCCTCCTTCGCCTCCTCTGACTTCAAGATATCAGCTCATAGGGTTGGAGTGGTAGTGAAATAGTGTAGGTCATTGTATATGTTGCCTCACGATTCCACGAAAGGGCCTAAATCAAACCTGTTTAGAAAGGTTCCATGAATTCCGATTCACACCTTTAACACCAACGTACCATTTAGTAGTTTTGCTATTATTTTCGTTTTTCCATGCTATATATGCTCAAAGGCTGTCAGATTTTCTCGTTCTTCCAAATTGAGTTTGAAGCCTCTCTATGTGTCCATATTATTAATGGTTACTTTGTTATTGATTTTTACTATGCAATATTTTTCTATTTTATTCTTGGCATGGGCAAATTTATAAATCTCCTAAAGTGATCTAGTTGTCCCGAAAATTGATAGAATTTCTTATATACACCCGGGTGTACCGTATACCCAAATAACCCAAGATTAGTGTTTGCTCCTCATTTCATTTGAAGACAATTATCAAAATAAGAACAAAATACTCATGGGTCTACAGTATGCCCGAGTATATATAACAAGCTCTCGAAAATTGAAATCAAGATTTCTTTTTTCTAGACCATTGTTCTCCCAAATTTTGAGGTCAAAATTATAGAATACAAGCTTTTGATATTACGGAGTATGTTACAACCCAATCATAACTTTTGAAAGGAACATTTTTTATTTATTTTTTTATTTTGAGAAAAAGCCCTATTGAATCGGAACCTCTCACAAGTCAGTTAGTCAACGCTTGAGAGTAAAGAGGGATGTAAAGGAACCTCTCTAGTCCCAAACTCATTTTATAACTTTGAGGTTAAAAGTTCGAGCCCCAACATCTACACATGCTTGAGAGTAGAGGGATTTCTTTATTTCACCTCTCTACTCTCAAGCGTTGACATGTATAGCCGGACTAAGTAATCTGTTCTAGACTCTGGTTCGGTATGACCGCTTTCCTTACCAAAAAATTAATAACATTCTTTTGGATGTTAAGTAGCTTAGTCAGCTATTGTAATTATTAGTTAAAATATTAAAGGATGGTACATAAAACTAAAGATTAAATACACTTTCTAGATCACTAGCTATTTTATGCATTTTTCATTACGATTGTAGAAAACTCATATTTATTTATTTATTATATCTATTTTTAATTATTCTCGACGAGCATCTCCTAGGGACAGGCCAGCCAGGTAGTCAGTCAGTTATATTTACGGCTCCCTTTGGCACGACCGTACAACTCCGTGCTAAATAACACTCGTAGTTGTCAAAAAACGAAGTATCCCCGTACATTATAATTTCAGCTACTCTGAATTATTGAATCCATATAATTAGCGAAACTAACATTTTTTATTTTATTCAGAATTACCAACGTTTTTCATAACAGTTTTATTATTATCTAACATTAAGAAATGTCATATGATGTTTCTATCATATGCCAATTTGCCAGCCATGTGTTGGACGACCATTTTATATTATTGGTTATATGTTGTATGTTTAATGCTTCTATTTACAGTATGTGATCTGTGATGCCTGACACATATTCTATGTTAGATCTACATTAGATTAGGTTTCATTTCCAAACAGATACTACTCTAAAATTACATGAAATATAATGGTGGAAATCGAGAGAGGACAGGAAATTAAAAATTGGAGAACATAATAAAAATTAAAGTGGTTGTATGTAGATCTATAATTCTATATACTACGGAGTAATATGCTAACTGATTAAAGAGTGTGTTTTTATTATGTAATACGGAGTAATATGATTTAATTTTTTTTTTTATAATAAATAATATGTGATATATAAATATAATGGTTGTGCTTGTTTCTAATGGTTATTTATGTGTTATATTAATTAATGCTAGTAAATGTGTTTTTATTTATTTATTACAAATTAATTGTGCTTTTATATAATGTTAGTTCCTTTGTTCTAACATCTTTTGTTACAATAGAAATACTAATTAAAACTAGCTTGGTTGTATGTAAAACTACACATAACAGGTTACAGGACCTATGCTCTAATTTGTAGGGTTGGGACATTGTGACTACTAATTATATCAAGTTTAAAGTCAACCTAAATTCAACATAAATTAAAATTTTCTAACTTAAGATGGCTAATAATCATTTTGGGAAATTTCATATGATGCTAACATGATATGCCAACCATGTGTTGGACTATTTTGTATTATTGGTTGTATGTTATTTTAATAGTGGACTATTTATGTGATCATGGCACAAATTCTATATGAGATCTAGATTAGATTATAGGTTTGATTTCCAAACCTATCTTAGTCTAAAATAAAATGAAATGGTGGAGAGAGAGAAGACATCAGAGCTAACTCTTTTTGAAGTTATTTTAGTAAAATTATGGTAATCGACCTTGGTAGGAAGAGTTGGGACACTATGAATGATGATTAATACTAAGTCAAAATTCAACCTAGAATTAATCTGTCTTAAGTTTGCTCAAAATCATTTTGGGATAATAAAACTTTTAGTGTTTCTGGGTTTCACTTTGATTTCTACAAAGTACTCGTATGTTTTATTTTGTTTTTAATCCACTTTTATTGTATCATTTCAACTTTGGTGGATGGTTTTTTATGATCATTCATGACGTTCATGCTAGTCAACCCCAAATCATTTTGGATTAGGGCTTTGTTGTACGTTGTGATTGTTGTTTTTAAGTTAGCTATCCAAAACCCTTTTTTACATAAACAAAACCTAATTTTTCTTTTGAAATCCAAGCAATTTGATAATTATAGGCTAGTTTTTACCTAATCAACTCAAAAACTAATTCTTTTAAACTTTTAAAGTAATGTAATGAGAATACAAGAATTTATTTTCTTGTAAAAATAAACCTTCAATTATTAATAGTTGTTTTTGGCATGGTTTTTGTTAGATTTGGGACTTGCACGGTTAATTTTAGTTAGGAATTATATTGAATGACTAAGTTCATAATGATTTCTATATCTGGATTCCTAAAAAGTACAAGTGTATCATTAATGCACAAAAACATTGGAAATAAAGAAAACTATCTCAAATCATATATTACTCAAACCCGAAATCACCCTATTACTCACAATTGACTCAAACTTGGGTCATCTTATTCAAACCGAATTAGGCTAACCAATTTGACATGTCTAATTGTGATGATGAATTCGCCAATCTAACACAAAGAGTTGTACATGCACATGTTAGTATGTTACATGTACCTTCAATTATTGACGTAAAATCACTAATAACACCCTATCACATACTATAATAATCTAATAAATTAAAATGTTCTAGGCATTTTGATGATCAATTCTTCATCAATAAGTTCATCAATAAACGAATAAAAATCATCATCTCCCATATCTTTTTCACTATCTTCATTCCTTTGCCTCTTTTCACCTGAATGTTGTTGCACTTGCTTTGTTGTAGAGGATGATGACGAAGATGAAGAAGAAGATGACCAACTCCCAACTTCATGTGGGAAGTTAAGTCTGGCTTTGCAGCCTCTTAACTCGAATGCTGCCCGATCATAAGCTCGGGCAGCATCTTTGTCCGTGTTATACGTACCAAGCCAAATTCTATAGCCTTTACGATTAGGGTCTCTAATTTCAGCCGCAAATCTACCCCATGGTCTTCTCCTCACCCCTATATAGTTCCCGCGTAGTTTATGATTGTTAGTAGCATTATCTTTAGCAGCTACCACTTTTCGCGGTTTGCTACAGAACACGTGAAAGGTTTCTTCGTAATCAATACCTTCTTCGAGTGATGATTGAATGTACTCCAGGAGAGGGTCATTGTCTGAATGAGTAGTACGATAATGACCCTCATTATTGCTGAATGAAATTGTGAAAGAGGAAGCCCTAGAATTATTGTTTGGAGGATTTAGTTGGGTAGTGAATGAAGAAGAGCTTGAGTTGAGGTTGGTTAATGAGGAGGTTGGAGATGATGAGGTATAATGATCAACTTCATCGTCGAAGAGGTGTTGCTCAATTTGTTGTAGGGCTGAGATTGTGTCTTGAGCTAATGGATCCATGATGAATGAGACACCGTCTTCTCCTAAGGAAGATTATCAGATGTTTTTACGATTACGTGCTTTTTAGATATATGATAACTTGTAGCGAGAGACTAATATAGAGAGTGATAATTAATCTCAATTATTTTCGCAATATAATTATCATATCAATCAGAAGCACCTTCTTTTATGTGCACCTAATAATTTAGGTTATCGGTACGAGTGTGTTGTTTAACTATGGGAGCAATAGCACGTACTTAGAATTTAGAAATGTTAGAGAGAGGGGGGTGGATATCTGGAAGCTTAAAGTTTGTAACTGGGATATATATAGAGCTTTAAGAAGAAAAAACCTCATTGGCTAAAAAGTGTTGACTCTCAGGAGAATCAACTTGAAATTCCTTATTGACTTTGTATTGCCTAGTTGTTCAACAACGGAATTTCTATTATAATAACTTATTCAATGTACAAAGTTTACTGAAATATAGTTACTCGGTCTATAAAATGGAAATAGGTTGAATTTCTCCTCTTGAAATATAATAATGTAAAATATAAGCCATTTCACTTGAGAAGGGTGTTGTATTTTTATCATTTAGTTATCAATATTAAAGTAAATGAATTTGATTGATCGTTACATTATTATGAATTTGTTTTGAGATACTTCTTAACGATGTCATATGTATTACTTATAATTATACATATTAGGTCTTAAGTGTGTATAGTGTGCACATTAGGGGACACATATGTGGTTTTACGTGGATGTCACATGTAATTTTTAGTGCATGACCATGTATGTACCATTTGGTTAAAGGATCATCTCATCCAAAAGCTTAAACGGATAGTTGAAATCTAGGAATATGTTTTATACTCTATCACACCCCCTCACGCGAGAGCCCATTGGGCTAGCAATGTGGATGCAGCATAGGCTCTCCTCATACCTTGCGCTTAATATTCCACTTGAAAGTGGGGGGTGGATGAGATTCGAACCCATAACCTTTGTGTCACGCTGGCTCTGATATCATGTTAAAGGACCACCTCAACCAAAAGCTATACCATGTTAAAGGACCATCTCAACCAAAAGTTTAAGCTGATGGTTGAGACCCAAAAATATGTTATATAATCTATCACATATGTATAATGCGCAAGCTGGCTAGCTATACAACTTAAATTTTCCGTTATTGAATGTATCATCATTCAATTAGGTTTAAGGGTTAAATTTTAACTGGGAAACAAGTTGATTAATCTCAAATAAACAGACCATGTATGTTAGGTAATTGTTGTATTGTTATACACAAAGTACTTGTATTTATTTAATGAATTTGTTCCTTAAATTCACAACATTAAATCATATATAACAAATCAAAGTATTTTGTATAATAAAAAATTCTAAAAACATACTCGTATATATAATTGGATTATCCCAGATCTATACTGGATTACTAAGAGTATTATAGTTTGATTTAGTCATCTTAGATTCCTCCTTATTTATTTATGATTAAAAATCATATTGTATATTGGTTTTTGCCTAAACATGTCCTATTGACCCGTGAAAACAGGTTGTAGCTTGTAATCATAGGTTTAGAACGTTCCAAGAATTCAACCTTTAATTTTACAAGGTGGGAGGAGCTAATTAGAAAATTAAATAAATTAAAAGAGTACTCCTATGCAATAAAACCCCCTCACCAATTTTATTTTTTTTGACGATGTAAATAATAAGAGATTGAGGAAATAGGAAAATAAACCTCAGCTTTAAAACCAGCTTCAATATTCAAGTTCTATGTATAGATTAAAATAATCACGGTAAATAAAATTCTCCAATAATGTTTATATTTCCCACTCCCTTTCTAATAACTAAGGGCTTGTTTGACATCCACCTTAGTTTATTATTTTATAATTTTGCAGGTTATATGACTAAAATAGAAATATGAGCCAAAAAATGAATCATACCTACAAAAATCACGATGATTTTGACAAATGACCAAAAAAAAATTCTAGAAACTGCGTTTTGTGATTTTCACTTTTTTGTTTTTAATTTTCTATGAAAATAAAAAATGATACGGAGTAACAAACAGATCTTAAGCTAATCTAATAATCTTTCTTCACAAATCACAAAGGTTATATTCCATACATTTACAGGGTATATTCTAGATTAGTTAAAATTATATAAATACTGGAGTAGTAATTATTAAAATTCTGCAAGATTTTTGAAAAAAAACGTGGATGGAATAAATTGAACGAACAGTTGTCATATGATTCTAAGACAAAGTCAACTACCCTTTCGGTATTAATCAAATACGAAGAAATAAGCAGATTAAAATGTATAATTTAAAAATTCATACGAGTAATTTTCATCAGGTGAAATTTAATGGGGCTTTCGTACTAAACTCAATTATATGTGATTTATTAATAATGTTGAAATTTTCTATCATAGCTAACAATGATCATTGTATTAGTACTAATTAATTACGAGATAGTTGATTAATTATAATCAGATTAAGGACAAAATTATTGAATATCTAGAATATTTAAGGACAAATTTAATTAATTTTTTGGCTTGACTATTAATTCAATCCAAGGCATCTAAATAAATTTGACAGTGTTATTAAATCATAATCCATGGTTGCGTTGGCTTGAATTTGTCTGCCTGATCAAACGTATATTGACTTGCTTGAATTGTATTACTACATGTATAATACATTATACATTTGTAATAGGTTGGATTTTTATACAGATTCAACTAAAATACGAAGTACTAGGTTTACTCCGTAACTAAATACTAGGAATACGGAGTACTTCGTATTAATAATAGAAATAAAGTTTTATTCATGTTTGTTGACTCTGATTACTCAACATGTAATTAATACAACTATATACTTTTTTCATTCATTAACTAGTGTGTGATTCGGACTTGGCTCCAGATGCTATTCTGAGTAACCTTTTTTTTTATTTTTTTTTTATTTTTGTTGTTAAAACCATGATCATAAATTTCCGTTGCTGATAATTATACGTAGATCCCTGCATCCATGACTCTTTAAGCTAAGAAAATGAGTTGAAATTCCATTACATAGTTCGTAACCTTCTTTTATAAATACTCTGTACCACTCAACAATGCCATAATAAATTAATTTTTTGTCCAAGGTATATACTTCTTTGTGTCATTAAGCTAAGCTAAATCAGGGCCTAGCCCCTGCCCCCTAGTTTGCACTAAAAAAAAAAAAAAAAAAAAAAAAACCACTATGCTAAATTTAAAGGCTATATACGGAATTGTCCAATTTCAGAGATTTTAGGATCTGATGTTGACAATTCAGGTTACATTAAGGGTAAGGAATGCACCTTAGAGTCATATTGTTTTGAACTCTTATAAAAAAAAAAAAAAAAAAAAAAAAAAAAAAAAAAATTGTTTTGAACAAAATACGACCAATAATATGTCAAACAAAGGCCTATGTTGGCCTTGCATTGATGAAGGAGAAGTGTATAAACCAACTAATTAAATTGACAATATAAAGGGTAAATTGGCATCTCAGGGATTCGTGGGATCTATGGGAAGGTTTCCGACCTCATCTCTTCCCGAGCTCAAAAAAGTCGAACTTTATTCACAAACGAAGATTATAATTCACGTTTCGGACCAATTCGGGAGAAAAATCAAAATTGAAGGGAATATTAGGTCATATAAGCTGATTTGAAATCATAACAAACCTACCAATAAATATACAAAATGTAGAGAATGAGTTTGGTTTACCAATGTGGCTATCTCAAGCGAGCTGAGAAACTATAGTAATGCCTTAATTTTTAATTAGGCTTGTAATATGCTCCCTCCGTTTCATAATAATCGCAATACTTTCCTTTTTCATCTGTTTTATAACAACCAACCCCACTTAAATTACTTTATTATTATTATTATTATTATTATTATTATTATTATTATTATTATTATTATTATTATTATTATTATTATTATTATTATTCTCTCCTTCTAACAATTAAATATATTCCTACTAACTATACTTTGAGAAAATAAAAGTTTATAACCCAAATAAACAATTCTTTATCAAGGGTGTATATGTAAATAACATCTAACTTTGGTTAATTGTTGTTTTCTCTCTCCTATTTCAATCTTTTGGTATTTTCTGATTTTCTCTCTCCTCCTTCAACCTTTTGTTGTTTTCTCTATCCTCCTTCAACCTTTAATTTCAATGGTGGAAATTACATCTTTTCACTTTATGACGTCGAACAAGTCGAAATCAATGGAGGGAGAATAGCTTATCTACCCTTTAGGGTTAACCATGCCCGTTATTCTCACTTTGGTTATTTGGGTTTTCGTTTAACGCCACCGGAAATGGTGGTGCAAAGTCGAATTTAATGGAGGAAGGAAAGCTCAGCTACCCTTTAGGGTTAACCATGCCATTAATTTCTCCTTTTGTTATTAGGGTTTTCGTTTAACGAACTTGAAAGAGAAGGTGAAAATGGGTAGATATTGGAGGGAGAAGATTAAGGTAGGTGGAAAGAAGAAATATGAACAAAAGGAAGAAGATGAACATGAAGAAGAAGGTGGGAGAAAGAAGATTATGAATCGTAGCAAACGGAGAGTTAACGGTATTAACTTTGAAAATCTGTCCAACTTGTCATGATGCCCAACAAACAATAAAAATATATATTTTTTAATAAAACAACTCAATTTTCAATATAATTTATTTACGAAAATGTCATTTGATAAACATAATTTGTTTATCAGGTTATAAATTGGAGCTTGCTCTTATACTTTATATCAAAATATTCTCCTTTTGGTCCATTAGCTATAATTTTCCTAAAACTCTGTGTCAACCCTATTGTTACAGTTATTGGGGGTGTTTGGAAACCAGCTTTTCAGCTAGCTTTTGGCTTCTTCAAGTTGGTCAAACAGCCAAAAAACATGTTTGGTTAGAGGCTTTTTTAACTAGCTGAAAAGCTGGCTTTTAAGCCAAAAGCCAAAAGCTAGTTGGAGCAGCTTTTGGCTTATGGCTTTTGGCTTGTTGACATAATTAACTTTTGATTATTAATAATTAATAATTAATAATTAATAATTAATAATTAATAATTAATAATTAATAATTAATAATTAATAATTAATAATTAATAATTAATAATTAATAATTAATAATTAATAATTAATAATTAATAATTAATAATTAATAATTAATAATTAATAATTAATAATTAATAATTAATAATTAATAATTAATAATTAATAATTAATAATTAATAATTAATAATTAATAATTAATAATTAATAATTAATAATTAATAATTAATAATTAATAATTAATAATTAATAATTAATAATTAATAATTAATAATTAATAATTAATAATTAATAATTAATAATTAATAATTAATAATTAATAATTAATAATTAATAATTAATAATTAATAATTAATAATTAATAATTAATAATTAATAATTAATAATTAATAATTAATAATTAATAATTAATAATTAATAATTAATAATTAATAATTAATAATTAATAATTAATAATTAATAATTAATAATTAATAATTAATAATTAATAATTAATAATTAATAATTAATAATTAATAATTAATAATTAATAATTAATAATTAATAATTAATAATTGATAATTAATAATTAATAATTAATAATTAATAATTGATAATTAATAATTGATAATTAATAATTAATAATTAAATATATTAATAATTAATAATTAATAACTAATAATTAATAACTAATAACTAATAATTAATAATTAATAACTAATAATTAATAACTAATAACTAATAACTAATAATTAATAACTAATAATTAATAACTAATAATTAATAACTAATAATTAATAATTAATAACTAATAATTAATAACTAATAATTAATAATTAATAATTAATAATTAATAATTAATAATTAATAATTAATAATTAATAATTAATAATTAATAATTAATAATTAATAATTAATAACTAATAACTAATAATTAATAACTAATAACTAATAATTAATAATTAATAATTAATAATTAATAATTAATAATTAATAATTAATAATTAATAATTAATAATTAATAATTAATAATTAATAATTAATAATTAATAATTAATAATTAATAATTAATAATTAATAATTAATAATTAATAATTAATAATTAATAATTAATAATTAATAATTAATAATTAATAATTAATAATTAATAATTAATAATTAATAATTAATAATTAATAATTAATAATTAATAATTAATAATTAATAATTAATAATTAATAATTAATAATTAATAATTAATAATTAATAATTAATAATTAATAATTAATAATTAATAATTAATAATTAATAATTAATAATTAATAATTAATAATTAATAATTAATAATTAATAATTAATAATTAATAATTAATAATTAATAATTAATAATTAATAATTAATAATTAATAATTAATAATTAATAATTAATAATTAATAATTAATAATTAATAATTAATAATTAATAATTAATTAATAATTAATAACTAATAACTAATAACTAATAACTAATAACTAATAACTAATAACTAATAACTAATAACTAATAACTAATAACTAATAACTAATAACTAATAACTAATAACTAATAACTAATAACTAATAACTAATAACTAATAACTAATAACTAATAACTAATAACTAATAACTAATAACTAATAACTAATAACTAATAATTAATAACTAAAAACTAAAAACTAATAACTAATAATTAATAATTAATTCATAATTAATAATTAATAATTAATAATTAATAATTAATAATTAATAATTAATAATTAATAATTAATAATTATTAATTATTAATTATTAATTATTAATTAATTAATAATTAATTAATAATTAATAATTAATAATTAATAATTAATAATTAATAATTAATAATTAATAATTAATAATTAATAATTAATAATTAATAATTAATAATTAGTAATTAGTAATTAATAATTAATAATTAGTAATTAGTAATTAGTAATTATTAATTAGTAATTAATAATTAGTAATTAATAATTAGTAATTAGTAATTAATAATTAGTAATTAATAATTAATAATAAATAATTAGTAATTTATAATTAGTAATTAATATTTAATAATAATTATTATAATTGAATAATTAGTTTTTAATAATTAGTATTAAAATGGAGTAATATACAATTATTAGTAATTTCTAACCAATAATTAATTAATTTAAATTATAATTAATTATTATTAAATTATTGTAACCTTATTGTAAATAATTAATAATTAATTTACAATTATAATTACCAATAATTTATTATTTTAAGTAATATTAAAGTACTATATTAGTTCATTAGTGTTAATATAGTTTAACAACAGCTAGCACCCAACAGCCAATTTACCAAACACTACAACTCTAGTCAAACAGCCAACTCAAAGCCAATCTAAACAGCCAGTCAAACCAGCCAACTAAAACAGCCGACAGCCAACAGCCAATTGCCAAACAGGGCCATTATGAAATGGAGGAAATATTCCTTAAAGATGCTAACCATTTTCCATATAAAAAAAATCCTTATTTAAAAAATTGAATTTAAGAAAAACTTCCGCCTCAATATAATACGCTAAATTGCTTAGAGGTCAATGACCCATCAAGGCCATCATCATGTCAATTGTCAAGCGTTCGTTGAAGATAATATTTTTAACATTATGGAGTATTTTGAAAGAAGCTTACAATAATTTAATTGTTTAACCCAAATTTGAAGATCATCTATTCATCGTTGTCTCTTGCGGTTTCAAAAGCTCATAGCTATACTTAGTGGCGGATCTAGGAATTCTAACTAGGGGTAGCATAAATAATAAGAAAAAAATAAAAATTAGAAAAAGTTCTTTATTATATACTAGTATTATCGTTTAATAATTAGCCTTAAATTTTAAAATTCATTTTGGTAGATAAATTCTACTACTTTATAAATTTTTATAACTTAAATGAGAGTCCTTCAAAAACAAAAAATTATGTACAAATATAAGTACAAGTAATTTGTTTCAATAAATAAATAAATAAAAGCTAAGAGACCTGTTTTATATATAACTGGTCTCTTTTCTTTTAGCATGGAAAGCAATTCAATAAAAAAAGGCAGAATCTAAGAGACCTGTTTTAAATATAACAAGTCTCTTTTGTTTTAATATGGAAAACATGCAGGTTTGGTGGCACTTGTTATAGTAGCCTCAAAGAGACCAGTTATGTAAGATAACAGGTCTCTTTGAACTACTTCTTCTTCCTTTTTTTTTTTTTTTTTTAAAGGGTAGCATGTGCTACCCCTTGTGCCTTAGTGGATCCGCCACCGGCTATACCAAAATATTGTGTATGAATCCTAACTCAATTGGTAAAGTTTTAAAGTCTTTTAAATAACATGTGTGGATCGAACAAGATGTAATTCACTGTGACAATATGAGATTAAATTGCATATACATCATTATCATTACTATGGATTACAAATTTAAAATATAGTGATTTTTTACATTTTTGAACTTAAATTAAATGACCGAACTAGCTCACAACAATTAGTAAATATTTTTTTTTTTTTGAAAGACACAATTAGTAATAGTTAAATGTATAATAAATTATAAGTTTTAGTTTTGAGAGAAGACATGCCTAAATGTATTTGTGTATATTTCTTTCTTAAAAAAATATACTATAATAAATGATAAAACGGTAAACGGAACATGTAAAACAAAAATTCATTTATTGAATAGTGTGGATGACAAAATGTCAAAATATACATAACGATGTTTTTTTTTTTAGGTTAAAATTTGACCGTAAATTTCTTCTAGAATATAATGATTATAAAAAAAAAAATAATATGAAAGCACTAGAATTATAATTTTAACAATAATATTAATTTACGGTCAAACTTATACCTCAAATACGAAGATGACAAAATTAGTTACATTAATTTAGGCAATTTGATGAATTATTGGTCATCATCATCAAAAGAACAATAGTTATTTTCTAATTCTCTTTCACCATTATCAATTCTTTGCCTTTTCTCACCTAAGCGTTGCACTTGATCAATTGTTCGTTTAGTAGATGAAGACCAACACTCAACTTCATGAGGAAAATTGAGTCTAGCTTTATGACCTCGTATATCGAAAGCTGCCCGATCGTAAGCTCGGGCAGCTTCGATGGCCGTGTTATACGTACCAAGCCATATCCTATACCCTTTACGACTAGGATCTCGAATTTCCGAGGCGAATCTACCCCACGGCCTTCTTCTCACCCCGATATAATTCCCACTATTATTATGTCGTCGGTCATTTTTATGACCAACTTTACGTGGTTTAGTGCAGAATGCACGAAAGGTTTCATCATAATCAATTCCTTCCTCGTCAAGCGATGAGTAAATGTATTGTAGGCGACTATCATCTAAACAACCACTTCCAGTTGTAGTAAAGGAAATGTTGAAGGTTGTAACTTTTGTGTTATTTTGTAAAAATTGGTCGCTAAATGATGATGACGACGACGATGATGATGAGGATGATGACTTTGAGCTAAGCTTGGTTGTTGTGGAGGTTCGCGGTGAGAATTGGTCGTCGAATAGGTGGTTTTCGATGAGTTGTAAGGCGGTGGCCGTGTCCGGTGCTAATAATGATTCCATAGCTAAGTTGTTTGTAAGTTATTTTGTAGAAATAATGAATAATAATTTTTTTTTTTTTTTTTTTAGTGATTAAATTATGGAGAGAAGTAGTACTAAAAAGGAGGGAGGTAGATCTTGGAAGAAAAAGGTTAGGGCGTTGAGGTTTATATAGAGCTACGTATTCTTGCTTATCATTGAAATTTATCCAATAATACAATCTATTCAAAGCAGGATATTATTATTTTAATCAACATTTGGTCAACAATTAACATGGTTTACTTAGATACCGTACTCGGTCAAAAAGGGAAGAATGTTGATTTTCAAATAGCTAGGCTGTTACTTTGTTATTACGAGTACACTTTCTCACTTCGCTCATCAAAACTAAATTAAAGTACTCTGTAGTAATTTTAGTAAAATTAGAAGCTTAATTATCTGAATTACGATAAATTGAAAAACATGAAGCAGATCATGAAAAATCTAAGTCAAAAATAACATGAACAAAATATTATATATTTATTTTAATGATTACGTCAGTGAAAAGGCAATACCAAGTATATATACTCCTCATTAAGAAATTGGAGTGAAGTTACTTAGCTTGTTGATTCTTGACTATCTTGTATTACGTAATACTAAATTACCGATCTAGGGTTGTCTCCATTGAAAATATAAGTGTCTTCTTTATTTAACATCAATCGAACAATCAGGGTATAACTCATTAACTCCTCTATTTTCTAAATTTTTACTCATCTCGATCTTAATTATAGAATAGATTTGAAATATAGCTCGAAATAGTGTTTATTGTACCATGCACAAGGTAGCTTAGTTACAATAACCAGTTGTACATAGAAAATTGACCAGTTGTACATAGAAAATTGACCATACAATAATATAGGGTAAGAACGAATAAGTATAGAGTTATGAATTGAAATAAACTTGATAGTGTAAGACTAAACAATCGTCAATGGTCAGCCAAAGAGCATTTCAGTTAATTAGAGGCACATAATTTGATCGCAAAGCTTTACTCTTACGCCTAATTAATCAAGCTAAGCTAATTCAATAATTTTAAGGTGTAATGTTGGTTAGTATCTTCTTCTTGATCACACCACAGGAATCTTTATATTTTTCAATTAGAAATAATTTTAATTTGCTACATTAGTAGTGATGTGAAAAATCGCTCTAATCAATAGTCGAAAATTTAATTAGCTATTAAGAGAAGCTAAGTATCTCCTGTGTTTTTGGAATAAACTGATTTTAAATTGTTCACGAGCAATCTTGTATTTTACTCCGCCTATTAATATTCAATAAAGACAAAACAAGAACATAAATTAATAAAGTGTAGTAGAGAATTAATTTAATGAGTAATGATGTATGATGGACAATTTATAATTTGTACTCCTATTTATGATAGGAATTGAAGCATTTACTGGTCTAGGCACTATATTGACTTCCAACTTTCCAAACTTGTAAAAACTTCATTCAACCGTGAAGCCTCTCTCCAATCATTGACCGAATCAATTGCTTGCGTTTTCTTGACTTTCTTAGGCTAAAACATTGACTTCACATTATCATTATACACACCTAATGGCTAATAATATAATACTAAATTATAAAAATCATATTTTCTTTATCTCTAAATTAGAGCTTGCAATCTCTGACAAGACACGGGAATATGACCGAATTACTGACATGGCTCGAACACGAAGTCAATATGACATGAAACCAACTTGAATATGACATTTTTTGATAAAGTGGTCAAATAGCATTTACATAATATAGATTTTATGAACAACACGAAATAGAAACGAGATTAAATACAAATACGACACGACTTTTTGCTAGCTCTACTCTAAATACTATATACGGAGCAGTTCACTTCAGTTTAATTTCAGTTTAGTTTAGTTTAGTTCAATTCTGTTCATAATTTTCTTCTCTCATAAACAATTCAGTGCAGTTCAGCTTAGTTCAGTAAATCAGAACATGCCCTTAGTGTCCCATTTAAATCATTTATGTAATGAATATATAATTTATAATAAATGATTTAATATTATTGTAATTTTGCATATTCATTTTCTCATAGGACTCACAACTCGCAACGAATTACACGCTTTAGCTAAATAAATAAATAAATAAATTGGTTTAATATATAATCAATATAATGAAAATTGTTGGGGGGGGGTGTTTAAGTTTGTTAATTGTTTGACTCACTAAATTACAAAGTAGCCAACATAAATGGAACTTGTCTTTCTTTTAAGTATTGCATCACGTTTTATCCTTTGTCAAAAAAATGAAGAATAAGAATAAAAAAAATTGCATCATTTCGATTTTTTACATTATTTTTATATAACTTTTATTAATTTGGTGTGAAAAGGATTATATTTTCTCTCTACTATTATTTTAAACCTTTAACCTATTTTCTCTCTAGGGTTCCCAAAACTCAAAGTATGCTTGAATCAACACACTAATTCTTAGGTAATAACAAACTCTTTAATTGGTTGATTGTGTAATTGCATGTTCTTATATCAATAGCAAGGAGACCAAATCAGCAATTAAATTAGTCGCACAAAATAAGCATTTGCAATTAAGTAAGGTGTGTAAAATTAAAATTGAAATACAAATAGAAAAAGAAATAATGAATTTAAACCTACACCATATTTATAAACAACATTTTTTTGGTGTGGCCAACTAGGCAGCAATACTGTGCGGCAAGCTGACACGCATGACCCAAACACTGATCGGATAACCCTTGACCGACCTAGTAACCCCGGCCACACCTAGTCAGCCACATATGAAAATTTGTGATTTTTAAATTACTACTCTGTATACGAAGTATATATGCGCTCACAGGAATAATTAAGGCTAGGTGTACCATGTCATGAATAATAATAATAATAATAATAATAATAATTAATTGTTAATGTATAATGTATACAAGTAAATGTGATAAGAAGGTGCTCAGGTGGAGGTATTAGGGTGTACAATAGATTAATATATAATTTATAAAGTGTATGGTGCAACTACTAAATCGTTTGACACATGACCTATCAGTATGTAATCACACTATATATTACCTCAAAATATTATACCAAGTACATACAAATATCGTACTTACAAGAATACATCCCTACCTTATAAAAAGTAGAAACTTACTCTTATGAATAGTGTAATGCCAATTTCCCTACCTTATAAAAAGTAGAAACTTACTCTTATGAATAGTGTAATGCCAATTATACCCTTTAAAATGTGCATTTACATATATACCCTCATTAATATGTACAAGTTTTTTAATGAATAGTGTTTGGACAATTATACCCTCTGAAATATTTAATTATGTACTTATTTGCTTTCATGCATTAATGTTAGTTGTCTTGGATATTTATACTCATAAACATAGTTGTGTACATATTTTTTTTGTCACTAATTTTGCCAATAACTAAATTTGTGATTTTAAGACCAAGCCGAAATAGTAACTAGATATGACTAGCTATGCGCGCGCATCGCGCGCGTTAGCTGCCCTAGTATAATAAAAAATAAAAAAAAATCAAATCAAAATATTTCTCGCTCTCTTGATCAAACACAATCTTATGAAACAACCAACTCTTAATTTTCTATTAAAAATAGAGTAATTATAAGAAAATGTTTTTTTAGAAATAAATGAAAGGCCAAATAAACCTATTTGTCCACTATTTGCTTTCCTACTTATAAGAGTTAAAGCACGTTTAGTTTTATAGATAAACTTACAACAAAGACACTAAAAGATTTTATATCTCTATTTCAGTTGTAATCATTCGTACTTTATTTTTGTTTTTTTCCTAAAAGTCTTTTGTGATAGTGTCAAAAAATCAAGGTCGACGTGTGTATTTTATTTTTGGTCAAAAATGTCAATTGAACTGATAGACACTTCACTGGTTAGAATTCTATTTTTAAAAACTAATTTTCCTAATAGGATTATTAATTTAATAAAGAAGGAAATCAATTCGATAATATGGAAATTAGCCTTAATTATATAATGATTTATTGATTTGGTTCATCTCCTATATCCAGTTTGTGTAATAACTGAATTCTCACTAAACCACATTAGAAGTGGACCAAGTAGTACATACATACTTCATACTAGCTATAGTCTACAAATTTTGACTATAATTTATACAAGTGTATAAGAAAAGAAAACGGTATCAAGTTGAAAATTGTTAGTGTCATCTCATATGTATTTTATACAAATTTTTATTTACTACGCAATTAAAGATATTAGATATTTTAGTTTAGTTAATTTAGACAATAATATGGCATTAAGTTTCTGTAATAAACTGATTAAAAGAAAAGGTCATAATGCTATGATTATTATTTAGACTATTCATAATTATATTTACTCTATATAATATATAGTACGTATTTTTTTTTATTTGAAGTGAATAATAAGATCATAAAATAAATAAGGTAAATTATACATGTCCTTAACGGTAATTGAAGCTTTTGTTTAGCTTGTGGCAGGTGTATGTGTATTGTGCGTATTTTATGCATGTATCTATCAGTATGTATATGCAGACAATTAGACATATTCATTAAAAAAAATCCCTTCATCCTCCTTCCGCTATGATTGTGAATTGTGATAGTGTAATGTTCACCTAATAAACAAATATTCCTTTCGAGAATTTAATTTACAAACATATTCCGTATATTATTGTATCATCTCTAAGCTTATGACATGCAAATTACACATAAAAAGTGAAATAGAGGATTCCAAATTAATTATTTTGTGTACAAATTCATGCACTAGTGATCACGGGCATAAATTTGGGAAATGGGCACTAGAAACTCTCATGATACATGGGATGTGTCAAAGGATATGATTTTGACCAAAATTATTTGCTTTATTATGTTCCAGCAATGAAGCCATAATACCAGGAATTTAACAATTTCACAGTTCACAGTTCACACTCCACTAACAAATCACCCACGTACATATTTTTTTTTTTTTTTTTTTATTTTACTCAACTTACTTCACTAATAAATTTTTTATTTATATTTTTGTAACACTAGTTTACATGCAATTGGCTCAAACTTTTATTTAACACAAAGTATATAATATCCTCCCTCTAATTCAGGAACCTATGTTTTCGTTTGAAATTTCAAAATTTCATGCACTATACTATACTTGTATATATATGTATAACTTTGCACATTTTTTGTTTAATTGAATTTCATTCCTAGCCAAATAAAGTCACAATTTCTAGCAAATGGAAAGTATTTCTCCAAACACAGATGATTTCTACTCTTACTACACGAGTGCACCAACTAGCCCTAGGAGGTACAACCGCGCAAATGATTTTTTCTTCCTTAGCATGCCTACTAGCCCCTCAAGGAATTCATCTAGGTTCAAGTCAGGATCGATAACACCCGTGATATCCGAAAATTACTCTCCTTACGCTGATTTTGAATTTGAGGGGAGCAAGAGGTTTGACCCCTATGAGAATAATGGCTTTGAAAAGAGTGAAGATCTTTCTATAGCGTATGCTGATGAGTTGTTTTGTGATGGGAAAATGGTTCCCTTAAGGCTCCCACCACGAGCCCTCGATGCGAGGGTTCATAAAAGACGTGGTAATCATTCGACTGCCTCGTCTCCAGGGGGAAGAAGCTCTAAGCTCAAGGTGCCATTCTTGAGGCAAAGGAGCTTGTGGAATGATGGGTTTGATCCATTCTTAGCTGCTTTGAACAAGGTTAAGGAAGAAAAAGATGTGATGGGCTCAAGTGAAAAGAAGGCCCAGATTAGACGGTCCAAGTCACTCTCACCATTTAGAAGGCCCATTGGGTCAGCAAGATGTGATACCCATCATAAACATAACAAAGTGGTTCTAAGCCCAAAGAAAGATGATTTTGGTCCTTTTGGCCCATTTAATCCAAGTGACTTTGGGCCCATCCTAGAACTCAAAGAAAATATGGGAAAATCTGAGTCTTTAGAGTGTAGGAAGCAAAGGATAAAGAAATACCTATTAAAAAATGCATCCTTTGGGAAGAATGTAAATGGGGAAAATAAACAATATAAAACTCCTTTGTTGCTAAGGAAGATGCATAATTCTCAGATATTTGGCTCGAAAAACTCGAACGCAATATTCAGGATATCTAGAGGAATGAAGAGTTTGGTGAAACACAGAGCAACAATTTTCTATTGCTTGGTAAAGGGTTTTGGTATTAAAGGCACAACAAAGATGAGTTAGATATTCAACATATAGCTTTTTTGTGCTTATAAACTTTAATGCCATCAAAAATTGAATTGTTGTCCATTTTATGTGGTGTAACGATTTTTTTTTTTGCACAACTACATACATTACATCATATATTGGGTCGTATAAATAATAGTATTGCTTTCTATCATCATCAGTTTCCACAGCCTTATGTGCGGTAAATAATGTATAGTTGAGTGCAATATGTTCATCAATCACATATGTATTATAAGGTTGAAATGTTGAATGTTTACCAACAAAGGTGATTCATTAATGGTTAGAATGTTTATTATTAGTGTAATGTATGTTAAGTTTATAAAGGAATGGTGGATAAGAGTTTTTAATTAAGGTTGTTTTAGTCAGCGGCGGATCTATGTTCAAGGTAATGAAGTCAATTGACTTCACTTATAATTTTAAAAGAAATACTTGTTACAAATATTTGAAAGATGAAGAACTAATAAGTTATTTAACATTGAATTATTTAATATGAGAAAAGTGATATAAAATCTAATATATATTTAAAGGGGAGTTTTTCTGAGTTTTTAGAGAGCCACGCAGCATTTAATTTTCATAGCGCGCCGTGTAGAATTATAAATTTTAGTTGTAGCCAATTAAATAAGAGATTATTATTTTCTTTTAGAATGAAATAATTCAAATGCCACCTAAGCAAAATTTGTGAATGAGATTTTTAAATTTAAATTAGTTAAATATAAAATATTATCTTTTAATATTAAGAATTTTATCTAAATATGTAACAAATTTTAGCACATAAATAAATAAAAAATATTTTAAAAAATTCAAACAAACCGTGCATGACACGGTCTTCATCTAGTTATGATTAGTTTATAAATATCAATAATTATATGTGTCAACAACGTCTAATATAATACACTTGTATATATAGTTTCATGTAATTTGTTATTTTATAAAAAATTATATGTCACATTACCATTTGATGTGTATATTTCATATATATTTTAATAAGGATGATCTATGGTGAGATTCAATGGAGGGGTTGTGATTATTGATTACAGCCTCAATTATGACAGGTAATTTTTTAACATTTTTTAAGAGCAAATAAAACAAGCGACCAATTTATGTTGGTGTTTTCCGATTTGTGACTATTTAGAATCTATGTATTTCCAGTTATGGTTAGGAATAGAAGAATCAATATTTTAAAAAAGGAACTAATTGACAATTTAGGAGGTGCGAATGATTTTGATGATTCATATCCATTCAATACTTTTTCTGCGTTATAATGAATTGAAGAGTATTGCACAAGGTAATGGGCCAATTGACCCCACTTATTTTTTGTAAAATAAATATTTGTTACATATTTGAAAGATGAAGAACTAATAACTTATTTAACATTGAATTATTTAATATGAGAAAAGTGATATAAAATTATGATTAATTTATCAATATATATATATATATATATATATATATATATATATATATATATATATATATATATATATATATATATAATTTCATGTAATTTGTTATTTTATAAATAATTATAATATAATTTATTTAATCTATTCGCCAAAATTTGATTTGGCTTCTTAAATCGTTTGAATTCAATGCATTATTAATCAAAAGGAATAGATTGAAGTGTTCAAGAGATTTAATAATCAATTGAAAAGCATAGAAAAATGTAGTTTTAAAGAAGCTCCAAACCCCTAATAGCGTCAATTAACATAAATGAGAAAGATTTGATGCGGTGTCTCCTTTCCGGAGAGCCATTCAAATTATACGCATCAAAACATCCTATTGGTCATGCTATTGTTTTGCGAGGGTGAGCAATCTGGAATCATAAGAATAAAATTATCTTCAAAGGCGTGAGTGCTAATCCAATTTCATTAATGGAAGCAGCGCAGTCACACGTCACAAGATGAAAGTAGGTCAGTCATTTTAAACAACGCATCTCAACACAGCAAAGTGAACAAAGAAAACATCCATACTTCCTTTCTGGATCAAAGGAAAGACAACATAAAATCATTTTATATCCATTTGTGTGATGCTGCCTAGAAGAGAAGAAAAAAGAAAACTGTCTATTTATAGGAAGTAGCCATAGCTTGGATAGCAGAAAGTAGCAGCCAGCAGCAATTTCAAGGGGCTTCAAGAGTATTTGCAACATCACCCGACCAAGTAGAGAATTGAAACTAGCAATTATATGTGCCATCAAGGAGGTTCCAAGGGATTATCCTAATGTGGTGATAAAATCTAACTTCATTGTTGCTATCAAGGCTTTATAGCAACCTTCTAAAGTAGAGGACGAGCTAAAAAAAAATATAGTTAAGGACATCATCAGCTAGGCTAGTAAAAGAGCCTTTGTAATATGTACTAAGGCGGGTAGAAGCAATGTCCATAGAGCCCACTTCATAGCAGATAGTGTGTTTGTTCTCTATTTTTTTCACCACTATAAAAAATAATAAATAAATAAATAAATAAAAACTCAGTATGATAAAACTAAGGAAAAATTGGCCGCAACAACACCAACTATGACAAAGGTGCGTGTAGCAGCACAACCTTTCAAGGGTGCACTCAACATCACAAACTATGCACTTGGGTGCACATAACAACATAAATGACATTGGCAAAATGTAGATTTCTTCTAAAAGTGAAATCTTAAATATTTTTAATGCCTTTTTGTTTAAAAATATTTTTGATTAATTTCATTCTACTTAATTTTCCATTTTCCATCACATGTAATTAAATAACCATTAAATTGAATTATTTCAAAAAGTTTTCGCCATTATTTTCTATCGTTTGTTTCTTCAATTACTTTTTTTACATCTCATGTGATGATTGACTTAGTTTCCTCTTCCATTATAATTAATTTTTTCCCTTTAAATTAATTCTCTCTTAACCTCCACAATTTAAGTGTTGTACATCAAAAACAAAAAAATCAATTTGACATATCCTAAAATCCAACTCTAAAATTATTTTTTGAATTAAGTATTTGAAATCACTTTGTGGGTTTTGATATTAGTATTTAGAAAGTTACCTATGTATCCTGAAATCTTGTAGAATAAAGGTATTTAAATGATTTTATTTTTTATTTTTTATTTTTTATTTTATTTATCAATTTAGTATTTAACTAGGTGGAAAGGGATAGGAAACTAAGTCAATCATGTGAGATCGATATTAGAAATAGTAATTGGAGAAGCGAACAAAGGAAAATAATAGCACAATTTTTTTTTTTAAGGAATCCGCTTAATATAATGGTGGAGGTCAAGAAATGCTTAAATGAAAAAAAATAAATAAAAGGTAAGGCTAATTTAGTTACGCATGATGGAAAATCATATATGTTTAAATAATGTTTAAACAATTATATAAAATAATAAAGATTCCACTTTTTTCCATGCAACCTTAGTTCATTAGTGTCATTTATGCTAATATGTGCACCCGATTACATAGTTTGTGCTGTAAACCGCACCCTTAAAATATTGTGCTGCTACACGCACCTTTATCATAGTTGGTATTGTTGCGGCCAATTTTTCCTAAAACTAACAACTGTTATTCATGTTATGTATGTCGCTATTTATAGTACATCAAATTCGCACCCATACAGATGCAATGTGGCATGGAATGAATTTCACAAGAGTAGCCATTCACTACCCCTTATAATTCATCCATGAAAAATTTTGGTGGGAATAAAACTGGAGGCTAAAAAGATGATATTCATCACAGTAAATACTAGCCTGTTTCTGCATGTTCTCATCACAGCTTTCACAAAGCACAAAAAATAAATTTCATAGCAACTACTGATATAGTTAGCATACTTGTGAGCTGCTTCGGTTGTTTTGATCTGATGCCTAGAGGGAAACAAATTTTCCCGAATATGTTCACTACTCCAAAATTTCCCTAGGCCACAAACTCTTCCAAGTAGCAATTTCATCGTACGTGTGAAGCTTTCTTATACCTCCATAAAATCCATCTCCTTCATTTCCTTCTTCTCTGTGATCCTTCCTGTTAACAATTGTCCTTCTCCACCGTGATCCAGGTGTATATTGATTAAACTCGAGCACAACAGTGTCTGCTTTCAACCAAAGAAGTGTGTCAAATGACTAAACCAAACATAGAGGACGCAAACCTCACAAAACTAACATTTGTTAGAATATGCTGAAACCAAAGACTGATCAACCTCAGGACTAGTCTATTCATTAGAGTTTCTAGTTGTCAAGACGCGTATCCATGTATTTACGGACTCCAAATTAAGCATGGAAGGAAAGCACAAACTTACCAAGATTAGACTAATTTGGACTTTTAAACTTTATCCAAATAAATTATGCCTCTGAGGGCCTAGAGGTATAGGTTTTTGAGGTGATTAAATGGTCCAACACTCTCCAACCAGAAAAAATGGTGGTGGAAAGATGTGAAACAACATTAAAGAAGATAAAACAAAAGGACAAATGGGTCAGATTGCAACTTGATAAGAAATCATTATGCAACCATTGTTGTCAAAAGGCGAAAAACATGAGATATCCACCCCAAGTGGGGATCCGATGCAACCAAACAGAACCTCAAGGAAGAGGACATCAGTTGCTTTCAGTATGCCTGGCAATAAATATTCTCTTGAAACAAGAGGTCAAGCCATTGCCGGAGAAAACTAAGACACATAGACACGATATGTCTTGGGGACCAATAACTCAGAAAGAAGATGACCCATATGCTTGATGACCATTACAAAAATAAGTTTCAAGGAGCAACTTATGGCATTTAACGCCACTAACCTAATTACCTAAAAACAGCATCAAACCACACCCTCCAACCAGAAGATTATATCATTCCCTCCATGTCTTATGAATAGGCCACATTTCAATTTATAGCTATACCAATATACTCCGCATCAGGCTACATTACAATACATTTATATAGTTGAAATTTTTGTTCTCATATTAATACTTGAAAAGATGCCCCTTTTATATTGATATGGGGGAGATGTTCAAATGTAAAAAGTCAAGGTGATGATTGCGATATTCTAACTCAATTTCTTAAAAAAAAATAGTATTCCATATAGTATATGCAGTGGGAAAAAATGAAATGCTAATTAGTAACTGAAACCCCATACTTTTTAAATTGGAGAAGAGCACAAGGGATGAAATCCCATGCAGAAATTCTAGTTCACGTTACTTGCAGTATGCTTAAAGTAAAGATTCAGTGATTACAGGCATTAATTTACTCACCACTGCTATGACATCGGCAATAATTCTCATTCCCATCACATGACTCCAAGTGGCCAACGACACCATACCACCATCCTGCGATAAATATGCCGAACACTTTTGTTAACTTAAAAATTATTGGATTGTTTCGATGTTAAACTTCTAAGTTAGTTATCTTCAACCAATGATTTGTTAAAGTATGAATAAAATACAATAAGAAGAATGATTGAAGTATCAGCCAGAACACTGCAAAAGATCCAAAATTAAGCTTAATTATATGGGACGGAGAAAGTATTCATTAACTAAAAGTGCATCAGCAATTTAGTCCTAAGTACGATTTTAAAATAAGCAATTAGGCCTAAAATATGTTCTGTTTTCAGTATCCAGTAAGAAAGGACCAGAGGATCTCATGGCCTCATGCGAATATGGAATTATACACAAACATTGTTCAATGTAGTTAATTAAAAGCGGCTTTAGCATCTGCCCCTGTTGACAGAATCGACCACCAATAGAAATTCATAGTTCCAGTATTTCAGCCACATAAAAATACACATTAGTGCAACACTAATGATAATACCCCTCTTGACCATCCAAAGATGCAAAACAACTCTTACACCGTTTGGATAATTTGGAAGGTCATTACACATTTACTCCACTAAGAAAATTATTTATACTCAACCTGTTTCTGAATAATAAGCCACCTTTATTATTTAGATTGTCCCAAAATAATAGGCCAATCTCTAATTTTGTTAAGTTAAACTGTATGTTTCCGTACATTAAACTTAAACAATCCTATACTCTCAGAATTTCACAGGAAAACTAATATAAATCGAAGCTCGACTACATCTTCATGTTTGTCTGAACGGGTATTGTTGTGTAACTTTTCACGAAAATTTCCTTTCTACTACGAGCACTACCTTTTCACGTCAAGGAAAGTCTCAGAAGGCCAGCTACCATAAACAAGTTGCTAAACTTTTATTGTTAGACTTGCAAACCTAATTACAACCAATCAAGAGAAAGATCTAAAAAAATTAAGTCAAACCAACCTCTATCTAGTATCCAGCTGCACAAATTAAACAAATAATCACACGACTACCATAATGACACCCAATTAATTAGATTGTGGAACGTACCATAAGGGAATTCTTTATTCCGTCTCCACTGGATCTCTATGTGATCTCCAGGGTGTAGATCATTTAAGCAATCAGATGCATGAAGATCATGTGGTGGAGTATCCACTGGTGCTGCCCTTAGCCTTTCCCATTGAATACCACTCTCTATCGCCACTGCCCTTCTTCCATGGGGGGGATATCTGCAAGCATAAGTGCTTTTAAACATATATAATTTGACCATAAAACATGTCTATGGCGTTCTTTTAATTTTCCATGTACATGTATGACTCCATTAATATAATATATGATGTTCTTCAAATCTTCCATGTAAATGCATAATTCCATTAATCAAATGTATGTTGTCCTTCAGTTTTTCCATGTACAACTTCATTAATCAAATAGTTCTCCAAATTTTCCATGTACATATATACCTGAAAGTTTTTAACGCCTTCCATTTATCAAATGTAGTTTTTATATGGAAGAATTCGAAGCTTGGATTGAATTCCTTACCTTGCCTGGAACATGTCGGTTTGGGGATCATAGCTAAGCTCAGCATCATAGCAGGATAACATAAAACCAACATGACCATTCTGGCAAAACAATAGTAAAACAGAACTTTCTTCAGTTTCTAAAAGAGGAAAAATGACATTGATCATAAAAGAAACGTCAAGCACATATTCAGGAAGAATGATTGTGATCAATATACCTCACGGTTGTAAACTTGAGCAGGGAACCAGAATTTGCCACTTTCAAGAGCCAAAAACCAGGACATAACAGTATCAACAAGAGGAGAAGCAGAATCCTTATTTTTAGACTTATCAAATTTTGATGCAAACCATGTCAAAGGCCATACATACCAGATATATTTCATAAAACCTTGTGATTTTTCCCCAGCAGAAACACTCGAATTTCGTCTAGAGGCAATAAACCATTGCCATTCGCGGTAAGCTGCAGGACCTAAAACCCTCCCCCATTTATGCTTCATGTGTCTATCCCACAGGTGATCACTGATGCATCTCTCCCTCAATGAGCTACAAACAGCAGCCATACTACACAAACCGGCAGGCGAAAGCTTCTCAAGAATACAATCCAATGCTAGTTCAGGCAAATCCAAGACTGATAATTGCTCGTTTTCATGAACATTCTCAAATTTAGAGCTAAAAGTGCCCTGTTTTATTGCCATAATAATAGATGGAAATGGAAGATCCCAAAAAACACCAAAAATTCCTTTTTTAAGAGCTTTGCAAATGGGAGAGAAAGACAACTCTTTCCAGAAGCAGAGTGGTAAAAACCTCACATCACTAGCCCAAGGTGGAAGTGGTTTTAAAGATAAGGAGTTTAGAAAGAAGAAGAAGAAGGAGATGCCAGTCACCAACAAGAAAAGCATTTAGAATGATTTGTATTTACTAATAATAATAATAATAATAGTAATGATGGATAATAATCTAATTCAAGGTATTAAAGATAAGGACACACCCAAAGCAAGGAACCCAATTGAGGCAAAAGCAATTATAAGCCAAGAATTAAATTATAGAAATTGATGAAAGGTCTTACTCTTTCTTCCTCAACACCCCCCTAACTTTTTCTTACAAAAAAATAAACAAATTGGGTGAATGGGAAGAGGATCTTCAAACCTCACATTCCAAGATATGGGTTTTTATTGGTTTGATAGAGCCCACCAAAACCCAAAAAATGGACCACCCTCTCAACAATCTAATCCAATCAAAATAGGTGGTTTGTTTAAACACTCCTCTCTATGCGAATAATGATACGGCTTACTTTAATACAAGTGTCTAACTCTCAAATATATCGTGTACTCGTACAATAATACAATTACGAGTACAAGTATACCGTGGTATCCTCTATTACACGCGCTCTCTTCTTTAGTCTAAAAAGGACAGAATAAGGTGGACATTCATTCACCTAGTTGACACCCAAAAGGTGTTGCTTACTTGAGCTTCTTCTTACCTTAATAATAATAATAAGGTTTACTACTAAAGTACTAAAGCTATCACCTTTACCTAAAAAGCTCATCAGATAATCAAAATAGATGAGGAAGATGATCAACAATAATAAAAATAGTTTTTTCAATTCAACCCAAAATCAAAATGGGGTTTTTTTAATTTTTATAATCTGACACCTAGGAAGACATATATGTCCAGATACAGAAACCCTTATCTTCAAAAAAAATTAAATAAGAATTTCAATGTAACAAGAAACAAATCTTTCTTAAGAACAAAATCCAACAAATGTAGCAAAACAAAACCCAGATCTGGGTAGTTGAAACTCGTACTTATGCAGCAAAATTAGGTGCACCCAACTTCTGTAAACAATTAAAAAATGCAAAAAAATTGACAAAAGATTGAAATTTTTTTAGGGTTAAGGTTAAAGAGTGAAAAAGAAGAGAAATTTAATGAAGATTGCTGGTAATGCAGGTGAAGTTAAAGGGCAAAAGTGGATCCCTTTTCACCATAATTTCAGCAAAATCTCTTCTTCACCCAAAAAACTCCATTATTATAGTATTACAAGCATAACCCCATCTTTTTATTTCTTTGTAATTTTGTTATTATTCATTGGGGTAATTCAACAAACAGTTGGTGGGCAAACAGTTAGAAATAAGAAATACATTGATAGGGAATGGTGGGCGGTGATTCTTTACCTCGAAAGAAACAAAAACACAGTCTTTCTCTCTCCTCGAATCACAAGTGGGAGGAGAAAAAACCGCGAAAACGCTGCATTTCACCGTTAGCAGATGCCGTTAAAACACCTGAAAGTTGGTATTGGTAGTTGCTCTACTTGTGAGAGTGGTTGTTGCTCCCATCTTCTTGCTGATGTGATTTTTGTTTTATGAATTTGTATTTTACAAATTAATCAACAGTTAAATTAGTTAGCTAATATTCACTTCTTCCTAAATAGTAGTAGTAAGGGATTAATGATGTGTTTAAATCACCTTTGATTCACTAATCTCACTTTATTTTATCTATCGTATTTGAACTAATGACAAATGAAATAAGTGAAAATAAGGCGAGTTAAGCTAAAAAGACGTACAAGTTTAAACAATGACTTTAGATAGTATGAAGTTTTGCATAAAAAATAAATACAACATAGCACGAAGTTTAAGTGATCAACTAATTTAGTTGGTTAAAGTCCTGTTGCATCCACATTTCAAGCCCAAAGGGCCTTTCATGTGAGGGGGAGTGATAGAGTATAAAACATATTCTTGGGCCTCAACCATCAGCTTAAGCTTTTGGTTGAGATGGTCCTCTAACATGGTATCAGAGCCCGGGTTGCGGGTCTCTTCTAAACTGGGTATTTAATTGCTACTGGATAGGAGAGATGGTTTCACTTTATAAGGTAGATGAGTACCTCCTACTATTGCCAATTGGTTTTAGTATGGAAGCTCCAAAACCTTGTTTGTGGACCTAACTCTCCTCCTCCTTATTCGGGTTGCCCAGGCCCATTTCATAGTGTTTCGAAATTTAACAACAATGATCATCAAGATTTGTAATGGTGGACAAGAGTTTTTAATTAAGGTTATTTTGGTTAGGGGCAGATCTATTTTTAAGGTAATGGATCAATTGACCCCACTTATTTTTGTGAAATAAATAATGTTACAAATATTTGACCCTAGCATAAGTGATCTAGTATACTGGAAGAATGGTGATAAGAGCAAATTTACAATTAGATCGGCCTTGAGCATCATGAAGCATGAGACGGATGTATTGGATGATGAGTGTTGGGATACAATTTGGAGTGCGCCAGTCCAACGAAGAATTCGAGCTTTTCTTTGGTTGGCTTGCCATGCTAGAATATTGGGAAACCTCAATCGTTTTAGGGCGTGTTCGGCACTAGCTTTTGAGTAGCTTTTAGGTAGCTTTTAGTGGTTTGACTTATTCAAACCACTACATAGAAAAAATTATAAGTGTTTGGGAATGTAGTGGTGGGGGTAGAGTTTAGTGGTTGAAGTAGCTTTTGTGAAAAGTTAACATTATTAACTTTTGTGAAAAGCTAGGTAGCTGTTGAATTTTCTTCTATTTTTTTTAGAATTTTACAGTTCACAGCTAGTTTACCAAACACTCATACTAAATTATTTATTTTCACAGCTAACAGCTAGTTGACAGCTAACAGCTACATATACAGCTAACAGCACCAGCACATCTAACAGCTACATTTTGCCGAACACGCCCTTAAGCGCAACCTCACTGACAATCCAAAATGCTATATTTGTGGGGCTCAAGAAGAAAGCACACTCCACATTCTCCGTGACTACCCAGCTGCGAGAGTTATATGGCGCAAAACGGTGGACTCGAACATTACATTATGCAAAGGTTCTGCCAAGGTAACCTTCGTGATTGGTTGGTAGAAAATTTAAAGGAGGATAATTTGGAAGAGATGTGTCGTGGCCAATGTTTTTTGGGGTGACGATTTGGTGGATTTGGCGTTGGCGCAACTGCTTTACCTTCGATCGAAAAGAGGAAATCTCCTTTGATTTTGTGGCTTTCTTACAAGTGCTTTATGATGAGGCAAAGAGAGCTTTATGGGGCATTCTAGATCGATGATGACACAGCAATGAAGAAATACCGAGTCCCTGCCAAGTTGCCAATAACTTGGCATGCACCAGCGTATGGCTGGTATGCTCTCAATTGTGACGGGCTGCCAAAGGGATCCCAGGTCCAGCTATAGGAGGAGTCATCATACGTGACTATGCAGGCAACCATGTCACGGCTTTTGCTGCGAACTTTGGATATTGTTCGGCCTTTTGAACGGAAGTGTTAGCCTTAACTAGAGGCCTTGAACTCGCAAAGAATTTGCAGATTGAAAAACTGGAGATACAATTAGATAATATTGCTTGTGTGCAGGCTCTAAGCAAAACAAAGGTCTCAATTGGTAAGAACGTCCACGACATCAAGTATTGTCAGCATCTAATCGAGGCAAATCAATGGGAAATCAAGGTGGTTCAAGTTTATCCCGAAGGCAATAGAGCGACGGATTAGTTGGCCAACCGCGGGGCTTCTCAAGATTCTCAATAAGATATTTTTAATATTATTCCGGTAGAGTTTAATCGCATTTTAGTGGAGGATGTTCGAGGTGTGGCCTTTCCACGCCTTGTACCTCCGTAGGTAGCTTTTTTGGTTTTCTTTTTTTGATGTTTTCTTTGTTTGCTCTTTTCTTTTCTCTCGGCTTGTAGCCTCGTTTGAATAAAAAAATAAAAAAAACAAATATTTAAAAGATGAAGAACTACTAAATTATTTAACATTGAATTATTTAATATAAGAAACTGATATAAAATTATGATTAGTTTATCAATAATATCAATAATTATAGGAAATTTTGTCAACAATTACCAATTAAAACACGTGTTTTGAAAACAACTACCCATTAAATTTTTTTTAAAAAAGTACCATAAAGTTGTAAAAAGTTTAAGTAGCACTACCACTCTAACAATTTTGGCTGGAATGTGGCATTTGGGTCTCACTTTTTACCTTTATGAAGGGTAATTTAGTCAATTTAGATGATGATTTTATGAGGTAGAGGTAAAAAGTGAAACCAACATGTCGAATATTTTAGTTGGAATTATTAAAGTGGTAATGCTACTTAAACTTTTTACAACTTTGTGGTAGTTCTTTTTTAAAAAAAAAATTTAATAGGTAAATGTTTTCAAAACACGCACTTTAATTGGTAGTTCTTTACAAAATTTTCATAATTATATGTGTCAACATAATATACAATAATATATATAGGGTTGGGATCCAATGAAAAGGATCTTAAAATAAGAAGGATGAGAAGGAACAAATGTGCATATATTTTTTACTATATATATATATATATATATATATATATATATATATTGAATGTGCATAATTGTGTTTCAAACTGCTAAATTTTTTTAATTTTCTGGAAAAACAAAAATTATGCGCATTTGTTAAAAAATCACGCACATCAAATTTGACTCACATTTTTTTTTTTTGCACATTTAGTTCAAAAAATATACACATTCAATACAAAAATTATGCACAAAAAATCCTTTTCATTTTTCTCACTTTAAGAAACTTTTCATTTGACTTATATATATATATATATATATATATATATATATATAGGGGAGGGATCCGGTGAAAATAGGCCCATATGTGAGAATTCATACTTATATGAGAACTGATTTTAAATTTAGAACATGTGAGTAAAAATTTAGAACATACGAGTAAAAATTTAGAAAATGTGTCTCAAATTAAATTTAGAACATATGAGTGATAATTTAGAACATCTATGTGAGTAATAATTTAGAACATCTGATTTAAGAATTAGAACATATGAGTAAAAATTTAGAACATTATACTTAACTTTCTGTAGCATAGCGTTTAGAACAAAATGCCTAGAAATTTAGAACCTAGACTCAATGATTCTTAACATATGTAAAATTCTAAGAAGAATAAACATAGCTTTTCAAAATATAGTTTTAATTGGAACATGATACTCAAATTTTAAGATCTTGAACTCAAAAACAAATCTGAACATATATGCAATATTTTTTAGAACATATGCAACATATTTTAGAACATGTAACAGTTTTTAGAACATAATTAAATTTTTTAGAACATAATTCGTTAATATAGAACACGAATTGAAATTCGATTTTTACAACAAATTGATTCGAAATCAATTTATTCTTGATTTCCAAGGTAACAAAAACATATGAATTGTTGTTTAGTTTCTTATGTTAAATTAAAATTCCTTGAAATTTCAAACTCTATAATTTGCCCAATTTGATTGATTTGGATGAAAAACTTTTGATTTCACATATTAAACTGTCAATTAAGCTTGGTTTACCTTTGATTAAGCTTCACAACTTGAATTCTTGACTAATATTGTTCAAAAGTTGATACAAAACACATGAAATTCTTGAGCATGTGGTGATGGTGGTCGTCGTGGAGAGGAGATAGAGTGTTGGCCATGATGTTGGGGAGAAGAGAAAGAGTGATGGTGGTGGAGGTGACGGCATAAAGGATATGGAACAAGCAGTGGTGGTGATAGAGGAACTAGAGATTGGATAGTGTTGGTGAGGAGAGGAGAGAGAATGTTGAGGTTGAAGATGATGGGTTTAATTTATTTTCAGAACATCTACCTTAACATATTAGAACATAGATGTATTCTCACATATAAAGTTTTCTCACATAAGAGAGGTGTTCTCACATGAGCCTCCCCCCCTCCCCCATATATATATATATATATATATATTATGAGAAGTTTTTTAAAATGAGAAGGATTTTATATGCATATATTTTGTACTGAATGTGCATATTTTTTAAGTTAAAAAGTGCATATATTTTTCAACTTATTCGATGTGCATAAATTTTAAACAAAATGTGCATGATTTTACTTATAAATATGCAAATTGTTTACTTCTAAGAACAAATATTTGGGCAGAGAAGGCAAGACACCGCCAATTCCAGTACACATTGGAGTTATCATTTAGATTTAATTTAATTGCTTAGTTTTCTTAATTCATTCACCTAAATACACCCTGCTTCTCTTTCTCCCTTATCCTCTGTTTCCAAAGTTCTGGAACAACTAATATTCATTGGCGTTGCAAGGAGCTTTGAAATGAAAATCTATGCTCTAAAATGGTGAAGATGATCAGATTGCCTCTACTAGAGGGAAGAATTGAAGGCAATGAGATAAATAATCATGAAACTTGAGGGAGGAAGAGAGAGAAAAGATGAATAAAAAAATTTTAAGGACGACGGTCGGTCTTAATTAGATGGAAGAGTAGCGTAAATTAGTGGGAATTAAGCTCTCTAATCTTGTGAATTTGATCAGTAGAGTGATAATGAGAGAGATGAAGTAGATTAGCGTGTTTTTTTAAATCTAATATCAGCCGTTAGATTGCACATATGAATGGTTGAGTTTCCTTCTCATCCTTCTCATTGGATCACAACCTATGTAATTTGTTATTTTATAAATAAATATAATATAATTTATTTAAACTTGATTTAATTTGAATCCATTCAATGCATTTTTTATTAAAAGGGATAGATTGAAGTGTTTAAGAGATTTAATGAATTAAAAAGCATGGCATAAGTTTTGAAGATCATTACCCTCCTTATGAAGGCAAGAAATCGAGTCCTTTTTCAAAATCCAACAAAGCTATTATAATAAAAGTTAGTTTTGGAAGAAAAAAATATAGTTCTGGAAATGCTCCTTGAACACCCCTAATAGCGTCAATTAACATAAATGAGAAAAATTTGATGCGATGTATCCTTTCCGGAGAGTCATACTCATTACATGGACCGGAACATCCTATTGATCATGCTATTGTTTTGCAAGGGTGGACGAAAAAGTCTTACCTCGTCAGAGATCCGTTACTACTACTAAGAAAAATTAAAAGAGGTTGTTGTTTTGACAATGGCAAAATAAATTTGTTAATGTATTGTTGTTATGTCGACAGAGTATATATTGAGTCCTTACATTAAAAAGGGGGAAATCAAAGTTAATTGAGGTTTGAATGTTCATGATATACTGGTAGTTAAACCTTATTTTGCGTATATGTTATAGTGATATGGGTTAGAGATATGTTTATTTGTTTAATTGAAACCCTAAACAGATGCATGTGGTGTGTACAATGATGTGGGTTTGTTAAAAACTCCGTATAAAGTTTAAATGATCAACTAATTTAGTTGATTAAAGTTTTAAGGGTGAAACTCATTCAATTTAGAGAAGAATTGTAAAAGAAATCATGCAATATCATCCCTATAATCATATTTTTAATTCGTTATAAAATCAACATAAGTGACCTAACATATCAGTGTTTCAAAGTTAGACACATAATTATGTAAATTTGAGGATAAAAAAAGCTTGGAATTAAATATGATTCTCCCTAATTTTCTTTACCACCAATGAAAGCAAGTCAATTGGAATATAATTGCAAAAACATCATTATCAGAAAATTACAATTGATCCAAAGTTTCAAACCATTTGTTTGAGTGTTCCACAATACAAGTCATCCAACTGAATAGGATCCAAGTTATCAAGTCAATTATCAAGCAATGCTAGGTGTACTAGGTTGCGAGTTTACATTATAACCTTATGGCAACAATAATGTCGAATTCCTTTCCTCTTCCCATCATCTTTTAAATGTCTAGGTTGTAGATAATAATAAATCAAAATAAAATCGTGAGATATGAAATGAAATCTGATTAAAGTCACTCTCGCTAGTACCCCAATTACATTACGGAGTGAATCTTTCAATTAAGATAAGCAAAGATCACATCCCACACATACTTCCTCCGTTTCATTTTAGTTGACACGTTTCTTTAGTTACGTTTGCCAACGCACAAATCTAACCATTAATATCTTTAATTTCCGATAAGTAAAAATTATAAAAATTTGATATTTAAAAAATTTATATCGTGACAATTCTAACAAGATCCCACATCACTATATATTTCATTATATATAAATCACAAAACACGATCAAAGAAAAATGTGTAAATAGTGCTAAAGTCAAAACGTGTCAACTAATAAAAAACGGAGGTAGTATGAAGTAGGAGTATTACTTTTACATAATTGGCCTAGTGGTGGACCATCTTAATTAGACTTGTAAATTTTTATTTGTGCTTTTAAAGACAATCATGAGTTATGGAAATATATAGGTTGTCTTTGGCTTGAATGATGCTTAAACCATTGTGAGTGTGTGGGGTTTCTCAGCCTCACATTATAGACAACCAATTGGATGTGAAATTAGGAAATTATACTGTATGAAACAACAACAACAACAACAACAACAACAATAATAATAATAATAATAATAATTTATCTTATTTAAGCATTAAAATCACTCTTGAAAATTGTATAAAATTAGGAATTCATGACAAAAACACGCGTAGATCAGTGTAATTAGTGTATTTTTGTCATGTATTTTTAAATTTATACAATTTTCAATAGTGTTTTTAATGCACTTATATATAGCCTTTAGGATTATGTATAACATTTTCCTTTTTTTTAAAACCAAATAATAATGTAATTTAAAATATTAAATGGTTTTATTTATCTTGGTATTAAAAAGAATAAAATAAAAAGAGGATCCACCAATGAAGGAAGGTTATTTGAATTGTAAAATTACAAAATCTATTTGGCCAATGGCTGGCATTGGGTTGGAATATGGGCGGCAGTTCATACTTGATGGCATGTGGTTCTATAATTTTAATTGAAGGGTACATGGCATTGTTTTGGGATAATTTTAAAATATCTCTAGTTTTTTTCTTTTATTTAACAATATTTTTCATGATAATTCATACTCTATTATGATTTTATTCAAATGTACACGAATAAGAATTAATAAAACAAAATCATAAATTCTTATATGTGGCTAGCTATTATAGGGATTAGTTCGTTAGTGTAATAGGGATTACTTAGTCAGTGTTAAAGGGTTACTCGGTCAGTATTATAGGGGTTATTCGGTCAGGGTGACAGGTCAGTCAATATTATAGGAGTTATTTTAATCTTTTATAAGTGGTCATATGGTGTAGTCACCCACACACACGACAGACTGGAATAAAATATACTCTCTTCATACTTTTAAAAATAGTGTTGTTTCACATTTTGCATAATCTTAAGTGTAGTATTTAAGCATAAATTTCTTCAAAATGTGTTACTAAAAATCATCAAGAGTTAATAATGTAAAAACTATACATACATTGAGAGTTGAGACAAATCAAACAATGTTATATTCTTCTAGAATTATCGACAGAGTATTAATTTCATTTTTATAAGAATGTATAATTATTTCAATTAGAACTGATCATTTATAAAAGGATAAACTATTGCATTTATACATTTTTTTTTTTTTCAATTTGCCTCATGAGAATTGTCAACTCTACAAATCGACCAAACTATTACGACAATGGTAAATGTTAACCAATTATGTTCCTAATAAACCAAAACAAATAGTCAAAGACTTATTTCTTTGAATTGATATTGATCACATTAATTGGCCAACTAAAATGAAATTAAATAAGGCGGCCATATTGGTCCTACACTACTTATAAACCAGGACAAAAGAACAATGCAATTTCTATATTGAAGATGAAAGAGTTAATTAAGGGATAATGACAATTTGCACTTAACTTTTAGATATACTCTCTTATGGACTTGGTATAACCGTATAAGATGAACTTAGAGTGTACACCTAACTCGAATGCATATAAGAATTTTCACTTTTAACTTCTTGAATGATGAACTTTAATAGTTGTGCCAAACCCAACTTTGAGGGTATACATGTCATTGAGGATCCAAATAATGTGACTATTATTCAAGTAATAATATATTTTGTATAAGATCCCTACTTCATTATTTTTAGAAATCTAATTAATAAAGAATAATTATGTTTTAATTGGCCGGTGTCTAACTTTATAATAGATCAACGAAGTTTCTCCACAAACTTGACAAGAGTTAAAGTATTGCCTCAGCTAAATGAATATCAAAGTGGGGGTAGTCAGGTGGGTGAGCTTGATCACAATAATTATTCCCTATATTCTTCTTTGTTTTTGCCATTTTCTAAACAATTATTTTCATCAATTTCATATTCCAATTGTAGTTTATCAATTTATACTTCGTATAATTATTAAGTCATGTTTTTTATACATATCAAAGTAAACAAGATTAATTTTTTAATAGAAAGAAAAACACGCACGTTATATGAATAAAAAAATATTAAAAACAATAAATGATTTTGAAATGATGATTGACATTAAAAACATAAGTGACGATGAAGTAACATAAAACTAAAATAATGAGCTGAGATCAACACATAATCTCAATTTGATGCAATTCGATGATCATTAAATCAAAATCTCAATTATTGAGTTCACACTTCACATACATTATCATGGAGTACAAGTTTGTAGGTGTGATAGGTATATCACCAAAAAAATTGATACGAAATCACTTAGCAAAGCCAAATTCAAGGTCCCTACTTGAAATATGTCAATATACAGTGTGACTTGTGGGCACTTATTAAGTTATTAATGAGTAGTAGGAAAAACTTGACATTTTTATATCATGAACTCATGGACCACTGTACCCTTATTAATTCATTAGTTTAATTGTTAGAACTAAACAAATGTTGTGTTTTTATTTGTTTTCTTAGAATTGAAGATCTTCATTTTGTCATACTCCATAGTCCATACAAGATATTCAAATCTCATTTGATCGATCGATGAATTGATCAAGTCTTACATTAGACAAAAGTAAATAATGTAAAATATTTAATTCGTCCCAAAATAATAATTGCTCAAACCTTGATTCACATGCATTACATACCTAATTTAAAAATAAAAAAAATTAAAACTTTATACTACATAAATTGAAAAAATCTCAAACATAATATGCATATTTATTATTTTGACATGTAATATGTAATATTTAATGTTTAGAAATATTTCAAAGTTAAGCCTAATATATATATAAGTTACTAATACTATGTATTTGTTTGAATGAGACATACAAAATATGGAGTATGGACTATGGAGCAATATTTAAAAGTATAAGTTAAGGGATTTTTTTTTTTTTTTTTTTTTTTTTTTTGAAATTGCTACTAAAATGGTAGTAACTTTTGAAGAATGCATGGTTTTTAGCTTTTAGTTTTACAAGCAAAGTTAAAAGGCCTAAAGCAAACGATAACCTCAAACACACATGGAGTAAAGTTAAGAATATATATATCTATCTTTGCCAAATCATGATTTGTCAACCACATCAACATTTAACATGATTTATCAAATTAAAATTAAATAAAAGTCGATATTTGTTAGGTTGCAGGTTGAGCATACTATGCTCAAGTCAACTTAATATTTATTTTCTTGAATGATATACTTGTATTAATTACTCAAAAAAAATATAATATCACTATATACATATATAAAGACATACAAAGTACTACTACGTAATTTGTATATTGATATAGCAATAATTTTAAACTTATTAATTTTTCAACGGAATAATCAAGGATCACGGTTTTTTTTTTTTTTTTTTTTTTTTTTTTTTTTTTTTTGGTGCCAACATTGTTATGTAAATTTGATTAACATGTATACTCGTAATATATCTTTTACATTACAGGGACTAAAAATTAGTTTTGCTACATTATGGTCGGCAATGGAGAAAGATGTGACATTATATTTGTCATAAAGAAAAGGTAAAATTTTATATTCCTTACTTTTCACAATCTATATTAAATTAACGATCATTACTAAACTTAGCAATGTCAAAGTATGAGACAAATATTATCAGAAATTTCTATGTTCTTCATTTATGTTAGTGGGGGAGGTGCTAAAATATGTAATCTTAGTACATGTCAATTAACTAATGAATTAATTATTAAATAGAAAACCTAATCTCTTTTGGTCAATGGACATCTGCACATTTAAGTGCCAAACTAACGTGTCGCATGTTTCCAGAATTTCAATGTGAGCCCCAAATTAATCTTATCTTGGTATTATTTTCATTTAATTAGCTCATTTCAAATTAAAAAGACTGCTTTTTTTGGTGGGATGAATTATTTCATGATTAAGGATCGAAACTTATATACCCTAAGTCAATTTTAAAAATAAATAATTATAAAATTTGTGCATAAAGTTGATGACTTGTGAGATAAGTGGATCTTAGATCTTACATCAGGCGGCTTAATAGAATTTATAGAAATTAAAGCATCTATATCCATTTTGACCACTTTAAACTTATTATTGGAGTTCGTTATTGTTACTCCATATAATTTATTTTGGTTGCAAAATTGTGCTTGATAGCCCCTATTTTTCTTAAACTCGACTTTTTTGTCTAATTTGTTTTTTCTGAACCTATTTTTAATGACCCTTAAATTAAAATTATTTCATCTTACTTTTCATGGAAAAAGTTTATATTACTAAGGTGAACAATATAGGTAGTTAAAAGTGCTAAACTTTTATTTAACTTACCTTATCTTTTGCTTAGCTTATTTATAAAACTTATTATTGTGAAGCTTAACTTTGGACATGTTCACTTGTTTTAGACCAAATAAGTTTATTTTAATAAAAAAATAATTGACACATTATCACCTTACCAACCATGATTCTAGATTATTTAATCAACACCCTTTTTTAAATTATATGCCCAAAGAACCGTATGTCAATTATCCCGAAACTGAGGACATAAGTCTCTATATTTCGGGTATGTTCTCTTCAACTTAATTTCAGTTCAAAAATGTTCAATTCAGCTTCAATCAATTCAGTTCCTAATTTTCTTCTCTCATAAGCAATTCAGTTCAGCTCATCTCAGTTTAGTTCAACTCCAATCAGTTCACTTCAGTTCAGCTCCAATCAATTCAGTAAATCAGAACAGATCCTTTGTTTAAATTAAACTAATTAGGTTTTTAAAGAGATTTAATGGAATGAAATAAATCAACAAAGCATATTCTTATTTCCATTTAAATTATTGATTACCAAGTTTATGGAACGCATTACATCCATTAATAGTTTGCCCCCTAAAGTAAGAGCATCCCTTGCTATCACAACAATCAAATTGCCCTCTATCTCTCAAGTCCAAGGCCCCACCATTTTGTCCTTTGAATAGTTCTTTGTTGGTAATTTGTCAAATAGACAAATGCTAAGAGTGTTGGGACCATTTTTTGTATTTGGGCCTATAAATATATATGCCTATAATATGCTCCTACTAAATTAAATTGTTCCAATGGCAAACATACTTTTAGAGTCTGTTTGTCACGTCCTTTCTCCTACAATGCTAAGTGTTCATACAAAAAAAATTCAAATAATCTATTATTTTCAAGGTGACATTAATCTCATAAGATGTTAATAAAGATTATCTTGTTGAGTTGTTGGTACAGAATTGAAATTATAAACTACTCCGTTATTGTAGTTTTATATATAGTTCATTTTGCTATTAATAAACTCTTAATATCAAGACCTAAAAACTCTCAAAATCTATCTATGAATAAATTGTCTCTCCTCTTCGCTTGCGAGTTCACCTATGCTATATTTTAGGCCAATCAAGACTAACAAACCTTCTTGTTTCAAATTGTTTTCCACTTGCAATATTCAATGCAATGCCTCCATAGACTACTAATGAGACACAATATTCATCAACCGATTTAACTTTGATATCATGTTAAATTTTTTTTTCTTTCATACTATGTATTAATGACCTTACACAATCACACACATGCACAATTTTAAATTGAAGAAGAGTTTGTCCACGTACATATATAATCTACTAATTTGATAGTTCAATGCTCTCATTTTCAACCACGATCCATGCGAGACAAATCAGACAATCCATACTTAATTATTTTCTGAAACTCTTTAAGTTAATCAATATAAAATTGGTAAGAAGTAAAGAAATCAATATTTTATTTATTTATTATTTTTTTTAAAAGTGTTTGAATATCAAACTTATGGCCCAATTCGTCTCTCCGGACTCTTAGGCATATTTGCTGAAGAATTGGGCTCTAAAGGGCCAATGTTTGCTGAAGAATTGGTGCAAAATACTTGGGCTTTTGTTGGACTGCTTGTTGAAATTAAAGTTTTCCCCTTTTAGGCTCAAAGTCCTTTTTGTTGTAGTAATTACAAGTAGGATTTTTATATAAGAGGCTACTTATCCATTTGTTGGCATGAACAAGTGAACAACACAAAGATAGGCCCGTTACCCCCATTGGCTCATTATCCATAGAGGAAATACAAGTGGGATATAAGAATTGAAATATAAACCAGATCCGTGTAGGCTAGGTACTTAGAAGAGGGAGGGAGGGGAGGGGAGGGTAAGGGATTCTCACCCCTAATCACGTCCAGTTAGGAGGATTCGACTTTTGTAACATCAAGACTAAAAGATAGTTTTCATTCTTTTCAATTAACTACATCAAGTCTATTTGGTATTAATATACGTGTTAGTAATTGAGTTTAAACTTCAAATACTATAAACTCCATATTATAATAATTAAGTTTGAACCCTACCAACTACATTACTTTGAAAATAAGGGGATTTTCTTACTCACCTCTACTCTTAACTTCTCAAGTATTAAGGGCCTGTTCATATTTATTGAACTAAGCTGAACTGAACTGATTGGAGCTGAACTGAACTGAATTGAACTGATTGGAACTGAACTGAACTGAATTGAGCTGAAATAAATATTTTATGTGAGAGGGAAATTAAGAGCTGAAGTGAACTGAACTGATTGGAACTGAATTGAATTGAACTGAACTGAACTGAACTGAAATTAAGCCCTAACTTGCTGGGCTGGACTAGAGGTATTGGTTCAGTAGGGTCATTTATCTTATCTTAAAGAATTTCATATTATACTCTCATCAAGATATTAGAGAATTTTGTATTTAGGATTGCATTTGACTTATTAATTTATTATGCATTATGTTCACATTGCAAGTATATGACTCTCTTATTGAAAACAAACCACCCCCCCCCCCCAAAAAAAAGGGCAAATTGTTTTACTACATACATAAATTACTCACTTTTCTCTTTAATTTGAAATTTAGATAATTTGTTAAAATAGTCCCTTGAATAAACACAATTTTATTCCAATATTGTGTAACAACATACTTGCATTTCTCTTTAATTTTAATTTAGATCATCTTAAGATAATGCTCCAAAAAAAAACTTTCATATCTTAATGTTTAATTTTGTACAAGTACTTTACATGTTACATGTCTATTTTTTCTCAAAATGCACAAACAAATTAAACACTAATGAATCTCCACAAGTACAAAGGTCAAAGGGGAAAAATAAAGAAAGAAAGGCGACATACCAATGACAAAAATAATCATAAAGGTAGTATTTGCTCTTTTCTACTTTTTTTTTTCTTTTTTTTTATTTAATTTAAGTTTTATTTTTTTTGTAATTCTAATTAAATGACCTTTTTTCCCATCATCTTTCATGCATCCAATCCCTTTTTTACCTTTCCTTCAAACAATTTTTCCAAAATTTAAAAAAAGAAAAAAATAAATAAAAGAGAGAGAAAAGAGGCCAGGGAAAGAAAAAGAGAAATATGAATCTGATTTCACATGATAAGAATATTAAAGGGCATATGAGATGAAATGATTCCCTTCCATTTGCTTCCCAAAAAGTGCAAAAAAAAATCAATGATTAAAACATCTTGAAGCATAGATATTGAAATTTAGTGGAAGAATTTAGGTAACAATTATAACTTGTTTGAAGCTAATTTTGATATCCACGATTTTGGAACTTGAGTTGCTTCCATCGAAAAGGACATCGATCATAAGCTCATCCTTATTGCACAATTGTAAATTGTTGCCATCATGTTCTTTTACATGTTATGTTAGCTCGAGAGTAATTTCATGAGAAAACTATCTATATCCCATGATTGGTAACAGTTATTATCATTTGTAACAACAGTACGTAGCGAGTCATGATAAAATGATAACTATGGTATGGCCAGCCTTATTTTACGTGGATGAACAAAATCATTCAATCTCGAGATCTTTCTTTAGAAAAAAATATCTCTTCGATCTGCTTTAGTTTATTGGCTTTACAAAAGCATTATTTTCACAATAGTGTGAAAAAGTATGCTAATTTTGATAAATTGTTGAAAACAAGTTCTAAAAAAAAATAAAATTAAGGTGGTGATGTACATTATAGCAACGAACACCCCTCTCCCTTGCACTAAAAACAATAATAGAAAGGTGGAAAAATTTTCTCTCATGAAAAAATTAATCACCCATCCAAATTAAAAAGAACAATCATGACTACAAGATTATTTGTGCTAATGGCTTCAAGATTGCATTCGATTAATTGTGATTGCAATTACAGATTTACAATAATTAGTACATGCTTCTTATAATTTTTTGATACCATGTCATATGTGAAACCTTTGAAATTGTTCCAGGAGCATGAATTATATACCCTTTAATTTTAGACAAATTTGGATTTTTCCTGATTCGAAATGAAAAGAGGTCAAGGTGTTTTTCATGTATCTCATAACATCCCAAGAGGCTAGTTTGAGTTGTTGGAATTGTCCACTTTGCCTTTAAACAATCAATATAACTGTTTTATATATATCACCTTTAATTAGTTATTGACCACCATGGGTCTTTATGTGTCTGATTAATGGTTGTATATGGTTCAAAACACTTTTTGGCTTTAAATTTCTTTTTACTCGATAAGATTATTATGCATTAAGGTGCTTTGTGGGGTTTCCAAATGGCCCTAGGAGTCCTACATGGTGCCCAAAATCATATCATTCATGTCTTGGTCCACCCTTATTATCACCATGTCTTAATTAAAATGCCTTTGCTTGTCTTGCTTTGCATGCAACTGGCCTTTTTAACTTGTTTTAGCCTTGCATAGTCTTTACTTTGTCAAAAATAAGTGTTTTTTTTTAAGGATGATGTATTTTTACGCCTGCCTAGAACATGGTCGTGCCTTAACTTATTGACTGGGATGCACCATCCAATACCCCAACACTTAGGCTTCGTGCCTTGGCCTAATCCCATACTTAGCATTCTCAAGACCCCCTGAGGTGCTAACCTCGTTTAATACGTAAGTGCGGAGGTTGAGTTTGCAAATAATATTGTACGAGTCCAAACAACCAATGTGCACCTTGTGCCGAATAATTTAACAGGAATTAGAGATACGGGGCCAGGAAGTGAATAATGTATGTACATCGTAGAGTGTCATGAAATCATATAGACTGATAAAAGCAAAGGGGTTGCATGGAGTTTCAGATAGAATTTTAAGAAAAAGCAAATGATTCACAACCAGATATTGGTACGTTTGCAACTCATAATGCCCTTTTAATTTGATAGTCAGCCAACAAAGAAACTTCAAATCAAGAGCAAAAGAATTGCAAAAAGAAGATAAAAGCATCCCTTTTTTTAAAGTTTTTGCCAAAGCAACTTTATTGCCATGATATATGGATAAAATTCAATGAGCTTTCTTTTGGATTTATTTATAAAGCAGGAATAAAATCAACTAAAGCTTTCTTAACACATTTTGACCCTAACATCTTTTTTTTTTTTTTTTTTTTTGTTAGAAATTAAATATAAAAATAAAAATAAAAAATCAGCTTTCACCCTTGAAAACTTTTCCAGATACTGGGCCATTAAAGATCTTTATAAGTGGCCCCTGCTTTTGAGGAGGGAATCATGGCATATACAATAGTATCAAATTTAACATACCTTGTAATTATTGCCATGCACAAATTTTGTAAATCCCAATTGAAAGAAAGAAGATGCACTAGAATATTTTTGGACCAACAACAAGATATACTTACATTTATACACCAAAGTCATTGATTAAAGTCGTAGAACATTCAAAAAAAAGGAGCTTCATTCCTGTTACAAAAATACAATTATTCTCCAACATAATTAGTGAATTAGTTCCTAAGTTTTCAGACACATGCATGCCACTAATGGCATACTTTATCAGATAATACATACAAATTTCATGCAATAATCCATGAAAATGATGATGATGAACTTAATTAATCAAGCACTTTTTTTATGTAATTAACCAAAACTTCACATCTGATGATCTTACAAAGTAAAAATGAAGACTCTACTAGTTAAAACCTAGCCATCTAGCTAATAACAGTGCTTAACATAGTACTAGTACTAATTAATATTCGTCGTCTTGATCATCATATCAAAGGTTTCCTTCTGCTAGGTGCATTCTTTTCTTGCTCTGAAGAGGGACTCCAAACAGCTTGATGGTCTCTCTCTTGCTCGCGTCGCCTTGATTATCTTGATCATCCAATTCTATGAGCTTAGGGGGTGCTGCTGCCATTGCATTATAATTAGGAGGGCGATTTTGGTCATTTCCATTGTTAGGCACAGCTGGTTTAACATGATTTTGAATGAAATAGATAATGTCATTGTAAAGGGTTTTCATGTGGTTGAGCTCAGATAAGAGCATGAAGTTCCTCTTCCTTAGCCTTTGGTTGTCTTCCGTTAACACCGTTAGGATGTCGTTGTTAGGCCCACCACTTGGCTTCGGAGAAGGTAACGGAGAAGACTGATCAATGTTTATCCAAGATCCATGTTCCTCAGGCGGTGAAGGAAGATACTGTGGTGGAAGTAATACTTGGTCTTGGTAGTGAATTTGGTGGTGGTGTTGTGGAGTTTTCCTTCTATGAATTTCACATAATAGGTGTTTCTCCCCTTTCTTGAAGTACTCATTTGCAAACTCCCACCTATCTGCAACTACCTTCTTGAAACCCTAAAAAAAAAAACAGGAAAAAGGGTGTTAATATTACTCAATCTAATACGAGTAGGAAATTAGCAGTAATCAAATCTCAATAATAGTTATGTGCAATTCACTAATTATGAAGAAAATACATGAATGCAAATTGTTTCTCAAATAGTACTTTTACAATATCCCTTTTGTCCAAAAATAATTATATCATGATGATAATTTACAAATGTGACAACGGAATCTAAATGGAAGCAGTGCATAATTGTGTCACTTGGGACTTGCAGACAAGAAATACATGTACTGTAGATCCAATGGTTATAGTTAGATTTGATGGCTTTATTGTAATGAATTATTGTACTACACAATTCTTTTTTGTCATAACTATTTAATACGGAGTACTTCGTACGTATGTATACAATCCCGCTACATCTCAGAGATACTAGCGACGAATGTAGCCGACTAGCCGTGTAGGCAACAAACCCGCCGGAAAGGTGCTCCCATATAGCAACCTCCACCACATTTTGGTGTTTTAAAGTGGAACATGGATATATTAAAGAGTCAAGAGAAACATAAAGAATAGAAATGTGCATATACTAATAACAGAAAGTTGTACGTAGAATAACATTTAGTAGGATAAGATACAGATGCATAAGGGACAGTAATCAAGACAAAGAAGCAAGAGAATCTTGAGATCTCACTAACAGTTCACATAGTATTTCAAATAAAAATGAATATATTAACACTAAAAAACTCATTAGTCATTAGTAGCACAAATCTATATGTATATAACAGACATTTCTTACCAAATACCTAGAGAACCAAAAGTCTACATCGATTCAAACAAAATCATCAAACAATTATTCCCTTGGGAAATAGAAATGAAAATAAACCAAGCTAAGTATGTACAACTTGGGTTCATAAATCTAACAAAAATACTGCAACATTTTTAAATTTAAGGTTATTCAAACTATGATCAGATCACCAATTTAAAATAAACTTTTCTTAAGGCTCTAAATAAAAGTATACAAAAATATGCAAAATTTATTTAAGTTAAAGATTTAAGGATGAAATAATCTGGTTCAGATTCCACCACATTTAAACTAGTTTTATTGATCTTTTCTCGGTTATTACTCAGACTCTTCATTTTACATTGGTTTATCCTAATACATTAATTAGGATACAACAAGACAAATGGAGACTCCAAATTAGACACAGATATACAGACAAAATCCCTAAAAGTAACTGAATCTAAACCCTTCAAATGCTTTGTTATATGTTTCAAAGATTCCATCAAAGTTCAAGAAACATGGTTATTCACAGCACTTTTGGTTTATCTTGAAAAACTGCATGAATTAGGAATGCTTTTTAACAAATGAATCAAAAGTGATTAAATCAATAATCTCATAACATATGCTTAAACTCATGTGCATACATTCATGCTATATTACTTGGTATCTTCATTCCATCTCAAATACCCATGTCAAGCCCTTTGACAACTCTAAAATGGATATGAACATTACTCGACACTTAAATTTGGACCAAAAACATTGATATTTTTCAGAATATAGCCAAGTCGGACACTACGACATGTGCCCGTCTCTAACACATCATCAACGAACTCGAATTCGAGTAACCTAGCATCAGCATCAATGCATGCAAATATTTGTGTTAAGAAATGAATGTTGAGCATAGTAGTTAACATACATAGGTGTTAAGCTGTCTGACAAAGCTGGAGAAGTTGTTGTGCTTGAAGTAGTTTGGAAGGAGATCTCTAGCAAACTCAGGAGGGCGCCAAACAACGAAAGTGGTCTCATCTTCACCCCAAGATACAATGTGGTCGGTACGAGGATCATCAACAAGTTGGTAAGTCTTAGTTAAGAAAGGAGCAGGAACTGATTTCTGAGACTCTGACACTGAGAACACCATTTCCTGGTGTTGTTCTTGATTAAGATGATGTTGATGAATGCTGTGATGATGATGATGGTGAAGAAGAGGATCACTCCTTTCTACTAAAAATGCCATAGTAATCAGTAAATTCTTTGAAATAATGTAAGATGATAAAATCTTAGGGCATGTACTATGATATAAAGATGATGCTGGTGATACAATATATAGTATGATGGAAATGAGAATGAAGGAAGGATTATATGATATGATATGCTCTCCAGCTGCTCTACTTGTTGCTCAGCTATTGCACTCACTACTATTACTGCTGCCTAGCTAGTGCTATTTACATACTCCTATTCTCTCTCTCTCATCATAATTTTCTAACTTTAAGAAGCAGAAACATATGACAAAATCACTAAAATAAAAGCAGTGATTCTCTCTCTCTCTTTCTCTCTCTTACTCTCCTTTCCCTTCTCTATTTTTCTTTCTCACTGGCTTTCTAACTTTAAGAAGCATATGACCATGTCAGAAAAGTCTAGGGTATTTTTAATTTGGCTATTATGAGATCCAATCAAAGTTATTAAGCTATTGATTGTCCCCCTTGGAAGCCGTAAATATATAGGAGAATTTGTTTTACTGTTAAGCAAAAATAGTATAGAAATTACACCTCCCTTTGAAAACTAAAGGAATGGGGACCTCAACTCAACTTATTCGCGTTACACTGGCTTAAATGAGATTTGGCTCAATCCTTACCAACCATAAACTTAATTAAATTTAAGCACATAAAGACATGCTCACAAATTTCTGATCCTCCTGTAGGTCCGTAACTAATACTGTAGTTATTAATTTACATATAAAAGCATTATCCCCTAATCTTAAATGGTAAGTACACAAATTTTACCTCACGGTAATAATAAAGGATAACACATTTTATATTTCTAAAGATACTAGTTTAATAGAGTAATAGGGGCCTGTATCTTACTTTATAATTCACCCTTTTATACTTTTACCATCACCCTTTTTCAAAGTTTGTATCTTTCTATTCTCCTTTCTTCTTCCACTAAAGAAAAAAACTCCAACACATTTTTCACATAACATTGGAGGTAAAATGAATCATTGGAATCTACATATATACACTAGGAATAACAAACTAGCATTATAATTAAGAAAACAAGGTACATTCTGCAATATTCTTTGGGTCATCCTATATTCAAAATAGAAGCAAAGGACAATGGATGAGAGAGAAAGGGACAATATTATTCCAAGTTCTATTAAATTATTATAACATATAGCAGCTCAAAATTCATTTTTATATGAAAAAAGTTATAATAAGGAACATTCCTATCTCCTACCATATGATATGAGTTTAGTATACAGTAAGTAGATATCCCAATCTTATTATTAATTCATTTGTTTTTTCGTTGTTCAAGGTACACCCGTGACTCTACAAAGAGAAAGAGAAAGAGAAAGGGTTGGAACGTGTTCCTTCTCTGAACCCTTTGCCTTAAAAAATCACTTTTCATCTTCTCTCTTTCGGCCACAACTCTAGTGGGGCGTGGGACTATGTCCTAACAGCTGCTTCCCTATGTGGGGGGTTAAACAGTTCTACTGTAACAAATAAACTCATCTAGATTCTCCTAAGTAGGGTCCATATTACTATTTTGAATATGAAAATTACTTCAAAAACCAACAAAACATCCTTAATTATAATCCCCATCCAAATAAAAGTTGATACGAGTATTTAATACTCCGTAGTATGTTGTAAATATATAATCGACTAGTAGATGTATAGAAGATTATTCATGACATAAGAACTCAAGTATTCAATGTGTTGTGTTGTAATTGATCAGGACTACAAGTCTACAAGTAATTTAGTTATTTGTACCATTTATCAGCTTTTTATGAATTTGATACAGAAATAATAATGAATTCAGAAAAAGTAGTGAAGAAAAAAAATACAGCATGATGAATTACCTAGTTATTAACATCATCATTTGATTGAAATAGTAGGCTATACTTACCAATTTCCTTTACCCCCTCTTCTTTTTAATCAATAAACAAACTCCCAAAAAACCAAAGAAGATACAGAAACAACTGATTACATCACATGCGATTAGTATTTCTATTGCATTGTTTCCTAATATGAAAAAAAAAAGTTTAGAAAAAAAAAAAGTTTAGAAAAAAAAAAAAGTTAACTATCTTCTTGAGGGTTAAATTTTAACATATTGTTCTATGGCACATACTCAAAAGTAAGCTAAAGAAGCTAAATCACACTTCAAGTTAGTGGAACTACAACATGATAGTTCATTAAAACATTGGTAGATGGGGATTAACTTATGAAAACTTCATCTAAGAGAAAGGTAAAATCATTCAAGTACTTTAAAATGCACCATCCAACCATCTATGTTACTATGTTAGTAACAATGTCACCGGAATTGGATCATATCTTCCAGGCCAAACTCTAAGATGGATGTAGCATCCCTCAATAGAGATAACAATGTAAGATCTTAATGAATAAAAAATCAAAATTAACTATAACTTACACAAGGTATGTTGTTCCACAAGTAGTTAACTAAGTCATTTTTAACATTCATAATTTCATAGCATATACTACGAGCATACATACACATTAACTTGTCTGAATCAAAAGCCCATCACTAGCTGTCAATGTTCCTTGGTCACCTTATCCTAGACTCAATCTCCCAACAAGGCCATATCTAGCACAACTAATAATGTCAATGTCGTCACTCGGCCACACCATCCTTCCTTCCTTCCCCATAAACTTATTACTAGGTTCTATCTACCACCTTATTATAACATGTACAAGTATATATCAAAACAATCGCTTTTGTCACTTTCTTCTCCGAACGATCATATCACTAGACTATTTATAAGCTCAAAAAAAAATCCAACACAAGTTAAGAACATCCTAGATATGTATGTATCCTATTCAAATCCTAATTTTTCCCGTTGAGAATGATTTTGTTTTCTTTCATCTTGTCTAAAAAAACTTCACATCTTGTATGTAATGTAAGAGTGAGCTTGAAAAATAAGGAAGATTCTATTCTGGATTTGACTGATTCATTGTAGGCTCAGAGAATACAGGGTTAAATTATGCATTACATCACATGACCAATCTCTCTCCATGTGATAAACTGCACTACTTCCATATACCACAGACAAACATACACACACTCATTTACCAGAGTGTGGGGTCAGAAGAGAGAAAGAGTTACCTCAATATGTGCATGGATTTGGACACGGACGTGGACCTCAGTGCAGACCTTTTTCTTTTTTTTTTTTTTTTTTTTTTTTTTGGGTTTGGGTTTCCTTTTCTGTTTGTTGCTTTACGTTCATAGCATTTTCTCCACAATTATTGCTGGTCACTGTCACTACTATCTTAAACCTGTATGCATTACACGAACTACAAGTCAATATAAATCTTATGTTATTTAAGTCAGTGGAACAAAAGAAGCATACCTATAATTAGAAATCTCCTTATTCTTGTAAGACTAGTTGTTCAAATTCATTACCAATTCAATATACAGAATAAAAGGGTGAGAATACTCAGGGGGAGGGAAGATATCTGCATATGAACCAACAATCATAAAGCAAGATACTTTTTGAGACGAACTTTGTGTTTGTGTAATTGTGTTGGACAATAAGTCAAACTAAGGCCAAAATTTACAAATAGGGCTACCCAAGTTCAATATGCAACGATTATATGTTTAGATAAGGTGAAAGGAATGTAGCCTAAGCAATTTAGTGGCTGGCTGGCAGCCATATGAATACGCACTATGTACTCGGTAACTAGGGTTTTTTAAAATCCATGGAAGTATTTGTTTCAGACACAAATCCCATACTTTGAAAGGTTGTCATATAGAGTAACATAAAAAGTGCTTCTACAACACAATAACGATTCAACAATATGCTTTAAGCCAGCCACAAATTGAGTCACTAACATATATGTTGGCGAGCAAGCTAGATTTAAATGCCAAACACGGTGGAAAATGCACATAGATGATTAATATGGTGCATATGCTGGTCTTTTTTCATTTTTTTACCATTCCTAAGAATCAAAATGGATAGCTGTACAAGACTATTTAAACATAAGGAGTACGATCAAAAAGAGTCAAAAGGACAAATTACAGCAAACATCAAAAGTGTTTAATTTAACCCAATATTGTGGTCTAAGAACAGAAAAAAGATGTAATCAGACAATAAAACACAGAAATACAAGACATAATTATTTAAGTTCCTGAAGGGAAAGATTTTGATCAGAGATTCAACCCATTATACAATTTTCCTTTGTCCTTTTATAAGTTAGTAGTCAAGACTATCAATAAGAGTGCAAATTAAATATCTCTAACAGCAACTTTCTTGCATAACAGTAAGCCCAACAGCCTAGTTGATTTTAGGGATCAATAAAAATAAAAAACTCAAACCCTTATTTTCAGAGGTACGTTAGATTTGTAGGAAGCTACTTCTGAGACTTAAGGCGATACATAATTGTGGTGGTGTTTTGGACGGTTGTAGTGATATTTCAAAAGGATCAAATGGTACTTTAGAGGCTTATAAGTGGTTTAAGAACAACAAAACTTTGCCAATTCCCGAGATCAACCTATTAGCTCTTAAAGGGTGCCCTAGTTTAATAAATAAGGTTTAACAGTGAAGGCTCCATGTATACAAATTAACAAACGTTCATGCCAGAGAAATTATGAAATCTCACATGCTAAGGATCTGGTTAAGCCTAACTTTTAAAATAGTACATATCATAATCAATGTCCATATCATACTCTTCAAATCTAGAATAATGGGACGAAAGACTAAAATTATACTAATAGTAAAAAACAATCTTTCTAACAAGTGTGGATTTGTGAGGCCCACTAAATTTAGCTGTTAGTATATTCAAAGATATCTTTAGTCTTTTCCTCGCTTCTGAAAGTGAGCATAGAGATGCTTGAGTTGAGAATATCAAAGAGAAGGTCAGAAGAAAGAAACAGACTGTATGACATATTATATTCATATAACTTTCTTTACACTTATACACCTTTTATAAATTACTCGTATATTATATAGTTTTCAAAGGAAGAAGATAAAAAAAGATACTCTTGTGGTGGATGCGAGTTTCAAAGACAAAAACAAAATATGCTTTAGAGAAGAACATTTCTTCTTTTTCACTCGTAGGAAAGACAAAGCATATGGGTCAGTCAGTAGCTCCTAACAAGGCATTAGAAAAATTCATGGATTGTTGTGTACTCCGGAAAAGAGATAGAAAGAGAAATTTTCATATGATTTTCTTCTTCTTCAACCCCTCCTTTTTCCCCACTTCTTCTAGAGATCTGTGGATATACGCAGTGGCAGCCTTCAGTTTTTGTTTTTGTATGCATGTTTATTATACTAACTACTAATACAGGCTAGCACGTGCAAGCAATTTCATTCACTTTGGAAAGCATCTAGGGATGATGGTATGTTTTTAATAGGGTGTAGTGTTAATTCCCATCTTTTAGCTACTACGGTAAGAATGTCTCTGAGTTACTCTCCTCTTTTTTATTATTTTAGGATAAGAATTAGAATCTTATTATATAGAATAATCGGATAATGTAGGAGGTTACATTTCCAGAAAAAAAAAAATTGGGATTCATATCTTAAGAAATGTAGAAAACAGCATGATTAACGGATGGAATTGAACTTAAATTCATGTGAGAATTGAAGTTCCACTTGTTTTAGCTAGAGTTTTGGTCAACCCAACAACTTTACGATATTAAACTTCCCATGAAGTTACAATGTCTAAACTTGGGGTAAATTATCGTACCTGTGGTAACTTCTTTTATACTTCCTCCGTTTTCTTTTACTTGCAACATACCTTTAAAGCACGCAGTTTTAGGAGATGATTAGTGAGGGTAAACGAGCGATTTTATCAATATAATTTTTACACGAAAATTAGAATAGGGTTAAGTATCATTTTTAAAAATTATAATGAAAAATTTGTCCGTTTACATTACATAAACCCGACCTCAAAACACGTGCCACAAGACTGTGTTGCAAGTAAAAGAAAACGGAGGAAGTATATAAAGAGGAATATAATCTGACTAGGTTGAACGCTGTGGAGTGAAGACAAGATATAGACATGGAAGAAGCTAAGGGGTGTCATGGTATACTAAATTTAAAATGTTGGGTGAAGACAAGATATAGACATAAGAGAAGGGGTGTCATGACATGGTTGTTTGTTACTCCATGGATCATCCCACTAGAAAAGGCCATGGGTAAAACAAAATTCAGCACATTATCTCATAAAATGACAGGTTTGGTGAGTTTCTAATTCATCTTGAATAGTACACTAGCTACATCAATCAACTAAACTAGTATATAGCACTACATATAGTTCAATAGATGTGATTATCAAGGAGGAAATCAAACACATCAGAGTGACAGTGAAAAAAAAAAAACAACATTAACTATACTGGTTATTATATCAGGGTTAAATTTGTTAATTACTATAACAGGAAGCAAAAATTAACATACCCACGTCTCATATATCTTGACAGCCTTGTCCATGTTCAACTGATCCCTCAACCATCATCACAGCCATCACTCGTTTCAAACCCACCAGAATGATGACCCAGGTAGTTATCCGAACTGCCCTAATAAAAAAATGCTAGATTGGATTAGCGAAATTGGAATACAAATCTGATTCTAAGATAATCCCATGTCAGCAATGTTATTCACACAAAAGTATTCACTTTCAAAATGCACCTAATAATTGAAGAAAAGTTAGGAAATACAAAGTAAAAATTACAGTATTGTTTAAGAAAAATATGACTGAGACTTGACAGAAACTGAGTGGTGGGACTACAAGTCCATGTTTGCACTAGGTGAGCCAGAAAATCCCCTTTGCAACGATTTAGGCAGCCTTAACAATAGATACCACACCAAAGCTAAAGTAAACATAAAACCAATTCTACAAACCCTCACCTTTGGTCCATATGACTTCTTCTATAAGGGTGTTTGATGATAATCAGATGCAGGAAAAGGAGCAGATAGTTAATATTACTAATCTTCTTATAAGTCAATTATAAGAGAAGATTAAATTACCCAATAAGCCATCATAATTTAATTGTTCCTTAATCACTGATCAAAGTAAAATATACTAATCTCCTTGTGTATAGCTCCTAATATTCAAATAAATAGCTAATAATTTGAAACTACAAAGCACTAATTCGCACACACTCTACTACAGAAATTTGCAGATCAATCTGCTATGGAGTATTTGCTAATTCTACCTGCCAATAATCTATCAGCTATCTATTCTATTCTGCATTTACCAACTGCTAAAGGCCAAACAAGCCTAAAAATGATAAGCACTTCAATATTCAAACTGCCAAGAGAAGGGTCCTTCACATGAAACATGATTTGTTAGGCCTAGGCAGACTAAGATGTGGTACCACACTATAACATGTCTTCTACCATTTACTGAGAGGAGAATACAGACAAGGAGAAGATGGAGTTGGACCATAATAGAATTCAGATAAACGTAGTAGCATACTTGCAATTCTACACAATGAACCAAGAATGAAGATTTTCAAATCTTATACGGAGTATTTAACAAATAAATACTTTGAATTAACGCAGCATGGGCCCATATAGATTAAGTGAGGTGAACTATAGAAGACACTGCTATTCAGCGGTCTGATTCAAACAAAAGTCATCACCTAAGGACCACAATACCCCATAACATGTTAAGCAATATAGCTCCAGACGACCATGGAGAAATTCCAGAAAGAGGAATGCCTTCTGTGGGCCCTTATAGTTAAAGTAGCCCAGTTCTATAACGTTAGAAAATGGAAGTTTCAACTAGTTCACACTAAAACAAAACTGCCAGATTTTCAAGGCATACAGAGTGACTAAAAATTCCCCAAAATATGAGCTAAGTTGGGGCATTCCGAGAATCGAACTCGGGACCTCTCGCACCCAAAGCGAGAATCATACCACTAGACCAAATGCCCACTCTTTTGATTGGTCCAGGGTTTTTAATCCTAATACAGAATTAAATCATATACAAATGATTCTTCTGTCATCGTTGTTAACTAGCATCATATATAAAAATGTAATTCTACATTATCAAGGCAAAAAGACCAATCATCCAAGCAAGCTAAGAAAACAAAAGAGATGACCCATAAAACAAAACCATACTTTGAGAAACGAGTCACCATCCTCAACAAGACACCAAGACAGTTCTTCAAAAAGCCCTTCTTTTGTATATAGCTGACACCTAGCTTAAAACCTTATTAACTATTCCTAAAAAACATTAAGATAGAAAAAACAGATTATGGGGAATAGAAGAGCCCATAATACATCAAGAAAGATGAAAATTTATCTTACAATAATAGGAAGGAGTAGAGTTACCTAATACGCGAGTATTAGACCTCTCTATTATAATTTGTCTTTTATAATACGCGGTACACATGGAAATTAGAGCATAATGTAGCGCTGAAAGAGTGAAAGGAGTTTCATATCAATGAATGACTATGAAGATAATGGTAGAGCCACAGTTTACTCATCGAGAAATTAAGATATCTCTTGTTTGGTACATGTTCTTTATAATTCTTGTTAAGATAGACATGTATTGGAAAGCAGCAATGCAGCTAATCTTTAGGACAACATATGCAAGTTAAAAAAAGATGATGCATGCAAAATGATAGTTTCAGGCATCAAGTCTCAATAAGCTGCAGCAAAAGGACAGGAAACATCTATTTTTTCACATAATTGTCTTTATCTCTAAGCTCTTAGGCCAATGCTAAACCATTAGGTCCATTTGATGATGATGATGATAGAAACCCAATGATCCCTTATTTGACACTGAAATAAGACTGCAATGTAAGATTACCAACAATTGATAAGGGTGGGAAAAGTAGATCGATACCTGATTTATCTCAAAACAGACGTTCCAGATTGCTAACTAAGAGCCATAATGATTTGTAGTTTAAGCCCCATCAATATTTTGCGGCCAATGTCAATTACTTACCACAAATCAGATTACTCATTCTCAACTCTGAACAAGCAATTAACATGAGAAAGACAGAGACATTACCAGCTAATGTTCCTAATGTCAGTTTAATGGAGAGAGAAAGAATAAATAAGCATAACATGCCATAGAACATAAAGCTTGGATAACTTTCTATGGAGAAGACCATAAACAAGTACTATTAGATGCAGGCTTATAGCAGTAATACGCAACAAGAACAGGCAAAATTTGAGAAATTCATGGTAAATGCAAAACACAATTTGATAAAAAACAGAAAAGAACAATTGAGCATCCAACTATGATGAATCCAAATGTTCAACATCCTAGGAACAAGAAACAGTTTTCAAAACAAAAAGTGTGGTCAAAGGTCGTGCAAGTAGACATTATGGTGCCAAAGCACATATAGAGGTGTATCTTTGTTAGACAAAATCAAGAACCAGATCTTTCCTATTAAATGGCTAAACCTAGCAGCACGATGTTTAAGGAAGCACAAGCCATGACAGATAAGAAAATGGAACTAACCAAAAGAATAGATATAGGGAGTCCTCAAAAAAGGGGCAAAGTGAAAGTGGTGATGAACATCATTGTTTTGTTTCAGCCTTTCAGCATTTAACATAAACTGCATTGCCTAATTATATTTTGTAATTCAAGAGAAATCAACTAACAAAGAAAGTTAATGACGGATTAATTTTGGACATCACTTTCAATCTTGGCATGCTATATAAATTTCCAATAATGGAGTAATTCAATTCAATCACTGTTTCTCTGATCATCAGAAAACAAGAAAACCCAGGTAAGTCTGCTAAAACATCATGTGACTTGATTTAACAGATTGCCAGACTAAATGGCACAAAATGAGACGTAAAACAAAACGGCTCAAAATAGGTTTCCAAAGAATGACAAAATATAGAATCTTTCTCAAGTGAACCAACCAACTAGCAATAGTTAATTTGTAATACACATCACTCAAATACTAAGCATTAACCACAAAGCAACCACACACATTATGCAAGCCATTGGAATTTCAAAGGAAGAACAACATCATTTATTTTAGCATGCTGATGGGCTTCACAGAAACAGATGTAGTATTTCATTATTCAAGATTGAAGTTCATGTACACATAGACCAAATTGCAAACCAAGAATGTAAATTCCGCATCTATAGATTTAACGAGACACAGCCAGACAATATAACTCTAAAGGTCTCAAACTCAACTCAACAGACAAGTATAAATTACCTATCAAAGATGTTGCTACTGAACAAACCACATATACCTTTACATGCTCTATAGACATAATTCCTCACGGGCTCATAACAACGGCTATAAAAGCTCCCACAGCAGCATAATTATGCATATATTTACACACAAATAAACATAATGCTGAAGTACTATACTCCGTATTATTCAAATTTGAAAGAAGCAATTAGTGTAAGAAATTACAACAAACTCAACTCAACAGCCAAGAATAAATTACTGTAACAATCAAAATGTCTTCACTGGACAAACCATACACAACTTTACGTACTCCAGAGACGTAATTCCTCGCAACGAGCACATAACAACAGCTATAAAAGCTTCCACAGCTTATTCAAAGCATAATTATGCATAATTTTACACACAAATAATACAATGCCGCAGTACTATGTACTATGCCTATTATTATTCAATTTCAGAAGAAGCAATTAGGGCAAGAAATTACATTAACTCCAACAATTATCTCAATTGTATTAATCATCTAATCACTATTTATTGAAGCTTGATGTAGCATAATTCCACAAATTCAAAATAACACCAAGTACTTAACAAATACCTAAATGTTCCACTGAAAAATAACAATCATATACATGTATAAACAAATCTTAGATTATATTCAGTGAAATCAAAATTCCAAGAAAAAACCACATGAAATTCTCAAAACGTTATCCAATGAAACCGTAATTTATGTAATCATAATCAAAGGCAAGTTTTCAAATTTAACCTAAAATTGAAAATACTTGCAATGTATAAATTAACATAATAAAGTAGCAACGGAATTTAGTAAATTCGTCACCGAAATCAGGGAGAATGATGGCCTTTTCATGGAGACGGTGAGAAACCCAGATTCTATCTTCGCATCAGTTCGACATTATAGTGGCGCGCAATTGAGTTCGAAAGGATACCACGGTGTAGGAAATCTAATTTTATAGTCCCTTCGTCCTAAAATATTTTATACAGTTTTCATTCTCGTCCTTCTCATAATACAAAAATGTTCATTTCACCTTATTTTTGCTGAACTGAAATTATTTTTATTCAAATAAAATTATTTTTACTGAGCTAAAATTATTTACTTTGATTTTCTATTATATTTCTTCTTCAAGTTTACTAATTTTTACTGAACTGAAATTATTATTACTGAACTAAACTTATTTTCACTAAACTGAAATTATTTTTATAAACTAAAATTAATTTTAGTTAACTAGAATTATCTTTACTAAATATTATTAATTTTTTAAAAAATATTATTAATTTTTTAAGATAAAATGAACCGAGCTTAAATCCTACTTTTTCTCTCACCTCACTACCCCCACCTCTTTCACTTTTTATTTTCTTACTATGGGTGTTCAGATCCGGGTACCCGCATTTTCGGGTACCTGAAAACCCGGATACCCAGATCTTCGGGTAGTTTGAAACTCGACCCATGATCCAACCTGACCTGAGAACAACAGGTACCCGATTTTTTCGGGTCGGGTCATAAGGTACCCGAATTATTAGGATAATAATTTACTGCCAAAATGTGAAAATTGAAAACAATCTACCACCAAAACTGTACAGAGTATACACAATTAGAATTTAGAAGTTATAAAATGAAAAATACTTCTAAATTTAACATAAACCCAAGTACTTTGTAATTTCGTATCACTTTAAACCAAATAATCTACATATATATATTAAAAAAAAAAAAAAAAGAAATCCAATTCAATGTTAAGCAATACATTGATAGTTCAATTAGCATAAAAAACAAGGTTATACATAAACATGTTTCAAAAAAAAAATATTATACATAAACAAATGAAGAAGGAATTACTGGAGAAATAATATCAATAATAATACATACAAAATACAAAAAGTAGCCCAAGTTTGAAGAGGGAATTAGTGGAGGAATACTATAACAGTGACTATACACAAACAATTGAAGTGCTGCCATGGATTATCGGTGTTTTGGAGTTCGCCATTAATGTTCTTGGTTAAAATCCTTGAAGAAGATGAAGAACATGGCACTTTCTCTCTCTTCTTTGAACCACGAGTCACACATTCAAGGAGTAAATATTACTAGCATAGGCAAGATCGAGAGAAATACATGTAAGAATGTAAGAGAGAGACCATTGGATGACCAATGACTTGGTCACGAGGAGAGAGAAAGCGAAGATAAAAAGGGCGGAAAAAAGGGATGATCGGGTCATTGAAATGACCAAGAAAAAACTTTGGTCATGAATATAATAATTGACAAGTGGCTTCATACTATTGGAAGGAAATGGGAAAGAGAGAGAAACTATTATTTATTATTTCCTATCATGATTAAAGATATTTTGGGCAATTATTGAGAGTTTTTGGTCATTGTTGGTCATGGATGAGTGGAAAGAGAGAGAAATTATATAATAGGCCATGAACAAGATTTTTGGGTCATCCATTGGGTATGCTCTAAGATGAATATGGAAAGTTAGAAAATAGAGAAAAATCATAGAAAGAGAGAAAGAGAGTAACGACTGCCAAAGAGGGAAAAAGTGAAAAACCAATAAACCCTACAACTACGGAAGATTCCAGAAAAATAAAAAAATAAAAAAAAAAAAAACCTTCACGGGTTTTCGGGTACCCACCAGTTCTACAGACCGGCCCATGCCCCGACCCGAGAAATTTCTCGGGTCGAGTCGGTACCCGACCCGTAATATTGAGTTTTTTTTTTGAAAAATTCCCGACAACTTTACTTCGAGTCAACAGGTCGGGTCAGTCGAGTCGGGTATTTTTGAACATCCCTATTTCTTATAATATAAAAATACAAAAGAGAATCCTTTATATAATAAACAAATATTTTAAATGGACTCATTTATAGTTTTCCTAAACTATGTGTCCACCCAACATTTTAAGTATTCTGGGATGGAGGGAGTATTCCGTAACATTTCACCACAATCCTCCAAAATCCCAATACTAGAATCCTATGTACTTAATTCATTTTGTACTTTCATATAATGAAAACATGATAAAAGTTTGTTGCCTAATTCATCTTCAAACACATTTAGAGCAATCCCTTACCAAATTCTAGTATAATAATGTATTGGGTAAAACTGTAAAACTAAGTCATAATACAAGCAAAATTGTTAGATTCTATAAATTAATTCAAAAAACACAAAATGAAAACATTTCATAACACGCGCCTTGATATGAACTCTCTTTTAGTCTATGTTTTTAGTGTTGTAGTGACATACAAACTCACCCTCCAATTTCAACCATGCTTGATGTGTCTTTAATTGAATCATTAGCTAATTCGATATATAGCAACGACTTTATCTTTTTGTTATATCAATATCTGAAACTAATTTGACTTTATATAACAGAGTATCGTTACAAGACTGGTCTACACTTTTGCTTGGTACAACAAAGAGTCAAAGAGTACTTATTAGCCTATGTGACTATACCTTACATGTACATAGACAAAAATTGATCTTGTTTGTACAATTGTTGGTACAATGAATTTCCCATTTTAAAGTCGAGTTCTCATTTGTAAACAAAGGTAGGTACTCTGTATTCTATTTGCTTACCAAATATTGTTCTTAATTCTTACTCCCTCCGTCCCATTATATAGTTCAATTTTTGTTTGTATTTTTTCACGATATTTAAGAAATAGGAGGAGAAAGTAGATGAAGTACATTAATAAAAGTTAAAAGTATAATTATAGATAAAAGTTAGAGAGAGAAAGTAGAGAAAAGTACAAAGCATGTGCAAAATTCATGTAGGAAGTAAAATGAATGAAATTAAAAAAGTGAGGATATAATGATCTTTACATATTATCTAAAAATAGAAATAGGAATAATATTTTGACACCTCCAAAATAGGAAAACAAGAACTGTATTATGGGCGGAGGGAGTACATTTTTAATGTATAGTCCATGTGTCCTTATTACTTTGCTCCATGCCCCTGTGTTGCTTTTTTAAGTTTTAATTAAGTGAAATTGATAAGAGAAAAAAATGGTGGGATGTAGAGTAATTTTGTTCAAGTAAAATGATGGTCCTATGTATAATTATGATATGATATGCAACAAAATTTGAGAGACACTCTTTTATGAAAAGTAGGGCACACAAATAAAGACAAAAAGAGTACAGTATATTGTTTTGAGCTAAGTAGCTATAAGTTCACCTAACAACTCAACATGGTGTTTGCTGTATGGACATTGTGAGTTTGTGAATAAGGGTGCTAGAAATTAAACTTGTTAAAATCTCGAGTTGAACCCGCTCTCAAAGTGTCTTGTTCATTGACTTGAATTCAATTAACTAGTAAATACGGAGTACTAAATAGTGACTATGTAAGATCCTCTCTAATGGTGAGACTTGAATGAGTTTTTTTAGGAGTGAGAGAGTATTTTTTGCAAAAAATACCAATAAGTTGGTATCTAAACTTAGCAACTCCAAAAGAAAGTTGCTAAGTTTAGATACTCAACTTTGAGTCTCATTTGACAAAAAGTGCGAGCCCTTATCAATATTATAATATGTTTTGTAATTTATTTAAATTTTATTTTTATTTTTTTCTAAAAAAAACTTAAAATATGATTTGGTGGGCCATAAATTAAAAGTGATATTAGTATACCTTAGAAAGTCTCACCATTGGAAAATTAGACTTCACATGAGTTGCTAAATTGAGAAGTGAGTTGGATATCACCATTGGAGGCAAAAAAAAAAACTCATTTTGTATTTCAATACTCAAAGTTGAGTCTCACTATTGGAGATGATCTAACAGCGGTTTCGATATGATAGTTTTTCTTATACGAGTATATCTGTATATGTTAAATAATAATAATAATAATAATAATAAAGTAAAAAAAAAATTAAGATTATAGTTGATAGTTTAGGTAAAGAAGGGTTTAGGGTTTAAGAAATTCAGTAAATCAACCATATTGAAGCTTGAAGCTCCTCCTGAAGAACTTCGTCAATGGAGTCAGTGCTAGGGTTACAAGAGACGAACTATAACCTCGATGAAAATCACAAATTGGTTCCATGGTTAAATTGGGAAGAATGGGATTTCGTCAGACTCTCTCTCTTCTCTTCTTCTCCCGATTCCATTGCCAAAGCTCTTCGTAGAGTATGAAAACTCTAATTCCTCTTTTATCAATTTCAAATTAACATTTATTGTTTCCAATTTCAGCATAAATTGATTTAACTGTGTTTTTTGGGGAGGAGCAGATAGCGGCTTGGCGATGCAGAGGATGTTTACCAGTTGTGATTGAGGTTACGGCTTCAATTGTCGAAATTCAGCAAAAAGATCCTTATTTTAGGTGATTATGTGTTTCTAATTTTGAAATTTAGTTTGATTTCCATTGTATAATTAGGCTAACTAGCTGTGTTTATTTGGGAAGCTCCTAAATAAGCGAATGAGCAATATAAATCGAGTGAGGTTGTACCATGTGTCCGTGTGCGTGGTATAACCGGTTGTGCTATGGGCGTGATGTTAAGTTTGTTAGGAGTTTTTAAATAGAAACTGGAAAATGACATTATAATTTGACAACAATTAGTTATTATTGCATTTGAATTTGTGATAATGTATCTTATTGGTGGTTGTTAAGTTAATTGCTCTTTGTTAATTGGATTGCAGGGAGGAGTTGAGTGATGGAGCTTCGGATTCAGAGGATATACTGGCCATGCTTTATACCATGGCTATTATGAGGTGAGCTTGACAGGAAGATTAATTGGAATTATATACGCCGAACATTAGTGTCATTTTACATGTCTGTGATTGCTTAGTCTCTTGAATGACATTTGTTGAGAACACTTTTATGTGAAAATCTATGGAAAAGTAGAGTTGTGGAAAACTCTAGGATATTGTCAAAATTACTGGTTTATCTTGCTTAGTTTTTTTATGTCATGGACAATAGAAAAAGAAAAGTGATTTATACAATTCTGCATGGTTTGGTTAATTAAAGAGGAAATCGAAGTGTAAATCCTCAGTTAACTAACTATTAATTTCCAAAGTTATGCAAACATAGGAAGTATAATTAAGTATTCCCTCTACTTGTCTTGTGCACACATTTTTATTTTTTTGGGGAGGTGAATACGAAAAGAAGATAGTGGGGTCTGGTTGATTATGAATGAATTTAATAATGGATATAATAAAGAAGACATGATCTAAGGTGAATAATAAAGAAGACAATGGAGTTTGGTTGATCAAATTAGTGAAGGTGAATAAAAAAAGACTGTACATAGTAGAGAAAATGTGAATTTTATTTAAAGAAAAGATTTTTGGGTCAAATGGGACCTTAATTTGGGATGGAGGGACTAGGGAGAAGTACCAAATTTCCACTGTTTTTATTCAAGTATAAAACACAGGAAATCCATGTAATTTACACAATTCTTCATGGTTTGGCTTTAAAAGAGAATTAAGCACAATTATACAACCATATGCTAATTTTCTGCTGTTTCCAACTGTCTTGGCATATGTCTATGCTATTCGATGGTACATGGAATATTGGAATTCATGATTTTTGCTTTGGCTCATTTTTTTTAATTGTACTTGCAAATTATTTGCAGTGGATATCCAGTGTAATGGTTGGCTTACCTACTTTACTTTGCTATTATAAGGCTTGTGAATGGAGTTATTGAGAAGACACGTAGCAAAGCTGATATGTCAATAGCTGATGGAGCTGTAGAAATCGGCATGCCACGCATGCTGGTTGATGTTCGTCATGGTAAGATTCCTGTGAGAAATGCAATTTGGCTATAATTCACTATTTCATTTCTTCTGTTGTCAAGTTAATATGTAATCTGTAGTAAGTATGCGATTACCCATATGTTTTTTGACTTATTCTATAAAACTAATTATGGGTTGTCTTCTAGGCTAGATTGGTAGATTGTGACCCATTGGTTGTTGGCCTTGTGCTGTTTTTCTGTTTCTTGTAATGCCTATGAAATCTGACTTATATTAGTTGGTTTTTCCGCCTTATGTAGAGGGTTCACACCGGGAGCTTCCTTCCCTTCGGATACTTCGTTTAGCTTCTACTAAGGTATGGCCTTCCTTCTACCTATTGCATGCCTGAATGAGGAACTTATTATTTGAAAGCTTAAGATGCACTTTTCTTTGGTTTGTTGGTGATTAAAAAACTTATACAAAGTATTTAATAAGGATGACTTTGGCTGTACACCATGAACTTATTTGTTCCTGGATCTGCATTTGCGTAGTGAGTTTCTGACCTCTTTGTGCTCATTGTCAGCTTTCTGACATTTCAAAAGCTACATTGCACTTCATAGTGTAGGATTCACATTTTATGGAAGTTTCTGTTAAAGCTTACAAGATGTGATGACCCAGCACATTATTTATAGTATTGATAAGCTGTCATTGTTGTCAGATGCTTATTCATGATATTTGGATATGTGTTATAGCATAATCATTTTTTTATATTTACTGAGTAGTTGTTTTAATGTCTTGCCTGTATTAACATATCCAGGCACTCAATTGGTTGAAATCCTTCTATTGGGATTCTCAAAAGAATGCTATTCCATACCTGAGTGGGAAAAGTATTAATGTCAGGAAGGAAATCAGGTCCAAGCTACGTGATCTAGCCGTCAGTTTGAAAGTCAAGCAGAGCTCTGGATCAAATTCTTCACAAGTAAAGGAGAACCGTATGTCATCAACCTTGTAACCTTCTGGAGAATTCTTGTGTACCATTGCTCCACTCTTTTTTTTATTGGTTTTGTATGCTGTCAGGATAATTTATCATATTGTTGCCAACTTTGTATCTTGTGATTGCCGTATTGCCTTGCTTATCTTGAAAACCTTTGTCTTATAGGACCTGAGGTGCTCACCATGTCTTTTCTTAAATAATAGCTTAGCTAGATTCACTTTAACTTTTTTGCCGGAACTTGGAGATTGTTACCATTGTTAGGTATTTGAGGTCTATTGATTGATTGCATAAGAAAGTACTCCATGAGCAGTTCAATTTATAGGTATGGTCGCACGGGAGCGCTAAAGAACCTAGGCACCTAGGGGCCAGGGGAGAGGAACAGACTTATTAAGTTTAATAGTTTTGGATTTTCTTACTGGGTCTTAGATGGCATTTGAAAGAAAGTGTTTTTGATTTTCACTTTTGCAGACATGAAAGGTCAGGGTACTTCTTTTGGTCTAAGGTTCTGACTTTTAAGCTCTAATGGAAGAGCTAATGATTGTATATTGGGGTTGTTTCTATCTGATTGTCGTGGTCTTTTTTATGTTATCCCATAGGCATGTCAATTATCAGAGTAAATGAAGGAGGAGGGTGCAAAAGTTAAAGTTGCAGACATTGCAGCTGATAGAAGCCTTACACAACTTCATAGTTAAACATTGCTTCATTATTATCAGACTGCATAGTTATGTACTTGGAGTAAGTTTTTTCACTGATCTTTTGGTAGTATGGTTGACACTTAGGCATTTGTAGACATTGTAGTTCATGGGAATTGACATGGGGATTGTGAATTACCAAAAGGAGGGTAGGTAAGCCACTTCCCATGTCCCATGGGAATTCCAACCTCTCAAGGATGCTCCACTTCCCCATTTCAACCATCTTATGCCAACCAAACAATATCTCATATATGCACTTAGGAACTCACAGTTCCCCCTATATTTGCTTGCATCTAAACAAGCACATAGGATATACAGGTATTTTCCCTTGCAATTTAACTTATAGCTAATTAATTAGCCTTTTGCTGATCTGTACTAGTGAGTAGTTCTTTCATGTGACATGATGGGCCTGCTGGTATATCTTACTTCCATCTTAGGTAATCTTCATGCCTCTATCTTCACAAAGCCATGAATACAGCCCTTTTAGTATGCCTCTTCTCGATCCTGTGTTTGTTGTATATGCTTTATAATGTCTCAATTTGCTTACATACTTTCGTATAGCGGCTAGGGCTTGATATGATATAGCCTCTCTTATATAGGTATTAAACATCGTGAACAAATAGTAGGTGCTTTTCACGGACGCAATAAATTTTTGTCCGTTGTGGCTAAGAAAGTCCAATCCTCTAAATATGTAGGTAAGTCATTTTTGGATTGCTTTGTACTAATGTACTGTATGCAGCCCCTCACCTTTTTGAACATTATATTGCAATGACATGACAAAACAATGTTACGTGTATGCAAGTATGTGATTCTGTGCTGTTGATATTATTTGATTCTCTCATCATCTGAAAGTATTTTCTGACTTCTGTTGATATTATGCTTATTTTAATTTTCAATAACCCTCTACTGTTATTGTCATGCTTATTTTTATTTTTCGCACCGGTTCTTGCCGAATTGGAGATCAGAGACCATACATACCATCTAATGTCCCAACTTGTGTCACCTTTTTGTGAATTTTATCAACTGTTAACAATGTTGTGTATATTATAATTAATAAAATGAAATTATATCTTGTCATGTATACATTCTTAAACAGGTGATATGCCAGAAACAAAATGAAAGAGAAATTCCCAACTGCTCCCCCCAACACACTCATACGCAAATGCACACAATGTTTTATTCCTAGGGTCTATTAATTTGTTTTGTAGTTGAACCTGTAAGACCTAAAATTTCCCGGAAACTCATCACATGCTTTCCAACTATGAAATTCTTTTGTTAATGGTGTATACACAATCTTATTACTGATTTGGTTGGTTAATTAGCTTTTTTCAGTTAGAATTGGTACTCTTTTTCAATAGGTATTTTGGATTTTGATTGCATTTGTCAAATGCTTTAACAATGATAAACTACTACACCCTAGCATAGTATGACACTTGTTTTCTTGATGTTTTCAGGATCTAAGAAGCAGATAAAGAAGGCTTTAAAAAGCCTTGTTAGATTATATTCTTTCTTTTCATCAGATGTGGTTGTAGTGTTGCTGGAGTTCTTACTTAATGCATCAAACTCAATAGACTCGGTGAAAGCTCCAGAAGAAATTCAGATTAAGTTGAGCTTAGATGTTGCTGAGGCTGTATTTGATGAATGGAAACCTGTGATAAGTAAGGTCTCCAAAAAGGAACCAGAGCTACTTCTGAGTCTCTTAAAAGCAGTTCTTGACATGATTGAGTCTCGAAAACTCATTAGAGATGATCTTGGTAATTACTAAGCCTTTTGTTTAAGTTTGTTGTTTTGATCTGATGTCCTTTTCTGTGTAGTGATAATAGAGATATCAGCAACTTTTTTTGGTTCCGTTAAAACCATAGTTAGATTTATACCATTTTGTTAAGGGCCATTCCGATCCTTTTCAGCTGAAACATCCTTATTGCATTTAGCTTGACACCACCTCTTCATTGCAATTATTTTTCTTGGCAGCAAGAGATTGTTTGACCGCCTTATTGCAATCTTGGTACTGCAATACTGCATTATTGTGATCTGTTGTCACATACAAGTGTTTTTATGCAATTATGTCTCTTTGTAATCAAGGTTATCTAGTAGATGGGATTAATTAGATGCCTTCTCTGATGTTAGTACTCTTCTTTTCCTCTGATTTGATTTTTTTTTTTACAAGCCTACTGCCATATTCTGTTAATTTAACAACATTTGCTGGGCAGATCAATTTAAAAGCAGCCTTACTCATGTAATTTAAAGACTAAACTATTGTCTTTTTTTTATTTTTGCTGTTATACGGTTAATTAACAATGAACTGGGCAACCAGATTAGACTGGGTAACTCAATTTTAGTATAATTCAGTGTATATATGATAGTTATCCGTTGATTTAATACATTATCAAGTTGGTCTTCCATTTTTTTTATGGTTGATTATCTAAACATCACTTTATGCATCTTTAGGCAGTGAACATTTCAGCCTACTGCAGTATGATCCAGAGATGCAAAGAATTGGAGTTCTATCTTCGCTATTTAAATGGCTGGTGCTAGTTCTCAAAGGTCTTAAATTATTTCAACACGAAGTAACAGATGACGTGGGTTGTCTTCCTAAGATATCGTTGATTGAGCTTGTGAGGAGATGCTTTCACATCGCAGATCCTGAAAACCGGGACCTTCTGGATTCAGCCATGCTGCTGGCAGAAATGGTTCGAGATAGCTATCTGAGTGAGAAGCTTGGCAAATTGTCTTCCCTCACTAAACTTTATCCAAGACTTGCTGAAGATGGTGCTTCAGATGTGAACCCCAATGATCTTATACGTCAAGACAAGTATATTCTTGAAGCTGCTGAGAAATTGGAATTGATTAAACGTCGTAAGATTAACAATGCAGGTACTCGAAGCACTCTAGATGACATTGTGGAAGATTCAAATATTTGGGTCATTGCTAAATCATGGAAACCATGCCCTATAGGAATGTTGCCTCGTGATGTAGGTTCGTCGGGATGTCTACCTGTCCTTGACCATGCTGTTGATTGTGAAAATAAGGGGCCTTTGAACTCAACGGATGCCGAGAAACATCTCGAATTAAAGAGTTGCAGTAAAAGGAAACATAGCGGTGATACTGAGACAATAAATGACTCAAGCAAGGAGAGGATGAGAGAGATACAGAAGTCTGATTTCTGCAAGTCAGATAATTCAAATTCTATTGCAACATCTGATGGGATCAATGGTCTACTTTTGATTGGTGGGGATTGGCAAAAGGTGGGATATCAAGAGCTTCAAGACATCAAATCCCGCATCAGCATTTTAGTGAATATGAGAATGAGTTGACTAATGGACTACTCGTATCCGAATTTTGTTGTAAGTTAATCACATTTTAGAGTTTAGTTTTGGTTTTACGTTGGGTCATTTGCTACCACAGTTTTTTCCAATGATAAATTATTTGTTGTTATGCATGCTCGTCTTTAAAATTACCTTAATTACATGTACTTCTGAAGAAATTATACCAGTTATTGCAGTTTTATGAACCAGTACCTCTCGGCCAATGTCAAGTGACGTGGATCTTGAACGCCGATAGCTGTATTAAATCGTCTGGTGGAAGAAGGCCGGCAGGGGCGACCTGAGAACACATGAGCAGCACAGGATAGCAACCTCCCCAAGAAACGTGAATCCAAATCACCCATATATTGGTGATCTGGTTTGGGAAGGGGCAGAATGCCTCGTTCATGTGTTCTCATATCGCTCCTGTAGGACTTCGCCACCTGTTGTGACTTGTGAGTCGGTAACTCGGACCTCTTAATTAATCTTGTGATAGTGTGATGAAAGGTTGCTGGTGATTATAGCTGAGGATTTGTGTGTTGAATTTATAGTGCAACTAGGAAATCTAGTACATGGGTACTCCATTAGTCCAGTGTACTGCATGATATATAATATGGTACTTAGTTTAGGGAGTTGTACAACATAGTCATCTTTGAGTTTGTACTGCTGCTGATGATATGGTACTAGCTTTGGAAAGTTGTACTCATGTTATCTTTCAGTTTGTACTACTACTGTTGCTTTTGACCTTTTGTAACTTGTACTTTGCTGACTTTGAAGTTGTACAGGCACTGTACTTCTCATAAAAAAGGGGATTGTTAGTTTGTTAATGTTGTTTTCCCAAAATACCCCTCGACTCCTATTTGCCTTCCATCGTATAGGCATGTGCCGTGTACCCCTTTTAATGCTCCAAACTAATGTGTGTCCCAGATAATGTCGCAAGTTAAATTGATGCGTGATATGTAATCACATAAAAGTGTTTGGAAAGTAAAATTAGCTTCAAATTACACCGTATATGATACTTACAAGGAATTGGAGTAGAATAAGGTGTTGTTTGGTTGCACAAAAAAAAATTGGGAAAATAGAAAATCACGAGAATTTATATAGTAGGGTTTCGTTTGGTTGACCACAAAACATAAAAATATGAGAATTTCAAATTCATGGGAATTCCCATAAAACATGGGAATTAAATTACCAAATGCGAGATATACTTGTTGGATACTCGTAATTGATATTTTGAGGGGCTTTAGTGAAAATCACTAGGAACAATTGTATGCGAGGAGATTGTCACACAAAACATAAACTTTATTCCTTCTAAACCAATTTTTTTTTTGTTGTAATTATGTTTGCTTTTCATTTGATATTGTTAGACATCATAGCTCACAAATCATATAACTAATATATAAAGCTAAATTTTTAGCCAGGTCACGAGGCAACGACACTTGGCATTCTAACTTTTCGCCAAGTGTCGCGCCACGTTGAATAGATTTATATAGATTTCGTAGGATAAATATATTAATTTAGAATTCTATTTTCAATCAAATTTGGATAGAATTTTAGGATAAATTATTAGTTTAGAGTTTTATTTTCAATAAAATACAAATATTTCATAAATACAAATTGAATTATAATTTTATTCAAAAAAATATTAAATTATAACTATTAATAATTATCATTATTTAAATTTATTTTTATGTCATAATATTTTTGAAAGCAAAGCAAGTAGTTCAAAATGTACAACATCCATCTATTATGTATTCTAATCGATTAAAATAATATACTTACTTTGTGTAGATCTGTTAATCGGGTTAAGTCACGAGTCATTTCGGATAGAGTCATTTTAGGTTACGGGTCAAGAAATGTTCAACCTTAGCCCAAAGTTATGGGTTCGGTTAGAATAATTTTTTTATTTAATTTATTTTTTGCTAATTTTTAAAAATTTCTAACATTTCAGGCTTAATAAAGCTATTTTTTTTAATGTATTTAATCCAACATTTTAACTAATATTATTATTAGTCGTTACATGCTTACTACATAGTTTAAATTGTCACAAAAGCACATTAATTCCTAACTAAATTTGTATCAATGATACATTTTAAAATATGACATTTAGATTGAAATTTTATCTTAAAATTCAATAAACAACCCGGACATCGCACGGGGCACAAAACTAGTTGAATTATAAATTTATTCAAAAAAATTATTAGATTATAATTCTAAAAAATTATTCGATTGTAATTCTAAAAAATTATCATATAAATTTATTTTTTATATTATAATATTTTTTGGAGCGAAGGAAGTAGTTCAAAGCGTAAAACATCCATTTATAATATATACTAGTAAGTTAAAATAATACTTCACAATCTAATAGAACTTTATTACTATGTAGACCTGTCAATTAAGGTCGGGTCATGAGTTATCTTGGATTGAGCCACTTCAGGTTACAAGTCAAGAAATGTTCAACCCTTGCCCAAAGTTTTGGGTTCGGGTTAACCCAACGGGCTTTAAACATTTATTTTATTTTATTTATTTTTTGCTAATTTTTTAATGTATTAAAACGTACATTTTCACTAACATTATTATTAGTCATTACATGCCTACTAGATAACAAATCGTTACAAAAGCACATCAATTCTTAACTAATTTTGTATCAATCATATATTTTACAGTAAAATTTGACATATAAATTAAAAATTTATCTCAAAATTCAATAAACAACTCGGATATCGCACGGGGCACAAAACTAGTTGGTTTAAAAATTTAAACTAGTTTCAAATTTATCCCCATTATTACAATTTACATACATAGTATAATTAAATTCAAATTCTACTCAAAAACTTACAAGTTATAACTCTAATAATTACTCGCAAAAAAAAAAAAAAAAAACCAGCCCGAAATATGTTTTATACTCTATCATCCCCCCCCCCCCCCACATGAAAGGCCCTTTGGGCTTGAAATGTGGATGCAACACAGGCCCACCCATACTTGGCGCGAATTAATTCCACTTTGAAGGAGGGGTGGATGAGATTCGAACCTGTGACCTCTATTTCACGTTGCTCTGATACCATGTTAGAGGACCATCTCAACCAAAAACTTAATCTGATGATTGAGGTCCAGGAATATGTTTTATACTTTATCATTATTCTTGCTATAATCAAATTGCGTTTCATTTTCATGTTTTTAGAGCTAAAATTGGATTATGAAGTGTCAATTTTACGGATTGTTTATTTCGCTTCAATATTGACCTAATTGGTATGACATTGTGCAATTAAAATGCTTAATAAGTGTAATTACCCAATTTTAGGGCTAAATTGTCCCAAAATATGTTTAAAACATAGCTTGACGAGTGAGCGAGAGTGCGAGCTCTGAAGGGAATTGGAGTTGCCATCCTCAACAGTTTGACTTGTGCTGATTCTCATTCTCCACTTGAGTTATAGGTCAAAAGGATTGTTAAAAGGGTATTCATGATGTCAAATGTGGGATTGTTTTGGAATTAATTCAAAGCGAGATTGTTTTCAGAAAACTGAGCAAAGCTTTTTGGTCGTGTATTGTGTTCATAATGCAACTGTACAAGTATTCCAATTTTGACTAGTTATATCTAATTTTATTGTTAGAGGTGATACAATTTTTCCAATTTACTTCACAATGTCATGAGTTCGAATCTGCCATTTAGGAAAAAAAATGTCTAATCTTTGTAGACTAACGATAAATTCTTTCGGTAGTATGCAACACATACTACCACAATTTTTTTTCTGGTAGTTTGTTTGTAACTTTGTATAGATACCAGTTGATTTCACTACTCAATAACCACTTATAAAAAAAATTATTGTGGTAGCCTATTATCTTTCCTAGTTCATTATAGAGACAACATCGATTTGGGGAAAGTTATGATGCAGGATATTCAACAAAGTTCTCTACATTCATAGATAATAAGCTTCTGCTTGAATAGAACAATGGTGAATTGTGTAAGTGTTTGTGTCATTCATTGGCGGATCTTGGCCAAAAATATTAGAGAGGCCGGGTGTAACACCCTAGAAATTCCTTACTTTTTAAAATACCTGTTTTGCCCTGTTTAAAACTTTAATAGGAATATCTAAGACATTACCGCCACCGTGATAACGGCTAAGGCAACAATCAAAGACACACAGCGGAAGACTAATTTCAAAATCATTCAAAACAAGTCAACTTGAAAAGTCAATCAACGAAAGTAAAGTCAAACCAAAGTCAAACTAAGTAAAATAAAATCAACCTACAACTTGGAACCATTATAGGCCCTTATTAAAACCAAACCAAATTCAAAACCTTTTCGTTAGTCACGCATAATAATAATATCATAAATAATTAAAAGCAATAAACACATCATATACTTATAGAAACTAGCATGATTCGCTCTTCACTCATGCCCATTCATGAAAATGCTTCATCACTTGAAAAGCTTATCTCTACCTATTTTCACTACTCTCCATTAAAAATGGGTCATCATAGGGCCAACATAAAGACAAGGCCAACAAACACACAAAACACACAATCAGCAAAGCTGAGTACATAAGCGTAAATAACACACTAGCATGCAATTCCCTATCAACACACGACTTACCTTGTTGCACCTGTTTTTCAAGCATACAACATTCAATAAAAGTTCCCTCTAGACACTAAATAATTTATTTAGCGTTGATTATGCATTGAACGGGTTTCCCACTAACCTCCCCCAAATAAATTGAGGTTACTGACACGGGAGCTAACCGTGCCAGCATCAAAAACCACACATAGGTGGCGGAATTCTTGCGCATATAATAATAAAAGGAATGTACAGTGTCTTGTACTCCAGTAGAAGTTATGATCAAATATAAAGTCACATAACTCCCCCCATATGTTCATACTCAAGGTATATACGTTCCAACAGTTTTGGTGCGTAACCTCTTTCACTTTACGTTATTTACAGATTATTAAACTGGGTGATGACTCTCAAACCATAATCATTCAATCTACAATAATTATTCAATCAATCAAATACACTAATTTAATTCTTGAATAATTAGTGACCACTGTAACACCCCCGATTTACTAATTAATAATAAACAAGAATTTAAAGGAAAATTAATGACCTTTAAATAAAATTGCGGAAGCATACACCTAAATCGGAGGTATTACCGCCACACTCACAACCTGTCGAGTGTTAAGGCTTACAAAAATCCCAATAGTTACAACCCAACAAATCTAGGTGAGTTATTTATACAACTTTACAAACTCGATATAAAAACACTAATCGAAACACTTGAGCTCCTTTAGCTACGATCACTTGATCAACCTGCTTAAACAATCTTGGCTGCTCACCATTAAGGACAAATTTCAAAATAGATCGTCGCAGGGCCACCATAAGAAAAAGACATGTCCGCAAACACAAGTAGCACAACAAAACAACACACACGTCAGCAAAAAGCTGAGTAATCATCACATATTAGAATATAGAGTATAATAAGATAATTAACATTACTAGCTCAATTAAATAATGTAGTTCAAAACTACATAGCACATTGTACTCTGAAAATAACCTTTATCAACTCAACCTCGAATAATAATACAAACCTTTTACTCAATTAACTGATCATACCCAATAAGTGTGTCATGCTCGTTGTTCTATACCTAGCCTTGGACATGAGTAATTCGAATAACAAACCAACAAGTATAAAAACTTGAATAATCTCAATAACCAGAAAAACACCTTGAACCAGACCACATACGGGCCAATTCCCACTGTAGGGGACCATAGAAAAATAAATAATAAAGATTGTACCTCATTCTTAACTCATGATCATTATCTCATTACCAAACATGCCAAGGACTAAGGTCTATAACGCCGAGCCTCAAACCAATAACAAAATAATCACTCTCAACCTTTTGATCTCATACATTGATCAAATAACCATTAACAAATTAATACATAGTATCTCAATAATGGCACGAGTACCCAAATTACACGACAATTGGATTCATAAATATCTCAACTCTTACAGGGCTAATACTAGTACCCAAAATTAATTAATTCTCAACCTAAAATAATACTCTACATTAATAACCCTAAACCTCGATAAAACAACACTCCCTAGAGAAACAACATTAAAACCCAAAACATAATTGTACGATCAATTATATACACAACAAAATTAATACGATACTCAAATCCAACCAAATCACATAATATCATGTGCAATAATTAATCTTTATACGTACACAATTACAAATAATAAATCATACAATTCACACATAACTATACGAAATATAATACAAACAACTCCAATATAAAGATCGTGTGATTACATATAATAATTAATATGATCAAACAATTCTAAAGGGCCGAGCGTGATTACCTTTCAAGAGTAATAAGGCATAGTTGATAAAGTAATAAGACAGCGTTGACCAAGGCAATGAAAATTATTCCACCAATTCTCGACTAAAACTCACGCACAAAACTAGCTAATTGATTTTGATCATTAACCGAACATCATGGCGGCATAAAAAAAAATAGATACAAAGGTTACATAATAAAAGTTTGATGGAGAGGAGAATCATGATATTAGTAAAAGGCCTAAAAGACTTATTAAGAGAATTATATTGCTTACTTGATAATAGGGCTTAAGGTTTGCTTGTTCCAATGTAGAGGAACAAAACGGCAAAAGAATTAAAAAAATAATAACAATGAAGCAACATAACATGTATAACAGTTAGGGTTTATAATAGTTAATATAAATTAAATAAGAGTCCTACTAAAATTAAAATAGGGTTTTAAACCTTTCCGAACTCTAAAATAAAAATATGAGATTAGGAAAGTTATTAAATAAATAAAAATAACTATTTTTTTTATAAAATATAATATATTAAATCATAAATATTCGGGTATCACTATCTACCCTTCTTAAAACAAGTTTCGTCCTCGAAACTTAAAGTAGATAAATAACTTACTTGTAGATTTAAAAGAACCAAAACAATCTTAATAAAATATATAGTTAGAGTAAATAATATTAGGGGTATTACAACCACATAGTATTAAATGTTGAATCCTTTTTAATTCTACCTCGGTGCCAATGACACCTTAAACGCATAATGCGCCACAAATCCTATCTCTCGGTGTTAAAAACACCTTAAGTGCACTAAGGCACCAATATACAATTTATTCCTCGTGTACATAGACACTTATATAGCTCTTTCCTCATGCTTAAAGCATCAATAAAAGTTATATGAACCATAATAAAATTTCTTTTCAATATTCTAAACTAAATTAAATATTTAGTCTAATTAAACATGCTCTCTAACATGCCATAAATAAATATGTGGTTCATAAATAATATTCCAAACTATTATTTTCCATCCAATAATCCATCACAAACAAATCATGCTTCATAATCCAATCACCAATAACATCCAAATCATAATTTCCAATCCAAACCTAGCATGATACTACTTGTAATCAATCAAACACATTTAGCATGCAATTACATCAACATAATTATGCTAAGTACGCAAACGTACCTTGAATACGATTTTAATATCGCCACAATTAATAGAAATCACTCACTTCAAAGTCTCCTACAATTTAAAATCATAGAAGAATATTAAAATCCACTCTACACAAATTTCCAGCAATATATACTATTATAAAACCCCTCATAATTTATTTAAAATAAGCTGAAATTATATTTAAAACATCATACTTCAATCCCAATTAATGGGTAATTAAAATTCCTTAAATTAACTTGATTTTTAATGCTTTATCAAAAATTTCAGCACTATATTTTAATTAAAACTTGCTGTAATTTAGTCTTAAAACACTTTAATCAAAGGTTTACACCATTATATATCATAATCCTTCAATAATTTGTAAATCAAGAACCTAGGGTTTCAAAAATTGGGGCTTTTTAGTTAAAAACATAATCTGAAAATTAATTAACATAATACTTATAATCAAACATCAAAATCAAATCCCAAAACTCATAATTAATAATTAGATTTAAGCATAGATTAGTTTTTAACAATAAAGATTAATTTTTTTTTTTTACATTCGAAAAAGGGGAGGAAGAAGGCAGCGGCAGCCACCATGTCGGTCGCCAGCGCCGGTGGCCGCCTGCTGGCGACGGCAGCCACCTGCTGCCGGTGGTCGGCAGTGGTGGTAGTGGGAGGAGCAGCCGAAAAAAAAAGAAAAAGTGAAGGGGAAAAAGAAAGAAAATAAGGAGAAAGGAGGGAGAAGTTTACCTTGGGTTTTCTCCACTCTTGACAAAGTTTGATTTGCCTCATATGTGGGATATTTATACCCCTTCTCTAAGACCCTTCTCCCTAAACTTTCCCTATTTAATTTTCCTAATCCCATCCCTAATAAAACTTTACTAAAATAAACTTTCCTAAATTAAACCCCAACTCAATTAAAATAATTAATTAAATAAACTTTCCTTTTATAAAATATTTCCAAACTTATTAAAATAAATAACTAAAATACTTTAAATAAGACATTTCAATTCAATTAAATACTTCTCAAAATACTTATTTTAAATAAAATACGTATAAAAATACGAGGTATTACACCGGGATTTGAATTTCTTTTATCTTTTGCTTAAAACTAATCACCATGTCGTAATATTTTAAAAGTGAAATTAGTTCTTTAAGTTCATAAACTAATTAATCTACCGGAAATGGCCCCGGTGGAAGGTTGCTAAAATTATAGAAAGAATATGATAAATTGAATAAACTCAATTGCTTAACCTTCATTGGTCACGGCCATAGCCAATATATAATAAAAGGTTTCCCTAATCTGATAGAATTAGGAAATATCAAAAGATTATATTCAAGGCACAAAGTATAGCAACTAAATATTATCATATAATTTCCTAAAATATATCCTCAATACCTCCCCTCAAGTTGGAGCATGGGGATCATAAATGCCCAACTTGGAAAGAAGATGATCAAACTGAGTCTTCCCAAGCGCCTTAGTGAAAACATCCGCTAATTGCTCCTTAGTGGAAACATAAGATGGAGCAATCAAGCCCTCTGTAATTGCATCACGAACAATATGACAATTAATCTCAATGTGCTTCGTAGGTTCATGAAAAACTGCATTTCTGGCTACATGTAGGGCAGATTGACTATCACAAAACAACTTGATCGCCTTAGAGTGTTGAATCCCCAAACTTAATAATAAGGCCTTTAACCATTTCAACTTATTTGTAATCGATGCCATGGATCGATACTCGACCTCAACAGAAGAAGTAGCAACTGTAGGTTGTTTCTTGGTTTTCCAAGAATTAGGAGAATGACCAAGAAACACAAGCCAACTTGTCAACGAACGACGCGTAAGAGGACAAGCCGCCCAATCTGAATCACACCGACCCTGCAAAGTCAGGTCACTATCTGCACTCAACAAAATACCTTTTCTCGGGGTGCCCTTTAAATAACGAAAAACCCTCAGAGCCGCCTCCCAGTGCTCACTGCGAGGCTCTTGCATAAACTGCGAAAGAAAATAAACAAAATATGCCAAATCTGGTCTAGTCACCTAGAGATAAATCAACCGGCCTACCAGTTTGAGATAAGACTCAGGATTCGCAAGCAACTCACCACTAGCAAGGCTGAGTTTGTGATTTTGCTCAATTGGAAAACCACTTGGCTTCGCACCTAATAACCCTACTTTAGAAATAATATTTAAGGTGTATTTTCGTTGACACAAAAATAAACCTGATTTACTACAAGCAACTTCAATGCCCAAAAAATATTTCAAAGGACCAAGTTCCTTCATCTTGAAGCAATCACCAAGATAAGCCTTGAACACAGTTAACGCAGCGGAATCATTCCCACAAATAATAAGATCATCAACATAAACTAAGACATTAATCTGAACATTGCCTTTAGTGTATGTGAAAAGAGAATAATCAGAGTAAGATTGGATAAAACCGTACCCTTTTAGAGCCGTAGTGAGTTTTGCAAACCAACACCTTGGAGCATGTTTCAACCCATACAAAGACTTTCTCAAACAACATACCAAGCTCGGATCCGAGCTATCGAAACCTGGAGGTACATGTACACCTCCTCTTTTAGATCACCATGTAGAAAAGCATTATGAACATCCATCTACTGAAGCTCCCAGTTTTTAGAAATTGCTATAGCAAGAAAAGCGCGAACAATAGTCATTTTTGCGACCGGAGCAAAGGTCTCACCATAATCAATGCCTTCTTGTTGATGATTGCCAAAGACAACCAAACGAGACTTGAGACGTTCAATATCACCATTAGACAAAAATTTCGTCTTGTACACCCATTGACTACCTAGAGCTTTCTTGCCAGGAGGAAGATGCTCTAATGTCCAAGTCCCATTATCTTCCAATGCCCTTATTTCCTCTTTTATAGAACTTCGCCAACCTTTAGATTTCATAGCTTCTCTAAAGGATTTTGGATCCTTTCCCAAAACAACAGCTGCAAGAAATTTGCGATAATTCACATAAAACATGTCACAATTTATATAGTGTTCCAAAGGATAAGGCGTACCTAAAGGAGTGTTGGATGACGGAGAGGACGAAGACGGACTATTAGCAAAAACAAAATGAGTCACATAGTCACAGAGCTTGACCGACGGAATCTTTTTACGAAACCCCCTACCCAAGGGTTCGACACTCGGTTGTTGCTCGTGGATGGCTGAAGTGTTGCTGTGTTGCTGTTCACTCAAACCTGCGCCCAATGAAAATCCATCGGGGGAGGCAGAATTCTCGGACTGTTGCTGCGTATCCGAGCCCGCGCCCGCGGGAGTACCTGCCTGCGGGGAGACAGAATGTTTGGCAAAGCCCTCCGCGACCTGCCTGCGGGGATGCACCTGCTGCCGCAGGTAGGCTGCGGTGTGGTCTATCCCGAGCTGCTGCGTGCGTTGGGCTGTGTGCTCGACACTCGTGGCAACCTGCTCATTGATCTCTAAAACAATTCCCTCGTCTCCAATAATTACCGCATTGTCATCAAAAACCTCATACTCCATGAAACCCTCATGAACATCATTATTTTGATAAAAAAATCGTGGGCTCTATATTCACAACATGCGGAGTACCAAAAGGAAACACATCCTCAACAAATTTCACATCACGTGACACAAAAAAAACTTTCGACTCAAGGTCATACAATCTCCATCCTTTCTTCCCAAAGGGATATCCCACAAAAATATATTTCCTACTTCGACTTGCAAATTTGTCCCCATTTGTTTTCTGATTATGAGCAAAGCACAGACATCCAAAATTACGAAGTGCATCAAATAAGGGAGGTTTACTGAACAAAATTTCAAATGAAGTTTTTTTATGTAACAAGGGAGTGGGTGTGTAACACCCACAAAATTCGAGTATTTTAAAACAATAAGAGTAACCTTTTTAACTTTCAAAAACCCAATCATCGAACCCTAGGAGTTTTACTGCTACACTTATTTTCTGTAGAAAATAAATGCAAAGCAAAATAAAATAATATTTAATAAACTAAGTGGTCTAAGTGGTGGTAAAATAAAAAAAAATAGTCATTACATCAAAACTGTAAATTATTTGAAAACAGTAGTTAAAAGGAAATAATTAAATTCAGAACTAAATTGTCTTAGCTACGATTATTCTAACGTCTCCTCACACGTAACCGAGTACCCTGTTACCAACCTGCAAAATAAATCAGAAACAAGAAAAGAGAGAAAACTCCCAAAATCAGATAAACTGAGTAATTCCAACTCCATCCCGTAAATAAAATAATTTTAGTTCGAAAACATTTTATACATAATATAGTCTCATAGACAATATAATACTCAACCAAATTCAATTTGTCACATAACATATTATTACTTTAGTTAAGAAAGGGAAAGAGAACGCCAGTAAACCGGGACTAGTCCCTGTCACCACCTACTTTACAGAGGGTCACGCGTAACCCCAAATGGCCATAAGATAAAACAGATGTCCCTAGCGTGCACACCCCTCACTAATACCCAATGATTAGGAGGAAGACTAACGACAATATACAATAATTTAAACCAACTAGTAGCAACCATAACTACTAGTGGGCAACCTGTTCTTCACCCTTTCAGGTTTCATTTCCCTTCTTAGATTAAATTTCACTGTACATTTTATTAGATTAAATCATCCGATTACACTGTACACAAGTATTGCACAAATCAATTTAATCCTAAGTAACAATACTTCAATTCCAGTATTATTAAAACATAGTCATTCTATATGACATACCAGATACAACTCATTTCCCAATAGGCCTTGGAGACCATCAATTACATATAATCGATCATCCAATTCCCAAGATTTATTTATTTTAAAAAAAAACTCATACGATATCAAACACTACAAAAACAAAAGCTTTTTAGCAACTAAGTTTGGCAACAAATTTTTAAAACGTTGCTAAATAGCAACTATTATAACTTTTTTTCATTGCATAATTAAAAGCGAATTTTATGCTTTAGTTTTTTAATAATTAATGACTACATGTTTTTGATTTGTTGCTGTTTAAAAGCAAATTGTCTTACTAGTTGTTACTAGATGGCATCATATTTTTCTCTTGTTGCCATATAGTAACAAAATATAGCAACAAATAATTTATTTGTATTGATTTAGAAACAAACAAAGGCAATGAATTTTTGAATTTTGCCATTAGAAACAAGTCGTTTAAACTATTGTTGCTAGATGATAAGGTATTTTTTTATTTGTTGCCATTGGAAACAAGTTGTGTTGCATTTTGTTGTTAATTTATTTGTAAGCCACTTTTTGCTATTAAGTATAAAATTATTTGAAGACACTCTTCTTATTATTTGTTGCTATAATGACATCAAATAGAGACGGATTTTAATTTCGCCTCTAATTTAGAGAAGGATTTTTATTTCGTCCCTAATTTAGAGACAATTTTTTCAATTTTGTGTTTAATATTCCGTTCACTTATTATAAATTATATACATAGAAGTAAACAAATAGTACTTGGTATAGTTGGTAAGAGTTTTACCATGTGACTTTGAGGTCAGAAGTTCGACTCCTACCAACTGCGATTCTTGAGACGGGGGATTCAAAGAGCTTTACATGCAAAGTCGAGCCGATTTGACCCGAGTGAGGTTTCGGATTGGTAAAGACCGGGATCGGGTTGAACCGAATAACTAATAGGGATTGGGTTTTTGTCTCTTAGTGTTGATAGCAACCGATGTTTATGATTTGTTGCTTTTTTTATGAACCAACTTTAATAATTTGTTGCTATTTTTAGGAACCAACATTAATAATTTGTTGCTATTTTAGGAACTAACATTAATAGTTTGTTGCTACTTTTAGCAACAACCAATGGTAATCTGTTGCCAAAGTTGGCAACGAATGCACCAAAAAACAGCAACCATCATGGAAACTATATTTAAGTGGATGCAATATTACAACAAAATTGTTTTGCAACTAGTAGCCAAAATCCCATGGCAACAAGCCTTTTAGCAACAACTGATTTTCGTTTCCAACCCGTTGCTAAATAGAGTTGGCAACGAATTTTTTGTGAATAGCAACAAATTTTAGTTGATGCTATATTGACTTAATTTTGTAGTGAAATAATCAAATTTTTTGAAAATACATATACTAGTACACAAAATAGAAAACTAGTATATAATATGATTCCATAATACCATACATACGATAGCACACTCATCACATATAATTACATAAGCACGTAGTTGGCACACAATATTTTAAAATAATTTCCTAACGGGATTTTAAGGATGATGGACATTGAAAATTACCTTGATTGTGCCTAAAATCTCAAGGTAATTAACCTCCAAAATGTTCATCTAGTAGCCTTCGTCTACAAATAAACCAATAAACAGGTCTAAGTTAGTCTTACTATATTATTGCTCAAAATAGTTAGTCATCAATTAGTAGTTTACAATTCCCAATGCTAGAACCCACTAAATAACATTGTCAAAAGAAAACAATATAGGTGTAAGTGACTAAAGGTAAACATGAATTTATTTAATTATTTAAAACAAAAATTATTTCCTTTTTCTATAAAAACCACTTTGACCAAAAGCCTGCAACTACATGACATTATTAGAGAAAAAAAAAAGTTAGGCGGCATTGGCATTGCAGAATACAACAAAAGTGACGATCGATTGCAATTCATATTGGTGAACATGATTTGCCAATTCGTATTGCAATTTGTTGGATTTGTTACAATGGATTAAGAAGGTAATATATATTATAGATGATTTCCTTAGAATCATCTAAATGGATGGAAAGAGAAGAAGAAACACGGTTTACCTTTATACCAAGACAACTATGGTGATGGGTTTTAGCGAACAACGCAAAACATAGTAGGGAAAATGGCTTCTTGAGGGTTCAATGGTTTTTCTCACGGCAATTGGGATGGAGTGGTATATTTATACATAAAGTATGGTTAGGGATTAATTAAGTATCTAGAAGGCTCTTATGTAGGATAAGATTGAAATTCAAATGGAGTTGTTTTCTTGTTTCAATTCGAAATAACCAACTGATAAAATCAGTTTTATTTTAGTTTATTTTATTTTTTTTATAATTTTTTTAAATTCGAAAATAAAAATTATAATATATAAATTTGAAAATAATTGTAAATTTGAAAGTTTGTACTAGCAAAATTGTTGACTAAATAATAAATATACTCAAAAAAATTGGGGTATTACAGGGTGTATGACTAATTAGATGAGCAGTAGCAAGAACACATTCCCTCCAAAAATAAATAGGCAAATTGGCTTGAAAGTAGTTGAAACCTCAAAGCTCTCCCAATTTCAAGAATGTATTTGTGTTTTCTCTCGACCCTCCCATTCTGTTGTGGAGTCCCCACACAAGAGGTATGAAAAATAATTCCAGTAGCACTAAAATAATCATGCAAGCAATTAAATTCAGTGCCATTATTACTTTGCACAACCTTAATGGTTTGAGAAAATTGCCTATCAACCATTGCAACAAATGCTAAAAACATTCGAAAAACCTCAGTTTTATCAACCAACAAGTAAATCCAAACAGCTCGGGAATAATCATTAACAATAGTAAAAAAATAACGAGCTCCACACGAAGAGACATGTCGATATGGACCCTACAAATCACAATGTATTTTCTCAAAAATCCTAGAAGCTCTACCATCACTCAAAGGAAATTTATCTCTAGGATGTTTAGCACGCATACATACCTCACACCCTTTAGAAAGAGTATATTTATTGCCACTGACATGAGGAAGTAACTTAACCACTTTCTCGGAGGGATGACCCATTCGACGATGCCACAACTCCAAAATCGACCTTGCTTCGCCCACATCAACATGATTCACCGAATCTGAATTGCTAAAATAGTATAATCCGTCTCTCCTAACTCCTGTTCCAATCAGCTCCTTCGTTTGATCCTGTACAACACACATATAAGGGTTAGATTGGACAATACAATTAAACTCATCGGTAATTTGTGACACAGAAAGCAAATTGCAACTCAAATTAGGAACATAAAGAACCCCGGTTAGGATGAGCTTGTCCGAGAAACGGACAGAACCAATTAAAGAAGCCAATATGGTATCACCATTGGGAAGACCAATAGGACACTCAAAACTCTGCGCATCGAACAACCAAGATTTGTCTCCGGTTACATGATGAGTTGCCCCTCTGTCAATAATCCAAGAAGTAACATCAAATTTTCCATTCAAATGATTGTCGGGAACATTAACATTACCAAACAATCCCGTAATTGCATTAGAGAAGAAGCCGTCAGATGAAGCACAAACACCAGAAACCGAATACTTCCCCCCTGGACGCCAGAAAGCGCACGGCTTCTATCAGAGCCCTCACAGCCTTGTCCTTGCCCTGTACGAATAGCCAACCCGAGGGCTGCTGCGGGCTTATGTTGTTGTTCTTGTGGAACCGTGCTAATTTCGGTGATAGAGGGTGATAAAAGAGATGTTTTATCATCTCCGGTCATTTTATTAAAAAAAAAAAAAAGAAATTTAACCTGCTCTTGATACCATGCTAAAATTATAGAGAGAATATGATAAATTGAATAAACTCAATTGCTTAACCTTCATTGATCACGGCCATAGCCAATATATAATACAAGGTTTCCCTAATCTGATAGAATTAGGAAATATCAAAAGATTATATTCTAGGCACAAAATATAGCAACTAAATATTATCATATAATTTCCTAAAATATATCCTCTATAAAGGTCCCCCTCTAGTGTCATAAACCTCATAACTCAAGTTTATATTTGTCCGACGTGGCGTAACAAGTACTTGAAAACCGAGTATTAGGCTATGTCGGGTCGGTCCATAGGCCATTATTCAACTACTCGAGATAAGTGAATATTCGATTAATCAAGTATATAGATTTAGACACTCCTATCAGTCACCTCCTTTCTTTTTCGTGTAAACAAGAATTTTCTTTTCATCGTGACATAAATAAAAAAAAACAAATGTAGGGCACAATTATCGAAATTTAGATGAATTTATATCTTTTTTGTGTAATTCAATCTTTTTTTTTTCGGATGAGAACTTAATACTTTTTTTCGATTACTATATGTCTTACTCGTATTATGATTTAGTGTAAATCACAAGTTTATCATAGTAGTTGCGATAACATGATTCACCTCCTTCACTAATGTGCAAATAGAGATAAAAAGCATAACTTTATAAAATTAAGAATTTAATTTCCATTACTACGATTTATGAAGATCAAAAGTGTTGGTCAATAATTTTAGGCAAGTTTCCAAAAAGAAAAATAAAGGCAAGTACATACATCCTTGCAAGAAGAGTGAAGCGAAAGTAACTCCAAACAATGAATACCCTTTAATTTACACGCAAAATTTATTGATTATTTTTAAACCCTTAAAAAAAGATTTTTTTTAATAAAATTAAAATAAAAACCCAAGTTTCGTGGGGTCTACTCTTTCTTTGTTTCCTATTCTACATCTTCCTGATTCTTTTCTTCAAAATCTTAAAAATAAATTTTTTTTTTGACAAAAAAAATCTTAAAAATAAAATTAAATCCCAATAAATGACAATAAAAATAATAAATATAAATTTATTTATTTATTAATTTATTTTTATATATATAATGGGGTATAAATCCAAAAATCTCATGTCACAACAAAGCTTTCTTCTTCCTTCTCTGTGGCCTTCTCTCCCCACAATCGTAACTGGTGAGCAAAATTTCACCCAATTTACTAATTTTCTTTGTATTTCCATTAGATTTTTAACACAATATTGAGAAATTAATGTATTACGAATATGATTTTCTGGTGTAATTTGGTTGATATTTTAGTGGGTGATTTTAGAAAAAGGGTTTTTGTTAAATTGTTGGTAATTTTACAGGTTTAGAAATATTTTTGGTGGGAGATCTGATGTTCGCGCTAATTAATCTTTTCGACTCACAAGATCATGATGGCCCTTGATAATCGAGGTTAGAAATTCTTATATTTTTCTTATTTATTATTAAAAATTAGCAATTGTGTTTAATTTTTTTTTCAATTTTATTGGAATTTCTTGAAAGTTGGGATCTTTTTACAGTTATGTTTGTGATAATGTCAGTGTTTGTGGTTTCTAATTACATGGGTTTTTGATTTTTCTGGGGTTGGAGTTGGAATTACTATCTGGGTTTCTCACTGATCAAGTTTCTCTTTTATGTTTACTTGGATGTCACCTCAATTACCTACGTGTTAGATCTTTGACACTCAGACATGGATATGTACACTTTAGACACTTCAAATTGGACTTATCTTTCCATAATATAGTCGAGTCTGATGCTTGGACACTTTCCCGTGTTTTACATGATTCAACTGAGTTATATAGCTTTTATTTGTGGTTGGGTTAAGTGACATTGGGCACTAGCCGCACTACTCAAAGGAAAAATTCCCTTTCTTATCTTTGGAGTTTAAAAGAATTGCATATCTATGTCTCATTCTCTATTAATTGGAAGTGAATTACCTTCTCTTGGGGTTCGAGGTTGTTTAATGAGTTATTAGAATTAAATTTGATTTGATTTTTGTGGGGTGATGAATGCTTACTGCAAGGATGGAATTTGATGCTTTAGTGTTAGTTGAAGGAGTCATGAGTTTATGGCGGAGGCTACAGGTGGCTGTATAGAATTTAGTTTTGCGCAATTTATAGGGTCGTCATTGAAGGTTAACTATGTGATGAAGATTATATCCTTTGCCTGTAAGTGGTAAGTTAAAAAGACGAGTATGTAGCTGACATAAGTAGACTTGGATTTGATTAGCATTTGTTAATTTGTGAGCTTGCGTTGTGTTCTGGATGAATGATGTCTTGTTTGGCATATGTTGCTGGCTATTTATATACCTTATAGGTATTTTAAAGGATAGCTAAACTTTCTTCATCATTGACTCATCGTTTATAGATTCAAGCCATTAATTATTTTTGGGGTTCCTGAGCATTTTGCTCACTGAAGAAATTGTAGCTGGTGTAGATAAGTTATTATACAGCTTTCTATCTTGATGTACCTATATCCTCACATCAACACATGCTAAATGAAGAATAGTTTCCCGAATGTAGGCTTTTTTGTGTTAGCCCTTCTATCCCTTTTTTTTTTTTTTTTTTTTTTTTTTTTTAATTTTTTTCTTTTTTAAATTTCTTTTTCATAGTTTTTTGGGGTGTCCCAAGAGCTGTCTATTCTTCAACGTTCATAATTGGAATTAGGGCACCTTGGAAATGCATTGCAGTCCACTTCCTGTTCAGTGCATTAGAAACTTATCCTTTTTCTTTTGGATGATTTGGGTACAAAGTATTGGGGCGACGCATGTTCAGTATGTGGAGTTGCAGACAATTCACATGGATAGTTTATATTTATAGGGGATAGTTATGCTTTTCTTACACTGATTTTTTTGTGGAGCTTTTGTATTTGACATTGATGACAAGACCCGCTAGCTAGACCTTCACAAATTCTGTGTGAGCGAGAGGGCTGTTTTTGGGTAGAGGTTTTTGGTAATTGCAGCAACGAAATAGTGCAGCTGATGACTGATTTGGATCCGACCAGTTGTTCTGCATAATACTAAGATCTTTGTATCACCAATAGAGAAACAAGAATGTTAGAGCTTCATTTTACTATTATAGTTATGAGCAAAGTGTCAAAGTTATCAGATTGCTCAGTAATTAAATACCAGAAATAAGCTGCAGTAGACAGATTGCTAATGTACTGTCACAATTTGTTGGCTATGTTTGATGATGAAGGGAAAGAAGCGCTAGGAAGCTGAAGTATGGGCTGAGTTTATCATCATTCACTTTACTGTGACGAATTGACAACCTAAATCTTTTAGATTTAGTGAAAAGCTGTTAAATCCACCACAACCTAGGCAAAAGTGAAGAGCTTCATCGGAAGCACTGGAGTATTGGTATAAAATGGGGTGAGCAGCTCTTTTTTAATTTAACTCAATCTTTTTCCTTCCTCCCTTTGCCCTATCTAAATCAAAACGGAAAAAGGATCAAACCACTTATTTAATGCGCTTTGGAACCATGGTTGGGTAGTATCTGAACTTACAAGCATTTGTAATTTACCCCCTTCTCTATTTCTTTATTTTGAGTTTGAAATCACGAACTTTACCATAATGCCAAAACCATTGATGTATTTTTTGTTTTAATTTCTTGAATATTTTTTTTGGGGGTTCTAAATGGTTCAGGTAATTTTTTTTTCTTAAACAATATCTTATCAGCCAAAACAACAACAAAAATAGTAACTTAGTACTCTAATTTAATTAGCTTTTGTGATTGACTTTTATGATGTAATACAATCATGTGGGATCTTGTTAAAAACATCTCATTGTATATATTCATAATATCAACTTTGTATACTTTTTCAACATTAATAATTAGATATATTGATTGTTGAATTTGTGCATTGGTAAATATGATAAAAGAAATCTGCCAACTAAAAAAGAATGGAGGAAGTATGCAGCAAATAAGCTACAAACATGAAAGCTTATCTTATATCTATTGAAATAGGATGAGATCAAGCATTTCTATCCGAAATCTCAAAAGGAAATAAAGCTACAATAATTAGTCTGGGAATCTCATTATTTTTTTTCCGTGTTTTGGAGTGCCCATCTGTCGTGATGGAAGCTTTAATTGGTTTGGTTTGGACAGTCTTTCATTCATCTTTGTTATATCTCGTGTTTGTCATTTTTGTTCAAAATTCATCCCTAGTCTCAGGTTTTATGGGCTGAATCAGCATTGATCAGTGGCTATTGCATACCATTAAAGTTTATTTATTAGAAGTATTAGATTCATAGTGTTTGGCCTTGATTGAAGGCTATTCTACTCTTATTTGTTTACTTAATCTTTTGAAAAAAAAGACTTGTTTTGAGTATCCGTAGTTGTTTATATATATATTTTTTAGCATTAAATTACGTCCTTGTGCATCAATTGCCAAACTGAATTTTGACGTTTCAACTTTTTTCCGTTGAGCACTCACCCTGTCTTATATAGACCTAATATCCGCCTCGCACCACTTCATCCTTTACATTACCCTCTTTCTCTCAAGATCTATAACAATCTGTGTAAGTGATAGATCTGTTAAAGATGAAGAATTCTCAATCCTCAATTCCGCAGCGTTTTAAACTCCAAGATGACTTTAAGCTTAAGTCTGTTGATCGCTTTCCTGGTGAAACTTCAGGTGTATCGATTGTTTCTGTTGATTTCTTTGTCTCCTCCCCACACCCCCCCCCCCCCCTCTTCTTTTTCACCTATTTATGTTATCTTCTTTGATCGTCAAAGGACATACTTATTCCTTGATGTTTGAATCCCATAAACAGAATTTTATTTAAATTCCAAATGATCTGTGTCGCTTTCAATGTTATTAGGGTTTAATTTAATTGACATTTCTGCATGATCTGTTAGCCTTTTTACACCTATATTTATGTTATCTTCTTTGATCGTCAAAGGACATACTTATACCTTGATGTTTGAATCCCATAAACAGAATTTTATTTAAATTCCAAATGATCTGTGTCGCTTTTAATGTTATTAGAGTTTAATTTAATTGACATTTCTGCATGATCTGTTAGCCTTTTTATCGATTAATGGCTTTTTTTTTTTTTTTTTTTTTTCCCCTGTTATGCGTAACCTTGATTGAAGTTATTGGTTTTCATTTGATAACCCAACATACCATCAGGATATCTATGGTTGTCTGAGAAGTATTGTTAGGGCTCTACCGTAGATCGTATTAAGTTCAAGACTTTTCTTGTTGGTTGTTCTCTCTGTCGTTCTATTATTCATTGATTGATGTTGGCTATCCCCTGAATCTTTGCACCAATTCTTTGATTCTACTTCTGATGCCTACCTCCTGTTGTCGGATTTTCCCTTTCTGCACACTGGACACAATTAAATAGATCTGAGTTTATTGATATAAAAGGAAGTAAAGAAATTTTATAAGTTCCTAGTTTAGACGATACCTGCTTGTTTATTGGCTTAGTTCTTTCCTATTAAATAATAGCTTGGCTAAGTATTATATCTTCCCTTAATTCTTTCAAATAAGGTTCAACAAAGACATGATACTTACTGTCTTCTTTGTATTTGTTTCATGGCTGACTTTTGTGTCTCCCTGCAGACGCTATGCAGAAGGGCCTTGAAGCATCCCTTGGATGCGTCCAAGCTAAAAGCTTTTTGTATGGCCCTACTTTTCCGAGGAGTTTCAGTGGACAGACTATGGAGTTCAATTATACTTATGGTGGAAAGCAAGCAAATGCTGTCTCCGATTATGGAGCCTTGAGTCATAATAAATTAACAGTCCCGAGTGATAGTTGTGGTAGACCAGTGAGACAGGAAGATCATTATGTTTGGCCAGCAATGTCACCTGCTATTCTGAAGGATGTGCATGGTCAGTCCCATCCATTTGATGGCTGCTTTTACCCAGCAAATTATGGGCACTACTTCCAAGCTCACTGGTTTCCCCAGATCCCTTTGCAGATGTTTCCTCAGAGCTACTCACCTGATTATATGCTCCAAGATTTTGAGTATTTTGTGGTCATTGATTTTGAGGCTACTTGTGATAAAGAAAGAAACCCTCATCCGCAGGAAATAATAGAGTTCCCATCTGTGCTGGTGAACAGTAGAACTGGACAACTGGAGGACTGTTTTCAGATTTATGTGCGTCCTACTCATAATCAGCTTCTATCTAACTTCTGTAAAGATCTTACTGGCATTCACCAGTATCAGGTTTGTTTAATAACACCTCTTGTTACAATGCTTATACAATATCAGTTCTTATCACTTGAATACTCTGTATATGATTTGTATTTATGTGAATTTTGATTTATCTTAAAATCGAGTCTTCTAGTTGGTGTGTATGTCAGCAAAAGTGAAAGCTTGATGCTGTTCTCATCTTGGTAATGGTTTTGGCAATGAACATCTTTTTTCTGTATGATTCTAACATCATTGCTGATAAAAGTGTATGTGTAGATTTTCGTTGTCCCTTCAACTTTCAGTGGAAACTGAATAGTCATTTTGGCCATACCCCTTGTCTTTTCCCTGGCTCTTCTCCTTATCTACCCCAAAAAAAAAAAAAAAAAAAAAAAAAAAAAACTTGCCTGTTTTAGAAGCAAAAATGCATTGGTGATTTGTGAATGTAGCTGCATTTAACAAATGCCTGATGGCAATTTCTTTAAATTTAGGCCTATTATGTGGAATAAACTAGTGTAAAATATCACACACCTTCTCACATCCTCTCATGTATACACACATGATTGTACTATTAATATTATAGCTGTTGGGTTTTGGCTGGCCATGAGTTGCCTTTATACTGTCTTGTTAATGTATTCATATGTTGGTTATTCCTATTAGAAGAGAAGAATCAAGAAAGTATGTATTTTCTGTCTATTGGTATTGGTAATCAAATTTGATCAAGTTAGGAAGTATTATATTAGCAGTGTAATGTGACAAGTAATATGGAACAAGAAAAGTAGGATAGACAACATATGTTAAGGAAAGCAAAGAATGCCTATTCTGAATTTTTTAGTTAAAGATCAGTACTTTTTTTTTATACCATTAGGATCTAGTAAATCTGTTTGATTGTCCACTAGCATGACATACTTAGTTGATTGATTCTTTCTTTGATTAACCTCCTTGAGTAAGATGATGAATATTTGGCTATCTTTTCACAACTGGTATTAATGTACTTATGGGCTTATGGCTATATATTAATTAATTTTGTGCATTTTGTCTATATTAGGATAATTGTAATGCTGCAAACTTAGTTGATGCGTTTAGGTGATTTACAAGGTTCTGGAAAACAGTTGGTGAAGCAACTTCCAAACAGCTTTTAGAACTGTATTGTTGCAACACCAATTGATGTGTCTTAGGCCAAACAAAAGTAGTTGCATCACCAAGGATTTGTATTGAAGAGCATCACAGATGTAATTTCTAAAGGGGGTTTATTATAGTAAACCGTTTACCAACTTCTAAAGCTAACTAAGGGAAGCTAGAACACTTGGAATTAAGAGATTAAATGGTTCATATTTTTTATAAGCAAGCAATTCTCACACTTTATTAACTCTGGGCTTAAATCTCTGCATAATTCATAAAATATTCCCCCTTGTTTGTTCGTGAAAAAGACCTAATCAAACTGAAGCTGAAATATCTCCTTTTATTTTTGAAAAAGAACTTACTGTGCACAAATTACAATAAATTCCTTAGAATTTTAGTTATTAATCTTCTAATTTTATTGCATAAAAGAAAATATTTACGTTGGATTCTTAATCTTACCAAAAGTGTAAAATGATTGCCTTTTGTTCCTAAGACAAGCTCCTTTATGCTATCATTAATGTTACTGAGGCTCGGCTGGAAGTGTAAGTGTTGGACCCAGGTATATGTACAAGTGTTAGACTAAACATACCATTATATACTATTTCTGAATGATTTTGGTCTGGAACTCGAACGAAGTATATAAGTGGGACAACAATGTCCAATCTGACACGGTTATTTGAGGTGAATTGAAGAACAGGAGTAGCTTAGCTTGTGCACCAATTTTTTTGTAAGAATTTCAAATTTGTCAAGGGATTGCCTTTTGGCCTATTTTGAATATTGCAGTTTTTTAATTTAGGATTATAATGATTATTATTTATTCATTAGCATGCCATGATGATTTTAAATGATGCACTGGTTTGAATTGCTTGTATCAGTTGTGTGACTGAATTTTATAAACTGATTTCAGGTGGACAAAGGTGTTATTTTGAGTGAAGCATTGCTCATGCATGACAAATGGCTTGAAGACAAGGGCATTAAGAACACAAACTTTGCTGTAGTTACTTGGTCCAGCTGGGATTGTCGAGTGATGTTGGAATCAGAGTGCCGATTCAAGAAGATAGAAAAGCCACTATATTTTAATCGGTAAGAAAAGTAGTTGAATTTATCGATTACATTCATTTTGTTTTAGTTAAATCTCAGGCTTTTAATAGATGAAACAGAATTTTATGCTATAGTTTTTAGTTTGCTCTTTGCGTAGAGCCCTGCATGGATACATCTCTCTTCGATTTTCTAGCTGAAATCATAAGCTGCAAACTTCAAATTATGGCTCAAGTATGAGCTGGCTAAAGAAGAAAGTATATAAATTAAAGGATAATGATACAAATTTGAGAATTAGAGAGAGAATATTGGAGATAAAAGTCTAGTATTGGAATGAGTTAATGAGCAACTAGGACCTCTATAACACTGATTACAGCCATATACCGTACAATTTTTTTGTCGATAGCCCCTTTAGCTAAACCATCTTTTTGTAAGCAAGTTTCTTTTAGATTGTTGGTGACAGATCCCATTGAACTTGCTGGAGACACTATCTATCTGATTGAGAAGCCTTATTTATGTAGGAAGAACCTGCTTTGGGGGAGTCACTTTCTAAGTCTCTATTCTACTAGCATGCTCTTCCAAGTCTTGACGTGCTTAACCAGTGTGTTGCACAAATACTAAACTGATTACAGGCTTAATATGAAGACAGTGACTTGGCATTAATAATCATTCATCCTCTTGCTGTGTTTTTCTACCTTGAACCTATTAATTTCGTCTAGTGTCTTGCTAACAGTGGTTGTCCCTTAACGAGTCAATGTAGTTATCAGTATATACCATCATCATAAACTTGAGTTTTTAAGTGAATTGAAGAACTCATGTCAGGTACTCGTAATGTATCATAACTGAATGTGGATTCTTGGAGATGTTTCAATTTACATCATGAGCATGCCAAGTATTCTGAAACTGAGCAAGTCAATCTTCTATAAATAAACTTGTTGGACAGTCTGTTACATTTATGAATACTATGGAAGCTGTATGAAAAGATGTAATTATTAGTTTGATGTTTGGACTTGGATAGAATTCTCCTTTGTAATGACATTTTGGTTTGAATTTTCTCAGGTGGATTAATTTGAAAATCCCCTTTAACAGTATGTTCGGGTCTGCTAAACGTAACTTGAAAGAAGCGGTGGAGCTTGCTGGGCTCACTTGGGAAGGTCGTGCCCATTGTGGACTGGATGATGCTAAAAATACTGCTCGCCTGCTGGCTCACCTTATGCATCTGGGACTGAAATTATCGATAACAAATTATATTTGGTGGCAAGTTGCTGATGAATCTAATGCTGTTCCCCAGTACCAGCAGATCCCTGCTCCTGAAAGCTATCTAACTTATCAAGCCCAAATGTACAATACTTCCCCTTGGTTTACTGTCTTTCCTTTTCAACCGCTTCAAGCCGGCAATCCTTTGAAAGAGCCTTATGTTTACTGCTATTGCGGGGCAACAAGTATGAAGCGGATGAACCATAACCCTGGACCTAATCATGGTTGTTTCTTCTTCGGTTGTGGCAACTGGACTGCTAACAAGGGACCTGCTTGTCAGTTTTTCAAGTGGGTTTCTGCTTTTGATTCTGCTAAGCCTGCCTAAAATCAATGTGCCCTGGGGATAAACTGAAATCATGTTCAGCTTGCTGGTATGAGGAGAAAGTTTAGTGTCATCATCTCATGTGTGAATTCATGGGTCCTGACAGCAATGAATTTGATACCGTAGCCTCTGCTTGTTAGATTATGTTAAACGCCTTCGTTAGTAAAGGGACAATGGGCTTATACAGGACAATGTGCAGAGATAATGCAAATTAACATGAATTTCAGTTTGATTCTAAATAATTTGATATATGAGATAGCGTCTATTTATGTGCATCCTTAATCTCTATATACTGTTGATGGTTGATCTTGCATTTTGCAAGTGAATTGCAGGCATATCTTGTTGGCAGCATGGTACTGCCAATCTGCCATGCACTAAAGAGTAAGCATTGGTGTTTGCGACTTTGCTAGCGTGCCTTGTGTCTTTGTACCATACATTATTCGAGTATTTTGAGTTCGGATTTTAGCAAATCATAGTTGGGTGAAAAAATGAAAAGGAAGAAGCAACTCTCATCAAATGAGAGATTGTCACTATATAAATTACAGTTCGGATATACTAAAGCAATAATTTCAACACCAATGAACCCAATTTCAATGTTAAGATTCTTAGATCCAACTTGATGCTTAATTGTCACTATTTGATTCCATTAGGAATTACAATGTTAATTGTCTCTTATTATACTATGACCTATTCTTCAATGCAAAATCTTTTATACGCTTAATCACATCTAAAGTTAGAATTATATACGCAAAGATAATGCATGTGTTTAATCAACTTTTGCTCGTTATAATATAGATTTTAAGGTTCTAACGTGAACTATGTATATTTTATGGTAAAATCGTTAATAGTGTTAGCGATCGTGTAAATTTTTAACTATTTATTTACAAATTTGCCATTTACTGAATAAACCATGGCATAAATTAATCAACTGGAACGCCGTCTTTACTTAAAAAATTAGGAGCAAATTCCAGGAATCATTGATATGATTGGCTCATTAACCCCAGAAAGAAAACGTCAACCAAGCATCAAAAATCCTCTTTACCAAGTCTTAGCACTCAACGTCAATTACTCAATTTCTATTGAAATCAAATCAAATGAATTCACAAAAATAAGTAAAAGAAATTCCAATTTTTCTCAAAAACACAAATTCTCCAATCTTTGGGTGATTATATTGAATTTAAGGATGATCACTCAGTTGCTAATCTTGGTGAATCTCTTTGCAACTTTCTCTTTCCTACCTGCAACAGCCACCAATCATGTAAGTTCCTCATTTTTCTGCTAATAAAATTATTAATTCATCCTGGGGTTTTGATAATTTTTATGAATTTTGTCAACTTTCATATAATCTATGATTTAGCAGCTACTTATCATGTTTAACAATATGGAATTTTGATGGGTTTTAATCTCTGGGTAGTTTTGTGATGCTGGAATTGATTATGGAGAAAGTGGGTGTCAAGTTTCATCATCATCATCATCATCAAAGATATTGATTAAAGGAGGAACAGTTGTTAATGCCCATCATCAAGAAGTTGCTGATGTTTATGTGGAGGATGGTATAATTATTGCTGTCCAACCCAATATTAAGGTAATTATATCAACCCATTTTTTACCCTTTGTTAGAAAGAAAAAATTTTCAATTTATAGAGTATTATTTTGTAATAATAATCACCAATTAGTGACCTAAATGATGTTCTTGTGATTGTTTTTGTTGTGTGCCAATCTTATGGTGGGACTTGGGAGGGTGGGACATTGGGTTCTAATTTTTCCAGTGATCATGTTGTTAAGTTTGTTGGCCTCTCATTACTACATTGGGAATTTTATTTACATATGTTGAGATGTTCGGAAAACGTTGTCATATATCGGAAAGTAGTGATGGACTGTGGTTGATGTCTCATGAGTCATGATTTCCTCACTTGTAATGAGTGAGGGTTAGAGAGTGCATTGATCATAGCTGAGGAGTGTTACAAAACTCAAGTAGTATCCATGATTATGATTTAATTCGGACGAGGGAGTTGTTAGAGCAATTGGTGAGTAAACAAAGAACAATTGAGAAATTTGAAAGTGGAGGAGAAGACATAAAAGTGTGGAGGTGGAAAAATCCAGTCTAAAATATTAATACAATCTGACAGACACGAAGAAGCTATGTCATATAACACGCACAAAAGCACAATCGTAGATCTGGAATTCTGGAGGCATGGCCTCTTTACTGCGTCAAGTAAACCAGTGCAGAAACTCTGCGGGAACTATGAGAGGCCTCTCCACTGCATTAGGAAAGTTCCTGGTAAAAACAAATCTACTGGAACTAGGAAAGGCCTCTCCACTTGACATAATTGGTCTGAAGTTCTCCTGCCTCAGAATGTAGAAGTACTCCTTATTCTAAATCTGAACTGTGAAATCAAATTTTTATTCTGCAAACAGGTGGGTGATGATGTCATTGTGCTTGATGCAACTGGAAAGTATGTCATGCCAGGTACTTCAAACTTATCACTCCTTCTATCCTTACATAATGAGCCACATATGAGCTCATTTAAATGAGCTAAAAATACTACAACTTTTCATTACTAATTATTTTCTTACATCTCCACCATACCAATCTGTTTTCTCTTTGGAATTCTTTTAAGGCATTACGTACAATATGGAGTGTAAACTTTGTTTTGCTAAATATATAATGTGACCTGTTATTTTAAGAACTAAAGTGGCCTACCATTTTGGGTCGGAGGTAGGGTAAACTATATGATATAGTAAATAATGTGTATCATTAGCTTACTTCACGTAATAAACACTTAACAGGAGGCATTGATCCTCACACTCACCTGGATATGGAGTTCATGGGTACTCAGACTATCGATGACTTCTTTAGCGGTCAAGCTGCTGCATTAGCTGGTGGTACGACAATGCATATTGACTTTGTCATACCTGTTGATGGAAGCTTAACTGCCGGTTTGAAGTTGTACAAACAAAAGGCTCAAAAATCATGTATGGATTATGGTTTTCATATGGCAATTACAAAATGGGATGAAGTTGTTTCAAAAGAGATGGATTTGATGGTAAAGGAGGAAGGTTAGTGCTTCAGTTTCTCAGGTTTATATCTTTCATAGTTAATGATTAAATTTAAAAAAGCTTAACAAATTTCAGGTATAAATTCTTTCAAATTCTTCATGTCGTACAAGGGGTCTTTCATGATAAATGATGAGCTTTTGATAGAGGGGTTCAAGAAATGCAAGTCTTTGGGTGCCTTGCCTATGGTTCATGCAGAAAATGGTGATGCTGTTTTTGAAGGACAGAAGCGAATGATAGAACTTGGCATCACCGGTCCCGAGGGACATGCTCTTTCAAGACCTCCTCTGGTAATTTCTTAGCATCTATTCAGTGTTTACGGACTTTTGAATGTTTCTCATTAGTTGAAGAGCCTCTTGGACTTCAAATTTCTGTTTATTATTTTTTTCTGTATCTGAGTCTGACGGAGGGAATTGCAAATTTTAACCTACTTCTTTCACCTGTTTCTCATGCACTAATCATCTTCCTTCCTGGATTTATTCTGTGCACCAACTTTCTATTTCTGAGGAGTCAAGTTAAATTGTTTAGATCTTTATGAAAGCTAGGAGCTCATCATTCCTAGAGCATTATCTACTTCTCCATGAGGCATGGGTTAATATATTTGTGAATAGAGAGTATAACCAGCACATTATAGCTAGTGGTTACAAATATCTTTGGGATTCTTTTTCTGAAGTAAAATGAAGTTTGTTTTTTTGATTTGTCATAATTTTCACGGTCATCCAGCTTGAAGGAGAGGCAACAGCTCGAGCTATTCGACTAGCACGTTTTGTAAACACACCTCTATATGTGGTTCATGTGATGAGCATTGATGCCATGGAAGAAGTAGCCAAAGCTCGAAAATCAGGTTCACAGCTTATGGTTTTTTGAAGATCAGGTGTTGTCAATTGTTACATTCCTTTTATTCCGACTACTTACTGTCTCTCTTCTTGGTTACAGGGCAAAGAGTCATCGGCGAGCCTGTGGTTTCTGGATTAATCCTGAATGATTCCGTGCTTTGGGATCCTGACTTCTCCATTGCATCAAAGCAAGTACCTCTTGTTATCTGCTTTAGTTTTGTTACGCCAAACTACCAGTTTTATTCACTTATTTTTTGTTCTGTATATATATTTTTTTTTTTGTGGGGATCAGATATGTCATGAGTCCTCCTATTAGGGCAGCTGGTCATGCTAAGGCGCTTCAGGGTGCTCTTTCATCTGGAGTCCTTCAGGTTTCTTCCATTGCTAGAGAAAATTTGATGTTGGTTTCGCAAAAAAAAAATCTGCCGTTTAGGAACATGTTGACTCGAAATTTCACAAAAAATATCCAATTGAGCATCTATACTATTTTGTTGGTTATTCTATAGTTTGGATGATTCTCATCCTAGTAAAGTTGAAGACATCTTTTCATTCTAGACATTCATGTATAAACATAAGATGATGAACATTGTAATTTACCATGTTGCAGTTAGTCGGAACCGATCACTGTACATTTAGTTCAACACAAAAGGCTTTCGGAATTGATGATTTCCGAAAAATTCCAAATGGTGTTAATGGTAAGTGTAAGATGGATACTTTCTACTTTTCCAACAGTAATCATATTTGATTGAATAATTCAAATAAGAATTTCTTGCTGTTGTCTCATCCTTAGGACTTGAGGAGAGGATGCATCTAGTCTGGGATGCGATGGTGGTAAGCTGCCAAAGATTGTAGCATCCATGAATATAATTTTGCTTAAGAAAAGCTCAAAGGTTTAAATTTTGTGCGATTGTGCCTTTTTTTATTCAGGAATCTGGGCAGATATCAGCCAGTGATTATGTTAGGATAACAAGCACAGAATGGTATATTTCTTGACACTTAAAACTTACGGTTCCTAATCTATTCGTTCATTCTTGATAAGTTTCTTTGTGCAGTGCAAAAATCTTTAACATATACCCGAGAAAAGGAGCAATACTCCCAGGATCTGATGCAGACATAATAATACTCAATCCTAATGCAAGTTTTACAATTTCAGCAAAACTACATCAATATAGGACAGACACTAATGTCTATGAGGGGGTAACAGGCAAGGTAAATCTGCTGCTAATTTTTCTATTTATATTTTTATGCTTTCTGTACTATTGTATGATATTGAGAACCAATTCACAATCATTAACAATTTTTTTTATTTTTTTTTATTTTTTATTTTTTTATTTTTTAATTTTTTTTATTGCTTCTCTGTTTACCACTATTTTATTTGTCTGCCCCAATTCAAAAGTCTATCATCTAGATCTAGTGAGTTAAAATTTGAACTTCCCATACTACACTAAATGATACGCATCTAAAAATTTTAAACAAAGACTACATTGGTATAGTGATGTAAAAGTGAACCTCGTTGAAATATGGACTATTAAATAGGGATGGAGGAAGTGATGTATAAAAACCTTGCATTTTTCTGAGCCTTTTCCTGTCGTGTTTGCCTATTTTTCTAGGGAAAGGTTGAAGTGACTATTGCGGGAGGAAAGATTGTCTGGCAGAATGGGGAGCTGAAAGCCTTTCCAGGTTCTGGAAAATATGTAGAGATGCCTCCTTTCAGTTATGTTTTCGACGGTATTGAAAAGGCAGATAGCAATTACCTCTCTTCTCTCCAAGCTCCGGTAAAACGATCCAGATCTTCAACTTAAATCTGCAAATACTTTGTACAGAAAGTTTCACCTTTATTTTACTTGCATCAGTTACATGAACTGAATTAAGTATGAACAATACACATCATTGTTAAAAATTTTGGATCATACATGGGGAAAAAAGGTTCCTGTGGTGTTACACAAACCTCATATGCATTTTAATTTTTCTGAACTTATCTATATAAACAAAATTTAGTCAGACCAAAAATGACCAAGCCTTGATTTCAGTTGCATAAAAATATTATTTACTGATTCATATAACAGATGTCTGCTTTTAATCACACCTTATAGTAGCTATGATTTTACATGAATTTGACAATAATTGCAGCAGGGATTCTTCTTCTTAGTAAGGCATTATGCAACAGTACGCCATAATTTTGTTTTTCTTCTGCAAAAAAATAGTATTCCAAGTATCAGATTGGGAAATGCAATTTACACTTTATGATCATAGAGTGTGTTATTATTTACAGTCTTTTGCTAGCGTCATACTTGATTTTTGTATTGATCTAAGGACACTATTGTTCAAGTACAAATCTATTTCTTCTAATAGTTGATCATGGGTCGGGTCAGGACAGGCTCCTAAACGGCCAGCTGGTTTTTGAGCCCAGCCAGAATTTGAGCTTGAAAACAGTGGCCAAGCCCTGTAAAATCAGGCTTGGCTGAGCTTACTTGATCACCTATTTGCCAACCCTATGTCAGTAATGTTACTGGTGCTGCAGCATTAAAATTTCTGTGAAACCTTGCACAATTTATGTGTTTGGATAATTGGATGAGAGAGTTACCATGGATGTAGAATCATCTTGGTGTGTATTTTGGTGATCGTGGTGGTGATGAACATGAGGATTCGGTGGAGCTTTAAAGATCGGTTCATTTTTTAGGCCCACATGCTTAACATCCATCTTGGCTTGTTTTCGGTGAGCTCGTGCTTGGCCAAAGACCATGGAATAGTTAGGACTTATTTCTCCTTTTTGATCCCAGGCTCCGAACTGAGGGACTGATTTCCACTCCTTTTCCTGCATGTTTCATTTGTTTAGTTAGTGGGAAAAAAAATGAAGATAATGTAATTAAGTGTATTGTAAAGTTGTAATTCATTATAATTCATCTTGTAAAATATGTTCATTAGCTAGTAAATTGGGACTTTGTAATGGTTAATACTTGATACATTCTTAAACCATGAAATTCAGATTAACTGTTACAAACAGAACAAGTATCTATTTCTTATATCATGACGACATGACATATGAAGCATAAGCTTAGTCATGCATATTAGAGATGGATGATTTCTCTTGACATTCGAGATGATTATGTATGGCGCCACCTGACCAGGCAGATTTTCACCTGATTTGGGTTTTCATTATATCAGTCGGGTGTACAGCCTGAGTAAATCATTCTGATTTTGTTTGGTTCGGGTTAGCATTTTCTACTCTGAAATTGGCATGGCATATGCACACTCGATTCTACAACCCGACACATAATTAGCTCTACATGACATATTCAACCATTCAGCTATAATAGAGTTGCAAGACATCACAGGAATAGACAATCAAATAGTTTCATAAACATAATACGTGAAGATCAGGAAAATTATAGAGCTAAATAGAAGGAATTGCAAGGAAGAGGAAGAATGATGAAAAACATGTTGGTATCTTGTACATTTGTTGATGGAATTTACTTACTTTACCACGGCCTTCCATGGCAAAGCGGCGAAGAAGAAGAAGAATTTGTACATTGGTTTCATGTCATCAATGATATTGGAAATCTTTCTGTCTAAATTTGGTGATGTTGATCTGTGTGTTTGCTTGACAAGCGCGAATATAATTTTTTTTTTCCTTTTTTGATCTTTTCTATTGTTGTTTCTGTCCCCAAAATTGTAGGGATTTACCCCCGTTGTTCCTTAATGTTGTCTTATTTAATTTTTATTTACAATGGTACGTTTAATGCATATCTTCTATTAATTATATCTTTAATTATGTACATCAATTGATTATTACACGAGTATATATATACTTCGTATATATTTTTCTTATTCAACGAATAATCATGGTCAAATTTTCTCTTTATTAAATGGAATAAACAAAGAGAAGAAATTCTAACTAAGCTTTTTTGGTTTTTTATAAATATGGATTGTGCGACAGATTTCATTATTATGCGTACATTACAAATTTTTTCTAGCCTAATAACATAAATGTACATAATCACATCGTACAAGATTAGGAAATATAGGAATTCGAAATTTTTAAAGTACTAAGGAATTTTTATAAATTTGCAACAAAAAATGCGAATTTAAGTTCAAACTAATTACATAGTACAAAAAAATTTAATATCTCATTAGCGAATTGTTTGTGCATGAGCTTCTCACTTATGAATTATGATAAATGGACAAAAGCTAGACATGTCACTTCTGTATTTAATTTTTTCCTCGACTTGTTCTATAGCAGTATAGCACAACACAATTGAGCACGAGGTTTGCTTACACAACACGTGAGCTTATCCAGCCCAACTTGGCCCAGCCGATCTGTCGCCAACTCTTGTGTAGCTAACTAGCTATTCAGCCTATACTTGTGCTTTGAGACTTTGAGTACGTCTCAAACTCCTCTTCTCACTCTCTTAGGTCTTAGTTTATAACTTTTTATATATACAGTGGTTGGATTTTTTGTTTTTTTGGTTTTTAATCAAGAAGAAATGTCAATAACCCGCGTATCTCAACTCAACAAATTAGCGCAATCACGCAACTCTCAAATATACCTCAAATTTTCAACAATTTCAAAGAGAAAAACCCAATCAAAATCTCCAAATACCCAGAAACCTAGACATAAAAATCAAACATTATTGAAAAAAGATGATCATGATTCTTTGTTTAGTGAAATTACTGAGATATTGGGAACTGGAAATCTTGCTCTTAGTAAAATTCCATCTGGGGTTTCTGTCCCTGTTGCAATTCCTGTAGATCTTTCTGGAAATGGGGATTGCACACAAGCTGTTTGTGAAAATGCCCAAGAGAAAATTGAGGGTAAATGTGAAGAAGTGTTTGTTAATAGTGATAAAGTAGGAAACTTGACTGGAAATGATGATAACAGTTTTGTTGTACAGAAGATAACAGAGATTGTAAGGCAGGGTAATGTTGGGATTTCGATGGAGCAACGGTTGGATGATTCAGGCTGTGAATTTAGTTCCGATGTCGTTGTAAACGTGTTAAAGAGGTGCTTTAAAGTCCCACATTTGGCTAACAGGTTTTTCAGTTGGGTGAAGTTGAAGAATGGGAGTTGGCTTACAACTGAAAGTTATAATACTATGTTGTATCTAGCAGGGGAAGCTAAAGAGTTCGAGTTAGTTGAGAGGTTGGCCGAGGAAATGGAGAGTTTTGGTTGTGAGAAAGACATTAGGACTTGGACCATCCAATTAATGCATTATGGAAAGGCAAAGTTGATTGGAAAGGCCTTGCTGATCTTTGAAAAAATGAAGAAATTGGGTTTTGAACCTGATGCTGAAGCTTACGGATGGTTGATTCGCGTACTTTGTCAATCTAGGAAAGGTGAAATTGCGTTGGAGTTTTACAAAGAGATGGTCCAAAAGGATTATAGGCTTGATATTAGACAGTATACAATGCTGCTCAATTGTCTTGCTGGTTGTGGAGATATTGATGGGGTTTACTTAGTTGCAAATGACATGATTAATGTCTCTCAGATTCCGGATCAGAATGTCTACTTCTTTGTCTTAAAGAGCTTCTGTATGTCAGAACGCATAAGAGAAGCTTTAGAGTTGATTCGTGATCTTAAGACTAAGAATTTGACGTTAAGCTCTGAGTATTTTGAAATCCTGGTGAAGGGACTTTGTAAGGCTCGTAGGATGGATGATGCTTTGGAGATTGTTGATATTATGAAGAAAAGAAATGTTGTTAATGAGGTGGTTTATGAAGCTTTGATTAATGGGTACTTGAGAAAAAATGATTTTGCTAGGGCTTTGGATATGTTTCAGGGGATGAAGGATGCTGGTATTACACCCTTGACTTCAACTTACACAATGTTGATGCAGCATTTCTTTAGCTTGAACGAATATGAGAAGGGATGTGCTCTTTATAATGAGATGCTGGATAGAGGCGTGAAGCTGGATTCTGTGGCTTACACAGCGATAATTGCAGGTCATGTACGCAACGACTCTATTTCTGCTGCTTGGAAACTATTCGAAAGTATGGAGGAGGAAGGAATTAAGGCCACACAAAAATGTTACTTAGTAATCATCCAGGAGCTCTGTAGGAATTCAAAGACTGATGAAATGATCAAGGTTTTGTATCAAATGCAGGATAATAAAATTAAGATTAATAAGGAAATTTCCCATTGCGTCATATCTTATTTGGAGAGGAAAAGGGAAACTAAGAAAGCAGAAGAGGTGAAGAAGATGCTAAATTGTTGGGGGGATTACTATGAAGCAGTTGAACCATCTAAAAAAGATGATTTTTCTGAGACGAAGGTTCATAATCTGGAGTCGAACAATATTGAGCAAAATGGGGACTCTCTGTTGTTTGAACCTTTACCACGATCTTTCAATAGTGAAGATCTGCATAAAATCTGTGCCATTTTGTCATCACCAAAGGGTTGGTATGATATGCAAAAAGCTTTGGAGGAGTTCCAAATTTGTTATACACCAGATCTTGTGACTGAGATCCTACGTATTTGCAGTCAATATGGTTATGGTGCCCTACAATTTTTCACATGGGTTCGAAATCAGCCTGGTTACAGACACACGACAGATTCTTACAACGTGGCAATGAAAATAGCTGGTAAAGGAAAAGATTTTAAACACGAGAGATCTCTTCTTTGAAATGCAAAGAAACGGTTGCGTGGTAACACCTGATACATGGACAATCATGATATTTCTATATGGTCGAGTGGGCCTGACTAATATTGCATTAATGAACTTCAATGATATGAAAGCCAGTGGTTTGAAGCCAACAGCAAGTACATACAAGTACTTGCTTTTGTCACTCTGTGGGAGAAAGGGTAGGAAGTTGGACGAAGCCATAAACCTGTTCAAGGAGATGATTAACTCAGGGTTAGTTCCAGATAAAGAATTGGTTGAAGTTTGCTTCAATTGTTTTTGTCAATCAGGTAAATTGGAAAATGCGAAGAAGTGTATGGAATATATACTAAGCCTCTGAGCTATTCCTTGCTTATCAGGGCTCTTTTTCGGTGTGGGAAAGTAGAAGAAGCTTTAGCTCTAGCAAATGATGTCAAAGAAGAGCGCTCTACATTACATCTATGGGAGCCTAGTTCATGGTCTCTTACAAAGCGGACAATTAGATGAGGCATTGGCCAAAATAGATTCTATGAAACAGGTAGGCGTTCATCCAACTGTTCATATTTATACATCATTAATTGTACATTTCTGCAAGGAAAAGCAGATGGAAAGAGCATTGGATATTTTTAAGACAATGTGGCAAGAAGGCTGCTATCCTACCGTTGTTACATATACTGCATTGATACGTGGGTATCTCAACTTACAAAATTTCGAGGATGCTCAAAAATTGTTCCTTCGTATGAGAATAAAAGGACCGCTTCCAGATTTCAAAGCATACTCTATGTTGATCACGAGTTATTGTTAGATGGAAAAGTCTGAAGTCGCAATGCAGTTGTTATCTGAAATGTTGGATGATGGTATTGTTCCTAGCACTGTTAATTTTCGGACTGTATTTTTTGGGTTGAATAGAGAAGGTAAGCAACATTTGGCACAGAGAATTATGCAACTAAAGCATGCAGTTGCAAATAAACGAAAATTCTCAACATAGTTGTGCCTGAAGGATGATGCAGCTTTGTTGATACTTCCTTGTTGGAATTGGACTCCTAAATTGTATGGAGTATGTTACATGGACGGCATCAATTTCCATGCTAATGAACGAGCTATACAATTCTTTTTTTCACTCCATTGTGATGTCCTCTATGTATATTACGAAGTACTTCGGTCTTTAATTTTAAATGCATATGGCATATCCTAATTTCGTACCATAACGAGATTTAAATATTTAGATGATGTATTTTCGCTAATCTAAATGAGGCACTTCTCTTCATCCCACTCTCGACTGTTTTGGCCATTTTAAAAAACATGTACCCAAAAAGGGCAATTGATGACTGATGATAGATGCTACAAGCCCACAATAACCACCAAGACCCACAACAATCTTTCGGAGTGGTCTTTTTAGTCTTACGGTTACAATATCCTTTATTCTCATTTAAACATACTTCGTATCAACTTGATTACTGTTGAGCGCAACAATTAAGAGCTAACACGTCTTAAAATTTATTTATCCAATTAATTATTTTTTTCTCTCAAGATTAAATCATATTACATATCATAATCATTAAACACCGTTTTAAATAAGACTTAGCCCGAGTTCAAATAAAGTGTTGCGAGCCGAACCCAAGCTACCCTAGCTCAGTCTCCCCTCGGCTAGTTAACACCACTAATTACACCCCTTTTCACCTGTTCTTCCTCTATTGCATTCCAAGACAACAAAAGAAGAAAACCATCAAAATTTGAGCAGCAGAAAACGCAGACGATGTTAAGCAGGGTATCTTACTCTCATCATCATCATATACCCTCCTTCGCATTTGCATCATCTTCCTCACTTCCCTTTTCTGCGTTTAGACCTTCTTTCAATTTACTCCCGAAAATTTCACTCTCCTCAAAACACCCTCAAAAGATTCAAATTGAAAACATCCGATTTTTTACTTCTTCAACTTTCACCAGTAAATTCAACTTTTCTAGGTCTTTTGATCGTAATTCCAACAAACCCAGTTCGAGTATTAGTGTTTCTTCAATTTCTGGAATTTTCAACTCATCCCCAACTATGCTGGGTCGTTCTTCTTTCAAAGGTATAATCTTTGTTCTTCGTTTGATTTTCTATTATAATTTATAATTGCCCAAGTGTTTTTTTTTTTTTGGGTCGTCTTATTTATCAGTTTAATTTGATAATTTTCTATTGCTGTTATCCATATTTAATTCCTGTGTTCTCAAATTCTGAAAATGGGCTAGTTGAAAATCTGAAATTAATTAACAATTTTAGGTTTTTTCTTATACTCCGTACATTGTATCATTTAAAATATTTTTTTTAAAAAACTCCGTAGATTTTATTTGTTGGGTTCATTTTTAGGATACCCAGATTGTCTGTACATTGAGAACTACATTCCTTCCCTAATGGCAATGTAATGATGTAATGTGTCCGCATTTCTTCTGCTTGTACTATTGTACTTAAGTTTTTTATAGTGAATTGTTACATTAGACCTTTACTGCTGAGGTATAGGTTCTTCGGAGGGGGAAGTTGCCCCATTGGCGAATCGGTATGTATATGCTAGAATTACAGAAACCTTTATCTATTGTTACAATGCTATCTACAATATTTTGGCAACAAGATTAAGACAATAATTTGTTTGAGGAGTCGGCTTCTGCCATTTTATATACATCTTGCTTCTTTATGATTTGAATTGAAGTGTCAATGTCCATCTTCATATCCGTGTCTGAGTATTGAGTATCCAACATTAGTACTTGAGGTGATACAAGTAATGATGAAGATGAATGTTGGTGATGGAGTTACATATTATTAATTGGGTCCTGCTTTTGATACGCAGCCTAGTTTATGTGATGTAATCTGAATTGATATGATGATGATTTTGAATGCATTTAACAGCATTTACAACTGGAAGTAGCTCTGGAGGTGATAGGGAACTATTGGTGCAGCACTTGCTTGTCAAAGAAAATGACCTTAACCTTTTAGTGGAACTTCAAAAAAGGGTCGCAGGAGGTATGCTTTTGCTGAAATTGTTATCAAGTGATGTGTATGTGGATATGATCGATGGGTTTATGCTAATTTCTGCTGTTGAATGCCAGGGGAGGATTTAAGTGATCTTGCTGTGGAGTACTCTATATGCCCGTCAAAAGAGGAGGGCGGAGTTCTTGGTTGGGTCAGAAAAGGACAAATGGTATGCTGATTGTTTAGGCACTTGTTTCTTATAAAATTATCAGAGAAGCTGTTATGGATATATTGCTCAACAAATTTGACCCCTATATTATAAGTTTAAAAATGTTCTTCACCTCCCTTAATGCCCTATGTGATTCGAAAGTGATACTTTTCTGTATACAGAAAACTTATCATGTTTCCAAATGATTTATTTGGAGAACGCTTTTTATGTTTCCGCATGTTTTTGTTAGGAGAAAGCTATTTATGTTTCTGAATGTAAGCTGATTTAAATCATCCTCTTCTTACTAGGTACCAGAATTTGAAGAGGCTGCATTTTCTGCACCATTAAACAAAGTTGTAAGATGTAAAACAAAGTTTGGATGGCACTTGCTGCAAGTTGTATCTGAGAGGTTAGTTCATTAAAGATATTACCTTTTTTTGAGCTCTGAAAAGTTACTGATTTACCTTCTAAATTCTGTACCTTATTATATGCAATTGCTTTAGGGAAGGGTCGTTGCTTGGTGAAGTTCAACCAAGTGAGTTGCATGAGAGATTGCAAGATCCCAACTTCATAGAAACAGTACAGCTGATAGATGTTCGAGAGCCAGAAGAAGTGTATGTCTTTTTCCTGCTGCTCTGTTTGATGATTTTATGTATTACAGTTTGATCAATATCTCTAGCTTCCTGAGCTGTTTTTCTATTATAGACTTACCCATTAAACTTTGTCATAGACAATGCTTTGGTTTTATACTATTCTGATATTATGATGTTGGTGACACACAAAGGTATCTATACATGGTTACTGAAAAATGTGAGGCAGTGATATGTTGAAATTTAAAAGTTGAGCTTGTGGTTTGATACTTCTTTTCAGGAGTTGGGGTAAAGGGAATCTTGAGCTGAGCTTGTAAGATCAGAAAATAGATCTAGTCACAAAGTAAAACTGTTTTTAGGAATGGTTTTGTCTATCAGGATGGTTGTAGCTTATGAACGGGATCCCTAGTCTATGCCATTTAGGATCTTAGGACAAAGCAGCTTTCTGAATGCCAATATTTTTTACTCACTCAAGGTAAAGAGGGATATACTGGTTAACATAGAGCAATATTTGGCATGTTAATGGGATCATCACAGTCATCTTGCTGTTTAGTATGAATGTTCAGTGTTCTAAATTATTTGTTAATTGCCATTTTGGGAAGTATGAGAACTGGTGAGAGCATAGCTTGCAACTAGTAACTTTGACATCTTTGAAGTAAAATCCTTAGCTTCCATTTACTTGAAAAACTAATACTTCGTGCTGAATAATATCACCCTTGTTCCTTCAAAATTCACTCCTTCACCTACTAATATGTTGGGTGCTTGTATCATTGTATGCACTGATCTGTTCCTTAAACTATTGTATTCATTGACAACTTTGATACTATGGTTGCAGTTCCAAAGCATCTTTACCAAGTTTTCAGGTTCTTCCTCTTCAACAATTTGGAACTTGGGGACCCGAGATCACAACCAAGTTTGATCCTAACAAAGATACTTATGTTATGGTTAGTAGTCTATTTCACTCACAAGTACCCATCTTAAATTTTAATTTTCTGCGTCTAATGCACTAACACTTTTTAATTGGATCCAGTGTCACCATGGGATGCGATCAATGCAAGTTGCCAGATGGTTGCAGTCACAGGTAAACTCCTCTTTAATTAGTTTTATATGCTCCCTTCATTTTGTCTTATTTAACTAATTTACAGGAGTAATTATTTTAATTTTATATTATTTGTCACTTGTAATATCAAAGTTTCATTACCTGTCTGTTTAAACTTTAAGATACCAATGCAATAGTTTCAAATCCATGAAAATAACTCATAACTTTAGTATTATAAGGCACTCATTTTGGAACGGAAGGAGTATATTTGATAGGCTAATTTTATGTGATTCTCGATAGATGCTGCGGTTTAATTCTGATAGTCTTTAAGCATGTTGCGGCCTATGCTTGTTTTCCTCTTGTTAACTTGTTGGTTTAGTGAAATTGGTGCTTGCACTCCCAACTACCATCTTTTTTTTGTTTTGCCATGGTCTTTTGGGATTTTTTTTTAAAAATGCTTTTACTTGTTATTGATTACGAGTCGTATCTAATTGAGATATTGAGTTTAAGTAAAAATGAGGATTACTAGATATTCTCCTTTTTACTGCTGCTTGTATCTTTGATTGTAAAGCTTACGAAAAGTTTTAATTAATTTATTAATATCTTTTGTTCAGGGCTTCAAGAGAGTGTTCAATGTAGCTGGAGGTATTCATTCTTACGCTGTGAATGTCGATCCTTCAATTCCAACCTATTAGGAAACTAAGAGGTAACAGTAGCACAACCAAAGAAAACGCGAATTTTGTTTTGGACTTCTAGTCCTTTTGAGATAACCATCAAGAGTTTCCAATATAATGCGCATAGTTTGTTTATTTGTGAACTCTTACTTTGATAGAACTGTAATGTCACTGATCATGATCTTTTTTTTTTTTTTTTTTTTTTTTGAATAATTTGGATAAACAGTAATTTCTTTTGTTTTATGATACAAATGATTATAAACTGTCCAATAATTCGCGGTAGTTAATTACAGAGTATTTATTTGGGTACAAAAATATGTATGTTCCCAAAATAGAGAAGAAACAAAATGAGTAAAATTTAAGCTTAAATATGTTGATATCTGAAAAAACAACATGCAAAAAACAGTTAGATTCCCGCGAAATCCTCCTCAACCAAAATTTAAGGGGCTTTTTTTCGGAAAAAAATAAAAAATTGCTTATTTTCTCCTACAATTCCTCAGCATCAACCCCTTCTTTCTTCCTTGCAAAATTTTCTTGAATCCAACCTGTATCTTCCCTTATTCTTTCGCTACGCTTTCTCTCTCCTCTTTCATCCTCTAATCTTTCAACGTCTCCCTTCAAAAAACCCAGTTTTCCTTTAATTCTCTTACCCCCTGTCCCCAAAGAAAAGACTAAGAAAGAAAAGCAGCCCCCCCATCTTATTCCTAAGCATCTGATATTCCTTTGTTATCTCTGCCTTTCTCCCATGGGCAATTGTTGCCCTCGAGGCAACGCAGCCCCTACCGAACCCTTGGATAATCAAAAGGGTGTCACCTCCACCTCCGGCAATAACAATGCTGCTAATAACCATAGCCCCCATAAGACGGAGGCTTCCACTAAGCCGTCTGTTCCTACATCTTCCTACAACAAGCACTCCAAGCCTACCCAAGTCGGGCCTGTCTTAGGCCGGCCTATGGAGGATGTCAAGTCCACGTATAGCTTCGGTAAGGAGCTAGGCCGAGGGCAATTTGGGGTGACCCATTTGATTACCCATAGGCAAACGGGTGAGCAATTTGCATGTAAGACCATTGCCAAGAGAAAGCTGGTGAATAAGGAGGATATTGATGATGTTAGGAGAGAAGTTCAGATCATGCATCACCTAACGGGTCAACCTAACATTGTGGAGCTTAAAGGCGCTTATGAGGACAAGTATTCGGTGCATTTGGTGATGGAGCTTTGTGCTGGTGGGGAGTTGTTTGATCGCATCATTGCCAAGGGTCACTTCACTGAACGTGCTGCTGCTTCGTTGCTTAGGACCATCGTTCAAATCGTTCATACTTGCCATTCTATGGGTGTCATTCATCGTGATTTGAAACCTGAGAATTTCCTCCTCTTGAATAAGGATGAGAATTCCCCTCTTAAGGCCACAGATTTCGGTCTTTCTGTCTTTTACAAGTCAGGTAAATGAATCTTGATGATCATGCCTTTGCTCCATCTGAAAAGATAACAATGACTGCACAAATGTTCTACATTTTTTTTCTTACATTATCTTGTGTTTTCGACAGGTGATACATTCAAAGACATTGTTGGAAGCGCGTACTACATTGCACCAGAAGTATTGAAGCGAAAATATGGGCCAGAAGTTGATATATGGAGTGTTGGGGTCATGTTATACATTTTATTATGTGGTGTTCCTCCTTTCTGGGCTGGTAATTATACCAATATATTTTCTTTTATTTATCCCTTTTTTATGTGCCATTAGAAGAACGAATTGAAATGTGAATATTTTGTTTTTACTAGAAACCGAACATGGTATATTCAATGCAATCTTAAGGGCTCATATCGACTTCACAACTGATCCATGGCCATCAATTTCATCTCAAGCAAAAGATCTTGTTAGGAGAATGTTGAACGCCGATCCAAAACAAAGGCTTACAGCTTATCAAGTTCTCAGTAAGTTGCTAGGAAATTGTCTTTTGTAATTTCTCAAAATTGATCTCTTCATATATTAGTTGCCTTGCACTATTATGTTTCATGTAGTATTTTACATAATTCCTAACAAATCATGGGGTTTTCTTCGTTAGATCATCCGTGGATTAAGGAGGATGGAGAAGCTCCTGATACTCCTCTTGACAACGCGGTCCTTGATAGGTTGAAACAGTTCAGAGCAATGAACAAGTTCAAGAAAGTTGCTCTAAGGGTCAGTACATTCTCCTGAACATTTTTTTTTTTTTACGTGATGAAAATTTTAATGTGAAAAACAAACTTTGCTAAAACATAGTTTCAGTTTTTCATAGTCAATTTCCAAATACAAGGAAGAAACGTTGATAAATTTTCAAATGGAAATGTTGTCATAGCTAGTTCTTGAGAAATTATAGGGACTGAAAAAGATGTGTAATGATATAGGTTATTGCTGGATGTTTATCGGAGGAAGAAATTATGGGACTTAAAGAGATGTTTAAGAGCATGGATGCTGATAACAGCGGGAGTATAACTCTCGAAGAGCTAAAGCAAGGCATGCAAAAGCAAGGGACTAAGCTATCCGAGTATGAGGTCAAGCAGTTGATGGAAGCTGTGAGTACTTTTTTTTTTTGCTCTGAACTCATGCATATTCTAACTTTCTTTTAAAGATGAGGAAATGACTTAGTGTTCATTAAAACAACAGGCGGATGCAGATGGAAATGGAACTATAGACTATGAGGAGTTTATCACCGCGACAATGCACATGAACAGAATGGACAGAGAAGAACACTTGTATACTGCATTCCAGTACTTTGACAAAGATAACAGCGGGTAATGATATAAAATTTGACAACATTGTTAGGCCTTGTTCTTAAATTTTTGTCAGCAAATAGCAGCTAAATGTATTCATGATCATTTTGAAAGGAAATTTGATCATGTTTACAAGAAATGATACAATATTTTCTTCTAATTTTTTCGTTATTACAGGTACATCACAATGGAAGAGTTGGAGCAAGCTCTACAAGAGTTTGGCATGCATGATGGAAGGGACATAAAGGAAATAGTTTCTGAAGTGGATAGTGATAATGTGAGTAAAATAATAAGAAGATCATCAATTAATTTGTTCTGTTGAGAATATACTTGTATGAATTTAGTCTAACAAACTGTGTTCTTTTTTTGTAGGATGGTAGAATAAACTACGATGAATTCGTGGCTATGATGAGGAAAGGAAATCCCGAGGCAGGAAATCTGAAGAAGAGACGCAGTATGGCAATTTAAGCGCGTTGGAGGCTATTAGTGATTGAGCTGCTCAACATGCATCTTTACATGTACAAAACCTTCTGAGAAGTTGGTGCTTGTATAAATGCTTACTGTATATTGAATGTTTGAGCCAAAGAAAGGAGGGGTAGGGGGGCTAAGAACAAGAAGCAGAAAAGCTCGTGGGCTGTCTTGTGGCTCGTCGAGGTGGTGTTGGGGTGCTGCTTTTTTTTCTTTGTTCATTCCTTTTCTTGTTTTTGGGTCATCCTTTTAATCTTGTCCTGCGCAAAGTGTATATTAGTGCAATCTAACTCTTTTGTAAACTAATGCTTAGAACTCACTTCCTTTGTTCTTAATTGTTGTTGTAATTGATTTCTTATGATGTATTCATTTGCTTCAAAGTTCTAACTCCGAAAACAAAAGGTTCGATATTACATTATTTCCAATAAGATTTATAAGACATTGATACAAGCAAAAACAAGGTAATAAAAGTATCAATATGATGACACTGTTGTTTTTTTTTTTTTTTTTCGAATAAGAATAATATCATTAATAATTAGGATGACACGTACCGTGACACCAATGTTAACAAATTGAAACATCATTGACATTTTAGCAAGAATGTGATACATTACAATTTTCCATAGGGTGGCAATTTGCTCACCTCTATAACCTTGCCCTACTTTCCATAGAAAATCTTTAATAATAATTTAGGTATCAAGGATGGGCTGAAAAGTAGGCAAGAAGGCCCACAAGAGGAGCATTAATGTAAGTAGTGGGCTCAGACTCTTGAAAGTAAGGCCTGGAATCTGGAAAGGCATCTGTGACATTAGGCCCACCAACAACTGCTCCAACAAGCTTATTTGGGTTAGGGTTTGGGCTGAGGAAGTAGCGAGAGCCCGCTTTACAGCCAATGTGGGCCGGATGAACATGGACTGATGGAAGAGAACTGCCCCTGTGATGTATCCTTTGTGGATATCGCGCCCCGTAGCCCACCATGTATGACATCCTTATTGGATTATCCCCTAGTATGTAATCCACCTGTCAATTAATGTTCATACAGAAAACGTCATATTTTCTAAAACAGTAATAGTTTATGCAGTGATTGTATGTCGATGTAAAAGTAATGAGAAGAAAGTGAAAATAGTCCTTGTAGCAAAATTCTTGTGAAGAATTACTGGCTAGGACAATGTGTGACAGTTAGTTTCGGACAAAGGAATGCGTTATTAACTTATTAACAATCCAATTATTAAGTTGTTGTTTTCATTTCATGTCACATGAAATTGTGCTGTTACAGCAAAGTGATGGCAAAGTTCCAAAATTAAATCAGAAACCTAATATGAAGGGCATGAACATGATAGATCATGAGAAGTATATAATAAAGTCAAAAAATAAATCCGTTGTCATGTGATATAAAGTGTCCTAAAAATGAATAACCAAATTTTATACAGTTGGATAGTAGATAGATATAGATAGATGCCTTGACTCTGTAGGATTATCATTGGATTTAATGTACTGCCTACCATTTTCAGTCCAAAAATTATTCTCTCTTGTGGTCCTTTTTTTTTTTTTTTTTTTTTCCTTAACTATTTTACTGTGACTTGGGTAGTTAGGGTTAGACCAAACTGTAATTAATTTACCATGACAAGTGAAACAAGCGATAATAGGTTTAATTACTTCGTGTCATAACTAGCTCATTAACTTGACTCCATAATACTCGCTATTAGCTATAATAAAACATTAGTCAAATTGATTTTCTAAATCATGTCTAAAAAAGATGAGTGGTAACGATTCAGTTGTTCAACTTTTGAACTAACGTTACATGAAAGTGTCACCCGACTATACATAGTTGCATACTCTATTCTTATCCTTACATGAATAAATAGTCGTATGAGAAAATAAATTCAAGTGAAAGCTACATTCATATGTATTTATTCATGTAACGGTAAACTTATTGTATGGTTAATAATATTGGTCCCCAAACCTTAGGTTATAATGTTATCTATGTATGATGGTTGGTATATGTACACCATAATGTAGGAAGATGAACGTTAAAAGAATCCAAGAATAATTAAACATACCTGACGTTTGGCAAACTGTTTTAGGAGAGCAGAAGAAGCTACGATTCCGCCACATGGCACTTGGTGATTGGAGTGGCTTAGATAATTAGAGTAAGCTAGAAGTAGGAAAGATAGAGACGTTACATGTTGCATGTTACTTCCTCCAGTCTTGAAGATCAACCCACCTACAACAACATCAATTGCAACGATCGATCATGCGTTATCTTATCAAATTTTGTACAATTCATATTTGTTATGTATTCACGAATTGTGCAACATGTAGCGTTATGTGTAAATGATACAAAGTATTCCGTATAGTATTCATATTAATTGAGTTAACGCGTGTTTATAGTTTACCTGGAGAGTATTGTACTTGTGGATGAGCAACACCGGGAATCACTGAACATATGAAGTTATCCGCATTGTTCTTGAAATTTTTCAAGTCATCGGCTCTCCCCATCAACACTTCCTATAACAAACAACATACAGCCCGATATATTAATGTCAAACTTAGCTTGTTTACGGTAACATTAAAAAGTTGAATATTTTTTCCGTTTCAAATTAGTTTTTAAAAAATGATGCTATTGAATGACATAATGATGAACATAAACCCCACACCTTAATTATTTTTTTAATAATGACAATTGATAATTAATAAAGTGAAAAAACATAAAAATAAAGGGAACTAAAATAAGTCAAACATAGCTATTATATGAAGCAGAAGTTAATGGCCAGAATGGGAAGCTCTGCATTCTCTACTGCATTTTTCAGCCTTATAGCACATGCATCTGCCAATTATTTCTCCACTATTTTTCCACATAATTACAAAAATAAACACTCATATAATATATGGTAATAATTTTTAATTTAGACCAATTGGGGAAATCAACTTTTGGGTAGACCAAGGTATTAATATAAAAAAAAAAAATAAAAAAAAAAAGTTTACAGTAAAATGCACTGTCCTCCATATATCATCACAAGATTCACAACATATAACAATGTATTGATTCAATCAGTTGGTCAGTCCATTTCACTTCTTTTCATTTTTTTCTTGTTAATTTCAAGATGTTTTTTCATCAAACGGACAAAAAATTTTAGGCACCCAAATTAGTGGCACAATTAGAGCCCTAAAGAGCATAATATGTTCCACAAATGTTGAATTATGTTGACTTTTACACTATTTACGATCCCTTTTGAATTATCTACCGTGATTAATATGTAAAGAGAAAATATAGTTATTTGAGATTTTGTTAGTGTCGTCTTGATAATCTTTTGTAATTTTCACATATTGAAATTCAAACATATTAATAGCAAGAATGTTGGAAAGGGTAAAACTTCCTCATTATGCAATATATGTCGAACAGAGAAAGTATTAAAGAATTGGTTTTGTAACAAGTTTCTCAACATGTGTTATTAATTGATGCATCGATCGTTAACTCCGGAGTAAGGAGTACATAATATTAAACTAGAAATCTAGAATTCCGATGAAAGAGTATGTAGGAAGCAATATAAGATATCATAGTGTGACATTATTGTTATTCTTTTACATGTTGGAAAAAACCAATAATTATGTATATCACATGTTTAAAGAATCAAAAACTTTACTAATCAAATATTAAAATTTAGAAGAAAACACAAACATAATTTTATGCTTCAAAATCCAAGCTGTACACTTTACACTAAGATCTAAAATCACAATATCACAACTAATATCATGTGCAATAATATCAAATCTACATAAATTCTTCTCCTCATATTATTTATATATTCGCCACCTTTTGACTAATTTTTATAATCCAAGATGTTAATTTCATGATTATAAAAATCTTAGATTAGAATTTAGAAGTAATTGGATAACAAATGGTTTGGGCCCACAAGTTGTAGCCCATAAATAGGGTGGAAAAATTCAGACCCAAACCCAAAACCAAACATAATCAGATAGATATTCCACAAGCACGTGATTGGCTCAAGAGTGGGTCCCTCGTAATTTAGTTCCCCTAGACCCTAAAATTAGTCACAGGACAAGAAGAATAATGTCTCATTACATTAGGACAACAATTCCGTAGGTCCAGCTTGGATTTAGGACTAAAATAATTATTCTACTTTAATTAATTAATACTTTATACGCTAATAAATACAGATTACTCGATATAAGCGATATAGTCATGCAAGAAGGATTATAATTTGTTATATGCATCCAAGTGTATCGTACACTCGAGGTCATTTGCTCATTCAATCAACAAATGAGTAAAAATATTTACTCATTTATTTGTAGAATTAGCAAATTACCCCGGGTGTATCCATGTATGGTACATAATAGGCTCTCGAAAAGGGTGGCACAGAGACAAATGCAATAGACAAGATTCAACCACAAATATTACATTTTATCAGTGATAAGAGGTGTCGATTTAAGTCAGTAGGTCGAGTTCAGTTAGAATATGTTAAATCATTGAGTCCATGCAAATTTAATTTTAGATCGAATTAGGCAACTACTCTAGTCAAGTGAAATCCGTTTTTAACATTTGTATACTCCGTACTAAAACTACTAATTGTACGGAGTATTATACCCGATGAATTGACACCTTGCAATTTAATTAATAAAATTAAGAATAAAAAAGAAAAAAAAATACCTTGGAAATGAGGACATTGATCCCAGCATGCTTATTATCCCATCCAAATTCATTAATAGTGTCTCCAGCTCTTAATATGACCTCGTTCTTCACTATGTATTCTCTATATTTGCGCCTCCTTGTGGCCTTGTGCAACCATGCTGCTCCCCATAGCAACTCGTCCTGCATATCCCCCCAATTCCAAGAATTACATACAATATCACTTTTAATCACCGTCGTCCTCATTTAATTATTCCAAAGTACACTACTCATTACATTACTACTTCTAATTACATTCTACTTTATATAAATATGACAATTAATTTCGAACAAAGAAATTTACTGTAGATTATAGATATAATCTTAAGCATTGAGTCATGGATATTCACAAGAAATTGTAACACTAATCTTTAAATTATCGATATATACAACTTACAATTATTTAATACAAGTAACAAATGTAACAAGTGACGATAATAATAACAGGAAAAAGACTTGGAAGTGCCCAAAAAAACAGAAAAACGGGAATAAAAGAGTTGACACTTGACATGTACACAGTACACTACAAGTACAAGTATACGAGTACAAATTAAGAAGCTTACCTGGTAGCCGTTATTATCACAGTAAAACGGGCAAACTGCTCTTTTTAGACTCGAACTGTATGCACCTCGATGTTTGTCTGCGAAATTGAACACCTATTCACACCAACAAACCCAACTATTATTATCGAACAATTTTACTCTTCAACTCAGACATATGTAAAGAAAGATATAGTCAAATTATTATACATCCGAGGACACATATAATATGACAATACATATACATATACAGTGTGTGTTATACATAAACTGGTAAGATAATTACGTGCTCGGGTGTACAGTATAAACTTTGTAGTTAGATAATTTAGGCAATTTTACTCCCCGCTATTAGTGGCCATGACCAAAAGAGTGAGCCGTTGATTACGCGCCAAAGCAAATTATATTCTCTTGACTCTATATTTACTTTGTCCTTTTTTCCGGTTTGTCAGTTTTGTGCAATTCTACTTTTATGTTAGTATCAAGTAAACTTTACTCAAAAGAAAAATAATTATCATGGATTCAAGTATTAATTGGACACTATTAATTTGCACCCCGATCCTGATTTATGACACTAATTACTCCGTAGTTAGCTAGCTTTGATTGATTGATTACATAATTATATGTCGTCTTGTTTATTTAACTTGTGACATTACAGCATTACTCCGTATAGGCTTATACAAAAAAAAGTACGGAGTCAGTACTCCGTAATAATTTATATCCTCTTACTCGAATTTAATAATCAAATTAGACTAGTTAGAGATAACATTTCAATATAACAAAATTAGGAAGTTAAATACAGAGAATTTTATAATTCTCCATTCCTACAGAGTGGCGTACAACAAATCAACCATATGTCAGAAATCAGAATAACATTTAATTAAAGAACACTCCCCAATTGCAAAATAATTTAGTAGTCTAGGTTCAGTTAATTACCAATAAGTATAACAAATTACAAATTGAGTCTAAAATCCACATTACTTAAAAAATAAAATTCTGTAATTAATAAATTAAAGGTGAAATAATGTAATTGTTATATACAACTTGTACAATACTTACTTTGATGGCGCGACTAAGGAGCAAACGAGAATAGGCACGATCACGAGACCGAAACACGATCGAGGCAGCAGCCAATGCCGCGGCAGTCTCACCAGCAACGTCGGACCCTGGATGGTTGCGATAAATGGCATAGACACTTCTTAACGTGTCCATATCCTCGGGTCTCTCCCAACAATTATGGTCCGAGTACGGGTCACCAACTTGAACGTACATAATGTTTGGTACCTCGGCCGTGGCCTTTAAGAGGTAGTCGGTTCCCCAACGCACTGCTTTGAGCGCGTTGGGGAGCTCACTCCTCATATTTTTACCAAAATCTATCACACTCCAAGATAGGAGTGTGACACTAAATGCCATTGGGAATCCGAACTTTATGTTGTCCCCCGCATCATAATATCCTCCGGTTAAATCTTTCTGAAATTATATACACAAAAAATTCGTTAATTTGGACGTTGGATAAGATAATTAAAAGTAAAATATACTAACATTAAAAATTTCATAATGTTACTCTTTTAAACTACGGAGTACAAGTATAAGGTATTTATTTTATCATACAATGCATATAAAAAAATACACGACAAAATCACAAGTATAAAAAGCGTGATTAATGTTTAATTTGTCACAATATTTTCAATTTTAGCACTTACGGTAAATATCATTTCCTTTAAAATATTTTTGATTAACATCAATGATTTTGGTCTTAAAGAAGCTTTAATTGTCTTGAACAGCAATTTATTTAATTTTTTTGGTGTTTACTTAAACAGCAATTTATAAAAAGAAAGAAAAGTTGGTTACTTTATTTAATTTATTGATTGATGTGTTATTCCTGAAGAAGTGAAATCAAAACCAAAATGCAGCTATCCTAGGAAGAAAAACTTACTAAATTCAGTAAATTGAGTCAAAAAAAAAAAAAAAAAAAAAAACCAAATCTCATCACCTATATTATTTAATGAAATACCTACAAAATTACCAAATTAACAAACAAAAAAATGTAATTTTCAATTATCACTAGTAATGTCCACCCATATTTTAACACATATTATTATAAATTTATAATACCTGCAATGTTACTACATTCACTTCAACTATAGATTAAAATAACTTGTGTCGTTGACAGCGTAATTTAAACTAGTAATGCGATAACTAAAAAAAGAAAGACGGAAACATACACCAATAGAGTGACCGTCACGAAGAGCGGAATCACGGCGCCAATGAAGGCGTTGATCAGGGGGGAGTTTACCAGAGCGTTGGCCTTCGAAGAAAAGAATGCTCTTTCTAAGAGCATCCATATAATTATGGGCATAACAGAGGGAAGAGGGAGAAAGAAGAGAGAGAACAATTAAGAGAGAAAGTGCATAATTTTGCGCCATTTTTTGTTTGTGAGGAAAATAGTAAGAAAGGGTTCAATGTATATACAGTGAACTGCTAAACCACGCCCCGAGTTGGACTATTTATATAGGGAGAGTATGGAATGGTAAAATAAGGGGGAGTTATGGTGTAGTTGTATAAAGAGAGTTTTAATTCATTGGATTCTTGTAAGAAAGTATGGTTTCAACTGCGGTGGACACGTGGTTAAACGTGAATGGATAAGGTTTTCAATCACTGCTATGGTTGACTCATTCTATTGGTTGTTTGACTCTTTTGTGGGGTTTTGAGTTTGATCAATTTCTGTTTAATCGACTTTCTTTTTTTCTTTGGTTCCTCGGAAAAAAAAAAAAGTTTCTTATTTTGGTACTCGTAGTTATTTTGGTTGATCCATTACGAGTAATTATGAATTTAGGGGTTAAGGACTGCTGACTGCATATATTATAAGTGCAAATTATATCAAAAACATGTTTTTGCAACTAAAAATGAGTATGAGTAATCACATTCGCATATTCAAATATATGGAGTTTTATGTTTATCATTGCAAAACTTACTAATTTAATCTTTAATTATCAATTAGACATAGAAAAATGGTCAATTAGTACAATTTTATGTCAACATTATTTTTAATTTGAATCATTTTCACTTTTGAGTCAACAATACCTTAAACACGACCAAAATTTTGGGTAACAAGTTGATTTAATTTGTTTAGGTGTTTCTTAATGCTCAACATAGTATCTCATATAAACTTACATTAAGTAGGGTTGTGAATAATCTAGGTCGAACTGAGATTTAATCTATTTGTGCTAAACTTGATATTATGTAAGAATTATTAGTGTTGCAGTCATCCTAAGTTTTTAAAATCTCATTCAAGCTCTGCTCATTAAGAGTTTAGCATCCTTTAAGAAGTAAACTAAACATGTAATTGGCTTATGCAATCTCATTCGAATCCAAATTTAATGTCATAACTCATTTTTTTCGGATCGGATATCCGATGAAACTATAATGCGCTAGTTCTGATTCTCATGGGTTCATCAATCATCAGTTCATCACCCACTCCGTTTTAGATGTAAAGTTTACAATAAATCTAGTTCCTAAGAGAACATGGGCCACCGCCATTTGGGAATGCCAACTCACTACACACATTGTAGGTGGACAAGTGAATTTCCAGATCACTATCAACCTTATTTCTCTTGTCAGTCTTTCACACCAATTTCGATCTCAATGTATTGCAAGAAAAACTCTTAGTTTTTAGAGTTTGAGTTGCAAATTTACAAGTTCTTAGAAATTTTGCTCATACAATCCAAGTGAGATTGTTTGAAAGTGAGGATCTCCACCTTACCACCTACTTCCAAGTATCTGCCTATAAAAATTATGAAAATTAAAAAAATACAAATTGTGAGAGTAAAGATTTGATCAAGGTTTTTCTTACCTTAAAAATATTGAAAATTATTACATACATCCAAATAGAGATGTGAATTCGGATGTTTGGGTTAGATTTATTGAAGTCGGGTCGGGTTCATCTTTTTGAGTCACGCTAAATTATTGTGTCCAAACAAGTTGATATCTGAATTTAATTTTTTCGGGTCCCTGTTGCGTAAGTTTTTAACACCCTAACACCCAGTGCAAAGTGCACTAAATATTTTTTTTTTTACTTATTTGATGATTAAATGAGCAATAATCATTTTAATGAGCAAAATAATATACCCTTTAGTGAACTTTGACCCGAGTATATATAAGAATCTCTTTTAAGAAATTGATTATGTAGTATACCCAAAAGGTCGTAGTACATGGTATTGCACTATATCATATTGTTATTTTTTTTGTTTGGTTCAATTGGAGGTCTTTTAAAATGAGGGGGAAAAAAGCTTAGGTGTACTTTAAAGTTTACATAATTAATAAAAATAAAAAGAAATATTTATAGGAAGTATTTTTAAGTAGTAGAGCCCAAATTCATGTATGAGCTAGGTCCATATGTAGTGGGCCGAACACATAGCCTCATTTATGACACACAAAGTGGCCCATTGTAGACCTTCACTTTACAACTTAAAACTTGAATATGATTATCATTTTGCAAGTCCTTTTGAATCTTAAAATTATTGATGCCTAGACTATGGTAGTATCAATTTGAGTATAACAATCATTTGGTTTAAAATTGTAGATCTCTTCTACTCATCAATTTTGATAAGGTTCATTCTCCAATGGTTATGGAAGACCATGCAATCCTATACGCACGCACTGACGCACCAACGTATTTGATGCAGATGCTCGCACCTCAACGACATCACATCACAAGGACAATTGGGTAAGCAAGTGTAGCACAGTATATTGCATTTTGTGCAACCCTGTGTAGCATATTATACTAATCTAAGTGTTTACCCTTCGTAACACATTGGTGAATTGAATGTTTATATGTGCTCCCCTTAAATATTATAAACCGAACTTGCACATGAAACATCAACATTTCTTGATGCAAAGGAATAGACTACATCCTGTCAGTTTCAGTAATCTTCCTATCACTAAACATATGCTTATTTCTAAATAATCAGTAAGCCCCCTACGACTAAACAAACAATTGCTACAAGCACATCAAAGCAGCTACAACAATGGTAATATTCTTCTCACTAATTAGCTACCTAAATCATGAAGTGGTTGCACTGGCAGCACCATCGCGGGCCTCCATGAGTAGAAAAACAATCCCAGCACAAGGACGACAGCACCGGCCACAAAGCCTGGAGGAAGAGCAGTACCAGCGCCAAGATACGGCAGAGGCAAAGTGAAGACAAACACAGACAAGGGCACTACATTCAAATTACAAGGGACATCAGCATATCAATGTCAAAATCTTGAAGACTTTCATGGAATAAGCAAAAGGTGAATTTTGCATGGTACATGTGATTAGGATTTCCAGAATTAAACAAACGGAACATCAATGCCAGTTTTAAAGCTTGAACTAATTAAATATGTAATGTGTACCTGAAACTGTAGAGGCAAGGCAAGATACCACTGCTGAGGAGATTTTAAGAAGATGCAGCAAAGATATATTGTAACCCATGTTCACGATAATAAAGAGCAAAGGCAACAAGGGAGCACCATTGCATCCTGCAGAGTAGCCAAAAACAGTGACTATTCAAAAGTTCCACTCTATAATAGTGTCAAGACAAAATTGAACAAAAATTTCGTAGACGAGCATTAATTTGGAAGGTTTAAAAAAAGCAAGTCGCTCAATTCCTACACACTCAAAATTTACATGTACTGCTGAAAAGGACAGAAAGGCAAAAATTGTCTATAAATCTGCTTCAAAACAACCTTAAAAATGATCATGATAACACTTGAAAGGATAAACTCCAAAAAAAGTATCGATAGTTCATAATACCAGAGCAGGAAATGAAAATGAGAGAACTTTGTTTACTAGGTCCACAAGACACTCACCCCAAAGAAAATAGTTTACCTCTTCCCTATGCAATGCATATTTGCTCCCTTGGCCTCTAAGAGATGCATAATATGTAATTGATGACCCTAAACTATATTTATGGCACAATAAGAAAATAATTTCCAAACGTATCAGCCTATGGAATTCTCAAACACTAATATACTTTGTTACTTTGTTAGACATAGTGATATAACAATAAACCAAATTAATAGACAAAATTTGCAAGGTCATGTTGCAAATGGTATAACGTAAAAGAACGATGACTATAACCATTTTTTAAGGATCCTGCCGAAGCAGAGTCTGAAAGCATGAGACTAACCCCACTTTGAACAGAAAGACTGCTTTCAAAAACACTCCAAGGGAAGAGAGATCAAAGTAAAATTTGTTTTAATATTAGCCGTACCCGTTGAGAGACTATTGATATTGAGAAAGCATGCTGCTCCATCTTTAAGGTATGACGGAAGTTGATTAAATGGTATGCCCCATAATTTCGACAGGAAGGGTAGAAGAAGGCATATAAAGAGTGCCTGCATGACGTGAGGAAACAAATTTCAGGTACAGAAATTAAACATGAGTAGTGTAACCCATGGAAACCACTTGCGGCACTAAGGATTCCTTAAAATGTCTTGATGTTATCAGATACTTACTTGATAAGCAGATCCAAACGAATTTACAACAAATAGATCAACTGAACCTCCCTGTGACAAGGACCAACATTCATTTTTACAATTTATCACAAGATAACAGATAGCAAAAACCTTGGACAAAGAGATAAAAAAAAGAAATCATTTTTTTCATTGCTTCACACAGTGAGCTGAGGAGCTTGGTGACACATGCGCAAATATCATTATAATGACACATGGATGAAGTAATACGCCTAAAGTAGATAGTGAACCATGCCTACAAAATCTGTTTGGGACGTTCAACTTAACTTATTCAGTTATTCACTTCATTATGTAACTCAAGGACCATTCTTTAATTTATTATATCAAGTGCCAACATATATGGAGTCAAGTATCTGGTTTCAAAAAAAAAAAGTATCTGGTTTACTCCCTCAGTATCCAGTATTCCAGTTCTTTTATTTTCCAACTTCTCATTCATATCACCCAATTTTCAAGCCGCATAACGCAACCATTCACATCACAACCATCAAAAGATCAGAATCTTACGGCGAGGAAAGCACTTATAAATGGTACAAACCCAGCAACAGATATACCTTTAATCGCTCAGCAGCGTCCAGAAAAATTACTTCCTACAACATAATGCAATAGTCCATCAGATATTGCATAATCATAGAACCAGCAAAAACTGACAACAGGAGGCACAGTGATAAAATAACAAGTTCAGCATATCGGTTAGTAGTTTATAATTACCTTCAAAATCGTATCAGCTGCTTGTAAAAAAAATGAAAAAATCATCAAAAAACTCCAGAATAGGCCGGTGTCATTCAAGGAGGGGCCAGCACCAGATCCACTGCAATACAATATCAAGAGCATTCAGTATCTAGTTAGAATTAACAATAATTTAAGTCTGAATCCACCAACTGGCAAAAACTAATTCTATCTCAACTAACAGAATAGTGCAAGGGATTCCATTGAAGTGAATACTGGTAGATCTTAGTCTACCTTCCTCTCCATTTTTTTAAAAAAAAAAGGAAGTAGGGAGCAAAGACAACAGTTCAAAGAACAATCAATATCAATAGTCCAAATGAAACAGCTTCCCATATAGAGCTCTTTCATGGCAAAATTAAACATTCGAATAATCGTTATAACTAGTACCATCAAAACCAGATACTAATAAAAGAAAAGTTACTGCAGAACATAGTTGAACTTAAGATGTACAATCCATATAACCAACTTGGGAGAACATTACTGTGATGTCTCCAGTCCTCCATTTTGGGAAATGGAATCCACACTTTTATGACAGCACTACAGAAATGCATGAAAGGAGACAAGTTCTACTACTGGTAGGTCAAGTAACATACAAACAAGTATCTTGAAGTTTAAAACAGAGTGATGAACCCCTAATTTCTGGTAACGGAATTTCTAATACTATCAATTCAAAGTTGTTTCCAAACATTTATTGACAACAGGATTCTACACTCACACTTCAGATCCTAAATACAAAAAGCTTCCAAAGTTTGAATAAAAAATCAGGACAATAATGTATAATACAGAAGGATTGCAACTCACCTAGCTACAGTTATTATTACGCCCATAGAGACCAATAAGCAACCCACTAGTTGATTGACATTATACCTCCTTCCAAGGAATATAGCAGACAGGAAAAGTTGCCAAACAAGAAATGTCTGCAGAAAAGATGGACACATTAGTTCTTTCGCCACCACTGCAAAGTGGATTGACCAACCATCAACCATGACTGCAGATTTATTGCTGCTTGCAACTGAAGCTTTACTTCATATGTCAAAAACACGCATGTGACGGACATGTTGATGACCATCTCATACTCATACAGTCAAAAAAATCACGAATACAATAATGCATTTTGATATGTATATATATTATGGTTTAAAATTTATACAAACCTATATTTGCTACTTTTTTGAGAGTTTAGCCCACATAATCTGGATATTTCAAAAAATTATACCTGAGACAAAATGGGAATCGATGCACCAGAAAGCATTGCTGTTCAAAACCACAAAAAAAAAAAAAAAAAAAAAAAAAAAAAAAAAAAAAATTGAAATTCATCAGAATAAATTAAACTCTAAACATTCAAGATCTTCTAATGCAACTCCAGAAGAACAAAAATATGATTCACTTAGAGTAACACATTAACCTTACTTGCCGCTGCCATTCCAGATACCGCTGCTAGAGCCTCTAATAAGCCAACTCCGAGAAACGGAACTTGAGGCAATGACAACATCTCCTTAGTGACAAAGCCCGCACGATGTCGAAGATACAAGATAGAGAAATATACAAATACATATCTGTATAAAGAAACACAGCTAAAGTATAAATAAATGTAACATAGCAACAACCTAATATCATTATAGATCCAACTCTACAGAAACTTATGCCCTGTTCTACAACCAATAAACAATAAACTTTCACATTTAATAAGCTTAGATAAAGTCTAATAAAGTTCACTCTGCAACAAAGTTCAGTTAAATTTCGAGGTCAAATCAATTCAGTTAACTTCAGAAGTTTTCAAGTGAAAAGAACATGGCTTTAATGTACACCATACTATATTGGTTACCAAATCCAGGAAACTATCCTGAGTAATTGACAAGCGCAGAATCTAGTAGATATAGCAATCTTAAAGCTCTCATAGAATGCTATCTTTCATTTCAGTCTCCTATGAGATAGTAATCAACTATAAATAAATGCACAGGGGAGGAAGCAAAAGAGTTCAGAGTTACAGTTGAGTTAGAGTTGGCAATTCATGCTAAGTAATTGTAAGTAAAATCATTTGTATTTAACCTTGCACACCCTTCTTAAGGAATCTACATACAAAGAAAGCATTTCTCCTGATGCCAGGCATTATCTGAACTTTTTGCAAGTTAAAAGATCAAATTCAGGTACAAAACTCATAAGAGTAATATATATTATAATTTATAAAGATGGTGGACAGCAGGACCATATGACCAAAAATAAATAAAGTTTTTAACAATAATAAGCCCTGAAAAACATAGCATATTGTAGGAGACAGATTACTACAAACAGTGTGCAAGCAGAACAGTAGAAGAATTATACTTTGTATAATTGATCTAGATGCTGATTGCTAAAAATTCACATTGTGCAACTTTCATTCATTGATTCTCCTTTTGACAAATTGAAAGAACTTTCATTGCCAAGTTGTTAAGATTTCAAGTAGTTCTGTTTGGACCACACCCAAATTGATTTTGAGCCGCCACTCAAGCAGCTATTTCCATCATTTTCTTATCATCAGAAATGCTTTCCAAAAACATACAGAATCGCTCTAAAATTAGTATCAACCACACCAACCAGCCACCTCCACCATCAAATTGGCAACTACCTATTAGAGAAAAAAATTCCTTTCTATCAAAGGACAAAAGTCTTGTAAATCATTACAACTATACTTCAACTTTAACTTGTTTTTATAAAGCTTACGTTTCCACTTTCTAAACGATTCCTACTGTTGCTTTTGGTAAAAGTAATCTAAACAGATCATAAAGAATCAACAATGCACACTCTCTCCCTAGTCCCCACATGGCCACACATTAGACACATACACTATGTTCTCGTAAAAAATAAACATCTACTCGTACTGCATTATGCTCGAGCATAAAAGGGCAATGCATTACTACTCCATAGCATTTGAATATATTACCAAAAGGCTCTAGGAATTCAAGACAAATCAAGCGTTGTTCGGTGTTTAAAGGGTTCCCAATATAAATTCTACTTCATTCGACTCCATATTAAATCATCAATTATATTTTTACAAAGTTAGGAATTTAACCCCCAAAACATTCAAAAAGCTATTTAACTGAGAACCATCTTTTTCACCACAGTTCATCTTCTTGGTCATTTATTATAAGAATCAGAACAACATTTCATTTGACCCCACTACACGATAAAGAATATTACCATGACCCCATTGCAAAAAACCACACGCACAAATGAATAAACTTGAGCAACAAAATTCATCAAATTAAGTAAAAAATCACCATAAATAACAAATATTTAGCATAAAAATTAATCCGTAAAACATTTCCTACTTTATATTATTACGACGAAATTAATTGTTAAAAATAATGATTATATGGGCTGATCTTACGTAGTCTTGCCATATATAAAACCGTTATACTTCATATTTGTAATTTCAATTACTTCAACAAAAACGTAAATTATGGATAATACTTAATTTAAGTCGCAACAAAACGTAAACTAAATAAACACCTCATTATTAGAATATTTACTTTTAGTAAAACAATTCATTTTATACTTAATTTAAGTCACAACAAAACATAAACAAATAATACTCGAGTTCCTTGTCTTCAAAAAAAAAAAAAATACTCGAGTTCCTTATTATATTCGCCTCAATATCTACTTTTACCACGGAACATATATAGAAAACTACATTAATAATTAAAAAAGAACGGAGAAAGTACCCGAAAGTGGCGAGTTGAGCGAGGAAAAAGGGGTAATGTTTCAAAGGCACCAAAGCCAACTTATACAAAACCCGATTCGCTACACCCAGTACTACCGTAGCTCCAGCTGCAATCATCACCTTCACTGTTCGATCTCTCTCTTCCTTCTCATCAACTTCTCCAACTCCAACCCTACACCGAAACGACGTCGTCGTCTTCTTCCTCTTCCATCTATCCTCTCCACCGTCCGATCTCACCTCAATCCAACGGTTCACGTTGACCTGATGATGAACGCATTCTAACCGTTGATATTGATTATCATTTGATGTCGGCGAATTTCGTGATAATCGGAGAGTTGTTACAGGTTGGCGGAATTGTATGTTGAATCGCCGGAATTCCGGTGGTGGTGTTCCGGCGCCGGCGGAAAGTCGCCGGACAATCGCCGTCATAGTTCACTGTCTTCTCTCTCTCCTCTGAAATTTTTTTTATTTTTTTTTTTTTTTGGAATTGAAGAAAAATGAAGAGAAGTCTAGATATTTATAGAGGAAAAAAAATATTGAAAAAGAAAAAAGTGGGAATTTATTTTAATGGAGAAAAACAGAAGAGATCGAAAAGGCTTTAATTGAGAATATTTTAATTGATTGGGAAAGAGAGGAGAAAAATGAATTGAGATGTTTGGCGGCTTTCTAATTTATACATTTGTTAAAAAAAAAAAAAAATTATACATTTGATGATGACGTAGTGAGTGATTTATGTGGGAATCTATTTGTACACTTACTAATGTACGGATATAATAAAAGAATTTATAATTGTGTAAATTCAAAGACATATCAGTTATAATATGTAAAATTTTTGTATTACATACGATATTATTAACATAAACCAAACTATAAAATTAAAATAATATAAACAAAAGAAAATTTACGTCTACAATTAAATTTAGCGAACTTTGTAATTATATGGAATAATCACACATATAAAAAGGTTGATATTTTTTTACCTCAAGATTTTTAAAAGGTTCTTAAAAGAAAAGGTAATGAAAAATTGAAAACTAAAAAATTATTGTACTGCATTAAACTACTTTGCAATCTATATTTAGATTTTTTTTTAAAAAAAAAATATGAAAGAAAAAAAAAAGTTTAGGCGGAAAAAAAATGAAAGAGAAGTTGACAAATGTACAATTTGAAAAAAGTGATGATGTCAGCGGTTGTTACTTTAGTAATATTTATAGATTAATTTTTGCTACTTCAATTCAGTTAAAATTGATCCAATAACTTAAACTTACTATACTTCTATAGTGTTGGAATTTGATCGGATCAAAAAATATTTATATGAGTATGTTGGATTAGATGGCAAATACATATCTTATTATCTGTTAAAATGAACTTACTTTTGTACGGAGTAATTTTTTAAACTAAAACGAACTTGTTTAATTGAAGTGATCTAAACTAATATGAATTTATTACTTTGTTAGATTAGTTGTAAATTGAATTTTGGATGATCAAAATCAAACTTTGGGCAATCAAAATTGAGCCTAATTTTATACTGGTAGTAGGATTTAAGGTATATAAGTATAAGATTTACCAAATGATTTCGCGCTAGGTTTGAATTTTGATATTAAAATACGTCTTTAGACTTATCTAAACCCGCACTTATTTTAAACCAAGACATTATATCACATAACATATTTAAATTCCCCTATAACTTACATCCGTACAAAACAGAAGTAAAGGAAACCATTTCACTTTTTTTTTTTTTTTTTTCTAAAATAATATTTCAAAAAATTAAAAAAATAAATAAAGTGGCAGTTAGTTATATCCATCTCCTTCCTTCCCTCCCATTATTCATCACGCCATTGTATGTTTTCTTCAACTAACACTTTTTTAAAAAAAAAAACTTATTGTGTTTGTTTAGTTCATGATTGTTGTTTAATGCTTAATACTGCATTTCATTACTTTATTGCTTATTATAATTATTTTGCAATATGATTTCTTATACTCATACCTTGTTTTGGTTTATGTTTGCAGTCATAACTGAATTTAAATGAACACACTGAAAAATCTACTTAAATTTTGGAAAATCTTGGAGTATGGTGTAACAATGCAAAGGGTTTGTAGGATGATGTTGTTAACGTTGGTTTTGTTAAATATCCTCCCATTTTTTGTAAATAATCGCGGTGATGGAGGAAGATTTGGATTTGGATTTGTATATGGCGAGGCAATTCAGATACTTTCGAAATCGAAACTCGAAAAATGTGAGAAGACTTCTCCTACAGAAGCAAATGGTTCTAATAATAATGGCAATCTTAATTGTACTCGCAAGATCATCATTAACATGGCTGTTCCTAGCAACTCTGTAAGTCGGTTGCATTGTTTAAGTTTTTGACTTGTTGTCGTGTTTTATTTATAATATTGGTTTTTGTTTAGAGTGGTGGAGAAGCGTCGATGGTGGCAGAGGTTGCAGAGGTGGAGGAAAACTCGACGAATAAGATGCAGACTTTGCGATTGGCCCCTGTGATTACTGTCAACAAATCTGCTGCTTATGCCGTGTTTGATCTTACTTATATACGAGTATGGCCAATTAGTATCTGCTTATAACACGTGTCATTGCTGATGTGTGTTTTTGGCATGGATTGTAGTCTATGTTTACAATGGCCTAACATTACTTGTTTTGAAACTATAAGCAACTTTCTTGTATAATTAACAATGTTAAGTTTGTTTCTTGTGTTTTTCTAGTGAAAAATTGGATGGTAATTGACATGTTTCAGCATTAAATTTTCAGGATGTCCCATATAAACCCCAAGAGTATTATGTCAAGACACGAAAGTGTGAACCGGATGCTGATGCTCACGTTGTGAAGATATGTGAGAGGCAATTTCTCTCCCTCTTTTTACTTTTTCTTACTCTGTGGGTGTTTTTCCTTGTTCCCATATTTCGAGCTTTGATTATGTAGTTGCTTACTGGCTTGTACATATTGTATGCATTTGTTTCCGTAGGTAAATTTATGAGCACAAATGTATGTAGCTACTTTGTCTATGTGAGTTTGATGACTCCTTCCTTTTGTCATTTGATTTATAGGTTGAAGGATGATCAAGGTCACGTCATTGAAGCCTCTCGGGTATAGTTATTTGTTGATCTTGAACATTCCAATATGTAAATTCATATACGATTTCAAAATTGTTAGAAATAATCAAATTACTGTCCTCTACACTCTTTACAAAGTTTTTTTTTTTTTTTTTTTTCTGCCTCAACCTCTTCCTGGTTTTAATTTTATCTTAATGACCAACACCAGCCAGTTTGCTGTCCTTGTGGTGATAGACGACGAGTACCTTCTTCATGTGGAAACTTTTGTAAGCTTCTGATACTAATCGAACAACTTCAGTAATCGTGTCAATAGGGAATGACTCTATTTTTGTGTTATCATTTGTGTGTTGCTTATCAGTTGACAAGCTGGTAAAGGGAAAAGCAAATACTGCACATTGTCTACGATTTCCTGGTGATTGGTAAGCCAACTGACTCCTTGTTGCCTGCTGATGAACCTGAATTGCTTCAAGATAAAGTTTTCTAATGTCAATAATCTTATAGTCTAGTGGATTTATGTGGTGAAAAGAGTGAGCTAGTTGAACATTTCCTAATTTCGAGCCTAATATTATCTGGATAACATAATGAACTTGTTAATGTTTTTAGGTTCCATATATTTGGCATTGGACAGAGAACTATAGGATTTAGTGTTCGGATTGAAGTCAAGACTGGATCTAAAGTATCAGTAAGTAACATCATAACATTTATGTGTTACATGAATGTGTTGATTTCTTTAATTCTCCTTCTTAATGTTAATCCTATGGCCTGTATGTTGAATTCTTGGCTCACCTTCAGGAAGTGATTGTTGGTCCTGATAACCGAACAGCTGTGTCCAGTGACAGCTTCCTCAGGGTGAATCTTGTTGGCGATTTTGGTGGTTACACTAATATACCATCATTTGAGGACTTCTACCTAGTGATACCGAGGGTGGTATGTTGCTTGTCATCGTGCAACCTTAATTTTGGCTATGCTGCCAATGAATTTGGACTGAGAACTGAGACCTGAGACTACCTTTTTATGGTTTTTTTTTTTTGTGGGTGTGTGGTGTCTGAAGCACGGACCAGGCCAGCCTCCAGACCTGGGACGTAATTTTTCTATGTACATGCTACTTGAGAGAGTGAGATTCACATTGGATGGCCTTGAATGCAACAAAATTGTGGTCGGTTATGAGGCTTTCAATGGTCAGCCAGATTTCTGTACCTCCCCGTACTGGAGTTGTTTGCACAACCAGCTGTGGAATTTTTATGAAGTTAGTACCTCAAGCTGAAAAATAGAAGTAACTGCACTACTGTTTTTTCATCTTATGTCCTTTATTCCTGAGTTTTTCTGATCTAATTGAGTTAATATAGGCAATATGTTTGCACAAAACTGTTTGTTTTTTTAATTTGTGCTCGTCTATCTATAGTCTTCTCTGTATTTTGGCATGTTTTAACCCGAAATTGTCTGGTGAGACTGAAAGTGTTCTGACTAATCGTTTCACAGGCTGATCAGAATCGAATTGCTAGGCATCAACCACCTTTGTATGGTGTGGTAGGAAGGTTTGAAAGGATAAATGAGCACCCAGTACGTTTACAGATTCTGCATTACATATTCAATTATAAAATTATTGTCAGTCTCAGTCTGTCATTAACTGAAAAGGCATACAGGGTGCAGGGCCTCGTACATTTTCCTTTGGGATTTCTGAAGCTATTAACACTAATCTTGTGATAGAATTAGCAGCTGATGACATAGAATATGTTTATCAGAGGTTAGTATATGTTTTTACTTAATATGTTTGCTAATTTGCTTGCTACATTTGAAAGTTTGTTCTGATGTCTTCTGCTGCTATATACTGATATGATAATTTTCTGGTTCAATGTTCTAAAGTTTATTTCTTATGTAATTTTAGGAGCCCTGGAAAGATTTTAGGTGTTACTGTCCCTACATTTGAAGCGCTTGCGCAATATGGGACTGCAGATATAAAAACAAAGAACACTGGGAAAGTCGAAGCATCATACAGCTTGACGGTATGCCAATGATACTATAATCTGTGTTCCCAAATTTTTTTTCTTTGGATTCTCATACTTCATTAGAGTGTAAATTGTTTTTTGTACATTTTATGCAGTTTAAATGCTCGAAAGGTGTGACAATGATGGAGGTACTTGATTCAAAATTTTCATTGTGATTATTGATCTTACATTTTCATGACTACTCTGAGTTTTGGATTTTATGTTCACAAACATATGATTGCAGGAACAATTTTTTATTATGAAGCCTGAAGAGGTTGGTAATCGATCATTCAAAATCTATCCAACTTCTGATCAAGCTTCAAAATATGCATGTTCTGGTACAGATTTTTTTGCTGATCTTGATTTTTTTTTTTATTTTACTTCAACATTTGTGCTGTGCTTTGGTTTAGATTTTGAGTACAGATTTCACAGTTGAAGTGTTTCTTCTGAATGCAGCAATTTTAAAAGATTCAGAATTTAATGAAGTCGATAGAGCTGAATGTCAGTTCACCACTACAGCCACTGTGCTTGACAATGGAACACAGGTATAAAATGTTTTCACACTGAACTTTAAGAGTTTAAGAGGATAATTTTCACAATGCCAATTTTATGCACTCACACTCACGTTTACACATTATAGACCTTTTGTGTGCGGATTATAACTGATGCAATATAACATACTACAGGGAGCCCCCTTTCAGCCACCAAAGTCTGAGACAGCAAGTTTATTTGGAATTATCAAAGACTTATGGAACAAGTTTTGGGCTGGTTTATTAGACTTCATCACAGGAAAGAATTGCAGGTATTTGTATGGAGAATGTCCATTAAATTTTTGCTGATTTTAGGTAATTTTGTAATTGTTGTTTCGTTTTCTATGTTAAAAAAAGAGTTACCAAACTGAATACACTTCACTACTTGAAAATGCTGATACTATTGTCAGAAAGCCAAGAAAATGCCTAAAACTGATATTGGAGGATCTCTGTGAGTTAAAACTTCAGAATCTAATGTTTCCGCATAGACTGATTAACATCAAACCAATAAAAATATCATCAGAAAATATACAAAGCAAGCCTAAAAGTCCATATAAGAGGATTCCCTTGAGTTCAAACTTTAGACTAATGTGTTAGCATCCTTGAGCTGTGCCCATCTTCGAACTGTGATGGACGAAAGTTTTGACAGTTCTGCCAAGTTCAACTACTGTAACCCAAGTCTCTAGACTTCAACTGCTAAACTTTATCTCAGAACATGTAATGCGATGGCTTCATTTTATGACCTAAATATAGTAGCAGTAAGCAAAAGTGTTGGATCTGCTTTCTCATGTCATTTTCTAATGAATCTAACCATTACACTGTTGTATTGAATAGAAGCAAGTGTTCTGGTTTCTTTGACTTCCACTGTCACATTCAATATGTGTGCATGAGTTGGGTCATCTTGTTTGGATTATTTTTGTCCATCTTTCCTACAGGTAACCAAATTATTTTTTTCTTTGCATCATTTATTCAGCATTTGAATCCAATAACAATTAACCTTAATTGAAACATTTTCTGTTGGCATTTAGTGCTTGTGCTTCTATGGCTTTTACATCAAAAAGGGCTGTTTGATCCTCTCTACGACTGGTGGGAAGATCACTGCTGGGAAGGTATGCTGAGGCACAAAAAAATTCGGAGGCATAGAATTCAGCATGACCATCACCGAATTCATCACAAGAGACACCGACCTCACCATCACCGAGCACATCATCATCACAACATGCATGAAGTAAAGCATAGAAACCAGAAGAATAACAATGAACAAGAGCATCACCATGCAGCACATCGATCAAGCGATTATAATCAGTATTTGCATCATGTCCATAAAGACAAGCACAAACACGGCAAGCATCGAAGTAGCACCGGTGCAATTCAGCATTTGGATAATCAGGGTGATTTGATTCGGCATCACAGGCATAGGAAAGGAAGGAGAGCCAACGAAAGGACATCCGACTTTCAAATATATGACTAGGAAGATATTCATGAGCCTTATGAAAATGAACCTTCCTTTCTTTGATGATGAGAACATTTGTATCAAGAGAAGTATACATAAAGTGAAAAACATGAATGAAAGGTTCTGATGTTATTCCCTTCAGTGTAAGCAAAACTCCAAATTTCTATTTCTGTGGAATGAGAGTCTCAATTGTATTATCAAACGTACACACTGGTGGGATTGCGGAAAATTTATGTAAAGTTGTTAATATCTAAGTACAAAATGTATTACCGTTAAAAAAAAAGGTACAAAATGTATTACCTTTATAAACTTGAGAGAAAAATTGTTTGGCATATACAAAGTACCTTTTAAGCTTAATATTTCTCATGTAAAACATAGATACAAAATTGTCCAACCAATCAAAAAAACTTTTTTCTTCAAAAAATCTAAGGTTAGTAAACTTGCCTTACTAATCCAAATCACTCTCTGTTTTCCAGTCTTGGTCTTCAAAGAGGTCTTCAGGAGGGTCGTAGACAGAGTATCCAGGGAATAGCTCCAGAAAGTCAGCTTTGATCTTCTCCCTTAATTCAGGATATGGTATAAGCCCTTTCAGAATGACTCGAAAAGGAAGTGAAAGAGGGGGATCGGGGGATTGCCTCATTTCAGCATATATTTCCATTGCCTCATCTGGCAGTTCATTGTCCAAAAAGGCCCTCATAATGTCACCGAAAGTGTGCTGATCAAATAGGACTTCTTCCCTCTTTAAGTCTTCCCACACCCGCTTTGCTTCATCTACCTTTTTGTTCCTTGCAAGCATCATGAGCATGTCCCTGTAGAAGAACATGTCTGGACGGTACCATATCTCTTTCCGCACCACATCATACAACTGTGATAGGGAAAACCAGAAATTAAAATCAGCAACAGTTGTTCTACCATATGCATATTTCGCTTTTCTAATAAAGGAAGCATGAATTGCTGAACTCTTACATATGCATCATCAGGTCACTTTGTTTATTTTCAAATCATAGATCAAGCAACTAAGCAAGTATAGAGAACAGATCAGGCTCAAAACTTGAGAACCAGTACTTAATATTCGATATACCTGATTACGGATAAATCACAATCAGAATCCTTACAAGTCATAACCATTACACCTGAAATCTGAGAGCAGCTTGCAGGAGTGGCTATAGTAGATGGCCAGGCTCCCCCCTCCCCTGGCAGTGGGCAACTTGGGCACTATCCCTTTTTAGTAAGACCCTAGTGAATCCCACCTACGGAGTACTTATCTCCAGATAAAATACTCATTTATCTATGAACTACAATTGTTGGTTTAACTTAACGATATAAATTTATGTCATTTCGCTAATACACAACCCATCCCAACAAGGAAATCGATCAATCCCTCCAAAAGTATCTCTCCAACATAGAACTAGACCTTCAACGTCTCCAAATCTATGATGGATGATCCTATAAGGCTACAACCATCTAATTTTAGCCAACCAAATACTGTACCATAACTTAATTCTTAATGTAATACCAAGAGCATTTTTTAGTTTTTACACCAATATTACAAAAATGTGTAAGCAGTGTAACCTATCTTCATCTGACTACATCAAACAGGAAGAAATACCAAACCAACTCACAATGCAGGCACATCCACCCTACAAACCTACATAAAGTCATCAAACTTTGTCCAAATCATGTAATAAACGTCTAAAATTTTCGCTCTTTTCGACTGATATCTACTAAAGTCAATTGATTTTTCTAATCTAAATTGTACTTTGTATATTACTACACCAATCAAACATAATTTTCAATTATTGAATTCGAATTGTACTGATTATTTGCAAACGAAAGCTGATTAATATTGATCAGAAGTAATTAAAGGTGCAGCTGATACTCATTTCATACAAATTGCAGAGATTTTATTCCAAAATTAATACATATTGTCAAACCATAATCAACAAGAAAAACTACAACATAAATTTCAACACGTTATCAAATTGGAACACCCAAAAATAATAGAAAAAAGAGTATAAAAATTCATACTTTCATGGAAAGAAAAACTTGATTTTGGCGTTGAAACTCAGCAAGAACAGAAACAAGATCAGATTTAAGGAGGCGAGAAACATGAGATTGAATACAACGTTGAAGACGAACAGGGTTTGATTGAAGACGCTTCAATTCTTTGGCAACAATTAAACCCTCTTTCCCAATTTCTTTCTTTCTCCTCCATATTGATATACTATTAGGGTTCCGCCACACTCCTCCCCCTCCTCCTCTTGCCGCCGATGAACTAGTGCTGATTTTCCGAATCAACCATTGAAATTCGACGGCGAATTTGTTGTTGGTGAAATTAGGGTTTAGGGTTTTAGGGAAAAGAAGAGAAACTGTTTCTGGGTTTGATGTTGAAGTTGAAATTGAAATTACCCGGAGAAGTGATTTTGCTGAACGAGTATAAACAAACATGGATTACGAATCAACCTTCTCTTTTTGTTGTAATCCCAGAATTTTAGTAGTCGTTTAGTTCTAGTTGCAGACTCATGAATGGCGGCAAATTAGCAGAAATTTGATAACTTCAATTACTACGAGTCTCTACTCAACTGTATCAAGAATTCAAGATGGAGTAGTAAACTACGAGTACTCCGTATATCAACTTGCAATTTCGGACTAATTATAACCCGAGTCTGATTGACTTGTGCGAGATTTTGACTAAATATTTCAATAGGTCTAAGTCCTAACTTTAAACCAAAAATTAATGAAGAATTAAGGATGACACACGAGATTTGAAATTGAGTTTTTACACCATTTTGCATTTTTTTTTTATTTTTGATAAGTAAGATTTGGATTCGATTTTTATGTATATTATTTTTCCTGATATAAAATTATAGTCATTTGAGATATTTTACCCTTCGCTCTAATTTACTTCCCATTTTATTATTTAAAGTGTCTAAAGTTACTTGCGTTGTTTATTTTTAAGAAAATTTTCCTCTCGCTTTTTTCTATTGAGTTGGATCTCACACTCACTCGCCTATTTTTTTAAATTTGGCAATATAAGAATACACCACACATTAATAAGAGATTTTTTTGTTGTGGGGTAGAGGATTGTGGTGATAATGGAGCTATAATTGATGACATTATTTGGATAGGCCTTACATTTGCAGGTTTGTGAGCAGGCTTGTTGATTTTGCTAGGACATTGTAGCTTTTTGTTAACACCTGATTGATTCAGTAACCTGTAGTTAAGGAAGCTTCTTAGGCTGACAAATCTCAGATGCTTGAGTCCTAGAAACAGTAGTGTAATGGAGTTTCCAAATTTTGCACATCAGTGGACTTCGCCGATAATCTAAAGCTAAAGTAAAGTTTTAACAGATTGAAGCATTAGCATAAGATTGGATATGAAATTTCTCAAAAACTGATTAATTAAGATCGGTTTCTGCATACATGATAACATATTAACATGAACATCTGCTAGTTAATTATCTCCCTTCGCTCTCCAGACTCCGGAGGGATGGCAGATTGGCAGAATGGCAGTTGTGTAATTAAGTCTCAGAACTAATTATCTTTCACTTTAACAATTCTAAACTCAGCAAAAAAATCAGCTGTTAGTGAATTTGCGTAATCATTTTCTGTAATATCTGTCATCAGATGTGTAACTCTTTCCATAAACAGAATCATGTCTTTTACAGCTAATATACATAATCAATATAGATGGATGAAAAAGCTCAAAGAAAAATCATCATGAGCAATATTCTGGACCATAGGACATACTGTGTACTAAAAATGATCTAGAAAGTAAAGTCAATGGTAAATTTAATCTGACAACTCCTATGGTATAGTTTCTGCTTTACTACCCAATAAGATGGTTATTCCCTGTCCAAGCTCGCTGCGTGAACCTAGTCCTGTAAGCCTAATCAATCAATTGGTATACATATACAAAGATACAATATCAAGATTTAAATTCTGGCTCAAAAGTCATACCATTATTGATCATTTCCCCTCAACATTATATAGCTTCAACAGCAAGAGCACTGTGTTGGGTTTCATGTACAACAACATTGTTTGTCAATCGATGTGGAGCAGCAATTTGTGTTTCCGAACTCTCAATTGATGCCTCGGCAATGTTTGGATACTGACTCATACTAATCTCATTTATCTCTCAAAACTTTTGATTGTGTTCATCTGCGTGAGTGTTGCGCTCAGTTTCAAGAACCACTGCCTCATTTGCTGCTATTTCTAGTGGAGTCGAATCCAAACACAAAAGGTACTTGTGGTCAAGTGAAGAATGCAATCAACAAAGAGCCCACCTAGATGAGTTCTATCCGTATCCACAGCTAGGGCAGACAACTGTATACAAAAAAGAGAACCATAGATGCAAAGAGGTTTATTGACATCAAAAATAAACATGACAGAATAAGAGAATGGACTTACTAGCCATCATACAAGCTAAAGTTTCTCCAGGAAGGGCATTAAGAAGCAAGCTTTGGAATTTTAGAATGGAACTTGTGAAGATTTTCAAGAAAATCATTGCAAGGGATGCCATCTTCTTTTAGAGCTTCTTGAGAGAATGTCGGAAGAAGATCCACCATATTCAAATCAGTGCAATGACAGAGACATGTCAAGATTGTTGCTCTCATCTCTGAGTTTAGCTCAAGATTCTCAGCTGCCATTTGATGAAGCAAATTAATAACTTCATTCATATCACCCTTTAAACAATACCCCATAAGCAAATTCTGATAAACATCACTAGTAGGTGTGAAGCCTTTAGCAACCATCCTTTCAAAAAGTTGCTTAGCCTCATCCATCAGTCCAACATCTGAGAACCTCCCAATTAGTGTGGAAAACAAAATAGCATCAGGAGCCAAACCCCTTTGAAGCATATCGGTGAGTAGTGTTTTGCCATAATGGAAATCACCTGATTTAAGGGCTCCGTGAATCATCACCATAAATGAGATAATACATGGTTCACAGTTTGTTTCCTTCATATTATTGAATAACATCCTTGCCTGATCCACACTACCTTCTTTACACAATGCTGTCATCAACGTATTATAGTCCACATCTCGGGGACTCAAACCAAAGTCCTTCAATTTCAAAAACAGACCTTTCGCAATGTTAATCATACGCAACTTGCAGAAACCATCAATCAAGATGCCATATGTGTATGAAGTTGGAATTATTCTCTCCCTGAGCATGTTTTTCCATATCTCCAGACATTCATAAACATTTCCTGCCTTCAGATACCCCCCAATGAGTGTGGTATAAGTGACCTCATCCCCACAGATTCCTGCAACAACCATCTTACGGTAAAATTCTTCAGCCTTACTAAGGCAACCTTCCTTGCAAAGCCCTATGATCATTGTATTGAATGCCATAGCATCTGGCTGAACATAAGCTTCATCTTCAAATACTGAACTAAAAATCATTATCGCATCATCAACTTTACCAATTTCAAGAAGACCTTTGAGCAATGTAGTGTATGTAAGCAAGTCGGGCTTCTTCCCCTTATCCATCATCATTTTCAATATATCAAAAGACTCAGATACCAAACCATCTTTGCAAAGAGCACTGATCACATTATTGAACGTTGCAGCAAGTGGTTCTTCACCTTTTTCTAGCATCAACTTCAACATGGCAATAGCTTTTGTAGTCTTCTGATTTCTGCAAAGTCCATCAATTAGACCTGAATATGTAGTTGCATCCGGATGTATCCCCCTTCCCGTCATCTCTTTTACCATTGCTGTAACTTTTTCCCACCGGCCCATTGTGGAAAAAAAATGCAACACACAGGAATAAGAGATCACATTAGGAGTCACTCCCCTTTCCAACATTTCATGAAAGAGCTCTTCAACTTTATCAGCATTTCCTTGTATGCAAAAACCTTTGATGAGAGCACTATAAGCAACAACATCCACATCAAAATTGTTTTCCTTCATCTCTTCCATCAATCCCATCGCATCTTCCACCTTACCCATTTTACACAAGCCATCTAAAATAATAGTATACGATGTCACATCAGGACAGCAACCTGCTCTCTTCATTTGATCCATCAAATTTGACGCATCCACCACCCTCTTTGCCTTACAAAGAGCATTGGTTACTGTATTGTAGCTAATATTATCAGGCATTATAGAGTTGTTCGACATTTCTTGCAAAACCTGCATTGCTCTATCTATTTCCCCGTTTCGACACAAACCCTTCAGTACAATATTCATGAGGTATACTTTAACCCCAAAACCGCGCTTCCATAACAGCGCAATAGCCCCTAAAGCGTAAGCAGGCTCGGGCGTTATCACCAAATACTCAACCAGGGCAGCCAGTGAATAGAACAGTGGCTGAACACCAACATGGGTCATTTTCTTATACACCGAATATGCCAATTTATGCTCCCCTGCATTCCTAAGCTCATTAACGAGGAAATTACATGTTTGGGCAGAAGGGGTTCTCCCTGAACCAAAGGCATTGTCAAACAATGCAGCTGCTGCTGCAAAAGATTGGTCTTTTCTGCATAATGATACTATTTGGGCATCTATGCTATCACTCTGAACTGAATTTTCCCGAGAAAAATGAGTTGAGAGAGATGAAATTGTACATAATAAGTTGTATTGGGCATAATTACGATGATATGAACGAGGGTTGACGAAAAGCAGTCTCTGAAGCATTTCAACAAACAGTTGATGGGCATAAACTCAATTTGATTTTTTTTATCGAACAAGATAAATTTATACAGGTTGATTAAGACAAAATTAAAGGGGGAAACTCATACCTTTGGAATTTCGAGTGTTATAATCCAGATTACAGAGGAAGGTTCCAATTTTGATGAGGAAAATGTACTTGGTGAATGACTGAATGATAACGGTTGAGTATAAATTTATACGAGTAGTAGCACAGTTTATTTTTAAAATTTTTTTTAAAAAAAAAAAGCACTTTAATTTTTAAGTACATTTGAATATAAAGGTCTCTCTAGTCTATACGATTTTATGAAGTATGACATAAGTACATAACTTTAATCACTAATAAAGTGTTTTCCAATACGAAGTTGGTGGGGAACTCATTTTATGATTTTGGGGTCACAAGTTCGAGCTCCATTAACTATAAAATGGTCATGGAAGTATGGGGATTGCCTTACCTCCCCCATCTATATTGTGTGAAATCGTTTAAGAAATTTATGATTCTATGTAATTATGACTTTGACAATTTAAAAATATTTTTATTATGCTAAAGATCATTTAGGAATAGTTTTTATTTATAAACTCATTATTTGGCAACGTTAGAAACATAAAAACCTAGCGATAAATTTAAATTATTTATGTAACAATTTTAAATAATTTTCTTTTTGTCATGTGTCCTCCGTCAATTATGTTTATAGCTCATAATCTAGCATACACTGTCTACGAGAAAATAAGGAAAGTTGTTTCAGGTACGCCCCATGTTTAGAAAAATGCACCATGTACTTCCGAGATTTGTAAAAAAAAAAAATGCACTAAATATCCTAGTTCATTTAACAAATGCACATATCATTGACTTATCAAACTAAAATCATGCCCACACACTAGCTCCCTTTTAATACTTTATATATATGCAGTAAAACCGCTTAAAACCATAAATTACATCAATATTTGAAATCCAACGACCATTCTGAATCCTAAACTTTTGGGTATTAGAATTTGATTTATCAATTAAGTTTACTTGATAATTAAATGTTTTAGTATTACACTGTAATAATTTAATAGAATTTGATGCTTAGGGAGTCTCATTATAACAAAATTAACATTTGATATGAGTTTAAGGGTATTTGATGCATTTTTTTTTACAAACCTCGAGGGTACACGGTTCATTTGAAAGTTTTCAAGGATACGGGAATTAATTGAGATATATAAAGATGTGTAATGATGTCTTATATCATTTAAGTCGAGTAGAAGAGGATCAGACCATATAACACCGATGTTCAATCCAAGACATGTTCAATCAACATACCAAGACATTGCCATAAATTAAAAAACTACTCCACTTTATATAAAATATTTTGATTACAATTTTATCTTAAATCTGCACTTGCTTGTAACAATACTACGTAATTAAATTTCTCATACACTTCACTTATAGTCCATATTTACTCTGCAAGTGCATAAATAAAGTAGTTTTTAAATTATAATATGGTGTAAGTATTATGATATTTCCATTTCACGAAAATATTTTAGATAATAAAAACCAATGAAATACATTATGTGCTTTGGAACAAATACATTAAACAATCTACCATCTCTAGTAATAACCTCCAAAAAGCTAACAACTCTCATATTTTTGGCTCTGCTTTTTAATTTACACTAAATTTTTATTTTTATTTTTTAAAAAAATGCATAGTTATACAAGTACTCCGTGCTACGTATTAGACAGATAATAATCCACACCAAACAGATAGTTTTACTGATTAGCCGGTAACTATGTAACTATGTTACATTCTCAAGCAATAGTCAGTAAAGTGGGTCCAACATTGTACAACTTTCCCGGTACCCGTGAAGGCAAGGCATGGAATTTTGGCCCCCTCCTAAATTATAGTGCTTTTTTAAAATTAATCAACACTAATGCATCCTTTGTCTATTTTTGTGTTTTTCTTCCACTTTTTTTTATTTTTTTTTTCCTTTTTTTTATTTTTTTTTTTTTCATTTTTTATTAATGATGTTAGATTAGTAATTGTACAATAATGAATTAGATGTTTTTTTTTTTAAATTATATTATTTTACGAATTATTAACCAATTGATTTTGCGACAAATCACTTACGGAGTATGAAATAGTATTGTTGGGAAGAGAAAAGCCATTAACACAGGTTTGATAATTGATATTCACACTTTTATTTTAATTTTTTTTCGTGCTTTTAGAGTTTGAATTTTGTTGGAAAGATACATAATTGGAAAGAAAAATCATGATGTCATAAGTAGTCTAGTTAAGCCATTTTTTAATGAAAAAAAGACATGTGTACAAAGATAATTTCAGTAGTTTTTACAATTTTTTTTTTTAAAAAAGAAAAACTCAGTAGTTTTCACTTGATATGACTTAAGTTATATGTTCATATTATGGCCGTAGTTGTCTTATAAATAAATCTAAAAAAAAAAGTAATAATAATGCTTGTAAACTCATTGAATCACTAATTATTTTGGAAAATGTGAATTTACAATTCCTTATTGATTATTATTGCTAGTTAGTAGTGCGAACTCGTGCGTAATTCAATAGTGTGAAAATCGTGTAATCTATTATTTTTCTGCATGTATCTTATATTTCCTATCACGTTTTAGTTTTCATAAATAAAGTATGGTTTGTATGACTAATGTTGTTTATTGATTGTTTTTCAAGTTATATCGCCATTAGAGATAAGATTATTAGATGGATGCATGATCAAATGATTTATTTTTATTGCTGGTACACAAAATGTATATGCATGCGGTGCTTGGGTGAAATATGTATGTTTTTTATAATTTATAAGATGAATATACTAATTTCTTAATTAAGAGGTATCTTACTTAACAAAACTATTAATTATTGTTAGTATATCAACTAGCTTAACTGAAGCGACGGAAATCAAGGAATGATAAATCTTTTTAAGTGACGAGGGATGCTTTTTTTGGCAGGAAAGTCAAAAATGGTGCATCAAAAATTAATTATATTATTTTCATCTATCAAAGTACAAAGTTGTTTAATACATAACCTTAAATCACATAGTAGAATATTTAATCACAATCTAATATCATATCATATAACTAATATATAAAGCTAAACTTTTAGCCAGATCACGAGGCAGCGACACTTGGCGTTCCAACTTTTCGCCAAGTGTCGCGCCATGTTGGATGGATTTAAAATAGATTTCATAAGATAAAAAAAGTTATTTTAGAATTCTATTTGGATAGAATTTTAGGAAATATAGTTAGTTTAGAGTTTTATTTTCGATAAAATACCAATATTTCAGATGTACAAATTGAATTATAATTTTATTTTAAAAAATTATTAGATTATAATTCTAAAAAATTATTAGATTATAGTTCTAAAAAATTATCATATAAATTTATTTTTTATATCATAATATTTTTTTGAGCGAAGGAAGTAGTTTAAAGCGTAAAACATCCATTTATTTATAAAATATGCTAATTTGTTAAAATAATATACTTCACAATCTAATAGAATTTTATTATTATGTACACCTGTCAATTAGGGTCGGGTCATAAGTCATCTCGGATTGGGTCATTTCAATTTACGAGTCAAGAAATGTTCAACCCTTGCCCAAAATTTTATTATTATGTACACCTGTCAATTAGGGTCGGGTCATAAGTCATCTCGGATTGGGTCATTTCAGTTTACGAGTCAAGAAATGTTCAACCCTTGCCCAAAATTTTGGATTAGGGTCAACCCAACGGGCTTTGAACATTTATTTTACTTGATTTATTTTTTGCTAATTTTTTTTTTTATATTTTTAATGTATTAAATTAAATAGAACATTTTCACCAACATTATCATTATTCATTACATGCCTACTAGATAGCAAATCGTCATAAAAGCACATTAATTCCTAACTAATTTTGTATCAATGATATATTTTAAAATTTGACATATAGATTAAAAATTTATCTTAAAATTCAATAAACAACCCGGGCATCGCACGGGGCACAAAACTAGTGTATATATATATATATAAAGGGGAGTTTTTTCCCAAGATTTTATAGAGCCACGTAGGATTTAATTTTCTCAGCGCGTCACGTAGGATAATAAATTTTAGTAGTAGCCACTTAAATACGAGATTATTAAAAATTTTTATAATTAAATAATTCAAATGCCACGTAAGCAAAGTTGGCGAATGAGATTTTTAATTTTATATTATTTAAAAATAAAATATTATCTTTTGATATTAGGAATTTTATCTAAATATATAACCAATTTTAGCACATAAATTAAAAAAATATATATTTTAAAAAATTCAAACAAACCGATCATTGCACGGGCTTCATCTAGTACTAAATTAATTATGACTTATTATTACAAACATGCATGTTTGAAAAATATTTATTTTTTTCAAGAAAAAATATATAGAAATCTACCATCTATAAAACATAACATATTATTTGACCAAAGAAATAAAATTCCCATAAAATTAATTCTTTGTCTATTTACTAAACATAACCTTGGTAAACTAATAGTACATTAAAATTTATGCTAATATTATGATTTGCAGAAATACTTGTTATAAATCCTTTTATCATTTTTTTTTTCAAAATTTTTTAATTAGACGTTTGCGATAATAACACGATGGAATTTCACCCATTGGTTAGAGAACTTTCAAAACACAATAATAACATCGGATAGTTGATGTACAAACTTGTTCACAAAATAGGTTATTTTGAACCATATGTATCCTATTGTACATAGTACATACACCCACAGTCTTTTTCAGTAGGCCAATACCTCATCAATCAAGTTAAAAGCAAACGCCGTAATTAAGAACATCTTGACTACTAATCCATTTGTTTAGTTGAGTAGTAGTGGTCTGTTGACCATACTTGACAAAGACTCTACGCACAACAAAATACCCACAAATATTAATATACCCTCCCTCTCTCTTTCTTCTCCCCACATTCCATAATTTATGCCAAAAAAAGTTTTCTAAAAATAATGTGAACAATACACTTACCCTCTTACACTCTACCTAATCTTGCAAAAATAACACTCCATTATCAATTTTTCATTTATTTATTCATTTTATTATATACTTTTTTTTTTTTTTTTTTTTTTTTTTTTTTTTTTTAAAAAAGTAAGAAAAAAAATAAAAAAATTATTGGGTAGTATATTAATTAATAAAAATAATAATTTTGGGTTTTTGTTTTTGTATGCTGCTAAACTTTAGTTGTACAGTTGGGTGCTTTTTTGTTTTGGCTTCCTCTTCACCACCACCACCATCATCATCTCTTCATTTTCTCTCTCCTCCATTCTTTCTCTCTTCAAAAAAAATCAAAACCCTAAATTCCATTTTCCCCCCCTTTTGATTTTCTCTCTCCTCCGATCTTCCGATTCGTCGCCGATTTGTACTGGGTCGACTCAATGAGTCACTCGCTCGATTCACTCTCACTGTAAAAAGTAGTGTTCTTCGACTGTTGTTGTTGTTGAAGTAGTAGTTGTTGTTGTTGTAGTTCTCGATGTACCATTAATGGCGGCTTCTATTGCTGCATTTGAACGTCCTAGACTCGGTCCTTCGAATACGGTACTGTTTTCTGATTTTTTGTAGTATTTTAATTTGAACTATGACTTTCTCTTTATTTTGGGTTGTACTTGTTAATTTATGTTTGAAATTAAATAATTAGGGTTTGATTTGGTATGAAATGATTAATTTGGTGTTTATTGCATGCTACATTGATGCAATGGTATGATTTTAGGTATGTTAATTATTGTTTTTATGTAATTTGTTGGAAATGGAAATTTATGATTTGTTTTGTTATACTAATTGGCACGATTGGGTGATCTTTGTGGTAGTTGAGACCTAAGAAGGGAATTTCTAGATTTTTTCGTATGATTGTCGAGTTTGAATTAATTAATTTTTAATAAGTATGTCTTGCTGTTATTAGTCGATTAATTAATAATATACTTTGTATGCTGCAAATCGTCAGCGACATTTGTTGTTGATCACGCTTCAAATCGCATCGCTCTCTGAACAAATCGAGTGATAATGGAATTGGATGAGTATTTTTTACCAGGGTGGAGGGTTTTTGGGTGTAGAAGAATTCATTCCAAGTTCAGACAAGGATTGTTACTATTGACGTGTGATTGCGTGAAGAATACCTTCATTACTGGAAGCCTGAGTAGCTACTGGATTAGTGATGGCCTGACTTTTTAATCTCGACGATGGTAAATATGATGACATAATTCAGATTACCACCATCAGTCAGTGTGAATCTGTATGGAGGGTCTGGGGAAGTCCAATTGTCATAGTGAATTGGTTATCTTGAATGTTGAGTCCAACTAACTGAGGCTAGTAGAGACTTCTTCCAGACTTGTAGTCTCAGAATACTTGTGAAGAAAATATTCTTTCCCAGAAAAATAAGCAGCAAAGAGATTTTAAAGGGGAGTAGTATGCAAATATCACATGGGGTAAGGACTGTTGAAGGAGGTGAACGAGGGGAGGGAGGCGGGGCATGGTTACACACAACCTATGATTTTAGACTAGGAAAGCATGACTAAGGACTTTAAGGAGGATCCTAAATGTTGGGTAACATCCACTAATGATCAGTGCAGCTATACATGCTATTGACTTAAGACTTTGCATGCTTTTTTTTTTTTTTTACTTGGTTAACGTAGTGTTCATTATAAATGGTAATGTCGGCTTAAGATTTTGTGACTCAAAATTTGAGAACTGTGATAGAGTTTCATATGGTCTTTAAACATAATTGCTTCAGGCCAATCCTTGCACATATGATTAGTTGATTGCTTTTTGAACAGATACTTTAAAACTGAAGAGAGTTATGTTGTCTAATTTCTACAATAGATATATAAGAAATGAAAAGATTTATGATTAATATACCGCAAGCCTTCTAGGTAAATGTATAGTTGAAATGATTGCTTGTGTCGCTGTATGTAATTCAAATATGTGCAGGATTATCTCATCCTGCCTAAGTTCTTTAGATCATTCATGCTGTAAATATTTCCTTTAGCTGCCATTGCCTGCCAACAGTTTTCTTGGTGGGCATAGGATTCCTAGTTCTGGATCTGCAAGTGCTAGAATTGTTGCCTCCTCTCTAAACTGGGAGACCCTTGTCAAATATCTCCTTAGGCAGGATCATATATACCATAGAAAAGGGTGGAAAATTACTTAGAGCTGTGGGTGTATCTAGTGAAGTAGTGATACTTATTATGAAAGTGGGAGAATAGGTCACACTACAGAGGAAAGATCCTCTAATGCTATTTCTATTTTATGAACTTTTTCCTAAGTTGAAAGGAATACTTCATACTGTCTGTCTATACCTATGAGCTTTGTGATTGGGCATGATGCAAAAATTATCTTACAGAAACACACCTTTTATAGTTATATGAGGGTGGTTGGACCTCTCTCTCTCTCTCTCTACCTCTTCTCCCTTTCTCTATGTACTTAATTGAAGACGTGGGTTTGTTAGAAAGAGATTGTCTTTCTTTTTTTTTTCTTTTGCACTGTTTTTTTTGGCTGTATTTGTAACAGGTTCTGATGTGCATAAATTTTTACAGGTTTTTAAGAGTGGACCACTTTTCATCTCATCCAAAGGTTGGTTTATTATCTCCTTTCCCTTTTTATTCTTTCTAGGTAGTGAAATTTGATCCCATTTGGTTCAAAATTTGTGTGCGTATTTGGAATATCTTACAGCCTATGAGAAATCTTATATCTGAACTGGAAAACTAAATATTTTCCAAATTTGGCTCCATGATAAACTGAACCACTATTTATGGTTCCTGCTGACTGGTCCAGTTATTGACGATTAGAATTTTGTTGATCTTTGATCCTCTTGATACAATTCTGTTAGATTCTGATTCCTGGAGCAACTCTGATCATTATCTTGTTTTGCTGCAGGTTTGGGTTGGAAATCTTGGAAGAAGCGTTGGTTTATACTGACACGCACATCTTTAGTGTTCTTTAAAAATGATCCTGTAAGTCTCATCTAGTTCTTTAATGTTTGGTTGTTACCTCTTCTGCATTTGGTATTCAGTATAATAAATTATATTGCTGGTCTTTCTAAGTTTGTTTTCTTTTGTTATGATAAACTTTATTTGGATATATTAGAATTTAAGTCTTTGAGAGTCATCAGAAGGAAAAAAAAAAAAAAAAAAAAAAAAATTATTTAAGGCTTTGCCTTTGGTTGGTTGACTGCGTGTCTGCATGATATCTCGATATACCTTTGAAAGTAGTGTACTACTATGATGCTAGATGAAGAGACATTGTGCTTCTCAACATTTAGTTACGTCTTGGGCAATTATTTTTAGTTCCTGTTTTGATTGTTTCCTTCTTTATTCACTTTCAATGTTGCAGTAAGATTTAATGATAATGGTCCCTAAATGGAAGATGTATTATGATAGATTGACAATTCTCCGATAAAATCTTGTTGCTTCCTTTGTTTTTACCCATATTGTGTAGGTTTGGTTCTGGCTCCTGACCTTTGAATGATGAAAAGTGGTGATTTAAGTTTACTGAATGTAATGTGTACTTAGATATGGATTTACAGATTATTTTGTTTATTTAAGATCCAACGTAGGAGAAACTTGTCTTATTCCATCCCACTAACTGGAAAATTTCTTAGAGGTTCCCTTTCTGACCATCATAAGAGGATGTTATTTGCTGCTTAGCATTTTTTTGTTTGGGAAGGGGTGGCTAAAAGATACTAGTTTTATTTCATGGGGAGTCTGTCTGAGTGGCTTAAGGATTATCCTACACTCCTTGGTGAATTGAATGCTTTTTTTTTTTCTTTTTTCTTTTTCTTTTGCTTTTCTTGTTTGTATGAATTTTGATACCTGTCAATTATAGTTCATGATGCATGTGTTGTTTGATGGACTTTTGAAGGGATAAGCTATATACCCTGGAAATACCGAAATACAGCTATTTTAATCATTTTGGATCTTGGAGTGTAATTTCTCTCCTTTCCCTGATTTTGGCTGAAGCCATCCCCCTCCTTTAACACAAAGAGCTGCTATTCTATTCTACCTTGCCATTTTATTAGACCTCTCTTCAACTTAGCATGCGTTCCCTTATCATATAGTCTATCTGTGCTATGATACGAACTGTGATGGAGACAATATCTTTTAATGAACTGTGATAGAGACTAAGTAATTTACAATGAATGCCAGTTTTTTGGTTCTTGATACAGTATCTGAATTGCTAATTTCCAACAGAGTTCAATCTGTACATTATTCAGTCTTCCTCTCTCTCTCTCTCTCTCTCTCTCTCTCTCTCTTTTCCCATTGTTTGTGAATTGATAGTTACTTTTTGTGGCTTTTATTAGAGTGCTCTTCCTCAAAGAGGCGGAGAAGTAAATTTGACGTTGGGTGGTATTGACTTAAACAATTCGGGAAGGTATGTGGTTTTTTCTCTCAGGACTTTTGTTTATTATTTTCATTGTCTTGCCTTGTCTCAGTCTGAGTTTCTTTTCTTGTTTTGCAGTGTTGTTGTACGAGAAGACAAAAAGTTACTGACAGTACTTTTCCCTGATGGACGTGATGGTCGGGCATTTACGCTTAAGGTACCTTTTGACAGTCACCAAGTTACTATGTGTTCTGTATGATATTTTGTATCATTGTTAGAATTCTTTTATTCCTGCTAGTAATCCTTTTATTTTTTATTTATTTTTTTCTGATTATTTTTTAGGCTGAGACTTCAGAGGATTTATATGAATGGAAGACAGCCTTGGAGCAAGCTCTTGCGCAGGCACCAAGTGCTGCCCTTGTGATGGGTCATAATGGCATATTTCGAAATGACACAAGTGATGCGATTGATGGATCATTTAACCAATGTGTGTATTTGTTACTTCTGTTTAGTGCAATTGGAAAATCAATTTGTTTTCTCTATTTCTGTCTATTTATTTTCAGGTATTTCCTCTAAGAGGGCAGTTATTCTGTTTTTTTTTTTCTTAAATGATGGATGTCATTTGATCTATGGATTCTTTCAATTTCTTTCAGGGAGGGACAAGCGCCCAGTTAAGTCTTTGGTCGTTGGACGACCAATCTTGCTTGCGCTGGAGGATATAGATGGTGGACCCTCTTTTTTGGAGAAAGCTCTTCGATTTCTTGAAACTTATGGTGAGTTATATACTTGTATATATTTAAAAATAAGACTGCTCATTCCATGCGGGAGATTAAACGGCACTTTTTTGTTCGATTTTGTTAGCATTGCATTTTCATCTCCCATCATCTTCCAAATTTTAATTCTTTTCTATTTTAAAATTCCTCTTCATAATATGAACAGTGTTGCAACATGTTCTAGCTCAGTGCGACTGCTTTTGTTTGTTGAAGTATACCATTTTTTATTTCTAATCCTCCGCAAACCCCCCCCCCCCCCCCCTCTCTCTTGTAGTTTAGATTTTATAATGTTAATTTCAAAGTTCATTATTGCTTGATAGAATGCACATCTTATCATTTGGTTGAGTTATTAATGTAATGTATTAGTAGTTGTGTCCGCGGTGAATGCTTTATCTCATGGTGTCCTATTTTGTGGCAGGTAATAAAGTGGAAGGAATTTTACGACAGTCTGCAGATGTTGAAGAGGTGGAGCGCAGAGTCCAGGATTATGAACAAGGTCCATTTTTGGTTTATTTTATCACTTCTGAATATTTTATTCTTATATATATTAGTATTCTGTACTCTTTTCAAACTTGGGTTTATATATGTACCTTTTCAGGCAATAATGAATTTGATCCCAACGAGGATGCTCATGTTGTTGGTGACTGTGTGAAGGTGATTTTGAGTTTCTTTATCAGTTTATTGATTCTAGTACCTTAGTTATGTATTATGGCTGATATTTTTCTCTTGGAACATTGAATATTCAGCATGTCCTTCGCGAGCTTCCATCTTCTCCTGTTCCAGCGTCTTGCTGCACTGCATTGCTTGAGGCTTACAGTAAGTTTTTGTCTTACAGTATATTAATGTAAAAGTATATCTTTTTTTGAACATCTGAGCTGTTTAAGTTCCTTGGGCTTAATTCAAAATTTCAGCTGGTTTGCTAGTTAGGTTGTTATGTTACTTCATCTTAGTTTGTTGATTTTCTTTGGACTATAATGTGAAGTCTACTAAAGTTTTTAGTCATTTTACATGTTTTCAGGCTTCTGTTGTGCCTTAATATCAAACCTTTAAACCCCTGAACTTGTCTAAACTTAGTTGTATGGATAAAGCATGTTAGTTCTTTGCTGAACTGAACATACCCAAACTTTATTTTTGGTAAGTATTTTTTTTTCAAATACCAAAAAATATTTGAAAGGAAAAATGCAGCCCTTCCCTCCTTTACAACTTACCTGAGTTTATTTGTGTTGATGTTTTCGACAATTTTTTTTTTTACCTGAACTATGCTGAACTAAATTTATCATTCCTGAACGCAACTTACTGTTTCTTAAAGTGAATATTAGAACCCTGTCATCTCTGCTAGTTAGTGCTTTATATCAGCTACATGGATTGTTTTCTTTTATAAATTATCGTTTATTTATTTTAGCTACAACTCTTGGGACATGTGTATTTCTTCTCTCTTCTTTACTGACCAGTTTCATTCAAAGTGATTGTTGTTGGGGAAACTTGATGTATGTTACCAGTTGACTTATCGTTTACATTCATGCTTAGCTGTTTTGACTTTCCAACACCATTTCAGCTTTAAATTGAAGGAGTTCTTGCCCTTAGTTTTCCTCGCATTTGTTATTGATTAGTAAAAATCATGGCCAATATCTCACATATTCATCTTTTCAGCTTTATTTGCTATGGATGGTAATATTTGTTGTTTGATAACTTTTTCAGAAATAGATCGCAAGGAATCACGGGTGAATGCTATGCGATCGGCGATACTGGAGACATTTCCAGAACCTAATAGGCGATTGTTGCAAAGGTGTTTTCTCCATCTATTATTCCTTATTCTTATGCTTGTAATTTGGTTTATTTATGGGACTTCTTTTTACTCCATTTTTTTTATTTTTATTTTTATTTTTATTTTTATTTTTAAAATCTCTATACTTCTGTAATCATCTGTATGACCTTTTGGTTTACTTTGACTTCTGGAGTACCTTGCCTGAATATCATTTTTGGTACAGCTTCCTTCTCTCCCCTTGGCGTTATGGAAATATGAATAATATATAACATGTCAGGATTGAATGCTGCAAAAAGAAAACCACTTAAGATTGTTGCTTGCTGCTGTCCGCTCCTCTTTTTCTTAGCTTCTAAAGCATGTTGTCTATTGTAAATGTCTCCATGATTAGTAGAATAAATGGTTTTGGCATTTGTATGGTCACAGTAGCAGTGGCAGAAGAAACAAATTGACTGGCCAAGAAAGAATAATGTCATTTATTGATTTGCAGTGATTTGTTGTTTGAACAACTTTAGTACTAAAATGGGGGATTGCAATTTTGCTTGTTGAGTTTCACAACCTGGGTTGTGGTCGACTGATTGTTGGCTGAGTGAAAGATTTTGCTGTTGTTTTCATCTTATGTGACAATCTAATCTGAAGGCTAGAATACTATATTCTTGTCTTAAATTATGCATTGAGGTCCAAACCAACCTTTAAGTACATCATTATTGATTATTTTCCATTCTTCTGTCATTTTGTTGATAGTGATTCAAAATTTTGAGTGACACTAAAATTGGGAGAGATGGAAGCAAATTGCATGAACTTTATACAGCTGCATGCTGGTTGAGGTTAGTGTCCATTGAAATTGGACATGAGTGAAACGGACTATGGACTGTATTAGATTAGAGGAGTTTATTTGAGGTGTGTGTCTCTTAAGCGTGCTTTTCTTAAGAGTTAAGGTGTTCAGTATCTTTTAAGAGATTAGAGACATCGACATCTCTGTAATCTGTAATGTTAGTTGTCTTTCTGGATTTGTGTCGAGAGCATTGCTTGTAATTCATATTGATCAAGTTGCATGCTTTATAAAGCATTTTGCATTATTAAAAATCTTGTTAAAGTTGTCATTTCATTGGTTCTGATCAAATTTGTTATTTTTTTGCATCTCAATTTGCAGAATTTTGAAAATGATGCACACTGTTGCTTCTTATTCTTCTGAGAATCGGATGACTCCTTCTGCTGTTGCTGCTTGTATGGCACCTTTGCTTCTACGCCCTCTTTTGGCAGGCGAGTGTGAGCTGGATGATGACTTTGATATGAATGGTGATAATTCAGCCCAGCTCCTGGCCGCAGCAAATGCTGCTAATAATGCTCAGGCAATTATTGCAACTCTTCTGGAGGAGTATGAGAATATCTTTGATGTAAGTTACTTTTAATTTGTTTTCTGCTTTGATGCTTGCCAAAGCAATGAGAAGTATTTTTTGACCAAGACTGTGGGCAGCTCTTGTTAATTGTGGTTAATAGGATTTTTTTAGTCTCATGCTTCTTCTCCCTTCCTTAATACAATCATACCATAGTTCATTTGTTGGTTTATCTGTTTTCTTTATCATTTATTCTTTCCATTCTTGGACGTGCATTCTTACGTTACAAAAATATGAAATAACAATTTCTTGAAAATTTGTGGCACGATTTTAGAGGTTTAATAATCATTCTGGCAACTTTCTGTTGTTAACGGAAAACCTATTTGCAATCCCCATGCTTAAATGAACAATGGGCTTACGAACTGTTTTTACCCCATGAACTTGGACTCATGTTTTACCACAAGCTGATCTCTTCCCTGGAAGAGCAACTCTCTAATATGAATTTCTCTCTGATTCTGAATTGTTCATCACGGTTTGATTATTTCTTTATATTCATATAGTGAATGCTTCTATATATGAGCTAAATTATTAATTGCTCCTACTTGTCTGTCTTGGGCATAAACTTGTGCTGTGTCTTACTTGTCGTGGCTTTAAGCAAGATAAGATATTCTTACATTTTTCTGTCTTATTTATATGTTTTCATATTTATTCTCTTACTTATCTATTTACTTATATATTCTCTTGCTTTTTGTCTTACTTGAGTAATATTTTGTGTTATTTACTTATCTACTTATATTTATTCTCTTGCTTATCTATCTTATCTACTTATCTTATATATTCTCTTGCTTATCTATTTACTTATCTTATTGTATTCATCTTTTTCTCTTCAGGATGATAGTTTACAGAGATGTTCTATTTCAGCAGACTCTCGGATTGAAAATAGTGGGAGCGATGATTCTACCGATGATGAAAATCTGGAGGTTAAAGAAAATGGGTATCATAATGCTGGTAATGGAGCAGATCAAGAAACAGATGATGACCAGGAACGTGTATTGAGTGGTAAACTTAGTGAGAGCAGTGGATATGGAGGCAGTGACCTTTATGACTATAAGGTTTCTCTCAATTTATTTTCCTATCAACCTGTTTGAACCTTTGAATGAGCAATCAGACATACTAGAAAGGGCAAAGTAATTAATAAGATCTGCAGCCAGTTCTTAATTATAGGAAATTTTAAATTTATGATTTATGTGTCACTTGGCCATGAATGTATACTCTAGCTCAGAAAACTTTACTCTATATCTTGTTTTACCTGCTTTTATGCATGCAAGTGTAAGTGTACACATGTACAGCAACTACAGTGCACCATATAAGGTGGCTGTGTGCATGCCAGTCTATAAATTCTGATGGGGTGAAATTTTTAGTGGTAATAACTATTACTTTTCTGTACTGGAGCTGCTGCTTAAATGCCTGAAACGGATCTGGTTTTTAAATCTGGAGTTCTATTAATAAAAGGCTATGTCTGTTCACTTACTTTGGTTTCTGTTCTGACATTCAGGTTCAGCCTTTTGGAGGTTATGATTCTGATGGATCACCCAGAACGAATAATGCATCATCTGTCAATTCTAAACCTCGTAGCGATACTCAAACATTGAAGGATTCTAATGGAGAGTTGAGTGAACAAAATAAACCAGTAAAGGTGACTGAAAGCTTGACAAATGGCACGAGCAGTCCTAAGGTAACTGCTGGGGAATCTTATCGTTCAATGGGGGAGATACTGTCATCAATGGATCCGGGACCTCCGCTACCTGTTGCAGGTCCTGAATCAAGTGCTGAAAAACCTACAAGTAAACTCACTGGCTCTGGTGCTAAGCGTTCAAATTTTTGGAACAGAGGCGCTGTAAGCTCACTTTACTTACTTTCTACTAAGCATTTTTATTGCTAGTATAGCTAAAATCTGAAATGATGCTCTCAAACTTTTAACTTTAGTTTTTTTTTTTTTATTTATTTATTATTTTTTATTTATTTATTTATTATTTTTTTTTTCCCAAGCCAGTGTGGCAATAATTTCTGATGTTAGCTTGTATAGTTTTATTAAAACTAGTGGACTGATATAGGTTAGTTTTGTTTTTTTTCAATCAATTTACTTTATGAAGTTGATCTGAAGCTTTATTTGTTGTTTTGTCCTTTACTGAGGTTGTGAAGCATTTTGATATTGGCTTGTTTGATGTGGGATTATTCAATTAGTTTTAACTGGCAAACACCTATAACTCTTGCATAAAAGCTGGCATTGAGTAGTCGAAAGCTAAGGTTCCAGTTGTGGCTAAAGCAAAAAAATATGAATTATTTGTTGTTTGTGTTACGCCTAGAACAATAACTTTTGCTCTAGTGAATCGACTAGGTTTTTCTTCTGCTATCTTGCCTCTCTTAATTGTTTGTATGTGCTGGATTTGAGTATGTTATTAGCTGATGCATATTATTTTGTTTATAATTTTGAAAAGGGAAATTATCTGTTAAATCGTGATGAATTGGTGCCATCTAGTTTAGACGTTTGAATCTGATGATATTTTTGTTTTCCTTTTCAGGTTCGTAAAACACCATCTATGGAGTCAGTTGATTCCTCGGGAGAGGAAGAGTAAGATCTCTTTCTTTCTAAACTCCTTTTCGCTCTTTCGTCTTTCTGTAGTATTAGGTGCTCTAGATTTTTGTAGGAACTGTTTTCTTTGTAATTGTGTTGTCATTATCCTGATCCTGCTGCTCTTCTATTAGATTTTACTATCATTGTTGCTTAAAATTATTTTCCCCCCTTAATATTTTGAATTGTTTGTTTTTTTTTTCTTTTCAGACTTGCCATCCAGAGGCTTGAAATTACAAAGAATGACCTGCGACACAGAATTGCAAAAGAGGTTTATTGAAAGATAATTTGTTGAAATAGTTTGCCTGATGAATATAATTAGTAGTTGCTGAAACAATTTTATGTTCATGTCTGATAGGCAAGGGGAAATGCGATATTACAAGCGAGCTTGGAGAGAAGGAAACAAGCTCTGCATGAGCGGCGTTTAGCGCTTGAACAAGATGTATGCTCATCTCTATTCACACTCTTTAATCTTTTTATGTCTATAATATTGAGCTAAATAGATACATCTCAAATCTGTATGCTATAAAATCTCTAATGACTTGGCAACTTGTAAATTGGAATCTTTTTTGTTAAAGCAAGCTCACCTGCTTCTGCTATTTGGTTATTTAATTAAATTGTTTGATTGGTCCTTCTGAAGAAAATTTTCATCTGTATCCTTGGAACAGTATTGATGTGATTTTTATGTAGTCTCTTAGTGTTTTTTAGGGAATGTGTTGGTTACTTCTTCACACAAGCTTTTTAATGCCAGGTACAAAGACTACAAGAGCAGCTGCAAGCTGAAAGAGATCTTAGAGCTGCATTAGAGGTTGGTTTAAGCATGTCCTCTGGGCAACTTTCTAGTTCACGTGGTATGGATTCCAAGGTGTGTACATTAGATCAGTCTGTCATATTCATCTTTCTTCATAATTGTCACGTTCTTTCTTTGCCATTCTATCTTGGATATAATATTTACTTAATTATGCTCTCCTGAATGTGAAGACAAGGGCTGAGCTCGAGGAGATTGCTCTTGCTGAGGCTGATGTGGCCCGATTGAAGCAAAAGGTGGCAGAATTGCACCATCAACTCAATCAGCAACGGCAACATCAGTTTGGTTCACTATCTGATGCATGTGACAGGTATTAGAGTATATCTTTGTTTTTGCTTCATTGATTGCTTATTGTTCATTCTTGCTTCGAGCATATGCCGTGTTAATTGTGTTTTAGTTACCATTCAGTTGATTCTATGCTCATGATAATATGGTTTAACAGTGAAATGGATTCATCACTCATATATAAGCTGGGTTTAGTAAATATCATTGATGAAGCTGGTTGAGTCCCATATGTAACATTAGGGTTCTGGTCTCAAAGCTTAATCAATCAGTTAGTTGCAACAGGCAAGGAATTTTGATTTGTTCTACTCAATGATAGTATGACAAACTTCAAGGTTTCTGCTGGAGGACCATACGATTTGATTCCAACCAAAGTTGTATGAATTTGTGTGATGTGTCGACTAGACTGCTTGCTGCTTTCCTTCTAGTTCCGTTTCTTCCATAAGAGGGAATGGTCATTCCGGAGACTGGGTTCACCTCTAAGTTTGCGTTTATGGTCATACTACAACTTTGTCAACATTTGTGTTTAATTCTGGGGTGTAGGGTTGTGGGGGGGGGGGGCACAAAAGGATGGAGCATATTTATAGCTACTGAGTCTTGTGAAGGTCTGTTAAACTAATTACCCCATTGATTGGGAGTCTGATTTATTAATTACTTGGATGCTGTGTAATATGACTTACTCTCAATTCTTTCCTGATCTAAAAGTGGGAAGTCTTACTGTAATCATGCTATGTGCAGGAGATTTCTTCAGCAAGACTTTGATAGTACCCTTGCTTTCTGTAATCATGAAAGGAAACAACGAAGTGAGGTATATTCTCCCTGACATGATCTTTTGCTAGTTTTTTGGAACCTTAAAAGATCTTATTCCTTCTTTGTTTTGTTCGTCTCTTTCTCTTTTATGCTTCTTAAATCTTCTTTTTTTTTTTTTTTCTTCTTGATTTTTTCACCCTTGCTAACACTTCTTCCTTTACAATATTGGCCTTACCTTCAATGATGGCTGGAAAAGCAGACAGATAGTTGGATCTAGGTCATATATGGTAGAATTGAAATGGATTAAATTAATTGTGCTAGCCTTTTCTCTTACACAACAGTATGGTCATCACACCATATGTTTGGTGTAGTGCTTTTGAATAAATGTGGGGAAAAAAAACTCCCAAAGCTTGTAAATTGTGTTTTCTCTGCTCTGTAGCTTCTGTCCCTCCTTAGAGAGTGAACACAAATAGCCCATGGGACAATCCCAGTATTTGTTCGGTTTTGATTCCACACTGTTGGCCGAGAACTATTTCCACCTTGTTAACAAGTGTCTTGCAATGTTATGCTTCAGGAGGGATCGCTGCCGCCAGAGTGGAATCACGTCAAGGGACAAGTATCAGCTGCTGGGAGCAGTAGCCGGCAGCCTCGCAAGCAGTTTCTAGAACCGACTAGTTTAAGTGATTCTAAAAGCACCGAAACATCTGCCAACATGTCTTTTGATGAATTTGGTGGTGTTGATTCTGCTTCTATGCCATCCACTTCAAGATTACCGGAGGTAAGGCTTCTGTTGTACCTCTGGAAAGCACAGATATGTGTTTATTCCACACTGTTTCGAAATGTTCTACTTCTGTAACTAAACTTTTTTTTTTTTTTTTGGGCAAGTTCAGCCTGAAGTTTGTTTTCAAGCTATTTTAGTCTTGGGGCAGCTAAGCCTTGCCAAAGTTTTGCGGGTTATGGCATTTTCTGCCTGACCCATTATCAGCTAGACTTTGCTGACATTGATTTTATCATACTTGTTAAACTTGCAGGTATTGGATTTTCCCCGACATCCATCAGCAGCATCATCAACATTAGTAGAGTTAACAACCCGGCTTGACTTTTTCAAGGAGCGGCGATCTCAACTGATGGAGCAGCTTCACAACCTGGATTTGAATTATGGGGTGGCAAACTCCCAAGACTATTTGTACAGACCATCTTCGCCGTCATGGAGCTGACTGTCCACATGCTCAGCTTGAACAATCGAAGAGATAACCCTGGTGTTTATTATTTGTACATCCTTTTACTGATTGCATATAGTTCTCCTGTAATTTTTTTGTGCTCTACTTAAATGATCTCTGCTTTTGCTCTTTCTTTGATTTAGAGAGTTTTGTGTTCTTAGTTTTTGGCCGTGGAATCGCAGATAAGGATAGTATCTCTTTCTTTTCTCCCCTTCCATTTCTTCTGATTCTAAACTATGTAGAATGGTAGCTTGTATTGTATGTACATCATTGTTTTGTATCAAAGTATGAAAAAATGACTCAAAAAAAGAGCGAAAAAAATAGACCTGGAGCGATGTATCTACTAGTATTTTAGCAAGTATTGTAGAATGGTTCTCTTACAATTGGTTGTATGCAACTCTTCATTGTGTGATCCTCTTTATACAAAGCTTTTGGAAATGTTGCAGTTTATTACGGAGTACTCGGGAGTAGTATGCTATTATTCTGTATATTATGATGTCCGTGTATCTTTTATATTCATGTAATCAAAGTAATTTGAAGTACAGAAGTACTTTTCAATCTTAAGTACTGTAGTTTGATCGCTCTGTGCGAACTCTGGTTAGCACGAGTTTATTTGTTCTTAGCTAAATAAAAGCCTGTTATTCTTAAATTGCTTTAATAAGCAACATTCTTAAATGGGCCTCTTATTCTCACGACCTAATTGAAATCAATCTTCAAAAAACGTCTATTTTGCCTCTTCAATGATGCATCAATGATAAGCATCTTTGGAGACTGCAACTAAATGTGCGTAACAAGCATACATAAATACATTCCATCCAAACACAATCTAAAAATATCCGAAACCCAAAGCTTACCATGTGTACAGTACTACTGTGCACGGTACAACCAAGAGTATCATCTCGGGTTCATACGACAATTTGTGTAAACTACATTGACCACTTAAATACTCTGTATTCGATAATGCAATTCATATATACGGTCAATACGGAGTACAATATTAAAAAAAAAAAAAAAAAAGGTACAAAATGTTAAGCAACATAAAAACAAACCGCAATGCCCAATAAAAAGCGGCGTATAATCTGCAAATTGAATTTGTAATTGGAAATTTGAAGATTGAATGAAATCGAATATCCACCATTTAATTCTTTTGAAAACAAAATTCCCATCTTTTTCCGTTTTCCTCTCTCTTCTTAACCAGGAAATTAACACGCCACTCAACAACACTTACTTCTTCTTCCTTTGATTGTCGCTTTCTCTCTCCTCTCGAACATTCTCGCTCATTCTGGTTGCTCTTTTGATTACGATTCTTATGAAGATTTTCCCAATTGCCCATGTAAGTCTATTCCATTTTTATATTTTGAATTGCATGATTTCGTGTGTTTTTAATGTTAATTATGCTGTAAATTTCTGGGAATTATTGAATGAATGCTTTTGAATTTTGGGTTTTACGTCTCTTCTAGGATTTGAATTATGTGTTTTGGTAATTCAAGAGAAAAATAAGAGGATTAATTGGTTTTTTTTTTTTTTTTTTTCCATCAATTTTTTCAATAACCCATCAGTTAATTTTTAGAAATTGGGTGAGAATTGATGAATAATTGAAGTGGGTTTCCCTATGTGAGGTTTATGGGTTTTTGAAGATAATGAATATATTGAATTTATAAACTATCCATTTGTATGCATGTTGCCTCTCTAGAACTTAGATGTAAATTAAGAGATTTTTGGCTGAATTTTCATTGATGCTTCTTTTAAGAGTAGAAGATGAGTATTTAAGTGTATCTTTCTTGCCATGCTTTATTAAAATCCATAGTTTGAGGTATATTCTCATGAATTTTGTATATTTTGTATAATTTGGGTGTAATTTGAAGAGGTGTAAGAGGTTATTTGTCATGTTCATCAAGTAATTTTTGACATTTCGAATATGGTCTTATTTGGTGTGAATGGTGTGATCAAGTGTAATATGTCTTTAGCTGAATGTTTAAGGTTAACACTTAACATACAGTTATACGAATAATATGGTGTGAATGAAGATTCTGAGGTAGAAGTGGGCCTTGTGTTCAGAAGATTGTGGGTGAATACAAGGTTTTATTGACAGTATGGTGTTGTGTATGAAATGACAGGGGAATTTAATGATCTGGTGTTAAAGACGTTTTTCGCCTTCTTTTAGTGATGAGCTTCAAGTTTCCTGATCAAATTCCCAACAAGAATAGCGGCGAGATGGAACAAACATTGAAGTCTCCACTTATAGTTACAGAGTCGCCTAAGAATTGGCCATCAATTGATTTCAACTTCTTTGGATGGTCTCTTCTTTCGATCATCCCTTGGGCTGTCAATCTTAGAGATAAATTGCCTATGCCAACTACTATTAATAAAGGGTTGAAAAGACGAGCAAGATCTAGAGCTGGTGATATGTCAACTGCTTCTCAATCCCCTCGATTACGGTTTAGGCCTTATGTGTCTAAGGTTCCTTGGCATACTGGACCTCGGGCTTTCTTGTCTCAGTTCTTTCCAAGATATGGTCATTACTGTGGGCCAAATTGGTCGAGTGGGAAGGACGGAGGCTCCCATGTTTGGGACAAGCGCCCTATAGATTGGTTGGATTATTGTTGCTATTGTCATGATATAGGCTATGACACTCATGACCAAGCAAAGCTGCTGGAAGCTGATCTAGCTTTTTTGGAGTGCTTAGAGAAGACTCAAGTGCACACTAAAGGGAATAAGCATGTTGCTCATGTTTATAGAACAATGTGCACACAAGGTACTTTGTGTTAATATTTTCTTAACCTTATTTTTTAATCGTTGATTGTTAACCTATCCTTGATATACTTGCCTGTTGATTTTGCTGGCAGGTCTCAGGAACATACTCATACCTTACAGAACATATCTCGTGAAGCTTGGATCAGGACAACCTTTGCTTCAATTCGGATGGCTGAGCAATATTAGGTGGAAAGGATGGAGTTGGCGGGCAAATATGAAGATGGAATGAACAATCATACATCAAATTTCGTAGTTAAGTTTGTTTATGATTGTGGTGTTGTCCTTTACGTTCTGTACATACTAAAGCATTGCAAGCTTTTGGTTTGATCTGTTGAACTGTTTGAGAGGTCTCAGCCTAGTGTCACTAGATAGATTATGGTTAGTTATCTGCATCTGAAGGTGGATGTTGCATCGTTTGTTGTAGGCTTGTAGCTAATCGAGGAAATGATTTCCCGTACTGTAAATACACTATCAATATATTCATATATATTACGGAGTAAAATAATTTCAAGTTCATTGGTAGTTCTGTACTCCCTCCGTTCTAGTTACGTACAAAATTTTACAGAACCCAGCTTATGATCACTCCTAAAGGCAGACGCAACTGCAGCACGATCGATAGCAACAGTTTGACAACATAAATCAGAGTTGTAGGAGCTCAGCTTTATGTTCAAGTCTCCTGAAAACATCGTCAAGTGACTCAAGTTATACCCTACTCTGAAAAACTTGTCTGCAATTTTGCTCAGGTTGAGAGTTTTTGTATCTCATTTTCCAAATGATTTGTTATCTCTTTAATTTTAAGATTATTAGGTTGGTAAGGCGTTACTCTATGACTTTGTTTGAAATTTATTTGACTTTTTCCTTAAAAAAATCTATCTCTTCCCTTATCTTTATTTTTTTATTTTATTTTATTTTGGTAAAAACTAACTCTTTAATGTTTTTTTTTGAAATACACTACTTTGTATGTATTTGAGATATAAAAGGTGTATTTTCTCTAGTATCATTAGTAAGAAGATATATATATATATATATATATATATATATATATATATATATATATATATATATATATATATATATATATATATATATATATATATATTAATTCAATAATGAATTTGGTAGAGTATATAAATCGATCTTGAATTTCAACTATCAGCTTAAGCTGTCCTCTAACAAATTAACAATCATTTAATAATTGTATGTGTAACAGTGTAAGATAAAAATAAATAAATAAATGAATAAAAATCACCACCATTCCTAATTTCTTGTACTTTTCATTATTACACATTTACTCCCATTTGGAATTTTTTTTGTGAGGGAAAAAAAAAGTCAAAGTGAGAAAGCACTTTTTAACAATTTTAGGAGTGAAAAAAGTAAATTAATCTTGAAAAATTGAATAAATAAATTTAACTTAATTTATTTTAATCAATCACAATATTAAATTATAATATATACTATAAATTTAGTTCTTTTTAAAACGAACATTATGTATATATAACAAATTTATAACACGCTAGTTTTGTGTCCGAGTTATAATTAATTGAACTGTTAAATACACTCTTTGTGATAATTGACACGTTTGAATTTTTTTACTATTCATATACCAACTTTGACCCTCGTTTATTATTAATGTATAAAAAACAAATTTAATCATTAAATATATTTTTAAATAACTAAATAGTGCATTGACATATGTGTCAAGTTTGACTGCGTCAATTGTTACGGATTGGAGGGAGTATTGTCGATTGTTTTGAAACAAAAGGAGAAGAAGGAATGTATATACTCTCTTTGTTTTACAATAATTGACACAGTCAAACTTTAACACATTTAAATAAAAATTATAAAAAATATTGATATTATGAAACTTTATATCAAAATCTGTTTTAAAACATTGTATATGATTATAGTCCAAGTTAACATATGTATAGTGAAAAAAAAAATAATTAAATTTGTTAATTGATATGAAAGGAAGATTAATTTTTGATACAAGTAATTATTTGGAAAATTCTTACAAAACGTGGTATCTTCCGTCTCTTAAGGTTTTGTGAGACCTGAGGCTCTGAGTCTTTTTCCCCCAAATCTCTCACATTATTTTCTCTCTCTAAGATTGACCCACCAATACAATTTCTACCCTTTTCTCTCTCTACTTCACCTTCCATTCTGCCTCTCACCACTCTTCCTCCTTCTTGGGGGGTAAGTTATTCTACTCTTATCTTCTTCAATTTCTTGTTTTTGATTTCTGATTGTCTAATTATTTGATGGGTCGTTGTTGTTTTTCATTGACATTGTTGGTTTTTTATGCTATTTGATTTTTTTTTCTTTCCCTGTAGTTGTTGGGTTCCCAATTGTCAATTATGTACAATTTCCCTAAAATTTGGGGTTTTTTTATAATTAATTTGTTAATTGGATTGAGCCTTTTCTGGGTTTATGGATTCTTATGTGGGTTTACATTATATTGATGAAAGTGTTGATTTTTGCGTTGAAATCAATTTTGGGTTGATCGGTTCCTTTACTTTATGTCAAGACTTGATTTTTTTATATCTTGCTTATGTTGGGGTTTTTGTTCCATGTTTATTAAAATTAGCATTATCATCAATTTTGACTTGTTCAGGTTCTAAAATATAGTTTTAGTTTGCTTAATGTATATAAGGTTCCATCTGCTGCGGTGTCGGATTAGTCGCTAATATAGGTTTGGGTTATGAGAATGAACTTGCGATCATTGAATGGAGGTGTTGTGCAATCCGGGTTTTTGAAGCCTGATAGGGTTTAGTAGGTTGTGGGTTTTGATTTTGAAGTCGTTTTACGAAAGACCGAGCTGATTAGTACTGAATTTGATGATGAATTGCCTAGGGTTGCAAATGCGTTGGCCTTGTTGGTAATTCTGATTGATATGTAATTGTCTTATTCTAGTGCTTCCAAGTATGCTGAGTTGCCAGCATTTTCATGATTTTAGCACTTGTGAACTGTGAAGTTTGAAAACTTATTTTTCTTAGAGTTTGGATAGGTAATTGCAAATTTAAAGTTGGCTTTAATCTCGGCTTGGATTGATACTGTTAGTTTGTTAGTTCAATAGGACCCTTTTCAATGTCTTGCCGAATCAAAGTCCAATAACTTAGACTTGTTAGAAATTGTTTGGAGTTTTCTGAGCTTTTTAAGGCACCAAATATCTGCTGTATTGGCTTTCAATTTGGTTATTTGTTGTGGAGGTTCAGCACCCCCAACCCCATCCCTCAAATGCTCTTTTTTTTTTTTTTTTGATGGTTTTGTTTAAATTTTATGATCAGGGTTAATGTTGAGTGAAATCGAGATAGTCATTATTGATGGTTGTTCAGATGGAAAAGACACCTAATTCAGCATCAAAGGAACGTGCTCTGCAGTTATATAACAAGGTGTGTTGTTATGTCCTTCCATGTTCAATGCTTTGCAGTTGTGCCTCTCTCCATTGTCAGATATTGCTAACCGTGAGCTTATTAATGTGCATGTGCTCCTTTTCTTGTCTGTTAATGCTTTTGTAATTGGACATGAAGTCTTATGTCAGATACTTTTCAATTTTTCATGCTGTTTATTATATTACCTTATGCACTCTGAAAATTCATTTCCTGTAGAATATTGAGTTGGAAAAGAAGCGGCAGAAGTCTCTCCAGGCTAAGATTCCATCTGATCCTAATGCTTGGTATCAGATAAGAGAGAACTATGAGGCAATAATTCTTGAAGATCATGCCTTTTCTGAACAGCATAATATTGAATTTTCCCTATGGCAACTTCATTACAAGCGAATTGAGGAATTCAGAGGACACTTCAGTGCTGCTCAAGCTTCTGTACGATCATCTGCAACTAACAGCGGGAGAGCTCCTCAAGTACAAGACAGAATAACAAAAATCCGTGTTCAGTTTAAGGCCTTCCTATCTGAGGCTACTGGCTTCTATCATGACTTGATTCTTAAAATTAGAGCGAAGTATGGTCTCCCTTTAGGGCATTTTACTGAAGATTCAGACAGTGATACTGTTATGGGAACTGACACTGCTAAGCCATCTGATGTGAAGAAGGCACTAGTTTCTTGTCATCGTAGTCTCATATATCTAGGTGATCTTGCACGTTACAAAGGTGTGTATGGGGAGGGTGAATCTAGAGTTCGTGAGTTTTCTGCAGCTTCAAGTTACTATCTGCAAGCTGCGTCTCTTTGGCCATCCAACGGCAATCCACATCACCAGGTTTGTCATCTTATCTATATGATTGTTGGTTCTATTTTTCTTATTTCTTTGATAGTAAATTTTTTTCTTAATATTGTATAGATTTTTGTTTGATTTTTAAAAATTATTTATCCTGGGTCAATGTTGTCTTGTCAGCTTGCAATATTGTCTACATACTCAAGTGATGAACTGGTGGCTGTTTACCGTTATTTTAGAAGTTTGGCTGCTGAGATTCCCTTTCCAACTGCAAAAGACAATTTGGTTATTGCATTTGAAAAGGTACAAAAATAAAACCACTCATATACTACTGCTAGAGATTAGCTTGGTTACAGCACTAGTAATGGCAGAAATTAAGATGAAGAAGATGATTATAGCATTAAGATGAAAATTACAATTAATTGAATGATAATTCCACTTTCGAGAGGTGGATTCTCTCCCAAGTATGAGCTTTCGAGAGGCTCCCTCTCTGCCAATTACATAACCTCAACAATAGTCAACCTCATCATTATTCCTCCTAATGAGGCCTATTTATTGAAAAACTCTCATAACAAACTCTAACTTATTCCCCAAGCTACCACTAATAGGCTATGACTAACATACCCTTCCCCTAAATATTGATTCCTTGCAACTACATGTAAACATATGGTGCTTTAATTTAAGTTTTCATTCCTCTCATTGGATGTATTTGGTCAAGCTTGAGGAGTGAGGTGCTTTTGCTTGATTTGTTTTCTCTGCTATGTGCTGGGTTTCACTTGGCTGTTTGTTTAAAACAGTGGATAAGTATCCTCCTATCATTTATAATGTTCTCATTACTTCGAGGATTTGTATGTTATGAATCTCATGATCCATCTCTTGAAATGCCTTCCAAGGTTTCCTCATTTTGATGAGATTTTTACTACTCTTTTGTTTTTTTGGTTTTCTTGATAAGGAATAAGCTAAGTATTGTCTATCATCACAATTTAATTCATTTTAAGCATTGAGGTGGGGGTAAATTTGTTAGTCCATCTTAGCTGGTTGAATGATTTTAATAGAGTTTGTTTCTGATATGATTTTTTGGATTATTACAGAATCGTCAAAACTATAATCAGCTGATTGAGACAACAAAGACCAGTGGGGACAGAGAAGTTAGTGTCAAGGAGAAATATAAGGAATTCTGTACCCAGTTTGTCCGGCTTCATGGCATTTTATTCACTCGTACTAGGTACTTAATTTTGCATATATAAGGTACGACTAACAATCATTTTAGTATCTTCTAATTTTTAATCACTTCTTTCAGCATGGAGACATTTGCTGCTGTTCTTTCTTCAGTAAGAGGAGTATTTCATGAGCTTCTTTCTTCTGGAGCAGAGGAAGAATTGAATTTTGGCAAAGATGGTATGGAGAATGGGCTTGCCATTTTGAGACTTGTGGCTATCCTCATATTCACAGTTTATAATGTGAGTAAGAAGAATGAAGGTCACTCTTATGCTGAAATCTTACAGCACAATCTTCTATGTGATAATGCTCGTACTGTTACTTTTGAATTTATGAGTCTTATTGTCGAGAGATCTGTACAACTTCATGATCCTTCATCTAGTTTCCTTCTACCTAGCATTCTGGTATTTCTCGAGTGGTTAGCGTGTTATCCAGAATTCACAGCTTGCACCACCAATGAGAAAAAACCAACTGCTGCTAGATCGTCATTCTGGAAGCATTGCATAGCTTTGCTTAATAAGCTTCTCTCCAGTCGTCTGGTTGCAGCTGATGATGATGGGGATGAAACTTGTTTTACTAACATGACCAGGTATGATGAAGGGGAGACTGAAAGTCGACTTGCTTTGTCAGAGGATTTTGAGTTGAGGGGGTTTTTGCCCATTCTTCCTGCACATAGTATTCTAGATTTTTCAAGAAAGCAGTTAATCAGTGTTGGTGGTAGTAGTAAGGAAAAACGAACTCGAGTAAAAAGGATCATTGCTGCAGGCAGAGCCTTGGTTAGTGTAGCAATGGTTGATCACAAGTCTGTGTCCTATGATTCAAAGGTGAAACAATTTGTTATTGGAGTTCAACTGCAAGTATCTGACAATAGCATGCCGAGTTCCTATGTGGGGTTAACTGAATCACCTTCAACTGAGCAAGTGGTTACAATGTCTTCTGTTAATTCTATGACAATGAAGGAGAATATTCAGCAATTAGGTGAAGGAGATGACGATGATGAAGAAATTGTTTTTAAGCCAGCACTTGTTGAGAAGCAGATGGATGCCACTGGACCAACTTGGATCTTTAATGAGGAATTAAAGCAGGGAAGGAGTACCCCACCTGTATCCAGCGTGCACTATCAACAGGCTACGTCAGAACGTATTCCGCCATCTGGCAATGTTGCTGCACAAAGTTATCCCGTGAGGGATATGCATGATTCACGATGGCTTGTTGAACAGCAAGCTTCTCTTGCCGATGGCATAAACAAATTGAAGTTCATGGAAAATGGCCATGTATCGAATTCTGAATTGAAAGGAAGTTTGGGTATCCTGGGTGCTGGTTCACATTTGCCTCCCCAACCATCTGCTAGTTTTATGGATACTGCTATCTACTCAGATTACAGAAGAGCTCCAGAAGTTATACACTCATCCAAGATGGATTATTCTGCATTTCCTGAAATCTCTACTGATAATATGTCTGTAAAGCCACCATCTTTCTCTTCAGCAGCTTTTAAAAGTCAAGTGGGCCGTCCTGTTAGGCATCTTGGGCCTCCACCTGGTTTTAGTCCTGTTCCTCCGAAACATGTTAGTATGCCTATGTCTGGTGTGCCTGGGAATAATGGGTCTTTAGTAGTTGACGATTATAGCTGGTTGGATGGTTATCACATGCCACCCTCAGTAAGTAATATAGGGCCCAATCATGCTAGTAATAATGTTCTACATGCCAACTCCCAGTTCTTAACTAATATGAATAGCTCAAATGGAAATACTGGCTTGCCATTTCCTGGAATGCAAGCTTCTGCTGCTCAGTTTCAAGGGGGGAACCTGAAAAACTATCCAGATTACCAGCCTTTCCGAAATCTAAATCACAACCATGAGCAAAAGTTGCTTGAACAACAGCATGCTATGACTGGGAATCACCAGTTCACTCCTCAGCCAGAGCAGTACCAAGGACAATCCCCCTGGACTGGTCAGTATCGTGTGTGAGATCACTTTGGTGGTGTTTTGCGATGTGGATGGTGAGTATAAGTCATTGCTAAGTGATGGTTCTTTGGTTTTGACCTAAATCATACTTGCTGAATTGCTGACTGTCATTTTTTTTCTTTTCAAGGCCCGGAGATTGAATATGATGAATGTCCTGTCCTGCATTATTTTGCCAAGTGCACACCCCAGCTATGTACTGTTCTCACTGTTTTTTGGTGTACAAGGTGATGGGTGGTGTAAGGTGTCCAGCGAGGACTAACTGCCAAACTTGTGAGTAAACTCCTCCTATTCTACCATCAACATAATTTTATGTTCTTTCATTGTGGTTTTGTTTTTCGAGTGCTTCAGTTCATATCAGGTTGACTTTGAAGCTACTCTAAATTATAGATATGCTCTTGCTTCATTTCACTTCAACCTTCTGTTTTGGAATTTCATACTTGACTGCCTTCAATATTTATTATCTCTTTGCAGCGAATGCAAACCTCCACTAAACTTTATTGCTATTGACCACACATTTTTGTTATGCAGATTCTGCCGATTCCTCTGGTGGGAGGAGTGATTAAAATGGCTTGTTGCAAACTAAATTATTTTTGTCGCCATCTTTTCCCCTTTTGACCATGATATTTCCCGGTTGATTTGGTCACTCGATGGATGATAAATTACATAGAAAACTGCTGTGTTTGGTCAAGCAGACAGTTGTCCAGTGTTGATGCTTGTCATAGTTTTCTCGTCAGTTGGCTGCTGTTACCGGAAGATGGCTGGAACTAGTGTTCTTTTCCTGGAGTTTCTGAAACACTGATGGTTTTGTTTTGGAGGCTTTAGTTGGGAGTTGTGATGCATGCATTGGAGGGTTTATGAAGAAACCATATCACCTCTGATCTTAGGGGTTGCTAAATAATCATCAGGAAAACTGATGACATTTCTTGCTTTTACGTGTGTTTGTGTTATTTGAAACTTAAGTATGTTGTTTGAACCAAAAAACTTAAGTATGTTATTTGAATTCTGAAAACCTTCTGTTTGCTAAGCTGTATCAAACTTTCTATAAGATATGCAATAAAACAGTTATCTTTTGTTCTCTCTCAGGCTTTCCAACTTCCAGCCCCATAGGTGATTTTACCGAACCAAGTCTGCTGTTTGGTGCGAGTGACTGCTGTTTAATGCCGTAAAATAGTCTGCTTCATTCATTTCATTTTGATGATTAGAGAAAAATGCATAGAGCATAGTGGAGTTCTCAGAGAAGTTTCTACTTGAGAAAAATATCATATTAATAGGATATCGAAAGATTATGTTTCATCTTACACATTGATCACCAATTCTGGTCAATAATTTTCAGTTTTGGATACATGAAATCAAATTTAGATAATATGATTAAGTAGAGGATCATACTAAAGACAGTTAATGTTTACTACCTTAGTTTATTTTAAATCATTTGTTTTAAGACGTAGATTGATTCATAAATGAAAAGTAATACGACAACCTGACCCCATAAACACAAGGCTCAAGCTCAAGCTAGACAAAACGACATACATCCTCTCTACTGCTTTGTCTCCTTTCCCCCCTTTCCTCTATCCAATCGACCGCAATTGCGCATTAGTCACATGCCCCACAAGCCACAACGATCCCCTATTCCCCTTTGTATAATGGTTTAATTGAATAAAACTTTAATTATCTATCAAGTATCAACATTCTTCTCTTTTTTTTAAAAAAGATATTATTAATTGAATCTCCTTCTTTGATACACACCTTAGTATACTTAATTCAAAATTAAGTCAGATCTTAGTTAGGGCGGGTAGGGGCTTGCACCCCCTTGCTCATTGGTTGTAAGGGTTATGATGCTTATTAAGGGCCTGTTATCTTCAGCTTAATTTCAGTTCAGTTTAGCTCCAATCAGTTCAGTTCAATTCAGTGAATCTGAACAGGTCCTAAATATACGTGGTGAAAATTATAAGAAAGTAGTTAATTATTGTTATTTTTGACTTAAAGGTTGGAATCAAACTTCAAAGTTCTCGAAAAGCAAGGTTACAAACTACTACCAAGCACTTTGTACTAACTTTTCTTGTATTGAAGAAGATAATTGAAAACGAGTACCCATAATTTTAAGCTTAATAGTTCAACACAGAAAAAGTCGAAAATGGACAAATAGATAAACACCAAAAAAAGTGTATAAATAATAAAGGCACCAATGCACCATGATTAGAGAAGAAAGCCAATATTTGCCTACCAAACTTTCCTACATTACTCCATTTTCTCTCTCCATTTTCATAACTCAACCAAAAAAAAGTTGAGCAACAATGAAGTTTAACAACAAAAATAAGAGTATCCCATATTTCATTCATTCATTTCTATTAATCCTAATTATCCTCCAAAATAACCACATTCTTTTAATCCACGGTTCACCTATCAAAACCGTTGTTATTTTAGTAATGGAAAACCGGTCCTTCGACCACATGTTGGGTTGGATGAAAAAACTCAACCCGAAAATCGACGGCGTAAACGGGTCTGAGTCAAACCGGATTTCACTCTCTGAACCGGGTTCTCCAATTATTTATTACAATGACACGGCTCATTATGTGGTTGACCCGGACCCGGGTCACTCTTTTCAAGCAATGAGGGAACAGATTTTTGGGTCGGACCAAACCGGGTCCGAACCGGTTCCTATGAATGGGTTCGCTCAGCAAGCGTATTCTATTAATAAGAGTATGGAAATGGCTATACATGTTATGAATGGGTATAGACCGGAAATGGTTCCGGTTTATCAAGCTTTGGTTCAAGAATTTGCCCTGTTCGATCGGTGGTTTGCTTCCGCTCCGACCTCGACTCAACCGAACCGGCTTTTTATTCACTCGGCTACTTCAGCTGGGGCTACTAGTAATATCCCGGCCTTACTCGCTAAAGGTAACTCTTAGTACGTAGTACTAAGTATTATTATTTTTTTTTTTTATATCTTTTGTCGCTCTTTTTTAATTGACGTGTTTCTTTTTTCACAATTATAGACATGATAATTATAATTGAAATTGTTTCTAGTAATTTGAGCTTTTGCTCTCCACATGTTCATTATTTTATACTCCGTAAACAATTACTCCGAAAAATTATTTATCCACAGTTGTTAAATTTGAGTCAATCTATTTTAACCCGTGTTAGAATTATAACATTAATCTTGTACTCCGTAATATTTAAATGCATCATTTGTACTCCGTATTTGCACAAAGTTTATACGGAGTAGTAATTTTTTTTCTTAGAAAACTTGGGCACTTGTTTAGTAGTTGATGTGAAAACAATGTGGTTTATAATTTAAAATTATTAGTGTAAAAACGTTGTGCAATGGAAGGAGTACGTGTTGCAAGTATTGATTTATTGCAAAACAATAATGATTATGAGTAACACGTCACTTGATTATATTTGTTAAACAGGGTACCCTCAAAGGACAATATTCGAGAACTTGGATAGTGAAGGAAAATCCTTTGGAATTTACTACCAAAATATTCCGGCCACATTGTTCTACCGCAATCTAAGAAAGCTTAAGTATGTCACAAAATTTTTACCTTATGGTACGTTTTTCAAAAGACATGCTAAAGAAGGGAAGCTCCCAAGCTACGTAGTCGTGGAGCAACGATACACGGACACTAAGGCTAACCCAGCCAACGACGATCACCCATCACACGACGTGTACCATGGTCAATTGTTCGTAAAGGAGGTGTATGAAACCCTAAGGGCTAGTCCACAATGGAATGAAACCCTCCTCTTGATCACATACGACGAGCATGGTGGGTTTTACGATCATGTCCCTACCCCGGTTAGTGGGGTCCCTAGCCCCGATGGTATTGTGGGCCAGAGCCTTTCTTATTTAAGTTTGATAGGTTGGGAGTTCGGGTCCCTACTATAGCGATTTCACCTTGGATCGAGAAGGGTACCAGTAAGTATACAATCAACCTCGTCTTTAATTTAATTAATTTTTTTTACTTGAAGAAATTGATGAGAGAAAGTATCTAGATAACGCTTTTGACTAAAATGGGTTGAGAGCTGGATTATGTAATTGCATTATTGGTCTCATTGTGGCCAAGTGGAGTCCAAAGTAAAATTTTGATGATATTGGAGATTTATTTAATTAGCTAGAAATGCAAAATGATATTATTGAAATCCCCTAAAGTTGATGATAGAAAACATATATGGCCAGATAATTATTATTTTTAACAAAAAGTTGTAATTGAATAGTTTGTTGACCTAAGTTGTACAATACCTCAAAGAGTTTCAACATTAGAAGGTAAACCTTTTGAAAGAGTTGGGTAAATTGACTTCCTACCACATCCATGTTTTCTCCATTTACAAGTTTTCTTTGTAGAAGGTACGAAGGATATTTGATTTGCAATAATCATAGTTTTGTTGAAGTTTTATTTTGTTATTCTGTATGCGCTAAATACATACTCGATATATCTTTTGTAGAAGTTAATGAATTAATTTTAGTTTAAAAATAATACAGTTATTTACCAAAAAATAAAATTTCTAAACAATTTAAACATTAATTAATTGATGATTATATGTATATGATGGTTCAGTAAATATAGAGTTTAGAACTAATATCCGACCTTAGCTCAGTTGGTAGAGCGGAGGACTGTAGTTGTTCCAATAGACATCCTTAGGTCGCTGGTTCGATTCCGGCAGGTCGGATTTTTTTATTTATTCCGAACTTAATTTCTTGTTGTACCATTGTTTATAGAATGCTCAACTTGTTCATATGTGATACATTTTTGCAGTTGTTCATAAGGCTAAAGGACCTTATCCAACATCAGAGTACGAGCACTCGTCGATTGCAGCTACTGTCAAGAAACTCTTCAACCTGTCTAGCCCTTTCCTAACTAAAAGAGATGCTTGGGCTGGCACCTTTGAGGGCATCGTACAAACCCGAACTCAACCTAGAACAGATTGTCCTGGTTAGTTCAAACTTTTCTTAAACTACACCAGTGTAACATAATGTATGTCTTTGTGTATTTCTTGAAAACTCGTTGTTCATATAAATATTTATGTTCGTGTATGTGGTTATAGTGCAACTGCCAATGCCGGTGAGGATGAGGCAGGGGGAGGCAGATGAAAACAGGCAGCTGAGTGAGTTTCAGCAAGAGCTGATGCATCTTGCAGCGGTGATGAAAGGCGACGACATACTGTCAAGTTATCCTGAGAGTATAGCTAAAGGAATGACAGTGATGCAAGGGAAGGAGTACATGGAGGATGCAGTAAATCGATTCTTCGAGGCAGCAAGACTTGCCAAGAAGTTAGGAGTTCATGAAGAACAGATTGTCAAAATGAGGCCTTCTCTCACTTCAAGACCTGTAAAATCTGACACTCAACAACACCCTTAAGGCCCTATATAGTCAGTGTATCAGTATAGGTAGATTAGATCATCTAATCTGAAAAATGTACCAAATTTCAGGTAGTTTTGGTGTAATTTGGAGTGTAACATTATCATAAATATGGGAAATATAATTAATACTGATCACAAATCTCAGAACCCATACACATTTCTTTAAGAATGCAATTATGCACCGCGAATGAACTGTCTCTCCTGCATCGCGTTTTAGCTTCTCTGTTCATATATCTTCTGCACCACTGCAACACTTCATATGCAACTTTGCTCCTTAACAAAATCTCAATAGTAGTCCTATGCTTTGTATAAGAATTTCCATGAATGTATGTTATCCTCAGAGAATGTGTTATACTGTAATTACAGATTTTCCCATCCGGGTAAATTGGCTGTGGCTTCGTTCACCATTTTAATTAATCTTACCTGCAGCAAGAGTAGCAGCCATCCACAATACTCAACTGTGATTTCGAGTAACTTAAAAATGCTCAATGAAGTCGTGCAATGTCGATTATGACTGTTAATGTAAATTTGCAGCACTGTTTAGACTTTAAAGACAAAGACATCTAATGAAATCAGAGGCTTACCACAGTCTCAGGAGCTCCAGGAGGAGGCAGTGTAAGATCCTTGGGTGGAGGACCGTCTTGAAACGATCTCTTGTCGAAATGCCAATCAGTGATCTGTCCATAAGTAAGCTCTCCCTGCATAGTTGTGATTATCAGACCAAAGAAATAGCTAGATGCAGCATTACAACGAACATTGCACCAGATGTTTTAGCATGGTTTATTCTGTTTAATTGTTTATAGTTGAGGATGTACTAGCAGTTGGTTCCTAGAGAATGAAAAGGCGGTATATGTCAATACTATTGGCTTATGTTTTTAGCTCTTTGATTTATTAGTTGTTAATATGTTAATTTGGGTAGAAACAATGGTTAATATGTACCTTCTTGTTATAATCACAACCATAAGTATAGTGGATGATATAACTATTTCCAATATTCCAGTCCCTTGGAGGCTGAAATAAATACAGGAGTTAACATTAATATTATCAAAGTAAATATACACATTGCTAAAATACAAATTATGCAAATATAGCCATAATTTTAGTACCTGCAACATGAAATGTTCATGAAGATTGTGCTTCACCCCATGTAATGCTGAAGCTATGGCATATGCATACCTTCACACAAGCACATTTCGACATTAATCTCAAGACAAATATAGTTGATCACGGAGCATTGTTAGAAATTATTAGTCACATCTATAATATTATTTGAACTAATAATGTGACGACTGAATCCAAAAGTAGACAGTAAAATTTTAACTCACATTTCTTGCACCCAATCAAAGGTACTATCCGCCTCTGGATCACTTTTTATTCGCAAAGATAGATTCATCCAAGTAGGCGCGATTTCTTTTAGCAATGACTAACAAGTCGTAGAGTGTACCATTAATAGTCTATGAGAACATAAGAAAATAAATGAGGTAACTAGGACAAAATTTCATTGCTTTCTTATTTACTTTGTACCTTTGCTATTATAACTGGTGAGCTTCCAATAGGATCCACATTCGATATGGATCCTACCGGGTAAAACTTTCGAATGATCTTCTCGTTTTCTTCGGGTTTGATGTAGAAAAACGGATATGCTGCCGGGTTTTTTCCTTGTGCCAAATTAGGCAAGGGTTTCACAAATAGATGGTCTGGTTCACCCATCAAAATATATCTACATCAAGATTTTATGTGTAATTTTGTTTGATAATGTCACTTAGCTTGTTACAAAATAAATTCTTCTTCATGAAGGAATTAAGGAAATTGAGAAATCACTTACTCTTCCTCGATTGTTGCCATTTCCAACCATTGAACAAAAGCCCATGGTCTGTTTAACACAACGTATCCCTATGCAAAAAGTTGTCAAATTTAGAACAAACCTTTATTAATTTTTTAGAAATTTTCCCGAATTGATCTTCAATTGTGAATTATAGCCTTCAATTTTAGAGAATTTTTGGTCAATAAAGTTTGAACCTTAAATGCATGTTTATTTTTTCAGTCAAAAATTAAATGCACATGGGTGGGTTGATGTATTAAAAAGAAAATTACAAGAACATATACTAATTCAAAAGAACATATACTAACTCAAAACTAAAGATCAAGTGTTGTTATTTTGACTGGATACACGATGTACCATGAGCACTATACACCCGAGTCCACCAGCTAAGTTGCACTTTTTATAGTAGACTTTTCTTTTCTTTTTTTTTTTTTTTTTTTTTTTGAAAGACAAAGAGGATGGCTTTATTATTTCATTATAGGAGGATCATTAGAAGAGATTACTATTAGGAGTCTATTAATCATACCTCAAAGATTAATTAATTTATCACAATGGCACTCACCTGATCAACACCCTCAGGAAGAGGATCCACCACAAAGGAAGGGATCTCCTCCATCAAACTATCGGATTGACCCGAATGCAAAACCCGGGTAAACCCACCCATATCAGACCCGGGCAAATCTTTAACTCTCTTGTACCAATAGTACATTATCCTGCACTGCCATTTGCTATAGACTGAATCCGTGGCTGTTACCGCGACATGAAACTTCAGCCGGTTTAGGCCGACGCCCTGATCCGGGTCCGTGGGCACGTTGATTACCGGTTCAACACGTGGATCCGGCCCGTAACTACTTAACTCTTTTGGTTGACTTCTTATCAACAATAGAGTAGAAAAGTTACATATGGCTATACAAAACCCAATAGCTAGTGCCACAAACAAAAACATAGCTCCCCTGCTCATTCTAATTCTCCTATTCATCCTAGTACTAGTATGGTTTATCACTAGAAAAAATTAGTGAAACTTTAGAATGATTTTATAAGAAAAATGAATGAAAGCCAAATTGTAAGTATAGAATTGAAGAAGTGAAAAGAGGTTGGATAAAAAATACAAAACTTAACAAATGAAATTGTTTGTATTATACAAGTAGTTCATAAAATAAAGAGAGACAAGATTAGTTGTTGCAAGAAATCATTGACTATATATGATGATTGGTGTTTTGTATATGGATAGATGAACACTAGCCCATTTTTTATTATATGAAATGATCAACCAACCAACCAAGATTTAATTGACTTGTGTATAATTAATCCTACTAATAATTGATTTGAACTAAACTGATCTGACCAATGCAAGTCTAAAATGGCGGTGGTAGTATCGACCTGTAATTGAAAGTTTGAAACCAACCATTGCAAGGATAAGACTGACATGTACCGTGATCATACAAGCAGTACCTAATGCTCACATTGAAACCAAAGGGGGCGTCGTAAATCTTTTTATAATCTTCCATAATTGAATTCAAGCATCTAATTCTGTGTTGAGGTAAAACTGTTAAAAAGTATAACATAATTTGTATGTCATTAGGAAGGAGACTCCCCTCTCTATAAAATACACTGTAGTTTCTTCTCTGTTTGTCAAAATATGGAGTATTTCAGTACATTTTCTGTATTGATATTCAGTAAACATCCCATCAAAAACCAAAAAGACCTATGCTTTGTATAAGAATTTCTTTGTATATGCTATGTACATAACATAGGTGTTCGATTACAGGGTTTACCAACCAGGAATATTGGCTGTAGCTTCATTTACCATCTTTACTAGTCTTACCTGCACCAAAAATCAGCATATACACATCATTACAAAAGTGATTTAAACTGCTGCAATGTTAATGAACAAAAAATGGTTATGTCATGTGGAAGTTTTCACTAATAATGAACATTAGAACAACGCGTCATGTTGTTTGTATAACCATGTGGTGTCTGGTGTGTATAACCTGATATATGATGTATTCAGAAAGTGGCTATCTAAGCCAGAGACATACCACGGTCTCAGGAACGCCAGGAGGAGGCAGGGTAAGATTTTTCGGGGGAGGACTGTTTATATACAATCTCTTGTCAAAGCGCCATTCACCAATTTTTCCATAAGTTAAGATTCCCTGCATATAAAATTTTGGAAGTCAGAGCAAATAAGTGACTGGAAATAATGTACAAGGCATGATTATTAGTACCTTCATGGTATAATCGCAACCATAAGTAAAATGGATGATATAACTTTTCCCAAGATCCACGTCCCATGGAGGCTGTACCATGAAATTTTTGTGAAGAATGTGCTTTACACCGTGCAATGCAGAAGCTATGGCATACGCGTACCTTCATACAACCACATTGACATTAATATCAAGCAAGCGCGAGTTGAATATAGTTGATCAAGGTGATAAAAAACAGTTAATTGTATCAGCTAACTCACATTTCTTGCACCCAACCAAAAGTGCGGTCAGCTTCAGCATTGTACTTTATTTGCAATGATAAATTCAACCAAATAGGTGCGATTTCCTTCAGCAAGGACTATGACAGGAAAAAATTCATACCAAATTAAGGAAAATACTAGTTCAACTTTGACAAAGTGACACAATTCATTGCTGATATACCTTGGTTATTATGACAGGAGAGTTTCCGATTGGATCCACATTTGATATGGAGCCTTTTGGATAGAACTTCCTGATAAGCTTCTCGTTTTCAGCTGGTCTGATGTAGAAAAATGGGTATGCAGCCGGGAATTTTCCGTGTGCTAGGTTAGGCAAGGGTTTAAGAAATATATGGTCTGGTTCAGCCATCAAGACATATCTACATTAACATTGGTAAAATGTCACTTACCACAAAATAAAGGAATCAAGGAATTTTTTACTCCATACTTACTGAATCCCGAATTAGTTGTTTATCTCAATTTCTTATAATTAAGGATACGTGATGCTTGTAAAGAAATCAGATTTTTATGGTTATACCAAGTATTTACACGGGCGTGAAATATTCAATCACGAACTACTACTAATTTTATAAAGGTGACAACTTTTATAGACGGAGCAAGTATCAAAGATTTGGAGAAATCTTTTAAGTTTTGATGCAATTACTCACTCTTCCTCAATTGTTGCCTTTTCCAACCATTGCACAAATGCCCAAGGTCTATTCAGCACAACATATCCCTAAATAAAATAAAAATCTCGACTTTAGAACAAGCAAATATAAGAAATTTTTATGAGTCAGATTACATAAATTAAAATATGTTAATAGAATAGTAGAAAGTTGTTCCCAAATCAAACAAGTAACCTATTATTTAGACCAATTATCTGCAATGAATATTGCCAATGATGAAAGATGTATATCTGATTTTGAAACCTTGACCAGAACAGGTACCAGAGAAGCAATTATGCACCTAACCATATAATTATTTGACCTTGATTTCATGAAACATGAACTAAAAGCAAAGTAAACTATACTATATTCTGCTAGACTAGAAAACCACATCACCATACAATAAATTAACAAAATTGCCAAAAGCCCAACCAATAATAATTTAATAAGTACCAATATAATTAGATTAATTACTTATTTTAAACCAAATTAGATTAATTACTTGTATGTATGCCTAATAACTTGAGTTCTACTTACCCAAGTGAGTTATGTAAGCAAGTAAGCAACTTCCCCTATTTTGTGGTAAGTAGAATTAGAAAGTTCCACTTCCTATGCTTCTATGCATATGCTAACGAAACAACTTTTCAATTTTTTATTTCCTATGAATTTGCACATTTTATAAATTTAGATGTCAATCAAATAACCACATTATCTACTAAAGAACGGAATTTTTTTTATTGAACTATCTAGTCTAAGAAGAATAATAATGAGGTTTTGAAGGTACCTATTTCTTACATTTTGAAATTATTTCTTCGTCGTTTTAGTAACTCAAGAGGATCCTCACACCACAATCACCCTCTAGGGCCTCTACTAAAAGTTTAGTTCTTTTTTTTTAAGGAATACCAAAAGTTTAGTTTGGTTGGTTGCTATAACTGAACTAAGCTAAGTTGAGCTAAAATGAATATTTTATGAGAGAAGAAAATTAGGAGCTGAACTGAAATGATAGAAGCTGAACTGAACTAAACTGCAAATTAGACTAAACTAAACTAAACTAAAGCATAATCATTCAAACACAAAAACTAAAACTCACCTGGTCAAGGCCATGAGGGAGAGGATCCACAACAAAAGAAGGGATCTCCCCCATCAAATTATCGGGCCGGCCCGAATGTAAAACCCGAGTAAACCCGCCCATATCCGACCCGGGCAAACCCTTAACCCTCTTATACCAATAGTACATTATCCTACATTGCCATTTGCTATATGGTGTGTCTGTAGCCGTGACTGCTACATGAAACCTCGGGTTCCGGCCTTCGGCTTCTTTCCGTTCTTTAGGCATTTCAACAACCGGGTCAGCCCGGCCCGGATCATTATAACCCACTCTTTTAGGTTGATTTTTTAACCACATTAAAGTGACAAAACAAATCCCAATTGTTAATGCCACCCATAAAAACAGAGTTCCCCTGTTTATTATGCTTTTCCTCCCATTCATTTTCCCTCAATCATTCAACAAATTCTGCACATAAAAATGATTTTAACAAAAAGGGTATGAATAAATTTTGAAAAAAATTGAAACCCCAGATGAAATTCTCAATTTTTATTGAAATTGAATTAAAATAAATGTTAGTAAAAATGGTGAGTAAAATGAGGGTACCTGAAATTCTGGAATTGATGATGCAGAGGAGTAATTGCAAAGGGTGGGAAATTGGAGGAGAGAGAAAACAGAGGAGGAAATAAAAGGGGTGAAGTATGAGTTAAAATCACATGGAAAGTGAGAAGTGGGACATTATTGATGGAAGAAGAATGTGAGAGGGAAGGAGAAAATTCTCCCCGTCTCAAACGTTACTCAACTTATTGACAACTGGGGTTTTATTTTACGGACTGACTCGCTATTCATTAAAGTTGCAGAAATAAACAGTTGACTTTCTTTTGTCACGCATTTGCCTCGGGCACGGTCTTGGGCTCTTGGCCGGGTCCTTAAGCTTAAGTGTCATGTTAGCGTGTATCGTACTTAAATAAATAGGGTTTGTAACGGAGTGACAAAACTTTTGCTAAGTCGGAATTGTGTTGATTTTATTACATAGGACCTCATGTTCCATGTGTCATGTTGTGTAATTCGTGTTGTGACAATATTTTTTGTAAATAGATTAAAAAAATATTTTTTTTAAAAAAAAAAAAAAAACAAGCGACCTAATACATGGATTAACTTTTTAAGCTCATGACGTATTTTGAAAATAATTGACCTTCCAGTGTATTTCTAGTACCATGGCAGACTTGTTTTGAGTCAAGCTTTTTTCGTGTCGTGCCTTATCGACCCATGCTTATCTCTAATTAGATTAGTCTTAGACTCAATACACCTATAGGGTTTTGTTTCAAATAGAAAATTAATGTTTGTGTTAGTAAACTACTCTGTAATTTCAAAAAATATTCTTCACATCTCAATAATTCCATACTCCATAGTACAAGCCATTATTAACATTCAACTATACCCGTCAAGAAGTTTTCTTTTCATGTATCGCGGTCACAATTGTTTAAAATCTTATCATACAATAGAAACTTTTGTGAGTTCATTTATCTTTATGTAAGAGTAATAGATGATTACATTTTTATAATGAACACATGAGATTAAAACACTACAATCGTTCTCCTTTTTAGACTTCCCAACCTCAAACGTAGTTCTGAACTTCTGATAAACTTTGTTCATTCCAAAAACAAAAATTAACCCAAAAAAATACAAAGTTTGCGTTTTTAACTCATCATACCTTCTTTTAGTAAAACTCAAATGTAATTAACATTTTGTAATAAATGATTGGAAGTTCAAATAAAATTGATTATGACATAACGTGAAATATGAATACTTTAGGCTTTTAGAGTGTGCTGTCTTTGTTTCTGTAAAAAAATCTTAGTTTAAAAATTCACTGTAAATAAAACCATGGATTATAAGAAACAAAAATTAAAGTGTTGTTTAGCCAAAAAAATATATCCGTGATATTGGATCGGGGGTTTTGAACCCGACGTGAATCGAACACGCAACCTTCTGATCTGGAGTCAGACGCGCTACCATTGCGCCACGGATCCATTGTTAAACAATTTTATGACAATATATATTAGAACATTAAACCAACAAAGTATGCAATTATTCAAATACATTACATGAAATCAATGAGTTTTTACATGAAATTGAACTACAAGATTGTTGTTGCAGCTCTTCGTGCTAATATAATCCAACAAATAACGCGATACACAATGAAAAACCCGATCATAATCCCAACATTTTCCCATCTAGTATCTCTATCAAGCCCTCTATTCCTCAAAACATCACCTCCATTCATCAAACAATTACTAGTAGTATGGTTATTATTATTTGCCCAAGCAAAACAATCATTTCTCATACCCCAATATTCGTTAACAATCAATGAGTCCAAAGGGTACCTATATAATGAAACATAGTACATAAAAATCCAATACTTTGGTATGATCTCTTTTGGTATGAAGTAGCCAGAGAACAAGAAGAATGCTCCAAGAACGGTGCAAATGAGCGAGTTTCCGGCTATAAAATCCGGGGATATTGAGCTTAGGAACATGACTAATGAGCTTGCCATGGAAATAATTAGCCATACAGCGAAAACGAAGAAGGAGAATGCTTGGATTGAAGGGTTTAACCCTACAATCCAATACACAGGAACAGAGAAAAGAAGGGCTATTACAAGTAAAAATGGGAGGAAAATTAGGGTATTGGCTATCATATAAGAAGACATTCTATATGCTTTTCTTGAGGATTCTTTCATGATAACCTTTCTTTCTTGGAGGTATATAGGTAATGCTTCAACTGTCGACGAAAGGAGGAAGCTTAGACTGAATGCAAATAGGCCTAATCTTTCTCCAACACCGGTTTCGTTTTTTCCTAGTTTCACATACACACTTCCTAGGCCTAATCCTCCTACAAGAGCTTGCATTGTTCTTGCAAGAAATAGTTGCTTTGTTCTATAAATCACTTTCCAAAATCTTGAACAAAGGATCATTATTTCAAGACCCCAATTGTAGAAATACCCTTTAATTCCTTCATCATTTGTCGATGAGCTTGATTCGTGAAAGTCGAATTTCTCATCCTCATTCCAAATTGTTGTGTTAGGAGGGGTATTAGGTTGCTCCATTTGTGAAATTGTCGATTTTTTATCTTCGAGTTTGGAAATTATCTCCATAGCAAACTCTAAGGCATTTAATTGTAAGGGAATTTGGTAACCAAGATGGGAGATCCTTCCCTCAAGCGATTCGAGGCTTCCATTGTGAGCCACCCACCCATGGGATAAGATCAAGAAGTGAGAAATATGCTTAAACATTCGATAACTCGGTTGGTGTATCGAGAAGATAACACTCTTTTGTGTCGATTTCGACATCAATGAAGAAAGCAATTCAATGACTTGAAGTGCTGAGGAGCTATCTAACCCTGAAGTTGGCTCATCTAGGAGCAAGATTGGAGGGTCATGGATCAATTCGACACCAATCGATACACGTTTTCGCTCTCCCCCAGAAATTCCCCTGTTTTCTTCATCACCCACAAAGCTATTTGCAACTTGGAGTAACCCAAGTTCTTGCAACAAACTCTCAACTCTCTTTTTCCTCTCCTCTGAGGTTAACTGCCTTAACCGAAATTTGGCGCGAAACATTAAAGTTTCTTTAACGGTTAACAAAGGAAGTAAATCATCTTCTTGGGCCACAAACCCACATAAAGTTCTTAATTGGGCTGGTCTTTTTATTGGGTATCCATTTTAAGAGATTGAATTTGGGTCAAATTCTTTCTCTTTTACTCTCCCGGAAATGACCCTTAAAAGAGTGGACTTTCCTGTCCCACTTGGGCCCACAATAGCTAGCATTTGGGAACTTTGGGCTGTGAAAGAAACTGATTTGAGGATCTCAATGTTGGGCTTGGGCTTATGAAATGGGCCCCCATTTTGTTTGAGGGTGTAGGAAAGGTTTTTGACACTTAACTTGTGAGCCGTGGTGGATGGTGGCGGTGAGTGGTGGCGCGAGGAGGAGGAAGAGGAGGAGCAACCGGATAATTCTTCGTTCGAGTCTGAAGTGGAAAAAAGAATTATCGCGTCATCTTCCGTGGCGGGATGTTTAAAGCATTTTGCCATGGTTTTGTTTGGGGGTTATATGCTTTGGTTTGGAACTAATACATGGCAAAGTATTTTATAGCAAGGGAGTTTATGTATTTTGGAGGTTGGAAGTTGTAACTACCAAAGTTTGCTTGATGGTGTGGAATTTCTTGTGTTTGGTTATCTAAGAATTATTATGTACTCAAGTTGACTCTAAACTAAAGACTTGGGTATGAATGGAAATAATGGAATAATGTTTTTTTAGTTTATTTTGGTTAACCAACATAAACTTAGGTTAAATTAGGTTTGAAAGTAATTTGTAGTTCCCTATTTTGGAGATAACTTTTCCCCTGAGTTTCTCATGGTAGTGGTAACGTATGGACATATGATTACTTTCCTTGATTTTATGCTATCTTTTTAATAAATCACCACATTAATTTTTTTTTTTTTTTTTTTTTTTTTTTTTTTTTTGAGGAAATCACCACATTAATTAATTTGCTTTTGTTTTTTAACTATCAAATTTATTTTTATTTAAAAAATAAAAAATAAAATAAAAAATAAAAAAAACCACATCTTCTTTTTGTTTATTTGAAATTGTCACTCTCCAAAAAAAAAAAGAAAAAAAAATTTTAATGATCATTTTCCTCGTTTCTTTATTTCTTGAAATGGCCACTTTCCTTATTTTCCTTGTTTTTCTAATGGTCACTTTCCTTATTTTGTTTTCTTCCTCTTTTGCTCTTTCTTTCTTTCTTTTTTTTAAAAAAAAATATATCACTTTCCTCGGTTAATTTATTCTTTACATTTTTTTAAAAATGTTCACTTCTTAATTATATTAATTTTTTCTTTCTTTTTTTAAATAATTACTTTCATTAATTCGTTTATTTTCTCAATTAATTGAAATGATCACTCTTCTTAATTTATTTTTTTTCCTATATTGGATCACTTTCATTAATTCATTTATTATTTTCCTTTTTTGAAATGATCTTTTTCCTCAACTCATTTAATTTTTTCCTCTTTTGAAATGAACATTTTCGTTACTTCTTTTGCTCATTTTTGTTATGATTTATAAAATCACTCTCTAAATTAGGTTTTTCACCAAACTAGACCAAAGACCAGCATTTTCAATTTCAAGAACAGGTGATCTCCCTGATTGGACCGGTTAAGCTATGAAATTTCCTCATTTAGAACATTATTACATGTTAGCTAATAATGATTGAAAAACTTTTACTGAATGTCTTGTTTCTTGCATTAATTTATGTAAAATTGCCATAAATTATCACCTTAATCGATAATTTTTTTTAAAGAGGAGTAAAACTTCAAACAACTAGTGAAAAATATCAATAATCGTGGGAGTACATCAAGCTGAAACAGACTTTACACATAGGTAAATACCAATAATGCAATTAGTTTACATAAATTCCTAAATTGTCACCATCTTTTAGTCCCAAAAAATCATCAATTAGCTCAAACAAAACTTATAAAGTAGATTTGTTCATTTGTAGGCATATGTTAGCTTCAAACAACATTTAAACTCATTTAAGACTTTCAAATAACTTTTTAACCTCTAAGAAGCTAAGAATATTTCATCAACATACATATACAAAATCCTAGCTATATGTTGTCAAGGAATGTCAACCACACCATTAGTTGTTGGGGTGGCAAATACATACACATGCATACAAGGAATAAATTAAGTAATGAATTTTATGTTGATGTTCATACAGGGTTTTTTTTTCAAACGAATAAGGGGTTGCTCTAATGGGAAAATGAGGCAAGTGGATTTATACTAACGAATAATGGATAAACGATTACTCTTATAAACAAATATGGTCCGTCATATAAAGACTGGTCACACACTAACCTTGCTGCTCAACATATTATATTAGTCCATAATCTTTTTTTTTTTTTTTTTTTTTTTTTTGAAATATTAGTCCATAATCACATTAATCAATACGAAGTACTTCTTATTCAACTAAAATTTTAGAACCATATATACTTCATATAAATTAAACATACAATTTATGGAATATATTTTTCCATATTTCACTTGCCCAAATTTTTGTTTTAAGTTGAAAATAGCAACTACACCTTACCAAAGTAGTTTTTTTTTTTTTTTTTTTTTTTTTTTTTGGATATATTCCCTCCTTTACACGATTGCTAAAATTAAATGTAGTCGTCAAGAAGGAAATCTCAAATTGGAAAACAATGGTTTATCCAAATAATTCAACTGAAATTAATTATAACAAATAAATAAATAAAACTCAGAGTTGTCATAGACATATCTCCAACCTAGTGGCATGTGATAGATTAAAAAGATACAGTTGAATAAGACACTTCACATATAAAGCCAAGGGTACTTCTGACATTATTATGCGTTGATTCAAGACTAGGACGATTTGATGATCAATGTTCAATGTCTATGTACAATTTTATTACCATTAATAATTTAATTAAGTTTAATCTACCATGGTCAAACCCACTTATATAGAAGCTAAATCATTTGTTGAACAAGTTCTAGTAACTTTTTTGTTTGTTTTCAAGAGATATGTTGGTGATCTTTATTTTTGTTTCAGTTTTGGATTAGGTTTTCATGGGTTGGGATTTGGGTTTGTTTTCATCATATAATCGTCTTTTTTCATAAAGTTGTTTTTATCAAGAGTTTATTACTTAGAACTGAAATTGAAAGTTATTACGAGACTATGGAGTGATTTCATATATAGTACTCCCTCCGTCCCTTATTTACATTCCTGCTTTCCTTTTTAGATATTTCAAAATTACATTCTTACTTTCCTTTTTTAGTAAGTAAATTTTTTACCAAATATATCAAATTATCCCTATTTTTCTATTTTGTAATTAATGTTTTCTCTATTTTCTCACTCTTATTTTCCCATTCTCACTCTTATTAATGCCTTTAAAAAATTCAGAATCCATGTGCATCACTTTAGATGAATATAATTAGTCCTTTTATTTTTCACCAAAAAATGTTATTGGTCCTTTTTCCTTTCAAAGGATTAATGACATGTGCATCATTAAATATTATTCAATCTTTGTTTTATTCAAAGACATCAATTAATGTCTTGTAATTCCCATTATACTTTGTTTTATTGTTCTTTGTTTTATTCCAAGTTTCTTAATTCCCGTATAATTTTAGAAATATGAATGTAAAAAAGGGATGGAGGGAGTACGTTTGGTTTCATCATTAATAATACTGACATACTATATCAGAGTCATTGTAATAATTAATTTAATTTGAAAATAGATTATTCAAGTTTTCCTTTAATAATACATAGTACTCCGTAATATGCAGGCCCGGCTTTAAGCCGGTTTGTTCTCACACACATAACAGGGCCCCCAAAAATCAGGGGCCCACAATTTAACTAAAAAAAAAACCTACTTTACCTATTCATCTTCTTCCTCGTAAAAACCTCCATTTTGAAACCAAAACCCAAAAAATCTTCCTATCCAAAATTCAATCTTTGACTTTTGTCTTTTGATTTCCAAAACAAAATTAAATTCAATCAATAATTATCACTCCTAAATGGCTAATTTGCCTAATTATCTCCAATTCACCTAATTTTTTCTCTATTTTTTAGGCAAAATTGAAGAGCAATTTATACTCTTTTCAGAATCAATGACAATTCAATTGATATTAACGGCCAAATATTACAATCTTCAGTTTTCTTTCAATTTTAACTCAATTCAAAAGGTGGAAAAAAAAACGTTAATGGAAGCACTTAAAATTCTGGCGAACTGTTCTTGTTCGGTGGATCTGGAGTAGTGGAGTGCAGAGGTTGATTACTTGATTAAAGAGTAGGTGTTAATGGAAGTGTGTGTGTATATATATATATATTTGTTTATTTTAATTTATGCATAATTTTTTTATTTCTGAAATATAAATTGTTGTTTTTTAATTAGGACAGTTTTCAAATGGCTACAATAAAATTATGGTCATTGTAATTGAGTAAATCTCAACCCTCCATTTAACAAAATTCATCACATCCATCCATTTAGTTGACTTTAAAATACACCTATTAAAAAAAATAAAAATGAAAATTAAATAAAATAACAAAATTTCATCTTTTTTAATATTGGAAATTTTGGTTGAAGAATTAAACTTATACAGAGTAATGATCAATCTTAATTGATGTTTTCATGGATTTATTACCTTTAACGTCAAATGATTGGTTTCTTGAAAATTAGAGACAAATCTCACAATTTTTATATCTTTATCTTCATCTTTGTTTTTTCCTCCCTTTTTTTCTTACGGAGTATTTTCTATTATGGAGGTGGAGGTTGATTCAATTTTTTTTATATAAATTTGATGCAAAGTTATTGTTAATAAACCAAAAGCAGATGTTGGTTTTTAATGGAGATTGGAGAATCGTCAATGGCAAGGGGCAAAGTTTCAGTTTTTTGGTTTTAGAAAGTGAAAAACAGTTTGTTTTAATCATAATCAAGGAGACTACTCTTTTTTCTTTTCTTTTCTTTTTTTTTTTTTTTTTTTTTTCCCTCCATTTCTTGGTCAAAATTGAAGTCAAATGGATAAATGGGCAAGATTGATCATTGAAAATATAGGGTCAAGATTAAACTAATTACAATAGCCACAATTTTATTGTAGCCATTGAATAGTCTTCCTTTTTAATTATGGCTCCTAAAATTAGGAAATATGATTCTGGTTGTGAAAAACGTCAAAAAAAAAAAAAAAAAAAAAAGAATTGACTCAATCTGGAAATATGATTCTGGTTGTGAAAAACCAAAAAAAGTCATTTTATAATAATAATATTTTTAAGCTTTTATAAATAGTCCTTTAAAAATGGGCCCAATTTTTATAACTAGAACAGGGCCACCGAATTGTCGAAAACGGCCCTGGTGGTAATATGTATACAAAGTACGAGATAAATATAAATATATAATTACTTCCTTTATTCCTAAATTACATTCCTATTTCTAGCATTTACTCATCACATTAGGACGAAGGGAGTATTTAAATTATAAGAATTTGTTGAAAATTAAGGGTGAGGATCGAAAGTTTATTGGACACAAAGTATATACTACACAATCTTATTTTAATGATAACATAAATGTGGTTTTCATATTGACTCTTATTTTGACGTGTAGCCGTGTAGGTATAATTTAATGAGTTCAACTAATTAAACTAACGTTATTTCACTGCAAACTTGTATTATTGTCGTTGAGGTAGAAAAAAAACGAAATATTTTAGAGTTTAGCACCCTTTCACATCTTGATTCTAAAATCTATTCCAAAATAATTACGATCGTAGTGCCAAGAATATGAGATACATATCAAAAAGATAAGATTCTACGTAAACATAGAGGGGTGTGCAATAAACCTTGATAAGTTCAATTAGAATAAAGTACTAATTAAAATAATTAGATTAAGATCTCCAAGGTTTTGTTCTTGACAGTAATCAAGATTATACTACTAATTTTGCTTACAAATTCCCGACTTTTATGCATCGTTAGAATCGAAGTCAATTTTATAAATAAAATGATCTTTGTTGACCTTAAATAAGTGAACTAAGGGGAGTACTATAATACTTGTACTTATCATGATGTACGACATACGTATGTTGCATGTCCATGGTATAATTAAGTTGCAAGTCTTGTAACAACATAGAGCTAGGGTTAGATAAATGGCTACATCAAATATGATTGGAAGAAGGGGCCACACTAATTATAATTAATAATATGATTAATGATATTTTGACATTACTAGAGTGTATGGTATAATAGAACTTGTATTGTCAAAAAGGGAATAAAAGGAAATATTTCCTAGAATAAACTAAACATCAAATAGTCCATTTCATCCTAATCACAGTTATTTTCGATAATTTTTTTTTTTATTTTAAAAAAGTGACAAGTTCCCGACTGCGTTTTTATCTACAAATCTACTTAAGTCTCAAAGAGTATTAATTAGTTTTAGTTCTGATGCCAGTTGGTTAAAAAAAAAGGATTAAGAAAAATCAAGCTCGAAAAATCATGTAGGATCTCTTAATGTAAACATGTGAAGGAAATATCAGTTCAATTAATTATAACACTATACAAGATCTTACAACTGTCATTTCACTCGATCTCAGCTGACGAATGATATATATCATGATTTTTTCTTTAGTGGAAATATCAGTTCAATTAAATATAACACTACACATGATCTTACAACTGTCATTTCACTCGTTCTCACCTGACGAATGATATATACCATGAATTTTTCTTTAATGGAAGTATCAGTTCAATTTAATATAACACTACACAGGATCTTACAACTGTTATTTCACTTGCTCTTAGCTGACGAATGATGTATACCATGACTTTTTCTTTAATGGAAATATCAGTTCAATTAATTATAACACTATACAGGATCTTACAACTGTCACTTCACTCGCTCTCAGCTAACAAATGATATATACCATGACTTTTTCTTTAATGGAAATATCAGTTCAATTAATTATAACACTATACATGATCTTACAACTGGCATTTCACTCGCTCTCAACTGACGAATGATATATACCATGACTTTTTCTTTAATGGAAATATCAATTTAATTAATTATAACACTATACAGGATCTTACAACTGCATGCAACCATTGCGTGTTAATTATCCTCTTTTAAAAGTGTCATCCAATAGTTCACGATCTTATAAGTTATGCTAACAAAATTGTTCTTGACACATGTTAAAATTGGATGTCTTTTAATTGATTAATTGTCATCTAATAACGCGTAATCTTGTAATTGAAGTTTTACTCCCTTATTAATGTCGCAATTAAGTCTTAATACTGAAATTATGGGATTGCATGCCTTTTTCTCTAGAGTTATTTTGTAAGCCTAAAATCTGAAATGATTCACAATAGACATAGGAAGAAATCAAAGAATATTCCTTGTTACTTGTTTCTAAACCATTTAAAACCTTCACATGTACTTATTTGATCAACCTTCTAGAAGAAAATATCTCACATTAACAATTCAATCGCGCTACATAAATATTTACACGTGTATGAAAATAACAATGAATCAGTAAAAAAACCAACTCCATTCAACAACTACACACGTGACAAAATAGCAAACTAACCCCATCAATCCTTCACTACGCGTCAATAATCAACACTACTCACAGTAAATTTATTTCATTATTAAGTAAAACTCGGGTAAATAGAACGAGATTATGAGCGAATAAGGTAATACTCTTAAAGAGAAAGTACCAAACATGATACTATATCCATATCAATATGTAAAACTGTAATCCAACGGATTTTATAAGCGCGTAAAAAGCATCCACATTGATTTTCCACCTCTTATTTTCCACCTCTTATTTAAACCAACTCTTTCATGCAAACTACTCACACTTTACTATTGTTATAAAAAAAACACTTTCTCTCTCTTCATTTTCTCTCTCCACCGCAAAAACCGTCGCAAAAATGTCTCGACACCGCCGTCAAGCGTCGAGAGTTATCCTGCCGGAAATCATGGCATTCGATTCTCCACCGTCTGATCCTTGCTTTCTGATTGATCAGATCACAGCCGTAGATGGTAATAATCAGAAGAATCCTAACCGTCAATCAACTGCTACTGCTGTTGCTGCTACTACTGATCATCAGCAAAATGTGGGACCACAGAATGTTGGTGGTGCTCCGCCGTCAGATGGCAAGACTCCTACTAAATCAACGGCTTAAAATTTAGGATTAAAATTGGCCCAATAATAATAATAATAATTTCTCTTTTTTTTTTTTTTTTTTTTTTTTTTTTTTGTGGGTTCAATTTTAGTGGTTTGATTGTAATGCTCAATCTTATGATGAAATAGAAAGTTGGATTTTATCCTTTGAAAATAATTTTGATTTTGTTGCTTCCTTCTAATTTTATTATCATGTTCATTTATTTTTCATTGTTGTTAATTTTTAATACAGTAGCATTTTTTTTTTTTGGTAAAAAAAAAAAAATTAAATTAATATGATTAATTGAAATTTTGTTCAAGTGGGATGATGTAATTAATTATAATTGTTCATCCACTTATTTAAAAAGAAAATTAATTTCTTGGCCAAAATTTTATGATAAGAGCTACATTAACTTCTCATTTTGTGATTGACCACTATTTTATCAAAAACTCAATTTCAAGGTCGATCAGCCACTTATTAACATGAATTTTGTTTGCATAAAAAAACATGAATTTTGTAAAAATAACCTTTATGAATTGAAGAATTTTTTGAAGGCACTTGAACAATAATAGAGTAAACATTTTTATGTGAAGTCCATCTTTTTAAATTCATTTGGTGAATTTTTCTATACTCTGAAATTTATGAATTGAAGTATTTTTGAAGACAATTGATTAATAATGACCACTTGACCAATATTCCTTCTGTTTATTTTCATGTTTACACTTTAATTTTTACAGTCTCTATACACATTTGTGAATTGTGACCATGTATATATTCAATATAATTTGAGTAATAATTCTAAAAAAATTGATATTTTATAAAAATATTCATTTTAAGATGAATATATTATCAACATCATCTTACATGAATATAATTTTGATCATTATAATACGGAGTAGTGTTTTTTTTTTTTTTTTTTACTACTTGTATAGTCAAAGTTTTTAAACGTTAATCACTAAAGTCAAAATGTGATAATAGAAAAGATATTGATAGAGTAATACAGTATTAATGATCAAATATACACATTTAAACTTGCATAATTGCAAGTAGATAAGTTATAAGGAACGAGGACAACACTTCATAGCATTAAATATTATATACAAATATCAATTATTTTAGAATTTGACTGCAAAAGTCAAAGCATAAAGAATTAATGGACTTATTCAAGGTGCATAATTAAAGCATCAATAAAAGTTTAATTATAATCAACACTGAAAAGTTTGTAACATATAGTTATGAGTTATGACTCTTTATGAGGTCTAGCATGTAGCAAACAAAATCATCATGTTAATGTCATTTGCTTGTACTTGGTTTTTTCTTATTACCACTTTTTAAAAACATCAAATTTTGCGCCTTGGATTCGTTACAAGATTAGAGAGATTCATGACAAGCTAAGTTTGACTACACCTTTTATGTCTAAATTTTGTGTAAAAACTTGATTAGACACTATATCAACTTGATTAATAATTATGAAGGCAAAATTTCAAAATTAAATAAGGCTGTCTCATCTTATTTATTTATTTATTTATTTTTTTTAAGGGCATTAATCGCAAGAGTATCCATGAGTACATAAGGAGCTATAGTAGAGGGAACACAATTCTCCCAAATTTGTTCATAACCAAAGGGGATGTAACTAGCAAGATTGTGAGCCAACACGTTACCCTCTCGTTTGACATGTCTCCAAAGTAGGCTTGTGAAATCAGTGCTCTGAGACATGGCTTCGCAAAGCACAACATCTAAATCCGTGAGATAAGCAGCTCCTTTGGTCAACCGTTAATAACAACCTGATAACCACCTCATCTTATTATATACATTCAAGTATTAAGTAAACCTAATTATTCTATACATCTCACAATGTATTTAATAGATTCTAGAGATTATTTTGTGCAATTCTATTTGGAAAATAATCGACATAAAAACTACCTTCTATCCCAATAAATCTGTCTAGATACGCATCTTATTTTCCGCAAATTGTATTAACGTCTCCTTGTAAAATGGTGTCATATTTTATGTTTAAATTATTTTTAATGTCAGTAACAAATTAATATTCAATATAGTACAATCATCGTAACTAAGCAAGTATAACTATGTTGACGTGTAGGACAGAATCCACGGCCATAGTTGCTGTGTAACAATGGATAAATCATTAAATTGACATTTGGATGGTTTAGAAACGTCCTACATAACATAAGTAACTACCATATGGATGAAGTGCATTATTCTTGTCCAAAATGTCCTATTCTATTGAGATCTTAGGCCCTAACACCATAAATGAGTTTATTGTTCTTTACAAAAACTTGTAATTGCAGATGATTTTCAATGGGTCCTAGTTTACAAGTCTTTATCTTTATACTTTAGGATATTTTTTCTAAACGAAACTACATTCATTTATAAATCAATTATATGATGTTTGTTCGTATTATACGACTATATTATAGTATGGTCTTATATATGGACTTGCTTCTTTAATAGGGGACCATGCCATATGTTGTGGGCAATTTTATCATGTGATATTATTATGATAGATATATTTCATGGCTGAGACACAAGATTCGGATTCCGATCCGTACTCCTTGAAGTTGGGTGAACATTATTTCTTCAATGTCTAAATGATGAGAAGACGATATATGTCTAATACAAAGTATCTCGAGATGAAAAGGACTAGATTACTCGTATATAACAGAAAGGGAGTTGATTAGTTTTTTAACATGATTAGTAATATAAAACAAATTCATTTTTATTTTAGATATGTCTGAACTATGAAGTTATTGAAGTATTAGACATGTGACATCACATAATTCGCTCTTAATATGGAAGCCTTTATTCTTATCGGTGAAGACCGAAGACGGTATAGTGTTTCATTTAACTAAGCACATGATTCGTATTAGGCATTAGATATTAGTGGCACTAGAATTCAATGTTACGGAGTATTTGTTAGGTTTGTGGATAGAGTTTCCTAGGTGCTCTTACTTGCCATATTAAGAGTAAGGGGCGGTAATATGAATATACATGATGAAATATATATGGTGAGTTAAGTTAATTACCTTGACTGATTTGTTTGATCTACTTTGAATCAATTTAGAATCCAAAGATAGGCAAAATAAAAAGGATTTCTTTTCATCATAGGGTGTGGACGCACGGATAGAATAATTATGTACATTATATTATATATATGAAGTACATTTTTCCAACTAAAATAAAGCCATGTTAATGAGAAAATGTATTGTTCTAAATTATAGATTGCTTATTCTTCTTCTTCAAAAAAAAAAAAAAAAAAAATTATAGGTTGCTTATCTATCACAGACCAACTCTATTATAAGTTAAGCAAAATCTTTTAAAATAGTGCTAAAAAGCATCTCACAAATATGAACCTCTTCTAATGTTTATCTACTTTTTTTTGCTAAAAGTGCTGATACATAAAAAAGACGACATATGACTATATAAGCAGCTGAATGCCAACATAAACTTGAGACGTATAAACACATTACATTCTAAAAATTGTGGCTTCAAAACTTGGACATCAATGGTTTATGGTTCTATGAGTTAGTTTTTGCCTCACCTTTATCTTTATTCCTCAATTTTATTGCTTTTGATATACAGTAATTCATTGACCAACTAAAGTAACTAACCAATTAAACACAGTTGCTCACTTGCTCAACCACTCCATTGGAATTACTGGTTTCAAAGCTTTGACCACCGTCTTTCACTGCAAGGGTAAAAATACTTGTGCTATTTGTGCATGAAGAATCATAAAGAGTACTCCTCCCGAAAGATGTAAAGATGGATAAGGCCGTGTCGGGCCATGGCTTACGTTAGCCCACGTGCTTTGGTGTTAAATAGACCAAACCCACTAGTTATATGTCGTGTCGAATTTTTAAGAAGTTAGTTCATGCACAACTCAAACCTATGTGATATCATGTGAAATTTACGTGTCTATTCAAATTTCACTAATTTTGCATGCATTGTTGTGCCGGGCCGAGTCGTGTTAAGCTTTGTCGTGCTTCTCTCAAATAAAGATTGTCCATGACTTCGTCAAAAAAAAAAAGATGATCCATGGTACAACACGAACAGTAACACGACCGCTTTATCATGCAAACTTATACTGTGCCTTGAGCCAGCCTAATCTAGTGCCATCTTTATTTATTCGTACATTAAAACACATTTCATCTTTGTTTTCACTTTCATGAAAAACTCTAAATACTAAATTAAGTAAATATAAGGTGTGAAGACCATGCTAACTAAAATAGTATTATAATAGAACAATTATTTAATGTCAAAATTTATACCATCAAATCATGCTTTGTTACGGAGTATAAGATATCTTGAAAAAAGTAAAGCCATGGTTTTTGTAGTAAAAATCAGATTAACATTCAACAATACTATTAATCAGTAAAATTTGATGCAGTAACTTTACAACCCCATTTCCTTTTTTTTTTTGTTAATTTTTTTTTTATTATATTTTTTTTTATTAATTTCATATTATTTCCCTTATTGCTGTTATACTTCAAAATTCAACAAATATCAAATGTTGAATTTTAAGACCTTACTTGAGTTTTCTTAGCGAAAAGTTAATAAGAAATCTAACTTTGCAACACTCTATAAGTGTTTCCCTAAGAGTTATTACTAGTATTTCCTTAAGTTTATTGTAAATAAAAAAGTACAAGTACAAAATAGATAAAATCAAGCCTCACTAACAGTAACAACTTAGCCCATATGCTGGCCCAGGAAATATACAGCTTACTTCTCCCGTAGCCCAATGCATGGCCCAACTTCAGCAACATAGCCCTTCAGCACTATAGGCACAACGAATTGGCACCCAGGTGCAAGGTCCATCCAAGCATATTTCGGCTCATTTACTATGTTTTTATTCATTTAAAAAAAATATATAAATGAGCAGAAAATACCTTTGGGGTGTATCTACTTACACTCGAGTATAAAAGCTTTTGGCAAATGAGATCACAATGATATTCCCTTTTCACTATTTATTTGCATCACTTTGACTAGTGTTTGTGCTTTATACATAAGATCAAGCATAATAATGTATGCACTTGCTAGAATTATCTCAATATATAATTTTTAAATATCAACTTTTATACTGTTCATAAATATTTAGGTGAATAATTATCCAAAAAAGGTAAGTACCAAGTCGATTATTGACTTGATATAGTAATATCTTAACTAATTAGAATGCAATTGTGAGAACTCGATGATCACTAACTTTGTATAAACAGGCAAATGTAAGGTTTTGTTTCTCCTAACCAAATCTTCAAATATATGTAGATTTCGAGTAGCTTTAAGCCTTCGAGGCTTGGAGGCTTTTAGCACCCATAAGTATGCAATTAGGGGAGTCTATATTATTGTCTTTTGTGATTCATTGTCTCTTCCTTTTACAATATCTGACTCTTAATTATGGTGAGGCTAAATGTATACCTTAAATTCCCATCTCATTTCTCTTGACAATCAATTTGCTTTTTATCCCACTACCTTGGCACAATAATGAACTTCAAAAAAGTAAATCTACAAAAATCACAAATAGCCACACTTCGTTTGTCTTTCCGTTATCATTCTTCATGATTAACCCACATTACATAAGTGTCAATCAATTCATAATCCAAAACATAGATTTTAGTAACCCACATTATATGTAAACAAATTCACTCTTGAAAACCAGTCAAAAATCTTTGGAACACTACTCTTTAGTAGCAAGCTTGAAATCAATTCTCATAGAACGAACGATGAAATCAAATGGATTGCCGAAAGAGAAACTAGTTTTGACACCAAGTACTTGTTTAGGGTACAAGTCGAAAAAGTTTTATACTTCATATTGGCAATCTAACCTATTTAGGAAGAAAGATTTGCATTTTCGGAGTACCATTTATTTAGTAAATCTTTAACACTAATGACATTTAAAAAGGTCACGTCGTACATGAGTTAAGCTTGGACCAAAATATTACGATTACATATATGCATTTGTTTTAGAGTGAATCCGAGCATAACCTTTTTTTTCCATCGATGAATAGAAGTGCTCGTAAACCATCTCACTAATTTATAGCAACAAACACAAACTCCATCTTTAACTAGATTAGAGTATCTTCTAAACACTAATCTTGTTACCTTAAACCATTTACGAAATATTGAAGAACTTTATGCCATTTCAAAAAAAAGCCCGGCTACCATAGAACACTCTTGAACCATCCTTCTTCTTGTTCTCAACATCCAAATCATTGTTTCTTTCCATAATTCGAATCACATTCCCGGCGGTTTTATTATCCGAGCTCGAATCGAGTTCCATGGGCAGCTTCATATTTGCTAAGGACTCAGTAAATTGCTGCATGCTCTTCATATACATATCCACAATTTGCTGCTGCATTGCTGCCTGCTCCACCTCAAGGCCTGCATTCCTCACTCGATTTGAAAAAACCCGGCTTGTATTCCCATAACCTGAACTTTCACCTGTACAATCTTCAACTTCATTGATTTTCTCTCTTTGATCACCAATTCTAGCATCACCATCTACCTTACTCTGGCTCTCCCCTGTTTCAGGTTGTGTTGGTGTTGGTGTTTGTTGATCACTGGCTGAATTTGAATCAGCCGTGTTTCGGTCATCACTTAGGCTTGTTGTGGAGCTTAGAATCCCAGAATTTCGATTACTCTCATCCCGAGAATTCTCGTTCTCGTTCTCATTCTCTTCTGAAGAATTTCCTGCCATTACATAATCATATTCGGCTTTTAAAGCCGAGCCTAGATGAAGAAATGAGCCTAAAGAACAGGTATTGGAATTAAAAAATTCAGATACCATCACTTGATCTTCTGTTGCTGCATTAATATCTGGGAATTCAACTCTTGAATAATCATTTGGATCAAGCAAAACTACTTCAGAAGAAATAGATGAATTCCCTGAGAAATTGCGAAACGGGTTGTTCGCAGAGGAATTCAGGGGAGAAACAGAGGACAGGCTTGTTGAAAGTGAAAGACTCAATTGAACAGTTCCAGCAGGTGAGTGAAAAAGATCAGTAGAAGAAAGACTGAAATTTTGACAGCTTATTTTACCTCCTTGGCTAACAATCTGAGGAACTGGGACTAAAGCAAACCCCAAAAGCTGATCTTCAAGCAAGTTTCTAGCTCTACTTAGCATCCATATCTCACATTTGAGAACAGCATCTATTTGCTTCACATTCAACTCCAACTTCTCTTCGAATTCAGGGTTCTTACCTCCTCCTACGACAACCCGAGTCGAAACCATTTCATCCGGGTTGTAGGTAAGGGAGAATTTAGAATAAACATCTTGGTTGTCATAGATGCATATGTTGTGTATGTTCCTAGCATGATGTATAAAGATTTCTAATTTCCCTGAGAATTCGACTCCGTTTTCAGGATCATCAGAATGGTAACAGAATCTGGATGATTGATTCAAGGATTCCATCAAGAAAAGAGCATGAATAATGGTCAAATATGTATAGATTGGATAACAAATGAGAAGACTAGAAAGGGAAGAATTGTAAGAGAAAAGTAATCTATTTATAGAGAAAGGTGATGTATAGTTTTCTAAATAGTTGATGAAGAAGCTAGAAAAATAGTGTCTTTAAGTCTTCTAAGACAGTTGGTGATTCTTAAAGTATGAAGAACATAACAACTTCAAGTAAACTCAAGACAAAGCAGAAAAAAATCAGTCGAAAAAGACATACAAGAACTGGATACAGTGGAATGGAAGGAATTTGAGCAAGTTGAGGTGGGTGAAGGTAGTAGGTAGAATGGGAGAAAATGAATTTAGATAGTGATGTTATAGGAATATAGTGTCACTCTTCTCTTTCCACCTTCCTTTTTATAGGCCTATATTCTTTTTCCCATCTTTTTTAGTGTTTTTATCAAAATAGCTCCGTTTCTAATTAGAGATGCGCAAAAAATCCAAATTTAACAGTTTTTCGTTCCAAATTAACTCCTATCTTATACTTGTATGAATAATCCTAAATTACATATACATATCAGGAATATAAATAACGTTCATTGAAATGGTTATATGAGATGGATATACCATCCTTCGAGAGGGTATGATATTTGTACTATACTTCGTATATATTAAAAATAAATAAATAAATAAACAACATAAATAGAGATATTTAAAGTAGAGGAAGAGAGAGAGAGAGAAAGACCTTTGCTTTGCTTGACAATGCAGCTTCCACTTCATAGTGATGAGGCCTTCCTCCACTGAAATGTAAATGGGGTTGTCCCACTTATTGACCTTTACTAGGGTTTTGATTACATCTCCAATTCTCCATCCACAATTCACAAAGTTACTACACTTTCCTGAGCTGCAAGGCAAGCAAATTGTCCAATTCACTCACCAAGAGTGTCAATACCAACAAAAATGTCTGTTTCAAAAAATAAATAAATAAATAAAAATGTGATAAAGTTATGCTTTAGGAACTAATGATCTTCATTCACATAAATAATTTCGATTAGTTACATATCTACTGCCATGCACAGACATTTGACTATCGAATTATGCTGGAATATGATGGGGTAACAACCAGCACCAAACTCCAGTCATAAACACAGGTTGAAAATGTCCCGTGTGAACGGAATCTCACCCACAGATAGTCAAAAATGGAGCGCGGAGAGACTAGTCATATCACAAGCATTGTCGTAGCAGCTGTATGTAAGTAACTACGTATGCATGTAAATCATATCTATTCAAATGAAAGACTATTCAAACAAATAATTCCCATGAGAAAATTCGCAGACAAGTAAACGGGTAAGAAGAGAAAGAAGAGGGCAATGGAAGAATCCAAAGATATACACTAATGCACTTCATAAATGTGTCAGCTGAAAGAATTATTTACAAGAACAAATCCAAAGAATCCACAAGAACCAAGTTTAAAGGTTATTGCAATATCTTTCTTGAAGAAGTTCCAGCCCAGAAATAAAGGGATGATAACTAAGGTACTACTTGCAGAGTATATGATTAAAGAGACCAGTCAGCTATGGTGTCATTATTTTACATAGCGGAAATTAAGAGACGGAAGGTACTGTACAAGGGATGCTGGTGGTGAGGTGACACAGAAAGCCGCTGGCTTGCAAGGTACTTTTCACAACACCCCCTTATCAGCTACTCCTACCTAACCTAGCCAAATGCTGTTGATGTTTTGCCGCAGCTGCCTTGTCAGCAGCTTCGCGCTTCAGTGCCCTCTTGGCACGTCGCCCCATCAAATCTTTTCCAGCCTCTTTCTTTTTGGACGATTCAGAAGAGCTGGCATCTAAATCCTTATCCAACTCTTTCTGTTTGCGCTGACGGGACGAACTAGCGCCTGAGTTCTGAGAATTTGATCTAGGGACGGGTCTTGCCTCCTGGCGACCTGCCCTTATGTAACCATTATCTCCCCACCTCCGGTTGCCAATGCGAAGACTTGGTGAGCTATGAAAATAAGCATCCTCAAGATCCTCATCATTGAGATCCTCATATTCATATTGATATTGGTATTGATAATAGAATATATCATCCAGCTCGTCATGAAAGTCATCTCGATGCTCCACAACTAAAGGTTTAAACCACGAGGCTCTCACAAGCAAGCACACACTTTCTTCAAGCATGTAGTCATGCAAGCTGCAAGATGAAGAGCAGCAGAACATAAGCAAACTGCACATGCATGATGCATCATGCATCCAGGAAAAAAGCGTGTAACTCTGATCCTATCTCAACAGCATAGCAGTGTATAACAGGTGAAACCAACACCCTTATGCCTTATCTCTGCCTACCAATGTGAGAGGGGAGAGGGGAAAAAAATCATACGATAGCTAACATAAGATACACTAAGTGACAGGACAAAGTGAGTACCTTCCCTGCAATATTTAAATTCTTATATAATCTGTACCTTCTAAAAGGGGACGGGGCAGGGGTCGGAAGGAAATTACTAATGTGTTAAGATTTCAATACCTTCCATCAAGCGCACGATGAACACTGAGGGATTCAAATGGATTTTTGCACTGCGGACATTTTGGATTCTCATGATATGTTGCCCATTGCAGAATACAGTTGACACTGAAAATGCAGAAAATCACCCAAAAAAACATCAATAAACTTCCTGAGTTACTTAGGTAAATCAAGTTAAATCACAGGATAATTTAAACTTTTCATGATCACAATAAAATAAGATGACAGTTTGCTTCAAAGGACAATGGAATCCAACACCAGTTTGAACGATTCCAGAAGAAGTTTTCCATGCAGTTTAATGTTAATAAATATAATGGAACTTTTAATATAAATGTGCATACTGGCCAAAAGAAAATAATCCCTTTAGCTTCTACTAAAAGCCCTAGTTTAAGGTGGCATAAAAATGTGTCAGAACATCTTTTGGCTGTGCTTAACAACCTTTATGACAAAGACATGCTGCTCATACACTAACATAATAGAATCAGATAAGAATTAGAACAACTACAGGATGGCCTGGATCCCCTCAAGTACTCCAAGTGCTCATAATCGTACTAAGCACTAAAATAATTACTACTTCATATTAAACAACAAATGAGCATGCCCCATTTTATCCCACATCTCCCAGGTGAAGTCTACAAATATAACAAGCTTTTCTTCCATAACAGTTCAAGTATAAACTTAACAAAGAAAATAGATTCCATGCTCCAATAACCAAGTGCACAAGTAACAATATCTTCCTTTTACAGCAGTCAAAGAATAGATTTTCGTAACAAATACCTAGTCTAGCTCCAGAAGTTCACCAACAGTTTATAATTACATCACAATTACTCAATAACCCGATATGTTGACATTATTAATTAACCAAACTCATTAATACAAATAAATTCTACCCTTCTACTTGATACAAAATCAAAGTTTCAACTTCCTAACAATTCAATAGCGAGAGCTGTACTTCATTGTTCATTCATACATTGTACAAAAAACAGAGCATGATTCGTGAAAGTTATAAGGACTTGTAATTCTTAATATCGGTATATACAATCACAACCATCTGAATAAATCCAATCAGTTACACTTGATGAGATAATCACAAATACTGGCCATATATTATGCTCTTCTGTGGTTTGTTGTCGTCACAAAATCTATATTTACTTATACAAATACAATGGCATAAATTCTCCCAAAATGCACAAGTTTCATATAAAAGATCAACATAACAACACATTGCAAATCAATCATATTCATATAAAACCAAATATCCAAAAGATCAATATAAACACACAAAATTAAATCAAATGCAGAGAAAACAAAATGTGAATGAAAAATCGTGGAAAACAATAAGAAAGGAGACAAACCAGTAAACATGCTCGCAACCTTTAACAAGGGCAGTTTCTTGAAGCTCAATGTCATCCAAACAAATGGCGCAGACACCATCATTAACCACCGCAGCCACAGCAGAAACCTCACCCCCTTCATTTTCTTCTCTTTCCTCCTCCTTCATTTTCTCCTGTTCCACACGATTACCCAGAAAAATGATCAATAAATTTTGATCAAATAATCCCAAATCCCCAAATCTAGATCAGCTCGGATTAAAAAAAATGCCCTAATTAATCAATAACCCAGATGCTAAAACCAATCAAATAACCTTTCCAAATTGGGATCAATTTAAGCTAGAACCCTAATCAAATCGATCTCCCAGAAGCCAAAATCAATAAACAACCTCACTTTCCCAAATTGGGATCAGTTACAGAAAGAAAACCCTAATTAATCAATTACCCAGAAGCTAAAATCAAACAAACAATCTCAAATTCACAAATTGAGATCAATTTTCGACAAAAATACCCAATTAATCAATGACCCAGAAATTAAAATCAAACAAAGAGCTTAACTTTGTTTACCTGATCTAGGATGACAAGCTGGTTGTTGAGATCGGTAGTAAAGGTTTCGTCAACAAAGGCGGTGAGTGAAGTCATAGCTTTAAAAAAATGGAGGATAAAAATAGAAGAGGAGAGAGAAAAAAGGGGGTAAATAAATGAAATAGCCCCAAATTAGAAACAAATTAAAGGGAAGGAGATAGAATCTAAGAGGGTATAATTCTTATACTTTTTCCAGATTCCTGCAAATAAAAAGAAGGAAAAAAGTACAGAGAAATTGGAGAAGAAGGGAGAAGAGGAAAAAGTCCCCTCCCCTTTTTTTTTTTTTTTTTTTTTTTTTTTGAGGGATAAAAATTGGAAATGTAGTGGTTGATATTAATTTATACCAGTCAATTTCCTGGGTTTTAATTTTTTTTTTTCACCTTTGAAAATGAATTATTTAATGATTTATTGATTATTGCTCCAAATTAATTGGGGGTCATTTGGATTTTTTTGTGGATGTGGTGCAAAATTCAGCTTGGAATGTGCCTTCAATGCCTTGGGGTCTAATCTGCTTCCTATGGGGGTAATCTAGAATGGTTGTCCACTTTTTTTTTTTTTTTTTTTTTTTTTTTTTTTTTTTTTTTTTTTTTTTTAGATTTAGGGCCTATTCTCATACGATTATTTCAGTTTAGTTAAGCTCTAATAAGTTCAGTTTAGTTCAGCTCTTAATTTCCTTCTCTTATAAAATATTCCTTTCAGTTCAGTTTAGCTTAGCTCCTAATTTCCTTCTCTTATAAAATATTCAGTTCAGTTTAGTTCAACTCTAATAAGTTCAGTTCAGTCAATGAGAACAGGCCCTTAGGTCTTGTTTAGTTCACCTTATTTTTACTTATTTAAAAAAAAAAAAAAGTTCAGATCAGAAAAAAAAAAAGTTCAGATCAGAACATCGTTTTACGTGTGGCTTTTTATCGCTAAATATTTTTACTTTCATATTGAAAAAAATTGTGAAAATTACATATTAATAAACTATATATTATTACGAATCTAACAAGATTCCACTTAATATATTTTTTACCTATAGATTATCGTACACTTAAAACCAAAGTTTGATCAAATTAGACAATCAGATCAAATCAGCAAAAATAAGGTGAACCACACAAGACCTTACTATCATCCCTTTCGATTGTAACTTTGATCGTATATTCTTGTAAGTATAAATGGAACAAGACCAAATGAGTGAACATTAAAATGTGAGAACTTATTGTAATCGTCTAACGATAATAAATATTAACAAGTGTAAAAATTTAAAGCATCTAAAAATTGGTTACACTTTTGAAGTTCTGATATTAGGTGAGAAGTAACCATTAGCCATTTTACATCACTCAATGACTAATAAAACAAGCCACAAGTAGGGGTGAAAGATTGTCTTCAATTTGAATTTGGCTCAAATTCTATGAAATTTATAGTAGAAATTGGTTTAAAATATTAGTTCCAATTCATTAAGAAACTTGACAAAGTCTCCTCAAATCCAATTCAATCCATAAATAGGTAGTTTGGACCCAATTCAAAGACCCAAATCAATAAAAAACATCCATATTCTTTTCATAATGACCCATGACTTCTTTTCATACAATACAAGAATATAAGAAATAAAAGTTACAAGAATATAAGAAATAAAAGTTTACACTAATAAACCCACTTTTGTACACTATGCTTATATAATTTAATCAATAATATTTTTAACTATCAATAATAATCGTCCATGAACATGACTAACACTCAACCCTCACGTTTTTTTAAACCAAAATATTTGGAAGTAAGGGAGTAGGTAAAGATATCCCTACCTCCAAATACTCGATTGGTAGGATAAGAACTTCATCTAAGATAAGTTTCTTACGACTCTTACCAAGTGAGTCAATAATACTCTGCTGGTAGAACCGTAGAAGTATTCTGTAGGTGTTTGGTAGTCTTGGCTAAAATTGTGTTGGCTAAGAACTCGATTTAACAAGGCCCATTGTTTGATTGAGGCAAATGTACACAAAAGGTTTAGGCAAAGCCCAGTGTAAAAAAGAACAAACTTAGAACTCACCCAAAACCTCTTCTTTCTCTCTCCTCTTCTTCTTTAAAAAAAATGGGCGTCGACGATACTCCGGCGACTGAGATTTCACCGGAGATGGTGGAGCAAATTGAAGCCTTACTTGAGGTAATTATTTACTTAGATCGTAAACTATCTTATATTATTTCTTAATTATTTGCTTAAATTCCTTTAATTAAGCAATTAATCATCCCCTGTTTTCAATGCTATTCATCATCATACTATGATTATTTGATTCATGTTGAAAACATATGAATTTGATACCCATTTTGGAATTTTATTGTACCCTGTATAAGTTTATTTTATACTTGTATAAATGAAGGATCTTGCTAATTAATTTTTGTTTTCTAGGTTATATCAGTGACATTAATATTTGTGTTGATTAAAGTAATTGGTGTCTTCATGATTATGTTTGATGAGTTTATTAGCAGGAGAGCATATAGATGGATTAGTATGTTGCCTAATTTATTTATTTTTGGTTACCCATTATTAGTAACACCATCAAAATTGAATAAATTAAAGGATATTAAAATACATACAAGTAGTTGAATTAGGCATCAAATTGCACAAAATTTTGATATGGTAATTTTAATTAGTTGTATAAATGACATAGGGAGAGTATAGGTGTTAGTATGGCTTAGTGCTAGCTAGAAGTCTGGAACATCTACAGCAGTTTCTGGTTCATGGAACTAATGAGGGAACATAATTTGTTAAGTTAGTCCACTAGGCACTAGTGCACCTGTGTTCGGGACATCGGGTTCACTCGTTCTAGAGCATGGTGTCGTGGTTCTTTGGGGTTTGGGTGGGCGTTCACTATTTTGATTCATGTACCCACTTAATCTATTACTAGAGTGGGCACATTTTTAGGGTAGGGGAGGTGGAACTTGGATTTTAATCCCTTATTTGTGCATTTTGTTGGCCTAAATCCGCAATGTCATATCATAGAATTTCATTAGTTGGATGGCATTTTCTTATTCCCACTACGGAAATTGGTGGGTTGCATTACGTGACAATCTTTATTTCCATTTCCTAGGCAGCTAGATATGATGATCTTGATGACCTGAAAGAGTTAGAATCTGCTGGAGTCTCTCTTAATGCCAAGGATTCTCAAGGCCGAACAGGTTTGATTGTCTTTATCTCAGTTTTCCTTCTTTTTATACTTGTATTATTGAATCATTGTGATTTGGCATGATATCATACATCAATTTATTCATGTCTGGACTGGAGTTTTTGCAATCCAATTCATTTCTGTATTGCTACTTTGTTGCAACAAGCCAATGTTGGATATTGTCCCCCTACACTTACAGACTTACTTAGCAAAGAGCTGATTTGGGGTTCATATAGTACTGCTTGGTTGTTCTGTTGCCTATTCTCGTTTGATCTTGCATTTCTGTTAACCATGTAGTCACACAATGAAGTTGTATATTCTGTGGCTGCTGTTCATATGGTACCAGAAAACTGCCATTTATTTGTGATAGGTTGATGAGGACCTTGTTGTAGTCTTTTAGATTCTCTAGTCCTTTTACAATATTATTCCATATCTAGTTTGGAAGATAAGGGAGGCTATACCTGAAGGTGAAAGTTATTGGCCATTTGTGTTTTCCGTTTTTTTTTTTTTTTTTTTGTTTTCAGTAATGTGACTAAATGTGTCAGTTCTGCCATTTACAGGCAAAGACATGTACGTTACTCTGTAAATAATGTTCTCGAATTGGGCCTCATGCCCAGACTACATTGATTGTTAGTGAGGACCAAATCATGAACTTACCATCCCATTGCTTTCACAATTGTTAATTTTTGCTTACATGGCTGTAAAATTATCTTATTTGTTGATTTAAAGCCCTTTGTATCTTTAGTGTACCTGCTAATATATCCTTATGCTCTTTTAGATATCCTCTATGATTATTCCACCAATCCACCCTGACATTGCAATTTTGCCTCATTATTTTGCCATATGCATTTGGCAAATAAACACGTGTGTGGCCAGCTTCAAGCTTGAGAAAAAGCATGATTGTGATTAGTGACTTAGCAGTGTCAATTAAGTGATTGGTAGTGGACTACTAGACTCTATGTTCTGCCAAAGCTCTTGTCGTACTAAGATTGATGCCTGCATCACTTTTATCTTCGCATGTCAGTCTTTCGTTTCATCGTCCTTATTATTATTCAATGCAGCTCTTCATATGGCAGCGGCCAATGGTCACCATGGCATTGTCGAATACCTTATAAGTAAAGGTGTGGTAAGTAGATTTAATCCTTCCATAATTTACATGATTAGTAGTAGTGATTAGTGAGTGTGCTTGATCATTCAATAGAATTGAGATTTAATAACACCTAAACACTAGTCAATTTTGTGGTGTGTTCTATTAGAGAATATACAAAATGCTGCGGCTTCATCTTCTTGATTAGGCCCTGACGCCATGTTCATTTCACCTTATTTTTTCTGAACTAAAATCATTTTTGTTGAATTGAAATTAATTTTGCTGAACTCAAATTATTTTTTCAGAACTTAAATTAGTTTTACCGAACTTTGAACTGAACTTATTTTTACTAAATTAAAATATTTGTATTGAATATTGAGCAAGTTTAGCCCCAAGTTTTAAAACTTGGATGTGACATCATTTTTTGTAGTCCCCATTGAAAATGATGTCATCAAATTCTTGTTAAGACTTGTCCAAATTTATCACTTTATCCTTAAGACTCAAATATATGACATATTATATGTAGAAAAGTGTAAAAAAAAAAAAAAAAAAAAAAAAAAAAAAAAAAAAAAAAGGATAATAAAAATAAAATTGATGTGGATCCCAATCTCAAGTTTTAAGTTGAGTTTTGGAATTTCAAGACTCAAGTTGAGACTTGCTTGAGATTTAAAAAGAGAAATGGGGAAAGTCTTATACATTAATCTTAAGACTCAAGATGATGATGTCATCCCAAGTCTTAAGACTTGGGGCTAAAGTTGCTCTTATTTTATTAGTGAAGAGAACAGGGCCTTACTCCCAACTTCTCACTTAACATTGTGAGTGCTACATATCAAGATACTAAAGATGGTGCGTAGACAAAGTGATGATCCATCATAGTTAAATGGTTATAAAGAGATTCAATTCAGGCATACTCAATCATGGTTTATTGAAAAATCAATCTTGCGTATTCAATCATAGTTTAGTGATGAATTCTGGTAGATTCTAGCACCAACTGTAGACTGATGAAGTTGTCTCTCATAGGCTTATAAATCTTAGTATTAACACTTAAAAGGTCCAAAAAATCATGCACTGAACCATGTTTGATGATTCTCATAGTCATAATCTGTTTCCGTTCACTTTGGGCACTTTGGTCTGGATAATTCACTTATTTTGGCTGTTTGTGCACATCATCATGGTTTTATAAATGGCTCCAATCGTTCCCTTAGTCATAGTAGGGCTAGGCACTTGAAGCAATTTGTTGTTATAGATAATGGTCCTGTAAGCTGTATCTTTCTTTGTAACGAACCTATTTGCTAACATATTCCATATTCAAGCTTGTTTTGCTGAGAGTTGTTTTGGGATGGAGGTGACCTTTTAGAAAGTTTCCCTGGGGACAAACAAGTGAGAGTATAATTTGTTGGAAGGACATCTTAGTCTGTGGTGCTTGTTGTTAATCCTGGAAGCAATCTTTTTGTATCTATTAATGGTCCGGGAGACCAGGAGGTGGTCAGGGTGTTACGGTTCTTGTGCAAATCTCAGCTTATTCGTATTTATATGTATTGTTCCAGAAACATCTATTTATCTGAGTCATTCTTCCATGTAACACAGGATCTAAATTCTTTGAATGAAGAAAAGAACACACCTCTTCATTGGGCTTGTCTGAATGACCGCATTGAGGTACTAATTAATTACAGAGTTCATATACTGTATTACGTGTCATATTCATGAAGCATTCACTGCTGATTAACTGCTCTGATCTAGGTGGTTAAAACTTTAATTTTGGCTGGAGCAAATGTCGCGATCCTTAACAGGTACGACTATCTTCTAATTCTGTTTATTGGTCCGATTTGAAATGTTCAAGCATTACACAGTAAACATTGTATCCATGTGCTAGAAAGTTGGGAAGCATACCATACTTTGGGTGCTAATGAAAACTCAGTTAAAATTTCTTTAAAGTCTAGTGAAACAGCGTAATGAGTTTAATCCATGTTTTGAATAATTTAGCCATGAGCGCACACCAATAGACGAAGCTTTAAGTAAGGGGAAGATGGACATGCTCGATGCCATCAATTCAGCTGTGGCTCAGGTGGAGCTCAGTGGAGCAAGCATCTCATAACAAGAAACATTTTTAGTCACCAAAGTTCCATATAGAGCTTAGACCTCTCTTAGGGTTTCGAGCAGAAGTTATTTGGGAGCATTGCATCTACACAAAAAACCAAATTCTCACTCTTGTTTGAGCATCAATCATTTTATATGATTTCTACCCTAATGTTTTATTTGGCCCTCTAGCAACTACTGTGAAATTGTCTTTATGTAATCCTTGGCTACATGTGTTTTGGCCTTTAGGGATCAAACACAATGTGAAAACTGATAATCAGAGGAATGGCATAAAATGGCGGTATCGCCGAATTTGTAGTAAGACAGTCTAAAGTTGTTAGTTGTTTGTTAAATTTTCTTTACTGTTAAAAGCTCATGACAGGTTTTTGTCTGTTGGCTTCCTAGGTCTAGTTACTATATACTTGTATATGCAAACTAAACAGTGCCAATTTTCTAACAAGACAATCTAAAGAAACTCTGTAAACATGTTTGATGGCATGATATTAGTGGCATGTTATCTCACTACTAAAATTCTGGTAATGAACAAGGAGTGAATGATCTTAACATCTTATAGCAGCGAGCTTAATTTAATTTAACATTAGCCAAAGTAAATTAGATGAATTGAGCAAAAAATCAAAACGTGTCGTTTAAAAAAAATAGAGTTATAATTATGCATATTCTTAAATTTGCAAAATGGAAAAAAGCTGAGTACAAGATTGCTGCGGATAAGATGAGGACTACATGAGATAATTGTATATGAATATTATTCTTTCTTGTAGTTTTATTGGCATATCAATTAACCTTTTATCCTTTTAAAATCTTCATCAATGAACATTTGTCTTGATTTTTTTTTTTTTTTTTTTTTTTTTGAATGAGTGAAATGATTAATTATTAAATTTTATTAATGCCCTCTCATAATTTTCTTAATACATAATCACAAATTCTTATATGTGACTTTTGATAAAATTTTTATTATGAAAGATGAGATAACTACCAACTTACCAGTATCGATTGAGCTACGTCTCAACCTCACTTGTCAAACTATGTTTAACAAAAAAGAACTATTGAGGTATGCTAAATGTACGTACGTGTATCCATGTCCACTTAATAAAAAGCGAAAACAACATTCTTTTTGACATTCTTTTTTAGAATGATTTAATTTCAAGTTCTCCACTATTATTGATCTTTATCCTTTGTATAATCATCATTCATCTCCACTAGTAAGAGAAAGGTAGAAAAACTATTCCTCAAAGTCATCCCTTTTCACCAACAATAGTAATAGTAATTAACACAAAAGCAAGCAAACACACATTAGGAAGATGCTAAGTTTCTATTTCCTTATATATGTAACCACATTCTCTAGCACTTAGAGTTAGACTAATAATTAAGCAACTTTCTATTTTAGGAATGTAAAACAAAACACCTTCTTTTAGACTCTAGAAGGTATACATTTATGTAGCCTCTTGGGTTTCAAAGGGACAAGCAATTTCATATGCTTTATTAACTTTTTTATAAAGTTTGAATTTTGTTTTATATACTATATAGTATATAGTATAATGTCAATGTTACTCCCTTTTACATTAGCTTTTTTGTGCTATTATGCCGTGTACGTTATAATCTTTTACTATTAACAACATAATATATATAGTCTTTGAACCGCCGAATGTCATTGAAAAAATATAAAGATGTTTGTATTAGAAAAATTAATTAAATTGAAAAGGGGACACGGAGGAATCAATTAGGGGAAAAGGTGGAATAAAGAGGGAGATCAAAAAAAGGGAATGAAGAAGATTTCTTTGAGAATTATTTATCTAATGCATAGAAAAGAAAATTGCAATTACAAAAAAGGGAAAGAAGAGAGATATATTGGTAGATGAGGGGAGAATGTCAAGGTAAAGAGAGTCAAATAATTTATCGGTAAAAAAAAAGTTAAAAGTAACAGCGAATATAATGTTTTTTAAATATATTGATTTTTTTTTTTTTTGTTTTTTTTTAAAAAAAACTAAGAACTATAGAGTTTGGTTATACCATATCACTATACTAAATTTAACCTGGATAAATTCATTATTTGAATGTCCTCGAAAGATTTAAGAAAAACAAGTGTTTATCTCCTTAATCTCTAGTATTACTACTTGTTTGTTACACTGGTTGCAAAATGGGCTTAACTAGATCTTCTTGATCATCATCAAATTCATAAACAATCAGAAAACGACAACACAACATTAGTCAATTACTCAATTTCATACACTAATAACATCACTAAGTTGAGGTTAATTTCAAACCCTTGATAATTAACATAATTATAGATTATAAAAAATAATGCAAAGGAAGAATAATTCTCGTACCGAAGCACATGGTGTTCCCAAAATGGGTAACAATAGAGTGTATAAAATAAGCTTTAATTTACTACTTGGAGTATAAGCCGCTTACCAACTTGACTTATCTTTCGGCTTCACATGCTTACCACCTACGTAATCCTAATCATATGAACCTACTTTTATAACCATTTTTCAAAAAATTATTAATTATATGTTATTGTTAATACTTTTAATTAGGGTTAGCTGATTAATTATAGTAAATTTAATTTGCATTTTCAGTTTGAAGTTAAATGAGCTTTGTAGAGCTTCTATAGGCTATAGCTAGGATAGATAAAGTTGTAAACAATACGAGGTTGTGAATTTTGACACGGTATAACAGAACTTTACACAAACTATCGATCTCAAAATGGCTTCGCCAATCGAAAGTGATTATCTTGAGAAATAGCTTAACTGGTCTTTTGATTTTAAATGACATTGATTTATACGAGTAAGTCAAAAACTATAATTTAAAGACCATGAGATTTGAATATTACAAGGTCATTAGTTCAAGGTCAAGATAAAGGTCAACCGTTGGATATGATTATTATTATTATTTGTCTCTGATCCCATTACCTAAAAATGCAAAACATAGAAAATTACATTCCTAGGAATCTTTTATTATTTTATGTATACACATATACATAAGTTAAGACTTGAGAGCATAAGTCAACCAATTTCCACAATTGGTGACCAACAAAATTAAAATCAGCAATATTAGGACATATACTGTCACTTTTACAGCAATACTGTTAATTTCAAGGTATTCCCTAAAAATGATTCTAGAAAACTAGAAATTTTAATTATTCTATTAAATGAAATGAAATGTTATCCTTATAAAAAAATCTACACATCTTCTAAAAAAATCTTCACGATCTTATAAATGAAGTATACATTTTTTAAATTCTTCATTTTTAAGGATTATTAGTTGATCACCGATAAGAGTCTTAAAAAGATTTAGATATACACAATATTATTCCTACTAATTGGTAAAATGTTAAAAACCCGATACTCTACTTCTCGTAAGTCGAACCGAGTAAATTGAAACAAAACCCTAATTGTAGGGAGGCAAGTGAATGAATATAAAAGTGAGTGATTCCAGCTTCAAAAATGGGAGTGGAAAGAATATATACAAGGACCAATCATTTTCCCACTACAAGCTAGCTCCACTTTTCCTTTCGGCCCCCCTTTCTGCCTACTTTCCGTTTTTTTCCTCTGAACAAGAATCAACATCTTAACCTTCAAAGTATTGCTAATAATCTAAATTATATGCTTAATAAGATTCTTTGAGATTTGATTTTTAACCCTAAAGATCAAACAAAAGTCATAGATGATTGGAAGAAATTCCTTATATAATTGGAATCTTGATTTACATAAAAAAAAAAAAATGACCCCACATTTGTACGGATCCATCAAAGCATAAACTTATGAAACATGCAAAAATTAAAACATAAGAGATTTTGCTGAGATTAGAGGCAGCATGCATGATTTCATTACATTATACGGACCTCGCCCATGAAACTATGGAAGAAGTCGATTTGAGAGGTTCACATATACGCAACCTTAATTCTACCTAAGCTTATTATTGTCAAATATTTGTCTTTCTGGTCAGACACAAACCTTAGAAATGCAGCAAAGAATAAAAACAGGTACTAGTAAAAGAAACAAATCCTGGAAAGAGTGTTAAACGTAGTGTACTACTGCTACTCTCTTTCAGGGCAATCAAGGACAAGAGCTTTATCACACAAACAAAACTTAGAAATTTCGCGACGTTTAACTTAAAAAATAAGAGCTTCAACTAAAAATCCTACATCACATCTGTATAATCCCTCTGTTTAGAAATAATTGTAAATGTTATTTTTGTCGCTTACTTAATAATGGACATGACATGAATTTAAACTATATAACATTTTGTTTATATTGACTAATTGTCATTTATTAGTCTCGCAACAAAACACATAATTGGATTGATCAGCTGATCAAGGAGCATGACATGTTCCCTAATCCAAACTGAAGAGAAGACACCAAAGACAATAAACCAAATTAAACATGATAAATCAATCTTAATAACATGTTTAAGCAATGCACATGCATATGTTCATGCCTTCAGCTAGATATAGCCGATCTTCAAACATAGACGACTAACGGATAATCATCTATCACTAGAGTTTAAAGGAAAAAACCTTAACAACATGAGATGTCGGATAATTAACGAGTAACGAGCAGAACCTAGTTTTTACAGCATTCTCGGCTTCCCTAAGATATCAAGATCAGATAAGTTGACTGATAACAAGAGCTCAAGGCTGAACAAACAGTCAATCAAAAAAGGCAACAGGATTTCACTGATTAAATCTAGTCTTCGTTGAATATCAGCACATACTTTCAATTTTGATCAATTCAGAAACATATTATAACGTTGTGAAACGTATATATATATATATATCTAGCCACATTAACACGATATATATATATATATATATATATATATATATATATATATATATATATATATATATATATATATATATATATATATATATATATCTAGCCACATTAACACGATGCATCAAGTTCATACAAAAAAGTAAGTAATAACATACGTTACCTCTTTGGATTACCTCTTTACTGCAGCTGTTGCAAGAAAAAGATGCAAATTTAACTATTGTAAATGAATTTAGACTAGCTAGAGAATGCTTCAAATCTAAAACAGAAAGAGATGGCACAATAAGTCCTAAACATTTAGAAAAATCACCTTCACATTCTTCGGCTTAAATTCTAGCTCTCTATCACAAAAAAGAATCAGAAACCTTAGAATATCAATAACATTTTGTTATACAGTTGATTCTCAACAAGCTTTCCATAAAATTTTGTTTATTTAGAGGGTTTTAGCTAGTTAGATCTCATAGAAAGGGGAAAAGTACCACACTTCAAGACAACTAGTCGCGCTACATATGGCCTTTCAAGTTCTAGGAAATCAAAGAAGTGGTTAGGCTATGGGATGAAAGATGTACATTCACAAAACAAAAACTCGGATTCATCTAACGACATTGAATTGAATCACTCCAAGATAGGTAAAGACTAGAGAGAATAAAGTCCAAAAGTTAGTTACGAAAATGCAGATATCCCAAGAGGAGTACCAAGTAAGGGTAAGAACAAAACAAATCATTGAAGACAAACCCATATGATAATCCCCGTATTATACCATATAAGTCAGCAATTGTGGGCATAAAAAACATATAATAGCCAAACAAGAGACAGCTTAATGCATGCATAATCACAACTCTTATTATTAAAGAACAAACTAAGGATTAAACAATAACATGTGGAAGTATGCATATATAATAAACATAGAATCACATCAAGTGGGCACCATACTAATTAAGATTAACAAAAACTCGAAATCCCAAGCACGGCGAATGAGATTAACACAACACTTATCCTAGGCTGATCTGATCTCATTGAACTTATATTATGAGAAGCACATGTAAATTAGCTAGATGCATCCAAATCAGAAAATGTTATGATTTATGAACAGACTATGCACAGTTTTCACAACAGTAACAAATTTATGCAAACCAGCAAAGATATATAATCATTTGGGGTAGAGGATTAGGAGATTAAAAACTCGAAAATATGGTAGAAAAAGAAAAGCAGTAATTTTCTCAAGTCATCAAAAAAGGGTAAAGAAACAAGTACATCAAGGCATTGATGAATGCATGCAGTAGCTAAATTGTCCATACTATTTGAAAAAGAAATGTTAACATAATAATTAAGTAACAGAAAAGAAAAGGTGTTCTTGACAAGGACTCACTCGATCTATAGAATGTTATGCACAATGGACAATTCTTAACTTGATCGATTTGGGGGGTTACTAATTAGTATAGGGTAAAAAAAAACTCCTTAAGATTGAACGATTTTGCTCATCTGCAAGAAGGGGGGTTACCATTACTCGTAGTGGAATGCTCCCTTAAAAACAATTTTCTCCAATGGCAATAAATGATGGCGACTTTGCAACTACTACCCCAAATCTTTAAAGTCCACAGCAGGCAAAACTAATAATGGTGAAAGAGGTACATTCACATATCTAGTTCATCTGGAACTAAACTAACCAAACTGAACAAATAGGAAGTTAGGGAAAAAGTTTGGTAGAGCAGTAGAAGTCTCAATACATAAAAACAACATTGAAACACATACAGAATTAATCATAAATATATTATGATGTTTTTATCTGTGTCATAAAATACACCATATGAAAAATTTTAATATAAGGTTCACAAAATATAACAAATAAAATAAAATAAAATAACAGCATAATATGAAGAATAATAATTTCTATCCATCAGAAAATAATACAATTGCACAGGAGTCAAAATAGTGTTATCATAAGCAAGACAAAATGTAACACACAATAAAAGGTAAGTAATGTTTTCATACCATACACTATACTGTCTCCTGTGAAATGTGCAGTATTTTATTTTGGTCTGCCTGCAAAGAAAATCATTCATACCTTGCTATCTAATATTCCAATGGCAGAAGTTACAGAAGCAATAAACAATTAATTTAATATGATTATATATCAAACAGTTTCCTTGCATGCCAAGTTTCTAAACTTCAATGTACATGAAGAAGAAATTAACAGACGTCAATCCAAGACTATTTTTTTGCGGATTAGAAAAGCTCATTCAAAATTGAAGAGATAAAATATAAGAATTAATAAGTAATTCCCCAATAGAAAACCCTATTCATTAATTAGAATAATTAGACCAATAAATAAAAATATGAAAATCAAGCTAATTATTGGGATACAAGAAGGCCGGACTAATTACTCACTACTAAGAAATATAGTAGTAATTAATCACAACATTGATTAAAAATTTTGAATCTTTTGTAATTTCAACAACACTTACAAAAGACTCAAAAGAAAATTTCATCAAATACTAAAGAGTATATATATAATTTTTTTTTTTTTTCCTATTTTTTTAAGGGTTGGGTTTTATTTAAATTTTTTTTACTCAATTTATAGTGTTACCATAGCTTGAACCTCCAAGCAAACCACCACCACCAGAAGCACCATAAACATCAGAAGGATCGAGAAGCGGCGATGATGAAGATGCTCCACCATTTCTACCAGCACTACTACTAGCAGCAGCAACACCACCCAAATGTAACTCGGACAGATTAGGAAATCCATCTCTTGGTTCAACCCCTTGATCATATAGGAAGCCCTTAAAAACATGTCCACCAATTTTCACCACTGCTTGGTATGCAAACTCATCTTCCCCATCATCGACAGCGGTCACCCTTACGCATTTGAACACTGCTGGCGCCTTCACTTGCCCCGGCAATGAGTCCTTGAAGCTGGCATCTACCTCACCACAACAAACAAACCAATCAACATTTCGTTGTTTCATTATGCCTATGTATCATGTATAATAATTGAAATAGTTACCTTGGTGGCTGGAGCTAGTCTCGAAGCTACGAGGCGGGGTGTTGGAGGTGGAAGTGTGGGAGGTTGTAGCTGTATTTTGAGAGGAAATAAGGCGAGGTTTTTTCGCGCCGGAGGTGGAGCCAGAAGAAGCCCCGCCTCCTCCACCTCCCACACTTCCACCACCAGTTCCGTGGGTCCCTGCTGCTCCAGGGACTCCCATCATCTGCCGTTCTCTTCGCCTAGCAGCGGGGACCCACGTGCTCTTGACATGGGTAGAGCAATCAAAACCCCTACTCCTACAACAAGTCCTACACCTCCGATGGCTGCAGTCTTTCTTAGCTTGGTTTCCGCAATCCTGACAAGTGAGGGCCCCGCTTCCGCCACCGCAACCCATTGCGGAAGAAGACGAATGGAGTAAATTCGGGCCAGTCGGGTCGAAATTAATACTCTTCTTCGGGTAATTCGGGCTTCCCCCTCCTCCTCCCATTTGTTGTTGAGTTTGCCACAGTTGGATTGCACCCGCTCTATGATTACGACTCATAAAATAATCATTTCCATCCAATGTATTATTATTATTATTACTACCACCCGTCTCTCCAGCGCCGGCCACGTTAAGACACGGGCCGGCGTTGAAGAGGGGAATAACGCCGACTCCCACCCCAACTCCAAGAGCGGTAGCGGCGTTATTCCCACCATTCATCCCACCACCACCCCCATGATGGTGGTGGTGATGATCCAGCATCAAGCTGGACTCGTGCTGCTGGAACGATGTAGCGGGGGCGACAACAAACATCCCCATCTCGGGAGAGATTCCGTACCTGGACGAAGCAGGCCATAAAGTGCCAGCAGCAGCAGCCGCAGACGCGGATGCTGCTGCAGGGCCAGCATTGAATCCTAAAGAAAGATCGTTACTCTTATCAGCTGTGTCGTTGCTTGCTGATGACGCCACCCAATCCGCAAACGCTCCTGAATCCGACGCTAATCTCCTTGTAGTAGCCACCACCGCTAATCTATCTTCAACACTTTCTTCTTATCTTATTATAATTATAATATCTTATTTCTTTTTATTTCCAATTCAAAACAAATTAATAAAATCAAGAAATGGGGTAAATTTTGTTGTGAATAAAATTTAATAAAAAAAAATGGAGGTTGTTATTTGTTGTAATAATCTTGGATGTTCTTCTTCTTCTACAAAAACTGCAGAAGAGACAGAGAGAAAAAATGTGGCAGTTTTTAAAGCAGTAAGACAGTAGAGAGCAGAAGAAGATCAGTGTGAAAATAAACAGAAACAAAGGGTAATAACGACCTTTTTTTTTTTTTTTTTTAATCTTTTTGATAGGAGTATTTTTTTTCTGGTGGGAGTAGTAGAATTTTACTCTTCTTCTGATTTCTGAACTTTCTCTCTCTTACAATATCTCATTATATTTGCTTCTAAATTCTATCAACAACTTTTATTTTTAGAAATTAATGTTTAAAAAAAAAAAAAGTTAAGGGGGTGAAAATATTATTGTTGGTAATACTAGAAAGTGAAACTCCGATAATCAGAATTTATGGTAAATGGAAAAAGTGACAAAGTGTATTGCGTGTTTTTTTTAGAGAGAGAACGAGGGTTTTTTTTATTTAATTTTGTTTTAGTCAGAGAGAGAAAGGGTATTTGTTGGGTAGCATTTGTAAGTTAGCTGGGTTCAAAAAGTCACATGACACCCTCTCTCTATATTTATCTATCTATTTAAAAATAAAAAAAATAAAAAGAAATTCTCTCTCTAGATCTCTCTCACAGTCTCACTCACTACTTGTACAAACTTCACTTTCTCTCTCTAGAATTTAGTTCTTCCCCTCCATCCGTTGGTGGGTCCCTTTTTTGTGGGGGATTCATTTGGGCATGTGTGGTTTTTTTTTTTTTTTTTTTAATCCCCCTCAACTTGTGCAAACCCTTTACAACAAGTTTAATTTTTAACTTAATCAATTAATGGGTTATTTGAGTTAATTTAGGTTTTTCGTTTAGTTCAACTTAGAGTAGTTTACAATGAAGTTAATGTTGTTATGAATTATTATGTTATTTATACAAAGTGATTTTATTAAAATTTCACGAGTTATAGTTAAAATTCTTTATGGTATGTCATTACTAATTTAAAGATTAATTGAAGTTAAAGAAAATGAAGTGATGAATAGAAAAAAGTTAATGATTGGAATATATACCCCTTTTGTAATTGGTTAAAAATGAGTAGTTAAAAGTTTGCAATTTCAAATACCAATGTGTAATTAGAATATGTTCAATCTGACTAATAATTTTGTCTAAATTTAGCCAAAAAAATAATTGATCTAAACTTATAAAATCTGAACTTATATGATATTTTTTTTTCACATGAAATTAATCAAAATAAGTTGAACAAAATTCGCTTGGGCCTTAGTCCACTTGCATAAGGATATAATCAGATTAATCTACTTTAGATCAAATTAAAAATTTGGTGGATGAAAATGATGTGAATAAATTTCCGATGGTACCATACAGTGGCACCGCCTATAACTCGAAAAAAGAGAGCCAAAAATCCATATACATAATTGTCCTAAAAAAGCTAGGTGTGAAGTAGTATGAAAGGAGACAGTAGGGGTCACCCAATACAAAAACATAAAGGAAACTAAAAAGTCCATTGAATTCATATTGATGTTCAAGTCTTTAAAGTCATTCTAAAAGAGAAGTTAAGCGTGTTAATTCAAAGTAGTCCCCTTTGTTATTCCTAAGCATGTTTTGGAAGTGACTTTATATAATTTCTCTTTTTTTATTACCTTAATATCCCCCACCAATCTGATCTTTTGTAGTCATGTTTCTGGAAAATTCAGCTAGCAAATGAGAATAGATTCTGCTAAGATTAATATCATACACTGTTTGTAATTTGTTGTTTTTGTGACATTCTCATTACATTGCATAGTTATATATACTGCCTTTCATGCTCAACATGTCCAATCATCATGCATTGTTTAAGCTCACATCCAATCCAATAATTCTACTGATACACTGACCTAATGAATAGGAGTTCTAATTATTTCATAGTTTGGAATAAAATTTTACCGCCGTATTCACAGTTGTTAAGTATCTCGATTTTTACAGTTTTTATGTATGGTAGTCTTAGGATCACATATTCGAATTATAACATTGTGAATATTGAGAACAGATCAAAACTCGGTATACTTGAACGACGTTCTAAGCTTAGAAAATCTTGTAACATTCAGCTTAATGCACCAAAAGATCCGATCATAACAAAAACACACCACAAGTCAGAGACAATTAGCTAGGTAGATAAACCTATACATCAATTACAAAACATTAATCAAGGGTCTATTAATTAATTAGATAGGACCTATAAATATACAATAGCCCTAGAATTTACACCAAAGTGACAAAACTGCGTAAAATTGATTGGAAATAATATTCCTCAATTAGCCACTAGCTCCAAAGATGTTGCACACCATAAGTGTACCAATAAGTGAACTTGAATTTCAAGTCCACCAACCATCAACCCTAGCATTTTACAAGGCAACAGCAGTCCACAAATTACCTTTTTTTTTGGTCAATTACTAGCAATAATATTCTAACTTCCGTAGTGATTTTATTAGCATAGCTTTCCACACCAAGTAAATATAAATTATATTCATGCTCAACTGCCTCAAATCAATTCAAATTTATAAACCAAGGGCGACTATATATACTATATTAAATTACTACCACACTTATTTAGAGGTGATAAAAATTCAAGTCAGATTAGACCTTAATAATTTTTAATACCTCATATATGGCGTTTTATTACCACTTAGACAATTCCCCATTTTGTTGTTTCTTTTATTCGCTTTGTAATTGTAATTCTTTTTTACCCTCTTACAATTTTGAACTTGGATTTGACATTATTAATTTACTGACCTAGAGGTACGAAATGTGTATAATCTTCAGTTGAACTCAAGAAATTACGAGTGTAATTTGTTGAATATGACCTAGGTAGTATAAGCTTCATTCTGGCTGAGAGCTAGGCACTACTAGACCGACAAATGTACCAAATTTTTAACTGTAGTCTCTGTGAACATAAGATATAATTTCTCCATCATTATACCACCAAGGTAATCATTTCTTATCCAACTAAGTATGACTTCCATCATTATCAAAATTTATGCTTATGCCTAAAGTTTCTTCTCTTCAACTGTACAAAATACAAGTTGCAACAAGCCATCAAGTAACGCGCGCACTCTTCTATTTTTATTTTAAGGTGCGCGTATATAAGCAAGTACTCTCTCTATTTCTTTTCTTAAAGTAATCCATTTTTTACCTGTTTTAAAATTTTGATGAAGTAAAGTATTATTGTCTTAGGATCTTTTCTAATTTATTGAAATGAACTAAATTGTTTATGAGAGAAGAAAATTAGAAATTGAACTGAAATTAAGCTAAAAAGAACAGACCTTTAGTTCAAATTTATTTTGGTATAAATAAACATAAAAGAGAAGCTAAGTGTAAACACTAGTTCCATCCCAAAACCCTGTTGTTAATACTCGTCGTTGTAATAATTGTTACAGTTACATGAATAGGAGGGATATGTTTTCCCTTTCTGTCCCCTCTGGCACATTTGTTGTTGTTATCAGTTGATCCTTAAGAGAGAATTGAAGGTTTGTCCAATAAATGCTTGGCAGCAGGAGTTTCTTGTGGATGGAAGGGGTAGAAACATTATGGCTCAGAGTAACCACCACCCTTGTTATAGCAAACCTAGGGTGTCTTAGGTTACCATTTTTAAACACATAAATTATACCCCCAAACATTTGCTCTAAATGTCACTTATCATGGTCACTACTTTTAATATCATTTGATGCGAAAAATTCACCCTCTTTGTACCAATGTTATTATTATATCTATTAATGATCAATAATCTCAATCTTGTTAAAATACATTATTCGGTATAAACACCCTTAAAATCACTTTTTCATTTGTAGTTGATTGAAGTTTTTTTTTTTTTGTGTTCCACCCATTTCACCCTTTAAGCTAATTCGGAGATCAGTTATAGGTGGTTAAGTTTCAGTCCCTGATTGAAGTCTTTTTTAAGACGTGAAACATTAGTTGTGGGTTAAAATCGGGAAAAAATGACTTTATAATGATTATGGAAACGAAAGATATGGAAGGATGATGATGATGATCCACACTGAATGAATCTTATCCGAATTTTCTTTAGGTTTATCATTATCATTTCCAAACCATACATACTCCAGCCAACATGTAAGAGATCATGAGAAAATTGAATTGGGATTTTGTTCTTTTTATTTGTCATGAAAAAGAAAGTAAAGTAAATAGTAAATGTATGTGTGATTGTGAAGCTGGATCCCCGTTTGGAGGGAAAGGAAAAAAAGAACACAGCAATCTGACACAATTGACTCAAAGAGAAAAATAATGAGGAGCAAACCTACCTTTAATTTGTAATCAAACAAACAATTGCCAGGGGGAGTCACATCAAATGTTAAGTCAACTTGTGAAACCCCAAAAACCAAAAATATCAAAATTATCAAACATCACCTTGCGATATCTAAGATGTCATTGAGTCGGGTCGAGTTTGTGGCACATAAAATACGCAAAATGACACAGTAAGGCATGAGCACAAAATAGGCACAATAATAACTGTGTGCAAGGCCTAAATCCCCCCCTCTCCCTCCTCTTTTCTGAAGAAGCATGGCACGATATAATCTAGCATGACAAAACACTTTAATTTAAGTAGAATTCTATTTAAGCATATAATATCGATACAACATGTAGTGAGTGGCACAACCATGTATAAGGCTTCTCAAGGCCTAGAATACACAAGTTTTACTCAACCCACAACTATCTTTATCTTGCATGATCTTAATTATAACCGCCTAATATAATCCGATAGTCAACTAAGCTACACTTGTAATACCTAGTAAATGCAATAACCTTAACTTATACGGTGATTCCATCTTCGTATTACATATCTGTAACATGTTAGTCATTTAGCCTTACCCATAATTCGGTAAACCATAAAAGCTGACTTTGATTCTCCCCCAAAAACATTTGTTCATCACCATTCAATATTGTGTTCCCGTTGACCATCACACAGTAGTAGTAGCAGTACTATCTCCTAGCAACTCCCCATTACCAAAGAGATCGGATAAAAAGTAAGCTAAGAATTCAGAAATTGTTTTCCCTTCATTATTTTTTTTTTCTTTTATTTATATTTCTAAGAAAATAATTAAGAGAGATTCTCAAATTCTGAGTCCTTTAGCTTTCAGCTTTAACTTCATATCATCTCCTTCCCTTGAGATCTGCGTTTTTATTGCTTTTGTTTTCAGCTCTTTCTACCATCACCTAGCTTATAGCTTATAGCTTATAGTACTATACTACAGTACTGTAGTAGTAGTTGTAAGAAATACGGAGTAGCTTATTCAGAATTCAGAAAACTGAATGTGCTTTGGGTTTAGTGCAGTTTCTTACATGCTACTACTAAGAGTAACATTGTAGTATAACATAGAGTAGTACATTTTTAGCATAAAAGCTGGTCCATTTATGAATTTGTTTCCTAAATAGTTACGCAACTAATGTGGACAAAAACTCTATCGCATTCTTACTTAATTACTGAGTGAGTATACACTCTCTTAAATCTCTTTTCGATCTTTTGTACATTCGTAACTACTTTTGTAGATTTAGTAGTGCTCTGGTATGTTCCAAAATGTCTAATCCCCAAATGAATGAAATTGCTATGATGGTTGTTGTGAATTTTTTCCCACGCACATTCACAAACCACAAAATTAAAATTACAATAATAAGGTGATACTTGATTTATATAAATGTTGGCGTAACACTGGTATTTTATGACATCACATGGGAATATATATGCGCATTGAAAATCACTTAAGTATGACAGCCAATTTAGGTCCCCACTAATTAATCATGCTATGATTATCATTTCACCACTAAATATTTGCATTAAGGTTTAAGGTTATCCAATAATCTTTATACTGATTTGTGACTAAAAAGAAAAAGTAGACACATGATACATTTGAGGGATTGAAATGATAGAAAATTGATGTAGACTTTACACATTTTTTATATGTGATGAATGACACCTTAATACATTAGTTTTTTTTATTGTTATTTTTAATTAGCAATATAAATTTTATGGATTGATTTCTCTTACTTGAATTTATTTTATCTAAAATAAAATTACTGAAATTGAAACAAACAAACCCTGTATAAGAAGTTATATACTTCGTATTATTTAAAAATATTATTACAAAGTATGAAGTATAATATTAATAAACAATCGGTGGATACTTTTGCCATAAATTCCAATCTTGAACTTCCTATGAGTAGTTTTTTTCACTTGAATTAAACAAGTTATATACTTATATGATTGTATGGCAATATTAGGGTTTATTAAGACTAGCTAAAACTTACAAGTACATTACTTTTCTAGAATAAGTTAATGAAGGTAGGAATAATACTAAGTAAAAACTAAATCGATTAAGCCAATGGGTAATACGAAGTACTTGCCAAATTTACAATCGTTGACAACCTTAAAAAGCTCTTATTCAAATTAAGACAACAACAAATCATTAAAACTTATTATCTGAACTTATTACTCACTATCTTATACTTTGCATATACAATTGTACAGAGTATATTGAATTTAGATAGCCGTTATCTAAGCTTATGTATTAGATTATCCATTTAGCGTAGTACGGTTAATTAGTGGGCAGATGTTTGTTAAAAAAAAAAATAAAAAAAATAAAATAAAAATTAGTGGGCAGATGATGGAAAGAAATATTCTCTCTTTCTCAAAGTACAAACACTCGCATGACACAAAATGGAAGGTAAATATAATTGTTTGTGGATTAATTTGTATGGAGACCCTCACCCTATTATAACCTACATACCTAACCTAACCCTAACCCTAACCCTAGCTAGCTAGCTTGCTAAATTCGAGCAAATGGCTAGGGCACTATAGCTTATACAAAGTACAAGTACTTTAATTGTATTTCACTTGTATATTTGATGTAATGGTCATATTTGTATTAATTCTTTTGTATTCTTTTTTCATCAAAAATAGGGAACATAATTCTGACATAAATTATATGTATAAGTTAATTCTTTAGCTTAAAGTATGCAAATTTTTATTCCCATATGGAGTATATGGTTTAATTACTATAGTGGAATTTTGTGTCACTATGACTTTCTGTGCTAATTTAGGTTGACACTTACTAGCAACATTGGTTATTTCATTATTTGCTTGTTGGTATTTGCTTAATTAGTTACTTTCTCTTTAACTTGGATCAACTTATCGTAAAAAATTAATACGTCAATCATAATATTACAAGCATTATTATCTCTATTCTAAATTAAATTAAATGTATAACGAACTTTGATTATTAATATCTTTAGTTATAATAATAACGATTAAATTAAAGAAATAAATAGTATACGAGTCAAATTATTGTAATTAATTTAAAAGGAACAAAAATATAATAGTGACATGTTAATGATGAAGTTAAGAACGATGTTCATACAGCTATCGAAATTGTAAGCATCCTCGTGAAAGGAATAACACTCGTTCTGAATTTTAAATTTTTGGCATAGACAGCAATATCTTTGCACGTTGTTTAAATAAGTTAGCTTAACTTTTAGGGTGGACAATTGAGGAATTGAAATATCGAAAACAAAGGTAAAAGATTCATGTCTTTGGAAAATATATAGATTACGCTCATCGTTTTTGTACTCCTTTTTAAGTTGGATGACTAGATCGAACATGAATGATCAGCAGCAAAGGGACCTAATCGATGTTGCCAACAATTTTTTTAATATCATTCCATTTTACAAATACAAATACAAATATCAAAAAAAAAAAAAAACACAAAAAAAGGCCATGTTTAATTGCTTTGTAAATTTGTTATTTTGGTGTTTAGAGAGCCACACGAACGAGGGTAAGAATCGAATAATCAATCCCAAAATCTCCTGCAGTCGGGAAAATTACATGAATTATCCCTCACTCTCTACTTTGTAATTAGTAATAATCATATTGAAAGATATTAGTAAGCTAGAGTTTTAATTAGCTTAATTATCATCTAATAACGTTCGGTAATACAATCCATGTTACCGAAATACTATTTAAGCAATACATGCATTAGTTAGGATAAGTAAACGCAATTGTATGTATATATCACATTTTGTACGTGTAATATTTATGTAGCACTCCGTAACATTAATAGAATAACATTACTCTATTGAATTGATTGAAATTAAAGAAGATAACAAAGATCTAATAAGTCTACTACTCCGTACAAGTATGTGTTATCAGTTTATCACCCAAAAAAAAAACCAATATGTTTGGTTAATGATGACTTAATTAGTTGACTTTTCCATTAGATGTTGGTTTTTCTACATCTTTTACATATTACTTGCTCCTAGTTACTTGTGTTTCATTTTAACTAGCTACCTTATTAAAGAAAAAATGTACCTTTTTTTTTTTTTGTGTAAACATTAAAGAAATTTACTTTAATCTTTAGTTCTTTGCCAAAACTCCCTCTCTAATCTCTACAACAATTTTTACAAAAGAAAAACAGTAATAGTAATTTCTTGGATTTGGGTTAAGATGAGCATAAAAAATAGATCTACTTGCTAAAAGGGGACATACCACCATGTGGGGTACCAAAACCACCAAATAATAATACAATAAAATAAAATTACTAATGAATAATCAAGGTTAATATAAGTAGATCATTTTTCTAATTTTAATTGCAAAATTATTACAGAAAATTAAAGGTTAAAAAACAAAAAAGGTGGGACAGCAGTAACTGTAGGGCGGAATTGCGGACAGCACGCCCCCTCCGCAAAATATGGCTCGCTTTGTCTACAAATAATGGCCCCCTCTCTCCCCTTCCTCGCCTTCTTGAGCACCGGGTTCTCCCCGAGTATTTTTTACTCCCTCTGTTTCATAATTATTGTAATAGTAGAAACGGACTTAAAATTTTAGGAAAACTTTTAGAATGAGACTAAAGAAAAATATAGAATATTTCAAATTTATATATAATAGTAGTCGAAGGTAGTAAATATAGTTAATAACTAGGATATATTACCTCTATTCAGCACTAATTTAGCTATATTTATATGAATAGAGGTGGCAAAAATTCAAAAAAGTGTTATAACTAGCCAATTCAAAATGAAATTAGTGGCTATTGGTTAAGAATTTCATCCTATTTAAGAATTTAACCAATTGGTTAAACCCAATACGCCATGCTCATTTATTAGCTTAGGGTTGGACAAGGGTTTATCTTTTAAAACTGAAAATAGCGCGATAAAATATTAATACAAATTAAAGTAATATTGTATTAGAATGACTTGTAATAACTTTAAGGCCAATTCGATCTTTATAACAATTTGAAATTAATTTGTTAGATGATTAATTAAATTATCATATTGCAAGCAGAATGTTTTGATAAATATTCGTAGGTTAATAAATAAAGTGAATAGAACACCTATATAAAAATACTAGTTTTCTGCCTCGTGCGATGTCCGGGTCATTTATTGAATTTTAAGATAAATTTGTAATCTATATGTCAGATTTTAAAATATATTATTGATACAAAATTAGTTAGGAATTGATTGCTTTTCTGATGATTTGTTATCTAACAGGCATGCAATGACTAATAATAATGTTGGTGAAAATATTTGATTTAATACATTAAAAAAAATTAGCAAAAAATAAACTAAATAAAATAAATGTTCAAAGCACTCCGGATTGGCCGGAACCCAGAACTTTGGGCAAGGGTTGAACATTTCTTGACTCGTAACCTAAAGTGACCCAACCTGAGATGTCTCATGACCCAACCCTAATTGACAAGTCTCCATTTTATTAGACCGTGAAGTATAAAATTTTAATCGATTAGTATATATTATAAATGGATGTTTTACGCTTTGCACTACTTCTTTTGCTCCAAAAAATATTATGATATAAAATAATAAATTTATATGATAATTTTTTAGAATTATAATCTATTAATTTTTTTTGAATAAAATTATAATTCAATTTGTAGATCTAAAATATTAATATTTTATCGATAATAAAACTCTAAACTAATAATTTTATCCTAATATTTTATCCAAATAGAATTCTAAACTAAATTTTTTATCGTCTATTTAAATTTATCCAACGTGGCGCGACACTTGGCGAAAAATTGGAATGTCAAGTGTCACAATTTCGTAACTTAGCTAAAAGTTTAGTTTTATATATTAGTTACTCCCTCCGTCCCTAAATGATAGTCCCTTATGGCTTATTTTTAGTCCCAAAATGATAGTCCCATTTGCTTTTTTCAAGTACCATTAATATCAATTTTTTATCAAAATTCTCTCTAATTACAACAATATTTGTGCAAATTTATCTTTCCTATATAAATTTTGTTTTCCAATGTACTTTTATTACTTTCTCTCTCTACTATTTTACATACCCAATGTAAATTTATCTTTCCAATGTAATTTTACTACTTTTATTTAAGTTTCTTAATTCCCGTGATTTTTGCCCATAAGGGACTATCATTTGGGGACGGAGGGAGTATATGATAATGTTAAATAAATAAAAAAGATGATTGAGTCACGTGCATGGATTATTTAGGTTGATGATAAGGTAAGATTTAAGAGCCATTGCTTTGATTAATAAAATCACCGACCATGAAATAAATGTCTCATCCACGTCACATTAAATCAAATTTTTAATAATCTATCTTTAAATTCTCACCCCTACAATTTGATGAATACTGTAATTATCATGATTATAAACCTAGCCATCCAAATCCATCTTCATTTTTTGCCTTACTTTTTTGAAACCATCTTAATGTGGGACCCACTTTGTCACCTTTTTAGTGGAGGTAATTACAGTAGTCATTATTACGTATTAATTACTGTTTATTTCTTAATAATAAGTGGGCTTCTTCTTTTACTGTTAAGAAACAATTACTGTTTAAACTGTACATTATTATTATTATTATTATTAATAACACTCTTAATACTCCATCGATTAATTACTTTAACATAGTGTTTGTTACTGTAGCATTAGTAATAATTGTACAACTTAACACTGTATAATTATTAGTGTGCTGAATATTACAAACTAGGAGGGGTAGTGTCAATGATTTCATATATGCCTAATCATTTGAAAAAGTAACAAATAAAGTTAATTAGTGTTAGATTATGATTTTGCACGTATGCTTCATTGCCTAACATGTCGCTTATTTACTCGCATAATTAGCTAGAATTAGGTTCTTTAGCATCTTTCCTAGTCCATTACTGCTGCAAATAAGAGTTGATCATGTAAGCACCTAATCTGATTTATTGAACTGAACTGAATAAAGCTGAAATAAATATTTTATAAAATTAGGAAATTAGAAACTGAATTGAATTGAACTGAACTGAATTGATTGGAGCTGAACTGGACTGAAATTAAGCTAAAGAGAATAGACCCTAATTGTTTGTATATCCGCCTTATAACCTTGAGTTCAAAATGACAGATCCTCTCAATTACTAGTAATTGTGAGAATTGAAGAACCCAACGCAGTAGATAATTACAAGTGTATGTAAATGACCAATCATGAAAGGTCGAATCGTGATTATATTCAAACTCGTTATATTGCAAGTGATACTAATTGCGGAGTATATATTTAGCGATATTATTCTTTTTCCAGCTACTTTGAGCTATTTTACTAGGGGTAATCCATTTTTGTGTGTTTAAGCATTATTACTCCTATAATAATAATAATAATAATACTCCACTAAGATTGATGTTCATTTCTTTCCATGTGAACTTATGAATATTTGTTGTTATTAATTTGTGTCACATTATTATTTTACTTTGATGAAATAATAACACTGTTTTGAAGCATTACACTACAGAAAGCGCGAAATGATTTGTACTCAGTAATTTTTTATTTTTTTTTAATTACATGTACTATTTTCTTTTTAATGACAATCCTCATAGATTTATATAACACCCTACTGACCTTAGTGATGCAATGTACATTTTAAAATGGGTCCATTTCCACACAACCATACTTTTTTATCCATATGTCAATTTTCAATATTTGGAGTAGCTAGGGTTGAGAAAAAGAAAAAAAAAATTGTCTGCATGACTTAATAATTTAAAATCACCAAGATTTTAATTGTAATAATCACCGATAAAAACAAATCTACAACAATATTGAATTGAGATGATACTGTTGCACTTTCTAGTTTTTAGCCTTTTGGATTCAAAATTTCTTAGGTAAATCACAAAATTGACCATACAATTTCATATTGGACACGAGAAATCAAAATTAGGTTTAATATTACTAACGTGTCATAATTAATATGCAAAACTAACTATAACCCTTTGCAATCAGTTCTACTCGTTTAAAATTATATTTATTGAAATGATTCCTAATGTCATTGGTTTCAATTTCGATTATGAGCAAAAATTATGTTGATCACTTGATCTATTCCATTTGGGACCATTGGTGTAAATGTTCCCAATTTGATTACCTACATGGGCGAAATATCTTCACAGATAACCTTTAAAACTTTAATCAACATTGAACCAATAATAGAGTTTTTTTGCCCCAATTTTGTGCAACAAACTTGTCCTCCTAAACAAAAGGAAAAAATAAAGACCAAGGGACAAAAAATGAAAAAAGTCTTTGAAAACAATTGAGGAAAATCAGTGGATCAATCGACCAAGTACTATTAATTTGCTCTCATTTTCTTTAACACCTTGAATATATATATTAAGAGTACTATTTTTTATAACTATAAAAAAAATCACAATAAAAATTAATAATTCGAATCATGTCATATTATTATTATGTTTCATGAAAAATTGACATACCAAAATCTAGCTTTAATTTACTGTTGTTAGTGACAATGAATGTGTTCATGGAGCCGCACGTTTGGGTGGTTGATCACAAGGATGACGTTAATTTTGCCGGTTTAATTAGCTAACATAATCATTTTTATTAAATTATTAATGTTGGCTACCTTCTAATCTTAGGAAAGAGATGTGTCTTCTGATTTGAAACTTAATTGTCATTTAGCTCAAACATGATTATTAAGCTAAATGTTGGCTTAGCTTCTTTGATTTGGAACGTGTTAACTCCTAAATTATTTTTTAAATAATAATAATAATAATAATAATAATAATCGTATATATGATCCAAAAGAGTGTATATTTATATTTTGTAGATTAAAGAATTGAGTAATTTAATGTTTGTGTGCTGTTCTAATACCATGAACATTTCCAATTGATTACTTCATACGTACCATCAAGGCTTGGAGACATTTTGTTAGCTAATTCGATAAGTCGCAAAACATTCGTCGTGTTTTAATTAAGGGTGATAATTATTGACTACTAGGTTAGTCCCGTGCAATGCACGGTTTTAGCAATAAAATATTTGATCATATATATTAGAAGACATGATGTTAAATATTCTAATTAAATTCATAATTAAAATAAAATTCTTAAATAATGCTAGCATTAGTGTTTAGTGGTTAATATAAGAGGAAAGAAGGAAAAATGAAAGAGCCTACCACCAATTACGTATTTTTTTTTTTTTTCTCTATAAGAAAATATTGTTGTTAGTCAATTTAGTAAAAAAAAATTCAGTTAAAAAATGTGTAACTAATTTAGGTTTTCCAAACTTTAGGTTTATCTTGAAAAGAAAAAAGAAAAAAAAAAAAAAAAAGGATGATGTCACTTATAGTTTTGACGGGAAATATTTTAATAAAAAGCTGACACATAGGCAGTGGTGATATCAGCGGTTTCTACTTTAGTTATAGTTATACATTAGGCCCCGTTCACTTCACTTTATTTTTGTTGAACTGAAATTATTTTTACTGAAATAAAATTATATTTGCTGAACTTAAATTATTTTTACTGAACTGAAATTATTTTTATTGAATTGAAATTATTTTTACTAATTTTCTATTATAGTTCTTATTTAAGAAAACTAAATTTTACTGAACTGAACTTATTTTTACTGAACTGAACTCATTTTTACTAAACTGAAATTAAAACTAAACTGAACTTATTTTTACTAAACTGAATTTATTTTTACTAAACTGAAATTATTTTTATTTAGTATTATTTTTTTAAGGTGAAGTGAACAGGACCTTAGAGTAATATCTATAGAGCAAATAAAATAATGCACAATGTCCTTTAAAGCCCTATATGGTTCAATGATAATGGATCTAAATTTATAATAGATGATACTTTAAAGTTTTAACAAATTGGCTAAACAATTATTATTGCCTTATTGGCTCATTTAATAGATGTTTCATCTCGTCTTGTGTATTACAAAGGCAATTGTACAGCAATTTATGTTGCATCTTAATTTAGAAACATCATAACATTGACTTTTACATAATTTTCTTTTTTTTTTTTTTTTTGGGGGGGGGATAAATAGGGTTATTGAAAACCATTTTATGGAGTAATTTTATTTTACCTTTCCTGTTCCCAAAAATTAAAAAAAGGATAATAAAAATTTTAAAATAGAAAATTGAAAGTGTGATTGAGGTAAAGCCAAATACATGGCAAATAGCAGCCGAAAACAGTGAAGCTCAGCACATTAAAAGGATCAACATTCCAAATTATACACGGCAAATATTTTTCTATAAATATTAATAAACCCAAAGTTTATTTGGCTAAAAGAATGCGGCGGCATGCCTTTAAAATTTTAAATAATAAATTAATTATACATAATTTATATTTTTTTGAAAAAAAAAAGACTTTTCTGTCTCACTGCCTTGATTTTCTCCTTCCATTTTTCAGCAATTGAATGGCTACTAATTAAAATAAAGAGTAAATTATTTTCAAAAAAATAAATAAATAAATAAATAAAGAGTAAATTAAAATACTTTAAAATATTTGGCAATCGGATAAATTAGTTGCTCTTAAGTCTTTACCATCTACTATACGTTACTTGCATTAGTAAAATTGTACAACGTGACTATCACATTTTGCAACAAGTGGATTTATATAATAGGGGAATTATATTAACAAGATGATGCATTATTAATGTTGCTAATCGGGATTAGGGAATTATATTGTATAATTATTTAAAATGCTGTTTAAATTGCATGATTATAGCTGTTGGATTTACTAGATTTGTAAACAAGAGTCAAACTTGGTCTGGTTTAAGATTATTAACTTGGCAAGGTACTACTAATTGTCATTTTTTTTTTTTTTTCTTTCTGAAAACTAATTGCCAATTTGATGTAAACTCATTTTATTATTGTTATAAATAAATTACGGAGTTGATTTTAAAAAATGAAATGAGTTATTTGCCACCCAAATTCCTTACTAGATTTTACACTGTATATGTCAACAAATGTAGTGAAACGACAAGAAGTTTAGTGAAACATACATAATGCTATTGATGAGATTGACAACCTTAGAAGAATTTCTTTTGTGAAACTATTTTTTTTACTCCAATTCACCCTTTTGGCTAATTTGAATTCAAAACTCAGTTCTAGTGGTTAGCTTTCAATCCTCTATTAATTTGATCGTATAAGAGATTGAACGTATGGTGCCATTTATCAAATACAGCCTCAATTACCACTGTAATAACAACTACGAGTACTCCGTAATTGATACTACGTACTATGTTATAATTGACACAAGATTAAGGGCATGTTCTCATAGGATTATTTTCATTTCATCTCTAATAAATTCAGTTCAGTTTAGTCAATAAGAATAAGCCCTAAATTAATTTAGAAAATAATTTTGTACAAATTATTTAAAGGAGAAAAAGAAAAAGGGGAAAGAAAGGTCGGAGGAGGAGCAGAGGATTGCAATATGCAGGCATGTTTTAAGGAGGAGAGAGAAAGAGGTGAATAACATCGAGCCCTGTGTTTGTTAATCAACAAGCAGACCAATACTCTGCCAATTACTTTTTCTCCACCCAACCTTGGATTATAAACTCTCTTGGTAATTTCATTTTTTTATTTTGCCCTACCTTTATTTTATTTTTTTATTTTTTTTTTTTTTGTTTCTTACACAATCTAATCTCTTACACATATCTATTGTCCTCTTTTACTCTATCATGCACCTCACCCCCTTTTTCATCTTTTTGTCAGTCACCAAACCCTTATTCTAATATTCTTAGATTTTTAACCTATGTTTTATCCCCTTGAATTATTTGTACTCTATTAAAATAAAAATATACATTCTCCATATTTAAATGAATAAAATATTATATTTTTTTCACTATTTATTAATTTACTTTAACTAATATTTGTGATTTATACATAAGAATAATTATAGTCTTGTGGATAATTATTGAAATCGATCCAATAAATAATTTATTAATATTAAGTTATTATAATTTTTACTTAATAATAATTAAAGATGTTATCAGTCAAGGTATTACATTGGCATACGCACATTTTAACACGGATATAATTTTTACTTAATATTTTGTCTTTTTCACTACTAGTTTATGGTCCCGTGCAATGCACGGATTTACCAAATTTTGTAATTAAGACAATTTTATTTCAAATTTTTCAACAATTTTTTTTATGAATTTTTACTCTTTATAAAAGTATGATAAAGGTTAATATTCTTTAAATAAAATTCTTCATTATAAATTTTAGGTTGTTGTATATATACCCATATGATATATATAAACTCCGTACAAATTTATATTAAATATTATGAATATTATTTTAAAAATAATATTTTGCTCAAATGTTCTATAAGTTATTGCAAAATGTTTTATTATTGAATTTGGGAGGGAAATGTTACACTATATAAAATATATGGAAGATTTGGAATAGTAATAAACTTGAATGTATATATATATTGGTAAAGTAGGAAACAAAATATTATAGTGAATTAAAACTTTCATGAGATAATTTGGCAAAAAAGTAAATAAAAAAGTTGCCAGAAAATCATCTAATCAGATTTTAACACATGTTATTTTTTATTCGCTTTTATTATGTAGTTATTAATAAAAAAAAATTATTAGATTCATCCATTAAAAAGGTAAATTAAGATATATTTAGATATAGTAACAATTATAATTAGAAGAAGAATTTGGAAAGAAAAAAAAAGGGGAAATTTTTTTATCACATAGTGACATGTGTTATTTAATATTCGCCTTTAGTATAAGTTATTGATTGATTTTTTATTCGCTTTTATTATGTAGTTATTAATAAAAAAAAAAATTATTAGATTCATCCATTAAAAAGGTAAATTAAGATATATTTAGATATAGTAACAATTATAATTAGAAGAAGAATTTGGAAAGAAAAAAAAGGGGGAAATTTTTTTATCACATAGTGACATGTGTTATTTAATATTCGCCTTTAGCATAAGTTATTGATTCATCCGTATTTTAATAAGTATTACACTTTGGCCGGTACATAGTTTTAGGCAATTTATTAGTTGACTTAAAAAAAAAAGTGATGGGGTAATTAGAGTATTAAAAAAATGTAAAAGAAAGATTGTGAAGTTAATTAAAAAAAAAAAGGTAATATTACGGTTGGGTGGGGACCATTAAAGGAGAAATATATAATATTATAATGTTGTAGTTTTTTGTTAAAAAAAAATAATAATACATATAACACTTATTAAAATATACAGAAAGTAATACCAAAAAAACAATGTTAAAGTTATGATAAAAGTTGAAGTGTTTTAATTATTATGAAATAAAGGAAATATATTAGCCTTCTATTCATCCTGTCTAATAAGGGCCCTATAACCTTGGCCCAAATTCGGTTCCATGGGACTAACTTACCCTATTAAGTCTACTTCAAACTCTTTTAAAATGGACCCATAGAAGAGCATATAAGAAGAATACTATTGTATAATGGCGAGCGAAAGTGAGCGAGAGAAAAGCTTATCGAGCGAGGAAAATGACCTCCTTCAAAGGTCTAATAAAAAGTGCAAAAGAGATCAATCGATTAGGGAAGGAATCCCAGATTCTGGCATGGAGGACAACTACGAAGAAGTCAATATGGAGGATTCAACCGTGGTACCAGATACCATAATGAATAATGGGATAAACCCTAATGCTAGGTCATATAGCCAAATGTCCCAAGGTTATGACAGAAACTCCAATCCCCTATATGAAGGGCTGATTGATGATGAAGATCCGGTCTCTGATGATGATATTCCTCTGGATTGCGATTCGGATGATGATAGTTGCCCTATCATCTATTTGACAAAGGAAGAGAAGCGCAGACTTCGCAGACCTTGGAAGGATGCTCTAATTATCAAGTTGTTTGATCGACGCTTGAGTTATGAAGTATTGGTTAGGAGATTGAGATTGAAATGGAGCCTGAAAGGCGACATTGCTCTTACGGATGTGGGACACGCTTATTATGTTGTGAGGTTTACCAACAAGGAAGACTATGAATTTGTGTTGACTGAGGGGCCGTGGATGATTGGAGATAGCTATCTCACAATTAGGAAATGGGTTCCGAATTTTGTCTCCGATGAAGAACCAATCAAGAAACTCACTGCTTGGGTTAGAATCCCACAACTATCGGTTGAGTATTTTGATAGAGAGTTCCTATTCCAAATTAGCTCGAAAATTAGTAGGGTGATCAAGATTGATAGGAACACGGAATCAAAAGACAGAGGACAATATGTTCGATTTTGTATCGAGGTGGATTTAACTGAACCTCTTCTTCCTAAATTTCGCATGAATGGCAGGGTATGGCGTGTTCAGTACGAGGGACTGAGGATGATTTGCTTTAAATGTGGTAAGCTGGGGCACAAAGATGGGGAGTGTGTTGCTTTTGGAAAACCTGAAGGGGTGGTACCTATGAATCAGCGGGTTAATAATGATAGAGGTGTTTTCGATAAGAGTCACGTGTCTGGCAGTAGACCTGAAGAAAAAGACAAGTTTGGTTCTTGGATGCTAGTGCAGAAACCTGATAGAAGACCAGCTCAGAAGAACAAGATTGAGAATAAACAACCAGCTCTTGGTGATAAAGGGAAGCAGACTGCCTCCAAGGAAAACCAGAATGTGTTCACTAAAGAAAAAAGGGGTGACAAGTCGAGAACAAAACAGGGGACAAAACAGGGGAATAATGCGAATGGTGCTGTTGGTTCAAGATTTTCTGTCTTAAGCATTGAGGATGAAACGGACCTAGTTGAAGATGGTGCTATCAATATGGTAGTCAGTGAAAAGACAAAAAACTATACTAATAGTTTAGAGAGTGAAAATGACCAAGTCATTAACCTAGGGGATAGCAGCGGAGATGCTGGTAATGATCAAGAAAAGGAGGTAGTCCGTATGGATTTGGAGTCAGGCAAGGGAATTAATTCAGAGGTGAATTTGGAAGAAAATAATATGGAGGAAGATCTTGTGAGGGAAGAAGAACATAATGTTTTAGAAGTTAACATAAATAAAGATGATGATCGAATGATTTTGGAAGGGAATATGCTCAAAGATAATCATGTTGATTTGGTTAAGGATAGAATTTTAAATAACAAGAAAATTTTGGGAGGAAATCCTAACAAATCTGCTCAAAATATTATCCTTCCTAATTTACAAAGAGCGTTAGGTAAGGAGAATAGAGGTCATTCGATTGGAAGAAATAAAATTCCTCCTACTGCTAAACCTAGCTTCAAGAAGTCTGACTCGAACACCTCTGCTTATGCTAATTTGATTGGTAAAGGCGGAAGAGAGGGTTGGATTGAAGGAAGTAAGGGTGATCATTCAGTAATAAAGAATTGGAAAGATAGAGAGAAGGTCGATCCTTTGATCAATAATGAATCCTCTGCAAATCCCGATTTCTCTAGAGTTGAGAATTCCTCCGAGTTACGAAGCTTTTGTGGATTATCCCATGGAGGGACCGAGGGTGATTCTAGTTCACCCTCTGGCGAACAAGGCAATGATCGAATTCAGCACGTTTATCCCACCGGAGCACAACCCCCCGTGCATGCTGGCGAATTTCTCCCTCCCAACGGAGACGGATGGGCCGATTAGGGCCCTTCGAGAAGCTTATCTAAGCTTGATGCCTAACGTTCCTTTGAACGTGTATGACAGGTTCCCTAATTTTCCAATGTTTAATATGTCTATTAAGATTTTAATTTGGAACGTTCAAGGAGTTGGAAATAAACTGACAATCATTAAGGAGTTAGTTCGAATTAATGATCCGTCTATTATGGTTTTGGTAGAAACCCACATGAGTGGGAGTCAAGCTCAGTCAATTTGCAATAAAATTGGATTTTCTGGTCAAAGGAGGGTGGAAGCCCAAGGATTCAGTGGTGGAATATGGTTGTTTTGGCGCTCGGATAGAGTTGATGTGACTGTGTATTGTGAACACACCCAGCACCTTTCTGTTTTGGTTAATAAAGTAGGAGATGATCCCTGGTTTTTCTCGGCAATCTATGCTAGTCCTAACTCTACCTTGCGAAAAGAGTTATGGGATGAATTAGAGAAAATTAAAGATGGTTACACAGGTCCTTGGTTGGTGGCGGGTGATTTTAACGACACTTTATCAATGGAAGAAAGAAGTGGTATTGGTGGAAGTGAGATGCAGAGACGTTGTAGAGAGTTTGCTAATTGGATTGAAAATATGGAATTAATTGATTTGGGGAGTTCGGGTCCTAAGAACACATGGTTTAGGGGTTTGACTCCTGCCACCTTCAAATCGGCTCGCCTTGACAGAGCCTTTGCGAATGATGATTGGAGACTTAAATTTGATGAGGGTGTTGTGCGTACTCTCCCGAAATCACAGTCGGATCATTGCCCAATTGTGATTAGTACCTCTGGCTTTGCTCCCCTGCCAACAGCTTTAAAACCTTTCCGTTTCCAGGCTACGTGGCTCACTCACAAAAATTTTGAAGAGTTTGTGCATAGTAACTGGAATTCTGAAGTCCCAGTTGTCCCTTTCTTGAAGCAATTTGCTGGGAAATTGGAATTATGGAGCAAAGAGATTTTTTACAATATTTTTCGAAGGAAGTCTGAGCTTTGGGCCCGTATCGAGGGAATTCAGAAATTGTTGTCGAATGGTAAGCAGCCCCATCTAATTTCTTTGGAGTCAGATCTAAGAAAACAATTAGACGAGGTGCTTAATGCTGAAGAGCTCCTTTGGTTTCAAAAGTCGAGTATGAATGCAATTTGCAATGGTGATCGGAATACGAGGTATTTTCACCTCTCGACAGTGATTCGTAGAAGGCGAAACAAAATTGAAACGCTGAAGAATTCCCAAGGGGAGTGGATCACTGATCAGTTCGAAGTACAAGAATTAGTTCTTGAATTCTGGAAAAATTTATTTCAAGAGGAACTTTCGAATGTGCAGGGAACAAGACTGCTATATGACTACTTTCCAGAAATTGAACATGCTGATTTCGAGAGACTCAATCGACCTTTTAGTACATGTGAAGTGCAGGCTGCCTTGAAGAGTATGCAACCGTATAAAGCACCGGGTCCGGATGGGTTTCAACCCCTCTTTATCAAAAATTCTGGGACCTCGTGCATCCTAGTTTGGTTAATATGGTGAAAGATGTGCTGCTAGGAAGAGATTTCCCGGAGGGGCTAAATAATGCTTTTTTGGTTCTAATCCCAAAAGTCGATATTCCAGAAAAACCGAACCAATTTCGTCCAATAGGGTTGTGCAACATCACATACAAATTGGTCACCAAGGTGATAGTCAATCGACTAAAATCGGTTCTTCCCACCTTAATTTCCCCGACCCAATGCTCCTTTGTCCCTAAAAGGCAAATTACGGATAATGTGGTAATTATGCAAGAAATGTTGCATACGATGCGTAACAAACAAGGGAGAGTGGGTGTGATGGCAGTGAAGATCGACTTTGAAAAGGCCTACAATAGACTTCGATGGGACTTTATTAAGGAATCTCTATTGGAACTAAGGTTGCCGGAAATGATGGTTGATGTGACTATGCAATGTATTACTTCGGCGAAGCTTAGAATTCTATGGAATGGTGAACCTATGGAAGCTTTTTCTCCTACAAGGGGAATTCGACAAGGCGACCCCCTATCTCCATACATATATGTTATTTGTATGGAAAGGTTGGCTCACCTAATAGATAGGGAGGTTAAGTTAGGGAGTTGGAAACCTGTGAGAGCTAGTAGGAATGGGCCCGCTGTTTCAAACCTCGCTTTTGCTGATGATTTAGTCCTTTTTAGCGAGGCCTCAGAGGAGCAAGCTAATTTGATTAATGATTGCCTCAACAAATTCTGTGAAGCATCAGGGAGTCGAGTGAGTGTGGCTAAATCGACAGTGTTCTTCTCCAGCAACACGAATTATGATGTGCGAGAGAAGGTGTGTGCAAGCCTTGCTATGGAGCAATCTAAAGAGTTTGGTAATTACTTGGGTGTACCGATGGCTAATGGGAGGTCCTCAAAGCGTGAATATCAGCACTTGGTGGACAAAGTCAATGGGAAACTAGCTGGGTGGAAAACTAAGTCGTTTTCCATTGCGGGAAGAGCTACTTTGGTGCAATCGACTCTTAGTACTTTGCCTAGTTACACGATGCAATCAACTAAACTTCCTCGCTCTACTTGTGATGAAATTGATAGAAAGAATAGAAAATTTTTATGGGGTGAGCGTGAGGATCAGCGAAAGGTTCACATGGTTTCATGGGCTTACATCACTAAGCCGAAGGAGCACGGTGGGCTGGGATTTAATGCAATGCGGGATGCCAACAAGGCATTCTTAGCTAAGCTTGGATGGAGATTGTTAGCCGAACCCAATTCCCTTTGGTCTCGAATTTTGAGAGCTAAGTATTGTGACAACCGGTGTGACCTTGATATGTTTCATGATAAAGTGAATGCTTCAAGAACTTGGAGAGGGATTATGAGCAGCATTGATATTGTGCGCAAAGGCATCAATATGGCAGTAGGGAACGTCAATCGCACTTTCTTCTGGCATCATCGTTGGGCCACGGATAAACCGCTTCTTGAGTATGCTGAGCGTGATCCACCTCTACATATCCAAGACATGACTGTGAAAGAGATGTGGGATAACAATACTGGATGGAAGATGGAGCTGTTTGTGGAGTATTTGCCTGAACAAGTGACAAGCTAAAGTCGTATCACCTAATCAAAAGTATTACCTAAATCCTCTAACTAAAGTAGATAGGGAAGTAGGGTCGAATCCACAGGGAAACTGGTCTTCCTACTCCTAATTAATTAATATAGTCTAAATTATCAAGGTAACCAAATTGTTGTTATAATATGAAACTATACTACGAAGATTAAGTTTAAGGAGAAAATCAGATATAAGAAGGCCTAGGGTCACAGGTTCACCAATAATTAATATTCCGGGATAAAACATAACAATCAATCAATCAACATTGCACAAATAACATGATTAACAGGCTCTCGCAATTTATTAACCAGCATAGATCTAACAGGCTCTCGCAATTTACCAGATCTAAGTTCCTATTGAAAATAGCCTTTAATATCGAATTAACATCTGCTCGATTCATCAATTCAATATTGCTAAACATTCACAATCAAATTACATCTGCTCGATTCATAATCCAATTGCAAAGAATTAGAACAATTCAATAAGAAATTATCATGCAAAGTCAATAATCAATAATAATAAATTACCCCTTCATATTAATTATGGATCCCCATAAACCCTAGAATTAAACTACTCGGACATAATCAAAACTAAATAAAGCATAATAATTAAACAAGACATAACAGAAATCGGAAAGAGTAAAATACTGAGATTAATTAAAGGAGAAATCGTACCAAAACGGCGGAATTACAAGAGTGTGAGGAACAAGGAAAGAAAATAAAATCTAGAGAGAGAAAGTTAAGTAGAGAGAAGGGAGAGAAAAAAAACTAAACTAGAGTAATAATAATGATAAGAGATCCTAATCTTGCCTAATAGAATTACATTAATACTAAGCAAGAGTTAACGCTAAAACAAAACAAAACGGAAAGCTAATCGTCTCTGAGGAACGACACGCGCCCGGTCGGGCAAGGGCTCGCCCGACCGGGCCCGCCTTTTTCTCCCCAAAAGCTTTCTCGCGCCCGGCCGGGCGCGTGCACCGGGCGCATGTTGATTTGGCCCGCCCGACCGGGCGCGCCTCCGGGCGGAGAGAGTGGACTTGGGCGATGCTCATGGGCTTCGAAATCTCCAACTCTTGGGCCTCCGAACTTGGCCCAAGTCCTCAAATCTTCATAACCGAGCCCTTAATCACCGATTTGATCCCTCCAATCGGCCTTGGGCTATCGAAAGCGGTCGCGGTCTTCCAATACTTGTAGATGCTCCTCGAAAAACCCGGGAAATTGCTCCAAGTACGCAAATTCCTACAAAACTCAAGCAAAACTACCAAAGCACTGGAAAACACAAATTAGTAATAAAAGTGGCTCGTAGGAGCCAAAAACACTACTAATTACGACCAAGGGACGGGGATAAATATATATATAAAATGAACACATCAACAAGCATTGGGTAAAATAGCCTCAAATTATGTTATTGATGATGAAGATGCTGTTGATGAAGTGTATTGGAATGGTTCCTCGAGTGGCAAGTTCACAATCAAATCAGCCATTTCGATTATGAGAGATGATAATGCTGCTGAAATTGAGAATTTGAGAGGTTGGAAAGTGATCTGGCGCCTACAGGTACCACAGAGAATTAAATTCTTCCTATGGTTGGCTGCACAAGATCGAATTATGTCCAATTCGAACAGATTCATTCGAGGCTTGACTAATGATCCAAGGTGTGGTGTTTGTGGTCATAGTGAAGAATCAACGGTTCATATTCTCTTCGAGTGCCCCGCTGCAAGAAATGTTTGGAGAAAATTGGGTGGTGATGACTTTGTAAATTCTCCAATTAGCTCTATTTTGGACTGGATCATTGATAATTCTGCTGGAGATGATATACGTGGAGAGGAATGGCCAAGGGTCTTCTCGGTTGGGTGTTGGTGGCTATGGAAGTGGAGAAACGAGAGGTGTTTTAATGTTGCTCCTAACATACTCTAGACCAGATTAGCTTTATCTTTGCTCGAATCGGTCTTATCAAGCAAGCAATGGAGAGGGACATAGACTTGAGGTTTCAAGGAGGCAAGAGAAAAAGAGAACAAATTCTCATTCGATGGAGACAACCAGACATTGGGTGGGTAAAGCTTAACACTGATGGAGCAGCTAAGGGAAATCCAGGAAAGGCAGGGGCAGGAGGTTTGATTCGAGGTTCGAATGGTGAAGTTTTTGAATGTTTTGCTATGAATTGTGGAGTTTGTACCTGTACGAAGGCTGAACTTATGGCAGTCCTTAGAGGCCTTATGGTGGCTTGGGATGGAGGTCATTGAAAGGTGCATATCTCACTTGATTCGGAAGTTGTTGCAAACTTGTTGATAGAGGAGTCTCCTACTCACTCCCCTTTTATACATATAATCCGTAAGTGCAAGGCACTAATTAATGGTAGAGACTGGGATATCAAGATCTCACATTGTTTTCGGGAAGCTAATCGAGCGGCGGATTGGCTTGCTAATTTTGGTGTGTCGATGTCTCAGAAATTTGCCATGATTGAGGCGGTCCCGAAGGACCTTCGTGTAGTTTTATTGGAGGATTTGGGTGGGCTAGCCCTGCCTCGGATGGTGCCGGAGGGTAGAGCTAATTGGGGGTAACCCTTAGGTAGTCTCGTAGGGGAATAAATGTCAGTGTTGACATGGTAATTTCTTTTGTTTTTCTGTTTGCTTTGTTTTTGTTTTCGTGATGTTTGTTTTGTTGGGGCTTGCCCCTCTCTTCTACCAAAAAAAAAAAAAAAAAAAATGGACCCATGGAATTTTGTCTTTTATGTGAACATCATTCGACATAAGAAATTAAGTTTTGCATTGAAGCTGAAGTACAATGATTATTTTTTAACACCAACTTATTGAATTTACTAGTATTGTGATTTTCATTTGATTCATACAATGTATAATGTTAAAGTACCAATATCAAATACTAGTACATATATAAAACTACATAGTACAAAAATAAAGAAAATGATAAATAGACTGTATATATAAATTAAAAAAAAAGTTGTTAAGAATTACTCTTATTAAAAACACTGATTGATAAATAATATTATTGTAATTCTCGTATCTTTTTAAGAACCCTATGGGTTGCACGGTCAAATCCTGATCTTTAGAGTTTCTAACAAAGTAGAGCAGATGTCAACATAGCAGATTTCAGCAGAACAGACCACGACAATTCAAAAAAATAGGGCCCAACTTTACCATTTTGACCCCTTGAAATCACTTGTTAAAAAATGAAAGTAAAATTTAAAATATCATCAATTTAATTCAGCAATTAATACTCATGTAGACATGCAAATGGTGGCAGTCATTTGGTGTGCAGTAAATAAAAAACAGAAGTGACAAAATACAAAGTCTCTTTCACACATCCTATTGGGCCAATTGGCCTGCAAATACTCATGTAGACTGGGCCACCACTTAATTCTTTTAGGGCTCCGAGCTTTGGCCCTATATGTCAAAGCTTATCATTCTAGACTTCTAGCCCTTTCTGCTTTTTTTTTTTTAAAAAAAAAAATTAAATAAAATTAAAAAAATAAAATGAAGAATATAAATTCTCTCCCCAAAAATTAATTTTTTGTATCTAAATTTCTTTAGTGTATCATTTTTTTTTTTTTTTGACACAATAGTTTATCATTTTTTTGCTCTTGAAAACAACTTACAAACAATTTGGACGTATATGAATTTAGAAGCTTTGGACCTCTTTCTTATGATTGGCCTATAATATTCTATTATAACTATAAATTAATAAATTCAAGCTTAGATAATGGATCTTAATCAAATATTTAATTAAATAATTGAAGTCAAAATCATATCCTATAAATCTTTGGATATAACGTGTGAAATAGGTTAAAAGTTCAAATCCTAGAGTCTAATCCTACTATCCGAGTACTAGTATGTAGCTAGCAATCTCATAACTACTACTCGTAAAAGGAAATCCAAGCCCGTGATCATATTGTTCATGACTTCAACATTAGGGTTCTTAGATTTAAAATACATCAAACTCAATTTGTTACGCAAATAATGATTGGATTGTAAAGCGTTGTTTGTATGCTATTTTAATTTGTTACATAGTTTTATTATGACATATCTAAATTAGGTCCGTGAGACGGTGCTTTGTGAGCAACTTATATTAACAACTTAGATAATGATATTATACGTAACAATTAAAATTTTCCACATAAATGATTTTGCAAATTTTGACAATGTATAAAAAATAATTCAATTAATTAATAAATAACACTTTCATCTTGCAAGGTAAATGTATTTCAACTAGCACACCTTTTTTTTTCCGTATATTTTACTCTAACCCAAATTAGAAATTACCTTTAAAATAAATGAATTGGTCATCATGTATCATTTGATGTTCATAATAATATTTTTTTTTTTTTGAAAATTTAATAATTTTTTTTTTAAATGTAAAAGTTTTGTGTAGAACGGACTCACGTGAGTCCGGTCATACAAACAGAAAAAAAAAATTTGAGGAAAAAAGAAATCTTAATGGTCAGAAATTAGATAATAATAGTCAGATATTAGATTATAAATATCAAATACTATATTATAATTGTTAGAAAATAGGTTATATATATATATATCAAAAAATAGGTTAAATATATCAGAAATTAGATTATAATGATCAGGTATTAAAACTCCTCCTTCCTTCCTCTCTTTCTCTCTCCTCAACAACCCACCATCTCTCTCATCTTTCTCTGCAACTCACATTAGTAGTTGCAAAAATCATGTAATTTGAATCGATTAGTATTTAAGCGAAGAAGGAAGTGACGAAAGCAGATGTTCGAGTATCAAAGCTTTTGGTTGACACTATTAATGGCGGAGTTGAAGAATCATTTCTCCATCAAAAGCAAATCGAGCTCGAAATTCGAGCTTTTACTCAATGGTTTTACTCATCAATGGCAGAGTTCAATGACGGTGTTCGAAATTCGAGCTGTTAATGGCGGAGTTCAATATTTTACTCATCAATGGTTTTACTCGAAATTCGAGCTTTTACTACTATGGTTGATTACTCATCAATGGCTTGCTGCTTCTCGATCTCTTAATACTGCAATTAAGGTCTGGGTTTGGGCTCTTTTGAGTCGGTGGTGGACTCACGTGAAACGAACTCACACAAAATCTTCTGTTTTTAAAATTATTATAATGAAACCTTTATATTGTCAATTATAAATGCCCACATGGCTTTAATTAATGAAATTTAGTGTTTTTAGGACTTTTTAAAAAAGAAATAAAAATAAAATTGAGGAAATCTGTTATGAAATATAATAATGTATGTCCATTATGTATAACATTGTAACCTCCTATGCATTATTACTTCCGTAACTCCTTTCAACTTATTGTATTCCATTTGTAACCCTTGCTTATAATGACTCTTTATTGCTCTTGGAGAGTTATTATGTCCTCATGTATATATATATATATATATATATATATATAGGTAGTGCCTAATGAAGAAATGAACTATGATTAACACTTCCATCTTCCTCTTGTATTTTACTATTCTTTCTTTTCTTTATTTTATAACACGTTATCAGCACCAAAGCTCTAAACACCGATTAAGATTAGAATTCAATTACAATCAAAGAGAAAGAAATCATAAGATTGCTGTTAAAACCTGGGTATATGAATAGCAAGAAACACCCTACAAATTAATGGATCAAGAATTTCTAGCGGTTAACAGGGAAGTATCATGAAGTCATTATGATTAACAGGGAAGTTCCTTATTTCATTTATTATATTGAATTTTATTTTCACAAAATATAGGCCCTTTTAATACATTTTATATATTTTTGTCGTATTGTTTTTGTTATGTTATGTGGGGTTTGATAATTTGATTATGGGTTTGACAGTTAAGAGTAACTCACCTTGGTGAGTGTGTTAAGAGGAAGACTTCTATGATAGCTTATTTGTTTGTGTGGGGCTTGTTGATTTACAGTTCCTTTGATTCTTCTAATACTTGTTAGTTGTTACGTCCTTTGTTAAATATGATCAGGAAATTTGTAATTTGTTCCAATTGATTCATGATGCTATTTGCTCCAGTTGATTCATGACGCTATTTGTTTGATCTCTTGACAATATCATATATGTATCAATAAGGAAAGTTTGCACTATATATATTCCTAACGTAGATTATGCTAATAAAAGTGTTAGAAAAAAATTGTCTTTCATTTACAATTGAATTTGTTTGACTTATTATACGTACATATTCTTTGAACTTCAATGTGGCATAATCAATAATATGAACTATATGTCTTATGTGTATGTTTATTATGATTTAAGTCTTAATTAATTGCAATTATTTATTCTTAAATCCCAAACATTGGTAAGTTATGTACCATAAATCAAATCTCACTCCTATAATTTTTATGTTTATTGTTTATTAATTTAAGATGCCATATGTTTTGATAGATTGTTAAGTTTTTCGTTCTTATTTGCGGCAAGTTATATTTGAATTGCATATTATAATGTATTTCTAGTTAATTACAAGCTTTCTTGTTTAATTTGGTTTTGGCACATATATTAGATTGCTATATAATCATGTACTTCATATAGCAGTAAGATTATATAATATGAGTTGCATAATTTTTTTTTTTTAAGTTACTCCTACTTGTTTGAAGCATATATATTTTGTATTAGTTTGGTTTTTATGTCATATATATATTGTGCTTTAAATTGAACTTTAAGAGCCTACCTCTAATTATATCAAGATGATTTCATGATTATACCATATACATGCCTCTAATTTTCGTTGGGTAGAAAATTGTTTCATTGAGTCATAGTGTATAGTGAAGTACGACAAAGTGCTATTGAATTATGCAATTATTACAGAGGAAAAGTTATGCGATTTCCTATGGAGTAGTACAAGAAAGAAATGACTATGAATGTTAACATAAGTTTCTAAAATTTATTGACAATAATATACTCTTGCTTTCATGGAATGAATTATTATGATCTTGTAGACATAATATTAATGAAATAATTTTAAGCAAGTTTATTTTAGATAACCGACATGTTATCTATTGTTAAATGAACAAAATAGTGAAATATGAATGTTTGTTCATAATTACAGCCAATTACGTATATACTCATTCCCATAAGTGAATGTGAGATTATTAATTAGAAAAGATAACAACTGAGCATAGTTGTATGATATTTCTTAATTGCAATTCATTTGAAAGTCATGAGCAATTCAAATGAGAGCAAAGGTTATCTGATTGATAATGATAGATTATTTTATGATTTTAAGAAACTGACTATGAGAGTCCGTATATGACTCATATAGCAAATTAACTTGATTAATCTATTTGTTATACTATACCCATGCTAATAAGCAATTGTAATGATTCAATGATTGATGCAATTGAACACGAGGAACATGTAAGAGTTTCAATTGTTTGAATTATTAAATCTAAGCACACATATAAATCTTAATATAATAAGTTTTACAATTTGTGTATATGAATACTTTACTTGATACATGATGTTGTCAAGATACTAAAAGAATTAAATGGTGCAAGGCATTTTAAAGGGTTGTTGAATTTTCGCTTCTGATATGTAAGGTTTAGGGGGAGATTACCTTATTTTAAGTAATCCTTGCACATGAGTAATATTATATTATATTAATGGTCTATTTACCATGACACCATCCTGAAGATGGATATGAACAAATATCATTGTTTACATCAATAAGGCATAGTTAAGAATAGTTATATAAGTAACGATGGTATATGCCAAGATTATATATAGGATGCTCTTGAAGAGTAAAATATGTTTGATCAATAAATTTGATATGTATCAAGGTTGTTCATTGACATCCTAGAATCATCAAATATAGTATAATTAGTCGATTGTATATGTCTTGCTGAAAAACTATATGACATTCTTATATCGCATCATATACATGGCCATGAATGAACAATTTGTATAAAGTGATCACATTGTTAGAATAATGAGAGATCAGATTTGGAAGAATTATTGGATAATTAGGCCATCAGTGGTTAAAATACCTAATATGAAAACTAGAAGTTTTATTTGAAGTGAAGAAATAATGTGTTGACTTTATATATCTTATGTCACATGTATAATATGAATTGAAAGGCAAGACATAACATTTTTGATTGAACAATATCTGAATCATGTGATTTTTCATAGTTGAATTTGAAAAATAAAATCAAGAGATAAATATTGGATTTGAACGAGGTATATGCAAACAAGTAATAACTAGGTGACCAGAAGTTCATCACAATATCTTACATGTAGTCAAGCATTAAGTGTTTTGAAGCTTAACAAAATAACTTAGCTTGTATGTGTGAATATTAAAAGTAACTAAAGATCACCATATGGTGGTATTATATACAAGTGTTTTATTAATTAATCTCTTGATCGGGGCTATAGCATGTCAACACATAAGAAACAAATAACAAAAAGAAATAACTGCACAATTCATGGCTCCCCATTGATTATATTGAAATGATCTCCTAAAGAGAACAAATAAAATTATACGAAGTATATAATATTTATCAAAAATGTACTTGAAAGTTACATTATTCTCCGGAAGAGATAAAAATTTGTAGTCTATGGTTCTCCTAAAGGATGAAATTTATTGCACATGAAATTATATTATAAGTTGGTCAAAAATTCAATGCCCCTATATTTGATATATTTTACCAACTTAGGGGGGAGAAAAGCTAGAATAAGTTGGCAAAATTTGATTATTACTTGATCCCCATAATTGGTAATTTGAAAAGTTTATTACATGCCAACTTTTATTTATACATTATCAAGATATGTTTTACATAACTCTATGATTTGATTTATATTCAGTTACCACTCATTCAGAGGCGTAGAATATACATATTGGTTATAGTGATATTATGTGCATACTTTGAGATAAATCTTGTCAACGTTTACGTGAATACTTACACCTGAAGTGTAGATTATATGATCGGTTCCAATATTAATTAAGATATGATATATGGCAAGATAGTGCAGTTGATAATTTTGAAGAGCATAAGACATTGATGAAATAATATTGTATGGGATACCCCAAAAGTGAAATAGATATCTCAATTATATAAGATGCATGGCCTAAAATATGAGCAAAGTATATGGAAGAAGTAAGCATTCAGATATAATCACTTATAAACTTGCTAATAATACATGAAAGAATTTTTATGATACCGGTATACGATGGAACCGATATAATTTTACATATGCACTTACTAATGGACTTGTGAAGAGGGGATCTTATACGTCCATTTTTATGTCGACATAATTATGATTATGAGAATGAGCTCATGGACCTGAAGTCCAATGATATATGGATTCTTAAGTCCACATTGTACAATGTTTTGCATTTTTGTTTTTTTAGTCTTACATTCATATGCATGTTTAGGAAGTAGATAAATACATCATTTGTCATATATGCATATTTATCATTATATAATTTTACTTTATTTAGACAGCCCTACATTTCATATTGCATATCAAGACATTATTTATTATTGTTTCCTAATTATGAATTTTGATATGAATGAATATACACACCAATTATAGTATGAATATTTGCAAGTTTTATAAAAGTTTATAAAAAGAGAGTCAAAATCCATTGGGATAATGATGTTCTGATAGCATGTTATGAACCATCCATATGCGATCAAGAAGAGTTCTTGAAGAACTTATATACATATATTTATATGTCTATATCTTTCAAATTTACTTTTGAATATTGATGAGATTTTGTAAAGAATAAAAGTCTTAAAGATTATTTTTGACTAAGTAAATGATGTCTCAGCCTGGAGTTTGAGCATAGCTAAGTTGGTGTGAAAAGTCTTATTTTTGAATTTGCAAGACCAATTTCATATTCAATATAAAATGTATACATAAGTACAATGACATACTTATTTGTATAATTTCATTTTGGTCCCCAAGAACCAATGACGATGCAATGAGTCTGATGCTTTATATTATCGATTCCAATTTGATAATGATATGAATGATATAGATATACTACGTATATGATTTAAGAGGACAATGCATCATCAAATATTCATGAATATCAAATATTGATGAACTTTTAACTATTAATGACCTCCAGAAGAAGGTACAAATCAAATACATATATATATAGATAAGAACCGTAACCTATGTTTGTACGAGAAAATTTGTTTAATCTAAAATGAGGTTATCATCAAGATATACGTATTCGACATTTCGAGAAAAACATTGGCTCTTAAGAAAGAGATATTTACATCATTACATTATTCTATGTGTATTATTCTTATAAGGTAGATGGAATGAAGACAATTGAACAATTCAAGTGAAGATTTGAAAATTCAAGATAAATTTTGGAATACCAACTGTCTGTGAAGATTTTGCTGCTTGCATTGAAGATATGAAATGATATAAAATTCAGGGGGAGAAAATACGCGCTACACTCTTTTTCCCTTAACTATGGTTTTGTCCCACTGGGTTTTCCTAGTAAGGTTTTTAACGAGCTAGCATCTCAAGCGTATTATGAAGAATGATGTACTCTTTTTCCTTCACTAGGTTTTTATCCCACAGGGTTTTTCCTAGTAAGGTTTTAACGAGGCACAATCTTCAATAATGGACATCCAAGGGGGAGTGTTATGAAATATAATAATGTATGTCCATTATGTATAACATTGTAACCTCCTAGGCATTATTACTTCCGTAACTCCTTTCAACTTATTGTATTCCATTTGTAACCCTTGCTTATAATGACTCTTTATTGCTCTTGGAGAGTTATTATGTCCTCATGTATATATATATATAGGTAGTGCCTAATGAAGAAATGAACTATGATTAACACTTCCATCTTCCTCTTGTATTTTACTATTCTTTCTTTTCTTTATTTTATAACAAAATCCTTTTTTTTTTGGAATTATGACATTGTTTGGCTTCAATCTTCATATTCACCAAATTCCTTCCCTTTGTCATTGATGAAGCGTGGTGAAGCAGGGGACCACTCTCGTATTCAACTATAATCCCACAACCTATATTAGATCCAAAGAACCCGTGCTAGTTAAATTATTAAATTTGTTAATTTTTTTCTCCATGATTTTATTCCCTCATGGGATATATAAATTTCCTTATAACTAATGCCTTATTATTGTTTATATACAAAGTATTTTATTATTTTTTTTTTTTTCATTTTGAAACTTTTAAATTATTATCATAGTTGTTTTATGTAATAAATTTGGGCAATTATAACGAACATTGTACATTGTACTCCCAATTTAAGAAATTGTAAACTTCTTCACATCGTCACAGCTTCACACCTCAAGGGTGGAGAGAAGATGAAAGAAATGTACACATAAGTCTATAATGCAATAGTGCCCCCAGTGATGTTTAATCTTATTTTTTTGTTCATGCACGAATCAAGAAAATTTGATTCAAGGATGTAATAATACCGGGGTGAGTATGTTTTAGACGTTCCCTTAATTAGAAGAAAATTTGAATATTTGAACGAAAAAGTGTTTTTCATTTATTTGCCATAGTGATCCGCTAGAATGTGAAGACCAACCCAAGGCCCATTAAAGGAGATTTGGGTCGAAAGATAGGATACTTGAGTCCCAAAATTATTGTGATATGGATTTTTTTTAAGGCCCATTACACGAGTTTCTGCTATTTCAAAGGCCCAACAATCAGCACTCATCTTATTGTTAAACCATTGCCCACCATTTTTTTTTACACATAAATTGGTAAATGTGTTTTTAAGATTATTGCCCAAATAAGAAAGGGTAGTTTTATAGTTTATAAGTATTAAAAAATAACAAATAATGTTGTTTTAAGCATTTGACAAATAATATAAAATATAAAACATAGTTATGTAGAACACAGGTTAGTTATATACTTATATGACATGAACGGAGTATTATTATGTATGATTTAGAGCCCCTGGAGGCTTAAGACATTTCATCAATAGAAATAGAACAAATTTCATAGTTTCAACCCTTTTGAGTAGCATAGTTCGAGAATACTATTATAATCATTCTCGTACTTTATCCACCTCATTATATCCAAATTTCTTACAAAATCTTCTGTCAAGCTTTCACCTATGTCCAAAAGTTATGAAGTTTCAATTAAATTGAATTAAAATTAGTATTCATTTGCAAGATACATGTGATATTATTGGAAATAAATAAATAATAACTACAAGCTAAGGGCTTGTTTGACATTGTTTTTTGTTTTTAGTTTTTTTAAAAACAAAAAACAGAAAAAAAGAAAAAGGTGTTTCTAATTTTCTGTTGTCAGTTTTCAAAATTATTATGATCTTAATAAGTTTGACTAATTTTTTATTCATTATATGATATACTTTGTATATCATATGCTTTTGAAAAACAAAAAATAAAAAAACAGAAAATCACAACAATGCCAAACAAACTCTAAGGCTATAGGGTATGATTACCATGTCAATTTTGACAACATATAATAGTCAGAGGGAGTAGTTCATCATGGCAAAACTTGTAGTTTTTCCTCAAATTACGATTATTCTCTAAGATTAGAAAAAACTTGTGATACTTTTGAATGCTGTAATTAATTTGAAGGCTACTTTATGATAAAAGTGTGTTTAGTTCAACTACAATTGACTAAACTTAATTTTATTTAAATTAAAACGATCGATCTATATATAGTTTTCAATCAGCTGGAACACTATGAAGTTTCTAACATACTATTACAAGTCTACAACTACTATTATCGTTATCGTTATCTTTATAGTTGTCGTCGTCATCAAGAAGAAACAGCATTAACAATAACTGTAACAATACATAATCAAAACGAACTCATCAAATCTTACCATTAGAACTAGAACACCCTAATGGGCATATGCAAGACGTTCATTAACTACCCTCAAGACTAATAAAACACTTTTTTAGATTTTTATTGTACATACATGCATTATAATTTCAATGGACTTAATTACTTATTATCAATTTTAGTATCTTATTATGTTGCTAAGTAGACGATTATCATTGATTTACCATTAAAAAGGGATAGTTTACAAAGTTACGATTCAATGTATATGTATCGAGTTTACGTATATCATTAATAGTGTTTTTCTTCTCTTTTCGTGATTATATAATTTTTGGTGCTTTTTTATGTAGGTTACTTCTAGAGGTTACTTATTCAGGGGTTACTCAATCGGTCTGAGGTTACTTATTCAGGGATTACTCAGTTGGTCATGGGTAACTCAATTGGTTAGGGGTTACTCAGTCGGTCAAGGGTTACTTATAGAGGTTGCTAATTCAGGGTTTACTTATCTAGGCCACACGGTAACCCCAAAATAAGTAACCCCGATTACACGGTATTACCAGTCACATATAAAAATTTGTATATAATGTATGGGTTTGTTATGAAAAATCGATTCAACCTAAACAATGAATTAAAAGAGATCGATGTCGCTATGCTCGAGTATGCTTAAAAAAAGTTCTAGCTTTGCCTAAAACATTGCTAACATTTCATTACCTAGCTTATACATAATGTATGCATACATGCTTTACTTTTGAGAGAACAACACTACTAGATAGTAGATAGTGTAGTATTGTAGTGTTACGGTGGCATAATGCAGATGGTTTATAATTAATCACATGATTAATGCATACTAATTAAAGTACATGTACGACCCTGTTCTTTTGAGCTTCTGGACAGAGCAGAGCAGGACAGAGTAGAGTAGAAGAGATTTCAGTAGACCAGAACAGAGTAGTGCAGAGTAGAGCAGGGCTAGGCTTCCACACACTGTGAATCAGAGTAGAACAGATTTCAGCAGAGCAGATTAGAATTCAGCAGAGCAGGACAGAGCAGCTCTAAAAAACAGGCTGTAGGATCGGATCAACATACAATATATATTCTATAATCATCCAAATACAAAATATTAACATTTTTTCATATAATAAAAAATAAAGAGGTAGGTATAATTTATATGTACAACATCAACCATAATAAACCATATATCATGATGCCTGCTAAACTTTTCATTAAATTAGCATCATATACATAATCACATAATAAAAAAAATATTGATCACTCTAGATCACCAACCAAAAAGCTACCCTAAAAACATTTCTAATAATTTTTTTTTAAAAAAAAAAAAAAAAAAAACTAATTATGTGCTATTTTTTTTTTTTGAAAAAACTATAAATACATTTTTCATTATTTTTGCTTGATTTGTATCCATTCCAATCTCAATAACTTAGAAGTAGGAGAAGCTCTCATCTTGTGCTCGGAAATCGTTTCGAGTTTTGGAGACCATCCTTGATCTTTAGCCCTAACAAGTTGTTCATATTGTTTTTGCAACTCCGGGGTTGTACATATAAGTGTATTATTAGGACTATTAGATGGACTATTATTAATATTAGCACTAATAATCCTAGTAATAAACTCAGGTACAACCTTAATCATAAGTACTCTACCATCTTTATCCTTAATATACTCAAAAGGACTCTTATTACCATTGTCATTACCACCACTAAACAACTTACAATAATTATTTTTGTTACTTTTATTACTAGGGCAACTACTAATAATATTGTTATTGTTATTGTTATTGTTACCGTTGTTGTTAGGAGAAGGTGTTGAGAGGGACTGCAAGGAGGCCGCGGAGAGGGGTGGTCCACCACGAGGAAGGCGGTCAAGGGGGAGGACAAAGTATGTACGGCCAGCCACGAGGTAGTCGTGGATTGCTAGGACTGGGATCGGACGGCCTAGAATGAAGGAGTCTGCGTGACACACTACACAATCCGGGAACTCAAACATGATCTCTCCTGCTTTGATTTTTGTACGCCCTTTTAACACTTTTGTGTTACCTTCACATAATATAAGCTTTATTCTTGGATTTGTACATAATAATAACAATGGAACTCCTTTAAAGCATGATATTGTTGGATTAAACTTGGTTAATATTGCTAAATTAACCATTTTTTTGAGAGAAAAAAAAATGGATTTTTTTTCAAAAGATGGTATGAGATTAGGCAATATTTGGGGGAATGAAGAAGCACAAGACAAGATAATATAGAGAGGTGGGTATATATACATAAGTTTGACTTTAGAAAAAGTCATAAAGTTCAATTTAATTTTAATTATTAAAGTGGGACATATTTATTTAATATTATTGTATAGTATTTGGTAGGAAAAAGTCTAGATTTGTTTTTAGTATATATAAATGAGGTTAATTTTGGGATTAAAAAAGGGACGGTGGTCAGCTATGCCGGCTTTGAAGAGTTATAAGTTGCATGCACTATCACTATTATTTTGAATGAGATTGGTCGTAAATTAATTCAGATTAGATCAGATTGGATAATTAATCGATAATATGATAACGATTGTGTGTGGACTGGTCATAGATGTTGTAGCTATCAAGGAAGTTGGATATACGTAGTATATGATTATGATTAATTGGCTTAGTGTAGTCAATTAATTGAGCAACTAATTAAAGTCATCTTAGTTAATTATTAGTTGTGCTATTTGTCATGTGCTTAGTTGCTTGTTTCGGGAGCGAAAAACTCGACAGCTAATCATGTAGAGGTAGTACATGATTAGGGGGTTAATTAAATCTCAAATTTTGATACAGATAATTACTGTTAGATAATGTAAACTCCTTGCTAGAGTGATTTCTATTGATCAATATTTATAGGGTTACAATGAGAAACCTAATCATATTAGGTAGCTATAAGATAGATGGGTAAAGATATCATCATCTTATACAAATACATCCTAAACCTAGGAGGAGAATATTCTATGAATATTCTCTATCACACCCCCGCAGTCGGAGCGGGAGAAAATCGGATGCTTAGACTGGATCTGAATCATGCATCAAACGGTAAGGATAATATGATAACCCATGATCAAAAGAGAAGTAGTAGATATGTGCCGGTGATGACGATGAGAAGCAACAACCACAACCTACGTATAGTAGAAATATGCGCTTTTAGGCCGGAGGAAAAAAACCCACCGGCGGGGTATACTCTAGCAAGGAGTTTTTCCGAAATCTAACATGGTATCACAGCTTAGGTGAGATCTTGGGATCATATACAAAAATTCTCACCTTGTCGGTGAATTAGAAAATTAAACCCACCGGTGGAATATACACAAATTTTTTATGCTTCCGCAAACACACACGAGTAGATACTAATGTTGGATTAATTTATTAATTTGTAAGCAATCACGCATGAGTGTATGAGATGACAATGTTTTGTCCCTTTAGTGAATGAAGGACATAGACAATAAAAAGATAAGACTAATTTAAAATTGATTTTTAAAAAATAAACACTATTAGATGATTGGGTGGTTTCATGATTATTAACTTTTAACACTTGCTTTATTTGATAACAAGCAGAATGTTTGATTGTATTGGCCTGGGATCAATTTTCTAACACATATATAATTCATGTTATAATAGGTTTTTGGCGAGAGTAATAATTTAACATCGTTTGTTTAGGTAAAGGATCGAGTTATCCAATTCAACTCCTAGTAATTGTCTAAAACCTTAAACCTCAAATCCCGTGAATGAAACAACATAATATACGTTATTTGAATACCAATGCGACTCAAATCTAGATAATCAAAATTTTGAGTACCTTGAATATAAAGTTGTACTCGTTACATGTTCTTTTTATTTATTACTCCATTGTCACGTGAAATAAGATTAATTAGTTCTTAAAATTAAAATTCATTGAATACATTATTTGACTTATAGGTTACACTGTCTAGTTGAGGTGCCATTACAAGCTAGTGTCCAAAATTTTTAAAAAGGTCAACGATCATCAAGGAGTCAATATTACCAATAATTTTGGAAAATCTTGACTCTCCTTCCTTTAAATTAAGAGCCACTAAGTGTCACCTTTCAATCATTATAAATTGGTATCTTATACTTCCTCCATTTTTTAATAGTTGCAACACACACTTTTTCACGTTATTTAAGAAATGTAGGATTCATATGATATAATACACTTTAAAATAGGATAAGTGATTGTTAGTAATGTAATTTAGCGGGCCATGTACTTTAAATAAGGGAAATAGTATAGTTTTTTTCCTAAAATAATTCTCCATTTATAGTGTGTTGTAAGTACGGTGACATTTCCATAAGTATTGCAAGTACTAAAAAACGGAGGAAGTAGTAATTATGTAGGGATGTTTTCCTTAACCTTTTTTCCCTACAAAATTTCCAAGTAATTATTTTTTATTAGTATCTAGATAAGTTAATAAGTATAATTATATATACTGTAACAAGATAATATTTTTAAAGGTGATAATCCAAATACGGAGTAGTTTGTAACTGTTGACAATTTTATTTAAAAAATGGTATGAGTTGTCGAATTGATCATGAATGTTTAAAAAAAAACTAACTTCAACAAATCCACTGATTATTATTGAGAAGTGTGTTGTTGTATCAAAGGTTATTTGATGTTAATGATAAAGTGACACAATTGAAAATCATGAAAAAAAATGACATGATTCAGTTCATAAGCAATTCAAATATCTTTATTGATGGCATTACAACTTGTAAGTAAAAAAAATAACTTTAAGACAGTTCCAATGATTTTCTTTCACATCCAGTCAATAATTACTAGCACTCCTGGTAATAAATATTTTATATAACAGTTAAAACGAAAAAAAAAAAGGTGTTAGTTCATAATCCAAATGGTAAATTGAAAATGAATATAGACTACCAAGTATTACCAAAATAGTTAGTTGAATACTTTACCAATCATGTTCCATATTTTATATGATCAGTTGATGTTGAAAATAAACTTGCATGTAATTAGTTTACTTACCCACCACCCCAGATACTTAGAGTTGACCATAATCATCACACCCCACTACTTTATTCACCCCACTTACAAATAATTGATTGTGAAACAACAACCTAAAAAATCATGGACATTTAAAAAAAAAAAAAAAAATAGTTTGCATGTTCGATTATGTGAAACTCCTTGATCGAATATGAGTTATTATAACGATAATTTTGTGCTAGGGACGTGTCATAACTCATAACAACAAAGAAATTATATTTACGTATAATAATATCTTAAACGTACTAGAGAACATGCATTATGCGTATATTTTCTATCATGATTATGACTATAAAATTAGAAGATAAAAATCCAATATTGAATGATTTTGCCCATCTCTGAGATGAAGTTATTAGACTTATCACGACGCTCTTAGAAAACAATGATCAAAAGTAACAAAAGATTAACCACGGGCAGTTTGACTGCATCCCTTAGTAGACTGAAGCACAAGCAGTCCACTATATGTAGATGCACAAGATACTTGGGAAAGTGATGAAGCTTTATTCATGCGCCTCCTCTTTGCCATTATTAATGGTCGGGCCAAACTGTGTTACAAATCGAATTGAATTGGTGAAACTTAAATACATAAATAAATGTAAAATAGTATTGGTATCATTATGTTTTTTTTTGGTCAAAAACAATGTCATTTTCGGATTGTATGTTAAATTCAATTAATTCATTCACATGCACAACCCTCCCCTTCTTCTCATCATGATTATCTGCAAAATTGATTGCAGGCCGTTATTACATTGGAGTATTGGACCATTACTATGATCCAAATCCGCTCATGATTATTATCTTAACAAGAATCCTATAAATTCGACACTTCTTGCAGGTCAATTTACTCCATATTTACAGATTAAACTTATTAACAGTGAGGGTGATGGATAAAAGAATTCTCATCCTAAAGTGAAATTTGATTCTATGGTCTAAGCCATACTTGGCTAGTTCGAAATTATTTTACGCTTACTATTCGTAGTTTTTATTAGACTATCAATTGGGGGTTGATTAATGAAATGCATAATGTAGGAATTATTATTCTTTCAATACCCCACGTAATTTGTTGCCCATTTGTTTATTCTTTCAATAACCATAACACACAACTTACATTTATTCCACGCGTTATGAAAAATTTATGTTCTTAAACTATTTGCTTGCAAAAAATCCACATCAATAACAACTACTACAACATTTTTCTAGCATTAAATACAATAAAAAAATATTAAAAAAAAAAAAGTCTTATAATTTTTTTCTCCTTTCATGCGACTTACAAGTGATGTAATGAAAATACGTATAAAAAAAAGAAAGTGTTAGATTAGTGGGTGAGCATACCGTATGCATACCACCTACTTTGAGTATAATCTAAACCAATAAAGCCATTTCTAACATTATCATCATTATAATATTATCATCATGTCTAATTATTATTATATATTTAAATTAAACGGATTTCATATATCTATAAGAATAAGTAAACACCCGTAAATACCATGGAGTAATAAACAAAACAATTACGAGTATAAAATAATAAACATATTAATAGTACGTTTATAATAATATATAAACGTACTAAAATGTACGTTTGTGATATGATAGAAAAGTATTAATTGTGTGCGCAACAAAAACACAATTATTAGAGTCAAAATTTCACATAACGGTTAGGAGAATCCATCAAACAACACCCCCAACCCCACACTCAATTGGCATTTTATTCGCAAATGTTCTATTAACAAAGTTGTTTAACAAAGATTTAGAGATTTAAGACACGCCAAAAATGAGGTATATATTAATTTTATATAAAGAAAATAAAAGGGAAAAATTCCTATAAAGTTTATTGGCGGATAGCATTGGCAACTAGTATGAATGTGTGATAGTATTAGATTTACATCATCCCACTCGGTTTATACACAAATATACAATAGAATAATACTTATAGTCACATGCACTATTTTACAATGTTCGAATGTCCTAATATAGTACGAGTAGGAAACTGTAGGAGCAATCCAATATTATGTCGAGTCTTCAAGTAAAATCGTGTGACAGTCTAAACTCCGTAATTATTAGGGGTTGAGATTATGACAATTAATTTCAGACGAAAGGAGTAACAAATACAAAACTATATACATTAGTACATGCGCAATGCGTGCTACAAGACCCTGAAATTTGTTTCATGGGCAATTCCATTGCATTCATACTTAAGAGAATGAATGTTAAATTTGTGGACAAATATTAAGAAAGCAATAGCATAATTGTGTTTGTCACCTTAAGGGAAATCACAGCCCAACTCGAGGTCTCGAATATCATCCGCCTGCAGGTTGCAATGCAAAGGGTCAAGATTACATAAGACTTAGGAGGATTCCAGATTTCACAAGAAGTTATAATCGAAATCTAGAGCAAAATGAGTAATATAGTCTGTGTTTCTGCCTTAAGTCTCTCAAACTGCATCAGTGTTTCTGCAGAATTTGTTTAACCAATTTCCAACTAACTTCACAATAAATTGAAAATCGGCGGTCAAAATTATGAAAAATGAAACAGCTTTATGATTAGTTTGATGACATGATATGGAAAATAAAGGGAGCAGATTATAAGCAGCTCATGAGTCATGACCTAATCAAAGTCACATCAGAAAATTTGTTTAGTAGGATAAGTACAAGACTTTTTGTTTAGATGAACGGGCAAACGACAATCAAATGCATGTTGAGAATGTATAGGATGAAGCATCATAGTCACAATTAGTCAGTAACTAAGATTAGAGTTTGTATTACATCAACATGAATAATCAAATAATGAATAGGAATGCTGAAAATTTAGACCAAGGCCAAAAGAAACAACCTACTTGGCTATAAATATAATTTGATACTTATAAAGTACTCACCAATTTGAAATAATGGAGTAAACTTCTCAACTTGCTTTGCAATGCACGTAAAGGACTAGACATGCTATTCGTTAGCTGAAGCTTGTGAATTGGTTGGAGGCTGAGTCATAAATAGAAATTTTACAAAAAAATTACCAACCACACGACTTCCATTATTAACCCCTGAAATTTGAACATAGATGGACAGTCAATAACAATATAAGATCCCAAGCCTACGAAAAAGACTAGATTTTCCAATTAGCAGTAAAAACAGACCAAATAGCTATGGATCAGCTGGTATACGTGCCACCAGGCATGCACACCCTCGTTGTCCCATTATGTTAATACCTGGCATTGAGGGATACCGGGATAGTATTTGCTATCTATACTGGCCAGCAATACCACAGTGGAATTTAACGTATAATAGAATATTAAGACAATTAATTTGATCAAAGTATTAAAAGGCATGATATTCATCAGCAACAAAATCACTTTTGATCACTTTTGATCAGAACTTCTAGCACAAGAAAGGCCTAAACAATCGTGAAAAGCCAGTTTGTCGGTCCAGAATAGGTGTCTCTTACTTTTCCAAGAAGAATTTGGAGGAAGTAGGACCCTAGTAAACACCCTTTAGAAAGGTCTGTTTGCAAACTAATCATATATATCAAGGAATCACGTTGATAATTCAAAAGATCAAGACAGAATTCTTGTGCACAATTGCAATTTTAGAGAAATAAAACCCCAACTAATTTCATTTTATCTTAATACAAAATGGGAAAATTCTCAATGCTAACCCTAAATATACTAGACTTCTACAACATTCTATAAAATAACCCTAAACTTTGAAGAAAAAAAAAAAAATACTCCCTCCGTCCCATAATATAGTTCTTTTTTTTTTTTTTTTTTTGTCACGGTATTTAAGAAATAGTAAGAGAAAGTAGATGAAGTACATTGATAAAACTGAAAAGTACAATTATAACAAAAGTTATAGAGCGAAAGTGGAAAAAAGTACATGATATGTACAATATTCAAGGGTAATTTAGGAAGTATAATGAATAAAGTTAAAAAGTGAGGATATAATAGTCTCTACATACTACCCAAAAATAGAAACAGAAACAACATTTTGGATCTCAAAAATAGGAAAACAGCAACTATATTATGGGACGGAGAGAGTATATTGTTTTGCACATAGACACCATTAATATTTTGGTTTTTTTTGTTTTGGATTATTTAAGTCAACAATTAATCACCAAAAGGTTTTTATCTCATTTTTGGGAAGTTTTAGTCATTAAGTTTATGTTTGAAGTAACTGTGCAAAATTGAGCATTGACATTTTTATATGCTCAAACCCCCAATCGGTGTTCATTGTTATGAAATGGCTTCAAAAGACACGATGATATGGATATAATCAACTTTCAATGTTTCCATGGTAAGAGAACTTGAACAACTTTACATGAATTTCAAAGCACAGACTCAATTTGAAGAATGTTGTATTTTATTTTTAAAAAGTGGTATAAAATAAGGTCATCATTCACATTGAATTTCAACCAAATTCATCTTCTTACAAAAAAACTTTGTATGTCAACAATAGTTTTTTAAAGAGTTAATAAATAGAGGAAGAAAAAGAGGTGAAATCAAAACTAATCAATATCAACTAGTTCAAGTACTCCGTTTTGTTCTCAAAAAATGGAATGCTTCCCGTATTTTGGACATTGTTGAATTAGGAAGAAATGCAACATAGCTACATTGCTCCATAGTTTTTTTTTTTTTTTTCCTTTCTCTCTCCTCCCCTTAATACTCATACCATATCTCTACATAGGATTTAGTTAAGACTTAAGAAGGAAGTACCATATCTCTACACTGCAGAATACTTCATACTTGCTCACAAGTGGCATGAACCTGAGATTCACCTTCATAGCAATCAGCCCTTGTGACTTACCTATAGAAACAGTGAAGGAAAATATCATGGACTGATGGTACAAACAGTAAAAACAACAGGTCAACACAAAAACAGTGCATATGTTATAAGTGTATAATGCAAAAAGTCAGAAATATTAGCAGCATAAGACAAGCAGCAAACCATATACCTCTTTTCCAGACTTCATAACTCAGAACAAGAATCTCCTAGTAGTTTAGAAACCTGCAATTCCTAAGTGCAGTTTCACAAATTGATCCTGGAAACAAGCAAACACAATCGGTTTGTAAGTTCACCACAATGCATCAGTGAAAAATATAGCAACGTTAAGAGATGGAAGACAACTGATCCAAAAAATGGAGTGTTGTAACTTGCAATCAAAGCAGGAACAATATTGCAGGCCAAAAATTGATATGATCAAGTTACCTTATAAAAATATTATCAGATTTCATTTGCGTTACAAACAGCCAAACCAGAGAGGTGATTGTTTAACTTATTCAACTCCCTGAAAGGTGCATCAGAATTTATCATCTGGCACAAAGCCCCTTCGAAGCATTTCATCATGGAATCTGAAGGCCTCTTTCAGGTTATCCTGACTAACATAACCATTAATCAATGTTGTATAAGTAGATCTGTCTGGATTTACATCTCTTTCTATCATCTTTTTGTATATCAAGTTTGCCTCTTCCATTCTAGATTGTCTACGAAAACCATCTAATATCACATTGTATGATATGACATCAGGTAATATCCCCTGATCCTCCATTTTATTAAGCAAGACAAAAGCTCTGTCCATCATCTCTTCTTTGATATATCCTTGTATAAGAGTGTTGTAAGTAAAACTATCAGGAAGAATGCCCTTTGCTGTCATCTTGGTCAGGAACTTCTCTGCCTTAGCTACATCTCCAGATATGCAATAGCCTTTAATGATGGTATTACAAGTCACAACAGTTGGCTCAATACCTTTTTTAACCATCTCATCCCAAAGCTTAAACGCCATATTAAGATGCCCCACACTACAAAATCCATTAATGAAAATACTGTAGGAAATGTGATTAGGGTAGATTCCTCGATGAACCATGTCAGCCCATGTTTCATTAGCTTTTTCCATGAAACCCTGCTTACAAAAACCATCCATCAAAGTGTTATACGTTACAATATCTGGTTTAAGGTTCCTCTGAATCATAGTTTCAAACAATACCACTGCTTTGTCCATGTCCCTAGCCTTACAATAACCATGAATAAGTGTTGAATAAGTGTAAAAATCAGGGGATATACCCCTTTGCAACATCTCATCAAATAATTGATCAGCCTCGCCTAGCATATCTTCTTTACACAAGCCATTCAGAATGGTGTTGTACGTCACCACATCCATAAGACAACCACTTTCAAGCATCTCACTGCGCATCCTTAACGCCTCGGACATGACACCCGATTTACAAAACCCACCAATAAGAATGGTGTATAAAACACTGTCTGGAGCCAGCCCCTTGGCCTTCATCTCTTTAAAAAAGATCAAGGCTTGATCAAGTTGCCCTTTTTTCGAAAACAAACTAATAAGTGATGTATAACTAATTACATCAGGAACCACACCATGGCGTATCATTTCATCAAATAATTGTTCCCCATCCACAACATTATCATTCTTGCTACAGTCAATCAACAACGCATTGTAACTATTAGTATCAGGACACAAACCCGTTTGCCTCATATCACTCAACATCTGCTTAGCCCTACTATACCCTCCCATTGTACATAACCCTTTTAATATTGAATTGTAGGTAATCACCCCAGCTCTCAAGCCCTTACTCGACATCGAATTCATCATTTCAATAGCCTTTTCGACATTCCCATCCCTACAATATGCATTAATCAAAGTGTTATAAGTAACATTATCAGGAAACACCCCCTTGGCCTCCATTTCTAGCAAATAGGAATTCACATTCCCCATCTTACCATCCTTACACAAAGCATTGACCATTATATTCAATGTATAAACATTCAACTGAGCTCCATATTTAACAACTTCTCGGTATATCTCCCATGCTAAATCAACCCACCCAACCTTCACTAACCCACCAAGAAGACTATTACGAGCATTAATCGACACGAAAACCCCTCGACTAATCAACAATTTAAACACCTCAGCAGCCTCCCTCAACCTCTTGGCTTGCACAAAAGTCCTAACCAACAAATCAAAAACACCCGAACTCGAACCGCATTGATCATAACTCCCCATTAAAGAATCAACAATTTCTACCCTCGAAACCCCACTTTTTCTAACCATTCTAAGAATCAAAGCTTGAGCATCTGATGCCCTCTTGCCCCTAACCAACATATGAACCATAACACAAAAAGAAAGCGTGGAATGTCGAAAATTAGGGCAATTAAACAAGAAAGAATCAATAAACTTTAAACCCAGATGCAGATTTTCACGACATTGATACAGAATTTGAGCAATATCAAAAGGGGTTAATGTGCGATAGTTATGAAAGTAAGTGGACTTACCAAGCTTCAAATTCAGAAGGATTTTGTCGACCGTTAGAGAAGATGGTACTGAATTTGGTGAAATGGGTTGCTGGGAAATTGGGGATGAATTAGAGGAGAGAGATTTGTGAAGTCGAAGAGTTGTTTGGTGAAGGATTAGGCGTTGAGCCGCCAAGCTGCTTGTGAAGCGCGGCATAGAAGGAAATTCGAGAGGTTAATGGAAGAGTGAATGATATTTCCCAGAAAACAAAAAACATCAGTAACAGTAATCTAAACGTGTTGAAACTATTAGTTTGGTTTGGTTCGGTTCGGTTCGATCTAGTCGGGTCGAGTGTAGTTCAGTCGAAATTTGAATGTTGTCACTTTTGAGTTAAGTTAGCCAGCTTGGGTTTGGACACTTCTGATTATTATTACATGAAAATGATTGCTAGTATGAAGTACTTGTATTTCACATAGAATTCATGACTCTATATTCTTTAGATTTTTTTGTTTCTAGAAGAAATATTCTTTAATTTTTTTGATTGTGGATGAAAACTACTGAAAAAACATAATGTTAGTAAAATAATGCTTGTAGAATCTTAAGGTTGCATGTTCGAATTTTGTATAGACAACATACGCAATTTTTTTTTGGTATTTTGAATACTTTTTTCATACGATATAATTAAGAGATGAGTAGGTTCCCTTGAAATGCCTAACATTTATCTCATTATTTATTCTTAAGCGGGGAAAAAAAATCAACTGTTTTGGTCAAATTTCATCAATGTGGATAAACAAATCAAAGTAAAAGTTCTCACCTATGTTAGCAAATGAAGAATTTATTCAATGCAATAAAATGGCAAATGGAAATTAATACTTCGACCTAGTTCACTTCACCATATTCAAATACTCCATCCATCCCAATAATTTTGCCCAATTACTAAATTTTGGGTCGAATTTTGAATTCTTTGACTATAAATTCTCATTAATCTACAATAGATGATGTAGTCATGTGGGATTTTATTGAATTTGTCTCATTGTATGTTTTATTAATATCAGTTTTATATTTCTTTTATGCGTATGGAAATGGAGATGTTGCGTCTTGAAGACCATGAATAGTCAAATTAGGAAAAATAAAATAAAATAGGGACAAAGGGAGTAATAATTAGTAAAATTAAGTTCAGTTTAGTAAAAAAAAAATAACTATAATGAACAAATATAACAATGAATCCGTTGAATAAGTTTTAATCATTAAATTTAAGGTTAGTAAAACAAATTTAAGTTCAAAAAAAAAAAAAAAATAGTAAAAATAAGTTTTACTCAATAAACATATTTTCAATTCAGCGAAATTAAGATGTGAGACTAATGTCGTGTTTGGTGAAAAGTTGAATATGATGGTGTCAATTGATTTTGACTTGATGGTTGTATTAACTAATTTAACTAACTAATTGTATAAAAGGGTTTGGTAAACAATTGATTGCTTATAGTTTGTCGAGTTTGCGAAATGATCAATTGTGGGATTTTGATTAAATCAGGATATAAGTGTAACTCCACTTTAAAATGTTAAATAAGCTAATGAAAAGAGCTTATTAGTGAAAAATAAGCTAATGAAAAGAGATTTAGTGGAATAAGCTTTTTGAAAAACAAGCTTTTTAAGTGGAATACTCTCTTAATTGTAATGCTTAGTATTAACAAAGTCAACCTTCAACACTTCTAAATTCTAACATCACAATGTCGTTTTGCACTAATTTTCTCTCTTAAAAAAACAAATCCAAAAACTAGTGAGATATTTAAAAAAATCTGACATGGCATTCTTTGATTGGTCTCGCCACTTCATCAACACGTAAATTACTGACGTGGAATAAAGATTTTCCAACATATTTTACCCGCTACAAAATAATCCAACTTCCTTCCTCACAGACAAAAACTCAAACCAAACATTTCACAGCCAATAAAACCTCTCCACGTCATAACCTCTTCAACACTGATTCGTCTGTCACCCAATTTAAGTGAAACTACATGTCTTCATCAAATTTATCACCCCAAAACTAACGGTTAAATTACATAAAATAAAAATTTCCCCCAATTAGTTAAAACCCTAATTTAATTTCCAAACTTTATTTTTAAGATTTGATCTCAATTTAGCAATCTGGAAAATTATAAAACTCATCATCTTAATTAGTTCTTCAATTCTCCTAATTTTCTCTCTCCTCTTCCCCCTCTTTTTTTTTTTTCTCTCTCTCTAGTTCTTCGATCCGCGATTTTGATTTGATTTGGGGAAGAGATAGTTTGGGAAAATTAATTATCAGATCTAATTTCTTCTCCAAAGGTATTTCTTTGTCTGGATTTTTGGTTAAAAATTGGGTAATTTTTTTTATTTAATTTGGTGTTGATTGGTTTCGATTGTTTGATTTGCAGGTGTAATTTTGTAGAATAGGAAGTAATTTTGAATTTGTGGGATTTTGGTCGTTGAATTTGGGAAATTTAAGTTGAATTAAGTGTAGAATTTGGAGGAGTAATGAAGAACCTTGAACGTTTAGCGAATCTGGCCCTTGCAGGTTTGTGATTTTGTTTCTGTGATTGTTATGATATAATTTGAGTTATTGTTCATGCTTTATTTTTTAAATGTATAATAAAGTTAGTATCTTTTTATTTTTTATTTTGATTCAATTTAGTCATGAATATGAAATGGCTTGATTAGTGACATTTGATAAGTTTTTAATTGAAATTGGTATCTTGGATGTCATGCATATGATGTTGATATATGACAAGTTTAGAATAAAAGAAGGCTGTATACAGTAGTTAGCACTCTGAATTGATAGTTAAGTATAAATGAAACTGGCCTCGGGGTTGTTGAGCGTACAATATTGGTTCGTGGGGCGGGAGCGTGGACTAGGGTGGGGCGGGGCAGGGCAGGGCGGGGCGGGGCGGGATAAACTTACTCCGTGGTTCTACATAAAATTGTTGCTGAAATAGTATGATATTAGTAGCAGATAGTTATGCCAGGTTGCTGAATTGTTTAAAAGGCTAATTGTGTAGAGCTTATGACTGACTTTTTAAGCTTTCCAAAGTTTCTTGTAGCTGTCATGGTTACGCTTGAGCAAGTTGGTTTTTAGTTGGTGTTGATATTAGATGTGATTGTGGTAGCATGACGGGGTTAATGTGATTTAAAGGGATGCTCTTGAGATTTGAGTTTTTCATATTATATTGTAATTAGTATCTAGTTACTCTTTTGCAATTCATTGATGCTCTGATTTGTGTTTTAACCCCCTTTTTTTTTACTAGAGATAAAAGAAAATTGTATTTTGATTCAATGGGTTTGCTGGTCTTTCAGGCTTATCTTTGGCACCACTTGTTGTGAAGGTGAATCCAAATGTAAACGTGGTATTAACAGCTTGTCTTGCTGTATTTGTTGGCTGTTACCGGTCAGTCAAGGACACACCACCAACTGTAAGCACTGAAGAATATGCAATGCTGCTATACAATGAATGTTTTCTACATGCGGATGGTTGAGGCGGCTCTTACCTTATAAGTTGCTTATTTGTTTATATGATTGTCTGTCTGATGCAGGAGACTATGTCCAATGAACATGCTATGAGATTTCCATTGGTTGGGAGTGCCATGCTGTTATCTCTGTTTTTACTTTTCAAATTCTTTTCAAAGGACTTGGTCAATGCCGTGTTAACTTGCTATTTCTTTCTTCTTGGAATATTAGCGTTTTCGTAAGTATTCACCATATGATGCACCCTATAGCTATAATATTATCCGAATGTATTGTCGATGGTTCTCCCTTAGTTTAAACTTATTTTTGTTCTGTTATGTGCTGTCGTCCTTTACAGTGCAACATTGTTACCTGCAATAAAGCGTTTCCTTCCAAAGCACTGGAATGAAAATGTTATTGTCTGGCGCTTTCCTTACTTCCGCTGTATGTTACTTGCCCTTAGTCCTTTTGAAGCTTTTGACATTATCATTAAGATTTCTGTGGTTTGCTGCTGGTTTTTAATTATTGTTTTGTGATTGTATCTTTAATCTGCCACTGTGGTATTATGAGTGAGGCTAATAATTTATACGAAATTTTTTTACTCCGTATCTGGGTATTGCTTCAATTTTTGTTATGGAATTGCTTGGAAGAAAAAAAGAACATGATGAACATTTTTTGGTGGGTGCTGGTTTGAGTTTTTTTTTTTATTTTTTTTTTCTTGCTTCCATATAGCTAAGAGTATATTTAATCTATTTTATTATTTATATTTCCTACTAATATGTATCTTATATTTGGAAGACCTTTAATAATGTGTCGAATGGCTAAGAATTGTTATGAGTTACTCCAAGGAAATGGGAAAAGTTCTCGCCGTAGTTCATTAATGTTGTAAGATTTCTGTTTCCACTATCTTGGATTTTAACAATAGGTCCCCGTTCCTGCACAACCATTTTGTGTGCTCTTTTTTCAAATGCCAAATTTTCTCCCTCTGTGTGTTTGTGTCCTCACACACTGCTGTGTTGCTTGATGAAGTGATTATTGGTTAACCTTACCTAAAATGAGGTTTTCATGTGTGGTTGGTTGTAGTACCTACAATGATGCTTTTTGTTTGGCCCCACAGCTTTGGAGATTGAGTTCACAAAGTCTCAAGTGGTTGCTGCAATTCCTGGATTCTTCTTTTGTGTCTGGTATGCTGCAAAGAAGCATTGGCTAGCCAACAATATCTTGGGCCTGGCATTCTGCATTCAGGTTTGACTGTTAAGCGCTCTTTAGAGTGTTAACTTTATTGATTTTGCCTGCTCAGTCCCTTAATATGAGGTATCCCTTTCCTTTTGTAGATTCTAACTATTTCCCCCCCTTAACATTCAGGGAATCGAAATGCTTTCTCTTGGCTCTTTCAAGACTGGTGCCATTCTCTTGGTAACTGTTAAATTTGTGGCTTTGTGTACTTAATTTGTTACTTCCGACTAAGAATATGTTGAGTTTGTATATGCTTAAGTACTGCTTGATTTTCTCTGAGCTTCTCTATATGTTTAGCAGGTGTCAATGAATTTGTGTAATTAAAGTCATCCTATACCTTGACTGACTTTGTTAGTTCTTTGTTTTTGAACTAGTCTATCCAAATTTTTGCCTGCCTTGCACAGTACTGTGCATATAAAACATTTTATTGCCTTTTTCTCTTTATTGATGTCAATAAATTTATGTGGCTGATTACTAGATATTAGGACTCTTAGCCTTTTTTTCAATGATTTACTCGAGACTTGAAAATTCTTTATGTAACATATAGAAGGTCTGAACATCATGATCATACTACGAATATTTGATTTCAGTCATGGATAGGAATGTAGGGAAAGTAATTGATGAGAGAATAACAAGTTCAGCAGGATGAAATATAACTTAGTGTAGAATTGGAGGCAGCACTTTTGTCTTTTGTTCTTTTAAACATCTTTTTCCTGAACTCCCAAAGATGATTATGATATTAGTAAGTACACCAATATGATAATGACCTTGTTGTGCTTCTCATTTTGTATGTGCTTGTGTAAATTGCATATTCTTAATGCTTCCTGAATTCGTTCAAGGGTTTCTTCTTCTCTTTAGATCCTTCAAATTACTCTTTTTAACAAGTTCTACTTTTAATGTTAAAAGAATAGTCTTTGTGTGCATGGCTTTCATAGGAGTGGATAGTTTTTGTTAATATGTGGTTTTGTGAACATTGGCATCTGTTTTAGCTTTTGTAAATTTCATTCTTTCTTCAGCTTACATTTGTTTTTTTTCTTATTTTTCTTATTTTTTTTATTTTTTTAATAATATTGGTAAACTACAGGGTGGACTTTTTCTGTATGATATCTTCTGGGTGTTCTTTACTCCAGTTATGGTTAGTGTAGCCAAGTCCTTTGATGCACCTATCAAGGTAAGTTCTTAGCCAGTGCCTTAATTTGTGTATTGCTTTGAATCACATGATGTATGCTTGCTCTATCGTGGTTAATGGTTCATTTACTTTGCAGCTTTTGTTTCCCACAGCAGATGCAGCGAGACCATATTCCATGTTGGGACTGGGAGATATTGTTATCCCTGGTGAGAGTAGGAAATTTATTGTTTTGGTTCTTTTACTGATTTGTAATTATTAATGTTTCCTGTTTCTTCCTGAGACGTGAAGTCTGTGTTAGCGACTTAGTCTGCAAAGCATAGGGTTCGATTTTACAATTAATGTAGGTGGCATCGTGGAATATATGTGGAATTTGTGTAGCTGTGAAGATTAACTTGTGGGCTGGCATCTTTTAATTTCTGTAGTTTGCTTGAGATCTGACTTTGGCCCAGGAAAGCTAGACACTAATAGAGGGTACTTTAGGTCTGCGTAGTCACCTAGTCGGTATATCTGTGGTGTAGTTTATCAGTACCATACAGCCTGCACTTTCTTTCTTCATTCCTTTCCCCAGCTGTCCTTTCTCCTAATCTGACCAGTAAACCTTGCTTTCTTATTCATTGCTGTGATGAAGTTTGCATGACAATACTGCTTTCATACGGAGGCTGTTGCTGGGAGACTGATCACTCTATGCTCCATTGCTCCCTCGCGTTGGTGTTTTGATGTTAAATGGGTTATCTTACCATATGGTTTTCCTAGTTTCCTACTACTGGATTCTGGATGAGGAAAGGCATTTTTTATTGTGATTGCATATTCCTTTGGGGGAGTCCGGGGGTTGTGGGGGGGGGGGGGGGGGGGTTGGGCTTTCCCGTGGTTTCATATGAGTTCCTGCACATTTTTAGAAAATGTTATTTTGTTGTGTAATATGAGCAAAGGCATTTCCTTGTAATTTATGATTTGATTTTGGTTTTGTGACTTCTTTAGGCATCTTTGTGGCGCTGGCATTACGATTTGATGTTTCTAGAGGGAAAGAAAGCCAATACTTCAAGAGTGCTTTCGTCGGGTATGCAGCTGGCATGATCCTTACAATTGTTGTGATGAATTGGTTTCAAGCTGCACAGGTGCATCTTTCTTCTTCCTTGCCATCGCGACTGTTTACTTACCTTCCTACTGGTTCCTTGTGGACTTATTTTCCCTATCTTTCTTGTGTAATTTAAAGCAGAATTAGCTAGGTTAGGCATTATATTAAGTTTTCTAATTATCTTAATTTTCCTTACAGCCTGCACTTCTTTACATTGTACCAGCCGTCATTGGATTTTTGGCTGTACACGTGACGTGGAACGGTGATATTAAACCGGTTTGTGACTTCTTCCCTAGCAGTATTAGTTACAGATTTTAGAATGATTTTAAATAAACAGGCTAAAATGCTGTTAAGCGTGTTGACATTGTGTATTGTTAATTTTAAGAGGACTTTTCACACTGTCAAACTTGGCCAAATTTAAGGAAAAAAGAGGAGAGGGGGGGGGGGGGGGGGGGGAGCTCTACCACATTCCACAGCATATCGAGATTTTGAATATCTGACTTAGGTACCTTTGGTGAAATGAAGTGTCCGAATAAAGTAGGTTGCTCATAGTTGCGGCTACTAAGTTCTCCTTGGAAAAATGCTTCTTGGGGGCCTTTTCATCGCTCTTTGCTTCTTTGAATATGAAAGTCGGGGGAATCATTTTCTTGCTCATATGATGATGTCTCAGTTTTTGGCATTTGGAGCTTTTTTTTTTTTCTATTACTGAACAAGATTTATGACTGTTATGAGACTCATGTTTTAATTCTGAGTGCTCAATTTTGTATCCGCTTCACTTTCTGTTTTCTCTGATTTTTCTGCTTTGCGTATGTGCAGTTGATGGAATTTGACGAGTCAAAGTTGGCTGAGGATACATCATCTAAAGATGACAGCGACTCTGCATCTAGTAAGAAAGAGGAATAGAAGAGTCTTGACGAAGAAACAGCTAGATTGCAGCTCCTGAATTATGTTTATTTAGGGGGCGGAATTTCTCAAACTCTCTGGGCCTTTTCTAACTTATGCACCTTCACACAGTACCCTTGTAAAAGATTTTGATGGAATTGTGGATAATATCATTATCAGCAGCCCCATAATAGGAAACGGAGCTCTTTTTTCTACTGATTTTGCTGCTTTTTAAATCTAACATATTATATAGGAAATGTTACTCTAGAAACTTTGAATTGTTTATTTGTAGGGGAAGGTAAACACATAAATGAGGATGAGGGGTTGGAGGATTGGTAACCTTTTCAACCTACTGCACCCGAGATCAGGTGTTTGAATGTTTGATCCTCGTATCCCTCTTTTCAACCTATTACACGGTTACTCCCTCGTTCTGCGAGTTATGACCTTATAGGCTTGTACTATGAAATCTATCAGGCAGAATTTGACATACCCTTCACATATTCACATAGTTACATGTACTTTTGTTCTATATACAGCCTTTTTTTTCTTGACGGGAACAAGAAAAATATCATTAATTAATTATCATATGGCATCTTCAATAATATAATACGTAGTAGATATATGAACCACAAATTTAGAAAAAATAATATAACTTCTATAATAAAACAACAATAACTATTTTGCAAATTTGAAGCAAGGAAGTTGGACACAGTTTTAGCAGCTGGTCATGTAAATTTTGTACCCTAATCAACGACAGCAAACTAGATAGGTTAGATGTCATGCTTGTGGGCAATGAAAATATTCATTTGGCCTTCCTGTTAGCGGTTAATAACTTATGTTGGCACTTGATATGAGGGCTCTAACTCTAATTCTTACTGTAAAGTTATACACAATAAAAATCAAGTACTCCCTTCATTATATATTACTCGCAACAAAGGGGTATTATTTGTGAGATATAAAATATTCCTTTGTTGCAAGTAATATGTAACGGAGGGAGTATATAAAATCTTTGTACCAAACCAATTTGCAAAACTGCTAGAATCCGTGTAATTTTACACATTTTTGAGTTTTGACTTTTGAGTTTTCAGTGCTGAAATAATGCTCTATACAAAAAATTCTAGTATAGCTATAGTTTCTCTCAAAATTGACAACAATATCTCAATAAACTATTACACAACTTTGACAGTAAGTTTCATAGAGTTTAATTCCTCAAAATCTCAAAAGATGAGATGATAGATCCAGTGGAAGGTCTAAGGGATGGATCAATATGAGTCAACCAGCATATAAATCTCATCTTCTCCTCCTTGTCACCATGGCAGGGAGAAAGCAGCTCACAATGATCCTTGAAATGCTTAATGCTTAATTTCTTGAGCCTTTTCCATGTCAGTTTTAAAGCCTTTAAACATCTCTAACAGTATGATTCCCAAGCTATATATATCAGATGCAAGACTATAATTGCCTTCCTTATCTCGGGTGCACAGTAGGTACTCATAGCCCTTGGGCTATTTTGTCTAAAAATGCCTGACTCAACCAAAGAAGCTGTAAAATTCAAAAATAAACATATTAAGACCAAAGCATCTATGTTAATTATGATCTAACTCTTCTAAAATGATAAAACTCTCACCTAGACCAAAATCTCCAATTTTATGCTATTTGGACTTATCATTTCACCTTTAAGTACCCATTTTGAATATTCGACACAAGACATATTTGGACTCCTCAACGGCAAATTAAGCATTTTTTTTTTTGTAAAAATGGATTCAAAGCTAATCAAGCCCGGTTCTCCGGGCACTACGGTATGACGTGGATCGATCATACGAGAATGGACTTTTCGTTAATGCAAATAATATAAACAAATTATAAAGAAATTATTTATAAACTAACAAATTACATGAAACTATATATATTGCAAATATTCAAGTACTAACGGAGGAATTACTAATGGAGATTAGTTGTGTATGAACTAATACATAACAATAATAAGAAAAAGTTATAGGTACTTAACCAAAAAAAAAAAAAAAGTGTTGCATTTATTATAAAATGAATATAAAAAAAAGATTGGGATTATTAGGAAATAGAGGGAGTGAAATTTTACGTAAGCTTGTGCTTGTGTATTCTTGGCTAGTTTGGATTTTATGCTCGTGTTGCTTTGCGTTTCTTGACCAATACTCAAGATTCCAAACCTTTCAACCTGAAGGTTATATCCATCTAAATCTATATCAAGGTGGTGTGGCTGCTATTTGACTAAGGGCGAATTTGACAAATCTTGTCAAAAAATTTAGTTTCGAAGGCTCCTTTGTTTCTATAGCTTTTAAGGCGATTCTTTTTTCTAATTTGGTAAATTTATTGTCTTATTTTCACCTGTAAAATATGAGAATTATCACATATTTATAATAAAACATACTTCCTCCGATTTTTTTATACTTGCAACACTATGGAAATATTACAATAGTTGCAACACACTATAATAGAAAGGTTTTTATGGTGGAAATTGTACTTTTATCTTTATTTAAAGCACATGCCCACTTGATTATACTCATAATAACCACTAAACCCCATTTAAAGTATATTATATCATGTGAGGTTCAATTTTCTTAAATACCGTGATAAAATGTGTGTTGCAGCTATTAAGAAACGGATAAGGTAAAATATTAAAAAAGGTAAAAATCGAATCGGATCAGATATCTAATTTTTCAAGACTCATGATCCGAATCCGATTATATTGTAATCCCCCATAATTATGTGAAATATAAAAATTTATTTTAAAATATTTATGTGAATATTTAACTATGATTATTTATTTATATGATTTATTTTACTATGGTATAAACAAATAAAATTTAATGTTTATAAAGTTAATAAAACTATTTCATAAAAAGTATTTCACCACCTATATTTTAATTATTATACAAGTCCAACCCGTTATTCATTAAGCCTACTCTTTTTCTAAAACCCACTTACTTTAAGCCCAAGTAACAATCCTCGTTTTATTAGAACTAGGAAGCTAAGCCACTATACTAATAAAACCCTCAAGCTTTCCCCTACTCAAGATTTATTCTATTCTACTACCCTCCTCCCTCAATTCTCACGACAAAAAAAAAAAAAAAAAAGAAAAACTTGAAGCTGCTGCCAGCACCACCGACGCCCAGCCGCAGCACCACCGCCCCCTGCCGCCTGCAATCACCGCCGACCACCAGCCGACCCCCCTTGCTGCTGCCCGTTCGCCCCTCTTCTTCCTCTCTTCCCTTATTTCTTTTTATTGCTTTATTATCTTAATTAAATTGTTTAAAGTTTCAACCTTTAATTAAAATTTTGTTCTAAATTATATTATTATGGTTTGATAATATGTTTGGATTATAAAAGATTATAAATTTATGAGTTTTGACATGTTTAATTTATTATACAAAATTTCAGATTATATATGTTGTATAATTTAGGGTTTAAACATTGATTTTTCATGTTTTAGGGTTTGAAAATGTGTTAAGCAAGTTAATTATCAATACTATGATTTCATAATGATAAAACCCACAATTTTATACTTAAAATTAATTTTCAGATTATATATTTTGTGAGATTGGGGTTTTATGATGTTTATTTGAAGGGTTTTAAAGGGTTAATGTGTAATACACTATTCTAACTATTGAATTATGAATGGAGATCTTCAAAAGTTTGAAATTTATAATTTAAATTATTTTTCAGATTTTATATAATCTGATTTTTATTAGTTTGGAGCCAAAATAAAAGTTTTAGAATGCTTTTATATGTTTTAAACAACTAATTATGCAATATGATAAGTATAGATTATTTGAATTGCAAAAACTAATAATAAAACAAATTTTCAGCATATGTTAGTAAGTTAAACTTGCTGTAATTTTATATTATACGCTATATTTTCATGATTTTAACATATAAACTAATAGTTGGGATGTTATATTATTATTATTGACTAAGGGGAACAATTTAAAAGCTTTATTTTAATGATTTAAGAGGTTTTAAAGTAGTCTAGTATTGCTGTAAATTTATGTGCTTGAGTATTGATTTATTTCTCATTGTTTAGTTTAGGAGAGGACTTTGTAGAAGACGACTTCTAGTTTTAAAGTGGCCAATCGAATTGTTTACACAAGGTACGTACAAGTTACGAAACCTTGCTTTTAGGTGCATGTTTAAGGACGGATCGAGAGCTTAGTATCATGTATAGGGATGACTGGGTTAAATTGTTTGGTTATACATTGTGATTTCCATATGTTGTGCACTATTCTATATTTCAAGTGTTGTTTATGCTCTAATTATGCAAGGTGCACTTAGAGACAAAGGTATGTGTTTGGTGAAATGATTCATTTATTACTCGTTTTGATCATGGAGATAAAATGAGTGAAGGAGGAAATTTAAGTCTTATATGACGAGGTTAAGTTTGTGGGGTGCCTTATGCACTCAAGGTGTTTATACATCGAGGTAGTTAAAGGATTAAATAATAAATGTTGTTTGTCACTAATAAATCAAGAATTGAAATTGGAAACTTGCCTTGCTTGATTGAATTGATATTGGAATGTTTGTATTATTATGCATATGAGTCATCACCAAGTCTAAACTTATAAATCACGTAAAGTGCAAGATGGATGAGCAATAAAACTCTGGATTTGTGCACATCCGGAGTAATGACAATCAGGGGTTGGGGTACACGGGGTATTAGCCGTGCACTTTTCTTGAGGCCGTCTGATCTACGAGTCTCTTATTTCAAATAATTTTCAAAAAAACTAAGAGTTAGGTGAGATCTCATACTAACTACGGTCACGGAGTCGCGCCCGTGGTCGTTGGATGTTTATTGATGTTTCCGAAAGGAGGCATGGGGTTTTTATTTTATTGATGTTTCGGGGTTTTTTGTGAACTCCTCGGATACTGGTCGCGTTCTTCTGACAATGAGACTTGGACACTTGCAAAACAACGAATATTCCGTTTATCGGAATATTCGCCTCCGACGATCAAGTTAGAGATCGAAAATCGGAAAAGCTAGAGAGAGAAAGTAGAGAGAAGTTGGAGCTTTTTAATGCTCTATATTTATGTTATGTCGTAATCCACCCCTCCCGTCATAAATGATTGGGGTATTTATAGGGGTGGGAACATGTGCCCCTCTAGGGTTTATACCCTAGAATTTCGTGACGTGATTGGCTGCGCAATCAGGGATCGCCACGTGTCATGGGGGACGCCGTTTTACGGCATTCAAGGTTTTTCTCGAGATTTGGGCCTGATGTAATCAAGGCCTTTTTCTCTTTCTGATGTTGTATTGTGTATTTAAAGGTAGCTGACATGTGTCACCCTGTCAGGAGGACACGTGTCACCCTCTCATAATGCCACGTGTCGCCTTCTTATTGGGCCACGTGTCACTATGAGATTGGGCCACGTACTTGGGGTATTTTTACCCTAAACATTTGCCCCTCAGAGGGGGTGGCTCGTACACGTACTGGCCGCCTCCTCTGATCTTCCATTCTGGACGTCCATGTACTCTGGGTTGGGTTTACCTCCCATCTGCCCTTGACGTCCATATACTTTGGACTCAAAGCTCTTTTTGCTACCTGGACGTCCGTATATTTTGTTCTGGACGTCCTCGTAGTCTGGAGTGAGCTTGTCTTCTTGCTCATTTGGGCGTCCATATTGTCTACTGGACGTTCTCGTACTCTGAGAGAGGCTTAACCCCTGGTTCATTTGGACGTCCACATACTTTGGACTGGACGTCTTCATGTTCTGGGAGGAGCTTATCTCCTAGCTCATCGGGACGTCCGCATATTTTGGACTGGACGTCCTCATACTCTGGGAGGAGCTTATCTCCTAACTACCCAGAGCGGCCTCAGCAGTGGGACTAGACGTCCTCCTATTTTGGTCTGGACGTTCTGATACTCTGGGAAGAGCTTATCTCCTAACTACCCAGAGCGTCCACATATTTTTGAAATGGATTGGGCTTCCTTGATTTCAGGCGTACTCTATGGTTCTTTCATCATGCTGCGTACGTCTGAACTTTCCCCTTTGGACTAAACGTCTGGGAACTGGGCGGACGCATTTTCCTCTTAGATATTTTTAAGTTCTGGAGACTAAGTGTTGAAGGTGTAAATCTCTTGAATTTGGGACTTAACTCACTTCAACTCACTTTGACGTGCCGTCAATTGTCCGTCTGATTTTTTCACAAGTTAACAGAACCCTAACGTCATTCTGTCCCTTTCTTCAAGTAATTTCTCAAAAAATTACCGTTTGAATGTTTAGGCGGGAAAGGTGGTTTTACCATTTTCCCCCCATGAGTTCATTCTATAAATATGGGAAGTGAATTCTCATTTTCTCACTTTACCCAATTGTGAATTCTAGAGAGAAGTCAGAGCAGTCTAGTGAGAGAAAGTGATTTTCCTTTTAATCTTCAAGAGCGCCGCCGTGAGTTTGAGTTGTCCGGGCATTTTTGAGTTTTCCGGTCAATCTTCAACAACACCAAGAACACTTTCGAAGTTTTCAGAACGTACAAAGGTAGGCCGTCTACACTTCTTTATTTTCTTTACTTGTATTTTTTCTTTTATTTCAATTCTGGATCCATACTCGGCTTCGTCCGACTCTCCTCATGAGGCCGACCGTTCGCCTGGGACTGAGGAGTCTAGAGTGGACGGAGAAGAGTTGTCTCCTCCTTGGATTGAGTCTATGTCTGGTGCGTACATACTCACCCCCACTTATTCTTCTCTGTCCCCACAGGCAATGGCAAGAATAATACGTACGCGCGAGCTTCATGCGGCCAGGAACCTAGACGGTAGTCTGGTTCACCCTAGGGTCCCTTATGACCTTAATAACCCAAGTACCATGGAGGTGGAGACTACCTCCACCACCCAAACAACGACCGCCTCCACTGGCTCTCATCATTTGGCCGTAGAGGTCACTTCTTCTTTCGAGGAACGCCAACAAGCTCAAGGCGCCTCGTCCACCCCTGCTCCGGAAGTTAGGTTCCCTCAATTTGCCAGCTCAGTCATGGATGAGGCCGAGCTGGTAGCCTGCAAAGACCATCCTACCAATTTTGAGGCGGACGCTGCTGGTTCGTCTGTCCCCTCTTCCTCTCAACCTCTGCTCCAACTGGGCGGGGCGGACAGACCTATGACGGGAATCTCAATCAGGGAACCGTCCGATCTGCCTATTCGCAACGCCCCTTCTTCGGGGAACGAGGCGGACGTTGCCAAAGACAAAGGCAAGGGTCCATTAGTTGAGGAGGGCGTTCCTTCTTCCACGGGCGTACTCAGCTCAAGAGGCCGAAGCTCGGCCGAGGCAGCAGACCTGGATAGGGTGCTGTCTTCAGAATTCGGGAGTGCCCCCTCTCACCAAATGGAAGAAGAAGAAGTTGAGAAAGAGGCCGTGGGTGAGACGGCCGAAGGTGAGGCGGCGGCCGAAGAAAACGTCGCCAACATTGATAACTTTAGGGACCCGTACGCCTGTACAGCTGGAGAGACAACCCTGAAGTTCTTGAAGAAAGAATTTGAGGAGTACAAGGAGTCCCTCCATTTGGGGGAGGGATTTGAGATACAAGTCCCTAGGAAAGCCATTGCTGTGGCTACCTGGGATGATGAGAAGCCGCGCAAAAGGGCTTTTTGCCTTTATAGGGCCGCCTTGGATGTAGGCCTTCGCTTCCCTCTTCATCCATTCGTCCGGACACAGTATGACATTGGCCTTTTCCAACTGACGCCAAACAGTTGGTTAAACATATTTGGGTACTTGGTGACGTGCATCTGCAAGGGTTTCACGCCAGACTTTGCGGTCTTCTATGAGATGCACTCACTTACACGGCTGGAAAAAGATACGGATGGTTGGCTCGTCTTGAGTGCAACCAGGGATTACATGGTTGTGGTCGATCGTGTCAGCAAATGGAGGGACTGGAAGCACCGTTTCTACCGAATCAAAACCAAAGATGCGGAGTTCAACCTCCGCATGAATAAGTGCCGTCCAGATCCCATTCAGCTCGGACGTGGGGATCACAAACCTGACAAGCCGCCCATCCATCCAAGCCAAGAGCACCAACTTGAATATTTCAAGGTCAACCGGGTCAAGCGGGGTAACAAAACTGAACGTGTCCCTCGCCATTGGGTTCCTCTAACCAATTGGCTTAGAGACACTACCTTTATGTCTGCGTACGGCCTGTACCAGAACATGCCCCAAGGTGGACACTTAGATATATAAACCTTTTGTACGCACGTAGAGTTTTTTAGAAAAATATTCTAACACTTTGTTTTTTTCTCTTTGCAGCGGAGGCGTACGCTATGCTTGACCCAGCACAAAAGGGAGAAGTGGCTATGTCCGAGGTGGACATTGCCCGCTACAAGGCTCGTTTCAAGATGTACGAGCAAATCAAGGAGGTAAACACTTAGTTTATTTTTGAGTCTTTCTTTTTTATTGTACGTTCTGCTGTATTGGGAGGAACCTGCTTCCTAAGTTTGCACGGACGCATTTCGTCCGTTCATACATGTTGGAAGGGAGCTCCTTCCCCAATTCACACGGACACTGACATGCTTTCTGCCTTGTGTAATTTTTCTAACTTGCTTGTATGTTTACAGTCTTCCTCTACCCCAAAGGCAAGAAGAAAGCAGCCGGCTTCTTCCACTCCTGATGCGAACGCATCCAAAAGGAGGAAGACGGTCGCCACGAAGACGCCCTCCAAATCCGCGGCCAAGACTAAGTCGCAGACTGCTCAAACGCAGTCTAAAGGAGATCAACCTCTGCTGGTACAAAGCGAGGCCTCCAAGTCCGTGGATCCTGTTGCTGATCAGGTCCACGACGCGTTCGTCCCTATGGACGACGGGGGTAAGTCAACCCCGGAAAAAATGACCGGCCTCACCTCGACTCCGCATGTCGAGGTAGTTAAAAAATCTGATTGGCTAAATGCCAGTCAGTCGGCCAGTGACACTGTTGGCCGTTTAGACAACGAGGGGGACGCCTCTTTGCCGCCCCCTCCCATCAATCTCTCTCCTCCAAGCTTCTCCACTGGTTAGCCTTTCTTCCTTATTCTTGTACCATTTGATTTACTTGTACTTGTAAATTTTAGCTAACTCTTCTCGTCCGGTCGTCCGCAGACATCTCAGAGGAGTTGCAAATGAGGCTGCCCGACCAGTCACTGACTGGCGCGGACAGGAAGGCCATGCGCGAGGCCATGGTTCGCGCGGTTCCCCAAGCGCAGCGTGATAAGCTGCGGGGAATCAATGAGGGCTTCCTCGGCCCTATGCTCAACTGTAGTGCTGAGGTACGTCTCCTTTTCTCTATACCTTTTCTTTCCAACACTTAGCAAATTTTTCTATATTTGACTAAGTTTCCTTCTTCTGTCCGCAACTCTTCCTCCGCCTGAACGCCTTCCTTGAATGGAAGGATAAAGAGAACGGGCGGTTCAAGCAAGCTTGGCTTGAGATTAGAAAGGCCGAGGACGCTGTGACTGGGACGACCGCCGTCCAAAGGGTGCATTTTGAGACCCAGATAACCGCGCTGTCCGACAAGGCGGCGCGGAAAACAGAGGACCTGGTCAAACTGGGCAAGGCACTCGAACAAGAGTCCTTGGCCAGGGAGGCCTTGAGGGTTGAAAGGGACGAGGCCGTCATAGAGAAGGAAAAGTGGAGGCTGGGCTTCGAGGCATCTGAGGCCTTGAGGAGTGAGCTGAAGTTGGCCCAAGCCAACCTTAAGTCTGCTTTGGACGAAGCGGTCGCGCTGAAGGCCGAGGTTGAGGCCTTGAAGAAGTCCGTTTCGGACTATGCTGAGCAGCTAAAAGCTCCTCGGCCGCCCAGCGCGGAGGAAATCGTCCGCATTGAGCAGAATGCCGAAGACAGGCTTAGGGCATACTTCTTCGATGCCTTCGAGCTGATGGTGGATGACGGAGAGGCCGCGTACTATGAAGAACGCTTCAAGAAGCGGCTGAACTATGTCTGCCTCAGAGAAGAGGCGAAGAAGGCCGGCCAGCCTCCTCCAGAGCTGGTAGTTACCTCTCATGAGTCCGGAGAGGACGAGGAAGAGGGAGATGAGGAGGAGGAGGCGGACGGTGATGCCGCTCCAGCCGAAGACGCCAAGGTTGCGGAGGAGCCTGCCAAGGATGATACGGCTAAGTAGAGCTCAGGTCCTCCAGCACCCGTCTGCTCAGCTACACAGCTTTTTCTTCTTTTTTCAGCTTTACTTTACTTAGCTTATTCTGTACTCTTTTTTGTTCTTATTTTGAGGCCGCCTATTTGAGCGGATTTGTAAACATTTCGGCCGCCTTTTGCGCGGTCAGTTTAATGAAGATTTCGTCCGCCCGTTGAGCGGTTCTTTAATTCTGTTTCATACTTAGTACTTTTTTGCAATGTTGTGCTTTTTGAATGTTTTTCGTACGTCTCAATATTATGCTTTTTCGTACGCTCCTAGGGGTATGCCCCTTTATTCGATGTTCGCGTAGTCCATACTCTAAGATGTTTGATTAACTTGGTAGTCTTTATGCCTTAAAGGGTATGATGACTAGCAAGTTAATCAAATCATAGTAATGATTGCCCTTGGAATAGGTGAAGCATCGAATCAATTTAATTGGCCGTTCAGCTATCTTTGTACGAGTACTCCGTTGAAATTATCGCTCGGGCGTACTCTTGAAATCCCAAGTATTATCTCAACATTGAGATTCCTGGCTCGGTCGGGCTAAACGCCTAGGTATGCCCTTGCCCTATTTGTAAAGGACACTTGCTTTTTTAAACAAGTTCAGAATACCTTGCCTCAACCGTCCGCCTTGAATTGGTGCGGACGCATTGTTCTCTGAATTGAATCAGTTTTTTTTTTTTTTCTTTTTTCTTTCGTGGCCGAATTTCTTCCTTGTTGCTTCGGCCACTCAGTAAGACTGATAAGCCGTGTTGCTATATTGGAAGCAACTTAGTAAGTCATTTCACTCGGCCTTTAATTACAAATCATAATATGCAAATAAAGATAAGTAAAATAGCAAAATAGTTCAACAATGCTTGACTTTTCATTAATTTTGTCAAAAGTACATTGTTGTGGCCGTATGGCTTTGATTACATGGCTCGGTCAATAGACCTAGTTGTATACACAGCTTTTTGGCTAAGTACTTAGAGAAACTTAAACATGATATTTCTTCAGATTGTCAGTGTTCCATGTCCGTGGGATCTGACGGCCATCAATTGCTTCAAGGCGATATGTGCCGTCTCGGACTTCTTCCTTGATTCGGTACGGCCCCTCCCAGTTTGGGTCAAATTTCCGTCCTCATTGGCACGGCCAACAGCTTCCATTTTCCTCAACACTAGATCCCCCATTTTGAGTGGCCGCTTAGACACTCGGCGGTTATATGCCCTTGTCATCCTTAAGCGATAAATTTCATGTCTAAGCGCCGCATTGCCCCTAGCTTCTGGAAGAAAGTCTAGAGCGGTCTTCATGGCCTCCTAATTGGCCGATTCATCATAGAGCATTACCCGCAAAGTGGGCTCGTACATTTCAATTGGGAGTACAGCCTCAGCTTCATAGACCAAAAAGAATGGAGTCTCCCCTGTTGAGCTCTTTGCTGTTGTCCGTATGAACTATAGCACATTAACCAACTCATCTGCCCATAGGCCGCCCGCCTTTTCAAGCTCGTGCTTGATCCCATTTGAAATCAGCTTGTTATAGGCCTCAACTTGGCCATTGGCTTGTGGTCGGCCAACTGAGGCAAAACAATGAGTTATGCCCTGGTCCCCCAACCATTCCTTGAGTTGGCGCGTCTCAAACTGAGGTCCATTGTCGAACACCATTGACTGAGGTACCCCATACCGAGTGATTATGCTCTTCCAAATGAAGGCTGACACATCCGTCCATTTGATGCCCCGGACGGCCTCAGCTTCAACCCATTTAGTAAAGTAGTCTACTGCCACTAGTACATATCGTCTCTGGTCGGATGCAGGAGTATACGGCCCCAAAATGTCCATGCCCCATTTAGCAAATGGAAGCGGACTACTGATGGCTGATAGACTATTTGCTGGACGATGAACAAGGGTTGAAAACCTCTGGCACTTGTCACATTTTTTCACCATTTGCATGGCGTCCGTATTCAAGCTCGGCCAGTAATATCCCAAATGTGTCGCTTTTTCAGCTAAGGCTCGTCCTCCAATATGTGAGCCGCAATGCCCCTGATGGAGGTCATCCAACACATCATGCCCTCTTTCAGGAGTTATACATTTAAGATAAGGCTTCACAAAAGCTTTTTTGAATAGCTCCCCATCCTTCATCTCGAACCAGGCCGCCCTCCTCTTCATTAGCCAACTCTCTTTTGGGTCGTCCGGAAGCATTCCATCCCTTAGATAGGAAATAATTCTGTCCATCCAGGTTGAACTTCTATCTATTATCTGAACGAGCTCGGCATCAATACTCCTTTTCTCCTTTACTTCCCAAAACACTGATCTTGGAGTATCACATGATGCCGAGGAAGCCAATTTGGAGAGCGCGTCCGCTTGATGATTTTCTGATCGAGGAACTTGTCTGAGAGAGAAATGTTCTAGGCACTCGGCCTCATCCTTCACTAGCTGCATGTACTTCATCATGGCCGGCTCCCTAGCTTCGAAGCCACCATTGACTTGGTGGACTATTAGCCGGGAGTCCGAGCACACTTCAACTTTGGTTGCCCCGGCCGCTTTACACATCCTTAGGCCGGCCAACAATGCTTCGTACTCAGCTTCATTGTTTGACGCTTGGAACTGAAATCTCAACGCATACTCATATTTGTCTCCTTCAGGAGATTCACATATAACACCAGCACCACACCTGGTCGCTGTTGCACTACCATCCACAAACACTTTCCAGACTTGGTCCCCGGCCGGCTGAAGATCAGGCCGTGCCATTTCAGCCAAGAAATTCGCAAAAGCTTGCCCCTTGATTGCCATTCTTGGTTCAAACACAAGGTCAAAGCCCCTGAGTTCCAAAGCCCACTTAAGCATGCGGCCACTTGCTTCTAACGTTGAGAACGACTTCTTCAAAGGTTGGTCTGTGTAGACCACAATTGAATGTGCCAAAAAGTACGGCCGCAGCTTCTTTGATGCCATGTACAAGGCCAGGCCAAATTTTTCAATTTGGGGGGTACTTAAGCTCAGCATTGTGGAGTACATGGCTGATAAAATACACTGGGACCTGGTGGCCGTCCCTCTCAGCAAGGAGGACGGCACTTAGAGAATGTTCAGAGATGGCAAGATAGATAAATAACTTCTCATTCCTGAGCGGACTGACGAGGCGAGGCAATGTATGCAAGTGACTTTTCAACTGTACGAATGCTTCCTCGGCCTCCTCTGTCCACTCGAACATGGCTTTCTTCTTAATGGTTTGAAAAAAGTAACGGCACTTATCCCCTGACCTTGACAAAAATCTTCCAAGGGCTGCTAAACAGCCGGTCAGTCTTTGCACCTCCTTAATTGTTCTTGGGGACTTCATGTCAAGGACGGCTTGAATTTTTTCAGGGTTGGCCTCAATTCCACGTTGATCAACCAAAATCCGAGAAACTTGCCGGACTCAACACCAAATACACACTTCTTTGGATTTAACATCATCTTATGCCGCCTGAGTTCGGCGAACGTTTCTCGTAGATCCTTGAGATGGTCGGCCGGCTCTTTTGACTTGACAATCATGTCATCAATGTACGCCTCCATGTTCCGGCCGATCTGGTCTCTAAAGACTGTGTTAACAAGCCTCTGAAAGGTAGCAGGGGCGTTCTTGAGCCCGAATGGCATAACTTTATAACATTACAACCCCTCCTCGGTCACAAACGCTGTCTTTTCTTGATCTTCTTCCCACAAGGGAATTTGATGGAATCCGGAGTATGCGTCCATGAAACTCATTAGGGCGTGTCCAGCCGTAGAATCAACCAAACGGTCAATCTTAGGCAAAGGGAAGCTATCCTTAGGACACGCCTTGTTCAAGTCCGTGTAGTCCACGCACATTCTCCAAGTCCCATTCGGCTTTTTTACAAGAACTACATTGGCCACCCAATCTGGGTAGAAGCATTGCCGAATAAAACCGGCGTCCAGCAGCTTTTTCACCTCTGCTGCGGCCGCCTGATTCCTCTCTTCTCCGTGATTCCTCTTTTTCTGGCGGACAGGCTTTATCAAAGGATTCACGGCCAACTTGTGCACGGCCAGATCAGGACTTATCCCTGGCATTTCACCAACTTCAAATGCAAACACATCTTTGAATTCTCTTAACAGCTGAACTAACTCATCCCCAAGCAATCCCAAAGCTATAGTGCCAACACTAACTGTCCGTTCTGGGTGGTTGGAGTCAAGCACTATATCCTGGTGGCTGCCGGCCGGCTGGGGCCTCAACTCATCTGGCCGACCGACAGTCATTAATTGCTAGGCTTCTTCTGCCCTGGCCGCCTTACGCTTCTGGCCGACCTGGTATGCTGGGAGTGAGGTTCCTTCTTCCTTTGGCTCGGACAGTTTTGGGCCGCGCGCTGTTGGCTTCACGGCCAGCTGATTACATTCCTTAGCCATTTTCTGACTTCCTTGAATTGTTCCAATTTTTCCGTCCGACCTTTCAAACTTCAACAACATTAAGTGAGGCACTATGACCGCCTTGGCTGCATTCAGAGTGGGGCGGCCAAGGATGACGTTGTACCCAGTCAGCTCTTTAACAACAAGGAAACGAACGACCATGTCTCTCCCTTCTCCCTTCTGCCCAAAACGGATTGGAAGATCGATCCGTCCGACGGGATGAATGACATTCCCCCCAAATCCTACCAAGGGGTGAGTGATGTCCTGGAAAGCATCTTCTGGGAAGCTTAAATTTCTTAGGGCGGACAGGCTGATAATGTCGGCCGAACTGCCCGTATCAATCAATATTCGTCCCACCTTCAAATTTGCTATCTTCATGACAAAGACCATGGGATCATTGTGCAAAGCCTTGATCTCTCCACGGTCAGCCTCACTTATGATCACTTCAGGAAATGGCTCGGCCTTAACGGCGTCCGTTTGCATCACATTTGACAAATTTCGAGCATCCTACTTGATTCCTTTCATGGTAGGGCCGCCTGAAGCAAAGCCTCCTGATATCACGGCCACAAAACTTGAATCAGTGTTATTCCCATCATCTTCCTTGTCATTTTTCTTATCACTTTGCTGCTTTTTCTCGGACGCGTTGTCTGTCCGTTTGTAGGTGAATTTGGACTTGGTCACATAGGGTTTCAGCAGACCCTTATCGGCCAACTTATCCAACAGCCTCTTCAGATTGATACAATCGTTCGTGTCATGACCTACATCCTTGTGGTAATGACAATACTTGTTCTTGTTTCTGTACTGGGCCGAGCCTCTCAAAGGCTGAGGCTTCTCAAACTCAAACTTGTCTTTTATCTCCATCAAAATGGAGTAGCCATCCTTGTTGAACTCATACTGAGGCTCGTACGTCTTGCTTTTCTTTGACTTGGGTTGCTTGTCATCAACTACCCAAATTTCTTTTCTTTTGCTTCCTTCTTTCTTTCGGCCGGCCGAGTCTTGCTGAGAAGATTGCTTCTTTTCAGCCCCCTTGGCCGGCTGTTCTGATTTGGTGAGCGAACAAAAGTCCGCGGCCTCAATATAGGCTTCGGCTTCCCGCAATACACCTGCGTATGACCGAATCTTTTTCCTTACCAAATCAAACTTAAAACCATTATGCCTTAATCCCCGGAGAAATTCTGAGTATTCCATTTCGTCCGGAAGATTATGAATTTGGGCTTTTTCCTGGTTAAATCTTTGGACGTATGAGCGTAGTCCTTCATTCTTCCCTTGAACAGTTGTTGCCAAGTTGAGACTTGTCTTTCTTGGTGGGATGTTGTATGAGAAATTTCCCACAAATAACAAACTGAGGGTAGTAAAGCAATTTATGCATCCGGCCGGAAGGCTGTTAAACCAATCCTGGGCCACCCCCTTAAGAGTGGCCGGGAAGCATCTGCACCATGTAGCATCATCTACACTTTGCAAGTACATCAAATTCCTGTACGAGGTAATATGTTCCTCTGGGTTGCCCGTACCATCATAGGCACCCACTAATACACTCTTCACTTTTGCTGGTTGAGGGGACGTTAGTATGTCTTGCGAAAACGGAGGCGGCTTATCTCCCAAATTCAACAAACGCATCTTCCAATCGATGGGCTGAGGCTGTGCTGATGTACCAGCCAGGTAGGGAGCCTGACCGAACACCTGGCCATACAGCCCATATTGCCCAAAGACTTGGGGAGTTGGCTGTATCAACCCATTGAGTACTTGAGGGGGCTGATATTGTGATGGCTGAACTGGTCTGGGAGTAATGGTATGAGCGGCTTGACTTTCGCTGGAGACGGCCGTGTTGGTGTATTGAGAGAAAGATTGGTTGGAGGCTTCATCCGGCATGGTTGGGGTAGAGGCCGTGTCAGAATATGCGGCCCTCTCCCTTTGCTTGTGCCGAATGTAATCCCTTGCGTCTTTGAAACGCTGTGACGGCTCAGTCTCAACTCTTTTCGATTGTCTGCCCCTCCCCCAAGCCGACTGTGTTTTCGCCAGCAGACTAGAGAGATTGGTCCGTGGGACTCGGGGAGACCTTCCATGCGGACGACGGAATGGGGTATTACCAGCATCAGTTGCATTGGTCTTGTTGTGTGTTTTCTTGGAAGCACCTCCTCCCCCTTTTTGTTAGTTGGAGGCCAACTCTTGGCGAAGCTTAGTCAGCTTGGCCATTAGGGTAGCTGGGGTAACAGGAGGTTGTTCGGCCTCTTGAAATGAGGCAGTCAAAGGATTGCTAGAATGTATGGTTGTATGTAGGTCTTCTACATATCCGTCCTCGCCTGGACGAGGACCAGTATTAGGTGTCTGACCATCTATTGCCATAATGGACGAGTATCCCCACAGACGGCGCCAAATGTTTCGGGGTTTTTTGAGAACTCCTCAGATACTGGTCGCGTTCTTCTGACAATGAGACTTGGACACCTGCAAAACAACGAATATTCCGTTTATCGGAATATTCGCCTCCGACGATCAAGTTAGAGATCGGAAATCGGAAAAGCTAGAGAGAGAAAGTAGAGAGAAGTTGGAGCTTTTTAATGCTCTATATTTATGTTATGTCGTAATCCACCCCTCCCATCATAAATGATTGGGGTATTTATAGGGGTGGGAACATGTGCCCCTCTAGGGTTTATACCCTAGAATTTCGTGACGTGATTGGCTGCGCAATCAGGGATCGCCACGTGTCATGGGGGACGCCGTTTTACGGCATTCAAGGTTTTTCTCGGGATTTGGGCCTGATGTAATCAAGGCCTTTTTCTCTTTCTGATGTTGTATTGTGTATTTAAAGGTAGCTGACATGTGTCACCCTGTCAGGAGGACACGTGTCACCCTCTCATAATGCCACGTGTCGCCTTCTTATTGGGCCACGTGTCACTATGAGATTGGGCCACGTACTTGGGGTATTTTTACCCTAAACAATTGATGTTCCAAATGGAGCATGGGTTGGACAACCTTGTCTATTGCTTAATCCAACGAATAAAAATAATGATTTACCTATTATTAATTAATGGAGTTTTAGTAATATAAATAGTTGAGTCATGTGTCGAGTCTATAAACTAATGATGCGTGACGATTGATTATTAGTAGCATGTTAGGGATTCCTTTTATGTTTTGCAGCTTGTATGTACTCAGCTTTGCTGATTGCGTGCTTTGTGTGTCTTTCTCTAGTCATGGCCTTCGCCTTTCAATGACCCTGTGACAATCCAATTTTTACACTTATAATATTGGGGAGCAGATTAACCACAGGTTCTTACACATGCAGCATCTGTATCTAGGTGGTGGGATCTTGAGTGGAGTGTTGGTTGCTTTTCTTACTTTTATTGTTATTTACTTTTAAAGTCATTTAAACTCAACTTTACTTTTGTATTATTTCTATTGGTTTGAGTTTTGAATAAGGGCCTTATTGGTTCCAAATTGTAAGATTTAGTTTGGTTTTGATTATTGGTTTTGAAACTTATATATAATTGATTTAGTTTTCCGCTGCTATTTTCTGAAAAAGCCTTAACGTTTGAGCACGTGACGGTAGCACGCCAGTAATTCTCTTGAATATTGTTCAGGGTCCTCAGAGGTTTAAAGAGAGAATTATTGGGGTGTTACATAAATTTTCGAATGTCCAATCTGAAATTTGAAAAATCGGATTAGGTATCCTACTTTTTGGGTTGAATTAGTCGGGTCGCGGATCGGATTTTTGGCACACCCCTTGTGGGGTCAAGTCAAATCGACTCGGGGCAAGAGTAGGACTCAAGTCTGCAATGTTTTATTTTTTGGTGCAACTCCAAGTCTCCAATGTGTAAAAAAAAATGAAAATGAATAACAAGAGTAGGACTCCAAGTCTCCAATGCTTTCGAGGAAATTGTGTATCTCACAAAATAAAGGCGAGCTGTAGGGCATCAAACTAGCAAGGGAGCTCCTTCTATTAATCACTTGTTTTTTTGCCGGTGATGTCTTGTTGTGTTTTAAGGCCACACTAAACTCATGCAAACTTGTTAAGAGCTTAATAAATGAGTTCTACCTAATCTCGAGTGAAGTGATAAATAACAACAAGTCTTTAATCCTGTTTAGTCCTAACACACCACCAAGGTTTGTTAGGATTCTACGGAAGCCTACTGGGGTGAAAAATAGCAAGGAACTTTGTACCTATCTTGGTTGCCCGATGGATGTGGATGGAAGATCAAGCTCGAAGTTTGCATCCATATTAGAAAAAAAATTATCTACAACATCTCTTCTTGGAAGTTTTCTAATCTTCCTCATTCGGGAAAGCAAGTTCTTATCAATAGAGTTTTGGTGGTTGTAATACCCCGTATTTTCATACGTATTTTCTAATTAATTAATTAGAAATTATTTTATAAAAGGGTATTTTAATAAATTTATTATTTAGAGCCAAAATGATATTTGAAATGTAATTATTATTTTGGATAAGATTTATTATCCATTTATCTTATTTTAAAAACCGGATTATTTATATATTTCGGATATTTTAATTAAAGAAAAATTATATTTTATTAATTATATTAAATAGCCGAAAATTCCCATTTATTTAGCTAGGAAATTCGGATTTTCTATGTATAGAAAATATGATTTTCTTAGTTATTTATTGGTGAATAATTGGTATTTAATTAATTAATTATTTAATTAATTATTCTATATTATTTACACAATTATTTTTATTCCTTAAAATCGAGCAAAATCTTCCTAAATACTACTAGAGAAATCCGAAAATTTGAGCTATGGAAAGCTCATGATTTTTGGCCCTCTTGTATTATTTTAGGGGAAATTATTTTGGTAAATTGTATTTTTAATTATCTCCTAAAAATCTATTATTTTCCTTAATTCTATTTTTTCATCTTCTTAGTATTTGATCATCATATTTTCTTACCTTTATTCCTCTTGATTATTCCCCAAGTAATCTTCCTTGCCATATTATTTTTCATGACAAACATACCTTCCATATTTAATTATACACAATCATCTTAATATCAAAACTTTCCATATTTCTTTCATTCACTTCTCCAAGTAATTCCATAAACCCTACTTGTCAGAATTCTTCCCACATTCTCTTGCCATAATTCTTGCATGAGCTAGCCTATAAATACCCCTCCATACCTCTCACATTCTTCACACCAATTCTCTTCTTTTCTTCTCCTCTTCATCCCGTTTATCTTTGAAGCCAATTTTCGGGCACTTGTGGTCAGTTTTTTGGGGTATTAACGTTTCACAAAAGATTGTTTCTCTCGAAAAAATCCTTGAGGTTAGGCTCAAGAATCACGCAATTCGGAGTTATATCGAAGGAGTTACAGCCTCTGCAAGTTCTGCCTATTCTTTCCAACACAAATCCAATTCTTTTGTTTTCCTTGGTTTCTTATCTTTTCTTCTTCTCTTCTCTTATTCAATTATTATTATTATTATTATTATTATTATTATGGGAGATTTATAAAAATTATTATGAGTAGTTTTAATTATATAAAATCAGATTTTTAATGATGTTTATGAAAATTAATTTAAAAGGTTCATGTACATATAGTTGGGGGTTTTTAATTTAATTATTGTGATTATTTGTTAACCTTATATTGATTAAGGTTATATTTATTTGTAGGGTGTGTTCGATCAAGATTCTTGAGGTTCCTTTTGTGTGTTTTTGCTAAGCAAGAATCAAGGTACGTTAGGTGGCTAGATACCTTGAAAGTGATCGGTATGAATAAGCATGTTTGAATGCTTTTTGATGATTGAATTAAATTGAATTATGATTTATGAAATAAAAGCATGTTTAAATAAATTGGTTTTGATAAATAAATTGGAGTATTGATTTTATATCATGTTTTGAATAATTAAAATTATTGTTCGTGTTTAAAAGGTTTGATTTTGAAAGCATGTGGAATTAAATAAAAAAGAGTTTAGATTATTATTATTATTAAAAGTTGGAATTATTGGATTTAAAGAGGATTTATTGAATTATTATTATTAATGCTTTACAAGCATGTTGGTAATCCCACTATGCGAATTTGGTTTATTGATAAGGCCTTGGACTTTGTATGACCAGGTCTTTCCTCAAGAATAGCCTTGTAATATAAGGGTACTAGCTTGGGGGGTGTGCACTCTTGGGTGAGGAATTGGATTAAAAGGAATTGGTTTTAAAAGGAATTGGTTTTAAAGGAATTGGATTTTAAAGAGGAATTGGTTTATTGAATTGACTATTGATATTGATTATTGAAATTGGTTTTGAAATTTTTGAGTTGGAATTATTGGTTAAATTATTGGAAAGGATGGAATTGATTTCAAAAGCATGTTTGCTAATAAATTGAGTTTAATTATCTTACACTTATCGTACTTAGCATATTTTGTTAATCCGTATTTGTTGTTTTGTTTTGGTTCGCCCTGTTTACCTTAATGGTAAGCAGTGTTGACTAATTTCAGGTGGAGTCAATAATTGAGCATATGGAGTCCCGGAAATGGTTTCACCTAGATTAGGAAATGTTGGTTTTTATGTTTATTTTTGAGTACTCATGACAATGGTTACTATTCATAGTCTATTATTTATAAAAGAAGAGTATTGAAGTTTTCCGCTGCAAAGTATTGGTTTTGTTTAGTAAGTTTGAGTAGCCTTGCGTAATTACGCGGCGGTGATACGCCTAAGTCTATCTCTACAGTATAATCATACTAGTATTTCCGTAGAGGGAGATTTGGGGGTGTTACAGTGGCCCTAGCTCATCACATTCTCTCCCTATATTGGTGCCCCCAACTAACCTCATCTAAGATCAACTCCACAATAGACAAATTCTAGTAGGGTGCTGGGGAAAACTATAATAAACCATGTTACAAAAAAAAAAAAGAATTTTTCTATCTTCCCAAAGATGAAGGAGAATTGGAAATCAAGGAGATACGAGCAGTTAACAACAGCCTGCTAATGAAGCAATGCTGGAGAATGTATAAAAACTCTAATCTCCTAGCAAGCAAAATTTTTGAGGCAAGATATGGTTCTGACCCAGTCTCCTTAGACATGTCAGGGGGAAAATCCATAGAGGATCTTGGGCAGCTAAAAGTATGATAAGAGCAATATCAGTGCATAAAGAAGGTATAGGGAAGAGAATTGGGAATGACACGTCAACATCCATAGAGCAAGACATTTGGGCTAATAAAAGAAGAATTCAAGTTAAAGGTTTGCAGACAACCAACATATTTCCAAGGTAGCTGATTTCATGATAAACTCAAGACAATGGAAAGCAAGCATAATATGGAAGAGTTTCGATACAGAGGTAGCTAATTAAGGATATTCTGGCTATCCATCTTCCACAGCAAGATCAATAGGATGAATACACATGTCTTATGGATAAAAAAAGGAGAATACTCGTTCAAAACAAGATATTTGTTTCAAATAAGTAAGGACAAAGCTACAACACGGTAACTGAAGGATTCTAACTTCTGGATCTATTTTGGAAGCTAGATCTCATGCCGAAGTGGAAGATGTTTATGTGGAGGATAGCTTAGAACATTATCCCCACTGGTGATAATCTTATTAAAAGAGGCATTGGAGTTAATGGCATCTTCCCCTTTTGCAACTCAGAGAACAAGAACATGAATCACATTTTCAGACGTTGAGCTATCACTAGGAGGATTTGGCTGCTTCCCCTCTTGGTATTATATCTACTAACCCTTGTTTTTTGTCTTGCAGAGAGTGTAACAAACTTCATTAGCTACTTCATGCAAAAGGAGAATAATGATAGCCAACCCCTTACTCACATGGTTTATTACAACTTTGTGGTTAATTTCGCTTCATAGAAATGAAATCATTTCCAGAGGCGTGAATGTTAATCCAAGTGGAATATTGGACATGGCATAGTCACACGTCCAAGAGTGGCAGATTGCAAAATTGATTAAGGACCCCCCTCACAAAGATTAAGTGCAACATCATCAATCCATAAAGGATGCCTGTAATATGGAAGATATGGCAAGCTTCGAGGAAGCCTATCCTATCAGTATGTGTTGATGCAACCTACAAGATGGATAGTAAGGGTAATAGCAATTATTGGAAAGCATCAACGTCATGGACAACAGAGGAACATGGCAATCACCTTCTAAGGGGAACTTCGAGGGTGTATGCTTCTACCCCAAGCCAGGCAAAGGGTCTAGCAATCCTCAGTGCTCTTAGGGAAGTTCCAAAAATCTACACCAATCTTGTGATTAAATTAGATGCTGCAACAGTGATTAGAGCTCTTAATCGTTTATCAACGTCAGAGGAAGAACTCAAGAATGTTATTAACGATATTGCTGCAGCAGCACATAAAAGAGACTTTGTAGTTTGTATTAAGGTAGATAGAAGCAGAATGAATGTGGCCCATAATCTTGCTACTAATTAAATGTAGGAAATATGGGTCCCCCTTATGATTTATGTATAGAAAATTTTGAGTTTTTCTACCACCAAAACATCCTATTTTGACTTTTGCTACCGATTGAAAATTTTATTTTATTTTGCTACCTTCAAGAGTTGTAAAATATAGCTTTTGCTACCACTTAACAGAATCCATTAAGGTTCTATTAAGTAGGTCCCAATATTTAACTAAATAATAATTTAATTTATTAAAAAAAAACTTAAAAAAAAATAAAAAAATCTCCAGCCACTGCCTCACTGTCAGCCACCCTCCCCTTTCCCTGTGATGGTTGTCGGTGCCCGAACGATTTCCCGACGCCAGCGACCCCTTCCCCCACCCACATCGCTCATGGCCTCGACGAAATTCTAGTCTATTTTAATGAAGAATTCTTCCTTCGCCTTGATTCCGTCATTACTCCACTGCCGATTTTCTCTCCCACTTTTGCTCCAATTACTAGAAACAATGGCGTCAAATCAGTGTTTGTTCCTATATAAGATCTGAATTTGGAAAGTAAAAGTAATTGGGAGGAGGATGCATTATTTTTGGTGGATAAATTAAGTGATGATTATAAAATTTATGTAATGGGTGTTGAAAATAGAAACTAGGTAGTGCTGTAGTTGTGGTAGAGGTGGTGCAAAGGTAGGAAGATGAAGAAATACAGGTAATTTAGTTGGAGTTGGAATTTTGGAAAGAAAGGAGGGTTTGATAATGATAAAAAGAGTCAATAACGGGTAACATGAAAGTGGGAAAGGGTGAGTAATTGGGAGAAGGGTACAATTGACGCTTTCTTGCCGGCGGATTTAAGGTATTCCTGCGTTCTCCCTGAGCAAGTTCTAGCGCCGAGAGTAGGAAAAAGGAGGGAGGTTGGTAGCGTGGGATGAGGGAAAGGAGAGAGAGTGGGGTTGCCGGCGCCAAGGGATTTTTTAGACCCACTTATTTTTAGATGATACTGAAATATTATAAAAATTTAAATGGGTAACAAAAGTCAAAATGGTGTAACTTAGTAATTGCAAAAGTCAAATTTTCCTTATATATAACCACTGTTTAAAAAAAAAAAAAAGAAAAAAAAAAAAAAGAATAACACAAACACGAATAGTGAAAGGTCGCACCATAATTTGGATTAAAACAACAAAATCCGAGAACAGAAATCAAAATTCTGGAAAATAAAAAATACTACTAATTGCATAAATTGATGGGAAACTCAGAAGATGCTATTTTATCTCTGCCTTGTTCTCAAAGACCCCTCTTCTCTCTTTCTCTCTCCTTTTTTTTTTCTCTTGATTTAGGATTCCAGATTCGAAGACCCCATTAAAACCACAAAAAACTTTTGAACAAAAAGAAGATTGGAAATTTTTATTGACCCAGAAAGTTTGATTGGATTTTGGAGTTGTATACACAACATGGGAGGTAATGGGAATTTTATATATCCACCCTAGATCGTTAAATTTTGGATTTTTTGATTTTTATTACAGCATTTTATCCTGTTTAGTCAATTTGGGGGAAATTTTTAATGAATTTTCATACAATTTTATGAGTTTAATTTGTGTAAAATCATTGTTTTTGATCTGGGTTTGCATGTTTTTCATGTAATATTGATGTATTTTTGTTGAATTTTGTTGGGAATTGGGGGTTTCTTATGTTTATTGAAGCCAGTTTATATTGCTTATTTTTATGCTGATAATTTGTATGAACTGCTAAATTTTTGTTGTTCAAACTGCTAAATTAATCGTATTATTATGTGTATGTTGATGGCATGTTTACTGATTATTTTGTTTGTCAATTGGAAATCTATGAAATTTCAATTGGTATCACCTTTTTGGTGTTGGATGAAAAAAAAACCATTTTTTGTGTAATAAATTGCTTGTTGTTCAAGGATTGATACCTTTAACGGAAGGGCAAATTATGTGAAAGGTTGTGGATGATTATCGTCGTGTTTGTCGGATTTCGATCTACACATTGGAGTGAACCTACATTGTGTTTTATTTGTTCTTTTTATACATTAGTTTGATTGTCATTGAAATGTGAAAGTAGGACCTCATTGAAAGTCAGATAATCTGTGAGGCACCTTCTGGGTTTGTTGTTGAAACTAGTGTTTATAAGATAAGAGAGAACAAGTGTTGGAGATCAATGTGATGTGCTGTATCTCAACTGGATGATTCTTGAGATATTATCGCATGATAAAGGCGCTTTTATGAGTATATACTGCTGTTCTCGTCTCTACTGTCGTCTCACAGATAGGATCTGAAACTGCGGAGTTTGCTGATAAAATGTGCCATAATCAGTTTAATAGTTAGCGTTTGGATGATGTTGTTACACCCACCTTGTTACTGAATTTCCAATTAAGGATTTAGTCATATTACTGCGATGTCTTGGTTGTTGTCTTTTGGATGTATAGTATAGACTAAAGAATCAACGCTTTTGCAAGTTATGATTGTCTTAATGAGCAATATCATCTTTAATACTTGTGTCAATGTAAAACCGAAACCTGGCTATGCCACCGAAATCATCATTAGGTACTCTCCTTGAAATCTTGCTTATTTGTCTTAATGCTTTTAGTTGGGTGTCATTTTGGTTAAAGATGTATTAAGCACTATTTAGATCCGAATGGGAGTGCTGTTGGTCTATACTGAAAACACACTTTCCCATGGTTTCCATCTCGTGAAAAAGGATTATTGTCTAGCTTGTTAATAATTATGTTCAATGTTTCAGATTCTAGCGAAGTACAATGTGAAGAAAGTAAAGCACTTCCTGAGAAGAACAAGAGAAGGCGGTTCAAGACACCATACCAACTACAAGCTTTGGAGGATTTTTATAATGGTTTAAAATCTTCTTGTCTTTTGACCTTCCCAAAATTAAAACACTCTATCATTGTGGTCAAATGATTGATGTCTTTTTCTTTTGCCTTTTGTGATTCTTTATCCAGAACATAAGTACCCAACTGAGTCCATGAAGGCAGAGCTTGCAGAGAATATAGGTCTGACCGAGAAGCAGATTTCTGGATGGTTTTGCCACCGCAGATTGAAGGATAAGAGAATCATAAATGGTGAGCTAAACCCACCTGGCAGACAGGAACTTTCAAGTGGTGTTATACAAGATCGTGGTAGTGGGCTAAAACAGGATTCATGCAGTAGTACCAAACAAGGTGATTATAGGCTTGCTGATTTGAGGGAGGTCGAGAGTCGGAGGTTTGGTAACAGTGATTTTCCCGCTGCCGAGATAAACTATGAGCAAAGGGTGCTTGATGATGGAGTTGAGATGGATGATACATCTTCAGAAAGTAATTCAGCTTTGCAGGGAAGCTTTTACCCCCATAAAAGGAGTTCTTTGGAGGTCGAAACAACAGAATATCAGGCACCAAATGGATTTATAGCTCAAAACAAGAGGCGTGTGGGACCCTCAGGATACTTGAAAATCAAGGGTCAGACGGAAAATGCTGCTGTAACTGCAGTCAAGAGACAACTAGGAAGGCAATATCAAGAGGATGGTCCTCCCCTTGGGATTGAATTTGATCCACTTCCTCCAGGTGCATTTGAATCACCAAGCAAGAATACTAATTCTGGTAAGTTTGTTCTCCTCATCATATGGTCTTTTATCATGTCTTTGGTGAACTTAAATGTTACAATGCAAATGAATTTGGAATTTTGATCTTGTTTTTTTACTTAAAACTTAAGAGAGTGAAGTCCTGACTTTGACTTCCTGTCAAGTGTCAAACTTGAGGTGATTTTATCCTTGATGATTGTATGAGTAATTCATGGCATGTGGTATAAAAAAAAGTTGTTCCGCTTTATTATGTAGTGCTTTGATGGGATTTTTCTGTTGAGGGTCCAAACCCTTATGTTCATTGTAGTTGCAGTACCCTGGGACACTTTTTCCGGACAAATTTTCTTGAGTGTTGTATTTTGCTTTGTTTAACTTGGCCAAGATTTGTTTCTGGTCTTATGTGATTTTTCATCATTACATGTATCCCGATGAATGATCACATTGCATTTCATCACCAACTCTTAAGTTCTTGGCTCTTTTGCTTCGTTCTACAGATGCTTATGGAGTTTCAGTACCTGTTGGCTCTAGCTCTCTTGACATTGGTGCCTTTCACAAGCGACCCAGCCTTAGCACAGTAAGTGGAATTTTGATATTATTTTTATTTTTATAATCATGTTTAGGTTCAGGTTTTTACTTTATTCTGCTTAGAGGATCTGGCATAGCAACAGATTTAAGAATTATACTAGGAAAGGCTGTTAATGGACACAAGAAAACAATCACCTGTAATGAACTGGGTATTTGAGATATGGTAAAAGCAGGAAGAAGAAGTTGATTGATCACCAGGCAAACTGCTGTACTATGTTTTAGTTAAGTCTGATATAAAGAAATGCTAGAGTATATAATTGATATGTTCTTTCACATCTCTCATGCAAAGTTTTTGCTGTTATTTACATTCTAGTTAAGTTGAAATTCAAAGCATCTATCGAGGGGAAGGAAGAAAAGCTCAGTGCTTTTGTTCCCCTTCTGTCCCTGCCCCCCTTATTCTCCCTTTGTTGGTGCTCAAGGAAGTACTTTAATTACATTATAGCCCCCTTATTTTAATTAATTATTATTCTGCCCCTAGAAAATAATTCCAGTGATATTGAATATCTCATCTAACTGAATATCCATGATGTGGTAGTGTGGTACTCGTAACGAATGCCTAGAAATTAATACTAGTGATATTTAATGTCCCATCATATATGTATTATGAATGCTTAACCTCTCCTTTGCTTCATATATGCCTGTGGGTGGGTACTGCCTTACTGGGAAGTTTTTGTGTGTATTGAAATATAGTTACTTCTTTGCTCTTATACTATCTGCAAAGTGCAAACTGACTTGTCTATTGTTGCAGATACGAAATCAGGACAAGTTTGTTGCTCCTGCTGATTACAGATCCTTGCATAAGACAGACTCAGAAAGTTTCTCTTACCGCCAACCTAAACAGAAGTCAACTTATCCTAATCAAGGACGTGTACTTCCAGCACATAAATCATCTTGTGTGGCTTCCTACTCTGCTAGAGAAAGCTCAGATTATGATGGCAGTATGAACAACAGTATCCTGCGTAAGCGTGGACCATCGGGTATGGGATCTGATTCCTATGGTGGAAAATTTACTAGTGAACCAGAGGAGCCCTGGCGGAATGATTATGACAACGTGAATTCTGTGGCTGTCCGTACAAGGGAACGATTAGATTCCAGGTCTGCTGCTGCACCAGTTAGGAATAAGGACCCCATAGGTAAAGAAGACAGAGTACCACCTAGCAGGATAATGAAGGTGTGTTTAGATCCGCATCTTTTCATTTTATTATTTTTTAGCCTTTTAAATCTGTGAGTGGGATGAGCTATATATTGAATTTTAGAATAATTTAAGGGATGGCAGGATGAAGAATTTTATGCGGAGAGAAGACCAATAGTCGATCATCATGATTCAATCAGATTGAAAATGAGTCCAAATGAGCTTAGAGTGAGATTCTGCCTTCAACAAAATTTTATGTTAATTTCTTACAAAGTATTATCTTGCATATGGTTGTGATGTTTTTTGTATGCATTTTAAGGCTGTCAAAAGAGGGAGAGAAGAGTTGCTGCAGGAAGGTTATGTTGCTATCAGACCATCATCTCAAGAGCCACCGCAGTGGTCAAGACAGATCAGAGGGTGAGTTAAAATAATTGTGTATTTGTCTAAATATAGCCTTTGTTTTTTTGATCTTTTGTTTTGTTATAGTACCAATGTCAAGTTAAAATTTTGTACCTTGAGATGTATGATAATATATACGTAAGGTCTACATGAAATTTATGATTTATGATTGGATTTTTCAATATTAACCTGCTTAGAACAAGTAATGGAGTCGTGGAGGGTGTGGGGACAATATCGAATCATGTCTTGTTCTTGATATGTTTGAACAGAGGGGGTATGTAATGATTGTTTTATTATTATGTCTCTTAAGTCATTTGTAAAGAGCTGATATGGTATCTACTAGACCCTATTCTCAACTGAACTTTTCACTCATCACACTGCTGCTTGCCTGCTTTCTATGTTAGCAAATTTACTGTTTATGTAAGATTTGTAAAGGGTTACTTACTACTTAGTTGACCTTATAAACTAGCAGACAGTATGGAAGCAACTAACGTAGATATAACGTTTTTCTTTTCTTCCTTTGCTTTACCAAAACTGGAATTTTGTTCCTTGCAGACCAATAGAAATGCCATCGAGTTTCAGTGAAGATGAAACTGCAGAGACTAGCTCCTCTATGGACTGAGAATATGCATTGTCAACATGGTAAAATTTCAGATCAGGCCTGGCCGAAAAGAATTTAAATGCAAGTGAGCTCCAGTTAGGGTTTGATGAAAGTGTTTGCACCCTCAGAAAGTACATTGGTGGGTTGTACAGCTTGTTAGATGGAACAGCATTGCTCTATGCCCCCATCAAAGTCCAAACCATGTCACTCTCCCCCCCGCCCCCCCTCCTGCTCCGTTAGCGATGTCCCTTTTTGGCAAGATTGCTTGATCAACTTTTGTCGTTGAGATTGATCACTCAATCAATCCTGGCCCTGTCATATATTGTGTAAATCATCTGATTTGTTCTTGTTTAGAAACTAATTTTGTTATGCACCTGCAAGTTACGTTGCACGTGCTGTTTTGCCTATGTCTCGGCTTAGGTTTCTTTTGTTAGTGTTGATCAATCTATCTGTTTTCCAGTGTATCTCATGTGTGCTTTTAATTTGTTCATCTAACTGATAGTCTGATACCAGTCATACCACCTTACATACCGCGAAACATTTACCTACACTATGTTTTTGAGTAGCTATACTACATAATATGTACCCCATCTTACCCATGTAACAAACTAGATTTTATCACTCAGGAAAAATGATAGCTGTAAAAATAATTGACTTTGAATGTAAAAACAGATTATGACTTTGAATGTATTCTAACACAATACATAAAAAGACTAAAGATAATCAATTAAATTTCTCTACCCATGTTTTTTCGAGGACTTGCTTTCACTTTAGCTCAAAAGTTAGTGTATGGTATGAATGTATCTGTGTCTGCATGTTATCTGTATTAAACAGAGTTGCGAATAGTAGCTAACAAAGTGTTACATTGATACTTCATCCGTTATTTATCTACAGCAACAATTGAATTTTCACGTGTTCAATGTACTCCGTATTATTTTAACTATTAACATCGTTATTATATGTACTCGTATTTCCTAAAGTATTATACTAATGGTATACCTTGAGATGAAGTAAATAATTAAAGAGAATAGAAAAAAGAGAGTAGTTAAATAATTAAAGAACAAAGAAGGGATCTCCCTAGTGTATTTCTTAAAACAGACAAAATCTAATAACTAGGTGGTCTAAGACCTTAACCAAAGCTTCACTTTGATACTTATATTTGGTGCTTCTTATAAATACCCCCTTCTATGATTATCTTTATATATCTCATTTTGTGAGATATGTCGATAACAATGTAGATGAAGTTTGATCTTAGATAACACCATAGTCTTTGATCAACTAAGTTATCGGCATCCACACATTGCGTTGAGCTTACAATGTCGTTTATTTGCAGTGAAACCATGACTCATGATTGTACTTAGTAGAAGTACTTCGAGACTGAGCTAGGAACCGATTGTATGAAGAAGAAAATCTAACATTCTTGTACTGTAAAGCAAACAAACCAACAGTACTATCCAACTAAATGATTATGATCTTTAGGACACTATTTTCTTCATTCTAGACCTGACCCAATAAACTATATTATGTGGGGATTTTGCTACTAGGATCTAGCTACTTAACAAGTTGCCACCCCACGTTTGCTAAGTTTCTAAATGTAGATTGGATGCATGAAAAAGTTGGGTCCAACTATTTCATAAATTATTGGATAGTACCATTATGCAAACCTATGGGGTTTTTAATCAAAAAAAGGTTTCTCCACTTTTTATTACTACAAATCTAACTAGTATAGTCAATTTTAGTTAGAGTAGGGTTGGTCTAGATAGGACCACTTTTTTGCACATACAATACATCCTTTTGGGATTGAATATTGCTTATCGTATTTAAAATGGGTTATTGTTAACGTTAGCTGTATATTTAAAAGAGAACTGTATTAGTTTTTGTGTTGTTTTCTAATAACAAAAAATCACTTTTAAATTGAAAATAATGTGGTGGATTATGTACGCAAACTCTAATGATTTCTTTTCAATTCCTCCTTGTATAGGTGCTTTAGCTTCATCTTTAAAGAATGTGTACAGTTGTTCATAAAATAAAATTAAACCAGGTCTTTAATATCTTAGACAGTGCCTTTTTGTTGAGTCTATGAACAAACTCACATGTGAGTGAAAGTGTTGTCCCACATTGAAAGAGTATAAAAGTGAATGGAAGAATTGAGATATGCATCCCACATCAAAGAAAAAATAAAGTGATGTCCACTCTATAAGGCTAAGAAGCTATTCCCCTCATTACAATATGATTTTGAGGTGAAACCTTTTTAGACTTATACAGTTGACACCCATAACGAATGCGGTAAAATTCGATTTTTTAGTGTTTTCCTTACGCAATTATAAAATTAAAGTTCAGAAGCTATACACCCAAACTACCCAATTCAATTATGACATAATTCATGCAAAACGCAACATAAAGGGTAGGACCATTTGATCAGTTTGATGTTACAAAAAGTTTGTAGAAATTTTGAGACTTGTCCCCATATTTCTTGATAAAATTTACTATCTAAAGTTTGTATGGCATTAAAGTGGACCTTAACAAGGGCATTTTGTAAGACCTTAAAGTCCATCTATTCTTTGCACATGGACATTATTCTTGTTGATAGGGACTAGGGAGCCTTGAGATTACATCCATGATATTGAATATTTACTTGCTCAATAATGTCATGAAAAACTATAGCACATGACATAGATTGTAGTAAGCAAATGTTGGATGCCATAATTTTTCTAACCTAACTTCATAAATTAATTATAAGTGATAGTGTGATACCTAATTTGGTCGAGCAACTAAACTTATGTTGTTAGATTGATTTTAAGTTACCTTTCGATTTAGTGTAAGTGATTTTGATGTAAATTATTCAATAATTTTATAGATGATACAAATTTCATAAAATGAGTAGATGATTGATGTACAATATAATTTTTTTTTTTAAAAATGATTTTTCTAGTACAGTGTTTCAAAATTAAAATTAGTAATTCATAACTTATTATTCATGCACTAATCACGTATCCACGTATTTTTGTTTTAATTTGCTCGTTTAAAATCCTCCAAATGTGCCTAAACACCCTTTAAGACCTTCTAAATATACCCGGTAATAAGATAGATATATGTAATTACATATCAGGTTTATAATTACTTATGCATTTAGATGAATAGATATAGATGAAGCAATTTTCAACTTTAATTTTTTTTTTCCCTTTTCCCTTTTTCTTTGTCACTTTATAATTATTGTTTTCATTTATAATACGAAGTAATAATTATACCAAATTCTAAATTTTAAGAAGAGTAATTAGTAAATGATTCAAGTTTCTCTCTCCTAAAAAAAACTCATCTCTCCCTCTTTCTATCACTTTCTCTCTCTTTCCTCTGAACTCTGCAACTAGTTTTCAGATCATTTACTCTCCCAGATTCTCTCTCCTACCTTTTCGCTGATTCATTTCTGACCATTTTCCTCTTTCTCTCTCCTCTTTTTTCCGGCGCTAGTCAATCCACCTTTGACTTTCTTTACACCCTCAAAAAAAAAAAAAAAAAAAAAAAAAAACTCTACTATTTTCTCGCAATTTGTGATTTCGAATTTGTTCGTATTTGAGTGTAATTTTTGTTAGTTCTTAGTGTAATTCAGCTGAAATTAAGCTGATTGATAATGCCGGTTTTCCGAAGTTTCTGGAATACTTGATGATGAAGTGAAATTTGATTTGAGGAAATTGTTGTAATTGAAGTTTTTAATTGAGAATTTGATGTATGGAAGGGTTTCATTACTTTGAGAATGGATGAGTTGAAGTTGAAGTTGAGTTTGAGTTTGAGTTGAATTTCTTTGGATTTTATGTGTTTGATTTTTGGGGGAAAAATCTGGTTTGAGCTTCAATTTTTGAGGAGATGGATAAAATGACTACAGATCTTACTCGCAATGGTCCTGTTGAAAGAGATATTGAGCAGGTAAATTCTTAATTTCTTACTATTTTTTTTTTCGAATTTTTATGCTTAATTATTTTGCAATTTTGATTGTTAGCGTTGTAATTGCTATTTTTAGGCGAAATTGAAATGATTTGAACTTATTATGAGCATTTGGTGTAATTGAATGTATGAATAATTTTATCATTCATGAATAATATGATTGCTTGGAGTTGAGATGTATGGAAATAGCTGAAGCCGAATTCGGTTTAATTTGTTAGGTGTTTAGGCTAATTAGAGATTTTCGAATGTTCTTTTGTGGTCAAGTGTAACATTAGATGACATTGTTTTTGCGAAGAGGACTATGAGTAACTAGGAGTTAGTTAGTAGTGAATCCGAGGAAAAATTAGCTATGAATTTGGTAACTGATGGGAATTGTTTGAGACCAATTCAAATTAGGCTAATTTGTTATGTGTATCATCCAATTAGGAGTCTGGTCTGTAATCTGTATGTAGTTTCGTTATCACGTGGTTTAATTAGACAACATTGCTCTGGTGATGGAGAATACGAGTAACATTGATGTTCATAGACGATATAACCATGCGTTTGGTATCTTATTCAGTCGGCCTATATGAAGGGTTTGCGATCTAAACTCAACTTCACTTTGATACATACTTAGAAATTATGCTACTTCATGGTTTTGTTTCTGATAGTAATGGACTTTAAGAGTACACTGAGCGCAAATGCAAGATCCACTGTTGTAATAATGCCTAATATTAGCTTTAAAAAATTGAGAACTGCTAATGTTTATTAGAAAAAGAGGGAAGTTTAGGTGTCATTAGAAAGGCTACATTGCGGAAAGGGAGTTAGATATAGTTACATTACCGACAATTTTGAGACACCAGTTGGTTTGGAATCATATCTTTCAAATGACTGATCTTCAATTTCAACTATGTTGGGCTTAGTCTCATACCATAGTTCCCTAGATGCGGTTCTGTCTTAGTGTTTGATTACTCCTGTCAGTAACTCTGTATGTAGTTCTTGTCTGCTGCCCCTCTATAACAAAACAGAGGCCACTTGGATATCATAGTTATGAGAATAGATGGTTAACATGTATAGTTTGTCCTCTCACCTGGAAAAGACTTTTTGCAAGGAGTCAAACACAAAGTGTCAGTATAATAATATCCTTTGAGCATTTCAACGATCATTTTGATCATTTATAGGCTATTCGCTGGATTCATTTCAGGCGATTACTGCCCTTAAAAAAGGTGCATATCTGCTTAAGTATGGAAGAAGAGGAAAACCAAAGTTCTGTCCGTTCCGGCTATCCAATGTAAGTTTCTCTTTTTTTATGAACTTGTTTGTTTATGTTGTTCTTTCCTGCTTCAGATATTTGACTGGGTAATAGTACCCTGAATGCTTTCATTAGTATCTTTATGACTGAAATATTGATTACAGGATGAATCTGTTTTGATATGGTTCTCGGGGAAAGAGGAGAAGCACCTGAAGCTGAGCCATGTTTCCAGAATTATTTCTGGCCAGCGCACAGTAAGTCACACAATTTGTTTAAGATCTTTTTGAGTAACATGATATTTTCTGTCACTTAAAAGGAAAAGTAAAACCAAAAATCTAGGGTTCGTTTGGCATTGTTGTGGTTTTCAGTTTTTTGGTTTTTTGTATTTTAAAAGTGTATAATATATGTAATATAATGAATCCAAAATTAGTCAAATTTATTAAAATCATGCTAATTTTGAAAACTGACAATTAAAAGTGAAAACACCTTTTTCTTGTTTCCTGTTTTTGGTTTTTTGTTTTCAAAAAAACTGAAAACAAAAAACAATGCCAAACAAGCCCCTAGTTATTTTTGAATGTGTAAATTTTTTGTTTTTGTGAATTACCAAATATCCTGTGTGTTTTGTGTGATTCACGTGGTATATTGTTTGCCTTTTTTGTTTTTAATAAAGTTTAGTTGGGGATGGTGGTAGGAAAAGAATGAGGGATTGTAAGCTGCTGTTTGATGGTAATTTGGAATTTTCCTAATGGTGTTAAAAGATTTTGACTGAACTCATTTGGATGTATGTGGATCCATACTAATCAATTCCTTCTCCATACAGCCAATTTTTCAAAGATATCCTCGGCCGGAGAAGGAATACCAGTCATTTTCTCTCATATATAATGATAGATCATTGGACTTGGTATGAATTTTCTATACTCTGTACCTTATTATATGGAATTCTCCTTCTTCGGGCCCTTTTGTTTCTTTATTTTTCTTCAAGCAATTTTCAAGTTACTTTTTATCATCAGATTTGCAAGGATAAGGATGAAGCTGAAGTATGGTTTAGTGGTCTCAAAGCTTTGATTTCAAGGACTCAGCAACGGAAGTGGAGAACAGAATCAAGGAGTGATAGCATTCCATCTGAAGCAAATAGTCCTAGGACCTATACACGAAGAAGCTCTCCTTTACACTCTCCCTTTGCTAGTGGAGATAGCTTGCAGAAGGTACTACATAATAAAAAAGGAACAGAAGTAATAAAAAAGTATCATTTCCTTGTTGAAATTTTATCTTCCATGCTTGATTGAGTTTTATTTAAATGAAATCAGGATAGCAGTGAACACCTTCGTCTTCATAGTCCATACGACAGCCCCCCTAAAAATGCTTTGGACAAAGCAGTCTCAGATGTGATGCTCACTGCGCCCCCTAAGGGTTTTTTCCCTTCAGATTCTGCTGCTATGTCTGTCCATTCCATTTCTTCAGGCTCAGATAGTGTATATAGTCAAATGAAAGGAATGGGTGCAGATACTTTTAGGGTCAGTCTATCAAGTGCTGTTAGCTCATCAAGTCAAGGTTCTGGTCTTGATGAGGGGGATGCCCTGGGTGATGTTTTTATCTGGGGAGAAGGTACAGGAGATGGTGTGTTGGGTGGTGGAGTGCGTAGAACAGGTAGTTGTTTTGGCAACAAGATGGATTCTTTGTTGCCTAAGGCATTAGAGTCGGCTGTAGTGTTGGATGTCCAGAACATAGCTTGTGGCGGACGGCATGCAGCTCTAGTTACCAAGCAAGGGGAGATTTTTTCTTGGGGTGAGGAAACAGGTGGCAGACTGGGGCATGGGGTGGATGCTGATGTATCACATCCAAAGCTCATTGATGCCCTCAGCACCACCAACATTGAGCTTGTAGCATGTGGGGAGCATCATACTTGTGCTGTCACCCTTTCTGGTGAATTGTACACCTGGGGTGATGGTGCTTTCAATTTTGGCCTTCTTGGGCATGGGAATGATGTAAGCCACTGGGTCCCGAAAAGAGTGAATGGTCCGCTAGAGGGCATACATGTCTCATACATCTCCTGTGGACCCTGGCACACAGCTGTTGTGACTTCTGCTGGCCAATTATTTACTTTTGGAGATGGCACTTTTGGTGTTTTGGGCCATGGAGACCGTAAAAGTGTTTCCATACCCAGAGAAGTGGAGTCCCTAAAGGGTCTTCGCACAGTTCGAGCTGCTTGTGGTGTTTGGCATACTGCTGCAGTTGTAGAAGTTATGGTGGGCAGCTCAGGGTCTAGCAACTGCTCTTCAGGTAAGCTATTTACTTGGGGTGATGGAGATAAAGGCCGACTTGGGCATGGTGATAAGGAGGCAAAACTTGTGCCCACATGTGTTGCTGATCTTGTAGAGCCTAATTTCTGTCAGGTTACCTGTGGACATAGCATAACAGTTGCACTTACAACGTCTGGTCATGTTTATACGATGGGTAGCCCTGTTTATGGCCAACTAGGTAATCCTCATAGTGATGGGAAGCTCCCGACACGTGTGGAAGGAAAGCTTTCAAAGTGTTTTGTGGAGGAGATAGCTTGTGGTGCTTATCATGTTGCTGCCTTGACCTCAAGAACTGAAGTTTACACTTGGGGGAAGGGTGCCAATGGACGATTAGGTCATGGGGATACAGAAGATCGAAATGGCCCTACATTAGTAGAAGCTCTAAAAGATAAACAAGTGAGAAGTATTGCTTGTGGTACAAACTTCACTGCCGCTGTATGTCTACATAAGTGGGTTTCAGGTGTTGATCAGTCAATGTGTTCTGGCTGTCGCTTGCCATTTAACTTCAAAAGAAAACGGCATAACTGTTACAATTGCGGGCTTTTATTTTGTCATTCATGTAGTAGTAAGAAGTCTTTCAAGGCTTCCATGGCACCTAATCCAAACAAACCTTATCGGGTCTGTGATAATTGCCTTACTAAACTTAGGAAAGCAGTTGAAACTGGGGCTTCAACCCGTTCCTCTGCTAGTAGAAGAGGAATCGTGAATCAAGGGACTGAGCTTAATGAGAGAGAGGAAAAGCTTGATTCTGGATCCCGTGGTCAGCTTGCAAGATACTCTTCAATGGACTCCTCAGAAGGTCGATCTAAGAAAAACAAGAAGTTTGAATATGATAGCAGTCGTGTATCACCTATACCAAATGGAGGGTCACAATGGGGAGCTAATATATCCAAATCTTTCAATCCTATGTTTGGGTCATCAAAGAAATTTTTCTCCGCTTCAGTTCCTGGATCCAGAATAGTTTCTCGAGCAACTTCACCAATCTCTAGACGGCCAAGTCCACCTCGTTCAACAACACCTACCCCAACCCTCTCAGGACTTATGTCCCCAAAAGTGACTGTTGATGGTGCCAAGGGGACCAATGATAGCCTTAGCCAGGAGGTTATCCGATTAAGAGCACAGGTATGGAACTTATTTTCTACTTGTAATGTTACATCTGTGACTATTGATTTATCCCTTTACATTGAACAATTTAGCATTTCTATAAAGTATCATAAACATTAGTGGCTTTGCTAGAATGATAAGACACCTTTTTGAAAGTTTACTGTGTATTTGTAACCATTACATTTCATAGCGGAGATCTGTTAATTAAGTTTGTTATGGAAATGAGGATGATTATCTGTGAGTTCAAATTTATGGTCACTTGGTATTTCTAGATTCAATTGTGAGTGAACCGTTATTTTTAGTCTAATTACTTTTGAAGTATGCTGTTGCCAACATGGTCATAATTATCCTGTTCTTTTCTTGTAGGTTGAAAGTCTCACTCGCAAAGCTCAGGTTCAAGAGGTTGAATTGGAAAGAGCAAACAAGCAATTAAAGGAAGCGATATCAATAGCAGGTGAAGAGACTGCAAAATGCAAAGCGGCCAAGGAAGTGATCAAATCACTAACTGCCCAGGTATCTTTTAGATTTTCTTCACTTTCTCTATATTTCTATATTTTTCTCGACTCTTGTAACTTATCACGTTATTTTGAATTCATTACAAAGTATAAAGTCTTCTCTTATAATTTGGTGCACCTGTTATGAGTTTGATTTTGATTCACCGGAATTAATGATAGTTATCTTGTTGCAACTGTCTACTGATCATTGATGTGATTTTGCGTTGATGAGTAATATATATCTTTCTTCATACAGCTCAAAGAGATGGCTGAAAGGCTACCTGTTGGAGCTACGCGAAATAGCAAGTCTCCTGTATTTCCATCGTTGTCCTCCACTCCTACTTTTGCTGACATCTCAAATCCCTCAATCGACCAATGTAATGACCAGATACCTAGCCTTGACTCATATGGTTTCAATGGTCTTGTGTTTTCAAATGGGTCAGCCACCCCTAGTAGCCGTAGTTCTGTTCAAAGTAGAGTAGCTAGTACAGAGGCGACAAGAAATGGTAATAGAACTCGAGAAGGTGAGCCTCGTCCAGAGAATGAATGGGTTGAGCAGGATGAGCCGGGTGTATATATTACATTTGTCTCCTTACCTGGAGGTATCAAGGATCTAAAGAGAGTTCGTTTTAGGTGAGTTCTTTCTTCTGTAGTCCTATTTTAGATTGTGTTTTAAGTTGTAGATTTGTTAATTTCATACTCTTAAGTAGTCTATAGGCCACTTTTCTTTGCTCGTCAGATACAGCCATACAGGGGCATTTGGACTGTCAAAGTTTATATAATTGTTTTTCCCTGTTTATTGCAGCCGGAAAAGGTTTAGTGAAAAGCAAGCAGAACAGTGGTGGGCAGCAAACCGAGAAAGAGTATACGAGCGCTACAATGTTCGTACATCTGATAAGTCGAGTGTTGGTGTTGAAAGTGACCTAGGCTCATTCATCACCGATAAATGAAATTTGTAGACTTGGAGATTTATTTTTCAAGTTTCGCTCCTACAGCTTATGCATTATGTTGTTCCACACGATTTTGTGCTAATCTTTATGAAGCTGTGAATCTTGGACTAATATTAACAGTCCAGATGCAGAGGTTCGATTGTTTTCTTTGATTCTTTCTCTAGTCCCTAAAATTTGATTGTAGCTTCCCTTTTTTTTTTTTCCTTATCTTTTTTAATCGTAAGATGTGTGAGGATTGAGGGTGAGAAATGTATATACATTGTACGTTGCTGGCTATTGTTAAAAGCAGCTGCCTTGTAAATTCTGATTAAATGAAAGCAATTTTCAGGTTTTCTAACCTCCTTTGGTAGGGCTTTCCAGTCTCCATGTATAACTTGGCTGAACATTGACCATACCGCGATGATTGTTCAGTATTTTTGATAATTTTCATCTTAATAATATAAATTGATTGTAGCTTTCTTGTTTAAGCTGAATTTGTTCATATATACAGATCAAAGGGACAAATACATTCGTGACTCTGTCAATAGTTTATGTAAAGGTCAATGTATAGTCATTTCCGAGGCAAACAACTAAACACAAATTGAATTTGTTTAATAATGCTGTAAAGATTGTTTTGTACTTAGTATGATTCATTTACATAACTACATCATAAAAACTCATTAGTGTATTACAAGTAGTATATATTTCATCTTGATGTACTAAAAAAATTATGATATTCAAGTAAATCAATAGGCAGAATCAATAATTCAGTATGCAAATGGGAAGGAGAGCAATAAACTGGATACCTAGGTACATCGATATGACCAATTCTTTACTAGAATTCTTGCTACTAGTTGGGGATAACTATATATAATAGCAATTTGGTCTGTTTTAAGTTGGTGCATTTCACCATTTAATTTCGTTGAATGTGGACAATTGGCTTGGTCTGTTTGTCCCGACGTTTGAAGAATGTTTTCAACAGAAAGTAGTTACTATGTTGGCTTGGGCTGTAGTCATCTCTTCTGGTTCGTCTATATCATCCATTTTAGCGACTTTGTCAGGTTTGCTTTCCTCCATTGGAGCTTTTCTTTTGGCGATCATCTTCCTCTTCTCCGCCATTTTAGCAGCATTTTCGGGAGAAAGTGTCTTCTCCTCTGCTTTTTCAGAGTTTACCTCTGTTTTCTGATCATCAGTATTTTCGTCAGCAATCATCTTCATCTCCTCCATTTCATAGATTTCTTGAGAGGATTTCTTCTGATTCTTCTCTGTTTCTTGAGAAATTGCCACATTCTCCTCTGTTTCTTGAGAAATTGTCGTCTTCTCCTCCGTTTCAGCGAATTTAGCTGGTATTTTCTCCATTGTTGATCAGCTGAATTTAGAAAGAGAGGTTGAGTGTATTTGAATTGCTGATTTTAGGGATACAAATTGAGTGGATTTTAGAGAGAGAAGTAGAAGTTGAGTGGATTTTAGAGAGAGAAAATGAGTTGGCAAATTGTAACAACCTCTGTTGTTAGTTATTATACCAAGTTTTAATTCGTTTTTGAATAAAAATAAGAGAGAGTTAACGCGCGTCTTTTGAATTGTGGCATGGGTTCTTACTTCTTAGATAGATAATTATGGAGTATTCTACTACTAAGGCCTAAGGGGCTTAGGGAGTGCTTAGTTGCTTATGATGCTCGACTTCGTGTTAGGGTAGCCCGACTTGACACATTATCATTTTTAGTCTATTTTTCTACCGTGTTCAATTGAGCTAATCTCGAGTAGTTGTACTTTGTTTCGCATTACACCTTTATTTTCTTTTTTTTTTTTTTTTTTTGGAAACACATTACACTTCTTTTTTTATTTATAATTTCTTTGTCCTATGAGATGCTCGTATACTTAATTCATATTATAAAAAATAAAAAAAAAAACTCATACACGTAGGAAAAAATCTGTTAGTATTGCTTTATAAATTTCTTTTCCTCCTCAAATTCGCTCTCTAGAAACTTTCTCTCTTAAAAAACTCTAAATTTCTCTCTAAATTTAATTAAAATTAGTAAATTGTAAACATGGAGATATTTAATTTTGAAAAGCTATGAAAGTATGAAATGAATTGAGATGAATTGTCCGACTTTTTTTTATAAAGATACCTCTCTGTTTTCACATCGGATGCATAATGACTAATGAGCATAGAGCACCCTAGTGTCCCATGTAAATTTCATATTACTAATACTACTCGTACTAATTATAATAATATTGCGCTGAAAATCTTCATTTGCATCAATAGCTTAGAAATTTATGGGATGTTATCATGAAGGGATTTGAAATAAACAAATGAGCGTTTTACTATATTTTGATAACAATCCTTTATTTAAGCATATATCTACAAAGGCAAGGAGCAAATTTTATACTTCACTATAACACCTCAAATGATACATTTGTGTTCCCTGAAACTCGTAAGTTTTCCCTATTTAACTTAGAAAGCTAACAAAATTTTGTATTTCTTGTTTACTGATCAATGCATAAACTAGATACAAGTACATGCTGAAGTTCAGAAGAGCTCAACACTCCATCGATTAAATAAGATGAATACTAGAAGCAACACAGCTGAATACCAACGAGGAAAATGGATTTCGAACATTTTTTTTGTTGATACATCACCATTCTTCTATCGTAAGTATTTTGCTAGCCATGGAATCTCCTGACAGTCCTCTAGAGCAAATGTCACATCATCGCTGATAAATAGAAGCAGAAAAAAAACGAGTTAAAAAGCTTACAGGCTATGTATAGTAACTTGCACTTGGCTTAAAACTACAGTGGTATAAAAAACATTTGATGACTTGTGTTGAGTTGCTTCTAGTATTCAGCTTATAAATCGAAAGCAGAGAGAGTATTATGGAGCTAAGAAAACCAATGTAACAGTCTGAGTTTGAATTGCAATTCAAACGCGGATACTATAGTTCTTAAGAAAATCAGAAAGTACCTAATACAAAGCCTTGCAAACAAGTATTGATATTATTGGACAATGTGTACTGAAACTTACCTAGGGAAATTCAACTGCAACTTCTGCAACCGATGCCTGGAACCTGGCTCACAAAGGATGATTCTGCATTCACCGAGTTTACAGCTGTGTGAAACCAGATAGAGTTAGTCGAGGTATTAGAAGCCTCAGTATACTAAAAGAAGGAACGAGTAGAAGTTTCGCTGCAGTCCCTCTTCAAGTAAGATACTCCCTCCATCCCTAACTAACAGGTTACAATTGATGGATTGTTCAGTCTCTACAAAAATTGAGTTAATATCCTATAATTATCCTTCACTATTTTACATTTTTTGGATTACAAAGCAGGAAAAATTCTTCAATATTCACAACTATGTTTCCACTTTACTAATAGTCTTTCTTTGGAATCCTTGGTGAAAGGTATCTTTAAGGATAATTCAGTAATGTCTAAATTTTAGTTTACTAAATCGGGTGCCAATTATTTTGGGAAAGGCCAAAAATATATGTTTGGTAACCTTGTAATGGATAGTTTGGCTAGTTCTTTCCCAAGGTAGTTCAAGATTGTTTAAGAATTCATCATTCAGCAGTGATTGACTGACTGCATAAGTTCAAGGACAACTAACAAAAGGCAAAGAATATCATGGACTAAAATCCTCAGAACACCAAAGCACCTAATTGGAAAAAGGGGATATAATAAAATGAGCAACAGATATTAGTACTTACCCAACTCTTAAGAGAACATCACATCTAGGAAATTGCTCACCATTTCTTGTACAAAAGCAAGACACCGTGAAAGCCAGCTGCATAAATAATGAAGAAAAACTAATCATTTCAGAAAGGTTATATTGTGTCTTGCCTACAGTTTTATCATTTCTCGCAAATAGTCATTATAAAGTCATGGAGAAGAAAAAAATGATTGAGAATTTGTGGGTGATCCAGAGTTTGTTTGTACGGAGGCTTTTCATCGGCTCAATTTCAAAGATATTATGATAGAACAACAGTTACTATAATGAGCAGATGTACAACACATTTTTTTAGAGCTAATAAAACAATGTTTAGGAAATGATGATAAGCAGCATAACAAAAGATGTCAAAGGTCTGAAGAATCCAACCTTTTCAAAGGTGGTCTCGGCCATTCCTGTCTTGTAAAGCTCTTGCACCATAGCCGCCAAAAATATCTTTCCCAATCTGCAGGAGCTCCTGATCACCTACTAAACCAAAACAAAATTATTGTTAAGAAATGTCATCAGAAGAATATTCACATGCTTTAGGGTGCAGCAAGAGGGTTCCTCTGACAACTCAGCGAGCAGAAGGGGATAGGGGGTCATCAAATCCAGGAAGTGCAATCAGAGAAAGATGAAAATGACCCATATATGATGTGTTTAAGCTGGTACGGTAATAACAATAAGTTGCAATGAAATAACTAGTCCAACAATTGTGCATTAAATTTCACTCACTTGAATGTGAGGTGCCTGAAACATTTCCTGTATGGCTGCTTCAACTTCTGCCATCCCAACACTTGCTTCCTCTGAGGATTGATCAACATAATGAAGTCAATCAAAAGTGGTACAATGAGGATCATATGAAAAGAAATGGAACTGGTAAACAAAAATCACATATTCTGCACATAGCTTTCTATCAAAAGTGGTTCAATGAGGATCAGGACATGATTCAAGGGTAGGGCATCAAGTTAAACAAAAATCACAGAGAACATAGCTTTCTATATTTCATAATCTGAATTTTGAACACATATTCTTGACTTTAGAATATTATGTACCAGCAGAAGCCGTATCAGCTGGAGTGACCTGATTCTTGATAAGGTAATCTGTAATTTCTGCTGCACGGCGGCATATTTCCAGAGCCCTACGTGCATCTCCAGAAATAGCAGCTACCTGATTACAAAGATTGACTTGAATATCATCACAGTATACGGTAAAGAAGATACAATGATGGAGAAAAAAGTACATCTAGATGCGATAACTTTCAACAAGGCAATTATAATGACCTTTCTAGAAGCGAATTCCACAGTTTGCTTATCAAAAGCCACATTCCTTTAAGCCGGCTCATAATTATTTCTTGAAGTTGCTGGAAGGTATAGGGGGCCAAAACAGAGTCTGTTTATTCCCATACGACTTGAGATACGAGGAAGCAATTTCTCAGGAAGGTCCATCGTATTAGCTATTCCTGCAAGTAGGGTATGGATTATGGAGTGAGTATTGATTGTCACTACTCTCCTTCGAGACATTATACTACAGCAGGAAAGGAATGAATTTTCGGACACCTAAGCCCTGAGGAGTGAGAATTACAAGCAAAATTCTACCTATCACAATGAGCTTGGAATTTGGTCTAGTTGGCCAATCAAGAATGTTATAAAGAACCTGACACAAATGGGAGGTCCACAAAAAGTAGTTTCCTAATGACAAAGTAGAGCTACTAAAATATAAAGGAGTTACCGATTGGTTTCTGGTTACAAGAAGATCAACCCAAATCATCAAACTTTATCTTTATCCCCCATATAATTATTGATCAAATTCAGAAACCAAATCATTAAACTACTACCTTTATCCCACATATACTTATTGATCAAATTCAAGAAATAAAAAACATTAAACAAACAATGCTATAACAAAATCAAAAGAAAATATACCTCTCAATCCTAGCAGCCCACAAATCACTTGTAAGAAGCTTTTCTTTCAAAGTCCAAACTCTCTTCTTTCCCTTTGGTGGCTTAGGAAGCTCAACCTCCTTCCCCAATTTCTTAGCCTCACAAAACACACACATCCAATCACCTTCAGGAACCTCTTTCAATGGAGGCTTTAAGCACTTCAAATGAAACCCACCAAGGCAATCGTGACACTCGACCATCACCGCCTTTCCGCCTCGAAAACACATCTTACATTCCTCCACCTCAGGGTGCTCCTCATCGGAGCTCGCATTCTCTCTCCTCTTCACATAAATATCATCCCCCACTGCAAATTCACTCTCGTTATACTTTATTTTCTTATAATAGACCCTTTTCTTAGGCACATTTTGAGCTCGAGCTTGAGCTTTTGCAACATTTTCCATTTTTCCGATTCAACCCCTCCATTTCTCTTCCTTTTTTCAGACAAGGCAGGAGACTTTGATTGAATTGGTTCAAGGGTCGATACCTTCTCAATCTGGGTACTACTATTTGGATTTTTTAACAGATTTGGGGGTTTTGGGAGATTTTTCTAGGGTTTTGGGGGGGAATTGATTAATGGGTTTTTTTGGGGTCGGGAAAAAATCATCGGAATTAAGCGATAATCGACGAGAAGATCGACGAGGTTGAGTTGATTCAATTGGTGATGAAACGAGGCGAGATGGAGCTTGAGTATTAGGGGTTTGAAGAGAGAGAAAAGAAGGTGAAATTGGGGGTTTTAATTTTCTTTTTAGATCTGAGGATTTATTGATTTTGATCAGAGTTTACGCCATTGAAGCTCTGCAGGTGAAGGTATTGAAAAAGTGTCAATTTAGGAGAGACAAAATGGAGGAAGAAGGTGAGATAGAGCTGAGGAGAAAGATACTGAGTGACTGAAATTTGGCGGGAAAATTGCCTTCCTTTTATAGGGGTTACCTTTGGAACATTGAACCGTTGGGCTTTGACTAAAGTCCAAATATAGTGGAATTTTTATTTTATTTTTATACATGTTTTTATAACTCAAGCAAAACTATCCGAAATCCAAAAATTCAATTCGTATCCATTTCGAAAATTAGGGTATCTGGTTCAATAATCATAATAGTTTAGGTATCTGTTTCAATAATTTTTTATCGGGTATGGTTATTGGGTATTATTTTAAAATTAACGGTTACCCAATCCGATCGGATAAGAAACTTTTTTTTTTCCTATCGAGCGCCTGTTCTCTTCAAATTATTTTCAGTTCAGTTTAGTTCAGCTCTAATGAGTTCAATTCAGTTCTTTCTCTCATAAAATATTCAGTTCAGTTTAGTTCAGCTCCAATAAGTTCAGTTTAGTTCAGTCAATCAGAACAGGCCCTTAATTCTGTTTTTCTAAAATCTAAACTCTTAATTTACTTCATATTTACTTTATAATACCAATTATTAATAATTCAGCCAAAATAATGTGATATTGTTGTTAATTAGTGTTAAATGATATCATAATAACTACATTATTAAATTTAATTATCATTATTGGATATCATATTGGATACCCGATAACCGATTCAATATTCGGGTACCCAAAGTCTGGATACCCAAACTTATCAATTCGGTTTATGAATATCACGTTTAGTGATATTGGTTATCGGTTACCCGAACCGATAATACTAACAGTACGGATACCCATCCCATGCTCACCCCTACCCTTTCTACTCTTTTGTCTTCGTTTTACTAAAATGGTTATATCAGATTGGTATTATTATGATTTTCACTACACATGGTTGACCTGTAAATTAGGAGTATACTAAAATTATGGTATTCTCAAAATACGGATTGAAATGAATTAAGCAATAACTTCCATAATATTTCGTACTCTATAATATTTTGATGTTTTTGTGAAAGGCATAAGAAGTATATGATATATTCGATCGGACATTTGATCAATATTTATCCTTGATAGGTATAATGTAACCATTTAATTATTTAAATGAAATAAGTAAAATTTAGTATATGTTGCACCTTGATCTGATAATGGTGCTTGTCAATCAATCATCAACCAAACACTAACTATATACTAAAATAGAGATCAGGAGTGACACATGTCATCTCCTGGTTAAATTTTTTCTCTCTCAAATTTTATTTTATTTATTTATTTATTTTTGTTAAATCTTCTTTAAAACTATTGTATAGTATAAAATATCTTTTCCATATTTAGCTAACGTATTTCCTTCATATGATTTTATACCTTTATATTAGGTATCTATAAATCATGATGAACTTAAATAAGGTAATAATAATATTATTAACTAAGATTTTTGGTCAATTTTAATTTTATTTTAATTTATATATAGTCAAATTTTTTTGCTAACAAATATGTGGTTTTATGGCCCTTTTGGTTTTATGGCCTTCGACAATCTTGGCAATGGAGGTTCCTGATACGACTCGGGATGATTTTCATTATTGGGCGAGTACCCCTTATGGAAAGTACTTGGTTAAAACTGGTTATGCATGTTGGAGTTTATAGGTACTACGCAGCGGATAAAACATGAATCACATTCATAAAAATACCTAATCCCAAGAACACATGCATATTACACTAGACACATAATCATACCTTTGAAGCGTGAATTCCACGTAGCAAATGATTGACAAATCGGGGAGAGAATAGAGCCCCAAGCGTTGCTCCTCTACTTAGTCCACGAGCTTCGAACGAGCCGTCCACCAATACTAGATTGGTCGAGTGATTGAGGAAAACCGCGATCACCACCTTAATTGGACTAACCCACCACCACGATCTACCACCACCACGAACCACCAGACTGGCGCCAAGGGAGGAGGAGAGAGCCGTGAGATAGAGAGGAGTACGAGAGGGGTTGGTCTCGTGTTTGCTAATTAGGGTTTGATCACACTGATCAGATAATTGCATCCATGATAGCAAACCCTAGGCACCTAGTCTATTTATAATCCCATTATAATTAGACTAGGGTTAGGAAGCCCAAAACCCTTCAATCCACTCCATGTGGTCGGCCATACTAGAGGATGAGGCCCATCATGGGCCTTATCCTCTTGTGCCCGATCCAGACCCTTTGTGTGACCTTATACGATCCGTCCAATTGGGCTTTGGGCTATTTTACTAGCCCAAAGATCGTTAGTACCTCTAGCTATGATAAAACGACGACCCAAATGTCCGAACTTAATTATCTCCATAATTTGATCAATTTATACATCTAGTAATTGCACACGACGAATACATAAAATCCTTCAATGCAGTGCTTCAGCAACAACTTTCTCCTGCTTCCACACATTCCGCTGATGACTCCTTCTGGAAGGTTCTTTGGTCTCTCCAGTTTCAGCCTAAATGGAAGTTATTTTTACGGAAACTGCTACACCGCGCTCTTGTAGTCAAGGTGGAACTCAATCATACAGGAGTTCCGATTCAAGACGTGTTATGTGACCTCTGTCGTTCGGAACCAGAGGATTTACAGCACCTCTTCATAATGTGCTTTAGTGCACGATCAGTTTGGAGGGGTTGATGCCTCGACATTCGCTCAGAATTTAATGGAGACCTTTCTCTCTCAGATTGGATTCAAGATTATATCCGATTTTTTATTAGTCAGGAAAGTCCTTCGAGTACTCGCTTAGGTACCTTCGTGGGTACGCTTTTGGAGTTTGTGGTTATGCCGTAATTCCATAATCTTTAGGGATTTTTCTGCGTCCCGGCCTTTTGATTCACTGTTTGCGGAGGTTATGGATAATCATTCAATTAGGAGGAATAAAAATTTAAGGGGACTAAGACTAGATAAAGTTAACCCAAAAAAAGTAATGAACTAAAAAAAATGAAGGGAGAAAAAATATGCCCAAAGTGGGAGTCAAACTTGAGACCTCTATTATCATGTAAAGCTCATCTTACCACCTGAGCTACATTGACAAAATAGTAATTAAGGTATTTTTTTTTAATTATTATTATTATTATTATTTTGAGGGAAAAGGGTTGAGAAATTGAGATTTTTTTTTGAAGATCTAGTATTCCACCTGAGTCTTACTCCGTAATTTTGTAAAAAAAAAATAAAAAAAATAAAATCATATTTTCATCTAGAGCTGTAATCCTTGTAGAATTGTATATCCTTATAACCGACCTATTTTCATCTACTATAATAATAGGAAAGTGAATAAAATTTGGTTTAGACGTTTTCAAAAACACAACAAATTAGGTTTAGACTCGATACAATTTTCATTCGAGAAAAACAATTAGGGTTTCGTGGAAATTCTGAATCAATGGAGGTTGAGCGTACAACATACGATGCTGATCTTCAAGAATTTGAAAGATCTCAAGGTAAAGAAGACGGATTCGATGAATTTCTGAGGAAATACGCGTGTGATAATGATGAATACTCTGATACGAGAGAGATTTTTGATGACAATGAGTTGAAGATCTTGAAGAATTTGTTCCAGAATTTGAATGTTTCTACCAAGAATCGTGAATGGCATGCCATGAATTACGTTGAAATTGTGAACAAGTTTAAAGATGTTGTAATTGATGTTTCTGACGCCTGCTCTATTGAAGTTGATGGCCTTGAATTGATTTCACAATCGAAACATCACTTGACTTACTCTGAGGTGATCGATTTCTTAGTTGTTTGTCATTTTAAACACAACCTTCAGGTAATTAATCACTTTTCTTTTTCCTTCAAAATTGCTATTAATTTAAATTTGTTGCAATTCCTGTTATACACTACATTAAATTATTAATGATATACAATAAAGTATTTATTTAATTGATGAATTTTCAGTATTTCGATGATCAAGAGTACGATGATGATGAAGATGATGATGTTGATGGCTGTATAGGGCCACTTGATGATGCGGAATTTGAAGCTGAATTAGCCCTTAAAGTAATTGATCAGTTTAACAAGCACAAGGTTTGGTTAATCTTTTTGAATCGTATCATATCATATTATATCGACTTATTGGACCCTTTTATATCATTATTGATTCGATCATTTGTTAATTTGTAGGGAGCAAAACTCAAATTAGTACGGATGATAAGGGCCAATTTTATTTTTGACTATCTTTTTCTTTATTACATTACATTTGCTGCCGTTGATGAAGATACTGGGTGTATTGGTACATACCAAGCTGCACTGGCAGAGCGAGGGTCACTCTGCATTATCGGGTTGTTTAGAGATGTTGATGCTGATAAAACCCTGTCTATTCTTTCAATCAAAGGTATAAATTCTTGTTTCGTATTAACTCTTGGTGATGGTATTGCCGTGTTAGAAACAATTAATTGATTCTACAAGGGTTCCACCTAACTACACCAAATCATGTAATTGTAATCACAAGGGTTCCCCTCAAAAAAATTGTAATCACAAGCAAGGGCTGGGTCATTGGCTTATGTTGTTTCTGTCTGCTAATGTGCATGTTGTTATTGAATGGCCACCTTTTTATTTCTGTATGTTTAGTTTGCTGCGTAACGACTACTCACGTAATTAAGCTGATGTAAATGCAGGGGCAGAAGAAGAAGTGAATTATAAGTTGAATTTTCGGGCATCCCTCCTAGCTGAACATCAAGTGAAAGGTGAATCAAGCAGCTTTAACAGTGTTGGCTCTGATGATATACATGCAGGGGCAGTAGAAGCAATGAATAATAACTTGTTTAGTGAAAGATGTCTAGTGAAAGATGAATCAAGCAGATGTAACAGTGTCAGCTTTGATGATATACATGCAGGGCCAGTAGAAGAAATGAAGTATAACTTGATTGATGGGGCACCCTCCTTGCCCAATAATCTAATACGTGTCTAGTGAAAGATGAATCAAGCAGCTGTAGCAGTTTTAGGTCTGATAGTGGTGCATCAGAGATGTCATGGGTGGCTAATGAACCGCGTGGGTATAAGTTGAAGCCTGAATAAAGACTCTAAACTGAGTAGCAGAGGATTTTATCGACCGTGAATTGCTGAGAATGGGGCTAGTTGAAAGAGCTTGCTGCAATCAACCTCTACTTCTTTACCTTAATTGCTCATTATCATTATGTTGTGCCAAATGCCTCTTGCTACAACTATCTCAAACTCTTATTTGCTATTATGTTCAACAAGGGATTCTGTTACTTTGCCTTATAATACTTTGTTGCAGCACACAATTGTGATATTTTTTATGCCTGAGAATTTTTTTGGGTTTTTATGATAATTTTTATCTATTTTCTTCTTTGGTGTAATTGAAAGAGTTAGCATGTTGGTCCCTGATTATATTGGTATAAATGATAGGAAAATAAGTGTAGAATTCATATTGAGACAAAGATAAACCAAAAGTGTGACAATTATAATGAGCTGGGGTAGTACTAGTACATTATATACTTCGTTTTTAGCAATATAGCCATATAGGTGTTTTATAACGAGATGAATTGAGAGTATCACAAAATAAAAGGATTAACCGAAGTTCAGTTGGCCATATTATTGTGGCTGTTGGTCAGGATAAAAAGCCCAAATGTTGCTTAGTTTCATCCCCTTGAATCTGATTTTCATCAAACATTCATCGCAGACTTGTTTGCAGTCAAGTATGCTTTGATTGCTTGCCCAAGCTTTAATGGTATCCCCTTATTCACATTTTTGATCAATTTCCTACAATACATCCTTATCAGCTGTAACAGTCTCTTTGCCACCTGATGGGCTGATGGCCACCCGGTTTCAGTCTCTTAGCGGCTCTTTCTAAGAGAAGGTTCGGCATCTACTCCAAACGAGAGAATAAAAGATAGAAAAAACAAGGGGTCACTCACTTACCTACTCTTAACGGTCAAAGCGAGCAGTGATTAAACTTAAAGCCACATATATACTCCTATGCATACACGATTCATGCACGTATACATAGGATACATACCTCATGAAGTTAACTTATGCAAACACCTATATACATAGTTACCTTCATGTGTTCCTTAGCCACCATCAAGCTTATCAGTCATAACTTATCATTGTTTCTTGTTCCTTCTATTGCTTACCATATATTGCTCAAGTTCCTTATATATATACTTGTCATTGTTTGGGTTCCTTGTATCCAATGACAGATCTAGGATTTCAAAACAAGGGTAGCACCAGATCCCCAAAAAAAAAAAAAAGGAACAACCAGTCGAACAAATTAGGTTAATTTTTATATAATGCGTTTTGCTGTCACAAGTATATTCCTTAAATTTAATGGTATGATGCGTTTTGAATTCTATATTTCATTGGGTATGATTGACACATATGCCAACATAAAATTTAATGGCATGACCGTATGATTGGCACACATACATCAATCATACGAGTAGGAGTAATTATTAACCATTAAATTTTAAATAATTATTTTAATGGAATTTAATTTCTTACAAATAAAGAGTAATTTTTATTCTATACATCAAAATATTACAATCAAATTTTGTGTTGTACATAAGAAAAAAGGTTATTAATTATGTGCCAAACAATAACTCTTCTACTGTACTTTGTTGGAGCTATTTTAACAACAACGGTTTTTTTGCAGGGTTAGCACATGCCACCCCTTGTGCCTCTGTAGATGTAACACCCCCAAATCGATCTCCCTCTACGGAAATACTAGTATAATACGTATAATTATACCGTAGAGATAGACTTAGGCGTATTACCGCCGCGTGATTACGCAAGGCTACTCAAACTCACTAAATAAACCAATACTTTGCTGCGGAAACTTCAAAACTCTTCTTTATTAATAATAACTACAAATAGAAACCAATGTCATGAGTACTCAAAAATAGATACAAAGACCAAGATTCCTAACTTAGTGAAACCAATCCCGGGACTCCAATGCATCAATTATTGACTTTAACCTGAAATAACACTGCTTACCATTACGGTAAACAGGGCGAACCAAAACAAATAGGAAATACGGGTTAGCAAAATATGCTAAGTACGGTAAGTGTAAGATAATTAAACTCAATTTATTTGCAAACATGCTTTTGAAATCAATTCCAATAGTTAATCCAAGAATTCCAAACTCATGATTCAAAACCGATTCTCAATACTCCAATATCAATAATCAATAAAACCAATACCAATTATTTTAAAACCAATTCCTCATATTAAAACCAATTCCTCCATAATAAACCAATGAAACCAATTAAACCAATTCCTCTCCCAAGCGTGCATACCCCCCAAGCTAGTCTCCTTATGTAACAAGGCTATTCTTTAGGAAAGACCCGGTCATACAAAGTCCAAGGCCTTATCAATATACCAAATCCGCATAGTGGGATTACTAACATGCTTATAAAGCATAAATAATAAATTTAATTCAATGATTAAATAAATCCTCTTTAAATCCAATAATTCCAACCTTTAATAATAATAATTCAAATCCTTTTTTTTTATAAATCCAACATGCTTTCAAAACCAATCCTTTTTAAACATGAATAATAAATTAATTAATCAAAACATGTTATAAAAATCAATACTCCAATTTAATTATTAAAACCAATCTTTTAAACATACTTTTATTTCATAAACCATAATTCAAGTCAATTTAATTCAAGCACCATAAAATCATTCAAACATGCTCATTCAAATCAATCTTTTTTTTTCAAGGTATTTAACCACCTAACGCACCTTAATCCTTGCTTAGCAAACACACACAAAAGGAACCTCAAGAATCTTGATCGAACACACCCTACAAATAAATATAACCTTAATCAATATAAGGTTAACAAATAATCACAAATATTTAAATTAAAACCTCCCAACTATATGTACATGAACCTTTTAAATTAATTTTTCATAAACATCATTAAAAATATAATTTTATATAAACTACTCATAATAATTTTTATAAATCACCCATAATAATAATAATAATAATAATAATAATAATAATAATAATAATAATAATAATAATAATAATAATAATAATAATAATAATTGAATAAGAGAAGAGAAGAAGAAAAGATAAGAAACCAAGAAAAAGAGAAGAATTGGATTTTCGTTGGAAAGAATAGGCAGAACTTGCAGAGGCTATAACTCCTTCGATATAACTCTTTGAGAGGAACAATTTTCTTTGAAACAGCAATACCCCAAAAACTGACCAGAAGTGCCTGAAAATTGGCTTCAAAGATAAACAAAATGATTTGTATAAAAAGAGGAGAAGAAAAGAAGAGAATTGGTGTGAAGAATGTGAGAGGTATGGAGGGGTATTTATAGGCTAGCATGTGTATGAATTATGGTAGGAAAATGTAGGAAGAATTATGGTAAGTAGGGTTTAAGGGATTACTTGGAGAAGTGAGTAAAGATTTAAGGAAAGTTTTGATATTAAAGAGATTGTGTATAATTGAATATGGAAGGTATGTATGTCATGAAAAATATTAAGGAAATTGGAATTACTTGGGGAATAATTAAGAAGAATGAATGGCAAGAAAATATGATGATTGGATATTAAAAAGATGGAGAATTAGAATTAAGGGAAATAGGAGATTTTGGGAGATAATTAAAAATATAATTTTACCAATTAAATTCCCCCAAAATATTTCATGAGGGCCAAAAATATGGAGCTTACCATAGCTCTAATTTTCGGATTCCTCTAGATATATTTAGGAAGATTTTGCTCGGTTTTTAAGGAATAAAATAATTGTATAAATAATATAGAATAATAATTAAATAATTAATTAATTAAATACCAATTATTTACCAATAAATAACCAAGAAAAATCAGATTTTCCATACATGGAAAATTCGAAAATCCTAGCTAGTTATTAGGTAATTTCGGCCATAATAATTAATTAATTAAAAAAATTATTTTGCTTTAAGTAAAATATCTGAAATATGTAAATAATCTGATTTTTAAAATAGGATAAATGGATAATAAATCTTATCCAAAATAATAATTTGTTTTTAAAACACTTTTGGCGCCAAAATTCAAATATCATTTTGGCTCCAAGATTTAAATAGTAAGTTGAATTACTAAAATATCCCTTTTTAGAAAATAATAATTAATTAATTAATTAGGAAAATACGTATAAAAATACGGGGTATTACAGTAGATTGCCAGTGCTTGTATCTTAATCTGAGCATAACTTGTTCTTTGTATGCACAACTTAACAAACACGTTAGATAAATAATCATCAAAACCTACTTACTCAACAACTACATTTGTAAAGCTACCTCTTTAAAATTTTGGGAAATTCTACATGGTGGCCTTAAGGATTCAATCATTCTATTTGGAAGACAACTTTTTATGAGTTTTGTGTAGTGGCACTCTAGATTCGTGAAACTTCCTAAAGTGGCCTAATTGTCATTAAATTGACTAACTAACACATAAATTGTTCATCAATTTATATCTAACCTAATGTAGTTTAAAGACTAACCTACCCTCAAATAAAATAATAAAAAAAATCACCACCACCCCCACCGCATGGGACTAGCCATCTCCTCCCTTCCCTTTGTCCACAGCCCCAACTCTTTTCGGATATTCGATCCAATCCGAAAATTCGGATATTTGAAATTTTCAGATCGGAGAAATAGCGATTCGAAATTTTCGAATATTCGAATTTTCGGATCGGATAGTTGGGTTTTTGGATCGAGTAGTTAAAATTTTCGGACAAAATTCAATCCGTATCCAATCCGAAAATTCGAATTTTTTTCGGATATCTGATACGAAATATCCGAAACCTTAAAAACTGGATCGGATATCTGAAATTTCGGATCGGATCATCGGATTTTCGGATCGAATATTTTTTAACACCCCTACTGCCAGCCCCGACCCAGCTTTACCCTACTGCCAAAATCCAGCCACCATTCAAATCCCTAGTCACTTGCGTTCGAAACCTAAAACCCTGGCCACCACCCTCAAAACCCTAAGCCAGTCACCGTATGAAACTCGAAACCATAACCACTACCCTCAAAACCCATCTTCACACTTTAAAACCCATCTACCACCCTTGAAACCCATATTCACCGTTCAAAACCCATCCACCACCCTTAATACCTAACCTAGACACTATACGGAACCTTAGATCAAAACCCAAAGCTAGGTTGTTTCTTGGTGGGATGTCGGACTAGGAGTATCATGGGTGGGGGTAGGGTCGTCGACGTGGGGTAGGGAGGCTAGGCATTGGTCGCTGGCCGCAGAGAGCGAGGTAGTGGCTATGAAGGGGTGGTGGTTGGATGGTGGAACTGAGGTGGTGGTTTAGTTATAGTGGAGGGGTTAGTTTGTATAACTAAATTAAGGTTAACCATAAATCAATAAAAGTTAGCCATAAAAAAAAAAAAGGACACTATCCTTAATAATCTAAAAGTAGGGTGCCACTTACAAGAATGAAAAAAAACATTGTCTTCCATGTAGAATTGTTAATTCTTGGAGGGCACCATGTAGAATTTCTTTAATTTTTTTTTCTAGTTTTATTTCAATGTATGTCAATGTATTGTAAAACTTGAAGGAGTTATGTCTTCGATAAGTGCAATTACTAGATATATCATAGGATCACAGTTATGGAGATAATAAGTTTATACTATAAGGTTTCCAATGTCTGTTGCTAGATTTGACAATTGGACTTTGGGCTTGTCAAATGGTCCAAAGCCTTATAGGATGGATCCTACAAGGTCACACACTAGAGTATTGGGTTAAACAAGTTGAAGGCCCATTATTGGGCCTCATGAGTATATGACACATCTTATGTTTTGGGCTTGGAATGTAAGAAGAGTTCAATTAGGATTTGGACATGGTTTTATTTCTAGATATGATCTATAAATATAAACCATACCTAGGGTTGCATAACATAACAATTTTGACACACTGTGAAATTGTCAGACAAGCAACCAAGAGATCCAAACCCTAATTCCCTCTCTCACTTTCGGCCCTCCTCTTCTCCTCCCTAGATCCGTGCGTCTCCCCTCCATTGGTGGTGCGCGTGGTGGTGCGTGGGTGGTGTTGCGGTGTGCTCGTGACTCTAATCTCCGTTGAAGGTTGATTGAAGCGTTCGGTCACAACTAACTAGCATTAGTGGAGGTTTAATCCGTGCTCGTGGACTAAGTAGAGGAATCACACGTGGGGTTCTTTATCTCCCTATTGTTCTTGCTCGATCATCGTGGAATCACGCTTCAAAGGTATAATTCTTACTTCTTTATGTGTTATGCATGAGATCTTTGGTTTGGTGCTATATGAATATGATTCATGTTAATTCCGCATTTAGTACCTATAATCTCCTACAGTGGTATCAGTTAGCCTCTTGCATCTACATATATTGAGTAATAATTCTTTGATAATCCACAATTTTAATTCAATTAGGAGGGAGAATAATTTAATTATGAGTCAATTGTTATATTAAATGTGATTTAACAATATAGAATCATTAAAGGTGTTTAATTTGCTCCATATTAGCCATAATTTGATCCGATTTTGCCCCAAATTAATCAAAAATTCGAACCCCTAAACCCTAATTTTCGAAAATTTCGAAATATTGAACCCTAATTTGTGAAATTTGTGTTTAATTTTGATTTATTTCGATGGTAATATGTTTAAGGAATTTAATCTATTTGATTACATGTTAAAATTATGAATTTTTTCATGATCAAATTATTTAATTTAAATGTTAAATTAAATTGGGGATTAATTTCATCAAGAACCCTAATTTCAAAATTGAATATGATTTAATTTTGGGATTAAATGGACCACATTAAGTTTTAATTAATTTTTACAAGAGTTGTTTTGATTAATTAAAATATTTTTTTAAAAAAAAAAAAATCAAAAAAAAAAAAAAAAAAGGGGAAACAGCAGCAGCACCGCGGCTGGGTGGCGCTGCCACGGTGGTGCCGCTGCTGGTGGTCCAGGAGGGAGGGGGCGGGGCTGGGTCAGGCAGCAAGGAGCAGCACAGCAGTGCCGCAGCCTTGCGTGTGCTGCTGCTGCTGCTGTTCCTGCGTTACTGCAGGGGCAGCAGCCACCGTGGCCGGCTCCGGCTGGCCACACCACGGTGGCTGACGGTTTTTCAAAAAAAAAAAAAAAAAATTTTTTAATTTTATTTTAGATAAAATCAGATTTCAAAAATTTTAAAAGATAAGTTTAAATTTTGAAAAGATAATTAACAAAATTAAAGTTGTTATTTTTGTTAAGTTTGGATAATTATGGAGCAAAAGATTCTATAAGGATAATAATTGATTAAATAATGTGATTATCTCATAATTATTTATGGATAATAATTGATTTAAAATATGTGATTGGCAAGTAATTAGGATAGAATTCCTAAATTAGTTAGGATAATCATGGAAAATAAATATGATTTATATTCCATAATTTCAAATAAGATTTGATTCTATCTCATACCTAAATTAAAATATATGATATTTTATAATTGGTTATGATTAATATATAATATTATCTAATTACAGTAATTAATTAAAATATGAGATATTTATAGCCATGTTTCCTTTAATATAGACATTCGATGTTGTAGTTTAGGAAAGCATGATGAGTGATTTATTATATGGCACTTTATAATACATGATATTGTTTATTGCTATATATAGACTAGTATGGCCCATAGATTCTAAAATACGATCTGCGCATCGTGAAGTATTTTTGTAATCTAAATACGGTCTGCGTACCGTTGAGTATTTTTGTAATTTATTTTATTTTATTTAAGTAGTAGATAGAATAGAATAAATTTACAGGTTGCAGTTGATCCAAAAGCCAATGAAGTGAAGGCCCAATGGAGCAAGATGGATGAGATCCATGAAGATCCAAGTGGGAGCATTCTACTTTATTAGTTTTCTAAGGATTAAGGGGCCATACTATGTCATCTTTTATTGCATTAGTAGATCATGCATGTTTAGGTTTATTTATGTTGCTTGATGATGCGTTAGAGTTCACTATAAAATCACAACATAATAAATCTAGATCCCAGAAATATTGATGCAGCTTTTCCAATTAAAAACCCGATGAAAACCTTGATCGTTTGTGGTGGGTCAGCACTCAGCAGAGCATCATAATATATCTTGGGGAAGTGGGGGTAGAACTGCATAACTACACTTTTAATTGGTTGTATTCAACAAGGTTACCTAAATCGTTTAGAACCTTGAAGCTAAGAGTAATAATTAAACATGTGATGGATTAATTATTCAACCAAGAATTACAAAGAGTTGTAATCAGTAAAGAGTTTACTCACCTTGAAAATGTAATGGTTGATGCGGAGCTTCACTCTGGTTAATTATTGCACAAATAAAGGATCTTGGAATCATTTTATTCAATAGGGGTCAATTTAAAATTGAATAAAATGCTTTAAAGTTACCAATAAATTCTAAATTACTTATGGTACTTTAAATTTATTAAACATAATTATTGAATTTTGCCTCGTTTTGTTTTTGTTTGTAGATGAATAACTTATATGACAACACAGATTTACCAATGAAACTCAATTTAAGGCTTAATCTCAGAAACTACAGGCAATGGGAGGGCGAATTGAGAAATGTTCTCACAAGCTTCAAGCTTGATGCTCGCCTATATGTACCCGTTGAGAACAAGTGTGCTCCTGGTCAGGACCCTGAAATGCATGCAAAATTAGTTTTGGATGCAATAAAGGTCAAGAACCTAATACTGGAATCTATTCCAAACTGTTGGTACAATAGGTTCAGACGGTATGAGGTGACCAACTTATATCAATGTCTTCGTGCTATCTGTAGGGGTGGCATGGGGGCATTGGGTAGTGGAGGTGTCAACGATCCAAATGTAAGAGAGATCGTTAACTCGATCCCTCAGATTTACTATTCCTGGGCTGACAGTTTAAGGTATGAGACTTACCGGATTCATGGTAAGATAATGGCAAAGAAACTCTTGCCTGGTCAGTCTGTGAGGAACCATGTTAATGAATTGGTTGATATGATCAACCAAATGGATGTCCTCGGGAAACCGATCGATGATGATTATGCACGTGACATTATTTTGTTCTCGCTCCATGCTGGTTTTGACATTGTGAGACTTTCTCATAATGATGAGGGATCATCAGCGAATTTGATCAACATCTTACTTAACCATGCTGAGGAGTACCTGATAAGGAGAGATTGCCAGTGCTTCTATTGTGGTGGATGGCAAGACCATACACCAGGGTGTCCCCATTATACACCAGTGAAAACAGAAGGTAAGGAGTTACTTGATGTTTTTGTTGTAGAAATTAATCTTACTTCATCTTCCACTTGGGTATTCGATACCAGTTGTGGTGCTCATATCGTCAATGACGTGCAGGGCTTGAAAGGAAGTAGGAAGCTGGATCCAGGAGAAGTGACACTTCGAGTAGGAAATGGAGCAAAAGTTGCTGCACTTGCTATTGGGAGTTATCATTTGAGACTACCTTCTGGATTAATTTTAGTACTTAATAACTGTTATTTCGTTCCCAGCATTACTAAAAACATTATTTCAGTTCCAGTTTTAGATACTGAAGGTTTTTCATTTGAAATAAGAGACAAACGTTGTTTTATTTCAAAAGAAAACATGTTATATGCTAATGCTAAGTTAATTAATGGTTTGTATGTTTTAGAATATACAACTCATGTCTACAACATTGATCATAAAAAGCAGAAAACAGATGGTTCAAACCCAACTTACCTATGGCATTGTAGGCTTGGACATATTAACCAAAAGCGCATCCAGAAATTACATAAGGATGGACTCCTTTCTTCTTTTGATTATGAATCATTTGAAAACTGTGAGTCATGCTTGCTTGGGAAAATGACTAAGTCACCCTTTACGGGTATAGGTGAAAGAGCTAGTGACCTCTTGGGGCTCATACATACAGATGTGTGTGGACCAATGAGTTCAAAAGCTAGGGGTGGATTTAGCTCCTTCATTACTTTTACTGATGATTTAAGTAGATATGGTTACATTTACTTAATGAAGCACAAGTCGGAAGCCTTTGAAAAGTTCAAAGAATTCCAGAATGAAGTACAAAACCAGCTTGGGAAGACAATTAAGGCACTACGATCTGACCGTGGTGGCGAATACTTAACCCAAGAATTTGATGAACATCTGATTAACTGTGGAATACTTTCACAATTAACTCCTCCAGGGACACCTCAATTAAATGGAGTGTCAGAAAGGAGAAATAGGACTCTACTAGATATGGTTAGGTCCATGATGAGCTTTACTGATCTTCCCATATCTTTTTGGGGATATGCATTAGGAGCAGCTTCCAGAGTACTAAACAGAAGCCCATCCAAAGCAGTTGAGAAGACACCATATGAGTTATGGAAAGGAAAAGTTCCAAATTTGTCTTATCTCAAGATTTGGGGTTGTGAAGCCTATGTAAACGTTTACAAAGCGATAAACTACACCCTAAATCAGACAAGTGTTTCTTTGTGGGCTATCCTAAAGAAACACAAGGGTATTACTTCTACAATAGCGAAGACAACAAAGTGTTTGTTGCTCGCAATGGTGTCTTTCTAGAAAAGGAATTTCTATCTAGAAAGCCAAGTGGGAGTAAAGTGGTTCTCGAAGAAATTCGAGACGAGCAACAAATGGATGTGGATAACACCACATCAGAGGCGAGGGCGCGTGAAACGATTAATCATGCGTCGGAGCAAGCTAATTCCACCAGCGAGACTCCTATCGCCCCACTTGAATCTAATTCATGCGAAAATCTTCAAGGAGTTGGAGAGAAAATTTCTACTGTTGCTCCTACCCCACGTAGGTCTGACAGAATCAGAAACAAACAGTTTGTCGATGTTCTGTTAACTGAGGATTCTGAAATCTTCTTATTGGAGAATGAGGAACCCACAACCTACAAGCAAGCTTTGGTGAGCCCCAACTCAGATAAATGGCTTGAAGCCATGAAATCCGAAATGGAATCAATGTCTGAAAATAAAGTGTGGACCCTAGTTGACTTGCCTAATGGGGTAAAACCCATTGGTTGCAAATGGGTCTACAAGATTAAAACAGACAAGGATGGAAATGCCTACATCCATAAAGCAAGACTAGTTGCAAAAGGGTTCAGACAGATTCATGGTATTGACTATGATGAAACTTTTTCCCCAGTAGCAATGCTTAAGTCCATTCGGATTCTTCTAGCGATTGCCGCATTCTTCGATTACGAGATATGGAAAATGGATGTCAAAACCGCCTTCTTGAATGGGTTCTTGAAGGAGGAAGTGTATATGACACAACCTGAGGGTTTTGAAGATCCAGAAAATCCTAGTAAGGTATGCAAGCTTGAGAAATCCATTTATGGATTGAAGCAGGCATCCAGGAGTTGGAATCTTCGTTTTGATGAAGCGATCAAAAGGTTTGATTTTGTCAAAAGTGAAGAGGAACCTTGTGTATACAAGAAGTTTAGTGGGAGCAGCATAGTTTTCTTAGTCTTGTATGTAGATGACATACTTCTCATGGGAAATGACATACCAATGCTTGAGTCAGTCAAGGAATGGTTGAAGAGTTGTTTTTCCATGAAAGACTTAGGAGAAGCCGAATACATATTGGGGATCAAAATCCATCGAGACAGGTCTCGAAGGATGATTGGATTAAGTCAAGAGACTTATATTGATAAGGTTCTTGATAGATTTTCCATGAAAGACTCTAAGAGAGGATTTCTCCCCATGTCTCATGGCATCACTCTCAGTAAATCTCAGTGCCCTAAAACGGCGGAGGAGATGAGACGAGTAAGTGATAAACCTTATGCTTCGGCAATAGGATCAATCATGTATGCCATGATATGTACAAGGCCGGATGTTGCATATGCTCTAAGCATGTGTAGCAGGTTTCAGGCAAATCCAGGAGAAGCACATTGGACAGCTGCCAAGAACATCCTTAAGTACTTGAGAAGGACTAAAGAGATGTTTCTAGTGTATGGTGGCGAAAAGGAATTGGTTGTCACAGGTTATACGGATGCGAGTTTCCAAACAGACAGAGATGACTTTAGATCTCAATCTGGATACATTTTCTGTCTGAATGGAGGAGCAGTGAGCTGGAAGAGTTCGAAGCAAAGCACTGTCGCAGACTCTACAACAGAATCAGAGTATTTGGCTGCTGTTGAAGCAGCTAAAGAAGCAGTTTGGATAAAGAAGTTCCTGATTGAGCTGGACATTGTACCAAATGCTCAAAAGGGAATCGAGTTGTTTTGTGACAATAATGGTGCTATTGCTCAATCGAAAGAAGCTAGGTCACATTTCAAATCCAAGCATGTAGAGAGGAAGTATTACCTCATTCGAGAGATCGTTGACAGAGGAGATGTCAAGATGTGCAAAATTCACACGGATGAGAATATCGCTGATCCACTTACTAAACCCCTTCCAACTCCAAAGCATGAGAAACATGCTAATGAAGCTGGATTGAGGCGAATGATGTAATTAAAAGTTGTATTTTGTTTTGAGAAAATAAATTACATATGTAATACATTCATTTGCAGAATTATGTTTAATCAGAAATTCTATTATTTCTCTTATTTAATTATGGTTTTAATATTAAATAAAATGTCCAAAATAATTATGGATTGATGGGCTCATCAGGTTATCTATCAGATAGAGACCTGGTGTATGAAACCCCACAGGTGAACAAAATCCACATATTATTTGAGTTCCTAGTTCGAAATCATTAAAGCGGACATAAATGATTTCAATGAATGGACTAGCATGTAAGATTGATTGGATAGCTCGGTTTCATGGGCTATGGGAGCATAGTGATTAGGCTCGGTCAATCACATGGATATGCATGAATGATGCAGGATCGAACTATAGACCTACTTTGAAGTTCAAGTATAGAACTTCCGGATATATTAGTGGATTCCTTTGACATGAGTGGAACACTGATTCTATTCAATGATTGTTTTGACTGTGGTACATTCAAACGTCTTACCTTAACCGGAGATTATAAAGGATGTTTCCCGGTCACTTCATGAATTGAGTGGGAGCTTTTGTTGCCACAAGATTGGATTGAGTCTACCTATTTAATTGGGAATGTGTCTTGGCCCCTTGAAGAGGGAGAATTCAGAAAATGCATGGCCGTGCTCAAATGGATTACATTGTAACCATTTGTTTTGTAATTCTAACTCAGTTTTCAAGAAAGATTTGTAGACTAATATGATCATGACATGAGATGCAATCATATTATCAAATCGACACACATTGACTTAAGGAATTTGAATATTGTACACTTGTCTCAGACAAGTGGGAGATTGAAGGAGTTATGTCTTCGATAAGTGCAATTACTAGATATATCATAGGATCACAGTTATGGAGATAATAAGTTCATACTATAAGGTTGCCAATGTCTGTTGCTAGATTTGACAATTGGACTTTGGGCTTGTCAAATGGTCCAAAGCCTTATAGGATGGATCCTACAAGGTCACACACTAGAGTATTGGGTTAAACAAGTTGAAGGCCCATTATTGGGCCTCATGAGTATATGACACATCTTATGTTTTGGGCTTGGAATGTAAGAAGAGTTCAATTAGGATTTGGACATGGTTTTATTTCTAGATATGATCTATAAATATAAACCATACCTAGGGTTGCATAACATAACAATTTTGACACACTGTGAAATTGTCAGACAAGCAACCAAGAGATCCAAACCCTAATTCCCTCTCTCACTTTCGGCCCTCCTCTTCTCCTCCCTAGATCCGTGCGTCTCCCCTCCATTGGTGGTGCGCGTGGTGGTGCGTGGGTGGTGTTGCGGTGTGCTCGTGACTCTAATCTCCGTTGAAGGTTGATTGAAGCGTTCGGTCACAACTAACTAGCATTAGTGGAGGTTTAATCCGTGCTCGTGGACTAAGTAGAGGAATCACACGTGGGGTTCTTTATCTCCCTATTGTTCTTGCTCGATCATCGTGGAATCACGCTTCAAAGGTATAATTCTTACTTCTTTATGTGTTATGCATGAGATCTTTGGTTTGGTGCTATATGAATATGATTCATGTTAATTCCGCATTTAGTACCTATAATCTCCTACAAAACTATAAGTGTTAAAGACGTTATACGAGTATTATAGTTATCAGAATCGGGATTCTACCTTGAATCGGTAAGTGAGGTAGAATCGCTAAAATCGAATCCTAGAATCGTACGATTCTATAAAATTGTAAAATTGGGCTTCAAAATTTAACAAATGACTACATACATAATGTTATAGCAATGAGAATGATAATAATATATATTTTTGATAACATAATATCGACAATACAAACATAAAATAGTTTTAGAAGTAATTTCGCAGGCGCATAACTCAAACAATACACTATAAACTATAAAGTCGGATTATTGGTATACATTCTTAACCACGAGCGTACACGACAATTGTTGTTAAATTATGAAAAAATAACGTTGCTGACTCATAAAGTTGTTTCCCCTAGACCCCTTATAAAAAATCCAATGATAATAGAAAACTAAGTGTCAAGTTAGTTCATTTAGCGAGATAGTTAAAGAATGACAACTACAACAAACTCATGTGTTATAAAAGTGTTTTTTATATGCCCAAAGTTGAGTGCATAAGACTCATGAATACCAGCCCCACCTCAAAACCACCATCTCACCCAACCAACACAACGGCCCATACCATCAACCTACCTACCAACATTCCCAGGCCACCAGCCTCTACCCTACCCGTGAAACACAACCACACTCCACCACCATCTAAAAATTATTGCCAAAAACCAAAATTAACCCAATAAAACAAAAACCAACCCCAAAAAGCCGAAAATTAACTTAAGAAATGAAAATAAGCCCGTAAATAAGAAAATTAACACAAAAAAAACGAAAAAAACCAGACAAAAAAAATCAAAACCATTAGATCTACAAAAAAAATAAAAGCGATAATTAACCAACAAAAATTAAAGAAAATATATAAATATACGATTATCTAATAATATTAATAAACTAACATCACAATTATTACATAAAGAATTAACTAGATCTACAATCTAACCTAAATTAAAACAAGATTTACAAGAGAGAGTAAGTTGTTGGCTTGCGACGGTGGTTGTTGGCTTTGTTGTTGTTGGTGTTGCGCCGTTGTTGTTGTTGCGGTTGATGTTGTTGGTGGTTGGTTGATGTTGTTGGTGTTGCGCCGTTGTTGTTGTTTACGGTCGTTAATGTTGGTGGTGGAAAGAGAGAGAAGAGGAGGGATAAAGAGAAGATAGATGAGAAAGAGGAAGGAGGACAAGAGAAAGAGAAGAAGAGGAAAGAGAAGATAGAGGGGAGAAATTAAAAGCCAGAATGCCCTGAAAATTCGAGAAAAAAAAAGAAAGGGGGTCACGTGCCCTGGGTCAACGCCGAAATTTGAAGTCAATGCCGGAAAGTTGATCTAGGCGGTCTTAAACAACAAAAAAAATTATTTGGGTGGTTTTAGGCAACATATTTTTAAGTGGGTGGTTTTTTTTGACAAAAAACAGTATTTGGTGAGTGATTTTAGACATAATTTCCTTTTATATATAAAATAGTATGCCCCAATAATTTAAAATTATAAAAAAAAAGGTATTTTCAAAATAAGTAAATAAATAAAACACCACAAATAATTCATTTAGAATTATTTAAATACTTTAAGAAATACTTATTTAGATTAAAATACGTATAAGAAAACGGGGTATTACATCCTACCCCTAGATGCAAATTTTTCACCCTTTTGCTTTTTGGTTATGAGCAAAGCAAAGACACCAAAAACATGCAATTCATCAAAATTAGGTTATTTGCCAAAAAGAAGTTCATGTGGAGTTTTATGGGCTAGTAAACTAAAGGGAGTGCGAACCCTAAAACCCTAACTCTTTCTCTAGCCGCAAGGGGCTGCCATCATCTCTTTGATGATGGTAAGCCCCAAAATTTCCTTTGATTGTTTAGTTATTAATAATCCTCCTTTCTCTCTCTTTATGAGAGTTTTGTTCCCAATTTTCAGGTTTGTTCTCTCCGTTTGTGGGAGTTAGGAGTATGCTTTTCTTTTCTTCTCTTATGGAAGATTATAATTGGGTGATTGCAGTTTGATTGTTCATCCGGCAAAGAATGAAGATTTAGGGTTTCATAATTTCTCTAAGTATCTAGAGTACCACACATGTATTTTCATCCATACGACTATGCATTAGTGGTTCTTAATAAACCGAATTAGTGTTAACTCACAGATTGTATTGCTTCGAAAGATGTTTTCTATTAAGGCTATTGTTGATCGAATCTACAATGTATTTTGTTTTATGGTGTTATATTTTTGTGTTGGCTGTTTAGATTTCTTAAGAATTATTTGCATTGTAAAGTGTCGTTTGGCTATATTTTATCAATGAAATCCTATTGTCAAAAAAAAAAAAAAACACACTAGAGGGAGTGCGATTAATTAAATAAACCGCTCCAAGAACACATTTACCCGGATAATCAATCGGCAAATTGCCTTGAAACATTAATGCTCGACTCACATTCAAAATATGTTGATGCTTACGCTCTACTCGTCCATTTTGTTGAGGTATGCCAACACAAGAGGTTTGGAAAAGATGTAGGGTTTTATAGGTACTACGCAGCGGAAATAACATGAATCATATTCATACAGTACCTAATCCAAGGGTCTAATGCATAACACATAAAGCACAAATAATCGTACCTTTGAAGCGTGATTCCACGTGCGATCGAGCAAGAACAAAGGGAGATAAAGAACCTCAAGCGTGATTCCTCTACTTGGTCCACGGGCACAGATTAAGACCTCCACTAATGCTAGTTAGTCGCGAAAGAACACTTCTATCGACCTTCTACGGAGATGAACGAACGATCAACTAGCCAAGAACCACCGCGCAACACCACGTGGGCCACTAGGGGTGGCCGGCCGTGGGTGAGAGGGGAGGAGAGAGGCGTGCGTGTGAGAGAGGGAGGATGAGGGCCTTTGGATGGTGGTTGCTTGATTCACAATTCACTGTATTGTCAATTGTGACTTGTATATGCAACCCTAGGCAAGGCTATTATTTATAGATCGCATCTCTAAATAATAGTCCAAGTCCAAATCCAAGCCCACTTCCTAATCCCACTCAAACTATACTTAGCTCACTCATGCTTATGACTAATTGATTGCTCATGAGGCCCATTAATGGGCCTCTAACTTGCTTAACCCAATACCCTTGTGTGTGACCAATATAGGATCCATTCTAAAGGGCTTTGGGCCATTTGACTAGCCCAAAGATCATCTCTCATAGTCTAGCAACAGAGGATGACGCCCCAATAGAATGAACTTATTATCTCCATAATAGTGATCCTTGATATATCTAGTAATTGCACTTATCGAAGACACAATTCCTTCAATCTCCCACTTGTCTGAGACAAGTGCGCAATATTCAAATTCCTTAAGTCAATGTGTGTCGATTTGATAATATGATTGCATCTTATGTCGTGATCATATTAATCTACAAATCTTTTCTTGAAATCTGAGTTAGAATTACAAAACAAATGATTACTATGTAATCCATTTGAGCACGGCCATGCATTTTCTGAATTCAACCTCTTCAAGAGGCCAAAACATGACACATTCCTAATTTAATAGGTAGACTCTATCCAATCTTGTGGCAACCAAAGCTCCCACTCAACTTCTGAAATAACCAGGAAACACCCTTTATAATCTCCAGTTACGGGAAGACGTTTGAATGTACCACAGTTATATCATCCATTGAATGAAATCAATGTTCCACTCATGTCAAAGGAATCCACTAATATATCCGGAAGTTCTATACTTGAACTTCAAAGTAGGTCTATGGTTCGATCCTGCATCATTCATGCATATCCATGTGATTGACCGAGCCTTATCACTATGCTCCTATAGCCCATGAAACCGAGCTATCCAATCAATCTTACATGCTAGTCCATTCATTGAAATCATTTATGTCCACTTTAATGATTTCGAACTAGGAACTTAAATAATATGTGGATTTTGTTCACCTGTGGGGTTTCATACACCAGGTCTCTATCTAATAGATAACCTGATGAGCCCATCAATCCATAATTATTTTTGGACATTTTATTTAATCTCGAAACCACGATTAAATAAGATTGAAACTTTGTTTCAATTGATAAACATAATTCTGCAAGCTAATGTATTTACTTTTGTAATATGCTTTCTCAAAACATACACAACTAAAATTACATAACTTGCTTCAATCCAAAAACCTTAGTATGACTCTCATACCTTGGTCATGGAAGGGGTTTAGTAAGTAGAGTTCATGAGACATTCTCATAAACATGAATTTTGCAATTTCTAAATTTTATAATCATTTTATCTCCATACACTAAGAATTTTCCTTCGCCCTTTTGCAAAGAACTTAGGAATTTTTAATTTGTATTCCAACGTTACATTGGATTTCGATTGAAATCTATCATCACTTGTTAAAAACACGTGAATCAAATAGACGAGTATGGTCCATGGCATGCATGATGCATCCTTTGCGAATTGCATAAGCATCATCACTCAAAGTCTTAATTTCATCAATCCTTTCTCAAGGTATTGAATCATTAAGCAACGTGCCACGTCACATGGGATTGAAACTTTTTTCAATATAATGTTGAACCTTATAAGAATCTTATCAATATAAGCTTCTTAACCAAAACTCTAACATCCTTCGAGACCTATCTATATAGATCTTGAATCCCAAATGTACTCATCATCCTCTTCAAGGTTTTTTCATACAAAATGCATTACCCACCACTTGACTCTTCAAGCAATGAATAATTGCTCTTTATACTAGACCAAGAAGACTTCATAGCTCCCACTAAACATCTTGTACATACAAGACCTTTTCTTCATTTTACGAGAACATCAAACGATTTGATTAACTCACAAAATTAAGAACATTAACTCCCTGATGCTAACTTCAATCCATTATTGATATTATATGCATCCCTAGGATTATTGGATCTCTAAACTTTTGATTGTATCATATACAAATCTTATTTCATGAACAATTTCAAGAAAGTGTTTTGAAATCCATCTACCAAATCTCATAAGGTAGAAATCACTAAAGTATCTTTAATAGATCTTTGCAACATGACTAATGTAAAGGTTTCATTGTAATCATAGTCATACTATAAATTAATTGAATCCTTTAAGAAGTCTTTGCTTTAGTTAGAAAACATTTTTCTTTCTTGTCTGCTTTGCTTACAATGGGTTTCACCCAATTTAGGCAAATTATTCAAGTGTCATACACTTGCTTACAGACTTAGAATCTATTTCAGATTTCCTGGTTTTAAACCACTTGGAGTTATAACTTGTCAAATCATCTTTATTACTTGCATAATCATAATGTTCCAAAATAAATATTTTAAAACTCTTAGTCATTATGAAATCATATTTCTTTGGCTAAGTTCTACATATGCTAGTCATCATTGTGGGTTTGATGCAACAATTGAAACTCATACAACAACTTTGTTTAGTTTTCAATGAGAAACGACAATAGAGGATGTGCACTTGAAATGTACTACCTTCGACACATGGTTATTAATCCCATTACACTTAATGAGACCACGCGTTGTCATTTGTATCATGAGGTGAATCATGCTCATATTGTTGCTGTTATTCGATTGCTTCTCAAATTTCTTCGAGATTTTCGAAATCACTTTTCTTGAACTCTTTCAAGGCTCTCGAACTTTTCGCCAACCATGGTTTTGAACCATGTTTGTTTGTTGCTTTTCTCGAACTCTTTTGAGATTTGCACTACTCCCACTTGACCTTTTGGAACAATTTCCATAAGGGCACCTACTTGAGCAACAAACATTTTGTGCTAAGTATGGTTGTGTAGTAGTACCCCATGCTCTATATAGGAATCGAACGTGCATCAATCGGTTTAATACATGTTTTATTCCTTGCTTTGTAGAAAAATATGTATCACATATGAAGCGTTTGCTACATTCTGATTTGACCTATGTAATTTGTTGTTTAGTTTTGTAGCTTATCTTAAAAGTATATCCCTTGAACAATGGTTGGAAGATAGGTAACTTACATCCATTATCAAAATATATCTCATATAGATTGATAGCTTCCTTCATAAACACTTCACAAGGTTTTCTTTCGAAGTTTGTTGTAAAACGATTTCACAACTCTTGGATGTTTATCAAGGTCTTGGCTTAAATTCTCATTATTACGATCATATTGCAATATTTTGAATGTGTTGCCAAGTACATGTCTTGACTTAAATTTTCACAATTACAATCATATTGTAGTGTAATCATTATCTTGTCAAGTTGATACTGAACTTCATACTGAACATTTTGAACATTTCAAAATTTTCACCCTTATGTTTCAACTAAGCACAAGTAGTGATCATATCACAAATGAAGTTTCATTGTCCGTCTCTAGACTTGAACCTTTGGTTTTCTTACATCGATATGTATTCGACCTCAAGTTCACATCATCATTTCTCTAAATGGTGACTTAGTCAAAATTTCAAATTAGAATGATAATTACATATATCAATGGATTCATAATCCAATGATATTGAAAGTCCATCCATTTGGATCTTCCGCATGCAATTTTCATTTTCATTCGAATTAATTGACATGTTAGAGACAACTTATATACATAGAAATGGTTTAAGAACTTTAAACCTATTTAGCAATTCAAAACACATTATGACTCAAAAAGCATAGAATAACATTTATTCCACGTTTTTGAATCTTCGATGCTTAGTCATTACTGACATTGAATGGTGTTTTGATAATGGCAAGAGTAGATAACATTTATTTAACTCTAGCCATTATTGGTGAAATACTGGTTCTACTTGTAAAGTTGCAACTTTTGCTTCCAGACTTGTAGATTCTACTTGTGAAGTTGCAACATTTGCTTCTAAACTTGTAGATTTATTTCTCCTTTAGCAATGAATTCTTCCTTTAGTTCAATCACATTGTGCAATGAATGATCTAAACAAGACATCATATGTCCAAGAAGTAGCAAAATGCTAAATCAATTTCTATAATATAATTCTTAAATTGGAACATTTCCATTCTTTTACCTTCCAACTATATGAGGTAGTATCTAATCAATTGGAATAGATCCATTTAATTAGAAACATTTGTTGTTCATAACAACTTTTAGCATGTAAGTAGTTCTAGGTTTGAGAAGTAGCAACTTGTTTGCAATTCTTGGCCTATAACTTCTTAATGCAATCCTCATATATTCCTAAACCCTTCCATTTGAGCCACTTAGAACATTTCTCTTAGGTTCAAAATGATACCTTGCTCAACTACTTTAAGCATTTTTCATGATCTTGCTAAGTTTATTCTATCATTATTTATATTTGAGTTTAATCAAGTATTAAACTCTATATAAGTAGATGAAGAATACCGTTATTTGATCAACTTTTGATCACAGAGATTTCCAATCACTTTCTTATATTCAATCATATTGAAGATAAGAGATTTTATTGGATTTGTACACTTGTCTTTTGAGGGATTGTACCTCTCATCTCATTATGTCCCTTGAAACATTTTTCAAAATGAAGATGTGTTGGTATTTTACTCAAACATTTTGAATAAAACCAACCTTAGACATGTGACATGAATTTCTAAAACTTGCCTTTTAGAACAATCTTGGCAAAATTGGAATATAGGTTTATGGATTATCTTTTAAACTTTTGAGAACGTTTCTCAACTTTATTTTCAATCGAGGAGATTATATATAATAATAAAATTAGAACGACATGTTACTTATAAGTAAACGCAAAATTCAATTATGTTTATTAAATTTAAAGTACCATAAGTAATTTTAGAATTTATTGGTAACTTTAAAGCATTTTATTCAATTTTAAATTGACCCCTATTGAATAAAATGATTCCAAGATCCTTTATTTGTGTAATAATTAACCAGAGTGAAGCCCCGCATCAACCATTACATTTTCAAGGTGAGTAAATTCTTTACTGATTACAACTCTTGTAATTCTTGGTTGAATAATTAACCATCGCATGTTTAATTATTACTCTTAGCTTCAAGGTTCTAAACGGTTTAGGTAACCTTGTTGAATATAACCAATTAAAAGTGTAGATATGCGGTTCTACCCCCACTTCCCCAAGATATATTATGATGCTCTGCTGAGTGCTGACCCATCACAAACGATCAAGGTTTTCATCGGGTTTCTAATTGGAAAAGCTGCATCAATATTACTGGGATCTAGATTTATTATGTTGTGATTGTATAGTGAACTCTAGCGCATCATCAAGCAACATAAATAAACCTAAACATGCATAATCTACTAATGCAATAAAACATGACATAGTATGGCCCCTTAATCCTAAGAAAACTAATAAAGTAAAATGCTCCCACTTGGATCTTCATGGATCTCATCCATCTTGCTCCATTGGGCCTTCACTTCATTGGCTTTTGGATCAACTGCAACCTGTAAATTTATTCTATTCTATCTACTACTTAAATAAAATAAAATAAATTACAAAAATACTCAACGGTACGCAGACCGTATTTAGATTACAAAAATACATCACGATGCGCAGATCGTATTTTAGAATCTATGGGCCATACTAGTCTATATATAGCAATAAACAATATCATATATTATAAAGTGTCATATAGTAAATCACTCATCATGCTTTCCTAAACTATAACATCTGATGATCATAATGAAGGAAACATGGCTATAAATATCTCATATTTTAATTAATGTAATTAGATAATATCATATATTAATCATAACCAATTATAAAATATCATATATTTTAATTTAGGTATGAGATAGAATCAAATCTTATTTGAAATTATGGAATATAAATCATATTTATTTTCCATGATTATCCTAAATAATTTAGGAATTCTATCCTAATTACTTGCCAATCACATATTTTAAATCAATTATATCCAAAAATAATTATGGGATAATCACATTATTTAAATCAATCTTTATCTTTTTGGAATATGCTCGGAATATTCTAACAAATCCTATCCAAAATTAACAATCTTAATTAAGGATAATTATCAAAAACCAACTTTTGAGATTTTATCTCAAAATAAAATCTGATTTTATTTTGAAATTATCTTTAAAATAAAATAATTTTAATAAAAACAATTTTTTTTTTTTTTTTTGAAATCTGCTGCCATGTCAGCTAGGGGTGAACCCCAACCAACGCAGCAACAGGAAGCCGCAATGTGCGTCAGTCAGGGAGAGCCCAACCAACGCACAGCCGCAGCAAGGGGCAGAGCCCAGCCACGGCTCAAACAACCTAACCGAGATCGGAAGCCTGAGGAAACCACCTGACCAGAGTCAGTTCCTCTCTCAGTCGCCTTCCCGAAATCACCCTCCGCACGTCACGGCTAGGCAGGAGCCCAGCCACCAGCAGACGCAGGCTGCAACACGCGGCAGTGCAACGGTTGCACTTCGCTGCTGCCGCCTGTCCTCCGCCTTCTTCGCGCACCCTATCCGACCTACTGGTAGCCGCCGTGGCCCACCTGACGGTGGTTCGACCACCCAGCCACGGCTGCCCCTCCCAAGTTTAACTCTTTTCCTTTTTTTTTCTTTTTTTTTTTTTTTGAGAAATTTAATCTAATTAAACAACATTTGTTGAATTAAATTAATTTAGGGTCTATTGAATTAAAACACAACATTTATGCCTAATTCAATTTTGAAATTAAATTCACAATTCAATTTCAATTTTAGGGTTCTTCACAAAATTAATTAAAATTTAATTTAACTTTTAAATTAAAACATTGATTATACAAAATCATATTTTATGTATAAAATCAATTCAATTAAATCTATGAAGCATAAAATTTTCAAAATTCATCAAAATTAAGCACAAAAATCAAAATTTTAGGGCTTTATTTCAATTAAAATTTTTGAAAATACTAGGGCTTTATTCGGATTTTGCTAGAACAATTGAGCAATTAAATCATATTTAATCATATTCCAAAAATTAAATCTCCATTTAATATAAAGATTGAACCATAATTAAATATTCTCCCTCCTAATTGAATTAAAATTGTGGATTATCAAAGAATTATTGGCAATATGCGTAAATGCAATAGGCTAACTGATACCACTATAGGGTTTTATAGGTACTACGCAGCGGAAATAACATGAATCATATTCATACAGTACCTAATCCAAGGATCTAATGCATAACACATAAAGCACAAATAATCGTACCTTTGAAGCGTGATTCCACGTGCGATCGAGCAAGAACAAAGGGAGATAAAGAACCTCAAGCGTGATTCCTCTACTTGGTCCACGGGCACAGATTAAGACCTCCACTAATGCTAGTTAGTCGCGAAAGAACATTTCTATCGACCTTCTACGAAGATGAACGAACGATCAACTAGCCAAGAACCACCGCGCAACACCACGTGGGCCACTAGGGGTGGCCGGCCGTAGGTGAGAGGGGAGGAGAGAGGCGTGCGTGTGAGAGAGGGAGGATGAGGGCCTTTGGATGGTGGTTGCTTGATTCACAATTCACTGTATTGTCAATTGTGACTTGTATATGCAACCCTAGGCAAGGCTATTATTTATAGATCGCATCTCTAAATAATAGTCCAAGTCCAAATCCAAGCCCACTTCCTAATCCCACTCAAACTATACTTAGCTCACTCATGCTTATGACTAATTGATTGCTCATGAGGCCCATTAATGGGCCTCTAACTTGCTTAACCCAATACCCTTGTGTGTGACCAATATAGGATCCATTCTAAAGGGCTTTGGGCCATTTGACTAGCCCAAAGATCATCTCTCATAGTCTAGCAACAGAGGATGACGCCCCAATAGAATGAACTTATTATCTCCATAATAGTGATCCTTGATATATCTAGTAATTGCACTTATCGAAGACACAATTCCTTCAAAAGAATGTCATTGTTATTAAAATACGGGAGCATGCGTTTGAATTTTGTACCGTTATCACTCTGTATACATTATAGTAACATCAAATTGACATTTAACCATAGCAAAGAAAGAACAAAAGGAAGAATAAACCTCAGTTTTGTCATTCAATTAATAAATCCAAACACCTCTCGAAAAATCATCAACAATAGTAAAAAAAATAGTGAGCACCAGAAGTAGAGGGCGTCTTATATGACCCCCCAAAAATCACAATGTATCATTTAAAAAATACAACTAGCCTTATTATCACTATTAGGAAAGCTATCTCTAGATTGTTTAGCTTGAGGACAAACTTACATGCTTTATTCAAAGATTTGCTACTAGAACTAGTACTAATAGCAGGCAGCCAGGCACTAACATGCAAAATTTTATCCGACGGATGCCTCATATATGCCGATGCCACAACTCGAATGTAGAAACCCCCGAATTTGTCGCCGCACATACTTTAGGAAGTCGTGGAAATAATAGAGTCCATCTATGCGTTCACCGCCTCCAATCAGGCTCCTTGAGAGTTAGCCCTGTATAGCACATAAAGAGTCTGTGAATTGTACATAATATTTAGAATCATCAATCATTTTAGTGACGGAAATTAAATTGCAATTTAATTTGGGAACGAATAAAATGTTCGCAAGAGTTATTCCGTTATCTAAATAAACTGGCCCTCCTTCGTGGCCATTGCTTGGGCAGCATCTGGAAGATCAATAGGGCAAGGAGATATGGAATGTACATCCATTAGACATGATTTGTCACCAGTAACATGGTGAGACACGACGATGTCGATGATCCATGACAAAGAAAATACTCACCCGTCATGTTATCTTGTTGTTGTTTATTAGCCATAGTTAAGAGAAGACGAACATGCTTGGGTTGCAGCTCCGCCAAGGCCGAGAAAGTGTCTTGCGAGCCGTGGGCTTGTTGTGATCAGCCACAACCGCAAAGGAAGAAGTAGTAGCAGGAGCAGTAGCCCTGCTAGGCACAAGGGACCCCTATTGTCCCGAAGATGTTTCCCCCCTTTCTTTCCATATTTCTCGAGCCACCAAGGGGGTAGCCATGGAGTATGAAACACCCGTATTATCATGTCCCACGTGTTTACAATGAGTATAGAAAATCTTTGATTTATCGACACGAGTAGGAGCTTGGAAAGACCTTCGGTCAGAGGACAAAGCAAAAAGATGTGCCTCGGCTTTGTCTAAGGTAGCGTGCCCTTGAACAATGCCACGAGAGCGTTCCTCCTAAAGAAACGCTTGGTATGCATAATCAAGGGTAGTAGGGGGCTGCTGAGAAAGAAGGTTTGTGCGCACCACATCATATTTGTCATCATCAATACCGATCAAGAAATGATGTAATTTCTCCTCCTCTCGATCTAACTCATACTTTGCAGCAACATTGCACGTGCAATTCCCGCATTCACATCCATGTGGGGGTTTGAGATGAAGAAGATAATCAAATTACCCCATCAAAGTAGTATAATAATCCTCAAAAATCATGGTTTTCGATTGTCGGCAATTGGTAATAACAGTCCGCAATTATAGGAGACGAGGGCCACTAGCCTCACAAAATCGCTTCTCCAAATAATCCCAAAGCTTCTTTGCTTCCTCAAAATAGGGTATGGATGCCACAACCTTAGGGTTAATAGAGCGTAAAATCCATGAAACTGACATGGAATTAACGGTATCCCCATCAAGCAGCTTCTTCTTTTCAGAGGGTTTAGAGATAGTTCCATCAATGAAACCATATTTGCGCCTAGATTTTAAGGACATGGTGATTTCCCTAGACCAAGTAAGATAGTTATCGCCTTTCAAAACCATGTGAGTAATTAATAGAATTCCTCGGTTGATCACCGGCGCCAAGATAAAAGGGAGAAGAGGGATCGATTTTTCCATCATCACCCGTCTCAATCAATCGAACAATAGCGTAGAGAATAGAAATTTTTTTAGAGTTTTTAGAGGTTTAGGGTTTAACAGTATAGTGGCTCCGATACCATGTCAAGAATAAAAGAATAGAGTTGTGTATTTCATATTAGAGTATGCACAAATATATATACAACCTAAAGAGATTAGGGCTCATAAAATCGGCCCATAAGCTATACACTAAGGGCCTGTTCTGATTAACTGAACTGAACTGAACTTATTGGAGCTGAATAGAAATGAACTGAACTGAACTGAATATTTTATGAGAGAAGGAAATTAAGATAAGAAATGAACTAAACTGAAGTGAACTGAACTTATTGAAATTGAACTGAACTGAACTTAAGCTCAAGAGAACATGCCCTAAATAGGCTTAACATGTATGCTCTTGCTACATGCAATTTTTTGTATTTTTTTGGACGGCATGCTACTGCTACATGCATGTTAATTACATAAGGTAGTATATTTGATCTATGAGGTAGTATATTTGATCTATATACATAGTGATGCATATTCGATAATAGCATCAATATAATTTATTTAGTTAAGTTGATTTATTTTTGTCGAGTCTTCTATTAATTGCGAGATTGAGTAACGTCAATCCGAAAGTTACGCGTGATTAGTAGGATTAGGAGTTTATCCTGATGAATTATCTTATTTTAAGGTTGTTAGGATTTTATTTCCTAATATAAGATCAAGATATTTATTTAAGACAGGATTAGTTTTTAGGATTTTTATCTTTTATTTTCCTATTTGGCAAAGGATTGTTGCCTATAAATATTCTCTTTATCAAAAAAGTTGGACAAAAAAGGTGGTTTATACCAATTTTGCCTAAAATCTACTAACAATTTAAACCAAATATTCCAACACAACCTTACAGATAATGATTGTATTACAAGAAAAATTGTAACATAAATTTTTTTTACATTCAAATGGTCGATCACTGCACAAAAATCTACTTCACATTCTCTATGAAAACATTATTAACACAGCAGCAGTAGTTCATTGGATTTATTTCCCCTCTTCCAAAAGTACCTCTCTTGACCTTCGTGAGTCGTTTCTTAGGATCTCTAATTAGATAACTAGCGCTTGGCTTGTTAGACCAGCCACTTAAAACAATTGCATGACTACGTTGAAGTCTATATTCACATAAAGCATACGGTTTACCCGTTTGGACGCTTCGCTTCACATCTGTTGGGTTGACTTTGATGGAGCATATAACAGGATGTTTCTCTAACCTCTCCAAAATTATTTGTTCATCGTTTGGAAGCTTTTGTACACCGCTTACTCTCAAAATTGGTTTCTCGAGCCTTTGAAATGGAACCCCCTTTACGCCTTTATAAGGAGGGCAGTTGCCCTCTAGGCTTAAACCATATTTCTCGATCCATTTCAATGCTTGGTACGCGTTGAATGAGTATGTAGTATCTACACTCGCGTAGGGTTTAACTTTGTCGATGAGCTCTTGCTTTGAACACTTTATTTTGCCATACCAAAGCTGATAATAAATTGCCTCTAAATAATCACATATGGAGAAGCACCAGCACAATAAATAATCTTGTTTTTCTAGCTTCCCAAATATACCCAAAAACTCCCAATTAAAAGCACCTCCATTAATCACTGCAGTACACCAACTTTTTTATTAATTAAAAAGAAATCACAAAATTAAATGAAAATTAAATGAAACCTAGTAAATGCAAATAAAGTTACAAAATTTAAATAAAGTTATAATTTCATCCATTTTTAGATTGTCAAGTCGGACACTCAAATTCTATTTGATATTTTTTTTGAGTCCATGTAACATGTAATTTTTTTCTACACATCAATTGATAAATAATAACATGGTCATGTCAATCATTAATTAATCTCTCTTTTAAGTATAACATGTAATGTAGTACTTTTAATTGCTAAAGTGAGAAAATTGACTAGTACACATTATAAGAATAAATAAATTAATCATACAACACGGAATATAGCATACATACCAATGTAGCATATACAAAAATACAAAATGTGTTTATTTCGATTGTCAAAAGGGTATATAACCCTATGTTTATTCCATTAGATTATACGTGTTTTAATCATTAAAACTGTAATTAAAATAAACACAGATTAGTGTTGATAATCTTACTAGTTGTGCTGATTTCGTCACGTTGATGCCCTTGAGGGAAGTCACCATCACTACAATCCGCATTAGCCTCTATAAGCAGGAGTTTTGGAGCCTTTATCTTAGTCAGGCCTTCAATGATCTTGTGGTAATGCACACCGAATATCATCAGAATCCCTGCGAAAGGTCGATGTGGTTCGAGCTCATCATGACTGAGAGCTTCAATGTTTCCGGAGTCCAGAGCTTTTCTAAAATTCCAGTAAACAGTCGATGCTCCAATTTTCTGAAAAAAGTCTTCAGCAAGGCTCCAACCTAGGGCATCAACACAGGCTGTTACGCGCATCACGACTTCTTCTTCGAGTTTAGCTGTGTCCATCTTGTGCACGACTTCAACGAATTTGTTTTGGTGGATGACCTTGGACAATTCAGGACTGTTTCTATCTTTGCAAAACAATGCCAAGGAAGTCACTAAGACCAATCCAACCACCACTAAAGTCTTGTATGGAGACCTCAAAAAACGGTATATAGTACCGAAAACTTCATCACCCCAAATCCCTGTATCATAAGCATCTAACATAGCCTCAGCAACCAGTTTTGCAGGTTCATTAACCTTACCCGCCTCCTCAAAAATGCACATCACTAAAAACATAGCGCGTTGCAGGGCTGCCTCATGAGTCTCTCCTATATCATACTTGTTAACGAAACCAATTACATCACACTTCCTCAATCCATCACCTATCATGAATTCCCTTAGAATTGTCAGCACCACTTCTTTCCCCTTTTCCTTCTTGTGGTAATGCACACCGAATATCATCAGAATCCCCACGAAAGGTCGATGTGGTTCGAGTTCATCACGACTGACAACTTCAATGTTTCCGGATTCAAGAGCTTTTCTGAAATACCAGTAAACAGTCGATGCTCCAATTTTCTGAAAAAAAATTTCAGCAAGGCTCCAACTAACTGAAAAAACCAAGTATAAACACGAACTAAATATTAAGTTCCATATTTCTTACTGTAAAATGCTGTAATACTACTAAGATATGTATATAATTATATGATTGCTTGTTGTTTTCGCGTACCAATGTATCCAAATCTCGAAATTAAAAGTGTTTTCGCGTGATTAATTTCTAAATTTTCAAGCCGGACACTAGAATTCTATTTGACACTTTTTTTCGAGTCCGTGTAACATGTGATGTAGCACAACATGTAATTTCTATATAGACATCAATCAATTGATGAATAATAACATCAACCATCAATTAATCTCTCTCTCGATTTTTTAATTTCCTCAAGAAAACTAGTTAACATTTAATCGTTAAAGCTTGAAATTAATAAATTCTTTAACGCATTAGATAATTGGCTATTACACATTATAGGAAATAAATTCATTTGGCACATTATATCAAAAACAAATTTATTGCATGCTTACATCAAAAATACACTGCAAGTTTTTCAATTTAACCAATAATAATCTTTGATCAAACACTTTCATACGAACCCTAGGTTGTTAATTAAATCATACATTGATCATGAAAAGGTTATTTTCCTCAATTACTAACCCTAGGTTTATTCGATTAGATTAAACTTGATAATAGTAATCATCAAAACTGTAAAATAAATCCAGAAAACTTACTAGCAGTATTCAATTCGTCACTATCAGATTCTGAATTTAGATCCGCGAGAAATTCGTCGTATAAATCTTCAAAATCGTCAAAATCATCATCACAATATTCAACATTAACCTCTGTAAGCTGCTCTTCTTCCTCCGCCATTTGAGATTTTCCTTTAGCAATTATCTTCCTCTTCGCAATTTTAGCGGCTTCTTCTGGAGATAATTCCATCTCCTCTGCTTCTTCACAGATAACCTCCATTTCAGCGGTCTGGTTCTTCTCTGTTTCTTGATTATCCTCCATTTTAGCGACTTTATCAAGTCTGGTCTCCTCCATTGGAGATTTTCCTTTAGCAATCATCTTCCTCTTCTCGGCCAATTTAGCAGCATCTTCTGGAGAAATTGTCTTCTCCTCTGTTTTTTCAGAGTTCACCTCCTTTTTCTCTGTTTTTTTATCATCCGCTATTTCAGCTTTTTCGTCAGCGATTATCTTCATCTCCTCTGTTTCAGCAATTTCTTGAGAGATTGTCTGAGTCTTCTCTGGTTCTTGAGAAATTGCCGTCTTCTTCTCTGTTTCTTGAGAAATTGCCGCCTTCTTCTCTGTTTCTTGAGAAACTGCCGTCTTCTCCTCTGTTTCAGTGATTTTAGCTGGTACTTTTTCCTCCATTGTCGATTAGCTGGTTTTAGAGAGAGAAGTTGAGTGTGTTTGAGTTGCTGATTGTAGAGAGAGAAGTTGAGTGGATTTGATTAGCTGATTGTAGAGAGAGAGGTTGAAGAGTTTAGAGAGAGAAAATGAGGTAACAAATTGTAACAACTTCTGTTGTTAGTTATTATACCAAGTTTTAATTCGTTTTTGAATTTAGCGCGCGTCTTTGAAATTGGGATTGGCAATTAGGCATGGCTTCTTATATACATAATTACTAATTAAGGAGTGTTCTACTACTTAGGGCCTTAGGGGGTGCTTTATTTCTTATGATTCTCGAGTTTGTGTTAGGGTAGCTCGATTTGACATGTTATTGTATTATTTTGACTCGATTTTTTTTTTACTGTGTTTGATTGAGCTAATCTTGAGTAGCTTTACTTTGTATCACATTACACCTTTTTTTTTTTTTTTTTTTTTTTTTTTTTTTATAATTTCTTTCTCCTATAAAAAGTTCATATACTTTATCCATATAATAAAATAAAAAAAAATAAAAAAAAACTCATAAACTTAAGATAAGATCCGTTATTATTGCTTTATGAATTTCTCTTGCTCCTCAAATTCGCTTTCTAGAAACTTCTCTCTCTGACAAACACTCTGTAAATTTCTCTCTAAAATAAATCAAATTTAGTAAAGTGCAAACATGGAGATATTTAATTTTGAAAGCTATGAAATGCCCTTCAATTGAGATGAATTGTTTGATTTCTTGTTGTTTTTCAAAAGCTACGTCTCTGTTTTCACACCGAGTGCATAATGATTAATGACCGATGAGCATGGTTCACCCTAGTATACCATGTAAATTTCATATTACTAATGCTACTCGTACTAATTATAAAAATATTACGCTGAAAATGTTCATCAACAACAATAGCTTAGAAATTTCTGGTTATGTATAAGAGAATTTGAACTAAACAAATGCGCGTTTTACTATATTTTGATAAAAAAAAAATCCTTTATTTAAGCAAATCTACAAAGGCAAGGGAGCAATTTTTATACTTCACTAGTTCACTATCCCTTGTTTCACGTACATTAACACCTCAAATGAATACATTTGTGTTCCCTGAAACTCGTAAGTCCTCCCTATTTAACTTAGAAAGCTAAGAAAATTTTGTATTTCTTGTTTACCGATCAATGCATAAACTAGATACAAGTACATGCTGAAGTTCAGAAGAACTCGATAATCCATCGATTAATTAAGATGATTACTAGAAGCAACACAGCTGAATACCACCGAGGAAAATGGATTTCGATCATCTTTTTTGTTGATACATCACCATTCTTCAATCATAAGTATTTTGCTAGCCATGGAATCTCCTGACAGTCCTTTAGAGCAAATGTCACATCATCGCTGATAAATAGAAGCAGAAAAAAAACGAGTTAGAAAGCTTACAGGCTATGTAACTTGCACTTGACTTAAACTACAGTGGTATAAAAAAACATTTGATGACTCATGCTGTGTTGCTTATAGTATTCAGCTTATATATCGAAAGCAGAGGGAGTACTATGGAGCTAAGAAAACCAATTTAACAGTCTGAGTTTGAATTGCAATTCAAACACGGATACTATAGTTTGTAAAAAAATCAGAAAGTACCTAATACAAAGCCTTGCAAACAAGTAACAGTAGATTGATATTATTGGACAATGTGTACTGAAACTTACCTAGGGAAATTCAACTGCAACTTCTAAGCTGGTACGGTAATAACAATACGTTGCAATGAAAGTTGAGCAGATGTGATAATATTTGGTGCATCAAAGATCTTAGAGAAGGGAAAAGGAGCCGATGCAATTACTTTACCTTTCCAGTCCCAGGAACACCATGAATGTACAGGCAACGTCCAAGACATTGATCATCACATGTAGCCCCTTTTATAAATGCAGAGATCTCTTCCATTTCTCTGAGTAAAAACATATATCAGTAAGAAGTGAAAAAATAGACAGAGTGGAGCAAAACATTATGCTTATGCATACTTGTTGCGGCAGGGAAGTGACTTTGGTAAAGTTGCTGACAGCAGTGTCTGTTTGGCCCTTTCAAGTTCTGTTTGTTTATGACAAGCTGTGAAGTACTCTTTTTACCTATTTTCTGAAGTCCAAAAATGCGTCCCTTCCTTGAATTCTGTAATAAAGTAGGATTATATGGTTTAAATTTAGTCAAGTAGGAAGTAGAGCAAATTTAGTTAAGAGAATCTTGAACATACAGCAGCTAACTCTTGAGACGATGGGGTCCAGAAGATTTTCTCCTTTCAATCTCCTCCTCAAAGTCCATATCCTCCTCTGACTCATACTCTAAGTCCTTTGTAGATTTCCAATCTTCATCACTAGCACTATCATCATCATCATCATTATCTTCATCCTGTAAATGAAAAATAAGAAACTGTCAAGCTTCGACCAGCCTCTGGCCACTGGGCACAAAACTTATTGAAGGCTTACCTCTTCTAAATCATTTATCTCTGCAAGCCGCTTGAAAGAATGCCAACGTATGTCATATTCATACTCACAAAAGAAGACATCATCCCCTTCATTTTGGGCCTTAGCGTACTCTTTTGGACTGAAATCACTTAATACATATTAGTGCCTAAATACAGACTCCATCTGCAGCAGCAGTTAAGCAGAAAGTTAAGACTCAAATACATAACACAAATCCGAGTAGTCTGCACTTTTTACTTATACGAATGAAAGTCAATATACACACTAGCTGAGAGGCTGCATTGCAGCAATGCAAACTAATATGCAAAAAGTCCTAGATACTAATTAGAGGGATGGATCAAAATAGGATGCAACACTGGCTAGAATATCAGAATCACTCTCATAGAAACAACCTTACTATCTTTTCTATAAGCAATTTGTTCAAATGTTGGACTTGGGGACACAATACAAACATGTATTTATTGATTTTAGATCTGAGGATTTATTGATTTTGATCAGAGTTTACGCCATTGAAGCTCTGCAGGTGAAGGTATTGAAAAAGTGTTAATTTAGGAGAGACAAAATGGAGGAAGAAGGTGAGATAGAGCTGAGGAGAAAGAGACTGAGTGACTGAAATTTGGCGGGAAAATTGCCTTCCTTTTATAAGGGTTACCTTAAGAACATTGAGCCGTTGGGCTTTGACTAAAGTCCAAATATAGTGGAATTTTTTTTTTTTTTTTTTTTTTTTTGAAACCAAAGAAAAGCGCCATATATTAATCAATCAATGGAAAGCTTGTCCATGAGTACATACGAGAAGATGGACGGGGGACAATAATTTTCCCAAACCAGTTCATCACCAAAAGGCAGCCCCGGCCCTGAGGGTAGGCGGGGAGTGCCATGGCCTAGGGCCCATGGCCAATGGGGGCCCAAAAAAATATATTACCTCAGCTTTCATAAAATTGTACTAATAAATAAAAAAAATAAAAAAAAAAGACAACACTCTTTAATCCTTCGCCGTTCGTTTCACTTTAAAATTGTTGCAATTCCCACTATCCAATTCTCTCAGCATTAAATACAAGTAAAAAACTTCATTTCCCATCAAGTAAATTAATGAGTCTTGTCTTTCACTCTTATCAATTCCCCAAATATTTTGATAGTGTAAATGAAATTATGAGAATGTTATAAGCAAGTAAAATATTGTTAAAACTATTACTCGTAAGAGACTACACCAGTCATTAGCTTCAACTATACTCGTACATTTTAATTATCCTACTATGAATGAAAATAACAAAATCATTTATTTAATCATCTCATTAAGTTGTTTGCCAGTATTTGTGTCCACTAATTGTGTTTATTCTCTTTGACATTTAGACAAAGTTTCTCTCTCCTTTCTTTGTTTTAATCCATGGATAATTATTGGGAATTAGTGTTTAATTTAGATATTGTAGTTTTAACTTTTAAATTAACAAACTTATGATCAAGTATTCAACTTTATTTTAAATCTATGTAATTGAAAAATATTTCAAATGTTGATACCCTTAAAATATACTACGTAGTATAGCAGTAGATCATAGTTACAATGAAACATTGTTCTTATTTACTTCGTAGTACACAGAACTATGTCTAGATTTATAGCGAAGTGTAATATAACGGAGTAATATGGAGTATGTAGTATATTGTATATATTGTACTAGAGACAAATTGTTACATTATTTTAGAATTCATTTTTTTTTTTTTTCCTAAGGGCCCTTATTTATGATTTTGCCTAGGGCCCATAAAATGTCAGGAATGGTCCTGCCAAAAGGCACTAATCTAGCTAAATTATGAGCAACGGAATTATCATCCCTTAGCATGTGAGACCATGAAACAAACTCAAGGTCTTTACAAACAAACAACACATCTTCCAAAACAGTATCTAAGTCATCAGTGAAGAAAATCGCTTCCTTCGCCAAACGGGAGACCACACCTTGACAATGAGCTTCAACTATAATTCTCTTGAGGCCATATCTACGAGCCAATCTAACCCCATATAAGATAGCTTTGCACTCTGCAACGTCAGGGGGCAGACGGCCACGACTTGTTCTAATACCTGCAAAAATCACCTCACCCTTCTCGTCTCTTTAAACCATGCTTCTTTAGGGTCTGCCATAGGGTCCTTCCACACAAGCTCCTCGCAACTACAATCACTCCAAAGATCCCTCACTGCTGGACACTCAAAGAAGGCATGGAAGGTGGTCTCAACAGCAGCATTACACCGAGTTGTCCACCATGTGCCTGTAATACAGCAGGTCCTTTGTTCGCAAGGAGTTTGTACACATTCTCCACAAAAAATGTTTCACCTTCGGTATAGTTTCAAGGCCCCAAATGTCAACCCACACCTTGTCAAAGGCATCTAAGTCGAACGACTTACCAAGAGCATAGGCAGTCTTGACTAAATATTGCCCATCCTTTGAGAAAGCCCACGTTAAGCAATCTTCTGGTTCTCTACAGCTCAAATGGATAGCCATGATGCAGGCAAATTATCCCACGTTAATTTGAACTCTGTTTCCCCTTTTAACATTTTGATAAGAGCATTAACAAATATATACATAAACACATGTAACAAAAATTATTAGTTACCCATAAATATACATTTCAAGTATTATAATTTTAAAATTATTATATACCATTTATCTTCTATTTTGATAGAATCATCAACTTCATTCACAACCCACTACATCTAATATAAAAAAGTGGATAAATAAAACACTAAAATGTTAGCAAAAATAAAAATTGATATAAAATAAATCTTTACATTTATATAAAATATATCAATATATTTACCAGGAGATGAAAAATTATTGCGAAAATAAACTTAAAATTGTAATTGTATAAAATCATATGTATGCATTGGAATTTTTTCATTGTCCCTAATTGCTAGAAAAACAATATTGTGGAAAAATTGAAATATTAGTTTGTTGTCGGTGCAATATTGCTTCTTATTTGGAACGACTAAAAAGTATCTTACGGAGTAAACTTGTCCTTCAATCAATATTGGATGAAAGTATTGAACAAAGTTGACTTTAATTGAGGAATAATGAACGTAATCACCTTGTAATAAAAAAATAAGGAAATAAGTTAATTTAATAACTTCATTAACCCACCTAAATCACAAATTTTGTTTTTGTTCATAATAATAATAATAATAATAATACTAATACTAATAATAATAATAATAATAAAAATAATAATAGTAATAGTAATAATAATAAAAACTAAAGAGGTCTATGAATTTTTTTTATAAAAATACCTTCTGGTTCAAATAGGCTAGATACTCTTACGTTGATTTTCCAATTATATTTGGTCGATTTTAATTCTCAAATTAAATTAGATAATTGGATCAGTAAACAAAATACAAACATACAATCATTGCGTATCCCAAAGAAGCACAATGTAAGTAATAATCACAAATATATATTTAAATATCGATTTTAAAAAGGAAAAATTCATTTTATAAATCCCAACTTTGGGTGGTTTACTTTTAAAAATCCCAACTACGCATTATTCCTGATAAATCCCAACTTTTAGGGGTATTTTCTTTCATAAGACCCAAATGACCGGTTACCTGAAAAAAAAAAAGTTAACTTTTTAATTTTTTTTTTAAATTGCCACGTGTCACACAGTTAGTGGCTCAAAAAATAAAAAATAATTGTTTTTAAAAAATCTGATTTATTTAAAATAAAAAAATTAAAAAAAAAAACCCAACTACCCAACCCATCCCCTCCCCCCACCCCAAACCAGCGGCCCCCATCCCGGAAAACACCCCACCCCCCCTGGTAAATCGCCCCCAACCCCCGTAAACACCTCCCGCCGTGCCGGAATATGGCGCCCAGCCCTCCCCCTCCCTCGAAACCCACCCCTTTATCTTCCCCCACCCTTGAAACCCTCCCCCCTCCCCGTAAAACCACCCCTCCCCAAACCCCCACCCTCGAAAACACCCCCCCTTCCTTCCCCCACCCCTAAAATCGACCCACCGGATGGGGGAAAGGAGGGGGGTCGTTTTCAAGTGTGGGGGATTAGGGGAGGGTGGTTTTACGGGATAGATCTAAGGAGGGGGGAGGGTTTCGCGACGGTGGGGGTTGTTTTCCGGCAATTAAAGGAGGGGGGTCGGGGAAGGTAGTTCCGGGAGAGGGGAATTCCAGCAGGGGAGGGGTTTTTTCCGGGGGAGGGCGGTAAGGGTGGGGCTCCTGGTTGTTTTTTTTTTTAAAAAAAAAATATTTTTTAGATCTTTTTTCTGGTTGTTTTTTTAATTTTTTGATTTTTTTTTTTAATTTTCTGATATTTAATTTATTTTTTGAACCAATTAGAGTGTGACACGTAGCCTAGAAACCTGGGGTAGCAGGTTTGGTGACCTGCTAGGTCCTCTAAAAGAAAATGGGTATTAAAGTTGAGATTTTTCCAGGATAACGCATAGTTGGGATTTTTTAAAGTCAACCACCCAAAGTTGGGATTTATAAAATGAATTTTCCCTTTTAAAAATTAAGCTAAGAATTACCTATCCATTGATAATGTAAAACTGACAGATATTACTAACATGTGGAATTGTATTGATACGAAATTTTGTTTGTGTCGTATGACGCGTCAATTTATAATGGTAGGTATTATAAATTTTAATTTTATCATTTTTTTAATTTATTTTAATTTTAGTTTTAATTTTAATGGAACAATTTTTTTTATCGTCAACGCTATCAAATTTTATCTTAAAAATTTGAGCACTTATCTTTAATTAAGATAATTTTATTTGTGGTTTTTAATCTATTTAGCGTTTAGATATCAAATATAATTTGTTATTTACTTAGGTGGCGATATAATTTTTTATCATTCGTCTTTTTTTCTTAGGTGGCGATTGAATTTTTTAATTCAAAAATAAAAAGCAAATCTAATTTTTAATTGGTCGAAATACTTTTACTTATGTGGCGCGCCGAATACTCTCCAAAAATGCCTACTTTATTTATATACTAGTTCTTTGCCCAAGCGACGCTTGGATATTCACATGAAAAAAATAATTTTTATAAATTACTATAAGTTTGTATGAAGTAACTATTTATGTTATCAAATTATTATAGATTAGATACGGTAATGTAGAGTACTTATCGCTAATTGTAGTTTGCTGACCTCTTATAAATTTAAAATTGAGTTAAAATCTTTTTTTTTTTAAAGTGAAAAACGAAGAATACATTTTATATATTAACGATTAAAGATTCAAGAATACAACAATATACATTTTATAGATTAACGATTAAAATAATATTTTATTTATTTAAGTTGTTATTATTATTATTCTATTTTTTATTGCATATTCTCTTTCTTTTTTTTATTTAACAATATTTTTTTTTAATTTTTTTTATTATCAGAAAAAGGTTTTTGGCGGGAAAAGTTTTATTGTGAACGCGACATGTGTACTTTGGGAATAAGGGTGGGGATTACTTTAGTATAGTATAGTACTAGTTTAGTCCCGTGCGTTGCATGGATTAAGTAGTCATTATTTGTTTAAATAGTTGTCAATTTAATATTTGAAAAAAAATATAATCTCATTAATTAATTTTGAAAGAAGCACGGTATTTATTTAGTTTTGGGATATAGTTGGAAAATAAAATGATGATGTCAAAAATAGTTTAGGCGGGAAAATTTTTAATAAGAAATTGACATGTATCCCTTAATGATATCAGCATGTTTTGTTTTAGTACTCCCTATATCCCTGAAAGAACGACTCATTTAGCCTAATTTTAGTCCCAAAAAGAATGACCCATTTGTTTTTCCCAACATCTTTTAAAATCACAAAATTACCAATATATTCTCAAATATTTTTGTCATATAGCTCTTCTCCCTAGGCCTGTACAAAACTATCCGAGAATCCGAAAATCCGAAAATCCGATCCGCAACCGATCCGAATTTTAGGATATCCGATCCGAAAAATCGGATATCGGATACGGATTCGGATATCGGATATCCGAACTAATATCCGAAATTAAAACTTAGGTGGTCTTTTGATAATTTAATTTGCAAAAAAAGACTACAATGCTCATATATATTGTACAGGAACGTCAGGAAGGCTTAATGTTATAAAATTGATATAATTAATGAGATTTATTAGATAAGCATAATCAACTTTTAATATTATCGGATAATGGATATCCGAAATATCCGATCCGAATGATTTCGGATATCGGATATCGAATATCCGAAATTTTCGGATCGGATTCGGATATCAATTTTAGATATCCGAAATTAGCCACCATTGTAATTCTGTATGTTTAGTTTGTTGCGTAACGACTACTCACGTAATTAAGCTAATGTAAATGCAGGGGCAGAAGAAGAAGTGAATTATAAGTTGAATTTTCGGGCATCAATCCTAGCTAAACATCAACTCAATGCTGAATCAAGCAGCTGTAACAGTGTCAGCTCTGCATCTCATGATATACATGCAGGGCCAGTAGAAGAAATGAAGTATAACTTGATTGATGGGGCACCCTCCTTGCCTAATAATCTAATACGTGTCTAGTGAAAGATGAATCAAGCAGCTGTAGCAGTTTTAGGTCTGATAGTGGTGCATCAGAGATGTCATGGGTGGCTAATGAACCTCGTGGGTATAAGTTGAAGCCTGAATAAAGACTCCAAACTGAGTAGCAGAGGATTTTATCGACCTATGAATGTATGGGAATTGCTGTGAATGAGGACTAGTTGAAACAGCTTGCTCATTAGCATTATGTTGATTATAGACACATAGATGAATCGATAATTGACACCTTAACCAGAAGATTGTGAATTGATTAATACGTAGTATAAAATAAGTTATAAGGAAATAGACAAAAAAAACATATATTCATATATTCATATGAGAAAAAACATATATTGAAACAATTCAAAATTAAAATGTACATGAAACATTTGAAATAGATAACAAAAAATATAAACAATTATAAAAATTCTTATAATCGTATGTTAATATGTGAAATTGTGAATGACCATGTACTATTATGTGATTGAACATTTACCAAAATAAAAATGAACATTCATCAAAATAATTCTCTACTTCAAACTATGAAAAAAATGAACATTATTACACGAATAACTATAAGTTATAAAATACATGTGAATGAGCATTTGTATTAATTATCTTATTATATGTAAATGAGAGTTGTTTCAAAAAAAAAAATTAAAAAAAAAAATAACATGTGAACTATAGTATACTAATGTATAAATGAGCATTTATCAAAATGGAAATGAACATTCGTCAAAAGAAAAAATTCATTACGAATCAATTTTATTAATACTTACATTTTTCCAGAATCTTTGTTTTCCTTCTCTGGAACTGTTTTCTTCACTGTACAAAAAAAATAAATAAATAAAAAAAATTGAAGAATGTACTGATTTGATTTACTAGTTTTTGAACAAAAATTACTAAAACTATAGTAAATATTTACATTGATGCATTTTCCGTAGTTGATGTTTCAATTATTGTTCTGAAATACGATCACAACAAAAAAATTAGTAAAACTTAAGTTTCATACTCTCTTTTGAACCAAATACGAACAAAACCACTTATTCTTTCGAATGTCAACCTTGTTTTGTTGAATTTTGTATGATTAAACAATTTTTATTGATAATTTGTCTCAAATTCGTAGAAATTTTGGGTTTAGAAAAGTAGTTTAATGAGTTTAGAGAGAGAAAATGCAAAAATTGGGTGTAGAGAGAGAAAATGGGTAAAGAGAGAGAAAATGAAATAAAATGGTGGTTTGAATTATTTTTATTTTTTTTAATTATTATCTATAGGTGAGTAAAAAAGGTTGTTAATATCTTGTAAAAAAGAAAAAAATGTTGTTAATATGTAGTTACTATACAATTACAAAAAGTGGAGTTGTTGGGTTTGTTTATGCGTTGTTTAGGGGTGGGGGTATAGGAACAGATAGCTACATTAGAGTTTAGGAGTATATAATTAAATTTAGTCAATCAGAACAAGCCCTATGTAGTCCAAAAAAAAAAGTCAACAATCCATGACGAATAGCGAGTAGGTGGTGACTTTGAAATCATATCGTCCCATATCCACCAGTTCGCCCCATTCCCACTCAGCGGGCCCGATAACCGAACCACACCACAGATGTTCTACGGCTCCAACCCTTTCTCTCTCCTCTTTGGTGAATGGTGAACCCCTTGCGGCCCCGCATGCCCACACAACCACCACTTCACCGCCAATTAGTCATTCGCAAATTAAAATTAACAGAATGAAAGCGCTACCACAACAAGGTACTCCTCCTAATCTCTTCAACTTTTTCAACATTTCCCAATTTATTTATTCTTCTTAGTTCTTTCTTGCTCCATTGAAATCACAAATATGGCTTCAAAATTGATTCTTGTAGCACCTCATGAATCCCCAGATCAATTAGAAATCTCTCTAAGAGAAGCTTATAATCTTCTTTTACCTAAATTAACACCCCCATTAAAGCTAACTATCCCTTCCCCTGAAGAGTACTTAAACCTTAATAAAGCAATTGTTTATGGGGTTTTATGTGAACCCAATTCGGCCAAAATTCATATTAAATACTTACATGCTATTGTTAATGATGGGTATTGCTTGTTTATTAATTTACTTTCACAAATTGTTGATGGGTTGTATTCAAAGATGTTGGAGTTTCCTAAAGTTCAGTTGATTTGGGTTGCTTCTGTTATGATTGATGTTTCTGGGATAGGTTTTGATTGTTTGTTGGTGTCTCTTTTGAGGCAAATTGTTGGTGGGGATTTTAGTGATGGGAATTTATGGCTGAGCTTTGAGATGGTTAATCTGTTTTCTTTGAAATGGGATTTGATATTGAATGAGGAACCCCTAATGTTGTCTTGTGCTTTGTATACATATCTTAGGTTATTGGCTGATCATTACCGTCTAGCGTGTAGTCCGAAATTGAATGAGTTAAAGAGGAAGGAGATTGAGTTTTGTGTTAGAATGTTGAGGGAGCAGTTTCATTTGTGCTTGAGGATTGGGAGGGATTTAGTTCGTCTTTTACAGGACTTGGTTCATATCCCCGAGTTTCGAGCTATATGGAAGGATTTGTTGTTGAATCCGAGTTCGTTTGGGACCACCGGGTTTTCAGACATTTCTTGTATTTATGGCATGAGGACATCTAGTAGGTATTTCTTGCTTAGAATAACTCCTGAAATGGAGACTCAGTTGCGGTTTTTGCTTACCCATGTAAAGCTGGGGTCTCAGAGAAGGCACCAGGCATGGTTCACTAGGAAATTCCTATTTGTGCCAGAAAGAGAGACACTTGTCTCCGACATTGTTCGTTTCATTTGCTGTGCACACCATCCCTCCAATGAGATACTTCAATCAGATGTGATTCCAAGGTGGGCTGTTATTGGTTGGTTGTTGAAATTATGTTCAAAGAAATACTTTGAAGCTAATGTGAAGCTGACCTTGTTTTATGATTGGCTTTTTTTTGATGAAAAGGTGGACAATGTTATGAATATTGAGCCTGCAATGTTGTTGATGGTGAACTCTATACCTAGGTACATCGATATGACCAATTCTCTACTAGAATTCTTGTTACTAGTTGTGGATAACTATGATATGGACAGGAAAAATGTCATTTACAAAGGTGTGTCATCTGCTATCAGCATGCTAGTCACTAAAGGAGTGATTGGTTCTCTTGACATTTTTAATTCTTGCAATGTTCTGTCTCCTTTGGTCAAAGAGATGCTTCAAAAATTTATATTCGAGGTCGAATCTGGAACCTGCAAAGAGCCTAAGGGCCCTCAGCCACCTGGAATTCTTTCGTCTGATATGTCATCCCAGACTTTGCCTAATCCACCTGATCTGGCAATACAGGAACATTTATCTGAAGGACTTCCTGCATGTCATAGAAATGATGAATTGAATGCTCAGCACAGCTCTGTATTAAAACCAACTGATTCAGCTGCTCCGTTCGATGAGAGCCAAGTTGGTAATTTGGCAAATTTGATCGGCAAAATAGGAGAGTTCATGAAAAGCTCAAGCAGGAAAGGCCAGCAACTTGTGGAAAATATTCTGCTTTTGTACATAAATCCTGCCAATGAAGATAAATTTGGTGGTATTGGCTCTGACTATTTAGCATGTGAATTAAAGAAGGAGCTTGAGTTGGCTGGCTACAATCTTTTTTCACCTGCTGGAAGTCTTCCAAACAGTGATGATGAAGTTCAATCTATTACAGCTGTGATCATTCGTACATTCATTATTTCTCAACACCAACGGATCAAAGAGATGCTATTCTGGTGGTCAAGGAATGGGTATTTAGTTGGAGCCCGCTTGTTATCATATGCATTGAGACTTGCACACGAAGCACACGGAGCTGGCTATGGAGTTGATTATACCAGTGAGATCACATACAAAAATATGCCCTTGCTAAAGTGTCACATTGAAGAGTATTTGGCACTTTCATACCAAAATGAGGATTGTGTAAATGGAGCAACTACTCGTACCCCCGAGGTTGATAGAAAATTGATCTCCAACATGATTGATAGTGCTTTCACCTCATATAGGACTATTCTTACACTTGCTAAGGATGTTTCAAGTAAAGAAGTGTCGGATTCTGGTAAGCTCCCCTTAATGGATGTGGTGTCTAGTTCACTATGGAAGGGAAAAAGTTTGAAGTTTCTCTTCTCCAGTATCTTTTTGTATCTTCCTGATCTATCTCTTAGTGATGAAAGTGTAATACTGTTACTTGTCAGTCAGTTGGAAGATACTGATCTTTTGTACATGAAAATGGACTTGGGATTGAAAAGGCTCACTATATTTGGTGAAGATGTTCGAAAAGTTCTTCAACTAATTAAAAGGTCTATTTACTGGAAGCACGAAGATCAGCACAAAATTTGGGGGTTGATCAGATCAGAGCTTACTGTTAACAGGTTTCCTGTGGAGAAGTTGCTTTTGGGCTGCTTCTTTTCAACTGATTTTGATTCAAAGGCTAGTGGTATTGCTGTTGGTGGACTTCTAGCGCTATGTAGTTCTTGTGCTCCCACACCAGAAATTGTTGGTGCTGTCATGTTATTGCCTAGTGATAAGTTCCCTGATTTTGCTGCTGCCATTCTCTCCCATTGGACCATAACTAATGCATCAATGCTCTCCAATAGTGTGGCTGATTTTTTGAATAAACTTGGAAATACGAATGGGAATGCTCCTCTTGACCTGGGTGGTGTCTTAGTCAACCAATCGGCTCTCTTGTTTTTGTTAGAATATTTCAAAGGACAAGGTGAGCCAGGAGATAACATGCTGGAAAATCTGGCATTACATTTACCAGATGTAGAAACAAGACCCAAGAACTGTATAGTTCCAATGGATACAGGATAACTCTGTTGTGCGTAAGGGTGAGTTACTAATTAGCCCTTGTGTTTGATCGTTTGTTTCAATTATAAGGAGGATGTTAAGATGATGCTTTCTTACTGTTGCAGGAATATCTGTGGTTTTCATGAGCACTGAAATATAACTAAGTGATGAATTGATCATGTAACAAGATGCTTTCCCCATGATACAGATATTGGGGCGTTAGTCATCTCTGGTTTTTTGAATGCCATCTTGCGGTAGGTACACCATCTTATACAACTTGGTTAAAATTAATTAATCAAATATGCAACACAGGTAAATTGCCCTGTTATTGACCTTATTGTACTCCTTATCAAGAACTCTGTAGTTTACTTCTCTGCTTGTCCCATTTTCCCATTATTTCAAGAAAATTTGGGAGGCTACCTAGAGTTGTTGCCTCGCAGTAATAATCTCAAATTCTCAACTAGTCAACTCAACTTATTGATTTATGGTTTCATGTGCATGAAAAATTAGAAAACAAAAAATGAGGGGCTGTTTGGTATCACTGTACTTGTAAAAATCACAATTGTTAAGAAAACTGACAACAAAAAAAAAGTGAAAACTAGCTAGTACTTTTTTCTTGTTTCTTATTTTTGGTTATTTGTTTTTTAAAAAACTGAAAACTGGAAACAAAAAGCGATAACGAACTAGCTTTTGTTGTGTTTTCTATCCTCGGGCTTGTTAATACATCAAAATTATACTTGTGCCTAAACATGTAAACAATGCTTCAAGCTGCTATACATGTAATTTGATGTTTGATTTATCAATTGATGGATCAGGTAGCATTACATGTATTGTCTGATGACTGGTGCATGGAAAAGGGCACTGGCTAAAGCTTCATCTCCCAAATACCAAAGAATATACCCCTTGCCTTTAGGGAAATTCAGATTTCTCTGGATTGATCTGCAATAATACTTGGCATCAATGTTGATATTGTAGAGTGAGCTTGCACAATGTGCCGACCTCAAAGTTGTGGCAATGTGGCATCTGGCTGCTGATACTGCAACACACAAGCTTTTTGCATTTTTCATAAGGAGACTGAAACTGTGGTTACCAACAAATTGGCTGCTGTCTGATGAGTGTTACTCTTAGAGACACTCAAGGTTTATTGGCTTACCCCAAAGTCACATCAGATAAGAAAATTTCGACTGATTGGTGAGCATCTCCACAAGTTTCTGATAAATGGTCAGTGTTGTTCCAGATAACTTTTCTGCTATTTTAATTGGTTAAAGATGTACAAAATTCATCCATTACTGTGACAACATGGGAGCATGTGGAAATTTTCATTCACATTCTAATATCTTGATTATTTAATGCTTTCTTTAAGACGATTCTGATGTTTGTGTTCTGCATGTCTTCTTGTAGATGGATCTCATCGATGTGTGACCTCTTTCTGATAAATGAGAGTAGATGTTGCTTTGAGCAATTCTCAGAACTTCAGAAGGCTCTCGAGAGTGATATTGTTGTTCTTGCCAGCCTCAAAGCTCTGGATGCAACCAAAACAGCCAAAGTCTGAGCATCCTATGGCTGGAATAGTGTAATCACTAGATGCTTCTATTATGGACTTCTGCTATGTTCCTCAGAAACACTCGCATTTGCACGAGTCTTTAAATAAGTTGCATATATATATATATGTGAGATAAGAATGAGCTTCATGTTCTCAAATACAGCTCATGAAGCTTGCTAATGTCCACTGTTCCGAGAAAACACAATATTGGCATATCAATCTATATGTTTATATATAATGAGTATTGTTGTCTCCCTATCTGAGAGTTTTGTGTATTTGTGGGATTAAAGATTTTTAAAATCAGGTGTATTTTTCTTACACCATTATCCCAATTCTATAGATATATGTTTGTGAATATGTTCTATCACCAACGATAAATCATGAAACAATATTGTACAATAAGTACAATGGAAGCCTCATTAAATACGAAACATTAGCACATAGTTTGTTGATTTAGGTGTCTATTTTCCTTTCTAATCTAAATATTCAGAATCGGCATTGAAGTTCTAGTCATACTCGTACAAAACACAAATCCTTGAAAAAAAACATCACGCAGATGTAAATAATCACGTTAATAGTATAATTTAAACTACGCCGACCAACTTCTGAAAGGGAAAGGTATAGTATTATAATGAACCTGCCCTTCAACTCCAAACATTAGTCATTGAGTCATCATCGTAGACTCGTTCGAAGTTCCTCCTTTTTCTCTCTCCGAATTACTCGCTAACTCGTCTTTTTCACACTTTCTTCTTCTAAAAGGTATCTCTTTCTCTCTCTCTCTCTCTCTCTCTCTTCATTCTGCCATTGATTGATTAATGCTTCATTTTCCAGATTTCATATTTCGATTTCAATTTTCCTGTAATTGCATCATTTTCTCATTGTTCTATTTAATTTTTGCTCTTAAATATGATTCTCATTTGCTTATATTAATTCTATTTCTTTTTAGGTTGATCATGTCTTTTTTCAGAGGTCTTTCAACTCTCTCAAAGCTTCGTTCTCATTCTGTAAGATTTTTGCTCGTCATTTTGTTTCATTTTTTTTGTTGAATTATTGATTAATTCTTCAATTGAATTATTAATTTTGAATTAATGCAGTGTATTAATTTAGAAATTGTTGTAATTTTCCTTCTGAGTTATACTGGTAATTATTTGATTTATGTCACTGAATTTTGACTTGCAGGGACAGCAATCATGTCTAAGCAATTCCGTGAGATGGATTCAGATGCAAAGTTCTTCTAGTCTGGTATGTTATCTCTCTTTGTTTCTTTCAGTCAATATATATTTATCGCTTCGCGAAATCGATGACAATTTAGCATGTTTACTTGAATTATAGCAGTAGTGAAACACTATGGAAAGAACTTTGTATTATATTGCAGTGTTGATTAGGCTTTTAGCGTAATGTTATCTTGCATAAGCTCAACACTGATAATAAGTGTCACTGGTTAAATTTGAGGAGTCGAAGGAAAAATAAGAGTGGTTTAGGTCTTAGTTAAAATGTGGTAGTTGGTTTTGAAATCTGCATTGTCAAAGTGAAGAAAGATAAGGCAGACATGAATAGTTATGCAGTACTCCATTCGTATTTAAGTAAATGAAGCGTTTCCCTTGTGCATGTATGTCAATGTAAAACTTTGATTGATAATATGTTTAATTATCAAAAAGTAAACATTATAACAATTGAATGTTAATAAACCATTAAGAAAATTTGTAAATATTAAGTCAACCTTTTGGCTGCTTTTATTATGTCAACCTTTTGATTATTTCTAAACACGTCAACCTTGTATTAACATTAATTTTCATTATGTTTTTTTACCGGTAACCAGATAACCAGGTAAATCCTTTGTAATTTCTGATTTTGAGATGAAAAATTGATTTTCCGGTCTCCTTGTCTCCATTCTTCCTTTCATCTTCATACTCTTAACTCCATTAAACATATTGATTTCTTCCTCTTACTCTGAAACCCACGGCCCACCCTCCACCATTGCTTACTCGTTACCACGGATGCTCACACTTCACACTAGCAGACCCAAAACCACATGTCGCACCGTCACCACACAACCGCCTACCACAACCAATTCACCTCTTTTCTCATCATCTTCTTCTTCGAATCACATGCACTTCAATATTCTAAATTGAATTAATAGGTTTTTTTTTTTTTTTTTTTTTTTTTTTTTTTTTTTTTTTTAAGGGAGTAGGGTAGAATATTAAACAACAAATTGTGGCTTCATTTTAGCCTAAAATTGAAATAAGAAAAATAAGGAAGAAGAAGATCGAATGGAGAAGAAAAAGTAAGAATGAGGATTAAGTTCAACTTATCAAGTTATCATTGTAAATAGTTGTGGAATAAATATTGGAAAAAAAAAAAAAGTCAATTTTTTGTTACCTTTATCTAATAGTCTACATAAGCATTTAACCTGTTTTTATAGGTCATTTTTAATTTTAACGTAATAAAAATTAATGCGTTTAGAAGGTTGACGTGTTCAAAGTTAATCAAAAGGTTGACATAATAAAAGCGGACGGCCAAAAGGTTGACTTAATATTTACAAATTTTCCAAACTATTAATTGAGACGATTCCAGCAAGTACCCACAAGACTATATTTATTCTTATGTATAAATCATAAACATTAGTCAAAGTGAATTAGATGAATAGTGCAAATAGTCAAAGCATTTCACTTATTGAATCACGAAGGGAGTACATTTCAATGACGTCAAAATGTTGCACCTCCCCCCCCCCCCCCTCTGGTTCTCCTTTTGGTTTTGTTGAGCTTATTGTGACATATTTGAATGATTTTCATATGTTGTGCAGGACCTACGTTCAGAGTTACAAGAATTGATTCCTGAACAACAGGTTTGTTTGCTTAATTTGTATCTTCAACTGGTAGCTATCTTTGTCTAATAATGTTTTCTTTCCTCAAATGAGTACAAATTTAAATATTTATTTACAAATTACAATGCAATTATCCCTACGTCTAAAGATTTTGTAAAAATGTATTGTTTCCATTGGTGATCAGAGCTAGGGTTTTAGTAACTGGTAAATGAGTGGTTTATACTTTGTTAAACATTGATTTTCAAATTATGCAACAATGTAGTTCACAATCTTGAATATCTTATTGAGAAATGTTCTTGATCTTGTTTTCTTTTCTGTAGGAACGTCTGAAGAAGATAAAGAAAGAATATGGAAGCGTCCAGCTGGGAAAGATTAATTTGGACATGGTAAAATATTATCATGAATCTATATTCTTATCTATCTATGATACTTGGACATTCAGTAATGTCAGATCTGTTTGAATATATAAGTTATACAAAATATAAAAATAATTATGTCAAGCTTTTCGTGTCTCTTGTAAGTTTTCAAGGACCATGCCTATGTATTCATATCCGTAAAGGTATCAAAATACTTGTTTGGCATGAAAATGGTTGGCCATTCTCAACTGTGGAATTTGGAATAATATTGATAATCATGTTATAATAAGTCAAATATATTGCAGTATTACACCTGCAATCATTTCTCTTCAAGGCCACTTTATGATGTAAAAGTTTCCCCTATCTCATTAAGAATTAATGTAATAGGTATTGGGCGGAATGAGAGGGATGCCTGGTTTACTTTGGGAAACCTCCTTACTTGACCCAGATGAGGTATAGTACTTATCTCTTGTGTTCAATTGTAAGTTCCCTCCAGTTCATTTAAACAAGGTTTTATGTAACTTCGTTTCATTGATGGTGGTACTTTTTGTAGGGCATTCGATTTAGGGGTTTGTCTATACCCGAGTGTCAGAAACTTTTACCAGCTGCAAGTCCTGGTGGAGAGCCATTGCCTGAAGGCCTTCTTTGGCTTCTTTTAACTGGAAAGGTTGTTATATATTCTTAGCCTTAGTTTCATCGGTAATACATTTTTTATTTAAATCTTGCTTTTCTTTGGGTCTTAGTTCTGTTCTTTTCTCCAAATTCATCTATAATTGAACCTTAATGAGATTTAGTCTTCTGCTTTGCTGAAAAGTCTTCATCTCACTGACACTTTATTATGGAGAAGGGTGACTTTGTGTTTCGTATATCATTTTCGACATACGTGACTTAGATAAATATTTATTGATATGTTCTAAGTGGTTAATTATAAATGATATCCTAAAAATGTAGAAAAGGGACGAAGGGATCTCTCTACCTTGCTCTTCTCATTTAAGGTGGAAATTACTTCAAGAGAAGAATGTAAAATTATAGAAATATATGGTAAAAAGTTTGAGAGATGCTTCTCATTTTCTTTGTAATTACTTGTTGTAGTCCATGCGCATACTTTGATCTATGAAACTAGCAGATTATTAGGGCCTTAGGGCTGGGATGAGTTCATTACACTGCTATTCTTCGATGTAGCTATACCTTGATGTCTGTCAAAATCTTGTTTTCTTTTGTTGTATGCTTTTTTCTAGCTTCTTTTTGATCAATTTTATTCTAATTTTCTTTTTATTTATTTAGGTTCCGAGCAAAGAGCAAGTAGATGCTTTATCAGCAGAACTGCGAACACGTGCTTCAGTCCCAGGTTCACTATTTTAGCAACAATAAAGTATTTGGACAACGTGTACTTGCTATGTTTGTGCCAATTTTATCTGTTTTGTAGATATGTTATATCTGTATGAATATTCATTTTTTTTGCCTTTATGAATATTCATTTTTTTTTTTTGCCTTTATGTTTGTGCCAAGTATTTGTATTTTTCTTGAAATCAACTGACTAATATGGTAGGTAATGAACTTTTTCAAAAGTATCGGTGATCGATTATATTTACAGTGTCTATTGTCTTCCCTTTTCTTTAGTAGTTCTTGTTAACGGAAGATTTTTGGATAAGAAATGAACCTTTTCACTTAGGTGTTGATTATGCTATATATATTGTAATTGCAGACCATGTGTTCAAAACAATTGATGCCCTACCAATTACTGCTCATCCTATGACTCAGTTCACTACTGGTATTATGGCCCTTCAGGTACTGATTTCTTGCTGTACAGTTTCCCTCTTATTTGACTATATGCATATTTGCTGTATTTTCTAATAAATTCCTGCTGCTATTTCCGGTAGCAATGCTGTTCATTATTGTTATTATGTAAAATTTACTTCTAAATGATAGCCCCTCCTTTTCTTTCTTCTTCTCTGACTCTTACTTGGAATTGGTTGCTGTAGTCCTCCTGAATATGATATTACTGCATTACATTGATTAAAACCTCCAACTAATGACCTCTGGCTTTTATTCTCTTGTCTTTCTTTTCTTCAGGTTCAAAGCGAATTTCAGAAGGCATATGAGAAAGGGATCCACAAAACAAAGTAAGCCATTTCTTATGATGGTTTTATCTTACCTGTCTTGCAGTGTCTTCATCTAGTCAAATGTTAAGGTTGATTTTGATTCCAGGTTTTGGGAGCCAACATATGAGGACTGCCTTAGTTTGATAGCTCAAGTTCCTGTTGTTGCAGCCTATGTTTACCGTAGGTAAGTAAACCTTCCACAAGCCATTTATGGGTGGAAAATGGTTACATATTGTTAGTGTTTCTGTATATAATACATTAATAAGCAGAAAAAATTGAAAGAAATGAGCTCTCGGCCTCTCGGGTATTAGAGAGAAAAAAGAAAGAGCTTTTAAGTATTAGTGTTTAATGTGATTCAGGTGATTTATTACTTTGAAATTGATTGCCTAGTGCATATTCTTATGCGTTATAATGGTCCTCTATAATTTAGCAAAAGATATAAAAAAAATTAAATAGATAAATACTAATATGTAGATTGGAACTGTATGAATTGGGCTGTTTTTCTGCACTGGCAATTAATGGTTTGGTTTGTTCATCAGCTGATTCAGCTGGCTTAATCTCTTTTATATCTTTTATTTTCTTGCTGAAGGATGTATAAGAATGGACAAAAAATACCACTGGATGACTCTCTTGATTATGGAGGGAATTTCTCACAGATGTTGGGATTTGACAGCCCTGAAATGCTTGAGCTGATGCGGCTATACATCACAATTCACAGGTTAACATTGGCCAGATTGCTCAGAAACCACATGTAATAAAAGAATTTACTTCAATTTTAATAAACTTCAATCTTCTATCATGCAGTGATCATGAGGGTGGAAATGTTAGTGCACACACTGGCCATCTGGTAATGCTTCTGGAAATAACTTACTGTTAATTTGCTTCTGCATTTATGGACTTCTTCTCATGCTGAAGAAATATACATATTTGAAAATCGGGAAGCATTTTATGCAACAAATATTAATCTTGAGCGCTGGAAGTCTGACCAGTTTCTTAACTCTATTTAGGTGGGAAGTGCACTCTCAGATCCTTATCTGTCATTTGCAGCTGCTTTAAATGGATTGGCTGGCCCACTTCATGGATTAGCCAACCAGGTATAATATCTTACTTCACCTTTTTTTCATTTCTCTGGTTAATTGGTTCTTCCTGCATGATTATCAGCGCAAGTTCATACTGCTAACTGCCTGATTATACACTTTTGGTGGAATGAGATCCTTGGGACAATTCTTTTCTTCTTCCTGATTCTGATGTTCATGCCCTCAATAAGCTGCAGACTTATGGGCATGGTCTTCAGCTCCAATCAAATTCTGTAATTACACCGTTAAACATGTTTAATTCCAAGATCATTCTCATTTATGCTCTTTCTTGGTAATGGTAGTTGTATTTAATTGAGTATCAGTGTTTTATATGTTACTCGGTCTCTGGTATCCATATCCAACATGTATATGTGTCCAAGTTGGCTACTCTGTGAAATTTGTCCATGATTTTGGTCTGAATTAAAGTGTCCAACCCATGTCCAATTGTACATGGGTTCTTGATGTGAGATGAAGAGTCCAAGTAACATAGTTTTCTATTGTAGTTCAAATAAGTAAACCACATGCAAATCCTGAATAGTTTACTGTGCATATTTATTATACCCTCCCTCATTGTATTTTGCTTGGTCCCATTAGTGGCCTAAATTTGCTAATGGTCTAAGTTTCATGTTTGACTTGTTCTGTTTCAGGAAGTCCTGCTATGGATCAAAAAAGTAGTAGATGAATGTGGAGAGAACATCTCGACTGAGCAGTTGAAAGATTATGTTTGGAAGACATTAAACAGCGGCAAGGTAAATGAATGAATTCTTGATTGCCAGCGTATAGTCTATTCAGTTTTTCAAACTGCTAGAACCTCCTTCAGTTCTTAAAACATGGCCCCAGAAGTCTTGTACAAGACTGACAACTACGATGAAGTACAAGCTTCAGTGGATGATAATTGTAGCAAATAGGTGGGAACTAACAACTAAGTCATGTTTGCCCTGGAAAATCTTGTTGCAACAAAGATGTGATCATCATTTGCAGGGCTGGTGCATTTATTGGTATAAAAATAGGGTGAAACAGTTCTAGTAGAATTAGGAACTTAAGAGAGAGAACAGGAGACTTGAGCCCTTTGGTAGAGGGTCTATGGAAATATTATTTTACAACTTGCAGGCTAGTGTCATACATATTAGGAAAATCAACTTTGAGCCTTTTGCATGAGGGTTATAGTAGATTTTTCATGACAAAAAAACGAATGAATGTCTTAATGAGAGTTTCTTAAACATCATATTTTGATAATAGGTGATGAAATTGACCATCGAATGAATAATCATATTTGGTCGATAACTTTATTAAATTTTATGCAGGACATCTATATCCTTATTTAATGTTATTTATATAATGGTATACTGGAGGGTAGATAAAAATTTTATTACACTGTACAATGTTTCTGTGTCAGCTCACTTCATACATTTTCAAATTTATAGGTTGTTCCTGGATTTGGTCATGGAGTTCTCCGAAAGACAGACCCAAGATACACATGCCAGAGAGAATTTGCGTTGAAGCACCTACCTAAAGATCCACTTTTCCAATTGGTATTTTTAAATTTTTTAAATAGATAAAGGGTTCTATAATTTCTAATGCCATCTCTTGACTGTTAAAATTTTGAGATAAAACTTTTTTATTTTTTTTATAAATATAGGTGTCAAAGCTCTATGATGTGGTGCCTCCTATTCTTACAGAGCTTGGAAAGGTAGCTGGTTAATTATGCATATTTTCTGCTGTTAATTGATCTTGTTAATCCCACTTATGGGGTTAAGGCTTTGATTTATTGATTGATTTAATTGTTCTTGTTAAATTTTCTGATGTTCTAATCAACTGAAAATTTGCTAGCTTTTTACTAGATGTTTTAATTAACTACACTACTAGAAAACAGGTTGATTGCGACGGAAATTTTTCGTCGGAAACACCTTGTTTTCCGTCGCAAAACCCATTTGCGACGGAATCCCGTCGTAACCGGTTGTCGGAAAAGTTGTTGTCGTAAAAACACCCTTTTCCGACGGAATTTCCGTCGTAAATGGGTTTTCCGACGGAATTTCCGTCGTAAATGGGTTTTCCGACGGATTTCAGTCCGCCGAGAACATTTTCAAGCACGGCAAAGTCCCTCGTAAAATTCCGACGGAATTGAATTCCGTCGTAAATGCTTTAAAAAAAACAAAAAAAAAAAAGCCACCGCCACGCTGTACCAGCCAACGCCACCGCAAGCCGTCACCCCTCACCACCTACCCCCACCTCACACAGCCAGCAACTCACCAAGTCACCTAACCCACACCCAACCCCACCAACCGTATCACCACCCACACCAGAACCCTACCCACCAGCCACCTACACCAGATCCACCACCCCACTACCCACCTACAACCACCACCGCCACCTAACCATATTTACCACCCCACCACCCACCTAAAATCACCACAGCCACCACCAAAAATCACCACAGCCACCACCAAAAATCATCACAATCCAGAATTTAACAAAAAAATAAAAAAAAATTAAAATCAAAATTGAAAAAAACGAAATAAAACAACAAAATAAAACCCACAAATACGGTCTCCATCCAACAGCCACCACCCACCACCACCATAAATTGTAAAAAAAAATTCCAATAAAACAACAAAATAAAATCAAAATTGAAAAAAACGAAATACATACCTTAATTAGACCACACAACCTCGAAATTGGGTTTAAGAGGCCAAATTCGACCATAAAAACTCTAGATCTAGAGTTTTCATGGTCGAATTTGACCCAAAAACCTTTGTTTTAAGCATGAAGAGAGAGAGTAAGGGCGAAATAGATGAATATTATTGTTGATGTTGATGCTGGCGATGGTGTTGTTGATGTTGGTGTTGTTCGTTGTTCGTTGTTGATGGCGGCTATGGTGGGAGATTTGAGGGGAAAGTAGAGTAGAGGAGAGATAGAGAAGGAGAACGAGTGAGATTCAGAGAACGAAAGAAGGAGAACGAGTGAGAACGAATTGAAAGAGAATCAGATATAGGAGTGAGAACGAATTGAAAGAGAAGGGGAGTGAGATTCAGAGAAAGAGAAGGGGAGGAGAGAGAAGAGGAAAGATAAGGAGGAGAAGAGGCGGAAAAGAGAGGAGTGTTATTCTAGGGTTGATTTTTTTTTTTTTTAAAAAAAAAAAAAATCCGACGGAAATTTCCGTCGGAAAAAGTAATTTCCTACGGAAATATCCGTCGGAAAGCCCATATATTACGACGGATTTTAATTCCGTCGGAAATTATACCATTTACGACGGAAAATTCCGTCGTAAATGGTATAATTTCCGACGGATTAAAAATCCGTCGTAAATTTACGACGGAATTTAATTCCGTCGGAAATTTCGTACTTTACGACGGATTTTCTTGTCCGTCGGAACGGTTCTGTCGGAATTAAGCTGTTTTCTAGTAGTGCTAAACTTACTGAATATTTGTATCTTATAGGTTAAAAATCCGTGGCCAAATGTTGACGCTCATAGTGGAGTTTTGTTGAACTACTATGGCTTGACAGAAGCAAGGTACTCCTTGATTTTCCTTGGTGATTTGGTTTTCAATCTATTTTTCCTTACATTGCAATTAAATATACTCTTTTAACAGGTATTACACAGTCCTATTTGGGGTATCAAGGAGTATCGGAATTTGCTCACAGGTTCATTCATTTATTTTTTCAGGAAATTGTTTGTAAATTTCCTTTGTAAACTATAATTAAGTATGGGACCAGTTGTTCATTAATTTTGCTTTTTCTTCTCGCAGCTAATATGGGATCGAGCTCTTGGTTTGCCACTAGAAAGGCCAAAGAGTGTGACAATGGAATGGCTTGAAAATTTTTGTAAGAAAGGAGCATAATTCTACTGATGTGCGTCGTATTAACTTGTTATAACAAGTTTACAATAACATAGAATAGTGGATAAAATTATCCTTTTGGAAATGAAAGGATAGAGAGGAGAATTTAGAATCCTTTATATCTTGCAACCTAGTGTTGCGTTTTGTAATTTTCACATGTACACGGTGATGGATCTCAAAAACACAATTCTAAAGAGTTATATGCTAGATTTTTTTTTTTTTAATCAAGGAAATAAACATTTGCAGATATTAGTGTTATGGTATTTGTTAGTATAAAAACATGTTTGGCTGAATTGACTCTGCTCAAACATTTGAATGGTTAATCTTGAGTGTGACTATTTGCTTGCTGCTCAACCCAATTCTCATGTAATCACGTAGGATCTTATTTACGTTAGATTAGAGTATTAGACCGAAGGTCCTTCAATACTTTTGGTTTGTATGCTAGAGACTAGAGAGTAATTACGACTCGCTATAATCAGCTCAGCCGGCCTTTGTTCAACTAGGATATGTCACATATTGACTCGAGTGTTAAACACTACAGGATAATACGAGTAGAGGTTAGAGTAATTGACGAATTGATCTAATGTGTTAATCTTACACATTATGTTAAACACTACAGAGGTTGGAGTAAGAAAAACGAGATTTAGTCATATTACATATTTTACCAACTCAAACAACATTATCTAATCATTAAGATGATATCGCCCGTTAATATGTTATATTTTGTTGCTATATCCTCGTAAAGTAACATTCTCAGTCAGAATAATAAGTGTTTAAGAACGATAACTGTTAGCCTGTTACATTAAAATGTCATTATATTACTCACGTTACCAAAAATCCATGCTTTGTATTACCGCATAACTGAATGATTAATTGTGTAATTTACTGTCCAAGAATAGAATTAAAAGATATGTTTTGAATATTTATGGACTTTAGAACAACTATAAAATAAAGATTAACTTTTTTGCTTTATACAATTTTATTTATATTCATTCTTATTATTAAGGAAATCAGAGAGAGAAAAATAACTTAAAACAATGGCTACGATTGTTGCTCCTGAGAAGACATCTCCTATTGATGATGCCTATGTTATCAAAAAGTCATGCAAAGGTTTTTCTCTACTTTTATTCCACTTTCTTTTTCGTTTCTCGAAATTGTTTATTTCTAAGATGTACGGAGTATTAACCATACAATGCTACGGAGTAGTTTTTTCTCATTAAATTTTGCATTTTGGACGATCCTGAGAACTCGTGCGGTCGTGCGGAATATAATTAAAGAGTTCATATGTGTTGCAAATCATCAACTAGTATCGAATTGTGCCATTGGTGGATATTTGGATATTGAATAAAATTTTCATTTTCAAGTCTAATTTCGATGTTAATACGCATGGCGCATGATGTATGTGCATGTACTGCACTTGTTGCCTAGTGTACCAAACTATAGGTTTAAATACTATCTCTGTTTTGACATAACGTTGCAAATAATTTGAAACGAAGGTAGTATACTTATGTCCAATTTTAAAATTTGTGAGATTCGAAAAGTAAAAATTGATTGTTTATATTATGTTTGATTAAATTATCTTCTAATTGTTTCTTGTGCCTTAGGATTAGGAACCGATGAGAAAGCAATAATTTTATTGTTGGGTCACCGAAATGCAAGTCAAATTAAGCTAATTAAACAAGCTTATCAAGAAGTATATCAGGAAGATCTCATCAAGCAGCTTAAATGTGAAATTTCAGGGGATTTTGAGGTTTGCCTTTGAAGCTGCATTTTCTTTATTCATTCTCTAATATTAATAAATTTTTGTTGTTACTATTACTTATGGTTGATGGGTACAGAGATGAAATTATTTATTAATCTTGGTTTCATGTAGCCGACCCTATAATTAGAATTAAGGCTTTAATTGTTATTGTTTGTTATTTTTTACTATGTTATTTATTAAATTAATTATCTTAAATTAATTATCTATTGAGTACTTATTTTCTTCGTCTCTAAAAAACATAAAAAAATGAAAAAGAAAGCAATATGCCAATGGGTTATAGATCCTGTTGAACGTGAGGCATTTCTAATCCATGAGGCACTGGAGAAAGCAATACCTGATTACAATTTAGTAGCGGAGATTGTGAGTATCAAATCACCTGAAGAACTCCTCACAGTTAAGCATGCTTATCACAAAATCTACAAGCACGCGCTTGAAGAAGATGTTGCAACTCACACCACTGGAAAAATTAGAAAAGTACGTTACTTAAAATCTTAAGAATGGTACCCAAAACTCGAGGTCAAATGTCATCTAGATTATTGAGTACTTGACTTTTTTTTTTTTTTTTCGCGCAGTTTTTGGTGGGAATAGTTAGCACATACAAGTACCATGGTGATGAAATTGATGAGATAGTAGCATTCTCAGATGCAAACACTCTTGTCGATGAAATTCAGGATGAACAATCTTTCCACGACGAGGTCACAAGAATTATCAGCACAAGGAGCAAGCAACAACTCTTGGCTACCTTCAATCAGTTCAAGGACATTCATGGAACCTCCATTTCAAGGGTATATACCCTTAATAATCTGTCACTCTAAATAATTAAGTTAAATTATTTTCACTGTAAACTTACATTAATAAAATTTAATTAGTCTGCTAATCATAACCTTTATGTGATGAACTAGGCTCTAAGAGGTGCACCAGAACAAGAATTTTTTCAGACTGTAAGAGTGGCTGTTAAATGCATCAAAAATCCTCAAAAGTACTTTGCTAAGGTATGAAATTCAGTCATTCAGATGCTATGATTACATTTTTTTTTCAAGTACGACTTACTCTTTTTTTTCAATTAGAATACTGATTGGAGTTAGTTTTCTTTCAAAAGATCTTGCGCAATGCAATTGTTGGACTTGGAACGGATGAAGATGTTCTTACTCGTGTGATTGTTACACGAGCAGAAATCGACTTGAAAGATATAAAGGAATTATACTTGGAGAGGAACAACATTTCCCTTGATCAAGCTGTAGCTGGAGATACTTCAGGAGATTACAGAGCATTTTTACTAACTTTGTTGGGAAGTGATGGATATTGAGACCTTAAATTAGAGCATTTCTAATAAATAAGAACATTAATAAGTTATAGGCATTAATCTTTTTAGTTGCAACAATTCTAATAATTCAATGTTACATATATCGAATGCACTCGTTTCCTTTCAACTCTTAAAATCCCCCTATCATGAATTTTACAGATATGTTCTTGGTTAATAAGATTATCTTTCCCTTTAACACACTCTACCAGAAGCAAGTAAGAGAGAAAAGAATAGAAAGAACACTGCAAAGTATTACATCAATGATAAATCCTGTACGAACAAAACTTTAAACACAATATATGGGAAATAATGAAGATACTATGTGACTTCAGACCTTGAACACTTTCAAAATTCAGTAGTAAAACTGTTTCCACAATGTGGGAAAAATAATGATGGATTTGATCTTAATTACATTATATAATACATACATACACATATTTGCAGGCTACAATGTACTACATTACTACTCTAATATACAGGTATAATTTTCTTTCAAACAGGCATCACTTTCCATTCTTAAAAACGACAGACTGCACTCGAATCAGTCTCATGTTCTCTTGCTTTAATGACTCTCTTGCTCTTTCTAACATTTTCGACAATAAACCTGTAAGTGAAAAAATGTACTCACTACCTCAACCAATAATGGGAGCACCAAGATGTCACAGGAATAATGAATACATTCATGTTCAGAGCTCATAAGTATCATTGATTCATTGGGTCAGAAATATTGAAGGCTTGCATATTAGGTGTATGAGTATTGTCTACTCAACAAAACTTCCTCTGGATTTTCCACATCATCCCAATCGCATTTTAGAAAATCCGCATTCCCAGCACAAAGCCCGGCTGTGAGAGTGGGGGACATAGGAGGCGCGTAAGAATTACCTGTTGCAAGTATTTAGTGTATTAATAATAAGAAAACTCTAGTATTTACATGTAGGTACCCAACACACATAATTGAGTGTTACGTAGCTAAAATCTTATGAAACAGGCAAAGTAGCAACAGAGCCGTACTCTAATGATAACAAGTAGGTGGTACCATGAAAAACTATAGGTTATAAAGCTTTATTCATGATCATAAAGGAGTCAATGGAAAGGTTACCAATGCCTACCTTTGAAAGATGGCAGTTTCTCCATAACCTCTTTGGTCATCTGCAGCAAAATCGTTCCTAAGACGACAACAATAAAGCCGCATATTTCTGATATAATGGCAGCTCCATCTTGACCATCCCAATCCTGATTCCACAACACAAGTTAACAACAAAGATTTTTAGACATTGGTGAAATAACCCCAGCTACACCATAAACACAAAAAATCCAGAAACCTTAACAGCAAATTTGTAAAGCTATGCTATTGTTGACTCAGAGGCGTGCAACAGTGCAAGTTCCTCAATCCTCTCATAAAAGTTAGAGGAGCCACATCAAAGAACAATGGAACACACAGTCCGATACTGAATTTAAAATTTGCATGCATTCAAATATTCAATCATATGAATCAGGTCAGAACAAGGCCTCCTTTATTCCAACAAATCTGGTTTTACTTCAAACACAACATGATACCAAGAATAATAACAAATGAACCAGTTTAATGCTTTGACAGAATTGATACTAGTATATATCTTTAAAATAAAAGTTCTGATTAAAAGTGGATTTCCAAATAACAATTCAATTAACAAATGTCATCTAGTTTGTTTGTTAACTCTTAACTCCTCTCCACTGTTTTACAGCTACTATGTCAAGATTGACGGTCTACTTCATTTTTTTCTTAAAAGATCAATGACACTGCATGATTGACAGTTCAGAGACTGTTTATTTGTTAAGGAGTACATCTTAATTCTAACCAGATAGCTGACGCACTTTACCTCTAAAAGAACACCATGTAAGGGATAAAAAAGGTTTTTTATGAGGCAAGGTGAGTTGAAAGTACCTTGAACATAATCACACTGGCAAGAATTGTAAGTGTTGTGAACATTACATAGTATATTGGGGACACAACCACAGTGTTAAAAGTATCCAGAGCCTGAAAAAAAGAAAATTAAAAACCATTTGTTACACCATTTTGCTAACAGATAATGAAATTGGCTGACATTGTTTTAAAGACAGTAACACTACCAGAAAGGAAGGTATATGAGAAACATTAGCAAACAAAAATTCAAATATTTAAACACTGGTTAAGCAAACCAAGAAAATGTTAATGAGATCATTGTGTCACAAACGAATTAATATAAGAGAGCCTGCTCAAGAATTTAAAACATCAATCAGAGCCTGTAACAGTCTTAATTTAATATCCTATTCTCATAGTGCCCTAGCAGGACGAGAGACATGATTTTATCAAGATCCATGAACAAAAAAAAAAAAGATGATTATAAAGCATTCCTCAACAAAGGTTTATTTTTCTCATTGTGTGTATTCATTTAAATAATTAAGTAAATATTATTACGAAGTGTGCACACATTCAGATCATGCTTTTCCTGGCTAATCGATTGCATATATAAGCTTTATTCATGTAAAATAAAGCAAGAATTCTCATCTATACAGAAACATAAAAGCTAGCTTTTCACACCAGAAAAATCAACTCCAGACTACAAACCTTATTCAGATAATTCATTTGAGTGATGACGCATGTTAGAAGAACTACAGTGAAGAACCATGTTTCTGGGTAGAGTAACTGGTTATTTCCCTCAAATGTCAATTTCAATGAAATTCCAAGGGCTTTGACACTCATAACCTGCATAATCATTTAAGCATTAATGACATTGAGATCTCTGAATCATATCATACACTCCAAGAGAAACCAAACAATGGAAAACATCACTAGAATCATATGTACAAAAGTACTTGTATTATTTAGGTTAGTTACTCTTCATTTTAGACAATAATTTGAGCAAACCACAAGCGTGAGGAGTACAGGAGTTCCAGCTTATGGTCTGAGGCACTGAGCCTGAGCTATTTTGTTTTGTTTTGATGAATTAAGTTAAACATGATTTAGACTGCCAGGAAAAAACTATTGAACCTGATAGCTGTTGTAAAGCAATTCAAAGCCATACAAATGTGTATGGAGCATTTTGGTGTTTTGCATTACTCTAATTCCACAATCAACAAATGACTTTAAACAAAAGGATGTATGATAGAGGTTTATACCGAGAGAGAGCCCATCAAGGAACAAATTCCAGTGAAAACCAACACGTTTGAGTGTCCACACAATGGTGCAAAGTAAAGTACCAGAATGGAGACTAACACGAGAACTGAGCCAACATAGAGAAGAAACGCTGGAATAGAAACACATTAGAGTAATAAGGTTACTTGCTTTAATCTCATCAATGATATGTAGTGTGTCCTGCTTACTAAATATGCAAAAGAAATTACCCATTTGAGTGACCATGTTCCAAATCTCTTGTACAGATGTGACAGAATGCTCTTTGGGTGCATGAACCACTATGATCACAGAACCTACAATGCACATTACACAACCCAAGAAGCCCAACTTGTTCAATTTCTCCTTCAACATAAAATGAGCCAGCACAGCACTGCATATCATCCATCATATCAATCCATTGCATAAATCATATGGTATGAGAGCCAATTCAAAGGATTCACTCGAACCCAGGAAGAATTTGAAAGAAGAAATACTGAAAGGTTACAAGAAGTACCTGACAATAATGCTTAAGGCTCCTAGTGGGGTAACAAGAATAGCTGGAGCAAATGCATAAGCCACAAAATTTGCAACCTCACCAACAATCACTGTACACAAAATCACACTCTTTAAGTATGTTTCAATCCAAACAAGTATGAAAAAAAACTAAAACAAAATCACACTCTAGCCGTGCTTTGACCTAATTAGTCCTCCTCGATAATACTTCATAAGAAGACAACAAATATCAATTACACGTCCTACATTAGCTATCCAATATTCATAAATAAGACGTACATGTATCAATTACACGTCCTACATTAGCTATCCAATAAGGTCGCCCTATTAGTGTCCATAATACAAATTGTCCAAAACGGCAAAACCCCATATATGTTGCAACCAAACAAATTGCCCATAACCCGGATTGAGAAATAACCAACAGATACAAAATTACAAGCATATAATTATATTATATTAACATCAAAATTCAAAATGACCCACAAACAATTTAAGCTCTAAAAGACAATCAAAGACTTACTCATGAACAAACCAAGCCACCATAAAGGCTCAAACAGATATGTATATCCTCCATGGCCTGAAAAATAAAACCCATCTTAATTCTTTTTGAAAAAAAAAAAAAAAAAAAAAAACCTGATTAATTCATAATAATTAATAAACAAAATAAATAAAATTGATGAAAAAGGATGAAAATTTATACCAGCTCGAACCCCAGAAGTTCCAGCTTTCCATAATCCTTTCTTTTTGATGATGAAACTAGCTCCAATGAAACCACTAGATGAAAGAGCTAATCCAAACCCAATTAGATTATCTTTGGAAAAAGACATTATCAAAAAAATTGAATCAAAATCTCTCCTTTAATTTTTCTCTCTCCAAACAAAGTCTTACTCCTCTAATCATGGGATCGTCTAATTATATTAAGGAATCTAATATTATAAGACACCCACCAACTTGTTAATTTAATTTGTTTGGTATATTGCTTTGTCTTTAAAATGGAACCAAAAAAAACGCGGGTATTTGCCCAAATTTTGTATTCAAGTAGGTCAGTCAATGATGAATGATTATGATGATGATGGCTATGATGGGTATAATAGATTAGTAAATCACTTCAAATTAGAAAAATTCTTAATGTATAATAAATAAAGAGGATAATAATTTTTTAGTGTCTCAAAAATAGAGGGTCACTAATTGAGAGTTACCCTTAATGTTAGTATTTTATTTTTCAAAAAAAAAAAACATTACACGATAAAGAGCAATATAATTAATTAATTACTCCGTATACTTTTACATTTTTTTGTACAAAATTTGGCTCAGGTACATTGTGCATAGGTTAGTCACATGAGATCTCGAGCACAATCGATGTTAAAACCACTACTTGTAAATGTAAGCTCCCAGCTTCGTGAGTCTAGCACAAAACATACTTTGTAATAGACTATACACAATAACATTTGTATAAATTCGTTCATAAGAAACGATAATGTCTCCAAAACTCTTAACTTAACATGGATTAGAGAGGTAATGCGCAACACAAAAATAACCCAACACAACACCAAATGCAAGTTGGTGGCATACGAGTCATCCATAAACAACATTTTTCAAAATTTAGGCATTTAGCATAATCTTTACTCAAGCACTACACGACAACTAACATGTTAATCCGTTTATTATTTACCTAACAACTTACACAAGTCATGTATTGTATAATTATGTATATGAAATTACACTATACTAAAAGTGTAGCACGAGCTTGACACAACATGGCTTTTTTTTTAAGCCGACCTAAACTCCTAAGCACATCTCCCCTGAGCAGCCAAACCCGTGCCCAATCTTTGTCTGATCTCCAACAGAAAACATCAGTTGATGCCCCGCAGTAATTGGTTTTACCCAAATCGTGGTTTCTTTCCACTCGAAACCCTAACCACTGCGATTGTGTATTCTTCGACCTCCGACATTCCCTGGTAAGCGATTGAATTACATAATAAATGTAGTTTGTTGATTTTCCTCAAAAATCAAATAAAAAAATGTAGTTTGTTGATGTAAATTTATAAATTGGTGTTTGAATTTGACTAGTATACTTTTATTTTATGAAAAATTGCTCAATCCTGGTATTAAATTACATACTTTTATTTTATTCTTATAATTGAGAAGAGTTCAATTTGATAATTGTGTCAAATTTGGTTTGCTAATGTGGTGCAAAACCCTTGAATTATGAGAGAATTAGTGGAATTTGTTAGATTAAAGCTCGTATTTTTAAACTAACTTAGCAGTATTTTTTTTTGTTGATGTTATATAGATGGCATTTAGAGGTAGAGGACGTGGGAGAGGATTTGGCGGAAGTGACTTCAAGTTTGCCAAGCAAACATCTTTTGTACTTTTTCCGGTGAGTATAAAATTTCACCAAATTTTATAATTTTTCTTTGTTTTCATCTTGGATGCCAAAATTTGCACTTAACAGCTGTTGTGATGCAACTTTGCCAGCTTTTTTCTTTGTAGAAGGAACCTGATTATTTGGTTTATGTTAGCGAACCCGATTCATTTCAGGACTACGGCTTTGTTGTTGTCGTTGTTGTTGTTGTTGTAGGAGAAAACAAATTATTCTATGAATTTGATCACTTGAAACCTTCATAATTGCCCTGTTCCAGTCTAGTCTCACTAGAGGTAAGACTCACATACGTGGCTGTTGCCTGGATCAATACTGGAAAATACGCAGACCATAATTTTGTTTTCCTTTTTAGAAGAGAGGGTAGAGTAAATGTCTTTCAAGTTGGACTTGTTGAAGATGTTATTGACTTGTAGTTGGTCGTATATATTTTGTAAGGATATTATCAACATACAGGAATATATGCTAAGTTGAACCTTGGAAGTTGTAATCTCTTGTGTTGGACAATCTGTTGGTAAACATCAGGCCGTTTGTCTTGTATTGTCTTCAATCGGATCTATTATTTGTGGAAATGGTAAAGTGCACTTGCTCAAGCTCATCAAATTTAGGCTGAGATAATATCTTTTAACTGGTGGTAGTGTAGTGATTTTGGTTAAGTTTATTATGTGTACCACTACATTCTTAATTAGGGGAACTTTCACTCTTAATTATTGTTTGACACTAACATTATTTAGACATTGCTCATCTTTGTGTTCCTGCACCCAGAAGATTAAAGAGCTAATAAAATCTGATATAAAAATTTCACAAAACCTCAGCTAGAGATGTAGTTGAAGAAGTAATCCTGCAATTTCTCGTTATATTATTATTTGTGAGGAAACATACTTTAAACATTACCTGCTCGAATTCTCCTCCTTTGTTGTAAACGTGTTCCAAGGAGCTTGTTTCTGATTGATGATAGCTTTTTAGCTACGTCACTTATGTCCAACCTTTCTCTTGGGACCTCAGCTGAGCAAGAAATTGCTATTCCAAGTATAGAAGTTAGGGCCTCCAACATCAAGGTGCTGTCTCGCCTGTCTGTTTCCTCATGGTCTATTTCATCAACAAGGACATGATTTAAAATTTCGATATCATTTTCAGATAGAGCTTCTTTGACGAAGCAATGCAAGCTTAGGCCCCCTTTGAACATGTCGTTTGTAGGCCTCTTTCCTGTAAATATTTCAAGTAATAGGATTCCAAAACTATAGACATCACCTCTGGTAGACACCTCATTTCCCACACCATATTCTGCATGTAGTGCCTCTTATGTTATAATTGAACTAACATTTAATTATATGTTAAATGTTTGCTACATATAGCTAAAATAGGATCACTACAGTACAGGTAGATTATATGTTTTTAGAGATAGGTATAAGAACACTAGTTAATTACCTGGAGGAGTGTAACCAATGGTACCTCTTACTCCAATAGAGGTAGATTGATTGGCTTGAGAATCAGTGATGCCTTTCAAGAGGAACTTGGCAAGGCCAAAGTCTCCTACATGTGCATCCATATTTTCATCAAAGATAATATTGCTCGGGTTGAGGTCGCAGTGAACTATGGAGGTGCCACAATGGTGGTGAAGATAATCCAAAGCAAATGCAACCTCAATTGCAATATCAAGTCTTTGGCTAAAGTTCAAATTCCTTGAGGTATCATTTGTGCCATCAGCTCTAGTGATTGCCTCAGTTGGATGGAACCAATTGTCTAAACTCCCATTCACAATATACTCAAAAACCAAAGCCTTGAAATCTTTGCCTTGATAATCAACACTTGAACAAACTGTTATTACCTTCACAAGATTCCGATGTCTTATGCTTCGGAGGACGCTACATTCAGCCAAAAAACTCTTGGAAGCACCACGATTTTCAAGGTTAAATATCTTGATGGCCACTGTTGATCCATCCTCTTCAAGAATTCCTTTGTATACGATCCCAAATGAACCAGTGCCGATTAAATTTTCAGAGAAGAATCCATTAGTTGCTTTAAGAAGGATTTGATATGACAAATTCTGGAAATTATCTGAATCACTAGAAGATGTGGGTTCCTTAGGCTTCCTTTTAAACCAGCAAATATATGATACCACAAGTAAAGCAACTAGTAAAACCACTCCCAAAATTGCTGAAAGAATTGCAACTGTCAACTTCTTTTTGTTCATCAATCTTCTCTTCTTGTTGGTGTTGCTAAATTTGCAGTGTGGCAACTTTAAGACTGATTTGCCTCCACAAATTCTATTGTTTCCAATGATGGAAAGATTTTTTGCGTTGCTGAAGACTCCACCGATTGGTACTTTACCTTCAAGGTTGTTGTATGATAGGTTTAGCCTCCTCAAATTGAGGCTTGCTAAAAATTTTGGAATTTTGTCAGATAAATTGTTGTATGACAAATCTATCACTAGGAGACCAGTTAATTTCTGCAGTTCATTAGGAATAGTGCCTTGGAATCTGTTTTCATCCGTGCCTAGGAGCTCTAATGATAGGCAACTTCCAAGAGAGTGTGGTATCTCACCTGATAGCCTGTCACCGGATACATCAAGGGCTGCAAGGTTTTTCGATTGTCCAACTTCCTCAGAGAGAGATCCAGTTAGAGCATCAACACTCGTGGTATAATTTTATACCACAGTGTAAATATTCATCCAAAATATGATAATTTTTACTACGATGGTGGTGTAAAAGTATACCATGGAATGGTATATACCATCCCATGGTAAACATTTGCTTTGGTCCCCGTGTAACATAAACCAAATAGGATATTTTTTTTTTCAATTGCATTTTAAGAAAAAATTATAAAGTAAATAATTATGAAAAATAACCATTGTTTATAATTTTTCAAGACCTACACATCAATCAATCAATCAATCAAAGCCTTAATCCCAAAAGTGGGGTCGGCTAACATGAACCAAATTTGATTATTCCGTGTAGTCATCAACATAAATCTTTCTCCTCCATCCCTTACGATCCAAAACTTCATCCTCACGTAAATCCATGCACTTCATATCCTTCCTCACTCCTTCCAACCAAGTCATCTTTGGTCTCCCTCTTCCTCGTTTAATCCCTCCATGGTCCCACTCTTCCACTCTTCGCACCGGTGCACCCTCGGGTCTCCGTCTTACATGTCCAAACCAACGCAGACGATTTTCCCTTAATTTATCTACAATGCCCGCCACACCTACTTTCTTGCGAATAACCTCATTTCTGATTCTATCTCTTAAAGTGTTTCCACACATCCACCTTAACATGCGCATTTCCGTAACCTCCATCTTTTTAATATGCTCTTTCTTAGAAGCCCAACATTCTGTACCATAGAGCAACACTGGTCTTATGGCAGTCCTGTAGAATTTTCCCTTCAACTTTAAGGGAATGCTGCGGTCGCATAGCACTCCCGTGGCCGCTCTCCATTTAAGCCACCCTGACTTAATCCTGTGGGTCACGTCTTGATCAATGTCACCATTCTTCTGGATGATCGACCCTAGGTACTTAAAACATTCACTCATGGTCAAATCCTTTCCATCCAAACTCACCACTTCATTGCTTGTCCCCCTCTGAGTGCCAAAACGACATACCAAATATTCAGTCTTACTCCGACTTAGCTTAAACCCTCTAGATTCCAACCTTTGCCTCCATTGCTCCAACTTGACATTAACCCCATCCTTAGTCTCATCCACCAAAACGATATCATCTGCGAACAGCATACACCATGGAACCTCATCTTGAATTGGTCTAGTTAATTCGTCTAGAACCGTTGCAAAAAGAAAAGGGCTTAATGCAGACCCTTGATGCAATCCGATTGTAATAGGGAAATCTTTTGTCAACCCTCCGCATGTCCTCACATTTGTTGACACATCCCGATACATATCCTTAACTAGGTCTACATACCTTCGTGGGGTACCTTTCTTCAACATTGCCCACCAAAGTATCTCTCTTGGCACCTTGTCATATGCCTTCTCTAAATCAATAAAGACCATATGAAGATCTTTCTTCTTTACCCTATAAAACTCCATCATTTGTCTTATCAAATGGATTGCCTCCATAGTAGATCTCCCAGGCATAAAACCAAATTGGTTATCTGAAATGCTTGTGCATGCCCTCAACCTTTGTTCAATCACCCTTTCCCACAACTTCATAGTATGGCTCATAAGCTTAATTCCTCGATAGTTAGAACAATCTTGAGCGTCTCCTTTGTTTTTATAAACCGGGACCAAGGTGCTCTTCCTCCAATCTTGTGGGATCCTTGTAGCCGTCCATATCTTGTTGAAAAGGTTTGTTAACCAATCAATACCAATCTTACCCAAACACCTCCACACCTCTATCGGTACCCCATCAGGGCCAACCGCCTTCTTAGGTTTCATCTTCCTCAGTGCAATCTCCACCTCTACTCTCCTAATCCTTCGCACATACTCCATGTTGATTTCTTCATCACTCATAGAGGTATCTCCTATCACAACTCCATTACTTCCATTAAATAATTCATCGAAGTACCCCTTCCACCTGTCCTTGATGCCCTCCTCTTGCACTAGGACCATTTGGTTCTTATCTTTGACACACTTCACCATGCCAATATCCTTCCTTGCCTCTTGTCTTCTCTTTGCCATCTTATAAATGATCCTTTCTCCCTCCTTGGAATCAAGCTTTTCATAAACCTCCTGATATGCCTTTTCTTTTGCTTGGCGAACAGCTGCCTTTGCCTTACTCTTAGCCTCCTTATACGCTGCAAAGGTTTCATCACTCCTACATTTTCCTAAGGCTTGATAGCATTCCCTTTTTTGCTTAATTACTGCTTTCACCTCTTCATTCCACCACGAAGTATCTCTCTGTACCGAAGTTCTTCCCCTTACTTCCCCTAAGACCTCTTTGGCCACTCTTAGGAAACAGTTCTTCATTCGTAACCAGGTCATGTCCGGATCCACCTCTCCATCCCAATCCGCTTCTTCAATTACCTTTTCTGTAAAAACCTTAGCTTTTGCATCCCTTAGGGTCCACCATCTTATCCTTGGTTCTTCTTGTCTAACTTTTTTCTTCGCCTTCTCTTTCAGACGAATAGTCATTACCAATAGCCGGTGTTGGGTGACCACACTCTCCCCTGGGATAACCTTACAGTTTATGCAACTTTGTCTATCTATGCTCCTTGTGAGCAGGAAGTCTATTTGAGTTGCATTTGCTCCATTCCGAAAAGTTATCAAGTGTGAATCCCTCTTCTTAAACCAAGTATTAGCCAAAATTAAATCATATGATTGGGCAAAATCCATAATAGCTTCACCACCGGCGTCCCTCTGCCCATACCCAAAGCCTCCATGGACACATAGACACCCATATTGATATAGTTTTATATATTTTTTCGAATTCGCTTTTTACTACCTAAATTGCTTATTTTATTTAATAAACTTTACAAACATTAATTAGTTATTTCCAATAATAAAATAAAATACTCCCTCCGTCCCCTTTTGATAGTCCCTTATGGACAAATTTTAGTCCCAAAATGTTCACCCCATTTGCCTTTTCCAACATCCATTAATATTAATTTTTTACCAAAATTCCCTCCAATTTGCAACAATATTTGTGCAAGTGTAATTTTTCCGTGTAAATTTTGTTTTCCCATGTACTTTTATTACTTTCTCTCTCTACTTTTTTGCATACCCAATGTCAATTTACTTTTTCGATGTACTTTTAACTATTCTTATTTGTATTTATTAATTCCCTTGAAAAATGCCCATAAGGGACTATCAAAAGGGGACGGAGGGAGTATACTTATAATTAAATTAATTGTATAATTAATACATATAGGAGAGAGAAAGTGTGGTGGTAAACTTTTTTTATACCATGGATGGGGTGATTTTTGGAGAAAGTATATTGTATTGTGGTATAAATGATGTGGAGGAGTGAGAAAGTGGTAGAAAGAGAGGGATGGTATAAATTTTTATATCATGAGTGATGATGGTCTTAAGTGGTTTCCATGTAGAGAGAGTGCAATAGTTCAGGAGAGAATGTTGTAGAGTTGTGAGGGTTTACTACCGGTAAGATTGTTATCACACAGCAATAATCCTATTTGTGACCTACAATTTTCAAGAGTTGGAGGTATTTGGCCTTCAAGGCTATTATTATACAAGGAGAGCATTAACAACTTGGTTAAGTTTCCAATTGAGGGTGGAATGACCCCGGATAATAAGTTATCATTTAGATTTAGCAGCTGGAGATTTTGGAGCTTTACCCCTTGAGGCATGACCGAAGATAGTGCATTTTTGCTAGCATCAAAATATTGCAATTCTGCTAAATTTTCTATGCAAACTGGAATTTCTCCCGCTAAGTTGTTGTCACTTAATACCAAATACGCTATTGACGTGAAATTGCATATAATTTTAGGAAAATTTCCTTTGAACTTATTTTGATCTATCTCAAGCCATTGCAAATTAGTGGAGTTAGCCAAGGAAGAAACAAAGTCCAAATCTTGAGCTTGGCCATACCCAAGGGAGTTACTGTAAAGGACAAGGTGAATAAGGTTTACTAATTTGTGCAGAGAAGGAACTTGTCCTCGGAGATTATTTTGTGACAGATCAAGAACTTCTAGATTTGAGGCATTAGATATTGAAGTTGGAATATGTCCAGTAAATTGATTATTGTATATAGAGAACCACTGAAGATTTGGGGTAGTATTACCAATATCTGGCAGAAGATTTCCTTCAAATTCATTTTGGTATAAACACAAGTATGTCAACCAACCGTTTGTGGGATTTTCCCAACAAACTTGTTTAGGGAAAGGTGTATACCAGTAAGGCTGTAGCAATTTGATATATTAGATGGAATTTCCCCTCCAAAGGAATTATTAGACAGCCGGAGTGTTTGCAACTTATGCAAACAGCCAATCTCAGGTGGGAGTACGCTGCTGAAACTGTTATTTTGAAGGTTGAGTATCCTGAGGAAGCTTAAATTACCAAGATGAGGGGATAGGGTACCTGTGAGTTTTGAGGAATGCAAGTCAAGTACCGTTACTCTACAGTGCTTTCCACCGCAAGTAACTCCAAGTGGAGAGTGTCATTCCATGAGCTCATGAGTCTGAGAGGGTCATCACTTATTTTGGCTTTGATTTCAAGCAGTGCTATTCTGTCTGTGCTAGTGTTGCTGGCTATCGCGAATTCAAGACAGCAAAACACAGACAGAGGGAAACTGATCCAGTATAATAAAGGGTTTGAGCATGACATGTTTATCTTTTTTGGGGATTTATGGGTTTGATATAATTATCCTCATTGAAGGGTGTCATTTATCTTTATATACAGATGCAGTAGTCAATGGTCGTAGAATAAATCGCAGAAAATAAAATGACAAACATATCACTAAAAATGGTAGGGATGCATATTGTGAGCCTTAGTCTGTTTACAAAACTTTGGACTTCCAAATCTGAACACTTTCCATTTTTGGTGTTTTTATTTGACAAGTTGAATAATACTACAAGAAAACTTGGATTATGCTGTGATTGATTGTATACATTATTTTCTTTCTTTTGACTTGCAAATTGAGGTATGCTGAGTGGACTCTAAAATATCTTCACTGTCTGCTGAGTGGTAGTTAAAAGATTTGGATTGGAAATGAGTGGAGGCAAAATGCATGAAATTTTTTTGACAGCTAGCTTTCTGAAAGCCTAGGCCTTAACATAAATGGTTAACAGACTAATACTTCTTATTACTTGAACAATTACTCATTACCGAAATTTATTCCTTTCCTGAACAAGGCTGGATCTATCAGTAACTTTGCCCGCGGTTTTACCAGTGTGTATCTCTTTACTGATTTATACTTTCTGGTTCTTTGATTCAATCCGATGTTGTGGTATACACTATACAAGATAAATTTTGTTCTGCATATTTCTGTCATTATTATTGAAATTTATTTCTAACATTTATATCACTCCTTAAAAAGTTAAAATCCTTGATATCTGTCCTCAGTCCTCACCTTCATATTTGATCACTGCTGGATTAATTTGTTTAATGCAATACATTTTTTTAAAAATTTGCTACAGGATATTGAGTTGCCTGACAGAAACAATGTTCCTGAAGAGAAGGATTTAGCATTACGAAATTATAAGTTTCGGAACTACTTTCAAAACTCACCTTACCACCTTGAGGAAACATTATCCGGTGGTAAGCAATCTGGCTGCATTTATTTTTAATGGCGTGCTTGTGTTTTATATTCAGAAAGTCAACTGTCAAGGAGAATGAAGTTTGTGATAGTGTGTATCTATACAGTTTGGTTTTGTTATTTTATATGTAAACTTATTGAAGATCACTAAGCACAATAGTAACGTGGATGTACTTGAGCTATGTTTGTTCAGGATGCCTCTTGCACTACCTGTGTTGTCGGTTATATGCTCTTGTCTCTTTACTCTGTTTGACAGAGTCCCTCCCAACTTCCCGAGTGTTCCAACACAAAGTAGATATCTCTTTTCTAACAATAATATTAAACATAAATACTCTTTGCAGCTAAACATAATTATTGAGATTTACATGCTACTATTGTAACTACCCTTATTTTTGTTGTTTGTCATCTTGGCAGAAGGAGCTGTAGACATTGAGAGATATTCTGATAAGGTCAAGAAAAAAAGTAGATTTGGTCGGTGCTCACTTTCTGATTCTGGTTATTTGAAACTTGAACCTGGATATTTTCCGCTAGAGCTTGTTCGAGGTTAGTTTAAACTTGTGAGAAGCTTTTGTTGAAGAGACAAATAATTTATGGTGCCCATGCTGATTAAAATAAAATATTATTGCTCTTTTCTTAATTTCTTGTTATTGACCCCCCTAAAGGTGGTTTGACAATAGAGTATCATTTCAGGCACAAAATTCAAGACTAGGAGGAAGGTTCATTGGAATCCAAAACGAGGTATATTTATTCAAGATAGTTCTGCAGATTCTGCTAGCTTACTCTTTACTTGTTCATGTTGTAACTGGTGTGTGATTAGATTTTAAGACATTTTTGGTCTTTTAGGCTAATTTACTGCTCATAAGCCACTTGGCTAGCCCTGAGCTTCATGCCCTATGTTGTTTTAAGGACTATCGTGCTTTGTGATGTTATGTTCCATGAAATGACAGAGATAAACAACAAAGCAATTTTTTTTGAATGTCTTGCCAGTTAATTTGACAGAACATTTTGCATATGGACCTGAATTTATCTCTTTCACAAATCCCTTATCATTAGATGTATAATCATTTCTAACTCTGATCTTTCTATGGTAGACCTTCAGAAGCTGGATGTCCTGGAGGAACTTGAGAAGAAATTTGAAGTAAGTTGCTCTAAAGACCTGCTACTTTGTCCACATGTCCTTTGAAAAGCTGAATATGGGTCATCCTTCAGATTTTTTATTGAGGATGTAAAGTTGCAGAAGATAAAATATGTTCACTGTTTTTTATGTTCTGTTTGAATCCCTTCTTCTGTTGTAATACTTGATGACTATATGATTCCTTTCGATTTGATGACTATAGAATGAAGACTCAAAAGGCAAGAAAGAGAAAGAGAAAGAAAGTGACGAGGACGAGGAAGAAGAGGAGAATTTAGAGGAAGAAGAAGATGATGTTGAGTCTGATGATGATTACGGAAAGGTTCAATTCTCTATCTATACCTTGTTTATTCACTAATTCATGTTTTGATTTAAAGAAAAAAGATTTAAAAAAAAAAAAGGGAATAACGTATCTTTCTTGCTATTTGAGAGCAAATTATGTGTAAAGATCTCCAGAAAACTTAAGATGACTGTTTTTCCCCCTTCTGCCATGAGTTCATGACCATTACTTGGATGGAGATGGATGCAAGAGTCAAAATAACATGGCCTGCAGTTACGAGTTTAAAAAGTTTACACTGGTTTCTTAGATCTCTGATCCTTCTGTTAAGTTTTTTTTTATCTTAATATAGTATTTGCAACAGTTGCAAGTGATGAGTATGATTGTCCAATTGCCTATCCATCTGTTCGATATGAGTAAGCCTTGTTTATGCTTTCATCTGCTTGGACATTCGAACTATTTGGTTGAGTTGTAAGCTAATAAATTCATAACACAACAAATTTTAGAGTTTGTTGTCTTTGTTTTACCCTTGTATGACTTCTTCTGAACGGTTTATTTTCTGTTGTTTTGGCCCTTTTTGGGAATAAATTTACTTCTATAGTCACCTTTGGAAATCTGTCACTCTAAGATTTTAATCTGTAGTATTATAGTGATAGTTTCATGATGCATGTCATTTATGGTAGTGACATCTCCTCAATAATAGGGTGCTAGCTTATTATAGAAAACAAACATATTGTGTGTCTATGTGCTTCATCTACCACTATTAGTATTTAGATACAAATAACATTCACATTGCAATATCAGAACCATCCGTTGCTGTCCTCCACTCCCATCCTATCTCAAGACACTCCAAAAACAAAAACAAAAACAAAAAAATCTCACGTTCTATCTAAAACTAGCTGAATGTATATGAAACTGCCGCCCATTATCCCAAAACAATTGGTGTAATATGATCAACTGGTTGAGTGCAGGTGTTTTTTTATCCTGAAAACCCCTTGGCTATTGCAACCCATATTTAGAATATTGCAAAACTGGTTAAGAGGTTTTGTCATTGTCAAATCTCATGCTGAGAATTTTTTAGTTTTATATCCACCAGTTTAGCTCCATAAATCATTTGTGAAACCTAATAGGGCAATGTGGGGTTAACTGCATTGTTCTTGCTCTGGATTGGGACAGGGGGGCAATGTTTGAGTTGATTTTTAATTTGATTTTCTTGAATTCAATTTGAATCAACCAATAATATATTTTTACATTATAACTCAATGCTTATCGGAATATTCCCCAGTTATGTGATCAGGGGTCAAATGTAGACAACATTTGTACTTTATTACTGATAATTTATTGTTTTGTATTTGGCTCTGATGGATATGTAATTGTACAGTATGTTAACTAGAATTAATTGTGTACCTGAAATGTTACTGACATAAGTAACTTTTTTCTTTTTGGCATATCTATGAAATACTTCTCTATTTTAGAATTTAGAGTTCAAAGAGTGAGAGAGGGAGAGTGTAACTGGCTATTAGGCTAAATCTGATGGCTCGCCTCATATATGAGTTATTATGGCATTGTAGGCTTAATGCTTTTTTTTTTTTTTTCCCCTGATTTCTATTAAATAACTACTGCTTTGTGCAAAAGCATGTTAACTGAGCTGATTCACAATCTTGGGTGAACATCCTGGTTAGTTTTATTTCTGACTAAGATAAAACTTGCAGGGTGAAAATTTTGATGATGATGAAGACGATTACAACATGAGTGATGGTGGTGATGGTAGGGAAATTACTGTGCTTAATATTTGTAAAGTAATGTACTGATATAAACTCTATTAGAATCTTTGAAGGTGCTAATCAGTATTGACCATGTATTTATATTGCAGATGAAGCTGCCATGTAGTAATTTGCTGGTGCATGCGGAGTGATCTCTCTGAATATTGGAGGCACTACTTATTACTGTTGCATCAAGCAGACAGGTTCAGATTTAATCTTTCAGATACATCTTGCAGAGAGTAATTTTTCCATAGTGTTTCTTAAGTTTACTTTGTAAATGGAAATTTTGCCTGGTATGACTATTTACTGTATAGGTTTTGAAGAGATACTTCTAGGTTAGGTTAGGTTAAATTAGTCTTGGTAAACAAATTTGTAGGCCTTTTTTGATGATGAAGATTAATAAAATGATCAATGTTTCAGCACAATTGCACAAAGTAACGTCTTAATAGAGCTCTCCTCCCTGTCTCCCCCCCTCTTTCTCTGACTCTCTTTTGAGATGATCACATTTGAATGTCATCGTACCATTTTCTGCTTTAATAATTTATGCTGGCAAGGATATATAGTCACTTCTGACCAAGCAATTTGTAAGCTGTAAGCAAATGGTGTCAGTTTTGGCGACAGCAGTTGTTATCATGTTATGGAAATACCATCAGCAAAGTGGAGGAGATTTTGTGCCCTCCATTCCTAAATTTACTTGTTATAGTATACCTTGTCAACTTCTTCATACTATTCTTTTCAACATCGTCTATGTCAGATGTCACATTAAGCATTATGCGTGTGGCGCAGATAACTGCAAGGTTTTATTCTTCCTAGACCGGCATTCATCACCCTTTGGAGTTCACTAGCCAACTTCTAGAACATCTCTACAAATAGGTAAAAGTGGCTGGTTGATAGGCATTCATTTCTACTAGTCATTCATTTAGTCCGATGATCAAGTCGCTGAATTCCTAGCTAAGGCTTATGTAAAGCCATAGCTATAGCCGTCGTGCTCAAATCTGGCAAAACAATTCTCTAGAGTGTTTAGGTACAGGCTTACGACTCTTATATCACTCTCTTAACCTCTTTGTTTGATACTTCGGTGTCCTTTAGAGTTCAGATAAAGTAGTCACATTGTCTGAACTCCTAAAATTAAAAACTCAAAACAATTTCCAAAGTCATATTGAATTAGTACTAAGTTCGAATTAATCTCATATATGTATCATGTATACACAAACTACAAAATTAAAAACAAAATATTAGCAACAAAATGGAAATCAAACCAAAAAAAAAAAAAGAAAACTCAAAAGGAATTCATTTCTAATCTATACATTCTCCTTTCTTTCCCCTTCAACAATTTTTTTGCAGCTTCTTCAAAAACATCTTCACCTTGAAAAGCTTTCAACATATTCACTCCATCACTTTTCTTTTCCTTTTCTTTTTCTTTTTCTTCACCATTATTTCCTTTCTTTTCAGGCTTAATCACAACTAATGTTGCTCCTTTCATCACTTTCCCTGAATTGGGCAATTCCAATTCCTTGACATACCACATTTTCATCACCAAATTCCCTGCATAAGCCATTGCTGTTGTTGATTCACCTGAGGTTTCGGGTTCCGATTCCGAATCTGATCCCGGGTTTTCACCTTTGCTTGCATTGACTGTTGCAATCTGGATTGAGTCCTTGAGATCTTGAATCTGCTTTGCATTCATACAGAGCTTCCCCTGTTTCCCAGCATCCGAAACTACCGCGTTACTTAACTTTGGACATTGATTCACCATTTTCTTCACCAAATTATGCCTAGCTGATGATGCAATCAAACAAGAAATGATCCAAATAATCCTCAATTTCAGCTCTTCATCTGAAAAAACCTGCACCTCATTTTCACCCTCAATTTCTGACCCCTTTTTCTCTCTCCTCTCAACAATCGAAGTTGCCCCTAAAATTGCGCACATCTCCATCTCTTTCCCAAACTCAGCTTCCCATTTCAACAATGGAATGTTCTTGTTGATCCCGATTTCGCCGCCATGGCAGGGGAGCTCGAGCTTAATCGACTCAATATCCTGGAAATTCTTCAAAGTATTTCCAACCCATTTCATAATATCAACCCCACCTCCATTTTTAGCCATCTTCTTGCTTGAAATCGCCTGTTGAAGAAGATTAATCGGCTTACAGATGAACTTAAAGATAGAATTCTTGAAAAAATTCTTGGACCCAGTTGATAATTTCGCAGATTCTTCACTGGGTTTCTTCGATTTCGGCTGATTATTACTCCCATTACTATGATTATTACTCATTTGGATTGAGATTGAATCAACCTCAGAAACAATCGTCGCAAATCTCTTAGAAACAAGAAGACAACGACATAATGATTTCGCATCAAAAATCTTATTGAAGATCAAATTAAGAATTGGGTCTGGAATCAGATCAAAATAATCAACTCCCTCCATAATAATTTGATCTTCTGCTCGATTGTTTAACAAATCTGCCATTGAATTGCAATTGAAATTGAAGATTAAATAAACTTTTTTTGGTTTTGTGAAATTTGTTATAATGTAGGAGAGAGAAAATTATGATTGAAGGGGAATACAAATGGCGGTTTTATGGTGGGTATGAAGCGTGGTTTTTGTAGGAGAGTTTTTTGTCGTGATTATTAGCTACGCGGTTTGACGCATATTTAGCCACGTTGAAAATATTTGCGTTGGTCCACTTTTATATCATCTTCATCTATATGCTTTAATTCTTCATTAATTGAGTACACACTTGCATATCATCAATATAATATCCGTATTATATCGTATATGATACACTCGAGTGAATGGTGACGGGTATATGTATGTTTAAGGCAGCACATGCCGTATACCGATATGCATCAGTGTTTGTGTGACATGTGTTACATGCGCGACGTGTTTGTATCTTGTTTGCCGCTCAATTATAATGCTTGGGCCTTATGGTGTTAAGGATTATGTTTTTTTTTAGTTCACCTAGGTGTATGATCGAAATTGCGAAATTTATGTAACTATGTGGACGTTGTAGGAAAGAATTTTTAATAATTGTTTTTAAATGAAAATGACATTAACCGTGTGTGACTAGTGAGTAGATTTTGCTGATCAGAGCTCAACTCGTACGGTTATAATGTGGTCACGGAAATAGAGATACATACTTTTTAGTGATTAGTGAGTACGTATATGAGTACGTAAATGAGTAATTTGACAATATCAAAGTATTTTACTAGGCTTATGGTGGATAAAAGACGTGGCGGCTGGTCCTATTGATAAAGAATCTAATTCTTTGGACATTGGATAAGGACACTCTAAATCAAGGACACTCTAAATCAATGCATTCACATTATAATTAATATGAAAAGTTAGGAATATTACTTTTTGTTTAATGGGTGCTAACTACTTTTTTTTTTTTTTCTTTTTCTTTTTGATAAAGAAAGAATATAGATAACCCATATTGAACGGGTTAGGTTACATATTCACAAGAATGTTATTATTCTTTCAACTTTATGAAAGATTATTACGCACAATAATCCAATATTTTCACTATTTTAAAAAAAATAATCCATATATCCACTTATCGTTATCTTTATTAATATTATAATAATAAAATTAAAAAAAAACATTAAAAAATTGGTAGTGCTTCTAACCTTTTGTGAAGAAAGAATTATTTTGGCAATAATAACAAAAAGAAATGTTAGGCCCCATCAAAATAAATATCTAAATAAATGTTGAGTGTATCAATTTTTATTTTATTTATTTATTTTTTTGTAATATTAGGGGAAATTTTATCAATTATTTTGTTTTTCTTTTTGTGCATTATCGTCTTAAACATTAAAGTATTGGATTATTCTTAGAACCTTGGATGGAATTATCATTATTGGATTGTAAAAAGGTTGGTAATTGGGTATGCGATCCTTACTTTATTCGCTAATAAGTCAGATTTAGATAGTGATAGTGTGTGGTTTTAGATATTTTTTTATAGGTTGTGTGATCCGGGAGATTAAGGTCTTGTTTAGTTCAATTTTTTCTATAGGTCGTATTGGTGGGATATAAAAACTTTATTCAGTCCAAACAAGTTCATGTAAAATAAAGTCAAGAACAATAAGTTCGGATAATGATTAGTGACACTGTAGAGTATTAAGTATATGAAACTATTTTTTATCAAGAAAATTTTAAATATATGAAACTATTTATGATAGAGTATAAAATATATTTGTAGGTCTCAACCATAAGCTTAAGCTTTTGGTTGAGATGGTCCTCTAACAATTTATTTTTCGTTTTTTTTTTTTCTTCTTCTGTGTGGCTGGGGTTACTTATTTAAGGGTTAGTTAGTTGGTTAGCGTGTTTTAATTTCTGTGTGAGAGTAACTCATGACCGACTAAGTAACCTCTGACCGACCAAGTAACCCCTAAATAAATAACCCTAAAATAAGTAATTCCTGGAAAAGTAACCCCGATCACATAGTATGACTAACCACATATGAAAATTTGTGTTCTTTTTTTTTTTAATAACTCTCCAATGATTCAATGAATAATCTGTATTATACTACAAAACATGAAATTAAGGCCACAAATAGATAATCAATAAATCCTTCAAGCTCGTATAATAAAAATAAATAAACAAATTAGGCATTTTTAAAAAAAAATGATTTTTTATATACATGTAAATGGTCAGCCCAAAACTTGCTATTTCCTCTCTATTGTCATGAGCTTACTTAGACTTGAACCAATCTCATTATATTAATCAAATACGAGTAATTGAAAAACAAATTGAAGTAGTACGGAGTATTAATCTTGAAAAATTTAGAAGTTTCTTGTGGCTTGCACTACCCGCAAGTAAATATATTAGCTGTTGATGTTGACAAATTACTACCAACTTGTTAGGAACTGTCTAATTTGACTTTTAATTAATCATTGACTTTTAACTAATAATTAATTAGTGTTTTGAAGAATAATAATGTAGGGGAAGCTACGTTTCATGCATCCAATTGTCTTAATTAATTACACTCTTTCTTATTAAGCAACCGTCCTAGTTTTTCCAGCATTTAAGACAACTACTTTTATATACATTATTATTATGGCAAAGCTAACGAACGCCTCGGGGGCGTTGGATAACCTAGCTAAAAGTAGAAAGATTAAATTAAAATGAACATTAATTACACCGATCAACGCGTGATTTTGTCATGCTTTCCCAAATTAATACCATTTTAGGCAATATTTTAAATGTTTATCCAACGCCCCGGGGCGTTCGTTAGCAAGATCCTATTATTAATACGAGTAGTAATAATTTAGTATTAGTTGATCTATATAATGTACATGCATAATTATTGTACTAAGGTTATGGAATTTTTTATTTTAATATCTTTTTATCCATCATTTTTATATTAAATGATGAGATTTGAGTATGGAGTATATGTAATTTAATGTAATATTCACTTATTAGTGGAAATATAAAAGTCAAATTTAGTACCACATAGAATGAAATACTATGGATTTGTTTCTCTTTGAAAAAGTTGACTTTAACATTAGCAAGCCAATTGTTTGTGTGATCATTTTGATTCTTTTTTTAATTATTGGGGGTGAGAGAGTTGGGTAATGCAAGTGGGCAGTGTCAAGTAGATCATTTCCCTCATGTGGTTATGTTATCTTCTCGCAACCCCAGAAAAATAAGGTGATTTAGAAATGTAATTAAATATGTAAAAGATTTTTAAATTGTTTGATCGGTTAATAGGTGATTATTTGTAGTTTTGTACGTATGTAGATATGCAATGATTGCATAGGATATTTTGATCAGGGTCAAAGATAGCCTGTTATTAACGTGCTCCTTGATAATTTGACAATGGGTAAACACGGTTGTAAAATACTTATGAAAGTTGATTTGATGATTTGAAGATTATAAGTAATAAATTTTAGAAGTAGATATCAAATCAAGCTTGTCTTAATACCAAAATTTCCAATTAAACTTTAGATACTACTCCGTACTTTCTACTTTTCGATTTTGATTCATTTTGATGCCATGATATGTCAATATGCAAGATTGCAAGTAAGTAACAAGTTTTATCATTCATCAACAATTAATAAAGATCAATTACACGTGTTTAAAAGATAAGATAATTTAAAATAGGGATGGAAGAGGTTGTGGTCTTGTGGACTTATGATGGCACAAAGTTGTGGGCTTATAGACCAATGATGATGGCACAAATGTATTGTGGGCTTGTTAATTTTATTGCCCATTTTCAAAATTTATTTATTTTAATTAAAAAAACCTAACCATTTAAATATCAATACGTGTCTCACTTAATGTGTTAACCAGGTTACCAACGGCCACAACATATTTAAAGTTGATACTCTATCCGTTTCTATATTACGTGTTTGTTTTTCAATTAGGTGACTTAAAATTAGAGCTGTCAAGTCGGGTAAACGGGTTGAGTAAGAGTGAGTCGGATCAACTCGGGTCGAGTCAATTCGGATTAATTCCATAACCTATGCAGGTCGGGTTTGGGTCGGGTCATGCTTGAGTCGGGTCACGTCGGGTCATACTTCTTATCGAGTTTGGGTCAGGTTTAGGTCGGGTTAATAACAAGTCGGGCTACATTCGGGTCGGGTGAACAATAGGTCGGGTTTAATTCGGGTTTTCACGGGTTAAAACGGAGTTAGGGTAATTCTCGGGTTCAATTCGGGTTCGGTTCAAGTCAATAATTTGCGGGTTAGAATCAGGTCGGGTCATTCTGGGGTTTGAGTCGGGTTTGGTTCAAGTCAATAATTTGCGGGTTATAATCAGGTCGGATCATTATCAAATCGGGTCATTCTCGGGTTCAAGTTGGGTTCGGTTCAAGTCAATAATTTGCGGGTTATAATCAGGTTGGGTCATTTCCAAGTCGGGTCATTCTCGGATTCAAGTCGGGGTATGTTCAAGTCAATAATTTGCAAATTACAATCAAGTCGGGTCATTTCCAAGTCAGGTCATATTCGGGTTCAACTAAATATAAATAGATAATTATTATTTTTATCAAGCTAATTATTTTCTTTGACTATAATATATATGGCAATATACTAGGGAACTATAGTCTATAATTTAGGAAGATAATTATCTCCTTTGACCATACAACAAATATATACTATATTTAACTCTTAAATTTGAGGATCATGCTCCTTTCTTTTGCTGGCCTGGACCGACTTGGTCTCCCTAGACAAAATGTTTTGATCAACAATAATAAAGTGGTCTAAATTGCATTTAAGGTGATTTGAAATTGAGTCAGGAATAATTTGGGTTGAATTTAGGTCGGGTCAACAACAAGTCTTGTTAATTTCAAGTCAAGTTAGTAACAGATCGGGTTGAATTTTTGGGTCGGGTAAGTAATAGGTCTGGTAAAATTCGGGTCGGGTCAATAACAAGTCGGGTTTAATTTGGGTCAGGTCAATAACAAGTCGGATTGATTTCAGGTCGGGTTTGTAACAGGTTGGGTTAATTTCGGGTCAGGTTAGGAACGGGTCGGGTTGAATTTAGGTCATGTTAGTAACAAGTCGGGTTAAATTCGGGTTTTGATGGTTAAAACATGTTTGGGTCAATTTCGGTTCAAGTCGGGTTCGGTGCAAGTTAATTAAATTGGCCGTTGTAAACCGGTAAATCAGTGCAAGTTGTAAACAGGTAAATTGGCTGTTTAAAGGCAAATTGGATGGTTCCACCCACCCAAGTGGACTCCCGGACGGTATTAGGGACCATGATAAACATTTTGGCAATTTTTATTCCAAGCGAAAAAAAGACAAAAATTTCCAAAATTGAAGGCTAATGTCCACGCTGTTTGAAAAATTTTGGAGGTTTCGAAGCCCGGTGTCGCAAAGTCTTGAAATTTTAGGTAATACATCTGGGGGTCATATAATGCCGTTTGGAACCATATATGATCATTATATGTTGTCATAGATGTTCGTGGTAGGCTTAAGTTAATGAAATCGGTGCAAGTTAGTTGTAGACCGGTAAATTGGCCGTTTAAAGGGAAATTGGATGGTTCAACCCACCCAATTGGACTCCCGGAGGGTATTAGGGACCATGGTAAACATCGGCAATTTTTATTTCCGAGCGAAAAAAGTTAAAAAATTCCTAAATTGAAGTCTAATATCCACGGTTTTTGAGAAATTTTGGAGGTTTCGGGGCCCGGTGTCGAAAAGTTTAGAAATTCTAGGGAATACATTTCGGGGTCATATAATGTCTTTTGGAACCACATATGATCATTATTTGTTGTCACAAATGTTCGTTATAGGCTTAAGTTAATGAAATCGGTGCAAGTTGTAAATCGGTAACTCGGCTATTTAAAGGCAAATTGGATGGTTGTACCTAGCCAGGTGGAAACCCAAAGGGTATTAGGGACCATTGTAAACATTACAGCCAATTTTATTTCCGGGCAAAAAAAAGTCAAAAAATTCCAAAATTGAAGTCTAATTATCCACGCATTTTGCGAAATTTTGTAGGTTTCGGGGCCTGGTGTCGAAAAGTCTTGAAATTTCAGGGGATAAATCTCGAGGTCATATAATGCCGTTTGGAACCATATATGATCATTATATGCTGTCATAAATGTCTGTGGTAGGCTTGAGTTAATAAAATCAGTGCAAGTTATAAACCGGTAAATTGGTCGTTTATAGGCAAATTGGATGGTTCCACCCACATAATTGGACTCCCGGAAGGTATTAGGGACCATGGTAAACATTTCAACAATTTTTATTTCCGGGTGAAAATAAGTCTAAAAATTCCAAAATTGAAGGCTATTATCCACGCTTTTTGAGAAATTTTGGAGGTTTTGAGGTCCGGTGTCGAAAAGCCTTGAGATTTTAGTAGATACATCTCGGGGTCATATAATTCCATTTCGAATCATATGTAATCATTATATTTTGTCATAAATGTTCGTGGTAGGCTTGAGTTAATGAAATCAGTACAAGTTGTAAACCGGTAAATTGTCGTTTAAAGGCAAATTGGATGGTTCCACCACCCTATTGGACTCCTGGAGGGTATTATAGAACATTGTAAACATTTCGGAAATTTTTATTTGCAGACGAACAAAAGTAAAAAAATTGCAAAATTGAAGGCTATATCCACGCTTTTTGAGAAATTTCGAAAGTTTCAGGGCCCGGTGTCGAAAAGAAATGAGATTTTAGGAGATACATCTCGGGGTCATGTAATGCCGTTTGAAACCATAAATAACCATTATATGTTGTCATAAATGTTCGTGGTAGGCTTGATTTAATGAAATTAGTGCAAGTTGTAAACCGGTAAATTGGTCGTTTAAAGGCAAATTGGATTGTTCCACCCAACCAATTGTACTCCGGGCGGGTATTAAGGTGCATGGTAAACATTTCGGCAATTTTTATTTAAGGGCGAAAAAAAGTCAAAAAATTCCAAAATTGAAGGCTAATATCCACGTTTTTAAAGAAATTTTGGAGGTTTTGGGACCCGGTGTCGAAAAGAGTTGAGATTTTAAGGAATACAACTCGGGGTTATATAGCGTCGTTTGGAACCATATATGATAATTATTTTTTGTCATAAATGTTTGTGGTAGGCTTGAGTAATTAAATTGGTGCAAGTTGTAAACTGATAAATTGGCCGTTTAAAGGTAAATTAGACGGTTTCACCCACCCAATTGGTCTACCGGAGGGTATTAGGGACCATGGTAAACATTTTGGAAATTTTTATTTTCAGGTGAAAAAAAGTCAAAAAATTCCAAAATTAAAGGCTATTTATCCACGCTTTTTGAGAAATTTTGGAGGTTTTGGGGTCCGGTGTCGAAAAGCCTTGAGATTTTAGTAGATACATCTCGGAGTCATATAATGCTGTTTCGAATCATATGTAATCATTATATGATGTCATAAATGTTCGTGGTAGGTAGGGATGGCAATGGGTCCTAGACCCGATCCAGACCCGATTGGACCCGACCCATAGTTTAGGGTCTGGGTCCTTAAATTTTAGACCCGATGGATCTGGGACGGGTCTGGGTCTAAGTTTAATGGGTCGGGTCTGGGTCTGGGTCTTCACTTTTTGGACCCAGACCCGTTCCAGATCCGACCCATGGACCCATTTTAATATCTATTTTTTTATTTTTTTGAAAAATAAAAAAATGTATATTAGACATACTATTATTAAAATAAACAACTTAATTAGATATATTAGATTAGTAATATACTACGTAATTAGAGGTTGAGAAGATAGATTTTTAGAGAAAGTACGTCACCAAAACACCAAGCAACCAAGAATCTTAGGGTTCGTTTGGCATTGCTGTGGTTTTCTGTTTTTTGGTTTTTTGTTTTTTAAAAGTATATTATATATGTCACATAATGAATAAAAAATTATTTAGACTTATTAAAATTATGATAATTTTGAAAACTGACAACAAAAAAGTGGAAACACCTTTTTCTTGTTTCCTGTTTTTGGTTTTTAGTTTTTAAAAAAACAGAAAACTGAAAACCAAAAATGATGCCAAACAGACCCTTAGTTTTTAAGTTTTTTTTCTTCATGTATTGTCTTTACTTTTTAATGAACAAATCATTTGTGTATAAAAAATATGAACAATTTTTTTAATATGCATCTTTTATTATATCAAGTATTAGTATAGTTATAAATTTATAATATATATAAAAGATTATGAAAAATTATAAAAAATTATAGTTGGACCCGTTTTAGACCCGAGACGTGCTAGACCCGATGGATCTGGGTCTGGGTCTCATTTTTTTAGACTCGGTGGGTCTGGGTCAGATATGGATCCAGCTCTAAAATTCCGGGTCTGGGTCTGGGTCTCAGTGGACCCGACCTAGACCCGACCTAGACCCGACCTATTGACATCCCTAATGGTAGGCTTGAGTTGATGAAATCGGTGTAAGTTATAAATCGGTAAATTTACCGTTTAAAGGCAAATTGGATGGTTCCACCCACCCAATGGGACTCCCGGAGGGTATTAGGGACCATAGTAAATATTTCAGCAATTTTTATTTTCGGGAGAAAAAAAGTCAGAAAATTCAAAAATTGAAGTCTAATATCCACGCTTTTTGAGAAATTTAGAAGGTTTCGAAGCCCGTTGTCGAAAAGCCTTGAGATGATAGGAGATACATCTCAGGGTCTTATAATGTCGTTTGGAACCATATATGATTATTATATGTTGTCATAAATGTTCGTGGTAGGCTTGATTTAATGAAATTAGTGCAAGTTGTAAACCGGTGAATTGGTCGTTTAAAGGCAAATTGGATTGATCCACCCAACCAATTGGACTCCCGGAGGGTATTACAGAGCATGGTAAAAATTTCGGCAATTTTTATTTCAGGGCGAAAAAAAGTCAAAAAATTTCAAAATTGAAGACTAATATCCACGTTTTTTAAGAAATTTTGGAGGTTTTGGGACCCGGTGCCGAAAAGACTTGAGATTTTAAGGAATACAACTCGAGGTTATATAATATCGTTTGGAACCATATATGATAATTATTTGTTGTCATAAATGTTCGTGGTAGGCTTGAATTAATGAAATCGGTGCAAGTTGTAAACCGATAAATTGGCCGTTTAAAGGAAAATTAGACGGTTCCACCCACCCAATTGTACTACCGGAGGGTATTAGGGACCATGGTAAACATTTCGACAATTTTTATTTTCAGGCGAAAAAAAGTCAAAAAATTCCAAAATTGAAGGCTAATATCCATGTTTTTTAAGAAATTTTTGTGTTTCGGGGCCTAGTGTCGAAAAGCTTTGAGATTTTAGGGGATATATCTCGGGGTCATATAATACTGTTTTAAACCATAAATGATTATTATATGTTGTCATAAATGTCCGTGGTAGGCTTGAGTTAATGAAATCAATGCAAGTTGTAAACCGGTAAATTCGCCATTTAAAGGCAAATTGGATGATTCCACCCACCTAATTAGACTCCTAGAGGGTATTAGGTACCATGGTAAACATTTCGGCAATTAACAAGCGAAAAAAAGTCAAAAAATTTAAAAATTTAAGGCCAATATCCACGCTTTTTAAGAAATTTTGGAGGGTTGAGGTCCGATGTCGAAAATCCTTGAGATTTTAGGGAATACATCTCGGGGTCATATAATGTCGTTTGGAACCATATATGATCATTATATGTTGTCATAAATGTTCGTGGTAGGCTTGAGTTAATGAAATCGGTGCAAGTTGTAAATCGGTAAATTGGTCGTTTAAAGGCAAATTGGATGGTTCCACCCAGCCAATTGAACTCCCAGAGGCCATTAGGGACCATGGTAAACATTTTGACAATTTTTATTGTCGAACGAGAAAAAGTCAAAAAATTCCAAAATTGAAGACTAATATCCACGCATTTTGCGAAATTTTGAAGCTTTCGTGGCTCGGTGTCGAAAAGTCTTGAAATTTTAGGAAATACATCTCGGGGTCATATAATTCCGTTTTGAACCATATATGATCATTATATGTTGACGTAAATGTTCGTGGTAGGCTTGAGTTAATGAAATCGGTGCAAGTTGGAAATCGGTAAATTTGCTGTTTAAAGGCAAATTGGATGGTTCCACTCACCCAATGGGACTCTCGGAGGGTATTAGGGACCATGGTAAACATTTCGACAATTTTTATTTACGGGCGAAAAAAAAGTCAAAATATTCCAAAATTAAAGGCTAAGATCCATGCTTTTTGAGAAATTTTGGAGATTTCGAGGCTTGGTGTCGAAAAGCCTTGAAAATTTGAGGGATTTATCTCGGGGTCATATAATCCCGTTTGGAATCATATATAATCATTATATGTTGTCATAAATGTTCGTGGTAGGCTTGAGTTAATGAAATCGGTGCAAGTTGTAAACCGGTAAATTGGCCGTTTAAAGGCAAATTGGATGGTTCCACCCACCCAATCGGACTCCCGGAGAGTATTAGGGACCATGTTAAACATTTCGGCAATTTTTATTCTGGGCCAAAAAAAGTCAAAAAATTCAAAAATTGAAAGCTAATATCCACGTTTTGTGAGAAATTTTGTAGGTTTCGGGGCCCGTTGTCGAAAAGTTTTGAGATTTTAGGGGATACATCTCAGGGTCATATAATGCCGTTTGGAACCATAAATGATCATTATATGTTGTCATAAATGTTCGTGGTAGGCTTGAATTAATGAAATAGGTGAGAGTTGTAAATCGGTAAATTGGTCGTTTAAAGGCAAATTGGATGGTTCCAGCCACCAAATTGGACTTTTGAAGGGTATTAGGGACCATGGTAAACATTTCGACAATTTTTATTTCTAGGCGAAAAAAGTCAAAAAATTCAAAAATTGAAGGCTAATATCCACGGTTTTTGAGAAATTTTGGAGTCTTCAGGGTCTGGTGTCTAAAAGTCTTGAAATTCTAGGGAATACTGTAACACCCCCTCCTCTACGTAAATACTGCATTTATACGTATACAAATACCGTAGAGATAGACTTGGGCGTATTACCGCCACGTGAAAACGTAAGGCTTAGTTAATTACTCAAATTGCAGTGGAAAAATTACTAACTTTTATTAATAATAATAAGAATGACCATAATGATTGTTTCAAAATAATCTTATAAAAACTCCACACATAAATAAAATTAACTACTAACTATGTGATCCCAATCCCGACTCTAGTATGCGCACGAACAACTCCACATCTGAAATCAAGACTGCTTACCAAAAATGGTAAGCAGGGCGAACCAAAACAAAAAGGAAAACAGATTAGCACAAACGCTAAGTACGTATAAGTGCAAGGCATGTAAATATTTTTATTAGGCAAACATGCTTTCGAAATAACCATTTAACTTGTCACAAGTCACTTTCAAAATTACACTTTATAAAATTAAACCTTCCAAGGGTAGTAATGTTCATTAATAAAAGCTTTCCAAACCAATAGATTTCCAATTTATAAACTTCCAATTTTAAAATATAATTCCAAACCAATTTTCCTCACCTAAGTGTGCACACCCCCCAAGCAAGTTAAACTATACTCGAGGAAAGACCAGATCATACAAAGCTCATGGTCTTACTTAACCAGTCCCGGATAGAGGGACAATTAAAATATCAAATACTCAAACTCATAATGAGCTGCAAATTAATTAAATCAAGTGATTTATAAATTAAACAACTTTTATTAAATCAATTAACACTTTTAGAGATCAAACCTTTAAATCATAAAATTATATATTTTAACACATCATGAAAATCATTAACTTAAATATTCATACGTAACATTTATTCAAACAATCATTAAAACAAACAGTTTCCAAAACACGCATTCAAAATTGTATCAAGTACCTAGCCACCTATACGTACCTTGATCACAAGAACAATAAGGTACGAGTACTAAACTTGACCACGATTGAGGGACTCCTACTACACAAATAAAATAACCTTAATCAATATAAGGTTAACAAAATAAACACAAAACTATAAATAATACTCTATTTGTGCATGAACTACCAAAATATCAACCTTACAACAAATTACGTAAGTATTACTTTAGTACCAAAGTTAGGTAGCATAATAATATTCCTAGTATCAAAACTTAATAATAGTAATCATAATATTAATAGTAGTATCATAAGGAGTAAAAGAGTAAGAAATTTGTTGTTATGTTTTTAACAGAAGCTCACGCAAAATAGGAAGTGAAATGATCAGGATGGTGCGTAGCACCTTGCGGCGGCAGAAAGTGGCAGTTAAAGGGGGCAATAAGGCAGCAGCGTCAAGGTGTCGTTAGTACAACAATACGGTGGCAATGGTGGCTATGAAAACAACAACTTGGTGGCGATTACGGTGTAAGTTTTAGGCAAGGGAAATAGGAAGAAGGAGAGAGCCGTGAGTTTAAGAAATAGGGAAGAGTGTTTTCTGATTTTTGTGTGAGGCATTTGTGAAAGATTGAAGGTCTATTTATAGTGTTTAGAGGGGAGGAAAGATAGAGTTGAAGGTATGACATGTTTACTAGAAAATATGATAAGTTTTGGGGTTTGTTAAAGTACTTGAACCAAATTAAGACTGGATTAGTAGTTGGGTATAAAAGATAAGTAAAAAAATTTAAATAAAAGTTCATTTTTTTGGAGGATTGGAAGAAAGAAGATAGGAATAAGATGATGAAGAGGGTTTAATGGCTAAGTAAAGAAAAAGATAGAAACTAAATCACATAATAATAATAATTATTATTATTATTATTATTATTATTTTATTTTATTTTATTATTTTTTTTCCAAGTTCTTTGACCAGCTACGGATTTTTATAAAAACTGATTTTTTTTTAAATACGAAATTCATAAATAATAAATAAAATAATTGAATTTGATAATTAAATCAAGTTATTTATCATATATAGATGATATCAAAACTAAGATTAGTTTTAAATCATAAGATAATAATTAAGCTAAGGTTGTTAAGTATTATTAAAGTAAAATCCGGAAAAATAATTAATTTAAAAAAAACGGCGTGCAATGTTAATTAATAATGTATGGACCGACCAAGATCATAATTTATTTAATTATTTCAAATAATTAGAGATATTACTAAAATAATTAAGAAAATATTTCCAAAAATTAGGGGTATCACAAATATATCTCAGGGTCATATAATGTCGTTTGGAACTATATATGATCATTATTTGTTGTCATAAATGTTCGTGGTAGACTCGAGTTAATGAAATCGATGCAAGTTGTAAACCGGTAAATTGGTCGTTTAAAGGCATATTGGATGGTTCCACCCACCCAATTGGACTCCCGTGGGGTATTAGGGATCATGGTAAACATTTCGGCAATTATTCCGTGCGAAAAAAGTCAAAAACTTCCAAATTTGAAGGCTAATATCCATGCTTTTTAAGAAATTTCGAAAGTTTCGGGGCCCGGTATCGAAAAGAAATGAGATTTTAGTGGATACGTCTCGGGCTCATATAATGCCGTTTGGAACCATAAATGATCATTATATGTTGCCATAAATGTTCGTGGTAGGCTTGAGTTAATGAAATTGGTGCAAGTTGTAAATCGGTAAATTCGTCATTTAAAGGCAAATTGGATGGTTCCACCCACCTAATTAGACTCCCGGAGGGTATTAGGGACCATGGTAAATATTTCGGAAATTTTTATTAACAATCGTAAAAAAGTCAAAAAATTCCAAAATTTAAGGCTAATATCCATGGTTTTTGAGAAATTTTGGAGGTTTCGAGGCTCGGTGTCGAAAATCCTTGAGATTTTAGGGAATACATTTCGGGGTTATATAATGTCGTTTGGAACCATATATGATCACGATATGTTGTCATAAATGTTTGTGGTAGGGTTGAGTTAATGAAATCGGTGCAAGTTCTAAACCGGTAAATTAGCAGTTTAAAGGCAAATTGGATGATTCCACCCAACCAATTGAAATCTCAGAGGGTATTAGGGACCATGGTAAACATTTTGGAAATGTTTATTTATGGGCGAAAAAAAGTCAAAAAATTCCAAAATTGAAGGCTAATATCCACTCTTTTTGAGAAATTTTGGAGGTTTCGAGGCCCTGTGTCGAAAAGGCTTGAAATTTTAGGGGATTAATCTCGGGGTCATATAATGCCGTTTGGAAGCATATATAATCTTATATGTTGTCATAAATGTTCATGGTAGGCTTGAGTTAATGAAATCGGAGCAAGTTGTAAACCGGTAATTGACCGTTTAAAGGCAAATAGGATGGTTCCACCCACCCAATTGGACTCTCGAAGGGTATTAAGGACCATGGTAAACATTTCGAAAATTTTTATTTTCAGGTGAAAAAGTAAAAAAAAAATTCCAAAATTGAAGGCTAATATCCATGCTTTTTGAGAAATTTTGGAGGTTTCGGAGCTCGGTGTCGAAAAGCCTTTAGATTTTAGGGGATACATCTTGGGTTCATATAATGCCATTTGGAACCATATATAATCATTATATGTTGTCATAAATGTTTTTGGTAGGCTTGAGTTAATGAAATTAGCGCAAGTTGTAAACCGGTAAATTGGCCGTTTAAAGGCAAATTGGATGGTTCCATCCACCCAATTGGAATCTCGGAGGGTATTAGAGACCATGGTAAAAATTTCGGAAATTTTTATTTACGGGCGTAAAAAAGTAAAAAAAAATTCAAAAATTGAAGGCTATATCCACGCTTTTTGAGAATTTTTGGAGTGTTCGGGACCTGGTGTCGAAAAGTCTTGAAATTCTATGGAATACATCTCGGGGTCATATAATGTCGTTTGGAACCATATATGATCACTATTTTTGTCATAAATGTTCGTGGTAGGATTGAATTACTTAAATCGGTGCAAGTTGTAAACCGGTAAATTGGTCGTTTAAAGGCAAATTGGATGGTTCCACCACCCAATTAGACTCCCGGAGGGTATTAGGGACCATGGTAACATTTCGGCAATTTTTATATTCGGGCGAAACAAAGTCATCAAAAAATTCCAAAATTGAAGGCATCCACGCTTTTTGAGAAATTTCAATTGTTTCGGGCCCCAATGTCGAAAAGCATTGAGATTTTAGGGGATACATCTTGGGGTCATATAATGCCGGTTGGAACCATATATGATCATTATATGTTGTAATAAATATTCGTGGTAGGCTTGAGTTAATGAAATCGGTGCAAGTTGTAAACTGGTAAATTGGTCGTTTAAAGGCAAATTGGATGGTTCCATCCAGCCAATTGGACTCCCGGAGGGTATTAGGGACCATGGTAAATATTTCGGCAGTTTTTATTTTCAGGTGAAAATAAATCAAAAAATTCCAAAATTGAAGGCTAAATATCCACGGTTTTTGAGAAATTTTGGACGTTTCGGCTAAATTCCAAAACGGGTCGGGTTTAGGTCGGTAAGAGTGGGTCGGGTCAACTTGGGTCGGGTCAATTCGGATTAATTCCATAACCTATGCGGGTCGGGTTTGGGTCGGGTCATGCTTGAGTCGGGTCACGTCGGGTCATACTTCTTATCGGGTTTGGGTCGGGTTAATAACAAGTCGGGTTACATTCGGGTCGGGTGAACGATAGGTCGGGTTTAATTCAGGTTTTCACGGGTTAAAACGGGTTAGGGTAATTCTCGGGTCCAAGTCGGGTTCGATTCAAGTCAATAATTTGCGGGTTAGAATCAGGTCGGGTCATTCTCGGGTTTGAGTCGGGTTCAGTTTAAGTCAATAATTTGCGGGTTATAATCAGGTCAAGTCATTTTCAAGTCGGGTCATTCTCGGGTTCAAGTCGGGTTTGGTTCAAGTCAATAATTTGCGGGTTGTAATCAAGTTGGGTCATTTCAAAGTTGGGTCATTCTTGGATTCAAGTCGGGTTATGTTCAAGTCAATAATTTGTAGGTTACAATCAAGTCGGGTCATTTCCAAGTCAGGTCATATTCGGGTTCAACTAATTATAAATATATAATTATCATTTTTATCAAACTAATTATTTTCTTGACTATAATATATATGGCAATATACTAGGGAACTATAGTCTATAATTTAGGAAGATAATTATCTCCTTTAACCATACAACAAATATATACTATATTTAATTCTTAAATTTGAGGATGATGCTCCTTTCTTTTGCTGGCCTGGACTGACTTGGTCTCCCTAGACAAAATGCTTTTATCAACAACAATAAGGTGGTCTAAATTGCATTTAAGGTGATTTGAAATCGGGTCAGGAACAATTTGGGTTGAATTTAGGTCGGGTCAATAACAAGTCGTGTTGATTTCAAGTCGGGTTAGTAACAAATCGGATTGAATTTTTTGGTCGGGTTAGTAATAGGTCTGGTAAAATTCGGGTCAGGTCAATAACAAGTCGGGTTGAATTTGGGTCAGGTTAATAACAAGTTGGGTTGATTTCGGGTCGGGTTTGTAACAGGTTGGGTTAAATTCGGGTCGGGTTAGGAACGGGTCGGGTTGAATTCAGGTCAGGTTAGTAACAAGTCGGGTTAAATTCGGGTTTTGACGGGTTAAAACGGGTTTGGGTCAATTTCGGTTCTAGTCGGGTTCGGTTTAGGTCAATAATTTACGGGTTACATTCGGGTTGGGTCATCTCCTGGTCTGTTCATGTTTGGGTTCGGGTCTCACATACTCGGGTCAACTCGGGTCTAGGGTTGGTTTCAGGTCGGGTTTGGTTCACCATTTTTTCTGGTTCGGATGGTTCAGTTAATAATCGGGTTTGAGTCGGTATTTCGGGTTGGGTCAACTTTTGACAGCTGTACTTAAAATGTTGTGTTAGTTTTTAAAAATATCAACAACTTATTTAATGTATCTCATATTTTCATATACTCTCTCCATTTTTTTAGTTGACACCATTTGATTTTTACATTATTCACAAACTACATTTTGACTAACTTTTGTGATTTATAATTATGATAAAACTTGTCAACTAAATAAAAAAGGAGGTAGTAAAATTTACTTACACAGTCATAATAGGTCATCAACAAAGGTCAATAAAGTACTGGATGTCAATTAGGTTGGTTAAAGTTTTGGAGTGATAGTATAGGTGGTCCAAAAATTAGGCCAAACCTTAACATCATATCTAGTGTCCAAACCCGCAAAAAGTAGCGAGTTTGTCTGGCCAAAGCATACTACGGGCTTTTATTGGGCTAGGTTTGGGTATTTAACTATAAATGTGTTTTTAGGCCAGACCAAACACGCCCTATTCAGATTAGAACTTGTCATATACACCGGTATACCATACACCCAACTAACCTAAGGTTAGTTTTTGCTTTTCATTTGATGATAAAATGAAAAACAATCATCAAAATGAGAACAAATACTCATGAGTGTACGATACAGTAATACACTTGAGTGTATATAACAATCTCTCTATTCAGGCCGGATTAGCACGCTAGGATGAAGTTGATCACCTCATCAATGAAGTTGTTTCAAAAACAAAAAAAAAAATTTGAAAGATGTTTATGCATTGAAACGACGTCGTATATTAAGAAAAACAAGCCCAAAACTCATTTCCAAATTTAAATCGTCTCAAACAAGCTTCCACCTTCCTTAAACCCTCTAATGGCGGTTTCTCTCTCCTAAACCCTCACCATTTTCAGCATCTTCCTCCTTCTCTCTCCTCCAACAATGGGGGACGAAATCAAATTCTCCGCTTTGGTAAGACTCTTCCACTATATTTCAAAATCAAGAACACCCCAAATCAAACGCACTAAATTCCGCAAATTCCTCGACAATTTCTGCGTCAAACCCACTGATTATTTCCCTTCAATCCGCTTGATTCTTCCTTCATTAGACCGCGAAAGAGGCTCTTATGGTCTCAAAGAAGCTACTCTCGCTCTCCTCCTTCTCGACGCTCTCGCTGTTTCTCGCGATTCCGAAGACGCCCAGAAGCTCATCAATTGGCGAAAAGGAGGTTCCAGAATCGCCGGAAAGTACGCCGGAAACTTCTCTATGGTCGCCGCCGATTTCCTCCAACGCCGGCAGTCTTCCGTCTCCGGCGAGTTGACTATCAAGGAAGTGAATGATCTCCTTGACCGGCTTGCGAATGCCGAAACCCGCAATGCCAAAGTGGATGTGATGGGGGAGATGATAAGGAAGACGAATCCGTCTGAGATGAAGTGGATAATTGTGATTATCATGAAGGAGTTGAAGATTGGGATGAGTGAGAAGAGTATATTTGATGTGTTTCATCCTGATGCTGAGGAATTGTTCAATGTAACCTGTGATTTACGGCTAGTTTGTGAGAAATTGACTGATCCCAAAGTCCGGCATAAAAGGCAGGACATCGAGGTTGGGAAAGCTGTGTTGCCGCAGATGGCTGATAGAGCTGCGACCTGTGGAGAGGCTATGAAGAGGCTTCATGGGAAGGAAGTCGTCGCCGAGGTTAAGTTCGATGGAGAGAGGTTCCAAGTTCATAAGAATGGTGGGAAGGTAAATTTTTATTCAAAAAATTATATAGATCATACTGAATATGAACCTGCCATGTCGAATGTTATAATTGAGAATGTGTTGGTTGATAAGTGTATACTTGATGGGGAGTTGTTGGGTTGGGATAGTTCGAAGAATAAATTTACTAAGTTCGGGTTGAACCAGGAGATGGCTAAGGCTGCTAGGGAAGGTATAGAGAGTGATAGGAAATTGTGTTATGTTGCTTTTGATGTGTTGTATGTTGGGGATACTAGTGTGATTCATCAAACATTGAAAGAGAGGCACGAACATCTTAGGAAGGTTGTGAGAACTGTAAAGGGTCGTTTAGAGACCTCCGTCCCAAATGCCAATCGAGGTGATGGTGAGCCGTGTTGGTCGATTGTGGCTAACCATGTGGATGATGTTGAGAGGTTTTTTAAGGAGAAGGTTGGGAATGAGGGGGAAGAAGGGCTTGTTATAAAAGACCTTGGTTCAAAGTGGGAACCGGGTGATAGGAATAGGAAGAAGTGGATTAAAGTGAAGCCTGATTATGTTAATGCTGGGTCTGATTTGGATGTTCTGATCATTGGAGGGTATTATGGTACAGGTCGTCGAGGAGGGGAGGTGGGTCAGTTTCTGGTTGGCCTTGCGGAGAATCCTACTCCAGGTACTTACCCTAGGAAGTTTGTTTCCTTTGCTAAGGTGGGTACAGGGCTTAATGATGAAGAGCTTGATGAATTGGTGACCAAGTTGAAGCCGTATTTTAGGAAGTCTGAGTATCCGAAGAAGTCTGCCCCGAGTTTTTATGAAGTTACTAATAGGGAAAAGCCCGATGTTTGGGTTGAAAGCCCTGAGAAGTCAGTGATTATGTCAATTTCTAGTGACATTCGTCCCATACTTTCTGACGCGTATGCTGCACCTTACACCTTGAGGTTTCCACGGTTTGACCGGGTAAGATATGACAAGCCTTGGCATGAATGTCTTGATGTTCAGTCTTTCTTGGAGATAATACAATCGAGTGGGACAACACGAAGAGGAGGTGCAGAAAGGTTTTCAGATGGTAAATCAAAACGTGGAAGGGCTGCAAAAAAGGGAGGAAGGCTCAATGTCACAGTCCCTTCTCATTTCACTCGGACTGATGTATCTAGTGTGAAGGGGGAATCACAAATATTTTCTGATAAGGTGTTGCACTTTGTGAATGTGCCTTCTGATCATTCCTTGGATTCTATGCACAAGTTGGTTGTCGAGAATGGTGGAACTTTCTCCATGAATTTGAATGATACCGTTACTCATTGCATTGGTGCAGAGAGTCGAGGGATCAAGTATGAGGCAGCAAAGAGGCGTGGACGTGACATTATCCACTACTCTTGGGTTCTCGATTGTTGCTCACAGAAGCAGCTTCTTCCCTTGAGGCCCAAACAATTTGTCTTCCTTTCGGATTCTTCAAGAAAGAAGTTACAGGAGGAGATTGATGAGTTCTCAGACTCTTACTTTTGGGATGTTCATGTTGCTGAGTTGAAACAGACCTTTGGCAATGTAAATAGATCAGAAGATGCAAAAATGGTTGACCATTACAAGAAAAAGTACTGTCCACGTGACAAATGGGGTCGTTTCCATGATTGCTGCATATATTTCTATTTATGTGCTAAGTCCCACTGTGCTAATTGGGACATCTTTTTGAAAATAGCCACAAGGAGGATGAAAGTAGAAGTTTCTGTAGGTGGTGGGAAAGTTAGTGACAACCCTTCTCAAGCAACTCATATAGTAGTCATGTCAATTCCCGGACATGAGCTGAAGTTTGAAACCTTGTTGCAGAGTTTTCCAGGAGACCAAAAGTACATCTTACGTAGAAAAAGACTACATGTTATTGGATCACAGTGGTTGGAGGATTGTCTCAAGGAGGGGCAGAAATTGCCAGAAGTAGCATACAACCTGAAGCCAACTACATATGAAGAATCTGCCTCTGAAGAAGAGAAAGGTGAAGATGAAAATGTTTACGGGAAGCACCCAACTTCCTCTGCTCATGAAGAAAAGTTGAGTGAATCTGTTTTAGTAACCATTCCTCATATTAGGGAACCCAGAAGAAAACGAGGAAGGCCTGTTGGAACTAGCACTAAGAAAAGCAAAACCATAGTCAGCAAACCTCCAATAACAAAAAGGGCCAGAATTGGAAGCAAGCCTGCTAAATTACAGGACATTGCGTTTGATGATGAGAGTCCAAAGACTAGTGAGCAAGAAGCTGATGCACCAGTTACAGCGATCCCTGAACATAAATTGCATGATCATGTTTTTCAGGGGATTGCTTTTGATCATAAGCCTGCCAAGCAAGATACTGATACACTGGGAAAATCTGGTCTTGAAACTGAGAATATTGGATTAGGTTCAAGACCTGGTTTATCAGACAATAATGAGGGGAGTAAGGAAGAAAACAAGACTGATGAACTGATGAAAGCAAGCCCTGAACATGAACGGGATGATAAGCCTAGTCACCGGAAGACTAATACAACAGGAAAGTTTGGTATTGAAAAGAATGAAGAGAATACAGGTGAGCACAAGCCTGATTTAAATGCGACAGGGACACACTGCCTGGACAATGCTGGCTCTGTTACTTGCAGTAAACCTGATAAAGACAGTGATTACTCTACTTCAGGGATGTTGCTAGATTTGATCCCAAGTCTCAAAAGGTTGTCTGAAGATGCGAATGTTAAATTACCATCAACACTAACACAAGAGGGTTCTTCCATAGAATCACCCACTGGAGAACCAGTGAAGAAGAAGAGAGTTAGCTATAGGGAACTTGCAAAGCAGCTACTTAAAGATTGATGGTCTGATCACTCTAATTTGATTTAATTGAATATTTTCTGTTTTTGTGATCAGTTGTAATATGTTGTACAGTGACAATTGAATGTATCTTGCATAATCTACTCTCTATGCCCCGTTCTCTTCTCCTCGAAGAAATAATACTCCGTATTTAGATAAAATAATTTTAAGTTTTAGTAAATTTGATTCAAGTACAATAATATAATTTCAGTTACTAAAAAAATACTGGGTTTCATGATATGAGAAGCTAGTAATTTGTTCAACACAAAGATTTTGATTAAAAAGTTTCACAGATAAAAAAACGCGAATGGCTGTCAATGTCCAAAAGAAGCCTTAAAAGAGTACAGGCAGGAAGAAGGCAAATATTACACATTATTTTTTACAGGAGTATACCAATAAACAAGGGTAATTACAAGGAAATGAAACAAGATTTTGCTTCAGATCCTAGAAGGGATCATTGGTGTGCTGTTCTGCAGGTATGCAGCGGCTGCTGCAACTCCGCTACCCAACTTTACAGGGTAACCCACGTCGTTAAGTATCATCTCCACCCCAGCCAAACAACCAAGTAGTTGCAACTGCAACACAACACAACATGAAGGGTTAGACAGAAATTAGAACTGAAGTTGCTTAATATTCTTACATGATTGAACAAGCAAAACTGCGCGTACCTCATTCAAGTGACCTAGATGCCCTATTCTGAAAACCTTTCCAGCTACTTTGTTAAGACCAAGGCCCAAGCTCATATTATATCTCTCCCATGCTCTCTTCACAATTTGATTGCTGTTAATGTGGGGAGGAACGACCACAGCAGTCACGGTGTCACTGAACCATTCTTCCTTTTGTGTACAGTTCTTTAAACCCCAAGCCTCTACTGCAAGTCTGCATCTCAAGATCATAAGCATCTACAATATACACTCCTATCAATCTTTCTTTTGATGTAGAGGCAATGTATTTGTGTCAAACCCCACACCCATCTAGACTCTGTACTTAACCGGACAAGCTATGTAACATCCACATCTAGAGTATGAAATGATCATCCCTAATCACATATATGAACTGAATTCACAGGATGTGTGCAATTGCGGGTGTTTCAGAAGAGCATGGTAGTGAATTTGAGAAAGAATCCTCTAACTGCATTCACTATAGTTCTTTTCACCTTTAAAAAAAATTTCAGGAAAATTTAAGCTTGAATAAGTTCAGGAGTTCAGGCTAGAGTTAATCAAGTTTTTCGCGCAGACAAAATATGACAAGATGGTGATTTCCACATGAGAAGAACAAAGGCGTTATCACAGTACAGTTATTAGATGGATTTAAATAGGCATACCTTGTTGCTTTTCCCAAGCGGCTATGCCTTGCAATGACATTGTCAAGGCCTTCCTCAAAAATCAGTTCCAAAGCAGCTTTAAGACCATAGAGGAGTTGGATGGATGGAGTGTAAGGCCAGTAACTTCCTGCCTTGTAAAACTTCAAGTAATCATTCCAGTCAAAGAAAACTCTGACAGATTTGGCTGTCTTGCTTGCCTCTAGAGCTTTGGGGCTTGCACAAACAATACCCATCCCAGTCGGAAGAGAAAGAGCCTTTTGAGAGCCAGTCAAGGCAACATCTACTCCCCACTCATCCATGCGGAAATCTAGTGCACAGATTGAGGACACTCCATCAACCAAAAGGAGTGCAGGGTGGTTGTAGTGGTCTGAAAACAGTCAGAACAATCTTCAAGTTAGCTTTCATATATTCAAGAAATAAGAACAATGGACAAAAATTATCCAAGCAGTCCCTAGAAAAATAGTGTCTATGTAATATAATCATGCACGGCTTGAAGGCTACATTTTATTTTAACTAGCCCAAATTTTTTTCTTAGAACAAAGTATGCAATATCTCTAACAGCTCTGAGGCCTCTGACCAGTTTTTGCAGGCTGAGATAACTATTAATCAATTAAGGGCCTGTTCACATTGACTGAATTGAGCTGAACTAAAACTGAACTGAACTGAACTTATTAGAGCTGAACTGAACTGAACTTATTAGAGCTGAACTGAACTGAACTGAATATTTTATGAGAGAAGGAAATTAGGAGCTGAACTGAACTGAACTGAATATTTTATGAGAGAAGGAAATTAGTAACTGAAGTGAACTGAAAATAATCTGATGAGAACAGGGCCTAAATGTATGTTGTATTCAACGATTTTCAAGTAATCGATACTGAAAATTTCATATAAGCTACAACATGTATCTGATCTGAGGTAAAAAAAGTTACCCAAAATCCTCCTGACAGTGGCCAGATTGTTGGTAACACCAGTTGCAGTCTCATTATGGACAATGCAGATAGCCTTGATTTTGTGTGCAGTATCAGCTGCCAATTTTGATGCCATAGCTTCAAGGTCGGCCCCATACCCCCACTCACTCTCTATGACATCAACATCGAAGCCAAGGCGTTTCTGCTGATCAATCCATAGCAAACTGAATTGCCCGATCAGGAAGGATATAGTTCGGTCTCCAGGAGATAAAGTGTTTGTCAGTGCACTTTCCCATGCACCAGTACCTGTAAATCCATTGAAAATTTCAATATTATTGTTCAAGCGTCAATAATACAAAGATTTAACAGGTTCAAGCACTTTTTTTTTTCCCTGTTGGATCCATTAGTACCTGTGGCTTTTGCATAGTTAAAGCAAGGAGACGTGTCCCGTTAAAAGAGTAGATTCATACAATTATCTATGCTACAAACCTTATGGTACAAACATAGTATACAAGCACTAAATCTAGGTACCTAATGAACCATGCAGTAACAAAAAAATTTCAAAAAAAAGATGCCTGCAGTTTACAGTAAAAAAAATGACAGTAGTACCTGTAGTGGGGATCATAAATGGGGTTCCTGTGGTAGTTTTGAAAATTTTCTTGACATCTTCAAGAAGTGATTTTGTCAGTGCTGGAATTGCAGGTGCACGGTAATCTTCGTTGTTTCGATTCATGGCTCTAATAACAGGTTCCGGGATATTGACAGGTCCCGGAACAAAGAGATGATGTCTTCCTGGCCCATTCATGTAGTCCATCTTCTCCTCCTCTTAACTAAAATGTCAAACTATAGTTAAACTAAGTCACTGAAACTGCAAAACCAATTGCTATAGAAGTTTTTATTTACTTGCAATTTGTATATATATACAAACCCTCCTAGGATTTAAGAACTAAAGTAGCATCCACTCATCAACTTCATATCATCAAAAAGTCGACTTTAGAATATAAAGGGTACTTATTTGGTCGATTCATAACTATACATGAGAACAAGTCTCAAAGTAAAGCACTTTGAATAGAATTTTATACACAAACACAAAGGATACTATTTCATTGATAACATACACATCCTACAAATGGTTTACATAGTTTACAAACCTTATGAATGAAAGTTCCTTAAACATGTAATCTTATCAACAAGTATAAAATTCTCCGTTCATCTTAGAACTTAAACTCGTAATCTTATCAACAAGTATAACAAGTATAAAATTCTCCGTTCAACTTAGAACTTAAACTCGTAATCTTATCAACAAGTATAAAATTCTCGGTTCAGCCTGACTACCACTAAACTATTCCGAGATTTTCCAAGTAGAAAAATTATCAAAACATCTAGTAGAAAGTAGGATATTTACAAATTGATATTAAAACATAGAGAGGACTATATGTAAGATTACTAAAAATAGCAAAAAGGCAAAAAGAGAAGTCAAAGGCATGATTACCAGAAAATCTTGCTTCAAATTCCCAAATGATGTAGCAGGATGCAGAGAAAACTGACTGATATAAGTACTAAACAACCCAAGAAAGTTGGGGCATGCCAATTAAAAACACAAAAACTAGAATAATATAAAAGAAAAAACACAAAATTTAGAATATTATATAAACCACCATTTTAATGAATTTTTTTTTATAGGAAGGAGGGATATGATATTAATCAATAATCAACGTACACTGAGGTGGATCCCACGCCATATCCTTAAAACGTGGCAGATAAGGATTCTCCTTCTTCCAACCTTTGCGGCCGAAAATTGCTTACATCAGCTCTTAAAATAGAGCACGACAATATTATCAAGAAATAAAAAAAATAACACTTCCAAGTCAAAAAATTGAAATAAATTGTTCTGGTCTAGATTTTTTATATTTTAGACTGGTTTTTATTACTCGCACCAAAGAAATATTTTATTGCTCAAAAATAATATTCCTTTATTGCGAGTAATAAGAACCGGAGGTATTATATGGTATCATATCTTTTAATTTGAGTAACCTTTGATTATATTTGTGCACTAATATTTGGAAAAAAAAACAGTATAGATGGAATGCGAATAATTTCGTCAATGTATGTGTATCAAGTATCAACAATTTATTTTAGTACTAAAATTATTACAATATTATCCTAGATTTCTGGCAATATTTGAATGTAGATAAGAAAATATATATTGCCCAAATTATTCAAGTTTAATTTAATTCGGTATGATTCTTATACGTAAAATTAATAAATTCACGAAATAAGTTGGAACAGACGATTAGACATAATCTAAGTTGGCAAAATATTAGAGATAAGATCTCTCACTGCTTATTGCACATTGGAGATTTGGTGTGTAGTTACTCAATTAATGTTGTAGCTGTTCATTTTAAATGTATGATAACGATTTTTTTTATTTTTAATTTTCATGCACACTCCTATCGTTTTCCCATTTTTTTTTTTTTTAATCAAATTTCAATTATTAATAAATTAATGCATTTTTTAAATGCTTCTTCTATCCTCATTGAACTAAATTGAACTTTCAAAGTACCCAACACGAATTGAGTCATTAAACATTAATATATTAGACTAAATATACTGTATAACTAATAATTGAAAAATGTGTATCAATGATTCCAACAAACATACTTCCTAGTTCAACAAAAAAACCACTTAATCCATGGCAAGTTTTTATTTTTATTTTTAAAAACAATAATAATTAAAATGCTTAATCACTTAACTCAACAATAAGGTTAATAACCTTACACATCAATAAAGTTGAAGCATAAAACTCCCAAAATTGTAAAAAGTGCAAAATTAAATTTTACATAATGTAGAATCCTTTATTTATTTAATTTGATTTTATTTTGGGGCTGAGAAAGCTAAGTAATAGATAACAAGATAACGAAGTATCAACCACAATCTTCTCAGGAAGGCAACTACCACACAAGCTCCGATGTGTTTTCCTATGATGTGGATTCTTCTCAAATTCTTGTTCCTTCTTCTTCTCTAGATTTGTACTTATATTATAGAGGAACAACAAACCAAACACCGGGGACGTGTGATCATTTGGCTCATTCCTCCAGAGCCTCATCTTAGCAATGTCAAAAACATTAGGCTATCAAACATACATCCAAAGTCCGCGCTTTCGCCAGCAGTACATGAGTGACCAAATTACGAATACTTACAAAAAAAATTGAAAATCATTTTAATTGCATAGAAAAGGATATCATCAAAAAATAAAGATCTTAATTGGAACCAATTATTAATTCTATTTAGTTCCCTGGGTCTGAAACATGTTTTTGAAGTTCTATCATTCTCACTTGACTAATAAACACTGAAGTTCATGAATTAATGCTAGTAGTAAACTTAGCTTAAACTTGCCCATGTAACAAAGATTCCCAAATACATGATTTTGGCCTATGATTCTCGTTCTCTTAATTTCACTTGCAGAAGCTCATTTCTTCTAACCCAGACAGATGACACTCTAAACTATAGGCCAACACACGGATATTTTTCATAAAATAGCCCAGTACGACGCTTGGACACATACCCGTGTCTCACATGAGCATCACCTGAGTCCAAGCGACAGCTCTATTGTCAAACACAGCTTAGGATTCTAGATAACCTGGGTGTCATTATAAGGTAGACTCCAACAAGAATCATACTTAAGCTGTTTAACATGAACTGACCTTAAAGTGAAGTCCAGATCAACAAATGGCAAGAGAATCATCACGCACGAATATTCAGACCTTGATTCACTTTGAACATCAGTGCAGTCAGGTCCTCAGCAATTAGAAGCATCAGCATAAATTCAATCAAAATAATATACAGGAGATTCAAGAATCTGGCAATAAACCAGCTGCATTCAATAAAATAAAGCTGTAAAAGATTTCCTATCCTCAATACCAAACATGTGACAAGAATGGAATGTGCACTGTTACCTCACATTGGCGATGCACCTTGAGCGATCAAATTTCACCATCTTAAGAAAAAGGTCTTCATCTGACTCAAGATACAGATGGTGAAGGAAAAACAACAGAGAAGCACAGTTAGCAGTAATGGTGTATAAAAAAAAATATTACAGCAGATATTCATTGATTTGGGTGAATGGGTTAGAAAAAGAGAGCAACAGAACAATTGCAAAACAAAAAATAAAGCAATCAATCTCAATGTTGTATAAATGGGAATGTAAACTTTTATCATCAATCAAAAAGTATCTACAAGCTGCTTGCAGTGACCAAAATTGATTTTGATAACAAAACTGAATAATGTACATTTCTGAAGGCGCGCTAACTTCGGTAAGTACTAAATACAGTATCCACCCAGTATGGGTAGATTACAAAGAAACTAGGTTAAAGACCTCTCTACATTTCTTTCTCTACTTTAAGCTATACTTGTAAGCAAATTGCTGGTCCCTATCTAAAAGAAAAAACAAAACACAGCTTTTGCCAGGACTTGAATACATCTTCATTTTTCTGTGTTACTTGTCACTGCTTATGTCAAAAGTTTAGATGATTGCACTTTCAAACCATTAAACCAGGACGCTGCTATCTGGCATGCCAAGGCTTAGCTTTGGCCATTTTGACAACAGATAGAATATTATTATCCCCACAGCCCAATAAAATTTTGAGGGGCTAGTCGCTACAAGGGCAAGACCCCATCAGGTGGCAAAAGAGCCATCTGAAATATTTCCTGTAACAGGATTCAGTCCACCTCCATTTAGACAGCTACCTAATACCTGATGAGAAACCCTGCCTCTGTTGAAAACCGCCTGGACGTATCTTGTACGGCCTCTCATTATTATAAGGCCTGCTGTCAGCTGGTGCAGCACCCAATATTCCCAAAGAATTTGATGCTGGCAATCTCTGACCATTACTCGAAGGTTTCTGGAAAGGGTCTTCTGCCTCTAAGAAAGCATCTGTCTCAGCTCTCTTCTTCCGTTTCCATGCCTCAAACTTTGCTGGATCATGGAGTTTGAGACCCGGTTCACCTGTTTGATAAGAGTTATTGTTCTGTAGTCCCTTCAGTCTAGCTGACTGACGCTGAAAGGCGTTATTTCCATTGATGTGGGACGGCCCCAACCCAGCTTCATCTTCCTGTTCCTGCTTCAATTTGGAATAAATTTGACACAATCTGTCCCCGGTCAAATTAGAATAGGTTGAAACGTATTTCCATAAACGCATCATCATTCCTAACAAACGGAAAAAGTTTGGATCAGATCATCAGATTTAAAATATCATTCGAAAAAAACTAAATCCAGATGCAACTGAAGAGCAGTGATGAAAAGCAGCACACACTTCATAGAGCTCCCAAACTAGCCCTTGCCCCAGAATACTCTCTTAATTTCAAAGGATGCCAGATTGGCACAAATGAAAATAAGATAAAACAAAATTATCAGAAAGCAATTGAACTTACGATCTTGTTTATGTGGTTCACGCTCGTGTTCAAAAACTACTTGGTCAATTCTCCTGCCAATAAGTTGCAAATACTTGCGGATCTTTGAGAGTACCTGTACCAAGAAGGGAACAGGGTTACAAAAAAGACAGAAGTTAGCTTCAAAGACATCAAATTTGTTGACATTGCAAAAGTTGACAGACCAACCTTCTCCTTCGGAAGGGCAGCGCTAGTAGTCTGCAACTTCTGAAGACGTTTCAAAGTCCTTTCCTCTTCCATCATGACATCTTCACACCATTCCATCCATTTCACTTCCTTGAATTGCTCATAAACTTCTTCATTATCAGACATTTCTCCTTCTTCTTTAACCAAAGGTTCTACTTTCTGGGATCTTTGGGACCTGTTTTTATCCATTTGGTTAAGCTTGGGTGAGCTCGGCCTCCCCCGCCCTCGGCCACGAGGTTTTGCTACATTATGAAGATTCTCCATGTTTTTTGAAAATTTGTTGCGCCCCTTAGGATTAGAATTTTTCCCGGAAACAGCAGAAATTTCCTAGACAACGCATAAACGAACTTTATACATAAGTTCCTAAGACTTTAATGAATAACACCAGCATTACATTCATTCACACACAACGGGAAACGCAAAGAATGAACCAATAATAGAGATAAAATATATATATATATATATATATATATATATATATATATATATATATATATATATATATATATATATATATATATATATATGTATAAAAAAAATCACATCCAGACCAGTACAGCTTTCTTAATCCAAGTTCAAATACCATTTCAAGTAGTGCCAAAGCACGATCCTTCAGATTGGGAGCCCGCGGAAGAAAAGTTTCATGTGTTTGAAGCTCAACTGGGGCAATCTTTTTTGTTAAACCAAGCCTTTCATCTAACCGAATTTTTTCCCAATTGCCAAAACCATGATAATGCACGCCCAAAAGCAATCTTGCATCATCAACTAACAAGTAGTGCACATCAGGTTAGACAAATCACATATTTCACGAAAACATGAACAAAAAGTAAAAATAATAAATAAAAAATAAAAAAAACCTTAACAGGATAGATCATACTATTTGCTTACTTTGATTCCACCCACACCCTTTTGACCAATTTGCAGGTTTCAGGTACTTCAGCACTCGGAACTGCGAAATGGGATCTTCATAACGACCTATCCGCTTGGCTAAGTGTTGAAGCTGCTCTACACGATTTACCATATCACTAGCCTTCACAGGAACACCAAAGAAATCCAAAAGAGGACCCTGCAGATGAACATGAAAACATAAGCAAGCCCCACACAGCCAAGAGACAGCCATAACAAAATTGAATAGGCTTTGCCTTTATAATTCACATTAATATATACCTTTGGATCGATCTTTTCTTCTTTAGCGGCCTCTTGACACCCATCAATCAAAGCATCAAAAAGCTCAATCTGAGAATCAACTGGAGCTGCTTCAACAGCACCTCCAACATCAGCTGCAATCAAGTCAATTTGGCTTGCATTACCAAACTTCATAACCTAATCCATCAGACCAATAAGATTAAATATTAGCAAAATCTCATCAAAGGAACACAAATGTAATGGGATGCCCACAAAAACTCAGCCCCTTTTTCCACCACCCCTCCTCCAAAACAAAATTATACTGAATATAGGGAATAATCGAATTCCCTCTAACAAATAAATCTACAATCCATAAGACCATAACTCAAACTAGGGAGGCAAGATATATGAATCTTACAGCCTTTGCAAAACGTGTTGCATCTCTCTTTGGCAAATTTCCGGAAGACCAATCTCTTACTTGAGCTGAAGCACCATCAATCATTGGGACCATATGAGATGATTCACCTCTACGACGCTTTGTATTTGCCCTCACTGATGGAGCTTCCTTCTTTTTCCTTTTGTTGCTACCATCGGTTTGGACAGGCTCCACATAGCTCTTAGTATATCTTGCTCCTCGAGGAGCTAATGCCTCCTGCATATATCAATTTTATGAGGAAACCTATAAAGGATTTGTAGTAAAATGCCACCAAATAATAAAGTACACAATGCAATAAATTGAACCTCTGCTTGCCCAACAGCATCTGGCTTTATCCAACGGCTCCAGAAACTAGTATCATCTTCAGCATTGCAAAAATTTGCAACCTACATATGTTTTCCCCCAATATTATTTAAAATTCATTGCCTAAAGATGCACAGGAGCTTCATCAGAAAATGAAACATCAGATCATACCTTAAACTGACTGAGAAGCTCATTGGCTTGTTCCCCTTCAGTTCCCTTGTCCTCAACCTTCTCTGCTCTCTCGAGAATTTCATCTATATCCATGCTCAAAAGTCTACTTTTGCTTTCCTCCTCATTTTTCTCTTCCTTAAATAGCTCCTCAGCTCCAAACCTCAGTATTGCTGAAAGTTCATTCTACAGTGACAGAAGATGTCAAATCAGACAGTCTCAAAGATGAGCAGCAAATTAAACACGAACAATAAAATACAGAAACTAAAAAGTCAAAACTTAAATACCAAGGAAACATAAAGAAGGAGACAAAGATAAGGCTAAAGTAATCAATAAGATAAGAAGTTACTCATCTTACTTTGTCGAAGGTAACTGCCTTTTTCGCCTCTTTCTTCTCTAGTCTACCCTCTGCATTTAGCTTCTGGATCACCAAATGATCAAGGACCTATAACAAGGAGACGACACAATTAAAATTTAAAACTGTAAATACGAAAATATACCATCATCAAGGGCCAAATAAGAGTCATCATTTTTCCCGTCAAAAAAAAAAAAAGTCATCATTTTACCATCTTTTTCTTTGCCCTTTCAAGGATATCTTCTTCAACACTTTTACTTGTTACAAAACGGTATATGTTAACAACTTCCTGCTGCCCAATCCTGTGAGCTCTACTCATTGCCTACCAGAATCAAGTAAAAGAGGAAGTTGAGAAAAAAAGAGGAGATTACAGTAGCAATGATAGAAACAGTCCAAAATATAGTTACCAAGACAAGTAAGTTCTACAGATCTTAAGACAAGGTTGCTTTTGTTTGAAATTTGAATAAAAAAAAATATCTTCTTATGTTCTCACCTTTGCCTGGAGATTTTGTACAGGATTTAAGTTCTCTAAATTGCTAATAAATGGATGAATTCTTACAAAAAAAAGTTCTTGTTTCTACAAATAGGTAAAGAGTTCACGTATTCTAGTTATAAACCTGCAAATCATTCTGAGGGTTCCAATCTGAATCAAATATAATAACTGTGTCAGCAGTTGCCAAGTTTATGCCCAGTCCACCAGCCCGAGTGGACAGAAGAAAACAAAAATCATCACTTCCTGGGGCATTAAAATGCTCCATAGCTTGGTGCCGTGACTCAGCCTTACTACTACCATCAAGCCTTTGAAACTGGAATCCTCTCAGAGACAAATACTCTGCCAATATGTCCAACATTCTTACCATCTGCATATAAAACAAGCGTTTTAAGATAAGAATTAAGAGTGACACAAACATACAAATAACCAAAAAAACTCCTCTTTACTAGCCAAAGTATAGTCAACTAACAAGAGTAAACATAAATGATAATTTTCTGCCATCAACTGATTTTAGTGGACAGGGGCATTTTAGACAGCATCATTATAATTAGTTATGAGAAGCCTGGGAAAAAGTTAAAGAGTTTGTTAGGGAAGAAATGCTATGAGAAGAGAAAATTAGGAAGATATCACTATGTTGAATATTGCTTAATGCTTAGGGTTAGCTTTAGAAAGCAAAATTCAGATAAATCCACCTCCCTAATTATCATACAAAAGTGCTGTAATTCAGTTAATCAAAAACCATATTCTTCCTATTCTGCCATTAATGATGCTTAAGCTGTGTTAATTCATAGCATGTCCATAAACTTATTTTTCAAACATTAATACCTAAAACTACATGATACTCCCTCCGTCCCACAATATAGTGCCCGTTTCTCATTTTTCCCGGGGATTAAGGGTAGTAGAGGGAGTGAATAATAATCTTAAAAGGGGTCATTTATACGAGAAAAGTTAAAGCAACATAGGTGTTTTTCACTTTTATCTTAGGAAATGTTTAAAAAAAAAAGTGTAAATAGTAGAAAAAAATTGTGGATATGTTCATACGTAAGCAAAAAAGGAAAAAAAGCTGGGGTACTAATGTACCAAAGCAAATTTATGTATTAGAAAAAAGATACCACATTTTCAGGACACCAAAAGAAGAATACAAGCAAATATTATGGGATGGACAGAGTAATAAACAATACAAAAGAATAAGAGTTGGGGGGTGGGGGGGGGGGGGGGGGGGGGACATTTCATGCAAAATAACACAACATACTTCGATGCCAGGTGGTACACAGCTTCACTCATTCTGTGAGACCCCCTGACAACAGCTTAGATCACACAAGATATAATGTAGCCAAACATCCAACTTAATAGGTCTGTATGAAGATGCAGTGATACACAAAGTTCATACTAGTCATAAGAGATGCAAACCACAGATAATCAAGCATTTAACACATTGCAAACAATCAGCAGTACTGCAAAGTAATGATAAAACAGCTACATAAAGTTAATAAGCAACTTCAAAACAGATGATGAAAAAAAATGTCACCCAAAAAAAAAAAAAAAAAAAACAACAATAATTTCAAAACTACAAAAAGATTCCAGAAGAAACCTGTGAGAATATAAGAACTCGATGTTTTGTTTCATGCAATTTTACAAGCAGCTTATCAAGAATCACTAGTTTGCCACTACTAAGGATCATTCGCTCAAGTTTGCTTCCATCATTAGACTCCCCACCATAGCCATGATCAGCACTTTCAAATAAGAATGGATGATTGCAACACTTTTTCAACTCCACCACAATATTCAGCAGTGAAACCTGCACAATCAATATAAATTCCTATCAGAAATTACTAAGAGGCTAAAAGTTAATTAATTCAACATGTAGCAATAAGAAATGTGCTATGGTAAAAGACATAACATCTTTGACATCTGCTATACGAAAAACATCAATGAAGACAACTTACCTGATTCCCCTTAACTCCTTTGTTCAAGTCATGGAAGTTGCGTTCTAAAATCCATTTATAATACCTATATGCAAGGCATAAGAGCATTAAAATGGACAAAAATAATAAAAGAACAGCAGATGACTGAAAAAAAAAATAAAAGAAAAGAAGAATAAGAAAAAAGAACACTGGGTTAAGTACTCACTGTTTCTGCAATGGGGACATTTCAACCCTAAGAATTCGTTCAATTTTAGGTGGCAAAGATTTCTCCACGTCCTTAATAACTCTCCTGAGAATGTGAGGCCTCAACTCCATGTGAAGATTTGCAAGCTAGCAAAATTCCAGCAAAACTTTTTAGAATCAAAATACAGTTTTATATCACTATAACTGAAACAAAAAGAATTTACCAAAAGTAATCTAACCTCAATCTCATTGAATGAGCTAAGATTTTTGTAGTTCTGGACAAAAACATCTTTATTCCTGAACTTATCAGGATCCAGGAAATGAAGCAGAGCCCTGTGATCAAAACAAGGCAACAGTTAATTCAACCAGGAAATAATCAATTAATTAAACCAGCGCTAATTTCACTAAGGCAAGGCATTGGGTATCCATTTCCAAAAGACTTGCAAGGAGACATTTATTATTAAATTAAAAAAAAATAATGGCATATTTTATGCAACTATAAAAGTGAGCAGATTCTTCTTCTCAGAAAAATGTCTTTCCAGGAAGTATTTAGCATTCATCAGAGAATCTGTTCATAAACCTAATAATCGGTCTAACAACAGCCACTGATTCCAGAACCCCAAATGGATATCATCACTCAGGAAACCATGGTAGAACAATAAACAAGATCCTATTCTCCCCTTTGTAGGTCTCTCAAAACTTTACCAAACCTAAAACTCCCTCCTTTGGAAGTGACAGCTTACCACAAAGAACCAACAACAGGCCTCCTAGTAAACTTCTCACCTACCCAGGCACACTTTGAAGAGCTTCCCAAGACTACTCACCCAAGTTGACTGCCAGCCACCAGTTTTCATATATTCCATCTCTTGGATAAGATAGGTAGAGAGGAAGGGCAGGATTTTTGGATTTTTCATGTCGTCAAAGAGACCGATGGTTTTTTCGTGTTGTCAAAGAATTAACAATGAAAATGGATTGGATGGCGAGTGCCTGATCGAATTGATCGGGCCATGTAGGAACAAGGTTCATGCCTGTGGGTCAGTTAGGATGCCTCAGCTGCATACATCACTGCACTCTACTTATAGCATGACAACTGACTCCAGAGAACCAACAGTCCTCCTAGTAAACTTCTCTTTTACCCACGCGAACTTTGAAGAGCTTCCCAAGGCTACTCACCTAATTTGACCAGAAACCACCAGTTTTGATTGACTCAGTACCTCAGGGATTAATTAAATTAAGGCTTCTAATCTAGAGCCAAGTTAAAGCAATAGCAATAAAATGGCGAATTTGGGTCATATTGCGGTATGAAAGCCTCACACAAAATAAAATTAACCTATATTGATCATATTCTTGTATTATCTGAAATCTGCTACCATTGCTTCTTCCCTGAAGCTTACAAGACAGCGCTAGAGACAGCTGGGGGTGAGTGCATACTGGCATGTGTTGTAGATCACAGTGCTCAAGTTATTTGAGACAATTTATCACGCACATCTGCACTCCACGCACACAGATGCCTTTAAGCTAAGGCATAAGAAAAACATTAGCTATGACTGTAATGTAGTCAGCTGTTAGAGCTTATTCAAAAAGTAACCCATCTGTTTCCTCATAAAGCTTACTGCAGATGGAAGAAAGAACCCCCACGTTTAGGTTGAGACATATCTTAATTCAGCTATTGGAGCTTTAAAGGAAGTTAGAATAAGTGACTGGATTGTTCAATAATCAATGTCAATTAGCTGTAAAAAAATTAATTAGATCTAGAAAGAGAACTAATCCAACTCTCACAAAGATTAATTTATTAGGGTTTTGACTCCCTAAGATTACTCCTAATCTAAACAATCAAGCAATAATTCTTATTAACCTTTTAATAAAAAGACAAAAAAAAGGGTTTGAATGTTAGTCCAAACAATAGAATGATTCCACAAAGATAAAATTCAAATTCTCATTTTCATCTCTAAAAACAATTTATCACAAAAGTCATTCAGGAGCTGAGATCAAAGTCATACAAAGGGTAACATGGCCTCAAAGAAACAAAACCTTTTAAGCCATATGTTATCACCTACACCCAGAGAATAAGAGCTCCTGTAGTGATCCACAGTCCACGTTGTATCAGGCCACTTGATTCAATCCAATATCAGATTTAAAGAAAATAGATGAATTTCCCATATATATGACTGGTATGAACAAGTATATCTAATAAGCTTTAATAAATGCCTTCACCACTCTTCTCTCCCCCTCTACCACAACATAATTTATTTGCATTCTCCATGTAATTCTATTTGGTGCTATACTAATTTGCAGACAAGAATACAGTAAGCATCCACAAAGGCAGAAATATCTTCAATAATTATATAATTACCATAGCTCCTCTACACTATTCTGTAATGGAGTTCCAGTAATGAGCAGCTTGTTCTTCGTGCTAAATTCCTGCCAAAAATTAAGGAACAGACAATAAGTTTATATAAAAGTAACCCAATACAATATTTGGCAAACGGGGCATACCAAGAGAGAAGTGTATAGCGATGCTTCACTATTTTTTAGCCGGTGAGCCTCATCAACCATTAGATAGCTCCACTTGATCTTTGACAGCACTGCCTTATCCTTCAGAATAACTTCATATGTTGTCAACAAGGCGTCAAATTTAATTGTTCTGCCTGTATTCTTTTCATTGTAAAACTCATGCTGCTGACAAACCTGCAAATCAGAGAATGGAACAGTCCACCATTTCATTACATGCAAAACAGCCAGAACTTCCAGCTATACATTAAACAAAATAATCATAATGGTACTAAAATCTTCCAAACATTACAATACGAAGAACTAAGGTCTTTTTAACATCAAAGAAAAGGAGGAACTATGGGGAAAACAGACTAGAATTTTCCAAACCGATTAGAGATGGATACACAAAACATGGAACAACCCAGAAACAGTAGACTCATACAAAGTATTAACCATGGAAAGAAAACAAAATAACCCATATATTCAAAAATATATAAGATCAAGGCATTATCCAATAATGAAAAAAAATTATTGGGCTTATTTCATCTAAGGAAGCATGCATTTTTTCCCCCTAATCATCCTTTGATGTTAACAAGGTGTCTGAAAAGAGAGATAAGGAAAGTATACAACTGCATGAAAAAAGATCAATTTTTGCAGTGAAAGGGCCAGGAGAACAAGGAAGTGGCATGCAAAAACAATGTGGTCCAAGAGGTAAGTAGATAAGGTTTAAATTCAAGTTTCATATCTTTTAAAAAAACAGGTCTTTCAAAAAAAAACAGGTCATCTACACTTGGCTCTGCCGTATCGGGCAGATGGTACTACATTGTCCTTACTTTATTTTGGTTCCAACACTTCTACATATCTTGAAAGCCGACCCCACTTATGAGATTAAGGCTTTAATGGATTGATTTCTATATATCTTGAAGGCTAATCTTTTACAACATACATCCTTTCCTTTAATATCTCTTCCACAACAAATAAAGAGAGAAAAAATTAAGCAATTTACTCTAATAAAGTAGGGACAGGGACATTGTTAATAAATTTACATCACATAAGCACATAATACAGACTACTGCAAGTGAAAGAAAAACTAGCCCCCACTGTGTAACCATATAAAACATAATACATAAACCATAGAAACCCTTCCCTTGCTAAAAAGTACTGGCAACCAAGGTTTGCAAATAGGCTATAACAATAAATTGCGTCTGGAACTTCCTTTAAATATAAAGATATGATTCACAATGTGAAACATCCCAAAACGCGACAATTAACAATGGATCAATGCCTTCTTCATAAAGTAGAATCAGATACATAACAAAAGGGGGAAGAACAACAACAAAAAAAAAAAAAAAAAAAAAAAAACAAACAAACAAACAAACAAACACTGCCAAGGGAAAAAAAGAATAAATAAAAATCATGCTATAATCACCTCTCTGCTAGCACGGGTTCCAACATAAACTATAACATTCATACTTGGAAGCCATTTCCTGAATTCTTTTGCCCAATTGGATAAGGTAGACAATGGTACAACCACAAGAAATGGACCATTAATTTGTTGGGAATTCTGCAAAAAGGCAAAACACCAGTTACAGATTTGATTGGAAAAAGGGAAGCAAATTTATTGAACATATACAAACAAAATTCTACCTGTAAGAAACCAAGCATAGAAACTGATTGAACAGTTTTGCCAAGACCCATTTCATCAGCTAGAATGACATTAGTATCATTCCTCCAGCTGTAACAAGAAAGTGGCAACAATCATTGCAAGTAAAAAAGCTACAAAGCAGTTTTAAATGACAATTTCATTCCCCATACACACAAGGGGAAAAAGTTAAATAAATAAAATAAAATAAAATAAACAATATCAAAGCATCCCAAAACAAATATAAACCTAGTTGGCCAGTTGACTGCAAAATAATTTGTAATAGGATCATAACTTATATAGTTTATTCACAAACTGGAACAGAAAGGCAACTCAAGCTCAATTACGTGTTAAAAGCCCTCTGAAGTCCTTGCCTGTTCAGAGGATTTGCACATTACGCTAGCAGTATATATTCACCGTATGCTCAACCAGACATGAGCTAAACTAACACTTCATGCCCCAGTACAGCAAAACATTTACAGATGTTCAACCAAATCATCTACATAAAATTAACCTATTACAGTGAACTAAAAAAACACTGTCATATTCCCCAGTTCCCCCATCAGGCTAAGATAATACGCTCCCCCCCCCCCCCCCCCAACCAAGTTGATGACATGAAGGCAAAAGCCACAGATTGACATTTAAGGTCCAATAACAAGTTCAAAGAGCCTTCAATTATTCAAATATGCGGGGAAAGAAGAGGAAAAGCTAATTCACGTTGAAGCCAATCAAGGATCATAAAAAAAAAAAAGAAAAAAGTTGCTTATCCAAAAAATAATTAAAAAATTTTAGGAGTCACACTGAAAACTACATAAGATCACTCTGTACCTGTTAACAAGAAAATTCAGGCCCTCAAGCTGATAATCACGTAGTTTTCCTCCTTTCAGCCATTCAGGCTGCTCATCCAGCTTCCGCAAACTTCCTACACAGCAAAAAAATATCGATGTAGAAGGGAATGTTTGTGCTAACACCATAATCCAAAGTAACTACATAAAAAGGAATAGTGTAACAGCATACTTCCTCTGATTTATTCCATCGCAACATTGGGGATTTCACGCTTGCCAATGCACATTTTATAACTTAAATATCTTAAGTTGTATTTTAGTAAAAAAAAATATATATAAAAAGTTTATATTAAGAAAGTATATTTCAAGACAAATCTAACAAAAACCCACACAACTATATTTTTTCCAACATATAAATCTTAAAAGACGATCAAATGAGTGAATAGTGTAAAAATTTCACACGTTGCGATTAAAACAAACGGAGGAAGTACTTGACAGCATCAACCAGAACACAACCACTTATTACAATATAAAACTAAAAATCATGCACCTACAAAAAATTTGTAGCAAGAATTAGCTTCATTTATGAAAACAAGAAGCACTTATTGAAGATGACATACCTCTAATCTTTCTACGCTGTGCATCCACTGTTTTTCCTGGCACCGCTATAGTGGCCTCACGAGCCTGATCAAATAATAAAGAACAATCAAATTATGCACATATAAAAATAACAAAGTAAGACAGTGAATTCACAAATAAATAGTTTAAAAAATAAAATAAAAAAACAGTGCCACATGCAGAACAAATATTACCACCAAGCATTACAAATTCCTAACCCAACAAACCAACGGGAGATAATCATATGATCAATTCAATATGGTACCAAAATTTCTTGAAATTTATCTGGCACCATATCAATTGCAACCAATTTTACACCGGAATATTCAGTCCAATTTCCGTGAACTATTTATTTATGTACTCATGTCACATACTCACATAGCTGAAATAACTAGATATACCACTCACCTCACAAAAAGGAAAAGGAGAACAAAACCATCCTTCCCCTCCTTTTCTCCCACCAAGCCACCAATTCAACAACACCCAACCCACCTCAGCATTCCCTCACCAGCATCGCTACCGCCACTATTCACCACAAAACCACCAACAACTGCTTATAAACAATCATTCACACCCATCCCATTCCAAAGATAACCATCCCTAACACCACACCCCCAAACCCCCATGGTAGCCACTCAACGCTTCCCTTTCATAGCCATAATCATCCCCATCAATAGTCTGCACTTTACACCAGCAACCACACCACAGCCATCAACTTCTTCACCACCTCTCAACAAGAACACAAATCTGGGGAAGGAGGGAAAGAGAGGGAAACCTTTCTTAGTGGTGATGATAGGCTATATTTGGCCCTAGCTAGTCAGACTGGCTGCCTAGATCTAGAACTGCTGGCAATTTCACTCTATTCAGTGACCAAAAAGTCCAAAACCATGGTCATAATCACAGCAGCAATAATTATTTTATTGAAGCTGGTACTGTGGACAAAGATGAGAGAGAGAAAAAGAATTGGTGAAATTGGCACGGGATGATAGGGGATATGTAAATTTTTGGTTTTGGTGGTTGGCGAATGAGAAAAAAAGAGGGGGGTGGGAGAGTGGTAAGAGGGAAGCCCAGTGGAATTGTTGAGTAGCTTCTATGGAGGATTTTTTGGAAAGAGAGCGCACAGCGTAGAGCCATTGAATTGTCAGAAAATGGAAATAGTTCAAAGAAAAGGGTAACATATGAATTTTGGAGTTTTCGGATTTAACAAAGGGGTACCATGCAGAAGTTTACATATGTACATTTTTGCAAGATACCAGTTATACCACAATCAAGTCGTTCATATCTATAGAGGATGAAAACATATCATGACTAGCCGTGAAGAAGCTAGTTGATCATCCATGAAATAAGCATAGTAACGGTTTTTATCTTCCAGCATCAAAAGCAATTCTACAATTCAAATTCACAATTATAGACCCAAAACTCCAGTGATATAAAACATAACACTTATGTTGACCAAAAAACACACAATCCACAATGTTATCTACTTTAACATAATTATGAGGCAACCAAAATAATACTATGAGGGTTCAATACACAAATCAGCTTGTGACTTCTTTATTGACCCATATATAACCATTGTACATCCATCTGGCACAAAGATAAAGCAATATAGTCCAAGAATTACAAGCACACAAACCCGTACTAACCAAGAAGAGAAATGATGCGAAAGAAAAAAAAATACATAGAGGAAATGAAACACAGTGCCCTGAATACTTTACCTTGTATTCATCAATAGCTTCCTGAGCAAATGCAATATCTACATCTTTTTCCCTGCAATAACATGTAACTCATAATTACAAAAAGATACAATGTGTAAATTTTAGTTCAATCAGTAAAAACCATAGGCATCCAGCGGAACAGCAGGACATTACAACCCAGCAAAACAATCTGTAAAGCAGCCTGACCAGATATCATATGCATGTGAAGGAAAAAAAAAACAGCAACAAAGAAAACACCATGTTAGAAAGCTTTGTTATTGGAAGATCAAAATACACTTTTATGCACACTACCTCAACTATGATAGAAGTTGTTTTCAAAACATTTGTACAGCAAACGCGCGCGCACACATACACACACACACCCCAATAAACAGAGCTCAAAAACATACCAGGTGGCTTCTGCGTAAGATAATCCTTGCCACTTCACCAGATACTCAGGAGTCACCTCACCTGAGCTATCTCGGTTGATCCTATCAGCAATAATTCTCTCCACCTACATATGTAACACACAACTATAAATCTTCACAATTGCAAACGAACTTACACTAGAGGTAAATGTGGAAATATATTGAGTCATATATTAAAGCACCAATAGGAAAGCAAAATTCAAGGTCTATGAGACAATACCTGACAATTTTGTTTGAAAAGATCCAAATCCATTTCCTTGCTCACGTCATGGACTTCAATCTAACAAATCATGCAGCAAAATTACATTACAAAGAGTAGGTGAACCATATTAAGGCCTATTTCCTAGTTCCTATTCAAGAGTTGTCAAATTTATAAAAGTGTATTAATTAAGAATGCCAATAAAGTAACTAAAAAGCCATGTGAGCAGGGATGGCAATCCAGTCCGGATCCGGCCCTACTCCGCGCTGATCCGAGGAAAAAAATCTGCTTTGAGTCCGAGAAAAAAGTAGTCCGAGTCTGACTACGTTAAATTAATCTGACTCTGAGTCGGAGGAGGGTCGAAGTCGGATCCTATAAAAAATCCGACTCTGACAAATGTCCGACTCTGACTGATTATCTGACTTCGACTTCGATAGATTATGGATTTGGGTGTGGGTTGTGCTGAGAGTGGATGTGGATTGCAAAAGGCCCAAACAGCCCAAATTCTCAAAGTATATTGAATAACCGGAAAAACTCAAAGTCCAGTTGAATCAGAGTCAGAGTCGAAGGTCGAATATTGAAGTCAGATCGGAGTCGGAGTAGGAGTAGGATTTAGCCTCCGACTTCTTGTAGGGTCGAATTCGGTTTTAGCATAATCCGCTCCAATTCCGACCCGTTGCCATCCCTACATGTGAGTAATATTGGAGGGATCGATGCAAATTAGACAGTCATTTTATTTTATTTTTTACATTGGGACTTGGGAGGCTATTTTGAAGCAGCTTTTGAACCCCAATGACACAGAAGGGAGAAGACGCATAAGCAAAAGGTACATTAAGCAATTAATGTTAATTTTACAATAATCATAAGCAATTACTTGTACAATGGTCCACACTCCGAAAGGCATAGATCTGACAGTTGTGGGCATGATATTAGTCATATTACTACATCAAATGATTGCTACTTCCTCCGATTTTTTTAGATGTATCATTTTATAAAATACGGACTCCTAGGCAGATTTTGGAGATGAGAGAGATAGAGAGAAAGTAAAAGGAGGTTCCATGTGATGTGAGAGAAATAGAGAGAATTTATTAACTAAAGAGGAAAGTGATGCATCTAATTTGAATTTCTTTATTTAGAAAGTGATGCGTCTAAAAAACAGAGGAAGTATTTCTGTCCTTGTCTTTTGATATTATTACTCTGTAACTATTATGTCATGCTGAACTATGAAATCAATTTGCAAAAACAAAGGCAGTTAAAATTTCTTATCAAAGCCTTGCACTTAACAGCTAAGAACGCAGCTTATTATATGAAAACAAATTACGGAGATAACATAAGTTGATAGCCAAAGATTTCATCATAAAGCTGCACATTCAGGCAGAATTACTGACACTATATATGCAAGTATACATAGTACCTGTGTTTTGCAAAAACAATTTTCAATTCCTGTTTATTTTTCATATGATCAAGGGCTGTTAGGGTTACAGATCATGCATGGTTTATGCTATACCAATTGTAGTAAGAGTAATCAAGTAAGGGTCATAGCGGCCTTTTTACTAAGTTAATACATAAATCCTAAAGTCAAACTTTGGGCGCCAAAGCATGTCAGCATATCCAAAAAAAGCAAAAGTAATGACACTTAAAGTCTATGGAAAAGGCTGGAGCAAGAAAAAAATCAAAACCATGCACATATGCAAGTATTCTAACACTGTTTGACACATTACACATTGTGGAATACTAGGTGTGATAAATTGTTCCGGCAATGGCTTCCACCAACAAAACAGAGGCAAATTCCAACTACAGCCCATAGCTCCACCACATACACGATAAACACAAAGGCAAGGGGAAAGTGACAGTAATTTACAATAAATCACATAATAAAAGGAGTACAAATCAAACAGAAACTAAATAGTACTCAATATTCCTGCAACCCCAGACCTCCAACCAGCAAATTCTCCGGGAAGACCTAAATCTGAACTTTCCTATTTTTAAAGAAGTAGGATATATAAAGATACTCACTTCTTCACGGGATACAGACATCCGAAATCTTACATCCTCTGCAACCTTTTTCATGTAGTTCAAAACCTTCTTGAAACCACTGAGCTGAAGACAATAAAGAGAAGAAAAAGAGAATAAAATCAAAAGAACAGACAGGAGAAAAGGACCACAATGAATTTAAGGATAGCATTCAGTATGACTAGAAATAATTCCTCTTCAGGACAGCACAGAAATGACCAGGCAAATCAGATGAATGCAGACTTACATTTTGCAGCTCAGCTAATGGTTTCCACAGACAGTGTAGATGAGATTGCCCTTTCCATTTAATTAAAAATTCCATTTCATTCCAATCTAATTCAGTATCATAAAAGTGGCCTAGCAATACAGGCTGAGTAGATTTGTTGGCTCTCATAGCTTCCTCAGCCATTCCCTTTGGCTGATGAAATAAAACCCTTTCAATTGCATCAGCATCCTCTTCGTCATTATCCTCCTATAAGGAAGAATGTATTAATAAAGGAACGTGAAAAAATACAAGTCCAATACACCCTTAAAAAATACAAGTCCGATACACCCTTCAAGTAAAAATAAACGGAGGGTTGAAGTAGCAATTAAAAAAAAGAAAAACATTCTGTTCAAAACTTTCAGAGAAGCAAGTCATCAATTCAGAGATAAGTCAACCAATTGAATAGCACCATCAAAATGGAGTCCATTACACTTAACATAGATTCTAGACCTAGGTACCGACAAAGCTTGACGTGATAGGTTTAGGCACATAATAAACTGATACATAGTATAGCGAATATAATTATTGGAATCACAAGGACAATCAACATTCAATTGGATTATGAAAGGTTTAAGTTCAAAAGGCAAATAGTGTCCATGTCATTTTTTAGTTAGAAAAGAGAAAAGACAAAAGGTACCTTAGCCCATCTTACTACAATGAAGAGGCCAATGCACAATTATGCAGCAATATAAGACTGAGTATGAGGATCACAAACCTTTTGAGACTTTTTATTTTTCCCTTCATCAACTTCTTCACTTTCCTCACTTTCAGCATATGAAACCTTGCGAGTTGACCTGCTGGAAGTGCGAGCCTCATTTTTTCGTCCCAAGTTGCTATTTTTGCAGAGATGAGCACCTCTCCTTGTCCTAAAATTCTCATCACTAACATCCTCAGAATCCTCAGCAGATAATTCATCGTCCGATACCCTACCTTTTCTTCTTCGACTAGGGGCAGAGAACGATCTCTGCCCCTTGCTAGCCTTTGTATTTCCTCCACTTTTTACTCGCTGACCACCCCTAGGCTTTTTCTTATAGTATGAATCATCATCAGAAGAAACATCAACCTCCCCTTCACTTTCAACCTCTACTTCTGAATCTTCAATTTCCCAATCATCGTCCTGAAGGTATTCACACGGGAATACTTAACAAGGTTGCTAATAAAGCTGAAGTATAAAACACAATAAATAAAAACACATAAAAAATCTTCAACATTAAAATTTATATAAGACAACCTTCGTCCTTGTCTGGTCGTCAGCAACTCCATCAGGCTCAAAATCAATATCATCAGGGTCATCCTCTGCAAGAATTGTGAAAAGAAACTTTCAATGCCAAAGAAGTGCAAATTCTAAAGCACGATGATCCAAATTCTGGCACCTCTATTAACAGCTAGAAGAAAAGTAATAGGAGTGATTTCCTAACATATATTTGTAGTATGACCAATGCTTTTCACAAGGAAAACCCATAGAAGAAAAATATTTGACTAACCATCTGCTTCATCATCATCTTCATCATCTTCCACCTCTGCATATTCATCATTATCATAAGCTCTCCTCCGATTTCGTGGATTTGCATTAGCTGGCATAATAGTCCTTGATTGAGGTCTTGAATTGGACGTAGCAGCATTATAACCTCTATATTGCAATGAATCATTCTGATCATCCCCATCCTGCTCGTAATACTCATCGGACAACATCTCGTCTGCAGGAACCTTTTCAGTTTCCTTCTGCCCTCCATATTCCTCTAATTCTAATCTGTCTTCCCCACCAAACGAATTACCTTCAGAACCTTCATCATTTTTATACTCAGAGCCACTTCTAGATTCATGACCAGAGTCCGAAATATCATGAGTAACAATTGGCTGACTGCCTTTCCAGAAAGTAGAACCCCATTTCTCAGCTGAACCTCTACCTCTTCTCTCATATGTATGCGAAGTTGATGGTTCCATATCAGCACCACCATTGACAGCCACCTCATTAGGTAGTCTGCTAGCATCCGGTTCAACATCACTTTGATAGTGTCCATCAATCTTCATTTCAAAGTCATTTTCACTTGAATTCAAATCTATGTCTATCGAGTTGTGTACTCTATTCACAGTGCGACTAGCATTCTTGTCCTCCATGGCTCTGTGGGTGACTGCCTCACTCGAATAATCCCTAAAAAATGCCATCCTCTATCATGGAATTGTAATCTTATAATCTACAGATTAGCTACCAGCTTAATTCCAAAAGCTCGGCTAACCTAATGAATTCCTAGGAGCACACAATAACAAAAAAAAAAACAATCAGATGAAGCAAAAAAATCCTCATATTGCATGTGCCAAACTAAAGCAAGCAGCTAGTAAGAGCTCCAAAGAACAGAAGTACAAAGTCAGTAAAGCTAATGTAAGACGAGTGAACGAAGAACACGGGATATGAGCTGAATTTTAAGAGAAACCTTTGCAAAATGGTGGCATTTGAATCGATATGTGGCGACTTTGACTATCATAAAAACCCGTTTTTTCCTTTAATTTTGAGTGATCAATCATAATCACTGTCCGAGAAACCAAGCAGAGCAAGCTCAACGACGACTCAAACAGACAATAATGCAACAAAAAAAACAAATTTTTTGATGACTAAATCAAACTTCCAGACATGTTTAAAGCAAATGCAATGATTAGACAAAGACCCAAAAATACAGTTGATATCTAGCACACTGCACAAATAACTGAAATTCAACGTCCAATTGATCACAAACTAAACCTAAATCAAACCCCAAATACCAAAACAATCAATCAAATCCAAATTCAATCAAACACACAAATTAAAATAGGCAAACAATGGATCGGCCACTGAACACTCCAAACAAAACGAGCTAAACACTTAACAAACTCCCTAAACAAACAAACCCTAAAAATCGAATCTAGACCCATAATCCAACCCCAAAAACCCTAAATCAATCCCTAATTCAAAAACAATTCACTACCCACTAATCAAATCCACCATACCTGCAAAAATCGAAGCCCAATTGAAGTATTAATGAAAATCAGAGAGAAAATAATGCGCCGGTTAAATAATCGCGCGCACAAATTCTCGGGAAACCCGTCGGAAAATTGGCCGGAAAATCAAAACAAGGAGGGACTACTATTTCAAAAAAAAACAAAATTATATAAATTTGTCCTTAATTTTTGTTGGGTTTTTTGGAAAATCGGAAAAATATTATATACTTGTTTAATACGGAAAAAAATACTGTGAAATCGGAGAGTATAATCGGAGAAACGATCGCCGCCGTAAAAGAGGAGAGAGAAAGGCGGTATTCCGGTGGAAAGGGTAAAAAGAGAGGAGGATGATAGGGTTGATTTGGGTTTTTGTGAGGAGAGAGAAAGAGAGAAAGGTGTTTTTGAGGAGAGAGAAAGAGAGATATAATTAGGGAAATTTTATTTGGTAGTGGTGAAAATTGAAATAAATCAGGGCATTTTTTTTATTGTAAAAAAAGTGAAATAATAAGAATTAGGCTTTGAGTGTTTTGTTGGGGTTTTTTTAAATTTTTATTATTTTTTAAATTTTATTTTGATTGTAAAAAAGTGAAATAATAAAACTTTTTAGGCTTTGAGGTTTTTGTTGGGTTATTTTTTTAATATAATATTTAATTAATATTTTGATTATATAAAAGTAAAATAATAAAAATTAGGCTTTGAGTGCTTAGTTGGTGTTTTTATTTGGAGTATTTATTTTGTTTGTAAAAAAGGTGAAATAATAAAAATTAGGCTTTGTTTTTTTTGTTGGGGTTATTTTATAAAAAAATTAGAAAAGTGAACATAATAAAAATTAGTCTTTGGGTTTGAGTGTTTGTTGGGTTTTTATTTTTTTATTAGGAGGGTTAATGAATTTAGTGGGTTTTTTATGGTAGTTAATTAAGTATGAGGTAGGGGTCAAAGGGGAGAGAATTATTAGTGTTAAATGGATTATCACACGTGGTGGTCATCTAATGAAGTGTTTTGAAGTCCTTTGTGGTTTGGGGAGGGTTGAGATTGAAAGTTTGGTTGACTTGTTAATTAGGTTTTTGAATGTAGTACAACACACTAGAGTAACTACACTTGTTTTTATCTTTGTGATGAGGTGGCTACTTAAGAGAGTAAGAGATGTATAAGTAGAATGTCTATGTTATTAATGGATTATTTTACACATGAAAATAAGTAAAATGTATTTGGATTCTCTCAATATAAAAATATATATGCTTTAAGCCTGTTATCTTCAGCTTAATTTCACTTAAGTTCAGTTCAGTTTAGCTCTAATCAGTTCAGTTCAGTTCTTAATTTCCCTCTCTTATAAACAATTCATTTCAGCCCTATTTAGTTCAGTTCAGTAAATCAAAACATGTCCATATATTTATGTACATGATACAAATAATAAAATAATTGAAATTATCGCTACATAAGTTATAGTTTAAGTCCAAGTAGTATTGTAGATTTGTAGTAATCAAGTAGGTATATAATTGTGATAGTGGATGCGAATAGGCTACTTATCATTTAGATAATGGGTGGATATTCGATCGATCGAATTTTTTCAATCTAAGACCCTGTTCTCATCAGATTATTTTCAGTTCAGACCAGCTCTAATAAGTTCAGTTCAGTTCAACTCCTAATTTCCTTCTCTCATAAAACATTCAGTTCAGTGCAGTTCAACTCTAATAAGTTCAGTTCAATTCAGCTCATTTCAGTCAATGAGAATAGATCCTAAGTTGGTTCAAATCACAATTCATCTTGATAGTTAATTTTAATTTATTTGACTATTTGGGTCGAGTTATGTAATACCCTTTGTGTTGATGTCAAATTTCAAATTCAATGAAAATAAGGTAATCATCTTTCCAAGAATTCCAACCAATCATTTTTTCAAGTTACCTCAAAATTCACACTAGTAGTATGCATAGTCAAATTTAGCACGCTATAACTCAAATTCACCAATTATTATTACCATTCTCCGTTTTTTTTTTTTTTCTTCCAATTATAGAAATAAGGATAGTACACGGATGTAATTTTCAAACTTTGCCAAGCCTTGGCCTCAAACCTTAGTTGGAGCCGGTATGTGTATGACTTTGGTACTTCGGTAGGCTGTGGATGCAGCAAGCCATATTGCCATTAAAGGATTTTTACATAGTAACATACACACATTCCGCAATAACAAGGTCAGTATGTGTTCGAGACAATTGTCGAAGTTTGGTCTTCCACAATAGTAACATATCTTAATCAAACTTTACTTCAAAATAACCAAATGTCCCACATAGACAAAATAAAAGACCTTTACATACTCTATACATGTCACGCCCCTTGCAAGCCTTGATTAAAACTAGAGGTATTCCTCTAGTACGTACGCGGTACGCGTGCACATGGTCGGGCTGTGCCCGCTCGAGGTTGTTCTGGATTGTATATAAACTCCCGCTTATCTTCTCCGGAATCCACAAAATGTGTTCGTAATTCAAGTTTTGAAAGCTTTTACTTGGTAGTTGGTAGCGATAAATGGATGGAATCATTAGAAAGGAATTGAATAACTTTCTTATGTTTGCTTTATAATGGAAGCAGAGGAAAGGAAAGGTAAAGAAGTGATAGGAAAGAATCATTCCTCACTTTTCATCCTCCCAAATTTGCATTTTCTCACTATAAAAATGCATGAATGTGATCTAGTAACTATACAGCACAACAGTATAGGGAAACAGAAGGTAATTCAGCACAGGAATTGAATCTGAATATCAGCCTTGCAAGTTAAGCAGGCCTTGTTATTTGGTTCGAGCAGCATCAAACAGCTCTTTCCACTTCTGTGGATCACTCCCTGGTCCATCTCCCTACAGAATACAACATCCACAACCGAAAATATGAAACAATCTTGAGCTCCAGGTGGAAAAAGAGTCAAGACAGGTGAAAAAAAATATACTGATTAGTTGTATAACTAACACCATATGAAATAATGAAAAGATTGTCGCACCCTTGCTAATGCCTAACTTGTTAGTATATACATAATCGTGTGAAAAAATGCACGACAATATGAATCATCTATGAAAAATGATAATGAAGGTTAAATAATTTTAGTACCTGAACAGAATTAATTTCGAAAATCTCCCCTTCTGTGAAATCAATATCCAGTGATTGTATACAAGCCTCGGCAACTACAAGTCTGCTTGCTTCTCCAACAAGCATATCCCCTAGTCACAATCCCAGAAATCACTAACAGATTAACCCTTGTAACAGTTACTTAAGGCCTCAAAGTTGGCACCTTAGCATACCTTGGTCTATGAGGACAGCGCGGCGCTCACCCGCTGTAGATTTGAGTAGAGTATTGAGATCATATGAGGTATACGGGCCATCAGTTAATCTCCCGGGTCTGATACCAAAAAAAAAAAAAACTTCAGTGAGAAATGTATAAACTACAAGTTACACACCATATTAGAATGTTAAGATTAATATTATGTTTATGATGATCTGATAATGTTCATACAAATTGTGCTGTGTGTACATGTATTCTCTATTATCTTTGATTATCCTCCGTGAAATACCATATACCAATACTATCAAATCCTAACAAATTAATCAAAGATTCACAGTTCAAACCTGATTATAGTATACGGAATGCCAGAATCACGAAGAAAATCCTCTCCCATCTTTTTGTATTTCAGAACACCAAAAAGATTCATGATGCTGCAGGATGAACATTAGAAAAGCAGTTCAACATACTCCATACTACTTAAAAAGTTTGATCAAATCAGTCATCAATTCTCAAATTATGTACACCGTGAAGAAGTCATACCTCCATGGTAGTTCATTGGACTTGGTCACTCCAACTGATGAAACAAGAACAAATCTTTTTAGAGTCGAGGGCAGTATTGATATGAGGTTTCTTACTCCATCCCAATCTTCAGAAATAGCACACAAAAGTTATCAGTCATCACTCATCAACACAAAGATCAGACATTTGTACCCAGAAACATGCACATTATATAAGTTGCCACATTATCCATGTTGTAATCCCTCTGTCCGGAAAAATTGTCATATTGTCCCAATCTCTCAAGATAGCCTTATCATCCTCCCACCACTTAAATTTAAGGCATATTAAGGAAATCCACCCATACACCATACTTCTTTCTAGGGAGGGTGGCAATCTTTTTCTTTCTTTTTTAACATCCATTAGATTCCGGACAGAGGGAGTACATACTGGGGCTGAAATCTAGCTGCAGCAACCTTCCAGTTTTACATTTTACGACTTTCTAGCAAGTAGTCAGCATGACAGTATTAAAGAAGCAACATACCTACTCTTTCAGGTGTATTATCTCCATCCCATCTCCGTGAAGGAAAAGCTGTTGTCCCTGTGCAGCATATAACATGTGTGACACCCTAAATGGAAAATTTTGTCCAGAATTTAGCAACATTATCAGTCTACTGGTTTAATCAGCATTGTAAACTAGATTGAATTCAGTCACTGTGTTTTCATTAGGACAGACCTCGAGAATTGATGGATCAAGATCCTCTTGGTTCCTTGTGTCCCCCTTACACACCTGCCAGAGTTCTAAAAGCTCCTTCAATATAAACTTTAATTCCCACAGGAAAACAAATAAACTTGGACACTATGAAAAAGTAAAATCTATTACACAACAAAAAAATCATGTTAGCATATTAAAATTATTACCTGTAATTTCTCTTCATCTTGTTCACCAAACAATTTGGTTGCCTTTTCAGGATCTCGTAATAAGAGACGTACTTTGATATCGCGATTGAGCAGTGATGCCACTACAATCTGCCCTGAAAAGAAACAACAAAATGTATGGTTTAGTCTCATAGATGAAATTTTATGACTTATGACCACAACCATAATCACAAGGACCTATAATGTATCAATACTACATATATAATAATCTCTACATATTCAACAAAAATTCAGCAAGGACCTTCACTTGTATAACCACATGAAATCTACATTTCTCTGGGGAAGGTAAGGTAACACATTGTCCAAGTGTAGCAAAAATAAAATTATTACCCTCATTTCCAAAGGCAAATTAGCAACTATTCCAATAAATTTTCCATTCTCTGCTTCCAAGTGTGAGCCTTAACCTGAATCTAAGCTTCTAACCACCCAATATGTAAATTAGCTACGAGAAGAAGATAAGGTCAGGTTCAATGTGAAAGCCTCGGGTTTCTTAGTGAAGCCACACAAAATTTGCAGTTGCTACTCGCAAGTGAGTACAGAGAGAACATCATAGTTGTATGTCCTTCAAATTCACACCTAACATTTCTTTGCTGTAGAGATAGCGGGTAAATGATGTAGACAAAGTTATATTCCTAGTCTTAGGCGCCACCCCTAGACTATAACCAACCAGGCAAGTTAACGAGATAGCTACAAAGGGTAAATGATTTGACGGAATTGAATTGCTAGTCTTATGTACCACCCCACGAGTACAACCAACTAAGCTAATTAGCATAGAATTGACTTACTAGTCTTAGGTACCAGTAGCATACCACCCCTAGAGTACAACCAACTAAGGTAGTTAGCATCAATTCACCCCGTCAATCATTACACTTCATTACAAGACCAAAACTTTCTATTTCATGTCATTCCAAGATATAAACATATCTAAGTTAATGAATACAGGAAAAATGATGTAATCACTTTGAATCCTAAGGGTTCCAGTCATCGTATAAAGTTAGAAAGTGTAGTATACACTCAGGTGTACCTATCTGTCATATTTCAATTACAAGTGTAGTTAGAAAGTCTAGTATACACGGATACACACGAGCGTCTCCATAGGTCTAGTTAGAGAGTCTAGTATACACTTGGGTGTACCTATCTCTCACTCGGGTAAAATCTAATATCCACTCGTTTATTTATTAGAAAATTTTCGTCCAACAAATACTTGATAAAATATACAGTAAAACCAACAATCTAATCATGGCTAAATCAACCTTAAACCCCTCAAAAAAAATCATTCATAAACTTTGTAAATGCAAAGATTAAGCAAAAAAAATTACCAACACCGCCAGTGCCACCAACAACAAGAACCAACTTAGAAGATGAAGCTGAAGGGTAATTGGATGTCTCTGAATCGGATGATTGAATAACATCTTGTTTCACAGCGCTAACGATTGGAGATGATTTTAAGGAGCAAAATTTCTCGAAATTATGCTTTGAATAATACCCATTGCAATAATAATTTGTGTGTATCAAAGAAATAGGAGTAATTGATTGAAAAAATGTTGGGTTTCTTTGATATTTTATGGTGTAAGCTGGAATTGGAGGGCTTGACAGTTTTGTTGCTGCCATGAAATCCTACTCACTGGATGAGGACCTTATCCGGTTTATTTTCGATTTGGGGTTTTAACATTTTTATTTTCTTATTATCTCTAACTAGGTCAAGGGTCTGTTCATATTTACTTATTTTCAGTTCAGCTCAATTTAGTTCAGTTCAGTTCAGCTCTAATCAGTTCAGTTCAGTTCAGTTTGGTTCAGCTCAATTCTTAATTTTTTTGTTTTAGATGTTTTAGCATATTACAACAACAACGACAATAATAATAATAATAATAATAATAATAATATGATAATAATATAATAAAAATAAAAATAAAAATAATAATTATTATTATTATTATTATTTTAAATTATATTCGTCGTTCAAAATGGTCACATTTTTTTTTATAGTTGAACTCATTGACAAAATGAGAGTACTACACAACAGTTACTAGCTTTCATAATCGGTTAGTTCTTCGTCTTCTTCCTCTCCATTAAGTTGCTCCATTACCTCGGCATTCCTCTGAATTGACTCCCATATCTGATCAGTTATTTGGTTTCGTACAATATCCATAGCTGCTTTTCTGTTATCATCGTACATAGTATGATCTTCTGTTGGTCCCATGAGTTCAACTTGGTGCGTGAATGGAATCCCTAGTTCATGTAAACGAACAAAATTGTGTAGAGTACAACAAGCAACGATTATTTGCAACTGATAGCAAAAGTCCATTTGCGGCATCGAATTAGGTTGTAGAACCTTCCACCTATTTTTCAGAACCGCAAAAATTCTCTCAATTACATTTCAACAAGAAAAGTGTAAGTAATTGAATTGCTCAATCTTTCCTCGTGGAGGACCTGTTCTCTTGAAATCGGGCAAATAATACCTCACATTAGGTCCTTCATGTGGACTCGGGTACCCGAGTGTATTAGGATACGCTGAATCGACCACATAGTATTTTCCTGTACAATAATCATAATGTTAGTTAACCAAAGTAATGGATTTTTCTATCTTATTCATTGCAATGTAACTTAGTTTGTACCAGACGGTGGATGAGGGAATCCCATTATTGCATCTTCTAAACTTCGCCTCCAAACAGTTGTATCATGTGCACTGCTTTCATAACCTACATTGATGTGAGTAAACAACATGTTATGTGAACACACAGCCATCACATTCCATAATTTGCCCCCTTTTCGATCTCTGAAGGCCTTGCCTACAACATCTGCAACAACTGCATGTATAAGGGTACCGTCTATGGCACCAACACAATCCTACGAACAAAAGTACATGGTCATTACATGGACATTATACATGTAGGTAAATTTAATGTGAATAAGTACCTTAAAGAAAGGCCAGTATTTGTTGTTATTTTGAATTTCAGGAGGTGTTTCATTCAAACTTTGATATGGTCGAATTATTTGAGTTGACAATGTCTGCAATGCCTCTAATACCTCGTGGAAATACTTCGAAATAGTAGCTATACTGTGTTGAAATCTTTCAGCAGCATCACGAACGGAATCAGGTTTGGCAAGCATGTACAAACGTATCCCAAGTTTCTCCTCAATGCCTACATGTTTACCATTACCATCTCTCAACAATTGTTGTTCTCTAAGAGTATTAGCAAGACTTATAAAAATTTCTCTACTTAACCAAAGTTATTCTTTGCACAAATTATGATGGCCTGTCAGCATCCTGTGTATCCGTTGACTTCCCGTTTCCCCACCAACATGCAAAGGTATCCGTTCAACTTGGGACGTTAATCTCCTTAGCTCATGCAATGCTATACGTGTCAAACTTTCTTCCACCAAATCATCATCCATTCTACATAACCAGCAAAACATTTATTGCAAATTGCTTTAGACAAGTTTAAAAAAACGAGGAATTCAAAAGAAATAACTTGGACTCATAATGGTAACAAAAGTTAATACAAACACACATAATAGAAATAATTTAGACGAAATCATCCGATCATAGTACACAAACATAAGTTGTAACTGAAATCCATAATGAAAATCTGATCATAAACATAAAACTAGCCATAAAGTCACACAATTATTTCAACTTAAAATACTAGTTTTCATATAATCCTTCCTCAAGCAATGAAGTAAATGAAGTGTCTGACTTATACACATCATCTTCAAGTTTACAATGCTTCCTTAAGAAATGAAGTCTCCCTCCATCAGAACGCAAAGAGGTGAAAAGATCGATAGCACCGGGAGTACTATGAAAGCTATCAAGAATATCCACAGCAAAGGCTTCCCCATACTTTTCAACAATCCCCATGGACTCCAAGATATTGAGAACTTCATCAAAAGGGTTTTTGGGTTTAGAAGATTGACTTAGAGAGGATCGCTTCAATTGATCAAGACATGCATCAATATCCTCTTCCCTAGACCTTTTACTAGATATCCTAGAGGGATGGTTGTCAAGGTCTTTACGCCTTTTTGTTTCACTAGGAACGATACAAGCCTGGATGTCATTGTTGCGGGTTTCAATTTCATGAGCATTATCAGAGTCACAAGATGCTTCAGCTTCAACACTCAATACTTCCTTCTGTTTCAGTTTTATCCCAAATGATGCTGGTGTAAAAGATCTATCACCCTTTGCATAACCATTAATCAAAATCTTATCCTATTCCGCCTCATTCTCTAATGGAGTCTTAAGAAAAGCTTTTGCTATGTATCTATATCGCTGAAAAAGGATAACGTTTTAAAGAAATATATTAGTCGAAGGAAAAAATATATGTCTGTAATATACAAATTAAATAATAAGAATAGTTAACAAAGGCTTGCCATTTTTCAGAATCAACATCAACTTCAAGGCAATCATTATTGCTCCATCCAATACTAGTCCAGTTCTTTAATTCATTCCAAGCTTTGTGTTTATTTTTCATATCCGTGAACCAATTCATAATAGAAAGGGGTGTAAAGTTCTTTCCAGTTCAAGTGTTTAAAGTTCTAGGAACAACATCCCAATCAGTTTTCCCACCAGCTGGGGAGACATGGTCCGGCAGAATTCCCAAAATTATGGTCACAACATCCGAAGTGAAAGATGCCCGTTGGGTACTCATTGCAAACAAGATGTGGCTAAACAACATCCAAAGTGAAAGAATAGATATTAAAGCACAAACTGCATGACAACTCCAACGCTTCTAAAATAACTAACTAGCAATAAAATTAAGGGTATACTAATGTTTTATTAGAACACATGTCATAAATACAAGTTTAAGTACTTACAATTAATATTACTATACTACAATTATAAGTAGAGAAACACATGAAATTAATATTACTATACTACATTATTACCTTTTTATACATATTAATGCATTGTGGGTACTATCATTCACTCACTCACTCTTATTACTCTCTTTCACAATTCCTTTTCGTACGCTGCTCTCTGCTCACTCACTCACTCACTCTTATTACTCTCTTTCAGTTAGTCCACAAAGTATCTATCAGACAAATAGCGATTTAGAAAATAACATAAAACACTGTATATTTCTTCTAGACACGTAATTTAACACGAATATATCATATTAACGTTCCAACAGACCAACAGTAACGTACAACTACATGATAAACTAATCATCAGATTGTACAACTTTTAACCCATAACCAAAAAAAATAAATCGTTCAGCATATAATTTTGCATAATGAAACACAAAATTCAATTTTCAGATTTCCATTTCTCTTTCTCTCTCCTATAGTAATACTCTGTTTTTCTAATTCTAATTTATGGTGGGTCTTTCTTTAATTATTAAATTTTACTTTGTTGGCTAATGGTTTAATTAAATATTGGATTAAATGCTTATTATTTGCTGAATTTAATCAGGTGGGTCTTCGTTCAATTCCGACATGGTTGGATGCTCTGCTTCATGAGAAATTCTTTGAGCCATGTTAAAATATGAAAGTAGCATTTTAAATTAAGCTTGAGTAGCATATTGAATTTTTAGGTGGAACAACGATGGCAATACAACACCAAATGCAAATAGTAATGGATCTATACTTATTTCGAGGCTACTGTCAGACACCGGTAAAACATTCATAATTTTTTCATGGCTTCCATTAATATTCAAGAACAAAAAAACGAAATTGGGTATGGGTTTAGCAAAATTCGACAATTAAAGTTAATTCAACAATTAAAATTCACGCACACAACAAAATTGGGGAAACGTATCAAATCGCAACAAATTCAGACCACAAAAACATAATTCGGCAAGGAAATTAAAGGGATTAGATCAAACCTTGTTTAGCAGAACAATTTAGTAATTCGCTCGAGAAATTTGAAAGAAACCTTGCTGCTTGATATTTGAGAGGAGGGAGATGACCAAAAAATTTAGGTTACTCAAGCATAAAATATTTTTGAGAAAATTTAGGGGAACGATTTTTTTTAGGGGAACGATTTTTTAATAATTAAAGAAAGTAGGGTTTTTTTTGTTTTTTTGTTTTTTGTTTTTTTTTTTTTAGAAACTGCAGCATATGCGATTGACTACAGTAAAATATTGAAGAATACTTTTTATTTATATATATATTTAAAATATAATATTACAAAATTTAATAATTTAAAATACAGAGTTATTTTTATAACACTTTTATATTTTCCACAATCCACTATATATATTATCATTAATTTTCATAAACGTTTTCATATATTTTTATGCATTTTAATTTTTTCGTTCAGTTCAGTTCAGTTCAGCTCCAATCAGTTCAGTAAATATGAACAGGCCCTAAGTCCCGTGCCATGCACGATCATAATTAAACTTTACAATAAAAATTATAAAGGATGGTGTTAATTATTCAACAATAATTTATCCCAAAAAAAAAAATTGTAACAAAATAACTTGAATTTTAATTTATACCAATTAATAACAAATTCTTAAAATTCATAAAGGTTATTGAATTGAATTTTATTAAAAAAATAAATAATATAGTTATAGAAATTTAGAAGCTATAAGGTTTTACATAAGAAAATGAAAATATTAGCATATAATTTGTTCACACACTTTGACCCATATATGAACTCATGTACATTTATCCTTATAATTTGTTGGCACACTTTGACCGGCATAATATAAAAATTTAGTTGATTTTATATTACTTTAGGATAATTAGTATTATGTAATCAACTTTTGTAAAATATATATTTTTAGTGAGTAGTAGGGGTTTTACATTGCATAAATGCGTAGATCAGAGTAATTAGATTGTAGAAAGTGTTTGGTAAATAGCTAATTGTTTAAAGCTAATTGATTATGTGAAATGACCAATAAACTAATTGTAGGGTAGGTAGTTCATATTAGAAATTTTAATTAAATGGGGGTATAAGTGTCAATTTACCATAAGAATTGAATAGGCTAATTGAAAAGGCTTATCATTTTTTTTTTTTATAATTTTAATAATATCTAATTAAAAATATAGATGGTTAAAGTTGTGTTTCGACAATTCTAGCTTATAAAAAATGGAGAGAGTATAATATAATAGAATGATTTTATGATTTTGTTCAGTTGTTCTTATAAACGTTAGATATAATTTTAAGATTTAGTCAAAGTATGCTACCAAAATTATTTTTCCATTTTTAATTTAAATAAATTAGACTGTCAAATGATAAAGTTGGAAAAAAAATTGATAATATTATAATAATAATCTTAGATAATGATGTATTTCAATACCTTATTTTTAATCTATAGTATATTTCAATATTTGTAATTAATAGATATCTCGTATATAGAAAGAATATATGTTAAAAAAATTAATTGAGTATGATTGGATTAAATGTGCTATTAAAATGGAAATAAGAATTATTGTATGTTATAAAATGGAAGTCATTAAATTTCAACAACGAACACAAAAAAAAAAAAAAAAAAAAAAAAGGAAAGAAAAAAAGGCGGGAAATTTTGTAATGACATCGTGACAAGTGTCACTTTAGGTTTGTTTTTAGTATAGGTTAATTGATTAAATGGCTAGCTTCAATAAGTTTTGTATAAAACACTTACGTTGATTTTATTACTTTGTACAAACGCCTATTCTCTTTACCTTAATTTTAGTTCAGTTCAGTTCAGCTCAAATCTAATTAGTTTAGTCCAGTTCAATTCCTAATTTTCTTCTCTTATAAACAATTCAGTTCAGTTGAGTTCAGCTCCAATCAGTTTAGTTCAATTCAGCTCAATTCAATAAATCAGAATAGGCCCTAAGACAGTCGTTTTAAATGTAACTTTAACTCTTTCAAAAAAAAAATGTAAATTTAACAATTTTTTGTGGAAACTTTAATCTCTTAAATGATAACTTTTATTTTGTGATGAGTTGATTATATTTTAATGTGTAGTTTCAAATGGATATATGTTATGAAGGCTAATGTGATTAATCTAATACTCGGTACATTATATGTGTATTATAAGATCAAAATTTATGTTAGGAAAATAGCAACTTTTGTAGTACATAAGGGTAACTTTAGATATTTTTACATTAACTTTAACCCATTTAACATAACCTGATGAAAGTATATCTTAATAAAAATCGAGATTTTCCAAATAATACCAACACCACAATGTTCATATCTGTATTCTATCCTTTATTCGACACTGACATAATCACCAATATCACCATGTCCGACCGTCAAATTAAATGAAATCCTCGAGAGGAAACGAAAAATTAAAGGGCATGGTTAACCCCAAATGATAGGTGAGCTTTCCCTCTTGATTTCTCCATTGAAGTTTATAGGCTTTTCTCCATGGATGCTTCTAAACTTTCAAGTTGAATAATGTGACCAAACGACGTTAATAATTCTGAATCAATGTTGTTTCCTAACAAATTATAAACCTGATCAAGTTAAGCTTGGCCCGATTTTAGGTAGTTTTTTCCGGCCCGACCTGATTTTTAAATTTTTTTGGCCGAGTATGGGTTATCAATCTTATCCAATGTTAGTTAATTTTTTTTACCCTGGCCCAAAATTGACATGAAAAACCCACACAACCTGACTAGTTTGGGTACATATATTCTGGCCTGTCCCAACCCAACTCGAATAATAGGCTTATATTTTTACCCTGGTCCGATCCGCTCATTGATCGCCTCTAACAAATTATTACCAACCGTACAAATGTACATGAAAGTTTTATTTAATGGTAAAAGCTCAAAACTCGAAGCAATTTAATTACATATTTGCCGCTTATAATTTAAGGTGATAAACTTGTATTTTCTCTAAAAGCATTTTGCCGCCGAATTAACCCTAAAACCCCCCTCATGCTAATCATCAGTTCATCTCCTGCTAAATTTCTCTCTCTTCGCTGTCATCACCGCCGCCGACCACCAATCAATCACCGTATCGCAATCATTTGAAGTTGCACAACAATGGATTCAGCAGCAATTTCCAGACTCTCTAATATTACAAGACACCTTTATCCTCAACCTGCTTCTTCTTCTCCAACCTCTCATCTTCCCAAGGTTTTTCCCGCCATTTCTTTCTATATTGATTTTTATGGGTTTTTCATTTATTTTATGTTCTTATTATCAATTGAATGAATGAAGGAAATTTCGATTGCATTTATAAGTTAATCAAAATTTGTAGGGTGGATTGATCAAAATTAGCCCAGAAGTTTCTGATGCTCTATCTCGTGGAGCAGCTGTTGTTGCATTGGAATCAACTATTATTTGTCATGGTATGTCATGTATCATTGGTTTTCGGCCCGTCTCCTCGGGATTAAGGCTTTGATATTGTTGTTGTACATTGTATGATCAACTGAAAATCCCTTTTATTCAATTGTTAATTTGTATGGTTGTTATAAATTGAAAGTGAAATTATTGTTACTAGCTAGGAAGATATTGAATTGCTGTTGAAACTATGGCTTGTTTAATTGAAAGGCAATTTGGGTAATTGAAAGTAAAATTGATCATTGTTTTCCAATTGTTCTTTGAATTTTAGACATCTGGATTTAGCTTGTTAATTGGCTGAACTAAGGTTTTTATGGGTTATTGTGCAGCTGGTGGCTAATGTAGCTAAGTAATTTGGGTATTGAACAAGAACTATGGGTGGGGTGTGAGTTTAGGGTCGGGCCTGGTTAATTTATAGTTTTTTCTCAGTGTTTGTGTACTTGGATGTGCAAATTTCCTTCTGTGCTCGTCCGTAAGCTACACTCCAATGAAGTGAACGAGTTAATTTATGAATGGATAGAATGAAATAAAGGCAATTTTGTATTGTTCAGTTCTATTTGCCAATGTATGAATATATGATACCATTTCTGATTGTGGTTTGTTCATGATGATATTAGGAATGCCCTACCCTCAAAATTTTAAAACTGCAAAGGAAATTGAAGCAATTGTGAGAGACAATGGAGCGATTCCTGCAACCATTGCTATATTGGACGGAATTCCGCGTATAGGTGCTTATTTTCCAATCATTTGAATATATGTTTTACTCTTACTCTTGTCTATAATGACTTTGCATTTAAATATAGTCCGTTTATAATTTTTTAGATATCCTTTTTATGTCTTTTCATGCTCATAATTGAACTGAATGTTTCATCATATTCAACCTGACATCAATGCTGTCATGGAATATTTAATCATTGTTAAGCAAGCTGGAAAATATTGAAATGTTGTCTTTAGTCTCTAAGGTGACTTAGATCAATATTAGGTCTCCAGATTGAAGAGTTGGAGAGGCTTGCTAAAACAGGAGCGCAAGTTCGAAAGACTGCTCGTCGTGACATTGCTGCTGTTGTAAGTGTCCATTGTATATTTTGCATTATCTATGTAACTTCCTTCACCCTTTGCCATCTACGACTGATTCTTAATGTACATTATTGTTTCTAAACACAGTACCTTTTGTCACTTTTGTTCTGTTAGAATCAGTGCTTTACTTTAATCATTGACACTGGAATTTGTGCATGGTGATCTCTTACGTAATCAATACTTCAGTCCCCATTTTTTTTAACTTCTCTGTTAGGACGTTAAAGTTGTTAAGTTCAAATGGAGCAAAACCTCAGGCAGTGAGGGAAATAAATTTTTCTTATAATACTTCGGAAGTTTTTAATTTTTAATTTTTTTTTTTTTTTTTTTTTTTTGTACCGAGGCTGAAAGAAACTCTATTCCCGATGGAGTTAAAATGATTTACTATTAAGCTGCATATGATTGTAGCGTTCCAGCATGGGGGGGAGGGGGGCTAGCTAGGTATAGAGTGATATCTATACTAGTTTTTAATCTGAACATGCTTTGTGAAGTGCACCATGCTTGTTCTGCCATCTTGGTTATTTCTTAGCACTGGTCCGACATCATTTGTTGGGAAGAAATGGATGTGGAATATGATAATAAGAGCTAATCAACCCATGTAATATGGTTTTTGATTCAAAGACATTTAGAGATGACCAGAAGACAAGCTTTTGCTCCAATTTTGTTGCCTAGCACCGTCGTATGTCAGGTACAGTCATGGGTTGTGTTCTCTGGAGAGTCTGGACCCAGAATACAATTTAGCCACCTACAAATTTTCCATCTTTTTGTCTGGCTGTCTGAAAGTTAGATGAGTTGAATATAAGTATTTATTGTTATTAGTCTTATTACTAAAGCAATAATATAATTGTAGCTTCTTATTGTCCATGTTTAGTTTTTATAGAAACAGCTGCTGGGAAAATCTTATTCGATAAAAGTGATTTATAGGTGAAACATTTGCAGTTATCACTTGAATGGGTAATGCTGTATATGTTAGACTCCCTTGGCTGCTACTAAAGGCATTAGGATAATGATTGTCACGGTAGCATTGTCTCATAAATCCTACTAATTTTGATCTCTCTGTAGAGCATATGCGAGCTGCTATTACATATTTGATATTTGTCTGCTTCATATATATTTCCCATGTTAAGGAATCTAGACATGTCCTTATTACAGTATTTTCCTGTGTACTGTGCTCACTTTAGCCTCTTTGCTCTGCCTGCAAATCTCTGCACAAGTGTCAAGTTGCTTGAATTGCTGTGGTTGTTCTCTCAAGGATCATAATTCCGCGCAACTCTTATCTCGCTTGGCCTAATGTTTCTTCAACAAACAATTGTGTCTTGTACATGCATGCACAGCAGTAAGTTTTAGTGTCATTTAATGTCAATAACTGATCTCATGCCTGCTTAGGTTGCTGCTGGAGTAGATGGTGCTACAACTGTTTCAGCAACAATGTTTTTTGCCTCAATGGTCAGCCTTCTCCCCAGCAGCAGATTGCACAACATAGTTCTCTGTGTCCTTTTTTTATCTTCATATATTGGCTTACTGTCATGATTGCAATTGCAGGTTGGCATTTCCGTCTTCGTGACTGGAGGAATTGGGGGAGTACACAGGCATGGAGAGCAAAGTAATTTTACCATTTCTAATGCTGTGATAATTATACAAAAGTTAGTATACTTGGCCTACCCTAATTAGGTTTGAAAGCCATAGGGAAATAGCACTCCAGCCTCATACTTCTTATTGACATTGTCGGAAAACTGAGGTCTTCTCACTTTCCATTTTTCTTGTTTTTTGCATTTATAAAAAAAAAAATTTGACATTTTCATTCAGTGTATCTATTTTCAGGACTAACTTATGATGGCTAAATAAATTCCCGTACATCTTACATGCTTCTTTAACCTAGAGTTTAATGGAAGCAATCTTTCTGCTATCACACTGCAGACAGCACACCCTCTTTAACCCAATTTGACTGAGACTCTTTAAAGCTGTTGAAGTAATGTTATTGCTGTTGACCTGTTGTTGTTACATCAGATATTGATTTCCAATCTTGATTGTGGTAAATCACATTGGCTGATTTTCTAGTTTGACAATGCATAAAATTGTTTTTAGCGCATCTGAAGCACCAGGCGTATTTATTAGCTCGATGGATAAAACATTGTTTTCAGCATGCTGTAGTGCACATAGAAGTTTATAGCAGCGGGATTTGCTTTAATAGTTCTATGTGAGATAGTCAAAAACATTCCTTGCTGTGCAACAAATGGTACTTTCTGTTAATGGCTTGTATTTTTCTGTCTTAGCATGTGCAGAGGTTTGTCCATAACCTTCCCCTTCATAATTTGTTGACTTGTAATCATGGAATAATTTCAATATGTGTAAAGGAGTTTTATCTGTCAGCTTTCAGTAACCAATATTTTATTCTTGATTTTGATATATCCTTTGCAGCCATGGATATATCTTCTGATCTTACTGAGTTGGGGAAGACGCCAGTAGCAGTGGTCTCTGCTGGTGCTAAATCAATACTTGACATACCTAGAACCCTCGAGTATTTGGTGTGATACCTTTGAAAGATTCAGACTTTGTATCACTTTCGCCGCTGTTATCAATACTCAAGGTCTATTTTTATCCCATGTGTTTGATGCAGGAAACTCAGGGAGTGTGTGTTGCTGGATACAGGACCAATGAATTTCCTGCCTTTTTTACTGAAAAGAGTGGCTGTAAGGTACTTTTGGCATTTCTATATTTCCACTAATTTTTTGCAAGTGGTAAAATTGGAATCAGATATTTGTTTTACTGCATATAATATTGCCATCAACTCTTGTTTGTCATCTATGTTTCTTAGAGTTCTATTCTGAATACTTTAGCTCATACCCAACACATATGTAGAGTGCACCTCAAGTACCTTTAATACGAAGATAGTGGCAGTAATGAAGCTATCAAATTTCCAACAAATACTGTTTGATACCTTTTTTTCTTATTACTCCAGTCAAAATAATTCACATCACGTATGTAGTATAGTTCACATACCTTTATGATGAAAATAGTAGCACAGACATAGCAGCTTATTTGGCTTCCAAGCTGTGGTTTAGAGATCGTTTTCAAGTGATTACATTTCAATAGCTATGGGAGTTTGTATGCATTTATCTGGTTTCCGTTAATTTTCTGTCATATATTTTTCACTTGCAATGCACTTGAGTCTCCTGTAATATGCTGTACCTGTACATAGCATAAACCTTAGTGAAATCTATGTCACCTAATATTTTGCGTTTTTAGGTTTCTTGCCGTGTGGATTCCCCAGAAGATGCTGCCCGGTTAATAGGTGCATGACAAATTTTTTACAATATCCTTGATTTCTAATGCTGTATGGTCCTTGATATTCATATTATTGATGGCAATCATTTGGTTGCAGAAGCCAACACAAAACTCAATCTCGGAACTGGTGTGCTAATTGCAGTTCCTATTCCCAAAGAACATTCTGCTTCTGGTAGCTTTATTGAATCTGCAATACAGAAGGCTTTGATGGAAGCAAAGTTAGATTTCTTCTCAGAAAAATGCTCTACTATTGATATAGTTGCTTGTAGTGTCCCTGTTTATGCCTTACAAGAATTCCTTTGGAATATATTTTCAGGGAGCAAAATATAAAGGGCAGTGCTGAAACTCCTTTCTTGCTTTCAAGAGTGAATGAGTTAACTGGAGGAGCTTCTTTGGCTTCTAGTATCCTTTGAAACCCTTACAATATGACGAGTTCACTCATTCACCCCCCCCCCCCCCTCCCTCTCTCAGACAAGTGTTTTTAAAGTTCAAAGTTGTAAAATAGTTATGTTTTGCCTCACAGTGTCTGACACGAGTCCAATGCCTAACTGACCTGAGTTTTACATGAGTTGATACATTTCCTTGACTTGCATCTAGATATCGCTCTTGTAAAGAATAATGCCACCACTGGTTCTAGGATTGCTGTTTGTCTTGCCCAAATGAGAGGATATGGTGATCAAGTTAAATCTTAATGGTTGTCTATGCAACAGGAGTTATTTGTGACCTGGCTACGGTATCTGACAAGGTATTTATATCTCTAACTCCATCATTCTGATATGTAATCACAGTTTCTCATGAATATATCATATATTCTGTGCTTATAAGTTTGTCACTTCTGATCATTATTTGGGGCCATGGATGCATGTTTCTCCCCTGAATTCCCCCCATTTTGGACTTTTGGTGGGGCTACAAAGTTATATTCCATAACGTGCATCTTTAGATCGATCTTAGCCCTATAAATTCATAATGAAGAAGAGTAATGCAGGACATTGCTTATTCCAAGAATGCTTTAACTATAGATGATATGATTATATGAGAATTCTTTAGGATGTCTGGAAATAGCTCGCCTTTTTAATATAGTATCAATTGTATGTCATAATTGGGATAATGTGACTTCTAATTCTTGATGGATGGAATACATTATTGTGGATAGAAATAATCTTTATCTAGCTGATGAATCATTCAGCGTTACTAATATAGTTCCTTCTCCTGCAGCTAGGCTACGTCTATTTCATAAGACTCATGACTGTAGTTGATGGCTTTGACGATGCAGTGTTCATCAGGGTGCATCATTTTCAATTCATCGCGTCATATGGCTAGAGTGTGGCTGCATATGGCTTCATATGAGGCGGTTGCTGTCTTATGCTGGATTGGAAACGATGAATCTTTCAGGGAAAGCCTTACTCATATAAATCCACTGTACAAACTGTACGAATTTTAGCTGAGAATAAATGTTACTCCTATGATTTAGTGTAAGTTAGAGTTTAATAATAACATTGGGGGTTGCATTTTTCAAACAGGTGAACGTGGGTTTCAACAAAACTTCCACTAATTTCATGTGATTCCAAAGACAATTGGTCATCCAAATTAAGTTGTTTGTCTGCAAGTTTCTGTATTCAAGCTGCATTTGCAGTCCCACTATAACTACATTGTTTAGTCAGTCGGTTTTACAGCTGAACAGTCAACCTAATCATAAATATTTATGTATTTCTAGCATTCCTAATCTTTATAGATTCCGTGTATTTTTTTTTTTAAATATAAAAAAGTACTCTGTATAAACACGGTTTGTTCAAATTTTAGACGGTCAAGATAAATAAAATCCAAATGCGAAATGTAGATTAATATGATAATAATTCCAAGGATTTCCAACTCTTGACTTTATGATTGTTATTGAGCTTTTTATCATGGTCTTGGGATAGAAATCACTTGATTTTAAATAAGTTTGGAAAATTATATTATGTAGCGCTCTATTGTGACATTGATGATGTTTTTTTTTTTTTTTTTTTTTTTTGGTGATAATGAGGGGCAAGCCCCAAAAAGGATTACAAACTACGAAGCTAGAAGAGAAAACAAAACATGCGAAAATAAAGCAGCAAAACAAAGCAACAAGAAAAAGAAAAAGAAGAAAAAAAACTAGAACTAATGAGCTTCACAACTCTTATTCCACTTAGGCCCTATTAATTCGACTCCATAGGCACCATCCGATGCCTCGTTAAGCCACGCAAATCCTCCAATAAAACGGCACGAATATCCTCCGAGACTGCCTCAAAGATGACTAGTTTTTGTGTGGACGTTGTTCCAAAATTAGCTAACTAATCTGCCGCCCGATTAGCTTCTCTGTAACAATGACCAATAGAGAGTTCCCAATTCCTGTTAGAAATTAGGGACTTACATTTGCGAATGATGTGTAAGAGAGGAGAGTTAGTCGGAATAGGATCCACTAACATACGGACAATTGCCTCTGAATCAACAGTGATCTGAATTTTCCTGTGCCCTGCATTCCACGCTAATGCCATACCCCTCATAACTGCTAGTAACTCAACCTTGGTACTCAAACAAAATCCACAGTTCATCGTAAACATTTTGTGCAGTTCTCCCTTGTGTCCTTTGATCAATCCGCCTGCCTCGGCTGGCCCTGGATTCCCTTTCGAAGCACTGTCAGTGTTTAAGCGAACCCAGCCTACACGCGGGAAATTCCATCTAATTAGCAACATGTTATTCTCGTACGCCCTAGTAATGTCACCCACTCTAGCATAGATGAAACTTAATTGATCCAGGGGAATTGCAGCGTCTCTCTCGAAGCATCTCTCATTCCTCCATCTCCATAACCACCAGCAAGTGGTTGCAAACATAAGCGGCCATCCATCTAAATTTGCCCCATTTCTTTCCTTCAAATTTTTCATTAACCACGTGCTGATTTGATCAGTTTGCCAACGCAAGTCAGACCCTCTTCCCAGCTTCCTCCAAATTACTTTGGCTGCGGGACGGTCTCGAAGGATATGGCTGGTGTTTTCCTCAACATAACCGCAAACATAGCACCTAGGATCAAGAGTAAGGTGTCTTAAGAAGCGATTCGAATTGGTCATTAGACGATCATGACCTGCTAACCACATGAAGAATCTGATTCGTTGAGGGGCTTGGAGTTTCCAAATCCTCTCCCACTTGATGTCATGAATGTCTGCTTGATTATTATCAATCTTGATAATTTGTAAAGCAAACTTAACAATAAATCCCCCCGAAGATGTTCCATTCCAGTATATACTGTCGATGGCATCTTCGTCCTCAACTAACTCGTGAGAATTAATTTTCATCAAAGCCTCTGCTAGGAGATAATCTGCAAAGTTCTCAGTGATTCAGCCTCTGTTCACATCCCACATGTCTCTCACAGTGTACTCTAGGGAATAGCTTGGAGGTGGATTAATTGTTAAATCAATCAAGGGAGTGTCTGTTGCCCATTTTTATTTCCAAAATAAGGTTGATCTTCCATTACCCACTGCTATATCAATCCCTCGTTTTAACACATTGATGTTTTCAACAATGCCTCTCCACGCATTTGAGGAATCCTTCTTGTGAGTAAACATCTCTACAGCACAACGTCCTCTACAGTATTTCTGTCTAAGCACACGAGACCACAATGATTGTGGTTTTTCCAGGACTCTCCATCCTAATTTCTCAAGAAAAGCAGCATTCACTTGGCGCATACTCTGAATTCCTAACCCACCATCTTCTTTCTGCTTGTTGATGGTCTGCCAAGAAACAAGATGCATTCTTTTTTTCTCTTCCGTACTTCCCCACAAGAAAGCTAGAGATTTAGCATCAATTTTGTCACAGATACCTTTTGGAATCCTGGTAGTCTGCATGGTATAATAGGGAATGGATGAAAGGGAAGATTGCACCAAAGTAGCCCTGCCCACAAGAGACAGAGTTTTGTTTTTCCAGCCCGTTAATTTCGAGTTGATTTTATCAATTAGAAATTGATAATTATCCTTAGTGACTCGGACATTGATCGTAGGCACTCCTAAATAATTGCCGAAATCTTCAATAGCCTCCATCCCCAGCTCATTGCAAATTTCATCTCTAATATTAAAGTTAGTGTTGTGAGAAAAATATACTCGACTCTTCTCCACACTAACCTTACTGCCAGACGCTCCACCAAAATCATTTAGACATTTCTTCATAAGAGTAGCTTGATCCAAACTAGCCTCACAACAGGGGATTAGATCGCCAGCAAAGGCTAACTTCGATATGGCATACCCACCAATTTTAGCCCGAACCGGTTTCCAAGAACCCAGCCTACATTCTCTATCAATAAGATGGGCTAATCTCTCCATGCATATCACGTGTATATAGGCGATAACGGATCTCCTTGGAGAATACCTCGAGATGGCATAAATGACTGTGTTGGTTCTCCATTCCATAAAATACTCAGTTTGGTAAAGCTAATGCACATCATTACTAACTCAACCATATTTTGAGGAAGTCTAAGCTCCATCAAGGATTCTCGAATGAAAGTCCACCTAAGCCTGTTATAAGCTTTTTCGAAGTCGGTTTTCACCGCCATGTATCCCATTTTCCCTTGCTTCCTTCTCATAGTATGCAACATCTCTTGGACAATGATGATGTAATCTGTAATCTGCCTTCACGGCACAAAACTGCATTGCGTCGGAGATATAAGATTGGGGAGGACCGACTTCAATCGGTTAACTAATACCTTGGTTACCACTTTATAAGTTATATTGCAAGCCTATGGGCCGAAACTGATTGGGCTTTTGAGGCACTTCAATTTTCGGGATCAACACTAGGAAAGCTTCGGTCAAACTCTCAAGGAAAGTCCGGCCCATCAAGATATCCATAGTTGCTTGGATCATAATTGGGCTAACCTAGGCCCATATTTTTGGTGGAATATGGGCTGAAACTCGTCTGGGCCTGGGGCCTTATACGGGTCCATCCCATCAAGAGCAGCCTGAATTTCGCATGGGGCAAAAGGCCTGGTCATTAAATCCCATTCTTCTTGACCCATTTGAGGAAAATAATCCTTGAGCAATTGAATTTGGGCCTAGCCGCTATGTTCCTCGGAGAAAAGGTTATGCCAGTATTCAACAACTAAGTTTTTTACTTGAGTTGTGTCCGTAACCCAGTCACCATTGTAATCCTGGAGGGTCTCAATCCTATTTCGTCTATGCCGAATAATCGTAGAAAGATGAAAGTATCTCGTGTTACGATCACCATCGCAAATAGCTTCAGCACGCGATTTTTGGAACCACAGTAATTCCTCTTGTTCCAGGATTTCGAGCATTTGCTTTTTCAACTTCTCTTCAAGCTTCAAAATATGAATTGGAACACCATTTTTTAAAGCTTTTTGGATCCCTTCCAACCTAGTCCATAGCTCAGATTTTTTCCTAAAAATGTTATGAAAGTGTTCCCTATTCCAATGGTTAAGTTTTTGTGCAAACTCCTTTAAAAAAGGAATCAAAGGCGCATTGTTATCCCATGTGGCTGACACAAAATCTTCAAACTTCTCATGTTTAATCCAAGCAGCTTGAAACCAGAAAGGATTAAGAGCTGTTGGAATTGGAGCAAACCCATTGGTGTTGATAAGCAATGGGCAGTGATCGGAAGTTAATTTGGCCAAGTTACGAACTGCTCCTTCAGGGAATCGAAGCCTCCATTCATTATTAGCCAATCCTCTATCAAGTCTAGCAGCTTTAAACGTTGATTGAGATAACCCTCGACACCAAGTAAACTCAGGGCTAGAGCAACCAAGATCTATAAGCTGATTATTATTTACCCAATCCGAAAAATCCCTACATCTTCTCTCCATCTCTGATCCTCCCTTTCCAAGTCTTTCGTCCATGCTCATTGTATCATTAAATTCCCCCGCAAGCATCCACGGGCCATTGTACGCTCGACCAATATTTTCAAGTTGCCTCCATAACTCATGTCTGGTGGTTGAATCCGGACTTGCATAGATGGTAGAAAACATCCATGGTTCTTCATCTTTCTTTTTAATTTCTATTGTGATATGTTGAGTTTGATTATCTAATACCGTAACCTTTATCAACTCTTGTCTCCAAAATAGCTATATGCCTCCACTAAAACCCTGAGCATCTACACGGAATTGGCCAGAGAAGCCAATCCTATCACAAATATTCTGCGCCTGCTCTCCACTAATATGAGTTTCAACCAGGGCTAGAATAGAGGGGTCATTAATTCTAATTAGCTCTCTTAAAACAACTAATTTATTCCCAATTCCTTGAACATTCCATATCATTAATTTTATCGACATATTAAACATCGGAAAATTGGGGTATCTATCATAGACGTTCAAAGGAACGTTAGGCATTGTGCTCACGAAAGCTTTGCTCAACGCTCTCATTGGGCCTTCTATTTCCATTAGAATCGCTATTGTAGCTAATATATCTGGGGGATTGTGGGCTGGTGGCATGAACGTGCTCAATTGGAGAAGAGTTTTGTTCGCTATTGGATGGACTATGGTAAGAGTTGGTCCAACCATTGGATAATCCACCAGGGCTGAATATGCCGGGGGGATTCTGGTAACCAAGGTGATCGGGGGATGCAGTGGATTCATATTCACTTAGGCTCTCAAATTGATTTCTCAAAGCAGATGGAGTTTAAGAGGCTATACTGAAAGCTTGCACTAGATCAAGGGGTTAAATATTCGGAGCATGCCCAGGGGGTGCAAGATTGCCTTTTCCTAGGTCTTTCGGGATACTAGGATCAATATTTTCCTTATTGACTCTAGAATTAATCTTCTGAAAATCTTTCTGGGAAACAATCTTTTTCAAAATTTGATCCTTCCCTAAATTATTCTCTTCACTTTGAACCGGTACTTTTCTTCGAGGATTATTTCCTATGTCTCCCACTGGACTTCCCAAATTCACTGTTGATTCAATTTCCTCATCTACCTCCATCTCATTATGGAAAGTGTTTCCCAAAGGATTCTCCTTCATACCAAAACTGCTTATATCACTCAAATTAATTCCCCCCTTTAGCAAATTGCTATCTTCTGAAGTCAAAGAATTGATTTCTTTTTCTTTAGGATCCCTCGTATAGTTTCTTACCATAATATCATTAGTGATACCCACCGTGCCCTGGTCATGTTCTATCTCATGTTCCTATTCCATGTCTTGGTCCTGATTTAATATGTCAAATCCTAATCCTGAATTTCTAGCCTGACTAGCAGGTGTCTTTGACCCTTGATTGGTCTCTGTATTGATCTTAGCTCCCAACTTAGTTTGACTTGGCCCTGGTTTTGATTTCGAGCCATCTCTTGCTCCCCCTGTTCCATCTTTGTTCCTGACTTCAATTGGGTCTTCTTTGAGTTATCCACTTTGGTTTTTGGGATATATTTGCGGTTAGTCTGCTGTACCAACATCCACGATCCATATTGATCACTTTCCTCAGGCCTCACCCTAGTAGCATGGTTAGTTGGGACATCATCGACCCTGACCACTTTCTCCCCATGGTCATCCATAGTTACATGAACAACGCACTCATTATCCTTATGGCCAACTTTTCCACATTTGAAGCAAATGAGCTTCAATCCTTCATATTGAATTTTCCACACCCGACCATTAAGTTTGAACTTCGATAACAAGGGCTTTGAGAGATCAACCTCTATGCTGAATCTGACAAATTGACCCCGACTCATAGCTTCAGTGTTCTTATCAATATTGATAACTTTTCCTATTTTCGATCCAATTCGATGGAGGAACGTCTTATCGAAATACTCCACTGACAGTTGAGGAATTCTCACCCACGCCGTTAGGAACTTTATCGGAGCTTCATCCGCAATGAAGTTTGGAACCTATTTGCGAATTTTAAGATAGCTATCTCCTATAATCCATGGTCCCTGAGTTAGGACAAAATTATAGTCCTCAGTACTAGTGAAACGCACTACATAGTAGGCAAATCCGACATTAGTGAGGGAGATATCCCCCTTCAGACACCATTTAAGCCTTAGTCTCTTGATAAAGACTTCATAACTCATATGCTTGTCAAAAAGTTTGATAATCAAAGCATTTTGCCAAGGTTTCCTCAGTCTATGTTTCTCCTCCTTCGTTAGAAGGAAATTGGGGCAAGATTCATCATCAGATTCACACTCAAGCGAAATGTCATCCTCCGATTCCCAATCTTCTTCAGTATTTTGGAAATTCTGGTATGATACATCCATACCATTATTACCCCTAGCCATGTGGCTGTATGAAACCCTTGGTTGAGGCGGCGCCATCGCCACTTCATTTTCCTCTCCCATTTGATCCATCTCAGTGTCAATTGGATCTTTCTATTGACCAGATTTCCTAAGGGGGAAGATTCCGGAGTCCGTTTGAATTTTTTATTTGATCTATTCATTTGGTCGGCTTCTTCCGGCGAGAAGTTTTTCGCTCTTCTTTCGCTCTCGCTCTCCATTCTATACGAGCTAAAATTATAGTGGGATGATAATGAAATTGTTTAGGGTTTAATAATGTTTAGTGTTTAATTATGATATTGACATTGATGATGGTGAAACACTATTTCTATATTTTTAAACAAAGTCATAAACTCTCACTATGGTCAAAATTAAGACTATTAAGTAGATTTAAAATGAATCAATTTGTCAAATTATATATTTCACTATTTGGTGAAAATCTTAATCTTTTACTTTAGTTTCAAAAGCACTAATACAAGATTCATGATCAAAATAAGCAGGATTTTAGATTTCACTACTAGAATCTAATGACTTTTCTGATTAAAGGAAAACTTTTCTAAAAAAGCCAAAAGCATAAATTTTTTTTTGGGTACAAAGCCAAAAGTATAATTTGACTGGTCATATTTTGACCATAATTTGTTTTAAACTCATATTAAGCTCAAAATGCTGAATAGATGATTGCTTTCAAAGCTTTAGAATATAAATTTAAGTTACAATAATTTTTATAATTAATTTATTTTTCTATGATCTCATGTGCATGACTCAAAGGAAAGCACTGGTGGATTCTTATTTATTTTCTTTTTTTTTTTTTTTTTTTTTTTTTTTTTGAGAAAATTCTTATTCAAACTTTTGACAACTGTTTAAAACAGTTTAAGGATTTTTTGCAAAGAAAAAAAAAAAGAAATTAAGAAACTTTCTGATTACTCTTTTTTCTTAGAAAAATTCTAGTAGATGGAGCGTTAGATTTGCTGTCACTTTATCATGATGACTGACCCCAAAAAATAGAGTTATAGCTGGATCTTTTCTGTAAAATATTGGACTTTCATGAACTAGGTTACCCACATGGTTTTAGTGCTATGGCCCTCCCTCTCCCTCTCCCTCTCCCTCTCATTCAAAGAAATTAGGCATGAATAATACTTGCATTCGGATAACACGTGTAGCCTTATGCGACAAACAAGTCATTTGATTAGTATGAAACATAAGGTTACTTTTAATCAGTATAGTTGGACGCTAAGCTAAATAATTCGATTACCTGTTTGCAGTGACAATTTAAACAAATACAACATTAAATTTTTTATATGACATAGAGTAAAAATCGAGCCAAGCAATTTTAGCAATGCACTAACACATACTACCTCCGTTAATTATTATGTACAACTTTGGGGTATTATTTGTGAGATAAAATATTCCAAAGTTGCACATAATAATTAACAGAGGTAATACAAGTAAATCATAACCAAGATTACAAGTTATAGATAGTGGTAATGTTAGTTGTAATGGTTTAAGTAGTGGAATAAACATAAACATTAACCACTTCCAAACTAAAGTAGTTACCAAACAACAATATTGATCACTAGTACAAAACAAAACCATCCAATAAAGGAGAAATTCATGTTGTGTTGTACTAATAAAATTTATGAAAGCACACCTAATCAATTAGATGTCATTATAATCAGCTACTATTACTACTACTACTGGTCTTAAGTCTTGTTCTACCTACAAAAAACACATTGTACTAATTCTCTTCAAATTAGTCGGTGGCCTAAAAAGACAAAATTAATCCCCCTATATATACTTATTATTATCGAGTCTACGAATTGCTTATTTGGACTTTTGCTTCAAAGTCGCAGTAAATGTTTTTGTCTTATTACACGAAATTTTGTCCAAGTACGGTTACTATGGTATTACAACATCAATCAATACATTATCGAAACTTTTTTTGACTCCTTATTTATACGAGAAGAGTCTCCTAATGTTTTTTTTTTCTTTATCTTTAATTTAATAAATTAAAATTTATTTCGGATAGTGTTTTCTCTCAATGCAAAAATAATGTTACTTTGTATTTCTACTTTAAGAAATTTTGAGGAGAAATTGTAAGGAGTAAAAATTTTAAATACTATTTATAAATATAATAATTATTTTAAGTAAGCTATTCCGGGTTTATAAAGTAAACAATTTAGGTAACAAAGTACACCCTATAATGAATTGAAAGATGAATTAGACAGAGCGGACATAATAATCTATTTTTGTTGGATAATAAAGAGTTGTACATACACTACGTATAATTTACTAAAAAACATTACATGTGAAGAAACTTTTTTTTTTTTTTTTTTTTTTTACATACTACATATGAAGTACTTCGTATAATTTACTAAATGATATTACTCCATAAAAAAAAATTTTAAAAAAAAAAAACCTTGTATGCAAGTAGTTTTTCTAAGGGCATGTTTTCATTGATTGAAATGAGCTGAACTGAACTTATTAGAGCTGAAGTAAACTGAATATTTTATGAGAGAAGGAAATTAAGAGCTGAACTGAATTGAAGTGAAAATAATCTGATGAGAACAGGGCCTAAGAGGGTGAATTGAAGGAACCTACAATATAATAAATAGATGCACTCATAATGAAAATTAAGGGCCTGTTCTCTTCAGTTTAATTTCAGTTCAGTTCCTAATTTCCTTCTCTCATAAAATATTCACTTCAGTTCACTTCTAATTTCCTTTTCTCATAAAATATTCAGTTCAATTCAGTATATCAGAACAGGCCCTAAATTAGGATTGCTTTAAAAAAAAATTATGTGGTAGGTTATTTTCCATTTCACAAGTATTAGTAACTCAGTCAAATTTCTTTCATTACTTATGATTTTATAATTAATTTTTGTGTTTTTTTTTCCTTTACAAAACTTCTTGTTTTACATTGAAGACAAATTGAAAAAGACAAAAAGTTGAAATGTGCAAAATCAGCTAATAAAGCGCCCTTTCAGTGACCTATAGCTGCTTAGGTTATTTGTTTAACAAAACCACCCTTATTAAATTAGTTGCTTGTACTCTCAAGTTTGTGAAGTTGTATGGAAATTCATTTAATAAATTTTAGGCTTCTGCTTAAAAAATCAACAACTTTAACCTAATTTAATTAATTTTGTAAAAAAGTTTAGAGATAATAGTATTTTTACGTGTAGAACTACACATAATCCAACTTTGAACATAATAAAGTTTCAAATGAAGCTAATTTTTTAGGGATAAATTATGATGGAAAATGGAACTGTCTTTTAGTGACAAAAGAATACATCATTTGTAGGTTTATCAAGCATCAAACATACTTGTGAATTGGTTTTTTTTTTTTTTTTTTTGACAAATACTTGTGAATTGTTGAACAAAATTATAGTCAAGTTCTGAGCAAAATTTTTTTTAAACACAGTTTTTCAAGGGAAAATGACTTACATGTTTATATCACCTCTTTTCTTTTTATTCCAGTCAAAAATAAAATTAAAATAAAAAATTGTATCATGCTAAAATGTTTGTTGTAAATATACACATCAATTGTGAATTTAAAGACCTCTAAACAAACATTCGAAGTTAATATATATACTTGTAAATATGTAATTATGTAACTTAATTTTTTTTTTATTAAAACCTTAAAAATACGAAAAAAATACTGTAACATTCTATATACTATAAAACAGATCCAGGTCAGATACACATATAAAGCAAGTAAATGAACAATAAATCAACCAACATCCAACGCCTAATTGTGAAACGAGATCATAATTAATAATCCAAACGTTAAAGTTGATATTCACTTAATGTCACGTGGACTTGTGAAAACAAGCACTGTAATCCCTAATCAAAAGAAAAGATTTGAATCAAACTAATTCTCTGGTTGCATTAAATCACATATACATTGTACCCAAAATAAAATTGAATACAAAGAAAAAAGCTTGAAAAATAAAAAAGTAGTTGGGTAAAAGGACAAAAAAAGAGAGTCCACAAAAAAAGATAAAAGTGGTATCTACTTTTGGAAGTATCCTTAACCACCTTGTCCCGTTTGTCTTAAATAAGGAGAATGGGATAAATACCAATTTGTATGTGTCTTTGGTGTGTTGGCTTTCAAACAAAAAAACCAATTTAATTATTTATTTATTTTTAATTTTATTAATTGTGAGCTTCCATGTAAATTCCCTATTCCAAATACAAAACCCCACTAACAAACAAAATTAGGGGTTTAGAGAGAGAAAGTGTGAGTGTTTTGTTTGTCTTTGTTAAGGCATGTTTGGAGCCAAGTGTTGATTGGGAATAAATTTGGGGAGCCTTTTTCTTTGGCTCTTTTCCCTGATTCCCAAACTCACTTCAGGTTAAGACGAAACCATCCATTGAAATTTAAGCCACTACCATATCTTTTTCCCATTAGACAAAACTATATTCAGAGCTCACTTTGGATTACTATTTCTAATTTTTATAAAAAAAATCATTAGTAAATGTTAAGAAAGCATGTATTTAATAATAATGTAAGCAGTGAAATTTGTTTATTCAAATAACATATTTATGAATATAATAAGGCCCATTTTAAATAAAACGTATATATTTCTTTAGATTAGCGCATACATAAGGTCAAAATTAAATCAAATCACATAATCAAGTTATTTTAAATTAGAAAATAAATTCAGATTAGATCAAATAAACAGAATAAGGCAAACTAAATATAGCATTACAATTAAAAATTTCAACTAATTTCAATTTAAGTCCTATCATATCTTATAAGGCCCTATCTAGTTTAATTTTTATTATTCAATTTACCTAAGCTTATACTCCGTATGAAAATTATCTAAACCTATGTTATACGAACTTAAGGGCCTGTTCTCATTGACTGAACTGAACTGAATATTTTATGAGAGAAGGAAATTAGGAGCTGAACTGAACTGAACATATTAGAGCTGAAGTGAACTGAACTGAAAATAATCTGATGAGAACAGAGCCTTAATTTTTCTAAAATTATCTCACCTGTGTGACATTGTCTAAATAAATACAGAGTAAAAAAGTTAAAATAAGATTAAACAAACATAAAATGAGCAAGTAAAAATAACATTAGTAATTGTAAAATTTATGTACAGTATGTGTAAAGTTTTTAATTAATAAAACAAATAAAAAATTAACAAATACTCCAAACTATTTGTCAAAAAAGAAAAAGGTTAACAAAAAACAACAAAAAATGAGGCTCTCCTTCTCATAAATTCCATATTCCTCTGTTTTTTTCTTTTATTTTTTTCATAAAAGAGTAGAAAGAAAGAAAACAAATGAGTTGACGACAAAAACTACTACCACGCATTGTCTACTAACGTTACCCCCCATTTGTTGTGGAGTTCTTCAAAGCTTCACTTCCTTTTTTCATTCCTCTCTCTTCTTCCTCCCTTTTCCAACTTATTACAATCAAAAACCCATTTTTTAGAGAGAAAACAGAGGCTTAGATTGAGAAATTCGAGCTATTTGATCAAAAAGTTGTCAACTTTTTAGGGGGCTTTTTATGGGTTTTGATTGAATTGCAAAACCCAGAAATAGTTTGGTGTTATTTAATCAAATTTCATATCTTTCAAGCTTTTCATGGTAGTTTCCTCTGTTTTTTCTCTTTTCATGGTAATATCTGATCTATCTTGTTTCAGAAGTTTCTGTTTTTGCTTAGTTTAGTTCATGCTCTTTATTCTATCAAAAACCCTTGTTGAATTTCACCTGTTAAATCCCATTTCATATAGTTTGTTATTTGTTTGATTGATTTGGGTTATTGTGATTTTGATAGTTTAGCCCTAATTAAAAAATCCCTTTTTTTTTGGGATTGTTTGATTGAATTAGGATAAAAATATTGTGGGGTTTTGGGGGTGTAATTGTTAATGGGACCAATGCTTCAAGATGATGGATCATCAGTAACTTCATCTTCACCCCTTCAATTTTTCTCTAGAATGTCACCAAATATAGGTTCATCACATCCTTGGCTTAGAGAATTGAAACCTGAAGAAAGGGGTCTTTATTTGATACATTTGTTGTTAGCTTGTGCAAACCATGTCTCTAATGGTAGCCTAGACAATGCAAACTTAGCCCTAGAGCAAATCTCTCACCTCGCCGCGCCTGATGGCGATACAATGCAGCGAATTGCTGCTTATTTTGCTGAATCCCTTTCTGAAAAGGTGCTTAAATCATGGCCAGGCATATATAGAGCCCTTCAGTTTACTAGAATGCCTGTTGTTTCAGAGGAAATTCTTGCTAGGAAGCTGTATTTTGAGCTGTTTCCCTTCTTAAAGCTTGCTTTCGTGGTAACGAATCAATCGATTCTTGAAGCAATGGATGGTGAAAAGATGGTTCATATTATTGATCTTAATGCATCAGAACCTGCACAATGGATTGCACTTATTCAGGCCTTGAGTGCAAGGCCTGAAGGACCGCCTCATTTGAGAATAACTGGTGTTCATCAACAGAAAGAGGTGTTAGAACAAGTGGCTCATAGGTTAACTGATGAAGCTGAGAAGTTGGATTTGCCATTTCAATTTAATCCTGTTGTGTGCAAATTGGAGAATCTTGATGTCGAAAAGCTTCGTGTTAAGACCGGTGAGGCCTTAGCTATAAGCTCGGTCCTGCAGCTTCATACCCTTTTGGCCACTGATGATGAAACTCTGAGGAAAAGTTCTTCTTTAGGATTGTTTAATCGTGTAAATGGGGCTAATGGAGGAAATGCTAATAGGCGTAGTAGCCCAAGTAATGATTCTGCTTCATCATCACCTACCTCGGTCAATGCTTCAGCTAAGATGGATGGTTTTCTTGCTTCTTTGTGGGGGTTATCACCGAAGATTATGGTGATAACCGAGCAAGATTCAAATCATAATGGTTCAGGACTAATGGAAAGATTGTCCGAGGCATTGTACTTTTATGCTGCATTGTTTGACTGCTTAGAGAGTACCTTACCAAGAGCATCGCTTGAGAGAAGGAAAGTAGAGAAGATGCTTCTAGGGGAAGAGATCAAGAATATAATCGCGTGTGAAGGAGGGGAAAGAAGAGAAAGGCATGAGAAGCTCGATAGGTGGATGCAAAGGCTCGATGTGGCTGGATTTGGAAGTGTTCCTTTAAGCTATATGGGGATGTTGCAAGCACGGCGATTACTGCAAGGGTGTAGTTGTGATGGTTATAGGATTAAGGAAGAGAATGGATGTGTTGTTATCTGCTGGCAAGATCGCCCCCTTTTTTCAGTATCAGCATGGAGATGTAGGAGGTGAAATCGATACGATTTGATAGTGTGTTGTTGGTTTAGTTTGTTTTCGATCTTTGTATGAATAGTTTTGTTAGCTAGCAGATGTATACCAGTAAATCATATGAGGAAGCAACCTCTTTATGATCTTTTATTTTAGCATTGGGTTTGCCTTCTTTATTTCTTTTTTTTTTTTTTTTTTGGTTTCTTGTGTTTTTGGGTGTGTATATTGTATCAATTTGAGTAAGTTACTCCTATTAACATTTTCTATGGTTGCCATATACAATGTCAAATTTCTAACACCATATTCTGTGGGAAAAAAAACGCATTTCTGCAGACTCAACCATGACAAAATAACAAATAAACCACGCTTATATTAGACCTGAAAACTGCTATGTTAATCATCAATGGTGATGCTAGATATCGCGATTGTATATGATAATTAGCCACAAATCTCTGTTCTATTGCTCAGACATCCTGCAAGGTGTGACCAAATGCTAGATTTTGCGATTATATGTTCTAATGCCCAGACACCCTGCACTTAAGGTGTGCAGGTTACATAACCAAGGTTTGTTGGTTCTTAACTCTCTGCATGTATGTGGATACCCCTATAGGCCAATACTCCTAGTGGATCAACCTACACTCGACTAGATCCTTCTTCGTGGAATGTAGGCAACTCTCCTCACCTGGAACTTAGTCGAGACTGTCTGAACATCATCCAGCGAAAACTCGGCTTCCTTTTTATCTCAAACCTTGATCTTTGACAGTTCTCTTGCTGCTGATTTGGCCCTGAGCTGATTCAGGACTAAAGGAGTTCTTGCAATATTTCCCAAGTTGTGAATTACAGTACAAAGCTTGTGATTTGTGAAGGCCCAATATTCAACAATTCGAGTTTATTGTATAAGGCCCAGATTTATATTACTGTTAGCCCAGCCCAATTTGATGGAGGCCCGAACTATTAGTGTTGCATATTTTGTGATTTTGTTACTGAATTTATTCTATTTATACCCAAAGTATATTCCATGGGCCTAAAATGTCATATGTTCCTGAATTCGTTTGGGGGGTTGTTCACTTGTTCCTAGCCAATTTCACAATTCTCAAAATTTTGCCTCTAAATATTTTCAGGAGAATGCTTGAATCCTTGGAAATATCATTATACTCTTACATTGAACTCATGTTTAAGCTCTAACCATTTTAGATAGATAATAATCCGAGATTGATGAATATGGCATATTGTAATCCAAAGGGGGACCTTTTACCAGGGCCTGACCCCTGTAACTTCGTGTAATTAATTAGTTAATGTAAATAAATAATTTATTTTAATTTATAAATTATTGGAGTATAGTGATTAGTTTTACGCGAGAGGTAAAAGATTCAAATTCCGACCACTCTAATATTTTCGGCCAAGATCCGCCACTGTTGTAATCTACTAATCTCTATTGCATTCACTAATTATATAGACGATTATGGAACTCCAAGGTAAAGGCGAAAATGAGAACTCTTACATCGAAATGTAATACAGGTACTGAGCTTGGATAATTTCATTACATTATAGTAGTATATTGCATATAATTCGTAAAACATACATTACAATATAATCGAATTACATCATGTAGATCGATCGATGCATCAATAAAATAGAATGAACCACAACTTAGGTACATGGTTCCATCATTTGTTGGGTAATAATAGTAGTAGTAGATCCTAAAAACGACCTTATAATATGTAGTTAGATTTGAAGGAAGTACATACTATACCACTAATGCTACTACTACTACTAGCTACTACAACTAGTGAAGTAGAAGCAATAATAAATACTTAGTTATAAGAGTAGTTGAGAAGATAATAAGCAGTACTTAGAATAATTAAGGGCATTTAGGGCCGCCTCTTTTGGTCTTCCAGTTGTTGTAGCAAGGGCATAGTTGCTTGTTGCCGTACGTACCAGGTGGGACACACAGACACTTTGTACAACACTTGTTGCAGAAAAACAAGCACGGCTTCTTGTATGCTGTGGCTGAGCATCTCATTGTGCACCGAGGTCCACATTCTGTAATGCCATTAATAGAGTGTTCGTAAGTATATATGGTCACAAATATGGATACAGATACAGATACAGATACGAAAACATAAATATATACTTGTATGAGTGATAGTCGACTACACTAACACGTACCAAGTATAAGATTTGTTGCAGGATATGCGTGCTAGTGTAGTCGACATGTGTTATCAATAGGTACGAGACTTGTTACATACTAATATGATGTCTAACACTTTTAAATCTAGCTAGTGTCACAAAGATTTGATGGCAAACCTACCTTGAGGATGGAGGCTTCCTTGTGACGCACCGTACTGCATATAAATTACAAAAAAAATTAAAATGAGTAATTTAATTTTGTCTATTTTCAGGATATGGTTAGATGGATATTTTAGCCAAGTTTTCAACCAACATATACATAATTGTGTAAAAACTAAAAAGGTCATTCTCTATTAAATGTCATAAAAGTTCACATACAAAATAATTTTGAAAAAAGAAAAAAAAAATTCTACATTTAATCAGCAAAAGAAACGTCCTTCTAAGAAATTTACCATTTTTTTGCATTGAAATCAATAGTGTTAAATTAGTGGTTACAAATACTACTACCCCTTAAATATTAGCAGTAACTTTGGAATATTTTATATCTCACAAATGATGCTCTAAAGTTGCAACTAAAATTTAACGGCGGTAGTATAAAGTTGTACTCATCATTTCTCTCAACTTTAATATGAAATTATATGGATTGTTAGTGTTGTTAGCACTTACCAGTGAGTGGCCACTTTGGGTTTGTGGTTGAGAAACTTGACAATAAGCCTGTAAAACGTAAAAAAACACACATTAAACTTTAATATAATTCAGTATATTAGTGTACAAGAGGAGTATAAGTACATAATGAAAGAACATTCTGTATTGTATATCACTACAAGAAACTACGAGATTAGTGACAGTTTTTAGCGGTCACTAATTTAGTTGAATTTGTAACGAGAGAATAGAAAATTAAAAAAATTTCATGTGCACGACTAAAAAGGAAAGTAGGGATTGTTGCATTAAGTTATGTGATAGCTAGTAATGTAACGTACCTGGTTTGCTGTCAATACAATAAGCATCAAAGTGACATAAAGCAAAAGACTAAGGTTCCTTGACATTGCCATTTCTTAAGGAAACAAAGGAGATTTTTTGGGTGATTCTAAGCAAATTTTCAAAGAAAAATGTGTATGAGAGTGTGTTGGATGTAAGTTTTTGTGAAATGAGATGGTATTTATAGGCAATATATGATCCATGTATTTACAAACTTTATAAATTGTGAAAGTGACGTTTGACCAAATTGTCCTTCATTTTAGCAATTTATTATGGTCTTTTAGCAAGAAGTATCTTTTTGGTTTGTTCAAATTTAAATATGAACACCATATTAGCATCATATGTTTATTTTAATAGTTTTTAAAAATTTTATAACCCAAGTAATTTTACAAAAAACATGGGCAATGGCGCAATGCCTTCAATTCAACAAAAAAGATATACGAAGTACTTCATTCTTTATGACAAAGTTTTGATTATTCTCGTTTTTAATCGGAGAAAGATACATTTTTTTCCCATTTTTTCCTAAAAAATATGCTACATAGTAAAAAACACATACTACAAAGTAGTTAACATTAAATTTAACATTCAAGATATCTGTAACAAATAGATCAAATACAATTTCGATACAATTTCGAGTGTGACTTTGTACTCAACTTCAAGACATTCTTTGTCAACACTCAATAAGCAGTCCGTATTGACTATAGTATAGGTCTCCTCATATTAAAACTTCACCTTGTATGAATTAAAAATAGTCAAATAGATGCTATATATTTTTGTTGTAAATAGACAAAATATTCTTCTGTCTATACTCTGTAATTTAAAGTTCATCCTAGCTAGGGCATATAAATATTGGATATGTAACTCTGCTTAATTAAGTGCACTCTTAAAGGTGAGACAACCTTCATTAACAAAACCTAAAAAACAAACACATACACTTTAGTGATAATAATTAATATACTTAAGGAGGATTTTCTTATATGTTTATGAAAATAAACATATCATTTTGTCTAACACAAAGTAATAAATTTGTTTTATGTGTTACTTATAAATTGATGATACTACCTCTTTCTATTTCTTGTATGTTGATAGAGAATATAAATAATCCCGGCCTAGGCTTTAACCATAAACTTAAACTTTTTGTTCAATTGATCATTTAATATATACAACAAAGGGTATTATTTATGAGATATAAAATATTGTTTATACACATAATAAGAAAATTCGATCATCAGTCATATTTTTCCATATAATAATAATAATAATAATTATAATAATAATTGCATATATAATCCAAAGGATTGTGTTGTGAGTTGAGGCTTTCGGAAAGTAGGGAAGTAGGCTCCCACTTGGAACATGTAAGTTAACCCCCAACCATATCTCAATTTGAAAGACCACAATTGGCAATTTCAAAGGTATCATGTGCACACACCATCACTTCATACCTTGATCAATCCTCAACAACTATCCTCAAGGGACACTTTCTTTAACCCACACAAATATAATTTCATTTAATATCTTAATTGTCTTTTTCCTCTTAATAAAATTATTTTGACAAACTATTACAAACGTTAATTAAGCTTTTACTTGTAAGTCTATGCACGCAATGCGTGCACAACTATAACCTTAAAAGATGACAGGTTTAAAGATATTTTCTAGCTATATTATGTTTGTATATGACGATGATTAGACATGATATAAATAATTAAGATTTGTGTTTTGCTATGTAAGGGATCAAAACAAACTAAAATTGACAAATAGATAGTAAGGTTTAAAAAAAATTGAGCCAAAACCTCAAGAATTGCCTTATATAACACTCGTATAGGTTTAGAGCTCCTCGACTTTTATATCCCTTTGGAAAGAAGCAAGGGTTAAGAAAGAGATCTCTATCAAATTATGGAATTGAAATTGTGCTTCACATATCAGTTATTACCTAAATTAAAGCATTACTCACTTTGTCCTATAATAATACGACTCATTTTACATTATAGTCTCATATATAGAGAAGCTAACAATAAAAACCACTAAACATAATCAAATATCAATAACAGCAACCAATGCAGAAAAATTTCATACATTAATAAACCAATATCAATTAAGAAAACGTATTAAACTTTTATAGGTAACCGAAACCGAAACCGAAAAACGAAATTACAAGTAGATTCAAAGACAAATGTCAATTTAGAAGAATGTGATAAAATCTTGTAACCAATCTTGTAAAATAGTGACAATAAATAAGAAGGAAGCACCGTTACATAATAAGTGGTATACAAAAAAAGTAGGGACTTGTGTCTTGGTGGGAAGTTGGATATTGTATCATCCATGTGCAACTATAAAATCCAATTTAAAGTTAGATAGCATGAAATAGGCCCATTTCCATGTGCTATCACATGCTCAACTATTTCGAGTTTTTGCCTTAAACTTCTCTCAATATTTCACATATACACAAAAAAGGTATGACTTATCAAAGACCTATAGTAAACACACCATGTGAATTTATAACAAGTACATCATTCATTCATATTACTACCTCCGTTACAGGTTATGTGCAACGATTTGACATAAAGCAAAGAGGAAATATGTCTAATCGTTGCACATAACCTGTAACAGAGGTAGTATTAGGTTTTGATTTTTCATTATAAACTGTTTTTTTTAACAAAACTATTAAAATGCACACTCTTTTTTTTTTTTTAATAGATTACTCATCGTCTTTATATAAATATGGTATATTTTCTCTACTCTTTTATTAATTGTATGAATTTATGATATTGATGTATATATGAAAAACATAATCATGCAAGATATTGGCTGATTTGTATCAATATCTATTTTTTAGCAATCTGTCGGCTTTTTATAATGGTTACTCACTTGTTAAATTACTAATTATCAAGTTTATGCATTGACAAATGTGAAAAATGGATAAAATCAAAGATAGTTTATTTAATTGACTAAAAATCTTGTTGGAATTTTTAATATTGTATGAATTTCTAACAAAAAAAAATAAAAAATAAAAAAATAATATTAGGTTGGTATGTCTGTTTGTTGCCCCCATTAATATTGCAAAGGTCCTTTTTGCCTATAGGGAGGGAAAATTGGTTCTTCTTTTATGTCATAATTTGCTATATTTCTTTTCAGCCACTGGTTCTATTTTTTTGTGTCAGTATTTATTATCTGATCTTTCATTTAATTTGAAGAAGATGATACTATCCATTTTGGTAGAGTGTCGGTCCTTTTCTATTTCTTCAGAATGTTAATATTAAGTTGGCCTTCATAATTTTGGGTTCATAATTTTCAATTGCAATTTATAGAAAGTTACAATATTTAGGTACAAAAATCATGACCTGTTTGTGTGAAGGAGGCATTTTCAGAATAAATCTGAGGGTCATATTGATTTCAAGGATCCAATACCTACGTGTTTTTGTTTTTCTCATAATAATGTAGAAAATAGCTCGACATGAAATAAAAAAATTTATACGTATGTACATACTATATTTTTTAAAGGTGAGAAAAAAAAAATAACATTAAGAGACCCTCTTCATAAGAGAATCCTATGTACAATGTACTATATTGGTGATCAATCATATAGCTAATTGATCATAAGATTAAGTTTAATTAGTAAAGGTATAAACATAGAATGAAAACCTAGGATTATTTGACACTTGATTGATTCCATATCTATCATCAAAGCTCAAAAGAAAGTATTTTTCTCCCATTTATTTATTTCTTTTCAAAAAGCATAAATTACAGTAGGGTTAAGTCACATGCATCAAAACAATCATAGTAAGCTTTTAATATTTTGTGGTAAGAAAAGTGATAGACAAAGCCCAAAGGCAAACACCAGCAAAGTGAAAAATGCTGTTAAAATTGTAAATGAAATCAATACATTATTCTGTACCCGAAATTTGCAACTATTGCTAGCAGCTATTAACACAAGCTTCTCAAAGAGCTAACACAGGCGCCAAGTAGCAACTGTTGGAAAGTACAAATCATACAATGTGTACGCTTAAAGAGCGCATAAACGACATAGATCAGTTACATTATTTGATTATGCACACTGAATGTACACGCCATAAGCATTACAAGTTTTGCTTCTCAGTGACCCGGTTAAGGAAACTGGAAGAAAACAGCGATTTTGTAGCTCATCTTCCTGAACCCTAGAATGGGGATCAATTCTTCATCACCCTACATTGAGGGAACACCTGTACCCTCTCAAGGACCTTACCCTATTAATTACCAACAAATCAAAACAGTCTGGAATATAACTATCACATCTACAACATCGTTGTTTTATAAAAATTATGTACATGACTTTATTAACATGATCAAAATGCTTCATCTGGCAATAGCTTATAGAGGAGTTCCTGAGGAAGATGCTCTCAGATGCTTGGCTCCATTCTCAGGCGCAAGGTGTTCTGAAGCAGCTCTCTTGGGTCTCAGCTGCATCCACCCGAGAAAAAAGAAGGCCAAAATCATTTTTGGTATACATGCATAAAAGCACGCAAATCAGCCAAATAATACTAATCAAACTGGTACCTTCTCCTCTGCATGCTTATAGAAGTGTCTGATTAGAATATTTTTGCTCTCTGTACAGATAACTGCAAGGAAGGTTTCCAACAGGTCAGTGTATGTTTCTGTTCCTCGGAACAGAAAGTAAGGATGAGTTCTCAGGTAGTTAATATTCTCCAGAAACAGCTAGCCAGGCAATCATAAGTTTCATAACATATTTAATTATTTACATTTAAACTAGCAAAAATTCTCCCCCCGAGATTTAATTAAACTTTTTCATTTAAAAAAAAATGAAGATGAGAAATCTTTCATAAGGTTAAAACCAGATATTACAGAGAGATAAGACCTTATTGAGCTTTAGAGCTATATCTGACACTAGCAAAGATATTTCTTCACAATTAATATTACCAACTGATAGGTCAAATCTCTGGGGATTTATTTCTATGGATGGTTAAGGTAAATCAGATATCCAATGACCATTGATCACTCATATACTCTCTCTGTTTTTAAAAAAGATATCTAAGCATCATTATCACTCATATACTCGCTCTGTTTTTAAAAACTTGCACCACTTGACTTTATACACTATTCACATACCCTATATTAACCAAATTATTTTTAACCAGCATATGAAAGTTGTGCATTGGCATACGTTTCTGGTCAAAGCGGAACAGCTAATAAAAAACAGAGGAAGTATAAAATAATTATTCATTTAACAATCATTGCAGATATCAAGTATTGATTTGTAAAGGCCAAGGTGTAACTGTGTAACCTCCTATCCATAGCCAGTCAAGATATGCAAAGAGAATAGAAGCAGCCTTGGTGAAAATAGAGCAGATAAAATTTATCATTGTTTAGAATATTCAATATTGCATATTTTCATACCTAGAATTTAAAGTTACTTATAATTGTAGCTTGCAGATGAATCAGCAGCTCAAAAAAGCCTAGACTCAATATTATTCCATTATAGCTTTCGTAAAAGGTAATTCTTCTGCATAGAATGATTGTTCCATTGCTTATAGATGATGCTATTACTTTTTTTCAGCAGTAAATTCTTCTCTTATTCTTCTGTGTCCTTATCTGTCTACTGGAAACACTTGCTTCCAAAAAATAAATTACTTTCACTTATTTTAAGATGCTACAAAATATCAAGTACAGTACTAAGCTACTAACAACAGGTTGGTGCTTCTCAACAGCGCCCCCACCCTTTTTTTTTTTTTTCTTGTTTCGTGGTATACCTTTATGTTGATTTGTACTTTTCTAGTATCTTAGTTGGTTTTTATGGGGAAAATTTGTGTAACGCAGTTATATGATTATGCCAGACTTCCTTTCCGACCCATCACTTTAGTTGATGATTTTCCATCTACTGCCTGTAAATTTGATCATCCTGTTCTCACTCTTTTTCCTGTGAGCAACAGCCTCTCAAGCAATAATCAGTGATCTTAGATACCTTTCTCCATGATTATCAGGAAGAATGTTTTAAAACAAAAACCAATCCTTAAGAAACAGCTTCTACATAAAAAAGAATATGTTAACTCATGTTCATTTTACATTTGGAGTGCTTCTAGATACACCAGGGTAAAAAATTACACATTATGAACATGTGAAGTTGTGAAAGCACTTGCAGCTGCAAATGCGTAGTTTATCTAACTACCTCCTTGAAAATTAAACTGTTGTCATGTCAATTTTGATATCATCATTGTCTAAATGGAACAGGATGCAGAATTTCTAAAAAGATCAGAAAAAGGGTAGACAAAAACAAGCAATAACATAGATACCTTAGTGTATATATTAGATTAGTAAACATTGTCACAGATCCTACTATGTAGCATCCAAATTTCAAGTTATACTACGCAACTTATGGAAAATTATTACTGTGTATTGTGCATTTACTGTATGAATGCAACATGCTTACATGATTAGGAATATATAATTAGCAATACCTTGATCAGGAGGTGGAAGAGTACGACTGTGAGTGGGATGGTAGGTGGCAGGCGTCAATCTCTGTACATAAACAGGAATTAGTAGCCTATTAGAATGCTACGTAAAGGCATGTGATGAAGGACTTCCTAATTTAAACATAATCCTTTCATAAATCAAATCAACAAGGCTTTGAGGCCTTTGACCTACTCAACGCTGGACCCAGCATAAATTGTATCATAGGAAAATTATCCAGCACAGATATACATTTGTTTGCTGGCTACCTTACTACGGAGTACATCACAGACTTATGTAACTAGTTGTAAATTTGACACTTGACAAGAGGTCTGTCAGGAGAAAACACTAAGGACTCTGGTGTAGGCAATAGGGTCACAAGTAGGATTAGGAATTTGGGGGGTTCAATCACATGAAGATATTACTTCTGAGTTCTAAGAAAACAACAGAAAATTAAGAGAAAACTGTAATTAGGTGCAGCATGAGGTGGCAAATCATTATGTAAGGTACATTGAAAATTTGAGGAAAAGAGAAGAATAACATGCACAAAGGAACTGATAGCCACTAAACACTCAGTCAACTTCAACATTTAGACTCTCCCCTATTCTGCAGGTAAAGTTTTTTTTACCTCTAATGATATGAATAAACTGTTCAAGTAAGGTACTCCCTTTGCCTGGTATGAGGGCCTTCATTCTTTCTACTTTATCTAATTCTTGAAGTTCTACTCTAATTCAAATTGAACTTGAAATTGACAGCTAGTGGGGAAAAAGAATAAAAGAAAAGAAAAAAAGAGAGCAACCACATAACTGAAAAGGTCAAAAGGAAGTGAACCAATATCCTAAATCAACAAGGATATGTGAGACTCGTGTCAGAGCTTTTTCCTCTTCCTGTTACTCATGTCATTCACATAGATATCCTTCTCAAAATCAGTCTAGTATACTCTTATGCCACAACCTAGGGATCCCAATATTATAATGTGCTCTCACTTTGTACTGCATGAAGTAACAAAATTACAATATTTTCAAAAGACTAGGACATACCATAATAGGAGCAACTCGCATACCGGAAGTACTACTTCTTTCTCTACGTTTTAAGACAGATAGTGATTTTTGCAGTTTTACTCTGCTCCACAGTCCACACAAAAAGATTCCCACACTTAAACTGAAGGTTTTTGTTTTGTGGGAAACTTACATGTCGAGAAAGAGTGATAATTGGCCAACATGTATCAGAGTATGCTTGATTAGCTAGTCGGTAAAGAACAATACCTTTTATTGGGGGGGGGGGGGGGGGGTAGTGTGAGTGAGGGCAAGGAAAGATTATAAATGCATGGTTATACTAACTTCAGGAAAGAACACACACACAGCAGACGCTAACAGAATCTTGAAATCAAGAAGTCCTAATAGCATATGTATTATTACTAGGTGCCTGTACAAAAGGTGGGTTTTAACATGCAAAGCTTCACAACTTCTAGTGCAGAGAGTCTGTTCTTCAATTTTCATTAACTATGTTATGGAGATGTAGGAGAGGAGTACAGTAACCTTAAACAACAGTGTACTAGTTAAGGCAATTTCATTAAATGAATGACAATCATCAGTGAAGTATCGGTCAGAAACATGATGCAACAAATCAATCGTGATTGTCGTTATTTCATTTCCTCTTTACTTACTAATATACCTTGTCGAGTTGTCACCGTACTAGATAAGTCTTCTCCATACCTCTCAATTTTCCTCCCCAGCCATCAAATATCAAAAGAGCCTAGTTTCTCACGTGTGCCAGAAGCTTATATATATTGAAAAACCATATATCCCACCCAATAAAAACAAGGTGTCAAGGTGTGAGACTGTGAGTCATTAGTCAACAATCACTCAGCATGTATACCACTACAATTGATTCTCTTGATAAGTGCGGTACGTAGCTATGTACACTACAGGTCACAAAATGTGTTTCCATTAATCAATCTGGCATGTAGATATTAAATAAGCCATACATTACATAGAACAATAAAATCAAAATCCTAACTCCTTGTGATTGAAATCTTCTTCGGTTGTACAACAAGATTGAAACTTGTGACTTGTGAGTTCTTTAAAGAAGATTGGATGTAGCCTGAATCTAGACTCCAATCCCAGCAGAAGTGAGAAGGCTGGTGCAATGTGGAAACATAGAACTAATGGACCCAAAGACTAGTTTACGGCTTTACGCTCTCTGGAAGGAGACGGGTCACTCACCCACTCCTTTTATGAAGTTATGCCCATATTGGTCAAATTGAGTTATGATTTATGAAGACCAAATTCTACACTATAAGTTGAATATTTGAAGGTTGTGAAGATTGAAGAGTCCATTCAATCGAATGCCTTTACTTCACCCTAGTTAATAAAGAAATGCTGCTCATCAAACTTCGTAAATAGAAAAATGAATTTGAGGTTCAAGCTAAGACTATCAATAAGCAAGCAACCTTAGACTAATTGAGAGCCCTAGAAAACAAAATTATCCAGTCTAATTAACCCATAGAGTTCATCAACATCAGATGCAACTGCATATAATACTTACATTGGCATATAAAGAACAAATTTAACTTCTTATTCTTTTTGGTGATTATAAACAATGTCTATAATGAGATTAATGACATTATTGAGTTTAATGACCTTCATAAAATTGAACTGCGTCAACTGTGAAGATCAAATTTTCAGAAGAAGCATCAAATATTTTCTCAACCATTAGAACACAGCCAAGTTTCGATTTTTAAACCCAGATGAATTTCTCCGCCATGCTATCACAGCAAAACACATACAAAGACAGCCAACTTTCAACCCTAAATAAACAAACTCATAGTTTATGCCATAAAATCCCTACATTTGTCTAGATTGCAAAGTTGAGTCACCCATTGTACAAAAGCTTAACTAAAAAGCTAAAATTTTTAAATAATTCTGATAAAATTATGATGATGCTTGCTAAATACAATTCAATAATAACAATAACAATAATTTCACATTTCACATAACAAATCATAAGCCAAGCATTTAGCATACAAAATTTGCTCATAATTCGAAATACCCAGATGAAACACAAATCCCCATCATTCAACAAAATAAATACAGCAAACCCAGATCAAATTAACATCATTTCTAACGAAATTAAGAACAATAATTCGAACATCAATAAGATTCAGAGATGAAATTGCATCTTACAGAGGGATTTGAAGGATCAGAAGGGCGGAGTTGGCTGAAGTTGTGAGGATCGTGTGAAGGCCAGTCGCCAAACATGGACCCCATTAACTATGAAATCGACAAGAATCGATGAACTCAGAGGAACACTAGCAAATTGTAAGAATTTGGTATGCAAAAGATAGGTTTTTTAGGGGAGAGAATGAAAATTGGCTGATTACATGTTTAATCTCAGGTAAGAATTAGCACTTGAATACTAAATGTCTAAATTCTAGTATATTTGTTAAAAGTCGTTATAAACTTGTGATGTTAAAAGCTAAATTTATTTAACTAAGTTGATCGTAATTTTGCCAAGTTTTCTTTATGTGTCACGTTGTCTGCACTTGTTCTCTAATTAAGCAAATTACGATAACAAAATTAATCATACAGAGGATATAGTACATTTAAACAGTTATTCGATTTAATCAAATTAAAGTATGATACTACGTAACAAATTTGAGTTGATATTTTAACCCATTTCATAGGATAAGTTTAAACAAAAAGAAAATAAAACACACGTTTGATTAACACATGCTATGAATTATTATTGATAATGTTCTTTTAAAATATTGCACTTTGGCCTATTGAGTTTTTCTGTATTTATATTACGGCTCGTGATGGAATACAAACGAATATGATAAGATTGATAACATCAATAAATAACTAATTACACCAACAAATCTAAATTAATGATGAAACATAACTATTTGGGCCTAGTCCATGTCATAAGCCCATTATAGTTGAAATGAAGAAAATACACTTCTATAATCCAGGTTATCCAGCTCATCATCCATTAATCATCATAAACTACAAATTTACCCTTAATTTGTCTAATAAAGTACAGTTTTGTCACCTGAAATTACATCTATAAATAGCAGCCAATGATTAATGACATCTGTCATTCATTCTCTACTTCATCTCACTACGTTCTCTCAATATAAAGTACATTCGTTTACTTTAGTGGGGCGATCCCGGGTCAACCCCCGGGCAGCATACTTTCTCTGTCTTTGCAGGTTTAGCACTCGAACACCCTTGCAAGGCAAACCTCAGATACATTTGGACATTGGACATCTTGTTACCCAAAATACCTTTACATATCGAGGAGAATTATTTTTCAAAAATAAAATAACTTTATAGAGCATCAAGCTAGACATAAATTTTAGGCGAAATTGGCCTCAACATCATGAACTTTTAACAAGGTGCAAGTAGCAGCATGAACAATGACTAGTAGTTATAACAACACAAACTTCTTTATTAGGTGCACAAAATCACAAATGAAGCTTGATACCAAAAATTTGCCGAAGACATGGCACCTAATATTTTATTATCATAAAAAATCGTCTGGTATTGCGTGCCTCGAATTTTATGCAGGAAAAAAATTATCAAACGAGGTTTTAAAATTTAGTCAAATATGAGATCAAATTTAGCAAAAACATTACAAAAAACATTGATTTGCGTACTATAAAAATGTATCGATTAATGTATTGGGTCAATTTGGACCTTGATGACTAAATATGATATCAAAATTTTCAAAAATTTATAAAATATTATTATTCGATAAAATTTCCGATCCTACGTTTCATTTATGATATTTTGTGCATCTGATGAAGAAGTTGGTGTTGTTACGGTTACTAGTCAAAGTTCATGTTGTTATATGCACCTTGTTAAAAGTTTGTGTTGTTGAGGCCAATTTTGCCTAAATTTTATAGCTAAAATATTATATCGCCAAGAGGGCAAATTCAAGTGCAAAATGGAGAAGCACTATATTTTATTCATATGTTTGGTGACTATCGAGATGGTTGAAGGTATTTTAAGTTGTATAATATGCACATGATCGATGTGGAACATGTTGAAATGGGAGGGAATTGATGTGAGTGAGATATTGCAATAAAATGGGGTGAATTATAGTATGAAACTTGTTAGTCACTTTTATGCACAGATTTAAAGAAAACTTACAATGATGAAGCAAAAATATAATGCAAGATAGATTTCAAAACCTACAAATACACAATGATGAAAATGCGTCTTCTAGTAATGAGAGAGCAAGGGTGAAGGGGGGGGGGGGGGCTGGTGGAGGCCCGACCTCCCCGGCCCAGATTTGCAGGCCATGAATCATATCTTTTGGCCCCCCTTAAAATTATTATATATATTAGAAAGACACACATGATATACGTAGTAGTGAATAAAGTTTGTCATGTTGGTTGGGTAATGAAGCTTTTTCCCAAGGATGTTGGGTTCGAATCCCATCACTCACGCATTTTTTAAAGCAAATCAACTAAAACAGGAATTTTTTGAAATTCAAATTTTAGGATTATATGCTACTTAATTAGATAATTGTATTGATATAGGTTAAATCATGAAATCAAAAACACTGGATTTTTTTTTACAAAAAAGTTAATAATCAATAAGAAGAGGGTTCCACTTCAAAGACAAATTTGAATCCCGAAAGTAATTTGAGTGATGATAATGAGCAAAACACAAGTTTTGAGGGGAAAAAATGGAGGATGATTTTCTTAGAGATGTTTTGGTAGTACACATAAAAAGAGATTGTTGTAGATTTTAGTATTGAATTTTTGATTGATGATTTTGCTACTATGAAAAATCGTAGAGTATGATTCAACTATTTTTTTTTTATAACAATAAAATATTAGTACATTTTAATTTTTTCCATCAATTTGTTGTTTAACAAGTCCAGCCCACAGGACTTGTAAATCTTGGCTTCGCCCCGTGAGAGAGTATGGTAAGATAGTAGATACCATGCATACGAACCAACTACAACCATTTTCGTTAAACACTAATACACCATACAAATATGATACAATGCTTGTGGGCTCGTGGAGATATTTAACATATTATGTCGTGTCGTGTCATATCATCACTAATCTGATCAATTTATTATACACTAAATTTCTTAAACATCATACATTGCACGTGGAGCTATCAAGCATATTATGTCGTGTCATGTCATCTCAGTACTCACCTAACCCAATTATGATACAGTAAATTTAATAAACGCCATGTCTTGCACGTGACCCTATAAAAAAAAGACGTGACATATTGTCGTGTCATTCTCAGCACTCACCTGACCCATTTACGATACACTATTCTTTGGTTTTATAGACCCACGGTTTTATAGACCCACATATTGTGTTCGATTCACATTGCATAGTCAGATTGGGTTAACTTTTGACCGCGTCACTACATTTTAATATCCACACGAGACCTAAAAAGTACCAACTCTCCACACTATTGGGGGGTTGAGGGATGAGAGAGAGTGTGCAACAAACTCGCTGCTCGCAAGAGTTGTCCAACATCTCCAACCTCTTTCCTTCTTTCCCCACTAACATTTGATTTTCCCCCTTTCTTTTTCTTTTTTCCATTTTTTTTTTCTGTCAAAAATTTTGGGCGTTTTTCTGGGTTGATTTGCTGCACTTGCAGCAGATCCTTTCTATTTCCCCCATTTCAAAACCCTAATTTTACTCCCAATTATATAATTGATGGAATTTTTGGGGAAAACTGTGTCGAAGGAGTTCAAAGGGTTTGGGGTTTTTGAAGGAGTTGTTGAATCATACGATTCGTTAACTGGGTTTTTCAAAATCTTGTACGAAGACGGCGATTCCGAGGAAGCTGATTTGTCCGAGGTTACTCGTTTGATCTCTTCTTCATCTTCTGTTGCTGCTGTTAACTCAATTGCTGGGAATCAGAAAATTGCGACAAGAAAAGTTGGGAGGAAGCCCAAGAAACGGCGTCGTAATGATCCAGGTAAATCTTCTGACAATTTGGAAGTTGATAATTCGCAACAGAATTTAGTGATTGAGCCTGAATTAGGTCGAACTGCAGTGAATGATTGTTATGTTTCTGTTAATGTTAATGGGAATTTGGATGGTATTGATGGAAATGATGGTTTAGATTTGAACCGCGGGTTAAATGTCGATGATGGGGTTCAAAATGGGGAAGTTAGGGGTGGTATTGACTTGAATTTGAGTGTAGACGATGATGGGTTTGATGAGGATGATACTAGGATTGAAAAGGTTGGTTTAGTTGAGAGGATAGAACACGGGTTCGATTTGAATTTAGGGATTGATGACGAGGGCGTTAACGGGGAGAATGGGACAATAAATATCAATTCTTGTGTAGGTTTAGGTGAAGAAGTGAAAGATGGGGATGTCAGTGCTGTTGATGCTAATCTTGTAAATAGTAGGGTTTGTGATTATCAATTAGATGGAGGTGTGGAGGCTGTGTCACCGAATCAATGCCAGGATGGAAATTCTGGTCGTAGGAAGAGGAGAAAGATGCAGAAGAATTTAAGTACTCCAACAGAAACTGTGTTGAGAAGAAGTGCACGACGAACAAAGGCTGCTGCTGTAAATGAGAATGATGCTTCTAGTGCCGTGGTAGAAGATGAAGTGAATGATATGTCTGTGGTGTCGGGGGTTATTGATGAAGCTGAAGAAAAGCCTGCTCCTCAGGTGCTGGAAAGAATCATAGAACCTCAAACTCCTCCTCCTAAGATTGAACTGCCACCGTCTTCAGCTAATTTAAATTTAGAGGGAATTCCTGTGTTAGATATTTTCTCTGTATATGCTTGCCTTAGGTCGTTTAGTACCAAATTATACTTGAGTCCTTTTGAATTGGAGGATCTTGTAGCAGCATTGAAGAGCAGGGTATCTAATCAATTAATTGACTTAATTCATGTCGCCATCTTGCAAACATTGAGAGCACATCTAGAATTGCTTGCAAGTGAGGGATGTGAATCTGCATCGATTTGTTTGAGGTAAAGTTTACACTTTGAATATTTAAAATTGTTGGCAAATAAAAAATCAACCTTGTGATTGATTACCGTTACTCTTTGTTATATAATGATAGGAATTTGAACTGGGATTTTCTGGATGCAATTACATGGCCTGTGTTTATGGTTGAATATCTACTTATTCACGGTTCAGGTCTAAAGTCTGGTTTTTCTCTCAATCACTTGAAGCTATTTGAGGGCGAATACTACAAAAACCCAGCAGAGGTGAAGATTGAATTGCTTCGTTGTCTTTGTGATGATGTTGTTGAAGTTGAGGCCATTAGATCAGAGCTTAGTAAAAGGACAGGTATTGCAGAGGCAAATATGGATACTGGTCGAACGGTGTGCAATGATAGGAAAAGGAGAACCTCTTTAGACGTTCCCGTGGACTCTTGCCCAAGTGAGGGCATGAAAGAAGAGGTAGCTGATGGAAACAGTGATGAGTGTTGCCTTTGTAAGATGGATGGGAACTTGATATGCTGTGATGGTTGTCCTGCTGCATATCATTCAAAATGTGTTGGAATTGTCAGCAGTCTTTTGCCAGAGGGTAATTGGTACTGTCCAGAATGTGTGATTGGCAAACTGAAATTTGCCAACAAACCTCAGAAATACATTCGCGGTGCAGAGTTACTTGGAACTGATACTTGTGGACGCCTTTTTTTCAGCTGCTTTGACTACCTTTTGGTGTAAGCTCCTTGGAATTTCATATAGCTAAATTACCATATTTATTACACTGAGCTTTTTTGAATATATATATTATATATCTACATGGTCTGGCTTTAGAGTTGCTGTGTCTGAGTTTCTGAATAACTTTTTCGCTACAAATGTTACCAATGTGGTTAGAAGCTGATAGTATATAACTTGGCTTTATTTTACTATTACTTTTACCAGGATGAAACAGAATGAATGTAGATATGCTATCTTACTTAAGAAATGGACCCCTTTAATGATTTTTTTTTTCCAAGTACTTTGGATCAATGTAGAGCATGACAAAGTGCCATCAACAAAAGCAAGGTTTGTTACTTTCTGTTATTCATCAGAAAGATGCATAGTAAATGTGTTTTTTAGGGTATAAGTACTCCTTAGGTAGCTCATAACTTGTGGTTTTTAAATCAAGGGGGAAACTTGAGAAGCAAATTTCATTTTCTATAAGATACATTGTATGTAACAGCTCTTTGAATAGCATAACTGGAAAAAAAATGATTGAACACAAAATTGGTAGCATAAGAAGTCAAAACTGTTGTATTCCTTTTTCTTAGAAGAAGATAGATTGAAAAGCATGAGTGCCTTTTCTTTCTGAAGTTTTCTTCCTTCTGGTTGTATAGAGCTCCATTTTTTTTTTGAAGAAGTGTTGTACTATTAATGCTTCATAACCTTTAGGTATGGGTAGATGTTGGAAAAATGTTAAGTGTTTGGTGTTCCTTGGTGGCTTTTACTCCTAGAAACTTTTGAAAGCGTTTCTTATTTTTCTTCCTTGAATATAGAGCATGTGTCACTGTTAGACACTGGACTTGAATACTGCACATTGACAGGCTAAGTGGCTTTTACATGTCTCTGAATTATGGTGTAGATATAATTGCTAAATTGCTGGTTGATTACACCCTTTAAAGGATGTGGGTGGATCTAATGCTTATATACATTTTTTTTATTCAGGGTTTAGAATCGTTTGAAAGAGGTAGGGTTCTGAGATAAATTGCAATAATCTTAATCATGGTTCTAATCCTTTCATCATGGTTGTCTTTCTTGGTGGTCAATGGAAGGAAGCTGGGGCTCCTTTTGAAAAAATAAGAATATATCTTTGTGTATCTCCACAATTCTGCGTGTCTTCTTTTCCTCTCAATTTTCTGTAGAATTGGAGGTCTCCACAATGTTTTTGGTTTAACTCTGATGATCCAAGAATTGACAAACTGTTATCTCTTCCTCGTGCCCACCTTAGGATTTATGACCAACCATATAGCAAGGCATGAAGTATTAGGCTGACAGTCTCAGTGAGACTGAGGGAGTATTTACTACTTGGAGATATTACCATTTCTCACTGGTTTTTTCACTTTCTTCTGTAAGCACTTGTTCTGTCAGGATGGCATATAGGATATTTATTGGGATTCGAGTCTTCATTGAGGATAGATATTTTTCTCATTATATCCACTATCCAGCAAGTTCAGTATCTGTTTTTCTCTGAAATTCTTTATATCTCACTCATGAGAGCTGCCACCTACAGGCTTATGTGCACTTGTAATTTAAGGGAAAAACTATAAGATTTTAAATGACATCTTATCTGTTGACTAGAAAGAACTTCAAAAGTGTACTCATGATTTCTGAACAAAGAAGACTCCAATACCTGTTCTGATGTTTGGAATTTGATCAACAGTAATATCTGGGCAACTGTGTAGTGTACCGATGACAATACATATTCTGATGGGTAAGATATTTACATTTTAAACATCTGTTGGGAAAAGCTTTTAAATAAAATGTAACTTTTAAAAAAGTTTAGGTTCACAGGCTCATGTTTAATGATTCTATTGTGTCTCTGTTACTCCAGTGGTTACATTTATGTTCATATTCCCTATTTTATGCAAAATTTCAACATTTAATAGTACATCATCTTGTTTTCCTTCATTTTGTTCTGCCATTCTACTGATAGAGATGGAAGGAGAAGAGAATTATTTGCCTAAAACATATATTTGTATTGATATGTTATTAAATTCACAGGTCAGATTCCAATGATGCTGAGACTGTATGTAGTTATTACCACAAAGATGACCTCAGTGATGTTATTCAACTTCTGCAATCATCTACTATTTTATACAGCTCAATCCTAAGTGCAATTTCTCAACATTGGGCCTTCCCAACTGAATATGATGGAAGGAAATCAAAAAAATTTATCAATACAAGATATTCTGGTCATTCGGGTTCTGAAGTTTCTGAACCTGCAGACTTTCTTGGTTCAGATACTGCAAAAACTTGCAGAGAAACAAACAATCTACTTATAAGTTCTGAAGGATCTGGTGAAGTTTTACAGGAGAATGAGTTGATTCAAAAATCTTGTAGACCTGTGCCCAATATGGCTGCCAGAGGTACATCTGGAAAGAAGCTTTCATCTTCTAAACTGAAGAAGAAAAAAGGTCCTGCGAGAAAAGGTAGATCGTTTTTGAAGGCTAAAGAGGAGGATGTGTTACAAGAGCAACCTGGAGATAATTATCTGAATAGCTATAGCTTTGCTCGGACAGCATCTTCAGTTGTTGAAGAATTATTGAGAAAACCCACTGGTAAAGATGCTCCTAAGACTGAGGAGGAGATCATTTCAATTCAGTTGAAGTTTATTCTGAAGAAGTCAGTAAAGTCTTGTTGGACTACTATTCAAGACCTAAATAGGAAGAGACAGATAGAAAAATGTGGATGGTGCTACTGTTGCAGATTTCCCGTTGAAGGAAGAGGTTGTTTATTCAGTAACCCGAATGGAATATCTGTTTCAGATGCTCTTGAAGAAGAAATTGATGGTATCCTGTCAAAAAGGAATAAGAAGGGGCATCTTGTAGATGTCATTTGCTACATTCTTTTTATGGAAGAGCGCCTGCGGGGACTTCTCTCTGGTCCTTGGCTGCGACCTCAATACAGTGAGCTTTGGCGTCAACGTGTCCTCAAAGCATGTGATGTTTCTTCACTGAAACTCCCTCTGCTTACGGTAATGTTTTCTCTCTAACATCCTGATTTAAAAACATCTTCTGTCTTAAAATGTGAATTATAGGTTATTTGTGCAACTAATTGTAGAATAGGTTATTTTTTCGAAATTCTTAATAATAAATGCTGATCTTTAGGAAGAAGTTTTGAGATGTATATGGTATTTTTATACGAAGTATTACAAATGCTAACTTATCTAATTTTCACTGACTAGTTAGTCAATGAGTTGAAGTTTAAAACTTCGCAAAGTGTTTTTGTATACAACAATCTTAGTCACCTCAAATTTAATAATTATCAGTTTACCAATTACCACCTCGAATTACATAAATGTCAATCCAATTCGCATGAAAGCCAAGTTTTCAAAAGGGGTGGCTTTTATTTGATGTAGGCTGTACATTTATTAAATTTGGGGTGACTAAGCCCTTTTTATAAAAGTATACTTATCATATACAAGACTGTTGGAAAAGCTATTTAACTAATTTGAATGTGACAGAGAATATGAGTCAGTGTTTGCTATTTACAGAGTTATCGCTTTAAGTTCCAGAGAGTCATATTTACTCTATCTTATTGACTTATTGTAACTGGAATTTTTTTTCCTTTGGGTGACGTGGGGGGGGGGGGGGGGGCAAAGATTTTATTACAAAGGGGACCTTTCAAGACTTCAGGTGCATTTATTATATTTTGGCAGGTTATCCAGTTTGAATACTATGAGCATTAGTGAATACTACTTTATGTAACTGAACATTTTGTTAGTTTGCATTTTTTTTTTTTGGTTGCCAAGGATGCTTTGTATCTGATTGGTCATTGTGCTCCAGTCCTTTTGAATTTGTTGACCTACATGGAGTAGCACAATGAAATGATGAACTATTAGTATTATACTGCTTCCTTTTGTAGATTAATCTAGTAATTATTAGTTTTATCTGTGAATTTCCTTCTTCATACTTCCAGAGATTTAATTGGTTTGGAATTTTGCCTTCATTATTTTCTGAATTTCTGGTATTTATTTTTGTTGCTGTACATGCAGCTGGAGGCCAATATACGTCCTTTGGCTATTTCTGCTGATTGGTGGAAACATGTTGACTTGGTTACTACTATGGGTTCAGCTTCTCACTTTGTGGCCAGTTCACGTGCAACTTCAAAGAACGGTCTCAGCAGAAAGAAGGTTAGATATGCTGACTCAGAAAATAAATCATCAACTGCTGGTCGTGGTTTAGTTTTCTTTTGGTGGAGAGGGGGTAAGACTTCTCGTAGTCTATTCAATTGGAAAGGCATACCTCGCTCATTGGCTTTGAAAGTGGCCCGAAAAGGTATGCTTATGTTTTGGCTCTTTGAGGTCAGTATTACATACTCTTTTAGCAATCACATGTTCTTTCAACTCAGTTGAAGCCTGACTTTTTGCAGCTGGCTGCATGAAGTTACCGGATATACAATATCCCGATGCTTCTGAAATTGCTAGGCGAACTAAATGTGTTGCTTGGAGAGCTGCTGTAGAAACATCCACAAGTCTTGAGCAGCTGGCTTTGCAGGTAATTTTGCTCATCAGTTGTTATTTAGTGGCCACTAATAGAGTAGCCTTTCATATCCTCCAGGTTTATAGTCTATCCTGATTTTATTATTCTGTTGTGTGAAATGAGACTTCAAGAATATACTTGGTGGTTTCAGGCTTTCAGATGCTTCAAAAACTCTGTTTTTAAATATCGACATGATGTTCCAAGCCCTCTGATCTTCCAAATTAACTGAGTGCATCCTTTTAAATACTAATGTTTGTTAAATCGTTATAAGCCTATGTTGCATAGAAACAAGAAATGGAGAAACATGTGGAAATAGTTTAATGTAAGAGAATGAAATATTGATGACGACCCACCACTCTTTGTCCTTTATCACAATTCACGATGGCAATAATGTCATTTTAAGGGGGAGTCTTACCAAAAAGGGTATGTAGTACACAAACGAAAGAAAGACAGATGGAGTTTAAAATCTTTATGTAGTCTTGTTGACTAGTGCAGTAGTCTACTAACTACTACTCTCATTTAACTCTCACTCTTAATGTTTACACCATAAAACAGATACATGCTTCTTTGCTCTTGCTCTGCCTTTTCCACTGCAAGTAGATCTGAGTATCTGATGTTATCAACATAAGCTTTTGTATGTCGTTTGATATGCAAATCCTCTCATTTCTCTCTAATTGTTCATAGAAATTGCAGTTTCGCATAGGTTACGGGTTACGTAAACATGTGAAAAATCTTATGCATTTTTTTTGGTAATCTCTTCCTGTACATTTCAACCCCCCCCCCCCCCCCCCCCCCCAAAAAAAAAAAAAATAAATAAATAAAAATGTGCTAGTATCAGCCCTACCACTGTTTTTGATGTTGATGCACTGATTATGTAATTTAACTTTCGAGTTTCACATGTGATTATGACTATGATGCAACCTACTTTCCAGCGCATTATTATATGTTGAGGCTGTGGAATTTATAGAGCAAACTACTTTATGCTTCAGCTCTACTTATGCTTATGCCTGTAAAGCCAGTTCTTGTTATATTTTGTTGGCTCAGGTGAGAGAGTTTGACCTGGTTATTCGCTGGGATGATATTGAGAATACTCACTCTCATTCTCTATTGGACAAGAACTCCATAAAGTCGATCAGGCTGTTTAAGAAAGTCATAATCAGGCGTAAGTGTTCAGAAGGTACAGTTGCAAGATATCTTTTGGATTTTGGTAAGAGAAGAAGTGTTCCAGATGTTGTTCTCAAACATGGGCAAAAGTTTGAAAAATCTGACTGTGAGAGGAAAAAATATTGGTTGGATGAGGTGTATGTTCCTTTATATCTCTTGAAGAGTTTTGAGGAGAAAAGAATAACCCGCAAGGCTGGTAAGAAAAATTACAATAAATTCCGAAGAGGTTTTAAAGTGTGCAAGAAGCCTTTGAGGGAAAAAGGTTTTGACTATCTTTTCTCAAGAGCAGAAAGGGTTGACAGTTACCAATGTGGACACTGTAACAAGAATGTGCTGATTAGGTATATTATTTCAAGTCTTGTAAAATTTCATATATTTTTTCTCTTATGATCTGTTGTGAATTGGCAATGCTATAATAATTTGTTTAGGACTACTGTATTAGGTGGTGTTAAATTGACAACAGAACAGGATATGGGGAAATAAATAAATTATATTTGATGATATTGCCTGTTTGTGTGGTCAACACTCAACAAGGAACATTATAATTCAGGTCTTTGGCTGTTTGTATTTCTTCTAGATAACTGTTTCCTGCTTGAGTTTGGTTTTCTGGATGTAAGTTTGTGTAGCTTTGGTAAAGAATCAAAGTTGACATCATATTTGGGTTTTCTATACTGAGTATACTCTATATGCTGTTGTTTTGGGTTTTTATCTTGGTTACATGTCTATTTTGATGCGATGGTAGTTGGGTTGGAAAGGACTTTTGACTCACAAGGAAGCTAAGGCTTAATTCTAATCTAGTTAGGATAAGTCATATCTTTTAAATGTTTACTTAAGAGTCCTACATGGTTTTCCTAGTCCCTTTAGGATTGATTTTACATGTATGGTAAACATGTATTATCATTATTGTTAGAACTTAGAAGTCCTAGTCTTATTAGGTATGCATTTTCTATGTAATTTAGGATTCATTGTTAGATTGTTCTAGAATTGTTTTTGCCTATATGTAAAAGAAAAATGCCGAATTTGATTCTTTAACGGAGCTACTCAAATTCACATCATTTATCTTCCATTTTGGCCTGGAATTTATAGATTGATAGGTTTAGAGTCTTTGCTAAACTGAACTTTTGTTTTGGGGACATGCTCTTTGTGTGGGATTTGAGTTTTTGATCTTTCATTTCTTATTCTGGACTTTAGGTTTGAACACTGTGTTCTGCACATTTGGTTGGTATACTGTACAGTTATAACTTTTCCTTTTTTTTTTTGGTGGAGCCACTGCCACATGAATAAAAGTATGATTATTCATTTTCTGCATATAGTTTGCATTGATGCCTGAATCTGTAATGGCATTGGTTTTTGAAAAACACCAAAGGTTTATGGGGTCTGGGGTTATCTCTCACACACCTTTGATGTTGTGTGAGTATGATATGGAGTAAAGATGATTTGTGATTTTGAAGTGTTCTTGTATATTTTGAGACAGTATCGCTAAATTGTGGTTTGTTGTTTGTTTATTGGAATAACTTGAAAGAATATCTGATGTCATGCGAGTTTGGTACTTTGTTACAAGATGAGAACTTGCTTGCTTTTGCTTGGTGGGATCATACTTCTGTGAATGGTTTCTGTATTATCATGATTTCTTGTATAACTGATGCAAATTTCTTTGCATTTTCAGTGAAGCTGTGAGCTGTCAACTTTGCAACGGTACGTAAATTTTTTTGATAATGGTTTGTGAATGATGGTTGATGTGGTTACTTATGGCGTTATGTCTTTGCTACTACTCCTTCGAAGAAATCAATATCATGATTCATATCACGTCCTTGTATTTTATTACTGATGGTAGAAGACAACTTCGAGTCTGAAGTATAGACTAACTTGTGTTGTTCCTCGCTGCATGTAACAAAACTTTGATATATAAACTATAAAGCAATCATTGTTTACTAAGAATACACTTTATGTAAAGGAAATGGACTTTTGTTACTTTTGGAGGCATTGCTGAGTTCTGCACTTTGAGTGATGGTTACAATAGTAATCTTTTGATATTTGTTTGAACATGCTTATATCTCTATGTATTCTTTCTTGTATTGGGGTTGTAGGATTGTTTTCTATTCCCCCTTCTCTTGAAGTTCTCTTTCTACTTCTGGATGATAGTGATTTCTTTATGCTAAATCTTCCTAGGGAAATTACAGTATCTATCTTGTAGATGAAGCTTAAATTTTTTCGATCATGTATGATTTTGTTGTTGATTTGGTACTTGTAGTCTTGTACACAACTGTTATGGATGTTGTTGTTGGTGTCCTTGGCTCTTACATGGGTGCATGGCATTTTTGGTTGATTTTATTGGTGTACTTGCATGAAATTTAAATTTTGCTTCATATATCTGGATGAATCTGACTAATCAGCATTCATTTTTAGGGTATTTTCATAAAAGACATGTCATGAAGTCTTCAGAGGGAATTACTTCTGAATGCTCATATACATGCCACAAATGCCGGGCAGGGAAGCATGTAAAGAAAGAAAGCAATCTGGGGAAACGGAAAATTGGTAAACTTCGGGCCACGAAAAATGTAAAGGTTGTCAGTGAAGGGCACTCTGCATCATTGAGGGCTAAGCCTCGGAAGAAGGGAAGACCCTTAGGCAGTCGTAGAAAAGTGCTTCTGCGAAATGCTAAAAAGATGCTGTCCCATGAGCAGTCTCCATCACAGAAAATTACAAATGTCTCTACTGGTGTTACTCTGCGCCGTTCTGCTAGAAAAGCAAATTGTACAACTCTGCATTCTAATAGTTCTGCTAGGAAAGCAATATGTACAACTCTGCATACTAATAGTTCTGCTGGAGGAAAAAAGAGGAAAAGGAATAAGCGTAGGAATTTGGCATCAAAGAAAACCCCGAAGGGCATCTCCTGGCAGAAGAAAAGAACACAAATTCTCCATTCATTCTGGATAAACGGCCTTATGCTATCTAGGAAGCCAAATGATGAGCGGGTAATACAGTTTAAAAGAAGAAAACTCCTTGTGCCATCTGAAATCTCTGCTGAGATTGATGATCAACCAAAATGCTCTCTCTGCTCTCAGCAAGGATCTACATCAGGGTCGATGTATATTTCTTGTGAAATATGTGGAGGTGATGTTCTTAGAATCCTCTAAACCTTGATTACATTTTAAATTTGAATAGCTTTAAAAAATATACATCAGCTTTGATGTATATTTCTTGTGAAATATGTGGAAGTGATGTACTTAGACTTTACTGAACCTTGATTACGTTTTTAATTTGAATGGCTTTAAGTTAATTTTCTATGATATGTATTGTGGTTTTTGAAAGAGAGTTCTTGTTTGCAGATTGGTTCCATGGTGATGCATTTGGACTTAACAAAGGAAATATTGATAGTCTTATAGGGTTCAAATGCCACGTATGCCGTGATAGGAGCTCTCCTGCTTGTCCTTTTGTTGACAAATCAAGGGATGTAAGTATGCTTTTTATGGAAGCTACTTGTGATGCTCAAGAATCATCTGAAGTTGTTGCTGTTAGAAAGGATACAGATAATGTGCTAGAGCTTCAGTGCAATGAAAATTCTTCTGGTCTCTTAAAGGCTCATTTAGCACAGAATTGTGATAGAAATCTTAATCAGGTTAAGACTCTGATGCTAGATTCTGAGTTGAGAGTAGTAAATGGGTCACCTACCAGCAAGGAGGCTGTATCCTGTTCAGAGGACAACAGTACCCTTTTTACTGAAGCTTCTATTGAGGCTCCGGATGCCCAGGGATTACGTGAAGCTGTTGCAATTCAAAAGGCAACAGATTGTGTGTTAGAGCTTCAACAAAAATGTGATGGAACTTGTGACCAATATGACACACCAATGCTAGATTCTGAGACCAGAGTTGAAAACGGGTCACTTGGCAAGGAGGCTGTATCCTGTTCAGAGGATAACAGTACCCTTTTTACTGAAGCTTCTATTGAGGCTCCGGATGCCCAGGGATTATGTGCAGTTGTTGCAATTCAAAAGGCAACAGATTGTGTGTTAGAGCTTCAACAAAAATGTGATGTAACTCATGACCAATATGACACTCCAATGCTAGATTCTGAAACCAGAGTTGAAAACAGGTCACTTGGTAATGATATTGCATCTAGTTCGGGGGATGTTAGTACCCTTTTTATTCAATCTTCAAGTGAGGCTCCGGACGAGGTTGTTGCAGTTCGAAAGGAAACCGATTGTGTGTTAGATTTTCACTGTAATGGAGGTTCTTCTGGTGTCGTAGAAGTCCATGCTGCACAAAATTGTGATGGAAATCAGGATCAGGGTGAGACTCTGATGCTAGATTCTGAGTTGAAAAAAGTAAATGAGTCTCCTATCAGCAATGAGGTTGTATGCTGTTCAAAGGATAATAATTCTCTTTTTATTGAAAGTGTGAGTGAGACTCTGTATCCTCAGGGATTACCTAAAGTTGTGGCAGTTCGAAAGGAAACAGACGTGATAGGGATTCAGTTTAATGAAGGTTCATCCGGTGGTGTAGAGATTGATTCAGCTCATAATTGTGATGGAAATCTTGACCAGAATGATACTCTGATGTTAGGTTCTGAATTGAGAGTAGAAAATGGGTCACCTACCAGCAAGGAGGTTGCATCCTATTCAGGAGAAGTTAAACCTCTTTTCAATGAATCTTCAAGTGAGGCTCTGGATGCTCCGGGGTTACCTGGAGTTGTAATTCAAAAGAAAACAGATTGTGCACAACAGCTTCAGTGCACCGAAGGATCCTCTGAAGTTCATTCAGCACCGAGTTGTGATGGAAATCTTCACCAGGATGAGACTCTGATTGTAGATCCTGAGGTAGGAGTTGTGAACGAGATACTTACCAGCAAGGAAGTTGTATCCTGTTCAATTGAAAGTCACGATCTTGACTTGGAGTCTAAATTGCTTAGGGAGTCTGATGAGAATTGCATCTTGGAAAGAAAGCAATAAGCTAAATGATCACAGTTAACACTACTAACTGGACGACAGTTCTGCACATCAGTTCAGTATGGGAAGGAGCCAACGGACACAGAAAGTCTAAAAATAGCTGAAAGGATAGATGATACCCGTTGTTCATTATTCTTGTACCTTGGTATTTGTTTATGGCCTCTAATCACGTAAAAGAAGAGGCTGCAGTTTCTTGTCGACACTAATTGTAGCAGTGGGGGTTGTGATACCTCCATGATTTTGTCACCCAATTTCTGATTCATGTGACCAGATACAAAGACCTTAGAGGTAGGATAGCTTTTACAGCAGAATCAAATGATAAATACTTTGTTGATTCTTCGTAATTTAATGAAAATTTATAATTTAAACCTTTGTTTTTGCAATTATGACTAATCTAACATGTCGTAATGATTTTTTTTCCCAAGGAGGCTGTTTTCTCAAATGAATTTTTAACAGGTCGTTTTTTAGTTCTACAGCTATGGACATGACAAGCATGTGGCAAGCTGATTTGTGCTCTCTTCTATCGCATTCATCTCTAATATGCAGTATCATCATATTAATTTAGCTTGATGAAAAAAGCTGCTTCACTGTTAAAGTTACTTGCCAAATATATTTTTTTAAAAAAGCTCTGCTAAAGTCTGCTGTGGAAATTATTGATCTTGTTGCTGGTCAAGGGCCATTATTAGCTTTGATCTTGGTTTTATGAATACAAAATCTGGTCATTGAACTTTCGCCTTTTATTTAAATGTATAATAACTTGCAATTTTTTTCCTTTGCATCTATATTGAAGCTTTTTGGTTGATGATATGTTTTGATAGCAATCCTGGCCCCACACCTCCACCTTAAAGAGCCAATTTGTAATTATTTCTTAGTTTGCCATAACTGCATCTTTCCTTTGTTTGTATGTTTCTCTTTATCTGATTTGAATACTTGACACAGAGCGTTCATTTGGCTGCTTTAGTTTGGGTTTGATAAGCAGGATGCATGGGCAACCATCTATGAAACTCATCTCTCATGTTTCAGGTTCGAAAGGATTTGGTGTCAGACAGTCACTTTTGTTTCTTGGATGTAATCTGTTGGTTATGAACAGGTTCATTGTGGGTTAAAGTTGATTTATATTGATGTTTATAGCATCTTTGTTTATCGACTACTGAAAATGTCCATAACCTTTTCACTTCCTCTTTTTCTTGCTGTTTCCACCCCCAAGACATTAACCAGCTAATCTAGTTGGCATCCACTACGCCTGCCATCCTGCTCGTAGTGTTTAACAGTGGTGCATGTTATCAATCATTTTACATTAGTGTTTTTGGAAACAGTTGCCTGCTAGTATGACAGGCGAGAATAAGGATCTTTGCATTGTCAATACTTAGACATGCTTGACATGTCTGACATTTCCAGCAGCAGGAATCATCAACTCACACTGCTCATTGGTTTGGTTATTAGAATGCTTTCAACTTGTTTTCCATAATATTTGTTTTGGCTTTTGTTTTTGTTTGTGTAGATGTGGCATACTCATAGCCATATTACAACTTACAAGGCCGAAGAAAACTGATCTGATTCAGCTTTGTGGAGGAATTAAAAACAGTGAACTTTTCAGTTCTCTGGCGAACTTTGCTGATCTTAAAGATGTTAAGAGGAAGCTTTAGACTAGCTTGATTGGTTTTTTTCAGGTGAATTTTGAATTGACAGTTTGGAAGCATGAGGAAATGTAACACAGCATTTGAACATTTTATCCTGTGGACGTGCATTGTAAGTTAGAAGCAGAGGCAAAATCCTATGTGCTTTCAAGGTGGAATATTCTGAGCAGGTTAGGCAATTTGTTTGCTTTGCAAACTTCTCTGTGTGTCTGTGCTTTGATATTTCTCCAATAGTATATGCTTGTATTAATTTTTCCAATAGTATATGCTTGTATTAATTTAGCTTGATACGAGATTGTTCTCTTTGGTTTCTGTATGTTCTTGTACCAAACAAATATTCCACCCCATTAATTTGCTAACACAAGGAAATGGCACAGAGGTTAAAGGGAAAAAACATGTTAAAAAGGGTGTGGTATGGGCATGTAAACTTGAATATGGGGTTAATGAGTATATTATGTTTTCCTTGCAACTTTACAAAGTCTACCTTTATTTTAAGAAATTGTTTTGTCTCTATACTTTACCTTTAAGTTTTTATGTGCTGCAATTGAGTATCGGTGTTACTGATCTGCTAGGAGAATCTCTTAGATCTTTATGATGTGTGAGACATGTATAAGAGCCGGATTGTATTCCTGAAGAGCTAAGATGTTTGAAGATGATGAGTCACTTTCCCAACTCTTCACCTTGTGGTGGTTTTACATTTGCAAGGGAAGAAGATGAAACTAGGATAATGTTTGATTTTTAGACTCATTTGGGGTGACTGAATGCTTGCGGCCCTTGGAATACAGAATAAATGTGGAGTTGTGGCTGAATTAAGGAGCCTACTGGTATAACGCAATATTTTTCTTTCATGCTGTAGTTGCTGCAGTGTATCTCCTAATAGTCCTTACTCCTTAATGAATCATCCATTTGGCTTTCTAGCCCGTTTTTGAAATATACTATAAAGATACACTATTCTAACCCTTATAAATGGAATGGGAGAAGACTACTTTGTACGTGGTATTTACAGTGTAATGTTTTGTTCTCTTTAGCTCCACATCAATTGGATGATTATTTTACAAAGCCAAGCTTGATCTAGTGGAAAGGAGTAAACCTTCCAACCACGAGGTTGGGGTTCAATTCCCACTAGTGACAATTTGGGGGAGTGGGATTCCCTTGTCTTCCCCCCACTCTTACAAATTGTTTAGCCCACTAACCCGAGAAGGGGGGACCTGTGAGAAGTTCCGGCCCGGTAGGGCTCTTCTCCTTACCAAAAAAAAAAATAAACAAATTAAATGGTTATTTTACCAAACAAAGCTTGGGCCCTGTTCTTTTGAGCTTCTGAGCAGGGCAGAGCAGGGGTTAGCATAGTAGAGCAGCAGAGATAGTCGAGCCGAGCAGAGCAGATTTCAACATTATTATTAATACTATTATTAATGTTATTAGTATTAATGTTGTTATTATTATTACTATTATTATTACTATTATTATTATTATTGCTATTATTATTATTAATGTTATTATTATTAATGTTGTTATTATTATTACTATTATTATTAATACTATTATTATTATTATTATCTCAAAAACAAAAGTCATACAATCTACAATAAATTGGTGGGAAGCCGAGATACAATCTGGGCCCCCACTCCTCTATCTACAATAAAATCATACTATTATTAATGTTATTTGTAATACTCCGTATTTTTATGTACTTTTTATAAAGTATTTAAGTATTAATAAAATGTATTGTTAAGGGCTCAAGTATTTTAATTAAATATTTTAAAGGGTTAAAGTATTTTAAATATAAGGTTTTATAAAAGTAAAATATATTTTGGACTAAACGTTTATTAATTATTGGGCAATGTAAATTATTCCTACATACTCTTATTGGAATAACCCATTCCAAAACCCATAACTTAGCTCTATCCCATAACTTAAGCCCACATTTTTATAAGCCTAAATTTAACCCTACACTCCCTACTCTATAAATACACCATGAATCCCCAAAAATTTCCCACATAAAAAGGTTAGTCTTATTTTCTTTCTCCTTAATTTTATTAATTTGTTGTTTTTATTTTATTGTTTGAAATTAATTTAATTAGTATCAAATTGTATTTTGATAATTAAACTTTATAATTTCAGATTTTATAAATGTCATAATTTTCTGATTTTGTAAATTTTATAACCTAGGGTTTTTAATTATTGAAAATCATGATTTTAGGGTTTTTATGAATAATTGATTTAGGGCTTTTATAATAATGATGTTTTGAAATTTTGGTTATTATAACTAATGATTAGATTAACTTAATTCCAGATTATTTTGAACACGTAAATTCGTGTTTTAATTTTTAGATTTCCGTTCGTTAATATTAATCCCGTTTTAATCCCGATTAGGTTCTGAACTCATCCGATTTTGATAAAAAAAAAAAAAGTAGTGTTTTCCATGTGGAAACAACGTTTTAAGAAAGACTCACTACCTTTGGTAGTGAGCACCACCCTCTCGTGGCCAAATTCAGCCTCTAAATATGATTTTCGGGCAGTTTTTGATTTTTAACGAAGTTTTTTTATGCTTAAAATTTTATCTTGAGTTTGATTAATAAAATTAATTATGTTTAAAGTTAATTAAGTATAAATATGTTTTTATTGAAGTTTTAAGAGGTTTTTCATCATATTATAATATTAATTGTTGGTTGTTTTTTTTTTAGGAAGTGATTATTTCCTAGGAGATTTTTAATTGAGTATAAAAGTGATGTATTGATAAAGTTTTGAAGGGTTTTTAATTAATTTAAAGTGCTGAAAATAGTTTCTAAGTACTACTTTTGATGTTTTATAAAGAGGGTTTAATCACCCATTAAAAAGGGAGATTATTAGAGGTTTTTAAATAATTTTCAGATTTTTATAAAACTTTAAACTTGCTGTAATTTCATGTATAAGAGTATATTTTAAGGTTTTTATGAAGAAAATTTAAAGAACTATATGTAAGCCTTCAATTTTAACTAAAGGAAAGGTTTTAAAGTGTTGTTTAATTGGATTTTGAAGGTTTTTACGTAAGTTAGTATTGCTGTAAATTTATTTGCTTGGGTATTACTTTAATTCTCGTTGTTTGGTTTAGGAGAGGAGTTTATAGAATGTGATTTCTAGTGAGTAAAGTGGCATATCAATTCGTTTACTCAAGGTACGTACGAGTTACGAAACCTTGCCTTTAGATGCATGTTTAGGGATGTATCAAGAACTTAGTATCATGTATAGAGAAGACTGGGAATAATTGTTTGGTTATACATTGTGATTTCCGTATGATGTGCACTATTTTACTTTGCAAATATTATTTATGCATTAACTTTTCAAGATGCGCTTAGAGGCAAAGGTATGTGAATATGTGGAATGATTTATTTATTACTCATTCATGATTATTGAAATATAATGAGTAAAGGAAGAATTCAAGTCTTATGAGATGAGGTTAAGTTTGTGGGGTGCCTTATGCACTCAAGGTGTTTATACACCGAGGTAGTTAAAGGATTAAATAATAAATGTTTGTTTGTCACTTATAAATCAAGAATTGAAATTGGAAACTTGCCTTGCTTGATTGAATTGATATTGGAATGTTTGTATTGTTATGCATATGAGTCATCACCAAGTCTAAACTTGTAAATCACGTAAAGTGCAAGATGGATGAGCAATAAAACTCTGGATTTGTGCACATCTAGAGTAATGACAAACAGGGGTTGGGGTACACGGGGTATTAGCCGTGCACTTTTCTCGAGGCCGTTTGATCTACGAGTCTCTTATTTCAAATAATTTTCAAAAAACTAGGAGTTAGGTGAGATCTCATACTAACTGCGGTCACGGAGTCGCGCCCGTGGTCGTTGGATGTTTGTTGATGTTTCCGAAAGGAGGCATGGGGTTTTTCTTTTATTGATGTTCCAAATGGAGCATGGGTTGGACAACCTTGTCTATTGCTTAATCCAATGAATAAATAAATGAGTTAGCTACTACCAACTAGTGAAGTCTTAATAAAATTGTTAGATGAGTCGTGTGTTGAGTCTATAATTTAATGATGTATGATGTTTGATTATTAGTAGCATGTTAGAGATTTCTTATTTTATTTCGCAGCTTGTATGTACTCAGCTTTGCTGATTGTGTGCTTTTGTGTGTCTTTCTTTGGTCACGGCCCTCGCCTTTCAATGACCCTATGACGATCCAATTTTTACACTTGTAATACTGGGGAGCAGATTAACCACAGGTTCTTACACATGCAGCATCCGTAGCTAAGTGGTGGGATCTTGAGTGGAGTGTTGGTTGCTTTTCTTATTTTTATTGCTGTTTATTTTTGGAAGTTATTTAAACTTAGTTTCACTTTTATACTACTTCTATTGGTTTGAGTTTGAATAAGGGCCTTAATGGTTCCAAGTTGTAAAACTTAACTTGGTTTTGGTTATCGGTTTTGAAACTTATTTATAACTGATTTAGTTTTCCGCTGCTAATTTCTGATATAGGCTTAATGTTTGAACACGTGGCGGTAGCACGCCAGTAATTCTCTTGAATATTGTTCAGGTTACTCCCGGGTTTAAAGAGAGAATTATTGGGGTGTTACATTATTATTATTAATGTTGTTGTTATTATTATTATTAGTAGTAGTATTATTATTATTATTATTATTGTTATTATTATTAATGTTATTATTATTAATGTTGTTATCATTATTATTATTACTATTATTATTAATACTATTATTATTACTATTATTATTATTATTATTATCTCAAAAACAAAAGTCATACAATCTACAATAAATTAGTGGGAAGCTGAGATACAATCTGGGCCCCCACTCCTCTATCTACAATAAAGTCATACTATTATTAATGTTATTATTATTAATGTTGTTGTTGTTATTATTATTATTATTATTATTACTATTACTATTACTATTACTATTACTAAGTGCATATACCATTGATTTAGGTGAGTGAAAAACATAAATATATGTATACCATATTTAACATATGTTAATAGTAGAAAGATAAAAGACAACGGTTTACTTATTTTCATTTCACAAAAATTTTAAAATAAAATGATTTAATGAGTAATAATGATTTTACTTATAAATTTGTCTTAATCATATATTTTATACCCTAAATATAATAATGATATACAAAGTACTACTTGAAAACAACCTCTTTTTTTAATTCTTAAATTGTATGGAAAGATTTGAAAAATAATTCAACTCAATGAACTAATAATCAATACCTACATACATATAATGTTTCTACACATTGTGATTCTAATATCAAATGTTTATAAAAGAAATTGTTATTAATTGTTATTATTATTATTTATTTATTTGAAAGAATTATTATAATTATTAGAAATTATTAATTAATAATATTATTTAATATTAATTCTTAATAGTTTGAATTATTAAATATTAATAATGATAACTATTATTATTAATTATTATTATGATTAATAAATATTAATTATCATTAATATTAATAATTATTAAAATTATTTTATTAATAATTATTATAATTATTCAAAATAATAAATTATTGTCATCAATACAATATTAATTATTATTATTATTGAATATTAATTATCATTATTGTTATTATTAATTATTATTTGAAAATAGAGCAGAGCAGAGCAGAGCAGATTTTTTTTGAGCAGAGCAGATTGATTTGAGTAGGGCAGAGCAGAGCAGGGCTCAGCAGAGCAAAGCAAAGTAGAGCAGAGCAGAGCAGCTATAAAGAACGAGGCCTTGGTGGAGTTGGTGGGTAACTCATCTTGTGACTTTGAGGTAATGAGTTCGAGTCCCACCAACTACAAAATGCTTGGTAGTATGAGGATTCCCTTACCGCTCCCCTCTCCTCTCAATCGATGACATGTGGAGCTGGGCTAGCTAAACCTGTGAAAGGTGACGGTTTAGTAGGGTCCTTCATCTTATCTTAAAATATTAAATGGTTATTTTTTCTTTTTATTTGGTTTTGGAGTAGAGAAAGTTACAAGTAATGGTGTAGTCGTGTAGATAGGATTCGATCAAGGACTCATGTAGACTTTAAATAACTATTTAAGTTGATGTTCACTCAACTAAATGATTATATGTGTTAATTTTTTATTTATTTATTTTTAATAAAAATTGATTCATAAATAAAAAGTCATACGATATCTACAAAGAGATTTATATCAAACAAATACATGCCAATTGAATTAAATAAAAACATTCTTTTTCTTTGTTATGGATTGTACATTTCTAATATTTTGAAAATTAGGCATGAGCACGATGGGTTTGCCTGCCCATATGTTCACTTTGGATGTAATCAATAAATTTTAGGAATTATAAGCAACACATTGTTGGCTGTGTATAAACTTTATTTTCTAAAATTCAACATGACTTAATCTTTGACCATTTCAAGCACGACTTGCAAGGATAAAAGTCACGTGGGCTTGGCACATGAGCCATCGCGACATAGCCCATACATATCCATATCTGGTCATGCAGTGTAGAAATAAGTTTAACGGTTCATATATACCTTATCTATTCCAATAAGTCTTTTATTTCTTATAGATATTCTTGATAATATTATATACTTAGAGTCTGTTCATATTTACTGAACTGAATTGAAATGAACTATTAGAGCTGAACTGAACTGAACTGAATTAATTGGAGCTGAACTGAACTGAGTTGAAATGAATATCTTATGAGAGAAGGAAATTAGAAGCTGAACTGAATTGATTGGAGCTGAACTGAACTGAAATTAAGTTGAAGTGAACAGGCTCTTAGTACTAGTATATTTTATAGGAAAAATTGTGAGAAACTACCCGCCTAATAGATCATACTGTCAACAATTACTCGCTTAAAAATTTTATCAAAAAAACTACCCCTAAATTTAAAATGTTTGACTGGCACTATCCATTTTGGTTTTCCGGTAACAAAATCCGGCGAGTGGGGATCGCTTTTGTTTTTCATACCTCTTAATTAAAATATTAATTATTTTCCCCTTTTTTAATTGGCAAAATTTAGAAAATCTTGTGTTTGTAGGTTGAGTCATTGTAAAGGGGATGAAATTGGTTGTTATATAGGAGGTTTAAGCTAAAGTTTTGGAAGGAAAAATAAAATTCGGCCAGTCGCTGGATTTTATTGCCGGAAAATCAAAATGGGTAGTGTTATTCAAACTTTTTGAATTTAGAGGGTAGTTTTTTTGATAAAAATTTTAAGCGAGTAGTTTTTGACAAAATGACCTGTTAGATTGGTAGTTCATAACAATTTTTCCTATTTTATATCTTAAAAGTTACTTATTACAATAAACTTAAATAATAGACTTAAATTGAAGTACCTGGTTGAGAACTTGACATGAAGTTATTGGTCAGTCATGGGCTATTTGGTCAAGAGTTACTCAGTTAGTCTGTCAGGGGTTATTCATGTGTTAGCTGGCCACACGGTGTGACCAACCACATACAAAACATATTGTGCATTTAAATAACAAATGACAAATCCTCATATCCAACATAACAAATGGTTATGCCAACAAAAATAACTAGATTAGAATAAATAAACAACTATTTGTGCTCGGACAATGCCTAGTCTTTGTATGCATGGGTTGACATTACAATACATTTTAATTTATGACTTAATTTTTTTTTAAAATAAATTGTTATTCTTGTTGTAATTTACTATGTACTCCATATTAAGCTTGGTGGTAAGATTATTAGTTTTACGACTATTAGAGGTTGTAGGTTCAAATCTCATTAATTGAGAGAGAATACAAGTGTCCTCTTTAGATTGGTCATTATTAGAAAAATAAACAAACAAAATACTCCAATTGGTGGGCTGATATATAGAACCAGATAAGTGAAGACTCAACCCTTTTCTCTATCCTCTTCTTCAAGCTCAAGCTTGAGCTCAACAACAATGGCGTTATCATCTTCACCAAGCTTCTCTCTCCTCAATTCACACTCTTTTTCTAATAAACCATTCTCTCTCTTTTACACCACCTTTACTTCTACTAAGCTCACGCGCCGCCGCAACTTCCGCCGTTCATCGCCGCCGTTTAAAATTCTCGCCGCTACAACTCTTAATTCCGACAATGGCACCGTTGTTTCCGACTCCGAAAACCCTAAAGACGCCAATTACGGTCGCCAATTCTTCCCTCTTGCTGCTGTTGTTGGACAAGTATGGCTTCTCTCATTATCTCTCCTTTTCTGTCGATTTCTGTGTTTTATTATTTTTGCTAATTGCCTAATTTGTTAAATTTTGGCTCTTGGTTTAAATTTTTGAAACTTATGGTTGGAATGATCCTGGAAATGCTTATAATTGTTCAAATTAGAGTGTAATTTCGAAGTTTATTCATAATGATCATCTAGTTATGGAGGAGATTAGGTTCTCTGAGAGTTGAACTGATTAAATTTATTGTTGTATATCGAGTCGGGTTATATAGGTGGCAATCAACAGGGGTTGTTTGTGAGTTTAACATGATCATTTAGCTGACTAGCTATGGAGGAGATTAGGTTCTTTGGGCATACTGAGGATGATGTATATCGAGTCGGGTTTTGGGCAGATTGATACAGAATTACCACATTTTGCTTATTGTAGAGGATCTTGTTTACTGAAATACACATCTAGCCGAAGATGATTGTAGATCGAGTTGGGCTGTGGGCAGCTTAGTGTAGTTCATTTTTGCATTATGTCATCGTCTTCTTGTGAGAGATAAGGATGAGAGGGGGCCTTGAATCTGTTGGAGGCAGAAGGTCCTTTGCTATATCGAGGTGATTATACTATCATCTTCAAGACTGACAATAAAACTAATCCAGCTATTATTGGGAGCCAATTATATATCCTATGGATTGATTAGACTCTATGGGACAACTGGTTTATTTCTCTACTGGCTTGATCAAGTTACTATGGTGATGCAGGTGACCTTATTGAGTTATTTCATCTAGTTACTTCCTGGTTTAAGAATTTAATGATTGATGAACCAGGAAGCTCACCTTGGTTGCACTCTTTTTGCAATGGAGGGAGGGAGCAACATTCTTGGAATTATATCATATGTTTGATTGCAAGTAATAAAATACCTAGAAATCGGTCTTAATTTTGTCGATATACCTTATCCTAGTACAATATCTTTCACCGATATTCAAAGAACCTGGTGAATCAATTGCTTCACAATCTTTTTGGGGTTTTAGGAACAGAAGACCTGCAGTTAAAACTAAAGAGTGGATGTCATTGTTTAAGAACTTCTAGTTGATCAGTAAATAGATGTGGTATTTGGATTTTTATATGAATGAATGATTGGACATTTGATTTGAAATGTGAGCTAAGATATTTTGTTGATGTACTACAGAGCGTACCACTAAAACTGCAAGCATATCGTGACTAGTCTTGTGGAACATTATATGTATGACCAGTTCTTACTGGTAGCCTCTTGATTTTTCTTTTAAGTTGTTCATCTAATCGCAGGATGCTATTAAAACTGCACTTTTGCTTGGAGCTATCGATCGTGAAATAGGAGGGATAGGCATATCAGGAAAGCGAGGGACAGCCAAAACAATTATGGCACGTGGTTTACATGCCATTCTCCCACCTATTGATGTAGTTGTGGGTTCCATTTCAAATGCTGATCCATCCAATCCAGAAGAGTAAGGTTACTCCATATATTTTGAGTGTTTTTTTTTTTTTTTTTTTTTTTTTTTTTTTTTTTTTTTTTTTTTGGCTCATCTGAAATTGCATTATATGAAGTATAAACCCTTAATTTTCAATTCTGTTAGTTTATTAATGAGCAAAAGCAAGTAACATATGGGTGTAGCGCTGTCCTTCATTTATCAGTCATACTTTGTTTGGTGCGCATTTAGTTTGCTTGCTTAATCATTTAATTTAGTGCATATGGTGAAGGTGGGAAGATGGATTGGCTGATCGTCTTGAATATGATTCATCTGGCAACATAAAGACCAAAGTTGTAAAATCTCCATTTGTACAGGTACTGTACATAAAACATTTAACATCCTTATATATTTACCTTTGTGTTCTTTACCTTCATCCATTTACTGGCTCTACACTTTGCAGATTCCTCTTGGTGTTACAGAGGATAGACTTATTGGGTCTGTTGATGTTGAGGAATCTGTGAAAACTGGAACTACTGTTTTCCAGCCTGGACTTCTGGCTGAAGCTCATAGAGGTGTCCTATATATTGATGAGATAAACCTTCTGGACGAAGGGATCAGTAACTTGCTCCTGAATGTTTTAACCGAGGGTGTTAATATTGTTGAAAGAGAAGGAATCAGTTTTCGTCACCCATGCAAGCCCTTGTTGATTGCCACCTATAACCCAGAAGAGGGTGCTGTACGTCAGCATTTGTTGGATCGTGTAGCTATTAATTTGAGGTATTGTATTCTAGGTTCCTTGAATATGCATTATTGGGTTTTATGAGTTGGTATTGCTTCAATCTGCCCATCCCCTTTCTTGTAAGATACAGGCTCCTCAACAGCACATCATGTAGGCTTGTTCTTTCTTTGTTTTTTTGCATCCTACATTGATGTCCTATTCCTTCTGCAGTGCAGATCTTCCAATGAGTTTTGATGACCGTGTTGCAGCTGTTGGAATTGCAACACAGTTTCAGGAACAAATAAATGAAGTATTTAAAATGGTTGAAGAGGAAACAGAATTAGCTAAAACACAGGTAATAAAGTAACAATCAAGTTGGATTTTACCTACTATCTTGTAAGCATGCCCACTTATAGCTGCCACCTCTTCTAGCGGGTTTGTTGAGCCTTTTCTGATATTCACTTCTCTGTAACCTTGAAAAGAAGTCCCTTCTTCACGGAAGGGAATTTTTTTTTTTATGTACCTAGTGAGGAAGCCTTGTGATAATATACATATGTATGAACTCATTCCAGACTAGCGCGGTATCTTGTAATGGACTTGTTATAGTAACTCATTTGCAAAAGTGACAACAATAACCGAGAATAAGGTGTCCTATAAAGTAGTAAACGAGAAAATTTAGCATGCCAGTCATGCTTTTCCCTAGCAACCCTGGAAATTCCCATAGAGTAGCAGTAAAGTAAAGAAAGGTACACTTTTCTATATAAAAGAATGGAAGAACAGTCAGCCTAAACCGATAGAAGTGTCCTCTCCATATTCCAAAACTTGTACAAAAGGCTTGTAGACACTGGAGAACAAGAGACAAATAACCCAATTTATCACCATCATATCCAATTTATTCCAAAGATATGCAGCCACCTCACAATGCCCCACTACCCAATCAAAATACTTCTGCTGTTACATTTCCTGAGGCTATGCATCATCCCATAATCCCCCCATCCCAAACAAAAGACTTCCTCAGGCACTGTTAAAATGCACATATCAAGCCATCAAAGGCTTCAAAGCTGCATATTATTAATAGTGTTGAGACTCTCCAAACAGCTGTCTGTGAAAGGCTTTGTCCTTGTTTGGGATCTGGATTCCCGAATATATGTTTAATTCTTTGTCTATTGGAATATATCGCAGATCATTTTGGCACGTGAGTACTTGAAAGATGTTACTATTAGCAGGGAGCAACTAAAATACTTGGTCATGGAAGCAATGCGAGGTGGTTGCCAGGTTCTAAAAATTGGACTCTCATTTGATCATCTTGGCATAATTTCAAATTAATATGAGCTTCTACAAGCGTAACATTTATTTGCAGGGCCACAGAGCTGAGTTGTATGCTATGCGTGTTGCTAAATGCCTGGCTGCTTTTGAAGGACGTGAAAAAGTTGGCGTGGATGATTTGAAGAAAGCTGTTAAGTATCGTTCAAGTAAACCTTAATGCTTTCTGGATTTTCTTAGTGCTTTTGTGAAATTGTGAAGTCAAACTTTCCTGGGACCATCACAAATTATGATAACATTATGCTTAAAAATCATACGTAGCTTGGGAGTTTCTCTTAGATTTGAACATTTTATCAAGTGTAGTTGTGGACATCTTCAATGTCATTTGGAATATGGATTGGTAAATGATATGATGACCTCTTGAAGCACACAACTAGTTTTTAAAACTCTATTATATTGTTTCATTTCAGGTTGAACTAGTAATTCTTCCTCGTTCAATCATTCAGGAAAGGCCTCCAGAAGATCAAAATCAGCAGCAGCCACCGCCACCACCACCACCTCAACAGAATGAGGATTCATCTGAGGAGCAGAATGAGGAAGAAGACCAAGAGGTTCCTTTTTCCCCCTTTCTAAGTTCTAGTTCCTGCTTGTTTATTGACTAGTGGCTTGTTTCTAGATTGACATTTACTTGATGTGTTGCAGGATGAGAATGATGAAAATGATGAGGACAATGAACAACAAGATCAGCTACCCGAAGAATTTATCTTTGATGCAGAGGGAGGTTTGGTGGATGAGAAACTTCTTTTCTTTGCTCAACAAGCTCAGAGACGTAAAGGGAAGGCTGGGAGAGCAAAGAATGTCATATTTTCAGAGGACCGAGGCCGCTACATTAAGCCAATGCTTCCAAAGGTTTCTAGTGCATCTTAAGCTTGTCTACTTTTCTAAAGCTTTATTATATCCTAAATGTCTACAATAAACCAATGATTCCAATGATTTTAACCTACCCACCCAGAAAAGACTGATTAAAAGAAGAAACAGGATTCCTAATTATTCTTTCATTGCATAAGGCAGGATAGGTGTATTGCGTCAGAAGACTTTGAACCAGAATGACACTTTTTTAATTGCTTTGATTATCCTGTTAGCTGCCTCTGATATACTGTAAGCCCCACCATCCTTCTATTTCCACTAAACAAGACTTATTCTGAACAGGGTCCTGTCAGGAGATTAGCCGTGGATGCAACCCTTAGAGCTGCTGCTCCGTATCAAAAACTGAGGAAGGAGAAGGATTTGCTCAAGGATAGGAAAGTTTTTGTGGAAAAAACAGACATGAGAGCAAAAAGAATGGCTAGAAAAGCAGGAGCTCTGGTATTCACTGCCGGCTTTAATACTTCTCTATATTTGTCGTTCATATTTTTTACTCTTTTGATTGCATTACTTCCCCGAGCCTTCAAAACACTAGAACACATACTTTTCAGAGCTTAACCCTGATACCATAGCAAAATAATGATTTTACGATCTTGAGAAATAAATAGAGAAATGGCATTACTTTTACTACTGTATTTCATTGGCTTGATAATTGTTTGATGACAGGTTATATTTGTGGTCGATGCTAGTGGGAGCATGGCATTAAACCGTATGCAGAATGCAAAAGGTGCAGCACTCAAGTTGTTGGCTGAGAGCTATACTAGTAGAGATCAGGTGAATCTAACTTAACTAATAAAACCAACATGATGTTATTCTGGATGAAATTTGCAAAGGTTTGCATACATCCTACCAAACATAGCGCATGGATAACTTCCTATGCTACTCCACTGCATGCTATAGGTTTGCATATTTCCTACCAAACATAGCGCATGGATAACTTCCTCTGCTAATCCACTGCATGCTATGTTATGGCTAGGCATGCCACTTCTATATGATGTAATCTGTCGTGTTTCCATATATTTGCAAGGGATGATTTATAGCAGCTTTGTGGGCTTATGTGTGCACTTATACATGTCCCATGCCGGTTGGCACTAGTCAGTCATCAATGTTGAGAACTTGCGAATGAATCTTTAACCCCCCCCCCCCCCCCCCCCCCCCCCCCCCCCCCCCCCTCTTTCTCTTCCTTTTCCAATATCCAGTTTTACCTTCCTATTTTTGATGATTCCAACATTTAGAATTGTTTTGAATGCAAGGTTTCAAATTTTTACATCTTAAATCAATCATTCAGAAAATTGCTGACTACTTGTCCAGTGGGATGATGCTCAGAAGGGGCTCAATCTTGTCACGTCATTAGCGATGTTCGAACTTGATGTTGGGGCGTGATTATGGTTCGAAATTTCGAATGTTGATATTGCCTTTTCGTCTTGTTAATAATTTGCCTTTGAATTTGATATAATGTAGTCAGTTCAGCAAAAAGGCCAACAACCTCCTAAGATTCCATTGACTGCCACTCTGCCAGATACTTGTGTAGTTGTGCATTTCCTTTACAGTCTACACAATATCTATTCTATCTGACATGGGGACAGACTAAGAAACTTTCTATTTATATATTTCAACTAGTCAAACAAAGGCACTATATTTTCTTCTAGAACTCTGTTTTTAATGTTAAGGAGGTTCCCTATGTTGATGTTTTCACATTGTTACTTAGGTTTCTATCATTCCATTTCGCGGGGACTCTGCAGAAGTTCTCCTGCCTCCTTCCAGATCAATTTCAATGGCAAGAAAACGTCTCGAGAAACTTCCGTGTGGTGGAGGTTCCCCTCTGGCTCATGGTCTTACAATGGTCAGTACTTTTGCACTACCTATGCTGTGCCTTAATGTGTCTCATCATTTGAATTCAAATTGCTGTACTCAAGCTACAATGCTGCGAATCCTTTCTGATTCCTCCTCTGCATATGCTTAGGCTGTGAGGGTCGGAATGAATGCAGAAAAAAGTGGAGATGTTGGACGCATCATGATTGTTGCTATAACTGATGGTAGAGCAAACATATCACTGAAAAGATCTACAGACCCAGAAGCAGCAGCATCTGCAGATACCCCTCGGCCTTCTTCAAAAGAGTTAAAGGTAATTTATACTCTACAGTTTACACCAAATGATTGCTAAACTGTAGATCATTAAACTTAGTATATTACCTTGACTATCAGCCTTTCTGCAATTTATTTTTTAAGTCTTGAAAATTATTTACTCTGGTTGTGCTCCTTATTAGGAAGAGATTCTGGAAGTGGCTGGTAAAATTTACAAATCAGGAATGTCACTGCTTGTCATTGACACAGAGAACAAATTTGTATCCACCGGCTTTGCCAAAGAGATAGCCAGAGTAGCTCAGGGTATGGTTTACACGAACAGTTTTCTTTCTAAATTTCTTATGCTTTCTCTGATATGATTCAAATTTCAAATCTATATGCAGGAAAATACTATTATCTGCCTAATGCTTCTGATGCTGTAATCTCAGCAACAACCAAGGACGCCTTGTCAGATTTGAAAAGCTCGTGATTACATAGATAGGTCAAGTTGTCAATATGGAAAGCAAATGTATTTTCAACATGACTCAAATATTTTGTAGATCTTGATAAAATCATGTTAATAGATCTTGACTCGATGTCGGAAGTGAGGTTGTATTGTAAAGGCATTCTTATTTCCAAGTGACACCAATAATTAGAGCTCAAGGTTGATCATCAGTCCAAAATGTAGCAAACTGAAGTTCAAACAAAAATTGGACCTGTAATTTGAACTACAGAAATAACCAGAAGTCTGTCTGAACAAAAAATCATCCCGGGGATGCAACTTAAATTACATATCTTCTTGCAATTCAAAGGCAAAGTGTTGGAAGCATAAAAAAAATATGCTAAGTGATGGAAATTGCACATTCTGATTGCAGACTCAAATCCTGATCATCTGTGATTACTCTTACTGTGACATGATTTGAGCAATTTAAATTCCTCTCACTTGGACAATATTGCATCTATGCATGCAGAGGTATTCAGAACTTGCCATTCGTCCCCTAATATACAAAACAACCTTTTACTGTAGCAAATTCATCCTGTATCACACAAGGGATGAGTTATAGCCTCTGTTAGAAATTCATGGAAGTTAATATGGCTCCAAAATCATCTCAGGTTAAACTTAAAGTTCACTTAGCAGTCAGTACAACACCACTGAAATCAAACTGCTGTCAATCACTGTCTGCAGCAGCCTCTAGGTACCCCGAAAGCGCAAAAAGATGTGTATTCAATTCTGAACAAAAGGCTCTCAGGTTTTGTTTTTTGGACTAGATCGTTCATGCTAATCTATGTTGAGGTATTAAAGCAATGACATAAATAAACTAGAACACACAGGTACACAACGCTGTAGAAGGAATTAGATTAAAAACTATTAACTTGCAAATGTAGCTTTTCTAGGCGAGAAAGTGAGAAACTACCTGAAAATTCACAGGGTTTACTACATACATCACATATTAATGAAGAATTAAGGATGCTACCAGAACTATTAGATAATGAGGGATAAGTGGTAGTATATCCGTCACTAATGCACATATAAAGTCTCGAATTTCAGTGATTGGATCAAAGGCGCTGTACCAAAACGAGCCTGTGGCAGCACAAGAAGCCAAAGCTAGCAGTGTTTGATAACACGAGATATCCTCTCAAAGAAAATTGGGCACATGTTCGTGCTGAAGATGATAACTTCTTGCATCCACTCCGGAGCCACATTAGCAAATGTCCCTAGGGAGGAAACATGATACAATAACTCTCCAGTTGAGGCAGCCTTATTCACCCATGTCAAAGTAAATGAATAACCTGCAATGAGCCAAAATAGACAAATTTAAGATTAAAATTTGCCAAATTAAGTGCAAAGGTAAATTTTATCATATAACATACATGCACTTATGCGGCAAACAGCAACAGTCCATGGGCTAGCTTGTGTCCATAGAAATAAAAGATGCTCCAAGCAATGAGAAATCAGTAACACCTAACATCATTTCCACTAAAGAATGTCCATGAATATAAGCATGTGTGTTGGTGTTTCCATAAAATCACTCATACTAAAAAAAAATAATAAAAAATAAAAATAAAAAAAAAACAGGGGCATGGTTCAATACAGAACAAAAGGCTCATATGAAATCTATGTGAAAGTCATAGGCTAAAAATCTCCATAACTATGTACTCATGTAAGGTAGTATAGGTATTTTTTTTTTTGGGACAACGTAAGGTAGTATAGGTTATTGTATGAGAAATGGGACAATAAATTATACTTCAGAAAGAGAGCGAAGACAGAAAATTTAAGGTAAAAATGTAGTGTACAGGTGAAAGAGATAGTGACACTTCAAACTTAACACAGAACTCCAAACATTAAGCGTATATGTCATGAGGATGGGAGCTGCTAGTCACTTTGTCAGCAACAATCTCTCCATCCATGCTAACAGATGATCAACAATGAATTACCACTGGACTGATGAACCGCATGTAAACACCTTCCCTCAGGCTGATTTGCAACAGAAACTTTCATGCCAGTCAGGCACTCGACAAAATTTTGAAACAGGCATTTACAAGGACCTGTTACGGAAATAGTAGAGAGTATTGAAAAGTAAACTTGTTAGTTAACAAAGAATTTAGCAGGCATATATTCTCAAGTTGATTGGTGGGATAACTCCATAGACATACCTTCATTGTCAATGTTGCTCTGACAACATTCTGGCTGCATGTTCACACACAGAACAATCAGTAAATAATATCAATAATCCTAGGCTCAAGAATAGCCCCAAAAAGTACCTGCGCATATGCATTCGAAACATCTTTAGATTGATCTGATAACTTTTTTTTCTTGGTTGGAGGCTCGTGAAGACCAGCTGATGCACTATTTATGGCAGAATCAGTTTCCATTAGAAGTCTAGCACGTGTCCTTGTCATTCTCATTGGCGATTCATTCACCTGCCCTCGAGATACAGATGGGCTACATTGAATACTGTTTACATTCTGCCCCTCATGTTGGTTATTTTGGTTGCTAGAGTTGGGAATCTCCTGCTGTAACTGGTGTAGTTGCTCAACCTCTGCAGAAAGCTCGTGATCTGCATACACTTGACAAAGAGTCAGTCTTGAGTCAAAACTAACAATGCAGCAAAAGCACCACACCTAGAGAGAACCCTCCACACCCTTAAGTCCTTAACCATGAGATAAAATTCAAAAACAGAGGTGATATTGCAAACTAGACAAAAGCATTGGCAAGGTGCTACCCATGGACCCCACGACACCCCAAAAGCCCATTTGGGTGGTTAGGACCATCTACCTTGTCAAAATGTCATTAAGACATTTACGTAAACGCCTCACTTAAATAACTCAAGGCCACCATGGGCCTTTATGCGACCAAGTATTGATCATACATGGTTCCAAACAACATTATATGACCTTGAGATGCATCCCCTATCATCCCAAAAGTTTTCGTAATCAGGTCCCAAAACCTCCAAAATTGGTCCAAAAGCGTGGATTATAGCCTTCAGTTTTGGACAAATTTTGACTTTTTCGGGCCTGGGGATAAAAACTTGTCGAGAGCTTCTCAAGGCCCCATGATACCCCGGGAGTCCATCTGGGTGGTTGGAACCGTCCACTTTGCCTTTGAACCGTTAATTTAACCGTTTACAACTTATGCCTCTTTTCGTCGACTCAAGGCCGCCACGAACCTTTATATGACCGAATACTAGTCGTATATGGTTCCGGACAGTATTATGTGACCCTGAGATGAATCACCTACGATCTCAAGATTTTTTGACTTCGGGTCCCAAAACCTCTAAAATAGGTCTGATTTCATGTATTATAGCCTTCAGTTTTAGCTTTAAGAGAACAAATTCTAACCTGACAAGATTATGCATCGAGGTGTTTTCGAAGGATCCCAAAGAAACACGAGAGGCATACTTGGTGCCCGAAACTGTCTCATTCAAGCCTTAATCCACTCTTTGCCATCATGTCCTAAAATGCTTAGCTTAGCCTTGCGTTGTCTTAGCTTGTATTGCCTTGCCTTCCTAGGCCTTGCAATACCTTGATTTGGCACTAAGGCAAGCCAAGCTGCTACCCTCAATTGCCAAAAAATAGATTTTTTTTTTTTAAGTATAAGGTGTTTTATGCATTGTCCTTGTGCACATTCCCCATGCCTAACAAATGTATCCTTGTGCACCCTTTAATGTCAAATTCCAATGTTTAATACCATATTCAGAAATTCCCAATGGAATGAACAACAGTGCCGGGGCTAAAATTGCAAATTATTTATGGGGCCCTGTTCAACCTTTCGAAATGGGGCCTTCTACTCGATAAATTCATTACCCAATTTTTGTTCGATAAATTATTTTGGAATTAAGACTATCTCAAAGATTTCTTTTTTATCTGTAAAATTGAAAGAGTGAGTAAAATACATATATAGGAAAATTTGGGAGATTAACAACTGTTTAATAATTAATTTCATCTTAAAATTAAAGATTTAACCGTTGAAATTATGAATTAATATGGAAAAAATAATTTTGGGAGATGAAAAAAGTTGAAAATTAATTCAATAATTGAATATAATAATAGAAAGTAAATAAGAAATGTTGAAAACAATACGTTTTAACAGCTAAATGTGAAATTAATTTTGGAAGATAATAGAGTTTTTTGGGAATTAGAATGATTGATTGAAAAATTTATGGAAGCAAAAATATTTGGAAAGAGGAAAGATCTGATTTTGGGTTTGGGCGGAGCATTTTAGAGCAATTTCATTCAATGCATTTGGACATTAAAGCATACTTGCTCTAACCACTTCTCCAACTGCAATTTAATGATATTTAACCAAACTAAATTACATATATGTACATTTTGGGGCCCCTCAAATTTGGGGGCCCTGTTACGTTGACCACCCCGCTCTGGCCAGAACCGCCACTTATGAACAGCAACTAGCCATGAACCTCTACAGTCTACACTATATGGCATGATTATCATCCGATATGCTTATAGCATAATCCAAGAACATAAAGCAACTATCAGAAAAATTGGCAGTAGATTACACTTACTCTTTTGTTTCTCCTCCATTAAACGTTGCTGGAAATCATCATACTGTTGGTCTTTAGCAGTTCTGCAACCCGAAAAAGAAAAAAAAAAAAAAGATGGTCATGATTAGGCTTAACAAATTAGACGCATCAAATATTGCAACGATAGATACCTCAGCGACACAACTTCACTCCGTAATTCATCAATAGTTTCTAACAATCTCTTGTTCTCAGTGGTCAAATGATTTACCAGAGATTCCGACGCTGCAATGACAATTAAAATGGAGGTAACATGAACGAGTAATCACCATCATCCAAAAAATGCAATGCCCATTTACCACAATGTAGACTTTATAGTTAAATATCTATCACTGAACTCCACAAGCAATAAAAATCAAACTTTAACGAGAACGAAATTCGAGCAAAATTACACAAATCGTTAATAGAGTGGTGAAATTTAAGAGTAAAGAATGAATACCAGACATAAACTCAATAAATTTCACTTCTTGTTCTTGATTAGCTTGATCCAACTCACGATCCTTTTCCACCTAAATTCCAAATAGACAATCATTTAACGCCAGAAACCCTATAAATTCATCAAAGAATTCACTAGAGAGAGAAAAAAATCATCGAAAAAACCCGCAGAAACTCATAATTCTGTAAAATTTCCCAATTTGGGGAAAAATCCCTAAAAATGAAAAAGCTGAAGGATAAAAATTGAGAGGAAAACCTTGAGTTTTGAGTACTTTTCGTAGAGTTTAGTGTAAAGCGCCTCCATCTGCAGAAACAACAACATGCAAATTCGGTTATTAATTGTAAAATTACTACCAGAAAAATTGAAAATTTGATTAAGGGAAGCATAAACCCTAATTGTAACAATTGAAGAAATTGGAAGCTGGAACTAATTAAAGGAGAAAAAAACTGCAAATGCGAAACCTTGAATTCGAAGATGAAGCTTGATTGAAGAAAATTTGGGCGGAAAAAATGGAGTGTAGGAGAGAGAAAACAATGGTTAATTAGCGCGAAATCAAACGACTGAAATTCAAATGTGAGGAGAGGAGAGGAGAGCACTTGAGACTTGACTAAATGAGGGTTTGAGCCTTGAGCCCTAAGTGAAGTGAACCATGTTGAAGTTGGCTAGTGGCACAACAAGTCAATAAGTGAGGATTGGTTTGTTCTGGAGCCTCGGAGGTAGTCCCGGATAATTGTTTATTTGTTTATTAGCCTTTTCAACTTGTATTTTCGATTTGCTCGGTTAATAAAGATTTGTTGACTTAAATTCTTTTTAGGCATGTCAGTACGTGTAATCCCTCTTTTGGGATTCCTTTGAAATACAAAGGTAATGCGTAATTGCGTAGTTTGTTAAGAATTACTAGAACAAATGCTTTTCTAAGATGAGGCCAATTACTCGTATGAATAGTTTTTATTGGAATCAATACGAGTAGTGTTATTTCTTAGTATCCACTTAATGCGGACAAATTAGCTAATCAATATCAATAAGAATTGCTTTATTCATAACTTAAACCAAATGCTCAACAACTTGCCCCATATTGGCTATAGTGCTCCAAGATTCGAATTTATTGATTCCAACAATATAACAAGGTTGTCACTGAGGATAATATGATACCCAAACGAAAAGTTAACTTGTACGAGTACTTTATATCTTCTTACTCCACATTTTAGGTAAATTCATGCAAGTAATTAAAAACAAATCTAAACGACGAGTTTTGTTCTAGCATCTCAACAAACCGATGCGTTTAGATTGTAAAAACCAATTGAAGTAAATTCTCTCAAACAAAAGTCCCAAAACAAAACCCTCTTTCAGTTGTTCGGCTTCACTAACCTCTTCTCTCTTTCAATGGCTTCTGAGAACCAACCAAAAACTACAAACACCAACGACCCCAAAAAACGCAAACGTTGTTACTTACCTCACAACGTAAATCCCCCTTTTCCCATTTTCATTTCTTCAGTTTTTATCTATTTATTATATTATTTATTCAATTAACTTGTTTTTTATTTTTATGGATTTTTTTTTAATTTAATTTAATTTGTATACCAGAAAGCAGTGAAGAAGAAGGGGCCAAGTCCATTAAGACCAGGAATACAAGGCTTCTTCATAACCTGTGATGGTGGAAGGGAACACCAAGCTTCTCATGAAGCTATCAATGTCATTGATACTGTATGTGTATTTATTCTTTTTGATTTATATATTTATTTAATTTAATAGATTCAGAAAATGTTATTTGATTGATAAAAAAGTTAGCTTTAGCACCCTAATTATTCAAGTTTAAATTTTTATGTTCATTTTGTTAATTAACTCAACAATTAATTTGTTAGGCTTAATTCATGTGATTAATTGATGGGGTTTGATAATCTTGGTGGGGTGGGTGATTTGAAGTGAATTGTGATTTGTGTTTAAATATATAGATTGATTGATTTATTAACATTGAACGTTGCTTGATTGTTTAAGGTGGACCTTGTAATTGTCGAAAGTTGGGCTTTTTTTCGCTGATCTTTGTTGTTGGTTTGAACTTCAAGTATTTAAGCTAGAATATATGAGTAGTGTCCAAGAGCTAATAGTTATTTTAGGCTTAAGGAAAGATGAGAGGAATTATGTTTTGGAATTTCAAATTTATAAGAACTTTGGAGGAAAGGAAAGTGATGAAATGAGTAAAGACATAGAAGGAAAGTGATGAATATCCGTTAACCAAGTGGTTCGACGGATATTGAGTGAATATGGGCTCTGTACATGCTTAATGTAGACTATGCTACTTAAGCATGGGTATTAGTTTAAAGTTGTATGATTGCAACAAGAGATTAAAGTGGACCTTTTCCCTTATCATTAGCATTGGTTTGAACTCTTTGTAGGGTTCAAACTAAGGTATTTACATTTTGTTATATAAAAAGGTTTCGGCATGCATTTTCCTTGACAATACAGCTTCCTGTTCCTAGTAGTGTTTCTTAGGTTGCACAAATGATCAAGAGGAAAAACGTAGAAGAAAGATTGTAAACTACTGACAAATAGATTATTCGTTGGATATCCATGAACAAAGTAATTCAAGTGATATTTGGTAGGTATCATCATTCGTAACATGGACTTCATAGCTATGCAACCTACTGCCTAGGCAATTAGGCATGGATATTGGCTCGAAGTTGTATCATTGCATCAAGAGATTATAGTGTACCTTTTCTTTTATCTTTATTATTGGTCAAGACTTGAACTTTGAAGGGTCCAAACTCAGCTATTTTCTAGTACTAAAATTTTCCAGCATGAGTTTGTCCTAGTAGTGCAGCTTCCAAAAACCATTGTTTCTTGTGCTGCAAAAATGGTCCAGATTTGTTTGGTTTTTTTTTTTTTTTTTTTTTTTTTTTTTTCACAAGGCGGATGATGGGAAGAGGAAAACAATTTAAAAGAGCTTGTCATTTGCCAAAAGTGTTATGGTCTTACTATTAAACAGGCAACAGCTCATGAATTGTGCCGGATCAATATTACTGTAGTATCCTTGCAAGCAGCTGCTTCATACAGACCTAATTGGCACATACATAAACACTCATATACTGTACAATACTTGAGCATTATTAAGTCTTACTTCCTTGTTGTTCTCTGTGCTTGAACTTTTGCATAAAATTACACATATCAAAGTAAATGGAGAGTCTTATACACTCAAGTCTTAAATGTTACTACCTCCGTTTTTTTTTAGTTGACACATTTTGACTTTAGCACTATTCACACACTCCCCTTTGACCGTGTTTTGTGGTTTATACATAATGAAAAATATAGTCATGTAGGATGTTGTGAGATTTCATGATATATATTTTCAAAATATCAAATTTTCATAATTTTTGCTTATTGGTAATTAAAGATATAAAAGGTTGAAGTTGTGCGTTGGCAAACGTAACTAAAGAAACGTGTCAACTAAAAAGAAACGGAGGAAGTATATGATTTGGCTGTGAAGGCCCTTATGTTGTCATGAAATTGGACCTGTTGTTCTGGTTTATTTCCTCCTGTTTGTCTGTGTGATAATCCTATAAAGTATCAATTTTTTTTTTTTTTTAGATTTTAGAAGAGCTGATCGATGGCAAGGATTCAAGGGCTAATATAACAGTGATACCAGAGAAACCTGCAAACAAAAAAATAAAGTTTTCATACTCTGACTCTTCTGATAATGAAGAAGATGATGACAATGTTGACGAGAATGGAGCCGAGAGCCAGTCTGAAAAAGTTGCAGAAGAGGTTACTAATAATGGAAGTACCCTGGAAGAAAATACTGATCCTGTTAAGAAGGATGAGGTTGGATCAGGACAAGTTGATGATGGTTGTGAGGAAGTTGATAAACAAGCTGATGACAAAAGCAAGGAGAATGAGAAACCAATCGAAAAGAAACAGTGCAGTGATTCCAAAAAATTAGAAAGCATAAATTATACTGCAGAGCTATCTGTTGATAAGTTGATAGAAGCTGAACTTAAGGAATTAGGAGATAAGAGCAAGGTGAGTTAATATTACAATCCGTAAAACACCGCCCCCCACCCTCCAATTAAAAGGCCAGAAAAAGATGAGTGGAAGTCTAACATGTTTAAGGTACATTATACATCGTAATGAGTGTTTCTGTTATACTAGTATTTGAAGTAAATATTGTTTTGTTGAACCAGAGGCGTTTCTCCAAGATTGATACTGGCTGTAATGGTGTTGTCTTTGTAATTATGCGGAGAAGGAATGGAGACCCTAGCCCTGGAGAACTTGTACAGCATATGATGGAATCTGCTTCAGCTACAAAGAAGCATATATCAAGGTTCAAGCTGCCTTTCTTTATATAGCTTCTTATTTGACAGCTTCTCAAACGAGTACTACCTTTGTTGTGGACTTCACTAAGATGTTTCATATCTGTAGGTTTCTTCTGAGAGTGCTACCAGTAGAACTTTCATGTTATGCATCTGAAGAGGAAATATCAAGAGCTATTAAGCCAGTTATTGAACAATACTTCCCTGTCACCGCTGAAGCACCAATTAAGGTACTTGCCCATACATGGTTGACAAACACTCTATGGTACTGGCAGATCTAAGTTATTCTTTCACCATAGTTATGCATGTTGAATTTTCATAAACAGTGCCATTTTTTTTGCTTGATGATAGTGTTACTTGGGTTTTAACTATTCATTCAATCAATATTCTGGTGAATTCTATGAAAACAAATTGTGGTATTTTTATTTTTTTTACTATGGAGTGAATAGTGATTGACATTTAATGTACAAAACAAACTATGACATGGGAAGAAACCTCCTGCATATCTGTTTGAGATAGAAAGTTGGAAGCTGGTGGTGCTTATGGCAGTGTTCTTGTGGATCTGATAATTGATTTGTTTTGGATGTACTCCTCAGTTTGCTGTTCAATATGATGCCCGTGCCAATTCTGGCATCGAGAGGATGAAGATAATAGATGCAGTTGCCAAAGCTGTTCCTGAACCGCATAAAGTAGATCTCAAAAATCCACAGAAGACTATAATTGTCCAAATTGTTAAGGTACTGAAAGTTGTTGTCTTGAGTTCTTGACTGGCTGGCATATATAATTTGCTTTAGTTTTCTCCATAGTCGTCTCTAGATTTTTGTTTGTTAAGACTAAATCCATTTGAATCTTATATTCGACCTTGTTTTTTCTAGACTGTGTGCTTGATTGGTGTTGTGGAGAAGTACAAAGAGTTGGCGAAGTTTAATTTGAGGCAGCTCACATCATGATAGCTAGGTTTAAGTAAGGCTTGCTCGAGATTCAACTTGGACAATAAGAACAAGAACGTCAATAGTGACAACAAGAATATAGCCTCAGATCAAGACACTCCTTTTGGGCATCTTGATGATAGTACACAGTTACACACTCATAATGTTGTATACTAGTGGCTCATTCTTTTTCTCTAAACCCCGTTTTTGCCTCATATTGTGTGATTGTTGAGCTAGTGAATTCAAGTCTTCAATTAAATAAACAAATCTGTTTCGGCTTAAATTTTGAACTCTAGTCTGTTGAATTTTAGTGATTGTTACATGAGTCTTTGTTGAAGCTTGGATTTAGGCAAAATATTCAGGAGATTGTTTTGAGATTTATAGTATTTACCCTTTTAACTATATTCTTCTTCTCATATGAAAGTCCGTAGTTTGAATATTTTCGTCAAAATCTGAATTTACAAGCTTTGGGAAGCAGAAGCAAATAGTACTAACTCATTGTCACTAGGGAGATTTATAAATTCCTCTCCTAACATTGAAGTTATTATAGCTTCATACATTATTTTAGTCTTGTTACACTTACACTTGCGTTTTTCCGACCATATTTTGATTATTGATGATATGTTACAATGATACAGAATTGTTTAAGACTTGTGACTTGTTTGTAACATTAATCTTTCTACACTTTACTCGGTATTTGTTAAAAACTTGTTCTTCTAAGCCGAATAAAACTCACCCTTGTTACATACGAGTACGGAGTGTAATTTTATTTAGATGGTGAGGGCGTAACGTTTTTCTAACATATTACGATTGTTGACAATATGATTCACAATGTTAATCCTTCAATACAGAATTGTACAAGACTTTGTGTCTTGTTTGTTTATATAAGCATTGATGTTGGATACCAAAAGGAGATAAACACATATTAATTAATAAATTATTAGGCAAAAAAAAATGTAAAAATTCCATTAAAATAAAAAGGTTCTGTGTAACAACAAATGATTGGCACAAATGATTGAAACACAAAGAATTTTGTCTTTTCAACCTAACAAATCATCATAAACTATGCTCCCAAACCACCCAACCTTTTCATCATCTAACACCCCTCTCTATGCTGCTGGCTTGTTGTAAAGCTTTTCCACCATTTTTCTATACTCTGCATCATACCCAACATAAATTCAGTCAAAATCTCCACTATTTTTATTATGATATATTATACTCTCTCCGTCTTTAAAAGTTGTTCCGCAAAACCATTTAGAGACGGAGGGAATACTAATATTAATATGATAATTATTAATAGTATTTAATTTGTATTAAAATAATCAACAACCCAAAATCACCACCAACCTTCTTGATTGCTCCAAAGAGCTGCTGCTTGTGTGTTTAATGGTGAGCTGGTATTAGGCTCTGAAATTACAACCCCAAAAACAAAAAAATTTAATAATCACTACTACAATTAGAAAAACAAAATAAAATTCCCAAATTAAGTGAATTTAATTTAATTACCTCCAAGCAAACTTTGGATAGATAGCAATATAGTTCTCACATCATAAGCAGATGACCATTTATCCTACACAATTCATAAATTTACCGTTAGTGTGGCGGTTCGAGGTGGCCGAGGACTCGAAATCGAAACAATAATAACAATCAGAATGTACCTGAAGAATATCCAAGCAAATGTTACCAAAAACATCGACATTTGGGTGGAAACAACCAGTCTCAAACTTGACTTTAGGGGGTTTAAATGGGTAATCAGCAGGAAAACTTAGGGAAAGTTTATATTCTGTGCCTTCAAATACAGTTTCTTTGCTTCCATGAATTGTTCCTTTCCAGTTGAATATGTTGTCTTCTTCAGGAAACGCTGAGATTCCAGGATCACCACTCATCTAATTCAAACAAACAAAATAAAGATTTTTAGAATTATGTTTTAGTTGATTAAAACTAATTAGCAAAATGTATTCTTGTAATATTATGATTACTTACCATAAGAGACATTAATTCAGACTGCAACCTGTTCAAAAATCGCAAGAAAAAAAAAAAATAAGGAAAGAAATCGTCAGAAAATCACTAATATTAAAATTAAAACCCCCAAATTAAAATGATTTTTAAAAAAAAAAAACCCCTAATTTTTATGTCTAGATCAACAAGATGGAGCTTATTCAATTAAAAACCCTAAATTGAAACCCTAATAATCATTTTTCTAAATCGATAAAATTAATCTAATTCAATCAAAACCCGGATGAATAAACTAATTTCAAGTAGTGGGTACTAATCGAATCATTGAAATTCTTCATACAAACCACGTAATTGAAACTACAGATTCCAAGGACCCAGAATTAATTAATTTATTATATTGACACAAGAGTTAATCAATTGACCTTTTAAGAACGGATTGAGTATCAACAGTCTTAGCCGGAGCAACGTTCTGCTTCGCCGGAAGACCCGCCGGAGTAGCCGCCGGAGTATTGTCGGAGTAACTGCCGTTCATCGCCGCCATTTAAAGAGATAAAGAAAGAAGAAAGAGAAAGAAACTTGAGAAAATCGAAATTTGAAATTCCTTTCTTCTTCTTCTTTCGTAGAGAGAGAAAGGAGGAGAGAGAAAATAGGGAGAAAAAGAAAAGTGATGAGTTTGAGAAGAAGAGATTGATTGATTTGGGGTTATAAACACTGTGATGTTGAAATTAAAATATGAAGAAAAAGTTTGAGAAATAAATAAACTTTTTTTTTTAATTATATTGATGTGTTTTTGGAACGTTAGAGTTGAGCGGCGTGATTATACGCGTCCTTTTCCAACGGCTAGTTTTTAGTTAGCGAAAGAGGAGTTGTTTTGTTGTTTTCTTTAAATTTTTTTGGAAACCAACCCTTTATTCACAAATCACAACAGTTGATGGAAAATAAAAATTATCCAGGTTTAATGCAGACGTTCTTGATCTAAAATAAAAATATAACTTTGATGCAAAGTTGTTCATTATATTGCATAAGTTCAATAAGTAAGGTTTAAATGTTATTGTTTTCAAAAATCATGTTCAGAATAAAATTCTTTATCTTAAAGCTCTCATTTGTTACACCTAAATATACTGATATATTTTGTATGATCGTAAGTATTATTTAATATTGTACTTTCATGTACAATTATATTGCATGTATGTAAATCTTTGTGCCTAATAAATTGATTAAGGATTAGATCTTACAAATCAATTACAGTATTATAACAAGGGAAATTGTTCCATGTACCCTCGAGGTTTTAAAAAATGCACCGTATACCCTGAAAACTTTTAAATGCACCGTGTGCCCTTGAGGTTTGTATAAAATTGCATCAAATACCCTTAGACTCACAATAAATGTTAATTTTGTTAAATTGAGACTCTCTAAGCATCAAATCATTACAGTTTAATGTTACTTTAATGCTAAATCATTTAAGTATAAATAAACTTAATTAATAAAGCAAATTCTAACACCCAAAAATTTAGGATTTAGAATGATCAACGGAGTTTAAATTTTGATTTAATTTATGCTTTTAGGCGGTTTTACTACATAAATATAAAGTACTAAAAGTGAGTCGGTGTGTGGGCATGATTTTAGTTTGATAAGTCAATGATATGTGCATTTGTTAGAGGATTAGGGTTATTTGGTGCATTTATTTACAAACGTCAGGGGTACATGGTGCATTTGAAAGTTTTCAAGGGTATATGGTGCATTTTTTTAAACCTTAGGGGTATACGGAACAATTTCCCTTATAACAATTGTCAATTGCTTTACTTTTTTTTTGGGGGGGGGGGGGGGGGAAGGGACTTTCAATTGTTATACTATTCTTAGGGATTAATAATTCTTTAATAATCCCGTCAAAAAAGAAAAAGAATTCTTTAATAATGACTTATACTATTCTTAGGGATTAATAATTCTTTAATAATCTCGTCAAAAAAGAAAAAGAATTCTTTAATAATGACAACAATTAGAGTTGCACGTTATCTATTATACAATTTTAATCATCAATATGTTTGTTAATCTCCATTAATAAAATGATAATACATTCTTTCAAAAACTAAAAATCATATTACTCTGTAATAGTTTGAAAACATAGATGAAGACTTGAGACTAACTAACAAATGCTTTTTAATTTTTACTACTAAGATGAAAAAAATTGTAGTCAAAGTTGTTAGAAAATTGAAACGAGGTATATATATTCAGTCCAACTAATACTAAAATTTCTAACAGCCCAAGCCCATCAAAATGCCCCCATCACCCTCAGCCTTTAGGCTTAGTATTTAAATTTATAAGTACGATGAAGGGGTTTGACTTATGAGTTTCAAGTGAGAAACATAATTCAATGAATAACTTTCGTATACATTCGGTGCACAGCAATTTACTGTATATTGGGGGTCATTTTTTATCAAATTTAGAATCACTTTTACAATTTTTTGACTAACTATTATCAATAAAGCATAAATATTTCGTAATATTTATTTATGTCAGAGTAACTTTTATCCATATTAGGGTAACTTCTGCTCATTTTAGGAGTAACTTTATAACGAATTTATTGTATATCCAATTAATTTAAAAGTTTGTCTAATTCAATTTTGCAATTTTTTGTTGTTTAAGTTCGCATTTTAAAAGTTTGTCTAATTCAATTTTGCAATTTTTTGTTGTTAAAAAGACTCCGTAGTCAATTACTTCAAATCACCCTTTTCAAAATGGTTACTTAAACATACGTAGTATAAGTCATTAACACCTCCCTTAAACTCAATTTATTATACATTTAAGTAAGAAATGTTAAAAGTTTACCAAAAGATGGTATTATTGAATAAAGTGGTCAAAAGTTATTAATTGAATTGAAAAGCCTGAATCATAGAAAATCAACAATGAAGAAAGCAAACCAACATTATACAGAAAGTGACGAAGAGGAATTTACACAGATGATCATAGAATATTGAGCTTGAGAAAGAGAGGCCATGAGATTGATAACCTGTCCTATATTTACACAATACAAACCCAGAACAAATTCACTATCCTTACCAAAATATTACACTTGTGCTATACTAATAAGAATTGGATGGAAAGAACACCTTATCAACTGCTGCACAAGACCCTGAAAGCCGCCCTTATACTACCATATATATACTGAATACATATGGACCGAACCCAATGAATTCTACATCTTTGTACAAAAGGCCTATACTTATATTATGTAAATATATATAATATGCACACATTATATGTATAAGGCAAAGCAACCTTTCTTTTTTTTTTGTTACGTATCAACAGTCTCAGGTGACGAGTATGTGGCTGCAAGAAGAGCAGCTCCGATGCCTGACCCATCTTCAGTTACCTTCAGAATTACGTAAGGGGCGAGTTCCTCACCCAAAATCTCAGCCACGGCATCATTCAAGTACTCTCTGAACATTCTGTAATTTGAATATAGGCCGCCTTCAACTGCAACCACTGTTCTCCTTAATCTATTGCTGCTGCTTGGACCTTTGGCTCTGCTGCTAGCAACCCCACCACTCCCATCTCGACCAATTTTCTTTAGTATCCCAACAATACCAGCAGCTGCAAGGCGGGCTGCCCGGCGGGTTACCACGTCACATATGTTCACAACGAGTTTCCGGACTTTTAAAGGCACATCTCGAATCTGAGGAGAGGGAAAATTAGATAGACAAGTGATGTAAGAATTAAATTTACAAAATTCAGTTGGGAAATTAGCTGTAGTATACAGTCAGAAGGACATACCCCAAGAACCTCATCCAAAATTCTTGCTACTTCTTCCAGGCCAGGAGACTCATCTTCATGCATTGTCGACATCAAAGGCGTCCTGAGATGATTTTCTTTGTGAGATAATGTTACAAGTACTAATACATGGACAAATATGCATCAATGCAGCAGCTTACAGAGTGGTTTAAATCAAATATAAAATTGACATCATTGTTTTGTAGGGGCTATTTTGCCTTAAAAAATTGTTTCCAACATTGTGATCAAGGAAGCTAGCCAAATTTAGAGAGCGAAAATCTACGCGGATTTATGAAATCTGGATCTTGGCACTTGCCAGTAAGCAGATGCCGTAAATATTTTTTGGCACTTCTTTAACACAAAATCAAAGTTGAAACGAATATTATGCCAATAAGAGAAGAGCGGGGAGGGGGTATAACAAAAGGCAGCATAAAAGCCATTCAAAAGTCACCAGTAGGATAATACCTCAAGATGAAAGCTTTGCATAAGTTTGAAGAAATAGGTCCAAATACATCAGACTCCTTTGACATCCTCAATATAACTCTTCTCACAATCTCACCCAGATACATTCCAGATATCATTTTCTCAAAACCCTGCAGCAAGAAAACACTTTTGTTCAATTATTCCTTCATGATCTGTTCTTATGCTGGAAGAGAGTGTAAAAAACTCCTTGAGAGTCAATTTCATGATGGTGATCAAGCCAACCTGATCATTGGGATTAGGGCTCTCTGCATCTAACTCGATGTCGTAAGAAGTTCTTGGTAAATGGGACGACCAAAAGTTACCCCACTCCATATTAACAACCTGATCAATACAAGACGTATACCATAAGTACATAATAATTTACAACGTTTATCAGAATAGGTGCTAGCCAAAAATGGTTGAAGAAAGATACCATGCCTCCTGAAGATGTTGGAAAACCTTGAGACTTTATGATAGCATCTGCCCGCTCAAAATAACAGGCATTTGTTCCAGTCCCGATGATCACTGCAGCAACAGTGTCCTCATCATTATAATGTCCAAGTGCCAAAGTTCCCACAGTATCATTTACCTGCTTAACAACAAATTAAAATTATACTCTTCAATCAGAGACTACAATGCATGGCAGTCCATGTCCATCAACACTTAACAGACTGCACAGGCAAGGAAAGAACTACAACTATCTCCTATTTTGAGGAATGTGCTAGACAGTATATCAAGCATGTAATTGTTTACTTTTGGATTGTAAATTTAAAACATCATCACTGAAGCATATGGTGTGAAAGTTGAAGACCTATATTCTAAATGATAAGTAGCTTTGATAATTAAAGACTGACCACAAAGAACTCCAACAAACACCACAGACAAATACATTAGCCATAAAAGATAAGCTTACCAAGGCTGCAATATGCATATCTAAGCCCTGTCTAGACATTGCTTGATGCAAGAATTCACAGACATCATTCCCAACCTGAGATGAAACAAACAATTACAAACAGTAAGAAAAATCAGAGAAAATCTTCATTAACCATAAAAAAAAATAAAAAAAAAAGGTACAAAAAGGGAAAGATATCCATTTTTTACGACCAAACTTTAAGCTTTTACATTTACATTATAGTTACCAAGGTGGCAAAATATGGTAAGATTTGATACATAAAAACGGGGGGGGGGGGGGGGGGGGGGGGGGGGGGGGGGGGGGGGGCTCCTTATATTAAAATGTTTACATGATTCCACTAAGTAAAGCATCTATCAATCCATCTATAAAAAAAATCTGGCTGTAACAAAATCAAACAATGAGCGATCGATCACACACTGAGCACTGACCATGTCTTGAATGGAAAATCCTTTCGTCCATTTCATCAAAATTCCAGAGGAGACTGATGTTTGCTTCACAGGAAAAGAAAAGGTAAAACCAAGTTCCCTTCTTGGGGCTGGAGAAATGTCTGAATCCTTGTCATTCTCTTGGTCGAAAAATTCCTTTAGAGATGTCGCTATGAAATCAAACAGGTCCTGCAATGAAAACAATCCAATTTTCTAAATACGGCTGAACATTAAAAAACAAATCACATAAGACAATACAAAGAAAGAAAGTGAGCAACCTCACTAGAGCTAGTCATTAAATGCTCAGGGATTGGCTTCCTTTCAACATCTTGTCTAACGATACCGGATCTTCGTCCTCCTAGCTGAACCCGCAAGACCCTAAAATTAGTACCTCCAAGATCTAGTGCATAATATATTCCCTTCTCACTCCTAAGGAAAAAATTGCTAGTAATCAATTGAGTGTATAAGACAGAAACAAAAAGACAATTACAGGTATACACTTTTTGTCCAAGTAGTATGCAGCCACTCAGCCAGTAATCGGGCATTGTAAACAAAATAAAAATCTACAAGGTCCACAACCATTTACCTTCATGAAGGTATCACATCTAAATATCTAATTAACAAAACATTACAGTAAGAAAAAACTTGAGTGTGAAAAACAGCACAACTATTCACTGTATTCAGGACAATATGACTCCAAGAATGCCAATATTGCCCTTTTACAATGGTGAGGTCCACATTCAATGGCAACAGGCTGTCAACTGTGCCAGCTGCATAGATAAAAACCCACACATTCAACAGAAATATGACTGCTACCGTCCCCCACAACTGCGCACTGAAACTAAAAACCAAAAAGTATACCAATAAAAAATGGCTATCAAGCTCATTAACAATGCTCTAAAGTCTAAACATATGATGATGATTCAATGCTCTAAACACAACGGCCAACACATTGCTATTTGCATAGCTCATTCCACAAAGAACCAAACGATATAATTATTTAAAAATACTCATTAAGCACGCTTATGAACAAACTTGGCCATAGCCTATGCCGCCAGCTCAGAGCAAGCAGCAATTAAAATATGAAACTTTACTTCAATGGTTCAACAAAAGCATTTGGTTTGATAAATCCAACTACAAACACGGCTTTAAAATCGGGTTTTGGAAAATATAATATGACACATTGCCACATTACATGTTCACACATTGTAACAATCAACATTAGCTAGAACAAGCTAGAAATCTGCCAAAGTATCGTCCCAATAGTATCAACCATGAGGAAATACGAATAGTAAAAAGGGCCACAGATAGTACATTATAACTCAGAGAACAAACAGAATACATCACATTTTGGAAATTTCTTTTCACCCATTTTTATAACAATTATAGTTGGACTTCACCAACCCCATATACATCATAAAGTAACTACATTGCCCAGGTGCTAAAATCTAACTAATTTAGATCAAACACCCACATTACCAATATTCAATGTTCATAACAAGTCAAAACTTGTTACCTAAAAAAAAATGAAAAAGTTTGGCAATGTGAACAACAAATTAAAGCATAAACATCCAAAAATTCATAATGCCATCAACCAACCCAATTAATCATCAAATTACCTTGAAAAAAAACTTTTATAACCCCCAACAAAATTCAATCTCTTTCCCACATTCCCAATCAAGAATCCAAACAAACAATCAAATTTATCGACAACCCTTTTAAAATAGATAAAATTAACAACACATTTCATCAAACAAAAAAACAAAGATTGAAATCAAAAATGTATGATTGATACCCAATGGGAAGTTTATCAACAAAAGTGAGCAACATTTTGAGCTTAGAGCCACCTTCAGAGGCTAAACCAGCATGCATCTCAACAGCCATAGCATCAACAACTTGCTTCAATCTACTAACAGGGGTCCCACAAGCTTCTTCTAATTCTTTCAAAACACCAACAACTCTCTTCCATTTTCTCCGACTTCTTACCCTTTGTCCGACCACCGCCGCCGCCACCGCACACGTCACCACCGCTATTCCCACCGCTATACTAAACCCCACTTTTCCCATCCCTCTCTTTCTCTCTCCTCTTTATTTATATACTTGTATTTTCCTTTTTTTATTTACTTAAACCCCGATAACAAGAACAACCCCTTCTTCCGCATTTTGCCACCTCCCAGAAGGCTCAAACGACGTCGTTCTTGAAGTGGGTCGATCTGAAACTCGCCGTTTTGAAGTGGATGTGAGTAAGTTTGGTCAGGTTATGCCGTTAAAAGGCGGTTTTCCGGCGATGTACACCACCTGCTCGACGAAATGTTCAAGAGAGAGAAAATGAAAATAAAATTAGAGAGAGAAAGAGAAGGGGAAAAAAGGAGAGCGAAGGGGGGACTGGGGTTTCTCTAAGTAGTGTTGGAAAGCGAACCGATAGTTACTTATACTCGTTGTGAAATGACGATTTTGCCCTTTTTTAATCTTGCTAAATACAAGTAATTTTTATTTGTTCTTTTTATTTTTTGGCGGGGGTCAAACTACGAGTGATTGAAGAATGTATAATTGTACTCTGTATAGTACTAGTAGTCCTCGTTTACTTTTTTTTTTTGAAACACTCGTTTACTTATATTTAAATTAGTACTGTACGTTGTACAAAGTAGGTAATAATTAAGGGGCGTTTGGTTTGGGCATTCTTATAAGGGTTCTTGACCGTTCAACTTATACTTCGTATTAACTAATTTTATGTAATGTAAATAAAATAAGACTATACAATATAAATTCATGTAAAGTCAAATAGAATAGGTTTCTTAAAAAATTAAAAAAAAGTAATATGAATTAAATTTTTTTTAAAATTAAAAACAAACTGAATATTTTTTTTAGGGCAAAATAAATTGAATATTCACCGTAGTTTATTGATATTTTCTTTTTTTACACATAGTTTATTGTTAGATAATTAATTTGCTAGCATGAATTAATACATACTATATATGTAGTACTCCGTATAATATATTTTTCTTAATATCTTTAATTGAATTACATATTATATTTCCCTTTGGATTTACTACTCCGTAGGAAACATACACTCCAATCAGTCCAAGGTTGAAGTAATACTTTTACAATATAAGAGTAATAAGATACAATCAATTGAATTGTAAATTCAAGTTTCACGCGTACAAGTGTACAACAATTCGGAGTATAATATTTATGTATGATTTAAATGTATTTTAAATCTAAAATAAAATGGAAAGCTAAGATCTATTCTTTCAAATTCTTGTAAAATAAATCTGGTGGAGATATTGTGATGTATAATTTGGTGCATAATATTATTATAAGTTCGATTTGACTTACCTTTTTCTCTAGTGTTTTTCCATTCAAACTCTAATTAGCTATGTGCTTTAATAAGGACCTAAAAAGGGAGAAGTGGGTTTTTACAGATTTTGCCCTTGGCCATTGGAGAAGTTGGTGGGTTTTGGCTGTTGAACGAAGTATATGGGGACTTAATTTATTTTGACTCAATGATGTAGACTTTTTCTCATATGAGCAAAATTACAAACTTAAACGTGCTTTTTTTAATGGATTCGTTGCTACTATTTGTGGACTAATGGTCCTATTTTATTCTATTTAAAATGTCAAAAATGACCCTATTACGAGTCATACTAAGCTTAATTGCTTATTCTTTGTTGGAGTTGTTTAAATAGGGAGAACTTGGGTATGAAACTATGAATTAGTCAAACGTTTAAAGATGCTAATTTGTAGGAAAAGGGGGGGAATATGTTGAAGCACTTTGAAATAATTAGCAATTATAAGTCTTGTAAACATGTTAGAATGTTCAAAATAAAGATGGTTACATTCTCCAATTGGCATTTGATTCTATGTTGACAATTAGATTCTATGAGTACCACTTTATAGAATATATGTCTTAGATACTTATTAATAAACTGGTGTGCACATTTAACTACTATCCCATATCTTTATTCGTTAAGAATTTCCATGATTTTAAATTTGGGTTGTTGCTTTCACCGATCATTAATAAATCAGTTTCTTTAATAGGATATTGATGCTTTTCAAAGAGTTTCTTCTCGATGCATACATATTAGTGACGTGGAGTACGAGCTTGTGCTACTCACTAATTCCGGAAAAATAAGCTTAGATAAGTTGTATTAAGACTTAATTAGTTTAGATGTGTGAAAATCAGGTGAATGCCTCAATTTAGCAACACAATAAATAATATTTAAAATGCACATACTTCATATTTTAAAATTATACATCAAAACAAATTTAGCAAGAGAGTACACATTAGTGTATGATTTCGTTAAAATTCGGTGAATAATCATGGTCAATTAGCTTCATTTTAAATAGAGTATTGCAATCTAGACAAACACAATGTAAATTGAAACAAAAAATATTGATACTTATACGGCCTAAAATAGTTTCAATCATTCAATGTGAATATGTGATAGTATATTTTAAGGAAAGTATAGGAAGGAAAAAAAAAAGGGCATTATTGTCCAAGCCATGAAAAACCAAATAAGCACCTGGCTTGACCAAAGAAAGGCACTGATTTCAAATAATTAAGCATAAATATTATTCTTCCAATGTATTTCGTACTATTTCTTCTTTTTTCCAGAATTTGTTGAGAGGATCCAACTGGCATTGGCCCAATTTACAAGGACAAACCAGGTATTTCAAATTATTTATATATTTTTGTTAAAAAAAAGAAAAAAAAAAAGAGAGAAGAAATATTAAGACCATGTTTGGGTTGGGTAAATGCAAAGGGGAAAAAAGAGAGTGAGACAAAGGCGCGTCTACAGTTTTAGACAGTTGGAACGGCGACGTTTAGTAGCGTATTGGACTTTCAGCTGCCGTACTACCGCCAGCTGTCTCCCGCTATTTCCAGCTCAGCCCCACCTCTACAAATTTATTTATTTATTTTTTTTGGGAAAAAAAGCATAAAGCACCCCTACCAAAAAATAAAATTGATCCCTCTTCGAGTTCGATTCTCCATCATACGTTCTAAACATAGAAATATACACGTAGAATACTAAGGATTTATACGACTATATTAGTGTATTGTGTATATATACAATCGATGCTAGTTGTTGTACTCGTATTAATTATAAATCTCTTTATTTTCATTTATTCTTTATTTTCATTTACTCGACACACTTTAATCAGTATAATATTTAAGTATATTTAACTTCTTATTTTAGTGACTGCTTTGAGTTAACTAATATAGTATTATCAACTTTTTTTCTCATTTATTACTATGTATTGGCTAGGCCCCGTTCACTTTACCTTATTATTGTTGAACTTAAATTATTTTTACTGAACTTAAATTATTTTTGCTGAACTTAAATTAATTTTACTGAACTTAAATTATTTTTGCTAATAAGGCCCCGTTCGCTTCACCTTATTATTGCTGAACTAAAATTATTTTTACTAAAACAAAATTATATTTGCTGAACTTAAATTAATTTTACTGAACTTAAATTAATTTTGCTGAACTGAAATTATTTTTACTGATTTTCTATTATAATTCTTTTTTAAGATAACTGAATTTTACTGAAATGAACTTATTTTTACTGAACTGAAATTATTTTTACTAAACTGAAATTATTTTTAATTAATATTTTTTTTAAGGTGAAGTAAACAGGCCTAATTCTTCTTTAAAGTTATTAAATTTTACTGAGCTAAACTTATTTTTATCGAATTGAAATTATTTTTACTTAATATTATTTTTTTAATGAACAGGCTTGCACTCAAAAATTCTATTTAAAGGTGATGACATGAATGATTCTTAATGTCTAGATTCTCTAGAAGATGCATGATGTTACATTTACATATATTTTAGTTAATATTAGGACCACGTCTAGCATGCAATCGACCACAAAAGTACTTAATTAATAATAATACCTTTTTATCAAGGAAAAAATAATAATACTCTTAATACGAGTACTACTGTACTAGTATACAACTTTATAGTATACTAATGTTGTTCCTATGATTAACAAGCTGGCAATTTCTGTTGCACCCTCTACTTGTTAATTATGTATTCGTGTACGAAGTATTAATTAATTGAGAGCTAATAACGATATGATGTATACACTATACAGTTAATATAGCTTTTGACTAATTTTTTAATCATCTGATAGCAGTTGAACATCAGGAATATTCTGCTTAAATACCCTATAAACCGCCCATAATCACGTACTTATCAATTATTAATTTATTAATTACTCGTATTAATGTTATATTACTATAAGTATGTTATGGACTGTAACGGAATAATTAATTTATAATGTTTTAAAAAAATTTAATAATAATTAATTTATAATGCAACTACCAATCTTTTGTTTGACTTGAATTGACCAAGCCATAAGGCCTCACATAACAATACATCACACCTCATCACTTAGCTTGTGCAATTGTATTTTTGTATAGTCTTGCCTTTACTAATACATGTGCTCATATTTGATTTTGATAATCCTTAATTAAAAGTTTTAATCACGAAGCATGAATGTCTTACCTGATTAAAGTACAATACAGTCCTTGAAGTGTAATGCCTAAGGTGTTGCATCAAATCTCATCTACATTTTTTATATGTCATTTATAACTTTTCCAAAAGAAAGAAGTTGTTTAACCTACCTTTTTATAAGAGTTATCCGAGCCATTCTTACAATAAGCTAGTAATTCAATGTTTGGTAAATTAAAATTAACAATTTTAAAACATCTGGTGCGATCATATGGTCAAACCAGCAATCAGTAAAAACCAGTTAAATCAACCAATTTAAAACTAATTACCAAACAGTGTCATAGTATAATGCAAAATATTACATACTTTATAATACTATAATTAATTTCAAACGCAGAGAGTTATTATAGAATAATACAAAGTACTCCGTAAAAGGCAGAAGATCGAGGCGGCAAAGGGATTATTATACGTGCAAAGCATGAAACAACACATAGTATATATGTATGTAAACCTGTGCGGTTGTGCACTTGTGCATGTTTCATGTTTGCATGTACTTGCTGCTTCGTTGACTGATCAATTCTATAATTAAGGAAGCTTCTGAATTTTGGACACCAGGAAGTTACAAAATTTTAAAAATACTTTATCCTTGTAACAAAAAAAGAAAACAAATAAAATAAAATTGAGCATAGTCTTAGACTCATAGGTTTTACATATTTATTAAATTACGTAAATTAGAAAAATATAGGTGATTATTTAATTATTACTCTGTTGGTGAAAGAAAAGGGACAAAGAGGCAGAGAATGTGATTATGTGAATATGGACGACTATGTCAATTTGTCAATGCACCGACGACCATTCTTATTGAAGTTATTACTCTGGTCTCCCCTCATGCTATGACTAAGTGAAACTAACAATTTTTCTAAACTACTTCTACCAGTTCCGGACCAACGATTTTGATTATTTCTAATTAACTTTATGTTGGATTGTAAATGATACGAGTATTTTTTGAATTTGGTGAGTTAAACTTTTATTTGACTTTTCTCATGTTACTTTTTATGGTACTACCTTATAACAAATAAATAATCCGTATTAAGAAATGATGTATTAGTGGGTTGGAGTTGTGGAAATATTAGATTAGGAAGGATAGTCGTAGGGATTTGATTCGGAGACTTAAAATAACGGTGATTTAATATTAACTGATAATAATCTGATATGATAATCACTTTTAACTAAACAGGCGTGGTGTATATATGTTTCAATTCATATATGCAACATGCAGGCAACCTAATAAACTAACTACAAAAGTAACTTTTGTATATTGTATATTTGTATATATGAGTACTTTGAAAACATGTATTAAAAAAAGAAAAAAAAGAAAAGATGTAAATTAATGTATATAGAACTAATAGAAGCATGCAATGAGAGAGCGCCGTTATTTCAAATTATCCTTAATTATTATGGAGGATTGGAGCACCTACTAAATATGATTACTATGCAAAGTAATATTTGTAAATTTCACAGCAAACACACATAATCATATGAACCTTTCGTTTGAAGATGTCTGCTAAATTGGATTGAAAATAACTCTAAGACTTACTTTGTTTCTTATACATCATACATATTATGTGTAGGGTAATTTTTTGTCCTCATTTCACCATGCCAAATTATTACTAGTAGAAATAAATACTTATATTACAAGTACATTTTTATATATTGCGCCTTCATCCATGTACATAGGGATATAGTTCATATATAAAATATGGCCTGCTTAAAGTCCAAACAATATGCTGTACATATAATCATCACTGCACAACAATTGTAATTAAATTGATGTTGGAATAGTAATCAAAATCATAAAACTGTAAAGTAATTGAAATAATTGGTTTTATAATGATGGAATTAGAAAATAAAAGTAATTAAATGAAAAAACATTGAATAATATTAGATTGGAGTCATTGTTAGACTTTGACTCCAAATTTAAAAAGCATGATGAAAAGGAAATAGAAAATTCATGTCATCTCTAAACTTATAAATTATTTATTATAAAAACAATATAGCTCATAAAATATATGGAGTATTTCATATATTGTATAGTAAATTCGATCAACAGACGTCTAGCTTATTGATTGCCCTCGTATAATAATCAAATCTTCAACTACACTCCATGAATTCACATTTATACTAGCCTGCCAAAAAAAAAAAAAAAAAAAATTGAGAAACCATCCAAGGCATTCACTATACTTAGGTTAGGTGCATGTACTGATCATGTACGAAATGTACATGTCTAAAAAAATAAAATAAAACAGAGCTAGAATTGAAGCATGTAATAAAATTATTCTTGAATATTAATACGTCGAATTGAAGCATGGAACTTTGTTTTTCATTACATGGTCAATTAAATAAAAAAGGCCATATATTATTGCAGTACGAAATTTTAATTGACCTTTTGGAATTCATATGAGAAGGAGAGGGACATACCATGTAATTGTCCCATCAAAGTTCATGTCCCTTGTCCATCGTTTTCTCAATGGTGGGGAACCAAAAGGGGAGGAACAAAAGCGACACTATACCTACAGACTAATAAAATAAATGAGTTATAATTCAATTTCAAGTTCAACGAGATTTTTTATATGGAGTATATACTAAAATTTAGTGATCATATTTGAAATAACTTCTATACCTTATAAAATGCGGAGTAATAATTTTTCATGCATAAGTGCTTGAGTGAATGTTCAACATGAATATTTTTAAATTGATCGAAATTAAAGATAGTGTTTTAATAAAACCTTTTTGACGTATTATAGAGATATTAGATAGGAAGGTTTTTAAAAGAAAAAAATTTAGGACAAAAATCCAAATTAAACCTTCTTGATCTTATGTAATAGCATTAGTAGTAAAGCAATAGTAGTCAAATGATGTTGTGCCTCTTGGAACTTTTCAATGACCCAAGGGACAGCAATACGACAATGCGGCTCTTATGTTTGTGTTTAGACTAACTACAAACACACTTAACACAATTCTCTTTTCTATCCTAATGAAAAGAGAAAATTGAGGTTGCATAATATATAATTGATTTATATATGCATCAATTAGAGTTCTGGATCTATCAACTACTTGTATGTTTTTTCGGTTCATAACTTTTTTTTAATTATATTTTTTTAATGGTGTTTGGATCAGGAGGACAGGGAAGCTATAATCACATGAACTATTATGTAGAATTACAAAGTTAATCAAGTATATATTTAAATTAGTTATTACTAATCTTCTACATGCTATCAACCAAATTTTCAAAAATTATGTACAAATTCAAATGTAGTGAGTATATAAAAACAGATGAAGTGAGTCATAAATTATACTGTAGTCTGTAGAGTATAAAAAATCAGATTGGTTTGCTATAAATTTATATTGATCGGAATACCTTAAATTATGGAGTAGTATGGTTTTGACTTTTTTGAAACTTTTTAACAAATTTATTTAATTGATATTGAAAATAAAAAAACTTTATCTTAAATTCTTAACCATATAATATTAAAATATTTTGACTTGGCAAAAGCATGAACATTAAGGAAAATGATAGGATAGAAAGTAAACTAAAAAGAATCTCCATTAAATTTGGTAATAATGCCTTTAAATTACAAGTTGACTATTCACCTTGTCAACTTTATTGTATTACGTATTTCTTTATAATATTTTCTCCCTCCATTTAACTAAAAGGTGACGATGACAGCTAATTTGCATGACATGCGCAAAGTACACGTAGTGCGTAACTAAATTGAGTGATGTCTAAATAGCGTTTTCAATCAAACCTCTCATTTAGACTTTTTGGCATGTAAAGTACGTTTTAGTTATTGATCAATTTAGAGTTAAATTCATTTTAGTTTTAATTTGTGATCAAAAGTTTAATGAGTAGTTGAAGTCAATTCAAAATTTCCAACGTTCGTTTAATAAGTACTCTTTGTTTTTGGGGTGCAATCATATTATAGCTTTTGGATTATATACTCATATTACTGTGATCATTGGTCTTAGCTTGCTAATCAATTTTAATGGTGGTTGTATATTTGCTGGTTTGATTAATTCAATTGTCATTGTTATATTAGTGCGATCACTCTATCGTACTCGTATCAAATTAAATTTTTAAGTTATGACTGTAATTGTATTTATGTGTTTAAGTGTATGTCAGGACGTTAGATAAATCCGATTATTAATATATTATACTTTATTTAAAGCTTCGGGACACTCTTGCCATCTTGACACTAGCTTAAAATATAAGTAGTCATCAACTCGTCATTTTATTAGCTAAAGTTTTATTTGATTGAACGATTTAATTTATTTCGTCAGAAATGAAATTACTTTGTATTATTTAAAGTATGAAAACATTTCATGGAGTAGTGACTATCTTATACATACGGAACATATTATTATATGAATATGCATGTGTAAAAAAATATCATTTCTGTAGCAAAACTTATTCAATTTAAAACTTATATTGATATCTTTTGTCCAAAATTAGTTAATGTATGAAAACAAATGAGCAAATTACTCGGTTAAAGGTCACCTCAATATCCCATATTCTGCAAGATTGTCATTAAACCTCACACAAAATTTACTACACTTGAATGAAATACTTAGTGGAAAGTGAATTAAATTTATGAAGTTACTCCCTCCGTTCTACAATGATTTTCTTGTTTGGAATTTTTGACTTTTTTAAGAAAGAGAGAATCTTCTAAATTTCTCTTAATTTATAAAAACAAATATAGTCATGTGGGATCTATATTGATTCGTCTTGGTGAGTAAATTATTAATGTCTAACTTTTATATAATTTTTTTTAGTGTGAGATTAAAGATATTTGCGGTCAAAGTTGAGTAAAAATTTACATCGATTTATGAAACAGGAACATCATTCTGAAACGAAGGGAGTAATGAGGTGAAAAGATGGATGTTGCCGTTTTTTGGTTGCTTGTACAAGCAGTGAGGTGCGCTGTAACAAGCTTTACATTGGGTTATAGTCAAAGAAAGAGAACCACAGCTTTTAATTTTCTCCCCATAGTACAAGTCACTTTCATAAAATTCATGTTTCTATTTTATTATAATTAGCTTTTTGACCCGTTTAATATACGGGTTATTACTTGGATTGATTATTTCATATGCAGGTATGCTTTTATACGAAGTAATTGTTTTATTTCGTTCTAAAACTTAAAGAAAAAAAAAAGAGTGAGGTAGAACTGTGAAAGAAGATGAAGGAATTTAGTTAGATATACATACATAAAGATTGTGGGATATGAAATGACAAATTAGTTTAAATTATATTTAAAATCTATGAGATGAAAAGACATTTTTTGTTATAATTCATATGTTTATGTAATATGTACTGATTAATTGAACTTTATTTTATCATGGTGGAAATGAAACACTTCATTTTCTTACTTAAATTTGCAAGTTGTAGAATTAATGCATAAAGATTGAAACATAAATATTAAGGGAGGTGACATGTGGCATATGGGGGTAATGAGTGACTTGTGATACCATGTGTCATATGAAAACATTGTGGTTTGTGTTTTTAAATACTAAGTATAGATGATGATAAGTATAGAGTATATATAAATTGTATTATACACTCTTAACTATTACGATTTACGAGTACCTCATTCCTAAACGCTTTTGTCATTCACTAATTGCACAAATCATATAAACCCTAATGCAACCTTTAGCCATTAATACATCCAATTTCTCAGATGATAGAAAATTATTTACAGTAAAAAAGAAAAAAAACAATCTTTAATTTGAAAATTATACATAGAGAAATCTAATAATGTAAAAATTCACATGTATATAAGAACAATTGTGAGAATCTATGGTTAATGTTTTTTCACTTTTAAAAACATATTTCTGATAATGGGTTTCAACTATCAACTTAATTAACCTTTTAATTAAATTGATCTTTTAAGCATTCTAAAGTGTCAAAAACTTTACGAACGAGCGAAGACAGATGACTAGAATGTGATTGATAAATAATGTTCTACCTACATATATACACCAAAAAATAATGTACAAGTATAATTTTGAAAAGGTATTTAGGCCGGTCTTCTAATCAACCTACCAAAGCAACCGACCAACCAAAAGTGTCTAAAAAATTGCCATAATAATTAGATTTGGCATGGTCTAGTCTCTATTTGAAAGATGTTAATGTCCCCCATTCTCCTCAATATCCAGTTGTTTCCATCACTTTCTAGTGATTTTTTATTTTTTTTTCTTTTTTTCTGTTAGGAAATTAAAAGTAACAATAAAGACCCAATTAAAATTCACAATAAATAAATGTCGGTTTTGTTCGATCGTTAGATCAATTATAAATTATGATCAACTTGCTTAGCATTATCAGTTTCGAAACAATAATATGGTTTATACTTTTATTAATATAGTACTTATATTACTTTAAGAAAATATAAGTACTGTATATATTAAGTTAAAATTATCAAAAAATTATATTTTGGAAATATACTTTAAGAAAAAATCCAATAATTTAATATTTCGGAGTACATTTTAACCTGAATTTTTATACACGCACTAGTCACTAGTTTTTGCTGGAAAATTCGATCAACGACAAAAAAATGTAAATTGTGCAAAAGTTAACATAAAACTAAAATTATACGGAGTCTTGTGAAGGTAGTCGAGTATAATTAATTTTGTAGTCTAGTATGTATGAAGTACAGATGTATTTATAATTTAACCACAAATAGTTCTCAATATATCTAGCATTGTTGTGCAATAAGGTAGTTAGGTAGTACATGTAAGTGTGTAATTAATTATTATACTAATAAAACCCTAAGCTAGCTTATTGTAGTAAAATCGAGTTAAATAATTGAAATTCAAATTAAAAGACAAAATGTTATGAGAATTTGATCAAATAAAAGGCAAAATTGGATACACCTAAGGAGTAATAATAACACATAATTGCTACTAATCGGACAAATCGATCATATGGATCGATGTGAAATTGAGTTGATATATAATACAAATTAATTTATGATGCATTAAGAAAATTGTATTATGTGCAACCCAAAAAATGGATGTAAAAGGAATTAAATAAACTAGGTAAATGATAAATTGGTATTTTACTTGCGTGTTATTGAGGCACATACAAGTTGACATATTTTTGTATTTTTGTATTTTTTTTTTTAACAAAACCAATTCATTATACAAGTTGACATCATTAAACACTTACACAAGTAATCTTGAATGGAATGCCATTCATATTTAACAGTGAAAGTACCTTCAACTTGTCGCAACATGCATCATATATTCATGTACTGAGCAACGTTTTGATTTATTTATTAGGGTTTCACTTGGAGATGGAGCCACCTACTATTAATTGGTACGTACTCTATCATTTTTGGACCCACGCAACGCACACATATTACCAATTTGAAGTCGTCGTATTAATTAAAATAATTATATGGCTGTATTATTGATCTCCATCTTCTAACATTGAATTGGGTTATGCAAGCTAAGAGGTCTTTTGCATACAATGGCTTGATTGTGCATGGAGACATACAACTAATTTTGCTCTTCGAGTGGATTTATCATGGTTAACTTCATTCCTTCGTTTATTTTTAGAAGCAACGGATATAATAAATAAAATGTAACTACCCTAAGTTTTTATGTTCAACTTCTAATCGAATATACATGGTCGACATGATATGACATTATTGATTTGTTAAATCAGTTTGACACTATAGTAATTCATGAAGACCACCATTATGCTCATATATAGCTAATGTTCTTTTAATTTCATTATGAATGCATGCATAATGTTTCTTCAATTTACCTTTGCTTCACAAATTTTATTTTAAAAATGTTGGTTTCTTTAATTTATCTTCACATGTTTTATGAACAAAATTTGTCACATGCAAAATGTAGAACATTTTCATTGATTGATATTATATGCATATGGGATATGGCTATTTTAAAAAAACACACACACACAAAAAGTTTGATAACAAATATACAAAGTACAATTTAAAGTTTAGTGATCCGATCCTCTTAGATGATTGGATTTTGTAGCACACCAATTTGCCCAAATTTACAAACTAAAGTGACCTAATGGGATTAAGTATATTCTTATGTACTCTCAAAAATCCATACAACATAATATGTATAACTTTAACACGCGTTTTTAGGCCAAAGTCACAATATTGTAATCCTAGTGTAGAACAAAACCATTTCAAAGGAATCAGTAGTACCACCCTACATATCTACCCGACCCATAATTATATTAACTACGGAGTACAATATACGAAGTACTAATTATCATTCATGCATGAATAAATTATGATGATGGGTTGGGGGGTATATAGATTAGTAACACTTGACAGATTGCAAGTCAGATAGTATAAGCAGAATACAGAGGACGATCAATACAATTGTGTGTTGTATATAAATGGGGCCCAACATATATCTAGTATATGGGTCAATAATAATAATAATAATAATAATAATAATAATAATAATAATAATATCATAGCAGCAGCAAAAGAGAAACTCCAGCTCATTCAAATGCTTTTTTTTTTTTTTTTTTTTTTTTTTTTTTTTGAGCTCGTGAACTTTTATTAAAAATAAAAAATAAAAAATCCAGCTGTAATAAGGTCATACCCCAATTTATGCAACTAACGTATTTTTCACCTTCTATTTTACACACTTTGGTTGTCAGTAGTTATTTCATAGGATCATGGTGATCTTCTAGACAATTTTTTTGGACGGTTTGGCTATTTTCTTCAAGTGACTAGTTTATTTGTCCACCTTTTTTATAGATTGTTTTTCACATTTCTATGATGTATAGCCGACATCAATTAGTTATACTGTATCAATTACTTCGTATATATATGATTATATGCGTTCATACATGGATTATAAATCGTAATGTTTGATGTATGTACATAAGGCTCGATATAGGTTTGGATATTTAGTAATGTTTTGTAGTTGCAGCGTAAAAAATAATGAAATTAGCATATGTGGTTATAGAATAGTATTAGAAGTTTTTTGTTTTTTTTTTTTTTTTTTAGTGAGTACATGTGGTTATAGAATATAACGATACGCAGGGATTATAACCTATAAGAGCTAAACAAAGCTACAGTACAACCAATTACATCAAACCACACACATAAACTACAATAAGAAAAACTTATGAAGTGTAGCTGAAACAAGACGCTTCATCCAAAACATTGCATGCATGCATGGATCGATGGTGCAGCTTATTAGAGTTACAAGCTTGTCTTGGACATGTTGACCTAATTTATTGCGAGGTTGATGCTATTTGAATTGTGGTGTACTGTTCTTTAATTAATTCATGCAATTCATGAAAAATGTCATTCAATCTAGCTACTTGAATCTTCATTTGTTTGACATTAACACATCTAAATCAAACTTTATTTGTATTATAAAAGTTAAAGACAAAATTATCTATCCACTCACTACAAGTCTTTATAGATTGAGTAAGATGTTGAGGATTAAAACTCTTTACGGAATGAAAGGGAAGAAAATACTAGCTCAGTATCTCCGTATTGACAAGAGATGATATACTATGTATTACAAAAATAACTAATTTCTCTCATTTTTTAATATTTGTAACACTTTCTTAAAAAGGAAATATCACAATATTTACGGCACATTATAATTGAAAAGTTATTCTAAGAAAAAGTTATACTGTATTACTCCGTACTACTTCTCTTATTTAAAGTACATGACCGTTAATAGCTGTTTAAAAAAGAAATACAGTATATACCTCTGTATAAATAAATAAATACAAGGAGGAGTCATAAACCGTATTATTGTAACGTTATTGCATGCTACTCCTACTACGGAGAGTGTGGACCGTCATGGATTCGGAAGTTACGAAAATGCCCTTCTTAGTCACATTGTCTAAAAATAAGAAATAATGGAAATCTAGTAAATTGAAAGCAAGAACCATATTCTTTTTTCAATGGGGACCAATCCAAACACTGCCTTATACGATTTTCCGCGTGCCATAATTTTGAGGGTACTACACGTCTACACCTTTATCTTGGTTACACTTGCTTGAACACGTGCTTTTTTCTCTACCTCTCTTTCTTCTAAATTGGGCTGGGCCACTACACCCCTTTTAACATGACCCCGTGAACCCCGTTTTTTTAACCGTTATACACACTCGATGACCCGAGTGCATAACATAAACTTCTTTCGTTCTCTTATATAATTCAATGAAACATACTTCTTTTTGAAAGGTTGATCATTAGCTAGTAGCAAAACTAGCAATATTACTTTATTTATCTAATGGTAACCTCAAATTCCCTCCTTATCATATGAACCTCTCTTTGTATATCTCACATTTCGTTAAAATCAAGTATTCACTACACCGCATTTAGAATAGTATGAAGGATGTATGTTGATCTATTCTATATTTACCAATTCGTCTGACTCTTAAAGAAAACACACATTAACAATCTCTAATTGTTCCCTAAGCCTTCGATATGATGTGAATAAAGTGTGCATATAAAAAACGTAAATTTAAGGCATATAATAATTAATCAAACTTTATACTTGAAAATAATACAAGTTTCTAGTATCAACTATTTCCTAATATTATACTTCATCCATTCATTTTAACTACAATATGTATATTTTTGAAAGTTACATTTTTACAAAGTCGTCTAATTGTAGAATGATTCTCTCTATATCTCGTCTCATCATACATTCATTCATACTGATCTCTCATTTCATCTCTCCATAAAAAACCTGACCACTTAGCCATTAGGAAAAATGTTTATTGGGCTGGACTTGGTCATCACAATTTAGGTTAAAGCCCAATTAAAGAAAGACCAAATAAAAAATGATCCCAAACAATGACACGTATACAAACTCAAAACCACCAAATTCACAAACCGCCACGTCATCAACTACGATAAACTAAGATAACCGAAACAACTACTCCTCTCAGTCCATCATCTTCCATTTTCATTTCAGGGAGGAGAGAGAAAATATGGCGGGAGGTTCAATGCTACTACACTTCAAAAGCTCAGCACCGCCATTAATGGCGGTTTTTTCGAGCTCGGTTAAGGAGAGAGAAATTTCCAAGCCGAAGACTGATATCGCAGTTTCCAGCGATAAAATTCGGAATTCTAGGGTTTTGGTTTTGGGCGGTACCGGAAGAGTTGGTGGTTCTACTGCCGTCGCTCTTTCGAAGATTTCTCCTGAACTTCGTATCGTTGTCGGCGGTCGAAATCGGTAAATTTTCTCCAGAATTCTAGGGTTTGTGATTGATTTTTTTTTTATTTATTAATTTTTTTTAAGGTTTGATTTGATTTTGAAGGGAGAAAGGAGCAGCAATGGTGAAAAACCTTGGAGAGAAATCTGAGTTTGTTGAGGTTGATATTGATAATGTGGACAAATTGGAAGCTGCTTTACAAGGTAATATTTCTATATTTTCTGGAATTTGAACAAAATGTGGTGGTAGAAATGGAGTTGCTAGATTATTGAATTTTAACTTTTGCAATTTTAATTAGTACAATTGCAGTTTGAAACTTAGCCAAGTAATTCAGTTTACTTTAGTAAATTGCTGCATGTAACTTTAATTGCTGCAAAGTTAAAGTATTTGATTACTGATCATTTCTGCAACTAATCCAACTTTCAAGGCCAATGGCGATTAGGCCTCTAATATTTTATATCTTTGATATCTACGCACCGTTTGTTTAGTGGTAGTAAATGGTGGCGATGGGAATGAATTTGTACATGAAAGAAATCAATGTCCATTCCCGTGGCAATGATTGTTCATGCCAAATTATTCTTTCACAAATCTCCATTGCCATTCAAATTATTTGGGGTGGTATTGGGAAGTAATGGAAATTTATGAAGAAAAACACAAATTTGGGATGAGATTGCATTGCTATGGACATTAGAATGTTGTTTGCTTGTTAATGTACACGTAAATTCATTCCCATTACCGCTATTTATAACCAGCTACCAACTACCTGACGATTTGTTAAGGGGATCATGTCCTTTATAATCATGTTGTATTGTTGTGTGGTCTATGTGTAGTATGCAGTTACGTACTGATATTATTTTATAATATATTTTTAGTTTGGTCGATTATTAATACGTAGTACATTATATATGTTATGAACATTTGCTGCTTTCTTTTCAGATGTAGATCTTGTAGTTCACACCGCAGGGCCTTTCCAGCAGACAGAAAAATGCCCTGTACTTGAAGCTGCTATTCGTACCAAGGTGAGATGAGGTAATTATCTAAGCATTTTTTTAGATGGTTATGTTATGGATTATTGCTTGTGGTTTTTATTCTCATTGTGTTTAAGAGTCAATACTAGTTTGGCTTTTCGTAATTTTTTTGTTTTCTTGACACATACTTACGCAATCTTCTTGCAGACAGCATATGTTGACGTTTGTGATGATACGAGTTATGCATTTCGTGCCAAATCATTTTGCAAAGATGCAATTTCTGCTAATGTTCCAGCAATCACAACTGCCGGGATTTACCCTGGAGTGAGCAATGGTTCTTATATTTGAACATTTTTACTATTCATTTTTCTCCCTATCCATCCATATTCTTAACATTGCATGAACTTATTCACGGCATTTTAGAGTCTAATTTACCTTGTGTTATGGGGGATTTTCGTTACATATGATTAACTAAATCTTACGAGCTTAAGTGTTGCCAATGAGTTTTCTTTCTATTGTTTATATAATTGATTGGTTGACTCCTAAGTCCTAACTCATTATTTTCCTATATCACTGGAATTATGATGACAGTGATGGCTGCAGAACTTGTTCGTGCAGCAAGAGATGAAGGCAAGGGTGAACCTGAAAGGCTAAGGTGACCATTTTTGTTCTTGAGGGTTTGATATCGTGTTTTGTGATCAATCTTAAATACATTTGATATAAAGTTTCATGTAACTCTTGTCATATCTCTGGCATGGACTGTGTTCTGTTCCATACTCTTTTTACTTGATTATGTTAGTTTGCATGCCTTTATGCAAGACGTCTAATGTGAGTTCACTGGGTATTTTTTTGTTTCATGTTATCTTCAGATTCTCTTACTATACAGCAGGTACTGGAGGTGCTGGTCCAACAATATTGTCTACTAGCTTTTTACTATTAGGAGAAGAGGTTGTTGCCTACAATAAAGGTTTTCTTTCTTCCATTTTGTTACGTCATGTTGTTATACGTGCTCACTAGCAATCATATAATTTTTCATCTCATGATGTCTTGTTGGGAATACAGGTGAAAAGGTCAAACTAAAGCCTTATAGTGGGATGCTAAATGTTGATTTTGGAAAAGGGGTCAATAAGAAGGATGTATTTTTGCTGTAAGTTACTAATTTGATTTTTTTTTTTTGTTTGACTAAGGCTTAGTTGTTGCTAGATCACTTCATTGATTATTGTGAATTTCATTCAACTGTTTTTGGCTACCTGGATATGAGATGTGTGCTGGGTTGTTTTTGAACATTTGATCTCCGTATTTGGCAATAAAGTATTTACATTTTCTAAATATTCTATAGGCCTGGAAATGCTATAGCCCTTCAAATAATCTGTCTCCAGGTCCAAAACTTAGTAGATGCAGGGTCATGCAGCTACGATTCTTGAGTGTATTTGATTGTTCTTCCTTATTAATTAACTGAATTGAACTCCGTGCTTACCCTCATGAGTGCAATACACCGATTTGCATCAAGGTGCTGGCTTAGGGGTGAATCCTCTTCTCCTTTTTTGTTATTAAAACATCTAGTTGAACCATGGAAAGGCTGTATCAAACTTTTGCTTGCTTTCTGCTGCCATTAACGATCCTAGTGTATAACTGGAGAATGTCCCTCAAATTTATAAGAAATAGTATATATTCTCCAGGAATCTGCCAGAAGTAAGAAGTACTCATGAAGTTCTGGGAGTACCAACTGTCAGTGCTAGATTCGGAACTGCACCCTTCTTTTGGAACTGGGGAATGGCCATAATGACAAATCTTTTACCACCGGTATAATTTATTCTCTTCAGTTTTTTTGCTAGTTTTGGCTGCTGTAGACAATGGCTCTATTGTTGGGCTAGTGGACAAACTATAAATTGTCTTACAGAGAGATATCCTTAGAAATTGACCTTATTTGCCAGAAAATACAGTAGAAAGCATAAAGGGTTCATTGCTAGATGGACTTTTTGATTTAATTTAATTTTATTTTATTTTTGGGTAAATTATGAAGGCCATTGATAACCTTTTACTAGTCACACTGAACACATGTAGGTATTGACCATTAAAAGGGATTAAAAAAAAAAAAAAAAAAAAAAAACCTGTGCATGTAGGTTGCTGCAGTTGGTTAACCAGACACCATAATATACAACCATGAGCTCATGTGACTGGATTATGCAGGAATTTCTAAGGGACAGAACAAAGGTTCAACAGTTGGTTGAGTTGTTTGACCCTGTAGTTCGTGCAGTTGATGGTATTGCAGGGGAGCGCGTGTCAATGAGGGTAAGGTGCTATAAACTGATTAGTGTTATACAAATTATTCCTAGTATCACTTCTAAAATTCTTAGTTCTAACTAGTCTCCCGAGTAAAGATAGTACAACTGAAGCAGTGCTTTGCTTAATTTGTTACAATCCCCTTGTAATTGTGGTCATCTATACTGCTTTCCCCCAGGTTAGGTAAGTGGCTATTTACGATTTAATATCTATTTGCCAGGTTGATTTGGATTGTTCAAATGGGCGCAGTACAATTGGTGTATTCACTCATAAGAGTTTGTCAGTGTAAGTATCAGGTTTATAGTTTTAGCGCAGTTGTTACTATCTGATAAATTGACATGCTGGTTGTGTGTTTATCGCTTGGGTTGAGCTTGCTGCACTTTATGAAATTTTAAAAGACATCATATTCCCAGAAGCAGCATTGCTTGAATCTTTTGGTTTTTAAAAACAGACCTTTCAGAATATTTAATGGGACTTTTGCAGTGTCTATCTCTGGAATAATGCTTTCTAATAAAGGTGTAGGATACGTTGACGTAAATAAATATGCTGTTAAAGAATATAGAACTATATACCAGGAGTGGAAATTTATTCTGAGACGCAGTCCATGTAAGAAGGTAGGACCCTACTTTTGGTATGAGGGTCTTAGTTTGATGCAGTCATTGGCGGATCCAGGGGGGTACATAGAGTTACAGCTGTACCCCCATTCCGCTGGAAAAAAAAAAAACTGTTAAGCTTAGAGACCGCCTTTATGTAATAGGCGGTCTCTTAGGTACTGTTATGTAACACCAATCAGCCCCGCCTTTTTTTGTTTAATTTAAAGAGACCGCCTTTGTCAAAATTTGGTCTCTTAGGTTATTTTTTATATACCTTCCATGCTAGACGCCTAGGAGTTTCAGAATAGTACTTTTGATCAAAGAGAGCTACTGTTACAAAAACAGGTCTCTTAAGTGATATTGTTTATTTTTCCACAAGAAGATTTGTACATTTTATCAAAGAGACCTACTGTTACAAATAACAGGTCTCTTAGATAAAAAAATTCTCCTCACAATTTTATTAGTTAATTTTAAGTCTTAGTGTCGGAAGATAGGGTGTATAGTACACACAAATATTAATACAAATATACAATAGTAATTTTAATTATTAACTCAAAATTTATTAGTTAGGAAAAAATTATTACGCTCCACATATTACTTTTTATTTTGTAATTTGTTTTTTTTATTAAACATAATTTCGTACCCCCATTCCCCAATTCTTGGATCCGCCACTGGATGCAGTACTACCTGGTGATGAATTTAGCCAAGGACTTGCTGTGCCTCTACCAGGAATCAACTAGCCATCATCTTTTGCTGTTTATTTTTCGGATCTTTTTCACTTAATTTTGCAATATTGTATTGCTGGCTTAAGAGTGCTAATGGCAAGGACGTTTAAGGCACTTTCCTAAAAAAATTTGCTTCACCGTTAGTGTCTTACTTGTTCACAGATCGGTTGGAGTATCTACTGCTGCATTTGTCCTTGCAGTCTTAGAGGGTAGTACGCAGCCTGGGGTATGGTTTCCAGAAGAGGTACATACTTTATTGTCAAATACTTGAGAACTTCAATCGTACACTTTCATGCCCCCCCCCCCCCCCCCCAAATCATTCCTGTTAAACTTGCCGCTGTTATTGAACTTTTTTTTTTTTTTTTTAATTTATTTTTATTTTTGTAGCCTGAAGGAATTGAAGTAGAGGCCAGGAATGCTTTATTGGAGCGTGCTGCCCAAGGGACGATCAATTTCGTGATGAACAAGTACAGATTTTTATTGAACTTGCACTAATTTAATTGTTCTCTTTTCATTCTTGATCTTCGGCAAATTCATGGCCCTCATTTTGCTTATTCAACAGACCTCCTTGGATGGTGGAGACGAACCCCAAAGAACTTGGCTTAGGCATATATGTCTGAGATGCTGCACTGAATTCGAGTGACAGGTTTCAGTTGTTTTATACCACCATACAACAATGAAGTGACAGTTCTAACTTTGCTGCTTCTGTGTAAGAGGTTGATGACAAAGCCTAGCAAACAACGGTTTGAATCATGATCCACAAATTACCTTCAAATGTCTGCAAGATGGACATTCAAGCATCTATAATGTGATGCTTAATCTACTCGCAAATGAATGGTAACGAAAGTGTAAAGTGCCTACTGCCTCTACTATACCATCTGACATCAACTTCGGTCTTATCATTTGGGGGAAGTCTGGAGAAATGTGTAAATGATTCAGGTGACAACATATATTGATTGAAATTGAATTTGTAAATGAATGCTTAGAAGGTCTACCTGTCAAGGAATGATCTCAACTTAAATAAACCATGTTTATGAGATGTGAAGTTACTTTTACAGTTTTACCATTTGTAATCCATAAACTCGTACGAAGTATAGTATGAGTATACTTTCTTCTGTTTAACTAAAAAACTTTCTCAAAGTGAAATCAACATTATTTTTTATATTCCCTGTCTTTTGTTTTTTACATTTAATTTACTTTATTTATATTATACTTATACGCCATATTATATTTATATACTACCTCCGATTTTTATTATTTGCAACTTTGGGATATTATTTTCGGAGGTAGTATTTAATAACTTTTCTTATACACTGATTCTTTTTTAATAAAACGTGCCTAAAAGAAGACTAGATATTACTGGACCCAACATACAGAGTAATGAAATTTGGTAAGGCATTAAAGGTTGAGCTTGAGCCATAAGATCTAACGTACAATTTTGGAAAGTTTAAATTATTGATGTATTTGATATCTCCATCTCATCTCACACATGCATCAAATCACCCAATTACGTTATATTTGCCCAGATGATTGGAACCCAATTTTTAAACAAGTGTATAGATTGACTACGTAATACATGGTCTATTATTTTCTCATATTTGAGAGGAGAGAAAAATTATGGCGGGTTATTCTTTACTCCTTAACTTGAAAACCTCAATGCCACCATTAATGGCGGTTGCGAGCTCGGTTAAGGAAAGAGAATGTACTGCTGGTAGTTATAAGGTTTGGAATCCTAGGGTGTTGGTTTTGGGTGGTACTGGTAGCGTTGGCGGTTCTATCGCCCTTGCTCTTTCTAAGCTTTCTCCTGAACTTCGTGTTGTTGTTGGTGGTAGAAATCGGTATTTGTCTTCCTTTATTTGTTTGATTTTGTGTTTCGATGTACTCCCTTTGTCTCAAAATAAATGATCTCATATTTTTGACTAAGTCATATATATACTCATCAATAAATTAAATAAGTTTACTAATACTAAATATCTCTATCTGTAAATATTATGAAAAGTGACACGTTGAAAATATATATTTAAGATAAATTTTGACATCATATATTAAATTAGAAAAAATTAAGTTAAGGCGAGGTATTAAAAAAGTGCAAATAGTCAAGTGATGCATCTATTTTTGAATCGACGAAGTAAGTTGTTTAGTTGCTAACATATATGGATTATTTTTGGGACTGAGATTTTTTTTTTTTTGAATGTTTGGTTTGATTATGAAGGGAGAAAGGAGCGGCAATGGTGAGAAATCTTGGGGTGGAGTTTGTTGAGGTTGATATAGATAATGCAGAAATATTAGAGGATGCTTTACAAGGTGATTTTTTTTTTTTTTTTTAATAGCATATATACTTAGTATAAGATCTAACAACAATTCTTAATTTTTTGATAGGAAAGTTGAATATGTCAAAAAAAGAAAAAAAAAAAAAAAGAACATAGTTAAAATGAACATTATTAATTTTGTTACATTATTTGTTTTCAGATGTAGATCTTGTAGTTCACACAGCAGGGCCTTTCCAGCAGACAGAAAAATGCTCAGTACTCGAAGCTGCTATTCGTGCAAAGGTGAGATGAGGTCATAATCTAAGCGCGTACTTAGATGATTTTGTTGATGGATGATTGCTTGTAATGTGATTCTCATTATGTATTAATGTGCATTATTGTGTTTAAGAGTCAGTAGTACTAGTTTTCGCTTTTGGAACATTTTGTGTGTTTTCCTAGCTCATACTTTTGTGATCTTCTTATATACAGACAGCATATATTGATGTTTGTGATGATACAAATTATGCATCTCGTGCCAAAATCGTTTTGTAAAGATGCAATTGCTGCTAATGTTCCTGCTATCACAACTGCCGGGATTTGCCCTGGTGTTAGCAATGGTATTTTTTTTTTCTCATTGTCCTTTCCATATTTTTCGTGTTGACATGATCTGTTCATGACATTCTAGAGTCGAATTCATGCTTGGGGTATGAAAATTTTAAGCATGTGCAAGCCTAAGTGTTGCCAAAGAGTCTGCTTCCAATTATATTTTGTTTGATTGATTGACATTCCTTATTTAATTTCCGTTCCACTGGAACTATGATGACAGTGATGGCTGCAGAACTTGTTCGTGCTGCAAGAGATGAAGGCAGGGGTGAACCTGAAAAGCTCAGGTGACCATTTCTGTTAGTTCTTAAAGTTTCGTTGTTTTGTTTTGTTAACCTGTGATCAACCTTCAAAGTTTGTGCTGCGTAGATCTTAATTTCAAGTTTTATGCAGCTCTTTTCTTGACTTGATTAAGACGGTCTTATGTGAGTTCACTGGGAATATTGCTTGTTGAATGTTATTCTCAGATTCTCTTACTACACAGCCGGTACTGGAGGTGCTGGTCCAACAGTATTGTCGACAAGCTTTTTGCTTCTCGGAGAAGAGGTTATTGCCTACAACAAAGGTTACTTGTTTCCATTTTATTACCCTATTTTGTTTTACTTGGTTAATTATTAGCATTCATCAACGGTTTCATCCTATGAAGTCTTGTTGTAAAATCAGGTGAAAAGGTCAAACTAAAGCCTTATAGTGGGATGCTTAATGTCGATTTTGGAAAAGGGATTAACAAGAGGGATGTATATTTGCTGTAAGCTAAAAATTGTTCTCTTCTGTTTTCTGTCAAATATTATACATTTCATTCAACTGCTATCGGCCATCTTAATATGTTCCTTTTATGTTCGTAGTATTCTATGATCTTAATGTATAGTATCTATTACTTTTCACTAGAAGATGTTACTCAATTTTACAAGGAATACTGATTTTTCTTCAGACATCTGCCAGAAGTAAGAAGTGCTCATGAATTTCTGGGAGTACCAACTGTCTGTGCTAGATTAGGGACTGCACCCTTCTTTTGGAACTGGGGAATGTCCGTGATGACAGATCTTCTACCACTGGTATAATTTAGATTGCTGCAGTTGGTTAACCGGAATGTCATACTTCGTATTATACAATACATCCATGAGCTTGTGTCACTGGATTATGCAGGATTATTTAAGGGACAGAACAAAGATTGAGAAATTGGTTGAGTTGTGTAATCCTACAGTTCGCGCAGTTGATGGTATTGTGGGGGAGCATATCTCAATGAGGGTAAAATCTGTTAATAGTCCCTTTGTATCATTAATCAGTTAGTGGTTATTTACAAATAATTTATGTCATTCTTTCTATCTGATAGGTTGATTTGGAATGTTCAAATGGGTAAAGTACAGTTGGCGTATTTACTCATGAGAGATTGTCTGTGTAAGTATCATATCAGGCTTATAGATAGTCCTAATACTTGTACATTTTGTGTTATAAGCTTATATAGAGTACAAATGTGAAGCTCGGTCATGTTTAAGGCTGTACGTACATAATTGTTCACAGATCGGTTGGAAAATCTGTTGCTGCATTTGTCTTAGCAGTCTTAGAGGGTAATACACAACCTGGGGTGTGGTTTCCAGAAGAGGTACATGCTTTAGAATCCTTTAATGTTAGGATTTGAGGACTTACATCGTACATTTTTCATGCCTTTTTTTGGGTTTATCTATTGAATTTTTCTGTTAAACTTGCTGCTGCTAAACAAAAATGTTTTGTATATAGCCTGAAGGAATTGCAGTAGAGGCAAGAAATGTTTTATTGGAGCGTGCTGCTCAAGGAACGATCAATTTTATGATGAACAAGTACAAATTTTAATGAACTGACTTTAATTTAGTTGCTGGACTTTGGTCTGATCTTAGGCAGATTTCATAATGTTCATTTTGCATGATTCAACAGGCCTTCTTGGATGGTGGAGAGTCAAACCCAACAGAGCCTGGCCTAGGCATATACGTCTGAGGACGGTTGAATTCAACTTGACTGACTGATTTGAGCGAGCGATTAATACAAGAATAAAATGCCGCTGTCATAAATACTTTCTCCGTCTTTTTTTTTTTAAAAAAAAAAAAATTGGTACGGAAAAGGTGTTTAAATGAAATGAACAACTTTGAGCTTGTTTGACATTATTTTTTGTTTTTAGTTTTCTATTTTTTTGAAAACAAAAAACCAAAAACAGGAAACAAGAAAAAAGGAGTTTCCACTTTTATGTTGTCAGTTTTCAAAATTATCATGAATTTAACAAGTTTAACTAATTTTTTATTTATTATATGACATATATCACATTATTTTGAAAAACAAAAAACCAAAAAACAGAAAACCACAACGATGCCAAACGAACCCTTAGCTTAGACTTTGAACTTAAACTTTCATTACCAAATATATTAAATCATCTACTAGTAATTGATTGCTTTAGCAAATGACAATTGACAATTAATAATTAATTACATTAATATTTGGCAAAACAAGTATATGATCCAAATAGAAAGAGTGTTTGGCCGCTGAAACAAGGAGAAGGCAAGTGGCCAAAGGTTATGGCTAAACTAAAGGTCATAAAGGTCAATTCACATGGGCCCATTGCATATGGCACTATATAGGTGATTGACAACTACATTTGCAAATAATCCTACTAATCAATCATATTGCTCCATAAACAGCAAATTGGAGAGCCTCTCAAAAGAAGCATATTTCCTTGTTTTCCTCTTTTTTTTTTCATTGTTTGAATATCTATCTTCAAAAAAGCTTATAACCTCTATACATATCTTAATGGCTTATAAGTATACATAAATACTTACGTTAACTAAATATTCATTGATGAGATTGTAAAATTTACATGTATTTCAATACTTCATAATTTTGTATCTACATAAACATGATAAATTGGTCATAAATCATTAAATCTTATATGTAATGTGTATTACACTCTCGACCTCCTTATTCCCTTTTTCTCAACATATCAACTTCATATGAATTGATGTTGCGGATTTACTATTTCATTAGAAAAAAAATTTAGAGGCTATTTCCGTTTAATTAGGCAAATGAAATGTGATAAATAGTCTAAATTTATATTGAAAGATGTACGTTTGTACATGATATATTTGCAAATGAGATAATTAGGCACCTTTTGATTTCATCACAGTTGGCTAATAATTGGTGTTAGTTGTCCTAACACCTTTACTTTTGTATAGTATTTGACACATACAACCATCCATGTCTTTTCATATTTCTTTCCAAAAATAAAGGAGTAAAATAAGCTAGTACTCACAAATCATAAGTCATAAAAGAAGAAGAAAATCTTGCATTGTGAAAAAGTGTTGCTCTGCTCTACTCCATATTACAAATGATCTTGATTTTTAAACATCTTATCCAAACATTAATTGTATGTCCCTTATGTGGCAAAATACATTAGTACTTCAACTATCCAAAAAGATCACTACATTGACTCAAGAATCAAGATTCCAACATTTAAAATGTAACTTGATCTTACTAAATGAATTGATAGGCATATAGCTGAAGCCTACTTAGAGGGTTCAGGGTTAAAACTTTCAACACCGTGTTTAAAACAGGAATAGATAGTAATTTATAATCGGATTATTTTCATTAGGATTAAAGTTTCAATGAAATGAGTTTAATATACAATTGTAATATTGACAATCTCTTTAATGATATATCAAATGGTATTTGCATATATGCAGGGTAAGGAAATATTAAGTGCACTTAACACTTCAAACTTCAGAAAAACAAACTTTTCTGATGCATCTACTATATTTCATTTACAATTTAATAAGTGATTTTATTTGCGCCATCATTTTTCTAAATATGCATGACCTTGATTCTTAATCTTGTTATTACAGAGTATTCAATTAGATGATTAGTTCTGTAAATAAGCGTAGATTATTTTAGAAATTAAGACAACTTTCATCGAACATTTTAAGATCGATGTAAGAATTATGATCGGAATAGTTAAAAATTAAAAGAACAGAGAAAATCGAGAACGGAAAAGAAAAGAAAAAAAAGAAAGGGAAAGAAGCGATCACATGAAGTTTGCACTTTTGCTGACCCAGATCAAGAGACGTAGCTATCTATCTTCACACCCTAAAACAACATAAAATCAAATGTCGTGCCTCACCCTAATCTAAAAACAACAACCCTTTATTTTTCTGATTTTCTCCTTAATTATGTCCTTCATAACCAAGCATAAATAACGGTTGACATCTTTTTGAGGCATTTCGTCGAACACATAGCATGCATCTTGATACAGGGGGATGAAGATTGGTATTCACAGGCTTGTTGATTTGATGAAGCCTTTCTTGACATGTCGTCGGTGTTGCTAGACTCCGGCGCATCGTTTTTCGATACTTCCAATCCTAACAAAGGTCAGATTTTTAGTACTTTGCCTATTTCTTCGTTGGGGTTTTCTGGGTTCGTTTCAAACGATCAAATTGCTTCATCATTCAACATGAATCCATATGGGCAATCTGGGTTTGTGAACTCTAGTCAAATGAATGCGAAATTTGAGTTTAGTTCACCGTCAACTTCGAATTTGGGTTCTGAAAAGCCCCCATTTAGCTCAGTTCCTAGTCTTTCAAGGCCAAGATTGGTGAAGTCTAGGAAATCTCAAAATCCCAGGTCAATGGGCAGCTCAGAAACCCGGAAAATCGATCCGGGTTTTAATCCGTTTCGCCCCGTTTCGGATAATCTAGCAGGGGTTTCATCTAGGTTGGAGGGTAAAGATGATGATGAAGTATATATGAATAGTAATAGTAGTAGGAATTTAAATTTTAAGGTTGCTAGTAAGGTTGAGAAAGTAGGGGATGCACTTATTGATGAAATCAGGAAATTGAGAATTGAGAATCAAAATATTGGTAGACAAAGTGGCAATAATGTGTATGAAAGTGGGAGTTTGAGCTCGATTGGTGTTCAGCAACCTAGCAATATGGCATCTGAGCTTCTTGATGAGATACATAATTTGAACTTGGGAGGTTTAGGTACCAGGAGCTCGAGAGGTTCTGGTGTTGGTGGAAGTCATGGTGTTCATAATGTGAGTAGTCCAATTGGTACTTCATTGGCATCTGAACTTCCTAATGATTTAGAGATGTTGAATCTCAAAGATACTGGTGAATTTGGTAGCCATAATTTTGGTTTTGGTGCTTCTGATAGTAGTAAATTTGTGTTTGGGGGCAATAGGACTGTGGAAGATTCTAATGACCCTAGCATAGCGAGCGCACTTCCTAACAGGATTAAGAACTTGAACATAGCTGATCCTGACAAAAATAGTGGTACTAAGAAAGAAATGAATAGCAACATGAACAATCCGATATTTGGTTCTGTGGATGCTAATAGAACTGAATCTGGTGAAGAGGTGGACGTGGATACGATGATTTTGGATGAGATTGCGAAGTTGAAAATTCTAGGTGATACAAAGGAATCTAGTGATCATGCCAATGCAACTGACTCTTCATTTCCAAGGACTGAACCACTTGGAAGCATGAGCAAGGAAGATAGTAGAATATTATATCCCACGGAGTTCCTAAACCCAATCAAGGAACAAAAAGAGCATTCAGTTGGTCCTCAAGTAGCTGAATACCAATCGAATAAAGGCTCTGTATTTCGTGAAGCATCCTCATCATCAACATCATCTCTTTCATCTGCCGGCCTACACTTTCAGCCGGCGAGGCACAAATTTGAAGTGCCTTGTACTGATGGTACTGTGGAGAAGGAAGGTTTCGTGTTTGGTTACAACCAGGAAGGTTCAAGGATTCCCTTTGTTGAATTTAGAACACCTGATTCAAAAGTGCAAACTGGATACAGCACCAAGGGACTAGTTAGAGATGCTAAATCCAAAGGGAGGAAGGCAAAAGTAAAAGAAACTAAATCAGTCTTGATGTCTATTGGGAATAATTTTACATCACAGGAGAATAACTTCCAACATGAACCTTCTGAGTCTTATTCACCTATGGATGTTTCTCCTTATCGTGAAACTGGGGATGACGAGCAATCAAGTAAAGAGCCTTCATTGACAACTGAGAGCCGGGCATCACTTGAAGCACATGCACCCCTTTCTAATGATGCAACAGATGAGGATTTGATTAGAGCTACAGAAAACATGGACATTAATGAAAACAATGATGTGAAGCATGGTGAAGCAAAAGAGCAAGTTTCAGAGTGCACTGGCAATACATGTGCAGCTATGGCAAACTCTCCAGTGGATTTTGTGTCTGCAGCTGAAAGTGAAAGTTTTATGTCTGCATATGAGAATTTGGATGAAAATGGAGAAAATGAGGTTGAATCAAACAGTGTGGAACAAAATTGTGATCAAACTCGATATTTCTCCACTGCAAGTTCTGCAACCAGTGGAGAATCTTCTTTCACTTTTGCTGCTTCCTCTTCTGCCCAAGGTCAAGCATCAACTGCTACGCGGTTACATAAGAAGAAAATTCGTATGAAAGTTGGCCCAGATATCTACATTCCCGCTAGGAGTACTATGTTATCTGATTCACAGTTTTCTCCCATTTCTAGAGTTTCTGTCCTTCCTTCACAGGTGGTGCAAAGTGATACTGTACCAACTGCTCCCTTAAAAGGAAGTAAAAAGATTACCTCTTCAACAAACATGTCAGTGGGAGGTAGTATTGTGGGGGATGCAAAGAAAGCTATATCATCTCCAACAGCACCAGCTCGTGCAGCACAAGAAGCTTGTGAGAAGTGGCGCCTGAGGTGCTTTTCATATTTGACTATTCTGATTGTTTGCAATATTTTGTTTTCTTTACCATTCTATTTTAGTTGTTGAATATTGCTAAATGCTAACATGGTAGACACCTTTAGGGTGATTTATTCAGTTTCTAATTCGATTACCATTTAGTTTGAGTTATTGAAAATTGCTTAGTGCTAACTATGATGAAGACTTTCAGGGGAAACCAAGCTTATGCAAATGGAGATTTGGAGAAAGCAGAGGCTTATTATAGCCAGGGGCTGAGCTGCATTCCTCAACATGAGACATCTAGGGACTGCCTCCGAGCATTGGTCCTTTGCTACAGTAATCGAGCTGCTGCTCGTATGTCTCGTGGAAGAATTAGAGAAGCATTACGAGACTGTCTGGTTGCCGCTGACATAGATCCCAGCTTCTTCAGAGTTCAACTCAGAGCTGCAAAGTAATGCTCATAAAATACATGCCCTAATGTCTTTTCCCTGTAGTTTAAGCTTGTGTGTTGTGTTACTTTTTTAGCCTTTTGGGGTAGGAAATGTGACTTGTGTAGGGATCTGTTACATTTTATTCCGGAACATAGTTTGTCCTTTATGCCTCTTTATCCCTCTTCATCTGTTTTCTTTTGTTGATCTAGCTGCTACCTTGCTCTTGGTGAAATTGGCGATGCATCACTGCATTTCAAGAGACTGTTGCAGTCGACTGATATCTGTGTGGAGCGGAAAATTATTCTAGAAGCTTCAGATGGCCTACAAAAGGCACAGGTACCCTAGTTAATTTGTCAGTGTTCTTTTAATTGGCCATTCCAAATTACTGCTATTTTCCACCTCCAAATAAAAAACATAAATTAAAAGTTCTCATGCCTCTGTTCCAAGCGGAATAATGACAAAGTATCTTATGCAAAAGGAAAATTCTATTTATTACATATGGCTGAGCATAAAGAGGGGGGGGGGGGGGGGGGGGGTTGGGTTGAAATTTATGCTTTCAATTTCAGCATTTAAGCCTTTTAGGCAGGATTTTCAAGATCAATAATTGACACTTGGGCATTTTGATTAGGGGAATACTAGAAGGAGTTTTACTAATACTAAAGACAATGTATCAGATTTTTGAGGTTGCTCAATACTGTTTCTCTCCTTGAATTGTGATGTTTGCCTACTGCCTTACCCTTGTCTGCCTCTGTGACTTTAGTTACTGGGATAGAAGTAGCTTTTAAGGGAATATTATCCATATAAAGCCGCATAATCTTTTCACTTTTTCAAGGGTTGGGATCTTGGGGATCTGGAGGGTTAATATTTATACTTGCTTATGTATAGTCCATATAAGTATTTGTTCGTGTTGTATTCCTTTTTAGTTTGTATTTAAGCTAATGATACCGTGTCTCTGTGATAACTTGCTAGGATATATGTGGAGGATTTGTTTTTTTCTTGGCCTTATTTTTCTAGCATATGGGGAAGTATGGGACACTAAATTTTGATGTAATCCCCTTCTCTGTCTATAAAAAGTTCTAGCGTTTATTTGTAGATGGTTCATGGTCTTGGATTGATCCATTATGTTGCTGTATAGACTCATTAAAGTTATGTTTTCAAGTTGACCATCTAGACTTTTGCCCATATGCTGCTAGTAACAAGGGCGTTAGTTTTCCCAAAATCCATTCTAAAAAGTAAAACATGTTGACATGTAATTTGGAGGAGTGTTTACCGAGTCATGATTAAGTATGCACTGTAGCATAGGGGTGTAATAATTGCAAATTTTTTAAAACCTGTGATAAGATGGACTTAAAATGTGTTGACTTGCAGAAAGCATCTGAATCCATGGATCATGCTGCTCGACTTTTGTTACAAAGGACGCTGTCTGATGCAGAAACTGCTCTAGGAGTGATTTCTGAGGCCCTAATTATCAGTCCATACTCAGAGAAGTTGCTTGAAAGTAAAGCAGAAGCACTATTTATGGTTTGTAGCTTTGTCAATGCTCTTTTTTGTTTTCCCTTCTAGTCAATGGTTATCTTGACAGCTTTATATAAGACTTTTTCATTTGCAGTTGCGAAGATATGAAGAGGTGGTACAGCTATGCGGGCAGACATTGGAAACTGCTGAAAAGAATTCACCTTTACTGGGTGCTGATGGACAGTCACCATGTTTGGAGGCTTCTGAGCTCTTGGAGAGTTATTCTTTCCGGATTTGGCGATATTGTTACATATTCAAATCAAACTTTTATTTAGGAAAGCTGGAAGAAGCTGTTGATTTTCTGGAGAAGAAAGAGTGTTGGAGGTCTATGGTGGCCAAGTAATGCATCCTCTATTGTAATTTATTTTAACCTTTTTGTGTTAAGCATGACTTTCTCAAATCATGACTCAATGCTAATAAAATATTCTAGGTTTGGAAATGAGACTATTGAATCATTTATACCACAACTTTCGACTGCACATGAGCTGATAAATCATAAGGTACGTCATTGCTTTTTTTTTTCCTTTCCCTTTTCCTGTTTTGTCTGTAGTGGCTTATATATACTGTTGCTCTTCATGTTCTATTTAAAATATCCTCAGGCTCTTTGTTGTCAACCACAGAACAGTTAATCAGTTATAAGTGGCCTACTTTTTCAAACACTCCTGTACCCTTGTCTAGCTGTTGTCAGACTTAAATAGGCTGTTCTACATTAGTGGCGGAATCGAATAGCAAGGATCTCTATTATATAGAGTTGCCATCCTACTTGAGCAAATTCAGCTTAAAAAAATTCTGGAAGAATTCTTGGGTGTCCATGTTTCCATGCTTTAGAAACGATACTTCTCTGAATACTCTTTCCGTCCCACACTCCCACATTATAGTTCCTGTTTGCCTATTTTGGAGACCCTAAATGTTGTTCTTATTTCTATTTTTGAATGGTATGTAAAGACCATTATACCCTCATTTTTTTTTACTTTATTCATTGTACTTCCTAAATTACCCGTGATTTTTCCACTTGCCTTGTATTTTTTCCACATTCTCTCTAACTTTTGTCTATAATTGTACTTTTCACTTTTTTTAAACATACTTCATCCACTTTCCCCTCCCATTTCTTAAATACCGTGAAAAAACACAAACATCTATTCATTCTTAAGTACTATTTTTTATGTCTTGAAAAAATACACAAAAGTTAGAAAGAATTTCCTATTCATTCTGTAATGTCTAGGGGAGAATTTTCTATTCATTCTGTAATGTCTAGGGAGTATATAGGGATATGGATATTGTCCCCTGTTAAGGTAGCATATCATTCTGTTACAATTACAACTAGCAAGCTTTGATGTTAGCATATAGGATGGTTTTTGTTTGTTGGCTTCTTAAGTCTTCAAGTCAAACTTGTACTTCCTTTTTGGTTTCCACTTGCATTTGTTAGCAATTTATGTCTTTGATAGTTATGAGTATGATCTTCCTATGTTATTTTACTTCTCTCCCCTTTCTGTTGTGTTCTTGCTTGTATCTTGTTTGTTTACTGTTGGAAACCAGCTGACATTTTTATGGCTGTGTTATGAGCATAGTGGCATGAATCATACTCCCGTTTAAACCGTTCTTTTGGTTATTCTTGTACCTTTTGGCTTCAAAGATCTTGGCATCTCATAGTCTTGCTTAAAATACAATCCTTGTGTTTAAGTTTTCTTATGTTTTTAAATTGTCATCCAGTAAACCAACTTTATAATTTCACTTTTCTTATAAAGTTTTGTTCCTCAATTTCTTCACGATTGACTCCTTTATGTCTGTTTTTAAGACATTTATCAGTGTTAGAGTGAGACATGGTGGGGGGATACTACTATACTGGGATGGAGGGAGCTGTATGTTTCACATGCATGGTAACTGGTAACAGTCCATTTGTAGTTCAGGGAAAAGAACTTCTGAACATATTCTGTCATCTTTGTTTAAGTATGCTTGTTGCCATAAACTATCCTGCATTTTTCATGTATCTGTGGTGTAAGGTGTTTGCTCCTGTTTGCAGTCCGCAGGAAATGGAGCCTTTCTAGCAGGAAAGCATAAAGAAGCTGTTGAACATTATACTGCTGCTTTGTCATTTAACGTTGAGTCCCGACCTTTCAGTGCAGTATGTTTTGCCAATCGTGCTGCAGCCTACCAAGCATTGGGGCAGATCACTGATGCAATTGCAGACTGCAGTTTGGCTATAGCGTTGGATGAACATTACTTGAAGGTTTGGACCAATTATATCCGCATTTAGTAGTCATCAGAGCACTAAAACTGTTTTTATATAACATTTTATGTGATTTGTTATACTTGAACCCTGTTAAACTGCAACTTCCAACTTAGCTAGTTCCTAATGAAGAAACACACTAAAGTTTATAACTCTACCTAGCCTTTTGGAGGAACACATTTTGAGTTGGTAACATTGTTTATGGCCTTATGGGAACTTTCGGATTGACATCAAAAGTAGTAAAAATTTCAGATCAGATCAATTTTTTTAATGCCTGGACAATGGGCTCCCAATAACACTTACTGGCTTCTGTAAAACAGGGTTTTATACTGTTTGAGCTTTACGTAAATCAACACCATTTTGAAATAAATCATGAAAAAGTCAAAGGCAACAGCATGCTTCTTTAATAAGCTTATTGTTTATGCACTGCTTTTACTGAGCGATCTACCCAAGCTTATTGTAAGTGATGGACATGTATCTATCCAAATAAGTGATAAGTATGAATTTAGTTCTGTACAAATAGGGTTTATTTATTTCTATTTATATATATATATATATATATATATATATATATATATATATATATATATATATATATATTTATATATATTTTTTGTAAGACCACTAGTAATTACTTCTCCATTCAATAAAGTGAATCCGTGACCACGAACTAATTGTGCATGAGTAAAATTTAAAAATTTTAACATTTTGAAACTGTTTATTGAGATGAAACTAACAAGCATGACAATTTATTTCTTATATATTAATGAAAATTTATGGTAAAATTTTTTGAAGTTTGACCTTCAAAAGAGAAATGGTGCAACTATTAGTGAATAAGGGAAGTAATATCTTTAGAAATGGGTTTCTACTTAATATGTAGAAAAGGTAGAGGTGTAGGTTGATGCTCTGGAATTCATTTAGAAAATTTCCCTATTAGATGGCTCATCAGGGCTTTACTGTCATATTATGCATTTTGTTATCGGAAATCTATGATTGAGTGTTCGTGGAGGGAGTTAGCTACATCTTGACAATTATCCCTGTCTACTTAATTAAGCTAACCGTTGAAAGTGATTCAGATAGTTAGTACTATTTACTCTGGCCATTCACTGTATCTAATTAGAGTGTTATCTTAATTATGTTGCAGGCAATATCCAGAAGAGCCACCTTGTTTGAGATGATTAGAGACTATGAACAGGCAGCAAAAGATCTTGAGAGACTTGTGTCTCTTCTTACCAAGCAGGCAGAGGAGAAGTCCACTTATTCAGGAGCATATGTGCCATTGGGCTCTGTAGCTGATCTAAGACAAGCTCGACAACGGCTGTTTCAGATGGAAGAACAGGCTAAGAGAGGGATACCTTTAAATTTTTACCTCATCTTGTAAGTGTTATAAATTTACAGTTTGATTATCTGATTCTGGAAAACTGAATTTGGTACTAACATCAGTCTTTGTCTTTATCCTGATGGCAGGGGAGTAGAGCCATCTGTTACAGCAATAGATCTAAAGAAAGCTTATCGTAAAGCTGCTCTGAGGCATCATCCTGATAAGGTCTGAGCCTTCACATTGCTGTTTTACTTGCCATTTTTTTAATGCTTGCAAAAATTCACACGAATTTTGCTAATACAGGCTGGTCAATCATTGGCAAGAGCCGAAAGTGGAGATGATGGTCTCTGGAAGGAAATAGCGGAGGGGGTCTACAAGGATGCTGATAAGCTATTCAAGATGATTGGCGAGGCATATGCAGTTCTTTCAGACCCTGATAAGGTGATGTGTGAAAACTTATTTCTCTAATGCTCTCTTTATTCATTTCTTTATTTTACCATACCAAGTCTTTTATAAGATGTCATGAATACTACAACATTTGTTAAATGTCTAGGTGGTTGTCTTGGGAGCCTGAATTTTGACATATTTAATTTTTATGGTATTTAGGTGAGCAAGTCTCTGCAAAATTAATGAAACATTATACACCAAGGGGTAAACATAACAGATAATATGAAGAAAACTGGAAATGGAGCAATTTGGAAACAAAATGTTTTCTCAAAATTATATAGGGAACTTGAAAACCAAATAGTAGATACTCTTTCTGTTTCATACTGTTCTTCTCACTTAAAATCTTTTTGTGAGGCAAAATTGGTCAATGTGGAAAGAACGATATGAAACGGAGGAAGGTATTAATTATGTTGCTTGGAATTGTAAACGTTTCTAAATTAATGATGTTTATTATTAACAGAAAAATGTAAATTAATTGGGTAATAAAGTTGTTTGGTTGAGACAACGGAGTATAAGAGTATAAAAGAAAAGATTCATCTTGTCATAATGCTTAATTTGATATTTGTCATAATGCTTAATTTGCTGTGACAGCCACCAGATTATTGTTACCGGAAATTTTCGCAGTTCTTAATTCCAATCCCGTAGCATCTAACCTTTACTATTGAAAAAGAATCATTCTAAATAAATCTAGTTTTCTTATGAAGCTGAACATAATTTTTCTTTGAATTGCAAGGCCAAGAGTTTTCCATTTCTGAAAACAGATGAGAAGTCACCTTGGTTAATTTGGTTTTTTTTTTTATTTTATTTTATTTTATTTTATTTTATTTGTATTATAACTTTTGCATAAAGTTTATAGCTGAGTTACTGCTGGATAACTGTGTTAAATCTGAAGTAGTTAAGGGTTGTGTGACTTGCTCCTTCACTTTGCAACCTATCATAACATACATGATACACTTAAGTCACTACACTAGGGAAGTAGGGAGTCAAGAGATGACATTGAGCTATTAGAATTGATCGAAAATCTTTCCAAACCAACACATTGTTTACTAAAACTATTGGTATTCATTTGCAGCGTTTCCAATATGATATTGACGAGGAGACAAGAAATGGCCAAAGGAAAAGTAGTAGCAATGCTTCAAGAATGTACACTGAAACTTCTTTTAACACTGCAGAAAGAGGTAATAGTGGAAGACAATGGCGAGAGATGTGGAGATCTTCTGCCAACCCTTATTCTCGGGGGTTTGAACCTACAAGACCTGGTAGATTTTATTAACAGAAAGACAGCCAGCTGAATCACGGTTTGAACTATATTGAAGGAAACGACTAGATAAATCACACTATGAATCATGGTTATTACTATATTTAATGCTCTGAAGCTATGACAGAGACTTCCTCAACTAAACCCTGTGATTAACTTGAAGTTCAGAGGCACAATTGTGCAGCACTGTTGTGATTATCTAACGACACACAAGCAAAATGAGATTAAGATGGACTTTCCATCAGAAGTTCGGCAACTAACCCTAAGCCAAAGGTGTCTTGGTTCTCAAGTACATAGACGACGGAAAAAAAATCTTTCTATATTATTTTTTTACTTTTAGAAATTATTTCAATATTCTTTTTCTTTTTCCATTTTCTTTTGGCTTGGAGGGTGTGAAGGGGGTATTTGTATGTGAGAAAGAAATTTGTTTTTCCAGTTGAAGCTATGTAAATACAGGCAACTTGTATAGCACAAAGAATTGCTTTGATTGAAATTAAACTATTATAGTGTTTGTGTTTGCATATGTTTTCTGAAACCGGTCCTCTCGCTGCAGCTGAAACTGAACTGTTAAGACATTCAATGTCTAGCATTACTCTTACAATTCAGGGAAAGCAGAAGGCTTGTGCAAGATTGATATCGATAAGTGCAGGTCTCAGTACTAATCTGAAGATTTTGAAAAGCATGATGTCTGCAACTGTATATTTGAACCTTATTTCTGAAACTGTGAAATCTGAAAGCATATAACGGCAAACACAACCCTTTTTACATAATTTGAAAGTACTCTGTGACTACTTGGAAACTCAGCAGAAACTCATTCTATATGCACACAATTTTGAAAAATTATAAACAAAGAGAGAGCTAGCAGGTTCGGAAAATGTGTCAAACTGACTGTACCCTAGTTAAAAATGTATAATCCAACTGATACTAAAGAAGCAATGTAGCTGTATTCATCATTTCGCCTTTATCAAAAGAAAAACTACAATGCTAATCTTCAAACCACAAATATGAAAATGCTTCTTATGAGTAGAACTTGTAGCTTTTCGCGTCTATTATGATCTGTCTAAGCCCTCCAATAGGTGCTAACACCATCAGCATGACTCCAAGAACAATGCACGCCTGAAATATGAGCAGAAAACATTATGAGAATATATTCAATAACAAAGATTTACACCAATGTGCCAATAAAAACTCGACTTATATCAGCCAGAATTTTCGGGTTGATAATGTTTGTCCTGAGGCCAGATCAGGCCTAAGACCAAAGTGAATAGTTATTCGGCTATAATCAGACCGTACTCAATAAGCTCTACAGCAAATAGAAAAGAAAGACATACCCAATTACACCACCATGATAGGCCAAACTTCCTGGGTTTGTGAATAGCAAGCCACATGATGCAAGGAAGCTGCAAATAGAAGAAAATTATCACATTTGACAAGTGCAACATAAATTAAAATTCAAGATAAAATGTTGATTAATTTAAGATACTTTGTATGTGAAATGGACTTACAAAGTATGTAGTTGGAGCGAAGGCAAATCCTCCGAAGAATCCAAGAAGTCCTCCAAAGAAGGGGAATGTAATGGCTACAAACATTGTAAGTGCTGTGGAAGTAGGAAAAAAAAATCAATGGTTAATCAAATTTCGATCAGTAGATTAACTCCCACCATCTGGAATCAATAGTCACGTTGATAGAATAATTGTAAAGAGATATCAAACACTAGTATAATTGTAATGAGAAAGTATATATAGAATAAGAACATTGACACTTACCCACATAACAGTTGCGACTAATAAACCTAAGGTACCAAGTAGGCTTGAAGTGCAGCTTCTTCACTAGCACAGTCTCAATCATGTCAAACACCGGCATGGCATATATCTAGAGAGGCAAAAAAACAAGTTCTTGATCAGTATCTTGGAAATTCATATGAAAACCATAATGTGAATCATAAAAGTTAGTATATTTCAAGGTCATTTCCTAGGGAATATTGTGCGCGCCCAAGACATATTTGGGTGCACAATTGGTATACACAGTAGATTTTCTCCTGTATGTGTACAATTTCAAATTATGATACGCACCTGATAGCTTCCAATAACATGGACGACCACAAACATGTTGGCCACAGCAATAAGCCAACCAGGTTTCTCCAGGGAAATGAGGATGTTATCTTCAACCTTGTTGCCAAAAACCCAATAGCCGATTAGGGCAACAGGGAAATAGCATATGGCAACAACGATGTAGGCAACGATAACACCCTTCCACATGGGTCCCTTGGAAGGCTTCTCGGGGGTGGAAGGGATGGTTGCTTGAATTTCAAGTACAACGTTGTGTCCTGCATATGCAAAAGCCACATCTCCTAGCGCGTTGAAGAAGCCAAACATCTTCCCTACGTCACTATGGTGCTTAGCCCCGTAAGAAACGTCTGGTTGTACACCTTTCCCTAGTGATGCTGTCCATGCAATTGTAGAATAGCTGCAACATCATATCAAACCAAAAAAAAATCCAACTAGTTAAAAATTAAGGCCTTGGAATATATATTTAATGTAACTCTTAAAAGATCTTTAAAGATGTCTTGCTCGTTCAAGTGTTCACCTAAGGGACATAACAGCAGCAGCCAATGAAACAACGGCGATGGAGTTGAAGTTAGGAAGGTGAGACAGGACGAAGTGGACAGAGGAGAAGATCATGATAAAGTAGGTTGTTTTCATAGGTGCGCAATTAGTCTTGGTAGCACATATGATATCATGGACCTTTTGAAGGGATTTACCCCCGGTAACCATGTAAACAATGTTAACACCAACTTCAACAATAAGCTGTTGAGGCACCACAATCCATAGGCCTAGCTTCTCCCCAAAGGCGTATTGTCCTAGCTCGTGGTACCGGTCAAATCGCTTTCCCGGCACCATCTCATGCATCTCCACCATTTGCCATAGGGTGTACAATGTTATGATCCATGACAGTACTAGAATTACCACTCCTGGTCCCCTGTAAAACACACCAAAATTATATCAACTGTCGATATAAAAAATGCACCCTTTCATCGTCCATAGTATAGAAAAAGTAAATCATTATTGCAATATATACGTGATATTTAGGCAATTTAACATACTTTTCTTTGTAAAAACATATACAAAGACTATTAATTGGTATAGAACTCAAACATTTTAATTAGAAAAATTAGGCGTTGTCTTGATATTTTGTACGGACTAGCTAATTTTCTAGACCACAGACGGAAATGTTGCAATTTTGTGAAAACTTACCATCCTAGATTAGCCATGGCATATGGAAGACTAAGGACTCCGGCACCAACCATAGCCGTGACATTGTGGAAGGCAGAGTACCACCATTTTGCATTCCTTGCCGATGTAATGGGAAGCCAATCATCAATTTCCTTCTGTTTTGCTAACTTTGTTTCAATATCCTGATTAAACATACACCAAAATTACAAATATAATGCGAATTCACTTAAAACATAACAAAATGATATCGTACATAAAAAATAATACAAGGAAAATATTGATCATTAGAGTTCAATAGTTCACAAACATTAACTTTGAACCTATTTTCAAAAATCAAGCATACTTTCATAACGTTTTAATCTTATTGATGTTAGTACTCAAAGTGACAAATTAAGAAAAATGAGTCATTTTCATCTAAGATATCACAAATATGTTAGAATTGTCATGTGAAACAAATCAAGTTGGTAAATTAAAGGTAACGTTGTCACAAGGTATACGTCAAAAAAGGTACTATAATTAAGTATAGAATCATAAAAGAAACATACTATATAAGGAAATCGTAATCAAACTGAAGTCCAAAGAGATAAGATTATAGAAGTATATTTATACAATTATACTCGTGAATTTGATCTTGATCATAAAAGTATTTTTATAACTTTATTTTATCTATAAACGGTGGGTTCACGGAGCTAATTAATAACACTAACATTTAAAATTGGTAAAAATTCATTGATATAAATAAACAAATAATAGGTTTGAATTCATTGTGCACCAAAATTTTCAAAGAAAATTAAAAGAAATTATGAATTGACAGCAAAAATACAGCTTAGCATAAATTGAAGAGTCAAAGTCTTTATTTTAAGTCCATAACACATGGAGTGCAGAATTAGAAATTTGACAAAATTATAGAAAATTGATTTATCAAATGACAACTTGCTCACATGAAAGGGCATGCATGTCTACTACTAATTGTGTGATACATCACTTAAAATTTAGCAGCACCCCACTAAGACAATTTGCAAATGATATACTATTTAGAATTATCATTTCACCCTCACTCTTTCAAAAATCATTGCAAAACTTTAATTTGACTAGAAAAAAATATGAAATTTACCACTATTATATTGAAATTTAAGAAATATCTAGCAAATTTCTTAAAATATTTCAGATAACCTAAATCCGTAAAGACTAATTACCTCAATCTAAGTCTCGATTAGTAGTTTTGACTTTTGAGGTATATTGAAGGTTGACCATATAAAAAATTCATTCTCAAACTAAAAGCTTGGTTATCCCTAAAAAATGGTAACTAGGGGAAGTTGTCATCATAAGACTCATAAGAGATAAGGATAAAAATGCGAGGGTAAAAACTTTACCTTTAATAATAAAAGGGAGGAAAAAGGAAAGATAAGTTTGTTTCAAACAAAAAAAAAAGAAAAGATAAGTAATGGTAATTAAATACAAGTAGTTTTCTTAATCTAATTTCGATCTTATACCAAATAAAGAAAAACAACATTTTTATTCTTATCTTACATACTAAATCCCTATCCTTATCCCACATTTTTATCGTGAATGATTATCACTAAAGTGAAATGAAAAACATGATAATCCAAAACAACAACCCGAATGATGCACATAATCTACTATTCTAAAGATAGAAAAAAGAGATATTTACATTGATACGCCCATACGAAGTGCTGGGGACAGAAGGAGCCATATTTGTACAATTTGTCAATTGTAGAATCAACTCACTTTATTAATTGACCAAAAAGTTTGGAGATTTCCTATTTTTTGCGGAGTTAACAATTCACACCAAACCACGAAAAACACCCCAAAAAAAAGTAGGAAACTGCCAAATTATGAACTTCTAATTTGGAAGACTTCCTAAAGAGTTAAGCTATCATTACTCCACTTTTTATAGGATAAAAGTCAAGTCCACGGCCTTAAACTTCACATTACATTCCTACCATGAACTACTCCTACATACAATTAATTTGATTTTTCTCACTCCATTTAGCAATTATTTATTTAATGTATATATATAATTGTTCAATTAGCTATTAATTTATTATGTCACTTTTCTTAATTCAAATGATCGATTTGAAAGTCGAGTTTTAAGTTTCAAATAAAAAAGTCCAACTATATCAGTCATCATCATATTTATTAAATATTCTAAACAAGCAAGATTTGCTTGAAGATTTAGCTACTAGCTATGGTTGAATATAAATGGTCATCACGCCATGTATACCCTTTTCTTGCGTATATAAACCATTTTAATTTACACTTAAAATTTCCATATGTAAAAAATATATAGTAGATAGAGAACGATTATATTCTCAAATGTATATTGGACCACTAGACCAAACTTTAGCCTTGAGTTACCAATTCAAAAAGTATGTGAGGAGAAGGAATAATCACCAGGCCAACATAATATAGGTTTATTTTAGACATAAAAATTTGGGTTAACAAGTAGAGTTCGAGATTAATTTCAAATAGAGAGTTCAAATAATCTTAATACAAATGTGATAAGTGATGAGTCAAATCAGACTTCACATTGTTTGGGCTCAATTCGGCTTAAGTAGGGTTTGAGGTTTCTCTCAATGTATTTTGGGTAGGGTTCTCAGGTAGGGTTATGGTTTTTCAACATTAACTTCGTTTTGTGTGTGAACTTAAGTATCAGAAATAAATACTGCGTGTATATACTATTAGATGTACTTGAACAATGAGTTTGACCAGGTTCATAGATTAAAATATTTTCTTAAAGTATTATATGTACATTAATATCTTAAAAACTTCCCTAAAAAGAACAATTAAATCATCCTATCCTGTAAACTATGCTTGAATTGGATAAATTAAATTTAAATTTCATTAGAAGACAAATAATGTATGTCACATGGTGAGAAGTTGTGATCCGGAATTCTTGATCATATAATTTAAGGGTTAAAATACCACCTAAGATGCTCTTGAAGATCAAATTACAAGGGGGTTGGATTGAAAAATATAATTAAAAATAAATCAAGGTTAGTTTATCAAAGATTGTGTAAAATACAATTATAATTCAACTATTTTGTCAATACCTATATCAATTTTTTAATCATAAAAAAAATATTCAAATAAATATAACAAGGTACCATTAAACAAATAAAAATTAGGTTAATTCGTTACTCCATTCGTTTCTGAATATTGTTAGTTCAAATTTAAAATCTTGTCACACGCTTTAACTTATATGAAATCAAGAAAAGAACAACATATCGAAAAAATTCTTAAGGCTAGATATAATGATCATATATATGCATACATCCAAATAAGAACAATAAACTAAGTATATTATATGAACCATATAAATTGCAATAAAAGAAATCATAAATAATTAAAGAGAAAAGAAATCATACTGTGAATTTTGAAGGAGGTCGAGTATCCATTTATTTGGCTAGGAAATTAACAGAAGGAGATTAAAAATTCTGGGAATTGAATCTCCTTCTGAAATTGTGCGCAAAATAAAAGTTATGCGTTACACACTTTATATATAAAAATTATTTGTAAACTTGTTATCACCAAATCTCCTCTTTTGGTGAAGTTTTAATCTCTCTCCTACTGTCGATGGGTTGTGGAAATTTACTGCTTTATATAGAAATAAAACGAGTGAATTGAATCTGGAATCAAGATTTTTTATTTATTTATTTATTTTTATGATGCATGTATATGGATTTTATTAAGGATTTAAGGATAAGAGAGTGTAACAAGTATTTGAGTTTTTGACGTATCATAAGTATTCGTATTTTTTTTCAAAAAATTTTTGTTACACTCAATGTATAAGAATTGTATTGTACATTAATTTTAATTTTATAACCAGTTTTATTGAGATAAATTTTTAACCTGACTTTTAATAGGAGTATTACAATGTCAATTTATTAATATATAAAATACCTTAATATAAAAAAGGAGATAGATATATACAACCCTAAAAAGAATAGACTAAGTATATAAGAAGCTAAAAATGGAAAGAATTGACAATTAATAAACATTTATTACACCGATTTACTCGGGAATTGTCAATAAATTCCCAACTTAATACTAAAAAAGGAAGTATATTAAATGCTTATATGCAACCTTTTTAGATAAATTTTAAATTATATCAGGATAACTAAATAACTAATGACAATTTAAAGATAACTTTACATCTTTACCTTATCTTATGTACAATATTTATTTAATATGGCCAATATACCAGCCTTACATATAAAACTACGCACTTTTGAATCAACTAAGATTCATAAGTGTTACCACATATGGACTACGGAGTACTACTTATTGTGATGGTTGCACCTACATAAATGACATTACGGGGTATATTGTATTTCTTTGGAACGCAGCTAGAATAACTCAGTCCAATTTTCATAATTCACTAATTTTTATATGGATCTTGCTAATGAGCGTCTCGGGGCGTTAAATAAGTAGTAATTATATTGGTTGAAATGATATTAAGTTAGGAATGCATGACAAAATCACGCGTCGTTCGGTGTAATTAATGTTAATTTTACTCTAATATTTGCACTTTAATTCTCTTATCTAATGCCCCGGGGCGCTCATTAGCTTTTGCCTTTTTATATTGGCAAATTCGTTAAAAATCACTTTGCAATTTGCATCATAATTACACAGAAAAAGGTTGTTTTATTGCTTAATCTTTGTTAATGACATGATCTTTGCGTAAAATATTGCTTAATATTTGTTAATAACATTTATCTTTATTTCTTTTGTTTTGTTTTTTTTTTTTTTTTTTACCACTATTCAACACTTAAGAGTTGACAGATCGAGTTTATCTAGCCTCTTATTTTGGTGGGCGAAAAACTTGTGGCACCTGTTTCCTTTTTTTATTAAAATTACATAAACCACCAGATCATTTAAATATTTACTGCACTCTAATTTCAGTTTTAACTATAAAGACAAGTGTAAGGCTTTAATAATCTCATACATTTGACATGAAAACTTCAAACCTATAATTTCTACATTCTAAATTATTTCCACTTATTCTCCCTTACTCCCGAAAATGCTCAACTTCCTATCGCGTGATTTTTTGTGTGGGTAAATGTCGACGGAATAACTTGATTAGTTTATATGTTAAGAGGTGATATTCAGAACATAGGATTAATAAATACTATTATAAACAGGTCTTCAAAAAAAAAAAAATGCTATTATAAACGGCTTAGTAAGTCATCATTCATAAAGGAAAAGGATATGCATGTATACACAAAGACAAGTGAGACGATTCTTTTATAAGGGTGATTGGAATTTTTATTTAATTTGCATACGTCAGATTATAAAAATCACTTATGTTAGTTATGTACCACAATATTATGCAATTCAAGTGATCAACACAAAATTTTCAAACATTCAAATTTGTATTCCGTTAACTTGTGGGCACATCCGTCCAAACAAGTCCTAAAAATATACGAAGTATGTAAAGACATGATTACATAATTTTTTTTTTTTTTTTTCTAAAAAAAAGGCTGTCCAATACAGAATTTAGTATATCACATGGTGAGAAGGTTGTTATCCTCATATTTTAAGGGTCAACTATCAACTAACGGCTTAACTTAAGGATTTAAAAGAATACTAAAATATTACAGTATATTGGAAGATTAACTTACATGAATTATGGTGAGTAACTTATACAGCACAAGAAATTATTCCAATTAATCGTTTATAAATTACTATACTGTTTCAGAGGAATATTGCAAGTTACTTGTACTTGTTAAAATGTTAATTATGTTCATGTACATCTCACATACAAAGTATATTGTTTGACGTGTATTCGTTCTTTAATACCATTGTTGAATTGATGAATTATGAGACTAAAAACTCAATTCCATTTTCATAGTTATTATATATAATATTGAATTCTAAATTTTCAAAATTAAATACGAGGTAGCTATCATGTACTTAGTTCATACATAAATTTTCTAAATTACATCATTAAAAATCGAACAAAATAGTCTCATAAAACATGTTCACAATGAACTCACTAGGAAGAATTCTCAACCTATTTTAAGATATCAAAGACATAAACCAAAATTTAAATCATATTACTCACTTTTTTTTTGGTGTTTGTGTAATTTCTAGTACTTTCTGTTTAACTTTCTTGAATTACATAATGTCACATTCCTGGTGACGTACCTAATTGATTCCATTTTAATAGCTTAACTAATCCAAGCAACCAATCTTTGGCTAAAATTTATACCATTGCAAATGAATGTCCATCGTAAACAATGGCACAATCAAGTTCATACATCATATTACAAATTACAATCATATACTAGATGTACAAATACCAAATAAAACAGAGTACAAAAGATTTAATCCAATAATAAAAACATGATCAAACAAAAAACAGAGAAAACTTACTGCGTTATTCTGAGGAGAAGCTTGAGTTACTTGAGTAACCATATTTAACACCTTGATTAATATACAAATCGCCCAAAACCCGAGTTTAACTTGGAATCAAAGATTAACAAACTCAATCTCAAGATAATTGATCTTCTTTTGATACCTTATATACTAATTAGCAATATACAATAAATATGAAGTATATACTATATAGTTTTAATTAATGTATAAATGTGAAGATGGGTTGAGAATGTGATAAAATGGTAGCTTATATGGGCAAAGAATGGTGTGTGTGAAAGATTAATGCAAGTTGAAGTAAACGGAGAGAGAAACAAGACTGACGTATAACCCTTTGACTATTAGACTTCTACCTACGAAAATTCTACGAACTTCCCAGTTTTTTTTTTTTTTTTTTAAAAAATTTTATTACTAGTATATGAATTCTACACTCTTGTTAAGATGTCAATTATTGATTTATGTGTCTATTATACACCCGCGTTTAATGTTATACTCTATGTTTTTATATTTGTGATGTTTTGTTCTGCGAAGATTTGTTTTACACTATAAATATTCTTAAAGTTTAATATAATGGTTAGCGTTTGAGATTTGTATTTGTACCTATCATGGCTCTTTACATGAGAGTCCTATAAGCTTATGTCCAACGCTAAATATTTCACTATTATTAGATCTTAGAATATATCATATTATCAGGTTATTAAGTCATATCAAGAAATATTTAAAGATCATAAAAGTTATGCGACAGTGTTTTTGGAATTTGGGTCCTACGTAGGCTATATGTAAGTCGTGTTTGGATTATGACATACGAGTATTTGTTATGTTCTACATAGGTTTTCTTTTGAAGTCACTTAAGATTAAGCAAGATTCAAAATTTGTTGCTTGTTGGCTTATTATGAAAATTCAATTAGTATTATTCCTACACTCATCTTATTTTTCAATTCAGTTCACACTTTAATACTTTATCTGTTTTTTATTAGTTGGTACGAGTATATTTTATTTAGGCACTTTTGCCAACGCATAGCTTTAAATGTAAATATCTTTAGTTACGTATTAGCAAAAATTATGAAATTTTGATGTTTGGAAAAAACATTGGAATGAATGTAACAAAATCCCACATGACTAGTATTTATTTATCACTAAATCACAAAATAAAGTCAAAATAGATTACATGAATAGCACATAAAATCAAAACGTGTCAATCAAAATATTACCTTATTATTAACACAATAAGACATGAAACTAATTTTGAACTAGCCTATAGTCCTATACTACTAGTTCGGTTTAGGCTAAAACCTGATATGCCCAATTTTGTTGAGATCAACCCTGATTGTGTTTGGCCCAATAGTTGAACCGACCCAAGCCTCGCTTTTTGCGTACATTTTTCTACCATATCTATTTTTTTTAGATTCACATTTTCTTCTATTGGGTCAATAATGGAGGAATTCCGGCAGCTTATTAGATTACTCCCGTGAATCAACGCCAACAAGGCAACAACCATTACCAACTGTTTTTCTATCCAATGTACCCATGATGCGTATTATGATTTCGAAAAATTATGTTGCTCCCTATTTTATTATCTCTATTATATCAAATTGCATAGTAATTAACTTTTAAAATTTGAAATTTAAAGTTTAATTCACTTTACATCTGTCTCTCTACTCTCTAAGAGTTTCATATTTTCAAGATTCATAACAATTTGTATATATGTTATGTACCTTTCTAAAGTTGTATACAATGTTAAGGATTCCTCCAAATGTAGGATTACGATAAGTTGTAGTTATATACGAGCATATTTCAAATAACATCATCATTAATTATATTGTTATATTAATCGCGTCGTTCTCATCTTCTTTTTATTTAACCTAGATAGGATTATTTGGAAAAATCAATACTAATAACATATAATATTATCTCTTAGCACTCTCCTTTTGGGAATAAGTTACTTTCAAGTTTTTATGGTCGAATCTAATTAGGATCAGCATACTTAGAAGATCATGAAAAACGCTAACATTAAAAAAAGAAAAGTTGGTCAACCTTTAATTTTTGTGGTGCCTTCTTTCTGTCATTTTGGCTGCTAAGAGGCTAAAATAGTTGAATTATGTCAATAGAGAAAGAATCCCACATCAAAATTCAAAAAGCTTAAATTTTAATAATGTTGTTCATCACATAATTATACAAATATTATATTAAATTAGCATCATTGATTCATGAGCTACGATACATACTGGATTTACAATTAAGTACAAGTTTGATCAACTTTGCAATACATGCTAAAGTTCTTGAAATATTTTGAACCCGTGTCTCAAACAATCTTGAAACTCAACAAAATCAAATTTCTATCTGAGTTATCTTGAACCCATTTGCTTCATTGTAATTAATACTTGTAGAATGTACAATTTTGAATTTTTCTAAACCCTGTTTCTTCATCATTATAATGATGAATCCAAGGAATTGGATCCACCCAAATTCTTGCTAAAGTGCATGATAAATCATTCCACCTATTGACCTTGGTCAATTGTGTGATTTGAGCCAGTGATTGACCAAGATTTTAACTGGCTTACAGGCCGGCCAACGACTTGTGTATAAGATCACTATTTACATACTATGAAGCTTCAATTCAATTCAGATTCAATAAATTCAGTTTAATTCAAAATTACACGTAAGGGAAACTATAGTTATGTGAAATATTTTCATTAGATTTATTTTGATATATACTTGAACTATTGTTAAATTTACACTTCATATCTATTAGTAGTAAAAACAAAAAACAAAAAACTTCATTTGAAAAGTGTGATATGATGATATATGATGTGGTTAGATAAAGCAAAAATGCAGTATTAATGATGATCAGGAAACTTTAATTACGTCCATTAGATGTTACGTAATGCTGACGTGATTAAGCTAGCCTGGCAGGCTGGGAGTTTTCTCATTGGGCAAGTCAGAATTGAAAGTCTTCGCCGCAACATCTTGGGTCAAAATTTTACAAGTTGCAAAATCCAAAATATCTCTACTCTTATCTTTTTAATGCTAATTAATCTTTTCTCCACGTTGGGATATCACTTAACTTATACGATGAGATTGTGGATTCATATAAATTACAATTTACAACTAGTTTAGCTCCCGTGTCAGATTCTGTGATCTACAGTTATACGAAGTATATGGTTATAAATTATTAATTGATAATTATAATATTCATAAATTAGTCAAAAAATAATAAAAGTATGTGATATGTTGATTTTTTAGTTATAGCTTCTAATACACAACTAAAATAAAAGTAGGCAAAAAAAATCTGAGCATTCTTGTTGTAAAATAGATCACAAAATTATTTTAAGAATATGATTTTTTGTTTATAGCTATTCAAATTTTTTGAGATGATTTTTGAAAGTTTATCATTTTAAATATATTAATTACTACCTATTAATATGGAATATGTATATAAGATTATATTATTATTATTTTGTAAATAATTTATTTCCTTAATCAATAGATTTTTTTATAAGAAAAAAGAAAAAAAGAAAAAAAAAAGTAAAGATACACCAGAAGCTGACATGTGTCATTGGTGGTGTGTCTTAACCGTCTTTTAGTATATAGCTATTGATTGATACATACTTTTAGATAAAGTTCGTTAATCTTTTCTCCTATTTTTACAAGCCTTGACTGTTAATTTGGGCCGGGGGTTGACATATGAGATATAAACTCTTTTTTTTTGCCCTCCATTTTTAGAGGAAAATATAGAGCCGACTAAAATGTTTACTACTCCGTACCCTTATTACATTATTTTTCATACAATTTTGGGGTATTATTTGTGATACATACAAAACTTTCAAAATTACAACTAATATGTATCTGAGTTAGTATTTAAATATTAAATGTACTCCCTAGACCCTATTTTAATTTATTTGAAATTTGTTTTATTAACTAACTTAATTCCTTCACCTAAAAAAAAAAAACTAATTTAATTCAAACCCTACATTGAATTTTCATACCTAATAGCCGTAATAGGCGATATTTATGGTCAACACACTATCAAATGATCATTTGTAACAAAATTAAGAATGATTTTTTTATTTCAAGTACGATAGGGAGAGTACTATTTATACTAATATTAATGAGCTAAAATGTTTGACTAATATAACTCAGCTATTCGTTATTATTTGATATTTTATTTTATTTTACTTGATTGGTCTTAAAATATTTGTCTATTGGAAATTTGGAAGAAGCTATGCTTAATTGCTTATATGGACATTTAAATTATACAAGTAAATAAATTGTGCTGTATGTCCAACTTTTTAATAACTATTATAAAATCTAAAAAAAAAAAAAAAAAAAAAAAAAACCAAAATTACGTATTTTATTTACTACGTAGTATTTCCTTAATTTCCTTTCCTAGACAATTAACACCACGCCATACATAGTAACATAGATGACTACGTAATAGATTCTAATAATGCTTATACCACAAGAAATCTCGTTTCATGGAAATTAACAGCTAGCTATTTGTTTCAATAATTCACAACACTTGCTAATTTACTTGTAATCGAATGGGAATTATGAAGTGCATTATTATGTAGTAGTGTCTTAAAAAAAAAAGTATATTCTTTCAAAAAAAAAAAAAAAAAAAAGTATATTATTATAGCGCTTAATGACATTATTAGGAACTTCAAGTTTGTCCATCATGTATGAGTTTATGACCCATGTTGCAATTATGAAGGTGGAATTTCTTATTATATCAGTATGTACCTTATTGCATATATATATGATCTGGTTGTGTAGATATATACCACCTCTATACTTCTAATCTTTCTAATTTTTTATCCCAGTTTGTATCTGTGGAATTTTTAGAATATTCCTATTTATTAGGTAAATTATTTCCATACGTCTTTGTCGAAATTTTAGTTATTTCAAAGCATCTATATGATTTCTCTCGGAGTAAAAAAAAAAAAAAAAAAAAAAAAAAATCACTTTGATTTTTATTACATATGTTGTAATACGTGTCCATACAAGCATGTGACTATATATGAATTTTAGATGGAGGGAGTCATTTGAATGTGAACAAATTAAAGAACTTCCTCCTTTATGAACAAATTCTATACTAATTGTTTAAGCATGTTCTTTTTCTTTTGTTTGAATGCTTTAATCCTATAAGGAGGGTTACATTATGGTAAATCAGTGACAGTTGTCAACTTTATTACATTGCTTGACATGAGCCATAATGATTGAGAGTAGTAGTAAGATGGGTGATCTCCCAAGAAATCCTAATGTTGATTCATGTAGCCTTAATCCCATAACTCTCAATCACTTAACATGTTCCTTAATAATCAAGAATACATTTTCCTCAACTCATGTCATTATTATATTGTAAAAATAAGTAAAAGTGTGTTTTTTTTTTGTTTTTTATTTGTGACAATGTGCTTTGAATTTAGTTAGAAATCAAGTCTAAATTCACAAGATTCAACGGTTGATTTTATGGGGCTTTTAGTACGTCGGACGTCCACAAGAGCAAGCTATCCAAGAAGGATGGCCTGCTTCTTGAAGCCCAACTTATCCATTTTAAAGTTTAAACAGGCAAAGAATTAATAGTTTAATACTTGTACAAGTTGAAGTAAACGAAGAGAGAAAGAAGACTGAAGTATCAACCCTTTGACTTTCCCCTGCATACCAAAATTGTACCAACTACCCTGCTCTATTTTCTGTCTATTTCCTTATAACTTTATTATACTTACTGTACTGCAACAAAGTACTGCAAAGACAAAAATTATCATAGAGTGTGTATTGCAACAAAGTATTGCTAATATAAGGCATAGTAACAGAATCCATTGTTTAAGATACTTGATGTATATCATCAGAGCTGACACTGTTACAGCTGCTTGATTCAGCATTGAGTTGATGTTCAGCTAGGATTGATGCCCGAATATTCAAATCATAATTCGCTTCTTCTTCTGCCCCTGCATGTACATGAGCTTAACGTGAGTGCTCGTTATGCAGCAAACTAAACTTACAGAATTACAATCAAATTACAACATGAACATTAGCAGACAGAAACAACATATTGCTTAATTGTGATTTGTGATTACACTAGAATCAATCATTCGCATGTACATCAGCTTATCAACTTACAGAATCATTGTTATTACATGATTAGGCATAACAAGGTGGAAATACAATCAATTAATTAATTAATTGATTTGATATGAGAGCTAGTGTATTATATATTCTGAGTACATATTATATGCAACTTTTGATCAAGTATTAATTATTACACGAACGATAGGTAATAAAATTAATTTATACCTTTGATTGAAAGAATAGAGATGAATTTATTGGCATCAACATCTCTCAAGAAGCCGAGAATGCAGACTGAATGTCGTTTTGCCAGTGCAGCTTGGTATGTAGCAATACAGCCGGTATCTTCATCAATGGCAGAAAATGTAATGTAGTAACGAATAAGAAAGGTAAACATAAAATTCACCTTTATCATCCGCACCAACTTGAGCTTTGCTCCCTACAAATCAATAATCATCGACTCAATACTAATAATAATATGATATGATACGGTTGATTGATATAGTTATAAATTAAATATATACAAACCTTGTGATGGTTATACTTATCAATTGCTACACGGGCTAATTCGGCGTGAGATTCCACATTATCAACTGCCCCTATACCACCACAAACTCTTTCACCGTAGTTGTACTTTATCGGATCATCAAAATTCTGACAATTCATTAATTTATATATTGTATATCATCAGATCAATCAATTAAATAAATATATACAGGAATTGCAAGAAATTTAAATTTAAACATACCTTATGATTGCATTTGAGGTGACAATCAACAAAGAAGCCGATGAGATTATAGTAAGCGAAGTGGTCTTTCGATTGTGAAATCAATTCAAGGGCATCAACTTGAATAGAGCAGGCGTCAGAAACATCAATCACAACATCTTTGAACTAGCCTTGTTCATAATTTCAATGTAATTCATGGCGTGCGATTCACGATTCTTGGTAGAGAGATTAATTTTCTGGAACAAATCCTTCAAGATCTTCAACTCCCTCTCATAAACACTCTATTTCGCATTCGACAATTCATCATTATCACACGCGTATTTCCTCAGAAATTCATCGAATCCGTCTTCACTACTAGAAATGATCCATTTACCGATGGCCAGAATCCATCGGTAAAATTGTTAAAAACCATCGGTATCGCATTTACCGATGGCTGCCATCGGTAAAAAACCATCGGATTATAATCCGTCGGAAAAATCGAAAATACCGATGGGAAAACCATCGGTAAACTTAATACCGATGGTTTTATCGATGGCTACAAACTATCGGTGCCTGTTTAAATACCGATGGCTAAAGCCATCGGTTTTTTTTCCGATGGTCAAAACCATCGGTATATTTAGAATACCGATGGCTTTTGGCCATCGGTAATATCAAAAAAAAAATTAAAAAAAAATTAAAACCCCTACCCACCACCTACTTACCCTACCCCCTGCTTAACCCACCCTCTGCCTAGCCCACCCAACACAACCCAACACCGCCACCGTAAGCCACTAAGCATCGCCAACCACCAGTACCACTACCACAACCCTTTTCCACTAACCATCACCGCCGTAAACCACTCAGCACCACCAACCACCACCCGAAACTCCTTTTAAATCAACAAAAAAACAACCCACAAAAATCAACATAAAAAAACCTACAAAAATCAAGCCAAAATAAACCACAAAAATTAACAAAAAATTAAAAATTTATAAAAATTAAAGTTAAAAAACAATAAACATACGAAATTCTCAACAAACACACACCATGAAAATGGTAGAAAATTAAACCCACAAAAATCACACAAATAAACCCACAAAACGAAATTACTTACAAAATTAAACAAAAAATCCACATACCTTTCAAATTTCTTCTTTTTTAGGTTTAAATGGTAAAAATCGACCATGAAAATTCCAGATCTGGAATTTTCATGGTCGAGTTTGACCAAAAAAACCTTAAACTTTGCATAAACCTCGTGATGGTGATGGTAGTACCCCAAAAAATTGTGATGTTTGTGCTGATGGTAGTGGTTTTGATGATGGAGAAGAGGGGGAGAGATAGAAATCAAAATTCAAAAGAGAGGAGGGAGGAAGAATGTAAGAGAAGAGAAGGAGAGAGGAGAGAGAAGAAGAGGAGAGAGGAGAGAGAATGAGAGGAAAGAGATAGAAGAAGAGAGGCGTGAATGAAGGAGGAAGAAATAGAAGGGGAAAGGGGGGCGCTAGTTTACTTTAGGGTTTGGTCGTTTTTTTTTTTATTTTTTAAGAAAAATACCGATGGCTTTCCGATGGGTAAAAGCCATCGGTAAAATACCGATAGTATAAAGCCATCGGTATTTTTATTTTACCGATGGCTTTTATCCATCGGTAAAAAAAAATTATTTTCTTTTAAAAAAAAATATTTTGCCGATGGATGAAAACCATCGGAAATAATATGCCGATGGTAAGGCCATCAGTATTTTAAAAAATACCGATGGCTTGATAAAACCATCGGTAAATTATATTTTTACCGATGGATTTTAGTGGCCATCGGTATTTCCCATCGGTAGACGCGCGTATTCTTGTAGTGCTTCTTTACCTTGAGATCTTTCAAATTCTTGAAGATCAGCATCGTATGTTGTACGCTCAACCTCCATTGATTCAGAATTTCCACGAAACCCTAATTGTTTTTCTCGAATGAAAATTGTATCGAGTCTAAACCTAATTTGTTGTGTTTTTGAAAACGTCTAAACCAAATTTTATTCGCTTTCCTATATTTATAGTAGATGAAAATAGGTCGGTTATAAGGATATACAATTCTACAAGGATTACATCTCTAGGATATGATTTATTATTTATTTATTTATTTTTTAACAAAATTACGGAGTAAGACTCAGGTGGAATACTAGATCTTCAAAAAAAAGATCTCAATTTCTCAAATATTTGGGTTGATTTCGCGGGTATTAAGAAACTTAATTTACAAGTACAAATATATGGGAAAACACAAGTCATCAATAATTTGCAAGTACAAAGGTATTGGAAAACACAAGAAAAATTAATGGTGGCAGGAGAGAGAGAAAAAAAGTTAAGAAATTTAGAAAGGAAATGAGACAAAGATCTGAAAAAAAAAATGAGGGTAAGATAAGGAGAAGAGCTATATGACAAAAATATTTGAGAATATATTGGTAATTTTGTGATTTTAAAAGATGTAAGGAAAAACAAATGGGTCATTCTTTTTGGGACTAAAATTAGGTTAAATGAGTCGTTCTTTCAGAGATATAGGGAGTACTAAAACAAAACATGCTGATATCATTAAGGGATACATGTCAATTTCTTATTAAAATTTTCCCGCCTAAACTATTTTTGACATCATCATTTTATTTTCCAACTATATCCCAAAACTAAATAAATACAGTGCTTCTTTCAAAATTAATTAATGAGATTATATTTTTTTTCAAATATTAAATTGACAACTATTTAAACAAATAATGACTACTTAATCCATGCAACGCACGGGACTAAACTAGTACTATACTAAAGTAACCCCCACCCTTATTCCCAAAGTACACATGTCGCGTTCACAATAAAACTTTTCCCGCCAAAAACCTTTTTCTGATAATAAAAAAAATTAAAAAAAAATATTGTTAAATAAAAAAAAGAAAGAGAATATGCAATAAAAAATAGAATAATAATAATAACTTAAATAAATAAAATATTATTTTAATCGTTAATCTATAAAATGTATATTGTTGTATTCTTGAATCTTTAATCGTTAATATATAAAATGTATTCTTCGTTTTTCACTTTAAAAAAAAAAAAGATTTTAACTCAATTTTAAATTTATAAGAGGTCAGCAAACTACAATTAGCGATAAGTACTCTACATTACCGTATCTAATCTATAATAATTTGATAACATAAATAGTTACTTCATACAAACTTATAGTAATTTATAAAAATAATTTTTTTCATGTGAATATCCAAGCGTCGCTTGGGCAAAGAACTAGTATATAAATAAAGTAGGCATTTTTGGAGAGTATTCGGTGCGCCACATAAGTAAAAGTATTTCGACCAATTAAAAATTAGATTTGCATTTTATTTTTGAATTAAAAAATTCAATCGCCACCTAAGAAAAAAAGACGAATGATAAAAAATTATATCGCCACCTAAGTAAATAAAAAATTATATTTGATATCTAAACGCTAAATAGATTAAAAACCATAAATAAAATTATCTTAATTAAAGATAAGTGCACAAATTTTTAAGATAAAATTTGATAGCGTTGACGATAAAAAAAAATTGTTCCATTAAAATTAAAACTAAAATTAAAATAAATTAAAAAAATGATAAAATTAAAATTTATAATACCTACCATTATAAATTGACGCGTCATACGACACCAACAAAATTTCGTATCAATACAATTCCACATCTTAGTAATATCTGTCAGTTTTACATTATCAATGGATAGGTAATTCTTAGCTTAATTTTTAAAAGGAAAAATTCATTTTATAAATCCCAACTTTGGGTGGTTGACTTTAAAAAATCCCAATTATGCGTTATCCTGGAAAAATCTCAACTTTAATACCCATTTTCTTTTAGAGGACCTAGCAGGTCACCAAACCTGCTACTCTAGGTTTCTAGGCTACGTGTCACACTCTAATTGGTTCAAAAAATAAATTAAATATCAGAAAATTAAAAAAAAAAACAGAAAATTTTTTAAAAAAAAAATCAAAAAAAAAACCAGAAAAAAAATCTAAAAATAATTTTTTTTTTTTTAAAAAAACAACCAGCAGCCCCACCCTTACCGCCCTCCCCCGGAGAAAACCCCTCCCCTGCTGGAATTCCCCTCTCCCGGAACTAAAAAAAAAAATAAAAAAAAAATAAAAAAAAAATTTCCTTAAAAAATAAATTGTTAAAAAAATATTCAAAAAAAAAAAATTAATGTATTCGAATTTAAATGGGATTAGAAAAAGCATTTAATCCTATCAAATACACACGCTGAGATAGTTAAATTTTCCTTCATACGGTTATATATAACATATATTCGTTGAACCAATTCAATTTTTGACGTAACAACATTTGGATCCTATTAGATAGCATTGTAGACACGAAAATTTTATGAGTGTCATACATTAAATTAAATAAATTAATTTGGGTTAAATTCATATGAATGATCCATTTTAATTATGTGGTACAAGAAGTCTACACTAATGGAGCATGCAAAATTGTTGATGCTGAGGGATTGCGTGTAGGTCCAATTAATGGCAAGTTTTTAAAGCGCTACTATTCATGAAGTGAAAGCCTTGTAAACTCCTAAGTAAGAGGATAAACTGCTTACCAAAAAAGTACATTGTTTGAACTACGTTGGCTTGATCTTGCAAGATAACCTGTTTATTTAGCAAGTACATAGGCAGCTTGAAAAAAAAAAAAATCAAGTGCAGCCACATCAAGAAAAAAAAAATCATCATCATTGTACTATTCCTGGCCCGCAAGAGTATAAACTGTGTACGGCTAAACAAACAAAAAAAAATTTACTCCTGGCCCGCAATAGTATAAATTGTGTACGGCTACAAAAACAAAAAAAAAATTTACTCTTGGCCCGCAAGAGTTTAAACTGTGTACGGCTAAACAAAAAAAAAAAAATTACTCTTAGCTCACAAGAGTATAAACCGTGAACGTCAAGGCAAAACAAAAAAAAAGAAAATCGTTAGAGTGTTTGACATGGCACATGTATAATGAGTATGTCATGAAGTCAATCTCGTATTGGAATTTCGAATAGGCCAGTCTTGAGATGTCAAGTTCATAACGAATGACATACATGACTTGACGTCTCCGATGAGTTCATAACAAAGGGTCCTGACTCATCGCGACAAGGGCGACTTCAAATCTTCAAGTTATCCGGTCAGTCTTAAGATGTCAAGTTCATAACGACTAGCATACATGACTTGACATCCCCGATGGGTTCATAACAAAGAGTCTTGATCCATCGCGACATGGGCGGCAACGTATGGTTACCTTGTGAATCTGTTATATGCATAAACGGTACAAAGAACAAATACATATGCATATACACATAAAATAAATAAATAAAAAAAAAGTAAAAAAAAAAAAAAAAAAATAAAATAAAATAAAATAAAAATAAAAATTTGCGTATGATATTTATGTGCAACACCATACAAATCATAAAATAAAGTAGCACAAAATAAACATAATTCATTCGTGTACTCTGAAATATTGAATGACAATTGCTACACTAGGATAATCGGATCAAATTGCAACAGGTCATCTAGTATTTAGTGGCAGGGTATAATTAGTATATCAAGAAGTCAAGATTCCTGATCATAATATACAAAGTGGCACATCACATTGTAGTGACTACTACTTGGATCGTCGGCAGTGTCACAAACTCAAAATAGGAGATAAAGTTGCAATTAAAAAATAAAAGCAAGCAAACTTACTGATGTGATCGTGTTTGGTTTCTTGAAAACCCAATTAATGCAAAGTCAGAAAGCTCCAAATTATTATGCTTTTATTGCTGCAAATTCATGGACTATTATTCATGGTTGATCCAAATTAATGGGAATTGATTAATTAAAAAAGGTGAAGTAAAGGTTGGGTATCAATTACACGTACCCTTCGTTACTTGCTGCAGTGATAATCCGAAGCAATTACAGTCAAGATTAAGAGACGTCGACGATAGACAAAATTGACTCCAATTAAAGGCTGGAAATTGACAAAGCAAAGAGGTCAGATGGGCAATGTCTTAATATGATTAAGATTATATAAAAAAAAAAAAAAGAAAAGAGGAAAAGTTCGGTATTAATTGCCTTTGCGGCTGCAAATTCAAGAAGAACAAATCTATAATATAATTTAAGAGTCGCTTTTCACGAGAATCCTCCAAACCCCCAATTCTAAGCTCTCATTCACTCCCGCCTTTTCCACCTAATCTCTCTAAACAGCCTATCCTACTGAGTATTAGATTTGAATTTCGAAAAAAAAAAAAAGAAGGAAAAACCCCAAATCGTGGTAGGCAGTTATCTTAACTCCACCACACTACTCCATAACTGCACACACTACAACAGAGTAATAGAGTATGGATTATATACTACATACTTTGCAATACTCATTTCACTCACACACAAAAAAAAATCACAAATCTGATTGCTTGGGGTTTCAATCAAGTAACCAATATTTAGCTCACACAATTCCGGCAAAGTCATACATCTACGCCGTCGACCGTTGTTTTCTTCGTCGTCTTCGCTGTCGCCTTCTTTTTCTTCGTGGATTCACTTGAGATAGGTGCTTTTTGGTGTTACTAATTCATCTTCTTCTTCCCTAATTTCAAGGTAAAAACAAATTTTGTGTTAATTATTTGATTGGATTTATCAGTGGGAATGCATTTTACACATTTCATGTCCTTTCATTTTTTTTTTACTCCGTTTTTGCTTACACACGGATGCGACTTTACTTTCTTCAACCTACGCCGTCTTCACAACCTACTTTATTTATTATGATGAATTTTGTGTTTGGAGTATTAATTTTTGATGATAATTTCGTAGCTCTAATAATAACAATACAGGTTGATTTTGGTCTCTGCCTAATTGCGCTATATTAATTCCGGGTTTGGTGATATCTTCTCTTCAATGGTTGGAGCTGAAAGGTGAGATTTTTCCTCTTAAAACATAATTTGAATTGTGTAATTGATTATTGAATATGTGGGTTATTTTGGGATGTGGTTGAATTTGAGTTTCTGCAAATTTGATTGTCAGTATTTTTAGTATGATTTGATATTTGAAATGGGCACTTTTCAATTTGACAAGAGATAAATTCTTAAAAATAGAATTGGGGTTTTTTAGCAGATTAAACAAGAGTCTTTTAGGAACAAAATTGGAGCTTAATTATGGAGAAAGTGGGGATTTTGGGAGGTAAAACAATGGAGAAGCAATCGCGTATGATCTGAGACGGGTTAAACATTCGACGTGTTGGTGAGAAACTTGAGAGTTCCGGCAAACCTATGGAGAAAAATGAGAGTTTTCAACACGGTATAATGGAGAAACAGGAGTTTTCGTGGGTTGTTGGAGAAACAGAAGAGTTTTCATGGAGATGGACACGCAATCTACCTTGAATATGTAATTTGTTTGCTAGATAAATACTGTAATTTGGAAAGTGAATAGATAATGTGCCATCATGCTAAACTCATGTTTGTTAAGAAGAGTAAAACCTTTTAATAATGTTATGTGAACTCAATGGGGTTGGATTCCCACTCAAGTCGTTGGATCCAATTTACTCCATCCATAACATTTTTTTTTTCCTTTTTTTTTTATTGTACTTGGTATGTAATACTTCGTATATGTATAACTAATGGTGGCATTAAAAATCAAATGATGTATATAAAAAATGATAAGATGTGTACAATATGATTATGATAAATATAATTACGCATGTAGTGCCACTATCATGGTATCGCGGCATATGCCCTGCTCGAGTGTTTGGACAATGACTTTTGTGTCAATATCTCAATATGGACTCGAATTGGTTATTATTTGTTATGTATCAATATTAAATTCTTCATATGTAAATGTAAATGGATTGAAAGATGTTGATCAAGATAAAAACATTGATTAAAAAAAACTGAACATTTCAAGGTTTTAGATAGTTTTCATTATCGGTTATGGATGATTATTTGATTGTATTTGTTCACTGTATAAATATTATGAATGCATTACAAATTAATCTTAATCAATCATTCCAATTCTCTCAATTATATCTTATTAAGTTCTAATTTCATCTCTTTTTTCTTTTGACAAGATAATTTTATCCCTTTTACTAATCTTATATTATTAAAATCCAATTTTCTCTCTGCTAATCAATAGTTTTTACAGTGCACTCAATTTTAACGTAAATTGCAATTGATATCTTTTTCAAAAAATTCCTCTGTTTTGCCACCTAAATTTTTTTTGTAAAAAAATAAAAAATAAAACACACACACAGAATATATATTGCATTTTTTTTTTCTTCCAAAAAAAAAAAAATCATTTCCTCTTTTATGCCACTTAAATTTTTTTTTTCTTTTTTAAAAAAAAATACAAAATAACTTATATGAACAACTTTTTTTATACAAGTCTATAACAACATTTATCATTAATTGAGGATTAGCAATAACAATGTTGATCCCTTGACCACGATTCTACTACTATTTCATACCTGTAAGGTAGAATTCAATAATAGGTTTGACCATTTTTTAAATGAAATGGAAACGAAGTTAATTAGAGTTAGACATGATTCATTATTAATTTTTTTTTTTTGATGTAAGTAGAAATGGAGTTGGTATTGGAGATTGTTCATTAATTCAAATTATTATTCCATTTTTTTACAGTATATAAAATACTCCGTTGACTGCGTTTCACCTTTAGCTTAAATTTCTATGCCCTACAGGTATGAACAATTTATTTTACTTTAATTTTGTTAATGTGAATGAGCATGTATATTTAGGTAAATTTAAGATTTTATCTGCTCATAGAGGGACATGCTATTAATTTGCCACTACACTACATTACATACATATATATTAATTTACCTCTATTAGGATTATAAAATTGTAAATTGTTACAACTTACCTTTATTAATTGATGTTGTTCAAACTATGATATCGATTCTTATATATTTATCTCTTGATTATTGTATATATAATAGATTAGAATGGACATACATACAAGTAATTATCGATTCAGAGAGAATTTGCAACACAAACATGCTAGATTAGCTGTTAGGCGAAGGTTACTATTCAAACTCACTACAAACCATGAAGATCCTATTTTCAAGCAACGTCTTTACTTATTAGAGAAAGAAGCACGATCCTTGCGACTATTAATGATGCAATTACGTCGATCAACACATCAATATCAGGACGTGACACGTGAAGTGGAGCAATTTCCTAATGAGATCAATATAAATGGTACTTATAAGAACCATTAATATTTACTTTATAGCAGTAATAATACTACCTTGCATTAAGGATTCTATTAAATTTTTAAAAACTTTCATTCCAGAAAGCTCACTTAATGAGGGGATAGACAATGATGCTAGACCTGATGAGCGAATTGTCGGAAGGAGAGGTAACCACTTTGCCAAGCTACTTAACCACACACATAAGTGATGTCGACATTGTTAATTGATATTCACTAAAATAAATCATTTGCATGCAGAAGTGACTCATCAATGTCGTCGTACCGATGGGTTTGATAGACGTTGGGAGTTTGGACCTAGAACAGTTGTGTGTTCTAATTGCAAGGCCCTTATGTGGATAGAAGAAATGGTAAAGAGTAGCAATAAAACACACCCAAGGTTCAATCACTGCTGTCAAAGTGGGCAAGTTATATTGCCGCTTTTACCTTTGACACCGCCATTTTTACGGTCACTTTTGCCACATCAGCAATTCCGAAACAATATTAGAGCTTTCAACTCTATGTTAGCTTTCACCTCTATGGGTGGTCGGATTGATAACACTGTTAATGATGGTAGAGGCCCCTATGTCTATCGCATAAGTGGTAGTAATTACCATCGAATTGGAACTTTACTCCCTGAGCCGGGAACAGGTCCGAAGTTTGCACAGTTGTACATCTATGATACTGACAATGAAACATCCAACCGACTACATCACATGGGGGGCGCGGAAGCTTCTTCCATAGATCCAGGAATTTTACAAGGACTAAAAATGATGCTTGATGATATAAATCCTTATGTCACAGTATTCAGAAATGCTGGCAATATGTTGCGCGATCAAGGTGAGCATCAAAATTTGAGAATTAAGCTTATTTGCGCAAGAGAAGGCAGACAATATATCCAACCAACCGCAAGTGAAGTGGCTGCATTGATGGTAGGTGATGGAACTGAAGACATAGGTAATCGAGATATCATATTGCAAAAAATAGATGGTGGGTTACAAAGGATTGATGAAACTCATCCAAGTTATATGCCTTTACAATACCCACTACTGTTTCCATATGGTACCGATGGATGGAGAGTTGGGATACCTAAGGCGTCAAGTACAAGTACCAGTCGAAGTATTGTGACAATGCGACAATTCTACGCATTTAGGATCCATGATAGGGAAGAGGAGGGTGACACCTTGATAGATTCCGGGCGCTTATTGCAACAATTTGATGTTGATGCATACGCTGCAATGGAACAATATCGATTATCATGGATAAGGAGAAATCAAGGCAGGCTTCGCTCTGATTTATACAGTGGACTCTAAGATGCAATCAGGGCTGGAGATGTCAATGCTACTGATGTAGGTCGATTATTCATATTACCATCATCCTTCACACGAAGCCCCCGTAATATGGCCCATCATTATCAAGATGCTGTGGCAATTGTTCGTGTTTTGGGTCCGCCTGATTTATTTATAACTTTCACTTGCAATCCAAACTGGCCTGAGATTGTAAATGAGATATCTACATGTGGAAGTCGTCGCACTGAAGATAGACCAGACATTGTAGCACGTGTTTTCAAGATCAAATTGAAACAAATGCTTCGCGATTTGAAGGATAACAGGAAGTTTGGAAAAGTCATTGCTGGTGAGTTGTGTTGATTAATTATATAATCGTACTATATTTTTGACTTATCAAATTAATTAACATGGGACATATTTCATGTTACAGATTTTTATGTCATTGAATTTCAAAAGCACGGACTTCCACATGCGCATATTCTCATAACATTGGCTCCAGAAGATAAGCCTAAGTGTCCAGAGGATATCGATGTAATTATCTCTGCGGAAATCCCTGACAAGGATGTAGATCCTTTGGCATTTGAAACAGTTACCAAGAACATGCTCCATGGACCATGTGGGCCATGTTTAATCGATGGAAAGTGTTCAAAGCATTTCCCGAAGAAATTTTGTACTGAAACCACCTTTGATGATAATGGCTTTGTGCAGTATAGACGTAGACAACATAGAGAGCCCATCATTGTTAATGGAAGGGAAGTAGATAATCGTTGCGTAGTACCATATAACAGAGATCTATGTGTTAAGTACAATGCACACAAAAATGTTGAGCGTGTTGCTGCGAGAAGTGTGGTAAAGTATCTATACAAGTATGTTACTAAAGGTCAAGATCGAGCAACAGTTGTCATTGAAAACAATTCAACCACACGACGTGGTCAAGAGGTACGACAAGGAAACAGAGTGGATGAGATAAAACAATACTTAGATTGTCGATATGTATCGGCCATTGAAGCATGCTGGAGAATATTTGAGTTTGATTTGCAACATCAATATCCTTCAACGGAACTACTTCAGTTTCATCTACCTGGTGAACAATTTGTAGTTTTCAATGATAATGATGATCTGCACACAGTCCTTGAACGACCGAGATTGCAACAAACCATGTTAACTATGTGGTTTCAAGCTAACAAGGATTTTCCAGAAGCAAATCAATACACTTACCAAAATTTTCCTATGGGATTTACATGGAATCGTTCTACAAAAAGGTGGGCACAACGGCAAGAAAGACCTTGCATTGGTAGATTGCCTTTTGTTCATCCAAATTCCGGGGAACGATATTACTTACGGATGCTTTTAACTAAGGTTTGTGGAGCGGAATCTTTTGAAGATATACGAACTGTTGATGGTGTCATCCACCCTACCTTTAGATCTGCATGTCATGCCTTTGGGTTGCTTGATGACGATAATGAGTGGCATGAAACTCTGTCAGAAGCCTCTAACTGGGCATCGGGTTCACAGTTGAGAAACATGTTTTGCTCCATATTGATGTTTTCGGAAGTAAGTGATCCGAAACAGTTGTGGGAACAACATTGAGGTGAACTTACGGATGACCTAGAGAGAATGATGCAACGTCAAACTAGAAATCCTAACTTGCGATTAACTCTCGAAGAGATGCAGAATCAAGGGTTACAAGAGATTGAGCATATATTGAATAAACTTGGAAGGTCATTGATAGATTTCCCTGACATGCCACAACCTTCTTCAGAGTTAGCACGCAATGCCTTAAATCGGTTGATAAGAGATGAACTTGAATATGACACACATGATGAAGCCAACAGATTTGATACCTTAGTTAGAGGGTTAAACACGGATCAATATAGAGTATATGCTGCAATACTTGATGCTCATTCTCGAGATGCAGGTGGCCTATTTTTTGTCTACGGTAGTGGTGGGACAGGAAAGACATACCTATGGAACACTCTGATTGCGAAATTCAGATCTGAAATAAAGATCGTGCTCTCTGCGGCTTCATCGGGAATTTCTGCTTTATTATTGCCTGGGGGTAAAACCGCACATTCGACTTTCAAGATTCCTTTTGATCCTGATCAACATTCCGTTTGTAACTTCAAAAAAGACTCAACCCGTGCTGATTTGATCCGTGAAGCATCATTGATTATATGGGATGAGGCTCCAATGACCCATCGATTAGCATTTGAGGCGGTAGATCGACATTTCAAGGATATTTGTAGTGACAATAGAGTTTTTGGAGGTAAATTGGTTGTTCTTGGTGGAGACTTTAGACAGATACTTCCCGTGGTGCCAGATGAAGGACGAGAATCTATTGTTGCAGCTACCTTGCATCGAGCGTCCTTTTGGAAAGACTGCCAAGTTATGTGCCTAAGGATAAATATGCGTTTATGTCGAAGTGACGTTACCTCCGATACCCTTGAACAAATTTGAGAATTTGCTGATTGGATAATAAAAGTTGGAGAAGGAGTTATAGCAGGAGTGCCCATTACAGAGGAAGGTGAACCAAATTGGATTAAAATACCACGTGATTTTTTGATAGCCAATGATGAACATGGTTTGCAAAATCTCATTAACTTTGTCTACCCCAACTTGCCTTCAAATTACACGGACTGGGAGTACCTCAAGGATCGCGGAATTCTAGCACCAACAAACAATGATGTAGATGAGTTAAATTCGAAGATTTTATCAATGCTACCAGAAAACGTGCATAGGTATATAGTTCGGATACTTTGGGTCATACAGGAGATGGTGGGATCCTTGATAACATGGAGCCTATGGAATTATTAAACTCATTAAATTTGTCGGGTCTTCCTAATCATTGCTTAGAGCTGAAAGTTGGTGCCCCGGTAATATTGATGCGAAATATGAACCAATCCATAGGGTTGTGCAATGGAACACGCCTTATAATCAAGAAATTGGGTTACAGAGTGATTGAGGCACAAGTGATCACAGGTCCTAGAGCTACAGAATTAGTTCTAATTCCGTGAATTGATTTAACACCTTCCAACAAGAAGATAGATCTCCCTCTTAAAAGAAGGCAATTTCCATTAAAATTGGCCTTTGCCATGACAATAAATAAGAGCCAAGGACAGACGTTGAGCAAAGTTGGCATTTTTCTCCCTAGGCCCGTGTTTAGTCATGGCCAATTATATGTTGCAATGTCACGAGTTACATCTCCTTCCGGGCTAAAAATCTTAGTACAAAATAAGAAGGATATTTCTCACAGTGTGACTAAAAATATTGTGTATAAGGAAGTATTAAACAGTGTAAATTAGCTATGTATGTAATTTTGTTATAACATTTATTTAGTAACTCTTAGTAATGTTTGTTTTAGTGTAATTTTAGAGCTATACTATTTTATTTTTATATATTAGATTTTCTTTGTCATGTTAATGCTTATATTTTACTTTATTAATGATTTATTTCATTATCTATACTATTTATGTAACCTTTATACATGTGCGAGGTTGGATCAATAATGAAATATTATGTAAATTATTTTTTATGCCCACTTCAATGATGTTAAAGTGCAGGAAATGAACACAAGATACACACCATGTCGTTGTATTACCCTTACGACATTGAATGTGAATATGAGAGTGCGTTTATTATGGGTGGTCAATGAACAAAGTAGAGCTAGAGGTACAAATTACGTCCATCATTCGTGGAGTATGGTATTCATTGACTCGGAGGTTTGAACTATATTTTTACTTAGTGCTTACTTTTTTTTTCAATATATTCATTTATTTGACACTTATGTATGTATGAAATTTTCAATTTCTAGGGGGACGAAGTTCAAATCACACTATTTAATGCTGACATTGATAAATATAAAGAGATCTTCAAACAAGGAAAGGTTTATTCAATTGCTCAGCTAGATCTTATGCCTCTAGATACATCTTAAAAATATTCCAATAACCAAATGAGGTTAAAATTTGGCAACAAGACCATGATAACAGAAATTCTTGATGATTGTGATGATATCCCAAGGTACAATTTCAAGTTTATTGAATTTTTCCACATTCCACAGTACCTTCACCTGCGCAATAGTCCTCTCATCGGTATGTGTCTTTTAGTAATTAAAATAAATAATACTAATTTCTTTGCATTTTTAAAATTATTTAGTTTTGAAGGTCATATCCGATCTTTTTTTCTTGATGATGAATGAACACAGATGTTATTGGATTGGTTATATATGTGTCTGAATCATATAGAGTCTCGGGTGGGAGACATCAATTCAAAAGAGATGTGTTACTCTGCAACACAAAGTAAGAGCATATTACAAAAGTTACAATATGTTTATGTAATTCTAACAACTTATGCAATGTTAAGTGAAAAAAAGAAAAAAAAAAATCTAATGACATATTTTGATTTACAACATGGAAACAATGAGGCTAACTTTATGGGAAGGGTTTGCTCATGATCAAGGTCGTTTCTTATTCAATGAGCTTAATCAGGACCATGTGTTGGGTGCATCCATGGTATCAGTTGGCTCATATTATGGTAAAATAAGTTTTATAAAATTAGATAACCATGGAAAGACTATGGTGTCATTTTTATTATTATCATTGCTTTGAATATTTTTACTAACCTTCCAATAGGTACATGTCTTTCGACTGTTAGACGTACTAGACTTTTTATTGATCCTGATATTGATGAAACTGATGATCTACATGGCTGGTAAGCCTAAAAACATCATAATATACAATGTAAGTTTTTATTGGATACTAATGTACTTATATAACTCATATAGGTATGCGGATGATGGATATGTCCAAAAACATATCAGCTGGAGTCAGATATTAGCCAATAGTATCTCTGAAATGGAAATGGTGTTTAATGCAAAAAGGATCAAATTAAATCAGTTTTCAACGGCTCATAATGTATGTATATCAACAATTATTGATTTCATTTTCTTATACATGAGGTATTAAATATTTGATGTGTGTTTTCAGGTAAAATACTTTCGAGTACTAGCAAAGGTGTTATCTATTGATTCTTCTATGCCTATTTGGTATGAATCATGTGCTCGACACTTAAGGAGAGCTGATATGTGTGAGGAGTGTGACCCCTCTTTTAGTAGGCCAAGGTATTTTCACTTTATTCTTTTATATAAAAAATATAATTATAACCTGCTTTACTTATCACTATACCTAATTATATCATATCAATAATAACAGATATAGAATCAATGTAAAAATTGGTGACGCTACAAATACAATGTTTGTTACACTCTTTGGCCAATATGCTGAGATGATTATCGGTTGTCCAATATCAAGTATTCAAGCGATGACAGATAATGTGAGTATATCCTTTTATCAAATATATTAAGTAATTACTCATCGGCATAATGGCTACATTTGTTATTTATGAACAGGAATTTGGAGACTACTTTCTAGAGGAGTATCTGAGTGAACGATTGATGAATACATTCACTTTCATACTACATGTTCCTGAGATAGGAAATGATGATATCATAGTTGCATGTGTTTTACAAGTAAAATGGGAGGAAGAATTCTATTATCTGAAACGAGAGATGCGTGGACAATCCAATTGAAGACTTAGATTCATTTAGCATAATATTTCAAGACTTTAATTTTTTTAAAATATGAATTCAACACTTGGTTTATTTTTTTTTTTTTAATTTGTAATCAATTTTTTTTTTGTTTTTTCATTTTTTTGGTTTTTGTTGTTATTATATTTGGTTTTATTAAATACCATTTGCATCTCTATACTTTGTATTTTTTTAATCCTATCCTTAATTATAACCCGTGCATTAGCACGAGCACATTCTAGTCTATAATATAATTTAAGAGTCGCTTTTCACGAGAATCCTCCAAACCCCCAATTCTAAGCTCTCATTCACTCCCGCCTTTTCCACCTAATCTCTCTAAACAGCCTATCCTACTGAGTATTAGATTTGAATTTCGAAAAAAAAAAAAAGAAGGAAAAACCCCAAATCGTGGTAGGCAGTTATCTTAACTCCACCACACTACTCCATAACTGCACACACTACAACAGAGTAATAGAGTATGGATTATATACTACATACTTTGCAATACTCATTTCACTCACACACAAAAAAAAATCACAAATCTGATTGCTTGGGGTTTCAATCAAGTAACCAATATTTAGCTCACACAATTCCGGCAAAGTCATACATCTACGCCGTCGACCGTTGTTTTCTTCGTCGTCTTCGCTGTCGCCTTCTTTTTCTTCGTGGATTCACTTGAGATAGGTGCTTTTTGGTGTTACTAATTCATCTTCTTCTTCCCTAATTTCAAGGTAAAAACAAATTTTGTGTTAATTATTTGATTGGATTTATCAGTGGGAATGCATTTTACACATTTCATGTCCTTTCATTTTTTTTTTACTCCGTTTTTGCTTACACACGGATGCGACTTTACTTTCTTCAACCTACGCCGTCTTCACAACCTACTTTATTTATTATGATGAATTTTGTGTTTGGAGTATTAATTTTTGATGATAATTTCGTAGCTCTAATAATAACAATACAGGTTGATTTTGGTCTCTGCCTAATTGCGCTATATTAATTCCGGGTTTGGTGATATCTTCTCTTCAATGGTTGGAGCTGAAAGGTGAGATTTTTCCTCTTAAAACATAATTTGAATTGTGTAATTGATTATTGAATATGTGGGTTATTTTGGGATGTGGTTGAATTTGAGTTTCTGCAAATTTGATTGTCAGTATTTTTAGTATGATTTGATATTTGAAATGGGCACTTTTCAATTTGACAAGAGATAAATTCTTAAAAATAGAATTGGGGTTTTTTAGCAGATTAAACAAGAGTCTTTTAGGAACAAAATTGGAGCTTAATTATGGAGAAAGTGGGGATTTTGGGAGGTAAAACAATGGAGAAGCAATCGCGTATGATCTGAGACGGGTTAAACATTCGACGTGTTGGTGAGAAACTTGAGAGTTCCGGCAAACCTATGGAGAAAAATGAGAGTTTTCAACACGGTATAATGGAGAAACAGGAGTTTTCGTGGGTTGTTGGAGAAACAGAAGAGTTTTCATGGAGATGGACACGCAATCTACCTTGAATATGTAATTTGTTTGCTAGATAAATACTGTAATTTGGAAAGTGAATAGATAATGTGCCATCATGCTAAACTCATGTTTGTTAAGAAGAGTAAAACCTTTTAATAATGTTATGTGAACTCAATGGGGTTGGATTCCCACTCAAGTCGTTGGATCCAATTTACTCCATCCATAACATTTTTTTTTTCCTTTTTTTTTTATTGTACTTGGTATGTAATACTTCGTATATGTATAACTAATGGTGGCATTAAAAATCAAATGATGTATATAAAAAATGATAAGATGTGTACAATATGATTATGATAAATATAATTACGCATGTAGTGCCACTATCATGGTATCGCGGCATATGCCCTGCTCGAGTGTTTGGACAATGACTTTTGTGTCAATATCTCAATATGGACTCGAATTGGTTATTATTTGTTATGTATCAATATTAAATTCTTCATATGTAAATGTAAATGGATTGAAAGATGTTGATCAAGATAAAAACATTGATTAAAAAAAACTGAACATTTCAAGGTTTTAGATAGTTTTCATTATCGGTTATGGATGATTATTTGATTGTATTTGTTCACTGTATAAATATTATGAATGCATTACAAATTAATCTTAATCAATCATTCCAATCCTCTCAATTATATCTTATTAAGTTCTAATTTCATCTCTTTTTTCTTTTGACAAGATAATTTTATCCCTTTTACTAATCTTATATTATTAAAATCCAATTTTCTCTCTGCTAATCAATAGTTTTTACAGTGCACTCAATTTTAACGTAAATTGCAATTGATATCTTTTTCAAAAAATTCCTCTGTTTTGCCACCTAAATTTTTTTTGTAAAAAAATAAAAAATAAAACACACACACAGAATATATATTGCATTTTTTTTTTCTTCCAAAAAAAAAAAAAATCATTTCCTCTTTTATGCCACTTAAATTTTTTTTTTCTTTTTTAAAAAAAAATACAAAATAACTTATATGAACAACTTTTTTTATACAAGTCTATAACAACATTTATCATTAATTGAGGATTAGCAATAACAATGTTGATCCCTTGACCACGATTCTACTACTATTTCATACCTGTAAGGTAGAATTCAATAATAGGTTTGACCATTTTTTAAATGAAATGGAAACGAAGTTAATTAGAGTTAGACATGATTCATTATTAATTTTTTTTTTTTTGATGTAAGTAGAAATGGAGTTGGTATTGGAGATTGTTCATTAATTCAAATTATTATTCCATTTTTTTACAGTATATAAAATACTCCGTTGACTGCGTTTCACCTTTAGCTTAAATTTCTATGCCCTACAGGTATGAACAATTTATTTTACTTTAATTTTGTTAATGTGAATGAGCATGTATATTTAGGTAAATTTAAGATTTTATCTGCTCATAGAGGGACATGCTATTAATTTGCCACTACACTACATTACATACATATATATTAATTTACCTCTATTAGGATTATAAAATTGTAAATTGTTACAACTTACCTTTATTAATTGATGTTGTTCAAACTATGATATCGATTCTTATATATTTATCTCTTGATTATTGTATATATAATAGATTAGAATGGACATACATACAAGTAATTATCGATTCAGAGAGAATTTGCAACACAAACATGCTAGATTAGCTGTTAGGCGAAGGTTACTATTCAAACTCACTACAAACCATGAAGATCCTATTTTCAAGCAACGTCTTTACTTATTAGAGAAAGAAGCACGATCCTTGCGACTATTAATGATGCAATTACGTCGATCAACACATCAATATCAGGACGTGACACGTGAAGTGGAGCAATTTCCTAATGAGATCAATATAAATGGTACTTATAAGAACCATTAATATTTACTTTATAGCAGTAATAATACTACCTTGCATTAAGGATTCTATTAAATTTTTAAAAACTTTCATTCCAGAAAGCTCACTTAATGAGGGGATAGACAATGATGCTAGACCTGATGAGCGAATTGTCGGAAGGAGAGGTAACCACTTTGCCAAGCTACTTAACCACACACATAAGTGATGTCGACATTGTTAATTGATATTCACTAAAATAAATCATTTGCATGCAGAAGTGACTCATCAATGTCGTCGTACCGATGGGTTTGATAGACGTTGGGAGTTTGGACCTAGAACAGTTGTGTGTTCTAATTGCAAGGCCCTTATGTGGATAGAAGAAATGGTAAAGAGTAGCAATAAAACACACCCAAGGTTCAATCACTGCTGTCAAAGTGGGCAAGTTATATTGCCGCTTTTACCTTTGACACCGCCATTTTTACGGTCACTTTTGCCACATCAGCAATTCCGAAACAATATTAGAGCTTTCAACTCTATGTTAGCTTTCACCTCTATGGGTGGTCGGATTGATAACACTGTTAATGATGGTAGAGGCCCCTATGTCTATCGCATAAGTGGTAGTAATTACCATCGAATTGGAACTTTACTCCCTGAGCCGGGAACAGGTCCGAAGTTTGCACAGTTGTACATCTATGATACTGACAATGAAACATCCAACCGACTACATCACATGGGGGGCGCGGAAGCTTCTTCCATAGATCCAGGAATTTTACAAGGACTAAAAATGATGCTTGATGATATAAATCCTTATGTCACAGTATTCAGAAATGCTGGCAATATGTTGCGCGATCAAGGTGAGCATCAAAATTTGAGAATTAAGCTTATTTGCGCAAGAGAAGGCAGACAATATATCCAACCAACCGCAAGTGAAGTGGCTGCATTGATGGTAGGTGATGGAACTGAAGACATAGGTAATCGAGATATCATATTGCAAAAAATAGATGGTGGGTTACAAAGGATTGATGAAACTCATCCAAGTTATATGCCTTTACAATACCCACTACTGTTTCCATATGGTACCGATGGATGGAGAGTTGGGATACCTAAGGCGTCAAGTACAAGTACCAGTCGAAGTATTGTGACAATGCGACAATTCTACGCATTTAGGATACATGATAGGGAAGAGGAGGGTGACACCTTGATAGATTCCGGGCGCTTATTGCAACAATTTGATGTTGATGCATACGCTGCAATGGAACAATATCGATTATCATGGATAAGGAGAAATCAAGGCAGGCTTCGCTCTGATTTATACAGTGGACTCTAAGATGCAATCAGGGCTGGAGATGTCAATGCTACTGATGTAGGTCGATTATTCATATTACCATCATCCTTCACACGAAGCCCCCGTAATATGGCCCATCATTATCAAGATGCTGTGGCAATTGTTCGTGTTTTGGGTCCGCCTGATTTATTTATAACTTTCACTTGCAATCCAAACTGGCCTGAGATTGTAAATGAGATATCTACATGTGGAAGTCGTCGCACTGAAGATAGACCAGACATTGTAGCACGTGTTTTCAAGATCAAATTGAAACAAATGCTTCGCGATTTGAAGGATAACAGGAAGTTTGGAAAAGTCATTGCTGGTGAGTTGTGTTGATTAATTATATAATCGTACTATATTTTTGACTTATCAAATTAATTAACATGGGACATATTTCATGTTACAGATTTTTATGTCATTGAATTTCAAAAGCGCGGACTTCCACATGCGCATATTCTCATAACATTGGCTCCAGAAGATAAGCCTAAGTGTCCAGAGGATATCGATGTAATTATCTCTGCGGAAATCCCTGACAAGGATGTAGATCCTTTGGCATTTGAAACAGTTACCAAGAACATGCTCCATGGACCATGTGGGCCATGTTTAATCGATGGAAAGTGTTCAAAGCATTTCCCGAAGAAATTTTGTACTGAAACCACCTTTGATGATAATGGCTTTGTGCAGTATAGACGTAGACAACATAGAGAGCCCATCATTGTTAATGGAAGGGAAGTAGATAATCGTTGCGTAGTACCATATAACAGAGATCTATGTGTTAAGTACAATGCACACAAAAATGTTGAGCGTGTTGCTGCGAGAAGTGTGGTAAAGTATCTATACAAGTATGTTACTAAAGGTCAAGATCGAGCAACAGTTGTCATTGAAAACAATTCAACCACACGACGTGGTCAAGAGGTACGACAAGGAAACAGAGTGGATGAGATAAAACAATACTTAGATTGTCGATATGTATCGGCCATTGAAGCATGCTGGAGAATATTTGAGTTTGATTTGCAACATCAATATCCTTCAACGGAACTACTTCAGTTTCATCTACCTGGTGAACAATTTGTAGTTTTCAATGATAATGATGATCTGCACACAGTCCTTGAACGACCGAGATTGCAACAAACCATGTTAACTATGTGGTTTCAAGCTAACAAGGATTTTCCAGAAGCAAATCAATACACTTACCAAAATTTTCCTATGGGATTTACATGGAATCGTTCTACAAAAAGGTGGGCACAACGGCAAGAAAGACCTTGCATTGGTAGATTGCCTTTTGTTCATCCAAATTCCGGGGAACGATATTACTTACGGATGCTTTTAACTAAGGTTTGTGGAGCGGAATCTTTTGAAGATATACGAACTGTTGATGGTGTCATCCACCCTACCTTTAGATCTGCATGTCATGCCTTTGGGTTGCTTGATGACGATAATGAGTGGCATGAAACTCTGTCAGAAGCCTCTAACTGGGCATCGGGTTCACAGTTGAGAAACATGTTTTGCTCCATATTGATGTTTTCGGAAGTAAGTGATCCGAAACAGTTGTGGGAACAACATTGAGGTGAACTTACGGATGACCTAGAGAGAATGATGCAACGTCAAACTAGAAATCCTAACTTGCGATTAACTCTCGAAGAGATGCAGAATCAAGGGTTACAAGAGATTGAGCATATATTGAATAAACTTGGAAGGTCATTGATAGATTTCCCTGACATGCCACAACCTTCTTCAGAGTTAGCACGCAATGCCTTAAATCGGTTGATAAGAGATGAACTTGAATATGACACACATGATGAAGCCAACAGATTTGATACCTTAGTTAGAGGGTTAAACACGGATCAATATAGAGTATATGCTGCAATACTTGATGCTCATTCTCGAGATGCAGGTGGCCTATTTTTTGTCTACGGTAGTGGTGGGACAGGAAAGACATACCTATGGAACACTCTGATTGCGAAATTCAGATCTGAAATAAAGATCGTGCTCTCTGCGGCTTCATCGGGAATTTCTGCTTTATTATTGCCTGGGGGTAAAACCGCACATTCGACTTTCAAGATTCCTTTTGATCCTGATCAACATTCCGTTTGTAACTTCAAAAAAGACTCAACCCGTGCTGATTTGATCCGTGAAGCATCATTGATTATATGGGATGAGGCTCCAATGACCCATCGATTAGCATTTGAGGCGGTAGATCGACATTTCAAGGATATTTGTAGTGACAATAGAGTTTTTGGAGGTAAATTGGTTGTTCTTGGTGGAGACTTTAGACAGATACTTCCCGTGGTGCCAGATGAAGGACGAGAATCTATTGTTGCAGCTACCTTGCATCGAGCGTCCTTTTGGAAAGACTGCCAAGTTATGTGCCTAAGGATAAATATGCGTTTATGTCGAAGTGACGTTACCTCCGATACCCTTGAACAAATTTGAGAATTTGCTGATTGGATAATAAAAGTTGGAGAAGGAGTTATAGCAGGAGTGCCCATTACAGAGGAAGGTGAACCAAATTGGATTGAAATACCACGTGATTTTTTGATAGCCAATGATGAACATGGTTTGCAAAATCTCATTAACTTTGTCTACCCCAACTTGCCTTCAAATTACACGGACTGGGAGTACCTCAAGGATCGCGGAATTCTAGCACCAACAAACAATGATGTAGATGAGTTAAATTCGAAGATTTTATCAATGCTACCAGGAAACGTGCATAGGTATATAGTTCGGATACTTTGGGTCATACAGGAGATGGTGGGATCCTTGATAACATGGAGCCTATGGAATTATTAAACTCATTAAATTTGTCGGGTCTTCCTAATCATTGCTTAGAGCTGAAAGTTGGTGCCCCGGTAATATTGATGCGAAATATGAACCAATCCATAGGGTTGTGCAATGGAACACGCCTTATAATCAAGAAATTGGGTTACAGAGTGATTGAGGCACAAGTGATCACAGGTCCTAGAGCTACAGAATTAGTTCTAATTCCGTGAATTGATTTAACACCTTCCAACAAGAAGATAGATCTCCCTCTTAAAAGAAGGCAATTTCCATTAAAATTGGCCTTTGCCATGACAATAAATAAGAGCCAAGGACAGACGTTGAGCAAAGTTGGCATTTTTCTCCCTAGGCCCGTGTTTAGTCATGGCCAATTATATGTTGCAATGTCACGAGTTACATCTCCTTCCGGGCTAAAAATCTTAGTACAAAATAAGAAGGATATTTCTCACAGTGTGACTAAAAATATTGTGTATAAGGAAGTATTAAACAGTGTAAATTAGCTATGTATGTAATTTTGTTATAACATTTATTTAGTAACTCTTAGTAATGTTTGTTTTAGTGTAATTTTAGAGCTATACTATTTTATTTTTATATATTAGATTTTCTTTGTCATGTTAATGCTTATATTTTACTTTATTAATGATTTATTTCATTATCTATACTATTTATGTAACCTTTATACATGTGCGAGGTTGGATCAATAATGAAATATTATGTAAATTATTTTTTATGCCCACTTCAATGATGTTAAAGTGCAGGAAATGAACACAAGATACACACCATGTCGTTGTATTACCCTTACGACATTGAATGTGAATATGAGAGTGCGTTTATTATGGGTGGTCAATGAACAAAGTAGAGCTAGAGGTACAAATTACGTCCATCATTCGTGGAGTATGGTATTCATTGACTCGGAGGTTTGAACTATATTTTTACTTAGTGCTTACTTTTTTTTTCAATATATTCATTTATTTGACACTTATGTATGTATGAAATTTTCAATTTCTAGGGGGACGAAGTTCAAATCACACTATTTAATGCTGACATTGATAAATATAAAGAGATCTTCAAACAAGGAAAGGTTTATTCAATTGCTCAGCTAGATCTTATGCCTCTAGATACATCTTAAAAATATTCCAATAACCAAATGAGGTTAAAATTTGGCAACAAGACCATGATAACAGAAATTCTTGATGATTGTGATGATATCCCAAGGTACAATTTCAAGTTTATTGAATTTTTCCACATTCCACAGTACCTTCACCTGCGCAATAGTCCTCTCATCGGTATGTGTCTTTTAGTAATTAAAATAAATAATACTAATTTCTTTGCATTTTTAAAATTATTTAGTTTTGAAGGTCATATCCGATCTTTTTTTCTTGATGATGAATGAACACAGATGTTATTGGATTGGTTATATATGTGTCTGAATCATATAGAGTCTCGGGTGGGAGACATCAATTCAAAAGAGATGTGTTACTCTGCAACACAAAGTAAGAGCATATTACAAAAGTTACAATATGTTTATGTAATTCTAACAACTTATGCAATGTTAAGTGAAAAAAAGAAAAAAAAAAATCTAATGACATATTTTGATTTACAACATGGAAACAATGAGGCTAACTTTATGGGAAGGGTTTGCTCATGATCAAGGTCGTTTCTTATTCAATGAGCTTAATCAGGACCATGTGTTGGGTGCATCCATGGTATCAGTTGGCTCATATTATGGTAAAATAAGTTTTATAAAATTAGATAACCATGGAAAGACTATGGTGTCATTTTTATTATTATCATTGCTTTGAATATTTTTACTAACCTTCCAATAGGTACATGTCTTTCGACTGTTAGACGTACTAGACTTTTTATTGATCCTGATATTGATGAAACTGATGATCTACATGGCTGGTAAGCCTAAAAACATCATAATATACAATGTAAGTTTTTATTGGATACTAATGTACTTATATAACTCATATAGGTATGCGGATGATGGATATGTCCAAAAACATATCAGCTGGAGTCAGATATTAGCCAATAGTATCTCTGAAATGGAAATGGTGTTTAATGCAAAAAGGATCAAATTAAATCAGTTTTCAACGGCTCATAATGTATGTATATCAACAATTATTGATTTCATTTTCTTATACATGAGGTATTAAATATTTGATGTGTGTTTTCAGGTAAAATACTTTCGAGTACTAGCAAAGGTGTTATCTATTGATTCTTCTATGCCTATTTGGTATGAATCATGTGCTCGACACTTAAGGAGAGCTGATATGTGTGAGGAGTGTGACCCCTCTTTTAGTAGGCCAAGGTATTTTCACTTTATTCTTTTATATAAAAAATATAATTATAACCTGCTTTACTTATCACTATACCTAATTATATCATATCAATAATAACAGATATAGAATCAATGTAAAAATTGGTGACGCTACAAATACAATGTTTGTTACACTCTTTGGCCAATATGCTGAGATGATTATCGGTTGTCCAATATCAAGTATTCAAGCGATGACAGATAATGTGAGTATATCCTTTTATCAAATATATTAAGTAATTACTCATCGGCATAATGGCTACATTTGTTATTTATGAACAGGAATTTGGAGACTACTTTCTAGAGGAGTATCTGAGTGAACGATTGATGAATACATTCACTTTCATACTACATGTTCCTGAGATAGGAAATGATGATATCATAGTTGCATGTGTTTTACAAGTAAAATGGGAGGAAGAATTCTATTATCTGAAACGAGAGATGCGTGGACAATCCAATTGAAGACTTAGATTCATTTAGCATAATATTTCAAGACTTTAATTTTTTTAAAATATGAATTCAACACTTGGTTTATTTTTTTTTTTTTAATTTGTAATCAATTTTTTTTTTTGTTTTTTCATTTTTTTGGTTTTTGTTGTTATTATATTTGGTTTTATTAAATACCATTTGCATCTCTATACTTTGTATTTTTTTAATCCTATCCTTAATTATAACCCGTGCATTAGCACGAGCACATTCTAGTCTATAATATAATTTAAGAGTCGCTTTTCACGAGAATCCTCCAAACCCCCAATTCTAAGCTCTCATTCACTCCCGCCTTTTCCACCTAATCTCTCTAAACAGCCTATCCTACTGAGTATTAGATTTGAATTTCGAAAAAAAAAAAAGAAGGAAAAACCCCAAATCGTGGTAGGCAGTTATCTTAACTCCACCACACTACTCCATAACTGCACACACTACAACAGAGTAATAGAGTATGGATTATATACTACATACTTTGCAATACTCATTTCACTCACACACAAAAAAAAATCACAAATCTGATTGCTTGGGGTTTCAATCAAGTAACCAATATTTAGCTCACACAATTCCGGCAAAGTCATACATCTACGCCGTCGACCGTTGTTTTCTTCGTCGTCTTCGCTGTCGCCTTCTTTTTCTTCGTGGATTCACTTGAGATAGGTGCTTTTTGGTGTTACTAATTCATCTTCTTCTTCCCTAATTTCAAGGTAAAAACAAATTTTGTGTTAATTATTTGATTGGATTTATCAGTGGGAATGCATTTTACACATTTCATGTCCTTTCATTTTTTTTTTACTCCGTTTTTGCTTACACACGGATGCGACTTTACTTTCTTCAACCTACGCCGTCTTCACAACCTACTTTATTTATTATGATGAATTTTGTGTTTGGAGTATTAATTTTTGATGATAATTTCGTAGCTCTAATAATAACAATACAGGTTGATTTTGGTCTCTGCCTAATTGCGCTATATTAATTCCGGGTTTGGTGATATCTTCTCTTCAATGGTTGGAGCTGAAAGGTGAGATTTTTCCTCTTAAAACATAATTTGAATTGTGTAATTGATTATTGAATATGTGGGTTATTTTGGGATGTGGTTGAATTTGAGTTTCTGCAAATTTGATTGTCAGTATTTTTAGTATGATTTGATATTTGAAATGGGCACTTTTCAATTTGACAAGAGATAAATTCTTAAAAATAGAATTGGGGTTTTTTATCAGATTAAACAAGAGTCTTTTAGGAACAAAATTGGAGCTTAATTATGGAGAAAGTGGGGATTTTGGGAGGTAAAACAATGGAGAAGCAATCGCGTATGATCTGAGACGGGTTAAACATTCGACGTGTTGGTGAGAAACTTGAGAGTTCCGGCAAACCTATGGAGAAAAATGAGAGTTTTCAACACGGTATAATGGAGAAACAGGAGTTTTCGTGGGTTGTTGGAGAAACAGAAGAGTTTTCATGGAGATGGACACGCAATCTACCTTGAATATGTAATTTGTTTGCTAGATAAATACTGTAATTTGGAAAGTGAATAGATAATGTGCCATCATGCTAAACTCATGTTTGTTAAGAAGAGTAAAACCTTTTAATAATGTTATGTGAACTCAATGGGGTTGGATTCCCACTCAAGTCGTTGGATCCAATTTACTCCATCCATAACATTTTTTTTTTCCTTTTTTTTTTATTGTACTTGGTATGTAATACTTCGTATATGTATAACTAATGGTGGCATTAAAAATCAAATGATGTATATAAAAAATGATAAGATGTGTACAATATGATTATGATAAATATAATTACGCATGTAGTGCCACTATCATGGTATCGCGGCATATGCCCTGCTCGAGTGTTTGGACAATGACTTTTGTGTCAATATCTCAATATGGACTCGAATTGGTTATTATTTGTTATGTATCAATATTAAATTCTTCATATGTAAATGTAAATGGATTGAAAGATGTTGATCAAGATAAAAACATTGATTAAAAAAAACTGAACATTTCAAGGTTTTAGATAGTTTTCATTATCGGTTATGGATGATTATTTGATTGTATTTGTTCACTGTATAAATATTATGAATGCATTACAAATTAATCTTAATCAATCATTCCAATCCTCTCAATTATATCTTATTAAGTTCTAATTTCATCTCTTTTTTCTTTTGACAAGATAATTTTATCCCTTTTACTAATCTTATATTATTAAAATCCAATTTTCTCTCTGCTAATCAATAGTTTTTACAGTGCACTCAATTTTAACGTAAATTGCAATTGATATCTTTTTCAAAAAATTCCTCTGTTTTGCCACCTAAATTTTTTTTGTAAAAAAATAAAAAATAAAACACACACACAGAATATATATTGCATTTTTTTTTTCTTCCAAAAAAAAAAAAAATCATTTCCTCTTTTATGCCACTTAAATTTTTTTTTTCTTTTTTAAAAAAAAATACAAAATAACTTATATGAACAACTTTTTTTATACAAGTCTATAACAACATTTATCATTAATTGAGGATTAGCAATAACAATGTTGATCCCTTGACCACGATTCTACTACTATTTCATACCTGTAAGGTAGAATTCAATAATAGGTTTGACCATTTTTTAAATGAAATGGAAACGAAGTTAATTAGAGTTAGACATGATTCATTATTAATTTTTTTTTTTTTGATGTAAGTAGAAATGGAGTTGGTATTGGAGATTGTTCATTAATTCAAATTATTATTCCATTTTTTTACAGTATATAAAATACTCCGTTGACTGCGTTTCACCTTTAGCTTAAATTTCTATGCCCTACAGGTATGAACAATTTATTTTACTTTAATTTTGTTAATGTGAATGAGCATGTATATTTAGGTAAATTTAAGATTTTATCTGCTCATAGAGGGACATGCTATTAATTTGCCACTACACTACATTACATACATATATATTAATTTACCTCTATTAGGATTATAAAATTGTAAATTGTTACAACTTACCTTTATTAATTGATGTTGTTCAAACTATGATATCGATTCTTATATATTTATCTCTTGATTATTGTATATATAATAGATTAGAATGGACATACATACAAGTAATTATCGATTCAGAGAGAATTTGCAACACAAACATGCTAGATTAGCTGTTAGGCGAAGGTTACTATTCAAACTCACTACAAACCATGAAGATCCTATTTTCAAGCAACGTCTTTACTTATTAGAGAAAGAAGCACGATCCTTGCGACTATTAATGATGCAATTACGTCGATCAACACATCAATATCAGGACGTGACACGTGAAGTGGAGCAATTTCCTAATGAGATCAATATAAATGGTACTTATAAGAACCATTAATATTTACTTTATAGCAGTAATAATACTACCTTGCATTAAGGATTCTATTAAATTTTTAAAAACTTTCATTCCAGAAAGCTCACTTAATGAGGGGATAGACAATGATGCTAGACCTGATGAGCGAATTGTCGGAAGGAGAGGTAACCACTTTGCCAAGCTACTTAACCACACACATAAGTGATGTCGACATTGTTAATTGATATTCACTAAAATAAATCATTTGCATGCAGAAGTGACTCATCAATGTCGTCGTACCGATGGGTTTGATAGACGTTGGGAGTTTGGACCTAGAACAGTTGTGTGTTCTAATTGCAAGGCCCTTATGTGGATAGAAGAAATGGTAAAGAGTAGCAATAAAACACACCCAAGGTTCAATCACTGCTGTCAAAGTGGGCAAGTTATATTGCCGCTTTTACCTTTGACACCGCCATTTTTACGGTCACTTTTGCCACATCAGCAATTCCGAAACAATATTAGAGCTTTCAACTCTATGTTAGCTTTCACCTCTATGGGTGGTCGGATTGATAACACTGTTAATGATGGTAGAGGCCCCTATGTCTATCGCATAAGTGGTAGTAATTACCATCGAATTGGAACTTTACTCCCTGAGCCGGGAACAGGTCCGAAGTTTGCACAGTTGTACATCTATGATACTGACAATGAAACATCCAACCGACTACATCACATGGGGGGCGCGGAAGCTTCTTCCATAGATCCAGGAATTTTACAAGGACTAAAAATGATGCTTGATGATATAAATCCTTATGTCACAGTATTCAGAAATGCTGGCAATATGTTGCGCGATCAAGGTGAGCATCAAAATTTGAGAATTAAGCTTATTTGCGCAAGAGAAGGCAGACAATATATCCAACCAACCGCAAGTGAAGTGGCTGCATTGATGGTAGGTGATGGAACTGAAGACATAGGTAATCGAGATATCATATTGCAAAAAATAGATGGTGGGTTACAAAGGATTGATGAAACTCATCCAAGTTATATGCCTTTACAATACCCACTACTGTTTCCATATGGTACCGATGGATGGAGAGTTGGGATACCTAAGGCGTCAAGTACAAGTACCAGTCGAAGTATTGTGACAATGCGACAATTCTACGCATTTAGGATCCATGATAGGGAAGAGGAGGGTGACACCTTGATAGATTCCGGGCGCTTATTGCAACAATTTGATGTTGATGCATACGCTGCAATGGAACAATATCGATTATCATGGATAAGGAGAAATCAAGGCAGGCTTCGCTCTGATTTATACAGTGGACTCTAAGATGCAATCAGGGCTGGAGATGTCAATGCTACTGATGTAGGTCGATTATTCATATTACCATCATCCTTCACACGAAGCCCCCGTAATATGGCCCATCATTATCAAGATGCTGTGGCAATTGTTCGTGTTTTGGGTCCGCCTGATTTATTTATAACTTTCACTTGCAATCCAAACTGGCCTGAGATTGTAAATGAGATATCTACATGTGGAAGTCGTCGCACTGAAGATAGACCAGACATTGTAGCACGTGTTTTCAAGATCAAATTGAAACAAATGCTTCGCGATTTGAAGGATAACAGGAAGTTTGGAAAAGTCATTGCTGGTGAGTTGTGTTGATTAATTATATAATCGTACTATATTTTTGACTTATCAAATTAATTAACATGGGACATATTTCATGTTACAGATTTTTATGTCATTGAATTTCAAAAGCACGGACTTCCACATGCGCATATTCTCATAACATTGGCTCCAGAAGATAAGCCTAAGTGTCCAGAGGATATCGATGTAATTATCTCTGCGGAAATCCCTGACAAGGATGTAGATCCTTTGGCATTTGAAACAGTTACCAAGAACATGCTCCATGGACCATGTGGGCCATGTTTAATCGATGGAAAGTGTTCAAAGCATTTCCCGAAGAAATTTTGTACTGAAACCACCTTTGATGATAATGGCTTTGTGCAGTATAGACGTAGACAACATAGAGAGCCCATCATTGTTAATGGAAGGGAAGTAGATAATCGTTGCGTAGTACCATATAACAGAGATCTATGTGTTAAGTACAATGCACACAAAAATGTTGAGCGTGTTGCTGCGAGAAGTGTGGTAAAGTATCTATACAAGTATGTTACTAAAGGTCAAGATCGAGCAACAGTTGTCATTGAAAACAATTCAACCACACGACGTGGTCAAGAGGTACGACAAGGAAACAGAGTGGATGAGATAAAACAATACTTAGATTGTCGATATGTATCGGCCATTGAAGCATGCTGGAGAATATTTGAGTTTGATTTGCAACATCAATATCCTTCAACGGAACTACTTCAGTTTCATCTACCTGGTGAACAATTTGTAGTTTTCAATGATAATGATGATCTGCACACAGTCCTTGAACGACCGAGATTGCAACAAACCATGTTAACTATGTGGTTTCAAGCTAACAAGGATTTTCCAGAAGCAAATCAATACACTTACCAAAATTTTCCTATGGGATTTACATGGAATCGTTCTACAAAAAGGTGGGCACAACGGCAAGAAAGACCTTGCATTGGTAGATTGCCTTTTGTTCATCCAAATTCCGGGGAACGATATTACTTACGGATGCTTTTAACTAAGGTTTGTGGAGCGGAATCTTTTGAAGATATACGAACTGTTGATGGTGTCATCCACCCTACCTTTAGATCTGCATGTCATGCCTTTGGGTTGCTTGATGACGATAATGAGTGGCATGAAACTCTGTCAGAAGCCTCTAACTGGGCATCGGGTTCACAGTTGAGAAACATGTTTTGCTCCATATTGATGTTTTCGGAAGTAAGTGATCCGAAACAGTTGTGGGAACAACATTGAGGTGAACTTACGGATGACCTAGAGAGAATGATGCAACGTCAAACTAGAAATCCTAACTTGCGATTAACTCTCGAAGAGATGCAGAATCAAGGGTTACAAGAGATTGAGCATATATTGAATAAACTTGGAAGGTCATTGATAGATTTCCCTGACATGCCACAACCTTCTTCAGAGTTAGCACGCAATGCCTTAAATCGGTTGATAAGAGATGAACTTGAATATGACACACATGATGAAGCCAACAGATTTGATACCTTAGTTAGAGGGTTAAACACGGATCAATATAGAGTATATGCTGCAATACTTGATGCTCATTCTCGAGATGCAGGTGGCCTATTTTTTGTCTACGGTAGTGGTGGGACAGGAAAGACATACCTATGGAACACTCTGATTGCGAAATTCAGATCTGAAATAAAGATCGTGCTCTCTGCGGCTTCATCGGGAATTTCTGCTTTATTATTGCCTGGGGGTAAAACCGCACATTCGACTTTCAAGATTCCTTTTGATCCTGATCAACATTCCGTTTGTAACTTCAAAAAAGACTCAACCCGTGCTGATTTGATCCGTGAAGCATCATTGATTATATGGGATGAGGCTCCAATGACCCATCGATTAGCATTTGAGGCGGTAGATCGACATTTCAAGGATATTTGTAGTGACAATAGAGTTTTTGGAGGTAAATTGGTTGTTCTTGGTGGAGACTTTAGACAGATACTTCCCGTGGTGCCAGATGAAGGACGAGAATCTATTGTTGCAGCTACCTTGCATCGAGCGTCCTTTTGGAAAGACTGCCAAGTTATGTGCCTAAGGATAAATATGCGTTTATGTCGAAGTGACGTTACCTCCGATACCCTTGAACAAATTTGAGAATTTGCTGATTGGATAATAAAAGTTGGAGAAGGAGTTATAGCAGGAGTGCCCATTACAGAGGAAGGTGAACCAAATTGGATTGAAATACCACGTGATTTTTTGATAGCCAATGATGAACATGGTTTGCAAAATCTCATTAACTTTGTCTACCCCAACTTGCCTTCAAATTACACGGACTGGGAGTACCTCAAGGATCGCGGAATTCTAGCACCAACAAACAATGATGTAGATGAGTTAAATTCGAAGATTTTATCAATGCTACCAGGAAACGTGCATAGGTATATAGTTCGGATACTTTGGGTCATACAGGAGATGGTGGGATCCTTGATAACATGGAGCCTATGGAATTATTAAACTCATTAAATTTGTCGGGTCTTCCTAATCATTGCTTAGAGCTGAAAGTTGGTGCCCCGGTAATATTGATGCGAAATATGAACCAATCCATAGGGTTGTGCAATGGAACACGCCTTATAATCAAGAAATTGGGTTACAGAGTGATTGAGGCACAAGTGATCACAGGTCCTAGAGCTACAGAATTAGTTCTAATTCCGTGAATTGATTTAACACCTTCCAACAAGAAGATAGATCTCCCTCTTAAAAGAAGGCAATTTCCATTAAAATTGGCCTTTGCCATGACAATAAATAAGAGCCAAGGACAGACGTTGAGCAAAGTTGGCATTTTTCTCCCTAGGCCCGTGTTTAGTCATGGCCAATTATATGTTGCAATGTCACGAGTTACATCTCCTTCCGGGCTAAAAATCTTAGTACAAAATAAGAAGGATATTTCTCACAGTGTGACTAAAAATATTGTGTATAAGGAAGTATTAAACAGTGTAAATTAGCTATGTATGTAATTTTGTTATAACATTTATTTAGTAACTCTTAGTAATGTTTGTTTTAGTGTAATTTTAGAGCTATACTATTTTATTTTTATATATTAGATTTTCTTTGTCATGTTAATGCTTATATTTTACTTTATTAATGATTTATTTCATTATCTATACTATTTATGTAACCTTTATACATGTGCGAGGTTGGATCAATAATGAAATATTATGTAAATTATTTTTTATGCCCACTTCAATGATGTTAAAGTGCAGGAAATGAACACAAGATACACACCATGTCGTTGTATTACCCTTACGACATTGAATGTGAATATGAGAGTGCGTTTATTATGGGTGGTCAATGAACAAAGTAGAGCTAGAGGTACAAATTACGTCCATCATTCGTGGAGTATGGTATTCATTGACTCGGAGGTTTGAACTATATTTTTACTTAGTGCTTACTTTTTTTTTCAATATATTCATTTATTTGACACTTATGTATGTATGAAATTTTCAATTTCTAGGGGGACGAAGTTCAAATCACACTATTTAATGCTGACATTGATAAATATAAAGAGATCTTCAAACAAGGAAAGGTTTATTCAATTGCTCAGCTAGATCTTATGCCTCTAGATACATCTTAAAAATATTCCAATAACCAAATGAGGTTAAAATTTGGCAACAAGACCATGATAACAGAAATTCTTGATGATTGTGATGATATCCCAAGGTACAATTTCAAGTTTATTGAATTTTTCCACATTCCACAGTACCTTCACCTGCGCAATAGTCCTCTCATCGGTATGTGTCTTTTAGTAATTAAAATAAATAATACTAATTTCTTTGCATTTTTAAAATTATTTAGTTTTGAAGGTCATATCCGATCTTTTTTTCTTGATGATGAATGAACACAGATGTTATTGGATTGGTTATATATGTGTCTGAATCATATAGAGTCTCGGGTGGGAGACATCAATTCAAAAGAGATGTGTTACTCTGCAACACAAAGTAAGAGCATATTACAAAAGTTACAATATGTTTATGTAATTCTAACAACTTATGCAATGTTAAGTGAAAAAAAGAAAAAAAAAAATCTAATGACATATTTTGATTTACAACATGGAAACAATGAGGCTAACTTTATGGGAAGGGTTTGCTCATGATCAAGGTCGTTTCTTATTCAATGAGCTTAATCAGGACCATGTGTTGGGTGCATCCATGGTATCAGTTGGCTCATATTATGGTAAAATAAGTTTTATAAAATTAGATAACCATGGAAAGACTATGGTGTCATTTTTATTATTATCATTGCTTTGAATATTTTTACTAACCTTCCAATAGGTACATGTCTTTCGACTGTTAGACGTACTAGACTTTTTATTGATCCTGATATTGATGAAACTGATGATCTACATGGCTGGTAAGCCTAAAAACATCATAATATACAATGTAAGTTTTTATTGGATACTAATGTACTTATATAACTCATATAGGTATGCGGATGATGGATATGTCCAAAAACATATCAGCTGGAGTCAGATATTAGCCAATAGTATCTCTGAAATGGAAATGGTGTTTAATGCAAAAAGGATCAAATTAAATCAGTTTTCAACGGCTCATAATGTATGTATATCAACAATTATTGATTTCATTTTCTTATACATGAGGTATTAAATATTTGATGTGTGTTTTCAGGTAAAATACTTTCGAGTACTAGCAAAGGTGTTATCTATTGATTCTTCTATGCCTATTTGGTATGAATCATGTGCTCGACACTTAAGGAGAGCTGATATGTGTGAGGAGTGTGACCCCTCTTTTAGTAGGCCAAGGTATTTTCACTTTATTCTTTTATATAAAAAATATAATTATAACCTGCTTTACTTATCACTATACCTAATTATATCATATCAATAATAACAGATATAGAATCAATGTAAAAATTGGTGACGCTACAAATACAATGTTTGTTACACTCTTTGGCCAATATGCTGAGATGATTATCGGTTGTCCAATATCAAGTATTCAAGCGATGACAGATAATGTGAGTATATCCTTTTATCAAATATATTAAGTAATTACTCATCGGCATAATGGCTACATTTGTTATTTATGAACAGGAATTTGGAGACTACTTTCTAGAGGAGTATCTGAGTGAACGATTGATGAATACATTCACTTTCATACTACATGTTCCTGAGATAGGAAATGATGATATCATAGTTGCATGTGTTTTACAAGTAAAATGGGAGGAAGAATTCTATTATCTGAAACGAGAGATGCGTGGACAATCCAATTGAAGACTTAGATTCATTTAGCATAATATTTCAAGACTTTAATTTTTTTAAAATATGAATTCAACACTTGGTTTATTTTTTTTTTTTTAATTTGTAATCAATTTTTTTTTTGTTTTTTCATTTTTTTGGTTTTTGTTGTTATTATATTTGGTTTTATTAAATACCATTTGCATCTCTATACTTTGTATTTTTTTAATCCTATCCTTAATTATAACCCGTGCATTAGCACGAGCACATTCTAGTAAAAAGCAATTGCAGGGGAAAGTCGGCTACCTTGTTCGTCAAAGTATGTCTATCGTAAGTCCGTAATAATGTAATATAGAGGGGTCAAATTCCTTGTTTTTATAGGTTTAGGTTGACAATTATCTTTTAGGAGACTAAAATCTAGTGTAATTGGGAATTTAACCTTGGGGTTCAAGAATTCCCATAAATCAAACCCAGTACTTAAAAAAAAATAAAAATAAAAAAATACTAAGTACTAATGACTTCCAAGTCAGATAAAAGGGTCGAGACCTTATCACGCTAAACACTTCAAATCGTGTATGTGACACAGTCTCGAGGGGGCAATTTGTGGACACGGAAATTTTATGAGTGTCATACATTAAATTAAATAAATTAATTTGGGTTAAAATCATATGAATGATCCATTTTAATTATTTTTGGGCCCACCCAAATAAATAATCTGAATTAATCAAATACAATTCGGGTTATAAAATAAATTAAACGGACCAGGTTAAAAGACTTCTAAGTCATAAAATGGGTCAGGCCCAAACCTACTAAGTCCACTCAAGGGGTTTCATCTCCTATAAATACACCATTCCTCCATCAGTTGAAGAGATCCAGAAATCATTATTCCAAGAGCTCATAAAACTCAAACGGAATTCTCTCTGAAGTAAGTCAACAAGCACATCAAAGTCGTGCTGACTTGTTCAGATACACTCAAACACATTTGAACGGGATTAAGCTTCATAAGCCCTCGTTAAGGTGTATTCAAACAAAACCCTTGAATACAGGTTGACATCATCAAACGTCACCCTGCGTTCAAACTTAAGTCGACGTCATCAAACGTCACCCTGCAGGTGTCACACACGTGTCATCGTCAAGCTACAAAACAGAATCAGAGGACTTATTTTATTTTATTATAAACTTTTATACAGAGATTGTACCCAAAATTCATATATTAATATAAATTCATTTGTTACTTTATTTTCCGTCTTTATTTATTTAGACTCGAAATTTGTGTAAACAAGCATCTTTTAAACCGTTAAATGTTAATGTTCTAGGAGGTTAATAATAAATAATCGAATTTCATTCAAGAATTTTTTTTATTTAATTAGATGATTAGTTATTGGCCCGGACGATACCCCGGGACATCGTAAATTTATAAGTTTGATCAAAATTAATAAAAATGGTTAATGTTTAACAATATAATAAGTGTGTGAAAAATATAATAATCTATACTTTCTCCGTTCTTTTTTTATTGCACCATAAGGGATTTCACGCTTGCCAATGCATTACTTTAGCTATCAATATCTTCAATTATACTTTTGTAAAAATTATAAAAATTTGATATTTGAAAAGTAGAGTTCGATACGAATCTAAGTAGATCGCACATGACTATATTTTTCCTAATGTATAAATCACAAATGATGGTCAAAGAAGATTAAGTGAATAGTGTAAAAGTCCTAATGGTGCAATAAAATAAAAACGGAGGAAGTATTATCTTTCACTAATTATATACTTGTATAAAATATATCAAATTTAAATATGAAGGTTATATATATGAAAAGTTTTTCAAGTAAATTAAACATTATTATAGATTATTAAAGTTACACTAATGAATAATTTTTAAAATTAATTACACATTACCACAATTCAATGCAGTGAGAGAAGAATGATATACATAGGATGACACGTGGCGCACATGTGACACCAAATCATAAATAAAAGTGACACATGGGGTTATTATGTTGTCCCTTTGAGTTTTAATAATAATACATTATTATGTTGTGTCACACACATTCATCATTAGTCAATCACATAGAGGCGTGTGGTGGCCTTAACTAATGAAAGAAAACTTAAAATAAAATTGGTCGTATTGACTATTTAAAGGTAAATTGGAGGGTTTTAAGTAGAGGGTTCCAACCAGTCAACTGGCCAACCCAAGTGTTATGAGATCCATGGAAAGCATCCCGGTCTCTAATTGTTTTGGGTCCAAAACTGCCCTAAATAATGCTATATCCATGCTTTTAACCAATTTTGTACGTTTCAGAAACTAATGTCGAAAAACCATGCACGGAACTGTTATGGCAAAGGGATAGTCTTCTAATCTTAGACACCCAAAAATAAAGGACTACTTCTTTCAGGTCCAAAGTACAACTTTAGATAGATTTAGGGCCTGTTCTGTTTGATTGAAGTGAACTGAATATTTTATGAGAGAAGGAAATTAAGAACTAACTGAACTAAATTTATTAGAGGTGAACTGAAATGAAAATAATTTATTAGGGACTGTTCTAATTGACTGAACTGAGCTGAACTGAACTGAACTTATTGGAATTGAACTAAGCTGAAAATTTTATAAGAGAAGGACATTAAGAACTGAACTGAACTGAACTTGTTAGAGCTAAAGTGAACTGAACTGAAAATAATCCGAAGAGAACAGACCCTTAATACTTACGCGGATATAGATAAAATATATCCATTTAGGGTCTGTTCTCTTCAGATTATTTTCAATTCAGTTCAATTACGTTCAGTTCAGTTCTTAATTTCCTACTCTCATAAAATATTCAGTTCAGCTCTAATAAGTTCAGTTCATTTCAGTTTAGTTCATCTAAGTTCAGTCAATTAGAACATGCTCATAATACTTACTATGCAATAAAATTATGGATTGAAAATTACGGAGTAAGTCTTGACCATAATTACCGTCCTTATGAAAGCAAAAAGAGGAATCCTTCTCAAAGGTCCAAAAAAGTGCCGATATTAAAGGTCAGTGGGTTCACCGTCTATCAAATGATGAAAATATTATTTTAGAGAAGTTAAAAGAGCATCCTATGTTAGGTTCGATAAAAGTCAATGTAAAAGATATGAAGCAAAACATTAAAACCGGTTATCCTTATTCTTTATATGAAAAGACACGTTGTCTAGGTTGCATGGAAACGAGAAATGGAAATAGAAATGAGAAAACGGGGAATCGGGAAAACGAAAATTTACAAATTACATGAAACAAGAACATGAAAAATAATGTTAAAATCATTTTTAAAAGACAATATTATAGGTACATTTTTTTAATGAAAAAGAGAAACAAAGAATGAATGCTAGGTAACATAATAATTTATACTATACTTAAGATATTTAGTATTTGAAAAAATCGATTATTATTGTGGATAATGTTTTATCATGTATAAACCCATGTTTCTAAGCCCTTATTTTTTTAATGTAAGTTAGTAAAAAAAATCTTCACAACACGACGTATTGGACACGCTATAATTTTACACGAGCTAAGTGTATGTTATCTCATTAGAGATTCAAATAAAGTACTCACAAAAGTAAAAAGAGAATCGTTTCAGAGAGGCGAAACAAATCCAATAAGATATTGTTCTTACGTGAATAGAGTTTACCTTAATAATATACACGGTATAGGCAACTCAAAAGAGATTGTGCATTTGAATGTAAAATATTTTTATGTTACTTGAAATATAAGCATCCGATCTCTAACTGTTCTATATGTGTCAAAACTATCCTAAATTAAAGGCTATATCCACGTTTTTAATTTTGGACACCCAGAAAGAAATACGAGTACATGTTTTCAATTAAAGGACGGTGGGACTAAGTAATTTCATTACAAATAGTCCAAAACTTACGAGTAATAGTATATTATCACTACATTATGCGTATAATGAAATTATACAAGTTTCCATACTCATACAGACAAGTTTCTATTAGCAATGTATTTTCTGTGTGGCATTGTGGCATGCCACACCAAGCTAACATACCCCAAACACTGACGGAGTAACCTTTAACTGACCGAATAACTCCTAATCGATTGGATAACCTATGTTGAGTAATCCCTGACTGATCGAGTAACCTTGATCGACCATATAACTCTTGAATAAGTAATCTCGGCCACAATTTTGTGTTATATTAGATACTTAAACTTTTTGTTTTTTTTTTAAATCTCAATATTAGATTAAACCCTTAACTAAAAATTTAGAAAATAAAATAATAAATTAAGACAATACAATTCATGAAAAAGATAACATAATAAATTACAAAATCCATATCTATCAATTCCAAAAATAGATTAATAGTAATACAAGGCGATAACTTTAGTGGGCAATTAACATTAATTTGTTTTCAATGTTTAGTTTGTTTACCTCTAATAAATTATGTTGCTCCCTATTTTATTATCTCTATTATATTAAGTGGCGTAGTAATTAACTTTCAAATTATAAAATTTAAAATTTGATTCACTTTACATTTGTCTCTCTACTCTCTAAGAGTTTTATATTTTCAAGATTCATAACAATTTGTATACATGTTACGTACTTTTTAAAAATTGTACACAATGTTTAAGGATTTCTCCAAAGTTAGGATTACGATAAATTGTAGTCATATACCCGGAGTTAAGTATACCAAAGGTCCTTAATGTTAGCAGTTTGTTTGATTTTAGTCCCTAAAGTTACAAATAGCTGATTTTAGTCCCTCAACCACCAATAAGGGTGGTTTGAAAGGTGAATGGGAAGAACTTCAGGGAAACGTTTGGTGAGTAGGATTGAAAACATCAAACATGAGGGACCTGGAATTGATGACTAAGCAAAACATGAAGGACCTTAACTCATTTGGATGATTTAATTGCTCACTAAACTTTTTTGGTTGATATCATCGGCAAAATCTAACAAAATAGGATGCTATTAAAACTTTAAGGAATACAATAAATGCCCAAAAAAAAATTTGACAGCCAAAATAATTTAATTTCACTGTGTTTTCAAAAAACTAGCCGTTACACTTGAAAATGGATAATTCATCAAAACAGGACATCACAATTCCAAAAACATGCTGTTGCTGCTTCAATTAGTCCATCCTCTGTAGAATTATTTGAAGTTTCAGCCTACTGGAAAAAAAAATCTATCAGTTTTGTGATAATGCTTAGCAACAACAAGGGTTCTTTTGGCAGTGCAACCACTTGCCACTATGGTCTACCATTGTCAAGGACTAGATCATGCACAAAGGACAATCCTGGAAGGAGATTCATGGCATGTCTAGATTACGATGCAAACACAAATAGAAGGGGATGCAGGGTTTTCAAGTGGTTTGATGAAGGGCAGACTGATTGGTAGAGAGATGTGATATTAGGGTTAATGGAAGAGAAGAAGTTGTTAATTGCTGATGTTGAGAACTTCAGGGTGAAAATGAATGAAGCTAAGGCCCATGCAACGAAGATGCAGACTGAGTATTTGATGCTAAAGATGAAAAGGGAAAAGGGGAGGGTTTATGTAGGGTTTAAGTGTGAAACATGGGTGTTAATTGCATTAGTAGTAGTTGTTGTTTGTGTTTATGTGCTTAGCAACATTTTCACTTAATCAGTAGTTTTAATAATAATGGTACTATTTGTACTTAGTTTGTATGATTGAATGAATGGAAAATTGTTTAATGCAATGTACCTTATTATTTCTTCTTTGCTATGTCCATTTGTTTGGCCCTAGCTTGATTCTACAATGCTTGTGTAGAGATAGTTTGGTGATGTTGAGAGTTCTGTTCAGGCTGAGACTATGACAGTGGGTACTCTTGAGAAAAAGAGTAAATGGTTTGTTCCCCTTCAAAGTCAGAATAGAAAGCTGCTGGTCTTTGTGTATTGGGGTTAGTATTGGTGCTTGGCTGCAAACTATTAGTACAAAATTATTAATAACTGTTATGAACAGGTAAAATATGTAGGTCTAGAATCAATTAGGATCAGAACACTCACAGTAGCAATCCTCTGAAATCCATTGGGATAAGTGTACACTCCAACACCTCTGTTGTGCATAGGGATAGAGGAGTTGTTGCTTTTATTTGCAGCAACTTCATTTTGAACTGGTTTGGTGCAAGACCTTTTGTTATGGCATGGCAGTCCACATGATGTGCATTGTTGTTGTTGCCCTTTCTTGCTGGGCTTCCCAGTTGCTGTGGTTGCTTCACTGTGAACTGTGTTTTCCCTTGAAGAAGGAACATCACAGTGTTGTTCTGGTGGTGCATTCTTGCAAGACCTTTTGTTATGGCCTACAAGTCCACATGTTGTGCACTGTTGTGGTAACCTTGTCTTTCTAACCTTCCCTTTGGCAGTGACTTCTCCTACCCCTTGCCTTCTATTCTTCTTAGGTCTGTTGTTTACCTTTTTGAGGGGCGGTGCAGAGATTGTCTGATCTGAATGGGGCCATTCTTGTGGGCCATTGGATGGCTCCAACAAGTACTGGTATGCCAATGCATAAGTTGATTTTCTAAAGTAGTCATTCACATAGGCTTCAGGCTGCTCCCCTTTGTTCCATATGGCAACAATAGAATGCTTGCATAGTATACCACTCACCTGCCATGCATTGCAGCTGCATGTCCTATGGGCTAAGTTCACAACATACTTAGTTTGTGTTACCCCTTCCCTAACACCATAACAGAATCCACCATCCAAAAATGCATACCATCCTCTAGCCCAAACCTTGTGTTTCTCTAATTGTTGGTGTATTCTTGGACAAAGTGACATGTCAGCTTCTTTCATCATATCCCTCTTTTTGTGAAGTCTTTCCATTAAACTCTCCCTAATGTCTTCCAACATTGTTATGATTGGTTTGTGTCTGAATTTCAAGATGAAGGCATTAAACACTTCACTCATATTGTTGTCCACACTGTCACAACAAGACATAGGTGTGTAAAAAGCTCTGCACCATTTTTTGTAATTTCTCTTCATAAGGTCTTCAACAGCATCATCTGAGAGTTCTTTAATTCGCTCAATCCTAGTATGGAAATCATTCTCAGTGTTGCTTTTAGCTATCATCCAGAATTGTTTCCTAAGTTCAAGGCTTCCCTCAAACACACCTCTAAAATTGCAGTACACATGTCTTGCACACACCCTTGTTTCTACTTGAGGGAAAACTTCAGCTACTGCCCCAATTAAACCTTTTTGCTGATCAGACATAATTGTATACCCTGCACCTTCAGCACTCCCCAAGTTTGATTTTAAAAGGGTCAGGAACCAACTTCAAGTGTCTGCACTCTCTACCCCCACCATTGCCCAAGCTAATGGAAACATTTGGTTGTTCCCATCTCTCCCAAATGCAACCAAAAGCTGACCCCCATAAGGGCCTTTCAAAAAACACCCATCAAGTGAGATAAAAGGTCTACAACCACTTAAAAAACCCTTCCTTAAAGCTTCAAAGCAAATGTAGATCCTATCAAACACCTTACCATTCAACTTCAACTTCACAGTGTTTCCCCTGTTACTTCTCAACATCTCTTGTGCATACCTAGGTAGCAGACCATAATGTTCCTTATACTCACCAAGTATAAGCCCTTGTCCTCTTTTCCTAGCTCTGAAAGCCATGTATTTAGTTATTCTGATACCCTAATCCAACCAAACAGACTCTATTATATCATGTAGTCTCATGTATGGGTTTACTTTAAACGGATTCTGGTAGGTCTTAGCTAGCCAAGTAGCTGACATTGACTTCACCTTGTGAGTTCTACCACATGTGTGTTCACTGACATATGTTTTCACAGAGAAAGAGTGTTTGTCTTTAGTCCATGAAGCCCAAATCCTCCATGGACAACCTTTACTACTGTGCTCACACTCAGCCCCCACTCTAGTTTTGTCATTCTTAGTGAACGGCATGTTCCTACCTTGAGAGACACAGTAGTGCCTCAATGCCATTTTAAATTCAGATGGGTTCATAAACTTTTGCCCAGGGTAAAAATAAGATTTACTTTGTTCAGTTTGGTTGGCTTTTACTCCACTATACTTATTACTGCTTGGTGGAACTAGATATCCACACTCTCCTTCCTCATCTGATTCCACAGGGCTGTCAAGGTCACTAAATCCCTTAAAATCACTGCCAATATCAACTACACCCTTTGATGCAGCAACCTTTTTCAACATCTCAACCTCCTCTTCATAAGATACTTCATGTTTCACATTGTTAGCAATTTTAGCCCTGGCTTTCACAACTTCTTCATCCTCTTCATCTGTACCTTCTGTGTCATAGTCTATAAATGGGCCACTGTGTCTAGGACTATGGTAACCAACACTCAATGGATCAAATCAGACTCTCCTTGAAGTAACCCCAGCAGACCACTCCTAAACCCCATGTTATGAGTCACTGGTATATTTGTTTCAAGATGTTCAGTGTATATGTGTATTAGTTTGTGTTCCATAAGTAAAGCTAAGAAAGGATCACATATGTTGCTTTCAAATCCCAAGTATCTTATGCCACTATCAAAATCCTTCCTAGGATCCAAGAAGTGAACCTTAACAATGTCATCATACCCCAGCCCAACTATTAATTGCTTCACATAGGCTCCATCAACATTTTTAGGTATATTATCAAACACATTAATTCTCCCACCTAAGTATGAAGCATTACTACCAATTTGCCAGCACCCACCATGATGAACAACCAAATATGCAGTCAACTCCATGTTCAATCTAAGATAATTAGCATTATTCCACACAATTAACATAAATCACTACTAAAAGAGATCAAAATAAATACTCAAAGACAATAAGTAAGCACAAACTGCAATTTCATATATGTCATCATTTTAATTCTTTACAAAAGTATTGTGATTGATATGACAATGTGTTACAACTTACACTCACATTGTCATCTACAATCACAATCATTGCAGATCAAAAGTAATGTTCAATGCATTTCATCATAATCATAAAAACTACACAAATAGATTGATAAGGCCAGCAAGCAAAAAACAACATGGCCATACACCTACAACTTCTCCCAAAAAACTACAAATACTTCTACCCCAACCCCTGATCAACAGTCATCTTCCCCAAACAACATGGGAAACCCATCACAGTAAACCCACCACTCCCAAGACATGCCTTTCCAAAACTCAGACCCATCACTATCCATCAGAGACTCCAAAGCCCAGTTCTTGGTGGTTGGCTCAAGGTTGACTGTCTCAGGCTCCCAAGGTCTCTTGTACCACATCCTCCTCCAGTCCTTGCAAACCAGCTTCGCCATCTTACCATTCCAGCTATCAAGTCTTGGAAACACATTCCTGCACATAATGTCCTCCATGGAAAACAGAGGGTGGGTGTGTTCAAGGCCATGATGAGCTATCTTCCTCCAACCCCTGCAAACACTTGTAATACACTCACTGTTTGCAGGGTCTCTCAGATGAGAGAATACATGCACAGTCAACACGTCTGCCATTGACAACACTGGGTGAAGTTCATCAAGGTCGGCCATGTTTATCCTAGGTAATAAAAACCAACATTGAGCGACCATAAAAACAATTGCAGAGTTTATTCACAACATCCCCTGTTGTTTACACTACTTAAAACGATTTTCTAGTGTTTCAATTCAACAAGAAAGTGATAATTCAGTTTAAATTTTATCATCTAACCATTAAAAACAAACTAGCATGTTCTTTAACAACCAAAATCAATTAATTTCACAACATAAATCAGCTGATCATCAACCACAAGTAAACCCTAACAATACCCATAAAAATTTTCACCACAATTTGGAAAAAAAAAAAAAAACACAATAACAGAGTAAGCAATGTACCTTACAAATTTGGAGAATTCGAGTCGAAAAGGACCTTGCAAATGCTTAATCGCCTCCTTTGAAGCTTCGACAATGGAGTGCTTTTGTTGAAGAACAGGGGAAATGAAGGGGGCCAAGCTTTTTTGGGAGAAATGATGTTTTTTTATTACAGACTTAACTTAAATCAATCACGTTGCGCGCTTCCCTACGTTATTTAACCTAAGTTAACCTTAACCAAGGTTAATACTTAAAGAATTTACCAGAATTACCTTTCAGCTGCACTCCATTGGTCCACGTGTCCAAACGTTTCCCTGATGTTTGGTTTTTTACTGAAGCGTACTGAGGAAGCTTCCCAATTAATGATGAATAGTGCCACGTCATTTTTTCAGGTCCCTAATATTTAAAGTTTTTGTTCCAAGTAAGCAAACGTTTCCCTTAAGTTTGGTTTTTTCAATCCTAATTACCAAACGTTTCCCTTATGTTTGTCCATGTCAGCATATTCACCACCCTTATTAGTGGTTGAGGGACTAAAATCAGCCATTTGTAACTTTAGGGACTAAATCAAATAAATTGCAAACATTAAGGACTAATGGTTTACTTAACTCCATATACCCGTATATTTCAAATAACATCATCATTAATTATATTGTTATATTAATCGTGTCATTCTCATCTTCTTTTTACTTAACCTAAATAGTATTATTTGGAAAAATCAATACTCATAACATATAATATTATATCTTAGCACTCTCCTCCTTCTAAGTTACTTTCAAGTTTTTGTGGTTAAATCTAATTAAATTAGTAAAAGCATGCTTAGAAGATCATGAAAAACGCTAACACTAAAATAAGAAAAGTTCGTCAACCTTTAATTTTTGTGGTGCCTTCTTTCTGTCATTTTGGCTGTTAAGAGGCTAGAGTAGTTGAATTATACCAATTGAGAAAGAATCTCACATCAAAATTCAAAAGGCTTAAATTTAAAAATCAAGCAGCTGTAACAGTGTCAGCTCTGATGTACATGCAGGGGCAGAAGAAGAAATGAATCATAACTTGATTAATGGGGCACCTTCCTTGGATAATACATGTCTAGTGAAAGATGAATCAAGAAGGAATGAATCTGTAAGTTGAAACTAGAATGAAGACTCGAAACTGATGAGAATAACGCGAGTAAAAGAAATAGCTTACCGCAATGAATCTGTAATTCTTTACCTTAATTGTTGATTATGATTATATTGTGCTAAATATGTGTTGCTACAAGTATCTCAAACTCTTATGTCCTATTATTAGTTAAACAAGGGATTCTGTTACTCTGCCTTGTGATACTTTGTTGCAGCACACAGTACACTTTATGATACCAAGTAAATATGTATTTTTATATCATCATTTTTTCTCTGGTATAATTGAATGAGATAGCATGTTGGACCCTGATTATTGGTATCAATGATAGGAAAACAAGTGTAGCATTCATATTTAGACAACGATAAACGAAATGTAAGGGAAGTAAACTCCCAAATGAAGAACAATTTCGTGGAAATTACTTACAATTTACAATTATTTAATATCACGGTTCTTGTATTGATGGATATTTTGTTGAGTACTTGACTTGGTAGTTGACCTCGTAATTGTATTTTTGTGCTCTTTCTTTGCTATTGCCTCTATATAAAGACACATATTGAGTAGATTAACTTACATTATCAAAGTAATTAATACTTTTAAATTAAAACTTCATTTCTAGAAGAATTGATTTAAACAAATATATATATTTCATTACTTTCTTTTCGATATTTTCTGATGAATATCCCAAATAATCCTCCCGTTGTTGTTGCTACTACTCTGTTCATTGTGGCATTTTTATCTCTTTGCCTGCACTTTACAGGTATCTCTTGCTCTATCTCGACTTCTTCGCTTCTAATTCATATTAATTATTGTTTAAAGTCACATAAACACATATTTTACTAATATAGAATACGTGTGTTACTATGTATGTACTAATTTCTAATGACAATTTAATGTAGAGGCACAAATTGGAGTATGTAATGGAATGATCGGAGACAACTTACCTACCAAGAAAGACGTGGTGAACCTGTATAAATCTAATGGCATAGGGGCTATGAGACTCTATAGTCCCGATTTAGCATCTCTCCAAGTCCTACAAGGCTCGGGCATTAAACTCATGCTAGACGTCCCTAACGAAGATGTTCAGTCCCTTGCATTTGATCAATCAGCGGCAATGCAATGGGTCAAGACTAACGTTGTGCCCTTTGCATCGACGGTCAAATACGTTGTTGTAGGGAATGAGATTCATCCCTCCGATATGCTAGCCTCATCAGTCTTACCCGCTATGCAAAATGTTCTCATTGCATTAAAATCCAAACAATTAGAAAACAAAATTATGGTTTCTACATCCATTGATACTAGCCTAATCATAAACTCATATCCGCCATCAAATGGTCAATTTAATAACACGGCATACATTACCCCAATAATCAAATTTTTAACAAGTAATGGCTCACCTTTGTTGGTTAACATCTACACTTACTTTGCCTACATTAGTAATGAACAAAGTATTAGTCTTAACTATGCATTATTCACATCCAATGGGACTGTGGTGACCGATCCGAATAATGGGAAAAAATACCAAAACATGTTTGATGCAATGGTGGACTCAGTGTATGCGGCTCTAGCAAAGGTGGGTGCACCTAACACGGCGATTGTGGTGTCTGAAACCGGATGGCCATCTGCCGGGGGAGATGCGGCCTCGATGAACAACGCCGGAACATATTATAGGAATTTGATCAATCATGTGAAACAAGGGACTCCCTTAAAACCAGGGCAGACAATTGAGACTTATTTGTTTGCAATGTTTGATGAGGATAACAAGCCTGGGCCAAACACTGAGCGCAATTTTGGTCTGTTTACCCCTACTAAGCATCCTAAATATGGCCAACTTAATTTCAGTTGATAATTTAAGTTTTTGTTTCCTCGTCATTTCAACTTCATGTTTTTCAATTATTTGTACTACAATAGATTTTTCAGTTACTCGGAATAAAACGGGATTGGAAATTAAATGTGATACTCTTATCAAATAGACAAGCTGAAATGGTTAAGTTTTCTATTTATGTTGTCATACATAACATATATGTGTTGAACCAATTCAATTTTCGACAATATTTGGACCCTATTAGATAGCATCTTTAATCTTTTAAACCATTAAATGTTAATATTCTCGGAGGTTAATAATTAATAATCGAAATTCTAAGAAAATTTTATTTTAATTAGAATAATTTCACGTGGCTATTACTTATTAACCCAATATTCCATAATTTTTGAAATGTTTGATTAATCTATGGTTGATTGATTGAGCATCAAACGGGACTTTCTTATAAATTTCCCCAATAATCATGTGTTTGAGACTTTGGGTAAGTGGTTACAATAAATGGCCAATACTTGCATATCGATCCTAGCTACAATATAATCCAGGATAAGATTTTAGTTGGTTTATTTCTCTTTATCGATCTTAGTATAGAGTCATTCTATGATTCTAGCATATTTAAACTGTGTAACATTATTCAAAGTCAAATTATAATACTCCCTTTGCTTCATAGTTAGTTAAACAGTCAAATTTGACACACATATCATTTATAAAGTTGCAATTCGATTTCTACATATAATATATGATAATCGCGTTTACTTTCTCTTTTTTTTCTTCTTTCTTTTGCTTTTACTAATTCAAAAAAATCGAAAAATAGAGGATTTATTATAAATTCAATTTCCAAAGCAGTCGTTAGAGTCCGATTCAAGATCACTATTATACTTTACATTAATAATATATGTATCTAAAAACATTTTTACATAATACTAATTGTTTTTTTAATTTCATACATTACTACTTACAAAGCCAAAGTTATTAGTAGATCAATTCATAGTAAAAAAAAAATCAAAATGTGTCAATTATTATTTTTGAAAAAGTATTCATATTTAACAATGCAACTTTAAAAAGTATCACAATATAATCACAAAGTCTTATATGTGGCTAGCCACATGGTGTGAGTGCGACCACTTCATGTAATCATGTATAAGACTTAATTAAGTAATAGGAGGTTACGATGATGAGCAAATGGGATTATTTTAACGTATGTAGGTTGCTTAAATGAGAAAAAGGGGATAGTCTTTTAAAAAAGTGGAATTATTATTTCATTTTTAAAACAAAAGAATAAGGGTTACTCGAATGAACAAATGGGGTTACTTAATTCTAAATTACCTGATTTCATTTGTATAATGAATTTAAGTTACTTTTATGGACAACTGTAACACCCCCAAATCTCCCTCTACGGAAATACTAATATAATACGTATAATTATACCGTAGAGATAGACTTGGGCGTGTTACCGCCGCGTGATTACGCAAGGCTACTCATCTTACTAAAAATAACAATACTTTGCAGCGGAAACTTCAATACTCTTCTTTATTAATAATAACCATAAATAGTAACCAAAGTCATGAGTACTTAAAATAGATACAAGACCAAATTCCTAATTTAGTGAAAACCAATCCCGGGACTCCAATGCATCATTTATTGACTCCAACCTGAAAATAAGCAACACTGCTTACCATTACGGTAAACAGGGCGAACCAAAACAAATAAGAAGTACGGGTTAGCAAAATATGCTAAGTACGATAAGTGCAAGATAATTAAACTCAATTTATTCGCAAACATGCTTTAAAAACCAATTCCAATAAATAATCCAATAATTCAAAAACTCATGATTCAAAACCAATTCCAATGATTCAACATTCAAAATAATTGATAAACCAATTCCTTTAAAAATCCAATTCCTTTTTGAACCAATATCTTTAAATCCAATTCCTCACCCAAGTGTGCACACCCCCCAAGCTAGTCTCCTTATATTACAAGGCTATTCTTGAGGAAAGACTAGGTCATACAAAGTCCATAGTCTTATCAATAAACCAAATCCGCATAGTGGGATTACCAATCAACATGCTTATAAAGCATTAATAATAATATTTCAATGGTTCAATAAATCCAATATAATTCAAACTCCTTTTTAATAATTCCACATACTTTCAAAATCAAAACCTCTTAAATAAATAATTGAGAATAAAATCTCATATTAATAACATTTCAAAATCAATAACTCTTCCTTGAGAAACCTTTTATTTAATTCAATAAACTTTTCAAATCAATTCCTTTAAACATGATAAGTAATTCGATCAAACCATTCAAAACATGATTTAAAAATCAATCATTCAAAATACTTTTATCAATACCTCAAAACATAATTTATTTCAAAATCACAATTCAAATCAATTTAATTCAATCACCAATCAAATCATAAAAAAACATGTTATTCAATCCAATCACTTTCAAAGGTATCTAGCCACCTAACGTACCTTGATCCTTGCTTAGCAAACACACCAAAAGAACTTCAAGAATCTTGATAGAACACACCCTACAAATAATGGAGGGCATCAAGGACAGGTGGAAGGGGTACTTCGATGAATTATTTAATGGAAGTAATGGAGTTGTGATAGGAGATACCTCTATGAGTGATGAAGAAATCAACATGGAGTATGTGCGAAGGATTAGGAGAGTAGAGGTGGAGATTGCACTGAGGAAGATGAAACCTAAGAAGGCGGTTGGCCCTGATGGGGTACCGATAGAGGTGTGGAGGTGTTTGGGTAAGATTGGTATTGATTGGTTAACAAACCTTTTCAACAAGATATGGACGGCTACAAGGATCCCACAAGATTGGAGGAAGAGCACCTTGGTCCCGGTTTATAAAAACAAAGGAGACGCTCAAGATTGTTCTAACTATCGAGGAATTAAGCTTATGAGCCATACTATGAAGTTGTGGGAAAGGGTGATTGAACAAAGGTTGAGGGCATGCACAAGCATTTCAGATAACCAATTTGGTTTTATGCCTGGGAGATCTACTATGGAGGCAATCCATTTGATAAGACAAATGATGGAGTTTTATAGGGTAAAGAAGAAAGATCTTCATATGGTCTTTATTGATTTAGAGAAGGCATATGACAAGGTGCCAAGAGAGATACTTTGGTGGGCAATGTTGAAGAAAGGTATCCCACGAAGGTATGTAGACCTAGTTAAGGATATGTATCGGGATGTGTCAACAAATGTGAGGACATGCGGAGGGTTGACAAAAGATTTCCCTATTACAATCGGATTGCATCAAGGGTCTGCATTAAGCCCTTTTCTTTTTGCAACGGTTCTAGACGAATTAACTAGACCAATTCAAGATGAGGTTCCATGGTGTATGCTGTTCGCAGATGATATCGTTTTGGTGGATGAGACTAAGGATGGGGTTAATGTCAAGTTGGAGCAATGGAGGCAAAGGTTGGAATCTAGAGGGTTTAAGCTAAGTCGGAGTAAGACTGAATATTTGGTATGTCGTTTTGGCACTCAGAGGGGGACAAGCAATGAAGTGGTGAGTTTGGATGGAAAGGATTTGACCATGAGTGAATGTTTTAAGTACCTAGGGTCGATCATCCAGAAGAATGGTGACATTGATCAAGACGTGACCCACAGGATTAAGTCAGGGTGGCTTAAATGGAGAGCGGCCACGGGAGTGCTATGCGACCGCAGCATTCCCTTAAAGTTGAAGGGAAAATTCTACAGGACTGCCATAAGACCAGTGTTGCTCTATGGTACAGAATGTTGGGCTTCTAAGAAAGAGCATATTAAAAAGATGGAGGTTACGGAAATGCGCATGTTAAGGTGGATGTGTGGAAACACTTTAAGAGATAGAATCAGAAATGAGGTTATTCGCAAGAAAGTAGGTGTGGCGGGCATTGTAGATAAATTAAGGGAAAATCGTCTGCGTTGGTTTGGACATGTAAGACGGAGACCCGAGGGTGCACCGGTGCGAAGAGTGGAAGAGTGGGACCATGGAGGGATTAAACGAGGAAGAGGGAGACCAAAGATGACTTGGTTGGAAGGAGTGAGGAAGGATATGAAGTGCATGGATTTACGTGAGGATGAAGTTTTGGATCGTAAGGGATGGAGGAGAAAGATTTATGTTGATGACTACACGGAATAATCAAATTTGGTTCATGTTAGCCGACCCCACTTTTGGGATTAAGGCTTTGATTGATTGATTGATTGATTGAATCAAATAATTAAAAACTCCCAACTATATGTACATGAACCTTTTAATTAATTTTTCATAAACATCATTAAAATATGATTTTATATAATTAAAAATACTCATAATAATAATTTTATATTAATCTCCCATAATAATAATAACAATAATTGAATAAAAGAAGAGAAGAAGAAAAGATAAGAAACCAAGGAAAAGAGAAGAATTGGAATTTCGTAGGAAATAATAGGCAGAACTTGCAGAGGCTATAACTCCTTTGATATAACTCCGAATTGGGTGATTCTTGAGCCTAACCTCAAGGATTTTTCGAGAGGAACAATCTTCTGTGAAACGTCAATACCCCAAAAACTGACCAGAAGTGCCCGAAAATTGGCTTCAAAGATAAACGGGATGATTTGTGTAAAATTGAGAAGAAGAAAAGAAGAGAATTGGTGTGAAGAATGTGAGAGGTATGAAGGGGTATTTATAGGCTAGTATGAGCATGAATTATGGTAGGAAAATGTAGGAAGAATTATGGTAATTAGGGTTTAAGAGATAACTTGGAGAAGTGAATAAAGAATTAAGGAAAGTTTGGATATTAAGGTGATTGTGTATACTTGAATATGGAAGGTATGTATGTCATGAAAAATAATAAGGAAATTAGAATTACTTGGGGAATAATCATAAGGAACAAAAGGCAAGAGAATATGATGATTGGATACTAAAAAGATGGAGAATTAGAATTAAGGAAAATAGGAGATTCCCTTACTAGTATTTAGGAAGATTTTGCTCGGTTTAAGGAATAAAAATAATTGTGTAAATAATATAGAATAATTAAATAATTAATTAATTAATTAAAATACCAATTATTCACCAATAATTAACTAAGAAAATCATATTTTCTATACATAGAAAATCCAAATTTCCTAGCTAAATAAATGGGAATTTTCGGCCATAATAATTAATTTATAAAACATTATTTTTCTTAAATTAAAATATCCGAAATATGTAAATAATCCGGTTTTTAAAATAAGATAAATGGATAATAAATCTTATCCAAAATAATGATTAGTTTTCAAAATGCTTTTGGCGCCAAAATTCAAATATTATTTTGGCTCCAAATAATAAATTTACTAAAATACCCTTTTTATAAAATAATTCCTAATTAATAATTAGGAAAATACGTATGAAAATACGGGGTATTACAGTCTACCCCCCTTAAAATAAGTTTCGACCCGAAACTTGGTCAAAAGAAACGAAAATCATTTTGAAATTATTGGTTCATGCACATCCTAACTTGACTCAAGACTCCAACTCAACTCAAATAAGACTTGAAATCACTCAAAAATGACTCGAAAAGTAGACGCGCGAAACTCTATCGCCCTCTACCCCCCTTCAAAGGAGTTACGCCCCGTAACTCGACCAACACCTTAATAAATCAACTATATTCTCAATTCATCAACAATCATCAAGTCAAGTAAGGAAACCAGAAAGTTTCAAACATTCGAAACTCAAACATCTTTTCTCATAACTTCAAATTCCTCAATCTAGTTGTTATAGTCCATAACTCATCTTTTAGGCAATTCATTAATAACTCTATGCAATCATTGATTATTCCATTGTTAACAACTTCTCCATATCAATTAACTTTGTCGTCAATCCCTTAGAGTAAAATCCTTTAAGTAACAATCCAAACAATCATCTCTTTAACTAACTTCAATAGATCCTTTCACAAGGTATTATTTCTTCAAAATAAAGTTCGATTTAAAACAAATTCAATTATCTTAAATACATCATTTCACTTGAATTGACTCAAAATCCTCTAACTTTTGTATTAAGTTTCTTCAAAGATTCAACCATCAACAATTTTGCTTTAAATAATCACCACAATACTTATCCTCACACAATATGAATACTCCCCACCTTTAGATACAAACGATCATAAATCAATGCTAATATCCAAGTTGTATCTCCCAAAAATAAACACCTTACTCCCACACTTATATAGAAATAATTCAACTCATTAATACCACGAATAATATTTCTTTGCTCAACATAAATCATAAATTAGTAAAGACTTGATAGCACAAATCCTCAAAATATTCATGATAACAATCCAAAAAAACTCTTCATTTATCCATGGTAATCACCAACAACAACTCAACCATATTGACCATATGTAAAACTCGTATGATCCAAATACTTGCCACCTATCACATAGTTATTTGGAAACTTATTTCCCATTCTTGAAGACATAATTCCTGGTTATTCACACCATTCTTAAAAAAAATTAAAAGGATTACACCATGAAAACACTTAATTCATTCCAAAACATAGAAAAAAAAAATTGAAACAAGAATCACTTCACTTAAAACATTTATTGAAAGCATATAAATTAATTCAACCACTTAATCTGAATTCTCATAATCAAAGTCTTTATTGGAAAGATCATAATCTTGATCATCATAGTTTACCTTACCATTAACTCAATAATATTTAATAACTGGGCCAAGTGTAGTAGGATTTGAAGTTGGGTAAATTGGGTTGTAATCACTATAATTTGGAGTATGGCTTGAGCTTTGAATTGGGTTATAAATTGGTCTATAGTGTGGGCTAGCACATCCACAAATTGGCTTAGAAGAAACAACATTGGACCTTTGGAGAAGGTGAGTGATACTTTAGACTTGATAATCTTTATATATGAATATGAACATTGGGCCTTTAGAATGTGAAAATTGGCTTTTGGGCTTGGACGCCTACATGAGGTAGGAGTCTCATAACTTGGAGTAAGGGAAGGAGAAGGATAATTCTTATGCTTTAAAAAAAAGTGGTATGGATTCATCAATAGAGGAAACAAGCTCTTTGTGAAGTCTTGGATAAACAAAAGAGTAGTTGGAAGTTCAAGTAATTGAAGTTGGTCAAATTCTTTCAAGGTTTGGTTCTCCCCAACTTTGGTGGTTCCACAACTCTCCTCTTAGATTCATATATAGTCATGTTTAAGATAGTACAGATCACTTTTGAATCGAGTCAAGGTTGCTAGCCACTTTCCCTCATGATGGTGCTTCTCATTCTCAAAGAAAGGTTTATACTTTTTAGCTCTAGGTAAATGGGTTAGAAATAATAGAAATAGCCATGGTGGTTGAGTAACACTTCAAGGTCAAACTTCTCAATAAGAGGTAGAACAAGGGTGGTTAATTAACATATATTAATCCCTTCACCTTTCCAGAAATAAATATTAAAGAATCTACTTCTTTACTTCATCCAACATCTATTTAAACATACAAATAAATTAATTCAATAAACGCATTAATGTTATTCCCCATAAGCTATTTAAATCAAGACTCAATGTATTCCTTGTATATGAAGTAATACGTATAAATCAACAAGTACAACTTAAGATGACTCAACTATGAGCATAAAAAAAAAACATAATTTTCGAACCTCCCATCACCTTTCAAATAATAAAAATCAAAGAATTCCTTCCTCATATTATCAATCATTTTTATCTTGTTTACACATATAAATTATCAATTCTATGGTATTTCACATAACTCAACTCATAAATTCCATTTGCATTAAGCAATTCATAACTCAATGATAAACCAAGCATACTCAAAATCATCCAACCATGGGTAATAACTCAAAAATTCGGACCTCTAGACCATACTCTAAGGTGTTTTAACACCAACTTTAATGCACACATATTCGCATACTCAAGTTCAAATAATTTCAATTCTTTTTATTTTCGAAAATAATAAATATGTACTTAAATCAAGATTAAAGGACGGTCAAGCCCGCGTCTCCCAGGAAAGTTACCTACGACGTTGAGGAGAGCCTTTCCTAGACAGAGAGACGTACCCATTATAGGCCTCCGTAGAGAACTCGAGCATCCTTTTCTCCCTCATCTTTCCACAAATAGGAAAATAGTTTTTAAGTAAAATAAAGCTTTTGACTCATGCACAAATGCGAAACTCTATCTATCCTATATGCCCCTTAAATCTACCCACAATTTTTTTTTTATTATTACTATTCCCATTTTAATCTTTTTAGGACCTTGAAAACTGATACCACTTTGTAACACCCCCAAATCTCCCTCTACGGAAATACTAATATAATACGTATAATTATACCGTAGAGATAGACTTGGGCGTGTTACCGCCGCGTGATTACGCAAGGCTACTCATCTTACTAAAAATAACAATACTTTGCAGCGGAAACTTCAATACTCTTCTTTATTAATAATAACCATAAATAGTAACCAAAGTCATGAGTACTTAAAATAGATACAAGACCAAATTCCTAATTTAGTGAAAACCAATCCCGGGACTCCAATGCATCATTTATTGACTCCAACCTGAAAATAAGCAACACTGCTTACCATTACGGTAAACAGGGCGAACCAAAACAAATAAGAAGTACGGGTTAGCAAAATATGCTAAGTACGATAAGTGCAAGATAATTAAACTCAATTTATTCGCAAACATGCTTTAAAAACCAATTCCAATAAATAATCCAATAATTCAAAAACTCATGATTCAAAACCAATTCCAATGATTCAACATTCAAAATAATTGATAAACCAATTCCTTTAAAAATCCAATTCCTTTTTGAACCAATATCTTTAAATCCAATTCCTCACCCAAGTGTGCACACCCCCCAAGCTAGTCTCCTTATATTACAAGGCTATTCTTGAGGAAAGACTAGGTCATACAAAGTCCATAGTCTTATCAATAAACCAAATCCGCATAGTGGGATTACCAATCAACATGCTTATAAAGCATTAATAATAATATTTCAATGGTTCAATAAATCCAATATAATTCAAACTCCTTTTTAATAATTCCACATACTTTCAAAATCAAAACCTCTTAAATAAATAATTGAGAATAAAATCTCATATTAATAACATTTCAAAATCAATAACTCTTCCTTGAGAAACCTTTTATTTAATTCAATAAACTTTTCAAATCAATTCCTTTAAACATGATAAGTAATTCGATCAAACCATTCAAAACATGATTTAAAAATCAATCATTCAAAATACTTTTATCAATACCTCAAAACATAATTTATTTCAAAATCACAATTCAAATCAATTTAATTCAATCACCAATCAAATCATAAAAAAACATGTTATTCAATCCAATCACTTTCAAAGGTATCTAGCCACCTAACGTACCTTGATCCTTGCTTAGCAAACACACCAAAAGAACTTCAAGAATCTTGATAGAACACACCCTACAAATAAATATATAACCTTAATCAAATAATTAAAAACTCCCAACTATATGTACATGAACCTTTTAATTAATTTTTCATAAACATCATTAAAATATGATTTTATATAATTAAAAATACTCATAATAATAATTTTATATTAATCTCCCATAATAATAATAACAATAATTGAATAAAAGAAGAGAAGAAGAAAAGATAAGAAACCAAGGAAAAGAGAAGAATTGGAATTTCGTAGGAAATAATAGGCAGAACTTGCAGAGGCTATAACTCCTTTGATATAACTCCGAATTGGGTGATTCTTGAGCCTAACCTCAAGGATTTTTCGAGAGGAACAATCTTCTGTGAAACGTCAATACCCCAAAAACTGACCAGAAGTGCCCGAAAATTGGCTTCAAAGATAAACGGGATGATTTGTGTAAAATTGAGAAGAAGAAAAGAAGAGAATTGGTGTGAAGAATGTGAGAGGTATGAAGGGGTATTTATAGGCTAGTATGAGCATGAATTATGGTAGGAAAATGTAGGAAGAATTATGGTAATTAGGGTTTAAGAGATAACTTGGAGAAGTGAATAAAGAATTAAGGAAAGTTTGGATATTAAGGTGATTGTGTATACTTGAATATGGAAGGTATGTATGTCATGAAAAATAATAAGGAAATTAGAATTACTTGGGGAATAATCATAAGGAACAAAAGGCAAGAGAATATGATGATTGGATACTAAAAAGATGGAGAATTAGAATTAAGGAAAATAGGAGATTCCCTTACTAGTATTTAGGAAGATTTTGCTCGGTTTAAGGAATAAAAATAATTGTGTAAATAATATAGAATAATTAAATAATTAATTAATTAATTAAAATACCAATTATTCACCAATAATTAACTAAGAAAATCATATTTTCTATACATAGAAAATCCAAATTTCCTAGCTAAATAAATGGGAATTTTCGGCCATAATAATTAATTTATAAAACATTATTTTTCTTAAATTAAAATATCCGAAATATGTAAATAATCCGGTTTTTAAAATAAGATAAATGGATAATAAATCTTATCCAAAATAATGATTAGTTTTCAAAATGCTTTTGGCGCCAAAATTCAAATATTATTTTGGCTCCAAATAATAAATTTACTAAAATACCCTTTTTATAAAATAATTCCTAATTAATAATTAGGAAAATACGTATGAAAATACGGGGTATTACAGTCTACCCCCCTTAAAATAAGTTTCGACCCGAAACTTGGTCAAAAGAAACGAAAATCATTTTGAAATTATTGGTTCATGCACATCCTAACTTGACTCAAGACTCCAACTCAACTCAAATAAGACTTGAAATCACTCAAAAATGACTCGAAAAGTAGACGCGCGAAACTCTATCGCCCTCTACCCCCCTTCAAAGGAGTTACGCCCCGTAACTCGACCAACACCTTAATAAATCAACTATATTCTCAATTCATCAACAATCATCAAGTCAAGTAAGGAAACCAGAAAGTTTCAAACATTCGAAACTCAAACATCTTTTCTCATAACTTCAAATTCCTCAATCTAGTTGTTATAGTCCATAACTCATCTTTTAGGCAATTCATTAATAACTCTATGCAATCATTGATTATTCCATTGTTAACAACTTCTCCATATCAATTAACTTTGTCGTCAATCCCTTAGAGTAAAATCCTTTAAGTAACAATCCAAACAATCATCTCTTTAACTAACTTCAATAGATCCTTTCACAAGGTATTATTTCTTCAAAATAAAGTTCGATTTAAAACAAATTCAATTATCTTAAATACATCATTTCACTTGAATTGACTCAAAATCCTCTAACTTTTGTATTAAGTTTCTTCAAAGATTCAACCATCAACAATTTTGCTTTAAATAATCACCACAATACTTATCCTCACACAATATGAATACTCCCCACCTTTAGATACAAACGATCATAAATCAATGCTAATATCCAAGTTGTATCTCCCAAAAATAAACACCTTACTCCCACACTTATATAGAAATAATTCAACTCATTAATACCACGAATAATATTTCTTTGCTCAACATAAATCATAAATTAGTAAAGACTTGATAGCACAAATCCTCAAAATATTCATGATAACAATCCAAAAAAACTCTTCATTTATCCATGGTAATCACCAACAACAACTCAACCATATTGACCATATGTAAAACTCGTATGATCCAAATACTTGCCACCTATCACATAGTTATTTGGAAACTTATTTCCCATTCTTGAAGACATAATTCCTGGTTATTCACACCATTCTTAAAAAAAATTAAAAGGATTACACCATGAAAACACTTAATTCATTCCAAAACATAGAAAAAAAAAATTGAAACAAGAATCACTTCACTTAAAACATTTATTGAAAGCATATAAATTAATTCAACCACTTAATCTGAATTCTCATAATCAAAGTCTTTATTGGAAAGATCATAATCTTGATCATCATAGTTTACCTTACCATTAACTCAATAATATTTAATAACTGGGCCAAGTGTAGTAGGATTTGAAGTTGGGTAAATTGGGTTGTAATCACTATAATTTGGAGTATGGCTTGAGCTTTGAATTGGGTTATAAATTGGTCTATAGTGTGGGCTAGCACATCCACAAATTGGCTTAGAAGAAACAACATTGGACCTTTGGAGAAGGTGAGTGATACTTTAGACTTGATAATCTTTATATATGAATATGAACATTGGGCCTTTAGAATGTGAAAATTGGCTTTTGGGCTTGGACGCCTACATGAGGTAGGAGTCTCATAACTTGGAGTAAGGGAAGGAGAAGGATAATTCTTATGCTTTAAAAAAAAGTGGTATGGATTCATCAATAGAGGAAACAAGCTCTTTGTGAAGTCTTGGATAAACAAAAGAGTAGTTGGAAGTTCAAGTAATTGAAGTTGGTCAAATTCTTTCAAGGTTTGGTTCTCCCCAACTTTGGTGGTTCCACAACTCTCCTCTTAGATTCATATATAGTCATGTTTAAGATAGTACAGATCACTTTTGAATCGAGTCAAGGTTGCTAGCCACTTTCCCTCATGATGGTGCTTCTCATTCTCAAAGAAAGGTTTATACTTTTTAGCTCTAGGTAAATGGGTTAGAAATAATAGAAATAGCCATGGTGGTTGAGTAACACTTCAAGGTCAAACTTCTCAATAAGAGGTAGAACAAGGGTGGTTAATTAACATATATTAATCCCTTCACCTTTCCAGAAATAAATATTAAAGAATCTACTTCTTTACTTCATCCAACATCTATTTAAACATACGAATAAATTAATTCAATAAACGCATTAATGTTATTCCCCATAAGCTATTTAAATCAAGACTCAATGTATTCCTTGTATATGAAGTAATACGTATAAATCAACAAGTACAACTTAAGATGACTCAACTATGAGCATAAAAAAAAAACATAATTTTCGAACCTCCCATCACCTTTCAAATAATAAAAATCAAAGAATTCCTTCCTCATATTATCAATCATTTTTATCTTGTTTACACATATAAATTATCAATTCTATGGTATTTCACATAACTCAACTCATAAATTCCATTTGCATTAAGCAATTCATAACTCAATGATAAACCAAGCATACTCAAAATCATCCAACCATGGGTAATAACTCAAAAATTCGGACCTCTAGACCATACTCTAAGGTGTTTTAACACCAACTTTAATGCACACATATTCGCATACTCAAGTTCAAATAATTTCAATTCTTTTTATTTTCGAAAATAATAAATATGTACTTAAATCAAGATTAAAGGACGGTCAAGCCCGCGTCTCCCAGGAAAGTTACCTACGACGTTGAGGAGAGCCTTTCCTAGACAGAGAGACGTACCCATTATAGGCCTCCGTAGAGAACTCGAGCATCCTTTTCTCCCTCATCTTTCCACAAATAGGAAAATAGTTTTTAAGTAAAATAAAGCTTTTGACTCATGCACAAATGCGAAACTCTATCTATCCTATATGCCCCTTAAATCTACCCACAATTTTTTTTTTATTATTACTATTCCCATTTTAATCTTTTTAGGACCTTGAAAACTGATACCACTTTGTAACACCCCCAAATCTCCCTCTACGGAAATACTAATATAATACGTATAATTATACCGTAGAGATAGACTTGGGCGTGTTACCGCCGCGTGATTACGCAAGGCTACTCATCTTACTAAAAATAACAATACTTTGCAGCGGAAACTTCAATACTCTTCTTTATTAATAATAACCATAAATAGTAACCAAAGTCATGAGTACTTAAAATAGATACAAGACCAAATTCCTAATTTAGTGAAAACCAATCCCGGGACTCCAATGCATCATTTATTGACTCCAACCTGAAAATAAGCAACACTGCTTACCATTACGGTAAACAGGGCGAACCAAAACAAATAAGAAGTACGGGTTAGCAAAATATGCTAAGTACGATAAGTGCAAGATAATTAAACTCAATTTATTCGCAAACATGCTTTAAAAACCAATTCCAATAAATAATCCAATAATTCAAAAACTCATGATTCAAAACCAATTCCAATGATTCAACATTCAAAATAATTGATAAACCAATTCCTTTAAAAATCCAATTCCTTTTTGAACCAATATCTTTAAATCCAATTCCTCACCCAAGTGTGCACACCCCCCAAGCTAGTCTCCTTATATTACAAGGCTATTCTTGAGGAAAGACTAGGTCATACAAAGTCCATAGTCTTATCAATAAACCAAATCCGCATAGTGGGATTACCAATCAACATGCTTATAAAGCATTAATAATAATATTTCAATGGTTCAATAAATCCAATATAATTCAAACTCCTTTTTAATAATTCCACATACTTTCAAAATCAAAACCTCTTAAATAAATAATTGAGAATAAAATCTCATATTAATAACATTTCAAAATCAATAACTCTTCCTTGAGAAACCTTTTATTTAATTCAATAAACTTTTCAAATCAATTCCTTTAAACATGATAAGTAATTCGATCAAACCATTCAAAACATGATTTAAAAATCAATCATTCAAAATACTTTTATCAATACCTCAAAACATAATTTATTTCAAAATCACAATTCAAATCAATTTAATTCAATCACCAATCAAATCATAAAAAAACATGTTATTCAATCCAATCACTTTCAAAGGTATCTAGCCACCTAACGTACCTTGATCCTTGCTTAGCAAACACACCAAAAGAACTTCAAGAATCTTGATAGAACACACCCTACAAATAAATATATAACCTTAATCAAATAATTAAAAACTCCCAACTATATGTACATGAACCTTTTAATTAATTTTTCATAAACATCATTAAAATATGATTTTATATAATTAAAAATACTCATAATAATAATTTTATATTAATCTCCCATAATAATAATAACAATAATTGAATAAAAGAAGAGAAGAAGAAAAGATAAGAAACCAAGGAAAAGAGAAGAATTGGAATTTCGTAGGAAATAATAGGCAGAACTTGCAGAGGCTATAACTCCTTTGATATAACTCCGAATTGGGTGATTCTTGAGCCTAACCTCAAGGATTTTTCGAGAGGAACAATCTTCTGTGAAACGTCAATACCCCAAAAACTGACCAGAAGTGCCCGAAAATTGGCTTCAAAGATAAACGGGATGATTTGTGTAAAATTGAGAAGAAGAAAAGAAGAGAATTGGTGTGAAGAATGTGAGAGGTATGAAGGGGTATTTATAGGCTAGTATGAGCATGAATTATGGTAGGAAAATGTAGGAAGAATTATGGTAATTAGGGTTTAAGAGATAACTTGGAGAAGTGAATAAAGAATTAAGGAAAGTTTGGATATTAAGGTGATTGTGTATACTTGAATATGGAAGGTATGTATGTCATGAAAAATAATAAGGAAATTAGAATTACTTGGGGAATAATCATAAGGAACAAAAGGCAAGAGAATATGATGATTGGATACTAAAAAGATGGAGAATTAGAATTAAGGAAAATAGGAGATTCCCTTACTAGTATTTAGGAAGATTTTGCTCGGTTTAAGGAATAAAAATAATTGTGTAAATAATATAGAATAATTAAATAATTAATTAATTAATTAAAATACCAATTATTCACCAATAATTAACTAAGAAAATCATATTTTCTATACATAGAAAATCCAAATTTCCTAGCTAAATAAATGGGAATTTTCGGCCATAATAATTAATTTATAAAACATTATTTTTCTTAAATTAAAATATCCGAAATATGTAAATAATCCGGTTTTTAAAATAAGATAAATGGATAATAAATCTTATCCAAAATAATGATTAGTTTTCAAAATGCTTTTGGCGCCAAAATTCAAATATTATTTTGGCTCCAAATAATAAATTTACTAAAATACCCTTTTTATAAAATAATTCCTAATTAATAATTAGGAAAATACGTATGAAAATACGGGGTATTACAGTCTACCCCCCTTAAAATAAGTTTCGACCCGAAACTTGGTCAAAAGAAACGAAAATCATTTTGAAATTATTGGTTCATGCACATCCTAACTTGACTCAAGACTCCAACTCAACTCAAATAAGACTTGAAATCACTCAAAAATGACTCGAAAAGTAGACGCGCGAAACTCTATCGCCCTCTACCCCCCTTCAAAGGAGTTACGCCCCGTAACTCGACCAACACCTTAATAAATCAACTATATTCTCAATTCATCAACAATCATCAAGTCAAGTAAGGAAACCAGAAAGTTTCAAACATTCGAAACTCAAACATCTTTTCTCATAACTTCAAATTCCTCAATCTAGTTGTTATAGTCCATAACTCATCTTTTAGGCAATTCATTAATAACTCTATGCAATCATTGATTATTCCATTGTTAACAACTTCTCCATATCAATTAACTTTGTCGTCAATCCCTTAGAGTAAAATCCTTTAAGTAACAATCCAAACAATCATCTCTTTAACTAACTTCAATAGATCCTTTCACAAGGTATTATTTCTTCAAAATAAAGTTCGATTTAAAACAAATTCAATTATCTTAAATACATCATTTCACTTGAATTGACTCAAAATCCTCTAACTTTTGTATTAAGTTTCTTCAAAGATTCAACCATCAACAATTTTGCTTTAAATAATCACCACAATACTTATCCTCACACAATATGAATACTCCCCACCTTTAGATACAAACGATCATAAATCAATGCTAATATCCAAGTTGTATCTCCCAAAAATAAACACCTTACTCCCACACTTATATAGAAATAATTCAACTCATTAATACCACGAATAATATTTCTTTGCTCAACATAAATCATAAATTAGTAAAGACTTGATAGCACAAATCCTCAAAATATTCATGATAACAATCCAAAAAAACTCTTCATTTATCCATGGTAATCACCAACAACAACTCAACCATATTGACCATATGTAAAACTCGTATGATCCAAATACTTGCCACCTATCACATAGTTATTTGGAAACTTATTTCCCATTCTTGAAGACATAATTCCTGGTTATTCACACCATTCTTAAAAAAAATTAAAAGGATTACACCATGAAAACACTTAATTCATTCCAAAACATAGAAAAAAAAAATTGAAACAAGAATCACTTCACTTAAAACATTTATTGAAAGCATATAAATTAATTCAACCACTTAATCTGAATTCTCATAATCAAAGTCTTTATTGGAAAGATCATAATCTTGATCATCATAGTTTACCTTACCATTAACTCAATAATATTTAATAACTGGGCCAAGTGTAGTAGGATTTGAAGTTGGGTAAATTGGGTTGTAATCACTATAATTTGGAGTATGGCTTGAGCTTTGAATTGGGTTATAAATTGGTCTATAGTGTGGGCTAGCACATCCACAAATTGGCTTAGAAGAAACAACATTGGACCTTTGGAGAAGGTGAGTGATACTTTAGACTTGATAATCTTTATATATGAATATGAACATTGGGCCTTTAGAATGTGAAAATTGGCTTTTGGGCTTGGACGCCTACATGAGGTAGGAGTCTCATAACTTGGAGTAAGGGAAGGAGAAGGATAATTCTTATGCTTTAAAAAAAAGTGGTATGGATTCATCAATAGAGGAAACAAGCTCTTTGTGAAGTCTTGGATAAACAAAAGAGTAGTTGGAAGTTCAAGTAATTGAAGTTGGTCAAATTCTTTCAAGGTTTGGTTCTCCCCAACTTTGGTGGTTCCACAACTCTCCTCTTAGATTCATATATAGTCATGTTTAAGATAGTACAGATCACTTTTGAATCGAGTCAAGGTTGCTAGCCACTTTCCCTCATGATGGTGCTTCTCATTCTCAAAGAAAGGTTTATACTTTTTAGCTCTAGGTAAATGGGTTAGAAATAATAGAAATAGCCATGGTGGTTGAGTAACACTTCAAGGTCAAACTTCTCAATAAGAGGTAGAACAAGGGTGGTTAATTAACATATATTAATCCCTTCACCTTTCCAGAAATAAATATTAAAGAATCTACTTCTTTACTTCATCCAACATCTATTTAAACATACGAATAAATTAATTCAATAAACGCATTAATGTTATTCCCCATAAGCTATTTAAATCAAGACTCAATGTATTCCTTGTATATGAAGTAATACGTATAAATCAACAAGTACAACTTAAGATGACTCAACTATGAGCATAAAAAAAAAACATAATTTTCGAACCTCCCATCACCTTTCAAATAATAAAAATCAAAGAATTCCTTCCTCATATTATCAATCATTTTTATCTTGTTTACACATATAAATTATCAATTCTATGGTATTTCACATAACTCAACTCATAAATTCCATTTGCATTAAGCAATTCATAACTCAATGATAAACCAAGCATACTCAAAATCATCCAACCATGGGTAATAACTCAAAAATTCGGACCTCTAGACCATACTCTAAGGTGTTTTAACACCAACTTTAATGCACACATATTCGCATACTCAAGTTCAAATAATTTCAATTCTTTTTATTTTCGAAAATAATAAATATGTACTTAAATCAAGATTAAAGGACGGTCAAGCCCGCGTCTCCCAGGAAAGTTACCTACGACGTTGAGGAGAGCCTTTCCTAGACAGAGAGACGTACCCATTATAGGCCTCCGTAGAGAACTCGAGCATCCTTTTCTCCCTCATCTTTCCACAAATAGGAAAATAGTTTTTAAGTAAAATAAAGCTTTTGACTCATGCACAAATGCGAAACTCTATCTATCCTATATGCCCCTTAAATCTACCCACAATTTTTTTTTTATTATTACTATTCCCATTTTAATCTTTTTAGGACCTTGAAAACTGATACCACTTTGTAACACCCCCAAATCTCCCTCTACGGAAATACTAATATAATACGTATAATTATACCGTAGAGATAGACTTGGGCGTGTTACCGCCGCGTGATTACGCAAGGCTACTCATCTTACTAAAAATAACAATACTTTGCAGCGGAAACTTCAATACTCTTCTTTATTAATAATAACCATAAATAGTAACCAAAGTCATGAGTACTTAAAATAGATACAAGACCAAATTCCTAATTTAGTGAAAACCAATCCCGGGACTCCAATGCATCATTTATTGACTCCAACCTGAAAATAAGCAACACTGCTTACCATTACGGTAAACAGGGCGAACCAAAACAAATAAGAAGTACGGGTTAGCAAAATATGCTAAGTACGATAAGTGCAAGATAATTAAACTCAATTTATTCGCAAACATGCTTTAAAAACCAATTCCAATAAATAATCCAATAATTCAAAAACTCATGATTCAAAACCAATTCCAATGATTCAACATTCAAAATAATTGATAAACCAATTCCTTTAAAAATCCAATTCCTTTTTGAACCAATATCTTTAAATCCAATTCCTCACCCAAGTGTGCACACCCCCCAAGCTAGTCTCCTTATATTACAAGGCTATTCTTGAGGAAAGACTAGGTCATACAAAGTCCATAGTCTTATCAATAAACCAAATCCGCATAGTGGGATTACCAATCAACATGCTTATAAAGCATTAATAATAATATTTCAATGGTTCAATAAATCCAATATAATTCAAACTCCTTTTTAATAATTCCACATACTTTCAAAATCAAAACCTCTTAAATAAATAATTGAGAATAAAATCTCATATTAATAACATTTCAAAATCAATAACTCTTCCTTGAGAAACCTTTTATTTAATTCAATAAACTTTTCAAATCAATTCCTTTAAACATGATAAGTAATTCGATCAAACCATTCAAAACATGATTTAAAAATCAATCATTCAAAATACTTTTATCAATACCTCAAAACATAATTTATTTCAAAATCACAATTCAAATCAATTTAATTCAATCACCAATCAAATCATAAAAAAACATGTTATTCAATCCAATCACTTTCAAAGGTATCTAGCCACCTAACGTACCTTGATCCTTGCTTAGCAAACACACCAAAAGAACTTCAAGAATCTTGATAGAACACACCCTACAAATAAATATATAACCTTAATCAAATAATTAAAAACTCCCAACTATATGTACATGAACCTTTTAATTAATTTTTCATAAACATCATTAAAATATGATTTTATATAATTAAAAATACTCATAATAATAATTTTATATTAATCTCCCATAATAATAATAACAATAATTGAATAAAAGAAGAGAAGAAGAAAAGATAAGAAACCAAGGAAAAGAGAAGAATTGGAATTTCGTAGGAAATAATAGGCAGAACTTGCAGAGGCTATAACTCCTTTGATATAACTCCGAATTGGGTGATTCTTGAGCCTAACCTCAAGGATTTTTCGAGAGGAACAATCTTCTGTGAAACGTCAATACCCCAAAAACTGACCAGAAGTGCCCGAAAATTGGCTTCAAAGATAAACGGGATGATTTGTGTAAAATTGAGAAGAAGAAAAGAAGAGAATTGGTGTGAAGAATGTGAGAGGTATGAAGGGGTATTTATAGGCTAGTATGAGCATGAATTATGGTAGGAAAATGTAGGAAGAATTATGGTAATTAGGGTTTAAGAGATAACTTGGAGAAGTGAATAAAGAATTAAGGAAAGTTTGGATATTAAGGTGATTGTGTATACTTGAATATGGAAGGTATGTATGTCATGAAAAATAATAAGGAAATTAGAATTACTTGGGGAATAATCATAAGGAACAAAAGGCAAGAGAATATGATGATTGGATACTAAAAAGATGGAGAATTAGAATTAAGGAAAATAGGAGATTCCCTTACTAGTATTTAGGAAGATTTTGCTCGGTTTAAGGAATAAAAATAATTGTGTAAATAATATAGAATAATTAAATAATTAATTAATTAATTAAAATACCAATTATTCACCAATAATTAACTAAGAAAATCATATTTTCTATACATAGAAAATCCAAATTTCCTAGCTAAATAAATGGGAATTTTCGGCCATAATAATTAATTTATAAAACATTATTTTTCTTAAATTAAAATATCCGAAATATGTAAATAATCCGGTTTTTAAAATAAGATAAATGGATAATAAATCTTATCCAAAATAATGATTAGTTTTCAAAATGCTTTTGGCGCCAAAATTCAAATATTATTTTGGCTCCAAATAATAAATTTACTAAAATACCCTTTTTATAAAATAATTCCTAATTAATAATTAGGAAAATACGTATGAAAATACGGGGTATTACAACAACATGGGGTTACTCTTATGAAAAAATGAGATTACTTATACATATAAATAAAGATTACTCTTATAAACTAATGTGGCCATTCCATGTGGCTAGCCACATACAAGACTTACCCCAATATAATAATGTAATTCTAACTAAGTTAAGCAATTATTAATTATATAGATGTAAATTGCTATAAATGAAGTAATGGTGGGCACAGCATTTTGGGTAAGGGATAAACATGGGCACGGGCCGTGCCCGTGCCGCCGCGGGCCGTGCCGGGGTGGGGACCGTGCCGTGCCGGCTCCGAGGCGTGTCGTGCCGTGCTGTGCCTGAAATTGGCACACCCCAGCCCACGTGCACTTGCGGGCCGTGCCGTGCCGGGCCGCGGGCCAAACCGTGCCACCCTTATTTTTTTTTTAAATAAATGATAACAAAAACGAATTAAAAACAACAATGCATATAATAAAAAAAAAATACGAGTGCGATAATCCGAAAACACAAAAAATTGAAGAATAACTTATTTTATTATATGACGGTAGCCGGTACGAATGTACGATAATTCAATAATACAAAATTACAAAATAAGTAATGATAATTAAAAATCGTACAATAGTGTATGAATATTGTATAACTTCATTTATTATACGGAATACGAAGTTCGATAATACAAAAAGAATACAATAGTGTGTAATGTAAATATGTAATCATGTAATTATTATTGGTTGTCTTCGTCTTCGCCTTCGTCTTCATATTCGTCTTCGTCTTCGTCTCCTAGAGGTTCAAGTTCATCCGCCAATTGAGTGGATTGAGAAGTATGAGAACTAAAAGAAGTCGACGTTCCTTCATCGTCGTCGTTTTGTGCATAAGTACGATCTTGAGAACGAGTTTCGGCATCCAACCAATCCTTGAAGCAAACACACATTTCAAGTGTTTCGGGTTTTAGTCTTGTTCTTCTATCGTCTAAAACTCTTCCCGACGCACTAAAAGCTCTTTCGGAGGCAACGGAGGAGACTTGGATAGCAAAAATATCACGAGCCATTGCCGACAAAATTGGATGTTTCACGGCTTGTGATTTCCACCAATCGATGATGTCGAAGCCAAACTTCTCTTCATCGTCCATGCCTTTCATGAAGTCGTAACTTAAGTACATTTGCAACTCCGAAACATCGCTTTGTGTTCTCCTAGATGATGACGATTCTGTACCTGAATACTTAGACATCAAGTTAGCAGCTTGTGCAAATAAACCTTTGGCCCGTTTACTTACATTTTTGGATGTTTGAGAAGGGGCAAATCGAGACACGGTTCCATATTTACTTTCATAAACTCTATATAAAGAAAAAAACTCATCCGTCACCTTATTTTTAAAAGTTTCAACATCATCTTCAAAATTCATGTTACTATAATAAATATCAATTAATAAAAAGGTGCCATCATATTTTTGTTTAGGATCTAAAATAGAAGCAAAAATATAAATCATAGGAATATCGGTGTAATATTTACGCCATTTTTCCTCCATGGATGGAAGATATCCACGATAAACATGTTGTGATCGGTGTTCCGCAAAAAGTTGTGCAAGTAAACATGCATTGCTAAGAAAAGAATGAGAACAAGGATTATATACAGAAGAAAAACAATGTGTCATACCATATAGTAATTGTAAAAACTGCATATATTTTTCACAATTAACCCAATCATCTTCTAGTAAAGCACATTGTGGAAATTTCATATTATAAAAAAGTGTTAAATGAACCTTGTACTCGATTGCCCGACTCAACATTTTATAGGTGGAGTTCCACCTAGTTGGACAATCCGGTGCTATTTTTATGGTTTTTATCCGTTGTTGCCTGCAAAAACCTTTCCATTCTTGATATCTCATGTTAGAGCTATTAATAGACATAATAGCATTCCTTATTTTGTGATAAAATGGACCAATTGCTTGTGTTCCATCCTTCACACACAAGTTAAGAACATGACAAATGCATCTAACATGAAGTGCATCTCCATCTAATATAACATCGGTCAATTGGGATTTGACCAAATTCGCACTATATGTCATAGAAGTTGCATTATCGAAAGTCATATACATGATTTTATCCCTAAGACTATATGCATCAATGGCTTCCATTAAATGATGTGAAATGTTAAGATCGGTATGAGGGTATTCAAGCATTTTGAAATGAATGATGCGTTTTTGTAACAACCACTCATTATCTAACCAATGACAAGTAACACATTAATAGTGAAGTCCGTACCCACCATCCCATGCATCGGTGGTTAAAGAAACTCTACTAGGAAGATTAGCTAATTCATTTACTAATTTCAATTTGTACTCTAAATAAGTCTTCATGGCAGCAGATCGAACGGTTTTTCGGGAGATTTTTTTGTGTTTTGGTTGTAGTGCTCGGTTAATATAGTTGTTGAAGGCATCATTTTCGGCGAAAAGAAAAGGTTGTTCTGCATGTACAATCATTCTCCCAAGTTCATCCCTATCTCTCTCGTAATTGTAAATGAAACCTTGTGGATGGAATTGAGAAATTTTGGGTTGGGTTGGATCACTAGATGGTAGTAGTTTTTATATAATTAAGTAGTTCCAAGAATACAATAATAATAATAATAATAATAATAATAATAACACTACAAGAAAAATGTCTTTTTGTAGCGATTATTTCGTAGCGATTGTACATTCGCTACAATATGCAAGTATGTTTGTGAAATCATTAAGGAAGTCGTATCATTTTACAATCACCATGGTTTTCCCATATAAAATCGATACGGAAACCATAATAATACATATCCACACTATTTTTACACATTTATATAATTTTGAGAAATCATATCATTTACAATCGCCACTAAATTCCAAAAATCGATACGAAAAGCCTTTTCAACACTAGATATATAAATATTGTTTGACAAAGAATACATAAAATATGTCATAGCTTATTGGTGAAACATTTGCTATAAGAGTTTGAGGTTGCATGTTCGAATCTTATAAAGATCATATCCATGTTTTTTTTTTGAAGAAAATGAGTTCAACATTAATATCGATTGTAATCGCTACAATAATCACCACGATTGGATGTATTTTTCATATCGATTATTGAGGCCAACCCCAGCGATATTGAAAACCACTACTAAAGGCTAAGGCAACGGGGGATATTGTATCGAATGACCATTCGTTGGGAAAGCTTTTTGTTGCACTTACAATCGATACTAAAGGTTAAAATAATCGCTACGAAAAGGTTATTTTCTTGTAGTGTAATAATAATAACAAGATTAACAACTAACAATAACAATAACAATAACAAATTAAAATAAAGTTGAGTTAGATCTTACAATGACGCTTCAATGCTTTCCCAAATTTATAATTTCTCGAACTTATAATTTCCCGAATTTTTAATTTCCCGAATGTAAATATAACAATTTTTTTTTTTTTTTTGGTAGTAGACTAATAAAAGTAATAATAGTAAAAATGTAAAATTTATAAGAGAGTAGGAATTTTTTTTTTCTTTTCACAAAAGAGAGCAAGATTGTATGATTTGTAGGAATTTGAGAATTGAGAATTTATGAGTAAGAATATTAGAGAATAAGAGAGAAGAGATGATTTGATGAATTGTGAAATTTTTGGAGGAAAATATGAGGTATTTATAGGGAATTTGGGTGGGAAAAGGAAGGAAAAACTAGCCGTTTTAGAGCTGTTGGAAAACGGCCATAAACGGCTAGTTTTCCAACGGTACTCAAGGCACGGGTCGTGCCGTGCCGGCGGGTCGTGCCAGCGTGCCGGCCCACGTGCCGGCCACCGTGCCACCCGCCGTGCCACGTGCCGTGCCCGTGCCAAATTCCAGAAATTTGTTCACGGCACGGCCCACGGCCTACAGGTGGGCCGCCGTGTCGTGCCGGGCCCATGCCGCCCGCGTGCCGGCACGGCCCGTGCCCATGTTTAGTAAGGGAGAAACATCCGAGTCCCATTATAATGTATGTCAATATTAGAAACGTCAATTGCATACATAGTACATCAACATATGCCGCGTTGTTTCTTGCTGGCCAATAAGCTAAGTCAGTCAACTCCTCAAGACATAAGGCAAAGACAAGCTCTTTGTCCTGCGGTCATCCTGATCAGTACGTTGATTAGGGTAGGCTAGGCACCACATCAGTACAATTATTACCTCGTGAACTTGCAAGTTGGAATTATAAAAAGCAATTTATTTTTTTAATATCGGAGGTCGGACCTACATAAAGCTAGCTAGTTTTCCAACCCTAATCATCTAGCTAGTTGGAGTAAATTAGATTGATGAACATATGACCTTTTAGATTATTGAAATATACTTAATAAACATTGATCATCGTGAGTATTCACCAATACACATTAGATCATAAGAAATGTAAGTATAATATGCACATAATATACTTTATATTGTTGTAGAATATAGTTAGTATAGATTTGTAATTATGTTTACTTTTCTTTATTTTATAATGTTAGACCCTCTGTATTCCTTTTCTCGAAGTTTTTTTTATACTAAAATATCTAACAAATTTCTATCATATTCCTACAATTTTATTCGTTAACCAGGGTAACAAATAAATTAAAAATGTATCTATCAATCAACTCATCACAAATCACAATACAAATGACCACTATAAAATTTTCAACTATGTTTATTTTTCTTTATTTTATAATGTTAGACCCTCTGTATTCCTTTTCTCAAAGTTTCTTTTGTTAATATACTAAAATATCTAACAAGTTTCTATCACATTCGTACAAGTTTATTCGATAACAAGAAAAACAAATAAATTAAAAATATGTCTATCAATCAACTCATCACAAAACAAATCACAACATATATGACCACTATAGAATTTTCAATACCACTCACAACATTCTTATTAATAGGAATGTCCCTACTCCTTTTTTCTATTATATAGTCGCTTAAATAAATATTACTCCGTAGTAACTAGGTAACATAATGGATTTATCTTAATTTAACAAGAATACCTAAATATCTATTGATTAGTGCATGCATGTGATGCTACTATGAATCTATGATAGTGGGAGGAACCGTACCCACTCCTTAATTAGAGGACGACATTAATAAGTATTTTTGTTTTTTTTTTTGAAAGGGACATTAATAAGTATTTACTGGCTTTTCTAGTGAAACTTTGTCCAATAATTTAAAAAATGATCTATTTGATATTTTGATGGGCATACATCCAAATCCAAATCCAGTGAATGGTCATTTCGAAAAGATATAATTGGGCATACAACCAATGATATGAAATGATATTTTCATTATCTACCTATGAAGTTGTAATTTTATTTTCATCTTAAGCACATGCTTAGTATTACTATGGTTGTACATGGAGTATAATGGACATATATAACAAATTGCCGAATATTATACTTCCTTCTTTTTTTAAATAATCTAATTTTTGTCGTGAACTAAATCTCTTACCGATGCTCAAATGAATAATTTACAATACAATAGAAAAAAAAAATGTACATTTAATTTGGACAATGCAATAAATGAAAGGTTATTGAGGTTTTACAGTCAAATTTGACACACATGTCATTTATAAAGTTAATATCACTATTAAACTTTAAAATAGAAAAAAAGAAATTTGACACTGCTTCATTAGCTATTTCGTCAATTATCATCCAGGCCAATTACTTGATAATTTTGACAGGACTTCATTTTCATGCATTATTGAACGTACAACATTGACATCTTGGACAAATCAACAACAGTAAATTGTGTAATTTATTTGAAATTAATCAAATTTAAATTTAGGAATAAGTACTACTTGTATCTCCTACGTACTACAGTTTCTTCTACTAGTATATAAAGAGACATAAATAAGGCGTTACAAATATCAAAAATTAATACTTGAATTTAATTTGCTTTTACAATTAACTCCATCAATTTCTTTTGTTGAAAAATGTCTATGGTCACCCATAGGAAACCTCCTATGGCGGTCGCTACCTCGCTGTTGTTCATCGGAGCATTTATATTGCTTATTAGCCTATACTCCACAGGTATCTTCCCCTCTATATTTATAGTATTATAGTCACTATTTTTTTGAGAGTTTAATTACTTGAAAATAAGTAGCTAGTGATTTTCGAACTAGGTAGTTCAATATTTCGAATGCATGTTTGGGTTCAACTTTGAATTTATGAGGTATATATTAAAAATACCTCATTGTCATCAAAAATCTCTCTCGTATCAGAGTATTCATCATTATCACACGCGTATTTCCTCAGAAATTCATCGAATCCGTCTTCTTTACCTTGAGATCTTTCAAATTCTTGAAGATCAGCATCGTATGTTGTACGCTCAACCTCCATTGATTCAGAATTTCCACGAAACCCTAATTGTTTTTCTCGAATGAAAATTGTATCGAGTCTAAACCTAATTTGTTGTGTTTTTGAAAACGTCTCGTGTAAATCAAATTTTATTCGCTTTCCTATTTTTATAGTAGATGAAAATAGGTCGGTTTTTAAAGATCTACCCGCATTACACTAGGATATGATTATTTTTTTTTTTTTTTTTTAATTTATCAAAAATTACCGAGTAAGAGACTCAAGTGGAATACTAGTGACTTAGTGAGTGGCACTAGGGATGACAATGGATCCGTATTCGACCCAGATTTGTGGATCCATATCCGTTTTTATAGATATGGATCTTGTAAAATTGGACCCGACGGATCCGAATTGTATACGGATCCTATATTGAAAAACGAATCTGGATACGAGTCTGACCTAAATACCCGTATCCAGATCCTTTTACCCGTTTTTTTAAAAAAATTATTTTTAAAAATACAAGCCCATCCCACCAACTTCAACTTGTACGCTGGTTTCCTAAATTAGCATTTAGCAGGACCATATGACATGCATGAAGGAGAAAGGTAGCTTTCAACAAACATGTCTGAATAATTTACTATAATATTTATAATATCCATCTTCAAATTGCCAATCTACTTATAACAACAATTCCTCGTACTTTTATACAACTAATGAGTTACAAGTCAAACCATTGTTTTTATTGAAAACTAGACATTTTGTTAAAAAAAAAAAAAATAGGTACAATATGTAGGATCCGTTTTGGACCCGTTTTAGACCCAGATCCGTAGGATCCAACGGATATGGATATGGATCCTCCTTCTCCATACCCGACGGATTCGGATCGGATATGGATCCTGGGTACATAAACGGATCTGGATCTGGATCCATTCGGATTTGTTCCAAATTCGACATGTTGCCATCTCTCTAGATCTCAAATTCTCAACCCTTTTCCCAAAAAAAAAAAAAAAAAAAAATCCCTTTCCCTAAAAAAAAAAATTAACGTACTCAAATTTAAATTGGATTAGAAAAAATATTTACTCCTATCAAATACACACGCTGAAATAGTTAAATTTTCCATTCATACTGTCATACATAACATATACTACTTGTTGAACCAATTTGACTTTTGACGTAACAACATTTAGATCCTATTAGATAGCATCTTTTAAACCGTTAAATGTTAATGTTCTTGGAGGATAATAATAAATAATCAAATTCATTCAAGAAAATTTTAATTTAATTAGAATAATTTCACCTATTAAGGTAGTTATTAACTGAATATATCCATAATATTTGAAATGTTTGATTAATCTATGATTGAGCATCAAACGAGACTTCACATAAATTTCCCCAATAATCATGTGTTTGAGAGTGACTTTGGATTAACAATAAGGAAAATTTACTAATTGCAATCATTTAAAGTTTGTATTTTGCAAATTGCAACCTAAAAGTTCTTATAAATTGTAAATTACAGCCCTATTTAACTTTTTCATCGGTTTACATATCAAAAAATATTCGGTTAAGATTTTAGGGGCTATTTTAACCCTACATTGAGATAAATTCGAAGTTTGGTTGAGTCGTGGAAAGAAGTATTGGATTGTTGTGTACAATCTTAACTCCAAAAATATTACACCAAATCGTTGGACTTTTTTGAACAATGATGCATCATGAGATAAGCAAACTAAGAGTTTATTTTGACTAATTTGACGTCACTTGCTGTCATTTTATTAGTGCACTTTATTAAAGTTGGTACTACTCCTTCCGTTCTTTTATTTATTAAAGTTCAATTTCTTATTTTTTACGGGAATTAAGGTTTTTGTAAATTTCTTAAACCATAAACCATGTGATTGGAAGTAATAAAGTACATTAAATAATTTAACAAGTGAGAGAAAGAAAAAAGAGAATAAATAGTGTGCTCATAAATATTTGATACAAAAAATTGTAAAAATGAGGATTAAAAATATTTGGCACAAAAAATCAGTATAAATTGAGGATAATTAGGGGATTAAATTAGGAAAATGAGCTTAAAAATGTAAAAAACCACTTACTAAAAAGGGAAAGATTCTAACAATGGGACTTTTTGTGTCAAAAAAAAAAAGATTTTAATTTTGATTTGCTATAATAGGAATAGTAGATTCAAATAAAAGGACGGAGAGAGTAATAGGTATATAAGTCGATGCGTAGTTAATGACTTAATGTCACATATATAAAACAAATTTTAATTCCTTAAATCGATTTTTAAACCCTTTATTTTTTTCCTAGATTGGTAAAACTAGAAAATAATAATGTATATATGCTTTGTAACCATTGACCCATTGTATATAAAACTTTCCAACTTTAATATATTATCATAAAATAATCATTATGACCAGAATTTAAATAACTAGTTGTAGCTTAATGACAAGCAATGGAAACAAAAATGCATTAGGATAATGCAAGGACTAGATTAGTAAGGCTTAATCAACCACTATGTTCATCATTTTCTACCCACATGTGATTGTACAGAGTGTAACACAGTTTTTGAGTGGAGGAATCCTCTAAATAAGAAAAGAAAAGTAATAAGACAAGTATTTTATTTTTATTTTTTTGAAAAAGTGGTAAAATACTACTTCCGTTTTTTTAGTTGACACATATTCTTTTTAGGAAGTTTTTTTTTTAGTTGACACGTTTCCTTTTGGGGTAAGTTTTTTTACATTGTATTTACAAGCTACCCCACTTGCTTTATTATTCTCTCTCACTCTCTCTCATCTCCTTAATATATATGCCTAAATCAAACGCGTCAACTAAATAGAAACGAAGGAAATATTATTTATGTATTCTTGTTTCACAAGGGCGGCCCAAGCGGCTTTCAAGTTGCTCACTATTTTGATTTGGAGCATCATATCATACATTTTCGTCAATTAGCTAGCCTCTTGCTTGATAATTTTGTCGCAACTTCATTCTCATGCATTATTGTAAATTTCTTTGGGACCTATAGCTTTGGCATATCTATAACATTGACAAAATTCGACAGTAAAAGCATAAGTTTTTTGGAAGAGTGGATAGATAATCATTCAGATTATAATAATTAATAAATCAAAGAATAAAAACTCCAACCTACTGCTTTTGCTCTATATAAAGAAAACATACATAAGTAAGGACTTACACATGTCTAATTATGAAGTAATTATTAGTACTAATTATTTTCCTTCTTACAAAAAGACTACATCTTTTTCTTTTTTAGAATCATTTTAAGGCCATCGATAGTTCATGGTCATGGCTGTTGCTACCTCAATGTTCATTATTATTGTACCATTTTTATTGCTTGGCCTACACTCCACAGGTATCGATCTCTATATCCATTGTTTTTTCTTCGATAATCCATTATCTTAGCTTATTAGACTTCATTTCGAAGAATAAAGAACTGAAATTTATTAGATAGGGTACGGTCAATATTTTTAAATGCATGTTTGGGTTAAGTTGAGCATACTATAACAAGTTGACTTTATCAATACGAGAGACATATACATAATAATTTATAACACTATATGTTAGATTTAATAACCCACTAGTGACAAGTTTTTACTAACAATAATGATGGTTTAATATATGTAGAGGCACAAATTGGAGTATGTTATGGAACGAAAGGAGACAACCTACCAAGCGCAGAAGATGTAGTAAGCCTCTATGAAAACAACGGCATAAGCGCAATGAGACTATATGAGCCTAATGAGGCGATACTCGAAGCCCTACAAGGTACGGACATCAAACTCATGTTGGGTGTCCCTAATGAAGACATTCAGTGTATAGCGACCGATCAACCAACAGCCGACGATTGGGTCCAAACCTACGTCGTCCCCTACGCTACAACAATCAAATACATTGCTGTCGGTAACGAAATCCATCCATCTGATCCGGAAGCCACATGTGTAGAACCAGCTATGCAAAATATTCTAAGCGCGTTAAATTCAAACGACTTGGGAGGCCAAATTAAAGTTTCCACGGCAATTGATATGAGCTTAATCAAAAACTCGTATCCACCATCCCATGCCAAATTTGAAAACTTAACATATATTACACCGATATTAAACTGTCTAACAAATAATGAATCGCCTTTATTGGTAAATATTCAACCCTACATTGCTTATATAAACGATCCGAATAATATTACACTTGATTACGCGTTATTTACATCACAAGGGGCTATGGTTATTGATGATAAGGGGAAGCAATACAATAATTTATATGACGCAATGTATGATGCAGTGTACGTAGCTATAGGGAAAGTCGTTACACCACGTCAAAAGGGCAACAATTCAATCTTTGATGGCATTAAGGTAAATAAGAAACCGTTGCCACCGGCGGATTCAGAAAGTGGGTGGTCATCTGCTGGCGGTAACGATGGCTTTGCTGCCATGTTGCAAACTAAAGGTGGGGGAAAGACCGGACAACCCGGTAAGATGCTGCCGAGGGGGCCTAAGCAAGGGTTGCCGCCGCCCTCGAAGGGAGGAAATGTAGCCACACCGGAAAATGCAAAGACGTTCTACACGAATTTGATCAAACATATTAAGGAGGGCAAAGGAACACCTTTGAATCCAGGGCTAAAAATTGAGACATACTTATTTGCAATGTTTGATGAAGATCAGAAACCCGGGAATGAAACCGAGCGCCATTATGGTCTTTTTAATCCTAATGATGAACAACCTAAGTATGGCCAACTCGACTTTTAGTTTGTTTAATTTACATAACTTAATGTATTGTTATTAGTGTTATCAAATTATATAAAGTCAAATATTTACTAGTATATTTAAAGTTCTAGCTTAAATTGTGTAATCTCTCATATAAAAACTTTACAGTATGTTTGGATAAAGAACCGGGAGGGAAAAGAAGGGGAGGGAGGAGAAGAGGAGGGGAGAGAAAGGGAGGGAAGGGAAGAATGATGAGTTTTCCTTTCAAATCTCTCCATTGTTGAAGGGGTTAATTTCCTATAATTTAATCCCTTCATTTCTCTTCCCTCCAATCCCCTTCCTTCCTCATTTGTTATCCAAATGAAAGATACCCCCATCTCTCCATTTCCCTTCCCTCCATTTCCTTCAATCCAAACACACCGTTAATTTAGCTAGTCTCATCATTGCCAATCTTAAATAATGTGTTATTTAGTTGGTAATGTTTTGAGAATTGAGAGTGATACATAAAATTGGAATCTAATTTAAACTAAAACCCTTGGTGTCAGGATGATCCATATGGTTGAAAGCTCGAAACTTTACTTAATATAGTATACAATAATATTAATGGTATATAATAACATATTATAAATTGTGTATTGACAAGTATAAAATTTGAAGTTTTAAGGGTACTCCATAAAATAATCCAGAGCTGTTGCTCGATCGTGAACAATTATTTGTGCAATTATTGTGCATGCTCATCCATGGATCGGAGAAAAATAAGTATTGTACTTAAATCGTACCCAAGTGGCCAATTCAATCTAGATAGTCCACAGTTTTACATTTTATAAACTTGCTGTAAATATAAATAAAATAAAATAAAATAGTACATACAATATAAATCCCCTCAATAATAAGGCAACTCAAATCAACCAAGTTGGGCGGCGAATTTAACTAGTTGTACAACTTGGACTTGTTTAAGGTGTGTGGTGTGTCATTATGTTTTCTTAACATGATGTTAACGTATCATTGCCGTTTCAGTCATTTAGTGTTAAATTAGTTAAAAATTACACTCTTAACTCTCGACCACAAAGATAATTTCTTTTAAAAAAATAAAATTGTGAGAAAACATGTTAAATTATAAAGATTGATTAAAGAGTAAGTGCAATCAAAGATATATATATTCATAAACATGTTAAATTATTAATGTTATTAGTGGAAATTGATAACTAAGAAAATTTCATAGATTAATGAACCTTAGAGTAACTACGTAGTAAACACATTTTCACTTCGGTCTGCATGTAGTCAAAGTCTTGTGGTCTTGTTTATCTATATAAGGGGCATACAATGGAAGGACTTAAAATGTACCAAAATAGTAAGCTACAAATCTTATCAGTTTTGCTTCTTTCCAAGTGTGATATCCTTCACTTAACTTTTTTTTCTTCTATATATGGCTAACCTTGGCAACCCTTCCATGGCTATTTCAACCGTCGCCACTTGTTTGTTCATCATAGCAACCCTATTGTCATGCCAACACCTTACAGGTATTTAATTGCGCCATTTTGACTTTAATACTATTTATGTTTTATGCTCTTTAACCATCTTTTATGTGAGATATTATAGGTATATCTATCTTTAAAATCTCAACTTCTTTTATATTGACTTAATTAATTAATTGTAAGAATGCCGAATGGATCTTCTTTCTTAGGCTCCACGTTATTAACTTGCATCATTATAGTTTAAGCTTACATAATTGATGTCATGCCTAATTGTTTTATTAATATATACTTCGTACTTTATAAAAAAATTGTCACAATAATGTTCATTTAGCCTTTATTTCCCTTGTGATATTATTAAGAAGAAAAAAAATTATAAAAAAATTAATGTCGACATTGGCTTATACAGAGGCACAAATTGGAGTAGCCTATGGAAGGGACGGAGACAACTTACCATCACCACAAGATGTTGTAAAACTCTTCAAATCCAACGGCATTGGCGCAATGAGGTTATACTATCCCGACCATGCCACGCTTAATGCGTTACAAGGATCAGGCATCCGACTCACCCTAGGCGTCCCTAACGACAACATTCAGTTGGTAGGTTCTAATCCCTCAGCCGCGAACCAATGGGTGCAAACCAACATTGTTCCCTTTGCATCATCGATTAAATACATTTTGGTTGGAAATGAAATTCCCCCAAATGATCAGAAAGCCTCATCAGTCTTACCAGCTATGCAGAATGTTTTAAATGCCCTAAATGCGAACAACTTAGGTGGCCAAATTAAGGTTTCCACGTCCATTGGTACAGATCTAGTCGTAAACGCCTACCCACCATCTAGTGGTCAATTTGGTAACACCAACTACATTACACCTATAGTGAATTTCTTAAAAAGCAATGGTTCACCTTTGATGGTTAACATTTACCCTTATTTTGCTTACGTAAACAATCCACAACAAATTTCACTTGACTATGCATTATTTACCGCACCCGGGACAGTTGTTACGGACCCTAAAAATGGGAAAAATTATCAAAATTTATTCGATGCCCTAGCGGATGCTACGTATGCGGCTCTTGATAGGGTTGGTGGACTTGAAGTTTCATTGGTCACATCCGAAAGCGGGTGGTCATCACGCGGTGGGTTTGCGGCATCAGCTCCGAATGCGAAGACGTACTACACCAATTTGATGAGGCATGTGAAGAAAGGGACTCCGTTGAAACCAGGGAGGCCAATTGAGACTTTCTTGTTTTCCATGTTTGATGAGGATAAGAAACCAGGGGATGAAACTGAACGTAATTTTGGGCTTTTTAGTCCTTATCAGCAGCCCAAGTATGGCCCATTGAACTTTAATTGATAATACTCTCTATAACTTATGGACTGGACAAGCCTCGTTGTGTATGTTAGATTTGGCCCAAGTGTGGTTGTGGACCTGCTATTGACTAAGTCAATGGTAAGCCTAATTTCTTGTTTATCACTTACACTTTGTAAGTTTGTAATACCACCTCTTTTTCGTGTTGCTGTTAAAATTTTACAAGTACTTTTTAATGTTTGTCAATGTAAAACGCCGAATATCAATATAATCATACGAGTATTGTGTTTTTGTAAAAATTAAAAATAAGTTTATTATTCGGAGATACAAATTAAAGCAAATCTAATAAGATTTACATAACTATATTTTTTCCTAACGTATTAATTACTGAATCGATGGTCAAAGAGAAATTTACAATGCTTTCTCCATTATTATTATTTACTTGTATTTTATAATGTAAGATATTAAAGTGTGCCTACTGCCTTGTCGTGCATATGCACGAATGTTAATAATTTAGAGAGCTAAACATTGAGTAACTTTTAAATGTTTGTAAATAAATGACTTTGAAAAATACGATATGGGCCTATTGTGATTTACTGAATTGAGATGAATAGAACTGAACTGAACTGATTGAAGTTGAACTGAACTGAATATTTTATTAGAGAAGGAAATTAGGAACTGAACTGAAGTAAACCAAACTAAACTGAACTGAAATTAAGCTAGAGAGAACAGGCCCTACAAATTTGTTTTACAAAGATGACTAGGTTGTTGCACATTTTTTATGTTCTTTTATTAAGACTAGTTGTTGGTGTGCGCGCAATGCGCGCGCCCCTCCAACGTCATGATATGGATATTGGTGCGTGTTTTCGTGTTGTTATCTTGAGAATCATTAAGATGTATGATAAATTGCATAATAGTATACTATATTGTATGCCTTAATTATGTAGGTATATATATAAGGTAGATTAGTGATTTATATTTGGGTTTTTGTATCAAGGCAAGTTTTTAGTAACTTAAAGCATATGTGATGTAAAAATAAAAAATAATAAAAAAAAGATCACATTGATTTATAAGCAATCTTGTAGCAAATGAATCAAAGTGTACCCGTCAAAAATAAAATGAATCAAAGTGTGAGATGAACGCGAAAAATAAAACAGTGTTACATATATGAATACCATTATAGGTGCAAAGGTAAATACTAACATTAGTAAACATGTATAATATTGATTTCATTTTTCAGTTCCATTCATGTAACTATCATGAGATATGACCATAATCATAGGATTACATTATATTACACAATATTGAAGTTCGGCAAAAGCTTAATGAATAACTAACTCATAGTTTGGCCTAAACAGTACATATAAGAGGATGGATGCAAGGCTAGTTATAAGATAATAGGACTTTCACTCTTAAGAAATATGATACCAATTTTTCCAACTTATGTTCCTGCATCTGCAAGTACTTGAAGTTCAGTAAAATCTTAATGAACAACTTGAAGGAATTATGTCTTCGATAAGTGCAATTACTAGATATATCAAGGATCACTATTATGGAGATAATAAGTTCATTCTATAGGGTCGTCAATATCTGGTGCTAGATATGATAATTGATCTTTGGGTTAGTTAAATAGTCCAAAGCCTTATAGAATGGATCCTATATTGGTCACACACAAGGGTATTGGGTTAAGCAAGATAGAGGCCCATTTATGGGCCTCATGAGCAATCAATTAGTCATAAGCATGAGTGGGCTAAGTATAGTTAGAGTGGGAATAGGAAGTGGGCTTGGATTTGGACTTGGGTTATTATTTAGAGATGTGATCTATAAATAATAACCTTGCCTAGGGTTGAATAGATAAGTCACAATTGACAATACAGTGAATTGTGAATCAAGCAACCACCATCCAAAGGCCCTCATCCTCCCTCTCTCACATACACGCCTCTCTCCTCACCTCTCACCCACGGCCGGCCACCCCTAGTGGTCACGTGGTGTTGCGCGGTGGTTCTTGCCTAGTTGATCGTTCGTCCATCTCCGTAGAAGGTCGATAGAAGTGTTCTCTCGCGACTAACTAGCATTAGTGGAGGTCTTAACTTGTGCCCGTGGACCAATTAGAGGAATCACGCTTGGGGTTCTTTATCTCCCTTTGTTCTTGCTCGATCGCACGTGGAATCACGCTTCAAAGGTACGATTATTTGTGCTTTATGTGTTATGCATTAGATCCTTGGATTAGGTACTGTATGAATATGATTCATGTTATTTCCGCTGCGTAGTACCTATAAACTCCTACAGTGGTATCAGTTAGCCTATTGCATTTACGCATATTGCCAATAATTCTTTGATAATCCACAATTTTAATTCAATTAGGAGGGAGAATATTTAATTATGGTTCGATTATTATATTTAATATGATTAAACTTTTGGAATCGATTAAATGAGATTTAATTATGCTCAAATAGCCATGAAGAGATCCGAATTTTGCCCTAGTTTATTCGAATTTATTCGAAAACCCTAACCCTAGATTCAAAAATTTCGAAACCCTAAACCCTAAAATTTTGATTTTGTGTTTTGGTTTTGAATAATTTTGATAGTCTCATGCTTCATGATTTTAATCTATTTGATTTCATGATAAATTATGAATTTTTCATGATCAAATTATTTAATTTAAGAGTTAAATTGAATTGGGGATTAAAATTCATGAAGAACCCTAGTTTTAAAATTAGATTGTGAATTTAATTTTAATTGGATGAATTATCATAAAAGTTATGTTTTAATTTATCATGGACCACATGATTTTTATTTAACAAAAGTTGTTGATTAAAATTGAAATTAATAAATAAATAAATAAATATAAAAGGGTTTTAGCAGCGGCAACCGCGGCTGGGTGGCGCAGCCACGGCGGCTGCCGCTGCAGGTGGTCCGGAGGGAGGGGTGGGATGGGGCAGCAAGTCGGGTCAGCGAAGTGCAGCAACAACAGCACCGTGCAGCAGTTGCGCGGCGCTGCTGCTACTGCTGTGTGCCGCTGGCAGCAGCGTACACCCTGCGGTGTACGGCCACCGTGGCTGGCTTCGGCTGGCCACACCACGGTGGCTGGCGCACGTTTTTTCAAAAAAAAAAAAAAAAAAAATTTATTTCAAGATAATTATGAATTATTTTGGGATAAAATCAGTTTTATTTTGGATAAGTTAAAATATTTTGAAAATATGATCTTTTATTTTAAAAGATAAAGTTGGTTTTATTTGGATAAAATCTTTTATTTTAGGATAAAATCAAATATTCAAAAGTTGTTATATTTGATATTATCCATATTTAAGTTGTTAAATTGGCAATTATCCTAAATTAAAGTGGTTAATTATGGATAAGATTTGTTAGGATATTCTGAGCATATTCCAAAAGGATAATAATTGATTTAAATAATGTGATTATCCCATAATTAATTTTGGATATAATTGATTTAAAATATGATTGACAAGTAATTAGGATAGAATTCCTAAATTATTTAGGATAATCATGGAATATAAATATGATTTATATTCCATAATTTCAAATAAGATTTGATTCTATCTCATACCTAAATTAAAATATATGATATTTTATAATTGGTCATGATTAATATATGATATTATCTAATTACAGTAATTAATTAAAATATGAGATATTTATAGCCATGTTTCCTTTATTATAGACATTCGATGTTGTAGTTTAGGAAAGCATGATGAGTGATTTATTATATGGCACTTTATAATATATGATATTATTTATTGCTATATATAGACTAGTATGGCCCATAGATTCTAAAATACGATTTGCGCATCGTGATGTATTTTTGTAATCTAAATACGGTCTGCGTACCGTTGAGTATTTTTGTAATTTATTTTATTTTATTTAAGTAGTAGATAGAATAGAATAAAATTACAGGTTGCAGTTGATCCAAAAACCAATGAAGTAAAGGCCCAATGGAGCAAGATGGATGAAATCCATGAAGGTTCAAGTGGGAGCATTTTACTTTATTAGTTTTCTTAGGATTAAGGGGCCATACTATGTCATGTTTTATTGCATTAGTAGATTATGCATGTTTAGGTTTATTTATGTTGCTTGATGATGCGCTAGAGTTCACTATAAAATCACAACATAATAAATCTAGATCCCAGTAATATTGAGGCAGCTTTTCCAATTAAAAACCCGACGAAAACCTTTGACATTTATGATGGGTCATGCCAAAGCTGGGCATCATATTTTTCATTGGGGAAGTGGGGGTAGGACAAATTCTACACTTTTAATTGGTTATACTCAACAAGGTTACCTAAAGATAAAGTTTAGAACCTTGAAGCTAAGGGTAATAATTAAACATGTGATGGTTAATTATTCAACCAAGAATTACAAAGAGTTGTAATCAGTAAAGAGTTTACTCACCTTGAAAATGTAATGGTTGATGGCAGGGCCAAAGTCCGGTTAATTATTGCACGAATAAAGGATCTTGGAATCATTTAATTCAATAGGGATCAATTTAAAATTGAATGAAATGCTTTAAAGTTACCAATTTAATTCGCTTATGGTACTTTAAATTTTATAAACATAATTGAATTTTGCGTTTACTTATTAGTAACATGTCGTTCTAATTTTATTATTATATATAATCTCCTCGATTGAAAATAAAGTTGAGAAACGTTCTCAAAAGAGTTTAAAAGATAATCCATAAACCTATATTCCAATTTTGCTAAGATTGTTCTAAAAGGCAAGTTTTAGAAATTCATGTCACATGTCTAAGGTTGGTTTTATTCAAAATGTTTGAGTAAAATACCAACACATCTTCATTTTGAAAAATGTTTCAAGAGACATAATGAGATGAGAGGTACAATCCCTCAAAAGACAAGTGTACAAATCCAATAAAATCTCTTATCTTCAATATGATTGAATATAAGAAAGTGATTGGAAATCTCTGTGATCAAAAGTTGATCAAATGACAATATTCTTCATCTACTTTATATAGAGTTTAATACTTGATTAAACTCAAATATAAACAATGACAGAATAGACTTAGCAAAATCATGAAAAGTGCTTAAAGAAGCATCATTTTGAAGCTAAGTGGCTCAAACGGGAAAGGTTTAGGAATATATGAGGATCGCATTTAAAAGTTATAGGACAAGAAATGCAAACAAGTTGCTACTTCTCAAACCTAGAACTACTTATATGCTAAAAGTTGTTATGAACAACAAATGTTTCAAATTAAATGGACCAATTCCAATTGATTAGAAACTACCTCATATAGTTGGAAGGTAAAAGAATGGAAATGTTCCAATTTAAGAAGTATACTATAGAAATTGATTTAGCGTATTGCTACTTCTTGGACATATGATGTCTTGTTTAGATCACTCATTGCACAATGTGATTGAACTAAAGGAAGAAGTTATTGCTAAAGGAGAAATAAATCTACAAGTTTAGAAACAAATGTTGCTACTTCACAAGTAGAATCTACAAGTATGGAAGCAAAAGTTGCAACTTTACAAGTAGAACCAGTATTTCACCACTAATAATTGGCTAGAGTTAAATAAATGTTATTCATTCTTGCCATTATCAAAACACCATTCAATGTTAGTAATGACTAAGCATCGAAGATTCAAAAACATGGAATAAATGTTATTCTATGCTTCATTGAGTCACAATGTGTTTTGAATTGCTAAATAGGTTCAAAATTCTATGTGATAGAAATAATTAAACAATTTCTATATATATATAAATTGTCTCTAAAATATCAATTAATTCGAATGAAAATGAAAGTTGCATGCGGAAGATCCAAAGGGATGGACTTTCAATATCATTGGATTATGAATCTATTGATATATGTAATTATCATTCTAATTTGAAATTTTGACTAAGTCACCATTTAGAGAAATGATGATGCGAACTCGAGGTCGAATACATATCGATGTAAGAAAACCAAAGGTTCAAGGCTAGAGACGGACAGTGAAACTTCATTTGTGATATGATCACTTGTGCTTAGTTGAAGCATAAAAGTGAAAATTTTGAAAGGTCAAAATGTTCAGTATGAAGTTCAGTATCAACCTGACAAAATAATGATTACACTACAATATGATTGTAATTGTGAAAATTTAAAGTCAAGACATGTACTTGGCAACACATTCGAAATATTGCGATATGATTGTAATAATGAGAATTTAAGCCAAGACATTGATAAACATCCAAGAGTTGTGAAAACGTTTTACAACAAATTCCAAAAGCAAACCTTGTGAAGTGTTTATGGAGGAAGCTATCAATCTATATGAGATATATTTTGATAATGGATGTAAATTACCTATCTTCCAACCATTGTTCAAGGGATATACTTTTAAGAAAAGCTACAAAACTAAACAAACTACATACGTCAAATCAAATGTAGCAAAGGCTTCATATATGATATGGATAAGAAAAGTTCTTATTAAGTCTTTCTACAAAGCAAGGAATAAAACATGTATTAAACCGTTTGATGCACGTTCGATTCCTACATAGAGCACGGGGTACTACTATACAACCATACTTAGCACAAAATGTTTGTTGCTCAAGTAGGTGCCCTTATGGAAATTGTTCCAAAAGGTCAAGTGGGAGTAGTGTAAATCTCAAAAGAGTTTGAGAAAAGCAACAAACAAACGTGGCTCAAACCATGATTGGTTCACCCTATGCTAAATATGCCTCCTCAAAAGGCAAGTGGGAGTATAAGAATCTTGAAAAGTTTGAGAACCTTGAAAGAGTTCAAGAAAAGTGATTTCGAAAATCTTGAAGAAATTTGAGAAATAATCGAATAAAAGCAACAATATGAGCATGATTCACCTCATGTCACGAACGACAACGCGTGGTCTCATTAAGTGTAATGGGATTAATAACCATGTGTTGAAGGTAGTACATTCTAAGTACAAATCCTCTATTGTCGTTTCTCATTGAAAACTAAACAAAGTTGTTGTATGAGTTTCAATTGTTGCATTCAAACCCACAATGATGACTAGCATATGTAAAACTTAGCCAAAGAAATATGATTTCATATTGACTAAGAGTTCTAAAATATTTATTTTGGAACATTATGATTGTGCAAGTAATAAAGATGATTTGACAAGTTATAACTCCAAGTGGTTTAAAACCATGAAATTTGAAATAGATTCTAAATCTGTAAGCAAGTGTATGACACTTGAATAATTTGCCTAAGTTGGGTGAAACCCATTGTAAGCAAAACAGACAAGAAAGAAAAATGTTTTCTAACTAAAGCAAAGACTTGTTAATGGATTCAACAAATTCATAGTATGACTATGATTACGATGAAACCTTTACATTAGTCATGTTGCAAAGATCTATTAAAGATACTTTAGTGATTTCTACCTTATAAGATTTGGTAGATGGGTTTCAAAACACTTTCTTGAAATTGTTCATGAAAGAAGATTTGTATATGATACAATCAAAAGTTTGGAGATCCAATAATCCTAGGGATGCCTAAAAGATCCATAATGGATTGTAGTTAGCATCAGGGAGTTAATGTTCTTAATTTTGCGAGTTAATCAAATCGTTTGATGTTCTTGTAAAATGAAGAAAAGGTCTTGTGTGTACAAGATGTTTAGTGGGAGCTATGAAGTCTTCTTGGTCTAGTACAAAGAACGATTATTTATTGCTTGAATAGTCAAGTAATGGTTAATGCATTTTGTATGAAAATCTTGAAGAAGTAGATGAGTACATTTGGGATTCAAGATCTATATAGATAGGTCTCGAAGGATGTTTGAGTTTTGATTAAGAAACTTATATTGATAAGATTCTTATAAGGTTCAACATTATATTGAAAAGAGTTTCAATCCCATGTGACATGGCACGTTGATTAACGATTCAATACCTTGAGAAAGGTTGATGAAATTTAGATTTTGAGTGATGATACTTATGCAATTTGCAAAGGATGCATCATGCATGCCATGGACTATACTCGTCTATTTGATTCACGTGTTTTAAAGAACAAGTGAAGATAGATTTCAATCGAAATCCAATGTGATGTTGGAATACAAATTAGAAATTCCAAAGTTCCTTGCGAAAGGGCGAAGGAAAATTATTAGTGTATGGAGATGAAAATGATTATAAGATTTAGAAATTGCAAAGTTCATGTTTATGAGAATGTCTCATGAACTCTACTTACAAAACCCCTTCCATGACCAAGGTATGAAAGTCATGCTAAGGTTCTTGGATTGAAGCAAGTTATGTAATTTTAGTTGTGTATGTTTTGAGAAAGTATATTACAAAAGTAAATACATTAGCTTGCAGAATTATGTTTATCAATTGAAACAAAGTTTCAATCTTATTTAATCGTGGTTTCAAGATTAAATAAAATGTCCAAAAATAATTATGGATTGATGGGCTCATCAGGTTATCTATTCGATAGAGACCTGGTGTATGAAACCCCACAGGTGAACAAAATCCACATATTATTTAAGTTCCTAGTTCGAAATCATTAAAGTGGACATAAATGATTTAAATGAATGGACTAGCATGTAAGATTGATTGGATAGCTCGGTTTCATGGGCTATAGGAGCATAGTGATGAAGCTCGGTCAATCACATGGATATGCATGAATGATGCAGGATCGAACTATAGACCAACTTTGAAATTCAAGTATAGAATTTCCGGATATATTAGTGGATTCCTTTGACATGAGTGGAACACTGATTCTATTCAATGATTGTTTTGACTGTGGTACATTCAAACGTCTTGCCGTAAATGGGGATTATAAAGGATGTTTCCCGGTCACTTCATGAATTGAGTGGGAGCTTTGGTTGCCACAAGATTGGATAGAGTCTACCTATTAAATTAGGAATGTGTCATGTTTTGGCCTCTTGAAGAAGGAGAATTCAGAAAATGCATGGCCGTGCTCAAATGTGTTACATGGTAACCATTTGTTTTGTAATTCTAACTCAGATTTCAAGAAATGATTTGTAGATTAATATAGATTACATAAGATGCAATCATATTATCAAATCGACACAAAATGACTTAAGGAATTTGAATATTGCGCACTTGTCTCAGACAAGTGGGAGATTGAAGGAATTATGTCTTCGATAAGTGCAATTACTAGATATATCAAGGATCACTATTATGGAGATAATAAGTTCATTCTATAGGGTCGTCAATATCTGGTGCTAGATATGATAATTGATCTTTGGGTTAGTTAAATAGTCCAAAGCCTTATAGAATGGATCCTATATTGGTCACACACAAGGGTATTGGGTTAAGCAAGATAGAGGCCCATTTATGGGCCTCATGAGCAATCAATTAGTCATAAGCATGAGTGGGCTAAGTATAGTTAGAGTGGGAATAGGAAGTGGGCTTGGATTTGGACTTGGGTTATTATTTAGAGATGTGATCTATAAATAATAACCTTGCCTAGGGTTGAATAGATAAGTCACAATTGACAATACAGTGAATTGTGAATCAAGCAACCACCATCCAAAGGCCCTCATCCTCCCTCTCTCACATACACGCCTCTCTCCTCACCTCTCACCCACGGCCGGCCACCCCTAGTGGTCACGTGGTGTTGCGCGGTGGTTCTTGCCTAGTTGATCGTTCGTCCATCTCCGTAGAAGGTCGATAGAAGTGTTCTCTCGCGACTAACTAGCATTAGTGGAGGTCTTAACTTGTGCCCGTGGACCAATTAGAGGAATCACGCTTGGGGTTCTTTATCTCCCTTTGTTCTTGCTCGATCGCACGTGGAATCACGCTTCAAAGGTACGATTATTTGTGCTTTATGTGTTATGCATTAGATCCTTGGATTAGGTACTGTATGAATATGATTCATGTTATTTCCGCTGCGTAGTACCTATAAACTCCTACACAACTAACTCAGAATTTGACCTAAACAGTACATATAAGACAATTTAGGATGGATGTAAGGCTAGTTATAAGATAATAGGACATTCACTCTTAAGAAATATGATACCATTTTTTCCAACTTATGTTCCTGCATCTGCAATTACTTGTAGAAATTCATTTGTTATTTCGCTGTAAACATCGCCATTGTCGAAATATAGTGTTTCAACATGAGCGTCTCACATCATGTGGCACTGGCGCACTGCCATAGCAAAGCTGAATTTGTGTATGCTTATTGACATAAAAGAAGACTTTCTTAGCACTCTTTTTCGGCTCGCCTTCTCTCTCACGAGAGTCACGACCCTTCTTTTTCCCGGCTCCTTCTCTTTCACATATACACTCTCTCTCGATCTCTCTCATTCCCGGAACTTTTTCTCTCCCTTCCTCCCTTCCTATATCTCATCCTCTCCCTCTCCCTTTTTCTTCCCCTCACTTTCTCTCCCCCCTCTCCCTCTCCTCTTTTGTCCCTCCATCCTCCATCTCTTTTTAAAGCTAGCTATTACTACGATTGTACAAACAAAATAAAACAAAACAAACAACACTTACTGATAAACCTAGCACGATTTTACAAGAATGATTTAAATATTTTTTTTTGGCTCCTTATAACTCCTTTGGTACGTTTTTTTTCTTCTCAAAATTAGAGTTGAATATATTCGAAAATATTTGTAAGATATTTCACCCCTATTATTGACTCTAAGGTCATCCTTACTCGAAATATATACTAAAACAACTTCTTTGTTTAGGTTTATTTATTACCAACCCATTTTGAATATCATGGTGATAGACTATAGACAAACAATAGTGAAAATTTAACACTTGCTCCATCTTCTCCTTTTGTCTTTCTTCATTTTTACACTCTTAATCTTGCAACTTATAATGATCATTAACTTATTACTTTTTAACACTTGCTCTCATTATCACCCCTTCTCACTTTCTCTCCTCTCCCTTTCTATCTTTCTCTAAATTTTTACAATTGACTTTTATGATTTTACAAATGTTAGAATCTTTTTTCAAAAATGCTCATTATATTTTCCTTGATAACGTTATAGAAATGGTCTTCTAAAATGTTCATCTATTTCGATCTCCTTTGTTGAAGCCTCTCAACCTTTTTTTTCATTCTCATACTCCTAATTTCTATCCTTCCCTTACTTCGTAGCCTTTTTCACTATTAGACATTCAAAATGGTCTTTTGAAGGGCTTCGCACCTCTTCCTTCCTCTATTGCCGCGAGATCTCTCTCTATCTCTTTCTCTCTCCAATGACGACCCCTCTCTGTATCTTTGTAATTCTCCGTACGCCCTCTATCCTAAAGTAGTGAATTACATATTTGCCCTTCCCTCTATTTCATGACCTAACTATTCTTGATTTCCCTCATCATCATTCATTTTGTTTGTTTCCATGGCTCCCTTCCCTTCTACCTCTTTCCCAATTTTATTTTCCCTCGTTATTTTTCATTTTCAAGCATCTCCTCCTTCTCAAGCAAATTATTTTTTCAATCCTCGTTTAGTTGGTTGATTAAATGTGTTTTTCTAAGAGTATTAATGTGTGCTTGTGAACATGGAATGCATGATTATGTGTTTTCTTCTTCTACAACTACTCATTTGTCTTCTACAATCAATTTTACAAATTTCAAAAGCCTTTTAAAATTTGATCCCCTTCTTTCTCCTCATTTCTATTCTTACTTATTCATTATAATTTTGCATAATTCATAGATATTTGATTGCTTATTCCCTAGAAAATTTAGTTTTTTATATAAAACAAACTATTCTCTATCTCCCTCAATCTTACAACCTTTGATTGGAGCCAACATCTTTATCAATATTAACTTTTTGTCTCATCTCCAAAGTGGATTAAAACCATACCATATTTCAGGTATTAACATTCAACCAATTATTTAGCAATGATTACATAATTTTATCTGATATACACTTTGAAAGTGAACAGTCAAAACCAAACAGCAAAAGGGGGGAAACCCCACAAAGATTACATGTTCATTTAAGAACTTGCCCCTCAATATATTCTTGCAATTGCACATCATTGTTTTTCTCAGACTGAAAACAAAAAGAGATATTATTGTTAGCAAGACCTGCAAAGCTAATTTTACACCTCAATCCTGTTTCACACATTATTTTACAGGCTTGAGTTTATATACAAAGCTTCATTGACACAGAAATAAAATGGAAGTATAGACATCTAACAATTGAGAAATGGCTTGCTAGTTCACCAATTTCTCATTTATAAGCTTCTCCAAGGACAGGGCAAGTTCCATAGCTGCATCACAAAAATCAATGCACCCCCTTTTTTCTCCTCTATTGAAGCGTACTCCGAGTTCTCCCTCTTTTTAAGTGCTTCATAGTTCATCCTTATTTTCGCTCTAAAACGCTCAAAAGTGATCATCTCTCTCTCTCTCTCCCTATATATATATATATATATATATATATATATATATATATATATATATATATATATATATATATATATATATATATATATATATATATATATATATATATATATATATATATTATATGCTTTTAAAAAAAATTCAAAGATGATTATGGTAAATCCCTAACCTACTTGAATATATACCTTCCTCGCATGGCTTCACGAATATGAGAGGACTTATCTTTCTCAATCTTATTAAATATTATCAAATCTCTCTCTCTTTCTCTCTCGCTATCTCTTCATTCCATTCCTTTATTCTTTTTTTAGATACGTAGCTATTTATGACATTCTTATCAAATACACGCGCCCCCCCCCCCCCATGCTATGATATGTAAATTTGTTCATGTTAATATGTGTGTTATTTTGAAGATTGTTAAAATGCATGCAAGTTTGGTTTATGTTAATTGGATATTTTTTAATGATTGTAATGTTTAGGTTTGTATGCATGTGAATGGTAAAAGCAACGTACTGGTTAAGGAAGTTGTCTAGGGCTTTCCATTTTCCCAAATAAATTCTTTTTATTTTGAAAAATTATACATTTCATTAACTATGACTGTCTACGGCTAACATCATGTACATAACGTATTTCGTAATTTTACTCATTAGAAATAAGTTCGATTGTTGGTCACTGTTGATGCCCAAGACACTGCAAAATTGATATTATAGTGTAACATTTGACTTATAATATTAATGCATATTGATATTTATGTTTTATTTGTTATTTGATTGTTGGATGACTCATCTCTATTTCTTTCTTCATTTTCACACTCTTAATCTTTCAACTTATAATAATCATTAACTTATTGCTTTTTAACACTCACTCTCATTAGCCGCCCCCCTTTCTCATTTGCTCTCCTTTCCTTTTCCATCTTTCTTTATATTTAGTAATTGACTTATATAGTTTTGCACATTTTAGAATCTTTTTGAAAAATACTTTTTATCTTTTCCTTGATTACATTATAGAAATAATGGTCTTGTAAAATGTTCATCTCTTTCTCCTTTATTGAAGCCCCTCAACCTTTTTCTTTCTTCATTTTCATACTTCTAATTTCTCCCCATCCTATATCGTAGCCTCTTCAATTCCACAATTAAAAAACACTATGTTTGGATAGAGAGAAATGGAAAAAGAGAGAGAGAGAGAGAGAGAAGAGAAAAGGAGGGATGCATATCCTATGTTTGGATATCTAATGCAAGGACGGAAGGGAGGAAATTAGAAGGATCCATTTCCTTCCCTATTTAATAAATCAATTCCCTCCATTTTCCTTCCCTCACCTCCCTTTCCCTTCCCTCTTTTTCTTTCCCCTTCCTTTCTCTACTATTGTTATCCAAACATAGTGTAAGTTGGTCTTTTGAAGTGCTTCCAACCTCCTCCTTCCTCTATTGCCTCGAAATCTCTCTCTCTCTCTCTCTCTCTCTCTCTCTCTCTCTCTCTCTCTCTCTCTCTCTAATTTATCCCTCTTCGTTCCTTATCCAAATATGTAACATAATATACAAAGTTAATCCCTACTTGGTATTCCGTCCCACTCTAGCTTCTTATACCCCTTCTAACCCTTTTCCATCTTCGTTTACAGCTTAACACTTGATTCATATGATTTTACAAAATTTAAATTCTTTTCAAAAAGTATTGTTTACCTACTCCTTGATTACATACTAAAGATGGCCATCTAAAGAGTTCTTTATCTCGTTCCCTTTCCTCAAAGCCCCTCGCCATTTTTCTTTCTTCATTTTACATTCCTCTTTTTTATCCATTTTCCTCTCCCATAGTTTCTAAGCCTCTTTTACAATTAAACATGTACAAAGAGTTGAAGTGTTTCTTACCTTTTCCTTCCTCTATTGCCCTAAAACCTCTCTCTCTCTCTCTCTCTCTCTCTCCCCCCCCCCCCCCTGACCTTGTCTCCCTGTTCTCTTTAGTTTTTTTAATGCTTTGAAATAGGTTACACTTGCTTCCCTCTCACTCAATTCTTTCTGTATTAGCCCAAAAACTATGTGCGGATAAAGAGAAATTGAGGGAAAAGAAGAGCAAAATAAGGGAATTGAAGCATCATTAATCAAAAGGATTTAGTTTCCTTCCCCTTATAATAAACCAAAATCTCTCTATTGTTGTAAAGATTTGGAAGGAAATAAAAGTTTATTTCTCCCTCCTTTTACCTCCCTTTCCCTTCCCTCTTTTTCTTTCTCCTCTCTTTCTCTTCACTATTATTATCCAAACATCATGAAACTATTTGTCATTCTCTTTCTTTGGTTGCCTTGGAACCTTAACATGCGTCAATTTTGGTTGCCTTGGAACCTTAACATGCGTCAATTTTGTCCAACTACATGTGAATATAGTGCTTGACTAGTTGATTTGGTTAGGAATGTGTGATTAGTTCCTGGTATGTCAATGAATTTGAGTATTGATTTGCAACTATGAGTAGTGTTTCATAACTCACTATTATGCACATGTGGAGGACGAAGGCATTTGTTTTTTTAGGTAGCTTTCAGATTTATTTAGATACATTTGTTCCCTTCTTGCTACCCATGTTGTTGCCTTGACTTTTTATTGTTTTTAGCCACATTACAAGCCATGTTTGCCCCATTGGTTACTAGTCCCAAGCTTGGCTTGGGGGAGCTATTAGTGAGTGAGGTGAGGGAGTTTGTAGTGTGCACATTATTTGCACAATTTGGGTGGGTTTGAGAAGTTATTTGTTCTTGATCATATTTTTATTTTGATGAGTTTTATTGTGTATATATTTGAAAAATAAAAGTGTGATGAAAAGGAAAAAGAAAAAAAGAAGTTCAAGAAAGAAAAAAAAGTGAGAAAATAAAAAAAAAGAAAGTGAACTTCTAATAAAAAAAAAAGGAAAAAAAATGAAAAAAAGAGCAAAAAGAGAAGAAAAAGTGTTTCATGTTCAAATTATCTAAGTGAAGGTTTATCAAAAGAAAAGAAAGAAAAAAATTGAGTATCATTGTAAATATTTGAGTTTGATTTTGTTTATTCACTCTAGTTTATATTATCATATTTTTATGAGTGAATTTTGTAAGTATTGGGTTGGTTTTTATGATTGGAGTATATTTGGTGGACTTGTGTTGGAGTTAGTTTTGTTGGAGATGTGTATGATCATTATATTTGGTCATGGTTTTATTAGGATATGGCTCCCTTAATGCATAGCTTTTCTCTCACATTTCCCCAAATTTATCCTACCCTTTACCCTAGCCTTACATTACAAGCTTTAAAGACCTTTTGACCTTGTGCATAGAGTTGTGTAAATATGAAAGTGTTGTTTATCAATGCAAGTTATGACTTGACATATTCCGAGTCGACTATTAGGTTGAGTGTATGTCTTTTTAAACACACGAGTGTTGTGAGTTTGGGAGGGCATTGTTCACATTAAAGGGGTTGGTTGGAGAGCGATCGAGTACATCTTTTACTCGCCACATATATGAGAGTTGAGTGTGTGAGCACTAGTCTTGAATTCTATATGCTCTTGTGGTTTGCTCTATTTGACAATTGTTAGGGAAGATTGGTAGTTGGATGAATTTGATTGATTGACTTTGATACATATTTATCGGATTTACCTTGAATTATATTTATTGATTTTAATTGTATTTGGGGTGAAGTTTTGATTTATTTATTCATTGCTTTGCTTAGGGACAAGCAAAGGTTTGGCTTGGGGGAGTTTGATAAGTCTATTTTATATATATATTTACTCCCTGTCCCACGGTCATATTTGTGCTTATTTGAGCTCTACGGAGCTATTTTTATTACTAATATACGTTTTCTAGTATTTTTGTAGAGTTGGTATTATTTTGTAGGAATTTACAAATTTATGACGATTCCCGAGCTTATTGAACCACTACAAAGATATTGGAGTTTGATCGTATTTTATGACCAATTATTTTAAGCCCAAGACCGAGCTAAAGAAATTTGGTTCGGTGATTAAGGGCTCGATATATGAAGAGGTCCAAGATATTACAAGTTATTTTATTACGGACCAAACAAGGAAGAAAATTGGGTCCAAGCTTGAGGAGCCCAATCCCAAAAGAGCAGCTCAAGAAGCCACGAGATTGATTGTTGGGCGTAATGTCTGGCGGGCCCAATCAATCAAGAATCTTTGGGCCACGGAATGCGCATGATTGCTGAGCTGATTTTGGGACTTTGATTCCTAGATTAATTTTGGCAATTTTATCATAGTTTGAGACTTTGAGTTAAGCTAGGATTACCTTTTTGTTTCTTAATAAGATTCCTTTTCTTTTCTTATATTATAAGGGATGTAGTAGTACGTGGGGGGCAAGTTTTTAGCTTAGGTTCTTAGTTTTAGTTTTAGTTTTTAATTTAGTTTTCTTTTCTCTTTTCACTCTCTAACTTTTCCCTCTCTCTCCCTTAATTAAACTCTTAGTATTATTTTCTCTCTTGTTTCTCTCTCTACAACTCTTGGTTTAATTTCAGTTATTTATTTTCTTTCTTCTATCATGTCTTCTTTTATTGCTTTGATTAGTTTAGATTTAATTATGCGTGAGTAGTTCTCTTTCTAGGGTTTATGGGGATCCATGAATAACATGAAGGGGTAATTTATTATTATTGATTGTCAATGCTAAATTAATTTCCTATTGATTGATTTAATACTATGCAATTAGATTAGCGCTGGTTTAATTGTATGAGTTACGCAATATTGATTCGAGATTCGAGAGATGAGAATTAATATTAAGGCCTAGTTTCAATAGGCAGTTTAATTTATAAATGGTTAAGTCGAGATTCGAGAGATGAGATTTAATACCGGTAAATTAACTCTGTGATTGTAATACGTAGCGAAAGCCCTTTATGATCTGATTAATTGATACATTGATGATTGATTTATATGTTTTACCCTGGAGTATTATTTATTGGTGAACCTATGCCCTAGGTCTTTTGTTCATTGTTTTTCTCCTACTTTTATTTCTCCCTAATTTTATTCTTCGTAGTATAATTCCTTTAAATAACAACAACATTCGTTATCTTGATAATTTAGATTATAATAATTAATTAGGAATAGAAAGACTAGTTTCCCTGTGGATTCGACCCTACTTCCCTATCTGCATTAGTTAGAGGACTTAGGTAATTCTTTTGATTAGGGGATACGACTTTACCCTGTCACTAAGCCAACAATATATGATTGACATTAGTTTGATGTGGAAAGAGGAAGCTAAACTGAAAAAGTATGGTCAATCTACTACTACTCCTTAAAAACTTTGTCCAATTATAATTAAAAAAAAAAAGATAAGATAATACTTGGTAATTTTCACGAATCATGATTTTCCCTTGATAAATATTAAGTTCACATATGATAGAAAACTTTGTAAGCACTACCTTGATTGAGCACTCGTATTAATAAGGATGTATTTGAATCCAATAGACAAATAATTAATTAGAATAATTAAAACTTCGGTTTTGACATAAAATAAACCAACCTCTCGAGTGCCCTCCTTTCACAGACGCTTTGGAGAGTATGGACCATTTATTATCATATTGTATCTTTTGACCAAATCTGGAAGGGGCATCTTAAATTTGAGACAATTCTAAGTTAACTGGAGTTGGGATAACTGAAGAGAAGGATAAATATCCTAACTATTAAATTTCTAGAACAAAGTAGGCTAATTAAATGCAGAGATTGCTAGCTTATTCCGAAGGTCTAAGTTTATCAGCATATATTGAAAAACTTTATAAGACAACAGGAAACCATAAAAAGGAATAGAAGGAGCACTCATCAGCAAAGTCAATAGATCAGAAGTGTGTAGAATAATAATACACTAATCCTCAGGTGTCACACTCATAAAAAATATCAAGGGTTCATACCATGCAGTGGTATTATCACTTGCTAAGTGCCAGAACACGGGAAAGCTTTGAATTACCTTCATCAACTCCTCAAGAAGACGAGGTGCAAGTTCCAGTACACGTTTCAGATCACCGTTTAATGTTGGAGGTAGGTCTGATGTTTCCCTTGTTAAATGGGCTTGAATTAACAATTGTGTCTAGCAGAAAAGATATATGTTATGTAAGAAGTCAACTCATAATTTTATATTTCACACCTAATGAATTCGAAAATAAGCTTTGAAAAGTGGACACATACAAATTGAAATTTGAGATTAGATTTTGAAATTATGTTGTCATTGCCAAGCAAATGGTAAGTTGAATTCTTCTAGCTTCTTGACACTGACCTTGAAATCAATGCTTTGCAAGAAATCTCCCTGTTTACCTATACCATAGAAGTGCCCCTTTTAATTTGGGGTTAATTGAAGTTACTTCACATTAATAAATACTTTTGCACATGGTAAAAAGTAAAATAGATTAAGACAATTAAAATGACAAAAATCATGTCTTTTTAACAACGATGAATTCACATTTGTACATTTACGCATGGGCGCATGGCTGATTGGCAGCTACCATATGTCGAGAATCTTCTTAAGCCCAATGTTTACATATTCAAGCAATTCCCACAATCTTCAAATTAAGACTTAATAACTTACACAAGCTCGACAAAAAACATGCCTGCTCTCATCCATAAGAACAATTCCAGCTTCCTCAATTCGTTGAAAGCTCCCATAGCTTCCAAAACACATATTAAAAAATCAGAAAAAATAAAAATTATTATAAACATTTGCAAAAAATCATAAATGCAAGAAATTACTCACACGAATCGATATACTTATGAGGAGAAGAAAGTTTAGAGTTTCGGAGCTCCGTAAGCATTTGAGCAGAGTACTTGAGAGCTTCTGTGAGATTATCCGAATCCAACAATTGAATTTACAACCCAAATTAAACAAAATTAGAAAGAATAATTGGAATGCTATAGAAAAGCGATTAAATATTTTAAATAAATTAAAAAAAAAAAAAAAAAAAAACTAATCTCCATGTACAATTCTCGGAACAAAAGAAAAAAATTAACCCCATAAATTATGCAGAGGAGTATTAGCAACCCAGCCAAAAAAAATATCCTTAGTTCAAACATGCAATAGTAGAGATTTAGAGAAAATTACCTTGATAATTTGACACATTTAATCCCGAATCAAACCAAACAAATGCTAACATAAGATCAAAGACGAATTCAATCATAGCAAGAAAGCAATAAAATCATAGAGAGTTAAGGATTAGAGTTTGCGAACCTTGAGAGCAAGGTCAGGGTGTTCATTCTGTTGAAGTTCCTGAATCGGTTCAAATTAAAGAGAGGATACCTAGAAAAAATCAATTACAAACTTAAATTAAACCACAAAAAACTCAATTTTTCAAATACCCACAAAAATTCACATCACCCGATTTCACAATCAACAAAAGTAAATCAAATGTTGGGTAATTAACCATCAAATGAATAACAATAATAATCAGAATTTAATTTTTTCTAATTCAAAAAAATGCACCAAAACACAAAAATCAGCTTTGAAAACTTAATAATCAAATCAAAACCAAACAAAAAGTTAGATCTCACATGCAGATTAACACATATAGCAAATCAACAACAATCTAGAAACGAAAACAAAAATTGAATAGGAATCAAAATAGGTCAATCGCAACAGAAAAAAAAAATCAAACACGAATCAAAATAGATCTGGAAAACTAAAATTGAATCGCTGAAAACAAGAATTAGGAGAGAGAATTTACCGGCGGCACCGGTGACGAGGACGCGAACTGGTTCTTTGGCCATTTTAGAGCGACGAATTCGAAGGAGGAGAGAGAAAGTGAGATGAGCCAAGCAGGTGAGTGGAGAAGAAAATTACTCAAATTCAGCCCAAAAATGACCAGAGCAAGTAATCTATGGAGAGAGAAAGCAGTCAAACACCACCGCCATGAATGAATGAATGAAGGAGCAAGAACACAGGAAATGGGGAAAAAAGCACCGACTTAAGGGGAAAAGCAGAAGGGCAAAATTGGCAATGTATTAATTTTGGGGGCAATGGGGTAATAGCGCCAGAAGTTACTATTCATAAGAACAGTAACTTCTTCCCTCTTGAACTTTTATATGGTTTATTATATTATTATTATTATTTATAGATAAAGAGTTATAAAATTAATTTATACTAAGACCAAGAGGACGGATGTATAGTATTATATACATGTGGAAGGATTGCATTATTATAATTTTGTCTCACTAAAAAGATAAGAACAAATCAAAATGCTCTAAGACCTAACAATCAGAAAATCGGGACTCGATTAATTAGTCATACGTAGACCATAACATGTATATAATCAACAAGTCAAGAGGAAAACAAAACTTGTGGAAATTCTGATATATATGGACTAGTTAGTTACTTAATAAATAGGTTAGACTTTTCAAATTTGGAGTGTTCAAGGTTTACAAAGCTACGCTAAGCCACGTACGAGGCACTAGGCATGCACGCCACACATTCATACTCAGCTGGCACATAATATCTCAGCTACACTCGTTTTAAATTAATTGTACATTAGCTTTTAATTAATTTCATGTCGCATGATCAACTCAACAAAAAGATCTACATAGTATAAAAAATTAATATGTTAGAAGATAGATGATTCCTTAAGCATTCGGATCATTATATACCTAAAATGGAGTGATGGTTGTATTTAGAGTACAATTCAATTACGAATCAAGTAATCTAATTTGATCATTCGAGTTATGTGAGGTTTAGAAAAAATCGATTGTGAGTTACATAGACAATTTCCTCAAGCTTGCTTCCCTCCCTCAAACTAATTAGGATCAATAGTTTTTCTTGTACTGTCTTTGTTGTGATCTCTATCTCAATATTCAAGATCCCCTACTTTTGTGTACAGTCTGTATACACCAAATGCATTAGTTTAAAGGTTTCAATCAATGTAAATGATAAACTCACATACTAATTCCGTTTCATATTAGAGATGATTCGTTCATATTAGTGCAATAAGTAGCTCATTTTTGTAAATATAAAAAATTCAATTGATGCACATAATGTGAAACAGAACGAATAGTATTAACAAATTTCTAACCCACATCACAAGTTAATCCATACGAGGGCTGCTATATACGCAAAAAAAACGTTCAACCTGGCCTAATCATATTTTATTTTTTTTATGCGATTTGAAATGTTGTAGATAAAGGACATAATTTGCGTTTGAAATAATATACCAAGCAGCCATATTGTTAGACTTATTCATATTTATTATTTATTTTTTAATTATCGTGTGGACTTTTCAGCTACTCCAATTTCCTTATAAATATTGACCCTTGCATGATAATATAATCTACAATTAAAACTATTAAGCTTTGTTCTTAAATTCAATTTCAAATGGGGTTAATAAGCAAATTTTCTGCAGTTGCTACTTTGCTGCTTCTTGCAACATTTCTACCAAGTCTTCAAGTAACAGGTATGCAAAATGCTTAATTATTTGTTCTTCTTTAGTTATAGTAGTAGAAATTGAACTTAATTAAAGTGGTAGATAAAAATCAATCTTATAGATCAAATATAATTTGTTTCATGTAATGCAGAGGCGCAAATTGGTGTATGTTATGGAAGAAATGGGGACAATCTACCATCCCAACAAGAAGTTGTTACCATGTACAAAAATAATGGAATAACACGGATGAGACTATATGATCCCGATCAAGGATCCCTCCAAGCCCTTAGAAATTCAAACATAGGGCTAATCCTCGATGTCCCTAACGACAAAGTCATATCACTCGCGAATGCTGCAAATGCAAGGACATGGGTCCAAAACAATATAGTCCCTTACGCGTCTAATGTGAATTTTCGTTACATTTCAGTAGGTAACGAAATCATGCCTGGTGAGGCCGCGGCAGGATCAGTCTTACCTGCCATGCAAAATGTCCAAAATGCCCTTAATGCAGCTAACTTAGGTGGTAAAATCAAAGTCTCCACAGCAATCAAGAGTTCAATCGTTGTAAATTTCCCACCTTCTAATGGTGCTTTTATATCTTCACAATACATGAATCCAATTGTTAACTTTCTAAAGAGTAACAATGCTCCTTTATTAGCCAATATCTATCCATACTTCTCTTACCTTGGTACTGATTCTATAAAACTAGATTACGCGCTCTTTACTTCACCCAACGTCCAAGTTACTGATCCAAATAACGGTTTGAAGTACCAAAACCTCTTTGATGCTCTAGTAGACACGGTGTATGCTGCATTGGCAAGGGCTGGAGGCTCTAACGTACCAATTGTCGTGTCCGAAAGCGGGTGGCCTTCGGCTGGTGCTGATAGACGTGGTGCTGCTAATTTTGGTAACGCCGGGCAGTATTACAAGGGTTTAATAGGCCATTACAAGCAAGGGACTCCCTTGAAGAAAGGAGCAATTGAGACGTATTTATTTGCTATGTTTGATGAGAACAGAAAGAGTGGTGGTACTGAAAATAATTTTGGACTGTTTAGGCCCAATAAGCAGCCCAAATACCAACTCAGTTTCAATTGAAATTTAATTACTCGTATATAGTTTTCTGATATACTTCGTATAATGTTATAATCACCATAATGAATAAGTGAAATAATGTTACACAGGCTTTGCCTAAATATGTAATAAATGTTTTCAATTTTAGTTGTAATATAATATTATTGATATTATGCCCGTCCAAAAAAAAAGTATTATTGAAGTATTATGCACTACTACATGATACTTCGTATTAATTTTATGACGAGAAATTCGTTCAATATTATTGGTATTTCGGTTGCTTTGGCATTGTGGGCCAAATTGCCCACGTACTTTTTGGGCCGCATGCCTTTTGGGCCTATAATTATAGAAATGTATGTGTGAAACGTGTATAGAATCATTCAATATCGTTAATATGAATATTTATTTTTGGTGTATAGAGAATAAAAAAAGACAAGTGATGAGAATTGATTCTAAGATCTTTTAAAAATACTAATTGAATATTGGTGTAGTGATAATAGGGACTACACTTGCTAGGTAGTACCTGTGTTTGATCTCCCAAAATAACAATTGGGAGGGGATTGGAAACTAATTGAAAACAAATTGATACACTCTTGTCACTTTCTTTTATTTTATTTTTTTAGTATCAAAAGTTCTTTGTTATATAACTACTAGTATATACAAAAACAAAGATAAATTATGACACATTTCATTTCTTCATTAAACACTAAAAAATTTCCCATCTAATTTTTTTTCTATTTTTTTTATTTGCCAAAATTCTCTTAAAAAATATTGTAAAAAATTAAAAGCTACTCCGTATTACGGAGTATATTTTCTTTCCCATTTGGCTATCATCTTTGCTCTATAGTCCATATACATTCAGCTATGTTTTTTTTTTTTTTTTTTTTTTCTTAAAGGAAGTTTTAACAAAGATTCATCAAATTCCTCTATTCTTTTTTATGATTTCAATCTTCAAGTCCACTTTACTTTAGCGTACACCCCATGCATTTGTTTAAGGCTGGTTTCGACCAATGATGATGATGATGATATACACATTACATATAATCAAATTTCTAATTACTCTCGTCACAAGTTAATTAATAAAATGGCTAGCTACTATACGCAAAAAAAAAACGTAAGTTCAACCTGGCCTAACCAATTAACTATGATTTGTTTTTTAATGCATTTTGAAATATTGTAGGTAACAAAGGACATTTTGTGTTTGAAACAATGTACCAAGCAATTATGCAGCTAGTAATATTAGTAGACTTTTATTCATACTAATTAATTATTTTTGAATCATAGTGTGGACTTTGAGCTACTCCAATTTCCTTTAAATATTGCCCTTTTCATAATAATTTAACTACAATTAAAACATAATCTTAAGCTTAAATATATTTTTTCAATGGGGCTATTAAGCAAACCTTATGCAGTTGCTACTTTGCTGCTTATTGCAATATTTCTACCTAGTCTTCAAGTAACAGGTATGCAAAATGCTTAATCATTTGTCTTTCTTTAGTAGTATAGTAGTAAAGATTTTTTTTTTATGATAAATGGAAGCGAATAATCAATCTTATTCATGTAATTTGTTTCATGTAATGTAGAGGCGCAGATTGGTGTATGTTATGGAAGACTCGGAAACAACCTACCATCCCAACAAGAAGTAGTAGCGTTGTATAGAAATAATGGAATAACACGAATGAGATTGTATGGTCCCGATCCAGGGTCTCTCCAAGCCCTTAGAAATTCAAACATAGGGCTAATCCTCGACGTGCCTAACTCCGATGTCATATCACTAGGCTCTAATGCTGCAGCCGCAAACACCTGGGTCCAAAACAATGTAGTCCCTTACGCGTCTAATGTAAATTTTCGTTACATTTCAGTAGGTAACGAAATCACGCCTAATGATGCTGCGGCAAGATCACTCCTACCCGCCATGCAAAATGTCCAAAATGTCCTTAGGTCAGCTAACTTAGCTGGTAGAATAAAAGTCTCCACATCAATCATAAGTTCAATCGTGTCCGGTTTTCCACCCTCTGAAGGTGTATTTACATCTGCATCATTCATGAATCCAATTGTTAATTTCCTAAGAAGTAATAACGCTCCTTTATTAGCGAATATTTATCCATACTTTTCTTACCTTTACACTCCATCTATAAACCTAGATTATGCACTATTTACTTCACCCAACGCACAAGTTACCGATAGAAATAACGGTTTACAATACCAAAACCTATTTGATGCACTAGTCGACACAGTGTATGCTGCATTGGCAAAGGCTGGAGGCCCTAACGTACCAATTGTTGTGTCCGAAAGCGGTTGGCCTTCGGCTGGTGGTGATAACCGTGGTGCTGCTACGTTTAATAACGCTCAGACGTATTATAGGGGTTTAATAGGCCATTATAGGCAAGGTACTCCTTTGAAGAGACAAGCAATTGAGACGTATTTATTTGCAATGTTTGATGAGAATCAAAAAGGTGGTGCTATGAGAACAATTTTGGATTGTTTAGGCCTAATAAACAACCAAAATACCAACTTAATTTCAATTGAAAACTATTTAATTAGGGCTTGTTTGGCATTGTTTTTTGTTTTCAGTTTTTTTGAAAACAAAAAACCAAAAACAGGAAACAAGAAAAAGGTGTTTTCACTTTTCTGTTGTCAGTTTTCAAAATTAGCATGATTTTAATAAATTTGACTAATTTTGGATTCATTATATTACATATATTATACACTTTTAAAATACAAAAAACCAAAAAACTGAAAACCACAACAATGTCAAACGAACCCTTAGTTTTCGGATATGTATTTTAAACTATACATGATGAATAAGTGAAATATAACACACGGGCATAGCCTAAAGATGTAAGTAATAAAATGTGTTTTTTTTTTTTATTTGATGAAAAGATGCAACAATATATTATAGTTGAAAAAAATGTTATGTTATTATTATTAATATTATGTATTACAACGTGATATTAATTCTTACTACTGTATAATACAAATCTTGTGAAATTTGTGTTGGTTCAACATATAGTCCATATTAATGTTTTATAAATTCTTTGTGTCAAAAAAAATTGTTCAAATATTTGAGGAGAAGTTTTTCAACATCATTGCTGTTTCGATGGCTAAATATCATGGGCCGAATTGCCCGCATACTCTCTGGGCCGCATGCCTTTTGAGTAATGTATCCACACTTTTTTTTTTTTTTTTTTTTTTTTTTTTTAAGAAACACACATGTATTATTATTATGACTTTAGTTTTATTCTTTTTTATTATGACTATTTTTTTTATTAGTAGTATGACTTTAATAATTGTCTATATAAAGTGGCATGTGACAAATGAAATGATCGACTTCAAATAAACTTCACTCCTCCAATGGCTGCCGCTACCTCGTTGCTCATCACAGCATTCATATTACTTAGTCTACATCTTACAGGTATCTTTGATTTTGCCTATTACTGTGCCAGTGAGTAGTAACATTTTTATGAATCGGAGGTAGTCATTGATTTATATCCGATTATGTAGGATGACCAAGTTATCTATCCTTGTATTTCATGTCAAATTCGAGTCATATTATCTTTTCGTGTAGATTCAATTCATAGGCTCTATGGTAAAATATATATTTAATATGCTTTAAAAATTAAAATAGTACATATGTGTGTCAAATAACAAGTTTTTACTGCAAAAATGTAACATAAGTATTCGTAACATAAATCTCATTATCTCATCTAAATTAGCTAAGCAAGCTTATTGAAACTTGTACTAATGATGAGCAAAATGTACTGTAGAAGCGCAAATTGGAGTATGTTATGGAAGGAAAGGAAACAACTTACCAAGCGGAGAAAATACAACACAACTCTACGACTACTACGGCATAGACGCAATGAGACTTTACGAGCCCGATGAAACGACACTCGAAGCCCTACAAGGAGCAGGCATCAAGCTCATGTTGGGTGTCCCTAATGAAGAAATTGAATGTATAGCGTGTGATCAACCCACCGCCGATGAATGGGTTCAGACCAACGTCGTCCCCTATGCAGAATTTATCAGATACATTGCAGTCGGAAATGAAATCCATCCGTCTGACAAACCAGCCTCATCAGTTGAACCAGCTATGCAAAATATTTTAAATGCACTAAATTCAAACAACATAACAAGTGATATAAAGGTTTCAACGGCCATTGACTCGAGTTTAATCATAAACTCGTATCCACCATCCAATGCCGAATTTAAAAACTTAACATATGTTGCCCCAATAATAAACTTCTTAACAATTAATGAATCACCTTTGTTGGTAAATATTCAGCCCTACACTACTTATATGAATGATCCGAAAAATATTAGACTAGACTTTGCGTTATTTACTGCTTGTGAGGTTGTATTTACGGATGAAAATAGTGGTAAAAATTACCAGAATTTATTCGATGCAATATATGATGCAATGTATGTAGCAATAGAAAAAGTTGATACAAATGCACCTGATGATCATGAATACACCTATTCAGTCGATAATGGTCGTAGGCACAACACGAGGCACAAGCCACCTAGGGTGGTGGTCTCGGAAAGTGGGTGGCCGTCGAAAGGTGGATTTGGTAACGTAATAGAGATGAAGGCTAGTAGAAAGACGCACCACCAAACGAACGGGGGCTTAGAGTGTGGAGGGGCGTTACATAACAGAGAGGAAGAGGCCGCCACACCGGAAAATGCAAAGACTTACTACACAAATTTGATCAATCATGTTAAGAAGGGTACTCCTTTGACACTAGGTCAAGAGATTGAGACATACTTGTTTGCAATGTTTGACGAGGATCAGAAACCCGGGGATGAATCGGAGCGTTCTTACGGGCTTTTTACACCCGATCAACAACCTAAGTATGGCATACTCGACATTTGTTGATCGATATTCCGTAGTATTACCTATATGTACGTATGTATAATTGCAAAATAAGTATCTTTATAATGTTGTCACTAGTAGAAAATAGTAAATGAGAAGCCCCAAATGGCAAGCGGTTTTCAAATTCCGCTTCCAAAATTAGAAATGGCAAGCGGTTTGGGGTGAACCGCTTGCCAAATTGCAAATGGCAAGCGGTTTGGGTTGAACCGCTTGCCAAACTGCAAATGGCAAGCGGTTTGAACCGTAAACCGCTTCCCATTGTTTAATAAAAAAAAAAAAAAACCCTACCCAGCCATTTAATTCACGCCTCTTTTCGCCATTCTCACTCCTCTCTTTCTCAGTTTTCACTCTAGCTCCTCACCGGATCTTTTTCGTTCTCACTCCTCCCTCCATTTCTCACTCCCTTCATTTCACACTCCTCTCTCGCTTTCTTTCTCACTCCCTCCATTACTCACTCTCCTCGACCAAAACCCGCAAAGATTTCGGGCAAATTCGAACCAAAAACCATATTATTTCGAGCAAATTTTGACTAAAATTTTGAGCAACTTTCGAGTAAAATTTCGTGCAAATTTCGAGCAATTTCTTGCAAATCTTGTGGGTTTTCAAGTTTTTTTGGTCAAATTCGACCATGAAAACTCTAGATCTAGAGTTTTCGTGGTCGAATTTGACCATTGAAACCATTATTTCAAGCCAAAATCGGGACTTTGGTTGATTTCAAGGTATTTTCCCTTTTTCTTTCTTTTATTTTGTTTTTTGAGATTTTTTTTAAATTTTCATGGGGTTTATTTTCTGAGTTTGAAGAGTTTTTTAAATTGTTTTGGTTCATTTTGATTGAGTTTCTGGGAATTTTTGGGGTTGCAGTGATAAAAGGAAGAAGAAGAAGGGTAAAAGAGGAAGATTAAGGTGCGCGGCTGGTGGTGTGCGTGGGTGTGGGTGTGGGCTGCTAGGTGCGGTGGAGGTGCGAAAGCCAGCGATTGGCGGTGGGAACAGGGGATTGCTGAAATTGGTGGGCAGAGATGGCGGTGATTGAGGTGAGAGCTGCGTCAATTTGCGTCTGGGCAAGTTGGTGTTGGTGTTGGGTTGAGTTGGGCAATACGAGGGGAGCAGGGGATTGCTTACATGATTATTAATTTTTTGTAATTTTTTTTTTTGATGAAATTGTAATATTACAACAATTAATAAATAAAAATATTAATGTTTTTACTTATATTTTGTTTGTGTTTCAATTTAAGTGAAAAAAAGCCAAAAAAATTTTTTTATTTTTTTTTATTTTTTTTAACCATAATGGGCAGCGGTTTTGGCGCCAAACCGCTGCCCATTCTCTACAAATGGCAAGCGGTTCAGAACCGCTTGCCATTTAAAAGGCAATTGGCAAGCCCCCCAAGAGCATGCGGTTCAAAACCGCTTGCCATTAGGGGGTTTGAACCGCTTGCCATTTAGTTTTTTCTACTAGTGTGTGTGTATAAGAATTGGAAAAGCTTTTGATAATTTTCCATTGAGTAGTACGAGCCATTAAATAGGCTTACTGAGGTAACAAACTAAAGAAAGATAATTACAAACTAAATAATAAAAGCAAAGGATAATTACATAAGCATACATATCTACATCTAGCAACTAAGTGATAAGCACCGACTATATTAACAATATGATAAACATAGTAGTAGCTATAACAACTATGATTTATCTTCAACACTCCCCCGCAAGATGGACTGTCGGTGAGAAAGACCAATCTTGGAAAAAAGATCATGATACCTTGTCTTGGTAAGTGGCTTAGTTAGACCATCTGCTAATTGGTCTGAACCGGAAATATGCTGGACACGCAGAATACCTAGATGGACTTGCTCACGCACAAAGTGAAAAGCAAGTGCTAGATGCTTCATTCTGGAGTGAAAAACCGGGTTTGCCGAGTAGTGAGTTGCACTTAAATTATCACAGTAAATACTCGGAGTATGCTGTAATTCAATGTTAAGTTCAAAGAGTAGAGATTGTAGCCAAAGAATTTCAGCAGTAGTGGATGCAACAGCGCGAAACTCTGCTTCGGTTGACGAACGAGCTAAGCCTTGTTGCTTTTTCGAACTCCAAGACAACGGGTTTCGGCCAAGGTAGACTATGTAGCCGGTTGTGGAGATATAATCATCACGATCTCCGGCCCAATCTGCATCTGAATATGCATGAAGACGTAGAGGAGAGCTTCGATGAAGTGTAATGCCATAATCAGAGGTACCTTTCAAGTATCGTAGTAGTCTTTTAAGAGCTGTCCAATGTATGTCAGTTGGTTTGTGCATGAATTGCGAGAGACGATTTACAGCAAAGGCAACATCTGGGCGTGTCAATGATAAGTATTGTAAGCTCCCAACTAGTGCTCTATAAGTAGTTGGTTCTGCCAGAGGAGTACCATCCGTGAGATTGAGCATTGGATGTGCTACCATTGGAGTGGGTACTGGCTTTGCGTTAGTCATGTTTGCTTTACTCAGGATGTCTTCAATATACTTCTTTTGACTAAGAAACATGCCTTTTGGATGAGGAAGGACTTCAACACCAAGAAAGTAAGAGAGAGCACCTAGATCTTTTAGTGAGAATCTTGCTGCCAAACTAGTGATAAAGTCCTGTAGAACAGTAGTGGAAGGGCCTGTGACAATAATATCGTCAACATAAACAAGGAGATAAATATTAGTGCCATTGTTACGATACATAAACAGAGAGGGATCTGCTATAGAGTTGCAGAAGCCATATGATAGAAGAAAATTTCGAAACTCTTGATACCAAGCTCTCGGAGCTTGTTTGAGTCCGTAAATTGCTTTGCATAGCTTGCACACATGAGAGGGATTATCTTTGTCAAGAAATCCAGGAGGTTGGGACATAAATACGTCCTCTTTCAATGAGCCTTGTAAAAAGGCATTGTTTATATCGAGCTGACGAAGCGACCAACCATTTGTTACGGCAAGAGAAAGAATGAGGCGAACTGTTGTTGGCTTGATTACTGGACTAAACGTTTCAGAGTAGTCAATTCCAGGCCTTTGTTGGAACCCTTTAGCCACAAGTCGAGCCTTAAATCGGTCAATAGAGCCATCTGGTTTGTACTTTATGCGATACACCCATTTGCATCCTACCAAATTTTGAGACGTGGTAGGTGGGACAAGATCCCAAGTAAGATTGCGAGTGAGTGCGTCGTACTCATCTTGCATTGCTGCACGCCATTGAGGGTCTTTTAAAGCTTGGGTTATGTTGGCTGGTTCACTAGGAGTAGTAGTGATTGTGGAGTGGTGAGCAAATTTGGGGTTGGGTTTGACAATATTGTTTTGTAATCTGGTGACCATTGTTCTTCTAGGAGGAGGTGGGGGTGGGGGAGGAGGGGGTGGGGAAGGAGAGTTTGGGGCTGTAGTAGTTGGAGTGGGAGAAGGCGGCGGAGGTGTGGTCAAGGGAGCAATACCCACCTGCTCTAGAATGGGTATGTCCACTGTACACCATTCATCAATGGTTGAGGCTTTGGAAGGTGTGTAGGATGAGCATAGGTCAGGATAGGGGAAAATATTTTCAACAAATTTAACATGTCTTGATGTGTAAATGCGGTTTGTAGGTGGATGGAGGCAATGATAAGCACTTTGGGTTGCAGAATAACCAATAAATACACAAGGCAAGGAGCGAGAATCCAATTTGTGAGATGAATAAGGACGTAACCAAGGATAACATAAACACCCAAAATTTCTTAGCTTGTGATAACTGGGAGGAGTCTTAAATAATTTGAGATATGGAGACATGTTTTGTAGGGAAGGAGTTGGAAGACGATTTATAAGATAAGCGGCAGTGGTAAGAGCGTGAGGCCAGAATTGAAGAGGAAGATTAGCATGTGAGAGGAGAGATAGACCAGTTTCGACAATGTGCCTATGTCGACGTTCCGCATATCCATTATGCTCGGGAGTATGCGGAGGAGAGGTAAGGTGAGAGATTCCATTAACAGAAAAATAAGAAGACAATTTCTCATATTCGCCTCCATTATCAGAAAACACTCTAACTATTGGACACTTAAAATAATTTTCCACAAGTGCTCTAAATCGTAAGAAGACATCATAGGTGTCTGACTTTTTTTTCAAGGGATAAAGCCAAACATACTTAGTGAAATGATCTACAAAAATTACATAATATTTGAAATTATCATGAGAGTGAATGGGTGATGTCCAAACATCAGTAAATATGAGATCAAGAGGAGATTTAGAAGTAAGAGTGGAATCATAAAAGGGTAACTTGTGGCTTTTATTCATATTGCAAGAATTACAATGTGACATTGAAAAATCTGAAATTGACATATTAAAATTTGAATTTAAAATCCTAAGAATAGAAAAGGATGGATGTCCAAGACGATGATGCCACTCATGCTTGGGAAATTTTAAGGTTGTGTAGACTTGAGGAGGACTTGGATTCCACTCATAGACTCCGGCTATAGTGGGACCTTGGAGGAGAAGTGTTCCCTTCGAAAGCTCCTTGACACGAAAAAAAAAGAGGGTAAGAACTCAATACTAGTGTTGTTATCTTGACAAAATTTATTAATGGAAAGAATATTTCTCGAGATAGACGGGACGTGAAGAACATTAGAGAATTGAAAGGAATGAGAAGGAGTAGAGATAGAGAAAGAACCAGTGTTTTGAATAGGAAGAGTGGATCCATCACCAATCACAAGTTCCTCGGTACTGTCATATGGAGCATGGAGAGAAAGATTTGCTAAGTCATTTGTGACATGGTGGGATGCACCACTATCTAAGAGCCAAGCATTTGAGGCCGGTACATTTGCTGTGGCTAGGTGAGCATGGGGAGGTTGGTAGCCCTTCTGAACTGCACGAGCTTGATTTGCATTAGGGACCAAGATAGATGGAAAAAGAGCCTTAAAAGTAGAGCATTGATCAAGAGCATGACCGTGATTGCGGCACCATTGACATTTACCAAGGAATGGGCGTTGTTGATTAGGAGCTGGAGCATAGCGAGGAGGAGTAGTGTGGCGTGGAGTGGGGAGTAGGGCTGGTGCGGGTGTAAGGTATTTTTGTGGCTTGGTGTTGTTGGTGGGTGCACGGTATTGTACGGCATGAGATGTGGCAGGAAAAGAGGGAAGAGAAGTGTTTGATGGAGCCATAAGTTCTCTTGTAATTAGCTTCTCATGAAGTTCTTCAAAGGAGATGGGAGAATCCCTAGCATTGACAGCATCAATCACGGGTTTATATAAATCATAATCAAGACCAAGAAGTACCTTATCAATAATATCTTCATGGTCCATAGGTTTTCCCATAGAGGCAAGCCGATCCGTGCATTGCTTGATGGCTTGCATATACTCAGAAATGCTTTGGTTTGTCTTGGTAATTTGGTCAGGTGATCCTTGATTTGCTTGAGATGTCCACGAGAGGAGTTTGCATAGGTAGATGCAAGGATAGTCCATGCCTGTTGAACAGTGGCAGACTGAGAGATAAGAGGAACAAGCTCTTGTGATAAGGTGCCAACCAGAGCACCAAACACAAGTCGATCTTGACGAAACCAAGGCAAGGCATCGGGATTAGTAACCGAGGTTCCGTCAGCAGCAGTTATTGAGGCAGGAGGGGAAGGGAATGAGCCATCCACAAACTTGTAAAGATCATACCCTAGAAGGGTAGCCTGAACTTGAGTTTTCCAAGCAATGTAGTTGGTGGGAGTGAGTTTGATAGCATTTTGTAGATGGACAACCGTGAAAGGCTTGGTTGGGTCAGTGTTATTTGGGATGAGTGATTGATTGTCAATGGGCATATTGAACAGAGAGAAGAAGACTAGAGAAGAGGGAAAAAAAAGGATCGATTGCACTGATACCATATAAGAATTGGAAAAGCTTTTGATAATTTTCCATTGAGTAGTACGAGCCATTAAGTAGGCTTACTGAGGTAACAAACTAAAGAAAGATAATTACAAACTAAATAATAAAAGCAAAGGATAATTACATAAGCATACATATCTACATCTAGCAACTAGTGATAAGCACCGACTATATTAACAATATGATAAACATAGTAGTAGCTATAACAACTATGATTTATCTTCAACAGTGTGCATTACGAGTTTCCCTAACAAGAAAGTTTTTCTAAATGTCGTGCCCTTTTTTTTTTATGATCTTTAATATCTTTAATAAAGATAAGTACTTGAATTAGAATTTTGTGTACTAAGCTAACATGATTTCCTAGTATTATAAGTTGTAACCGTATCATAAATCAAGCATATTAATTAACTACGTGCTCATAAAAATATCCCAAAATAATTGATCGATGATATATAATTCTTATAAATTTTCTTATTTTAACTTTTTGCTACACAATCATCAATCAAGAAAAACTTTGTGTCGAAAAATTACCACATAAAATATGTAATAGAGAAGATTAATAATAGAATTTGTTATGGTGGTGAAGTGAACCATTAATATCAAGTGATACATAAAATAAGGCGTTATATTAATGGAACTTAGACTTTGAACTCGATTTAGACACTAATACAATTGTTAATGTATTATGCCAAGTTGATCTTAAACAAACCACTAGATAGTAGATAGACAGGTATAAGGCTTATTTAATTTAATTGGAAGCATTATATCGTTAGAGATATGATATTTAAACTATAATGTACACTTATGTATATTGCTCCTATATTTTATGGAGTACTCTTTATGATATCCCAAATAAAAAGTCAAAAACTTTTTAATATTTGTACTTCGTAGTTAAAATGCCTACTAAATTTTAGACTGAATTAAGATCAATCTTTTTTTTTTTTTTTTTTTTTTTTTAGGGATTAAGATCGATCTTTAGCTTGCATGTAATGTTATGTTTTGGCTGTGATTTAATTTCAATATTTGACTTCTAAAACATTTTTCTTGATGTCCAACGTAAGCCTACTAAATTTTAGACTGAATTAAGATCAATCCTTTTTTTTTTTTTTTTTTAGGGATTAAGATCGATCTTTAGCTTGCATGTAATGTTATGTTTTGGCTGTGATTTAATTTCAATATTTGACTTCTAAAACATTTTTCTTGATGTCCAACGTATTTACACTCAGTATTGACAACGTGTTTATGAATGTGATGTTTTTAGACCTTTTTTTTATTATTATTATTTTTATTTTATTTTTTTAGAGAGCCACAAGGGCAGGTGATGGGAATCGATCCCAAGATCTCTTGGGATCGAGAGAAAAACTCTAACCACTTGTGGGTATTAATTGTTTACTAGCAACTATACGTAGATAAGATATTTTAGCATGCAAATTTTGTGGACATTAGACTTAATGACTTATTGAGCACTCCCACTTAAGAAGGCCTGTGTTCACATTTACAAGTAGGCCATCCACCTACATTTCCACTATATACTCTGAACTTGTTCAAGAATGTCTACTTACATGCTAAGACGACAAGAAGTAATAAGATCTAAGCTAGCTACCACCACTATACAACTTGACTTGCTAAACTATATACTTATATATATCAACTGAAAATATAATTGTTTAAAGAGAAATGATATCACTGATTATTATGCTGTCAGCTCAACTTTTATGGCAAACTAACTAGGGTTTATACATTCTAATTGGCCGCCCCTTGATTCAACTCGAATACTAATTAATCACCAGGTGGCTATATGGATAATAATTTAATACATTTAGGACATTCTTCTGTGAAGACTAAATTTAATAATCTGTGGCTCACGATTTTCTTTCTAGTACTCTCTTTATCCTAAAATATTTGACACAATCAACTTTACACACATGTTAACGCACTAGTTTGACTTTATTTTTATATATAATTAAATATTAATGAAAATTATTTTTAAAATTATATTATAAAACTTTATATTAATACCTATCTAACAACATATTTTTTGATAAAATACGTTTTTATTATGTTTGTAAAAATTTATAATCAAAGCTAATACATGAATAGTGAAAAAAGTCAAACATCCTAAATATTCTGAGACAGAATGAGTATGCATGGCGAGAATTAATTAATTAAAGGGTGAAACAAAGTACAACTTTTGAAATTATATATTAAGGGGTGGAACCAAGTATATGTACCTTGAGTATATGGAATAAATCAGCTTAAGCGGTATAAAATACTATCAACTTTATATACCTTTTTATGGTGCACTTTATAAAGACCGTGTAAATATCAAGTGAATTGAACTTTTAAAAACATATTTAACTGTGATGATAGCTAGTATTATACATTAGTAGCTCTTTTTTTATTTGTACACGCTCGACCACTACTCTTGAGTTGTGTCGCATACATAATCTATATAAATAGGCAAATGAAATGATCGCATGACTTTAAACCATTAACTTAGAAATTTAACTCGAATGGCTGCCACTACCTTGCTGTTCATCGCTGCATTCTTATTCTTTTGCCTACACCCTAACGGTATTTCTCTTATTACATTCTAATCTTACCATTTGCAAAATGTAAATAATCAAAACTTAATGTATGCTTTGTCATTATCTTCTTAAAAAGCTAGTTAAATTAGTTTTTATACATGCAATAACATTCCATACCCTTATACTTATAAACCTATTAAGCTAATTAATGTGTTGATTTTCCTATTAAAAAATAATGTGTTGATTAATGTATTTATTTGATGTATAGAGGCACAAATTGGAGTATGTTATGGAAAGATTGGAGACAACTTACCATCTTCACAAGAAGTGGTGAACTTATACAAATCAAATGGCATAAAAGCAATGAGGCTCTATTTTTCTGATCAAGATACTCTTCAAGCCTTACAAGGAACAAACATCGAGCTCATGTTAGGAGTCGCGAATGAGAATATTGAGTCCTTAGCATCATGTTCGTGTGCTGCGAAAAGATGGGTCCGAAGAAATGTCCTCCCTTTTGGATCATTGGTCAAGTACGTTGTGGTGGGGAATGAAATTAACCCGTCTGATAAACAAGCCTCGTCAGTCTTACCAGCTATGCAAAATATTATAAATGCATTAAACGCGTCTCAAAATTCAAATAACTTAAACGATGAAATTAAGGTTTCTACGGCCATTAACACAAACTTAATTAAAAACTCGTACCCCCATCTGCTGGTGAATTTCAAGACCCATCATATATTACCCCAATAATAGACTTTTTGAATAGTCACAACTCACCTTTGTTAGTAAATATTTACCCTTACTTTGCTTACATAAAAGACACACAACATATTGCACTTGACTATGCATTATTTAACGCCAATGAAGTTGTTTTCACCGATCCTAACAACAAGCTGGACTACAAAAATTTATTTGATGCAATGGTGGATTCAGTGTACGCGGCTCTAGGGAAGGCAGGAGCGGACCACCCTCGTGTTATCGTGTCGGAGAGTGGATGGCCATCTAGCGGTGGCTATGGTGCTACAATGGACAATGCAAAGGCCTATTATGAAAACTTGGCCAATCATGTGAAGCAGGGGACTCCTTTGATGGCAGGGCAGCCTATTGAGACGTACTTGTTTGCGATGTTTGATGAGAATCAAAAACAAGGGGCTAGTAGTGAACGCAATTTTGGGATTTTTTACCCAAATCAACAATCTAAGTATGGCCAACTCAATTTCTAAATGTATACAATAGGGAAATTCCCTGCTTCTTACGGTGAGAAACAAAATTTGTTTCTCAATGAAGGTATTTTCGTCAGTATATCAACAACTTTTTCATTGTTGTAGGCTCCACAGTTGAATAAAGTTGTTGGTTTATTTACAAAAATGCCATGTGAGAAACAAAATTTGTTTCTCACCATGAGAAACTAGGGCATCCTCCTATATGCTTAGACTACTAATAAAGTGTTTGGTTTGGTTACCAAATGAAGCTAAATCTTGCATCTATATGAACAATAATGCTTGAATAGTGTTTTGGCCTTGCTTGCAATTTGTATTTCGAATGTATATACTACCTCCGTTTTATATTATTTGCAATGATTAGACATTTTTTCTCTCTATTTTACATCAAATCGTTGCAAATAATATGAAACGGAGGTAGTATACAAGTATAATCAATTTCGTATTTTCACTTTCTCATAAATGAATTGGAATGGAACATCAGTGCTAATATCGGATAACTATGGATAAGGGGATATTCGCGCATCATGGCAATGAAGGATAATTTATATTTATTTTTGGTGTAAAGAGAGTCACAAGGATAAGTGATGTTGACGACCACCCCCCTCAAAGTTGATCATCCACGGCAATGAGGGATACTCCAAGTAGCTAAAACAAAATTTTTGAATGACTCACCCTATTTATCTTAAACACACGATGTCAAGTCTGCAAAATGTATATGGACTGCACATGCAAATGCACCCAAAAAAGCTTCCATTATTTCCAAACTATTCAGAAATGGGAGAAGTATTAACCCCTCAATTGGCTAATTAAGATGATTTGAGGTGTTACGTACACCCTTTCCAAAAAGCACATCATCATATTTAGGGGTAAAAAAATAATAGACTAACAATAGTAAAACCAATTAGGGCTCAATTATTTAACGCACTAAGTTTTGCTATAAGAAATCTAGATTTATATGCATGTGATGTGTGCTTTATGCTTCTAAATTTACATGCACCGATCATTTTAAGAGATCGAGGAAGTATAAATTAAAGGTATTTTAGGTAATTTAAGGGGACACTATAGCCTCCCCCTTGGCTTGATAGATATATAATTAAACAATTAATTATTTAATTTTGATATATATAAATTAAAAAAAAAATATATAAACCTTGATAGGCTTAGTTTGTTTGATCTGAGGGATTTGAATTTGGTAGCACGCGAGATGAATGGTTAGTCCACTTGAGTAGCAAGCATCATTAAAAATAAAATTAAAAATAAATAAATAAAACCATCTTTCTTCCTTATAATGTTAGCTTGATCTTAAGTATGCAAGATATTCAATTAAATTAAGATATTATATTGTAACACAAAACATATGATATACCAATTGGATTGTTTAAAACTAATTATATATGACTTTTCTTGCATACTATACGAGCTTAAGCCAGTTAACAATCCTCAAATTGGACATAATTTAGGCCACTGAAGGCTAATTGCGCACACCCACTTAAGAAGACCAATATTCAAATTTTCAAGTGGGCATTCCACTACTACTCTTGACTCTTGACTTGTTCTAGTATGTCTATCTACTTCGTTGCTAAGTGCTTGCTAACACCATTATACACACACTTAATTGCCTTATACTAGCTGCTTCAGTTCTTCCACAAGAAAATTTGTTACAATCAAGCCAGATTCGAGACCTTTATGTATGTATATTCGAATAATTTAGCTTAAACCAGATGTATGTAACATTGTATGTGTCCAATGTGTGATGTGCGTGCTTGGATCAATGGATGTCATACATCATTTAGGTATATGTCCGAGTTATAATAGTGGTTCTTCATTAAATTGTTATTTATCCTAATAAATCAACATGCTTTATCATTTTAATTAGACAATGTCATGTAAAGAAACTAAACCTCGTACTACGCACATCTTTAAGACTCTAAGTAGTCTTGTCAAGCAATATAACAGCACTTAGCTAATTAGTTACCTAGGTTGAGCAAAATTAAATAACTTTGTTCCTTTTGTAATGCTACAATTTTTTTCTCAATCTCTAAAAATGTTTCTTACACAAAATTTCAATTACCACATTCTCTTTAATATACTTTTGTCTTTTAAAAACCCCACTTATAGCAGTCGTTCTTACTTTTTCTTACACATGCCTCACTTTTTACACTGTACATCTGTATCATATTCTATCCTTGTTGGTGTAACTATCCATTTAGGAGGGAGCATATTTGCATTATTCCTCCATTAGCTAGTTGATGTGTATGTGTATCCAAACTAGGGAGTTGTGTTGCCTACTCTCTATATATAGTGGCAAATCAAACAAGTTTATAGTAAAAACTATCAAAGAAATTAAAACAACATAATATTAGAAATTATATATGAATGCCATGGCTACCCTTAACGTTCCTCGAATGGCTGCCACTGCCTCGCTGTTCATCGCAGCATTCTTATTGCTTAGCCTACGTCCTACAGGTATCTATTTCTTATTATCTTCATATCTTGCCGTCAAATCTGAAACTAAACATGCATGTGTTTTTTTTTTGTTTTTTTTTTTTTTTTTGTTTTTTTTTTTTACAAGGAAGGCATCTAGGTTATGTTATATTGTTATGTACTAGAGAAAAGATACAGCTAATTAAAGCTTGTTACACAGTACAACGCTTGATAATGTTAAAGAACATTAGATGGATATGCTTTTATAACTTATGAATTGTAGTCACTTTGACTAGACTATATTAGGTTTTTGGAAAAGTTAACTAAATTTTGTTACAACTTCACACTTAAACCGTTACACGTAAGTTGGTATGTATACTAATTATGTTTAATTTTGTGATATTATCAATGGCAGAGGCACAAGTTGGAGTAAGTTATGGAAAGATTGCTAACAACTTACCATCACCACAAGATGTGGTGAACCTCTACAGATCTAACAACATAAAAGCAATGAGGCTTTACTTTCCGGATCAACCAACTCTTCAAGCTTTACAAGGAACAGACATCAAACTCATGATAGGAGTCGCAAATGAAAATATTCGGTCCATAGCATCATGTCGATGTGCTGCATACCGTTGGGTCCGAACCAACGTCCTCCCCTATCGATCCTCGATTAGATACATAGTGGTGGGAAATGAAGTTGACCCGTCTAGTCAACCAGCATCATCAGTCGCACCAGCTATGCAAAATATTCAGTATGCACTTGACGTACTAAATATAAACAACGAAAACGATGAAATTAAAGTTTCCACGGCGATTAATGCAAACCTAATAACAAACTCGTACCCACCATCTAATGGCCAATTTAAGGACCCGTCGTATATAGCCCCAATAATTGACTTCATGAATAATCACGACTCGCCTTTGTTGGTTAATGTTTACCCGTATTTTGCTTATGCTAATGACCCAAAAGATATTTCACTAGACTATGCCTTGTTTACTTCACCTGGATATGTTTTTACGGACCCTAATAACGGGTTACGTTACCAAAATTTATTTGATGCAATGGTGGATTCAGTGTATGCGGCTCTACGGAGGGCGGGTGGACATCATCATGGACGTACCGCAGTATCCGAGAGCGGATGGCCATCCAACGGAGGGTTTGGTGCCACGTTGGAAAACGCGAAAATCTATAATAGAAATTTGATCAATCATGTGAAGCAAGGGACTCCTTTAACACCAGGGCAGCCTATTGAGACGTACGTGTTTGCAATGTTTGATGAAAATGAAAAACAAGGGCCTGAAACTGAGCGTAACTTTGGGCTTTTTCATCCAAATCAACAACCTAAGTATGGCTACCTTGGTTTCTAATGAAATCAAAGGGTGTTTATATGTAATGTATGTGTGTTCAAATGTACGTGGTTTTATGAACTACGTCGAATAAGACAATCTTCTTTGTCCTTTGTTACACACTTAGCGAATCTGACCTGCGAAACTAGACTAAGCTAATTTGTTAGGAGTGTCGGTTCAGTAAGGTATTTCTATCTACCTTTGCGAGAAGTAATAATAAGAAAAACTTATGTTATGTACATGGTAACTTTTTTGTGTATGTAGAAACTTATTTATGCAACTAATTATTACAGTAGAAAAGAAGTTATGCTCCAATCAAAACATTAATTAATGAGAAAAACAGCTAGAAGTATAAGTAGGAGTATGTTTTATTAAAAAAAAAAAAGTATAAGTAGGAGCTGAAAAAGGCTTGGTTTCCTATACTGGGCCATCATTTAGCCGTACAAAAAATCTCGCTAGCCCAATACAAAAAAAATAACATACAGTTTTCTAAAAGCACATAGTTTGCGCGTACACTTATCACTGCATGTTAATACTAGTATATATTTTATTGTTTTTGTGAATGTCAACTACCTTAGTTGTAAACTTGAAAAATGGTACTTAAGATATACAAAATAGGATAAAATCTTTACCTTTACAGTTTTATTTCATTATTTTTGAGGTAAGAAAGAAGAAATAACCTATTAAATTTTTATTTTTTTTCTTTGAATGATACAACTATACAAGAGATGGTTGGCCTATGACTCCTCAGTCCTCACACCACACATGCATCGAACCTTATTATAATCAAACCAAAAATAAATAAATTGGGATCATATCTTCTTATTGCCATATATTGTTAACTACGGAGTACATATTAAAAGACAAATTAAAAAAAAATCCAACTTAATTAGTAATTTTGTATCTTGTATATCAAGATAATAATAAATTTGAACCTTAGAATATCTATATTAATATATTACACCATATAACCTAAGTCTAAAATATGATTTATAGATATTATTTTTAAAATGAATACAAACTTTATTACTAAAAAATTAAACTAAGCCTTTAAAACATCAACTCAATGACAGAATGATTTCAACTACCCCTCTAATTGTGTCGAGCTTTAGGAGTATAGTTTGCTCCACTTATAAAGATACTCTAAAAGTCTAAATATATAATTCACTCCAACAAATTAATGCAATTAACTAGCTAGCACAATAATCAGTTAATCATATATAAAGTTACATAATTTTTGCACCTAAATTAAGGTCACATAATTTTGCACTCAAATTAAGGTCGCATAATCTTATTCTACTCAATTCATACTACACTTAATATGCATAGTTGTATGGGATGATATCTGGGCATGATCGATATCTTGCGAAAGCACATGACCAGATCACAAGAAGATGCTGATATGTTGCAGAAAGAGGACATGTCGGCCTGCCGCAATTTAACACGTGGCAACAGAAGCTCGACACTTGGCACAAAAGGTTGTGCATGGGTGAAAGCCACCTGTCAAGGTAGATTACTATAAATAAGTAGGTAAGACCTCATTAATGGGGGGATGAATTACACTCTCTCTCTCTTCTCTCTTTCTACTTTCTCTCTCTTGCTTATCTTCTTTTCTCAAACACTTTCTGACTTTATCATCGGAGTGGTTATCCTCGGACCACCCCGGGGTTAGCTAACTTCTTCTCATTGTGTAGGTTCTCAGCTTGCCGATAGGAGTATCAGAATCTCAAGTCCGAGTTCTTGGAGGGGTTGGGATCAGACAGAAACAATTTGTGTAATAGTGGCAGCCAGGAAGTTGAGGCCTTACTTTGATGCACATCCGATAGAGGTACTCACCAATCACCCCAAAAACACATTTCTCCGGATTCAGCTTCATTTGGTATTTTCTCAAGGTCTCAAATGTTTCCTTCAGATCGGCTATATGGTCTTCTTTGTTCTTACTCTTTACTATTGTGTCATCCACATACACCTCAACATTTCGCCCTTTCTGTTTCTCAAAAATTTTATCCACCAACTTCTGGTAGGTTGCCCCTGCATTTTTCAGTCCAAGCGGCATTGCCTTATAACAATATACACCCACATCTGTTATAAAAGCCGTTTTATTCCTATCAGCCTTATGCATGCTGACTTGATGGTATCCCGAAAACGCATCCAAAAAACTGAGCATAGCATGACCAGAGGTTGAGTCTACTAGCCTGTCTATTCGGGGTAGTGGGTAGCAATCCTTGGGGCAAGCCTTATTGAGATCTGTAAAGTCTACACACATTCGCCACTTCCCTGTCGGCTTTCTCACCATTACCACATTTGCTAACCACTCTGGGTATGTGCAAGGCTCAATGAACCCTGCCTCTAAGAGCTTGTTAACCTCAGCCTGGATTGCTTCTATCTTCTCAGTTGAAAAATTGCGCTTCTTCTGTCTTATCGGCCTGAACTTTCTATCAACATTTAATTTATGCTCCATCACCTCAGGATGTATACCTGGCATCTCACTAGCCGAAAACGCAAAGACGTCGGCGTTCTCTCGTAACAAACTTATCAGGTTACACCTAGTTTCCATATCCATATCAGCCCCAACCCTCACTGTTCTACTGGGGTTGCCTGGTTGTAATTCAACTTGGACGGTTTCTCCTCCTAGTAACGGCCTTGGTGTTTCCTCAGGTCTTACATCAAAGTTTTTCATAGTCAAATCCTGAGCAGTCGGTTCACTTTCTCTTTTTGAGTTGCACGGCACCGTGGCATTTCCAACTGGATTTTTCAGAGCTGTCACATAACAAGCTTTTGACATAACTTGCCCCCCACACACCTTCTCCACAGCACCCAGGTTCGACACATAGGCTATTGCCAAGTGGTAAGTTGACACAACAGCCTGCATGTCATGAATTATCGGTCTGCCGATAATTGCGTTATACGCCGACTTAACATCTACCACCAAAAACTCCGCCATCACATCTCTAGACTGCGGCCCATCACCCATTCTTAACGGCAACACAATACTCCCTTCTGGCCTCACTGTTGACCCATTAAACCCGATCACAGGGTATGACACCGGCTTCAGGTATTGCCTTCCTATATTCATTTCAGTAAAAGCCTGCATAAACAACACATTCGCCGAACTGCCTCCATCCACCAGCACTCTTTTGATGTCAGCCCCATTGATCTTGGTTATCAGGACTAACGGGTCATCATGTGGGAACACTACACCTCGCGCATCTTCTTCTGTAAATACTACTTGTGGTATTGATGCCGGCCGAGGACGGTTATCCACATCTAAAGCACAAACCAGATGTCGGTGCTCCGCTAAATGCTTTTTTGCCCCGCTAATCGTTCCTCCATGAATCGGTCCCCCTGTTATCACATCTACCCTTCCTGTAGATAACGGTGGTATTCCTGCGTCTCCTTGTCGGACTATCTTTCCTTGAGTTCTTTCAGGCCTTGCTTCTATCTGCTGCCTCTCAACAGCTTGTGTCGGTTGTTGATTTCTGCCGGTATTCATCCGGTATTGTGTTAGGTGCCCTTTCCTAATCAACTCTTCTATGTTATCCTTCAACTGCGTACACTCCTCCGTATAATGCCCCACATCCCTGTGAAACATACAATATTTCTTTACATCCCTCGACCTTGCTTTCATGGGAATCGGCCTTGACCAATCTTCTTTATTCTGATTCACTGAGTAGATTGCGGCCCTTGGCGTATTCAGGGGGGTGTAGGTGATGTATCTCATTGGCAACCTTGTCGGTCTGGTATCTTGCCGACTTCCTCCTCCCCTTCCTGGGGCAGGAGTTCTCGGCCTGCTCCCTCCAGACGAGGTCCCCTCATTTTGACTTTGCCCCTTTCCAGCTACCACATGCCTGCTACTCGTCTTCATCAGCTCCTCGCTCTTTATGTAATCGTGAGCTTTGCTGAACGCCGCCGCCAATGTCGGCAGACTCTTCCTTGTAAGATACCTTTTGAAATCCGAATCAACTAACCCATTCATCAAAGCCATCACGGCTATCTCCTGTTGTAACTTCGGAATAGTGTTTGCTTCATTGTTAAATCTCCTGATGTAATCCCTCAAAGATTCATCTAGTTTCTTCTCCACAGCCATCAATTCTCCAGAAGTTCTCTGCCTCACGCTGTTACTGACATATTGCCCTACAAACATCTCAGTCAGTCTTCCAAAGCTATCTACTGATCCAACTTCAAGGTTGTTAAACCAATCGGCTGCAGCCCCAATCAAAGTTGTCGGAAAGACCTTACACCAAACTGCATCTGAGTTTGTGTACAGCATCATGTGTCCCTCATAAGACGTTATGAATCTTGCCGGATCCCCTCTTCCATCATATCTACAAGTCGGCATTTTCACCTTCTCCATTGGTTGATCTAAGATGTGTTGGGCAAATGGGGATGCCCTTAACTGCACCACCGTGCGCACTACTTGACCCTCTACTTGTGAGCTTCTTTGCTGCTGAGTTCTGGTACTCACAACACGACTCGAGGATTGCTCATCCTGCCGTGATGTTGTATGCGTCCTCACTGGCGACTCATGTCAGGGTCTCCTCGACGGGTTCTCCGACTGATTATACTGTTCTTCCTGGTTTCGGTGCGATGCTCCCCTATCTGCCTGAGCTGCTTCCCTTTCAGCCCGTGCTGTCTCAGCCTCCTTCCTTTTCTTACTCATTGCACTCATCACCCTGGCGGCCGTTTCCAGCTCGTCTGGAGTGAATGCCGCCATAGGATCCTCTGCCTCCCCTCCTCCTGCAGGGGGGGTTATCGGTATATGGAACTGATTATCCCCTAGGGTATGGGTTTCATCTACTATCTCCACCTGGGGTTGTCCTAATGGTATTCCATTGTTTCCGGCCATAACTATTATTGTTATATATGTGTTTTGTGTGAGGTTCTTAGGCGATAGAAGTAATCAACTGCCCCTCCTTCTAGCGCCAAATTGTTTCTGTCTGATCCCAACCCCTCCAACAACTCGGACTTGAGATTCTGATACTCCTATCGGCAAGCTGAGAACCTACACAATGAGAAGAAGTTAGCTAACCCTGAAGTGGTCCGAGGATAACCACTCTGATGATAAAGTCAGAAAGTGTTTGAGAAAAGAAGATAAGCAAGAGAGAGAAAGTAGAAAGAGAGAAGAGAGAGAGAGTGTAATTCATCCCCCCATTAATGAGGTCTTACCTACTTATTTATAGTAATCTACCTTGACAGGTGGCTTTCACCCATGCACAACCTTTTGTGCCAAGTGTCGAGCTTCTGTTGCCACGTGTTAAATTGCGGCAGGCCGACATGTCCTCTTTCTGCAACATATCAGCATCTTCTTGTGATCTGATCATGTGCTTTCGCAAGATATCGGTCATGCCCAGATATCATCCCATACAATTAGCCCCCCAAGTGAGGACGTATGATCATTCATCATCGTGCTCAGTTAATCACGGGAGACAAGCTGAACCTAACAAAACAAACTTTGGGTTCCACATCTCATTCTTCAGACTCTTCCTTAAATTGGAAATTTTATTGTAACAACGTTTCTTGTACTCTGTCAAGTACTGCCTACTAACAAAGTTTCATTACTAATCTTGCCGTTGTCGTAATTCATTTTAATCGCTTGGCCTGTATCCAGGCAAATTAGCTTCTACATATTCATATATTTTTAAGCTCTATGTTCTTTTGCTGAGAAGTGTCATTTTAATTTGCTACTTTTACTACTTTTTATTATTACTATTTATGTAAGAGGATAATTTTTGTGCCGTAACGCCGTGTTCTTCATCAGTTTCATTAACTCATCAGTTTCATTAACTCATCAGTTTTATTAACCCCTCTCCTCCCCCAAGTGACCTTGTATGCTGGTAGCGTACATGGTCATTTTATTACAAAAAAGCTGGACGCGAAAAAACTCCGTTTTCCTCCCCAATTGACCTTGTATGCCGATAGCTACAAGGTCAATTCATTATGAAAAACCTGGGAGCGAAAAAACTCCGTTTTCCTCCCCAAGTGACGTTGTATGCCGATAGCTTACAAGGTCAATTCATTATAAAAAACCTGGGAGCGAAAAAACTCCGTTTTCCTCCCCAAGTGACCTTGTATGCCGATAGCTTACAAGGTCAATTCATTATAAAAAAACCTGGGAGCGAAAAAACTCCGTTTTCCTCCCCAAGTGACCTTGTATGCCGATAGCTTACAAGGTCAATTCATTATAAAAAACCTGGGAGCGAAAAAACTCCGTTTTCCTCCCCAAGTGACCTTGTATGCCGATAGCTTACAAGGTCAATTCATTATAAAAAACCTAGGAGCGAAAAAACTCCGTTTTCCTCCCCAATTGTCCTTGTATGCCGATAGCTTACAAGGTCAATTCATTATAAAAAACCTGTGAGCGAAAAAACTCCGTTTTCCTCCCCAATTGACCTTGTATGCCGATAGCTTACAAGGTCAATTCATTATGAAAAACCTGGGAGCGAAAAAACTCCGTTTTCCTCCCCAATTGACCTTGTATGCCGATAGCTTACAAGGTCAATTCATTATGAAAAACCTGGGAGCGAAAAAACTCCGTTTTCCTCCCCAATTGTCCTTGTATGCCGATAGCTTACAAGGTCAATTCATTATAAAAAACCTGGGGGCGAAAAAACTCCGTTTTCCTCCCCAATTGACCTTGTATGCCGATATCTTACAAGGTCAATTCATTATGAAAAACCTGGGGGCGAAAAAACTCCGTTTTCCTCCCCAATTGACCTTGTATGCCGATATCTTACAAGGTCAATTCATTTCAAAGTGTACGTTATGGTAGTTTAACCGTTTTTCTTCTTCTCTCTTTTTTTTTTGTTTGGGCGGGAAAAATGTTTACACGTGTCACAAATCCTGCCGCTGCTTTTTGAAAAAGTTTGTCAATTAACAGCCGTCGGATCTCTGAACTGCCTTTCACTTCAATTGGCCATTCAGTTTCCCCTTTTTAGATCAAAATTTTGCCATTTTCTTATTACTTCGCATTCCTTCCTAGTTTCCTCTCCAAAAAAGCTTAAGTTGCCGACCGAAGTTCTTTCCTTTCTTATCTTCCTCGCGTTTAGTTTGTGCATTCCGTGTCCTCGAGCGTACTTTCTCCTTCTTCATCGTTTCTTAACAGTTAGAGGCACTAAATCAGCGATTTACATCGAAGGTACTGTCGCACCCTAACCCCTGATTTTCATGCTATTTTATATTATTTTTTTTATATTCAATTAAATGTCTGAAGATAGTGTCGAAGAGAATTTTCCTAACCTTAGCACTGCTAGGCGTCGTTTAATTAGACAATCTTTAGGCAAAGAAACTGGTAGTAATCAGGGTAATTCGTCTTCCCTTTCTGATAATATTGATTACCCTTTTGAGACGTTAACTTCTGAAGAAGAAAAACGCGCTTTTATGATACATAGGACCATTGCTCACCGCGAAAGTGCCCTTCACCCTACTAACCCTGATATCCCTGCCGATAGTGAAATTCTTGACGTTGAGCCTGTTAGTGTTCGTTATCACTTACGCAGCTTTATTGGGAGATGATATTTTAATCAATACGGCACTAACGTTGGCAATATAGGTATAAACACTATGCCAAGGGTAAAGAGTACCAGTTACCAGCCTCGAGCCGCTGCCCGTGAAGCCGCTGAGGCCGCCAAAGCAGCTAAAGCAGCTGAGGCCGCTAAGGCAGCGGAATCTAGCAAAAGACCTGGACAAGGTCAGGTTGTAAGTTCTTCTGAAGAAGAACCTGAGGACGACATCCTTTCAACCCCTCAAGAAGGTCCGTCATCTCCCGTTCATGATTCTGCCGTCAACTCAGTTTTAAGAGATGACGAGACTCAGGAAGATAGCGTAAATAATGAGAGTAGGGATAACATTGTTGATTTAACGGCTGAGGTTATCCAGGAAGAGAACCTGGATGAGGGGTATAATTCTGAGACCGATAGGGCTGAGTTCCGACAACCTATGGTTCTTGCCAACGAGGGAAAAGTTGCAAAGGCGAAGATAAGTGAAGCTTTTTGGAAAACAACGATTGCAAAGGACTATTGTCGTCGTGCAAAAAGGTTCTTTAACTTACCTGATGGGTACGAGTTGTCTCTTCCTCCATCTGGAGCTTCAGTGTTGGATTGTCCAGTTGGCTCCGTGGCCGTGTACATGAAACACTTGGATTTTGGCCTCCGTTTTCCTCTACATCCCTTTGTTGCTAAAATTTTGAAGGCTTGGAATGTTTGCCTAGTTCAGTTAACCCCCCAAACCATTCGTGCCGTTATTGCTACAGTTTGGGTCATGCTATATCGGAATTTTCCTCTAACCCTTAATGTATTCAGGCGGCTTATTACCCTAAAGAGGGATGGTCAATCAGATGGGTGGTGGTCTTTATATACCCAACCTCACAAATATACCGTTCACCCTAAATTATCCAGCTGCAAAGGTTGGAAGGATAAGTTTTTCTTTATGTCAGTTCTAGAGGATTTTCCTTTGAGGAGAACTTTTTTCAAGCCTCACCCCCATTTTGATTCAATCCCTGAGAGAGATCTCGGGAAGCATGAAGAGAGGGCTGTCAATCACTTTGACATCTCTGAATTTGATGAAGGCGACGGCAAGGTCCGTCTAATTCCTGCGGTGTGGGTGCCGAATGTGAGTTACATTCTAGGCAACGCGCCGCTATCTCGTGTCGGTCTTTGTTGGACTGACCAGCACGGTATAACTTATCCTTCTTAGTTTTATTATTCTTATTCACTTATTATTCATTTTCTTATTTTCATAATGAAAGCGGCATAGTTTACTTGTTGTTTATCGTTACCTTCCTTACCCTTTTATTGTTGTTTTCTCTTTTTTTTTTTTTTTTTTTTTTTTTTTTGTATCCGCATTTAACTGATTGAATTTATATTCCCTCTTACCAGGTACTGATAAGTTGGATAACAGACAACTCGGCCTATCTTCTGACGGGACAAGGGTTATTAGACGCTGCCCCAAAGCCTTTGACCCCTACGATACTCTTGCTTCTGTTTGCGGGCGTGCTCCAGCTATCAGTGCCAAGAGAAGAGCTGAGATCATGGCCGATGAAAATGCCAAGAAAAGAAAGCTAACACCTCTTGCCAATCGGCGAGGTGGAATTGTGATCTCCAGCCCTAGGCAACCTGAAGGGCGGGCCGAGAAGAAGAAGGATCAACCAGTGCCCGAGAAGAAGAAAGATCAGTCGGTGTCTGAGAAGACCCCGACTGCCAATAAAGCTAAAAGCCCTGAGGTCGTTATGAAGAAGATTATTCAGGGTATTGAGATCGAAGATCTCACTTCTGCTGAATCTCCTCGTCAACCTCAGGCAACCACCATGATTGCTCCTACAACGGTTGGGTCGGATTCCAGCATCCCAGCCTTGACTTATCGGTCCAATCAATGGATTGAACGCATTTCTGGAAGGTTTCCAGATGAAGTTCTGAAGGGGTTTGCCGTCCCTACTGGCCACTCCGGTGATCGTTGGCAACCTGCTATGGATGTCGGCCGGAATGAATCTATGATAACCGATGATCCAATGCAAGGTGGGAATCTCGGTTATCGGCTTTTGAGTAATTTGACGCTGCCGATGGACAGACCTGCTGGTCCAATCGGCCCCCTTGCTGCTACCCACATGCACAACATGATGAAGGTACGTATATATATTATTATTTTATTTCTTTATATATATATTTTTATGTAGCGTTCTCGGTTTCCCTATTTTTACTCAAATATATATTTTTTATAGGCCGTCATGTCTGGCACAGAGCTGGTTGAGATGTATCGTTACTACCAGGAGAAACATCATCAAGCCTCCGCCAGCGAAAGTGCCATGCAGGAGGTTATCAAAAATGCTGAAAAGGCCCTCGATGATCTGAGGAAAATAAAAGAAAAAGATGACAGGGAGATGTCGGAGCTGAAGGTTAAGGATGAGAAGGTTGTTGGCTTGGAATTGGAATTGCAGAGTCTGAAGACTCAGATTGCCGAAAAGGATAAAGCCATTGAGCGCCTTCCCTCCGTAGAGAAAGATCTCGACGATGCCAAGGTTAAAATTAAGAGCCTTGAAGAAAAGGTTCAAAAAATGAAAGCTGACAAACCTGGTATTCGTCAAAGAGCAGTTGGCCGTTATATTGCCTCCGATGAATTCTGCTCCAAGCTTCAAGACCGTTTTGATGGAGGTTGGACAGCAGCTCAGAGATGTATTGCCCATGCTGCCGGTTGGAAGAAGGACGATTGGGCCAAGGTTGAAAAGGCTTTCGGTGAAAAAACCTACAAGATCCCTTCCGGCTTCGAGGCGCAGCAATTCTCTGAAGAGGACTTGTATAACTTGGCGCCAGCTGCTGATGACGGCCTTAAAAATCCCGGCATTTTGGACTCCCCAGTGTCTGAGAATGCACAATCTTAAAGGGGCGGGCAGTCATCACCGACATCCTCTTGTGGGTCTTGTATCATTGGGCCTTACCAGCCATAACTTGTTATTGTCTTTTGTATGTATGAACATTTATTTTGACAATGCTGTCCTATCGGCATATACCCCTTTTTTGTGGTGATGCCTGTCGATTGTCAATTTCATCCGTTGTGTTAAACTTATTTTTGTTTTCGCCGTCTGTCAACTATCTTACAAATTTCTACACTTTTATCATAACTGTTTGCTTATCTATTTTTAGTTTGCCTGTTTTTTTTTTAAAAAACAACATTATGATAGTTATATTGCCTTGCTAATTTTCAGCATATAAAAAATTGCAAAAAATAAATGCTTACCTAAGACTTTGTCTGAAATCTGAAAACTTCCAGTTGGAAATCTTTTTAAAGACACCAGCTTTTGAGGATATCAGATCTAAAAGCCTGGCTTGAGAGATTACATATAAAAATTACCAGCATACTATGGGTACCATAAATCAGTAATATATTATGAACATCATATCACTCCTTGCTCCCCCCAGTGTACATAGTTCGTGTTAGAGCTATGCACACTGAGCCGCGAATGGTTGTTGCTGGTTCAGATTATAACATTGGTCACCTACTGCTGTGTTGTTTTAGCCAGTTAGGTACCCTCTCGGCGATCATTTTCTGAGCTACGCCTCACGTCGGCGTATACTCGAATTGATTTGGCCGGTATTTATATTTTGAACCAGCAACCTCATGAGTTAACGTATACAACTGATCAGGTTGTATAACTGTTATCTTCATGGAAGCGGTTTTGAGCTGTCCGTCCCATTTAACGATGTTCTGTTAAATGGAGGATGCCTATTTCATTGCGCATTTTCTGAATACTTCTTCATTCATCACTGACATCTTTCTTGATATCAGCTTCACATTAAAAATGTTTGTTACACATAATATTTCTTTAGTACAGCTGAATTCCATACATTTTTTAGAGGTGTGCCATCCATAGTTTCCAGGTAAAATGACCCTTGGCTGACGACATCTCTTACCCGATAAGGCCCTTCCCAGTTTGCAGTCAGCTTCCCGTCTTCATTTCCCTTACCGGTTGCTGCGGTTCTTCGTAATACTAGATCTCCTTTACTTATCGGCCTATGTGATACTCTTCTGTTGTAGGCCCGTGACATTCTTTCTTTAAAGACAGCTGACTTAACTGCTGCTTTTTCTCTTAGCTCTGGCAAGAAATCTAACTGTTGCCGCAGGAGTAAATCATTTTGATCTGCACAGTAATGCTGAATCCGGAATGTCGGCAACCCGACTTCTGCTGGTATGACTGCCTCCGTTCCAAAAACCAGAGTATAAGGGGATTCACCTGTGGCTTCTCTCACCGTTGTCCTGTTGGCCCATAATATTTCTGGTATCAAATCTGCCCATAAACCTTTTGCGTCTTCGATCTTTTTCTTAATTGCCGTTATTATTTGCTTATTTGCTACTTCTGCCTGGCCGTTAGACTGTGGGTGGCATACTGCTCCATAAGCAAATTTTACCTTGTACATCATTAAGAGATCTTTGACTGGCTTACAGTCAAATTGAGTTCCATGATCAAAAACCATTGCCATCGGCAACCCGAACCTCGTGAAGATGTTTTTCCATATAAACTTTTTCACCTCCGATGTCGTTATCTTCGTTACTGGTTCTGCCTCTATCCACTTGGTGAAGTAATCAATTCCCACTATTAGATATTTTCTTCAACCTGTGGCTGATGGAAACGGGCCTACAATATCCATCCCCCATTGGGCAAAAGGGACTGGATTCAATATCGGAGTTAGATCATTTGGGGGCAAATTGATAACTGGGGCAAACTTTTGGCACTTTTCACATTTTTTAGCATAAGCCAATGCATCTGCATTCATTGTCGGCCAGTAGTATCCCCTTCTCATTGCCTCTCTGGACAAGGCTCTTGCTCCGAGGTGGTTACCACAGCTTCCCTCGTGCAATTCTTCTATTAATCTTGCCGATTCAAAATCTGTTATGCACCTTTGCAACGGCAGTGAAAATCCCCTTTTGTACAACTGGCCCTGGTACATAACGAACCACACACTATCCTTCCGTAACCTTTTCAGCTCCCCTTTATCTGTTGGCCCTACACCATGAACGATGTATGCCAGTATTTTGTCATACCATTGGTTCCCCACTTCAACACAACAGACATCCACCGACACCTCATCTATGCTTCTCTGCTTTAAAATTTCAACCATAACTGTTCTTTCCAAGTCATTGAAGCTTGAACTTGCCAATCTTGCCAGTGCATCTGCTTGAGCATTTTTCAATCTCGGAACCAATTGGATCTCAAAGTATTGCAACTGAGCTGCTAACTGCTTCATCTTCTCCAAATACTTCATCATTGCTGGCTCTCGAGTTTCGTACTCCCCACTAAACTGGCTTGATACCAGCTGAGAATCAGTTGTCAAAACTAGCCGTTTTGCCTCTGCCGCTATTGACAGCTGCATTCCAGCTACTGCAGCTTCATACTCGGCCTCATTATTTGTTGTCTTGAACTTAAATTTCATGGCGTATTCAAACATTTTTCCATCTGGAGCCGTTATCACAATTCCAGCCCCTGCCCCCGTTGTTGTGGCTGATCCATCAACTGATACCTGCCACGTTCCCAACTCCTCTTCTTCATCTGTATATGTGGTCTCAACAATAAAGTCTGACAATGCTTGAGCCTTGATTGATGTTCGGGGCTTGTAACTTATTTCGTACTCCGATAACTCTACTGCCCATGTCAGTAGTCTACCAGATGTGTCCATTTTTCGCAGCAACTTCTCCAAGGGATGAGTTAATGAAACTGATGAAGAACACGGCGTTACGGCACAAAAATTATCCTCTTACATAAATAGTAATAATAAAAAGTAGTAAAAGTAGCAAATTAAAATGACACTTCTCAGCAAAAGAACATAGAGCTTAAAAATATATGAATATGTAGAAGCTAATTTGCCTGGATACAGGCCAAGCGATTAAAATGAATTACGACAACGGCAAGATTAGTAATGAAACTTTGTTAGTAGGCAGTACTTGACAGAGTACAAGAAACGTTGTTACAATAAAATTTCCAATTTAAGGAAGAGTCTGAAGAATGAGATGTGGAACCCAAAGTTTGTTTTGTTAGGTTCAGCTTGTCTCCCGTGATTAACTGAGCACGATGATGAATGATCATACGTCCTCACTTGGGGGGCTAATTGTATGGGATGATATCTGGGCATGACCGATATCTTGCGAAAGCACATGATCAGATCACAAGAAGATGCTGATATGTTGCAGAAAGAGGACATGTCGGCCTGCCGCAATTTAACACGTGGCAACAGAAGCTCGACACTTGGCACAAAAGGTTGTGCATGGGTGAAAGCCACCTGTCAAGGTAGATTACTATAAATAAGTAGGTAAGACCTCATTAATGGGGGGATGAATTACACTCTCTCTCTCTTCTCTCATTCTACTTTCTCTCTCTTGCTTATCTTCTTTTCTCAAATACTTTCTGACTTTATCATCGGAGTGGTTATCCTCGGACCACCCCGGGGTTAGCTAACTTCTTCTCATTGTGTAGGTTCTCAGCTTGCCGATAGGAGTATCAGAATCTCAAGTCCGAGTTCTTGGAGGGGTTGGGATCAGACAGAAACAATAGTTTAGTACATAACTACACACGAGTAAATATGTTAGCATTGATAGACCTAACTACAAATACTACAATTCTAATCTCAAACACAAATAATCAAATATCAATCATCTCTAAATTGATCCTTGATTAACTAGCATTTAGTCACTTAATTCCAATCTAGAAACCTAATTAACTTTATTACTCGACATGTCTTAGTAAATCACATCTTATCAAATTCTTGCCTCAGCTGGTTGTAATTTTGAGTGAGACTCTTGAAGCTCTCCCTTTTCTTGACATCTTCTTCCTTCTCGTTCTTCTCTAATTCGCGCTTCGCGTCATTGATTTGGCTCTTCAACTCTTCAATCCTTTTAGTTTTTTCATCATGCTCTTTTTGCACTCTTTCCAATTCTACAAATTACATGCGAAGTATAAAGTGTTAAACAATGTGATCACTTACCTAAATTAATTTGTGTCACATAGATTTTCATTATTCAACTACAAAACCAAAAATTATCTAACCTCTTGGTTGTTGGGAAAAGCTTTCAAAATCCATTTATCTTATTTCCTCAATGCCTACAAAAGATTGTAAGGGAAAAAAAATCACAAAATCATAGTTTAATTTAGTAATAACAATATAATATGATAACAAGTGTATGAACAATATAATACTAGCAAGCTACAAAACATTTATAATTTAATGTAACAAATTCTTCAAAATAAATAAATTAAAAAAATAAAAAAATAAAAGTAACAAAATTAGCTTGGAAATTTCATTGAATGTTGCATTGCCTTATCTTGTTTTAATGGTTTCTCCTAATCAATTAACCATGCATTGAAAACTTTACCGTACACTAACTTAAACCTAGTTAAAACCATTGGACAGTAAAACAGTAAAAAATACAAAATTTGATTCGACGTGAGCTGTATGGAGTTTATGGTATGGTGCTCAACTCGACATCTAATATTGTTATATAAACTGGGGTTCATTCTTGAGAAAAAGACAAAAATACAATTTACGTAGTTACATCGACTTATTAATAAAGAAAAAAAAAATGAAAAGAGGGGAAGAAATAAAACATGCAAAATAGCATTACCTTGATTGACGGTTGATACACTAATTACTTTGTCGATAATATACCCCGGATTTCCTTAACATATAAAGAGAGAAAATCAAGAAATTTGACACTTGTGATATTAATGTCGCAGTTTATTATGTGGGGTTTGGATAATTTTCTTCCTTGTGTTATGTGATATGATTGAAGGTTTGATCAACCAAATTCATTTTGGTACCTAATGATGTATGTACTCCCTTGAGGCCTTCACCCTTCGCCCCTTATATATCGTCCCATGTACTTATTTGGTAGAGATACGAGATATAATCCATATCAAAAAAAATATATTTATTTCATTTATTTTTCATATTGAAATTAGGAAAATAATATCTTTAGGATTTTTATTTTATATTTTGGTAAAATTTTAGGATTATTAAGGCCCTGTTCTCATCAGATTATTTTCATTTCAGTTCAATTCACCTCCTAATTTCCTTCTCTCATAAAATGTTCATTTCAGTTCAGTTCAGCTCCTAATTTCCTTCTCTCATAAAATATTCATTTCAGTTCAACTCTAATAAGTTCAGTTCAGTTCAACTCATTTCAGTCAATGAGAACAGGCCCTAAGTTGATACTCCGTATAATTTAGTTGATCATATCCTAACATAAATAATCCTACTGATACATTTTCCTGATAACGTGGAATACTAAAATATACTCCGAATATTGTTTGGTACTCTGTATTAATTACTACATATATCTTATACTTCGTAACACTTATTTGATTACTTCACAATAATTATTTCATACATGTACCTGGATGCAAACAGAACTAGGTGCATTCAAAGGTGATTTTTTTACTCGTTTTATTTATTTATTTTGTTCATTTTATATTTCACCTTAATAAAAGAGTTGTCATCGTTTTTTTTTTTTTTGTGCAATCATATATTGCCATATCATATTGGTATTGTTAAATGAATAGTTAGTTTTTTAATTTTCATTTGGAGTTAATAACTAAAGTAATACGGCTATACGAGTACCTTTAAAGTTGTACTCCTTTTGCTTTTTTTAAGTGTTCCATTAGGACTTCTGCATTATTCACTTACTTTGATTAATGCTTGTGAATTACGGATTATATATATGAAAAAATATAATCTTGAATAATACTACTCTGTAATTTTTATTACAGAGTTAATAATTAAAATACTCCCTGTAAAAATGATACCATCTTATAGAGATGGATAAGAGAATTAATAATAACAAGTACTATGATAGTACAGTTCTACAACAGTAATTTGTAACCTCTCTGACAAGTTCAAATGGTTTTGGTCATCAAAAAATTTATTGCTCTGCAAATTCTCATCATGTTTTTACCAGATTTTTTTTCAAGTCAACATCTAGATCTACTGAATTTTATGTGCTCCATGCATTTCTGGTTTTACTTCAATTTCAGAGACAATTGCTTGATTTAGTTTTTTCTTTGGTTGATAAGTTGATTAATTAAGCATACACAGCTTGCAAAACAATTACCCATACATTGTTAAAAAAAACTTGAGCCAACTAGCTAACACACAATTCTTGCTCAATGTTATACCCTTATTGTAACTTTTAAGCTATTTATTAACATGATTTAATCGTCTATAATTATTTTTATAACTTGAAAACCTTGAGATATGCTAGCTAGTAGATCAAAAAGAAACCTAATTAAGCTCATATATATCGATTTATTGACCTCATATGCATAAATTATTCTACCAACACGTAAGCTGACCTATACAATTAAGTGAATAAATCAACAAATAGCTTAGATAAATTAGGCAAACTAACCTCGTTAGAGAAAATTTACTTGATTGTTGTGTATAATAAGTTCCTTTTTTCTCTCATAACCAACTTTACTCACACTAGATTTAGCAATAAGGATGGATCAATGATTTTGATTTAAGCTCGTATCACAACAACAATCAAAGCCTTGATTTGAGTTATAAGGTATAGAAAGGGAGTGGTGGTACTAGTTGCTTGACTAAAAATGAGCACTAAAACAATAACCTAAGGAAAAGAAGCATCTTTCTATTGAGGAAAATCATAGCACTATATAGATTTTGTTACATATTTGTATTATACTATATGATGGAGGGAGGACCTTTGGCCTATTGTACATTGATATGAAAGTTGTTGCTTGTTAACTGTTATTTGGTACTATGATAATCAGAATTATAATGCGCCTTGACACATACATGTTGCACCTTAGAAGGTCATACCTCCCATGTGAACCTACTCCCCACCCTTACATATTGCGGTATTGCCCTTTTATATTGTCGTTTTCTAGGTTTTCTTCGTTGTAAGACTCTTAATTAACAACATGTGTGTTTAAGGGATAACAGAAGAGGGATGGGGATTTTGGGAAAGGACCGAGATTAGAGAGGGGAATGAGACAAGGATTAAAACCTTCCTTATCCCTCAATTTTTATACCTATGCGGTTGGTATAACTATACAAGGGGGAGGAAATGGGGATTATAATGAACAACACATGTGTACCCTTAATGAAAAGAAAACTAAAAGAAAAGATTCAGAAGAATAAAGTTATTAGTAACGGTACATTTATAACTTATCCTAATTTTATTCTTAAATTGGGGACAATTGAAAAAAGTCCAATTGTTTGATCCACTAAAGTAGTGTTTAACACCCTTCTTCTTCCCCTATCTAATGAGTCTGCTTCCTCATTCAAACCTAGAAGCCATGGTATATCGTTACCGCAATATAGGATATGAGAACATCGATTAATTTTATCGTTCCTACTAATATGATTAAATAACTTTGATTTTTAAAATAGTATCCAGTTAAAGTTTTAAACTACGGTTCTGTTCTCATCAGATTATTTTCAGTTCAGTTCAGCTTTAATAAGTTCAGTTCAGTTCAGCTCCTAATTTCCTTCTCTCATAAAATATTCAATTCACTTCACTTCAGCTTATTACAGTCAATGAGAACATACCCTATATTGAAAACTCACCTCCATCACTCCGTGATTTACATTAGTTTTGGAAAATTAAATTTTGGAACAATCAAGACTAATTCTTTTGTTAGTCAAGGTGCCCTACTTTCTAAAATTAGATTAAAGTCAATTTTTAGCATCAAATTAGATGATTATTGTATCCCTAGAATAACCATTTACAGCTTACAAATTCCACAATGAATGGTTAACTTTAATTACTCTAGTACTTTAGTCTGAAATTTGAATGTACATACATTTCTTTCCTTTGTCTTGTGACACGTAATTTTACAGCAAAGTTTTTTGGTCTTTTACATTATGGTGTGCATGTGAACTAAGGCTAGCTCATCTCCTAACCACTCATTTTAGCCACTTCTGTTAGAATCCTGACAAAATCTCATTCATATTGCCAAATTGTGCAATCAAATTACTAGTATAAATTTTACTTTATGCCAAATTTAATCTCTTTGTCTAAATAATCTTTGATCCTGATTTAGCTAACATAAATCTCTAGTTGGAACGTCTCAATTTAATTGCAATATACACTCTTTTGATAGGTTTATGAGTTTATCCTCTACTTTTCTCAAGAATTGACTATTTCTTTTTTCTTTTTTTTTTTTTGGTAGGATCAAGAATTGACTATTCATTTACCTTTTTGCTACTTTTTCAATTTTTATTAATCAATCAAAAGTTATTGAACTATATTTTAAGAGAAATTTATATTCATTTATCAAGTATAAATCCTTACTTACAAATTAAGGAGTATTTCTCACCCTAATCTCTTATTTCAAATTTATAAATTTTATTACGTTAAATTAGAACCTAATAATGGCGGATAGTTTATTTTGTTTATGGTCAATAATAATTAAGTTTGTAACAATCCTTATTATTGGAATTGAGATTAGTTGATTAACTTGAGTTTAGAGTCAATACAAATAATCAAGCAACCACAATAAGCTAGAGAGATTTTTTTAAGGGTTAATACATTCACACTTCATATGAGTTTAGCTCCATAGTAAAAAATTCAACAGTGAAAATCATGTAAAGATAACGCATTATAATATATATATATATATATATATATATATATATATATATATATATATTAAAACGTTAGTTTTGTTAATTAATCATTGTATTGCATAAAATTCAATTGAAAAAAACTTTCAAAAAAAAATTGCACACAAAACACTTACCATCTAGCCTAGTACAAGAAGGAATCTACCAAAAAGAGAATAAAAATACCTTATCAATGATATGGACCGTATTATACAAAAGAGCGATAGCTTTTAGACCGTATATAGCGATCTTATGACTTAAATGAAGCCCAAAACAATATTCTTCGTCCAATGCTTACGTCATCAACAATGGTTAGTCGAATAAGGGCCAAAGCCCAGCCTTTTGCCTTAGCCTAATGGTTCGGGTTGCGAGAGCTTGTTTAAAAAATTGAGATCATATTGTCTTTCGATCGCTAAGAGGTTGAGTTCTATTCTAATATTCTTGGTTAGTGTTTTAAGTTTGTACGTTTGTTACCAATGATAGACTAGATTCTTAAGAAATACTCGTAGGTAATCCACCATTCGTCAGCTCATTGATAATAAACCATGCTGATTGGGGATTTTTTGTTGATTTATATACGAAAATGCCATTAGATAAACAAAATTTGTTTATTTTGTTTATTATCAAGATAAACTTATATTTTCTCTTTGCATTTGTAGCAAAAATGGTTGATGAAATAGAATGAATATGATACTTCTTTTATCGCATAATACTTTATCCACTCCCCGTTTTAACTTAATTAGTACATTTGTTAACATACAATTTTTACTTGAAATTTTCTACTGTATTAAAGAAATTGCAGCACTACTCTTACAATATTTGATGTTAATTAGTAATGATAATTAAAACATTTATAGCATTACTAACTTATAATGTGGTTGATTGGTTGTGACTTGTGAATATACATGATGCAAATATTTAAAGGAAGGACAGCTGCTCATTTTTACTTCTCTATATTCCACTGTTGTTTACTTATTTACAGAATATATATCGGTGAATATATATATATATCACAATACAGTAGTAATTGTATACGGAGTACTAGTGTAAATAATGATTGAAAGATGAACAAATAAGGTTGCAACGTGCATGTTAATTTGTGTGTAGAAGACGTCAATTAAATTGATTGTTCGCAAAACCCTAGCTACATGCAAATTGGAATCTATACTAATATATTAAAAGGCGTTTATAAAAACGTATATGCGCCACGTAGCCTCTTCCAAATTACGCCACGTCACTTCACCAACAATAAAATGATGGTAAGAGGATTTGAACCCCAAACCACTTATAACAAAATTGACTCTTTAGCCATCTAAGCTAATTATCAAACACGTTATAATTATGAAAAAGAAATATATAAAACTTTAAACCATATGGTTTAATTATTACAAAAAAAAAAAAAAAAAAAAAAAAAAAAAAAAAAAAAAAACACATATTTATTTCTTACTTCACTCTTTATACTCTACTTCGTATGCCGCATATTAAAAAGCGTTCCTAAACCTCTTTAACCATCTAAGCCAATATCAACTACGAGTATATTATTTGTATAGAAAAAAATTCATATTTTTTTTTGAGGGAGAAAAAAATTCATATAAGTGCAAAACACAAGGTTCAATTAAAAAATAAAAAAACTATATTTAAAGAATAACTCAATTTTGGTTTGACAATGACAATTGCAGTTTTGAAAAGCCTTCTAAAAAATTTATTGATTGTACGTCTACAACAGTAGCAACTCGGGGCAACGCCCGGGGTCACTCACTAGTTAATTATTATAATAATACAAAGTTTTGACCACTTAGCTAGCTAAATATGACATGCATATTAATAATATAATATGCCAATTGTAGAAGGGAATCACCGTCATGGTCCCAATTACCATACGTAGTTCTTGTGATGCAAATACTTGCTAAACCTAAAGAATTAAATATTTAATTGATCAAGATGATTGTCAAAACTAGGGTGGTCCAATTTATCTATTGATTCATTTTCTTACAATTGGCATTCACTTGTCACAAAAGTGCGTACGAGATTCAAAATTTACGTTATGAATTTAATTAGGTTTGCAATGTGAAATTCATGACAAATCTTTTAGAATTAGATTAAATGGTCCTATCTTAAATTTTTATTTCAAAATGTCTTCATCTTCAATTAAGAAAATCATATTATGTATGTACCTATATATACTCAATATAGAATTTTTGCGCAATTCTTGAAAGTTTGATCACAATGATATACACGGTAGAAGATGACGTTTTGGAACACAATTAGACATATGTTCTTCAACATCCAATTGTTTACACAATAAGCATACCTATCACCACTAATTAACCACTTTTTAATTTTTTGTTGTTAGTAGTAATAATATTGTCTACTTATCAAAAATGTCTCTTTTGGCTTTCCTACATCTAAAATTTCCAACTCAAAAGACATGATTAAGAAAGCTACTTTAAATTAGAAATTCTAACACCTATTCCAAATGATAATCACTCTATAATATGGTTGAATAATAAACGTGGGACCAATTATATGATGTAAACAGGGTGGAAATTATAACATTAATATAAATGGTCCATAATTGAACATATATCATAGTATCGTTACTATCGTATCATATAACACCATATTTTTATTATAGGGAGCATCATTATATATTCTTTACCCTCTGATTATATCTTAGGTCTTATAATTGATAAATAACTTTGTGATGTCCCTTTTTTAAGTGGTGCTTGTATTATCATTTCAGGAATAATTAACTTAAGAATATTAGCTTGGATTACTTTTTTGACTATTTTAGTTACATTTTACAACAGTATAGTTTTTTTTTTTTTTTTTTTTTTTTTTTTTTTTACAATTAAAATTCAAAAGGTTTTTTTTTTTTTCTCACTTCATCATAAACTATATATATATATATACACATTACTCCGAAAAAAATACGAGTAACAAATTAAGATCACACGTTATACAGTACTATAGTCAAAACAATAAACCATACGTAGTCTATACCATTAAAGTGGAACCTTCTACGGAGACCAGTTAGGGCGTAATCCCCTCTAAATTAATTTGATTAATTGATATTTATATTTATATTTTATATATTAAAAAGTGTTTTAAAAACGTTTATATGTCACTTGTCATGTTATCATTAATTAGCATTATGCCACGTTACCACTAGCATTGCATCAATTATTCCATGTCTTTATCGATGAGAAAAAAACATTTCACGAGTTTTGAACACTGAACCTCATGAATAAAGATCATATATAATTAAAGAGGAATATCATCAACAATTCCAATATAATGGAGAGTTATCCCCTTATCTCTTTTAAATTTTCATTTCTACTAACATTATATACTCACTCCGTATTTACATAAATGAAACATTTTTGTTGTGCACGTATGTTAACACAAACCTTTATCTGATAATATCATTAATTATTAAAAAAATAAAAATTACTTCGTATAACAATTGAAAATTACTCGTAATAAATATTTATTGAGACGATTCCAACAAATACCCACCAAGCTACAAGAATATAAATCACAAACATTAGACAAAGTGAATTAGATGAATAATGCAAAAAATCAAAACATTTATTTAAATACAGAGAAAATAAAGTAGCAATCCAATACAATGCTCGAGACACGGCCAAGCACTACTTAATTACTCGTATTAAACTTAAATAACTCCATGACTCCAAAACACATTGAAACTTAAACAATTAATTTTGATCGAGAGGTCAGGAGGTTCAATTCCTAACCCCTCTTTCTTAGTACGGAGTATATTTTTATCCAAGATCCCACAAATATCCGTTTACTATTGGACCGCTTTTTTACTATTCCGATGAGGCAAAGTAAAGTAAAATTTACGGCAGTAAAATTCAGAAAACAATAGTATCAAGTTATCAACAATCAATGGTTTAATAACACATTGTTGCATGACATTGAGTAGCAGAAAATGAGGGTATTTTGTTGCATCATCTTCTGTTTTTTTTACCCACTCTCTGTTTAAATCTTCAGCGACAATTAAAACCCAACCCTGCTTCTCTGCTGATTTTCATCCTAGCCTATGCCTTTCAATATATGCTTACTATTCCCTTCGTCCCCAAATAACAGTTTCTTATGGGCAAATTTTAGTTTCAAAATATTCATCTCATTTGCTTTTTTCAACAATCATTAATACTAATTTTTGTACCAAAATTCCCTCCAATTTGCAACAATATTTGTGCAAATTTAATTTTCCCATGTAAATTTTGTTTTCCCATATACTTTTATTACTTTTTCACTCTACTTTTTTATATACCCAATGTCAATTTACTTTTTGAATGTACTTTTACTATTCTTATTCATGTTTATTAATTCCCGTGAAAAATGTCCATAAGGGATTATCAAAAGGGGACGGAGGGAGTACTTCTCTAGTACAACACACCATAGACCTATTCTATTCACTGTTAGTTGTAAATTACGTAATCTCTTACCTCTTTTTTTGTTCTATTTTTTTTTTTTTATTTTCAACTAACTATTAATGATACTAGTATGACTTGTATTTGTTCATGCTATATACTTTAGGTCTGTTCTATTCAGCTTAATTTCAGTTCACTTCCTAATTTTCTTCTCTCATAAACAGTTCAGTTCAGTTCAGCTCCAATCAGTTTAATTCAATTCAATAAATCCGAACAAACCCTTCGTGTGTAAATAATGTGAAAATTATTAGAGCCGTATGCATATTCATACATGACAAATTACAAGAACATACAAGTAAGTATACTAATTAAACTATTTGGTCGAAGGCGTTACTTTCTATGCTTTCGAAATTCTCTTCTACTTATGTTACTCCCATGTTACATCAATAGCTAAAGTTATGCAAATAAATTGTTACAAATCCAACAAATAATGTACGGAGTACTCCTTAGCACATACACTTGTATATGATAAGGAGTATATCATCATCAACATGATGATTGGTGTAAAGATTTTAAACATTGACTTTGACTTTACATTAACAAGATTAATTTCGGAAAGTGAAAGTACGTGAAAATAGAAACATTTCATGGGTGATGATGTTTGTACTAAATACCTAACTTTCAAAGAAGTCTCACATTTGCATTTGTTATCCCTTAAGAGGTATAAAATATCTACTAACACCAAAAATCTCAATCATTTTCTTCCCAACATCATCTTTTTAATGTTACTTAACCTAAAAAGCAAAAAATCTTCCATGGGGGTTAATTACTTGATCAACAAATCCCTTAGCATTACTTTCTTCGTCGCAAAGTAATTAAAAACAAGTAACTAATGTAGCTAGAAATACCATATTCATATCATACTCCATAATAAATATAGTTTACCAATTTTCTTATCATTCGCTAAGCATGAAAACTACTCCGTATTATAGAACAATAGGAGTATTCTTTAGAACAAAGAAAGAGATGAGAGGCGACGTCCCGGCCAAGAAATCTGTAGTTAGCTAAACTGAGCAAAACTCACGCCTTGAAATAAAAAAGAATATAGTTTACGCTATTTTAGTATACCTAGCAAGAATAAATAAAGATAATTGCCTTTTACAACACCCCAAAGGTAACGCACGAGGCATTCACTTAGGCAGAGAGAAAGAGAAGAATCTAAGGTAACACCAAGCTTTACTAATCACTACCAATCTACCATGATATCATAAGTAAATAATGTAAATGAAAAAAATAAAATTAAATTAAAGACACTATTTCCGTACTTAATAATGAAGAAACTTGTACACGAGGTAACAAGGCAATAGCCTTTTCTTTTTTTTTTTTTTTCAACTAAAAAAAATAAAAATTTACCTAAAAGAAAGGGTAGTAAAGTTGGAATTTCTACTAAGCATTTAGAATAAAATCAAAAAAGTAGATTTGAAAGTGATTTGAGATCCACCACTTTGAGAAGGGATCCGAGGAACTCGTACCAAGTACTAACACGCTCTAGGCTTCTACATCTAAAATTTTATCATTTCTAAACCAAACCAAATAGCTCATTTCCATTATAGACAACCTATACTAATAGTCATTAGACTTCACCAAAATCACTTGCTTATATTATGTCGTTGCATTTAAATCGCTCATACTAAATACTTTCACATAATATGACAACAACCCTCGTATGTATGGTCTAAGTTAAGCCGAGACCAAAACCCACTCTTTTGATCCATCCATAAATGATGCACACATTACCTAGAAACACAAATTTCCAAACACACCTAGAAAATTAACCCCATTGACTAGAATATACCATCCCACCAACCAAAAGAGAAGGTGAAAATCACAAACTAAATTTTAAAAAAAGGATCCAAAATGGGTCATTAGTAATAAATGGTCTAGGAACAAGAGCATGAAAATGAAACAGAAACAGAGAAAAACTTAGCTTTTTTGGGGCAGATAAAAGCACCATTTAAGAGTGAGACTAATCAATAAAAATTCAAATACAAAACCTTGGTAAATAAAAAGTCCTGACTCAGTCCTCTCCAACTTTCAAGACCCTCTTTTTTTTTTTTTTTTACAGTTTACAGTAAAAAAATACAGAGCAATAGCATGGCATCATAATTTCATGAACAGTAAAAATTATTAAACCAATTGATAAATTACACCTATAAAAACACAACACCTTGACACAAGGGAATTGGATAGTGTGCACCATTACCCATACACCATACCATATGCAACCAATAAACAAGGACAAACCCACCACTCACGTAAATTACCTTTTTACCCTCTATACTTTAAAAATTTTATATAATTTCTTCCGTTATATACTTCCTCTGTCCCCTATTGATAGTCCCTTATGGACATTTTTTACGGGAATTAATAAACACAAATAATAATATTAAAAGTACATTGAAAAAGTAAATTGACATTGGGTATGCAAAAAGTAGAGAGAGTTAGTAATAAAAGTATATGGAAAAAAAAATTTACATGAAAAACTTAAATTTACACAAATATTGTTGCAAATTGGAGGGAATTTTGGTAAAAAATTAATATTAATGGTTGTTAGAAAAAGCAAATGGGGTGATCATTTTGGAACTAAAATTTGTCCATAAGGGACTATCATTTGGGGACGGAGGGAGTATTAAGTTTATGTTTATGTTAATTACTCCCTCCGTCTCATAATATAGTTCTTATTTATATTTTTCACGCTATTAGGAGAAAGTAAATAAAATACATTAATAAATGTAAAAAGTATTACCTTTTTACCCCTATATTACAATAGTAAAATTATCCAAAACTATATGACAAATAAATAGATTCCAAATTAGCACAATTTCTTTAAACACCCAAAATGAAATAAGTATAAAATAATTTAGTCAAATAAAGTTTAAAAAAAACTTGAGAAAGTGAAAGGAGTAAAAATATAAGAGCACACTCATCTTTCTCACTCAAAAAACTCCCAAATGCAAAAATACCACCCATTCATAATAAAATGTGTCAGCACCCATGTGACAATGTAGGACCCACCTCATTTCATGTCCACCTAAAAGAAACCACAAAATGAGACAAAAGAGTCCCCTTCTCTCTTTCTCTCTCTTCCCTCTATTTTCTTTCTCTCTCTTAAAGTTTTTGCCTTTTTATAATTTCACATAAAAAGAACTCACCTTTTTCTTTATACCCAAAAGAATTTCAAAAAAGTAAGGAATTTTTATTCATTTTTAAAGTTATTTTTGGTTATTTTTTTAGTATTAATTCTATTTTTAAAATTTCCCCTTCTTTCCCCTTTTTCTGAAAATTCTCTTCTTCACTCCCAAAGTTCCAACTTTTAAGTGGGTTACACTACACTACAGATAATATTAATAATAATACTAATAATATATTAGCAATGACAAAAAAATTAAAATTTATAACTAAATAAATAATTAAATAAAAAGAGTAAAAAGGGGTAACTGAGAAAAACAGCTTTTCTTCTCCACTTGAGTCACTCCTTTACCTTTTATGAGTATCTATATCAGTATAGTAGTTATACTCCCCCTACTTAAAAAAGATTTGCTTTCAGCTTCAGATACTTCCTCCGTATTAGATAGGACTATTCCACATAAAATGATTACTCGCAACTAGTTAAGCATCTAACAGAGGGCGAAATGTTATCCTTGATAAGCAAATACAAGCCTTATCGATATTTACCTCCAGTTAATTGTCTAACTGTTATAAAACTCAATTAAATTCGAAAAATAAAGAGTATGAGTAGTAGAAGAACAAGAAAAGGTAGAAATTCTATTATATATCATGATATAAACTAGTAGTATAATCAACAAAAAGTTACCACTAACAAACTTAGCCCTTTTCTTTTAGATCATAAACTAGTAAAATAACTAGCCCCCCACTTTTTTTTTTTTTTGTTGCTGCTTATCTTTGTGTGGTCCAGTACCAGTACACACCTACAGAGAGGGTACAAAAGTCATGAAAGACCCCCACTCTCATAAAATCAGTCTATCTGTACCCCTAAGTATGCATTTATCTATTTTCTTGTAAACAAAATATTTAAGAAAAAAGAAAAAAAAAAAACTATTATATGTATTTTGATGATCATAATGATGATGATAAGGATGATAGTGATCTCTGAGAAGACCTTCCTACTTTGATTTCCTTTTGATGTTGTTGGGTTGGGTATGGGTTGGGTGTTTTTGGCTGTACAACTTTGGGGATTTTCCCTCCCATCTCTTGCCTTCCTATCTTTTGCACATTCATTGTCAAACTTTTCTGCATGGACAAGAAACAACAAATATTACAAAACATATTATTGTTATGTGAAAATTCATCTATGATAATGATGTTTATGATGTTACTCATAATAGCCCTCAATTAGAAAGAATACGACGAAATTACTAATCTGTCCATCGGGGGTGGACAAAAGAAGCTATTGTCGAGGGTGTTTTGGTAAAATTAAGTGTTAACAACAAACATAGAACGGTGTCTAATCAACTTTTCTAACCAAATTATTTTGTCTAGTCCTTGGATATACTAGTCATTAGTTCCTTGTCACTTAGACACTAAACTTCAATTTGAATTCCTAGAGGTTCGACGAGTAGTATACGTATGAGATATTGAGATATGTATATATAGATAGATCCTTACAATAAAGGAAAATCCCCAAGTTGCTATCCACGGCTGAACTTGAAAACTACATTCCTAGAGCTCCTTGCCCCGGCGAAAGCCTGAAAAAATAAACCAAGGATTAGGGACACGAAAGAAAAATGAACTCTTGAGTGTCATTTGGACCACAACATCTAAACTAAGCATATACCTAGGCATCTCAAAGTAACAAAATTTATGCGGAGCCAAGCCGAGAGGAGAAGAGGCAGGCATCGAGGTGTCACAGCTAGCAGTAGATGAACCGGCCATAGCATTAACACCACCATTATCAAACTCCGGCAGAAAAACCGATGATCGATGCTCGGAGACAGATTTCTTAGGAGAAGCAAAGAGGTTGTCAGGAAGGATGTGCTCTAAGCCACTGCATTTCATGATAATGCTAAAAGGGTTAGTAGTAATAATAATAATAATAATAGCCATGTGATGATGAAAAATTCAGGAAAAATATTTGCACGAATGTGCTATTGGCCAAATATAGGCAACATTATGGACTTCTTGAATAAATTATCATGACTTTTTTTTTATATATACCTTTCAGCCAGCTCATTTTCTTCATTTATAGGTCTATTATCCTCCTTATTTTGGCCATTGCCATTACAATCACTCAGAGCAGCATTGACTCCTCCATCCTCAGCTAGTTGCTCATCTGATGCCCCAGTTGGACTGTTATTCTCTGCATTATGCCACACAAATAGCGTCAAAACTCGAACAAATTACGTAGTAAGAAGAAATCAACTACACACATAGATTGATAACATTACAAAGTTAAAGGATAATGGATTAAGAAACAACCTTCAGAACCATCATGACTAATCCCATTCGAAGGAGGCGGAACACTTTGATTCAAGGGAGCCGGGGCAAAATGCGGCGAGGACATGGGAGAACCGACAGATGCATTGTGCTGGTGCTGCTGATTCTTCAAGTCCAACAGTTGCAAGTTCATCAGCCTTCTTTCTTGAAATTCAAGAGCTTGCTGAAAATCAACTTGCTCCTCTAACTTCTTCCTAAGTAATATCTCCTGAGTGCTGTACAACATTCTTCCTCCTATTCATACAACAAACAAATAACTAAGCTACATTGTCATTTAAACCGCAATCAAAGCTATAACAACAGCTTAAATGAATTACTCACCAAGCTGAAACTCATAAGGATCTCTACAATCATGCCCAGACGGGCTAGAACACGACGAATAATCACCCCTTTCCATCTGTTGCTGATGTTGCTTCCTACAAACAATGACATTCAATTAAACACCCATACTTTCAGAGACGATATTCATGAAACAAAACAATAACGATTTCGGGTTAGATAATTACTTGTCAGGGAGCTTGCTCTTCTCCTTGTAAGGCTTAACAAGAACACGAGAATCACAGACAAAATGAGGGTTTCCTTTAGCTAAAATAACCTTGACAGTTTCAGGATAGACAAATGTAACAAACCCAAACATTCTCTTCTGTTGATATGGAATCCTCACATCTTGGACTGGTCCATATAAGCTTCAAACACACACAACACCAAAAACAACAAAAATTTTGTTTTAATTTTACTACATTATACATAAAATTATAGCTAATCATTACAAAATTAAACATCTAAAAATGTCATACAATAAAAATCTTACTTGAAATAACTAGAAACATCCTCTTCTTTGAAAGTGCTGTCAGCAGGAAATGTTAAGTAAATCTGTCTTGAACCAGGGTTAGAATCCATCCCAGCAAAATCATTTCTTGACATCCTAACACGGCCGTGCAACTTATGAAACTCATCACCCATCATCAATGCAGCTGCTGCAGATCTACAACATGACATTATAATTACCCCCATTAAACCCAATCATATATTATACATGTAACACCATATAATAAACAAAATTATTCAAACAAATTGCATTAAAATATAGTTACCTTTGAGCTTCAGTTTGAAGGAAATTCAGCTTATTATAAGGTAAATTCATACCACCAGACATTAACTGAGCAGCTAATCTTTGTTGCTGAGCAAGTTTAGACCTAAAAATCTCTTCTTGACACTGCTCAAACGCGTCGTATTTGCTACAAGGAGAACCAACAATTGGGCCGGAATTATCACCGGAATCCGAGAACCCACCACCGCCGGCGCAACCGCCGCCGTGAACGAACTTACAGGCGTTACCATTCTTACAGAAGCCTCTAGAATAGTAAAGGCAAGGTTTAAACCCAAACCCAGAAGTAGAATCATCAGTTCCATAGTAACAATCATTGAAAGACGCGCTTCTTCGATGAAAATGCGCGCTATTGTCCGCGCTACTTGCGGAAGAAGAGTTTTCCCAGAAAGGGTAAGCACCCATTGAATCACTTCTACAACCTGGGCTCATTGCTAAATCAATGGAAGAAGGTACTTGCTCAAAGAACTCCACATTTTTCGAAAAAGGGTCGTTCAAAAAACCCAGATTTTGTTCCTGTAAATGGTAATCATCCATGAAATTACCCTCATTTTTTGCAGAAAACCCAATTTGAGGAGACCCAATTGCAGAAGAAGATGAAAAAGACCCATTAGTATTGTTATTATTATTACAACTTCCATTGACAACAGCAGCGTAGGAGAGAGAATTAGGGCTTAAAGAATGGTGGTGGGCCCAAACAGAGGGAGAAGAAGGGGAAGAAGGGTTGAACCCATTGTTGGGTAATCTTGGAGAAGGAAGAGAGAGAGAAAGTGGGTTAGGTCTAGAAATGGTGATAGGGTGAGAAGCATGGGAGGAATTAGCCAATGAAGGTGATGCAGATGAAGTGTTCGATAAAAGTCCTAAGTCAGTTTTGGCTCTGTTAAGTATAGAAAAAATGAGTGATTCTGATCCATGAGCAAAGCGAATCATGTCTTTCTCAGTGTGGTGTATCAGTATGTAACCCATAATCTTTGAAGCGTTTTCTGGATCTATGCTTTGTACCATTGAAAATACTGCTCTTGTTGCTTCATATGACTCCATTGAAGACCAGTAGAGAGAGAAACTTTAACCCAACTTTTGATTATCTTTAATTTTTTTTTTAAAAAAAAAAAAAAAATTGAGGAGAGAGAAAATGGGGGAAGAAGAAGAAGAGAAAGGGAAGAGGAAGAGATGGGTTTGAATTTATGGAAGAAGAAGGTGGAAAATGAAATGAAATGAAATGAATTGAAGCAAGTTTGTTAGATAAAAAAGGTAGTAATTATGATAAGGGTAAGTAAATTTTTTATTTTTTTATATTTTTTTGAATTAAAACAATTAAGGAAGGAAAATAGAGGGAAACTATATTAAAATCATAAATTAAACAAATAAATGGAGTTGAGAGATTTCTGGTAAAATGGTGAAGATGTTTTATGGGGGAGAGAGATTGAGAGTTTAGTAATTTTTAAAATAATTTTATAAATTAATTGTCAAAAAATAACTTATTTTAGAGGAGTAGTAATTAAAAAAATAATAAAAATAAAATAGAAAATGTAAGAACCACAACTTTTGGCAGCAAGCAGTGCTAATACTATGCTATCTGCTGTTGCAGCCTTGGGAGAGTAAAAAAATTGCAACTTTTTTCTTTTCTTTTTCTTTTTCTTTTTGAGTTGGGTAGTGTAGTGTTTTGTTGTGTTGGGTTTTCTTCTTTATTTTTATTTTTATTTTCTTTCTTCTAAGACAACTTTTGAAACACATTTTTGTGCAATACGTGCTACCATGGGATAAAAAGAGGATTTTTTTGGAGAGACATTTTTTACTAAGTAATTCTTGTGTGAGATTAGTATATGGTAAGATATGATTATGTTATATTTCATTAATTATTAGTGAATAGTGATTATTACTCCGTAATTTAGTTGTGTCATCTAACGTGATCATTAATTGAGTTGAGTAAGGTTTGAAATGTTCGTAATAGTTAATTGTAAATTCAACTTGTAACTTTGATGTTAGAGGTCAAGTTCTTTCCAACTGCATCTTAAGCATGTGTTTGGATTCAAAATCTCTTCCATTTTCGCCACAATTCCAGGTATTTAATTAATACTTGAACATTTTCTAATTGTTTTAAAATTATATTGGATGTTTTATTTAGTGGGAAATTTAAAATAATAATAATGGACTTTGTAGTCCATCCACACTATGTTGGCGTAAGCATTAGCCGTTGAGATATTTGTCCCATGAAATGAGACCATCTTATTCCAACATATGTCTAACTATATCTTGCTAGCTTGTAGGGAGTAAATTTAGTTAGCTTGAAAAAAAAGCTATTCAGACTACCCACTTAATAATGATGTACACAAATTTCGCTAATTGAATTCAAATTTAAATCAGATTATTCTATTTTGCCTTTCTCAAAAACATAATAAGTATTTTGTGGAGTACTAAATTAAATATGTACTCTGTCCTCAAAAAAAAAAAAAAAAATACTCCGTTGTCTCTGTAAAAGGTGTTCACACTATTAATTACTCCATAGAAATGTTCTATTAATGTTATTTTTTGTGCATATACTCCGTAGAAAACACCAAACAAGTATGTACAGAGTATATGACAATGACCAATATAAATAGAGTTTCAAATCTCTTTTACTCTCTAAATATTAATTGCCCAAGGGTCTGTTCTGGACTTCTGATTTACTGAAATGAGTTTAATTGAATTGAAATGAAATGAATTGTTTATAAGATAAGAAAATTAGGCACTGAACTGATTAGAATTAAACTGGACTGAAATTAAGCTGAAGAGACCCTAAGACTTAACCAATTAAATTAGTTCACATTCATAGTTCGAGAATTAAAATAACGATAATATAGTGTAAGATGTTTTGAAACCGAATGGAGGACTTTGTTGAACTAATGACCCTTTATTAACTTCTCTCTAGTAATTTTGTAGAGTATGTGGGTATGTCCTAGTTCTCAACTTCTCACTAGTAATGGACAAAGTAATGACTGTTAGGGATAAAGCAGGATTCAGATCTAATGTTAGGGTAGTAGGAGTGATATTATCTATGCCAATCCCACGAAATTTAAAAGAGAAAGAAAATGAAAATGACTACTCAATTATTGTATTGCCTTGTTGTGTGCACGAGTGCAACCATTCGCTTTTAGTTGTAAATTTTGGATATTTGGAGGAATTGCAAATAATATCCAACTATTATGACCAATGATCATACTGAGATTCTTGCTTCTTCTCGGGCAAAAAAAGAGAATGAATGATAATGTTAAGATGAAGGATAATGCTAGGGTAGTAGGAGTAATTAGGTAAACAAAACAAGTCTATGCTCCATATTAGGGGTAAACAACTATGAATACACAATAGATACATAATTAATGCCATTGGTAAGAACATCACAATCATTTAAATTTTTTTTGACAAGATTAGTTAATCAATGTTTAAACCGCCGTTAATGTTTAAGCTCAAATGTTACATGTTCGAAGCTTTTAGTGATTATATTGCTTATTTGAGGGAGACTTGAAAAGGCAAGACATGACATGATTATTAGTGGAGGAACATGGATGGTGTATTAGCATAATTGGTTAGAGTTTTGAAAGACGGTATTCATGATTAATCGGGATCAAATTCCTTCTAAATCATTTATTCTTGTGACTCTTTCTGGGAGAAAAAAAAAAAAAAAAAAAGTTATATTTGTAGGTAAGTTAGTAAGTTACCAAACCAACATCTTTCACTTGTCATCCTAACTTAGGTTGGCCAATTGAATCAGACCACTTGAAAGTGCAAAAAATGATAAAAAGGCTATATATGTTCAATTCAACTTATTTCATAAATGAACACATCATATCATACCATATCAAAAATAGATTAGATATTATCTTTCTATTTGCAAGTATTTATCATCGAATATATTGGATTTCATGATTTACAAAATAATAAAAATTTCTTATTTTGATAGTTACGCATTTTGCGTGCGGCTGGTCACACTATGTGGCTGCCTATAAAAGAACAAAGTAATGCATGTAATACCGACTGAGTAACCCCTATAACATTGATCGAGTAATCCATATAACACTAACGTAGTAACCCACGGTTGGCCATAAGAATTTTGTTTCGATAACGCATATTAATACGAATCTAATGATATCTCTTTTGATAACTTTTTTACGGGCCTGTTCTTTTATGCTTATTTTCAGTTCAGTTCAGCTCCAATTAGTTCAGTTCAATTCAGTTCCTAATTTTCTTCTCTCGTAAATATTCAGTTCAGTTCAGCTCCAATCAGTTCAGTTCAGTTAAGTTGAATTCAGTAAATCAGAACAGGCCCGTACAATACAAAAAAGTGTACACATTAAGTTAAAACTTGATCAACTTTAAAACTTACAAGAACAAATTGAATCAATTATATTATGTGAACTGAATAGGGTTGGCAATCCCTGACCGACCCGAAGTTATTGAGAGAAATCCGAATTCGACCCGATCTGAATCCGAACAGCCCGAATTCGACCCGATTTGAACTAAGTTTCGTATTTCGTAATAATATTAAGTTTTAGATAGTTTCTAAACATAACTCAAAATCGATCCAAAATCTGACTTAAACCCGACATACTGACTCGAACACGACATGCTGACCCAAATTGCAACTCCTAAAACTGAACATAGTCTTAAAGTACCTTTTACGGAGGTTTGATTGCACAATCTCAATTGTGAGGGGTAAACTTTTTCATTAAACCAATTGTTTAGTCACTATACATATTCAAATTTTAATATCAACTCCTTTGTTTGAAGTATTTTGCTTAGTCAAGGTCAACCAAACCAAATACGGAATACGCCGTATCATTAATCATTATCCAAAGTTCCAAACCAAAGAATAAAATAACCCAAAGGGCAAAGGGTCATGTTAATACTGTCAGTAAAAATCAGAAAATAAAATACGAGTATCATAAAACAATCAACTAGTGGATTTTAAATAAAGTGGCAAGTGATAAGCACGCCCCTTTTGGCATCACGTGCGAAAATCACTACTTTAACCTTCTATATATGCAGAATATTAAAAAAATTATAAATAAAGTAGTACTGTAGTATATAAATGCATAAAATACTAATCATATACACTTCCCAAGATCACCCAAATATCTGACATAATTAACCTTACCGTACTTTGTCAGGCATTTTCTTTTTAATTACTTTGAACTGTAATTCTCTTATTTTGCTGATTTAATTTGCTCTACTGATATCTGTTATACTTTATTTGCCCACAAGCTTAGAAGAATAGGACCTTATTAGGCTTATTTATTCGATCGTCTCTAAAAGATTGTCCAATACTCATATTATACGGACTTACAAAATGTATATATGCAATAAAGATTTACGATGGATCATAATATATTGTCAAAATGCTTTTAATCTTATCATTAACCTCACAATAAAAAATTAACTCAAATTAGAAAACCACTTAGGAATAAGCAAATTAAATGGGGACGGAAAAAGTATTGATTTGACCTTTCTTTGCAATCCCCTAAACCCAAACCCAAAATAATTTAAGATTTGGTGTTGTTATAAATCTAAAAACAACGGTCATCTATAATCTACACCATTGATTTGGTTTGAAAAAATCCAATCGGACGGTAGTAAATAAGAGGGGATCAGAAAAGTATAGTCTAAAGCATGGATGTAGTGACAAATAAGCACGAGGGTGAGGGGACATTGAAATTCCCTCGCTAATTTTGTGTGTAGGGATGAAAATTGGTGGGTCAAACTATCCTCTTAATCACTAATTTAGCCTATCCATAATTGTTAGTGACATGAACTAATTCACATGATTTGATCTGATTTAACTTATTAGATAGTGCTATATGTATTAACAATATTCAAATTAGCAAGTAAGTACCTAACTACTAATTGAGATTTTGTTATCTACCAACATTATTGATGTTGTGTACCTTTTAAGCTATACTATTTAATCGTGGACATACTATTCATACGAACAACTATTTCAATCGCCACTCATGCCCCTGGTAATAATATTTATGATAGTTTTCAATAACATATTGAAATATTATGAAATATATTCTACTCGTCTCATTTTACTATCATGATTTCTCTTTGACTAACTAGTTAGGCCATAGACCTTCACGAGAGTGGCTTTTATTCTAGTTTCATAGTATGGTCTAGATGACCAATTGGACATACCGTCAATCTTAGGAGCCTTATTCTTAATTGCCTCCACAAATTTTGTGGCATTCCACAGGTGAACATAATAACATCTCTCTTGCCCCATCTTATATTACTCACTACATTTTTCATACGAGTTTAGTCACATATCTGTCTTTTAAAATTCGTCATTGTATATAATTTGTTTATCCCGCTTCTCATAGAGTTCAAGAAGTCACTTATTAATATTAATATATTATTATAGATTTTAGTCATTTTATAATTTTGTAGCAATTATTGCTTGTATACAAAGAGGTATTTTGTTTTTTATATAAAAAAAATAACTTAAAAGTTTGAATGGAAAGAAGCAAGTCAAGTTAATGAAGCCAATTGTGGGCAAAAAATTACATAACTACCTCTGGGAATTCCTTAATTGCATGTGGGTCCATAATTTGATTGCCCAGTTGAATATGATTTCAGGGGCCTACGCGAAAAAGCCCAAACACTGGCTTAATGCTAAACAGAAACATCTCAATCCATTTTATGGCCCACATCACTGGGCTTTAACCCAGGCCAACTTGTTCTACTTTCTCAGCTTCATAACAGCTCCAACATAGTAAGTGCGGTTCGATTCAGTAAAAATCAATAACTTTACAAAGTAATTTAATAAATTAATTATTTGAACCATAGATTTTAATAGCAAAAGTTTGGTTTAAAATAAATTGTCCGGACCTTCTTATTGGAGTGTATAATTAATTTATATTTTAAACAACAGACTAAAAGTAAACGTTCTTAAAATGTTAAAGAATAGATTAGTGCATAATTTCCTAATTAAGACATAACCTAGTTTCAATTTCCCTTCCCATAACAACCAGTCTATGGAGAAGTGGGTTGTGGGGGCAATTTTGCTAAAGTGTGAGTCTATGAAACATAAAAATCCAACAGTTACTAACTCCACTATTGTCTTATAGTATAGGATAATTACTACTCTTATGAGTCTTATGAGTTATCTGGGAGACTACGATGTTTGTATATATGCATGCACATGTAATCCAATCAACAAATCAAAAATCTCACTTTTGAAGTGAAAATCTCGTGAATGGGTGGTTGTCATTCTGTTAGAACTAAGGATTTCATCTTTCCTATTCTGGTTTATAGTTAGGTTTGGACTGGATCTTCTAGGATCAGTCTAATGTCGATACTGATAGAATATAAAACATATTCTTATACTTCAACCATCAGATTAAGCTTTTGATTGAAATGATCCATTAACATGGTATCAGAGCCAACGTGACACAAAGGTCACAGATTCGAATCTCATCCACCCCCCACTTTTAAGTGGTTTGGTTGAGATGACCCGTTAACAGATACACTAACATTATGATTGTATTTTTGCACAAAAAAAATTTATACTAAGATGAGATATTGTTATATTACTTATAATATTTTAAATACAATAGAAACAAGCAAACAAATTATTTTGATCTTAATAGATTTAGTCTATACTTGACAAGGTGAAGCTAAAAATGTTGGAAATAAAATGAAGAGAACATGTTTTGCGACATAAAGTCTATCAAATACAAGTATAATTAATAATTCATGAATAAAACGAGAATAAATAATTGTATATATAGTATAATATACCACTCATAGTTTGTCCAATATACTACAAAGTAGAGTTTTAACATTGCATTGATGAGCCATAGTCAATATCACTTTCAATGCAAATCTAAAATAAGATACTTTGTGTTTGTTCCGTATCATTGTCTCCCGCAAAAAATACATGCCATTTCCTCCTAGTTGATATGGGTCCATTTTTATGAGCTTACAATAGGTCCCTCCCCATCTCCTTCCAAGTTCAAATTTAGGTTTCATAATTTGCTTGGTGAAAATTTCATCATATGCCAATTCATTATACCTCTCATGGAGTTGCATGTAATCTTGAGCAATGTCAGCTTTCTAATAAAAAGCAGATCTATTGGTGTTTTACGTAATTTTTTCATGAATTTTGTAGGAGATATAATGACAATTCAAATATTTATTACTTACAAAGTTGAGTACTCGTGTGACGGCATGTACCCCATGTTGTAAGGTAGAAGTGTTGATATTTATGAAGACTAAATTAAGTGAAATAACGAGTTTGTGACATAGATTCAAATACAAGAATGACGTTGGAACAATTATGCATGGTTAAAGAGTTTCATGTTGAACCAATGAATAGTATAGTCTTTATACAACTACAACTAGGATGGGCAGTGATAACAATGGCATGCACCAAGAGGTAGTAGAAAAGCCTTGAATCTTGGAAAGTCAGCAATCTCAGCACCAACAAAAGGCTACAACATAATGTAGCAAGTGCAAAGAGCCAAAGAGAGTTTGTGATATAAGTGAAATCAATAGTAGCTTAGCCTTGGAGAATTGGACTACATACCATTTTGACGGCTTCAGATTTTGCATTGTCAAATTTCCATTAGTGATCATCATACATAGCAACCTAATCACTTTAAGAAAGCATATGCGCTACATGACATCTCTCTTGCACATTGAAAGCATGCCGTATTGTCACACAAATTTGAACTCTTGACTATGAATTTTTTTTTTCATTCTTTTCAATGTTGTTTGCTAATTTTCATTACTGAGATTATATTTAAAAATTCAAATAATAAAATATTATTACGCACGAGTCACGTACTTATAAAATTATTAATTAGGTCAAAGTTGAAAAATTAGGCATCCAAAGCATTAAGGGCCTGTTCTGATTGACTGAAGTGAGCGAAACTGAACTGAACTGAATATTTTATGACTGAAGGAAATTAAAAACTGAATACAACTGAGCTGAACTTATTGAAATTCAACTGAACTGAACAGAGTTGAAATGAACTGAAAAGAATCGGAAGAGAATAGACCCTAAAACCATGCGTTTAATTGAGATATTCCAAGTTTTTTCAACCTTATCCTATGCTCATTAGGAGATAAAACAATAAAACCCAACCATTAAAAGCCCATATTCACAACCCAGCCCAGCCCAGCCCAACACAACAACCTTCTCTTCTTCTACTCTTCCCACAATCCCCTCCTCAAAAACACAACTTCGGCTTAAACAAAAACCAGTAAAACCGAGGAGAGAGAAAATCATCAACAACAACAACAACTACAACTCGAAGCTCTAACAATGGCGGCACCTGACGTTGAAGCAGTCGACTTCGAACCAGAGGAAGATGATCTCATGGACGAAGATGGCGGCGCCGGTGACGCCGACGGATCTCCTAGGGCTTCGCATCCCAAGCTCAAATCCGCCATTGCTGGCGGCTCGGCTGCTGGATTCGTCAAGAAGACGAAAGGTCGTGGGTTTCGTGAAGAAGCTGATGCTGAGCGTAATAGTCGTATGGCTGCTCGTGAATTTGAATCTCTTGATTCTGATGGTGGACCTGGTCCCGCTCGCTGTTAGTTTTTTTCTCTCTTATTTTCCTAATTTGCTCAATTTGTTTGTGTTTATTGTTGTTTTCGGGTTTTGATGGTTGTTGTTAGGGTTTTAGTTGATTGAATTTGTTTATGATTGTTAGGGTTTTGGGAATCGATGTTTTTTTTTTTTTTTTTTTTTTTTTGGTTGTTTGTTTGTTGTTGTTGTTGTTGTGTAATTGGGGAATTAGGTTGTGATTTGTTGAATTTATGGTGGAATTAAGTGGTAATTGGGGATGTTTAGATATTTGTGTGCTAATTTGTAAACTGTAATGTATACTAGTCTCGATTGAGTGCTAATTGAATGTTGCAGATGAAATTAAGGTTTAGGTTACGAGTTGTCGAAGTATAGGGTTTTGGGTTCTGGTAGCAAATGTAGCAAGTTAGCTCTTTGGAAAACTACGAACTTCTAAGCTAGCATTTTTCTATGTCAAATGTATTTGTTTCGAATTGCCAGGGTTTTGGAGATAGATTTTTACTTTGTATTTCAGGTAAGGTTGTGATTGATTGATATTAGTGGAGGAAGTAGGCGGTGGAACAACGAACGAAGTATAAAATGGTTGGTGTTTTCTTGTGTCTTACAAGATGTGCATCTTATAGTCTTGATCGAGTGGAGTGTATTCACTGTTACTGTTGGTGATTGAATGGTGCAGCTTGAATTGTAGTTTATGGTTGAAAAACCAATTGGTTTATACTTAGTTTACTTTTCAGCGAACTACAGTTTATAAATCATTTTTAAAACGTTGTAGGTTGAGGTCTGACTGTGAGTCTGTTACTTGGAATTGTGAGGGAGCAATTGAAACCTTTTAAGTTCATCATCTTTGGCTGAATTCCTGCATTGATTTTAGCACCTTCAAGTTTGTTTTTCTGTTTAATCTTGGTGGAAGGTATACATCTTGCTTGTCTACTGGTGTTGGCTGTTATCGTGTTAAGGGTTCTTAGGCTGCTCCCGATATGAACAATAATGTTGTAAAGATCTCAGAAGCTAATTATTGTTTACTTTCTATTTTTACTTTCTTCATGGACTTTCTTATTAGATTAAACAAATGTAACATCTTGACCTTGTGTGGAAGTTGCATCAATGTTGAGATTTCAATTTTTTTTTGATGTTTCATATAGTTATGGATAAAACTGGTTTTGTAGTATTATGGTATATCTGTATAAGGTTATGATCGACTTTCTTATTTTAAATGTTTAGGTGAGTTTTATCAATACATTTACTCCTTTTTTTTTTTGGGAAAGAATCAATACATTTACTCTTGACGATGGAGCAACTACTTAGAAACCCTTCTTTCATTATCCAACACTCATAGATATTTTCATATCTAATCCTTGCACTCCCAGAAAGAATTGGCATTTACCTTTGCACCTGTAATTTTGGGATCTCGCCAAGCCATGCAACATGGTATAAGGGTGCATATATTCATAGTGCTGTCCAGCGACTCCTGCCTCTGACATAAGTTGGGATTTTTGACGAAGAACTGCAATTAGTACATTTAAAGTGTTATAAGAGCAATTAGTCTACTTCATTGGTTGCATTGTTTAACAAGGTTATTCTCTCTTGGGGACTTAATTTTCTTATAGTTGAGCTTTTGGAGAAGCATAGGTCTGTAGCTGGCTGTAAAAAGATGACTTATTGAAAGCCTGATGTCATGGATCCAACTATGTTTTTTTCCACTCTCCTGCATTAAGTACATAGGAACCATCTGCCATTCTTGTTGCATGGAAAAAGTTTTTTGCTGTACTGAGACCACGAAACTCAGTGTTGATAGTTAAGGACATGAGGTTTTTCAACCAGTTTATTGACCTCATTGTTTTGTGCTGCTTAATCTGATTCTAAACAAAAACCTCCAGCTTGGATATATAGAAGATCAGATTTCTTCTGTCACTTACTTTTAATACAGTTACGACTTTCTTATATTTCTCCACTCTGATTAGATGTTTTGGTTAGTTTAGATTCATTTACGGAGGCAATTGTGACTTTTGAATTATGGTTTAGAGTTAGGAACTTTGGATTGATTGTGTATTTTGGATGTCCCGAATTTTTTTGCTCTAATTGTTTTTATAATGGTTGAACCCTATATGCTTTATAACTCGTGTACACTATTTAAGCGAGAAGAACCAGAAACCAAATCATCACGAGTTAAAATTTACTCCATAATTTTTCTTAGTTTTTTGGATTAACTGAGAAAAGAATAGGTAGGGGAAGGTAAAGATCATTATAAGTGGGGAATAAAGAGAGATTTGGGGATGGAAAATTGGTTAGAAAGGGAAATTTTTTTTTCGAATTTCCGGAAGTATGAACAAATTTCCTAATGGTAAATTACTCCATGTAACATATTGATCCTTAGTGAAATTAGTAGTTATAAAAGTGGACGGGCTTATCTTTCCTTGATCGTCTAGAGTTTTGTTTGATTTACTTTCTCATGTACTGCTGATAGTTTGTGGTTGTGGATTTCTATTTATCTCGGTCTCTTTGTTTGTTGTTAAAGGTCTTGAAGCTGAAATGAATTTTGGTTTTCTTGTTTTTTGATTTTTTTTTTTTAATTAAAATTTCTTCAAGCAATATTCTAACAAATTTTTTTCATTGCAGCAATCGAAGGCTGGATTGTACTTGTCACAGGAGTGCATGAAGAGGCACAGGAAGAGGATCTCCTTAATGTCTTTGGAGATTTCGGTGAGATTAAGAACTTGCATTTGAATCTGGATCGCCGTACTGGATTTGTCAAGGTGCGATAGTTATTCTCTCTTAAAAGTGTATTGGTCGTTTTGATTTGATGCGTTTTTCTTTCCTATACTGACTCTGAAACTGAATTCAGAAGTGATTATTGCTTGAATGTCTGCTGTCCATTTTATTATGTCTGGTTATGATTAGTTTTGTTGATTTGGTCAAGCATACATGTAAGTGCAAATAATTGGTGTGGTCCAAGACTATATCTATTGTCAAGGAATATTGGTGGTGCTGTCTGTCATAGGATCTAGTAAAGTCTGTGGTTCCTTTTAGAATGAAGAGAGGAAGGGGTTACATGTCCCTTAGCATTTAGAGGTAAGAGGATGAAATATCGTGATGAATGATTGGACAATTTGGAGGATTTTGACGGTAACTGAAGTTTCTGAGGAAGGGATTTATAATTGGTGTCAACTTTTTCTTCCGCTCCACTTATTATACATTGGCTTGTTCAGAAGATTTTTTTGGTTTGGCTGATGGGGATTGATGACAAAAAACTGTTTTGATCGCTGCATTTGAGGATTAATTATTTGGTGAAATTCCCGAGATATGTATGTACCCTATCTCACTTGATTAAACAAATGTAGTTTTGCTGTAGTTTATTTCAATTTGGCGAGTTTTAAAGGTTGGGGCCAGTTGGACAATATGTTCTGCAATCTGATTTGTAGGTGATTGAGGGTGTAGCAGTTTATGGGAAGGATGTGTGCTTAAGCACAGGGAGAAGAAGCCTTTTTTTGTTTGATAATGTTAGATTTTGTCTTATTTTAAGCTTGCACATTGCTTATTCTGCCATTTAGATTTGGGAAAGATCCATGATGTGACTTGGAGGGCACTTGAGAAAGCTTTAGTGGTGAGAGACCTTACGGACAACAGCATCATAAAACTTCAATTACACTTGTAAGTAATTTATTAGAGGTGCATGCAAAGAAAGACTGTTGGACAGTTGGACTGTTTAGGCCTCTGTAGCAAACATTTCTGTGGAGCTCTATGTTCTATCCACCCACCTACACACACAGACAAAAAAAAAAAAAAAGAAGAAAAGGTTAATGCATGTGATGCATGTGTATGAAAACTATAATTCAACTAGTCAGATTGTTGAATTGCGTTAGTCTAATAAGATGTTTAGGCTTTAGCTATGATGTTGCTTTGATCTTGGTTTAAGCCCTTAGGCATGGGAAGCTTTACTTGGAGCTGTGGGGGTCCGAAGAATTTTGGTGACTTGGTTTTGATATAATTGGAAGGTATTCTGAGCTAATGCGAAGTAATTATTTCCTTTTTGAAATGAAAAGAAGCACCTGATTTGCGAGTCAATTTTTGAACAGACTTCAAAAGGTTCATCTTGCTGCAAATGATACAGCCATTTCAGCTGCCTACAGATAAGTGGATAGTGGGGGGTGGTCTGCAAATGTGCGATTCTGTATGTATGCTTATTGTCCTGGTTGGCTGTGATGCTTCTCTGTGGCTTGTGTTTGACACACTAAGTCTGTAAAGGGCTTAAGTTGAGTTTCTATTGGGCACTTCCCTTCCCCAAGTTCTGTTTATTGATATGAATCTGTCAAATCCTGCTAAAGAAAAGATCAGCTTCTTTTCTTTTTTTTTTTTTTTGGAAGATCAGCTTTTTTTTTTTTGCTCTACCTGGTTTGTGGAAAATAGCGATGTTCCACAAACTCTATACAAAGCTCTTGGGGGTTTTGAGGTGGTTGTGTTGGTAGTTCTGTGGAGGTGCTTATCCGATCTTTTCGTTTTTTATGTGTACGTGTTGGAAATCTGCATTTAGCTTCGTTCTCTATTCTTTTAAAAAATGTTTAGCTATTGTTTCATCACCTTTTATGTTCCAGTTTTTGGTCTGGTTTCCTCATATAATATTTTCCTCTTGTTTGATGTTTATCTTTAGGGTTATGCCCTGGTTGAGTATGGGAAATATGAAGAAGCACAAGCTGCAATAAAGGAGATGAGTGGTGCCCAAATGCTTGAGCAGCCGATAAACGTTGATTGGGCTTTCAGTAATGGGCCTTACAAGAGGAGGGGCAACCGTAGAAGGTTTGTCTTTATAAGTTTTAACAGTTATTAAGTGTTGGGATTTCTTGGTTTCATTCTATGGCTACTTCATTGGCTTTCCAGCTCCATTTGGTACCTGATTATTTTTACTTTCTAGAGTAACTACTGGTTGTAGCATATCTTTTTGACATTTCTTTTTTTTTGTTTTTTTATTTTTTTATTTTAAATCTAATTAACTTAACAACTGTTACATTGTTCTTCTATCACTTTGTTTAAGCACTGCACTAGTTCCTCAATTGCTATGAACGACTACATTAGTGGATATATCTAGATAATCTGTATTGCACTTTTTGCTAATGAGCTGTTTTACACACCTATTGTAGATGCTTTTGCCTCCACATGTTTGACAAGTTTTTATTTATTAATGCAGATCCCCTCGCGGTCACCGGTCAAGGAGTCCTAGAAGACGATATTAAATCTGTTTGTTGCTTTTGGAAGTTGTGGATACCTCTCCTGATTTCGAGTTCAAGGCATGTGGTGGAGCTACTTTTTTTTTTTTGGCCATGATAGTGAGGCATTAGTGTGTACGAGTATTTGTTGACTGAATGATTCATCCTTATACATGCTTTTGTTAATGAATTCTCACTTATGGAAGAGTGGTGGTTTGGATATCATTTTCTCAATGTTGAGTGTACACTATTTCTTACTTGTATTGATCTAGGTTTTTAGCCGTATGACTTAATTTTATATTTGTGGAATTTGTATGGTTATTATTCTTTTAACTAATGTGTGTTTTCCCTTTCCCCACCCCAAAAAAGGATCTAATGCTCTGATATGAAATTTCTGAAGCTCTACAGCAAACCAAGCCAATGATGGTTGGCGGCTGCTAATGAGATTATATAATTCTTGTTCTCTTGTCATCCAAGCTTATTGGCATGATGTGGATGGGTTTTGAACGACAATCACCTCTCCGGTGAAATTCGATTGTGGCTCTCTAAACACCTAAAAGAAAGAATGCTTGTTTGATGGCTCCACTATGTATAGTAAATATATACAGCTTCAAAGAAACAAAAACTATCTCGAAATTTTGACAAGGAAATTCTCAACTACTCGTATATTCTATAAACCGAAGATTCACAACTACGATTACAAAACGACACTCCAAAAATGGAAGCTACAGTACAAAATTAGACAACCACTTCTATAATAGAAACTTTCTGTTAACCATCAACTGTAAATCCCATCCTTGAGAACTGATTTCACCCGCCAAATTTGTGAAAACCTCATTATCAAGCTCATAAAACCCAAAACTTTGACTCCCAAATTTTATCATAATCTTTCCTTCACTCTCACAATCTCCACCGTTGATTTTAATCAAATGGCCCAAAATTCTTACATCATGATGATTAATTCCCATAAGATCAATTTTATATTTCTTTACCCAAAAATTTGGAAAACCCTTATTTTCTTTCTCCATCATCCAAATATCCATGCTCGATTCCCAAGGTAATCTATCTGTTAAACACAAAAATTCCCTAATTTCCACCAAATCCAAGCATTCAACTGAACGATTTGAGCATGATTTGGGAAAATAATTCAACCCAAAACCCTCAATTTCAATGTCAAAAGACATGATCTTTATGTTTTCTGGGTTGAATTTCTTTTCCCCAATTAACCAGTAAAATTTCCCATCAACAAATGCATAGTTTTTTCTACCCAGAAAATCGAATGGGCAAATCCCAAGATTATTCCACTCGTCTTGTGATTCGAACCCGAGATCTGAACTGGGTTTGCTCAGAATTTCACACATTATTTCCTGAGTTTGACAGTAATGAAAATTGTCAGATTTCTTTTTTATGGTGTAAAAATGAAGGATTTTGAAAACGTTTCGAAACGAGGAAAACCCAAATGCCCACCCAAATGATGAATCGAAACGACGACAGTTTGAATTAGGGAGATTAGTGATTCTCATGGTAATGGGATCATAGAGAAATGCATTGGTTTTTGTGATTAAACAGAGGATTCCATTGCAGGTTAGGGTTGAAACTAATGATTGATCAAAATTGGTTGAAATTTGAGTAATTGGGGTTCCATCAATATAGTAGGAAGATAATTGGGTTGATGGGTTTTCAATGATTTGTTTAGTGAAGAGTAAAATTGGGTTGATTTTGTGTTTTTGATGGTAAAAACCTCTGAATTCTGGGTTTTGATGTAGATAAAATAGCCATTTCTTACAAACACAGCGTAATTTATAGAGCTGTTTTAATGGAATTCTTGAAAAAATGTCGAAAATTATGTCTTTTGGAAGGTTGTTGAATTCTAATGATTCTAGTTCTTCTTCATCCATTTGGAGAAGAGGGATAAGGAAGAAGATGATGATGAGGAGGATGTGGATTTTTTTTCAATGAGCTTGTGATTATTATAGAGTTGGGATTTGCTGACGGGGTGTGAGATTGAGATTGTTCAATATCGGATATTAACTTAGACTTTCTCTTTATTGACGATTTTTGAATCAAAATTGAGGAGTAATAATGTAAGTAGCTTGACTTGTTAGAAAGAACAAAGAAGCTCTAAAAGGTGTTTCTTACTAGATTGGTTTACCTTGATTCATTGACTATTAATTGAGATATGATACAAAGATAACTCATGACTACACGTCATAATTAAGCTTACATTAATGTGTAATGTACAATAGTTAATTTTAATTTTCTTGACAAAATTTTGAGACATGGAAGAAGAAAGTTTCTTTGGAGTGTTAATTTGGTGAAATTTGGTTATGACGTACTTTCTCTTGAGAAAATTAATCGCGGTAGTAGTAGCCGCGATCTATGGAGATTAGGATTTAATTAATTTATATAGGGGTAGCATTGTAGAACATGTTGTGGATTTCCCATCTTGTCCCACTGTGTATCTCATCCATATGTCCTTTTCATTTTAGAGATCAGCAACTATCTATTAACATAATGCAAATGTACTTGTCTCTCATATTAATAGAAAACTAATGATTTATTATTCTTCTTGCAGATGGGGGTTCAGCAGTAGGTTGGGCCTCTTGCCAACATCACGATTCGATTCTAGATGTGTCGTAATCATATGATTATTGAGACAATAATGACATACGCACAACTATAATCATGTGGTTATAGAGTACATCAGTAGAATTCTGAATTTATTTGACTCAGCCCACCAGTTTTCATTGCATCTAGTAAGCTTTCATATTCTGATATTGTTGAAGTTTCTGCTTTTAATATTAGAAATACAATAGCGACAATTTTACAAGAAAGAAAGAAAATGAAGTGTCTAACTTTGTATGAAACTGTACAGTGAATATTGAAGACTATTTTACAGGCAATACTCTTGTAGCTTAAGGCATCAGGCTTCTAAGATTCATCTTGTCCTGCCGCGCTAGATTGAGGGTGAAAAGTTTGGTGTCATTGCCTTACTATGTACAGTATGGTTACTATGGTATATTTCAGTATCTCCTAGCTTCTGTGCTTCTGCATTGTATGCTTGCTACAATCTTTAAGGTGCTTTTTCTATCTGTATCTTCCAGCTTCATGATGCAGCAGCAGCCCAGAAATTTTCCGTACATAGGCTTGTGGGAGTTGCAATTATTTTTGACCATATCCAATCGAGTGCCTTCACTTGATGCATCTCTGCCAACTGTCATATGACAAGGTGAGCATTTAGCTACGACTGTTAGTGAGCAATATAGCTTTTTTACGAGATTCACAGTCTATATGCTTCAATTTTATACAATGGAAACCATTGAATTTTCTGTCTTAAAACTTTTCCTTATACAATGGAAACCATTGAAATGTCTGCCTTAAAAGTTAATTGTGTCATGGTTATTTTGCAATTATTGAATAGTTTACAAAGGTAAAGAACTGATATCTTTGTGATTAAATGCTTACTCTGCCATCCCTTAGCTCAAATATTACTTTATTTTCTGCTGAACTAATTGGCCTTGTTGATGCCACCTACGGTCAGATGATTCACATATCACAATATCAGTTATCAACTTATCATAGCAGTTTAAATTGTGCAATAGAGTTAATAAGTACATCTGAAACTCACCTTAGGATCACAGTTTTGGTTTGTCTTTCTTAGTTTGGGCTCTTCTGCACTGTCCACACTAGCAGTATCGAAACAAATGCCTTTTTCTTTCCAATGCTTCAGCTTTTCCTCTCTTTCTTGTTCAACTGGTGTATTTTCTGAATCTGGAAATCCACAGTTTTTCCACTTCCATTCTCCTTGGTTGAAGTGCCTTAGGTAAACTTTCCCGTCTGAGCCAACTAAGAACAACTGATGACCCTCAAAGCCTGGCCCAGGTGCTCCAGCTATTCTCACCCCATTTGGTGTGCCATGTTCAACCCATACCCATCCATCAAGTGAGTTCCATTGATATTCTACTAGTCCACCATCTCCTGAAATCATGAAAAGAGAGCCCTCCAAAGATAGTGTTGATGGCCTCATAGCTGTCCCAGGCAATCTTGAGAGAACTAGGTGCTGAGATTGATAATGTTCATGCCATAATCCAGACAATCTATTATATTGATACAATCTTCCATTCCTTCCGATGACAAAAATTACCTTATCCCTGCACACTTCTTGGTCTACTATTGTTGCAATCTCTGTATCTGCAGGGCTTTTGCAGTCTTTCCATTTAAAACTCCTGAGAGCAACCTAGACAATAGTGTCTGCCGTTAGTCTCTCAGATAAACTACGTTGTTAAAAAATATTGGCAACCGTTTTTAGGGAGGCATAATGAGAGGAGATAAATTCAAATTGTTCCAGCCTGTAAAGGGAAGCACAAAATTTTACTAAAGAATTTCAATCTAATTGTTTGGATTTCCCCACTCTCATTATCTTCAACCTTTTTTAGGGATTTGGGAAAGCCAATAACAAACCAGTACTACTTTAGGAAACATGACAATCCCCTGGACATCCTCAAATACTATGTGACTATTATCCCTGGATAGAGGATGACAAGATGTAGTTAATTTGAACTCTGTAGTTTAGGTTTCATTATTTTGTCACAGGGAAAGCATTTAGAATGCTTATTTTAGTTTTATTTTTAATGGCAATGACTAATAAGAAATAAACATATAGTTATGCCTCTAAGCTTTAAAGCAACAGTAAAAAAATAGTGATTGTTTCCTATTGGAAAATGCAATTGAGCAAACAATATTATCTTGCATTTTAGTGCTTCACAACTTACAATGAACTGCAGTAGTGTTCCCTTCTTGCTTACAAAATAAATTGCATCATTTGCCGTGACTTTCTTTCCTGTACCCTGGATCCTGTCCCATGGAGGGCCACTAATTATCTCTTTCCCTTTCTTCATGGCAGTACAATTTATCCACTGCAACTCATTGTTGCTTCTCTCTCTGATTAGCAAAGTACCGTGGATGTCAATCAAGAACAGACTCCCATTATAGCTCCCAACTGCACCCTGCATGGCTGTTGGGTGGTCATGCTTCAGCCATAGTCCTATGTTGTCATTGTAAAGATACTCAAAAGTCAGGCCACTACTTGACACCAGGAAAAATGATCTACCTCCTTGTATCACTCTCATGCCAAAGTTTACATTCACCCAATTCTCTTCCAATTTATGCTCTTCCAATGGTTTTTCTGGGTTGATGCCTGACATATCGGGGATCAAGTAGTTCTGTTGCATTCCCTTTCGCCTTCTTGTCATACTTCTTGTGTTTGTGAAATCATTTGTTTCATCCTTTACACCCACTATGCAATTGGAGGGTCCACGGTCCTCAGTACAATACTCTGCATTCCATCCTTCAGTCTCAGGGGCATCTAATATTGACCAAACATACTTCAATGACAATCTTTTACGGATACTGATTTGAGGATTTGGTCCTGAATATTCACCGCCTAAACCTGATAGATGAAGTTCTGCAATCCTGCCGTCATCTAGTGGGAAAAGGATCCTACCAAATTGATATGGTATCCCTTCTACACCTCTTGCTACCTTTGCATGTGGTGGATGCATATGATTTACCCATGGCTCTTGTAGTTGGTACTCTTGAGCCACTCCTATTAGGACACAAATATAAACATCAGTTCCCTTGTTTATATATATGTTTTTTTCAATGTATTAGAGATTAAAGGCCGATAAATGCATAATGATTTAGGAAATGTCTCTCGTACAAGCTCCCTAGAGTCTTGATGAGACTCCATGCAATTGATCATCCAGTTTATTACTCCCTCTGTCCAGACTTCAGAATAAAAGTCACTTACATAGTATTTTCTTTTAGGATCTCCTGATTAACTTTATTTTTCTTATTACATATACTAATGGTTAATGATATTTTTTTAAGAATAAAATTCCACTATTAATACTAATTGGTGGGCGACTATAGTAATGATCCAAACTAATTGATGAGAGAGGATAGGAATGACCCAATTATATAACGTGCCTTTTTCTAAAATCTTGTCATATCTTAGATTATGAGGGTTTGAGACAATGTGATTATTAACTCTGGATGGAAGGTGTGTTATATTAGATTTTCACCAAGACTGAACTCTTTTAGACATTTATAAGGACAAATTTCCTTGTAGAGGCTATGATTTCTTTCATATTAAAATTTTATACCTATGCTACTAACCTCTATTCTATGCTCTACATCTCATATAAGCATTGTCTATAACTCTAAATTGCTGTTACATAAATTGCATCATCATATTAAAGAGGAATTCTGTGTTAAAATTGGTGAAAAGTCTAAACTCTAGAGAGCTTTATTCTGTTTTTCCTGATTGTTTACCTGTTTGTTTTCCTGCTTGATATTCCAGTATTGAGCCTGATGCTGTTGTCAGGAGCACTGAATACTTCTCACTGAAATCATCTGGAACTGGTGTGATTGATGTTAGGAGTTGATCTTCTGGACATCCATGTACTATCCATTTCCATTTTCTCTGGTTCAGTCGTCTCTCAACCAGCTTACCCGCCTGCATATGCAGATAAAGGAATAGTTACAGTGAGAAGATAAGACCCAAGGATGCAGTGTTGAAAATCTTAGCCCTGAGACTAAAACATCTGCGATGAACATTTTTGTGTTTGTGACCCGAGAAAATGTGCACTTTTGCCATGTTTGAGGTTACTACACCTTGTTTAGCAGAAACAGTGATATTGAAGACGCTCCTCCTAGTCCCTGAGCACTGCAACCTCTTGATGGTAGCAAGGAAGTATCTTCTGCTGACCCTTCTTTCCATACGTGCTTCTTCCATGGTGGTTTCGTATTTTTATCATGCTCATAAAGGTCTCCTGCCGAACTATGGTATGCAAATTTCATATCATATGATTCACAATTTTCATCAATGCTTTGTATTTAGTCACTATTTATGCAGATTCAGGTAGGAAGTTGCTGGAAAGAATAGCAGATAAAAATAAAATTCAATTTATGGATATTCGCTCCTGAGTAATTGAAGGGACGTTTGTTGGAGACACATGGAGTGTTTGTTTGCACTTTTATTAGCTCACCTGATTGTGAATATAAGGTTTGATCTGATTGTACCAACATCGGCTATTGCTGCAACATCTGCTCCTGGAGGCTGCCCATAATTAACCCACCTGTTTGTGTTCACAAAACAGAACATGTAAATATCATCAGTGACACATTCAACATCAGCTTTAGAAACTTCTGTTCTTGAACAGGAAGTTCAAGCAAATTTTACACTGATCATATATATAGTTCATAGATGTACAAGTATTGAATTTATAACAGAAATTTGTGGCATACCTCAGAGGTTCAACCTCTGCAAGTTCTAACAGTGATCCATTTTTTGTGCAGAAGTAAATTCTCCTGAGGGATGGGCAAATTTTGTCAGTCATTCTGATTATGGAAGCTGTTATGCTCAACACAGCTTGAGCAATAAGAAAATCCAACTACTCACTCCCCATCTTTAGTAACAACTCCAGACTTAATCAAACTTTGCTCTATTTCTCCTCTTGTATTGTGATCAACTGAAGCTTCAAGCTGTATCCAAACCAGTTGCGAGTTTTCAACCAGTTGCATCTGAAAAGGTAAGGAACCATCAAAACTGACAGCAAATGCAGAACAACCTAGTATTAATAAATTATATTCAGAGACTTCTAATCGAACTCTCATGTAATCTCAAGTACCCATGTCAGATCCTCGACAATACAACAATTGACACTTGGGAGTGGTACCAATGTTTGACAACAATACCCAAGTTCGAGTAATATAGCTCTCAAATTTTCACCTGATATAAAAGAGCATTGAAGTCTATTCACATGATGATTGTCACCTAACTGTTAGATATATCCAGTCTTATTATACACTCACAGAACTGTACCTGATATAGATACCCTGCTTCAGAAAGAGCAAGGATAGTCTGATTGACAAAGAACACAGATGTTGCAGGCTCTGCAGATACAGGCAAATCATGGGGAGCAATCACCCATTGTACTCCATTCCAGAATCTCTCATAGATTGACCCGCTCTCACCGGTGATCCAGACTGATGCATCAGACATTTTTGTCAAAGAAACGCGCTTCCTCAAAGGTAAAAGTCTTTTGTAAATTTCCTTATTTGCTTTCCTTCCTGTATTATCACCATTCCTCGGTTGACTCTCTCCTTTCTCCAGTGCTTGGCGGATAGAACCTACAACGGTACAATTACCATTGATACAGGTAACCAGATCATAAGGCAGTTCCACTGGCACCCAACTGTCTGTTTTCTCATCAAACCGAAAATACCGGTTGATTTTCGGCCTTGGAGGGGCTGTGACAGACCCAAAAGCAGCAAACCAAGTCAATGATAAGCTGCTAACCAAGATTATTGACACCAAGTATGCATCTGACATGATTATTATGCATAAACATTCAGAAAACAAGGGGAAGAAAAAATCCAAGACTATAATACAAAAAGGAAGGACAATTTTTGTGATAGAAAGGCAGGTATTTGAATTGTTGGTTGTTCTTATGGTTATGGAGGGGTGACCCATATGATATGGGGTCCTTAACTAAAACGGTCCAAGCTATATTTTATGAAAGCTTATTTATATATGCAAATTTTTTGGGGGGACCATAAAATGGGAACTCAAGTGGGGTTATCTGATCATCAGAAAACGGTCTTCACAATCTACTGATCTAGCTACTAGTAGATCAGAAATACAAGAGTTGGAGGAGAGAGTTGGTGGTTAAAGACTTAAATCATAAGGTAATCATTCTTTCGGTTTGGAATTAATAGTCATATGTACACTTAGGGCCTGTTCCGATTTATTGAAAACAACTGAACTGAACTGTTTATGAGAGAAGGAAATTAGAAACGGAACTGAAATGAACTGAAATTAAGCTGAATAGAACATGTCCTTATTTTGAAATATACGGAAAAGTTTTCATCTTTTCTAAAATAGTCATTTTTCTTGAAATATCATTGAGTCGAAATGATCTATGTTCGGGTGATATATAGTATGTTGTTTTGCGTATATTGATCCGAATATTAGACAAGATTTTTTTCAGTGATATTAATTTTGGAAGGAGCATGTTAAAAAAAAAAAAATTAGATTCATGTGGAATTGCTTTAGAGAACTTTTAAAAGGGTTTATTGTAGCCTCATTTTCCATACCTAATGTGGTGACTTTCTACTAGTATGATTACTTAAGCTCATTATTTATTTCTTAGGCTCAGAATTATTTCTTTATTGGTGAAGCATTATTTTATTCCCACCTTCTTTGCGTAAAGTGAGTAGCTTAGTTCTTTGGATTCATCTCCATCACTTGTGCAAAGCAAAGGGGGGATTTATCCTTTGGGTCCCAATCTTCATCCATATAATATGCTCTTTAACTAGATGAGTCCTTCATCAGTATTATGGGTTTTATCCGATTATTAAATCATACAACCAGTTGTACTTTAATAGAAACGAACACAATTTAATGTACAAGCGCATATAATTAGTGTGTGCACAACATATATTGAGTATTGACAATTTGACACGTGAAGCCACACTCACCTACAAATTAATGCGTGTTATTGTTCCGTATACTTGGGTGTAAGATATGAATTGCCGTCTTAGTCCAAATTTTCTTAAATATGGACCATATTGTAAGAGAAAGTATCAGCTGAGATAAGCTATCTCACCTAAAGAAAGTTCAACTTTTTTGGTGAAAATGAAATGTTACAAGTGTATAAATTAAATTGTAATCTACATGATCATCAATGATTCTAACAGTTGATCACTGATTGATCAATGATCAGCTACGTCAACTCCAATGTTGGTGGAGCCTTCATCCAACGGTTGTGAGAGCTGATCATTTGGTAGGCCCCACATAAATTTGGAATCTTGAGCTGATTCAAAGAATCTTATGTTTGACTTTATTATTTCCCATTATTTGTATAATACACTACATTTATATATCTTGATTTTGATGGTTTCTGATTTTGTGTATGTGCTAGTATTAATAAAGAAAATTTTTTTCAGAGATATGAAGGATTATACTCGTTTTTTTTACGATAAACTGTTTGTATTATTTCCGTTCACCCCTTTTTCTCTGCAATATATTCTTGAAATATATTTGACTTTAATGGTAAAAACATATTTATCTGCACTCTTTCAAATGTGTTTCAATTTGCGTGATAAGTATGATAAAAGCCACACAACTCTCTATTATCAATCCATAACTATTATAAAAATGCAAACTTTCTACTATTCCTTATGAATAGTGTTTTTTGGTGCTATTACATAGGTGCCCCTGAATTCATTGAATTGCCGATTTTGCCCTTGCTTTCTCACCTACTTCCTCACCTTCTTCCCCTCTGTCTTTCCATCTCAGAAGAAAAAAGGTCAGATTTAGGGGAAACAATGAGAGAGAACCTAGAGAGAGAATACTAAAACTTCAGCAACTCAAGACCACCGATCATCCCTTTCGACGATGGGGCTTCGATTCTTCTCAGAATTTCGATCGTCACATTCATCAGGTCCGATCTCCTTTCTCTTTCTCGATTTTGTTTCAAATTTTTGGGGTTTACTTGTTCGATTGTCGTGGATTTTTGCATATATGTTAATGTTGTTTTCGAATTTTTTGGGTTGAATTTTTGTGGGTGTATTTGTGTGTAGGAAAAATAAGAATTTCTTGAAAAACCCAGTTCTTTATTTTACAATTTTCGTTGATTCAAGCATGATGATGAACTGGGTATTTCTTTTTTTAGTCAATTTTTTTTTTCTTAACAGAAATTAAAAGTGAATGGAATTGAAATAGAACATAAAAAAAAAAAGAGATTCTTAGTAGTTAGGAAATTGGGGTTTAATTTTAATTTAGTGGTGAATAAGTTAGTAATTTCCCCTAATTTGATTTTAAACAGAAGGAAAGAAAGAGGAATTGACATGGAAGAACAGGGCTTGGAAGGTGGTCAACCTGTAGATCAGTCGAGACATCCATCTGGGATCATCCCTACTCTGCAGTATTCTTGAGGTAAGATCTCTATCCTTTAATTTTTATAATCATCTAATATCAATTTTGACAATCTTTTCACAGTAATCCTTTTTTGTGCTACGTTTCTTCGTTAAGCTTCTTAATTAATTTTCTCAAATTCGATTAATAACTTGAACTATTTTAAAATGAAGGAGTGGTGATGAAACCCTCAAAGATTTTCGCCCTTTTGATCTTAAAGGGAAAAAGAGGAAAAAAACTGTGATGAACGGCGCCGGAGGTAATGGTGGTGGGGAAGTTCCTGCCATAAATTTGATGAAACTCAGAAACTTGTAAGGTATTTTCTCTCCTTCAATTTGATGTGGTTGAATAGAAATATGTAAAAATTGCTCATTTCTGGAAGATTAGGCTGTAATTTTTTTCTTGGACTTTTGCTCAACAACTTTAATTTAGATGTTTGTTTTTTAATCATCAAAAATCATTTCTCGATCTAGCATTTCATTGTTAATCGAATTAGAGAAATTGAAGCAGCTCACATGTACTTTTTAAATTGATCAGCTGTATAGATATAAAGTAGGGATATTAGAGGATATGATAAAGCAAATTTCAGTATATTGCTTGATTTTTAGTTTTAAGCTACTAATTACATAACCAAGCTTATTTTTTTACATTTAATTTATTTCATGTGTTTATTGTTTGTATTTCTCATCCATTAGACCAAAATAAATCCTTCTTAAAAAAATATATGGTCAAAGTTAATAAATAAACCATGCAAATGTCAAAATGTTCCCTCCATATATACAAATAATTAAAGAACGGAGGAATTGAAGTATATATATCATTCAGTTAATAATAAAGCATGATACGAGTATTATGATAATTTTTATTTTCATCGCATAAATATGATGTTGATTATGATTCATGATCTTTCAATTTTCTTTTTATTGTGTGGACATAATACAATACCCAAAAAAGACGACTCTACAATTTATTCGTCTGCCACTCTTTTCTAGCTTAGCTTGCATGATGATATAACAATCAGGAGAAAAGAAAAGAGTATAATTAAAAGCACACATCTTATGCATTTTACAGGCAAAAGAGCTACTTTGATTGGAAACTCAAACCAACGACTAGCTAGACACTTATACAAGAAGTTATTGGATGCATGTATAAAAATCTCATACCCTAACGAAATATATCTATGATTTATACGAGAATAAAAGAAACATTCATCTTGTACATATACGTTTATACAATATACATTTGTACGAGATATTATGGGATGAGGAGCTCATAGTGTAAGTAAATATGACTATGATATACAATTATACAGGTAATCCTTAAACCTTATAAAAATGCAAAAAATTTACTGTAGCTTATGAATAGTTCTTGCTGGTGTTATTACAGAGGTGTCCTTGAATTCAAGGAATTGACGGTTTTGCCCCTGTTTGGTCACGTGGCGTTGATTCCAATGCCAGCTGTTGTTGTTGCTTTTCCTTACCAGAGTTGGTTCTGACTTGCTTTTGTGTTGATTTAGCCTTTGCTTTGGTTTGTATCGCTCTTGTTTTGGGAGTTTGCGGTTGGGATGCTCAGGTGCGGGAGTAGGCTGCTTTTGTCCGGCTGCCTGTGCAGGAATGGCTGGTATGTTTTCCTTGTTTAGCTTTTTACCGTTCCTATGATTCGTAGGTTTGGGTTATTGTATTATGTTCTGTTTTAGGTTTGGTTTTTTGTTTCTGAATTAGGAGGTTATAGTCGGTGATGTATGGTTTTTGGTTAGGACTGCCTTACTTGGGCTCTACTCCAGTGTCCTTTTCCTGAAAAATTAAAAAATAATAGTTTTAGGAGACTAAGGGATGACTTCGCTGTGCTTGCATTTGCCGTGGGCTATATATAGCCTGAGGGGTGGGTTTGTTTTTGGATGTGGTGGTTTATTTGTGCTCAATTACAAATTCTCTTTGCCTTTGATCTATCTGAGTTGCCTGTGCATAGGTATTCTTTTGAGAGGTGGTTTCATTACATTTTGGTTTCTTTATGGTCTCGCAGATGTAATTTGGACTACAAATTTTGAATCTCTGACAAATAGGACTTTTAATTTATGAAATTATTATTAATAAATTGAGACAGTTTACCCGTAATTTGATCTAGATTGTTTGTGTGGGTGATAGCTATTTTGCCTCTGCTTTGATTATGGCGTATAGATTCCAAGAGCTTATTGATTATTTGTTCTAGATTGATCTATTGCATATTAGCTGTATGGTTTGTCGAATTGTATTTTAAGAGAACAGCTTCTATTTCCACTGCTTTTGGAGTTTATTTGTCCCCGGTCTAAATTTGTGCTTTTCCCGGGTTACAGGCTTGCTGATTGCATTGCTTGTGGGTCTGCTATTGCAGAGTTGCTTGTTCTGTTGGGGTTAGGAGATCTGTTAAGGTATCTCTTTTGTTTCTGGCATGTGCTTTTTTTGGTATATATATACTTCTTACCAGGCTTTATGCGTTCATGATGTCGCTTAGCTATCTGGAATTGTGTTCCTATATGTGTTTTTACTATTATTGTTTGGTGCATTTAGCAGCTTGTGCAGTGTAGAGTGATTCTTTATAGCTTAGCTTTTTTAAAGTTGCTAGATTAAATTATTTCTTAAATTTGGTGCATTGTATCATAACTTCCTTTAATATCATAACTTCCTTATCTATCTATATAATTTTTTTTTTCTCCTTCGTATTACAGGTTCAGGTAATGGTAATTTGTGCGTGAAAAATAACTTCCTCAGCTTCAATGGACGGAAAAATAATCAGTTCTGCCCCCATTTACGGCTCCCTTCCCAACAACAAAGGCCTCCTCCGAGCAGGTACTCAAAAACAGTAATTGGTACTATTCACAAGCTATTGGTGCCATTTACATAGATACCCAAAATCAGTAATTGGTACTTGCTTTATCTGTTTATTTGTTTAAAGAATTTTTTGGTTAATTATGGGTTATTGATTAAAGAATTATGGGTTATGTATTAAGGAATTATGGATTAATTGTGCTAAAATTTTGTTAATGGCATTGGCAGAGTTGAATTTAATTTGAGTATGGAAGCAATTGATTAACACTTATCCAGCATAAATTATTTGCTTAGGAATTATTTTGTAAGTATTACATTTTTTTTTTTTTTGTGTATTTCTCAGTGTTGGTTTCTAGCTATGCTTAGGAATTATTTTTATTTCAAGTATAGTTGTACTGTTCTAATTGCATGCTATTATAATAATTTTAAAAACATATACATGTTTAATTTTTCAAGGCTTATTATATATGATTTCTATTTAGAGTTGATGCAATTGAGTTAGTCTTAGTATTGAACCTTAATTTTATGAGCTTGGAGAATTTCTGCTCTATTTAGCTTCTGTGCAAGTATCATGATGATTGTTGTTGTGAGTGACTATAGCGGGTAGCTGTTGTTTAACGTTGTTGCCGCTGTTATTCTGGTGCTGTGCTGTTACTGTTGTTCTGTTCGTCCAAAAATCATCGACCTGAAGTTGTTTTTAGCTCATAGTCCCTTCATCAATGTTTTAGATCTTGAAAATTTATTCAATCTAGGCTCAAGAATTTATCGATTTGGAGTTGTGTGCTAGGAGTTATGCCTTCTGGAATTTACTGTGGTCTGCTACCATGGTTCTATCGCAGCGGGCTGTTATTGCTCATTTGATGCCTGTGTGGTGGTGTTGTGTTGAGTTGGTTGGGGTGCTAAAATGAATGCTTGGGCTTCTCCTATTTATTTTGTCTTTCCTTCTTCCATTTATTTACACATTAGTTATAAAGTTAAAATGTGGCCAATTTTGATTAATGACTATTTGTTCAATTGGTTTTCGATTATTTTAGGGTTTATTTGATCGTTTTGTTTCTGGTTTTTGGTTTTCGTATTTTGGGTTGAATTTGAGTGACTTATCGTTCTTTTGGGTTGAATTGTCTGATTCATAGTTGAATTGTTGATCTCTAGGACAATTCTCTCTCTCCTTTCTCTTCTGAGGTTTCTCCAACCCTCCACTGAAGCAACTCCTGGACTTTCCACTCCATTGAAGAAGCTTGAGAGGTTATTTGATGATTCTCTGATCTCCAGGTTTGATTCTCTTTTCTTTCACTCTCGTGTTCTAATTGTTTGAATAAAGCCAAAAAATCAAAACTTTATCATATAGAAAACTTATAATCATTAATAATAATGGAAAAGAAAAGAAGTAAATTTAAAGGGTTGTTTAGTGAACTAAGCTGGTTTTTGCAAAAAACTTTGGTTAAACCATTTCTTCTTTTGATTATGTCTACGTTGATTTCCACGCTCCTTAGTGTGGTCACTGCAAGCGTCTCTCTCCTGAGGTATCCCACTTCATTTTTTGGATTGAATTGAATGATTATAAGTTTTCTATATGATAAAGTTTTGATTTTTGGTTAAATTGAATGATTAAAAGTTTATTAGGTGATAAAGTTTTGATTTTTTTATTATATTATATGCTTTTTGGGTGATAAAGTTTTGAACTTTTGATTTTTATGCTTCTTGGATTATAAACTACTTTTGATCATAATGTTTTCTTGGATGATAAAGTTTTGATCTTTTTGATTTGGCTTTGCAACTATTCTGGGTTGTCTTTGGTCTTCCCTGTAATGTTGAGCCTTCACTACCAGAAGCGTGTGATAGGTTTGAGCCTTTTTCTCTTATCTGCTTACCTCATTATAAGTTAAGTGTTCTACATTGGTAAGTTTTGAGTTGCTACTTGTTGGTACATAATTGGCATGCTTTGTCACTTTAGAAAGAGTAATTACCAGTGAATGTCAACATGTAAACTGATGATCCTGAAATTTCTTTTGCTAAAGTAAAGGTCTTTATATTGGCTTCTAATCCATGGATGATGATGTTTAGGAATCTAGGGCATCCCTCCCTTTCTACACATACCCCTCCACCACCACCACCAGTCCACCACGGTAAAATAAGTCTTGATAATGTAACCATTTGAAGTGACTTTTCAAATATTGGTACAACTCGATCTATTGGCATACACTAGAAATCAAAGTTTCTCTGATCAAAATGAAAAGTAATTAATGCCTGATCTTTTTCCATGCTTACTATCTCTTTTTTTGTTTACAACAGGCTTTGTCTTGCTTTCATGGGTAGAACATGGAGGCTGGTTCATTCATTGGGAACTCTTATCTTTAATGTCAGTCTGCATTATTTCATCTCATCAGTCATCATATTGTAGATGCTGATAGTTGGCAAAAAGCTTATGAGTGTATCTCTTGCAGTTATTAAGATACTATATTATGACTGTTGTTATGCTCTTAAACTAAGCTAAAATTTTGTAGAGTTGGTGGATTTGCACTTGCAAGTTAATGCCAAGTACATTAAGATTAAGACTTTGTTGTTGACCTTTGAACTATGCGTCTATATGTTTTCCATTTCTATACAAGTATATATGAAATATATATTTGTAATCTTTGACCTGTATTTTTATCCGGGACAAAGGTCCTGACCATGGAACATGAATATGATTTTCAGTACCTGGTGGACTGCTGGTAGATGTATAAACACTATGAAGTGCTAAACTTCTTTATTGTGTACTTTGTCTCTGAAGAGCTTAGTAATTTTTTATTGAACAATCGAGGACAAAATTTATACTTTTTTTGTTGCTGCTGGTTCAGGTTTTGTACTTCATTATCAGTCATTTTTTACTTGATCTCGGGTTTTGCATATTTTATTGTTGTCCTGTTTTAATCATTTCAGGACGAGCTTAGGCAACTATGCTTTTATGCTATTTTGTTTCTTCCATTAAAGAGCATGGTGTACAGAGATAACAAGAAGAAAGTAGCCTTTAGATTTCTGACCCATCCCCCCCCCCCCCTCCACCCAAAAAAAGAGAAGTATAAAAACACACACTTTTGCACACCCCAGTCATAGCATCTAATTTTTTATATTTTATGTATTTATATTTATTTATTTACTACCTCTGTTTCTTATTACTCGCAACAAATGAGTATTATTTGTGAGATATAAAATATTCATTTGTTGCAAGTAATAAGAAACGGAGGAGGTCCTAGATTATCCACCAATTGAAAGGTCCTCTGGTACTCAAAGAAAAGCTATACATGAGGGGTATCAAGAACAAGTTTTTTTGCAAGAAACAGAGTTCACTAAACAGCCCTTTAAATGTACTGTATCAGTTACAAACTCTAACAATTATAATTTTCAATAGAAGAACCACTCGAAAATTTTCTACTTTAAATAGTCTAACAAACATGTATACAATTCTTTTATATATTTTACATTTAATCCATTTTACATAACTTTAACCTCTAATATTGCATTTCCTTATTACTAATCCTTATTATCACAATTATTTTAAAATAAAGCTCTTCGATATTATTTAGGTACTCAATAAACCATATTATGTTCTGAAATAATATCTAAAGCAATAGTATACTTTTTTAAAAATCATTAAATTCTAACAAATTCCTTGTTACAACCACGAATATTACAATAACCGAACACAACTACGAATTTTACTTATCTTACAAGCTTTATCACTACCCCTTCTAACAACTTATAAATTAAAACGCCTCTATAATTACTTAACCTAAACAAAATCACGAAGACCTCAAAAAAGGAACAATTTCACGAATCATACTTATCTTGCCGTCGAGGGAGCACGCGCAACGCGCGTGCTCCAACGACTAGTAAATAGATAAATAATACTTTGAATAATATCGACTCATCAATCAATGCATTTTAGGAAAAGACAAGTAGGATTTAACTAACGCCTTTTGTCTCTTTTCTTAAATAAAAGGGGGAAGTTGAGTAGCTAATCCCTTTCTTCTTAATCATACACTTTATTTAATATCCTCCCGCCTTTTTTTGTTCTTAATATTGTAACATTTCCTTTTGTCATTGTTTGTTTGGAGTTATTAAAGCTGAAAAATATGAAATTCAATTTAGTAATATTGATCAAAGTATGAAACTACTACACATTTTCTGTGTGACTGAAGTTGGTTTACCAAATCGCTGCGACTAGGAGGAACTGTTAAACATCCTCTCGTTTTTCGTATGAATTTTCCCTTTGAATGAACAGCCAAAGGGCCATAAAGAATTGGCCCTCAGTTCTCTCTTATTCAATATTCCTCTTCTATACAATGCGGACAATAACAGAATGGGAAAAGGGTGAATCAATCAGAAGAGAGCAGCATCTGAATTCTGAAAGTAATTCAAAACACTATGGTGTGTGCTGAAAACACGCTACGACTACCTGTCGACTAAAGAGTAAACAGCGGAAGAACCGGACATCATATATAATACAAATGAGCAAGACCTATTAACCTAACCAGCAACCACCCAGCTAAAAGAGATGATAAGGTCAATGAATCACCTTAAACAAATGTCTTGCTTCTACACTACCATTAGCTAACAAGTTCTTAAAGTTTGTTCTATAACCTGAGATGGTTCTCAAGGATTGCATAAATTTCTAAGGTCCTCTTCCTTGGCATACCATCTTGGTATTATCTTCGAAATGTGGGGATAAAGGTCCTTGTAAGAATTCCTTATTGTGCCCTCAGCTACCCCGGTAGCAAGAGATATATCTGTCACATTTCAAAAATTGAATCAATATCGTTCTTTGCAGTTAAGAGACTTATAGGAGGAGGATATAGCAGTATGCTTACCCTTGAGTGGTTTCTTATCGACAGATAGTTGGGTAATAATATAAATAATAGCCGCAGCAATAGAAATCGGGCTCCTCCTGCAGAAAAAGAAATTTCAAGCCATGAGTTAACTAATTTTTCACAGGTTGAAATGCTTCTCATAGCTCAAACAGGTGAATTTTATCACAAGAATTCATCAATGCCTATAGCAAATGTGCTCAGGTGTTCTGTGGCTCTACCTAGAACCTAGCTCAACAACTATTATACCCAGAATTGATAACTCTATTGGACAAAGGCACGTGTCCAAGTGTCAAATTTGCTATATTGTCTAAAATGAAGTGTTCAATGTCCATATGTAGCGAAGATCCAAGAAGGGTACTTTAGGTAGTAATCTTAGTAACATAGCTCAACAATATTGAACGATCAAGATTTCCAAATAGAAATTATAAGTAATACTCCATATTTCAAAAACTTTCTAAATTAGCTATTTCAATCAATTCAATGCAGCAGTTCATGAGTGGCAGAACACTACCTCACATCAAACTCTTCAGATTTCTGTACAGCTTCTTGGGCAGCTTTTACAGTTTGCTTTTCCATGCCTAAATGCGAACAAAAACGCCTCTACAATCATGAAAGCAAGATATTAACAAAAAGGCACACCTTAGACCAATGATCACAACTAAAGCAGTAAATGCCTAGAAGGCCACAATGTATGAAATATTCTTTCGTAGACAAACCAAGAAATCTCCTGCATGAATAGCTCCCATTTCCACTGACTGACCCATCTCTCCCTCTAGTTGCTTGACAATAAACTCTTTTGCACGGCCAATCTCCTTCTTTGTAGTATCCCTAGCAACCGAGCATATCTCTGGTGTTTGTGTAGTTAGGACTTAGTTACTGGCAGAACAAATCAGGTGAATAGTATTCTTAGTCTTACTCTTACCTTTTACAGTTCTGGGTTTGTCTTCTTGTCGACAAGCAATATAGAGACAAGCAGCCAAAATTGCTTCTTGATTCCTTCCTCTAAGGGGTTTCTGGTCTTCAACCTTCTTATATATCTCATTAGCTCGATCCTGGAAGATAACAGTCAATTCTAAGATATTCTTTGCACAAATGAGTTATTGTACATTCAAAACAGAAGAGAATTTGCCAGTTTGACACAAATAAATGATAGAATGGTGACAGAATCAGATATCAGATATTACAAAGTTTTCCAAAACCCAGTAGTCAGGAACTCAGGATATATTATCTAAGAAGCCTGTATATATACATGCCTCAAAAAGTCAAAATGATGCTAACTTATCGTGTAATCATGATTAATATCCAGTCATTAACTTTCATCTTACCAACTTCATGAAAGATTACTTTCAGCAAAAAAGGCAGATCAAAACATTACAAGCTGTAAAATTCGCAAAATTGACTTGGGACTTTATTTTTCCTGTGTGGATACACTAATAAATTGCTAAATTCATCATGGAATTGGCTGATACACCCTACTTTCATATTAAGCTTGTTCCTTTATAAACAAGTGAGCATATTAGTAACACTAGTAAAGGGCTAAAGCAATGGAAGATAGATCAATATGCCAGGGATGACTCTCCCAAACAGGCTACACATGCCACCTCCGGAATCAAATATAATTGATATTCACCTTATCCCTTTCCAGTTTCCTATGTGGCTAGATTAGTTAAAAGAACAGAAATCTATGAGGGTATTAGTTAATATGCCACTGATGACATTGATATCAGACAATAACTCATAGAGTCATAGCATAATGGAATGCAATTACGCAAGCGAATCTAAAATAAAAACCTACAGCAGCATAATGAAGCAGGTTAACTAACCTTGATGGTCGAAACAAGACCCAACCTGCAACAAGAAAGTTGCTGAGTTAGTACTTTATTGGTCATTCCTAGCTAAATATTAAAATACCAAGATATAAATGTGCTAGGTTTGATGCATTTTAAACAAGCTTATTGTGTGTTCAGTTCTTTAAGCGAAAGCTATTACAATAGATCATAAATTCATTACAAATCCCACTACGCCTGTATCAACTATATACAACACGAACTACCCCATCATCAATGCAATACAGGGATATCGAAATGAACATAGGATCAATCACAACAGCTTAAGCCCTGAATGACAATTTATCCAATTCTACAATCTAGAACACACAATTGATTTTGTAATTCATCATACCAACCAAAACCCTAAAATCAATCCACTACATATCCAAAAACCCATAGCCACAAAATATCATTATCAAAGTAATAAACAATATGGGCATCACTCGATTCGATTCGACAATTCCTCGTATCAAATCACTTATAAAATCACACACACAAACACCCTCATCTCCAATTGATTAAAAAGAATACAGAATGTTCCATAATTCAACGAAACACAATTACACAACCAAAAACCCTAAGAAATTAATCAGCAATTTGCCAAGAAACCAATCATCCATATAACACAATGGAATCCTCAAATTCATAATCAATAACCAATTTAGACAAACAATATTACACAACACTACGCAAAATTTAATCAATAACCCAAAAAAACCACCAACAAAAAAATCAAACCCAAAATAGATAAAAGGTTTGACACCTGTCAGCCATGGTAGCAATAGACTTAAAAGCTTGAATAAGATTACGATCAGGGTTGGACCCACGGGCCTGCCACCGGCCCAAAGAGGAGGTCAAGAAGTCACCGGACGATCCATTGGGCTTAGAGATAACGGTGGAAAGCCCACCGTCGGCAAGTAATGGGTTAGTGGGCCCACCAACTCGGACTGGGTCATTGTCTTGGCCTTCATTAGCAAAAGTCCGCCATTCAGAGGTTTCGTCGATGGAATGGGACTCCAAAACGAGCCCACACTCGACGCAGACGGTGTCTCCGGCTGCGTGGTCAAACACCACTTCGGTGCTCTTCTTGCAGTCTTGGCAATATGAGAAGTCACCCATTATTGGGAATTATCACGATGTTTTTTAGGTTTTTATTAATTTTTTTTTTCTTGTTAGATTTCAGAAAACTATAAAGTGCGTACAATTTTTTTTTTTTTTTTTTTTTTTTTACCATTGCTCAATATGTATAGAGTGTTACAGGCTGGATATAATTACGATAAATTTTTTTTTTTTTTTGAAAAGCGATAGGAAATCATTACGATAAGGAAACAAAATATACACTAGGTACAAACAAATCTTATCATTCTATAACTATAATAATATCTATTATTTCCTTTTTTTAATTTTTTTAGAATGGGTTTTATTTTTGTGGGTTTTGAATGAGGTTTTTTTTTTTTTTTTTTTTTTTTGGATTGATTGGTTCTTTTTTAAGAGTTAGGTCATAAACAACTTAAGCCTTAAGTGTGTGATTATAATTGGGGTTGGAAAGAAAAGATTTATTCAACTACGTTAATATGAAAGTTGAAGATATGTTAGCCATTTGTGTTTCTAAGGTTTTTTTTTTTTAGTGTGTCACTTCAACAATTGTTAGGCATGTGTATTTGGTGTAAATATATACATGTCAATTTACATAAGGGCTGCAACACATAAAGCATTGAACATGAATAAACTCGAGGAGTACAAGTTTCTTCTTAGATGTACTTTTGTTTAGATATTTTGTTTATGAATTGCAGTAGTGGTCATGTCTAAGCAAATGAGAAAAATAGAAATTGATCCCAAACGGAACACAAAATTATTGGTCATATCATCTTATATAAAGCTAATACAAAAGGCGTAAAGATTGAAACTTGTGATGTTCAACATTCAACACTGTGTAATGTTATGATTTCACAGGGTATGTTCCATCCTTCAACAATCACCTTAAAATAGATCCTAGTTCCAAGGCATGGATACAAAAATCCAAAAGGCCAAGGCAAGGCAACATGGCCAAATCAATGCCAAGGTAAAACATTTTAGATTTTAAGTCATAATAACAGTGAAGGGTGTGCCAATGTATAATAAGATGGTTTCGGGTATCAAATAGGCCTCTCGTAGTTGTTTGGGAGCCTTGGAAAACACCTACATACACTATTTTGTCGGGTCCAAAAATATTATGTGAAGGCTAAGGGCCTGTTCACATTTACTTAATTTCAGTTCAGTTCAGTTCAGTTCAGTTCAGTTCAGTTCCAATCAGTTCAGTTCAGTTCAGTTCCAATCAGTTCAGTTCAGTTCAGTTCAGCTCTTAATTTCCCTCTCACATAAAATATTTATTTCAGCTCAATTCAGTTCAGTTCATTTCAGTTCAGTTCCAATCAGTTCAGTTCAGTACAGTTCCAATCAGTTCAGTTCAGTTCCAATCAGTTCAGTTCAGTTCAGCTCAATTCAGTAAATATGAACAGGCCCTAAATTTGAAGGCTATAATACTCAAAATCAGACCAATTTATGATATTTTGGGACTCGGTGTTGAAAACTCACAAGATGGTAGAGGATGCGTCGTAGGGTTATTTAATGTTGTTTGGAACCATATGAGATCACTAGTTGATCACATAAAAGTTTGTAAGGGCATTGAATTAATGAAAGGAGACATGTACATAAATTAACAATTTAAAGGCAAAATGTACAATTCCAACCATCCAAATGCCATCCCGGAGTGTCATAGAATCTATGAGAAGCACTTTAGTCTCTTTTTCTTTTCGGGTTCAAATTAGGTTTCGGTAAAACAAGTGTGTACCATTGATCAATATATATATATATATATATATATATATATAGAAAGGAGACATGTACATAAATTAACAATTTAAAGGCAAAATGTACAATTCCAACCATCCAAATGCCATCCCGGAGTGTCATAGAATCTATGAGAAGCACTTTAGTCTCTTTTTCTTTTCGGGTTCAAATTAGGTTTCGGTAAAACAAGTGTGTACCATTGATCAATATATATATATATATATATATATATATATATATATATATATATATATATATATATATATATATATAGGAAGGAGACATGTACATAAATTAACAATTTAAAGACAAAATGTACAATTCCAACCATCCAAATGCCATCCCGGAGTGTCATAGAATCTATGAGAAGCACTTTAGTCTCTTTTTCTTTTCGGGTTCAAATTAGGTTTCGGTGAAACAAGTGTGTACCATTGATCAATATATATATATATATAATTACATTAGGAAACATTTTTTTTTTTTTTTGACAAACATTAGGAAACCTATTATAATAAGGGTACAAACTATTTCCTAAATTTTTATTTCCTTTTTTGGGGGATTAAAAGGATTTTACTTTTATTTTTTAATTTTTTTTTTTAGAATAGGTTTTATTTTTGTGGGTTTTGGATGAGGTTTTTTTTATTGGATTGATTGGTTCTTTTTTTAAAAGTTAAGTCCTAAAACAACTTAAGCTTTTTTTTTAGTTAAAAAAGACAATAAGTGTGATTATAATTGGGGTTGGAAAGAAAAGAATGATTTAACTACAAGTAGTTAATATGAGTATGAAAGTTGAAGATATGTTAGTCATTTGTGTTCATAATGATTTTATTTTATTTATTTATTTATTTTTGGGTAATGTTATATGTAGCCCTAAAAGATATATATAAGCATTAAATATACTCTTGAAAATTGTATAAAATTAGGAATTCATGACAAAAACACGCGTCAATCAGTGTAATTAATGTTTATATTTTTTGATTTCCTAACTTCATACGATTTTCTAGTGTATATTTAATGCTTATATGTAGGCAATGTAGCCCTAAGGACTATATATATCATTTTCCTTTTTTCTTTCTTTTCTTTTTTTATTTTATTTTATTATTTTTTTTTTTTATAAGTGTTTGTCACTTCAACAATTGTTAGGCATGTGTATTTGGGTTTATCACTACATAATCTACATAAGAGTTGCAACACATAAAGCATTGAACGTGAATAGACTCGAGGAGTACGAGTTTTTTCACTCACTTCATATGTACTTATGTTTAGATATTTTGTTTATGAATTGCAGTGGTGGTCATGTCTAAGCAAATGAGAAAAATGGATATTGATCCAAATAGTGGTCATCTTATAAAGCTACTATAAAAGGCGTAAAGATTGAAACTTGTGATGCTCTACATTCAACAATATGTAATGTTATGACTTATGATTTCACAAGGTATATTCCATCCTTCACAAATAACCCTAAAATAGATCCTAGTACTAATGCCAAGGCATGGATACAAAATCCAAAAGGCCAACTCAAGGCCAAGGTAAGACATTTTAGATTTTAAGTCATAATAACAGTGAAGGGTGTGTCAAGACATGATGAATGAGATGGTTTCAAAGTATCAAATGAGTCTCTCATAAAAGTTAAGTAGTTTGGGAGCCTCAGAAGTCGGAACACACTTAGATACATAATCTTGTCGGGTCTAAAAATGTAATATAAAGGCTAAATTTAAAGACTATAATACACAAAATCAAACCAATTTATCTTTTTTTTTTTTTTTTTTTTTTTTTTTTTTTTTTTTTAACAATAAGATATGTGGGAAGCCCCTTCCTATCATAGGAGGAGAACGACTTAGTTTTATATGTTAATGGATAAGATGAGATTGGTGTTTTAATCACCTCAAACCCTTTCACTAACCAACAAACCACCAAATAAATATTTTTTTCATAAAGTAAACAAAATAAAATCAAGAGCTTCATTGAGGGTTGAACTTGTGGAGATTGAAAATCGTAGGCAGAGAGATTAATATAGAGGACGGTATATAGTTGTCGTGGTCGGCTTTTGATCCAAAAACAACGAACGTGTTTCGGCCATGAAAACGGTGTATTGCCCTTTTTTTTTTTATTTTATTATGGACCACTACTATCCTATATATTTTCTCTATGAATTAATATATCACGTATGTCATGTGACTTATTTTGATTCTAGATATGGCAACGCAACGTTGCTCCATACTACGGTCTACGAGATATAATTTAGATTTTTAGACTATTAGAATTATATTCCAACTTAATAGATTTGTTTATACTTGTAGTGTCTTTTATTAGAAAATTAATAGTGAAAAAAAAAATGAACTTGATCGAGGCATGAGTGCAAGACCAACTCAAGGCAACAAGTTGAAGAAAAGATAACGCATCCACAACAAGAAATTTTATTCATTTATTTATTTATTTTTATTGTAATCCCATGAACAAGTCTGATTCAAATATATATCGTAAGACTATTTTGAAATCTTATCGTAGTCATGTAATATGTGGTAGCCAAGTAATACAAGAAATGATTTTTTTTCACTAATTTGGCATTTAGCCATTTAACGGTTCAATTAAGATGTTGGGAGTCCTTCACGAGATTTCTCGCAATACTTGCATCGGTTATTTATGTTATATTGGTGCTACACAAACCAACATCATTACTGTTGCTTTGGCTATTTAGAATTGTTCATATATATGGTTATATGGTGCCTTTGTTCGTAAAGTATCCATAACAACCGGAACCTTATCTCTTGAACGACAAAACTAATACTTCTATTGCAATCTAGCTAATTATTAGTCTATTTCTTGTATGTACCTAAAGATTTCGGAAAAAAAAAATGTTGTCATGAAACATACGAAGTAATTGTTATATTTTAGAATAATTATTGAGCCTAAAACTTCTTTATTGCAATACAAATACCAAAATGCATAATAGGATAAAAATGTTCAAACAATAGCAATTATTAAAACAGTGAATCTTGAAGTATTAGAAAATAGATCATTTAAAATTAAGTTGGCCATATTTAGGAGCCTTAGTAGGGGTAAACAGACCAAAATGACGTTCAGTTATAGCCCCTGGTTTCTTATCTTCATCAAACATTGCAAACAAATAAGTCTCAATTGCTTGCCCTGGTTTTAAAGGAGTCCCTTGCTTCACATGATTGATCAAGTTCCTATAATAAGTCCCGGCATTGTTCACTGTGGCCGCGACTCCCCCGGCTGATGGCCATCCGGTTTCGGACACCACAATCGCCGTGTTAGGTGCACCCGCCTTTGCTAGAGCGGCATATATTGAATCAACCATTGCATCAAACAAGTTTTGGTAGTTTTTGCCGTTATTCGGATCAGTAACCACAGTCCCCGGGGACATAAATAATGCGTAGTTGAGATTAATATCACGTTGATTACTAATATAAGCAAAGTACGTGTAAATGTTAACTAACAAAGGTGAATTGTTACTAGTTATAAATTTGACTATTGGGGTAATGTATGATGTGTAATTAAATTGTCCGTTTGAGGGTGGATACGTGCTCATCATAATTTCTGTACTAACGGATGTAGAAACTTTAATGGCTCGTAAGTTGTTTGATATTAATGCGTTGTGAACATTTTTCATGGCGGGTAACACTGATGAAGCAAATTTATGAGAAGGGTTAACTTCTTTCCCTACAACAATATATTTAATTGATGATGCAAAGGGCACGGCGTTGGTCTTGACCCAACGTATTGCCTCTGAGGGATAAAATGCTAGAGACCGAAGGTTTTCAATAGGGACGTCTAGCACGAGTTTAATGCCCGAGCCTTGTAAGGCTTGGAGAGCTGCTATATCTGGACTATATAGTCTCATTGCTCCTATGCCATTGTATTTGTAGAGGCTCACAACATCTTTCTCACTCGGTAAGTTGTCTCCAATCATTCCATAGCATACACCAATTTATGCCTCTATATTATTAAATCGTCATTAAAAATTAGAACAAATTGAGATGATATAAGATCATATATATGATCACGTAACAAACTTTTTCATTCAATTAAATTATCGAAACTCTATTAAAATGTATTGAATACCAATGCAAAAAGTAACTCTTCCTAAAAACATGTACAATACATGACCTCAAACAACAGTTAAAGAACGAAGAGATCGAGATTTAGCAAGAAACATATACCCGTAAAATGCAGGCTAATCGATAAAAATGTCACAACGAACAGAGTGATGGCAATAGCCATTGGCTTGCTTGGGGATATCAATTATTGATGATTTAATATCAAAGAAAAATGACATCAACTATTTATAATTTGATTTCAAGGAAAATGACGGGATTATAATTGATGAAAAAAAATACTCTGATAAGGGGAGAAACTAAATTTAATTAATTTTTTTCATTTCACAGATCAGAAAACTTCAATTACAGGTCAATCACCAAGTAATTTACAACACAATTATTCATGGATTGATAAGTTTTTTTTTTTTACTCAATCGTTAAGCAATTTTGAGTTTCTGAATGTCTCATCATCCCACAAATTACGCGGTTTATGCCAAAAAACAAAGAAAAAAAAATGAGAGAGGACATAAATAGGATATAGATAGTGAATATCTATAATATTTCAGAGGGATTACTAAATTTATAATTATAATTTAATTTTTTGTCTTCCTGGAGGAAATATTTAGACCAAGCTTTCAGCTAATGCAAATTTAATTTATATTCAGGCTTCGTAGATTTATATGATAATGGTTTCATTTTTACATAGTAAACAGCCCCCATAATAATAAAGGGGGTACTGATCAGAAGTAAAAGAAGTTGAACATTTATATCATGGCTTACATTACAAATTGATTTTGATAAATGAAGTAAAAATTGATGTTGTAAGTACTCCTTGTATTCTCTAAACACAACACCTAGTGCATGAGAGCAACAGCAGCTTCTTGGACGAGAGGCTGTGTAACATGCACATAATGCTCGGCCTCTCTCTCAACTTGCTCCCAACATCGTTTTGCATCCTTTCCTTCTTTCATTTTCTTCACAAATGCCACAAATTTCCTCCAATTGTCAGCTTGGAACAAGTCCGGGTTCATCCTCAGGTATGTGAATGCACACATTTCACACTTCTAATACTTCCCAAAAAAGTAAGTCATTAAATATATAATTCAATCAACATCACAAAACAAACTTTGATGTGAGCATAGCTCATTAAAAAGAGAAGATTCTTCGTTCCTAAAAGATAGGCCACACGTTATCATCCTTTAATGATATGATGGAGACTACTGCACATAAACTCAATTTCGTAAACCGACCCCTAATCAAATCTAGCATACATTTAGTAAACACATCCTTTAAAAGATTATAAAATTAAAGAGTCTACACCACAACAAACTTCAATACTAGAAATCGAATAAATTTTTTAAAGGAAAGGGGAAGCAACCAACAAACTCAAGAAAAGAAGAAAATCCCAAAAGCAATCCACTCCAACTTTTGTCAAGTACCGCAAGATTGTCAATTTGTCATGAACTCTTAATTGACATCAGCCTCACGTGAATTTTGCCAAAATAGTTACTAATGTCAAGAAAAGTACACTCTTTTTTATAGTACCCTTTTAGCCACAACAAAATAAATTACATAAAAAATTGTATGGCTAATAAAGAATCGTTTAATCTACGGATCCATTACATTTACACTAATACATCAACAAAAATCTTCCACATATCCAAACTCTTACAACCAAACAACAAATTATATCCATCAACATTAACACTCTCAATCATATATTGACAAATGGGTGGATTGTTCTACCTATCTATCTCCAAATTATTCAAATCCTAGTTAAAAGTACTATTTGGGCGGAAGCTTCGAGTGCACTTATGCACAATAAGATAAGGTCTAATAATTTCGGATAAAATAAAAGACTACTAATAGATTCAGACAGGATGATAATAAAATAAAAAATTAATAAGTTCTTATAAGATAAGATAATTATAGTTTAAATTAGAAAGTTTAGACAACATAAAACTCAATCACATAAAATAAGTGAAATTGTAGGTGAAGAGAACACTACCTAACAAAGAAAAAAAATTCTCATTACACACATTGCTTTCAACGTTTCTAGTTTACAGTTTACAATTTTGACACAACAAGAACCCAGTTTAATATTTTTGGATTTGTGCACAAAACAACCCAAATTAAACTCAATCTAATATATTTAGTGTACAACTACACTCCTCCTTAAGCAATCATCTTATTTATTTTTTATGTGAAATGTGAATTCATCAACAAATCAAACACAAACATGATCCAATGATCCTAAAAAATGGTAATTGTAGAAAATCCAATCTTAATTTAACGTGTTAAACACAAATATAAAGAAATCATATATTCATCAATCATAAACATTTGTAAAATTTGATTGAAATGAGGGATAAAATAGAAACATACGAGACGGAGTCGCCGACATTACCGCCACACTGATGAAATGACATAACAGCCTGAACCTTCAAGCCATGTTTTTTAGCCATCTCAATCAAATCAACATAACCACCCCAATTATACTCCCCAGGATTCTCTCTCTCCACCAAACCCCACCACACATCCATCATTATACCTTCTACTCCCGCGCTCTTCAACGCTTGCAAACTCGCATTCATCGCTTTCCTCCGATTCACATTATTATCCATCTTAACACTATCCAACGGCATCATCACGTAAACCGGCACGCCTTTCTCGTGCTTCTCTTTTGAAGATATTTTGTACTCCGCGGTTTCATGTTCCGTACCAGTAGCGAATGCCTGGCATGCTGCGGTTAGATCCGCTCTTAGAGGAGACCGACATGGGCTCACTGGGGGTGATAGCATGTCGGTTAGGTCACCGCTTTGGCGTGTCACTTTGCATTTTAACGCCGGTGTTGGAGATTTCCACACCGCCGATGCGTTCAGTGTTGACGATGAATCTCCGGTGTTTGTTGCGGTTGTTTCCACCGGGAGTGGTGTTCCTGAGAGTGCTCCGATCTGGTGTGTTAAGCTCATCGCCATTAACGTGGGACTGAATTTTTTCAAATTTCAAGATCTCAAAAAGTAATAATTGTAAATAAATAATTTTGATTTTTTTTTTTTTTTTTTTTTTTGTTGTGATGAAGTAGGGATTGAAAAATGGAAAGTGAAAGTGGGGGTGTTTAAATAGGAATTTTGATGGGATTTTCGGATAAATAGGTTGGGCGTTGAAATGATGACACGTGTTAATAGGGACACGTGGAGGATGGAAATGAGATGACAGAATCTACGGCTAGGATTTGTGGAAAGCACGTGAAAATGGATGAAGGGAGGTGGAGTGGAAGATCGGTTATGAAATGAAAGTAAAACCCGCGTTATTGGAAAAAGGTTGTTTAGTTAGTAAGGTAATGACACGTGGCCGTTGAATTAGCAGTTTGTGGAATAATGAGTGTTTGGTTTTGATACAAACACAACTCCTCTCGTTTAATCTACTACTTCGTATTTCGATTAATCTCAAACGAAGGGAGTAAGAGAACTCGTAGATATTGTAGATTTGAATTTTGGAACAACCAAAAATACAAAACAGTCAAGTCTAATAGAATGAATTTCGCTAATATGGTGATAAATTGATAATCACTCTTACTATGTACTAATGTACACCATAATGATTGTTATGATTCAAGATTTATAATGGCTAGCTAACAAGTTCTCACAATCGCGTCTACATGTTAACCTGTAATGGTTCTGATCTTCTAAACGATTGTTAAACGTCCTTAGGTCATCCTCCTACATGCAGAAAAAGAAATTAATTTCACCAAAACCAGCAAATGTATTCAGATATTCCTCTACTTCAGAAGTGTGTACACTTTCTAAACACAAACTCGTGTCCAAGTGTCTAATAAGCTGTTTTAACAAAAATCATATGAACTGTCAAGTGTTCATATGTATTGAGGGTCCAACGTGGATACAGGAGGTGAAATGCACTGCAGAACAACATACAAACAGTTCATGTATCAATTGTGATCTTGCATTGCAACATTTAACAGTGGTGCAGTGGTCCGGGTGAAAGTGGGAAACACTGCCTTACATAAGGCTCTTCTTACTGCTAGCTTTTCCAAGCCCGAAAGCAAAAACAAAACGCTTCTACAATCAGCAAAGTAAAGTACTTACAAAAAGGCATATCTTAGATCAAGGGGTGTCTGCCTGTCTTGTCTCCAACCTTATAATGCACTTCATCAGCTCAATCCTAAAAGACGAAGTTCAACTGTAAGATTTACATTTACACATGTAAGGAGCGTTGCATATGCAGAACCAAAAAAGATTCAGCAATTTGACATAGCTCAATATATATACAGTGAGAAACTTATGTAAGCCAGAAAGTTTTGCTTTAGTTTCATGAAATTATGACAACATTCAAATCATACATGAATTTGCTGGCGAAAAATACATCCAGCAAAAGGATCAAAACATAACAAAATCATAAACAGACATATTATCAATCAAACATAAAGCACCATATATGCTCCATTACATAGTGGAGCATAAATATATCAAGTTATCAACATAACATAAATTGGTGAAAAGGAGCAGTTTCAACGACCTTAATGATCGTAACAAGGCCTGACTGCTCAACCTCGTCAAGAACATTGCAGAATTAGTGATTCCTTAGTCACTGCCATATAGCAAAGGCCAAAACGAAGGATGGTTTAAGGTTAATTACACATGATGCAATTTACAAGCTTAAAGAGCTGAATTCTTCAAATCACAATGATCAAATCATGCCACACCCTTTAATTCTATAATTCTATAGTGTAATACAGGATTAACCAAGTTGATGCAATGTTGATTAACAAACTGTGCTCATATAAGCTCAACCCAAACACCTTAACAGAGTTCAATTCACATTAATTATACTAAAAACAATTGACATGGACCCTAATAAAACTATTCAAGGTCCAACATTCTAAGTGTCTGTCCGTCTGTCTGACATAGTTCAAGACCCATGATTCTAGTGGCCTAGTGGGCCTAATGACTTCTAGATTTTCAGGACCCAATAACTGTGTATTGGGCCTTGATCATTGTGGTATTGGGCCTTGATAAGGCCAAATTTAATGAGGGACAATATCACACTACTACCACACTACCCATGATGTGTGCATATGTCTATTTGTCATCATGCAATTACGTTGTACTTCGTATTAGATATTTGGATGTAGAGAATTCATGAAAATAAAATTCTGCAACTCCATTGTTTGTGTAGTGTAAAGAATTTACTCCACGTCCCTTTCATTGATAGAAAAATGGTCTCTAGTATTCCGCATTTTTTTAAAGCTCATATCTCGATTATCGACCTATGAGAATATGATATAGGAATTGTCCCTTTTATCCACATTGTAATTTTCATTACATACTCGAATTCAAAATCAAGCTCTTTTAGGTCTAACTTAAATGTACCTTAAATCATCAGCCTTGGAATAACTTGGAATATATCCTTCTTTCACGCAAATACGCAATGGTATTTTTACACTTTTAACCTTATTATGCTAGTAGTATTTAGAGATACTTTTAAGTACTATCGTATTACTTAATATGTATTAATACTGATAACCACAGCTCAATAACTTCATTTGATTGGTACATTCAAACCTACTCGATCACAACCTTTATCGATCCCAAACCAACATCACCACAAACAGCTCGAAAACAGACTACAATCATTAAATCACGTATCAATATTCAACAAATCAAAATATATAATCCACCCACCAAAACGAATGAAGATAGTATTTGATTGTTTCAAGTAGACCCATAACAAATTGACAACTCTCAACAATAAGAAAGAATTGGATAGTAGATGAAGCCATAAATAGCAAGAATGTGAAAACCACATTCAATTTAATTTTTTTTGTAGCGGTGTAACAAATTCATACTCTTCCCCTCCACCTAAAAACAGCGTTGTTTGCATTAAATTCTCTCTCCACTTGCCACCCATATATCACATTACGTGTGTTTTTAAACCTTTTTAACTCACTAGTCTCTTTCTCTCTCTAAAAATCTTATGTAAATTAGAATTTGTACTGCTAGTTCTAGTGCATAACATCAAATACTAGTATACTTCAACTACATCACATTCTCATAATTAATACATTATTATCAATATTAATGTTAAATCACATCATACCAAAAAAAACTAGTGTTACATTGTTGGCAGTTGGACTCTTAGGAGTTAAGACTTATAAGTTATATGATCGTATACTATATACTTAGCTATTCTTTTGAGAGGGTTTATATGAGCTATGTATAATAATAATAGTAATCGTAATAGTAATAGTAGTATGGAGATCGAGGCAGCAGCTGCATTAGCAACAAATGAACCAGGTGGTTCACACAGGAATTACAAAAACGCGATCTACGAAGACGACGATGATTCGGAGACAAGCGGTGGAGGAAGCGGTGGTATTGGTGGTGCAGCAGTGGCGTATCTAGTATGGGAAGATCTAACGGTGGTGCTACCAAGTTTTGGAAATAAGCCAACAAAGAGGATACTTCAAGGGATAAATGGTTATGCTGAGCCTGGTAGGATTATGGCTATTATGGGTCCTTCTGGTTCTGGCAAATCTACTCTTCTTGATTCATTGGCAGGTTTTTTTTTTTTCTTTCTTTCTTATCTTCCTACTTCACTTGATTTTTTTCTCATCACTCGAGTATAATTAATGTAAACGAAATTCAATCTCACAGATTGCCAAACTAGAAGATTAAACCAGCTAAAATAACTTTATCAATAGGTGTTAGAAGAGCAATTGTTATATGGTAGGATTTGGGAAACCACTATAATAATTCACCATTTGTGTTTAGGAGTTAGATCTATAAATAAATTGAATATTCAACTTTGTGATATAATTATTATCTTTTTGATGGGTATTGTTAGAGTAAATGTTAGATGATAAGTCAATTTTTTGTCCTTAATGATAATAGTAATATTGAAGATTTGAATCTCTTTTAACTTTATTAACTCTATCAATTTTTTCCTTTCAAAAAAAAAAAAAAAAAAAAAAAAAAAAAAACTCTTATCAATTTTTTTGCGTTAGTTCAAAAAGAAGAGACATTGATTGTGTGCTTAAAATAGGAACAAGTACATGAACAAATCATATGCCAATAAATTAATAAAGAAAAGAAACCCCAAAAATGGGTTTTGGAAATCTTGTATTCTAGGTGTATAGTGTTTTACATTTATGTCTCAATTTAAAGCGTCATTTCCTTCTTGAGGAGGTAATTTTGATTCAATTTTATTTTATTGAGTTTCATTTGGATTTATTCACATTTTTATCTTTTCTTGAATTTGGGTGACTAATCTTAATGTTAAGTGGTCCTTTTGTAACCAATAAATCAAATCATTAAAGAGCACATGTTGATTAATTATTTGGTGCAATTTTTAGAGGTATATCTAGATTGCTTTGAATGGACCATTTTGGTGGACCATATCCAAAATTAGGAGCAATTAACTCAATTTTGGTCACAAAATAAAACAATCTACTCCTTATTCTAAAGACTAACTATATAAATTTAGTAATACGCCTATGAAAATGAAACAGCTGGAATATAGCGAGTGTAGTTAAGATATGAGTACTAATCTCGTCTACATACAACTGGTGGAATTTTAAGCATCCTAAATTAAAGGAGTGCACCAGCCCGGGAAACAAGAGCATTAAGATCTATCTAACTGCAAAAAAGGGACATTTCTCTTTCTCTCTTAAATAAGTTGTAAAGAGATAACTGAACTTCAACTACCCTCCATAAACTCAGTTTTAATGCTTCCACCAAACTCACTGCCAGCTTCATTAACAGCTAACCAATGTAGGGTATGCCAAAAACTTGGAATTTTTTCTCTAGATTTGTGTCCATTTTACTGCTCAACTTTGAGCTTTAGCAGTGAATGTGTCCCATACAACAAGTCGATTGCAACTCAAATGGTGGTTGAAAATTTATACAGTACTCCTTTTGTTCCGCAATATTTGACCATTTAACTATGTTTTAAATTAAATATAGTGCAATATTATTTGTTTGGTTAAGATAATAGTGCGATATTAGTATATTACTTGTCAGTTTTTAAGTGTCGGTGCAAAAACTAGCACCTTAAAACTTGTTAGTAGTATTAACTTATAGTAACATCGGAGGGAGAGATTATATCTTAAAAGATAACTAACTATTGGATATTAAGCAAATTCATGGATCACTCATTTACAGGTTGATTTGTTGAATGTAAATTCATAATCATAACAAGGAATTCGGCTATGTTTGGCCACACTAGCTTAAAACAGGGCTAAACTGATAGTAAGGAAAACCATAATTTGTGAAGCTTCTAAGTCTAAGTGGTATATTTTTCGATACTACAAAAAAAAAATGGAATTAAAAGAAGATAATAGTTAAGTAGTATAGAAAAGAACACAGCTTTCTAAAACTTAAATTAACATGTAAGCTAAGAGGCAAGAATTGAAATACGAAGTAGGAGTTTTATTGCTTACCAGCAAATCTGCTTTGTATATACAAGTTTGACAGCATCTGGTTTCTCCGACTGTCCCTTCTGCAGGCAGACTCTCAGCAAATGTTGTCATGACTGGAAATATTCTACTCAATGGCAAGAAGAAAGGACTGCAATATGGTGGAGTGGTAAGTAGTTAATATGAAGTTTTGGACATAAAATACATAAATATACGACGAAAGAATAAACTTGTTGACTTAACTGTTATTTCAGGCATATGTGACACAAGAGAATGTACTCCTTGGAACCCTAACAGTAAGAGAGACACTCACTTATTCAGCATATTTGAGGCTTCCACCAAACTTGACGAAAGAAGAGATCGAAGGGATTGTAGAAGGGGCCATAATGGAAATGGGTCTTCAAGAGTGTGCAGATACGATAATTGGCAATTGGCATCTGAGGGGCATAAGTGGTGGAGAGCAGAAGAGATTAAGCATTGCCCTTGAAATACTCACACGTCCTCGTCTCTTGTTTCTTGACGAGCCAACCACTGGGCTTGATAGTGCTTCAGCTTTCTTTGTAGTCCAGGCCCTTAGGAGCGTGGCACGAGATGGGGGAAGGACAGTCGTTTCTTCAATTCACCAGCCTAGCAGTGAAGTTTTCACCTTGTTTGATGACCTTTGCCTATTGTCTTCTGGTGAACTGGTCTACTTTGGCGATGCTAAAAAGGCTGTTCTGGTAAGGAAATGAACACGAATACTATGTTAAATGCAAAAAATTAATAATGATTTCTATTCCAGATATTTTAAAGAGGAAAAAATGTATAATCTATAATTAACCATTACAGTTCTTTGCACAAGCTGGATTCCCATGCCCAAGTAAAAGGAATCCCTCAGACCATTTTCTGCGCTGTATCAACTCAGACTTTGATAAGGTTACAGCTACACTGAAGGGATCCTACCAAGCCCGAGTATGTGCACAAATTAAGATCATGTTATCCTAAGATTTTCAAACTTAATTATTTCTCAATCTAATATTGTTTTCCCCTTTTCCTTGTCCGATTTCTGCAGCAAATCACAACGTTATCAGATCCTATGATGGAAATGGAAACAGCACAGATAAAAGCAATGCTTATTGAGAAGTATAGGCGATCAGAGTATGCAGAACGGACCCGAGCAAGGATCCAAGAAATAACATCAATCGTAAGCATCCTAGACACAAGCTTGCTAAGTCGATGTAGTCTAAAATTCATCTAAACATGAAAAAAAAAATTAAAAAAAAACCTTATGTCAATCCTAAATGATAACCATCTATTTGCAGGCAGGACTACCAACAGAAGCACCAAAGGGTAGCCAAGCCAGCTGGTGGAAGCAATTAACTACACTGACTAGAAGGTCTTTTGTAAATATGTCCAGAGACATCGGATATTATTGGCTACGGATAGTTGTCTACATAGTAGTATCTATATGTGTGGGTACCATCTATTATGATGTTGGCACTGGTTACAGTGCAATCTTGGCTAGAGGAGCGTGTGGTGGATTCGTATCAGGTTTCATGACTTTTATGTCTATTGGAGGTTTTCCATCCTTCATTGAAGAAATGAAGGCAAGAATTGCATTCTAAATTCTTAGGAAAGGACTTTTGTTTTAAATCATGATGCCATATTGCCATGCTTCTAAGTTTCTTTCTATTGCAGATCTTTTATCGCGAGAGGCTCAGTGGGTACTATGGAGTTGTAGTTTATATTCTATCAAACTTTCTCTCTTCATTCCCATACCTGGTAGCAATAGCAACAGCTTCAGGGACTATAACTTGGTACATGGTGAAATTCCGTCCAGAATTCTCTCACTACGTATACTACTGCCTCAGTCTTTTTGCAAGCATTTCAGCAGTCGAGAGCTGTATGATGGTGGTGGCTTCACTAGTTCCCAACTTTTTAATGGGACTCGTCACAGGGGCTGGAGTCATTGTAAGACGAACTAATTGTTTTATGACTATTCTTCACGTACTTAGAATACAAGTCTTTTCTGATCACAAATTGTTATTATGCAGGGAATAATGATGATGACCTCAGGCTTTTTCCGTCTACTACCTGATCTTCCTAAGGTGTTTTGGCGCTATCCTATTTCATACCTTAGTTTTGGATCCTGGGCAATACAGGTAATAATTATCAATGTATGCTACTATGCATGCCAAATTATACTAAAGAGTATTTCATACATAGGTTACACTTTAATATATATTAATGTTGGCACTAAGTTCAGATCATTTAACAATCAGGTCAGAGGGTTCATACATCATACCACCTTCACATTAAATGTAGACTTTCACTAATTCAAAGTTTTGTAAATGCAGGGTGGATACAAAAACGATCTTGTTGGTCTCACGTTTGATCCACTTATACCTGGTGATCCCAAATTAACGGGAAGTTATATTGTCACAAAAATGTTTGGGGTTCCCTTGGACCGGTCCAAGTGGTGGGACTTGGGTGGAATTTTCCTGCTCATCTTAACTTACAGGCTACTCTTTTTGGTCGTCTTCAAGATCAGAGAGAAAGCAACACCAATGTTTCAGACATTTTACAGAAAGAAGACTCTGAACCATCTAAAGAAGAGACCCTCTTTCAGGAGGACTGCTTTTCCTTCCAGGAGATATCAACCTCAATATCCATTGTCATATCAAGAAGGGCTTAGTTCTCCAATCCCCTAGAAGAAGCTATAGTAAATTTTTCAAGTGTATCTACAGTGTCAATTCCGTAAGCTTATTGTTCATGGGAGAGTTCTATCATTGTGCATTTTACCTATGGTTTTACATCTCTCAAGACCTTCAACACAAAGATGGTGTTAGGCCCATTGGAAACAAATTTCAAGTTGAAGAGCAGTACGAATTATCCTAATATATAGGAAACAAATCAAGTTACAAAGTTTTTCTGTAACAGAAATGCAAGTCTATACAGAATACATGTTGAACCAAGAAGACACGTAATGTAGAAGAAAGATTGATTATTCTTATAAGTCACAGACAATTATAGTCATTCACTGATATATGAATATGATCAAAATAATATTCCATGTCCCCAGGCTCTTCCCTCTCAATCTCTCTTTTGCACACTTGCACCATCTACTTTATACAGCAACACAAGATCAACCAATAACGATGCTCTGATTGTAAAAAATAAGCTAGTAGTACAGACTATGGTACAGAAGCAGTGTCAGCCATCATAGATCATGAAAGAGTTGAAAGACACATTGACAAGAAACGAATAGTTAGATAGTATAAGTATCACCAACAGGTCCATACTTCAAAATGGATAAAATCTCATTTTGATGAGGATTTTTAGTGAAAAATGGAGAAGGAAAAAATGAGTATGCTGAACTGGTATTATGCAGAGAACAAGGGTGAGATACCATGGAAACATAAGCTCTCAACAATTAAATTTTGCTGTGTATAGTGGACAGAGTTTAAAGTAGCTATTGGCAAAGGTCCTAGCAACTAACACAGCAAAAGAGGGAAGGTAAATTATAGTTATATACTTATATGTTGAACACTTGCAAAAGCCCTTCCCATAGCATCTAAGCAGAAAGTATGAGTGATTTTTAGATATTTTTAGCAGTTATGGCAAAAGGGAGCAGGTAAGTTATAAAAAAAAATTCACTTGTCAAAATTTCACCCATTGGCCCTTGTTGTCATTCCAGGAATGCCAGAAGGGATGTAAACCCAGTGCAGGACAATCAGTGGATTAATAACAACTTCAGTTAAAATGCAACTATTGGTAAAAAGCCTAGTTATGGTCATTAATGCATACTAGAGAAACATATTCGATTTAAATACTACAGCAAAAAGATTAGTTAAAAACCAAATTAGAGGCCTAAAATAATTCTTACCTTGGTGACCATCATCCTCAAATCAGCCGCATTGGCTACATTGCAGTCAGAGTGAATTTCCTTCATGCTGAGTTCACCTTATCTCATGGAAACCTGCCTGAAGATGATAAGAACGCCATGAATTATACAGGGTTGAGTGACCTGAGAAATGTTAAAATGTCTGACATTCTGCAGGTGCAAGTGCTAGTGTGCTACACCTGCCAGTAAGAGGTAGCATCATTGTGAAGATAAAAATAAAAGACAGCCATATCACCTTTAATATATTCAATTAATATTTTCAATTGAAGTAGATACAAATATAGTCAAGGTCCATGCAGATACTTAGGCAATCAATTTATACTTCAATGGTGTAAAATCAAAATAGAAAACTGAAAAAATACACACTTGTGATAGCTCTGAAGCATCAGAATTTCAACAGATAGTATTAGAAATAGCATTCATCACTTCACATAAGAAATTTCCCAAATAAAATTTAAAGTTAAATCATAGATACTTCAAAGTAACATGGCAGGAATGAGAAATCGTCAAAAAAAAAAGAATAAAGATTAACTTTTTTGCTTAGGATGCAACGAATAAAAATAACCATTTGTATTCACCAAGAAAGCATTTCAGATGAATAATTAATCATAGTACAAACTCATTCTCTGAAGCATGAGGGCACTCCTACGAGGATTATCTTTTTCCTTTCAAAGCAAATAAGCAAAGAAAAGGATAAGGATCCCTAGCACCAAATATTTCATACAACGCTATAAGAAAACATCCTACTGCTTGTCCTCATCTAATACACCATTTTCAACTCGATTGTCAAATCCATGATACGGAACTTCGATCATGGGCTTTGGAACCGCACGGCCTTCAAATTCCGTGGGAAAAAATTCAAAATCAGGACCAAAGTTGAACTTCACCACACAATTGGGTTGATTAGGAAGGGTATACATTGATGCAGCGGGGAAGTAGCGTCCACCAAAAAGATCATTAAAAGCAACTCCCTGACAAATGCCATTCTTATAGAAGGATATTTCACTTCCTGCATTGCAAATTGGATAAGGAAAAACTCTTAATTACAATCATCATAAATGTTCGTTAGTAGATCACAAAATCTTACAGATAAACTCAACAGAATAAAAGACACAAAGGTATTATAATTCCAATAGTCCAATTGCCACATTTCACATACATAGATGTTTGTTAGTAGATCACAAAATCTTACAGATAACTCAACAGAATAAAAGACACAAAGGCATTATAATTCCAATAGTCCAATTGCCACATTTCACATACGTACATACATACACAACTATGAAACGGGACAAAATTACAGTCCTATAGACCTGAGAAAAAGATGGTTCAAGACGTCAAACTGACAATTCACGTCATATTTGGGTTATGAGTTATGACACATATGGTTATCATTTAGGTTATTTTGGGTCAAGTCAGATTTGAAGTCTGCAGCTAGTCAGTTTCTGCAGAAAATTCAATTAATTATTTACAGGTCAGATTGGATCAATTTCAGGAGGGTCAAAATTAAGGTGCCTTGCTTCTGGTGTACTAAGGTTCCAAGAATTCAAATTATATGATCCAGTAATGTGCTCCTACTAGGTCTAATACTCTAGTACAGCCCTATAAGTGTACAACTTGAGAGTATTAGTCCTACTATACTTCTCAGTAATCAGTTAATCACCCTATCAAAGGTAGCAAGCCTCCTAATACTCCGTTAAGTTGATTTATATTCACAACTTTTCCTTCTCACAGATGCAAGCAACTGCTGTTCATTGCATAACTCTGATATGTAATAGAAGTTCTCATATCCTAAGCCTCTATGAGGAGATGCTGCATACATAATAAAATTCAGCCTTAGTGACCAAAATACACATATCATCCATCAACCAACAGAAGCTTCCCTTTAGCTTGTCAATCACCCAATACTCCTCTAGAAACACTTTCTTCAATAGGTTTTCAAAGTCACCGTAATTTGACACATTTGGCCATTTGCCTACTCATGACATTAGCATCTAAATATGTCTTCTTTCTTTCCACAACATCCCGCCCAAAAACAAGATCAATCTTTATCATGAAAATCAACTAGCATGATATGAAAATCATCAGAGCACATCCAATAAGAGACTTAACATCCACATAACCACAACCTTCCATGAAATAGATACAAGATACACATGGTAAATTTCCCTGCATCAGCTTCATATCTTTAGCAAACATGATCTAAACTAAAATTCTCAGAAGCTTAACATCTTCTGTGAGACATGATGTTGTGTACTAAAGCCTTTGGGTGGAGAATCTTGTGGGGATCAATAATAAATGAGATCCGAGCTTGCTGAAAACGAATAATGATACAGATAGATGCCAAAGGCCAACTTTTTACAATCCAAGTTAAGTGGGAATCACTCATCATGTATACTAGTTGGGTTCATTGTTCCAACTAGGCAGAAAACATAATGCTGTTCACAAGTACATGGCCGTGGCTAAGGTTCTTCGGTAGTCACCAATCATCATAAATTGGAGGTAAAGCTAACCCATATTGAGGAAAGCAAGTTATCTAGTGACACTAGGAAGCAGCTATGTAAACATACCTGTTTGTTTGCTATACCATACACTATGCCTTACTGCTTTGGTGGAAGTACTCAACAAACTGATGCACTAAACAATAATCACTTGATAATACAATGCACCAACTACTCTGTATAAGTGCTAATTGAGTCATGGAATTAAAACAACATTCGAATTTGTACACACTTCATTTTAACCTACACTTTGCACAAACACAATCATAACATAACCCCAAAATGTTGTTGCTTAAACAAAACCAACCAACAAACAATATATCTATACTAAAAAACTTTTGCAGGCTAAAAAATCCAAGAATAATAAAAGTTGGACAGGGAAGAAAGCAACTCACCAGGAATGATCTTTGGGGGATCCTCCTTCGGGTCCGGGGCACAAACATACTTCTGCCCCTTATACCAAACTAAATGAGGCGGTTTCGGAGCATACAAATTTCCTTCAGGCAAATTGATATAAAACCCAATAACATCACCTTCTTTATACCCTTCATCCCCATACTTTTCCCTCAATGCCTTATGTATCTTACTCCCATCAATATCTCTATACCCGAAACTATTCGCGTCGTACCCCACCGGAGCTTGCAAGTCCCCTTTCTCCGTCGACCACCCCAACCTCGTATGCCCTGTCTCTCCTAAACTAATCAACTTAATCTCAAAATACCAAGCGCCATCACTCACCCCTCTCGTCGCCCTCACCATTCTATACCCTTTACAACTCCCGGCACTCATTCGATCCTCGCTCAATTCCACCTTCTCTGCCTTATAAACCTTGGAAAGACATATCTTCGATTCAGGGGAATCATCATTCTTATCAGGAAACCTCGGAATCGGAGTGATCAACACAGTATCTTCCGATTTCGGGGGAACAGCATTGTGATTGTGATTACTGTTATTGTTGTTATTCTTAGACTTCTTCTTCCCTTTCCTCGACGTCGTCTTCGTCCACACATTGTTCCCCTTACTCTTCTTCTTCGACGATTTCTTGCTACTCCCACCACCATTCCCAACAACCGGTGTCGATTTCATCGCAGATTGTAAATCCAAATCCAATTGATCAATTTCAAAATTCGAAAGCGATTTCAGTTTCTTCGAAGGTGGGTCTAATTCTTCTTCATCTTCCCCCAAACCTAATGATTTCTTTTCCGGGTTTTGCTCATCTTCAGAGATTGATTCAGAGGAAATATCTTCCGACCCTAAAGTTTCGGACTTCAACACCAATTGGGTCGGATTCTCCGCCGATTCCACAGCCATTGACTCGGGCTGTATTTCGGGTTCAGTTGTAGCGATTTTCGGGCTTGAAGGTGGATTTGGGTTAGGGTTTGAAACAACAATGTCGTTGTTTTCGATTGTATTGAGTTCATCAGTGTCGTTTGTAGTAGATTCAGGAATTGGGACGTTTCGATTTGGGGAAATTTGAGGTGGGGTGTTTTCTGGTTCTTCATCTTCATCGTCTTTGTAAGTATTTTGCAAAGTATCCATTGTAGAGGAGAGAGAGAGAGCGAGAAAAGGGGAAGATGAAGTTAGGGTTTATGGAATTGCGAGGGAAAATTAAAAGAGGGGTGATTTACTGATTTTAGGGTTTATCGAATCAAAGTGTTAAATTGTTAGTGTAACGGTATAAGTTAAAGACAATGGGAAGAACAAAAAAAAAAAAAAAAAAACGCTTGCAAACGAGATTTAATTTGAACATGATCTTAAATATCTTTTTTATTTTTATTTTTTTTTTTGAAACAGATTTTAAATATTTTTTAAAATTAATGATCGTGCTTGGTGAATAACTTATTTAATATATATGGTCTCCAACTTAGCCCACAGGTTATAATAAAGAGTAGGAAAAAGCCCATTAACTTTCTGCTTTGGCTCGATTGATGATAAAAAATTCAAGAATAATCCAATTATGGGATACATCAAAGCTCTAAAATATTAAAAATTTATTCAACAATAAAACTCTAAAATAATATTTTATCCTAAATTTGATCAAGTCACGGGCTTTATTTAATAGTGATAAGATAAGCTAAAATATTAAATTAGATTAGATTTTATGTAAATATATCGGTATTATGTCAGATTTTCTAACACTGTTACATCTATCTTTGTAATCATTCTTTTGAGAGAAAAACTATCTTTTTAACCTTCATAAATACAACCAATGGAATAGACTCTTTCACAAAAGAATTGAGAAAATTATGGTTAAACTACAACGTAACATGATATGATGAACCAAAAGAAAACAAAGAGCCAAAGTCGTTATGTTATAGAATTAACCTTGGAGTCAGGCAAAGACCTAGAAGCTCCACCTAGGTCCCGGAGACTAAGACTTGGTCGGCGAATGCGGACATACGCCGTGGTGTGGATTGACCCGGCTCGAAAGCCTTTCACCCGGATTGACAAGCACGGTGGTTCAAACCCAAATTGGAACTACAAGTTCCGCTATAGAGTGAAGAACCAAATGAAAAAGTATAAGATAAACATAGAAATATATTCTGCTGCAGTCGGGTTAATGATGAAAAACCGGCTCATTGGTACAACCTCCTTAGAGGTTCAGGCCATACCCAATGATGAACAACCTGCAGGTTACGTTTGCAACCTCGAAGTTAAACGTCCGGCAGTTAAGGCCGAGGCAGAAGCGGGACTAGTGCGTGGTGGGTGGATCAACACCAGGGTTAACGTGACCCCTTACCAAAAATCGCCTCCGCCACCCAAGAGGAAGGAACCTAAATATGATTCTGATGATGATATTGTTATGGGTATGTTGGGTTTATCTTTCATTATGTTTTAATTAATCGATCTCAGGTTTAGTTGTTTTCTTAAATCAGATATATTAGCTTGTTTTGTGGTACGTACTACAAGTGTGCAACATTATGTATGTATTAAGGTTTTATATTTACAAGTGAAGTTTTGATCATCTTTAATTTAATGATTGATTATTGGTATCAGAGAGAATTTTGTCTAATACATGAAAATATTTATTTCTTAAAATTGAGCTTGATCGATCTTCTATATTTTTCAATGTATGGATAACAAAATAATTAAAAGTAAGGGCATATTCAATTCAGTTTCTAATTTCCTTCTCTCATAAAATATTCATTTCACTTCATTTCAGTTCAATCAATGAGAATAGCCCTAACCGGGGCTACTATATAATAACTGGTTTTTAATCTCAAACTTTTAGGTACCATATACGAAGTATATAGGGTTGAGATAAACCCCTTTAATACAGGTTGTACATAGAAAGTTTTATTTGCTACATTAATGCACGGTGTATTGGAATATTGGTGTTTAATTTTATTTTTTGGGTTTTTTTTTTTGTCGGAAACTACTTCTTAAAACTAAGATACTGTGAAAAACTACTTGATAAAAAAATGTTGTAAGAAAGTATCTAATAAAATTAAAATGTTGTAAAATACTATGGGTTGGTTTTAGAGGTGATATAAGGTTATTTTCGAGGTGGTTGAGGATATTCTGAGTTGGTGGGGTAGTTTCGGGCTATGAGGTGGTAGTTTTGGGTGTTTTGAGGTGGGTTAATGCCGGAAAATTAAGTCCAAATTGAAAATCTAGACATGAGTGTACTAACATTTTACTTATTACTAGGTAGTTTTTTATAATAATTTTTTTTATTACATAGTTTCTCATAAAATCTTGATTTTAAGTGATACTTAAGTTAAAAAACTGTGGAAAAAAAATAAATAAACATACTCCTTTATTATCCATCAACGATACATGATCGATTTTCACAGTAATAAGACTAATAACCAATTACGTTTTACATGGATTTCATATTGATATCAAGATGTTTTCTATTGTAATAATAGTGGAAATTAATCATGAACATCGAAGTCTGTAATGTTTATAAATTAGCTTCAGAATTATTATTTTTCTAATAATACTTATTCGTGCTTCAGATGTAACTAAAAAACGATAAACTTTTGAGATAGGAATGTCTTATTTACTTTTTAGTAATTAGAACGAGATAACTAAGAATCGAATAGCCAATTATTATTATCAACATTGTACCCAAAGTCCCAAAGTCATGCATTCATCATTGGAAATACTGTCAAAATTACATAAATCCTCCACATTTAAAAATTAAAAAAAAAATATGTATCGTAAAAGATTTTATTATGAGCCAACCACGGCCGTATCTGGGGCAGGGCAACCGGGGCGGTCGCCCAGGGCCCCAAATCAAAAGCCCATTTTTCCGTTAACCTGTTAAAAGCCTACGTATAAAAATTAATTCCAACTTGTAATGATCGAAAGGACAAAGTGGCTCATTGGTAAGATTTGTTTTGTACTTCCTCACATTGTCTCAGGTTCGAAACCCATTAGCTATTAATTTTCTTTCATTTTTTTCTCCTTAGTTACTACTCCAAAGAACAATCTGTTACACTTATTTTACCCGTTTTTTAAGTACTATATTTTTCTCTTACTCTTTTTTTCTTTCCTAATTCATAATTTTTTATATTGCATCTAATTTTCTTATTATTCAATATGACAACATGTAATTATTCTTATACAAAATTTCTTACACTATTTTTTTTTTTTTTTGAGCATTTATATGAGATACTTTTGTAATTTCATATGACTTTATTTTTGTAATAAAGTTATGATTTATACTTTGTTCTTTTTTAATCACACATGCAACGTTGGAGGTTTCACATTTGCTAATGCTAATGCACATTTTATAACTTAAACATCTTAAGTTGTACATCGTATATACTTAATAAAAGTATATTTCAAGGAAAATCTAACAAGATGTTATATATTTTTTCCAACATATAAATCACAAGAAATGATCAAAGGAGTGTATATATATGGGATTTTTCCAACATGTAATTCGAAACGTTAGAATTATAATAACTTTCGAAGGAAATATAAGATAAAAAGCCTCATAAAAAGTACTTTCACTTTCAATAAATATTTAGTGTATATCGCATGTATGATTAAATTTATAGGGCCCCTAAATGGTAGTTTGCCCATAGGCCTCACAAAAGTCAGAAACGACCCTGGAGCCAACAATTATCTAGATATACACAAATTAATGGGTTGTATATTGTTATGCTATTAGGATAGCACCCATGCGATGCACGGGTTTCACAATAATTTATCTTTGAATTTTTGTAAATTTTATTTTCATATTTTTTTGAGTTCAAAATATTCATAAGTTCAGTTTATTTGACCTAACAACTCCTATAAAGACACCAACAACCTAATATCAACATAAATTACAAATATAATAGGTATTGTATCTATTTTAGAATGATTTGCCAAATTGGTGTTAAAAAATAAAGAAATTACTAAAATAGTGTTCACTTTAAAATATTTCTCAAAGTAGTGTTCACGTAAGATTGGAAAACTCTAAACCTAATTTTTATCGCTTTGTATTTAAAGTCTAAATAAAAAAATCATTGGAGTCTCAATACTATTCTCTGAGGGTTTTAATTCACCATTTATTTTTATTTTTTTTTTACAAACTTTAATTCACCATTGTTCCAAACATTGATGTTTCATGTTAAATATTTTTTTTGAGAATTTAAATCCATAACAAATATGCTACAAATGGAATGCAGCAATCAATTCAATTATTTGAAGCAGGGGAAGCATGAAATGTCTAGCTTTGGTCATATTATTGTTAGGGACATCCTTAAGCTAGCTGCTTTGTGCTCCTTTATTGATTACACGCAAGTCAGCAATGTGGGAATGTGGCTGCCCACAAACTTGCTCAAAATAGTAGAAACTATGAGGATTTGTGAGTTTGGGTGGAAGACTATCCTTCTTGTACTAGCTCTGCTATTTTGCTAGATATTTCTAGTTTAGCTTAATAAAATTCTTGGTTACTAGCTCTGCTATTTTGCTAGATATTTCTAGCTTAGCTTAATAATATTCTTGGTTACTTGCTATCAAAGAAAAATGCTAGAAAATTTTTAAACATTTATATTACTACATCATATTCATACTCCATAGTGCTTATATCCATTTTTACAATTGATAAAATACAAAAGCATTAATGATGAGGCTCAATGCTAATTAAAATTAAGATATCGTAAGCATTATTTAAAATAAACGATTTGATGTTTGACTTGATAAAAATATATCTTATATGCATAAATGAAATTTTGGCTTGAAGAAATCCTACCAACTGTAATCTCTTATGTTCTCCTTGATTAAGGTTTGAGTAATTAATAGAAAAAAACCCTCTTCGGGTGAAAAAAAAAATAAAAAATAAAAAAATAATTTGATGGTATACATATTTATTAGGATTTTATTAGAAAAAAGTTCTCTCAATGATTTTTTAACCATAACCTAGGTTTGTAATTTCCAAACCTACGTGGACACTAAATTGAGAAATATTTTTAGATGAATACTATTTTAGTAATTTCTTTATTTTTCAACACCTCATTAGCAAATCGTTCTCTATTTTAAATTCATTACCTAAATAATAGATATTATCTATTTAAAAGTAATTAGCATTTTATTTAAAAAAAGAATAGCATTTGAGCGGGAAATCTTTACATGAGATAGCACCACGTGTACAACTTTGAAAAAAAATGACATCAACGGTTCCTACTTTAGTATTAGTTATAGATTTCCGGACTAGATTATTCTCCTAACACAAACTTTTAATAAAACGGATGTTCAGTAAATTACTGAACATCCGTTATAAAGTGGCAATAAAATACGCAAAAGTTACACTAAAATGCATAAAAGTTACCCTGATATATATGAGTTATTTATGCTTCATTGATAAATTTGACAAAATTGACACTAAATTTGACAAAAGTGAAAACAAATCTGACAAAAGTGTACCCGGTGTACAGTAAATTACTGAAAACCGGGTGTATTCAAAAGTTTTCCTTCTCCTAATAGTAATATGTATATGAGCTTTTAAATAAAATATTTTATATGATAAAGATTCTATTGAAAAAGATCACCACAAAAAAAAAAAATATTGAAAAAGATAATATTTTATTTTTATAATTAATTTAAACTATCAATTTTTTAAACACCTTAAATTTTTCAGCGCGTTTTTTATGTGGTCGGCTAACCCACGTCAAAACACAAAACTATCTTTGTAACAACCTTTATAAATATAATAATCAATGGAATTCACTCCTTCACAAAAGAATAGTAGAAAATATTGTTAAACTACATACAACATTATGGCAGTAGAGTCATCAACCGAAACAAAGAGCCAAAGTTGGGTTATAGAGTTCACCTTGGAGTCAGGCAAAGACCTAGACCCTCCACCTAGGTCCCGGAGACTAAGACTTGGTCGACGAATGCGGACATACGCCGTGGTGTGGAATGACCCGACTCGAAAGCGGTTCACCCGGATTGACAAGCACGGTGGTTCAAACCCAAATTGGAACGGCAAGTTCCGCTATTATCTAGCGAAGAACCAAATGCAAAAGTGTAACATAAACATAGAAATATATTCTGCTGCAGTCAGATTAATGATGAAAGATCGCCTCATTGGTACAACCTCCTTAGAGGTTCAGGCCATACCCGATGATGAACAACCTATTACATTAGTAAACTCGAAGTTAAACGCCCGGCAGCTAAGGCTAAGGCTAATAAGGTCGAGGCTGAGGGCGGATTGGTGCATGGTGGGTGGATCAACACCAGGATTAACGTGATCCCTTACCAAGAACCGCCTCCACCACCCAAGAGGAAGGAATCTAGATCTGATTCTGATTGTGATGCTGCTGCTGCTGCTACTGTGATGACTATGGGTGTGATGGCTTTATCTTTGAGTACTATGTTCTAATTAAACGATCTTAGGTTTAGTTATTTTCTTAATTAGATTTTATTAAACTCAACTGATTTTCTTTCTCAATGTAATGTTAGTTGTCCAACTTATTGCTTTATTAGCTTGTTTTGTGGTACATACGTACAACATTATGTATTGAGGTTTTTATTTTACAAGTGAAGTTTTGATCATCTTTAATTTAATAAGTCATTATTAGCAACAAAAAAAAAAATATATGTATAAATGTTTGAAATTGTTTATTGCTTGAAATTAAGCTTGATCAATCTTCTGTGATTATATTTTTTGGATAACCAAAAAATGTTACCGGACACTATAATTAAATTTTAATCTCAACCCTTTAAATAGAAGAATTATTAAGGGTTTTTCACTTTCTCCCATTAATTTCTATTGTCAATAGTCTCAATACACTACTTGTTGAGTTGTATGTTGTCATATATATAGGGTTGAGATAAACCCCTTAATACAGTTTGTACATTGAAAAATATAATCACAGTTATTGATTAGTTTATTTTTCACTATTCTCCCATTATACTTTAGTGTATATAGTCCCTCTTCGGTTTGTGTTTTTTTTTTTTTTTTTTTTTTTTTGTTTTTTTGCTAGCTTTAGCACTTTTTATCTAGGGTTTTTCTATATAATAACCCTATTAATTTCGCTTTTCTACTTTGTGTCCCAACATATATCACTTTCTATACTATAACCCCAAGGTACATTTTGTTTCCACACGGTAACCTTGCCGTTATCCCACCGTTAAAAATTCCGTTAGTGAATAGTGAGGCCCACTATCAATTTATTACTCATAATATTTTTTTTATCGATTTATTAGTATTTTAAAGAGTGCTTCAGTTCTCTCCATTTACATATGGAGGAAGTTTTTTAGAAAAAAAAAACACACAAGGTAGTACCTTGCTTCCTTGATATCTTGTCCGAAATTAAGTGGTTTTTACGTCAACATTTTGGTTTATTCACTTTGCAAGTCTTTTTCTATTTTTAGGAGTTTTACTTTCGGTTCCAGTCATTTAGGTGGAAACCACCATATTATTTAAGAAAGTGTTTAGTGTTAATAGTGTATGGTGTTGAATAACTGGAATGTTCAATTTCAATAGTCTTTGATTTTTTATTTTTAGAAAATTTGGAGGCAAGTCAATTGTGGAGTCTCTTTTGTTTATGTGAGAAAAGTCAAAAACAATTCTTTGGTCAATAATTGGAGTTTGGTGGGGGAACAAACGTCGCTATTACAGATGATTTTTTTTTTAATTTTTTTTTTCCTTGGGTAATTTGTAAATACAAGTAATATGCTTTGTATATACATATAAAATAATAAGGGATTGAATCTGTCAAAATAATAAAATTATAAGGTGTCATGTAAAGTTCTCTTATTTTAAAACAATTAGTAAAACTTGAAATAAATATATACTCCATGGTATATTGATTGAACTTCTATAATATACTCTCGATATATATACCAAGTGGAATAAAAAACAAAAATAAATTTATAAATCTATTATTGATCTTGATAATTTTATAACCATAAAGACATGGAGGGAGAAAAGTAAATTTTGCCTTAAGCAAAATCATTCCTTTTTTTTTAATAAGTTGGTAGATTGAAAAAAAAAAAAAAAAACGTTTTGTACGTAGTTTGAGTGTCATATTAAATAATGTGCTCATTTTTTTTTTTTACTTTTTTTTTTTATTTTATATTGCTAGCCTTGTGGTAATATAATTTTTGTAAAAAATGAATAATTATAGAGTATTAGTGAAGGTTAGCATCATGACATGGCCATACCAATAAAATTCCCAAATATGACGGTTTCTTATGTATTCGTATTACAATTGATTGATATATGATGATTTTTATAGCAAACCATACGAAGGTTTAGATTTAAAATTAAAAGATTGTACAAAAAATACAATGACATCTATTATTGTCTTATGTATAAATGGAATGATGAGTGAAAGGAATTGATATATAGATGGAATAATGCAAGTGAAAGGAATTATGTTGATATAGATGCATGGAATATTGTTAGATGATGTTGGTCATTTGCGAGCATAACTACTACTAATATTAGCTTTTGTCTTTTAGTTAAGTTTTTATACGAAATATCATTTACAGTATTAATCAGGTCTTGGTTTTATGACAAAAACAAAAATTAAAGGCTTGTACCGCTGTACTTGTACTGATTGTGAATGATAAATCATTGATTTTTACGGTATCAGTTAAACTTTTTAAATTAAGTCATCGTTGTTTCCTACAACAATAGTAAACCTTACAAATATAGTTTATAGATGTGATATGTCGCATTGAACTTAGTTATCTAGAGAATGGAAATAAGGTTATGAACTTATGATACATGAGAATCAGTTCGTTTTGTGTGTGGCTGGTCAGGTATGACCACTTATAAAATAACAAAATAACCCCTTTAAAACACTAACCAAGTAATTCCTATAATACTGACCGACTAACCCCTATAACACTGACCAAGTAACCCCTATTACATTAACAAAGTAACCCCTATAATAACTGGTCACACTGTGTGGCCAACAACATACAATAATTTGTGCATGAGAAAATATGATAAAATATGGATCAAAAGACCAACATTTTGTTAGGTGATATTATGAAATAGTTTATTTTTATGGAAGAGTTGTGCAAATATTTAGTCACCTTAGCATTTGAAGATTCGACCAAAAAAAAAAAAAAATAAAAAAAAATTCAATACAGTACAAATTAAAAGTCACTATTGAAGGGATTAAGGTTTTCAAAAAAATTGTTATAATTACTTTCAAATTAACCGTTTTGCAATAAAATAAACGCAGCCTTTTATAATTTTTTTTGTTCAATCAATGTCCACCAAAAAAAAAAAAAATAAAGAAAAAAAATAAAAAGTTCCATGAATGTGGCTATCAAAGTACCAACTCCCAAACTATTAGTCGTCTTACGCGGGGGTATCTTTCCTATCGTTTTCATACATCTTTGCAAATCTTTTAAAATTCTTTAATTTTATTTTATGTAGTTAAAATATACTTTCGTATTTATTTTTTGTTTGCTTGTAATCAAATAAAGAAAAGAGAGGAAAATTCCGTTTGCTGTGTTGTCGTTTCTTCTAGAACAAAAGTATCATTTGCAAGTAAGATTCCAATTAAAATCTTAGACAAAAACATTATAATGATTAATGAACGACTCACATCTTGACAATACATACATAGTTTGATTTCAACAATCATCATTTCCACCATCACCATTAATCATACAACTAGTGAGTGACCCGGACGTTGTCCCGGATTTTTACTGTTGTACACGTACAATTAATCATAACTTATGATTTGCACTTATATGATTTTTGATTTTTTTTTTCCCATACAAATAACATAGTTGATATTGACTTACATGGTTAAATAGTCATATGTGTTATAAGAGATTGAGGGTTCGAACCTCTTATAAAATTTCTAAGTTATACGAAGTATTTCATTTCTAAGTTAATGGTATTAATGTTACAAAACGGGCTTGAATCGAATACGAAGCATAAAAATGTGGAGATTTATCTTCCGTTAAGGGAAGCCTTGCCCAACTTAAATTCAGATTATTGAAAATTGATCTTACATTTGATTTTAAGGGGATTGAGGTAGCTAAAAAGAATAGATTTCAATACACCTCATATTATAATCTTAGATATGACTTTTCAACATTGTGTATTTTTTTAATTAAAAAAATAATAAATAAATCAATACACCTCATATGTATTTTGCTATAATATATTATAATCATATAAAATACAAAGTAATTCTATATTATTAGTCAAGTTTGGATAATGGGCTATAATATTACAACTCGTTAATAAATTACTTTGTATTGTAATGTCAAATTTATAACTTAAATATATTTTTTAAATAATATTTCTAAATAACTGGAACATCATCTAATTCATCAGTTTCGTCATTCTCTTTTCATAGCAACACAAGTCTCCTCTTTTTTTTTTTTTTTTTTAAAATCCTTTCTATCTCATTTTTGCATAACCCGAGCCTTCCAAATACATGACTCATTCCATGGATTAAAAATTTACAAGTACTTGTTCATAAATCATAATAATGCAAAATGCATGATTATTTTTTTTAATTTTTGTTTTAAAATTTTTTATGAAAGAAGAACACGACGTTTAACAAAATCATGGAAGATAAAAAAGAATATTGAGTTGTAATGCTTTTTATCCGAGATAATTATGTTCAAATGATGTGTGATAGTGATATTCACATGTATTCTAATTGTAACATTTAATACCAAACCAAACAAAGTATTATTGTAAACATACATTTAATTGCTTAGAAATAAAAATAGGAAATATAATTATACTCCACATTAGATTTGAAATAACTAATAAGCTTTTACCCAACCAAGTAGAGTGTATCTAGCGCATAGAGTTTATGTGTTTTACATGCACATAGGAGGGTAATTTAGGGTTTTTATTACTTTTTTTTTCTCTCTCTTAATGGTACAGTGGTACATTTAATGTACCATTTTTCTCATGTTTCTATTATTTACAAAAACGTCATATTAATTGTGTGCATTAGCATATAGACGTTACGCGTCAAAACTTCACATTTCAAGTATAGTCCCAATCACTGGTAAAATTGTTAACACCGAAAAGAGTCAACAAATCTCGTTGTCCGAAATCATGATCTCATCTACTCTTCTCTTCCAAAGAATTGATCAAAAGTCTCCACGCCCCATAGTGGGGACTCCCTAATCTCTTTACTCTAGTCTTGAGACTTGAGAGTCGTCAAAATCTCGTTCGTTATAAATAAACCAAGAAAACCCCACTTTTTTTCTACCCTCCAACAAATATTGAAGAACTTACCAACTCCTGTATTTATTTCTTGCTGATTTCTAATCATTGAGAGAGAAAGTTCAAGTTGCAGTTGATTTTCATTATATCACTTCAATTTCACAATTTGATTGGTTTTTGGGTTGCATTTGACCATGACGACTCCTGAACTGGTAATTTTTATCATCTCTACTATTTTATAGTTCAAAGTTTGGATTTTTTTTTTGCACAATTTAGTTGAGTTTAGGGTTTCTGTTTGATTTTTTTTGTTTTGCTGTTATTTTACTTCAAGTTTGCTGTAAGAATTGTGGGTTAAGCTGCAAGTTCGTGTCTTTAAAGTTAATTGTTTGGATTGTTTTCAATGTGTGATCGTGAATGCTGATTGTTAATTGTTTGGATTGTTTTCAATGTGTGATCGTGAATGCTGATTTGGTTTTAGAAAGTTTGATGAATTTGAAGATATTGATTGAATTTAAAGCAATTAATTTTATATTAATGTTAGAAATGGGAATTATCATTTGGGTTTATTTTAAAATGGTAATGAATGCTTAGCTTGAATGCTGTATTAAAATGGGTATTATTAGTTAGGTTTATGTTAAAAGCTGGCAAGAGAGCTGATTAGCATTCTCATGAAAATAAGTACTAAATTTTGGTGTAACCCAACTTGGTTAAGTAGGTAATTATAGGCATTCCATCATTAAGACCAAGTTCCGAACCTCGGTGACCGCTTTGATTAGTGCTTTAGGAGTTCTGTGGTGATTGTCTGATGGACTTAAGGCTTATGCTTCGGTGTCTTGGCTTAGGGTGCTTAGGTTTGACCAGGCTGGACTTGTATAAAATTGGGGTGGTAGGAGATCCCCATATTGAAAAAGGAGTAGAAATGTCAGATGATGCCTTAATATTAGATAGATTTACTTAAGAGGATAAAAATTCAAAATCTAGTCTCTAAGTTATTTAATTTGTTTTTCCCTGTTTTATTTGGATCATTTCTGATTGTTTTGCTGAATAAATTGGTTTGGAAAGTGGTTTTATTCGTCATCTAGGCAGCGCTATAATTTTTAACTAGCCTTTTGACCCGTTCGATGCATGGGTTGTTACTTGGTTATTTCATATATAGATATGCTTTTCAATAGTTGAAATTTTTGATATGAAATATGAAATAATTGTTTCATTGCTAAAACTTAAAAGAAAGAAAAAAAAAAAAAAGAGAGAGAGAGAGAGAAGGTAGAACTGTAGAAGAAGATGAAGGAATTTAGTTAGTTATATATACATAAAGATCGTGGAATATGAAATGACATATTAGTTTAAGTTATATTTTAAGTCTAGGAGTTGAAAAGACATTTTTTTTTCATTATAATTCATATGTTTATGTGATGTGTATTAATTGGATCAACTTGATTTTATTATGGCGGAAATAAAACACTTTATTTTCTTTATTGAATTTGCAAGTTATAGAATGCATAAACACTTAAACAAAAAGATTTAGAAAGGTGACATGTGTCATATGGGGTAATGGGTGAGTAGTGACTTGTGATGACATGTGTCATATGAAAAATTTGTGGTTTGTGTTTTTAAATACTAAGTATAGAGTATAGATATAGATATAGATATAGATATAGATATAGATATAGATATAGATATAGATATAGATATAGATAGATTTAATCTAGACATTGAAGTGATTTTTGGCCTCATTAAAGCTTGGGCTACACTTACCATTCTTGCTCCTTGCATGTAGGAAAATGGAAGGGTTTCCAGTTCATATCATGAAAATGGAACTTCAGAAATGGTTCCCCTGGCTTATTCGGAAAAGGCAATACAAGAGATGCTTCAGCTACCTCTCGAAGGATTAGACAATAATCTTGTAGAGTTTTCTGAAGCTATGAGAAGTAAGATTAGTCAAATCCTGGTAGTATATCTAGTTTACAGTAGTCATATTTTTCAGTGTTCTTACGTTCAACCTGTGATAAAATGCTTATGGATTTGTCTGCTGCTTTAGCTGTTGCAAAGGCACTGAGGCGTGCTGCAGAAGGAAAAACTTCTGCTCAAGCTGAGGCAGCTGAATGGAAGCGAATGTTTGAGCTGGAGAAGGCAAAGACTCTCCAACTAGAACGCAAAGGTCTCCTATATATACATGGACAACTTATATTATTTTGCTTATGACTTCCTTTGCTTGCAGCTGTGGTTTGGTGTACTGAGTTATATTAATTGTAGAATGATTTCTTGCAGTTCTTTCCGTAGTTCATTCATTAATGTATATAGTTATATACATAGAATGAATTCTTTTGCAGTCCCTTTCTGTAGTTCAATCATTAAAGTAATAGAAGTTTGCATTCACGTTTATACGGGTAATTAACTAAATTGTAGGGAAAACATAGCTTCACAAACCCAAACACTTTTCAATGACTAGGTTGAAGGAACTGATGGACCTTTAGACATTTAAAGTGCTCAAAAAATTATTAGTTATGCTGAGTGGTCTAAGATGAAGATCCATGGTTGTTATGAAGGTCTTCTGTTGGGCAGATTTTGATATTCCTTGTCAAATGCTTCATTATGTTCAGATTGTATTTCCTTATTCAGTATATCTGCCACTCTGCCAGAGGCTCCCAACATTGCTGTCAATGATTAGCCTTTAAAAGGACTAAACCTCTGGTATCTAGAAGTGTTGTGATGAGTTGATCTTTCATTGCAGCATCATCGTCTGTTAATTCTGGTTGTGATCTCCCTAATAAGAGACCAGCTGACTTGCCTGACCAACCAGAAAAGTGTCTCCCGGAAAATGGGAAAAACGGGCATTGCTGTGGGGCAAATGGAATCTGCAATCATGAGGTGCTTGATGGGGAACCAACATCAGATTCTGAGTCTGTGGACAAAAAGATGGTGAAGAAGGTAATAGTTAATTGTACCATCTTTGGATGTGATTTAGCTTGCTGTTTCTTGTTCAATCGAAATGATCTGAAATTGAGAGACCCATCCTTCGCATTCATAATATCCATTTCAATTTTATTGACCATCAATATTAAAATTCTTTCCTCATTATGTTGGGCATTGAAATTCCCTTGCTAATGGTACCCTCTCCAATTACTTTTTTGTTTTTATGCAGGCATCATTCAAACTTTCATGGAATAGAAACCGTTCAAAGGGAAATCGGTATAAGCATGATGTAGTCTCTTTTGAAAGTGGAAACATAAAAACTACAGAGCGCAGTAGCAAACAGGTATACATGTACAACAATGCTGCTTGCTGCTAATAGTTAGTGGATCACAGTTATTATGTCTGTATTGCATAACTTGCAAACTAATATAAATAAACGATCTAGTTTGCAGATTCTAATAGTTAATTATGTCTGTATAGAATAACTCGTCTTTCACGAATGATTGCTTGTTGCATGCTTAGAACTCAATGCTAAGGTTTTCCAGTGGCTAAGGAATTGGGTTCTTCTATGTTTAGCCCCTCTTTGTCTCAATTGAGTGATTGTTTGTTCCATGTTTCAGATATATCTCAAGTGGGACAGTAATCCCCAAACTGTTCTTATTTTGACCAAGCCAAAATCAGATTCTGTGAAACTTCTATGCTCTGAACTAGTCAGGTAAACAATGCTAACTATTAATGTGCCAGTATATCAATGCTCTGCTGTGATGAAGTTCTTTTTGGATCCAATACCTGTATTCTATTTGAATCCTTTAAGGAAGTTGTTTGTGCCATCAATCTGAGAAGCTACTGTAGGTTCAAGAAACCCCAGATATAATTTCAATTTTTGCAGATGGTTGAAGGAACAGAAGAATCTAAACATTTATGTGGAACCACGAGTTCAATCTGATCTCACAAAGGAATCATCTTTCTTCAACTTTGTCCAGACCTGGAAGGATGGTAAGATTGAAAGATCTAGTACTTCGACTTAATATTGCCAGTACCTATTTTAAAGCTAGCATATTGCTATTAGTACTTCCATATAGAACAACTTACAACACTTGTGCTTCTTGTCACTTTATGTAGTTTTTGAATTTTTGATTTACTCATAGTAGCCTTGACATTCTTTAGCTTTTGTTTTTTTATGTTAGTCCTTTTATGGATGACGAGACGAGGAACACAATTTACTTCACGCAGTCTATGCTTTACTATGTTTTTAAATCTATTTCTTTTTTTCGTATTTAATTGACAGATGAGATCTTGCACTTGCATAAAAAAGTTGATCTAGTTGTGACTCTTGGTGGGGATGGAACTGTAATTTGGGTATGTTTCATTTCCTTTTCTATTTAATTTATTGGACTGCAAATGACAAAAAGAGTTTAGATACATGAGAAGGATTAGCTTGATCTGCACTAAAATAATTCATACACTTAACTGCTCATATACATGCAAAAGTTGTTTATCTCCAGAAATTGCTGTCTTGAGAATATCGAGTTCTATGATCATGGCCAAATTCAATAATGAAATTCATGACTAAAAAATAAGAAAGAATCATTTAGTCATTTTCATGAAAGAGCTCTTGACAGCTTAGAAACATGAGGGCTTTTGCAGTGGTTCTTTCTACTATTCCCTTCCAAAATCTGAACATTCAGGTCTTTAGAGTCTTTCAGGATTAGCCTGTTTTGCTATTTTTGCTTTGTTTGATTTAGATATATACAACTCAGCCATTGGCAGGGTTCTCTTAGATTATTGACATATATCTTTTAGGAAGTCATACACACGTAAATGCTAGCAGCTAGCTATTGATTTAATGTTACTCATTTCTTGCAATCCTAGGCTAATTTCTAATTCTTGCTGCAGGCTGCTTCATTGTTCAAAGGACCAGTTCCTCCTGTAGTTCCACTTTCTATGGGATCTCTGGGCTTCATGACTGCATTTCGTATCCTTTGTGCTTTCCATATTGCTCTTTTGGGCTCTTGGCTCATAAATACAAGTATTTGTTTTCAAGTAAAAGTCATTTGAGGAAACCAAATAAGCATTTAATGTGTTTTCAACAAGTTTAACTTAATGCTCTGGGAATGATTCATGAGAGAGAGAAAACTTTGTTTATGAAAAAGTTTAATGGTATGTTCTCTCTCTAAACTTGTGCAATTTTGATGTTTTCTTCTCATGAAGTTTGTCTAAAAGGGTTAGCCAAACATTCCAATCCTCTCCTCTTAAAGCTATTCCCAATGAAATTTTTATTGGGAGCAGTCACAGGGTAATCACACGCTTCCTTTAGGATTAGGGATTTCATTGTTGGTATGCTAGACGCTTAAATAACCCAGATTTTGAACAGATATGGTAACTTACGTTGATCAACATGCTAGAACCCTTTCCTTCAAAGAAAAATAAATGCAAGAACCCTAATAATTTTTTATTTTTTTTTAGAGTTGTTCTTTAACACATCTTAGATAGGGAGCAATACAAGGAATCACTTGATTCGGTGCTTCGAGGTCCTGTTTGCATCACATTGCGACACAGGTTGATGTGCCATGTCATTCGAGAGGAGGCAAAACATGAGTTCGATGCAGAGGAGCCAATTCTTGTTTTGAATGAAGTTACAATTGATCGAGGGATATCCCCATTTCTCACAAATCTTGAATGCTATTGTGACAACAATTTCATGACGTGTGTTCAAGGAGACGGATTAATTTTATCCACCACATCTGGAAGCACGGCATATTCATTGGCAGCTGGAGGATCTATGGTCCATCCACAGGTTTGATCTTCGTTTATAATTGTTGATTGTACACACTTTAACTGTCGTTCACTACTGATCCCTCTATACTGTTCTTCTAATTGATTATTTTACTGAGTAGAATTTCATGTACAAATGCTCAACGCAAATGAACACTTCATAGCTTTCTGACTATGATTCTATTGACAGGTTCCTGGCATTTTATTCACACCAATTTGTCCCCACTCTCTGTCCTTTCGGCCCCTTATACTGCCAGAGCATGTAACAGTGAGAGTGCAAGTACCATATAACAGCAGAAGTCCTGCATATGCATCATTCGATGGGAAAGACAGAAAAGAGTTGGGTCCTGGTGATACACTTATATGTAGCATGGCTCCTTGGCCTGTGCCAACTGCATGTCAAGTTGATTCTACCAGTGATTTCTTGCGCAGCATCCACGAGGGACTGCACTGGAATCTGAGAAAGATACAGAACTCTGATGGTCCTAGTTCTGGCACATAATACTCAACATAATAGTCTGCAAGTGTTTAGTTTGCCAAATATGCGGTTTTTCATTTCACAGATCTAGGTGAGAGATTGTCAACATGAATGGCTGGTTTCATCTTTCTTCATGCCACTGTATTGTAGGTGAGCAATTGTGTAATCTATAGAACTGACGATCATGAAAGATGGACCAACCATAAAATGTATTAATCTTACAAGTATGATGTATACCATTACTCAAAGTGCAATCACTACATTTTAACACAGCATTCAAGCTAAGCATTCTTACTGTCTTCCAGGGTTGGATGGGTGCCCGTGTCCAAAGGTTATCCATTAGCTGGTGAGATTTGGAAAGACCCTAAACTCAATGGTTAACTATTTAACTCAAGCAAGAAATAGCAAGTCATACATGTAATTCCCTTGAAGATATATCTAAAATTCTTGAAAAAGAAACTACAAATCTGCTAAATGGTTTCCTTACCTCTGTACAACCTCATTGGGTTAAAGTCCTGCACCATGATCTAACCTGCTAATAGCATATACGAAGTATCTATCAAAGATAACTGTCTGTGAAGTGTAGACCTTAAGGGTCACATGGTGTGGCTATACAACCTTTGGCTCGATTGCGATTATGTCTAGCAAATAGTTCCCATTAAATTTTTAGTATAAATGACCCTAATACTCCAAAAATGTTACTCAAACTTACCCTAATAACCCTAACAGTTAGGTGCATTTACAGATTGAAGTAGAGAAGAGATGAAAGCAACTGAACCTTGGGAACAAGTCAGACAACTTTATAGGAAGGCAAGATAGAATACACTAATAGACTGAAACTACTACCATATAGTACCAATTTCAAGTATAAACTTCGAATCAAATTCCTACGAATGTATAAATAACCAACATGAACAGATGCATAGAGTAGTTCATATGCTCCCTAAACTTCTCCGTTCTCACTCATATTGTGTACAATATTTTGAACGAATTACATTTCACACCTCAATTCTAAAGTAGAAATAAAACCTCCCAACTGTGAGAAAAAAAATCCTCAAAACACTTCCATATCACAATAATATCATAAACATCTTTAACATTATTGGCAAATTTTGAATATTAACATATCATCATCATATATAACACAATTGCATTCAGGTATTCCCCTCCCTTAAACAGAAAATAGAAAGGAGAAAATGCTCAACTCTAATTAAGTGCATAATTGCAATAATTAACCAAAAGGCATCTCCAAAGTCTGTTGAAATTGCTCACAGCTCAAATCAAACGCACAACTGAAATAATTTTTGAATCAAGAGGCAGCTTCAAACACTGTTGGCAATCCTTGTCAAGTCCCAAAGAACCATCTAGCGCAAAGCAAAAGGAAAGGTCTCCCTTCCTGGCCCTGAAATGAAAATGTAACAGGAATTGCCATCCGACTTACCTTGTAAATATGTTTAGTCTTCTAGAGCACCTCACTTTCAAGACATAAATGTGGAAAAATACTACATAGAAAAAAACAAAAGGGGTATATCAACATATGCAACTGGCTCCATTCCCGTATGCAGATTAAACACAGCATTGTAACATGAAGCACCAACCTCTTGTATGACAAATCAGTTGATCTACGTTCTGTGTGATGGAAATGCAAAGCGAATCTACTCCTAAGCATGATTTTCATCATGAGCTTTCTGAATTCCAATCCAGCGTGCATAGTCCACCCACCTAACAGATACAGTAAACATTGCAGAAAATGAGGCAGCCAGATAAGGCAAGATGAATTATAGAGCAGGGATGTGAAGTGAAAAGGAGGATAAAAATGTATTCATGAAAACATAGAGTACACTTACAATAATGAACCCAAGAATGTGTTGCCCGTCCGTACAGCAAAGCAAAGAGCACTTAGCACAAGTTTCTGGTTGTGGAACATTGGTTCCAGTATCCGTTGTTCAACAATACCAGCTAAAAATTGATACCTGCATAAAAGAAACATCAGTAACAGGCGCAACAGCCAATTAAAAATATCACCAGTTTAACCTACGGAGTAAATGAATTTGTGATACCCACATCAATACATAATCACAAAGTTAATAGAAACAGATATGTCCTGCTAAAAGCCTACAAGGACATACGGGGTATAATATTTTGTGTGTGCAGCAACCCCCCTTGTTCCACCAGATGTAAACAGACAGAATTCACAGCAAAAAAAAAAAAAAAAAAAAAAAAAAAAAAAAAAAAAAAAGGAAAAAAAAATTCAAACCAATACTTGAACGTACCTCAGGTTGCTTGAAACTGCCATATATACACCATAACCCACACTAGTGGATAGTATAGGAACAGTCTCCACTTCATCAGCAGCTGACTTATCAACAGCTTTACGTGCATTGATCACGGCATTTGTTATGGTTGTACCAACCTGTAAAAAATAAACCCATCATCAAGCTTGTAGCTTCAGACATTCGGTGATCTCTGTAAGGCAATAAAATCACCAATCCGAACAATAATATGTAGGGGCATTGGAGAGGATTTACAAGAGGACATATAACATAAATCATGTATTATAGACTATAATACAACAACATGCTTTATGAAGAATGACACGTGAAAGTCAAGAATGGTGAAATTTGCAGTTTTATCCCTTCCAAAAAGTTAAATGATAAGTTTCAATGGTGACAAAAAAGCTTAGATATCAAGAATAAACCATAGCCCAAGTCCCATACTTCCTATAAAGAAGATGAGCTCATAGTTAGTTGAGAATGATTTTAAGTTACCAATGATTTAGATATATATTGCCAAATATTAAATCCAAGCAATATTTCTGAAGTTAGAGAACGTGCTAGGTTTATCTGAATAAGCACAAAAATCAATAGCATACCAAAGAGGATGTAGTGCCAACAGCAAAAAGCTTTGCCCCATTACGCTGCAAAAAGAAATACATCAAAATGTATCAAATATAGCTTCAGCATGAAACTCTTTTGTCAACATATTTCAATGCTCAAAAAGTTAAAGATAATAAAACCCATGGAACCATAACCAATGAACTTACCACAATAGCTCCCATCCTTTGTATAAATGAATACGAAGCACCACCAAGAGCAATCTAGAAATAGAGACATTTACATCAAATCTGACACGTAGTAAAATAATCAGACATAAGTAATTTTGCACCAACTAAAGACCTGGAAAGCATTATCAGGACAGCTGTGGAAGAACTTTGTAATAGGTCCAGCATTCAATGCAAGAGGTTGCCGGAGGGCTACAGTTGGAGCAGGAAGATAGACGAGCATGAAATCCGCAATGACGGCCATAACCTTTTATAGAAGCAATGAAGTTATCAAAAACTAGTATCAATAAAACACTTGCATGCAAATTCAAAACTGTGAGTCCATGATGAACATGAGTATTCAATTAGCGCCACAATTTGACATAGAGCTGAGAGCTCATTTGGCATTCATAACCTATCCTGACTATTACCCCAGCCTTGGCACTTCACTTAGTAGGGTGAGGGGAGCTGATAAGACTGGTAAATAACTTGATTTACACTGGTAAATAACTTGACCAGCTGTTCCCAATGGCTATTCCAATATTCAGACATCAAAGAATATGGAGTACAAGATGAGATTAGCGACGAGACTACTGAATTAGTAGGATCATTTTATACGATTCCATCCATGTATACAAATGGAAGAAGCCAGGGCATCTCGATTACACATCCCATTTTCTAGATATACTATCAGGTAATCACATGAGAAAGAAGAAGCATAAACAATAGAGATGAGCATGATACATCAAGTTAAACCATTGGCTGAATGACAAGCAACAGTGAACACAATCAATTGTAGCATATTGCAAATAACATACCACATCTGCAAAAACAACTTCCAATTCGTTGAAGAAATTCTCCTTTCTCTTCTCATATTCTGCAGCAGTCTGAACCCAAAAACAAAATTAAACACAATTATTGATTGTTCAAATGTGTCACATGGTAGTTCACAAGGGACTCAAAACATAGAGACCAAAGAAGAAGATGAAGAGATAAGTCCATCTATAACAAGAAAGAAGATCACAAGAACCAGTAAGCTTTTATAAACTAAGGATCACCTCTTTACTAAGTAGTATAATATTAGGAATTTAGGATTAAAAAGTCAAGCGTACTTTATTGTGATTAAAGCAGGACACAATAATATGAAATCAAACATTGACAGCACTTTACAGCCACATAAACAGATTACCGAGAATCAATCAACAATCAAAGCCTTAATCCCATAAGTGGGGTCGGCTACATGAATCAAATTTGATTATTCCGTGTGTTCATCCACAAAAATTTTCCTCCTCCAACCCTTACGAATTACGATCCAAAACCTCATACTCATGCAAGTCAGATTACCAAGAATGAAAAAGCATTTTATTAAGGAAAACTGATACCCTCTGTTTTTGTCAAAACCATTGGTGGGTTGCAAATTATGAAATTAGTATAGCAGACTCTGGCTGGGCTCCAATGACAATTATTGAACTACTCAAATTTTCCGATTCAACATATATTATGAATTGACCACACATTCCTGGGATTACTAATCTCAAGAGCTTAACACAATTTTCTCCTTAAAGTGATATCATTATGGACCTAATCGCTAAAGCAAAGCTTTTGGATTGAACTTTTTCATCGAATATATGATTGTCGGGATGCCCCAAATCATTAGGAGCATAAAAAATCCAAAAGGAAAAAAAAGATAGCAAAAGCTACCCAACCTATCAAACTCTTAAATGCTAGAATTTGTCTCCCGAAAAAGATTGAAATGGCACCATGAAGACAACCCACCGCTGGAACTTGCAGCCATAAACCACCTAAAAAAATTTGCGCTTGATCTCCTCATACCATATTTAGATACCTAAAGCACCTCCCTCAACACCAAGAATGTCCAAGTACTTAATTTTCACGCACTAAATGAATATATTCCCTAAAAAGATATCATCACACTAAAAAAGTAAACCTCCACAATCATAAATGTACACTTCCACACTCTCAAAAGTATATTACAACATTCTAAAGGAATATATTCCCCAGCATTCAGCTCTATGGTAGTAAAAAAGCTTCAATCACCACGAAAACCAACGAAGATAATCCATTAACAAAATACTACGTAATAACTACCAAAACATTCAACATTACATAATGATCAATGACGTACTTCTAATAATCCTATATTATGTCTAAATTAGAAATATCAGGGGAAAACAATAGTACATTGTCGTCAAATTTATTCATAAGTATAAAACTTATTCATCAAATTAATCATAAGTATCAAATGTAAAACAAATTAAGAATTGACGAAGAAATCAAATTCAAGAATAACAAACCTTAGTGAAGACACCAACACCACATTCCATACCAACTTTGGCCAAAAACAGATCATCAGCCAACAATCTTTCCCTAAACCCTCCGAATTGAAGCAACCATCGCAAAAACGCCGATTTCTCGAGTTCTAGATACTTCCTCACAATCTCCACTGGAATCCTGCCTTCTTCAATCGCAGTCGCCAAATCCTTCGGCAAACTATCAACCGATCGTCCGATCTCCGATAACATCAAAAATGCATCCTTCTTATTCTTACTATCACCGGAATCATCGTCATCACCACCTCCACCACCACCACCGCCTCCGCTGCCGGAGATTCCGCCGTCGCCGGAATCTCCACCGGAGTAACCGAGAGGGAGAAGTTGGCGAATGTGAGAAGGAGAACGACGGAGGAGGTTGGAGGAGACGGAAAGAGGATTGAGTTGTTTGGAGGAGAAAGAAAGCGTTAATGGCGGCGGAAGAAGCGGAGGAGAGAGATTCCGGCGATGGTGAAGGTTGGGGTTGGAAGGTGAAGAGGAGAGAGAAAACGACATGGCGGCGATCGCCATTGTTGAGTTTTTTTCAAGGTTTTTGAATTTTGGAGAGAGAAAACGAAAGGTGGTTTTGTTTGTTTTTTAGGTCTAAAATTTTAGCTCCAATTTTAATGGGAAAGAAAAAGTAAGTTAAAGTCAAACTTTGAGGATTTTTAAGTCGTGTGATTAACGCACTTACTATTTTGAGGGTGGTTTCAAAGTTTGGAATTAAAGTTCCTCTAAATTAGGTGTGTTATTAGGTGAGACTCTCTTTACTTGTTTAAGAAATTTTTAGTAGTAGAAGTAGTTGCTAGTTAGCTCATTCCTTCAACTATTTTGTCTAACTTTTTTATAGTTTTGGGTTTATGTATGAGTTATATTCTTTGTCGCAAAAACAATCTTTGACATTAAGATTCTCTTAAATAATTATCGAAAAAATAGGTGAATAGGTAGTTAGAAATGACATAAAATATACGAATATTTTGTCTTATATCTAAATTTTCTTGCAAATCCTAACACAAAAATATATTTGTCCTTTTAGAATTTAATATTTTTTTAAAAAAAAAAAAAATTATGTGTGTGTGTGAGAGCCTGTGAGGTGATCAAAGAAATGGTGATACTAACCCAAAAATAAATAAAGAAAGGAAAGAAATGATGATAGTAAAATTAACCAAATTTTGTAGCCCACTAGTTATGGGCTTCTAGTCTATGGGCTCGTAAGCAGTAATTGATTTGCAATTGGTCTAAGGTGCACCCTTGTGCACCTTATATAGGTGTAACAGCAGTCCAGAAGCCCAATTACACACAACCCAATTAAAAAAGGCCCTAAAACTAAAAAAACACGGTAACTACAATATATTCACTCACACCCAATACACCCACCCACACCCAATAAATGTAACGTCACTTTCAAACTCAAAACTCTTCTTCTATATAATTTTCTCTCTCCTCTTTTTCACTTTCTTTCTCCTCTATTTCATTTCCTCTCACTGAAAAACTGCAAAAACATCAATGGACATTAAAAAAGAGATGCAAAATCAAAAAGATCTTCCCTAAAAAAAAGGCAATTTTATGTAAATTTCATTTAATTTTGTTTGAATTATATGATTATCACTTAATTTTGTTTGAAATTGTTCGAAACTCTATTGTTCGAAATTTTTTATTGGAATTGTAAAAAAAAAAATAGTGAAATCAAACGGATACTTATGTTCACATTTTGAAGTTCATATGTTCATATTTTGAATCCATTTATAAACTTTCTGAAATGCATACATTCACTTTCTAAATCCATATGTTCATATTTTTTATGTATATGTTCACCTTCTGAAATGCTTAATTATGTTCATACGCATTCAAAAATGAACCAATGCATATGTTCATATTTTTTATGTATATGTTCACCTTCTGAAATGCTTATGTTCATGCGCATTCAAAAAATGAACCAATAATGCATATGTTCATATATTGAATACGTATATTCATTTTCTAAAATGTGTATATTCATATTTTTTATGCATGTTCATATTTTTTTTAATACTTATAATATGTATCTTTCATAATCATTTTATTTTTTATTTCTTCAATTTTCTTGTGTTCATAATTAAAGGTCGTAAATTCAATTCATATGAATTACATGTTCACAAACCTAATCGAATTGATCAAAATTCATTACAAAATCACCACATAATAAATCGAAATTCATACATAGATCAAATTGATATAAATTTAACAAAATACAATTGCAATTGAATAAACATTTAAAAAAACTAAATGAACACGTACAAAAATGAACATGATAAACAAAGTGATAAACAATTAGTATATTAAAATTGAACATGATTTTCATATTCAAATAGTTCAAATTCATTGTATATAATAAAAAAGTTCATTTTTTGTAGTAAAATGTTCATGTTTACTGTACTAATGTTCATTTTGTAATAAATGTTCATTTTAAATTATTACATGTTCATTTTTCTTACATAAATTATACAAATATTCGATTATAATTATTCCAACTCCAAAATTGATTATATATCTTAAATCTAATCTTGACTCATCATAGATAAAATAATTACTGATCTATGATTGATTAAGAATAAAAATAAAAAATATATATAAAAAAAGAAAAAAGAAAAGGAGGAGAGAGAAAATAAAATAAAACCCATCTTCTTCTCCATTAGTTCTCTGAAACTCAAAATCATTTCACACAATGACAAAGGGATGAAGATGATTGTAATTATATTATCATTATTGCAAATTTTTGATCAAGAACAATCTTCAACAACATTCGTGGTTGGATTTGATGAATCAATTGAAATAAAAAAAAAAGGAAGGAGAAAAAACAAAGTAAAAGAAAATTATAATGAAATTTATGATCGAAAATTTTGATGAGAATTAGGAAAGAAAAGAGAAAAGATAGAGTTAGGAAGAAGGAAACTAAAATTTTTAAAAAAGAAACAAACTTATGCGGGAAAAACATTTTGTATGATTTGAGTTTGGGCTGCGTTTCATCCATAAATTTTTGTGTTTTATGTTGTTGCACCTACATACACTAGGTGCAGGAGGTTACACCTAAGAATATGCCACTGATTTGGGAAGGACTTTACTCCTTTACTCCTAAGTAGTGTGATGAATATGGCCCACACATACCACTGCAAGTCCAAAAGCATTTTAGGCCCAAATTTTCAATCGCTAGATTAGCCCCATCCAATCCACAATCTAAATAGTTTTGGAAAAAATTGACACCAGTAGTTCCAAATCTCAACACTGCTCTCAACTAACTATTAATACAAGACACTCTTAATTTTAGAGGGTTTGTTTACAAAGTGGTGTCTAACAGATTTTTAATTTTAGAGGGTTCATTCACAAAGTGGTGTCTAACAGATTTTAAGGTTTTTAACGGTTAATAGTATCACGTATCTTGTTTTCGTTAGGCGTACTTAAAAAAGAAAATAACCTTTTACCGCTCTAAACATCTATCCCTTTCATTAAGCTCTGTTCTTTTCACCATAAAACAATAATATTCAGTAAAATTGACCATTAAAAATTCAACATGTGACAATTAATTTGTCCGATCATAATAAGCTAGAAACTGTTTTAATAAAGACTCTTCAATTGATAATTGAGACCTTTTGAGGAAATATGCCCATAATTAGAATTAATGACATCATTTTTTCCCAATTATTTATCTTCTTCATTTTAAAAAAATATATAAATAAAACAAACAAATAAACCACACTGATAGGCAAATCATGAAATACATCCAAAATCATGTCGATTACACACTAACCCACCAAGATATTAAGATAACAAACCATATATAATACTAATAGAAGAACGTAACACTTGACATGGGTCACATTACTCCAATTTGGTCCCACCGTCCAAACTTGACATGGGTCACATGACTCAAATATGTGGTTCAAGTCAATACACTTCAGTTGTGCACCATGCCAATACTATAAAACTAATGGCCTATCAACAATCACTTGACCCATCCCAAGAGCCAAGATATGAAACGCCTTATTGTTTGTTAACCGTTACAAAAAATGATATGGTAATGAGAATAAATTTATATACTTCTATAAATTTAGAAGAAATCCATGTCCAATCTCATGATCACTCGAGATTCTACTAAAGACTGCATGCACTCGAGATGACACCAAATTGCTTTTTTTTTTTTTTTTTTTTTTTTTTTAATTTTTTTTTTATGAATTTCCATTCTTATTTAATACCACCTCTCAGGTGGTTATGAATGGTTATAGAAAACATGAAGAAAACACATACTTAGAGATGAGACTAGATTAGGTTCCTTTCCATGCACGGTAATTTTCAATAGATGTTTTTAAAATTAACACTATTATTTCTTTTGACTTTCGTGTGTTATATTCATATCAATTGAATGCTAAAGAACAACAAAAATAATAAGAAAATATCACACTAACAATAATCAATATGTGTTTTTTTTGGCAAATCTTATTAAAGTATTCGTAGAGTATTAATTGATTGAAATTTTAATCATAAATTATTCAAAGAAATGACAAAAGTATCATTTGTTGATTTGATATTCGTATTTCATTACTTAAGCTTGTAGCTTCTATTACATAAGTTTACAAAAAAATCAAGAAAATAAATAAATAATATATAATCTTGTTGTAATAAACATATGTAGTACATAATATGTCTTTCCAAAAAAAAAAAAAGGCCATATCGCCCATATGTCACAAATTATGTTAAGAATATTATTTTTTTTATTTTTTATTTTTTTGCTTTAGTTATAGTTGTCAATATGTTTTTTGTGGAAAGTTATATCAAATCTTTTTCCAAAAAAAAAAAAAAAAGTTGTATCAAAATCTTTGTTTTAATTTGTATGCAATTGTAGAAAGATTTTATTTGTTTTCTAAATAGAATTTTTTTTTTTTAAAAAAAAAAAATCTAAAAACACACCAGAAACATGATATGTGTCATTGCTGGTGTGTCTTTTAGTATATTGTTATTGATTGATGATTGTGTTCTCACGAATATAATAGGGTTTTATTTTATTTTTTTTCCATACTATATTACACATATAACCTATTACCATTAATGCAATTTATTATTGGCTACCAAAAGGAATTTAGGAGAAGTTCAATGGAAGTTGGAAGAGATAGATGAAGCATGAGCAAAATGTAATCCACTATAAGTAGTTCCGTAGTTGTGCACAAGATCTTTCTCTTCTACGGTTCTGCTCTCTTAGCATCATCAGTTCATCACCAACAGTAAGCAATCGAACTCTACTTCATGGGAGTGTAAACCTGCATCATAGCCATATATCACACAATTTTTTCTTGACCACATTATAAGTAATAATAATGTATCACTTTTGTTTTCACGAACTTGACAATTTTTGATGTGATATCAATTTTTTCTTAGGGCTTATTCTCTTTAGTTTATATTTAGTTCAGTTCAGTTCAGTTCATTTCCTTATTTCTTCTCTCATAAAATATTCAGTTCAGCTTAGTTTTAATTCAAATCAGTTCAGTTCCAATTAATTCAGTTCAGCTCATTTCAGTAAATCAGAACAAGCCCTTAGTGTAGGCTGTAACATGTAGGGTAGTTCATAAAGGGTAGTAGGGACAAAGGGAGAATAATTTAAAAGATTATTTATGACAAATGGGTATTTTCACAGGCAATAAATAGACAAAGGAAAATTTAAAATAAATTATGCATTTTTTTCTTTTTATTTTGAGGAAATATAAATGGGTAATGATATATGTAACCTTTAAGGCTATATATATAAGCATTTAATATATTTCCTAAAATGGAATTAAGTTGGAAATTCATGACAAAATCACGTGTTGATCTGTGTAATTAATGTTACTTTATCTTTAATATTTCCTTTTTTAGCTTCTTATACATAGCCTTGGGCTATGTTTATCATTTTCCAATATAAATTATGCGTCTAAATCAGCCAAAGAAAGTACTTTGTACATATATGAAAAAAAAAAACCAAATTCACGTGAAATGATTCAGATGAGATTGACAAATAAAAATATATAGTACTCGGTACTTCGTACTCCGTAGCATTTTAGTTTCAAATTCTAAAAAGTCAGTGGTTGAATCATTATATTGATCACCACCTTAGGTAAGTAAGGTTCAAGGTTCAAAGTGTTATCATGGAGTATGAACCATCTCTGATAGTGAAAACAAAAGATAAGACAAAATTAACAAAGTTATATCCTATTCATGTCTATTTGATTGCTCATTGCAACTTATTTTCAGATCTTTGTAAAGATAGCACACGTCTATTCACACACATCATCATCGATATGGTCATTGACGTATGTATATAGCAATAAGTAGTGCCAATGTACAATGTACTCTCTCTATCTTCAAAAATAGCCTCATGACCCTATGTACACTTTTTAGGAAGATGACGAAGGTGAAGCATGTGAATTGGTTGAGAAGATAAAGGGACCATAATATAATTTAGGAAATTTTACAAAAAAACCTCTTTATAAAAGCATTTTATTTTAAAAAACCTCCTTATAAATTCTTTTTGCAAAGTCATACCATAATCATTTATTTTTTTTTACGAAGTCAAACCCCATTTTCTGGTGTTGACTACCCCAAAGGCCCAAACCCCACCCACGAAACCCTCCTCCCCAACCCCATTCACAAACTCACCCCCTTATTAGCTTTACCCACGAAACCGCCTCCCTTCCTCATCCCCACCAACGCCGTGAAAAGGGTGGTTTAGTGGGTGGGGTTGGGGAGGGAGGTGGTTTAGTGGGTGGGGCTGGGGAGGGAGGTGGTTTTGTGGATGGATTAAGGTGGTCAACGCTGGAAAAAGGAGTCAAATCCCATTTTCTGGCATAAAGGTATAATATCGCAAAAAAAAATAAATTGATTTAGGTATAATTTTGCGAAAAAAAAAAATGCTTTTATAAGGAGGTTTTTCATAAATTAGTGGTTTCCTATATTTATATACAATGAGGCAAAAAAAAAAAAAAAAATCATAGGTAATAGGACAATATTTAAGGGATGGATAGAGTATACAAGTGTAACTAAAACATTTATTGTACGAGTAATTGCTATTTTCAGCATCTACATCCAACTGAGTAGAAAGCTGAGGAATCTCTACTTTGTACATTACATACATATGCACAGTTCAAAAGCTTTTTGGCAACATTTCAAAATTAAGGACCATCAAACCAATACAACTTGACATTTGACAACGTTATTAGTTTTATTAATATTATATCTATACATCAGAAATTCCGAAGCCAAAGTTTGTCAGTATTTCATTCAGTAGGTAGCATGTTCATCACCAATGTAATATTGTCCATATAATAAGAACCACAAACCACATATGAGGTGTAACACCAAATTAGCATGCATTATACACCATGTTGTTGGGCCCTTAGACGTTGAATTGTGGGTCATGGGCAACCTTCATGGCAAGGGAAAAGTGATGGGCTGTATCGGGTGGGTGGTGCTCGACCCTGGCTCGATCGGGCACTACCCACCGGCCTTCACTGTTCCTCACCATTCCCTTGTTGTGATCTTGCCTCCATCTAGGTGGGACTCCATACCCATTCTTTAAAAAGTCAGAGTCTTTGTTAACAAGGGCAATATCCCTCTTGTTGGCCAGGCTAAATTTCCTTCCCTTTCCACGGTAGCCATCAACAAGGTGCAGGTGCGCCTCAAGGTTGTGGGCGCAACTTAGGTCTGCCGCGGGCTTGAGGAAAGGTGAATGGGCATGGTCTAAGGCAAGCTCGGTCCCAACATGAGCATAGCTCCAAGGGAAATGGACCGTGTCCTCTAAATATTTTTGTAGCTTGTTCTTCTCATTGGCAATGAGGCCAGGCATAGTAGGGACTTTATCATGGACATTGACGACTCTCAATTGTTTAACTTCTAGCTCATCACACCTTTCCTTAAACTTAAGGTTTCCAACTCTAGGGCTTGCAAAGGAATATACCGTCACTGGTATTTTCTTGGTTTTTTTCTTCTCATCTCGAACGATGTTGAGCCTCATCTCGGCTATGTCATATGCACTAAGTAGCGCGAGGGCTCCCCCTAAGCTGTGCCCTGTCACTGTTATGCTGAGCTTCTCACCTTTGAATTGCTCTACAAGCCGCTTTACCTCAGAAAGGACTTGCTCACGAGCTGAAAATGAGCAAAATTTGCAATTTTCCTCCTTGGTGGTGTATAGATCATAAAATCCGGATTCAATTTGGACATGTGGGTTATCTCTAAAGTGGGCAGGGCGGAGTATGTTCTTCAGATCATGGATCCACTCTAGGTACGTGACTGTGCCCCGCCACACAATGAGTATGTCTCGGCGTCCAAGCCTCTTGATCTCCTCTTCATCACTGGTGACTGCGACATACCCCATCCAGTTTGCATGGGGGCTCCATATGCTCCTGATGCTTGATGATCTTCGGAAAAATTTCTCTAAGTTGATGTTTGAGGTTGCGTAAAGGTATCTGTTTGTTGCAAAAAAGTTTGGAGGTTAGAACTATATAACATCCACAAAATCATTTTATTCATTTATAAACAAGATGAAACAGGAACCAACATATTAATCAACATGCTTAGCTAAAATAAAAATTAAGTTGCAACCACTGCACCTTCTACACATAATTATAATTTACCCTTTAGACAACCTACAATAATAATTTCATACAACCTTCCAAAACTCATAACAATAATTCAACCCTATTATAATTTCAATTGATAGACAACCAACATCTCAAAGAAAAAGTGTTTTTAGTATGTTTTTACTGATACGGTAATAAATTGAAAAATTGATGCAGGCAAAGAATTAAGCCATATTTATGTGCAAAATATTCGTAAGATGATTTTTAGTTTAAAACAAGGACTAAAATAAAACAATTTTTACCCGTTTATGTCAAAAAGTTTCTATTACTACACATACCGGCAGATGTGATAGCCATAATGTGCCATGTCCATCTTCTCAAAGAACTCTGCACGTCCATACTTGCAAGACCCACAATACTTGGAGTGAGGGTCAAAGTCGAAGGAGTCATAGGAAGATTGAGCAAACTCCCCATATCGCAGTATCTCTTGCCGGAGATTGGAGTTCAAGGGGTCTAGTAGCCCCTCCCAATCGTTGAGTCCTTGAACTTCCCTCCATATTTCTCGCAAAAGCCTTGGATCTTCCTCTGCTTGAAGGTCTTGCTTCAGCTCACGAATAAACTCACTCTCTATTTCTTCCTCTACAGACGACGATCCCTGTAACCTTTCGACTAATGCACTTCTTACCATTCTACTAGACTTGGAGGAACGGTGTCCTGGCAAGCGGCATCTTTTAGAAAACAAGCCATGATTTGAGGTTTTGTTTAGGTTCCATGCATGGGAGAATAATTGATTGTGGGAAGGTTGTTCTACTAGCATGCCTTGAACAAGGTTAGGAGAGGATATTAGACAAGCCATGAAAGGATAAAATATAGATAAAGAATAGGAAAATATGTGAGTTTATACTAGCTTAAACTAGTGTTTTATAACAGCTAAGAGCTCTAATAATGTTGTACAAATATTACAAAGTGTAGCTAAATTGCATCTCTAACGTTAATTTATGAAATTTTGGCCTATTATATAAGATGGAGAGGAAAGACCGAAAGAGTGCCACATATTTTATGTCAAGAAAAAGTGGTCCAACATTGATAGCAACATGGACTATAGAAATTATTCAGAAGCAAGTCAAGCAACATAATAATATCTCACACTATCATTATTATTAAGGTAAATATGTACAGTAAATATTTCTAGACAAAAAACATGTGATACATGAAATAAGAAAGGACAACATTTAGTTATACGGAGTACAAAATACTCCATAACTTCACAATGAGTTGAAGAAATTTCTTGAAGAAAACTTTAGCATGGTAGGGTTACATAATAAATGATTCAAGTTGATTTTAGTGAGAAATCTTTAAAATCTAGCCACTCAATGAGATAAGGATATCCCAAAAATAGAAAGGAACAAAAAAAAACTACTACCCATAATAGTAATGTCATTTCAGAAGATTTTTCACTATCCTTTTTTTTTTTTTTTTTTTTTTTTTTTTTTTTTTTTTTTTTTTCTAGAATGTTGCCAAACAATATGGAGTAGCAATTTATTTACCCATGATGCCATCTGGAATTGTGAAAATGATATCTAATTTGATTAATCACAAAGTAATATTATTGTGATGGGACTTTGGCTGATAATTAGGTTAATTCTCTAAAGAAGTGAAATACTAAATACTATACTAGTTCTTCAAGGCACAATAAAATATACAAAGAAAAAACAAACTTTTGTCTAACCTCTAACTAAAACATCTTAATCTTCAAACGCCATCACATTTTAGTCAAGTCCATTTCCAAGAAGTTTCAAGTTAGAAACATTTTTTTCCTTTCAAAAAAAAAAAAAAAAGTTAGTAACATTTTCGTTAAATTTCAATGTTGTTTTGGAGAGTGGAATAACTGTCTCATGAATCAGAGATTCAGAGGCATATCATAGCCTACAAGGCTACAATACAAGAAAAATAATTTAAAAGGGCGCACATCCTAGTCTTTTAAGTTTGAAACCATTTACGAAGGAAGTGATAACTATGTAGAGTTGATTATGGGTCGGAAAACATCTAAATAAAACGTTCTGGTAGGCCGAGCAGACCAAAGAATAAAAAAATTGGACATGTGCTTTTTGGCCAGGCTACACAAAAAAGCTCAATCATTCAGCCAAACAACACATTGCCTAGTATATGACGAGTATGCACTATGCACAAAACTTATGAGAAAGGGTTATAAGTACTAACCAGTAAGGCAGTAATCATCTCTATGTTGACCGATAAAATTGCTACTTGTATATATCAAGCCTTACCTACATAAACCAGTCCCCTGTTGAATTAAACAGTAGATGTTTAATATAAGGTCCTGCATAGTTCTTAAATTGGCGAAGCTAATTTCTAAAATTATTTTCACCTGATTCTTGCAAAAAGAAAAAAAAAAAAACAGTAATCTATTACTGTACCATGAATCCATGATTATTTCGTTTTCCTTTCATTATTTTACCTGCTCAAAAATATTACCTCACTTACAAAATGAGTTTTTAGTGGAGTATTAGAAGTAGAAATTTACCTACATGAAAATGCGATCCTCATGTTAAACGTGTCAGTTTATGACTCCCAAGTTTGGGGCAGAGATTTTGCTGGTTCAGCCTGGTACTTGGTATTTGGTATTAATTGAGATCCACAAAATTTAACATAACATAAAATGGATCATCTCTTAAAGATTGTCACGTATTTTACTGTGGGGTGTCCTCTTTAATTTACCTCATATATTTCGTATTTTTTAGTGTGGGGTGTCCTCTTTAATTTATCTCAATACTCTGTATTTTTTAGTATGTTTCCTACTAGCTCTCTTTCTCTCTCTCCTTATGTGCACGGAAAGACCAATCTAAATACATGATACAGCTTTTTTACCCAAATCTTATTATGAGGATAGGGAACAATAAGAAAGGGGCAAAGGAAGTAATGCTTAAAAATTACAGTAAAACAAGGCTTATGATTCCATCCGAATTATTGTATTAATAAACACTTGCTACTTTCGTAGTGAATAATTGTCACATTCACATATATCATTATTATAAAAACTTTGAAAAGTTTTCTAGATTTTCAAAAATAACATTTCATCTTTCTTCAAATATAAGTCATGTTTCTTCAAAAAAAAAATATGTCATGTTTACACATTTTTAGATAGGCAAATAAAAAAAAAAAAAAAAAACATGTTTAGATAGGTGAAATAAATACATAGTAGTTAAGTTTAATGATTAAAGATGCATCAAAAAAGAAGAAATTAGAGTTTGGTCTGGTTGGTTACAGATGAATACAATTAAAGGTGGAGTAAATAATGAGGTTTGATTGATAAAAATCATACAGAGTATGTAAAAACTACTGAATAGTCCCAGAAATGATTATTTTAATTCATGACAAACTTTAAGCCAAACAAACTTAGGGGCAAAAGTAGTAACATATACAACGTTTTTTAAAAAGTCACGTTTTAAATTAAGTGAAATTACAGAAAATCATATTAGCACGTCTACAGAGTATAATTTAAGACCATATCATATTCTAGATTATGAAGACTAGAATGAAAACGTATTGAAAAGTCAAACTGTCACTAATTGGAGGGATGGTCATGTGAACAAGGAAAATGGTCCAATTTCATTTGCTTTTTAGGAGTACCCAAACAACCAAAATACAATGAATGCCAACTCTTAGGTTGTCTTCACTTGGTCTGGCCTATGTGTAAGGTACATCCATTATTGAAGCTTCAAACAAATCAAGACGGTACTATGGTAGGAAACTAGGGATTGGTTACAATACCAAAAATGACAACATTCAATTCCTCTTATCTCGACCATGGTAAAATATGAATAAATTTAGACAAACTATACTTCATATATACTCCGTATTTAGTAAGTTTTTATCCAATAAATGGGTGGCTATATGTTTTTCATCTTTACCAAGTTTTAAAAAGTAAGAATTTTTTGTCGGAAATTATCTAATAAAACCCAAAATTCGTGAGAAACTACCTTTTAAAAAACATGTGATAAGAAACCACCTAATAAAAGGTAAAATATTGTAATAAATTATCTAATAAAAGATAAAAACGTTGTAAAATACTACCTCCGCTGGAGTTCCACCGTTGACCCACCTCAAAATACCCTCGAAACCACTGCTTTCATCCCAAAATAACACAACCTGTTTGAAATTGCCTCCACCACACCGAAACCACCTCCTACTCCTAAACCACCACCTCTAACCCCATAAACCACCATCATGAAGCACGAAACCACCCTCATCAACTCGTAATATCCTCCAACCACCCTGAAAATAACCTTACTACCCTGAAAACCAACCCCACGGTGGTTTTGAGGGTGTTTTGAGGTGGGTCAACGCTTTAAAATTAGGTCAACCGTGAAATTTTGACCAAACATTTACCTTTTATTAGGTAATTTTCTTAAACTTTTTTTTATTAGGTAGTTTCTCACAAAATTTAGTATTTATTAGCTTAGGTAGTTTATGATAAAAATTCTTTAATGTAACAATTAAAGTTAACATAGACATGTTCGTTGATGTTAACAACACAAAAACGTGTAGAAATAATAATTCTTCACGTTCAATGGTAGCAAACTGCAAAAAACAATGGACGACTCCTTAGATACAAGGAACTCACTACGATCACATCTTTGTCATCTGATATTCCGACGTCATTTGCAAAGAATTTCAAATGAAACATAACACTAGCACCACCCAAAATAATTTATATTGACACTAATAGGGGTTTGTTAGGATATCCCTTTAATCTATTTTATCCTCAAGATCATTAAAAATCTCTCAAAGCCTGTTAAAGTAAATAGTGAACTATGTAAATCTATGTGAGTTTTTGCTTTGTTCTTTGCATTAAACTTTTCACGTCTATTGCAACAAATTAAAAGTAGTAACACGAAAGCAAAAGTTCACTAACATCTTGTTTAGTAATTGATAAAAATGACGCTAATGGGAATCAATTCGAGTGTAACTTTGCAAGAAAAGTAACATAAATATATTCATGGTAATATCATCTCATCTTCAAACTTATATCCCACCCCATAACACTTTCCAAGTGATAATGGACAAAAATGAATAAAATGAGATGCTTGAGATGAATTAGCATTATCATGGACATTAATATATGACTCCTCTTACATAACAACACACTCATTCTCATTACCTTCATCTAATACCTCTCAAAGGGGTCGTAAATGAATATTGCACCTAATTTGAGATGTACATGAAAAAAGGAATTAAATGTCATCATCTTGGAAGAAGTATAATTTAGCACATAAGCATGATGGTGAGACATCATGGTTTGATGAGGAAGAAAGCACCAGGGTTGTTTAAAGATTCAAAAGGTAAATTAATTCCCAAAGATATTTATTAGTATTAATGTACAGTAGGAAGGATGTGGACAGTAGCACGTAAGAGATAAGGGTGGAACACAAAAGTTTTTCTAATGAATGAATTATGTTTAAACACATCATGCATATAGATAGATACCATAATACAGATGCATACAAACAGCAAAAACAATCTGTTACTTTGTATTGCATGAACACATCTCTTCCCCTTTAAGAATATACATTAGTAACTTTTTGTTTAAATGCCTATTTTAGAGATATTTGTGTATATGTCAATATGTGTGATTCATATCAGGTTTTTAGAGTGACGTACATGCCCCAATCTACTTAATGTACTGGACTCATCTGGGGCTCATATTGTTGAGTGAAATATTTTAGAAGTTATTTACGATGAGTCAATGACTAATATGAGATGGCCTCCAAATTTTTTTGAATGTGAAGAAATAAATTGAATCTTCTTGCAATTCTTTATTTTGACTTCCAAGAATAAATTATGGTGATTCGAAACATTCGCATTGCACAAGTTTATCACGTAATAATCAAGCCTTTGCATCTTGATCACATGTTTTCATTTAATGACTCTTCGGAATCTTGGATTTATTCTTGATTACAGCATGTTTTGTTACTGACCCAAACAACGATTTCCAATCTTCTTCAACAATGGTCCAAAATCTCAACAAAAAATTACAAAATGCTACCATCTGTACCTAAAAAGAGACGTGCTAATTCTAACTAAATCAAACTTCACATGCTAAAATTTTTTGAGCATACAAGTCAGATTTTATAGTAGGACTTCATATGGTACACTGCTCAGATTTGGAAAATCCATAATTCACGCATAAACATGGGCATCGTGCCGTGTCAGACCGTCGCGGGCCGTACCTGGGGGTGGCTCGTGCCGGGCCGTGCCAATTTTTGACACACCCAACCCACGGCATGACCCACGTGCCGGGCAGCGGGCCGGCCCGGTATTTTAATTTTAAGTTTTTATTATTTTTTTAATATATATATATATATATATATATATATATATATATATATATATATATATATATATATATATATATATATATATATTAAACAACTTTAAAGTTGAAAATATATAAATAATTTTATTGATTTATGTTTATGTTTTTATATTATTATATTACTCCGTATTATTTAGCAAAAAACAACAATGCATGTAATTAAAAAAATTTACGAGTGTGATAAGCCAATAACACAAAAATTGATGAATAACTTATTTTATTATATGTCAGTACGATAAATCGATAATACAATAATTTGTAATGATAATTAAAAATCGTACGATAATTGGTGAATAACTTCATTTTATTATACGGAATACGGGGTTCGATAATACAAAATTGTACAATAATATGTAAGGTAATTATTATTCTTCGTCTTCGTCTTCGTCTTCTTCTTGTTCAAATTCACCGGCCAATTGAATTGATTGAGAACTAGTAGAACCCGACGTTCCTTCATTGTCGTTTTGTGCATAAGTACGATCTTGGGAACGAGTTTCGACATTCAACCAATCCTTGAATCAAACACACATTTCAAGTGTTTCGGGTTTTAATCTTGTTCTTCTATCGTCTAAAACCCTTCCCGACGCACTAAAAGCTTTTTTGGAGGCAATGGAGGAGACTTGAATAGCGAAAATATCACAAGCCGTTGGAGAAGTAGCCGTTTATAGGGAGTTTTGGGTGGGAAAATGGAGAAGTAGCCGTTGAAGAAGTAGTCGTTTATGGTTGTTGGGGAAAACGACTACTTTCTCCTCTCTAACGGCTACATTTGCACGGGCCGTGCCGTGCCCGGCGGGCCGCATGCCATGTTGGGCCGTGCCGGCTGGCCTTCCCACAAGCCGAAGACCGTGCTGCCCGCCGTGCCCGTGCCAATGTCCAAAAATTTTGTTCACGGCACGGCCCACGGCCTATAATGGGCCGCCGTGCCGTGCCGGATTTGTGCCACCACAGCCCATGCCCACCTTTAATCACGCACAATGAAGAGGCCTCTCACCAAGTTACAATCTAGTTGGCCCCAACAATCACCTTTTCATGAAGTCCTTATTGCATTTCATGACCATCCATCCAAAGATTCCAAACAGCCAACAGAGTTTAAAATGGGAATGTAACTCTAGCTATTGCCTATTGGTAGTTATTAGGGAAAGAAAGTGAAATGGAAAAGGATTGACGTTTCAGATAAAACACTAAATAACTCCTTTGTAAATGCTAACTTGCTTGGTAAAATCTTAGTGGTTTCCAGGGTTTAAAGTCAAATCTCGTTTGTATTACTGGTATTACCAATTTATATCCCACATAAACATAAAAGATTAGTGGTGTATTTTCACACAAATAAAATGACTGCACACCTAGCTTTTGGACTCTAGATGTTTAAAAAAGTTTTTGCTTTAGTTAAAAGATATTAACGCCTCTACTCTACATTCTTTTTTATGCAACGCATGTCTCAATGGTCAATATGATCCTGACCTCAAAAACTAGCACAATAATGACCTTCAAGGAACCTCGGAAGGGGCCAGGGGGTAAACAATCAAGCTATTTTATTTTTTAAAATTTTATTTTATTTTCTTTTTTATTAAAAAAAAAAAAAAAAAGGCTCATATCTTTGCATTTAAATCATGCTTAAAAAGAAAATTCCCATTTTAATAGTTTGACCTAAATTTATCAATGAACACCATAAACGTCACTAAATCTCTATCTATACTTTGGTAACACTAAAGAAAATCAACAAATCTCATGATCGCTAAAACCATACACATAGGTGCAAATGCTTCCATCCGGACCACCTATATTCCATCAACGATTGTATGTCTACCATGTTGCATTGTCATCATTAATTGTAGCACTACAAAATTCTTCCACCAACCTTCAGTTTGGCTATACTAGCTAATAAAATTCGTATGTATTCTCAATTACTACACTCTGCATTGCTAGCTAATAAAATTCGTATGTATACTCAATTACTACACTTTGCATTGCAATACTTTAATTATTCTACCTAATGTTTTCTCATCTTTCTCTTTTCACTGTGTAAATACCCTACCATAATGCAACAACAAAGCCATAGTCCTAAAAGATTTGAGATTGGCTAACAAGAATCCCCACAAGAAACCACTCACAAATAGTTTAAAACAATTTCCAAGTTATGAGTAAGTTTTTGATATGTGTTCATAACTTGAAAAGGTTTTGCCGTTCTAATGTCAGCGCAGGACAATGATGTTATGATGATCTCAAGCTTACCCTACTATCATGTGAGTGCATTTTAGTTTTATTCTGTAAAAGTCAAAATTTGCCTGTAAGCTTTAAAAAAAAAAAAAAAAAAAACAAGTGGAGCGTACCTTTTTTAAAAAGAGAAGCTTTCAAGCCATGCTTCCCTCATGTTGTATGACCAGCAGATTCAGCATAGAATCAAACTGCCACCATCTTTTACAACATTGCCTGATATCCATTCAAATTTCATTATCACAATATACAAAACATCAAAACAAATTGCACTTTTTTTTTAAAAAAAAACTTATAAGTGAAACTAGTGCCATGATTGCATTAACATATTACTCTTAGCTTAAGATTCCACCAACCCCTTATTGTAAGCTAGGTTGTTGAGTATAAATTAATGAAATGCATGTAACTATGAAAGGATATTATATTAGATGTAACAAACGATTTATTCTTCAATTCTTTGAAATCATTAATTCCTAATTTGATAACGTAATACAACCTTTTGGTGTCCCTACCAAAGTTCAACCCAACACAATTACTAAATCAGGTTAACACTGCAACACTAAACATAGATTATGCTAGTAAAATTGAAAGGGTAGTAGGGTATCATTGGATATCTAGTTGAGCCATACTTGTTATATGGAGTATGGACACAACCACTTGAGTACGAATAGAGTCGTTTAAACTATCCAAGGGGAGAATACACTAGAGCTAAAGATTTTAGATATGGAAACTATGCATTGGACATAAACGTGTGCAAGAACACTGATGTGATGAACTGTATTGTTGGTTAAGAAGACTTTTGCTCTTATTCAGATTAAGTAATAAGGGAAGGGCAGAAATAACACAAATTATGCAGGGTATATTAAAGAGCTCATGTCATATTATGAATTACTAATTTTTGACAGTGTTGCAATTGACAAGTTGATACGAGTAACTAATTTTGGACAGTGTTGCAATTGACAAGTTGATACGAGTAACTAATTTTGGACAGGGGCCGGGTGCATTAAGGATTGCGGAATTGAACCAAGGCCACTCCTCTTAGACAAAAGAAGTAATGTATAACTTAATCAGTCGTTTCATTAAATGTACATATATTTGTTTTGTAACTTTTGTATGTGCTTTTGACTTTAAAATTCAGAGTAAAAGACCATCAATCAGCAAAGACATTCAACACAAAAAGACAATCCTAATTCCCCAATGCCAAAAACCTACAATACATTTTGGTATCCAGATCCAAACCAAATATGAAGCTCAAGCACCAATATTGAAGAACACTACTACCACAGTATAAATGCTTACCTGAAACTAGAAGGATTTAAGCCTTTAATCCGCACTAAGCTTGTGCTCGGCTGATCCTTGTCCTTGAATAATTGAATGCACGTAACAAACATTATATTCCTTTAACAAACATCATGAGCAAAAAGGTTACACATTAGGATCACACATGTACATATTTTTTGAAATAGATATAGATACAAGTATACATGTGATAGGGACATTTTTTTTTAAAAAAAAAAAATTGCTCTCATCATCTCAAATTACTTGCCTCATTTCCTAATTTTAAATGTTTCAATTACTTGTTTTTGTTCTTTCTATAGTAAACTTTAAATAAGTGCACGAGATATATATGTCGTATTGGACAAGAAAACACACCACCTAAAAAATTGTTTTACCTAGGCTATATATCATCAAATAGCATAAAATGAGGGTAATAAAAACACAAATTCAATAGTACTCCGTTTGATACTGTTAGCAATTCATTAATTTTGAGAAACATCAATTACACCAAATTGATCTAAATAAAAACACAAATTCAATTGTACTCCGTATGATTTTGTTAGCAATTCATGAATTTTGAGAAACGTCAATTACACCAAATTGATCTAAGAAATAATTTTTTTTTTTTTTTTTAACAACTCCGAAGTAACATTACATTGCTTCCGCACAATCATAGTTAAGCAAAATTAAACAATTCACCATTGTAGAGCCAATTCAAATTACATCAAATTTCACAATCAGTCACAATTGAAGATTTGATTGAAAAACCCTAACAATGTTGGCGCCAAATTTCGGGTGATAATCAGTGAATCGAAGTAGACATTACAGACGGCATTAATATTCATTGATTTACTAAATAAATAAGTAAAATCAGAAGAATTTAACATTTCCATAAAAAATCGAAGACAAAGGAAAAAAAATCATCAATTGGAGTTTTTATTGGAGATGAATTACCTCAATTGCCGGCGTAACAGTTGCCGTTGCGACTCTTGCGAAGTTGCGAGAGCGCTCTCTCTCATGTTTAGAGCAATTGAATATCGCGCGAAGTCATGAATCTCATACGGAGTAGGACTGTAGGAGTACAAGTACTGCATAATCATAATATTCGAAGTTTTGGAGTAATCCGTAATAAGGGTCTGTTCATATTTATTGAACAAAACAGAACTAGGGGTGAACATGGTTTGGTTTGGTGCGGTTTGTGTTCAAACCAAACCAAACCACAAAATACGGTTTGGTCAATTTTTCAAACCAAACCAAACTATATTAGTATTGAAACCAAACCAAACCAAATCGTAATAATACGATTTGGTGCGGTTTGGTTTACGGTTTATGATGAGATTACTTTTTTTTCTAAAAAATGTCAAATTATACTTCATTAATTTATAATAAAGTTTAAATAATTAGCCCAAATCGATTAAATTGTACTACAAAGTTACAATAAAAATAACAATCCACTAATCAAGTGCTAACACGTGATAAAAATAATACATAACAATCATAAATTCATAATACATTTGTCAAAAAATAAATATTCATATGAAGTATTACATTATTATAGTAATTAATAATAGAGTAGTATTGAACATATAGTTTTTATCTATTTTTCATGTATTTTTATTTTTTTTTAATATATATGATAATTAAATTTTTTTAATTTAAAAATTATATTAATATTAAAATACGGTTTACTGGTTTACGGTTTGGTTTGGTTTATAATTTTTGCAAAACCAAACCAAACCATAAAACATATTTACAAAAAAATCGAAACCAAACCATAATTTTATAAACCGTAAACCAAACCAAACCTCTAAAATACGGTTTGGTCTGGTTTGGTTACGGTCCGGACCAAACTGTATACAGCCCTAAACAGAACTAATTGGAACTGAAATGAATTAAATAGTGGTTAAATGAATATTTTATGAGAGAAAGAAATCAGGAGCTAAATTGAATTAAAATTAAGATGAAGTGAACAGTCCCTAAATAGAGTTGATCATCAATTATCTGATTAATTTTGGTTGGGATTAGGTATGATGTTAATGCTTGCAAAGTGTCAATGTCGAGTTTAGATTTATTGAGATCCTAGACATGCTTGAGTTGGGCCATTTAAATTGAGTAAATTGTTTGTCTCAATTAAATCCTACCTCATGATTAGGTTTATAGGATCAATTTGATTATCTGAATGTGAAGGTCGCATATTCAACATTGTTCACGCTTGTCACTTGTCAGTTAATTACTCAGTTTGTCACGCTTTGATACATATTTCATTTTGGATGCTTAGATTCATACACTTCATAGTTCATATGGTATTATGGTTTTTTTTTTATAAACATTTATTAGACAACTTTCAGAGTTTCTCTTTTAAAATTAATTTTCTTTACTTGATTTTTACAAATCTGAAATAATTTCGGTTTATTAATCAAAACTACGGAGTATTTTTTACTTACATCTTGTTGCTAACTTTTTAAAAGCTGTGAAATTTGTTAATCCCGGATTTTATGTTAATAGTTTTTTAGTTTCCCTCACTATAAGCTCTTGTTGAAGAGACAAATTGTATTAGGCCTAATTATGCATGTATAAGACTATACTTTATCTAAATGATGATCTAGCAAAAAGTCCCATACATTATACATATATAATTAGCAAACATTCAATTATCAGCTTAACCAATTAAACCCAAATCAACTCAAAAGTGTACACTAGAACAGTAGTACAAGGCTACAGACTAGTTGAATCAACAATGATCATTTTGTAACGTTATAGAATGATCATCTAACACAGACTAATTGATGACTAAGTTACAATTTCAATTTAACCAAACAGAACAACAAACACTGAAATTGCTAAAACCAAAACAGGCATGACATTCATGCTTCCTGCATACATGGATTGACCAATAGCATAGTTTTCTTGAGGAGGAGAAGCAGGAGGAGGAGGCGAGTTCTTGACGTCGATTGCGAGTTTCATGCCAGCCCAACAGTACCCTTTGCTGGTAATGAAATAATATGGTCTAGCCTCTGTGAGCTGGAAAACATCTCTGCCACCTTTGGTTATGTTTGCAATAAAATTCCCAGAATTACAATTCTCATAACTTGTTTGGTTCACCTCTAGTACATCAAAATAGTTCTTGTCAAACCTGAATACTGATAAAAAAAAATTAACCCAAACATGTTTAGTAGATAGCAAAAAAATCTTAAAAGGTGTAACATTTTAGTTTTGCACGAAACACAACCATTAGTTCATATGACTTTGACAATATAAAATGTTACACTTAATAAAATTATCTGCCTACATTGGGCAAAAGGTCATAAGTGGTGATTGTGTGGTGGTTCAATGACCTTTTTTCCAGCTCATTTCCCGTGGTGAGCATTATAACTACGTAACAAATGTTATTAGAGTCATTAATAACTCAAGTTAATGCAGAAAATTTCCTCAAAAATAAAAAAGTTAAGGCAGAGAATTTGATTCATTAATTCTCTACCTCTAATAACTTGAGTCGTGAATTTTTTGCCACTAATAATTTGAGTCATTAATGACTCTAATAACTTGAGTTTCCATTAAATTTACTCCATAGTTTTATGCAAACTCAAACCAGTCAACTAATCCAAAACAAAGTTTTTCCAGTCTAAGCCTTATCACAATTCACACGCAAAAAAAAAAAAAAAAAAAAAAAAAAAAAAACATACAAATTAATAAATAAATTAGGTTTTTAAATCTTTAAAAGCGCTACATATCAGCTATGATTGCAAGTATATACTCGGTAACATTCTTATAATGGTACAATAATGCTAATGTATTTTAAGATTTTATATTTTATACATATTCATAAAATTAAATATTTATAATAGCTATTTAATGGTTGCAGCAGCGTGATTTGATTTAAAAAGTTTAGAAAATCGCATCTAAACCAAAAACCTCGGTTTAATCAAAATTCTAAATCATAATTTTGGACCGCACTCTGAATTGCCAAAAAAACGTCAATATTTGAAACAAATACATAAAATTGAAGAAAGCAAAAGTTGTAAACGCCAAGATACATTAATATAGAGAGAAAGAATTACATAGCCATTCTCCAATGTAAAAGGTTTGTTGAGAGACCCAATACGTGTAGTTGATGCCTTGATTCCATCCCGCGTTACCTCCGACAGTCACTAGCTCTCCGTTAACACCACCAAACATTAGCGTTACCAACACCACCACCCACATTATCACCAACTTCACCCCTGAAAATTCCATGATTTTAATTAAACTCTAATTTGTTTTTTTATTTTTTATTTGGGTGCAATAATATATTAAGTTATAAATGAATCAAGATTAAAATGTTACTACTTATGATAGTGATTAGTTTCCTTAGTTGAGTGTAAAATCATAATGCACTATCAAATAAGATTTACACAATTTCTTGCCATTTGTGAGATACTCTCTCGGTTTTTAAATACTTGCTCAATTTCTCTATGCGCGGAGTTTTAGATGAAATAATAAAATATGGAAGTGGAGGGGTAGGTGGAAGAATAAAAAATTGTAAAAAATAAAAGTAGTGAAGAAAATTGAAGAAAAGGGAATATAAAATTAATAGAATATGAATTATGGTGGGTCCAATAGGTGAGAGAAATTAATTAAATATTGCAAAAACTTTCTAAATAAAAAAATAAAGTAAATATTTAAAAAGGAAGGGAGTATCAAATAGCATAATTGCTTACCTTTTTGTGCATGATTCATCTCCTTTTAGAATTTCTCATTTATGACAGTTATGAAATGGGATGACTTAAAAGCTGGGCTTGGGCTTTGCAGTGTAATTTCACGCGTTGTGTGAACGTGTATTGTGCTTAACTGAGTTATGCATGTGACGAATCTCTACCTTATAAAAAAGGTTGAGACAACAGATATAAATAGTGTTCGGATAATTATATAGCCTCTAAAATGTTTATTTACTTATTTGCTCTCATTAATATTAATTATAAATTCTTAAATAGACCTGCTTTACACTAATTTATTGTAAACCACAACATTAGAGACACTATGATTGTTTTATTAAAATAAAAAGTCATTATATTAAAATAAAGGTCATTATGTTAAAATAAAATTTATTGTGATATTTTTTTAATGAAATTTTTAATATATAATGGTCAATATGAATTATATAGATCATTATGTTGAAATTGGGTTACTATTCAACGTAAACATCGTAATTTAGGTTCACAATGACATTAAAAGGTACACAAGTTTTAAAAAATGTCACTATGTTAAAAATAAGGTGACTATGTTAAAATTAAGAGTCACTATGTTTAATATAACCTTAGTTACGTGAATATAAACGTTAGGTCCACCCAAGATTTTTTAACTTTTAAAAATTGTATACGGATTTTTATACCGCTAGAAATATTTGTTTACATATTTTCTCTCATTAATGCTAACAACTAAATTTGTGATACAATATAAGATCAAACTGAAAGTCTGAAAGATTTCTTAAACATGAATAGCAAGGACGCACACCCTAATTAAGAAAAAGTTGTGTTGTACCAAGCCCGTGTCGATTTTTCATAAAAGTAAATGATTACAGTATTTGAGTACCTCATGCCTTTGTGATTCTACCGTGTTTTGGGCCTTGGATTTCCACCATGGACTAGACTAGGCGTTCATAGTAAAAAAAATCCTCTTTAATCAGTGAAGTATCATGTATTTTGTTCTTTAAAAATATTAAAACCTGTTTAGAATTTGTGCACCAACTCACACTTACTACAACTCTCATAAGTCAAAAATTGCACCCTGTCTAAGAAAAGTCATATATGTCACCTTTATTTACGTCATTGTTTATACTAGCCATTTGAATTTCTCGCTTATACATCAAAATTGAACTCCTAATACTGCAGCAAGAAGAGAAAAATGAGTAGAGAAGGTAAGGTAGTCTGTGTCACTGGAGCGTCCGGTTACATTGCTTCATGGCTAGTGAAGCTCCTTCTTCAACGTGGTTACACCGTGAAAGCCACAGTTCGCGATCCTAGTATGTTTCCTTCTCCTCCCTTTTCTTTCTTTCATTATATCCTCCTAAATTCCATTTTATTTTCTCATATTGTGCAAATTCTTATTAAAAAACGGTCCAACATATTAATACAAATATCATATTGATAAGTTGTATCATACAAGTATCATATTACAAAAAGGGTTAAGATTAGATGAGGCTGATGTTTAACAAGGCCAAAACATACAAGACATTACCTAATAAATACCATTTTATTCGTTTACAAAATAGTTTAAATTTGGTTAAGCTGATTGCTGATGAATTGAGATTATAGAGTATTTCTTATGATTTTAATGACTAAAATTGGACAACTCTTTAAGCTGTAACAAACTGTATTTAATTTACTGCAGATGATCCAAAGAAAGTAGAGCATTTGCGTTCTCTAGACGGAGCAAAGGAACGGCTTTACTTATTTCCTGCAAATCTGTTGGAGGAGGGCTCTTTTGATGCTGCTGTCGAAGGTTGTGAAGGTGTTTTTCACACTGCATCCCCCTTAACCTACGATTTTATAGATCCACAGGTACTTATACATATATCCTTCGCTTTATATTACCTTCTCAAGCATTTTGTTTGTTGTATACAGGCTATATCCTAAAACAGTCCATTAATAGTCGGTTTTATTGTTGTATACTGGCTATATATATATGGAGAAAGTGACATGAATAAATGGCTTGATGGTAGCTGAATTGTGTAGTAAACTTTGTGTATTGTATGATAAAGCCTGATTTTAACAGGAGAAGATTCTATTGTTTCTTTCATTCTTTTATAAATTATCTTCCTTATTTTTCGGATTATATCAGGCTGAGTTGCTTGATCCTGCAGTGAAGGGAACACTTAATGTCCTTAACTCCTGTGCAAAAGTTCCATCAATAAAGAGAGTAATTCTGACATCTTCAATAGCAGCAGTTGTATACAATGGCAAACCTTTAAGTCCTGAGGTGGTGGTTGACGAAAGCTGGTTTTCTGATCCCGATTTCTGTAGGACATCAAAGGTGCTTATCATAATATCATCTACTTTGTACTTAATATTACTAATCTTTTAAAAAACCGATCCTTAACTAGTCCGGTTGAAGCTTGATCAAATTGCGAGTATACATGTGACAGAGTGCTCTGGTTATTCTGCAGGAGTGGTATGCTCTCTCCAAAGTAATGGCTGAAGATGCTTCTTGGAAGTTTGCGAAAGACAAGGGTATTGACATGGTAACGATAAATCCATCAGTTGTTATCGGACCATTATTACAGCCAACGCTGAACACAAGTTCTGCTGCATTTGCACAACTGTTCAGTGGTAAGCATCGTGTTTCAGACTCCCAAAGTAATCTCCTTACATGTTTAAATCTTCCCGATTTTAGCAGGAAATTGCCCTGGTATTGGACTGATAAGTCTGTCTGATGCCTAAGAGAATCATGTTGTTATTGCTCGCCAAATGACTGATATAGTTACTAATTCTGCGATTTCTGCAGGATCAGAAACTTATCCTAATATAACATTCAGTTGGGTTCATGTCAAAGATGTAGCCAATGCTCATATCCTGGCACTCGAGGTACCTTCTGCTAATGGAAGATATAACTTAGCTGAAACTGTCTCCCATTTCTCAGAAACAGTGAGGATACTAAGAGAGCTTTACCCTGACGCCGTACTCCCTGAAAAGTAAGCTGTTTCCTTCTTCTGTCAGGTGTCCTACTGTATTCTGCTTGTTCCTGATACTTATCTCAGGGACCAAATTTCTACAGGTGTGCAGATGATGGTCCTTTGGAGCCGGCATTCCAGGTTTTGCAGGAGAAAGCTCGCAGTTTGGGTGTCGACTATATCCCATTCAAAACAAGCCTCAAGGAGACTGTTGAAAGCCTCAAAGAGAAGGGGTTTATCAGCTTCTGAAATTCATTTGAAGATTATAAACTAGTATATGAAAGGCCTCGAGTGTATGTTGAACTAATGTAATTTATGAGTGATTGTATCTGTATGCTGCATTGGTGAGTGCTAGTTTGGATATTGAGCTGAAATTATCATGGATCAAGTGCTTATTATTGCTGAGTTTTGATGTTATTAATGGATCAACTAGACTTAATAAACATTTAAACCACTAGTGTGATAGTGTCACATTCTCACATCTGTAGTATAAAGTACTACCACTTTTAATCTTTATCATTATTTTTTTTATTACATACATATTTGATCAAACAATTGATAAGAATCGTATAAATAAATACGAGGGGCAACTTGAAACGAAAATTCTCTACATTTTCTCAAACCTCTTCAAAAAACCTTTTTCGCTAATCCGAACTGAATTGACTCGTGAGAGATTCCTGTTTGATAAGTCGCTTTCTTTTTTATCTTGATAGGTCGCTTTCTCCTTATCTACAAATAAATCAATACATATTGAGTTTTTAATTTTTCCAAACTCATAATTATGCCTAATCCCTAAGCATAATTATTTATTTCCTTACAAAATTTGCTACTAATGTCCTTTGCATCTAACAATTATTAATGTAGGGTACATTCGGATGAGCACCGAAATATATTCATGCACTTTTGCATCGTGATTCCATCTAATAGTTAGGCCCCCGTTCACTTCACCTTAACTTTAGTGAACTGAAATTATTTTTTCTGAACTAATATTTTTTTTTTTTTTTTTTTAAGATGAAGTAAACAGGGTTTTATGCCTTTATCATATAGAATACATTCGGGTGAACACCGTGATACATTCGGATTCTCTCCCGTGGATCACATAAGCCAAAAACCTAATTGGAGTGGTTGTCAATATTAACCACAACATCTTAACCTCACCAACTCACCATAATTATCGAAACACACACGTCACTAATGATGTGGTCTTAACATTATGTACAACATTCCATCTTTGACCGACACAAATTTATTTTGATTACTCGTAATCGCAATTAATTCTGTTGCATTTATTTATAGTAAGAAAATAACTGAAAATTAGAAGGTGAATAGTTTCATTTCAACCAACTTCACTGTTCACAGTTGTTCACACCCAGAAAAAATAGCAGCAAGTTAGAGAGAGAAAGAGGAGAGAGAAAATGAGCGGGGCAGGGAAGACGGTGTGTGTCACCGGAGCATCCGGTTATATCGCTTCATGGCTAGTCAAGCTTCTTCTTCAGCGCGGTTACTCTGTTCGAGCCACCGTTCGTGATCCCAGTTTGTTTCTTTCTCTCTCCTTTTTTTTTTTTTTTTTTTTTTCCAGAATTTCATTGTTTTTGTTTTTCGATTATTGAATTTTGGTGGGTGTGTTACGTATTTATAATCGATGATGTAGTTGAATTTTGAGTTGTGTTGTGGTTGGAATTGTGTTGAGGGTTTTTGGTGATGATTGCGTTTGATGCTTTTCATTTGCTGAATTTTGGTGTGTATTGTTCGTAATTTGGGATTAATTTTGTGTTTGTTAGGGATATTTTTGTTGAATTTTGTGGATGATTTTAGGGGTATTTAACTTTTCTGCATTCATTTGTGATTTTGTTTGTCAAATTATTTTGGGTTGTGGGAGGTAGTTTGAAGAAGTGAAGATAACGCTGATTGTTGTCGAAGATTAGGTCGAAAATGATTTGTATATAGTCCTATACAAAGGATTTAGTGGTGACCGATTGGTTTGGATCATAGAGATGCTGGTTTCTGAACCTTCGGTCATTAATCAAACTTAAGAAAAGAAAAAATTGATCGACTTGAACTTGATTAGCTCGTTTATAATCTGATTCAATCGATTTTTGTTTTACACAACCCCGAAAATTATCTAAGCTTGTAGTTGAACTGTATCATCCCTTGTCACTTATTGTGGTCTACAAAAAGAGCAAAGGAGAAAGGGAAAGGAAAAGGGAATTATGCACTTCCTTATCCTATTTTATACTAATTATTGTTTGCCCCTTTTTGCAAAATCAACACACCCTAAAATTTGCTTTTCCTCCAGCTCTTTGTTTATATATTTTTGGTCACCATCACTAACTAGCTTTTCCGCTCCATATTACACCCAAATACCCAATTCAGTTAGGGTGCTACTAAAGTATCCCAACATGTATTTCAATCTACTTAATACTATACTACCAACTACCCTTAAGTGGACAGTGTTCAAATGTAGACTTGTCTTATGATTACTTGGGTTTGTGGGTATTGGGAAATGGGAAGTAGTATGTAAGTGTTTCTGGTGTTGATGTGCAGGAACTGCAAATGAAAGTTTCTGCAAACCATTGTCTATTCGTGAATGTAAGTATTAAATGCGATAACTCTATGCAAAGAGTGTGCTTTGAGAGAGCAAATACATCTGCATTGGCTATTCATTTAGTCATACACTCCCTACACTGAATTAGTATAGACTGGGGAGGTGCTGGAGAGGGAAGAATCAAGTTGTAAAAAGTATTCAATGCTCTGTCTATATCTAGCAGACTGGGGAGTACATTGGCATCTTTTTTTTTTTTTTTTTTTTTTTTTTGAAGGAATAGGTCACATATATTGCTAATTTTTTGAGATTGTTGTGTGATATGCCCAAACCTGATTATCTTCTCTTGTTCTCTATCAGCTCATCAACTTTTTGAAAAGATGAAATGGTCTCTTTTTCTTTTTTCAATTTTGTAACTGAAGTTGGATAGCTTTTTTTTTTATGGAAGAGTTGCTTCTTGTTGCAGACAATCCGAAGAAAGTTGAGCACTTGCTTTCTCTAGATGGAGCTAAGGAGCGACTTCACTTGTTTACTGCAAACCTGTTGGAGGAGGGATCTTTTGATGCTGCTGTGGAGGGTTGTGACGGTGTTTTTCACACTGCTTCTCCCTTCTACCATGATGTTAAAGACCCAGAGGTTTAACTTTTCCTTTGCACATTTCTTTGTTCTTTTTTTGCATGCTGTTCATTACATATGGCATATTGGTAGTAGGCCTTTGATTGTAGAATCACGTTATGTTCTGTACTAGTGACCTATGGACTATATATCTGTTACCAGCTAGCCTGGTTCTTTGTAAGTCTGCTCATTTGAAACTACCGTAATTTTGAGAATACACCGTTCTGTAGTGGTCATTGTTGTGGGGATAGAGGGTTTCATGTAATTGCAAGTAGTACTTACAAGACGAGACCAACTTATTGTTGTTTTTCTGCCTTGTACGAGTATAAACCTGGTACCCACATCATTTTTGTGGGGAACCATGTCTGTATATGTTTATTTTTATGGCTTTACCCATTGTCATTTTTATGATGTATAATCTTTCTATTAATATTGTATTGCTTTGTGTGCCTTACTAGATTACTAGGTAAACAGAGCTGGCAAGTAGCATGTATATAGTTTGTTAGTGCCCCGTGCTAAGCAGTTATGTTAATGTTTCTTTGGTTTATAGATGATTCTTTCCTTCTTGACCTGTTTTCTTTACTTCTTATTAGGCTGAATTGCTTGATCCTGCTGTGAAGGGAACACTTAATGTTCTCAATGCCTGTGCAAAAGTCCAATCAATCAAAAGGGTGGTGCTGACATCTTCAATGGCAGCAGTTGCTTACAATAGCAGACCTCGAACTCCAGAAGTGGTGGTTGATGAAACCTGGTTTACTGATGCAAATCTCAGTAGGGAAACAAAGGTGCGTAAATGTCAACCTTTTGCTGCTTAACTGCTTTAAATTTGACTTGGGAAGGGATCATAGAAGTAAGTTAACCAATGCCAGCTGCTTGCTGAGTCTTCGATGTGTAGGAACTGAAGCTGTAATCAATGTTAGGAACTTAGGATAGTTAACACTGGTTGTGCATGTCAACTTTTTAATTTAAGAGGATAATTTAAGAGGACTGTGGATTTGGATCAAATCCCATATATTTTTGCTGCATGCATTTCTTACGGTGATGTTTATGGCCTATGATGCTTATTCTCTCGGTTTGCTGACACATACATTCCAAGCACTTATTCCTTGTCTAAAAATATCATATTCAAACTTCTAAATCTTTTGAGCTGATACAGATGTGGTATGTGCTCTCTAAAACTTTGGCTGAAGAAGCGGCATGGAAATTTGTGAAAGAGAAGGGCATTGATATGGTGACTATAAATCCGGCAATGGTTATTGGACCACTGTTGCAGCCAACACTCAACACAAGTGCTGCTGCAATAGCGAAATTATTTGGTATGTGTCTTGAGAAATTATTTTGTTCCTATCAAGACAAGCTGATCCTTTTTAAAATACAGCTGTTTTTGATAATTTTTTTATTCCCTATCTTGCAGGTTCTGAAACTTATAAAAACATGACTCTTGGTTGGGTACATGTTAAAGATGTTGCCATGGCACATATCCTGGCACTTGAAGTGTCTTCAGCTGAAGGAAGATACTGCTTAGTCGAAAGCACTGCCCATTATGCAGATATTGTGAAGATTTTGAAAGAACTTTATCCGAATGCCAAACTCCCTGAAAAGTAAGTTATTTCCATCTTCAGTATCCCTGCTGTTAGGTGCCCTATCTTATGGACAGATAGGAGAGAATGTTTGTTTCCATATTGCTAACTTTCTGAACCTCCAAATTACTTCAGGTGTGAAGATGACAGTCCTTTGAAGCCATTATACCAAGTCTCGAAGAAGAAAACTCAGAGTTTGGGCATCGACTATATTCCTCTCAAAACAAGCGTCAAGGAGACTGTTGAAAGCCTGAAGGAGAAGGGGTTTGTCAGCATTTAAGTTACACAAGAAATCAATAGCTGGTTTTTAATAAGAGGCTTTTGATTGATCTTTGTATGTGTTGGTGTGTCATGTTGCTTATGCATGACTTTAGCAAGTACCCCTGGATATTATTCTCAAAACTTGTCTTGAAACTTTTTATGCATTTATAGTAAGGGTTACTCTACATTACTTCATAATTGTCTTAACATCCTCACCATACACAGATCAGGGATGTATGGCATCTAGACCTGGCAATCCTGACCCGACCCGATTGACCCGACCCGAATAACCCGACCCGTAACCTGAAGTTGACCCGAAATCATTGACCCGAAAATGACCCGAACTCGAACTAACCCGACCCGACCTGAACCCGACCCGAAATGGAGTTGACCCGAACATGACCCGATGACCCGAAGTGACCCGACTCGAATGACCTGACCCGAAATTGACCCGAAACCCGAACTTGACCCGACCCAAAATGACCCGAAACCCGAAGTGGCCCGACCCAATTTTAACCCGAATTGATTGACCCCAATCAACCCGACCCGAATTGACCCGAATAATAAGAGAATAGGATGAAATGGTTAATTACTTGTTTTAAGGCTTCTTTATTTTCTAAGTAATAGGTACTCACGATTTTTTTTTTTAACGATTTTACTTTATTTTCCAACTATTTTTTTTTTAAGTGAATTTATATTGGTGACCCAACACAAACTTGACCCGAATAGACCCGACCCGAGTTGACTCGACCGAAATTGACCCGAAAATTGATCCTAAATATTGACCCGACCCGAAAAGACTCGACCCGAATTGACCCGACCCGAACTTAACCCGACCCGAACTTGACCTGACCCGAACTTGACCCGAAGTGCTGACCTGAATTTGACCCGAAACCCGAGTCGACCCGACTCGACCCGAACCCGACTCGAACATTTGTTGACCCGAACTTGACCCGACCTGAATTGACCCGACCCGAACCCGACCCGAATGACCTGTTTGCCAGGTCTAATGGCATCTATCTATCTATCTATATATATATATATATATATATATATATATATATATATATATATATATATATATATATATATATATATATATATATATATATATATATATATATATATATATATTCTGTAATTTCTATTAGGACTCGTATTTTGTAGTTGACATTTTATTATATTAATTGCACATTAAGTAGGTGATTTAATGGGACTTAGGCCACTTAGCCCCTCTCCTTCACCAAAAGAAAAAAAGGTAGGTGATTTAATTATGTGTTTGTTTAATTTCCAAATAATTCTAGATACATAGCTCTAGCATTGTAGTGCATATTTTAATTTTAAAATAATTTGCTAACCAAGTACATATTTTAATTTTTTACATGTTTGTTAATTAATTTACGGTTTTTAAGGTGATAAAACCGGGGCTCCCTTGTGATTTCCCTTTTTTTTTTTTCAAAAAATTGTCACTAGTGAAGTGGAATGGTCAATTGTGGATCCCTTGACATGTTTTGGACACAATAATTTATCTTGTTGTAGGAAGGAAAAAAAAAATAGTGTCATGGAAAATGGTAAATTCATCCATTATTATTTATCTTATCATGTAATTTCTGTCAATATCATGCATTGACTTGAAATTGCACACTCCCTTTGTAATCATGAGTTTATATAATATGACAATCAAATTAAACTCCTTATTAACACGTCATCAGTGACCTCCCATGAATTCGGGTAGTGATAAATAAGCACGTCACTAATGATGTTATAGTTTGACATGTACTCTGTATTTTTATTCTTTTAAATAAACAACCGATAAACGGAACAATGGAAGGTTGATCATCTCGTAAAAGTCACTCAACAAAGTAGCATCAAGTGAGAGGAGAGAGAATGAGCGGAGCAGGGAAGACGGTGTGTGTGACCGGAGCATCCGGTTACATAGCTTCATGGCTGGTTAAGCTTCTTCTTCAACGGGGTTACTCTGTCAATGCCACCGTTCGTGATCTCAGTTTGTTCTTTCTCTCTTTTCTTTTTCTTAAATAATTTTTTTTTTAATCGATTTTTGAATTTTGGTATGTTTGTTTCTTATTTACAAAGTATATAATATGTAAACTGCTTGGTGCTTGCAAAGAAACATTGGTCTCTCTCTCGTTCTTTTTAATAGCTTTGTTATGGACAAATATTGCTTTTTCTTGCAGATGATCCTAAGAAAGTTGAGCATTTACATTCACTAGACGGAGCTAAGGACCGACTTCACTTGTTTACGGCGAACCTTTTGGAGGATGGATCTTTTGATGCTGCATTGGAAGGTTGTGAAGGTGTTTTTCACACTGCTTCTCCCTTCTTTCTCGATATTAAAGACCCAGAGGTTCAACTTTTCCTTTTCACATTTCTTTTCTTATTCTTTCCATGCTATTGCATATTGTATGTGGTGACACTGTCGTGTTTACCTGTGTTCTGTAATGCATGAATGCCCTATGGACTACACGAGTGTACGTAACATCTGTTTCTATTTCAACTAGCTCTCTGTAAGCCTGGTCATTTAGAATATTCGGATTTGTAACGGTCTGTTGTTGCAGGGGTGTATGTAGGGGGTTCATGAAATAAATAACATTTCTGTCCTGTTGCCTCGTATAAAACTGACCTACATTGGTTATTTGGTGAATTGTAGTTGTACATGTTTGTTTTACGGCTTTATTCATTGTTACTCGTATTATTGTAGTTTTGTGATCGATTAGAGACTATTACTATTGTTTAGCTTTGTCGGTGTTACTAGCTAGGTAGATGGAGCTCACAAGTAGTTTGTTGAAACAGAATAGCATTGGCAGCTGATTTTTGTGCATGTGTTTTATGTTAAGCAGTAATGTTTTGATTGTGTTTGTTTAATTTATAGGTGATTCTTTTCTTCTTGACCTGTTTTTCTTCACTTCTTCATACCAGGCTGAATTGCTTGATCCTGCTGTGAAAGGAACACTTAACGTCCTCAAATCCTGTGCAAAATTCCCATCAATTAAAAGAGTAGTTCTAACATCTTCAATGGCCTCGGTTACACATAATGGTAGACCTCTAATTCCAGAAGTGGTGGTTGATGAAACCTGGTTTACTGATCCAAATCTCGTTAGGGAATCAAAGGTGTGCAATTTTTTTGACATGTAATCAAACTTATGTTTTTACTTCCATCACTAATTTAAGTGATCCGGTAAAATGGATTATAGAAACTATGAACCAATGCCAGCTGATTGCTTGCATTTAGTGTTAAGATGGTTAATATTGTTTTATTATCTAAACATCATATAAATCTTCAGAATTGTAAGTCTTTTGAGTTGGTACAGATGTGGTATGTGCTCTCTAAAATTTTGGCCGAGGAAGCTGCTTGGAAGTTTGTGAAAGAGAAGGGTATTGATATGGTGACTATTAATCCTGCAGTGGTTATCGGACCATTGCTGCAGCCAACACTCAACACAAGCGCTGCTATAATAGTGAGCTTATTTGATGGTACGCGTCATGTGAGAAATTTCTGTTGTCCTTTGCAAGACAATTTGAGCTAGCCTTTTAAACTACAGCAATTAACATGTATGCTTATTGCAATAATGCAGGTTCCGAAACATTTAATAACATGACTTTTGGTTGGGTACATGTTAAAGATGTTGCCATGGCACATATCCTGGCATTTGAAGTCCCTTCAGCTAAAGGAAGGTACTGCTTAGTTGAAACTGTTGCACATTATGATTCAGATATAGTTAAGGTGTTAAAAGAGCTTTATCCAAACGCGGTACTCTTTTCAAAGTAAGTTGTTTCTATCTTCAGTATTCCTTCTATTAGGCACCTTACCTTCTCTTCAGAGAGTACAGCTGTTTCCTTATTGGTAACGTTTTAAGCCGCCAAATAATTTCAGGTGCAAAGACGGCAGTCCATTGAAGCCTGTTTACCAGGTCTCAAAGGAGAAAACTCAAAGTTTGGGCATCGATTATATTCCTCTTAAAACAAGCCTTAAGGAGACTGTTGAAAGCCTGAAGGAGAAGGGGTTTATCAGCATTTAAGTCGATCAATAACTAGTTTTGAATATGAGTCATTTTGTATTGGTACGAGTCATTTTGCTTATGTATGACTATTAAATATTCAAAGAAGAGTAATAAGCATTTCCATCATGTCCAGAAAAGAAGGGTTTTCTTATTTACACTCGTATAAGACCTTAGTCATTAAAAGCATACATTGAAACCTTTCATTTAACTCTAAATAAGTATATAAATTATAAAAAGTTGATATTAGGAAACTAATCATTATGACGATTCCAACAAGTATCAAAGTAGATTATGTAACTATTCAAAAAAAAAAAAGTAGATTATGTAAACCGTGCAAAAAGTTATTTTAAAGGTGAAAAGCCAAAAATCAATACTTACGGAGTAAAAGGTAGTAAGTTTTTTTTTTTATTTTTGGCTGAAAAAACCTTTAATCAATAAAAAGTCATTTACCAAACGCCTTTTAAGTTATTTGACTTAGATAAAAAGCCAAAAGTTGATGAAATAGCCACCAAATGACCAAAAGCCATTTGCAAAACACTCCTTAAAAAACGAAGGGAGTAGTATATATGTACTCGGTGAAAAATATGTACGATACAATAATCTATAGTCTTAAATGTTCTTGATTAACACTTAACCATCTACCAGACTACCACCAGATTTACTTGTACGTGTGGAAGTGGTATACTGATATCGTACTTTTCAAAATTTTAGTGTCTTAATTGTGGCCCCTTGGAAACAATTGGTTAACAGTTTTTTTAGTGTCTTAAAATAAAATAAAATAAAATAAAATAAATAAATAAAAAAAAAAAAAAAAACGTCCTCAAAAAAAACAATTGGTTAATATTGTTCAAAATAAAAGGCTAGCCTGTCTATTTTTCTCTATCTTCTTTCTATTAACTAAAAACAAGAAGAAGATGGATGAAATTGCAAAAGAAAAGAAGGTGTGTGTAACAGGAGCATCTGGTTACATAGCTTCATGGCTTATCAAATTATTGCTTCAACGTGGTTATACTGTCAATGCTACTGTTCGTAACCCAAGTATGTCCTTCATCCTTTTCTTTTCTTTCTTAATTTCGATAACTTTAACGGGAAAATTCAAGTATGGAAATATATCTTCTCCCATAATATATTGTTTTAGTTTTATTTTCTAAATCATAAAAGTAAAATATTAAAGTGGCACAGGAAAAAATGCATAAAGTTCTGATTTAAGATGTTAATCTTAGAGATTAAATGAAACTCCCACTTAATTAACTATTAGTACTACTACGTAATATATATATATATATATATATATATATATTTGAAGTACAAAGTATTATGTTAATGGTCAATTTAGCTAAGTGTCAAAAGATTTTGATCACTTATCGACATAACAAAAATCTTTTGTCTTATAAACAAAATCACATGCACGAGCTAATAAGTGGTTGCTAGACAAGATGTCGAATATGTTTGATTGCGTACATTTGAATTTTATAAATGGGTAAGTATAGTGCTGTCAAATTTCAAACCGAAACTGTTTAACTGTCCGAAACAAACCGATTTAAATGAGAACCGAACCAATTAAAAACCGTTTTTTTGAAACCGAAAACCGACCCGAACCGTATGTGAATGAACCCGAAATCAAACCGATCCGAATACGTTACACCGTATAAGAACCGAACCCGTTAATGAACCGAACCAGTTCTAAACCGAATTGAAATCAAACCGAACTGTTTCTAACCCGAAACCGTTTGAACCGGGATAAAAACCGTTTACACCGAACCGTTAACAACCCGCGACCCGTTTGCACCGAACTGTATATAAACCGAACCTCTTATAAACCGAACCGCTTGCAAACCGAATCGTTTATGAACCGGACCGCTTATAAATGAATCAGCTACAAACTACTTACTATAAAGAGAATATTAAAATCAAGTTAAAAGGTGTTTTAAATGAAATTTAATTATCATAGTACAAAAATTCTTCCTGCCAAATTAATATTTATTGAAAATTTATTATTATAGTATAAAATATCTTCCTGCCAAATTATTATCATAGTATAAAATATCTTCCTGCCACTAAAAATCCTCCTGCCATAAAATGAACCAAAAAAGAACCGAACCAGTTATAAACTGAACCGAAAAAGAACCGAACCAATTATAAACTGAACCGAAAAAGAACCGAACTAGTTATAAACTGAACCGAAAAAGAACCGAACTGTTTCTAACCCGAAACCGTTTGAACCGGGATAAAAACCATTTACACCGAACCGTTAACAAACTGCAACCCGTCTGCACCGAACCGTTTACTACTCGGACTGTTTACAACCCGAACCGAATTAAAACCGCTCAAGAATAAACCGAAACCGAATCGAACCGATAACTATTTAAACCGAACTGGAACCGACCCGCGAGACACTTAAACCAATTTCAAACCAACCCGATTTAATACCGAATCGATTTCAAACCGAACCGAAACCGAACTGTCAAACCGTTTTGACAGTGCTAGGTAAGTATGATAACATGTGTAGACATAGAAGAATAGATTTTTGAACACTGTTACTACAGTATTGTAAAATTTGGTTAGTTAATTATGTATCGTTGACTTTTTTGGCTTTTCAATTTAGATGATCCCAATAAAACAGAACATTTGCTGAAATTGGAAGGTGCAAAAGAAAGGTTACATTTTTTCAAAGCAAATCTAAATGAAGAAGGCTCCTTTGACTCCGCTATTGTTGGATGTGAAGGTGTTTTTCACACTGCTTCCCCAGTTGTTTTTAGTCCCAAAGATCCCCAGGTCCTTTCTTATTATTTTCTACTCCTCTCCATATATTACTTGCATTTTATCTCCCTCTAGTATGTCCGGAATCAGATCGATAGTCGTGTTAAACTTGTAACTTAACAACTACATTCAGACGGAGGGAGTATAACATATTTTGATCAAATTTTATACAGGCCGATTTACTTGACCCGGCTATCAAGGGAACGCTTAATGTTCTAGCATCCATTAAGAAGTTTCCAACCGTAAGACGAGTGGTTTTAACTTCATCTATTTCTACATCTATATTTACTAGTAGAACCTTAACTCCTGATGTGGTGGTTGATGAAACTTGGTTTTCTGATCCTGAATTATGCAAGGGTTCAGATCTGGTAAGCCTATCTCCTTTGTATCTGTATATAGGTGCATTTTTACTACAACCCATCAATATAATTTTTAAACTCTGCTCCCTGTTCATCTATCAATTTAACCAATCATGGAAATGCCCCCTGTCGCTGACCTAGGGCTACCAACTAGTTGGCGTATGTGGTTCCAAACAACAATTTATTACTCCCAGATGCATTTCCCACCAATGTTTGAATTTTTTGACATTATGTCCCAAAAATCATTATAACGTGTCTTATTTCGTGTATTAAATCTTTATAACGTGTCTTATTTCGTGTATTATAACCTTTCTGAAGAACATTTTTAATCCAATAAAATTAGGCATCAAGGTCCGATCCTTCATATGCTTTCCATAAGACCATGGTCCCTAGGCTAGGGAGGCCTATTTGGTAATCGGAACCATCTAATTCATTCATTGTCTCATGACTTTGCACCCTTCGTAATCATGGTTCGCCACCTTATTGGTTTTTGTGTACAGATGTATTATGTACTCTCAAAAGTATTAGCCGAAGAAGCGGCTTGGAAATATGCCAAAGAGAATGATATCGACATGGTGTCTATCAATCCTTCCATGGTCATAGGGCCTATGTTGCAGCCAATTGTTAATGATAGTGTAGCTTCAATATTAAACTTAATTAATGGTATGTTAGTCTCTTTCTGATCTTCAATTAAGTGATGGTTACATATAAATACTCGTAGATAGCATGAAGTTCGATATCCTGTGTTGTTTGGTCGATAAAAGAGAAAAATTACCTCCTTTCTAATTGGAATGTCTTAGGTATTTAACAAAAATTCTTATAGGCAAATTCATAGGATTTAATTTCTTTGTACATTTCATTGGTATTGATACTTTTACACTTCATCAAGTGACTGCTAGATTTGGTAAACATGTATGTGACATAGTTTGTCATCTCAATTTCATTGGTTTTTTTTGACGATTATCAGGGTCTGAATATTATCCAGACTATGCGTGTCCATGGGTACATGTTAAAGATGTCGCGGAAGCTCATATACGTGCATTTGAAATTCCTTCAGCTAAGGGACGATATAATTTAGGTGAAAGGGTGTTACATTTTTCTGATGTTAAGAAGATATTGCATGAGCTCTATCCCTCTATAAAGCTTCCTGATAAGTGAGATTTTTATCTATTTATTACTCCCTAATTCTTTCAATCCTTCAAAACTTTATTCACTTTAAGTAATTTTGTATGTCTAATATTCTAATTTCTAGACAAGAAAGGGATGTTTTAGCTTGTTAAGACACCACCTCTTGTCTAAAGGTTAGATGTTAAACATTTTAGATCATGTGATTTGAAATTTTGAAACTATTTTCAGGTGTGTGGATGTTGGTGACGCTCTACCAAAAACAAATTATCAACTTTCAAACTTTAAAGTCAAAAGTTTGGGCATTATTGAGTATATACCTTTCGAAGTAAGCCTTAAAGAGACTGTGGAAAATCTGAAGGAGTTGAAATTTGTTTAGTTTGTGAAACTTCAATTAATGATGCCACTTATAAATTATGCTACTTCTATTTTCTTCTAATTGTATAGCTTGAATTTAGAACTATTTATTCATTTATTAGCTTTGACTATGTATTTTACTACGTAATTTATAAATATAATGTATCGATGCAAGATGTTATTATCTTCATGTCATGCAAGATGTTATTATCTTCATGTCGATTGTATGCAATTATTAATTATTTTTAGAGCTTTAAACATTATTTTCAAGGAAAAAGTTTAGTTAAGCTAGAAACTAAAAAAAAAGGATCTTTAGCCTATTTTAGGACCTAGAATATATGGAAGGAAAAAAAAATTTGTAATTGAACTTTGAATTAGATTTTCTAAAATATTAAAGGAACACTCTCTTATGCTCCCTCCGTTTTAAAATAAATGTCTTAGTTTAACTTTTGCATTTTTTAGATACATCCGTTGAATAGTCTAAATATATAGTTTCCAAATACCAACTTTTTATAATTCATATTTATCAATTACATATATTATTAATTAAAATTATACCTTAACAAATATTTCGATTAGATTGGGTTGAAATAGAGAGAGTAGTCCTATCTATCACAACTATAGAGGTTTGTTAGCTGTAGACTGGACCTACTAGTTCAAGCTTTCACCTGAAGCCCCTGTAGTTTGGGTCTACCTGCCCTCAGTAGATTGAAGAATTGGCTAGAAATGGATCAAGTTGATTGGACTGAAATTATATTTGAAAATTTTGCATTTGTCCTGTTTTCAAAAAATGACCAAAATTTGACAATTTTTTTTTTTTTTTTTTGGTTGACGGGGAAGACAAACTTATTTTACAATGAGTAAGAGAAAAAAAAAATGATAACCTGTTCTATCCATTACCAATTTACCATCATACGTAGTATGTGTTAGTGTGTTACGTCCACAAATTAATACGAAGTATAAAGCAGTTATTACTCCACTCTTTAGTTAGTCAGATACTATATTGATATATTAAAAAGAAAAAAAAGATATAATTTAATATCATATAACTAATATATAAAGCTAAATTTTTAGCCAGACCATGAGACAGCGACACTTGGTATTTTAATTTTTCGCCAAGTGCCGCGCCACGTTGGATATATTTAGATAGATTTCATAGGATAAAAAAATTAGTTTAGAATTCTATTTTCAATCAAATTTGGATAGAATTTTAAGATAAAATTGTTAGTTGAGAGTTTTATTTTCGATTAAATACCAGTATTTCATATGTATAAATTGAATTATAATTTTATTCAAAAAAAATTAGATTATAACTCTAAAATAAATACCAATATTATTATTAGTCATTTACATGTCTACTACATAGTTTAAATCGTCGTAAAAACACATCAATTCCGAACTAATTTTGTATTAGAGATATATTTTGAAATTTGACATATAGATTAAAAATTTATCTCGAAATTTAATAAACAACCCGAGCATTGCACGGGGCACAAAACTAGTATATATATAGAGGAGAGTTTTTTGCCCGAGTTTTTAGAGAGCCACGTAAGATTTAATTTTTTCAGAACGCCATGTAGGATGATAAATTTTAGTGGTAGCCAATTAAATACGAGATTATTAATTTCTTTTAGAATTAAATAATTTAAATGACTTGTAAGCAAAGTTGACGAATGAGATTTTCCATTTTAAATTAATTAAATATAAAATACTATCATTTGATATCAGGAATTTTATCTAAATATATAACAAATTTTAGCACATAAATATATATATATATATATTAAAAATTATTTAAAAAATTTCATCTAGTATTAATTATAATATAGAGTAATAAAACACAATTAACATTTTTATTAGTAAATAGAAAGGGTTTGTTAATAATGATAAAATATAAATTGATGTTAAAAATAACGAAAATTACATATGCAGCCTTTAAAAGGCAATACTTATCATCTATCACAATTAGGCGATATGAGGATAAGGAGTTGAAAAAACAGCTCCTTAAAACCCAAAAATTCCAAAGAAAACAAACAAAATAAAAAAAAAATTAAAAATTAAAAAAAAAAATCTGTATGGAAAATAGTATGAGTGGAGAAAGAAAGAAAGTGTGTGTAACTGGTGCTTCAGGTTACATAGCTTCCTGGATTGTCAAGCTCTTGCTTCAACGAGGTTATATTGTCCATGCCACTGTTCGCAAATCGCAATCTAAGTATTTATCCTTCCCCTTTTTCTGATTTTTAGTTCGTACTACCTCTGTTCGAAATAATCACTTATGGGATTAAGGGCTTTGATTGATTGACTACCTCTGTTCGGATTTAGTTATTACGAGTACACATAGCTAGCTAGAAAATATTACTTGACAATAATTATTGTGTTATTAGTAGGATGTATTGCTAAGGTTTTATAGACATTTATTATTTCTGTGAAAATGGGTTTGTTGCTATACTAGTGTAATGCTATTTTGCCACTTCAGAAAATCGTTGGAATATTATTTGTCACTTTTTTTTTGCGTTCGAATTTAGTTTTAATAAAACATTAAAGGACTATTTCCTCAAAAAAAAAAAAATTAAAAAAAAAAATTAAAGGACTATGATAAAAGTGTTAAGAAGTTGCTCCTTATTCATTGGTGTTCGAAATTGCATTTAAAAATATATTAACTCAGTTTCATATTTTTTACAACCTTATAATATTTTATATCTCACAAATAATACCCCAAAATTGTAAAAAAAAATGAACGGAGGTAGAATAAGTCACACATTTGGTTAGATTATATGAAAGCTGAGTTTCCAAACTATATGTGTGTGTTGCTAGTTTTTAATATTGTTGGGGTTGGACATACAGATGATCCCACGAAAACGTTCCACTTGCTTGCATTGGATGGTGCTAAATATAGGCTGCACCTGTTTGAAGCAAACCTTGTCGAGGAAGGTTCCTTTGATTCTGCAATTCATGGATGTGACGGTGTTTTTCATACTGCAACTCCCATTAAATTTATTTCGGAAAACTCTGAGGTTCAAGTTCAACTATAGCCTTTAAACATGTTCTTGTTACTTCCTAATTTCACTGATATAAGTCACTTAATTGCTGATATAAGTCACTTAACTGCTGGTTTTTGTATTGCTAACAAATGAATAATTCTAATTTTGATGAGTAACTTGTTACTTTGTTAGTATTGTTCCATTTGATCAGTGTTACATGGAACTCTTACGCGTTGAGAATGTTCTTTTGCAAGTAAACATGTTGCACAACCTACAATACTTACAAATTACTGGTAATAAGCAGAATTATTTCTGTTTCGATTCTGTAATATCTTATATTTCAGGCAGAAGTAGTTTCTGTAATTTTTTTGTGGTTGTCAGTATTGTTTCATTTGATTAATGAACATGTACTTGTTAATTTGTTACGCGTTGAGAATGTTCTTTAGCAAGAGATGTTGCACTTTCCCTATAGTAGTTACATATTAAATTAACAAGTCCTCTGTAATTTTTGATATTTCAGGCAGAAGTGATTGATCCTGCTGTGAAAGGAACTCTTAATGTTCTTGCTTCGTGTGCAAAATCCCCGTCTATCAAACGAGTGATCTTAACATCTTCTACTGCAGCAATAGCACACACGGGTACACCTCTTACCAATGAAACCGTAGTTGATGAAACTTGGTTTTCTTCTCCTGAGAGCTGCAAGGGCAAAAAAGGGGTATGTATGATTCTGTTACACAGTAGAATTAGCTAGGAACTTATTCTGATGTACTTACTATAATCGTCTTTTACAGGAATGTTATTTACTCTCTAAAACCTTAGCCGAGGATGCAGCATGGAAATTCGCCAAAGAGAATGGCATTGACATGGTATCAATGAACCCTGCAGCTGTTATCGGCCCAATGTTGCAGCCAACCACGAATATTACTACCTTTTTCTTTGTTTTTAGCTTGATTAATGGTATGATAACTTCTTTAGCTTGCTATTTAAGTGTCCTTTTCTGAGTTTGTGTTGTAAGAGCTTTGATTCAATGTTAGATTGCTTCTAATATTATAGTTGATTCAGGGTCAGAAACATATTCAAATGCTACTTTTGGGTGGGTTCATGTCAAGGATGTTGCTGAAGCACATATTCTAGCTTTTGAGATCCCTACTGCTAATGGGAGGTACATATTGAGCGAAACTGTTGCACATTTTGCAGATTTAGTCAAGTTGTTGCGCGAGCTATACCCAAATCTAAAAGTCCCTAACAAGTAAGTTCATGTTTTCCTCCTTAAATTTTGTGACTAGTGCTGTCACTTGCTAGGTAGAAATTAAATGTGAGTGAGATATCGAATTAATTGTCCTATATTGAAAGATAAAGTAAAAAGCTCCTCGTTATAATCCAAATAACAAGCACGATTGTTATCCTAAGGTTAATTAGTTTATGCAATATGAACCTACATTTCTTGTTTTCAGGTGTGCAGACGATGAGCCACTTGAGGCGACTTACAAGCTTTCGAATGAAAAGGTTAAAACCTTAGGGATTGAGTTCATTCCCTTAAAAATCGCGCTCAAGGAAACCGTAGAGTGCTTAAAGGAGAAGTTCAACATTACAACCACAGCTGAGGGTGAATGGTTTTTGCAACAGTAAAGGAATGCCTTTCTAATTGTTGGTATAATTGATTGTTAAATTGGTAGCTATGATAATGATATTATCTACTGTAATAATGTGGGATGGGCCTGATTGTTTGAGAATGGTAATTAAATTCAATGATTAAATTTTGGACCTTAGAACATAAAAGCATACTTGCTATAATTACTCTATATGATAATTTTGCTTATACTTTAGCCAATAAGATGAGTATTATTATGGACAATAATTGAAAAGTTGGAAGATTGCTTCTATGATTGATTGATCGGAAACAAATATGTTGGTTCATTAATAGAGTTTCTGCAAAAACTAAAAAATAAAAATAAAAATAAAAATAAAAAAAGAAAAAAAAAGGGAAAGTGTTAGGTTGTTTGTTGTCTTTACAAATAGTTAAATGAAAGTTTTGTTACTCCTTATCATCTTTACTTTAGTGACATGAGATTCCGTTAAACATACTTACACCATTAATGTTCATGTTATAAATTTGAATGTCCTCTACTTTTAATTAGAGATTAATAATATGTAATTGCTCTTGTGGCTTATTCGAACTCCCAAAAAGATTACTCACACTTGTAAAATAAATGAAATTGAACAAGAATCTCGTGTTTAGTACTTGGACCTTCAGATTGTGGCAGAACTCAACTCTGAAGAGTGAAGAGTTGTAAAATCCTTGCAGTTTCTGAACAAAATTTTTTAAAAAATAAAATGTATTACTCCCTCCGTCCCCAAAACTTTGACCTTTTTTTAGTTGATTTCGCAGTTGTTAAAAAAGTTAAATAAAAAGAAATAAAAACATATTAGAAAGATAAATTTACATGGGTTTGTAAACAAGTAGAGATATAAATTATTAAAAATACATAAATAAAAAAACAAAATTTTATATAGGAAACTAATTTTGCACAAATATTGTTGTAAATTAGTGGGTATTTTAATGCAAATGGGTCGATTATTTTGGGACTAAAATTAGGTCAAAAGGATCAAAATTTTAGGGACGAAGAGAGTACAAGTAGTTATTTTTTTTTTTTTTTTGGGTGTGTTTTTATTAATCATCGTAACACATTAAAAGCTTCTGTTATTCTGTGAGTTTGAATAGCTTGAAAGTGCACGCAAACCTACTTGTTTCAGATATCACTTTCTACCAGCATTACACAACTCTACGAGAAAATCCACTAATTTTGCCTAACTTTTCTTTAATAAAATGAAGGTGTCACATTCATTGTCTATATCACCATAATAAGTGCTTGTTAAAAAAAATAAATAAAATAAATAAAAAAAATTATAATACAGATTAAGTGCTAAAGGGAATTATGGAGAATTATTCATTACTCCTACAAGTGCTTATGATAAGTTAATAGTAGATTTTTTTTGTGACAATAATAGTAGATTTAATTTACCCAAAGATGCGTTACTTTGAAGAAAACTCCGTCGGGTAGTGTTAAAAAACTTTTTGGGTTAATATGTATATCCGCTTATACAGAAAGAAATCTTGTTGAACAATAACATTTACATATAGATCCAATTTGAAAGACAAAATGAATCAATTGATTTTTTTTTTAAAAAAAAAACTTTACATTTGAATCAAATATTTTTTAAACAAAATTAAGATTTTCAAATACTACTCTTATTAAAAGTCAAAGCATATCTTTAATCAAAAAAAAAAAAAAAAAAAAAAAAAAAAGTCAAAACATATCAATTAAAAGGGTTCGTTTAGCATTGCTGTGGTTTTCTGTTTTTTGGTTTTTTGTTTTTTAAAATTATATGATATATGTCCCATAATAAATCAAAAATTATATAAACTTATTAAAATCATGATAATTTTGAAAACTAACAACAGAAAAGTAAAAACACCTTTTTCTTGTTTCCTGTTTTTTGGTTTTTGGTTTTTAAAAAAACAGGAAAATGAAAACCAAAAATAATGTCAAACAAGTTACAAGTATGTTTTCTGTTTATTATTATATACAAGGTAGTTTTTCAAAAAAAGAAAGAAATGCAGGTAAATTTAAGACCAAAAATAGTTTGATCATTCCTATTCAAAAGATGTTCCTTTTATTCTCATTAATCCAACATTAATCCCATGTCACTCTCAAATTTTCAAGTCGTTCAATTCACTTTCATAGTACTAATAGTAGTTCCCTACATAAATTCCATCAATTTCCACGCAGTAATCAAATTATAAACGCCGTTATTGGTTAGAAAATTATTCAATGCTTGATATTTTTTTTTTTTTAAGGTAAGGAGAAAGACTCTGACCATACTTCAACCCTCACGATTTTTTTTGTCTCGTATTTATGGGTCAGACACTTTGAAAGTGGAGGGGAATTATAAAGGATCCTCACCCTTAAAGTGTCTCCAGTGGGGATTGAACCCCCAACCTCAAAATTGAAAGGCGACAATCTTACCACTAGACCAAGCTTAGCTTGGTAAAAATACCTTTTAGTAGTTGGGTGCATGCATAGTACGAATAGTATTTCTCTTTTTTTGGTACGAATAATATTTCAATACAACCTTTTTTAGGTTTTTCCTATATAAACGTCTTCTTCTCCTTCTTTTGTTTATATATTAACTCGTGTTTTCATACTTTACATTAAAGGGAAAAAAAAAAAAAAAGGTTTATAAAGTGAGTAGAAAAATAATTAAATTGAAGATATAATTGCTAGTTAATTAATCATGAATTCAAAATCAGGAGAAGGGAAGAAAGTATGTGTTACAGGTGCTTCAGGCTACATTGCTTCTTGGATTGTCAAACTCTTGCTTGATCGCGGTTACACAGTTAATGCCACTGTTCGTAGTCTAAGTAAGTACGTATGTTAATTTACAGATTTACTCTTACGGCCCTTTTGGTAGGTAGAAGTAGAATCAATAAATCTATGTTACATTGGTTTCTATTTCTTTTTTTTTCGTGTATAAAAATATTTTTAGATGTTTTCCCTATAGGTTTAGTGTCTTTTTGTACATTTGGTATATTCGTATTGATCAAGGATTCAAGGGTGAAATTTGAGACATGAGTTATGAATTTAATATGCTAGTTAGAAAAAATCGAGATTCTTTTCATTATCTTAATTTAATTTTATATGCTCATTAGCTCATCAACTACTAGACCATCCAATTTTAAAAGTGAAATTTTAGGAATATATGAACTTTTCTTTTTAATTTTAATCTCTTCATCATCTCGTAATTAATTAGATGGTTTAGTAACCGAAGAGGATCCTCTAAATAAAAGAAAACACTCCTCGTACGTAAGTAGGAAAACATATCATTTGCATGAAGGTAGGTTTCGTTTAATTCTTGACTTACTGTTGTTACAACTGAAGTAGTTCAAATATAATTTTTTGAATTTAATTAGTATAGTATTGTTTCATTTTTTTGGAATTTTGGTTGTTGAGTATAGTGGTACTTTATGGCAATAATCATCTTTCTTTTGTTAATTGATTGATGGTCCCAAGAAGTTTCTAGCTGGAAATTTACTTGTTGTAACGAACTTTTCTTGCCCTGGTTATGGACGAAGGAAAGTAATTGCCTTGTGGGTGTTCAAAAATGGATTGAATTGACAATCACTAGCAAAAATATCTACAATTTGTCGATTTTATATTTCGTAAGTGGTTCAGCATCGAATGCCTACGATGTATCTAACTATCTAAGTGCTTTGGCTTAAGAATTGAGTGTCATGAGACATGGCTAGCTAAGTAGCAAATTGGTCGATCAGGTTGGTTTTAGTTCAGTCGTAGTTTAGGCATTGGGTAAAATACATGTCAACCATTTTCAGTTGTTTAATTTCTTGTTATTTCAATTTCCAATTTCATGATTAAGTTATTGTGTTCAAGATCCAAAGTTTTCAATATGAATAAATTTTGCCAGAGCTAGACAGATGCATGATACATTCTGAATTACCTGTATGCATAAACTTCAGCCATTAAATGTCATCAAGTTTGGTTATTGACACTAAATTTGGACCTAAAAAGCATATAATCTTATTAAAAAATAATCAAATATGACACTTGGACATGAACCCTGAATCCCATGTTTGATTGAGATGTGTTGTTTCCATGTCTTAGTAACATAGTGTAGTAGTATATACAAGTAGGATAATCCTAATTCTACAATTGTTTTGTTGTAATGTACAGATGATCCAAAGAAGGTAGATCACTTGATTGCATTGGATGGAGCAAAGGATAGACTTAACTTATTCGAAGCTAATCTCTTGGAAGAAGGCTCCTTTGATGCTGCCATTCATGGATGTGACGGTGTTTTCCATACTGCATCTCCTGTTAAACTGGATGTTCCGAATCCTCAGGTAATCCCTTGATCACTTGTGCTGTTTCTGGACTTCTGGAGCTTGCTTCACTTGGATAATACCATACCATCTGTCTTTGTTTACAATACTTGCAAATGCATAAACTATAGCAATTAGCAGTTCTAACGAACCGTTATTATACCTAATCTTGTTTCAGGCTGAGCTAATTGATCCAGCAGTAAATGGAACATTGAATGTTCTAGAAACCTGTGCTAGGATTCCAACCATTAAACGCATTGTTTTAACATCTTCAATGGCTGCTGTTCTGCTCACTGGTAGACCTCTGACTCCTGAAACTGTAGTTGATGAAACATGGTTTTCTGTCCCAGAAGTCTGTGAGAAACTACAAATGGTTTGCATACTTACCATAAAATTCTGATGAGAATTTATGTTCTAATTGGTATAGAAGATGGAAAATGACCAACTGAAACCAGGTTTTATTATGCAGAAGTGGTATCTTCTGTCAAAAACATTGGCGGAAGAAGCTGCGTGGAACTTTGCCAAAGAATATGGCCTCGATATGGTGTCGATAAACCCTGCAGTCGTAATAGGCCCTTTGCTGCAGCCAACAGTTAATGCTAGTTCTTTTGCTGTTTTAAGCTTGGTTAATGGTATGACCATCTCGCTTATTGGCATGAAAAACTTAGCACTTTGAACTTAATTGGACTTGAATAGCTCTTATATGAAACTTATTGGAATATATTCAACTGTTTTTTGAGTTATTTCAGGATCAGAAACCTACCAAAATGTAACCTTTGGATGGGTGCATGTCAAAGATGTAGCTGAAGCACATATTCTAGCTTTCGAGATTCCTTCAGCAAATGGGAGATATCTGTTAAATGAAAGTGTGAATCATGTTTCAGAAGTTGTAGAAATCTTAAAAGAACTTTACCCTGATCTCAAATTTCCAACCAAGTAAGTTCGTTCATTCTTCTAAGCATTTCAGAGCTTAGTATCCTCATTCACTGCTAAAAAAAACTCTTTGAACGATTTCAGGCCTGCAGATGACAAGCCTTTTGATCCAACATACAAGGTTTGTAAGAAAAAGGTTGAAAGCTTAGGCATCAAATACACTCCCCTGAAAACCAGCCTCAAAGACGCTGTTGAATGCTTGATCGAAAAGAAGTTCATTAGTGTTTGATTCTGCCATTTTAAGCTGTTCTGTAAATCTGATCATCTAGTCTACTGTCATATTTTTTATGTATTACATCTATAATCGCGTCTATATAATGTAGCAACTGCAATTTGTATTAATGCCTTATATCCCAGAACTGCTCTATATATTGACATTTGAAGGAGTTTTTAGAAGAGAGCTGAACATAAAGCTTATCAAAATTAACTTTGGTTTGCTGTTCGTTATCAAAATTGTTAGTGTAGAAACTCTATAAAACGCCAAAAAGAAAAAAAAAGTGGTCATCTTTATTTCTCTTCTTTTTTAAGGCTTTTCTTTGTAACAGTTTTTCATGCCAGAAGAGGTAAAAAAATGTTTAAATGTTATCCTTCATTTGGCAACAACTTTTTTGGCCATGTTGCTGCATTTGCTTTTATGCAACAATCTTTCATACAGTTAATGGTTTACGAACACTTTGTTTCCTTTAATCATGGAGATTTGTAAATGATATGCAAATGTTACGCCCTTCTACAGCTCACCCAAAATTATCCCTTAAGAGACCAACTCGGTCTCTAGTCAAGTCGAGAAAATTACGCTAAATGCCACGAAGAAATGGTACCGTTCATAATTTAACCTTGACATGATGCATACGCCTGTGTACGGGTAAATTTTACTTCGTATGTAACGATGTCAAGCTGTAATAACCAGAACACATAATTGCTTAGAGATTTAATTCTTAGAGAACAGCATAATTATGCAAAAATGAAAATTCATGTGAATCATATTCCACTATGAACATACCCCTACTAAACCCAGAAACTAAAATCAATCAAACAAATACCACATTGAAAGACGATATTTAAACATTTAAGATACCTCTTAACCAAAGACATAAGCATGTAACATACAATTGAACAATGTATGGCAGCTTCTATAACGAGTTTTGAAAGCAAACGATAATCTTGATTGCCATGTGCGCTAGCAAGCGACCATTGTAGTCAACAACCCGGTAGCCGAATTCCCAAGATCCCTCATACCAAATAGACAGATTCAAACAAAATAACAAAGCATTTAAGAAACTGATCAACAAAGATGACTCTCATGAATTACTCCCAAAAATGAAATGGAATGTTGCGGCTGCTGTTTGAGGAGATTAATATATACTCCACTTCATGTTCAGCTAGGGTTTCAGTTGGTTGCCCACTACTACACAATTACACGTGTATATACACTATTCATGTTTTTGGATATCTTCTTCACACTAGTAGACCTTTCATCCCATTGTTTTGGATTCTTTACCTGCCTTATTGACCTGATTTAGTAACATACATAACCCTAGAAAAACTACTAAATTAGGTATAGTCATTTTGGACATGATTACATTGTGTGTGCACCAAAAGAACACATATGTTTCGATTTAATAACATAAAATTATAATAACAGAACACGAGTTCTGTTTAAAATATGTATTTCATAATTTCTAATCAATCATACTACGAAAGTATGAAGGAAACAATATTTAAAGCTTCGTAAATCTCATGTTATTTTATCAAGACATGATTTTTTAATAATAGACATGTTCTTTTGGTACATAATTGAATCTAGTGGTATACACTTGTTCATAGAATCATAGTCCACACAAATTTGTCTACCCTTTTACTTTGGTTTGATAATCTGGACTTTAATCCTCATTTCAATCCCACAAATAAAAGTAAGGGACATGTTCAATTTTTAGAATAGTAATCGTTATCCAAACCCCTTATCCCTTTAAACAAAGTCGCTATTATGTCTAGAATTTTTGTGATAACAATAAGGGTTATAGGTAATATCGCTAATGAGTCGATACTCAATACTGATTCAATCTCCATCATCATGTAATATATACGTGAAGTATAAACATATACTTCCTCTGTTCTATTAGTATTGCAACAATAGACTTTTTACACTATTCATCACTCTTGTTTGACCATATAATATGATTTATACGTTAAGCAAAATATAGTCATGTGGAATCTTGTTGGATTCGTCTCATAAAATACTTTCACGATATCAACTTTTTATAATTTTTACTCTTACACAATTATAGATATTTAGCATATAAAATCTGTTTTGGGATGTGTAATTTCCTCCTTGTTGCAATATTAACAGAACGGAGGAAGTATTGCTTTTAAATATGTAAAAAAAAAATGAAAAATTATATTCAACAAAAATTAAATTCCAAAATTGGCCCTCAAATAGGCTCATATACACCATACAAAATACTCCGTACAAGTATAAACTTATAAAGAGTTAAGTCTAAAATAGGTGACTCAATTCTTGCAAAATATAGGAAAAGGGGAATCAATTTATTTTAAAGAGGAAAAGGGGACTGGGCTAGAACGGGCTTGGGTTATCGGTGGGTTTTAATTAATTAAGGGGAAAGAATTGAGTCCCCTTGGTTAAACAATTGAGTCCCTTTGGTTAACCAATTAAAAAAAAGTATGTTTTTTTTTTTGTTAATATTTTAATTTGTAAAGAATTGAGTCCCTAATTTTTTATTTTAATACAGTCCATAATTTATTTTTAATTTCAGGGCTCTGCAAGTATCTATTGAAACTACTGATGTGTGCTTCTGCTACAAAAGAAAGACAAATAAGCTATAACCATGAAGATGAAGAACATGCTTTGGTTTTTTTTTTTTGTTAAGAAATTATTATTGAAAGAATTATTTTTTTGGATAACAAATTTTAAAAAAACAAAGCTTTTGTTGTTGCACTCTCTTAATTTCAAACGATTATATTTCAGATCATATAATGTTGTTGTCTCGGGTGGACATGGAGGTGTAAGAGCTGAGTGTGCACTGTGCAGCGAGGGGAGTGTTATCTCGTAATGGAAGAACTCCTACTGATCTAGTTCTTGAAGATATTGATGTTTTGATATTTCAAAAAAAAGATATTGATGTTTTGAATGGTAACTTTAATGCCTTTTCTTGAAGAAAGGGGGGAATGTTGTTGCACACTTAGTTGCCAGGCTAGTTTCTATGGGTGGGGTTGAACAATTGTTTCTGAGTTCTTTTCCGCATAGTGTATCCACTATTGTGGACCTGGATGTAATTTAACTCCTTGATTAATATTAAGCCTCACGTTTCTTTCAAAAAAAAAAAAAAAAAATGATTAATGAAGGTATTAAATTCATTTGGTTTAATCAAGACAATAATGAGAGACTTAATTCTTTACAAGGGACTTAATTCTTCTTGGGTTAAATGTGAGTTAAGTCACCTAAAAACACCCCTTTAACTGGAAATTTAACCTCGGTCCCCTTTTCCTCCATAAAATAAATTGAGTCCCCTTTTCCCATACTTTGCAACAATTGAGTCCCCTGTTTTATACTTAACTCAACTTATAAACCAAGAATATATTGAAATAAAAGCACAAGGCATTAGTCCTCTCAATTGGAATGGGTCCCATAGTTGTGATTGCAATGCATGTGAAACTTTAGCCACATATTTCTCACCACACCACACCACACCACACCAGTACACCACACAACACATTGTGTAGCACTCTAGTAATTTCATGTAATGTGTCATGTGTGCCCCAAAGTGTCCACGAATCATGAGAGCATGACCTAAAAGCCCAAGGCTACTTTTGATTTTTGAAAGTACTTTACCATAATTTAAATTTAAATAAATTGTTAAGAATTAAATCCTACTACCCCTTTTTCAAAAAAAAAAAAAAAAAAAAAAAAAAAAAAAAAAAAAAACCCTACTACCCCTAAGATAAAAATAGACAAAGGTCTTGTTTGGCTATTGGCTGCTAGCTGGTTTGATTGGCTGGTTTAACTGGCTGTTTGTATTGGCTTTTTTGTTAGTTGTTTGACTTTTTATTAGTCTAAAAACATATTTGGTAAAATTGACTGTTGGATGTTATTAATAACTTAGGTAGCCAAAAGCTACTCCAAGTAGCTTTCTCATTTTGGCTTAAAAGCCAGCTTTTCAGCTAGCTAAAAAAGCCGTTTACCAAACACAAATTTTGGATGTCTGACCAAATGAAAAAGCCAAAAGTCAATCAAAAAGCCAATGAAAAGTCATTTACCAAACAAGCCCAAAATATAATTGAGCAGCATTATTGATTTAGCCAGTCACTTTACACGTATCAATGTCGGACATAGAGTATAGCAATTAACAAGTGGGAGTTGTATTACTGGCTTATGGCTAGCTTCACAGGTTGCTTTTTGCCAAGGGTTTAATCAAGAACGGCAGATATATCATATATTTTTTAAAGTCAATCCAAATAAAAAGAACTCATAAAATTGAGATCTAAATGATAGGGTAAAAAACAAAAAATTACATATCTGGGAGCAAATTTATCTCCAGCCACTGATCATGAATTCATGACTTTTAAACAACACTTGAAGACTTAAATAATCAAAGTCTCTTCAAAAAAAAAAAAAAAAAAAATCAAAGTGTGATCATTTGATTAAAAATACAAATTTCCGCACAACAATCAGATTACATTGAACAATAATCTCATAATGAAAAATATCAATGAACATAAAATCTCTTGGATTAGATAACACACATTACACGTCCTAATAATAAGAAGATGACCTTATATGAGAACATAAATTATACATATGCTTGAATCGTGTATTGCTACAAATTTGAAGACATTGAATCAAATCATGCATTTTACACTGCATACACAAGCATATCTTACACTAAATAGTGCATTTCGTGTGATGGAATTACAAGATCATGCACTAAATCGTGCATCTCGCAATATACTTTTAAGAATATATTGCATCAAGTCATGCATTTTGCACCTTGTATCCCATCACTTAAAATAAAATAAAAAATTAATATGTACCCTTGAGCCATCCAAAACTACATAGGAAAACCAGCTAACCTCCAAGTGAACCACATTAGGTTCTATCAGAAGCTATGATGTCCCATACATACGATAGATCAAAGTCAATTTCCCAAGACCCCCCATCCCAAGGAAGGTATGTAACATGATACTCAACAAATCAACAATATAGTGTATACCCTTGCCATCAGGCATCAGGCATCAAACTAAAAGCAGCCTACAGGTCTTCTAACAAAAAATTTCCCCATAAAAGAGATGGTGTAATGAAAAGTAGAAGAGGAAGAGAGAGAAAGAGGGTTGTGATTAGAATGGAGCTATGCAAATTGGAAGGATTTTACGAGGAAAGCTAAGTAATGGTTACTTTTATAATGGTCATGGCCCATGTCACAAGTTAGGAATATAATGAGGGAAGACCTCATAAGTCATAACAAATGGGCCATCCCAAGATTGTAACATTTAAGTTGGGAGATAATTTCTCCTTTCTAGTCACAACCTTTCTACTTTAACATTTGTTAATGTTTAGCTTTAACCATAATAATACTAAACATAAAGAAGTTAACGATAAAAAAAAAATATTGACATTTAAAAAGTACGGAGCATATTATATAACACATCTAATTAGATCCACATAACTATGTTGATTCTCAAGTACAAATCAACATAAATAGTCAATGCATAACATGTGTCTACTAATAAAGATGCATGACAAGTGGGTTTCTTACCCTTATCTTTTACCTTTAAAAAGATTGTTGCCTCCAATCACAATTTAGGTTGTACAATGGCATCCAATGGAGTATTATCAGGGTTTAGGTTCCTTTTTTTTAAAGGCTTTGGAGGGGAGATGTGTCCAGGCTTGTGCAACTTTACGTTAGCAAGTTGGAAAATGGAAATAATAATTTTTTAAGCCCATTTTAAAACTAACTATAACATGAAAGCCCGACATGCTAAGTTTGATAGACTTTGTAGCTTAATTATGTTTGGATAGGAAGAAATGGAGGGAAAGGAAGAGAAGAGAATACTTAATAAGGGATACATCATTCTTTATTTGGATATCTAATGCAAGGAGGGAAGAGGAGGAAATTGGAAAGATCCATTTTCTTTCCCCTTTTAATAAAGGGAATCCCTCCATTGTTGGAAATTCTAGGAAGGAAAATGAAAGGTCTCCTCCTCCTTCCCTCCCTCACCTCCCTTCCCCTTACCTACCTTCCTCTCCTTTTTCTCTTAACTATGGGCACTCGTTAGCTTTTTCCATATAACTATTTCCTCTATTTTTAAATAAGTTGCACCTTTTTTTTAGTCTTTAATTATTTATTAGTAAATCTTAAAAAGATTATAACTTGAACTTGGACATAAAACCAATTCAACCTTTTCATTGCATAATAGCATTTATATAATAACATTTGTCTATGCAAATTAGTAAGAAGACACAATCAAAATTAATATAAAATTAATGCAAAAAGTTAAAATGATCTAGTTATATGCAACTAATGGAGTTACATAGGTACTGTTAAAATGGTTGCGTGAAATTTCAACTCGTAGGTGATTTCCTATGCCAACTATGTTTGGGTAAGAGAAAGAGAAGGGAAGGAAAAGTATGGAAGAGAAAGAGAAGGAAGTGAGGGGAGGGAAGGGAAGGGAAGGAGTGATTTTTTTTTTCCCTTTTAAATTTCTTTAACAATAGAAGAATTTTGATTATTAAAGGGTAGGGAGGGATTTGGTTTATAAAAGGAAAAGGAAAACCGATCCCACCAATTCATTTCTCTTCTCTTGCCCTATTCTTATTTTAATAAGGGAAATTGTATCCCTCACTTTCCCTCCAAATCTTCCTATCCAAACACATTATACACTTATACTTACCTTGCCCTTATCTCTGTCTGCCAATAAACTCTCCTCTACTTCGCCAAATCTCATGGCTTCCTATCAAATATCAAAAGCATAAAATTCACATTTCTATTGTTTAGATCATCTAAGGTATGATGCAGACTTTCTGCTATGTCCACAGGCACAATTTATATTCAGAAACTCATTGCGACGAAGAAGATAACCATATTAACACAGTACACAAGGATGATAAGATGTTCAACAGACACATCTTCTATTATCATCAGGACATTTCAAATAATCCAAAAACCAAACACAATGTCACAGCCCTACTCATATGCAACTCATCAAGGCATTCATTCATTTCCACAATTCCACTTAAACTTCAGGTCAAACAACATAATCAAATTTCAAGCAAACTACCAAGATTCACATAGAAACATCAACGGTACTGATAAACTAAGTAAAATTTGCTAGAAGATCACCATACCACATGGTCCTAAACAAAGATAACCCTAGCTTTAACTCAATTTTAATCAATCAACAAAATAAATTTCAAACTAACAACCAAGATTCACACAGACATTAAAAAATAAATAATTAAATAAAATAAAAAGTTTCATACATCGTTAATTCATATCCAGTAGAAAGAAATCCATGCTACCCAACCCACCAAAGCATCCATACAAATTCCTACTCGGGGTACCTTTTTGTTCAATTATGATAGCGATAAAAGAAAGAGAATAACATAAAAGAAAGTAGAACCTTCTAAAGTCCATCGACTTGAATGAAGTTCTGATGACTGATAAGACTGTCCAAAAACTCACCACACCTTTCCATATTTCCATACAAGTGATAGCAAATAATCCATAACCCAAACACAGAATAACATCCAACTTATATAGCTCATCCTAGCATTCATTCATTCCAGCTTCCAAAATACTAGCAACATATATGTTACAAGAAAACCACCATTCGACATGACACTGTATACAGAATTCACCTGCGATTCCATTCAACTCCAATCAAACAACAAAGCTTCAAACCAACCAGCAAAATTCACATAAACATCAACAGCCGCCACATACAAATCATCACCACCTACAAGTATACACCATTTCACAAACCACCACAAATTCTATTCACCCTACTTTCCATTCACACATTCACAACAATCAAACATCCAATCAAACAACAAACTCAAATTTAAAGCATATCAACCAAATTTTCACACAGATAACATAAACAACCGTCATAGTAACAACAAATCCACTTCCGAAAGCCGGCAGAAAACCAAGGCAATAGAATCTCTTAAGTAAGAACATGTTTGGTTTCATAACATTATTATTTCAAATCCATCAGAACGATTTCCAATCTACTAATCAAAACATCAATACAATTTTCATCCTGTTGTTCCAATTAAAGATAATAACAATCGACAAAAAAAAAACGTAAAACAAATCATGAAACAAAGAACCTTCAAGATTCAGTAGTCTTGATAATGAAGTTCTGACGACTGATAGGGTTCATCACCACCGGAGGTCCAGCAGTACGAGGCCATGCCTGCATTCTTTTGTCAGTTTCCTGGAACCATTCTTTGTTTGATACAGTTGATGGCGTAGTTCCTACAATATTCAAATTTCGAATTTTATGCAATTTTCTCTAGATCGAAAAAAAAATAATTAATTCAATAAAAACTGAAAATAAATTTGTGAATTTTTTGAGAAATTTTACCTCCGAAAATCTTCTGATCAGACATTATGTAATCGCAAGCATAAGCAACGAAAAAGGATCCAACGAGTGAGCCGACGATGTATTTACCCGCCATTGTTGACCTTCAAAGCTGGAAAAATGCGTCGAAAATTAGAGAAATTAAATTTTAGATCGATCTGAAAAAAATTGTGAAGAAATTGAGAGGCGATTCAGCTCGAAATTAAACGCAGATTATGAAGTCAATCATCTGAAAAATCGAATTGAAAGGGAAATTGATGAATTTAGAGGAGAGAGAAACTTACCGAAGAGGGATAAGTATGGTAGGGCAACTTTCTAGAGAGAGAGAGAGGGAGAAAGGGGGGTTCTGGTGCTACCGTGCGATGAACAAGAGCGCGTTACTGGGCTTCTCACTTCTCATGATAAACAGATAAAGGTCAAATTTGGGCTATAATGAATTAATGATAATGCTAGGCCTGGTGATCCCAAACACAACACGAACCCGACTCAAAGTTACGATAGAATTCCAAACATGACATGATATAAACACGAAATAATCTAAAACCAGACACGTAATACAATAGATTATTTTGTCATATTATACAATTATATTAGTTTTTACAAGCTTTTTTTATATGTTTAGAGAACAACCCAAAATTAACATTAGAAAATACACAAACCCGACTTTTAACCTGTTTTTCTAGCTACAGAGCATTGTATTTTTTTTACTTGTATTAAGCTTGGTGTAATAGTTGTTTAATTTGGAAAATAAATAATTATACATGGCAAATCTAAAAATTTTGGAAATAAATGATACTACTTGTACAAATCTTTTCCTCCTAATTAACTTTACCATTGTACAAACACAAAGGCATTTTCAAATCATTACTTGTATAACCCAAATCGAAGTATTTATTTTGTAAGTAAAATCAATCACTGTGAATCATGTAGTTCGAATAACAATACTGTAGGCCTGTAGCTTATGTTATAGGAAGTATACAAAAATCATTTATATGCCAAATATTTGCGACAGATGCAATAAATTGGAAAGAGAGAACTCCTTCAGTAGAGATTAATAGTTGCCAACAGTTTGTGACAGGAGGGTGAAGCTAGCAGCTATTTCTGTACATGCTTCAGTTAATTTCTACAAGTGAAAAAAGAAGCAAAAGCAACCAGTTTCTACAGAACAGGGCTCTTAAAGATCTCACCTTAAATTTATAATTAACTGAGATCAGTAAGCCAATTGAAAAGTACATACACCTCTATACTACCACTATCTGCCAATATCAGTGCTCGTGGCTATATGAATACTGGTGTGAGGCAGCATCGACATAAACTACGAGAGCTGCCTTGGTAATCTACATAACATCATCTATAGAAAGTAATACTAGGTACTGAGATTCCGTCTTGTTGCTTCCATTTTAATCAATAAATCCTTGATGTCGGTTTCCATCCTAGTTTTCATGTGGAAGTATTCACGATGACTTCTTTCCAGCATTTGTAGCTCTTCATGCTTCAGCCTGCGCCTCTCCTCTACCTCTGACAGGCGCAATTTTGCAATCCTGCTCATATACTCTTCTTCCGCCTTTTCATTCTTGGCGATCGCTATGCGTTGAAGGCCTTCAGCCTCTGCGCGAGCAGCATCAGCGCGTTTTTGGAATAATTGAGCTTCTGCCAGCTTAAGCTTGACAATATCTAGCTCATATCCTGTCTTGGAGCTCATGCCCATCAGCATCTCAGTACTCCACGAACCACCACCAACTGATCTCCCTTCAATACTCGGAAGGGTATTTCCAATATTTTCCATTTGGGAGAATTCCTTAGCAGAATAGGGTTTTGACCAAATAGGTTCATGACTGAGTACATTAGCCCCATCTTGGACGTTTACTCTGTTATTCTCAAGAGGTTGAGGTTGGACTTGATCTCTTCCAGAAGATCCTACTGCATTGGCAAGCTTGGCATCACCCTCTGCAATACCAAATGCACTCAAGTGTCAGGCCATCAGGGTAAAAATGAACATTGCAAAAGTGACAACCAAAAAAAGACAGAAAAGCAAATGGAATATGCCAGCAATCAAATGTTTTGTATTATTCCCTTAGTACATAAAATGAAGCTGCATAAATAAATACTATGCCTAACATAAGAACAGGTGGTGCTGCAAAGTGTGCACTATGAAGTGGTATGATACAATGCCAACAAAAGTATAATCATCTCATGGTTAAATTACTGAGAAAGTGATACTAGCGAGAGTGCGAGACAGAAATGTGTTTCATCTGATTTATCACATTCTGCATTTTAAAGTTAGAAAGATAACAGAGTACGGAGTATTTCTCAACAGAAACAGGTTGTGCTGTGAATAGTGAAGTAGTATGATACAATGCCAACAAAAACAAGTATATTCATCTCATGGTTAGATCACTGAGAAGTTATAGTAGCAAGACAGACAAGTGGTCATCTGATCCATCGCATTCTACATTTTAGAGTTAAAAAGATAGCAACACAAGTTTTCTCAACAGAAACAGCAGCAGGCCAGTAGTAGCTACTACACACATAAATGAATCTCTCTTTCTAATTCACCCTCGCCTATGATTCAAAGCATCAATTAATACTTTTATGAGAGGGCAATAGAAAGTTCCCTAAAATCTTCTCCCTTCCCCCACCCCAAACCCGCAACAAACTAAAAGGAATATTAGCATTAGAATACTTTGCAGACATGACAAGACTGCAAGCAACGAGTAGTTAAGTATTCATATGACCACCAAAAAAATGCACCAAGAGAATTATAGAGCTGGCCAAAAACACCATCCTTATAGCCAAGAAGTTCTAATGACTGTATGAAGAGTTCAAATATTAACAAGCAACTAAGAGAAGTAATCAAACTGGAGTTGGATATCATCTAGAAAAAAAATCTTGTGCCAAGTATTTTTACCATGACAAGCCTGTGGCAGATGAGGCTTAGCCACTCTGCAAACCTCAGATCAATCAGATGACAAAATCTAAAAAGTGATAAGAGTAAAGGCGCTTTGTGCAAAATTCACTTTGTTTCTTAAATGAGGCAAATACTATGTCTACATGGATGTTTGGGAACACAATGTCTCCAGAGAACCAATGCCTGCAGAGACATTGTTCAAATGCAGCCCTTTTTTAACTGAAATAAGGTCATCAGACAAGAAAACTATCGTCTCAACAAGATAAATCATACAAACCACATCAAAGAGACCTTGTGAACTGAGTTGAGTGAATTACAGCCGATGAAATTTCATGACTAGGCCAAGACATCTGCTACAGCAATTACAGGATATACTACTCTTTATCCATTCAAGTCCTTGTATAATTATAGCAAAGCAGTAACTACACAAAAGTAAATCACCTAAAGTTTCTAGTTTCTATTATTAGAAAAAGAGCAAAAATATACTAGTATTAGTTTCCTTTCTACAATTATAAGCAGATAATAACATCCTCAATTTATGATGAGTAGAGAAACAAAAGTTATAAGGAAACCATGCAGCAAATAATTAATCCTAAATAACAATCTGCTGAGAGGAAATTTTTTTGTATGACTTACCATTTAGGAACGCCATTATTTGATTACAGATCTCCACAGTTTTGGCCCCACTTTGCAACCTACCAATCAGCTGCTTAGCAGCATCATGCAATACTTTTCCTCTGTAATCATTGCTCGCACTAAATATCCTCCTCACATACTCAAGTTCCCTGAGAAATGTCTCAGCTTTCCATTCGGTAGCACAAGTTTTGAAAACATCCTTCACGAAGCCAAACATTTCAGATGGATGATCACAGGCAAGACAGTAAAATTGCATTTCAGATACCCCCTGAGCCCCAGCCATACTTCGACCATTTCTAATATAAGATTTCAGCAAACCACAATCAGTATGGCACCAATGGTTGCAAACATCACACCCAACCCAACCACATGTGTTGGAGGCAGTATCAAACTTGGAACAAACAAGACACATACAAGAACTACAATAACCATCTTTCTTGGAGCAAAATTTACAATCACACTCATCCATAGGTAATGCACTTCGGCAATTAACATTTCTACACTTCAGACTCAGAAATATCTCTGCCAGATCACTAGAAGAAATACTGTCAACTCGCTGGATATACTCTGGAAGACCAGTCTTAAGAGCCACCAAAATCTGCAACTGAACACGATGAGACTTTAACAGAGTCTCCAAATTAAGATCAGACCTTTTCCGCATCACATCCTGAAGGACACGTAGCTTTCTATGATTGTCTTCTTTCAAAATAACTTCACATACACTGTCCTTCAAGAAAGCAATTGAACGCTCTGGCATTTCATTAAGCCTCCGAGCCATGGTTTGGATGTGTTCTGAAGCAATTAAATAAATTAGCCGCTCCACAAGATCTCTTTCTCCAGCAAGTCCCTGTTCCATATCTCTTCGACTGCTGCTCCTGAAGAGCCTGCTTACACTTTCTTCCCCAGTCACTCGCCTCTCACTTTTCCCAAATTCCGATCTATTATCATGAGATCCAGCACTCTGAGCAGGAGACCTAAAATCGTCTTGATATCGTATCTTTCCAGAGGGCTGTTTCTGTAGACTACCAGAACGATCCACTCCAACAGGCACTGCTTGTTGTTGTATAGCTCGACCATTCAAAATGCCTTGGGATGACTGCGTAAAATGTAGAGACCCGTTGACATGACCATTTGAAACTGATTTTGAATTTGCAAGTATTTCCTTAGGCAGAGAATCATTAGCACTTAATGCCTGCCAATTAACACCTTGAAATAAAGGACGACTTTTGACAGATTGCTCAAAGTCATAATCAACTGAATTATGAGTCAGTGAACAACTCGGGTTATGAATGAACTGTGACCCAGAGAATGAAATTGATGTCGTGAAACAATCTGAACCAGTTCTGAGAGTGGTGCCAAATGACTGAACACTCCTTGCACGCGGAGGGGAGCTTGGGGGTGCAGCAGCACTGTGGGAAGCAGCAGGAACTGAAACATTAGGCAGGCCAAGTGAGAGATCTAGAGGTTCCAACTTTAGCTTCTCAGCTTCAGATTTAGATCCACTACTGTTGGCACACATCACTTTGACTCCAGCAGAGCTAGAAAAGAGCTCAAAGCCTCTCACACTGGGGCCTTCCATGGCATCATCTTGGCAAGCAATGAAATTCCTTTCGACCAGCAAACTATTTTCTCTAAGACTATCCTCACAAGAAGAGCTTACAGCCACGCCTTTCCCTTTATCTTTCAGGACAGGGACAGATGGTTTGGGCTCTTTAGGAACTTCTACGATCGCTTTATTTGACTCACCCAAATCAAATCCGAGGTCAAAATTATTTTTCGAATTCTTATTCACTGGTGATGGCTTTTCCACACTTCTAGGATTATGCTCTTCCACTTTCACCTGACTATCAAGGCTGATGTTTCCAGGGGCAGACAACTCAAATTGATTCTCTCTTAATCTTTTATCATTAGCAAGAGCATTTTCAACAATACCTGTACACACCGAAGGTTTAGTTTCTTCAGAAACGGAAACCTTTTTTACATAATCATTTTGGATAGTTGAGCACATTTCTGTTCCTTTCACGGTCACATTGTTTGCTACTTTTTCACCAGTCATCTGTTTCCTGTCAGCAGCACCTTCACCCAATGCCTGTTCGTCTTCTAGAGCCAAATTTCTGTCAGTGGCAACTGCATCAGCAACTCTGGACTTGACCATTTGACTAATTTCAAGCTCATGTAGCTTATTCCCAACATCCCTGTCTACTTGAGGATTCTCAGCATGTTGATTGACATTTTCAACGTTTGGCTCAGAAACAACGCGATCTTCCGGTGCTTGAATCTTATTCAATTCTGGTTGAAGCTCTCCTTCCTCCATCTCAGTTCCACTTCCAATGGCACTAGCAAATCCACCACTATCTACTACCATACTCTCATTCTTCCTGGTGTTCTTCAAAGGCTCACCGACTGACTTCTTTGAGTCTTTCGTTGAATCTTTGGACCACGTGGGTGATTTGACATCTTTAATTCCTCGAGGAGACCTCATATTCTCTTTGCTACTGCTAACGCCACCACTATCTGCCCCCCCACCTTTGCTACTACTGCTCCCACCCTTTTCAACCGGTGAACTCTTAACATCTTCCTCAACATCCTTCTTGCCCCTACTATCAAACCTCCTCCAGGAAGACGAAGCCCCATCCTCCCTCCTTGACCAATGCCTCTCCGACCTAAACCCTTTCGGATGATCCCTCCTCGAAACACAAAAGCTCTCGGATCGATGAATCCTCTCCCTTTCCCTATCCCTATCTCTATCTCTATCTCTCTCCCTATCCCTCTCCGGCACATACCCACTACCTCGTGGCGAAACCATTGATGAACCCACCATATCTCGATCCCTATACCTATCAAACCCTTTTCTCCGATCAAATCCATCATTCTCATGCTCCAATCTCTTCCTCACCCCTCTAAACCCCTCCCTCTCTTCAAAACCCCCAGAAAACTCATGCTCCCCTCTCTTCCTAAACCCTCTAGAACCCTCCCTCTCATCAAACCCGTCTAAATCATGATCCACCCTCTTCCTCAAACTAACCCCCCTCGACACCGACCCCTCTCGCTCTCTATCATCATCAGTCACCGGGGACGGTCTATTCCAGCCATTTTCTGCCCCTTTAGAGTAATATCTCCGATGATGCGATGACCATCCCGGTGTCGTTCGGTCAACCTCCTTCTCCCCAACCGACCCCAAATCATCACCATACGATCTTAACCTCTTCATTATCTAACCCTTCCCTCCGTTTCTAAATAATGTACCAAAACACAATTATATCAGTTAAAAGAGCTCAAACTTTGACCACGAATTCCCACCACCATGCAACAAATTAAATACCCGTGTGGGATCTTTTTAGACTCGTCTCGATTTATAGTTTACAAACAATAACTTTCTAAAATACCCGATAACACGAAATTAAAGATATTGACGATTAAAGGAGTACAACAAGTGAACAACCACCACAAAATATAATCAACAGCATAAATTTAACAGATAAAATTATAAACCCTCGATTTTTATCCCCTCTTTTTTAGATCTATAACACCATAATTTCTGAAAAATTAACAGGTATTTTACAGAAATAAGAGCTTCATAATTATAAAAAAAAAAAAAAAAAATTAAGCGGAAGAAATTACCGACTGAAGATCTGGGCGACAGCAATCCATTAAAAGGGAAAATGGGAAAAAAAAAAAAAATTGGGAAGAAGAAGAGAAGCTGAGAAGGTTTGGTTTAATCAATCTCTGGTAAAAGAGTCACAGCTTAGTGGGGACCATAAATTGAGCCAATAGGAAGGAAGAGGTGACGCAGAAAAGGTGACAGGAGGTTAGATTAGCAAAGAAGAAAAGAGAGTAACAACAGTCAACGCCAAGTGGTGAGGGTTTGAAAACTGGTGTGTGGTGCACGTGAGTAGACGTAAGATAGAAAATTATGAGGGAGTGGTACGTGCGAAAAACGCATGTGATGTTGACACGTGGAGTATGGAGGAAATGGACTGATAAATGCGTATAGTGGGTGAGGGGTTACTTTTGCTTGGAGAAATGAAGAGTCATTGACTACTCACAAATGTTGAAAGAGATAGGAGGGTCCGAGGGAGGAGGAGAGTATGGTTTTTTTTTTTTTTCTTTTATGTTAACGTGTGAGGGGGTTGGTTGAGTTTGATCGGGGATAGTCGGGTTAGGTCAAGCCATTTTGGATACGAAATACTACCTCCGTTTTTTATTAGTTGACATGTTTTGAATTTAGCACTATTCACATACTTGCATTTGACCGTGTTTTGTGATTTATACGTAATAAAAAATATAATCATGTGGATTCTTGTTAGATTCGTCACGGCATATATTTTCAAAATATCAACTTTTTTTATAATTTTTACTTATCGATAATTAATAAAATTAACGGTTGAAATCGTGCATTGGCAAACGTGACTAAAGAAACGTGTCAACTAAAAAAAACGGAGGAAGTATAAGTTAGGCTCCGTTCTTTAGAGCTCCTCTGCTCTGCTGAGTCCTGCTCTGTTGAAATTTGCTCTGTCATGCTCTGCTTAAAAATAATACTTAATATTGAATTATTATAATAATAATTAATATTTAATAATAATAACTAGTATTGAATTATTATAATAATAATTATTATTATTATTAAAAATTAATTTTTAATAATATTAAAAATTAATTTTTAATAATATAATGATTTAAATAATTAATATTTAATAATAATAATAATAAATAATATTTAATAATTATAATATTAATAACAATAATTAATATTTAATAATAATAGTAGTAGTAATAATAATAATGATAATAATAGTAATAACAATTATTAATAATAATAATAATTGATTTTTAATAATTTTAAAGATAATAACTAATATTTAAAGATAATAATAATTATTAATTTTTAATAATAATAATAATAATACGGAGTAATAATTATTAGTTTTTAATAATAATAATAATAATAATAATAATAATAATAATTAAATAATATTTAATATTTATTATTTATTATTTAATAATAATATTTAATGATTATAATAATAATGCGATAATATTAATAATAGTAATAGTAGTAGTAGTAGTAGTAGTAGTAGTAGTAGTAGTAGTAATGAAATCTGCTCTGCTCTGCTCTGCTCGACTCTCCTCTGCTTCAATCTACTCTACTGAAACATGTTCTGTTGTGCCCATAAGCTCAAAAGAACAGGGCCTTATTCCTCCTGCTCTGCTCTGCCCAGAAGCTCAAAAGAACAAAGTCTTATTCTATATTATTACACTGATTTTAATTGCATTCTATTTATGACCATTTAGCTTTGGATTTGATTTGGTTGTTCTTGGATCGAGGTCATTGCTTGACTGTGTCCATTGCATAATAGTCATATATAAAGGTAGGCATTGTGCCGTCGTGGGTCGTGCCTGGGTGTGGCTCGTGCCGGCCGTGCCGTGCTGTGCCAATTTTTGGCACACCCCACCCCACAACACGACACAACATACGTGCCTGGCGGATCGTGCCGTGCCAGGCAACGGGCAGCCTCGATTTTTTAATTTTTTTTTTAATATAAAAAAATCGATATATAATTTTTTTTGAACAACTTTAAAAATGAGTTTATATAAATAATTTTATTAATTTATGTTTATTTTTTGTATTATTAATTTATTATAACTCCATATTATTTAGCAAAAAGTAATGCATATAATTACAAAATTTACGAGTGCGATAAGCCGATAAGGCGATAACACAAAAATTGATGAATAACTTATTTTTTTTATATGCCGGTACGATAAATCGACAATACAATAATTTATAATGATAATTAAAAATTGTACAATAATTGGTGAATAACTTTATTTTATAGCTTATTTTATTATACGGAATACGGGGTTCAATAATACAAAAAATTGACATGCGTGTCGTGCCGGTGGGCCGACTCATCGTCCCGTCCGCCGTGCTCGTGCCGTGCCCGTGCCTGTTTTCAAAAACTTTGTTCACGGCACGGCCCATGGCCCACACCTGGGCCACCGTGCCGCTGGTGGGCTCGTGTTGGCCCCGTGCCGACACGGCCCATGCCCACCTTTAGTCATATATGTTATCGTGTTTAAATGTTCAAATTACATGTTCGAAAATGTGTTATATGGAGCACTATGTTTGTTAAGCATGAAAATTTTGTGTAAATATGTTGGATTTTAAATGGCAACACAATTCATGACTAAATTTGACCAGCCATAATTGACCAAAAACAACAGAGTGAATGGGCTAGTGTCATCGCTAACAGCTCATGAAAACAAGCAGGCCAAAAAGGGTTCTAACTTCTAAGCGGAGTGATATCTAAATATCTTATTCGAAAACAATGAGATAGCACTGAGATGTGAAACACATCATAATGTATCTTTATGCAGGTCTTGTAGATTCCTTCTCATCATCACTTGATCCCATGCTAAGATGGCCCAACTGCAATCAAAGAGTTCATCGGGAAACACAAAGTGCCTTGTGGAAGAAGCTCTTTCTAAGACATATAAATCACCTTGATTTTATTTGTAGATATCATAATGGAGATTTAAAGAAGAAACACAGTTCCTCATTTACCATGATGGTTCAATCATACCAGTAATAAAAGCAAGCATGGTCATTACAATAGATTAAATGGTTGTAGTCCACATTATATTAATTATGGAGTATGATATATGTAACATTGGTCTAACTGTGTACATAGTCCACGAAATGGTTGTACACTAATCGTGGCAAGTATATTGTGTCTTATATCACTATTGCCAACAAAAGAAAAGGAAAAAAAGGTAAGAAGACACAGTCCATGTCTAACGTGACTTGATATGCTTTATGCTCCATAATCCTTATGGATTCGTGCGTATGAATATAAGTTACTCGTATCTATTAAGTTTGATTCTCCGTTTTTTTTCATATGTTTTTTTTTTCTTTTTTCTTTTCAGATGGTAGTTATTATATATATATATATATATATATATATATATATATAGAGAGGAAGGCTCATGTAAGAACCCTCCTCTATATAAGAACCCAATCTTATATAAGAACCAATCTCAGTCGTTCATTAGTTTTGATCTTACCATCTAAATTGATCCTTTAGTAATGACATTTCTGTAATTCTTTACAATTTTTTTTCCCTTTCAAACAAAATAAAACTCAAGGCTATTCCTTCTCTCTCCTCAACATATTCTCTGATTCTCTCCCCTCAGCATCTTCTCTCTCCTCAAAACTCAAACCTAGCCAAACTTCATCATCTTCATCAACGAGTTCATACTCTGGTAAGTTTATCAATTCTTAAAAAATTCTGATTTCATTTTAATCCTTGATTTTTTCAAGATTTCTATTCAGATTTTCATGCGATTTTTAATTGTGATTTTTTGTTGCGATTTTTCTGTTTTTTTCGATTTTTCTTATTTTTGTTCGTACTTTCATCAATTTTAGAGTTAACATCTTTAGATTTCTTCGTTTTTATTTTCAATTTGTTCGTTTTAATTTTCGATTTTATTTTTTAAATTTTTTTCTAGATTTTTTTTTTTACTTTGTGAATTTGCTTGAGATTTTTCTCTGGATGTATGTGTGATACTATGATGAGAAGAGAAAATTTTTTTAGAACAAAGCAATGGTGGATCTAATTATTATGTTCTAAAGTTTCTTTATATGTTATAAAGTTTTTCAATCTATGTTCTAAAGTTATCTTACTATGTTCTAAAGTTTATCTTATATGTTGAAGGTTTACTCTATATGTCCTTGTCTGCCATCAGTTCAACAAATAACAATGATTCCCCTCAGTTTTCATGTTTAGACAGAAAATTATATTCCTATGCATCTCACTGATGTTATGTCTGATGTAGAATAGTTCTAATTGTTGAATTATAGTCTGATTGTTCTAATAGGATGATATTTCAATACATGCTTTGTTTTTGTGTTCATTCATTATGAGTTATATATATTTTTGACATGTTTGCTGTTTTTGATCGAATTTTCGATGATATTTTGTTAAACATTCTGCATTATATAGTGTTATTGAGTCTATAATGTTGTATGTTTTCGTTGAATTCTATTTTTTTTTAGCCAATTTCCATTTGAATTTCACTTTGATGAATCAAGTATTATAAATCTATAGTTTTAAATTTGTTGCCTAACTTTATAGTTAGATTGTTTCAATTTAACTTGCTGGGTTTTTTTAATGAAGAGAAAAAAATTATTTAGAACATATTAGTGGATTTAAAAGAGACAATTAGAACATAAGGAGAAATACTTCCCATTAGTGGAGATGGTGGGGAAGGATTATATGATACTAACAGGTATAAAGTCTTTTAAAGCTCTTTTATGCTAGATAAAATATAATTGTGAGTTTCTTTATTTATGAGTTCAATTTGAGTAATTGAATTTACGTTTATCAATTTGTGTGCAATTATTTCAATTTCTTCATCTATTTTTCTGAATTTTTCTTTTTTGTTCGGTTTTTTTATCATACATTGTATTGCAAATTGTTTCATCAGCAGGCTCACCTAAATTATTAAAATTGTCTTCTTCCTTTTTTTTTGAATAGTTCTTCCAGATTAGTTAACCTGCCCTTCACATAATCTTTTTGGTTTTACTGGTGTTTGTACATGATTTTACTCCCTCTTTGTAAGCTTGAATACTTTTGGTTTGAGGTTGATGAAAAACAATTAAATTGACTCCCTCTTTATATACTCTTCTCAAACAACCTCACATAGTATGCATATCGATCATGAGTATACTTTCTGATTTAAGCACTACCCTTTAATTTATTGTTAGTCATATTTTTGTCAAAGCTTGCTTGGTTAGTACTAGTCTTAACATGGGATAGTCCTTGCCCTCCCAAAATATGCACTAAAGGACTACTAATAACAGTATAAGCAAACTTAATGTCTATCTTTTTAGTAATTTTTTTGGTTTGAATGATTTATATACATTAGCCTACTAGCTCAACGGGTAGAGCATTGTGCAAATGCACAAAAGATGTGGGTTCGAATCCCACGTAGGTTCCTTTTCATAGTGTCAAGACAAGAGGTTGTATGTGAGTTAAGTTGTAACAAAGTTTCCAAAGTCGTTTATCATTTCAACCAATTTATTCTTGTACAAAATATAACTTAGTGCTTATTTAATTTTCTTTTAAAAATTATTTATAGAGTTAACCTATGTAGGAATCGAACCTACATCTTCTATGCATTTGCATAGTGCTCTGCCAATTGAGCTAATAGGTTTAGCATATGTTCTAAAATATACTGAATTTGTTCTAAAATTTACTGAATTTGTTCTAAACCATGAACGAGAATATAAAAAAGATTTGCATAATCATACTACGTACTTTAGAACATAAATAGAATATTCTTTTTCTATGTTCTAAATTTTTTTTTTCTTACTCCTATGTTCTAAATTTAGTCTACTTATGTTCTAAAGTTTTATTTTCCTATGTTCTAAATTTAGTCTACTTATGTTCTAAAGTTTTATTTTCCTATGTTCTAAATTTAGTCTACTAGCTTATGTTCTAAAGTTTTATTTTCCTATGTTCTAAATTTTTTCTACCTATGTTCTAAAGTTTTTTTTTTTTTCTATGTTCTAAATATTCTTTTTACCTATGTTCTAAATTCTTTTGTCTATGTTCTAATTTTTTTTCCCCTATGTTCTAAATTTCTTCCTATGTTCTAAACATGTGCTCTACATTTTCTTCTTATGTTCTAAATTATATTTTTGTCTATGTTCTAAATGTTTTCCTATGTTCTAAACATGTGCTTTACATTTTTTTTCCTATGTTCTAAACATGTGCCTTCAATTTTCTTCTATGTTTTAATTATTTAGCCTATGTTCTAAATTTACCTATGTTCTAAATTTTCTTCTACCTATGTTCTAAATTTTTTTTTCCTATGTTTTAAATTTTCTTTTGCATGTGTTCTAAAATTTTTACTATGTTCTAAATTATTTTCCTATATTCTACATATTATTGTCTATGTTCTATATATATTTCCTATGTTCAAAATTTTTCTCTATGTTCTAAATTTATTTTCAATGTTCTTAATTTTTTCTATATATATTCTAATTTTTTTTTCAATGTGTTCTAAATTTTTTCTATCTATGTTCTAAATTTTAACCTATGTTCTAAATTTTTTCACCGTATGCTCTAAATTTTTTTGCCTATGTTCTAAATTACTTTCCTATGTTCTAAACTTATTTTCTATGCTCTTATTTTTTTCCCAATATTCTAAATTTTTAATTTTTTTCCACCCTAGATCATTATGCTATATGTTTTATCTATATGACAAATTTAGAACATAAATATAAACATAGTACACCTACATTTAGAACATAAGCACAAATTCTTAGTCATGTTATGTCATGTATATTTGAGTGCAAAAACTTATATAATATTTGGTTATGTCACCGGCCGTGACAGTTGGAGAAGAACAACAAGAGTGCCATCAATAAACGCTATAGCCACTTAAGGTGGCTTCTACTTGTGCTTTCCAAGAAATGTAGTATTAAAGTAGAAATTTTTAGTATTTATTTACATGGAAAAGATGATAATAATATGTTTGCCACTAAATTTGTTGCAGGGATATAGATTTTGTAGGCTTTTGAATTGTACTCATATAGAACTTTTGTTTTGTCTTTACTTATTAGTGTTGTTGCCAGGTTTGTTTACTCTGTTAAATTCCTCAATTAAAAAACTAAACCACCCTGGCCTATTCTTTTTGTGATGTGTCGATTATGTTTGTTACTTATAATAAATTTAATATACATTAGTCTACTAGCTCAATAGATAGAGCATTGTGCAAATGCACAAAAGATGTGGGTTCGAATCCCACGTAGGCTCATTTGTGTAATGTGGATGCAAGAGTTTGTATGAGTACGTAGAGTTAAATTGTAACAAAGTTTCCATAGTCATTAATCATTTCAAGCTAATTTTTCTCTTGTATAACTTAGTGCTAATTTGTTTTCCTTTTTTTTTTTTCTTACTATTAAGTAGATCATATGTGAAGAAAATTTTAGAACATAGGTAGAAAAAATTTAGAGTATAAGAATCTGTCATAAAAAAATAAATAAAATAAAATAAAAAGTATAAAAAAAATTTAGAGCTTAGAAAGAAAATTTAGAACATAGAAAATTTTTTAGAACATAAGTAGAAAAAATTTAGAACATAAACAGAAAAAAAATTAGAACATTTCATAGCAAAATTTGGAACATTTCATAGAAAAATTTGGAACATTTCATATCAAAATTTAGAACATAAGCAAACAAAAATTTAGAACATAAGAAAAATAATTTAGAATATAAGTTGAAAAAATAATTCATAACTTAGGAAAAAATTTAGAATATAAGCTGAAAATATAATTTTACATTAGTTTGTAAAAAACATAAGCCAATTTTTAGTTTGTAAAATATAGCAATAGTTAAATTTATATTTTACCTATCGAGTTATTATAGTTTATTTTTAAGATAATTTGGTTTCCTCTTATTTTTTGTTAGATAGATATTTTTAGAGATAACCTATGTAGGAATCGAACCTACATCTTCTACACATTTTGCATAGTGCTCTACCTTTGAGCTAATAGGTTTTAACATACATACACAAGTAAACATATGCTCTAAAATCTTCTACTTATGTTCTAAATTTTGCCTTATGTTCTAAACCTATATGTTTCTAAAATTTTCCCCTATGTTCTAAATTTTTTCTACCCATGTTCTAAACCTATATGTTCTAAATTTTTTCTACCATGTTCTAAACCTATATGTTCTAAATTTTTTCTACCCATGTTCTATACCTACATGTTCTAAAAAATTTCTACCTATGTTCTAAACCTATATGTTCTAAATTTTATTCTATGTTCTATTTTTTTTTTTTTTTTTTTTTTTTTGCCTATGTTCTAAACCTATGTGTTCTAAAATTTTCCCTTATGTTCTAAATTTTTACCGCCTATGTTTTAAACCTATATGTTCTAAATATTTTCTGCCTATGTTCTAAATTCTATGTTTTAATTTTTTTTTTCAAAAATATTCTGCCTATGCTCTAAATTTTCTTCTAATGTTCTAAACCTATGTCTAACTTTAATTTCTATGTTCTAAATTTTTCCCCTATATTCTAAACCTATGCTCTAAATTTTTTCTTATGTTCTAAATTTTTTTTCCTATGTTCTAAAGTTTTTCTGCCTATGTTCTAAATTTTTGTCCAAAATTTTTTTCCTATTTTAATATCATGTTATCTAATTTTTTCCCCCCTATGATCTAACCCTATGTTCTTTTTTTTTTTTCCCAATATGTTTTAATTTATTTAAACAATGTTCTAAATTTGTTCTACTTATTATGTTCTAATGTTTTTCCCTATATTTTAAATTTTGATTCTTAACTTTTACTTGTTCTTTTCCTTGTGGTTGATATAAATCAATGTATCATATCTTATTATTCAGTCAATTGTTTTATGTATGCAACACAACTCCACAAATTAGGCAACTCAACAGCCCCAACAACTAGCTACTTGTTTTGCACTTAACACACCCATTTAACACTCTACAACCCTCCTATATAGCATCTGCACTCGCTGCTCAAAGTGCAGCCACATCAGAGCAAACTTCTTGCAGCCTCATACACATTCCAAAATAACCCAATTCGATCAATAGCCACAACATCTACACTATACGTATAGCTCATGAATACACTCGACCCTTACTTAACCAAACTCCCTTGCAAGCCCCTACATATACACAACACAACTATGACTCCTCAATCACACAACATTGCACAATCCAAATAGAACAACCTGAACCACCCACATGTACAACACATTTCCACCCTCATTATACCGACTGTGCTACAGCAAAAACTTCACAAACAAATTTAGAACATAAGCATAATACACCTAAATTTAGAACATAAGTGTAAATGAATCTTTAGAACATAATACATATAAAGATAGAACATAAGCATTATACATACTACTCAAAGTAATGATTTAAAAGCCAATTGTCAAGATTATATCATTACTAATTATTTAAGTTCGTCAAAATTCTTAGCTTCCACATTAGCAGATTCTAATATGTACTCCACTTATACAAAATTATAGTAGTAGGGTTATTAGTTCTAGAAACTTCATCATTTTCTTCTTCACACCTTGAATTCGAAATACAAAAAAAAAAAAAAAGGAAAAAAAAATTGTAAATAAATGCCCTAAAATAAGCAGAAATATACATGAAATTTGTCGAAATTAATAGATTATTACTTACCTTTGCATATGGGAACTTATTTTTGTAGGATTGTGTTGTTTTTCGCCAATTATCATTCGTAATTCACTTTGAATCATTTATTTCAAAATCTAGGGTTTTATTTTTGCGAAAAATCAACTAAAATTGTTCGATGCAGATTTGTTTATCCATTTTCATGAATAATATTCATGAAATCGTGCGAAAAAGTGAATAAAGTCGCAGAAATCAAATGGCAAAAATCGCATAAATCAAATCACATACAAAAATCGCAAAAATAAAATCGAAAAACCGCAAATTCTACTTGAACATCATGCGAATTTCATCAAATTTGAACAAAATTGAAAAAAAAAATACCTGATTTGAAAATTCTTCAAAAATTTTATGGAGATTTTTGAGAGTTTGAGGAGAGAGAAATTCATGAACACGAAGAGAGAGAAAGTAAGGGTTGCTTTTTTTTTTTTTAACTGTAGGAAGATAACTTTTGATTTTTAATTTGTTTTAATCGTGACCGCTAATCTCAATCTAATCCTACGGTTGATATTGGTTCTTATATAAGGTTGGGTTCTTATATAGAGGTGGGTTCTTACCGGATCCCTCCCCTTTATATATATATATATATATATATATATATATATATTTTAAGGATTGTAGTTTTTTTATAAAAAAAAAGAAAAACAAAAATGAAAGGGGTATTTTGGGAAAGTAAAATTTATCACTCAAAACCCCCTTTCACTTTATATACAGGATATAGGATAGGATAATCCTTAGGGATGCATTAGCTTCCTGGTGTCTATGTCATGCGTAACTATTTTTAATTATCCTTATTCTTGTTGTGTCTATACTGTATCGATCTTAGTAAAATCATGTCAAATTGTCTTTAATCTAGTACAACACATCATATTAACGAACATTACGTCATATTTTTTGGGTTCCACCTATCATGACTTTAACCCTCATAAAAACGAACCATATGACTATATGAGTGCGGTTGTGGGTGTATTTGGACCTTCGGCTTTGGTTTGATGATGACCTTGAGCCCTATAAGGCAAGGCGTCCAACCCATATAAACCTCAAATTTCCGAAACCAGCGTTGCAACTTTCTCTGATTCAAATTTCGCGCTCCCAAGATCAGCAAACAACAGGTTCTCTCTCTACAATTTCTCTATTATCATCCCCCAAATTCGCCATTTCTAATTACATGACTTCGCTAATCTCGATTTTCTGATGCATTTTTCTGCAGCTGTTGAATTCTAAAGCTCAATTCAGCGCAATCGAAGGTAAATTCATACTCACTCAAGCAATTTAAACTCTCGAATATCTGGAATTTAGGTTATTGTTTTGAATTATCTATTTGATCTTGTTAGATTATCAAGTAAAGGAAAACCTAATTTGATAGAATATTTTTGCTCTATTTGTCGAATTGCTAAATTGCGGTTTTGGATACGTCTTCAAATCGATGTTAAACTGATTTAGGTTCATGATTTTCACTTCAGCTTGTTTGTGATTGTTGCTCATAATCAAAGTATGGAATCGATTACAGTTATCATGAAATGTTTGATTTAATTTGGTAATTTCATCAAGTGTCAAAAGTTTGCCGATAAATTGCTAGTTGAGCTCAAATTTTAAAATGTTTGGTGCGAAATTTATTCCATCTATTTTTATTTATAAAAATCATTAGGTAGCATGATACTATGATAGTTGATGGAAGGAATTTAGTGTTCACCTAACAAAGGAATTGTTAATGGCGATTGGCGAGAAAGTATCGCCTCTTTGGTACTGAAATTTTCATCGCTCTCTTAGGTTTGATTCCTTTTTGAATTCAGTGTTTATTCAAGAAAACCTGTTTCTTATACAATTGCGTTTATTGTCTAAAATGGAGATCAAGTTCGAGGAGATCGTTTTACTCGTGTTTCTGCTCATCTGAAATTTGAACTCTGAACTATGGTGTAGATTGAATTTGATTGTTGTCCTTGTGCAATAATAAATTATTGAATGCAAAACAGCAAAAAATGTGTCTTTAATCTTTTGTGCCAGTAATGTTATGGACAAATTTTAGGGTAATTAATCTTTTGTGCGAGTATTAACTATTAAGTGTCTTTACAATATACTTGTCTGGCTGGCTGTTAATTGATTCTTAATCAAGGAATAAATGGTCTTATTTTGTGGCCTCAATGCTTTATGCTGTCTGATGTCTTGAACTAGCAATCTAGCATGATACTATATGTTCATGTGTTAGTAACTTAGTTTTGACCTTTCTTTTGTTCTTGCTCTTATAGTGTCCTGCTCGAAGACTTGCCAGATATGTGCCTGAAAATTGGGAACTCTTATAATTAATTCTGTACTTGTGGATGCAGAATAGTAATCAACATGGAGGAGCAAGACACTCAAATGGCAAGAAAGCGCAAGATAAATGATGTATGCAGTAGAAGATTAATAAGTAATACAATCTTATTAGCTGTTAGGTTAATTCTTTACATTCAGCTAATATCTCATCAACTTTCGCTAGATGGAGCATGAAAGAAGTGAGGACAGAGGTGAATTAAATGAAGAAAACGGGGAAGAAGAGAGTGAGATGAACTTCTCTGGATCAGAAGAAATGAGGCTTGGCATTGCTTGCCTTCATGAGAAAGTCGAGGCATATAATCAACTGGCAATCATGCTAGAATTATGTTATGCATCCCTTGCATTGGTAGAGTTATAATGCCCAAGTTTACTGTTCAAGTGTTCAGAAAATCAGAAGTAAATAATTTGACAATTCTTTCAGGTTTCTGAGATGCTGGAATCTGGAAAGTCACTGTTCAACAAGCTAAGCCAGGATTATGAAGAGCGAGTTCTCATGTAAGCTATTAAATGCGAATATTACTTGATTACATACAGATGGGAAGCTTACATTGTTCCCCTATTATATTGGTTGTTATAGGATCCACAAGGAGCAGATTGAGAAATGGCAGGAAGAGATGAAGGAACTGAGGGTGATCGATGCAACTAACGAGGAAATGAATGATCGCCTTAACAATGTCAAATGCCTACTTCAAACTGTTCATATCGGCCAATGAAGATTCAGCATTTCAACTGCTAATTAGACCTTGATCCGTTGCTTTTTCTGCTGTGAATCATGGATTTGCCTGAGGACAACCAAAGCTGTTTACAAGTGCAGGTATATCTGCCAAATTTTGTGCACTCTCTTAGTTCTATATATGCATCATTAATTGAAAGACCACTTTTATTGTAAAGGTTGATCTAGTTATAGTTGCTCCACCTTAGATTACAGATAAAGAGAAGTATGGGTATTCACGTTCTCATAACTATTAGTCTGCTACCTCTTCAATATATATATATATATATTTTTTTTTTCCCTGGAATGGAGGTAGTACTTCACTTTGAAGACTCATGTAGACTTAAATGTGTAATTGCAAGACTTCATTGCAAGCCAATAGATTGAACTGCACAAGTCCAAAATCTGATGTCCATATTGGTTTTTTTTGTTTTTTTCTTTGAATAAACCATATTGGTTTAAATCAGGCCATGTAAATTTGGGCTTTTGAGCCTAAAACCACCTCCTTGAAAAAGGATTTTGAATTGGGCCTAGATCGAGCCCAATTTGAATAAAAGAGGCAAATATTTCTCCATCACAAAGGTTGTCTGTCCTTACCCAACAATCCAACACCCTAGATAAAGGTTATCAAGGTGATTAATGGGGTCATCTCATGTTTTATAAATACTACTCTGTATAACATATTATGTTCTCAATCCTTAATTATAAAAAAGGACGTTTTATATGGATTTATTAGTGATAAAATTTGCGTATTTTCATTCTTAGTCATGTAATTAGACCTGTCAATTCGGGTCAACGGGTCGGGTTTGAGTCAAATTTCGAGTTATTTGGGTCATTTAGTTCGAGTGGTTTGGATTGCTCGGATCTTTACCAATTATGATATATGGTCAAATCGGGTCATTTGGGTTGGGTTCGGGTTTGGGTTCTCTCTCAGTAAAACGGGTTTGAAAAAGGGTCAGGTTGGGTTACCAGGTCAGGTCAGGAATTGACAGGTCTACATGTAATGCAATAATTTTGGTGTTTTGTACTTAAATTGCCATAAATCGGCCTAAAGCTTATTCCTAAGCCATTGTTGACAGTCCAGACAAAATTGATCAAACTCAAATGACCAAACTTAACTCTTTTTATCATGAGAAAAAAGACTTTATTTCTAAGCCTCATTAGTAACATTCTCAAAGTTCTACCTGAGAAATATTTAGGAGTTAGGACTATGCAAAGGGTATACATAACTTCTACTGTTCTGCCTCACAAGAGGTGACGACAAATTACTTATCTCCTTGAATGGATGTCGATTCAATGATCCTAGTCTGCTGCTAGTTTTCTGCACTGTTTTCTTTGCGTCACTGCAATCAACCTCTTTGTTCTCAGCATTTTCATTTGTTTGATTGCTTCCTTTAACACGACACATTAGCATTCGCTTTTCTCTTGCAAGCTGAGCTCCAAGTGATACTGGTGCTAAATCTTTACTCGCTTTCACATCATACTCACATCTTTTTTCAACCTTAAATTTTTCAAGCTCCTGCTGCAGTTCTTGTACCTGTTTTTGCAGCTGATTTTCCTTCATCTCAAGTGAAACTGTCTTTTGTTTCCATTCCTCCACCTAATCATAAGCAATACAAATTCATCAACACGAAATTATATCCAAAGAATGCAACAGTATACATCTAAACTATACTCTTATCATCCTACACAACAGGCAATATTAGACCAGACTGTCTTTATAAGTTGAGTATCCTTGTCAAAACTGAAGGAATTTGAAGATGAATATAGGTTAAAAACCTTACCTCAGAATCTAGTTTGTGGATTTTTTGCTCAGATTCAAGTGCTTGCTCTTCCCAGAAATCGCGAGAAGCCTGCACTTCTTCCATCTCTTCCCTTACTTTCCCTAGCATTTCTTGCATCTGAGACCATTGTTCTGTCTCAGCCTTTACCTGTTCCATAATCCTCCTTACTATAGCTTTACAACGACCTGAGCACATTTTTAGCTCCCCTGATTTTGCCTCCTGGAGATCATTTTTTTAGAACATAACTAGTAAGCTATCCAATGAAACAAGTACACTAAAAGTTTCAGGTAAAAAATACAGGCCTAGTTGATTTATGTAGGAATCTTTTCTATAGAAAATATAGTTTCATTCAGAGTGTTTTTCTTCGAACCAAACATAGCCTCAAAACTCTGATCCACTGAACAAAGATCAGTAATAGTATAGTATAACAACTTAACAACATCAATGAGGGAATTCAGAAGTTTATACACAAATTTTAGGTCTGGCTATTGGCGATCACCGAGAGGAATGAACATACCTGTGAGGATTGCTGAAATGGAAAGGAAGATGATTCGGCTAGGTCATGTCGTTTTGAAGTAGAAGCTGAACTGGGGACAGAATAGTTAGTTGTTGCTGACAACATGTATCCATACTCTTCTTCCATTCTCTTAAGTAATTTTCCCTTTGATAACCCCTCCATTTTTCTTCTCAAAGTCTCCACCTGCAAATCATATATTCATTCCCCAATCATCTTCATTGCTCATAAATTCAAATTTACTATACAATAGTACTGAAAATTCGCACTTCATTGGTTCATTCTAGCTATAACAATGTAGATCAAACTAAGGTCCATACTATTATTGCAAGGGATCAGTTCTAACATACATATCAACATTGTAGCATGTTCTCTAAATCTACTTAAACAAGAATCAAAAGTCTTCCTATATAAGCAAAAAATCTTGTACAAGGTAACTAAATTTCAACACAATTCAACAATGTACCAACTTCTAGAGCCCTCTTGTACAAGGTAGCTAATAGCTTAGCACAAAATCTATAGAAAATCACGATAAAAACAAGTAAAGAATAGCTCTTACATCAGTAAACCTGGTGGACCGACGACAGGAACCATGCCCTTTGATGTTTGCATCCTTTGAAGAATTGATTGGAAGGCTAACAGAAGTTACTTCTGATATCTCCTTCACACAACATTCATCCTGTATTTCACTGTATTTTTCGAGTTGTTTCTGAAGCAAAGACGCTTGCTTATCAAAGTTACTGTTGCAATTATTAATTTCAGGGGTTTTCAACTTTGAGTTCTTTTGTAACTCTACAAGCTTCTTTGCTAACTTCTCAATCTCCTCCTCTAACGTTGGATTTCCGCTTTTGCCCTCCCGGATTTTCTTCTTTCCCTATCATTGATCAATAATTAATCCAATAATTAAAAATTAATACTCAAATTAGTGAAACTATGAATTAGGCTAAAACAAACAGAATAACAGAAACAGTAGCATTTCAGGAAAAGACAATCAATTTAAAAAAAAAAAAAAAAAAAATGTCCTTTCACATACTAAGTGATTAAAAGTACAGTGCATGATAGGACAACTAAACATACTACCAATAATATAAGAAATAAGACAAATGAAATTAATTTCATCTTACAAGGTTTTACTTTCATTGTAATATTGAAACATAAATTCAAATAAATGTACGGAGTATATTTTTTGTCATATTGGTATTAAAGCAAAATGTTTTTAGACAAATAAATTTTTGTTTTGTAAGCTAATAATAAGGTAATTATCCTTAATACTGAACTAAAAATTAATCAATTTCAATTAAAAAAGAAAAAAAAAAAAAGGAGATTTAAGGAACTAACAGAGAGAAGGGTATGAACAGCAGACTTCAAACTCTTTTCTAAAACTACCCTTTCTTTCTCCAACTTCTTAACAGCAATTTCTCTCTCCATCCTCAAGAAATTACACTCCGCCCTCAACATATCAGCTTGAAACCTCCATTTCTCCTCCTCGCTCTCGGGTACATTATCGAATTTACCCCTCTCGCTAGAGTTCAGTAATACAACCGGAGGAATGGTGTAAGAAAATGACCGTTCTTGGTCGAATAAACTCTCTAGTTTACCCTTTTGTGATCGTCTGAGAAATGACGAGCTTACGTCGGAACTCGATTTAACAGGAACGTTTTTTGTGGGTATTTTCCGGCGAGTAGTCCTCCGTGGAAGGTGGAGGATTCTAGGTGTTTGCGGTGGTTGTGGGTGCCATTTTGGTCGCCTCACCGTGGTCATGTGTTCTCTTTTCCTCTGTTTTTGTTTTGTTTGATTTTATTTTGAGGCTTTTGTTGCGTTGTGTTTAGTGCCCCTTTAGTTTTTGTAGTGTGGGTGAAAATTGGAGGAGAGGAGAGAGAAAAATTTGAAAAGAGGGGATATAACGGTACGGGAAAGTGGGGTCCACTTTACGAATGATGGGCCATAACGAACATATGAAAGGGGAGGGTTAGCGAATGTACAAGCTGCAGTGCATGCAGACCCAGTATTACAGTATTAGAGTAATAGCAGAGAGAGTTTTAACCAACTATATATATGACTATGAGTCGATCAAGCTAGTTCAAATCTAGAATCATACTTCTAATTTATTGGTGGTCGGATTTATGGGTACTGTAATTGTAAATTCTTTGATAATTTGATACGGAGTATGAACTTTGAATTATAATCTTGTGTCGAGTTAGTTTATGTAGGTAGAGTTTTAAATATTTTAAAATGTAATTGGATACTAAAAGGTCCGTAACATCTTATTGCCTCCGTTAACTTTTAGTTATAACTTTAAAATATTTTATATCTTATAAATAATATTCTAAAATTGCAACTAAAAATTAACGGAGATAGTATATTGATTCAAATTGATGCCTTTTTTTAATTATTATTATGATTTATAAATGTGGAGTATCTTGATCTTGCATAATTGTGTACTTATTAAGTTATTATTGACCCTAGGTAAAGATATTGGCAATATGCCAATATGCAGATAATGATAGTGTGATTTTGAACCACTTGCATGAATAATAATGGACAAGTAGACTATTACAATATCACAAATTCACAATAGATATGATATGTCTTGAATAGTTAGGTATGTAACATGATTTTTTTCAAACTTTATTTTAATGAGTATACTCAAACTTTATGATTGAAATATTATGTAGATTAATTCATACATTTTCGTCAAAAAAGAAAGATTTAAAAAAAAAAAAAAAATCCATGCATTACTTGTATATATCTTATATACATTCAAATCTCTATTATCTATGCAATTCTTAGTATTGCATTATAAAAATCAAACATATGACTAACCTAGCTGGCTAATATTATTACATCCTTGATTAGAAAAACATATTCTCGTAATAATCACCCATTAGAGATTAATATATCAAGCTAGTACTTATTTTAGGACTAATGATCAATATAATTACTACACATTCAATTTGTTTTTTAGTCCACAACTACACATTTTTCCCTCAAAATTTCAAAAAATAACGCAAAAAAATGAGTGAGAGGCGTGCAGCCTCGATTCCACGAAAGAACAGAGATTTGAAATGCAAGCAATGCAATAAATGGATTCCCTTCGTTTTTTTTTTAATTTATTTTTTGTAATAATAAAAATAATTGAATTTATAATAATTAGAAGAAGAGTACCTAGATCTTTGTTCTTCCTAGATTTTGGTGTTCGATGATGCTTTTTTGTAAGACCCTGCCCCCACACACCCCTACCCAATTTTGGGTAACTTTAGTTCTATGCTCTGTCTACTTCTTTACTTTGGAAGTCAATACTATATTAAGCAACTTTAAGTATTGATAGTTGACACTAATTGATTTATAATAATGGGGTGAGTTTAAAGTTATGTTTGAAATAATGATTTGATATTAGGAAGGTATTAACCTTACAATTCTAGTAGAAATGTAGAATGAAAGTAAATATTTAATACAAGTAGCATTTAACGATGTGTGATTTTATTGTATGCAAGTTCTCATTAAAACCTTTTACATTTAAAATTATTATTATAGCTAGCCTTGCTACAACGATACAAAGTATGTATTGCAATGCTTATGGATAAGGGGCTTTGAGGGACATATGCAAACAAATTGATTCTACTCGAAGATTTTCAATCATAAAATTTTGTGTTGAGATAATTTAAAGTAATTACATATATTAGTGATAATGTCTTTGAAGTTTGATAAATAATATTGTAATTAAGTATGAGGCTTTGAAGCATACTCGTATTATCTTTCATTTTATATTATTTGGTTTATTACTTTTCAGAAAAATTCTAAATTTATGTTGGTTTTTACTAAAAATTTTCCTATGAACCCAAGATTAAGAAATAAATACTAGTCACAGGTTTACTTTATGATTTATGATTTCCATCTATGACTTGTGATGGACTCAAATGTCATGGTAAGTTAAAGCAAAGTCATACAAGTAGTCAAGTAGTATCACATATTTTATCAAGATAATTAATCTTTATATATATGTACTTCCATACTTTTACATAAGATTGATTGTCGCACTGAACTTTTTTATGCGATTATACTCATATATCTTATATATACAGTTAACATGTTAAATTATACTTTGTATGATAATTTAGTATTTTGCCGGTGCATTGAAAGATTTAATCCTTGTAGATACGTATATCTAAGCTCATGGTTGACAAGGTGGTGCTCCAAATTCTGTCCTCTATCTTTCAGTGATTTATTCTACAACATTGATTACAAATTAGAGCTAATTAATATATTAATTGAGACTTCATAATCAAAATGTACGTGCCGTAGAAGCACATTCTAACTATTATTATTATTATTATGTCACACATTTAATTTGACATATAGTAATACACAATTATATTAATACAGTAGTATTTAAATTAATTATTTTCAGACCACATGCATTTTTATAATCTGGCAAATACAACTAATCATTCCCCAATCCTCTTACTTTCTCTCTCTTCAATTAAGTATGAATGGGGTGAGGAATCTCTTTAAATATTGGTCAATCACGTCCAATTTGTGATGATATTTCCATTTTTTGAGGCTGCAACAAAATCGATCACATAACACTTGGGGTGCAACATTTTAATGCTATATATGAATATATTATGTATTCACTGCATACAACAAGAGTTACTAGACATAAATTTCATTAATTGTAGGGTAAAGTACCGCATGATGAAAAATAGCTAGCTTGCTAGCTAACTAACTCTGCATGGTTTGTAGAGTAATACATGTTTGAATTTCTTGGCCCTATTGTACGCGTAATCATTCGTATTAATCGAATTAATATATTCTGTATGGTATCACCGTATGTATCCGTATAAAAACTGAACTATATATGATACATTTGCATTCTTACTCAAGGGTAGTCATATTATCTAGACTGATGCAGAATTAATTTTGTAAAATTTTCATATAGCTTAGTGGTAATATAATAAGCTGTTATAAACAATTTCAATGTTATAACTCGAATATGTATACATATAACTAATTTTTTTAATAAAATATACTATGGCTCTATGAGTTAGTTGACGTTAATATTTGCATTACATGCATATACATATGATACTATATACGAGTAATAATTTAAGAGAACATCATAAATGAAAATTTCAAAAAGAATTATGATCCATGCTAAGATAGATAAGTAGTTTAATTTATGAGTTATGACTAGGCCGGGGATAAATCGTACCATACACTGAATATTTCATTAATGTGCCGTGGTCCATGCTATCATGCTATGCTTGATGATTTGGTAACAAACGAAGCAATGGACTTCTACTGCATGTCCGCACCGCACATGCATGCATGGATCAATCGTGATCGATAATACCTTTCTTCCTTCCTTTAAAATTCAAATTGATAGATGTACTTCTTCCAAAATCAACTTAAATTATTAATTCAGTAGAACTTTTCAATACTATTAAACTATAATGGATCAATTTTGTAAGAGTATAATTTAATATCTCTTATAAAAGTAGTGTAATTGTTAGCTAAATAAACATATATTAGCCACCTTATTGGCAAGTTTCATATGCCTTAGCTAACTCATCCATGCATGAGCCATATATCCGACTAGGCGACTATGTATCCACATAATAGCAACCCAACTCTAAATATATGTACGAGTAAGAGTTTGTTCTTTTCATCTTATTCGAAAAATAGCTAATAAGACGAATTTAATAAGATCTTAAATGATAATTTATGTCTTTCCTTATGTACTAGCATACAATTGATAAGTCGATAACGTTAATGTTCAATAAAACCAGACCAGATGAGAAAGAACTCAGACCAATTCAACCTTTAGAAAATTCAAACCCAAATACCATATATCTTTGTAGTGAAAAGAACAATGCCTAAAGAGTAAAAGGTACAATGGTTTGAGATATATCGTATAGTGTATTTAACTATATACTCCGTATTTAATCTTAGCTACTCATATAGTACAAATACGGATTGAAGTATCATTAACGCTATACTCCGTGGAATGCAAGAGTTTTCAAAATAACTAGCTAGCTATGGTCGCAATCAATCATGGGCCACTTAGCATACAAACATAATAAATTATTCCATAGTACAACTAATCAAGATCTATTGTGGTAAATGCAATACCAATAATAGGCACAACATAATGGCATAATGTTAAGTTGCTAGCAACAAAAATGTCCTAGCTACTTTGCTAGCTACACTACTTACCAAATGAAAGCAGACGACTCAAGTTCAAGCACAACAACCAGTTAAAAGGACAATGTTAGGTTAATTTCTTTACACCCCAATCATCATCATTTTAAAGAATTTACCGTTTTTTGGGTCCCACTTACTTGCTAGCTAGGTAGGTGAATTTCATGTACTACAATTTCCCATGACCCTTTTTTTACTGCTCCTAAAATTTAGGTAAATTTTAATCTATTTTTACTTTATTTCACTTAATTAATAATTTGATTTTGCGAAAAAAAAAATAATAAAATAAATAAATAAAAGTTGTTTTTGAGGGGAAAACTTAGCAAATAAAGTATGAAGTCATCAATGTACAAAATAAAATTAAACAATAATTAAAGTACTCATCAAATTGATTTTTTTTTTTTAAAAAAAATGGAAGGCTAAAATATGGTAGTGACTTTTATGATGGGAGCTATTGCTTGACCTTAGGTATGTAGATTATGAACGTTATGATTCCACCTAATCTAAAGAATTGATTTGGCCGTATGTGATTGTATGTACTTGGCTTAATGCAACACACGTGGAGGTTTTTTAAATGTCAAATTGAATGTTTAAAAAATGGATTAATTAAATGGAGACGTTGTATTCTTTTTATTTAGGTATTAGATATTGGACTATATCATATCGTCATATCGAGGTTATCTTTGTTATTTAAGTGGTGCTATAAAGTGTATTTTTTGAAAACTTTTTATTCGGTAAATATAATTATTTTCATGATAGTTATTAGATTTATGAGAAAATTATCAACCTTAGTTATATTGTGTATATATTTTTACCGAGAGCATGTCATACAAACATTTGACTAGCAACTACTTATATATATACTACGTATATTTCTTTTCAAATAAAAAGCACAGTCAACAACATTATATTATTAAGGTTCAAATTAGAATTTTGATTTAATTTATAGTTTAAGTGTCTAAGAAAACAAAAAAGATACAAGTTGACTTACATAAATACTCCGTAGAAGTATACAAATGACTCCATATTTAACATATGATAATCTATTCGTCATCAACTTAGTGAAAGACATTTGGGTAATCTCTTGGTAGATCGAGCATATTATAAAAGATATTTTGTCTCTCCTCACTCGGTTCATAATTGGAGACTTGGAGTATTCAACACATTTATCGAGAGGCAAATGAGCCGCAGGCTGGATCACTAATGTAGGTCATTTAGTGTCTAATAATATGGATATTGATGTTTGTAATAACTAGCTCTAGCCTATTCCCTATTTTTTCTTCTGATATGCTAGAAATTCCCCTCGTAAGGAGGGCTTCCTAATGTTATTTTCTTTACCTTCGAAAAAAAAAGGAAAAAAAGAAAAAAAAAAGAGCAAGTGTTACTAGTCTTACTACTACTACTACCATGACTATTAAGGAGTACCAACTACCAAGTGACATATAACTATACGAAGTACTCATTAGTTCGTTTGTGCAACATACTACAAAATTTAATGAAAAACTTACCAACATATAATAGTATCTTAAAAACATATTCCAAATCAATCAATCAATTACATAATACTAAAAGCGAATTAAAAAAAAGACACTTGTCAATATTGCATTAAAAATTTTCCCTCCAAAAGTACCTTCTTAAAATAAAAAAAAATAGATCAAAAATTGTATCTAAATTATGATATTTATTTTATATAAAATATAATTCCTTTCCAAAAATATTAAACTATCCATTGTAAATGTTACATGTAATTTAAATATTTTCTCTTACAGGTTTTTACTAATAATATACACCTTTTAATATATGAGTCATTCCATTTATATAATTTTTATAATATTATTTTCAAAAATATTTAACAACCGTACATTGCACGCGATTTAAGCTAATAGGAGACTAGACACAAGAACAAGGAATCTCCAGCCCCCATCCAAAAAAAAAAAAAGGAATCTCCACCCCAAAATACGCCTAACAATGAACACTATGAGTTTATGACTCTATGGGGTACGAAGTATGAAATTATGAACTATGAAGTAAATTCAAGAGTTTGATGTAACGCTCCAACTAGACTATAAAGCCCAAAATGAAGTGTAGCTAATTCCTTGGGCTAAGGCCCAGGCCCATGCTACAGATCAAATTCTGAAACGACACCGTCTAGTGCCGAATGTTAAAATCGTCCAAAATTTCCATTAATTTCTGGCTTTCTGCTACAAGTCTACAACCAATCAACCACATACTAAAATCTCACAATCAAATTCCAGAAAATCAATTTCTTCCATTATTTTTTCGATTTATGGAGCGAAATTTATCAATGCATTGCAAAAATTTAGGTATTTGATACATCTCAATCTCCATTTTCTGTATTGTTGTTCATCTAATTATTATTAATGTGCACTTTATTTCTATTTCAGGTGAATTCTACTACGAAGAATCAGAAGTTAAGCATGTGAATCAACTGTTTACAAACAGGTAAATTAAGATGAATATATAGCTATATACTATGATTTCGTTGTTTAATTTTTGTTAAAAGTTACAATATTATGAAGCATGTATTATAACTATTAATTATTATTAGATTGATCCATATTTTAAACTAGTTTTAATGATATACAGGTAAATAAGATGAATATATAGTTACATACTATGATTTCTTTGTTTAATTTTTGTTAAAGTTATAATATTATGAATTATGTATAATAATTATGATAATTATATATTATTATTAGATTGATCCATATTTTAAACTAGTTTTAATAATATACAAGTAAATCAAGATGAACATATAGTTATATACTATGATTTCGTTGTTTAATTTTTGTTAAAGATACAGTATTATGAAGCATGAATTATATTTATGATAATTATTAGCAGGTTGACCCATATTTTTGAAATGAGATGATGTTAGTTGTTTTCCATTCTAATTTACCTTCCTTTATGTAAATTCCTTTTTGCCAACACTCAAAATTACCATCTTTGGTTGTTGCCGCTGCTGCCACCGTTGCTATCTTATTCTTTGGTATTGTAATTCGAGTTCATTCAAGTGACAGTAGGAGTAATTAGCATTCGAAATGATATTTTCCAAAAGTCACAATTTAGTTATTTTTATTTATTTATTTATTATTTTTTTTTATGGCAATAATCATTGCTATATAGTGGTAGTAAGCCGCGTAGATGTTTCTTTATTACTTTCTGTGTACTTTGAGCTTCATTGTTTTTTTATATTAATCCAGTTATGGAAAAAAAAGCCAAAAACAAAACAAAAATCTGTTTTAAGTTTTGGTTTTTGATTCCAGCTTAATCCTCAATTTCTTATTTCGTCCTTTTTAAACCTCCTCATTATTAATGCGCACTTAGTTTCTTTTTCAGGTGAACTCTACGAGGATAAGAAATTAAGCTACCTGATTAACATGTGAATCAACTGTTTCTAATTACAGGTAAATTATGATGAATATATAGATATATAGTGTGAATGCGTTGTTTATTTTATTAAAGCTTCAGTATAATGAAGAATGTATTATAATTATAACCCAAGTTATTAGATTGACTCATATATTGCTTTGGCATGATGTTAATTGTTTTATAATGTGTTGATATTAGTAACTATAACTGAGTCATATAATTGGAATGCCAATTTGTGATTATTTTTCCATGGGATTCATACTGGTCTATGTTTAGTGATTTGAACTCGTGTGTGTTTGTGTGCGCTCACGTATGGTGATATGGTATTTTTGGTGTGCAATGTGTATCTATGCTTTTAGCTTTATGCTTTTGACTAAGCTTTCAGGTTACAGTTGTTGAATTGGATTTCTGTTCTGAGTTTTTTGCAGAAACTTTTTTGTAGAATGGGAAAATACTGGCCTGTGAGGAAGTGGTGGGAGGTAGGCAGGGTGGTCATGATTGTTCTCAAACTACCCTTGTTTTTCTTTTTATTGATGGAATAGTGATACTTACATGTTATTTGATTGTTAGTTCATTTTGGTTGTAAAGTTGTAAAATATTTTCATTGGTCACACCAGAATCTAAGTTGCCAATGCCACTTACCTAGTTACCTTTTCATCTCCCTGAAGATTAGTTATACTAAACTTAATCTTTCCTTCGCAAGCTTTATGTTTGTAAACTTGTCTGTTACCTTTTTTTTTTTTGACACATACTGAAGAGCTGATCATGGGAGGGATGTTAGTGTGTGTGTGTTTTTTTTCTTTGGTGCATTCTGTTGTGTATGTAAATTGTAAATGTCAGGAATAGATTGTAAGGATGGAGTTCTGTTTCCAGCTTTTTCTTGCTTGCACTGCTAGGCATCAGTTGTCAACTTCTTACATGAGTAGTGCCCATATGTTTTTTTTTCTTCCTGCTCTTGTATCAATTAGAGGAGGTTACCAACACTTTCTTGAATTTACGTAGTGTTATTTTTCAGCTTATAAGTTCGTTTTCCCTTTGATAATGACAATATAAAACTATATTTAGCTGGTCCTTGTTTGTATTTTTCGTTTTCTTATGTGGAAAAAGGGCCTGGTAAAACATATTACATATTTAAGAATGCCTTTGGCAACTTCATGAGGTTCATGGATAGTTAATTTCTTTCATGTATATCCTACAGCCAGAGCAGTTTCCACTTTGCACTTATAAGAATTTCCCTCTATTTTGCCACTGGTGAAAGAATATTCTTGGAATATTACTAGGGTCTAGGGGAACATATAGAGTAATATATCTTTATAAAAGGTAACTAAGGGTGAGGATCTGTGAAGGGGATGAATGTTTTCTGACTCCTGAGACTGCATATGGTTTACTGAAACTTCTAGAATTAAAATTATAATTGTAGTATAATACAGTATAGTGCATGGTACCACAAATCTTAGTGGTCATGAGTATTATCTTATGTGATTTTTGTACAATGGATCAACATGGTTTTCTCATGACTATGTGTACAAATATTACTCATATTGCATATATCTAATCAAGGGATTGTATTTATGGGATATATCCTTGTGGATTTCAAATATCCAAAATTTGTTTCTTTGGAAATTGGGATACATAACCAAATTATTGTTATCTATTATGCTTACACCTCCTTATACCACTATCAAACTAGTGATTCTGTATTCCAATTGTGATACCATGATTGAATTATTACAATCAAGGCTGAGGTAATTAGAAAAGATCTGGCAAGTTGACCGTATGATTTGGGATTTTATTTTACTTAATATCTTTAATGTAGGTTGCATTTGCACCTAAACACATATGGAAAGGTCTCCGTTCAGGATAGCAGCATCTGTTAAGACACTGTATTTGGTTATTTGGTGCTGTGTCATCAATATTATCCAGCGCCTAGAGTCATTTTGAAAACGTTTAATATATATATATATATTATATATATATATATATTTATATATATATATATAAAGGAGGGTCCAGTCCTGTAGCATAACCTCATCTATTAATCCTAGAGAATTCCTTTTCAAAATCTAATTAACTCCAAAAAGCCTTTTGTTTTCTTCTGCACAAAAACCCTTGGCTCTCTTCATGGCCCCTAAACCTCAGAGACGTGCTCGTAGCAAACGTAGACATATTGACAGAGCATTTTTTGGTCTCAGGCTGCAGGGGAAAGAATTCAACCTCCCCAACACATCCTCTCCATCATTGTCGAAAGAATTTGTTGTCTATCCTGATGTTTCTAATCAGATGAAACAGGAGACATACCCTACTACTATACTTGATGATTCCTGTGTATTTGAAGTCATGATCAAGCCATCAATTCCACTTGTGGAATCAGTGGAAGCATTTTTTTTGGGGCAGATAGATAACCCTTTTGGTAGTTCTCCTGTCGAACCAAATGCTGATGCTCCTTTGAACGATCAGGAAAGTCATGGCTTTCCGCCTGTCAGAATTGGGAATGAAGAATGTCTTCAATTTTCTGCCGATTCTTCCAAAAACCAGACTGCTCAAAGTGATGCCAATGCATCCACACCAGATTCACAATTCTCATCTACCAACCCTCAGCCATCCTTAGTGAATGATCGACTTCCAGTGCCAGGTGGACAGGTATTGAACAATTGACGACTGTCAGCGCAAAGTAATCGATGTAATGGAGAGGTCTTCTTGTTCGTTATGATGTAATGCTCCGTTCTCTCCACTAGAGAAACCTTAGGAATCGAGTCTAGGGTTTTCTGTTTTATTAAGCCATATATAATAGAGATCCACATTGTAGTACATCCTAGTATATCCACATAGAAGTGCATCCTAGTTTAAGGAATGCTCATGATCAGTAAATTTAAATTAGTATTATTGTCAATCTTGCTCTAGTGTAGAGTCTTTCGACTATAGACTGGTTTTTCTATTGAATAAGGGAGAAGTTTTATTTATTAATTTTTTTTTTTATAATTTAAATGGTAGCTTTTATTCCAATTGTCCAAATCTTTTATTAGATTTTACTTAAAATTTATTTTCTTGTTCCTTTAATGACAATATGACATGTATGATTGTTCTTCTTAACAATAGAAAAATACGTTCTTGGTGATATTGGAAATTTCAGCTGTACCTTTGGTCAAATTGCATGAATCTCTTGTCAAGTGCACCCAAAAGATTTATCATCTTGTTCCATCCCCGACACCATTGTTTGTTTTAAATTGTTTATGTTTTGGACTCACCATTGATGCATTGATTTCTCTTTTTATTGCATAGTGATAATTGAAGCTTTTTATCCATCTAGGTTACTTTGTTTATTAAAGTGAACGTGGTTTTTGAAATTTTCATTCTTTGCTTTCGATGTCATAAGCAATGCAGGAAAAATACTTGTAATGCTTGTGGTGTTTTGGAGTAGAATAGAGTGTATCCTCTTTTCCATTTAGGTTTTGTTTCTATCTTCCGTGTTTTAGGTGGTCACAACTGTGGCTTGCTTTACATCTCTTTTAGATAGAGTGAAGAGCTGTTTATATATTTTCATGAGATTTCTTAATTTTATGGTCTTAAAGCTACTGAATGCTTATCAGTATCTTTATGATGCAGTTTCTTTTTATTGAGATTCACCTTCTTCCTGCTTAGTTGTGCAATAGAAGTGATGTATGATCAATGTTGATTGTGCAGTTGTGCTTCACAATTTTTGTTCTTCGTTTCATTGACTGCATGTCATTATTCAAATCCTAGCAGCCTTATTCACCTTTTCCATGATTGAAGATGGGTTGTCTAGCGAAGTATAGATTGTAAGAGTTAATGGCTTGCCATGACTATTGTAGCATATGAAAGTTCTTAACGGGGTATATAAATGACCTTAATGAGAAGTTGTTGGTTAAAAATAATTTTCATTTACGCATGCTCTTTGTTTTTCTGTTAAAGAATGTAAACTCAAATTTCTATGTCAAAGTATATTCTCACTTACCATTATGCTTCAACTAATTTCAGGTTCGCCTTCTTTTGGTACTTTTCTGGTTTTTCGGCCCACATATATGTATTTAATGAATTTTACATGGTGAAAGTGCATCCGTGAATCTGTTATTGAGTCTTAGGATGTGAATCGAAAGCATTTAATATTGCTGTTATAGCAAGTAAATAAGGCTCATCAAAGCCCCCTTAAATCCTGTCCCTTTTTGGAGGTATTGGAGTAATGTTTATAGCTTGTCTTGCTGATGATGATTGTCTTAGAAGGTTAATCCAATTTGTTATGAACTGTAATTCTCTTTTAAGTGGAAGAAAAACCTATCAAAGTTGTTGTGTGTGTGTGCGTGTTTTTTTTTTTAATCTGTTGCTAAGTATCGAGTTAATGGGCAGTTCCCCCCAACACCCTTAAGATAAAAAAAGATAGTTATATTTTCAAGGTTTATTGTAAGCTACAACTTTTGCTATGGTATTAATAATGTGCATGTGTCTTATCACTGGAGAGTTCATTTCTCGAGTGATCAAAACTATTCTTTTCTTTTCTTATTTAAAATTTATTTTTTAAAAGTATGATATTCCTTCCACCCAGGCACCCAACCATTTGGTATATCTAGTGTGAAGCATGCTAATTGTAAATTTTCATTTAAATTACAGGGCCAGTATTTGTTAATTTGTTATACCAGTGACAGCATAATTGGAGTTGGACATATTGCTTATACACATCTTTTGCCAGATCAGTGCAGGAACGCATGTCCCCCATGCCACCTTGGTCGATCTCAAACCCATTGTCATTTATGAGGTATGTACCATATGTTATTTTCAAAATAGAAAACTGTAACTCTCTCATGCTGTTGGGTGTTTTGTTACTTCTTTTGTGCAATGAATGTACATGTCTTCCTCCTATTAATGAAGCTCCCAGTTTGCAGTTTTTGAATTGTTTTTCTGTTCTAAGTCATTTGCACAGACATGTTTTCTTTGTAGAATGATATTGCTTTGATCTGTGGGGAGGTCGCAGGGGTATGGTGGGGTGTGGATGTTTTTTTTTTAAGTTTCATTGGTTTAATCTTCTTCCTCTATTGTAAGGAGATCAATGATGAAATAGTGGTACTTACGTTGTGTTTAAATGTGAACTTACGGGCATGAAAAGTTTGAGGATGCTTTCTATGAGTACACTGAAATATAGTTGCCAATGCCATTTCCAGTAAATTATACTGAACATTCAATTATCAGGATTCTGGATCATGGAAATGGCTTTATATCTTTCCTTTTCCCTCTTACTAAACAGCATAGCTTGCGAAAGACAAATTAGTTTGATTTTGTTTGTACACTGTTTCATTCTGCACTTTATGCATGGCAATATCAGCAATAGACTGCTAGGATGGAAACCTGCTTCCTAAATGCACTTATTGGTATCTGTTCATTCTGTTGTCACATGTCTAGTATTGATACTTTTTTTTCCCTGTTGTTGTAGCAATTAGAGGAGGCTGGCAACATTTATTGACTTTATGCAATGCAATTATTTAGCATCTAAGCCTGATTTTCCTTTGATATTTACAATATAGAACTGCTCCACTGTATGTTTTTTCATTTCGTCTTGATTCTTCACGAGATTCACAGATAATGATTTTCTTTCAGTTGTCTATTGTTGCATTGTGATATAATATACTTCCTTTGTTCTTTATTTGTTGCAACATATGTGCTATTAAGGAAAAGGGATGGGAGTGATTCCTTTGATCCATGTGGGGAGAGTATAGGTAGTAAGGTCAAGAAAGTAACTTCAGGAGTCAAAAACTACCAAAATAAGATATATTGCTGTTGATATATCAAAAAAGAAAAGAGGAAGTTGGTCATATCTCCTGAACAATTTGCACTTTGCACTTGTAAATGACCCTTGTCTTTTGCCCTTTGGTGGAGGAGTTTTCTAGTAAGATTACTAGGAGAGTTTTTTATGGGCAAAACTGGTAAACCGAGGGTGCGCATCTTTGAAGGTAAGGAAACTTTACCGACACTTACACGTATGCATTTATGTTGAAAATAATTTAAATAAAATAGAAAATAGTTGCTACATAATACAGTACTGTGCATGTTTCTGTAAATCAGAATGGTCATGATATGTTATGTGATTATTTACAATATATTGGTGTGGTTTTTCATGTAATTCATATTTTTAACCTAGGAACGGTAATTAGGAAAATATATTTATAGATTTCAAATATCCAGAATGTGTTTCTTTGGCATTAGATGATGATGGCATATCCATTGCCTTTCATTAGTTTTATACTTCCTTATACCAGTATCCAATTGGTGATTTTGGCTACAAGTTAAGGGCATAAGTGAATATTGAAAGCCAAAACTGAATTGATTGGAAACAACGTAGCAGTTTGATCGAATGCTTTGGGATTTGGCAAATCTCTTCATTGTAGGAAAGGTTTTCATTACAGGAGAGCGTATCTGTAAAAACATTGTACTTAATTATTCGCTGCTGTGTCACCATTCTTATCCCGCGCCTAGAATCATTTGACAGTTTTTTTTTGGTAATTTTAATAATTCTTGTGTAAATTTGAAGGAGGTCCAGTCCTCGTCTTATAACCCAAGAGCATTTGTCCCAGCTAATCAACTCTAAAAGCCCTTTTTTTTTCCTCCTGCAATTCCTTTGTTCTCCCCATGGCTGATGATTCACAGCCACTTGATGACAGTTTTTTTGAAGATCTTGGCCTTCCTGGGAAAGAATTTATACTCCCTGACTTATCTAGCCCACGGTTGTTGGAAGATTTTGCGGTCTATCCTAACGTTTCTGACAAAATAGAACTAGAGCCATACCGCACTGCTATACTTGATGATTCCTGCATATCTGAAGTCATGAGCAAGCCGTCAATTCCGCTTGTGGAACCATTTTTCTTGGGGCTTACAGATAACTCTTTTGGTCATTCTTCTGTCAAACCAAATGTTGATGTTCTCATGAACAATCAGGAAAGTTTTAGCCTTCAGCCTGTCGAAGTCAAGAATGCCGAATGTCATGGGGTTTCTTCTGGTTATTCCCACAACCATTCTGTTCAAAGTGAAGCCAATTTATCCATTGCAGACTTTCTGATCTCATCTAGCAACCCTGAACAACTTGATCCAGTTATTGAAAAGTTGAGGACTTTGTCCGCAAAGTAATTGGTGTTATGAGATCCTTGCTTCCAATATGGTTTTCCCTTAATTAGCTTCGCCATATGGGGGGTCTGTAAGAAGATACAGTCAGAGCTCTCCGATCTTTAGCAACTAGAAAAACCTTAGGATCCAGGATTATGTTTATCCGTTTTATTAAGCCACATCTAATAATAATTCACTCATCAATATATACTCTGTGATATTAATTCTGGTTGTATTGTCATACTTGCTTTATTGTAGTCTGTAGACTAATATATGTGATCTTTTTATTAATTGTTGAATAAGGTGTTTATACACAAAATCAGATTGAATGAAATTTGAATATTCTGTTAGAGCTTACTTTGAATTTATTCTCATTGTAACCTAGATTTATGTTTACAGCTTGAAATTATCAGTAACACATTGACTTTGCTGTAGTTTGTTGCATAATGATCTTTTAAGCTTTTCGGCTGTTGATGCCTTATGTGAAGTTCTATGGTTTTTTCAATCTTTGATTCACATGTTATGCATCTATAGTAGAAACAGGAGAAAGCATCATAGCACTGGTGTTGTTTTGGAGTTGATGATTGGCATTGTATATTCTCTTGGCCATTAAGGTGTAGTTGCTATCTTTGTTCTTGTAGTGATCACAAGCGTACAACAGTGGCTTGTTTCATTACCATGTTTAAATTAAGCTAAAGGCTGCTTATATATTTTCATGAGATTGCTTGTTCCTGTAAAGGTTTCAAGTTACTATGTGTAATAATCTTTCTACCCTGCCTTCTTTGGAGATGGTGTTATGTCAGTGAAGCGGCAGGGGGGGGGGGGGTGTTAATGCAGCTCGTTATGGATTATCGAATAATAAGAAAAATCTGTCAAAAGTTGTTTGTATATTTTTAAATGGGGTTTATTGCAATCAACTACCTTGCTATTACCAGAGTAAGACAATATGTATGTTTTATTTATTCCTGTAATTTCTCCAACTCCATCAAAAAGCTGAAATGGTGATTCATATTATCATTTGGTGGCATTTGCAGTTGGCATCATTTATGCTGTTGAATGGCTTTGTATGAAACTCGATAGGAATGTGCATTTGATTTAAGTCGTTTATGTGACTGGTCCCAGGAAGCCATAGGCTGAATTGGAACTTATAAATTAGCTTGAAACTTCCACGTAATGTTTAGTCAGTGAACATTGGTGTTTGTTCTTGTTGGCTTGTGTAGCTGCTGATAGGAGTTAGATGAATCAAAGGTTAAGTTGTTTTCTCCTGTATAGTAGCGACTATATTTGTTGGAAGCATTTATTTTTCAGTTACTGGAGATAGATAGTACATCTGATGCTTGGCTAAAAAAAAAAGGCTGAATGCAAGAGTCTTGTGTCCAACCTGATAGTTCATTTGGTGTCTTTTGAGATCCATGACGTTCTTAGTATTGTAAAAGTTTGATTTAAAAATTCACGCATTAGGTTGTACTAATCGCTTATGACAGATGTCCTCACTCATATCTTTTACATGAGTTCAATGTACTGTTTTGTCATTGATAGTATGTTTGCATTAGTGTTTGAAACATCATAATAGACGATTTTTATTCAAATGATATTCCTTTGTTCTGGCTTCTCCATGGTATTCAACCTGTATGTAATATAGTGAGACAGGATTTTTCTGGGCAAAGTGCGATCTTTCCTATCCCTCTGTTTCAAAAGACCTGGAAAATAAATGGAGCTAGTGGTGTAGTGTGTTGGATAGGGAAAAAGAGTTCTGCATAGGCCAGTCTAGGCCCATTTCACCTCAATCTATGGTTAGTAGAACACCCTTTTATGGTGTTCGATAAGGCAGCTAATGATTTTATTTAATTTAGTTTGCGTGCAGAATGATCATATCAACAACAATATCAGAGTAGAATCCATGAGGACGGGTTCGGCTAATTTCTCAGTCAATGCAGGAAGACTGGACAAAGTTTTATGCTGGCTGTAGACTACCTACTGGCTACTGCAACACTCCTTTTTTGATGCAGGCTTGGGACTGGAAATAAATGAAAGGTAATTTTAAAATTTGGGCTGAGGGTAAAGCTGTCGTTAATCTTTCCCTCCAATCTGTTTACTCATAAGTCACCAAAAGTGTGGAGAACGCGCTCTTATCCTGGAAAAATAGCCAAGTACAATTGATTTCATAGCAACTGAGAATAAGCCACATTCACTGGAGGCCAAAGAAAGTTTCTAGCTTATTCTGGCCAAGAGCCTGGGAGCCACCAATTCCTAGAAAAAGATAAAATGTGAACACGTGGTAATCACCCATTTGGCCACATCTTTTTGTTGGGATAAGAAAATGGATATTGTGTTATACAATCATCACCTTTTGTTGTATTAGCAGTATAAGATAAAAGTTCTTCCCTTTCTAAACTTGGCATGCGAGACTAACCAACTTTTGTGCAGGTGAAACAAACAGCAGAGGAAAGATAGAGTGAGCCATGGCTTCCATCACTATGACAGCTTCATTCCTCAGCACTAACACCGTGTCGAAACAGTCTTCCACCCATGCCCGCCGTGGTGTCGTGATGGCCAAGGCCATGAGGGGGTCGGAAAACTGCAACACCACCAAGGAAGACACCAATTCAAAGAGAAGGGACTTGGTGTTTGCTGCTGCAGCTGCCGTGGCATGCTCCATTGCAAAAATTGCCATGGCAGAAGAGGAACCAAAACGAGGAACGCCAGAAGCTAAGAAGAAGTATGCACCCATCTGTGTCACTATGCCAACAGCGAAGATCTGTTACAAGTGAGGAGTTCTGTTATTTCATCTGTAGCAAAAGCTAAACTATGTTAATATTATAATTGTAATCTTCTGTAAAACTTATGCTACCTTAATGCTCTAGTTATCTTTTATTTTTGCAAACAGTTCATCTTTTTCCTAATCTACTGTTTGTTTGAAAGAAAGATCGATGAGAAATCAATGGTTACATACTTCGCCATTTTAGTTCTACATTAATTACACAGGTTTAGCAGCTATGAAGACTAAGCCTGTTTTTTGCTAGACCTTAATTATTGTAGTTGAGATGAGAAAATGAAGATTAGAGGCCATTTGGCTTTTCAAAAAAGAAAGGGGGAATTAGCTCAATTCTTTCTTTTTTGTGTGTCCCCCCCCTAATGAAAGGGAATTGACATAATTTAGCAGTAGTTTGCATATAAATGAAAGAGAACTTAAGGATCGTCGAGCTTATAACATTTTTTCTTATTGAGATGACATACTTCAATTATCAATTTAATGTGTGAAAGTGATGATTCTTGCAAGTAATACATATACTCTAAAAATACTGATCGCTAAAAAATACAATAGGTACCTCAAGCAATATCAAAGAGTGCAGTTTACTTTAAAAACTAAAAAAACCATGAGGTGTATAGCGATGAATTTTCTCAGGCTTCCTGGTTTTTACTGATTATTGTAAAAACCTGCTAAGTACTGAAGGTGAAAGCTTTGAAAAGGGAATTTGTTGCATTGCATCCATCATTATAGTTGATTTAGTGCTTAAAAAGCTGATATTGTTGAATTTATTATGAGATGAACAAATCACATCATTACAGTACAGATTTGGATAATTTAGATCATTGGAACAAGTTAACCCACAACCGAGAACCATTACTTGTTTATGATTGATTATCCTAGCAGGTACGCTGGTAAGGTAAAGTAAGTACATTTATGTACGAGTATAATATGTACCAATTTGGTCAGTGTTACTACCACCGAAGACAAACACAGGAAAAAAAGTCGCAGCAGCTCATAACTTCCTGCACAAATTTATAAAGCAACTTGCTGTCGTCAAATTCAAGATCACCATTGCATTCTCATAATTGTCAAAATTACAAGTTCTCATCAGCAACCTTGTGTCATGCGGTACAATATCACATAACCACCAGAACAGGCAGCACTAATGGGCAAAGACAACATTAAACTAAGATCCCGATTGCTGTTACAAACCAAAACTCCTCCAACGATAACAATACACAAAAGACAGGTAGTCTAATGAAATGATTAAAAAAAAAAAGGGTTGTATCAAACCAAGAGGGGTTGGGGAAAGGAAGGTTCAAAGAAAGGAAGATACTAGAAGAAACTCATGTCCAGGCAACTGTGGCTGTTACTGTGCAGTAACATCTGAGAAGAAATGGCAGCAAAAATGGCAGGCGTTTCCCTGGACTGTTATGAAGATAGTACATACATCTGGAAATCGAGAATTTTAGATTTGGTGAGCTCATTCAACAATTTTGCCATTTTGCTGAGCAGCAACATACTTGCGGATGATTTCCATGGCCAACTGATGGGCTGTCTTATTTTGCAGTTGAGCAAGTTCATCTACAGCTTCATATGTTTCCTTGTCAGCAAAAAGCTTCAAATTGAATTTACCAGATGATTTTGGTATACCATCCCACTTGTCTACCAGCTCTTGAAGTTTCTCAAAACCCTACAAAAGTGTCACAAATTTGCTTAACGCCCACCTTCTAATCAACAAGATTAGATATCCTTAAAACTTTTTTTTTTTTTTTTTTGGGGGGGGGAGGGGGTGCGGGGTGCGATGATGAAGTACTTCAGCCTACCAATTTCATATTCTATCAGAAGTTCAGAACTCACCATGCGGTTTGAGAATTCTCCAAACGACTCTTTGGCTTTCCGAGAGCGTTTCCAGTGATAAAATAGAGGTTCTAGCACCTTCTCTAATTCTTGGATTTTGACCTTATTCAAGAAGCACCTAGCCAATGCTGTTTGGTTCGGTGTCCCGCCAAGCCATATCTGTTTTTGACACAAGATTGAAATTAGTTTGTGTTTTGTAATAGTGTGAGATACTAAGATCGATACACTACTCCAATGTATAACTAATTTAGCATGTTCAAAATTTCAAGCCATTTGTAGAGAGTTTCTGAAATGAAAAGTACCTGATAGCTGTTGGGACCATCACCTACAAGTCCAACCTCAGCCATGTAGGGTCTTGCACATCCATTAGGGCAGCCAGTAACCCTTACTACAATAGATTCAGTGTACTTAAGACCAACCTGAAAGCAATATTACGGGTTAAACCAACCTGAAAGCAATATTACGGGTTAAACCAACCTGAAACCTCCCCCACCCCACCCCACCCCCCCCCCCCCAAAAAAAAAAAGACATTGCTTAATAATAGCATACCTTCTCAAACACGGCTCTAACCCGTTTTAGTAAGTCAGGAATTCCTCGCTCAGCTTCAGTAATTGCCAGTGGACACATAGGTAAAGCAGGGCAGGCCATTGCGGTTACATTGAGAGGATCCACATACCTTGGTTCCTGAGGTCAACCAAATTTAAATAAGCAATTTCGTGTATATATGTGATTATGTGAATATAAGAAGGTGGTCTCCAAGCCCTGCGCCCCCCCACCCACACCCACAATTTTTTTTTTTTAAAACAAAAACCAAACACCCTTACCCTTCTGCAGAAAGGTGCATAACAAAGGAAGCAGGTACAGTGACAGTAAATCTGATACTCAAATATGATCTTACCAGTAGACCACCCTGAGCAAGCATTGTGGTGATTTGACGTTTCCATGCAGGACGAATGTCACACAAGATAAGGTTCTGATTAGCCGTAATACGAACATCCAAATTATATTTCTCAATTACTTCTCTCAATGTTTTCTTCATCACACCTTTTACACGGCCGCTGTCAACATGAAGACCACAAAACAAACCTCCATCACCCTGTAAACATGAACAACACATAATCATCAAAAAAGAAAAAAAAAAAAAAAAGAATTTTCATCAATATTGCAATAATGAAATTTTCGGCAGTGTTTTCATAAAGCCATCTGTTTTCTCATGATTTCTGATTTCTACAGGCGAGAATAGGTCAAACAAAATCTTTCCATCATCCATTGAATTAGATCATGACACTAAGCATAGGAATCTCTGTCTATTTTGACAGACATACTCATTTTGTTTCACTAAATTATCCAGGTGTTCAGTTAAAGAATATATAAAAAAAAAAATCTTATACCACTCCTAGAATCACAAGTTCTTCAATCAGCACTAAGCAGTAACTAATAGTTTTTCACTTTTTCATAATAGGACTAACATATCTGGAAGGGAACTATGATTTCCAAATTTCAATGAGAAAGAACAAGATTGGCAGCTTAAGAAAATAGTCATATAAATCAGAGAAAAATGCACCTGTTCATGCCAACCCAGAAAACTTTTGAACTCCCACTCTGGCAACTCGCGGATTGGTTCAAATGTCTTTCCATAGTATTGTTCAACAACACTTCTGAACTTTTCAATACCCCATGAGTCAATTAAATATTTCATCCTGCTATATTTTCGGTCATCTCTTCTACCATTTTCTCTCTGAGTTACAACTATAGCTTTAATAGCATATAATATATCTTCCTTTGGCACATAGCCTATCGGTTCAGCCAAACGAGGAAAGGTGCTCTCCAACCTGTGTGTTCTTCCCATGCCACCTCCAACCTGACACAAAAGTTCAAGCTGATCAGGAAAAGAAAGCATTGCTGACAGACAAAAAATATACAGATTGATGAGTACAGTCAATATCTTACATATATGTTAAAACCCTGTGGCTCTCCATTGTCATCAGATACAACGACGACACCAATATCATTTGTGAATATGTCCACTGAATTATCAGTAGGAACTGTGACAGCAATTTTGAATTTCCTGGGCAAGAACTGGGTTCCATAAATGGGCTCTGGAGAATCAGGGAAATTTGTACCATGAGAATTATCATTACGGGCTTTCACCACTTCAGGAGGTTCAGCTGTCATAAATTGCTCTCCGTCAACCCATACATCATAATAGAAACCAGATTGAGGAGTTAGAAGAGCAGCAATATTCTCAGCTGTTTCCTGAGCAACTAAGTAATCCTTCCTGGCAAGTGGAGCAGGCGGAGCAAGGACATTTCTGTTAAGATCCCCACAAGCACCTAGAGTTGATCCCATGTTTCTAATAATGGTGCCCATCACTGTCTTCATGTCCTTTTTCAAGACTCCATGTAATTGGAATGTTTGTCTAGTAGTCAATCGAAGAGTTCCAATGCCGAATTGATCAGCAAGATCATCCATCACCAAATACAATCTGTTGGACACTTTACCAGAAGGGTTTTTCGTACGAAGCATGAACGAATAAGATCTTGTGCCCCTTTCCTCCCTATTGTACTGTAAATAACTCCCATGAAATTTGATCAACTGTGTAGCAGCCTCATTTATGCCAGGGGCATCATTCATCATCTCCTCATTTAGAGGATACCTAATGAAGTTACTTTGCTCCTTGAATATCTCAACCTTACTACGTTTCGGCGCAGCAGCAGTCTCAGGCTTCACTGGCTGCATATCATGCAACACCAACTCATTCAGCAATACACCATCACCAATACATGATACAATACACACTCTATACTCTTAAAAACTAATCACTGTAAATTCATGGAAGCCAACACAAACATCAAATAGCTGAGGCTAATCGAATCATGTAACATTCATATATTCACGTAATACGGTAATAATATACCAAAAACCACAACAAATTCACAATTTCTCACCCCAAAATAAATAAATTACATGCAAATTACAAAACAACACCTCAAAAATATCGAAAAGAATAAAAAAAAATTAAAAATACTATTACTTAACAAATTCTTAATTATAAAAGAAATTGACAAGATCTGCAAATAACATAAGCCAAACAAAAATCATTACAATTTTCCAATTACCCATTTCTAATAACCAAAATCCCAATTCAAAAATCCATATTAAAAATTCAAAAAATGCAGTAATAATAACCAATCAAAATGAAATTTCAACAATAAAAAGGGCAGAAAATGCGATAAAAACCCAATTTTTATTAATTACCGTCGAAACAGCGCTAATAGTTGAAGAATTAGAAGAAGATACGGAAACCCCATGAACGCCTTTTTGCACAGGAATCAACCCAGAAGGCTTCAAGCCATTAAAGCTCTGAATTTGAAGCTTTGGGTCAATGAAAATGGCGGTATTCGCAGCTCCAAACGACGTCGTCATACCTCAAGAAAAACACCGAAAATCAGAAATTAATGAAGCAGAGTAATTAGGGTTGAGAAGTCAGAGCAGATATATAATTTTAGGAGAGAGAAAAATGGAGAGATAGGAAGTGTTATCGTTGGATGGTGGTGATGAAGTGCAGTAAAGTTGAGAATTCCTTAATTAAAAATGCTCAATTTTTTTTTTTTTTTTGTAGGAATCACAAAATATATTTTATTGTGCCATCACGTGCTTGACACAAGACAAATATGAAACCGCCTATTAAGGTTGTTTGAATCTCACGCGCTCAATGCGAAAAGTGAATAGAAAAATTCAAAGTTTTTTCTTTTTTAGTTTAAATTGAGCTAATTCAGATTTGGGGATCAATTTCAGGTGGTTAGATTTTAGTCCGCTATTTATTGTTATTACGAGGAATCGAACATGCAATCCTTCCTACCAAGTGTAGATGTTTCCGCTTTTGTGTGTCCATATCATCCGCTTTTTTCATTTAATTACCATTACACAAACAATCAATTGAAACAAAAATTCAATGTTTAGGGCTCATATTTGTACATCATAATTGATTAGAAAAATAAATATTTTTTTTTAAAGTTTTAATTGAGCGATTAATAAGTGTAAATTGGTGTGATCTTTATTTATTTTTATTTTATTTTTGTATTTTAAAAATATAGTTTTTATTTTTGTGAATTTTCAAATTCTTTCTTATATTCTCCTAATTCTTAAACTACACCTATACGAATATTGACTTGTATTATCATTACAAAAAATATAGTGGAAAAAAACTATGGGGATGTACTCATGTACATCAATACATGTACATGACATGCTCACTATACAACTTATTTCTTGTTTAACTATAAAAGTTGAATTTTTTTTTTTCCTTTTATATTCGTAAAGTCAAAAAAATAACATTAATTGTACATGCATAAGATACAACCATTTGACGGTTTTAGTCATTTTACATAGAAAATTGCCAATGGAAGAAAGGCTGCGCGCATTGTTAAGGGGAATGAGAAAGAAAGTGACGTGAGAGGTTACGTTGGCAGTGAAGGAATTGAGGACACGCACTTTTTACGCGCGTGATAATCTGGCAGACAAAGATACTGATAATCTGATATAAGCGAAAAAGCCAATTTTATTTTTGATATTTTCGGTTTTGGAGTTTAGCGGAGCAAAAATAGCAATTTATAAGGTGAAGAATGAACCTGGACCAAATTCTAGGCTAAATTAATAATTTTTCATCTATTTTTCAGTCAAATATTAAGGCTGCCCAAACTACAGAAGTAATTTAATTAATTAATTAATACAAGTAAAAGAAAAATCAAAATTGTTACTCGTACATAAGTACTAGAGTAGTCTACTTGATGGTGGCTCTCAGTTGCGCTCTAAGGTCAACTATTTTAATCTTTTTTTAGGGGGTGGAATGGTTGGAATCTTTTCCAAGTTTAGCCAATGGTCCCAACAAAACAAGTTGTAGGAGTGTGGTGAATGCTGAGGGAAGGAGTGAGGGAGAGATGGGGGAGAGGAGGTTTGTTTGCCTCCGTTACTCGACTCCACTCTCGGGTTTTGATGTCTTCCTAAAATGTCCCCATATTTTATTAGAGAACGTCTGAAATGTCCCTGTGCTTACCTATGTATCACATTCTCATAGAGGAATCATTCCCACATCCCACCTTGTCGGAAGACTTGTGGGGGTGGAGGGGGAATATGGGTGCTTGGACTGTATTTCTGGGCTACAAAAAATTTGAACACTTAAGCGCTACATAAGATAGTTGCACATTACTCCGTATAACTTACAAGTTACAAGACATAATTTTTTACCACAAGTATACACAAGGGGAAATTATCAATTCACGGAAGACTAATACTGTCAATAAGGACAATAACATTTATATTTCTGGCAAGTATGATACAACAATAAGGTTAACTGGTTAAAAAGACTATTCCTCCTGCAAAAAATAAATATTCCGCACAATATATTCCCTAAGTCTCTTAATCAATCTCTTAATCTATCATCCGTGTGTGAACCCAAAAGAAGAGGCTTCCCTTAATTGTGATGAGACATCATCACATCATGAATATATTCCCTCATCAATCTCGATGTTCTCATCACAGTATGGCCATCCATTTCGCCTATCAAAGATTCTAATCTAAAGCAAATCCCACAAGTAGCTCAAAAGTCATATTTTGTTCTTCCACTGCCTAGGACAAGGCATAACATGTCATCTATGTTCAAAGAAGAATGGAAGAAGTTCCAAGCTTCTAGCATTAATCGTTTCCTTGATCCTTTGAAGTGAACAACCTGTGCATCAAGTAACAAGAAAGTACTAAGAACTTGAAACCCAAGATATTTTGCATGCAAATACACACATAAGACTAGAGTATTATCCACACCATTGTTTTCTCAAAAATAAATAAATTAAATAAATATTCCACACCATTGTCAGCGATTTTACTATGTTAAAAGTACTTAAAACCAAGCAATTTTTGTCGTTTTAATTTTCGGGTCAAAATAGGCAAATCTAGTTTTATAACACTTTGGCTTTGGTCAGGTTACTTGGGCTTGGTCTGTTTTGCCTGATCTATCCTTACAGCTTAACCAAAAAAAAAAAAAACCATGAGACTTTTTTTTGGCTGTGAGACAAACTCACAGAAGTAGATGAGTAATGCAAGCAGGTCAAAAGCTAAAATTTGTAAATGTAACAGTATAGCATACCTTTACATCAAGAGGCATGCCATGAAATTGTCCTGCACCCTCCGGTGGAGTCCAATTGTACAGAGCACAAGGTAGAAACAGGATGGAGGCACCATTTAGTTCTTCCGAGAAAGGTACAGGTTTAGAAAATCTCCTTGAATCAAATGACGGGTGAGATTTCACTACCCAAGCTAAAGCCAACTGATCACCCAGCATTCTTGAAGCTCTCATGTATCTTGTAGTGTAAGCTTTAAGAACTTCCTCCAGGAACTCCTTAGCCCTGAGTCCAGTGTTGTAAACATACGTCAGCACTTAAAAATTAAAGTTATCTGATGCAGGTTCCTTTTATAATATGATAAAAGCAACTTAGATTATGTTAATGGTTTCTCTATACTTTACTTTCATTTCTTTTCCTGTTTTTTTGCTAGTTTTGGAGGTGTCTGTGTGTTTGTGTGTGTGTGTGTGGAAAGGTGAGTATAACAACATGGCACCTTTGGAGGCCCTCTGCAGTTCCCCGGACAGCAACAAAGCCAGAGTTCAAAGGCTGATCTTTGTTATTCCTGAAAGTTAGGGCTAAATGAAAGCTTGGGTATGTATCAAATAATTGCCCAAGATCATCAACCACTGCAATATCTGAATCAGTGAAAATGTAATGGCTCATTTGTCCTTGAACATGGTTGTTTAGCGCCTTGAGTCTTGTAGTCAAGAAGGCCTGCATAAGTGACAATATCACCCACTTAATCAAAACAGAACAATTTTGAAAGAGTTGCTTTTAATTTCCCACCTTCCAGTACAGTATCAAATAGAAGAAACTTAGAAAACCACATTTTAGTATCAAACTAAACATTTTTCAGCTTCTCAACATGGTAATCGGGACCCGTGACGGACCAGTTTACTAAGTCTGCTCAATATTGAAATCAAGATCAGACAAGTTTCATTTCTCGTGAACCATGAGACAAATAACCAGCTTCCTCCCCCCCCCCCCCCCCCCTCTCTCTCTCTCTCTCTCTCTCTCTCTCCCAACGCACACACACACACACACACACAACAATAACAACAAAAGAAAGCAATGTACTTATCACATCTAAGCAAGAAACTATGAGTTCTATCCAACTCCTATGGATGGCTCCCAGCCTCCCACAGACAAAATTGTAATGTTGACTGTCGTCTTATAGAGGGCAGTAACAAAGCGCACTCTGACAGTTGTCCTCAATAAAAGTAATATCTTTGCAGGGTACATGAAGATTCTCAATAGAAGAGTCTTCATCCTGCTTTACTTCTCATAGTGATACAATAAATTCACACAAGGCTATGATATTATCAAGCCATGCATTGCAAACATAGATGAACAATGTATGAATGATTCAGAAAGCTCTTATCAATTTTTTCTTTTTTTTTTAATTTTTTAATTTTTTTATTTTTTTTAACCAAGTAAAACACAGATACACCATGATAATATTATACCACTTGTAAATTCAGCGCAATGAACCCTTACAATGTAAGACCTAATTCTTTGAAGCATCAACCTGTCTCGTGAATATTCACCTTGAATGGGATAAGTTGTAACTCTTTGTTTGTCCATGTGAAGGTCCGACTCTGGATCAGTAAGGATGATTACATTGCTCAAAGGCATTGTGACCTGCAGACATAAATATTTGATAAGAACTCTATTTGACTTACAACACCAACCAGGACTCAGGAGACTAATATACAAAGATGCTAAACAAAGAAGGCTGAAGATTGAAAAAACATACAACTTAATGGGAATATGCCTTTTCTGCCAATGCCTATCTGAACATTTACATACTTTCTATCCCTGGATACACATATGTGGGCCTATAGAATTTATCCTTGAAGGAGCTCCTAAAATGCTTCAGATACCATCAAGCTACAATCCAATATGCATTTAAATTTGAATAGGTATCAAGAAAAATCAAAGTTAAACATGAAATGAAAGAAAAAAACCTCACAAAAACCCAAACAAGTGAATCTACCTAGAATGCTAGCACCACATCAGCTCTCATCACTCTTTTACACTATACATAGTTAATATAATCCATTAATCCCAAGTACCAAACCTACTTAACGGTTTGCAATATAGAGAGAAAGCCCCTAAATTTCTCCAATTCATCGAAGAAAAATACAATATAATCATCTAGTAATCGTAAATGAGGGTTGCAACAACAATAGAACCAAAGGCTTAATCCCAAAAGGGATAGGCTGCATTAACCAAGATATCTCCTAGGAAAATTTAACATAAAAACATTAATAACAACAATAAATACTAAAAGTTGATGGGTCCAAGGAAGAGAGGGGACAAAAACTATAAATCCATCAATTACCACATAATAACAACGAGGACAGTTAACAACCCTAACATCCTGCAAAATCTATACAAACCTTAAGCTCCACCAATATTGCAAACCAAATTTATCTGACAATACATATATACTGGCTTGATAGTCCCTAGCATAGGTCACTTAGTGGAGAAAAAAAAAAAAAAAAAAGTGACAAATAACGTTAAGCATAATATCTCTGATTGAAGCCTAGTCATTCAAGTCCCACCATTGACAAGCCAACTACGAACGCTCATTAAATCAACGAGAATTTCTGGACCCTTATCCTTTGACAAAATAAGGTCTCTTAGCTTCCTTTTATCTACATTTAGAATATACTCTAGAAGACACCTTAACCATAACCTCTTATACCCAAAAAAAAAAAGCAAATTGCACACAAATATCAGTGATACCACTACTACTGCCTAGCAAATGCCTCCCTCCTCTCCCAATGGATTAACACCAGACTGTCTTACTATCTGGATCTAGAAGGTATAAAACGTTATACTCACAGCATTACAATCCATCAAAATGGTAGGAATGAGCTTACTCAAGAATTTTTTATGGAACATATAAAAAGAAGCAAAGTCTGTTGTTATGAACTTGTCCTAAGAAATTAATATCTGTAAATTCTTATATAGTGAGATTACATTATGAATACAAGTATACAACTATACAAGTAACTCTAAAGTTCTGCTCCAACTGCAACTTAATAGTTCATTATCCACACACCAGACCTAGATAAAATCAAATGCCAAGACATTGATATCTTAATCACAATTGTTTTTACGCATTGATATCTTAATCACTATTGTTTTTACATAGATCTAAAAGTTGCATACCTGGATGAAGTTAATAAATGAATCCAAGATGGCCATTGATCTCTCCAACTTTGTGTATGAAGTATTTCCAATTGTCACTAAATCAGAGGATCTCGTCTCAGCATTCTTTTCAGAAGAATTATAAATGGTGAATACTGTAACAAATGCAACATTCTCTCCAGAATTTGAGTTTTGGGGTACAGTATGGTGAGTTTTGTTCAAGGCCTTCGTGCCTGCAAAGAAATCAAAATACAATATGATAATGAGTTACAATGACTACGAAGCATTATGAGAGAATTAAAGGCACCTTTGTAAAGCTCCTATTTGCACCATGACTCGATTCCCACACCATCTCCATTAAATTACAAGGTCAAAAGTAAAAACACAATTCAATCAAACAACGATTCGAACGCATTTTATTTACTGTTTCCTTTACCCTGTTTCCTTTAACCTTCTATAGTACGATACTGATTCTTAGTACTAACTGGACTAGTTGAATGGCTGAGCTAAACAAAAAACGCCTCAAAGTTCAATTTTTTAGTTCACATGGCTATCAAACCTTACCCTAATCCCATCACAATATTGGGAATGATTAGGCAATGTGCAGAAACACATGTAAAACATAACACCACACGAGAGAATATTGTCAAAACAACCTACAATATTCTTCTTCCCACCCTCTACGTTGCATTGCGATTCTACCAATAATATAAGCTTTGCCAAGAAAACTCTGGCTCACCTTGGCAATGCAAACGATTTCGCAAACCCTGACCAGCAGCTGGACCAAGGACAAGATGGTCGGACTTTGTACCGCGTTTTTTAGGTGCATCAACAGAAGTAGAGAACTTGTGCAGCTCTAAAACTATCAAACAGACACCCGACATAAAAAATTATATTAGACTCACATGATGAAATCTTCAAACTTGCAAAATCAGACATTACAACAAACAAGAAAGGAAATCACCAGATAACAGATAAGGCAGGAAGATCATAACAGGGAGAAAAAACAGGAATCGACGCGCTCCGCCGCCCATTTTCATTCCTGAAACTAGCGTCCCACTCCTAAATTCATTAATCATCATCGTTACAATAATTACTCGATCAGAATCAAAGACATTGCAAAATCTCCACTATTACTGCATAAATGTACAAATAATGACTATAAATAATCAAATTTGAACATAAATATAAATTTTTAATTCATTTTTCAGTTCCTGTCGAGGTTAATTGCGTTAATCGATCAAATTTAGGTCAATCAATCACTAGCTAGAAGAACAAACCCTAAATCAATTAAAAATAAAGAATCAACCAAAATTATGATGATTTAAAAAGAAATCTCACCAATTTGTAAATAAATTCCTCGTGAATCGCCAAATTTGATGAAAATGAACTTCAAATTCTCTGAAAATTTATGAGGAGAAAGAGGGGAGTTGAAGGTGCAAAGTGGAGTGGAAGTAACTGGTGATGAGAGTGGCAAGTTTAATCCGATGAACATTTTATATGTTGCGTTTGGTGCCCAATTTTTTGGGTTAATATATATATATATATATATATATATATATATATATATATATATATATATATATATATATATATATATATATATATATATATATATATATATATATTAACTGTGTACAAGGTTTAACCACTTAAACAGCTGTTGTAGAGATTTAATAATCCTACGAATTTTTTTTTTTTTTTTTTTTTTTTTGATAGAGAGAATGAATCCTAAATCAACAGTCTATAAGATATAAAATATGCAAAATTTTGACCAATCCGACCTCCATCCATCAGTATCATCACGATGAGTCAATATACTATGATATTGATTCTCCCCTGCCCTCTCCTCCCATTCACTACTCTTATTTACCCCAATCAAGTATAGATACCCTAAAATGAGTTGGTGTATTCATTTGTTATATTATGTATATCACATCGTGTAACCTTAATAACTACTAAAGCAAAGAAAAAGAAAATTAGAGGGGTTGTGTTGAATTAGCATTGGTAGGAGTTATGACGAAGATAATATTGGAAAAATTATATTTAGGTCGACATATGGACATTTTAAGACGATAAATAGCGATTCACTTTTACAAGCTAGGTAGTAAATCGGTTGCTTATACTTCGTATATAAAAAAGTACATTAGTTTGTTATAATAGTAGTAGTTGCTTGATATGCCAGCAAATAAATGCTTAGATTGCATACTCCTTGTTAGTTTTACGAAATTGCGGCATGATGGTCGGTAAACACTTTTGGAGTTTGGAGAAGTTGTTTTCTCACACCAGCAAGTCGGTGCCTACCCCTTCGTATAAAAAAGATACGGAGTAACATCTTTACTCCCAAAAGAAGAAACAAGAAAAAGAATTTTTTAAAAAAAAAAAAAAATTACCAGTAAAATTCTTCAAAAAAAAGATAAAAATAAAAAAATATATATTACAAGCTTAATTTTCTGCTCGTCAGCAAAAAAAAAAAAAAAAAAATACACCCTTGAACGCACCAACTTTCACATGCGCATGTAAGAATGTTTTGAAAAATCAACTAATTAGGTTGTTATCAGGTAAGAATGTTTTGAAATTTAACATTTGGACAATAATTAGTCAACTAATTAGACTGTTATAGCGGTATAATTCATAATCAGACTTCACCTACCAAAACGATGTAGAAAGGTGGCAAATATGGGTAGCTCAATAGAAACTTTGATGGTAGACAGAATAATTTCTCTGAATGAAGGAATCTTAAAATTCCAACTTATGTACAATGGCATGAAGTAGACCACATATAGCAACCTTACTCCCTATTAACTCCCTAATCACTATTTTTTTTTGTTCACTATTACAACTACCGACAAATTCAAAACAAAAACGAAAAAAAAGTAATAAATCAGACCACCTAAAAAGCCTTTAGCTATGAAGCACATTACATAGCTTGTACACAGGATCACAACCCATTTTTACTTGAAGTATCCATGTGAAGCAGGCAAAAAAATTATCTTCGGGAATTACTCTGGATCTCTGATTAGCGAGTAAATTTCCCGGTCAAAGAAAAACAAAAGGAACAGCTACACTGTAAATCATCTTAAATCAATCTTTTCCTTGGGTTCATTTGACCTCATTTGCAATCAACGAACCGTCTCTCATCAACTTCAAGCTCAAGCTGTTAAACCGTTCTCGAGAATATTGTCTAGACGCTTTTCTCCAATCCGTACCGGCCTTCATCATTGCAGAGAATTCATCATAACTTATTCGTCCGTCCTTCGAAATAAACATAACAAGAATCAGAGTTGAGACAGCACGTTACAAACTTAGAGCGGTCAGCAGGTGCTTCTCTAAGGATTGAAGATAGTGTCAATGTCACATTGAGAATTGTCCATCATTAGGGAAAACAATGTCACAAAATATCTTAACTCAGATGCGAAAAAGATAGCTAGAAACTACTATACTTCTTAGTGTTCCAGTTCAAAAGGACTGAACTGACACTGAGGGATCCCACTCAAACAGATATTGCAAGTAAATATACCTAGATGTTTTTCAGAAAACAGATTAGACTTTTCTCTTTTCACCTTACAAAACAAGTCTCAAAAAGTTTTGAAAAGGGCCAATAAGCTCATATAAGAAAAGAGGTTCAGAGAAGGACTACCCATGTTGAATTCACAACTATTATAAAATCAGATTAGTTATGAGAACAGCCAATAAGTTCAGAACAGGGTGGAAAGAATAAAGCCTGAAACTCATAAATTCAATTACTCATCCAGCAAATATATGTTTAAGTAATGAATTTAACCTTATCAGTGTCGACATCATGCATGATGGCATTGATGACTTCCTCGGTGTTGTTGGCAATAGCATCACTATCGTCATTCAATGCATCCCTCAACTCATCAACCTCTATGAATCCAGTCTTGTTTTTGTCAAAGAATGAGAATGCCCTGTGGAGATGCTCGTCATTGGCCATTTTCCTAATGTGAACAGAAACAGCAACAAACTCCCCATAATTCAACGCTCCATTTCCATCAACATCAGCCTACATAAACCATTTTTAAAATTGTGTGGCTGTTAATGCCAGAAAGAAATTTTCTTCAACAGAAAATAATTTGTAGAACAGTAGACATAAAAGCTTCATAAACATAATTTGATATTTTCTCTGTACCAGAAAGCATGCATAATCACAATGGGAATGGGAGCACAGCTTTCTCTCAAGCATACTAAATGTAAATACAATTATCTCATAATCCTGAAACCAATGTATCCTTTGGTGAAGTGTTTATCAAAATGCAAAGGTATCACTAAGAGCTTCTTTAACCTTCTACTACCAAAAGTTACTTCCCCAAGAACTTCCTTCTTTGCTGCTTCTTAAATTGTTATACTCCGCAGCAATTATCTATCCACAAATCACAACTTTGCAAAGAAGAATATTCTACATTCATAACAATATTGTAGGTCTACCTAGTAACTCTAAGCGATGCACAATGGCAGGTTTGCAGCCACAAAAAGTTTAGGGAAAAAGGCAAAATGCTCTAGTAATGGAGTTCCGTTGATTGGACAATTTAAAAAAGGCCAGACGGAATATTCTCGAGTGAGTCTTTGCAAGAGGCAATAGCTTCCCGTTTCGAGAACTTTACAGCCTCATAGGTCCTGATTTAAAAAATCACAGCAGAGAGAGCCAACAATTACTCACAGCAAAGCATCGGTTATTCAACTCTATTCAGAGTCCCCCAAGTTAAACTCCATGCCAAAGATAAACAACCAGAATGCACAAGTCATATTATGGTTTAGCGAATGACCTATACCCACTAAGGAAGATTGTTAACATATAACCGGTCTATAAATCCAAAGGCACAATTAGACTTCAAGATGAAATTAAGGACATGAAGCTGATAAACTCTTACCGCATCCATCAATATTTGAAGGTCTGCATCAGGGATATGATGTCCTAGCTTCTGCAGTCCAACTCTTAACTGCTCCAAGTTGATTTTGCCTGTCTTTCCAGTATCCATAGCATCAAATGCTTCCTTTATGCCAGCCACTTCTTCCGTTGATAAATGCTCAGCAATCACCTGCAAACAGGCAAATTTAAACTAGTCAAGTTTACAGGTGTGCAACAGAAGGTAACAAAAGCATATGCAGTCATGGCTGTGCCATTTTTTACGACAGATGCCAATAAGAATACATAAGAAAGCTGTTTAGCCTGTCTTCCAAACCTTTAGAGCCTTTTTCTTGAGCTTGTTCATCACAGAAAACTGCTTCAGCCTGGCTTTCACAGTTTCACCAAGGGAGACATTTGGAGCTTTCTTGATATTTTGCAACCAAGGATGTTCTGCATTTCTCATAAGAGATTTCCAGGAGTAAATTAGAAATAATTACATCATGAAAATGACACAGTCAATTGAAGCAAAAGATGAGTTACCAAGTACTCCTTGGGCTGTAAGTCGTTTCTCTGGGTCAGGATCAAGCATTTTTTTCACTAGATCTTTTGCATTATCTGACACTTTTGGCCATGGATCCCTTTTAAAGTCGACAGCTGAGCGAATAATAGCTTGTGCAACACCTTGTTCAGTTTCTGTGTAAAATGCACAGTACTAGTCAGCAAATTAAAATGGGACACAAGTTGTGGAATTGCACACCAAATTCATGAAAATAGATACTATGCAGAATACAGCCCCTAAAATTGTACCTTTTGCAAACAATCAAACTAAAAGCTTGGCTAAATCATTTTAATTTGCACATTTAAACACAATCTTCTCTAATTTTAAGGGTAACAAACTCAATTTAAAACAAAATGTATCATTGTATCCAATTCTGAAGCATGTGAGTTAGATAGAACATACCTGCCCAGAAAGGAGGAACACCACACAGCAAGATATATAAAATAACTCCAGCACTCCAAACATCAATCTCTGGGCCATAGTGACGTTTTAGAACCTCAGGAGCCATGTAGTAAGGACTGCCCACAATCTCAGTAAACTTCTCACCTGCAATGAAAATTTTCAAAAATTCAAACTACAATTTTTGCAGTATTTAGAGAACCAATGTCACAGATGCCTTCAATATAACAGCATAAAAGAGACAATATAAAAACAAACAAAGCAATGCTAGCTCAGTAGCAATACCTGGCTTAAAAGTTACTGATAATCCAAAATCGATGGCCTTTAAGGCAGAGTTTTCCTTCTTGTTGGCAAATAGAAAGTTCTCTGGCTTCAGGTCCCTATGCATCACTCCATGGCTATGACACATCTTCCACAATCACCAAAAAAATCATATAAATGAATGAAACACAATGATTCAATGACATGGTCAAGAATATGCATATTAGCATCACTTCTAGCTGAGCTGGGACAAAACAATCAAAACCGGATTCATGAATTGCAATAGAAACAAATCAAGGCATAGCCACAAAGTTCACATCCCCCTCATTAAAAAAGGGTAAAATCGCAATTAAAGAAGTGCACCGCTAGCTAAGTTACCCTGACTCTTCATTTCACCTCGAGTATCCATGTCAAAAACACAACACTGACAAGATCAGCAATATGAATACTTCTAAGTTTTAATCTACTCAGTAACCTATATACCCAATTAAACAAACAAATTGGTCAGTATATAATTTCAAATTCTCTAAATTCAAAATCCCCAAAACCACAAAGTTCACAATCCCTCTCACTAAATGAAAGATTTCACCCACTTGTTACATTACTCAAGTACCCGTGCCAAATACTGAACACATGAAAAAAGGTATGACACTTCATTCCAAATTAAAATAAATAATTCCTTTCGCACTTACAAAGAGGGGACAAATAAACTCAAAATCAACACCACCACACTAACAACATCATCAAATAGATTGCAAACAAATTGTATACAAATAAAAAAAAAAAAATCAAAAAAATTAAAATCATAATTCCGTGATTTGAAATTATACCTGAACAACTTCAACAATAGTTTTGGTAACAAGAGCAGCAGCCCTCTCAGTATAATGACCACGAGCAACAATCCTATCAAAAAGCTCACCACCTTCACACAACTCCATTACAATATGAACAGCATTATCATCTTCATAAGTATCCTTTAAAGTAACAATATTAGGGTGTTTTGGCAATTGTTTCATAATCTCAACTTCTCTCCTAACATCATCAACATCAACAGCAGTTCTAAGCTTCTTCTTAAGTATTGATTTGCAAGCATATTTATCACCACTATTTAAATCAGTTGCTAAATAAGTTATCCCAAATTCACCTCTTCCAAGCTCTCTTCCTAGTTCATACTGCGCGTGTATGTCACGCCCTGTAGGATCTTTCAAAACATATAATTTTGTGTTTGCTTCAGATCTTTGATTTACTGAATAATCAGCTGCAAATGGGTTTGGTTTGTTTTTCTTGCTAGTTTTACCCCCATTTGGGGAACCACAGCAATTACCCATCAATCAAAAACCTAATTTTTTGAAGATTTGAGGTATACCCAGTTCAGATTATGGAAAATAATCAACTGGGTAAGTTACAAATTTCAGATTCAAGTATTTTTGGGGGAAAATTCCTGAGATTTGGGATAAAATAGGGAAAAACAAAAAATAAAAATAAAATAAAGTAGGTTGCTTAGTTGAGGAGATAGAAAGAAGAAGACTAAATAAATGGTTAATGTTTAACCAACAAAACCAGTAAAAAAAAGAAAAAGATTTGTTGAAATATTTGAGATAAAAGTAAAAAACAAAAATTATATAAAAACCCAGAAAAATTATTTGAAAAAGATGGGAAATTGAAGGTGTGAATCCGCCATAGAAGAGAGTCAAAGCTCTTTTCAGAGACTTTTCTCTCTTCTTCTTCTTCTTAATTTCTTTCTAATTTTCTCTCACTTCTACTCTAAAAACCCACCTATTTTTCTCTCAGTTTAGATCCAATTTTGGGATATTACAAAATTTTGGGATATTACAAATTAAAGATGATAAATAATTTTCATTCCTATATTCATCACACAGGTCCCATGGGGTTGGTTGTTGTTGCACTCTTTTTCCAATTCTTTTTTTTAAAAAAAAAAATATTTTCCTTACTTTTGTAGTTTTTTAATATTATTTATCTTTTCAACGAATTGACTAGGAGAGTGGATTATTTGGACCAAATAATAGTATAATATTGCAATTTTAAAGAGAATCATATTGTATATCCATTTGGATCACAAGTTAATACGGAGTATCGTATGAATTAAAAATATTTTGTTATTATAATTAATTATTAATCAATAATGATTTCACACTTGATTTTTAAGAATCCTTGATTTTGATTTTCCTGAACTTTGCCTCTATGTTTTTTTTTTACACCCAACTTTGCCTCTATGTTGTTGTGTGCTTGTGGAGTTGTGGACAATTGAGAACTAAGGATTAAGTCTGTTCTGATTTATTGAATTGAACTGAACTGATTGGAACTGAATTGAATTGAACTGAACTGATTGAAACTGAATTGAATTGAACTGAAATTAAGCTGAAGAGAATAGGTCTTAAGGAGGTCTAATTTGGTTACTTGATTAGGTCTATATACTAGTAAAATAGTAATGTATATTAATCATACTTTTGTAAATTCGGATTGATATTTGTACTACATGAGGAAGTTATCCATAATAGAGACGGGGATGATCTTATTATCAATAAATGATACTGGTGGATCTAGTTATAATAAGTTGATTAGTTGAATGGTTCACGTGTTACATTGCTTTAGTCATCTATTATGTTATTGTAATAAAAAAATACATGTGTATTGATGTATAGAAAAAGATGTATACTTTTCCATATATTGTATATGTCATAAGAGAAACATTCATCATGTTGCATAATTTGCTTATGTTGGTGTAATGCTGTTGAATTATATTAAAGAAAAATGTGATGAAATTAACTATTTTTATCTTTTCCTCTTAATTACTTTATTACATTTTATTTTTAAATATAACGATGATCCTATTCTAAAATGTACTTTATTCAATTCTATTTCATATAAGTCGCATCCTCTAAAACATAAATATATGTATAGTTCAAGTCCCACATACCAACCTCAACTTTAATCTCTCAATCACTATATTATCTAACCTCACGGTCGTTACCACATTTCCCTCTCATTAACTCTATTTTACTAACTATGTAACTCTGCCTCTTTAGGTCAAATAATAGGAGACGAAAGAAGTATAACTAGATGTACAATGAACATGCTATCACATATCAAATGTTATACCAACCATAGGTGCTCCAAATTTGTGGAATAGAACCTCTAGTTAGTTGCTTTGTCTCGCATTAGTTGTGGTTGCTTTATCACTTAAAGTAATTTCGAAGTCTATATTTTGTTTTAATTAAACATAAAAGAATGAAAAAATATGCTTACAAAAAATGAAAAATTAAGCATTTCCATAAAATCCTCAAGAAGCTATTTCTAAGCTTCCTGCCGACAAGGTGATAGGAAAAGCAATGCAAATGCCCAAATTATTGGTAGCTTTTCCTCCATTTTAGGGGTGTGGGAAAAATTAATAATTTGACAATTAAGAGTTTCATACCAACCCCTTAAATTGGAAATAAATTTAAGGAAAACGTTTAAGACCATATATAATCAAGTGTACAATGTAAAGGTTAATTAAAGTTCCAAACTAATTAATCCCTTTCTTAATTTTCATATTAATTGAAACAAATGCTAATTAAGAAAGACCTATAGTACACTTCTTCTTTTACTTGTTTATTTTTCTTTCTTTTATAAAAAGGGTAACTAGTCATGGCTTTTTGGGTAGGTATGTATAAAGGAGAATATTGGACTTTCGTAATGTTTAAATTTCTAGTTTCACACATTCAAGTTCCTTTGTGGAAGTTGGACGATTCTAAATATCTCATACGCTTAAATCGCACTCTATATTTCATTAAAAAAAAAAAAAAACAATAAAATAAGTAAAATATACTCGCTAGCCAGTTACTAGCCCATGACTAATCACAAGCCATTTATTTAGCTATAATTAGTATCATTTTTGTCAAGAATAATTGTGTAGCAACTATTCGAGTTGTAACTGGATTTCATTTCCAAATTACGCACTTATATGTAGTTTAAGTTTCATACTTAACATAGAAGATGTTACTTCTCATTCTTCCCCGATAAAGCGGCCCTACTTTGCCTTCGTGAATAAAAAGGTGTTGCATGAATTATTGAAGAAAGAAACAATTGCCTTTGATTAATAATTCCATACACAAAAGCATAATAGATGTCCACAACTCCTCACCACAATATCAAGATAATTTTGAAAAAAGAATAAATTAAGATAAACTTTGTATTTAAGCCAAGGACAAACCCCCAAAGAAGATTTCTGATGAGATTCATTAAAACAAGTCATAAATGACATATGCACATTCTTCCAATACTAAGTAATTTGATATGATATGATAATGATTTTATCTAGAGTGTTGAAGAATCTTTGCAACCATCAAAATTACTAATGTCATGGATTTGTTGACACGACATTAGTAAAATTAGTAGAATAATTAAGTGTATTTTTCAATCATATTAAAGATGTTACTCAATCTAAGCTATTGACTTTTGAGTTATAGGTTAGATCATGCATAAACAACTTATCCTTAAAATTGCTTAGAATTTACTACACTAAAGCCACGCTAAAAAGTCCCTCACTAGGGTTCCGCAGCAGTCCCGTTTAGGGCATAGTAGTCGAGTTGAGTTAGTATTTCCTAGTGATTTTCCTCTTAGTTCCATCAATTTCCTGCTTTGCATTCATCTTTTTGCCCTGTTTTGCTCTGGTTTTTTCGATATGGATCAGGATTTGGTGAAAGAATGGGAGAAATTAAAATTAACTGAAGATGAAAATGCAGTGATAGGGGGCGAGTCTCTAGAGGCTGATTTGGGAGAACAGAATGTGCAATTGAAATTGACCTTGGTAGGGAAGTTATGCACAATCAAACCCTATAACTCAGAGGCAATGAAACGAACCCTACAAACAGTTTGGAGTCTGAAGGAAGGTGTTGCAATTAGGGTCGTGGAAACCAACTTGTTTGTTTTCCAATTTTTCTGTGAGTCTGATAAGGATCGTGTAGTTGAGGGGTGTCCATGGTTTTTTGATGACAAGATCCTGTTGATGAAAGAACTCCATGGGGATGAACAACCCTCTGAGATATCGTTCACCCATGCTACAATGTGGGTTCGACTACTTGACGTCCCTTTCAATAGGCGTAACGCCTCTACGATGTATGATATTGGGGAATTTCTTGGTGGTTTTATTGAATTAGACGAAGAAGATCCTTTGGGGTTGAGCAAATTTGTTCGATTAAAGATCAATGTTGATGTTAGGAAGCCCTTGCGAAGAGGATTTAAACTAGCCACGGGTGTTAATTCATCAAAGTGGATAGACATGAAATACGAGAGGCTAGCAGATTTTTGTTTTTTCTGTGGGATGCTGGATCACACGGATAGAGACTGTCAATCCAAAGAGCTTGCAAGGGCAGAAGAAGAAGAAATGGTTTTCCAGTATGGTCCGTGGCTGCGTGCAACTCCTAAAAAGAAAACAAAGTTCAAATTATTCGAAAGAGAGAAGGAGAAAAAGTGGAAAGAAACTCTGAGTGCCTGCTCTTACACCAAACCAAAGAGTTTTAATGACCCTGGTGTTATCAAACTTGGTCCTCCAGGGGCTGCTAGACGACTGCTCTTTGGTTCCCCAAAATCCCCTTCTTTGGGAAATGAACAAGATCACATTCAATCTGCCAGACAAGTACGATTGGCGCCTGAGAAGGCTGAAGGAAGCTCAATAATGGTCTTAAGACCAAAGTGCATAGCTCAAGATAATATTGCTGCCCCAACTCAGAACTCTAATCTGGTGGAGGGATACTTCGATGAGAGCATGCCTGATCAGGTTCAAGACATTAACTCAGAAGCTACTGCTGCCAAAATCAACCTCCCTAGTAGCACCCCCATTGATAACATTACTATGAGCAATGTTGCACTTACTGACCTGATGACTAGTAAGACAGGGGTTGAAGACAAAACAACAAAAGAAAGAGGGTGGAAGAGAAAGGATAGAGATGCCATCTTACGAAGTAAGGAAGTCCCTGCTGGGACACAATGTGCACTATCTTCAAGCAGCCGCAAAAGGAGTGTTGAAGTGAAGGACCCGAGCAGTGAGAAGATGAAGAAAGTGAAGCTAGGTGACTCTTTGTCCGGAGACGGAATAAATCAAGTAGAGGGTGTTGGTTATAACCAACCCCTCGAAAAGCCATGAATACTCTATGCTGGAATGTTCGAAGGCTTGGCAACCCTCGAGCAGTTGGTGCACTCCGGAAATGGTGTGCTTCTCTTGCCCCTAATCTTGTTTTCCTTTCCGAAACTAAAATAAATAAAATTGCTGCTGAGAATGTAAAACATAGATTAGGCTTTGATTGTGCTTTTGGTGTTAGTAGTATAGGACTAGCTGGTGGTTTATGTTTGTATTGGAACAGTAGCTTGTTAGATTTTGTGCTTGTTTCTTTCTCGGATCACCACATTTGTGGAAAAGTAATGCAAGGAGATTTTTTCTGGTATTTTATTGGCATTTATGGTTGGTCGGCTACTGGTGAAAAACACAAAACTTGGCTTCTCATTAAGTCTCTTTGTGATAGCATTAATGGCCCGATTCTTTTTGGTGGTGATTTTAATGAAATCTTGAGCATGGAAGAAAAAGATGGTGGTGCTGATTCTGAGCGTAGAGCAACCAGTGACTTTCGAGATGTTCTTGACGTATGCAAATTGCGTGATCTTGGTTATGAGGGGCAATGGTACACATGGGAAAGGGGCAACTCTCCTAATACTATTGTTCGTGAGAGACTTGATCGATTCTGTGGGAATGATGAGTGGTTCTCCTTATTTCCGAACACCTTTGTTGAGCATCTTGTTCGTTTCAAATCTGACCATACTCCCATTATTGTGAGACAAAGGCGCCCCAGGAGAAAGAGGAGGAAGGGGAAAAAATCTTTCAAGTTCGAAACAGCATGGCTCCTTGATGTTGATTGTGAACGGGTAGTCCGACAATCCTGGAAGGATACTGAGGGCAATTTGATGCTCGACAGATTGGGCCGTTTGCTTGGTTCTCTTCGAAGTTGGAGTGGCAAAAAATTCTCTAATTTCAATAAACAGATTGATGACCTTGAACAAAAACTCAAAGCTGTTCAAGAAGGTGCAATGACAGAAACCAACATCTGGCTGGGTGCGGAGATTGAGAGGAAGCTTGATGAGGTGTATGAGAAACAAGAGGCGTATTGGTATTTGAGATCGAGATCGGCGGAAATTAAAGATGGTGACAAGAACACATCGTACTTTCATCATAAGGCATCTCAACGGAAAAAGAAGAATGAAATTGTAGGCTTGCTTAATGACAACGGAGAGTGGTGCACGGATGATGAGGATATTGATGATATTGTGCAGAGCTACTACTCCAAACTTTTTGCCGCAGGACTACATTCTGAGGCATCTTGTGATGAGGTTCTCGAAACCATTTCCCCGAAGATTAGTGATGATATTAATGAGCAGCTCCTTCGGCCATTCACAAAAAAAGATATTTATGCTGCAATTTGTGAGATGCACCCCTGCAAAGCCCCTGGGCCAGATGGCCTTCATGCGATTTTTTACCAAAAGTTCTGGCACATTATTGGGGATGACGTCACTACCATTGTATGCAACATTCTTCATGGTCGAGTCTCCCCGGCTGATTTTAATCGCACCAACATTGTTCTGATTCCCAAGGTTAAAGATCCCCGGAATATGTCTGAATTCAGACCAATTGCTCTATGCAATGTATTGTATAAAATAGCCTCAAAAGCTATTGTGATGCGTCTCAAATCAATTCTCCCCGATATTATTTCTGAGAACCAAAGTGCTTTTGTTCCAGGGAGATTGATTACAGACAATGCTCTTATTGCTCTGGAATTATTTCACACCATGAAGAAAAGAAGCAAAGGGCGAAAGGGGACAATTGCTTTGAAGTTGGACATGAGCAAAGCCTACGACAGAGTGGAGTGGTCTTTTCTGGAGAAAATGTTGTTAAAAATGGGTTTTGCTCTTTCCTGGGTAAATATCATCATGAGCTTTGTTTCTACGGTTTCCTACTCTTTTGTCATAAATGGTGCGGTTAGTGGTGATGTCAAACCCTCTAGGGGGTTAAGGCAAGGAGACCCACTCTCTCCCTACCTTTTCATTATCATCGCCGATGCTTTCTCTAGCCTTATCTCTAAGGCCGTATCTCATGGGGATATTCATGGAGCTCGTGCTAGCCGGAATGGTCCTGCAATCTCACATCTTTTCTTTGCCGATGATAGTTTGCTTTTTGCTAGAGCCAACCGAATGGAATGCTCAAAGATAGTTGATATACTCAACAAATATGAAGCAGCTTCCGGACAAAAAATCAATTACGAAAAATCGGAGGTCTCTTTTAGCAAAGGCGTTTGTGACTCGGTGAAAAAAGATCTTGTGGATTTCTTGGGGATGAGACTCGTAGATGAACGAAGTATCTTGGCATTCCAACAATTGTGGGGAGATCGAAGAAAGCCGTCTTTTGTGCCCTCAAAGATAGAATTTGGAAGAAATTGCAAGGGTGGAAAGAGAAGCTTTTGTCTCGAGCAGGAAAGGAAACACTCATAAAAGCGGTCATCCAAGCCATTCCATCTTATATTATGGGTGTTTACCGTATCCCGACTTCTATAATTGATGACATAAAGTCTATGACGGCGAAATTTTGGTGGGGTCACTCGGGCAACCATCGGAAGGTTCATTGGATTAAATGGGATTCCCTATGCAATCCAAAAATGATAGGGGGTCTTGGTTTTCGGGATATGGCAGTCTTTAACGAGGCCATGCTTGGGAAGCAAGCTTGGCGCCTTATCACTTACCCCGAGTCACTTTTGAGCAAAGTCTTGAAAAAGAAATATTTCCCACATGGTGACTTTTTGAGCTCCTCTTTGGGTCTCTCTTGCAGCCACTCTTGGAGGGGTATATGGGGTTCGAAAGCCTTGGTGATGGAAGGTATGATTTGGAGGGTGGGGAATGGTTGCAATATTAATATATGGGACGATCCGTGGGTAGCTGACGAATTTGGCTCGAGGATTTTGTCTCCTCGAACTGATGAGGTGTCCTTTGTGAATGAGCTTATCGATTTTGCAACCATGGACTGGAATCATGAGCTACTTGCCAGAATTTTTAATGAACGTGATGTGAAATGTATCCTCTCCATTCCTATCAGCCTGAGATCCCCGAAGGACTGCATTACATGGGCTTTTTCCAACAACGGTTTGTATTCTGTTAAGACTGCTTACATGCTAGGTAAGTCCTGTAACCTTGATCTTTTTCACCAAGCTTGGGTGAATTTGTGGAAGCTTGAAACCACACCAAAAGTGAGGCATCTACTATGGCGTGCTTGCACAAGTTCTTTGCCAGTCCGTGCTCTTCTGAAATACAGACACATGAGTGAAGATGACAAATGCCCATGGTGTTTAACTGAAATCGAGACTCTAAGCCACACTTTTTTCTCCTGTACTGCTGTCCGTGACTTATGGGCTGCTGCTAGTTGTGAGAAGCTTGTGAGAGTGGAGGAATTCCCTGATTTCAAGGATCTGATTGAAGCTTGGGGCAGTGAGAACTTGAAGACCCAACAGCGTGGTGCTGCTCTTCTTTGGCTAATTTGGGAGCGTCGCAACAATAAAGTCTTCAATAACAAGGAAACTACTCACAATGTTGTACTCATGAGAATGGCTAATCTTGTTGAAGACTATGATAAATATGCCAAAAGAATCTATGGCTGCAAAGTTCCTAAAGCACCCAACAGCCCGAAAGTATGGAAACCCCCACCACAAGACTGTGTCAAAGTGAACTGCGATGCAGCATTGAACACTGAGGGTTGGGTTGGGCTTGGTGTTGTTGCCCGGAATCACAAAGGAGAGGTCTTGTTTGCTGGCGTCAAGAGGTACAAGGCCTTCTGGTCTCCTGAGCTTGCTGAGTGCAAGGCAGCCATATATGTGGTTCGATTAGCCAAGCAGCATGGTCTTAACAGCATCATACTTGAGTCCGACAACAGTAGTATCATTTCAAGGCTTTCAAAGGCTTCCACCTATCTTTCCGACCTTGATTCTTTGCTTGATGATGTTTTAGATTCTTGTTCTTCCTCTGATTTTATCTCTTGGTCTCATGTAAAGCGGGAAGGGAATTTTGTCGCACACCATTTAGCTCGTTTAATTCCTTATGGTGTTGAACAAATTTGGGCGAATTGTTGTCCCAACGATATTTCTCCCTATGTACTCATGGACAATTTGTCCAACAATGAATGAATTCGCTTCCTAGCTTTCCCTCAAAAAAAAAAAATTTACTACACTAAAGCTGGGCTTCAGTTTGCTTCAAGTGCCAACCTAAGGCCCAATCCTAGTAGCGTAAAAGGGCCCAAACAATTATCCATACTAAAACAAGAACAGTGAATTCACAAGCTCTTACAGTATTATACAAGTTCATAAGCACTTATATACCAATATACGGAGTGAATAAGTTCATGAATCCATCATGTTGTATTGTTTCACCATTGGGAAATCCATCACATTTACAGGGAAGCAAATAGAGCAGCAGATTGGATCGCAAATGTAGGATATCTTGTTAGTGATAACATGGACATTATTTCTTTGTACCCCATTATCTCCTCAGATGCGCTAGGCATTCCCCTCGTGAGGAGGGGTGCCTAACGCTTTCCTTTTTTTTTCTTACCTTTAAAAATAAAAAAAATAAAAAAAATTTAAAAAAATAAATAAAAATAATGTTGTATTGTTGTGTCAATAAATACAGCCGTGAATTCACAAGCTCTTACTATGGAGTATACAAGATCATGTATAGTGCACAATATTGATAAATTCTCTATCAAACTTTTTTTGATGATTGCTCTCTCAAAATTACTCAAACGCTCCTTTTTCTACTTTGTTGGAACTTGGTTCAAATTATTAAAAACAACCTTGCTATAATTCATCTGAACAAAGACACTCGTTAAATGTGATATTCCATTTTCACATGTGATCTATAACCCCTAATGAAATGAATGACATATATGTCTAGAATTCTTTCGAAGAAGGAATAAAATTAAACTCAAAAATCCAATCTTTAGAGGTGATTCTCGTAAAAGATAATATGTTTTAAAATTAGTAAAATCCAATCTCAGTTGAAGGTGATTGACAGGGCGATAACATGAAGGATTACAAATTTATATTTTCAACTCATATCAAACGTCGTGCAAATAAACTAACTTTGAAAATTGATCTAGGTAGGATCAAGGTGAGGACATTCCCTCAATCCATTCTCAATTTTACTTTGTTTAAATAATGAACATATCCGCATTGGACCATTACTTCTTTTTAACCAAATGCCATTCTTTCATGCTTGAAACAACACTTAAAAAAACATTTTCATATATCTAAATTTGGTGATCCAACATCATTTTAAACAAAAAGTTCCCCAACTTCACAACAGCAGCAAAAAAGTGGTACAAAATATTAGCATTTACACTTCCATTTATCCAAATACCACAATTGAAATTCAAACCTTCATGAACAACTACACTAAAATCGTAATTTTTTTTTGAACTACACTAATCCTTAACTAATACAGTAACATTAGACCAGATCATCGGATGTTCGGATTGGATCGGATCAATCGCCAATACTCGGTTTTTTAGAACCATACCCTCTAGGCTCAGGAAATGTCATCCCCCTACGTTTAACAGTCTCCAATATATCAACATTATTCCCATTTCCCTTCTCATCATTCACATACAACTGTTTCAGTACCTCAATTAAGCATTCTATCGCAGTCGAAATCGATTTCGATGCTTTTCCCGTCAATTTTGCCCTAAATTCGTCATCCACTACAACTTCCTCTGAATCTTCTTCACTCAATTCCTCCTCTTCGTCCTCCTCGTCGCTGCTAACCGATACCACATCGGAATCCTTCAATTTCTCCTCAAACCCTAGAATTTTGACTTGATCAGTAGGTGCTGAAACGGCGCCGTTTGAGGTTGATTCTGAAGTAGAAGGAATGGATTCAATGGAGTACATTGTAATGTGGGCGTTGTTGTCGTTGGGGATTTCGCCGGAGGAGGATAATTCCGGCCAAGCAAAGTCGTCGTTTCCGGCGAAGAGGGAAGGAGAACTGCCTTCTTCTCCGGCGAAGAAATCGCTGTTGCGTTTGTGTTGTTGGGAAGCTGGAACTTTGTTGTTGTTTTTGTTGTCTGTTTCCAGTTTTTCCATCTCATTGTCACCCTCGTTGCTCATCTTTCATCAACTTTTCAACTGAATAACAACTCTCGGAATTTTTTAGTGAATCTCCTTTTACGAGGGGGTGTTTAGTTTTAGTTTTTTACTCCCTCTATTAAGGTAGGGAGTTAGGGACTAACTGTCAATTAGGCCGGTTCAAATATTTTATGAGAGAAGGAAATTAGGAGCTGAATTGAACTGAAATTAAGCTAAAGTGATCAGACCCCTGATGATGGGTAAAAGTTAGCCGATAAATTAATGATGATAACACGAGTGTTTGACAAAAGTAACGGTTGTAAACTTGTAATACTTAGATACATTAAAATCTATACATTTTGTTAAAAATGGTACTTGTAAGTTGTAACTAAAATTTGACAAGCGCTACTCGCTACTTTTGAAATGCTACTACTCCGTATCTTTTTACGTTTGAAAAAACGTACTTAAACACTACCTTTATTACCAATCACTACTCGAACTATTACCTTATCAAACATTTTGATAAACTGATTTTCTCTGGTAGTGCTTTGACTTGGTCAAAATGCTAACCAATACCTCAAACACAACCGTTAAACAAGTTCTAAGTGTCCTAATTACTATAATAAATCATTTTTATTTAAATGCCCCAATTACTATAATCAATCTTTTTTCTAATTGCAAGCTGCGTTGTTTATTGAAAATTGAGGGTTTAATAAAGGGCAAAAGAGGGGAAATGAATGTGGCCCCTGAATTGCTCTGCCAACAAGGGAAAAAAAAAACGGATGAACAATTGAACAAAGCCCTGCCTCTCTATGAGTTTCCCATTAAAGCGCGCTCAACATCGTCCTTGACGTTCTCCATTACAAACTATTGGTTCTACTTGATCTCAGCTGCTTCTGAGGTAAGTTGTTTGCTTTTGTAATCATCATATCAATTTCACAATCTAGGGTTTAATTTAATTCAATTGTCAGTGCACTAGTTTTAGGGTTCGAAAATGGTTCTAATTACTAAGATTATGAAATATCATAACCAGCGATTATGTTGCTAGAAGAGAAAATTATGAGCCGAATTTGGCAATTGAATCACATATCCTTAAAATGATGTGATTTTTTGAGCTTTATATGATAATTGAATCAAATTTGATTGCTAATGTATTGCACAACCCTTTATTGTTAGGATTGTACTATGAAATTGGCCGATGTAGCTTTAGTTTTGTTGTACTTTCAGTTTCTAGTGTAATGCTTACAAAGAATATAACTTTAGAGTTTGGTAATTCTCCTGTGTTGTGTCCTTGAAAATAGAATTTGACTTGATTAAACCATTTTAGGAATTGTGATGTGAAATATCTGCTATTATCAACTTGGCTGATTTAGGTGTAAATTATGCCGAATTGGTTGTTTTGAAGCTTTCAGTTCGTGACTTTGTGTGTGGTTAGCAGGCCTGATTTAATTTTTAAGCTACCATGCATAATATCCGGGGAAGTCTCTTCTTATTACGGAGATTCCGAAGCTTGCATACAATTTCCCATGATACAACAAGTGAAACCCTAAAGAGAAAGGTTGCTGATCTTGAGAAAAAGAGGAAGGCAAGAAATCCGAAGAAAACTGAGGTTTTTGTTGAAGTTCCAGAGTCCATGTCGTTTTACGATACAGCTACCATGCCAATGATGCTTACCGCTGTTGGGGTTGCACTTTTTGCCAAACTTCTTATGATGGTAATTCTTTGTTTTCTTCTTTTGGCAAGGTTAATTATTTTCCCACTAATAGCAATGCAAGCATTGGGCTTTGTTTTATGCTTTCGTGAGAAGAAGGGAGAATTATTCTGCACAAGCTAATTTGAAAGCATAAATAGTTGTGTCACAAATTATCATTACTCTCAAAATCCAAATAGCCATATAACCTAGGCCAAGGTGGATCAGTTTGAACAGTAAATGGAGAGAAAGGGATAGGGAGGGGAGCAAATTCCCTTGTTTTGTTAAGGGGTATGGGGAAGGAAGTGGAAAGATTTATTTTCCTCTTTCTTTAATAAATGCCGCCCCTTCGAAATTGAAGAGATTTGGAGAAGCTCCTCTTCTTCAGTTCTTCTCTCACTCCACTCTCCTTTCCCTTCTATCTTGCTATCCAACAAATTGTAAGTGATGACAATTTTCTCATAGGTCTTCTACCTTAATGTATCTTCAACTCTGGTAACAGTATATTACAAATGCAAGGTTCTGGAGTCTCTGGACTCTGAACTTTAGACTGCCACTATGAAGTACTAATTTTTTCAATTCTTATCCCACTTTAACTACCTAAAGTTTGAACCATGGGAGTTGCTTTAGTGATGACAATCTTCTCATAGATCTTTTACCTTAATTTATCTTTAACTTTGATAATAGTGTCCAATTTTCTACCCCGTATTTATACTTTATTTCTTAAACTTTCATTGTCAGTTGAATAATTTTAAGTCTCAAATCACATCTTTTGGATGAGTTGGAATTGTGCTTGATGAGTGTTATGTGGAACAGTGGAAGTGCCGAACCCTTATTCCCCTCACCAAGTTATCTATGTTTGTTAGCTGGTGACCACTAGCTTTTCCAATAGTTCTTTAACATATTGTGTCCATATTGCTAACATGAGTGTCATAATAATTTATGCTGCTCATTCAACCTCTTATGCTATTTCTTCTTTTCCTTTTATTATGTCAGTGTGTGTTTACAAGATTTGAGAATTGGGACTGTTTCTGTTGGCTGGCAGTATGATGAGTCAAGATCTCAAGAATTGATTGAGCGCAAGATAAGGAATGCTCCTCCTGAACAAGGGACGGTTAGGATGCTCACCCGTGAAGAGTGGGAGGAAATTCGAGAAGTGAGGCCCAGGACACCTTTTGAATCAAAGCTTGCTCGACCTAATGCACGAATAAGGACAGGAGGTGCTGTTAGAAAGGTAATCTCATGCTATACTTATACTGCTTGACTTTTTATTTTTTATTTTATTTTTTTATTTTTTTTATTTCCTGTATTTACAATTTACTGCTGTTAACTTATTTTTTTGTCAAGAAGGGGGTCGATTTCATAACACATTCTGCTAGATAACATGATGAGGGGAGAGTATTGTGCTGATTTTGCTGACTGTTTCCTCTGTAGTATCTTCTTTTTAAAGGGCCTCTCTAAGTTAAGGATTCAGCTAGCTTGCCTGGTTGGTACCTGTCAGTGTTTGTGATGCACGTGTCAAATCGACCTGAATTTTGGTTGTTGAAAGGTTCGAATGCAACCTCTAAGTGACCGTGATTCATGGGTTTCAACCTATATTAAGTCAAGAATTTCATGATGGACTGGTAGATTGTTTTTTATTTTGTTTTAGAAGAGAGGATGTTCTGATATGGGGTGGGGAGGGGCAATGCAGGGGCAGATGATTTAGGAATTGGTATTTAGGGATGGTTGGAGTGGTTGTGCAAGTGGGAGTTTTACAGAGTAGTGGCAGTTTTGGGTGTTTTTTTTTTTTTTTTGGGGGGGGGGGGGGGGGGGGGGGGAATGGTGTGTGGTGATAGCTGAAACCAAGCTTATATGAAAGAGAAGGTGCCTGACTGCCTGCCTGATAAGCAGCCCTTGGTTGATAAGAGACACTCAGCTCACCCTTAATCCAGGATTGGTGTGATGGTGTACAGCCTCTGGCAGTCTTACTGAATATATGGAACTATGTGGGGAACCGGGGATAGATCAGAGAGTCAGTGAGAAATAGAGAGGCTGCACATGTGTGGTCCCGTGTTCGTATATGATCTGGTAATCTGGTATGTATGAGGGAAAGGACCGTTGTCTTGTATTCTTGTAAAAATAGCAAACTAATCTTTGGATTTTTTGCGTGTGCAGGAGGATGTGAAGGATTGGGGAATCGATGTCCTTATGGACGCTGTTACACGAGTGGAAGAAAGTGTCAAACATAATAAGAGGTGATGTTTAGGCTAAATATCGATCTCAGATAAAGAGCGTACTACTTTCACTCTCAGCTCATAAGATTATCAAGGATTACCTCAAAGGTTCTTAACTCGCAAACAGGCTATGTTAAGTTGGCTTATTTTTAAAGGAAAGAATCCTGTGTTCGTCCAATTTGGATCATTGACTATAGCTCTTCCCTTGATATTGGATAACTGGATGATTACACTGGTACGGAGTTACGGAACTACGGAGTATTAATTATTAGACCTTTTTCCATAAGACATGCATGTTACATACATTCATACAGAAGAATGTTGGAAGCTGCCTTTGTTCTTAGGTCCCATTTTAAGTGGTGACAAGCTGACAACTATTTTTCTTCATTTCCTTGAAAAATAAAAAATTTGCCTTCTCTCTGTGTATCTATACTCATTTCACTCCATTAATCAATTTTATTTCCTTTCTTCTTGATAATTATTTTAGCTTCTTATTTGAATCATAATTATTTTACTTACCCCACAAAGGCCACATTTATTTTAGAATCACAAGCTAACTAATCTTGGTTTGATTAATTTCATTATCATTAGTTTTATTTCCTTATTGTTTGATTTAGTTCCTTGTTATTTGATTTATTTCCTTATTATCTGATTCCCTTTTGCATATTTCTTTTTGACAAACTAGCTATTTAAACTGACTCATTTACCATCTTTTCTAGATAACTTCATTATCATTTTTAAAATTGAATTTAATTCAATTACCCAAAATTTAGTCATGACCTCAAAAATATCTATACTAGTATGTTATTTTATAGCTAGAATTTTAATGGGAATTTTGTGTGGAGTACATGGATCATCATTCCATAAACAGCAGCCTATTCTTACCATCAAGGTGTGTTTTCCAATCAAATTATTTTACTATTGTAGTTTTAATTGAGTTAAGCACAAATTTGGGTACTCAATTCTACAATTTTTCACCGTTTAGGTACTGAATTTATTTTCTTCACCGTTTGGGTACCGAATACCAAATTCCGGCAAAAAAAATTAATTCCCCTTAAGAATTGAGTACCTTTGGTAAACAATTCAGTACCTTGGGTTAACTCTAAGTGGGGCCCACCCGAATTAAAAAAGTGTCGGTCAGAATTTTATTTTCCCCTTTTCTTATTCTTCTATTCCCTTTATTCCCCTTTAAACTTTCCAATTCTGGAAAATATATAGCTGCGAATTTGGTGAAGAACACGAGCATTCCTTTGGGAAAATTTGGGGAAAACAACACTTAGCGCATCCATTTTTTTGAGGTAACCTTCATTACTCATTGTTTTTGTTGTTATTTTGATATAAATTTCGAATTTTTGGCCAATTGATAATCTTATTTTGCGAGTTAGGGTTTATGGTTTTGTGGGTTTTGTGAACGAAATTGATGATGTTGATTCGTTGTTTTTTTGAGACATAATTTGTTGCTGTGTTGTTGTTTGTTGATGGATTATGCAAGTGTTGTTGATGGATTTTGTTTTATTGTTGTTTCTTATGCGGAATGGTTTGATTAATGTATGTGTTTTGCGAAGGAAAACAAGGGAGGTTTTGCTTCAACTGGACTGCAGTACAGTAGGGAAGATATTGAAGAAGCAGCAGCTGTTCTGATTTTTTTTTTTTTTATTTTTGAGAAAATCGTTGATGATGAATTTAGGATAAGAAAACTGGATTGAATCTGTTTTGCTGCTACTTTGTTGCTGGTGTATTCATGGCATTTTTTTGCCTAGTTCAGACCTCTTTAAATAGCCTAATAATGACTACTTTTTGAATGCTTCAACAGAAAAATTAGTTATTGTCTTTTTTTTAATTATTTTTTTTAATTAGGTATGGTTAGTGGTGAGTTAGTGGTGAGTTAATTAGCCTGAAAATAAGTTTGAGTACCTAAAAGGTGAGCAAAAAAATTTGAGTACCTTAAAGGTGAAAAATTGAAGAATTGAGTACCTACATGTACTCTTAACTCGTTTTAATTAGCTCTATTGTAAAATTCGAAAATCAAATCAATCAAATCAATGATTTTACAGAAGATTATAATAAGATCTTAATTTGTACCTTATGTCCAATCGTTACTTTTTTTTTTCCAAGAAAATAATTTAGTCTATTTTATACTGAATAATTATATTTCCCCGTTCTACAAATATTGCATCATGTTCATTTTGACACTACTAACATGCTCTCCTTTGACTATCTATTGCGATTTATATGTAAATATGTGATGAATAATGTAGTCATGTGGATATTGTTAAAACTGTTTCAATTTGTAATTTTAAGATTTCAGTTTATTACTCCATATTATTATTATTATTATTATTATTATTATTATTATTATTATTATTATTATTATTATTATTATTTATTGAGGGTTAGACATATTAATGATCAAAAGCTATAATTGTTCACATACACACTTGTATGAATTTTTATGAATTTTAATTTGCAGACTGAGAACGGCCAAGAATTTGATTGCGTGGATTTTTATAAGCAACCAACTTTTAATAATCCATTGATGAAAAATCATAAGCATGAGGCAAGTCAATGAACAATTGAACGCATGTACTTTTTTTATATTATTATTTTGAAACCTCTTATAAGTCAAATCGATTTCAACTAGTGAGCATTGAGCAAGACCTCTATATATACTCCGTATGTCTATTCAATGTTTTGAACCTTTTGAGTTCATTATCTTCTTATTTTCTTGTGTGTTGTTGAAACCTATTGTAACCCACTTGTAAGTAGGGGTGTGCAGAAATGGACCTGGACCGGACCGGGAGATTCCGGATCGGTCTTTGGTCCTCACAAATTGGCGATACCGGGTTAAAACCGGAAAGTATATTTTTATAATATTTTTGGTAAAAATATTAAATTTAATGTTTATTTTTCTAAAGTTTAGGTACAAAAGTTGTAATTTATAAATTCTAGGTGCAAAATAGGAAAGAGTGCAAATAAAAACAAGACGTTAAAAATGTATATATATATTAAGATACTAAAAATGCAAAAAAAAAAAAAGAATATAACCGGTCCATTCCGGCCCAAAACTGGACTGGAACCCAGACCGATTGATTACGGTCTGGTCCCGGTCCCAAAAAAGTCGATTTTGGGTTCCGGTCCGGTCCGATTTTGGATCGGTGCACAGCCCTACTTGTAAGTGTCTCATATTGGAGAAAGAGGAGAGATGGTTCCACTTTATAAGATAGATGAGTTTCTCCTACTATTGCCAATTGGTTTTAGTATGAAAGCTTATAAGCCTTGTTTGTGGACCGAATTCTCCTCCTCCTTATTTGAGTTACCCATATTCATATTGTCTTGAAAATTATTAATGTTCTTAGAAAATGGTTGCATACAGGTAAACAAAACTTCCTTGCAAAGTCAAGGGGAACCCAATAATTTAGGACTCAAAATTGGTTGTCCATTAGGAACCGTCCCTATCTTACGATCATTTTACGATCTAAAATCTTCAATTAACGAAGGAGAAAATTGTGTAAGTGCCCTATTATTTCACGAATTCTTATGTAGATTTCTATCGTTACTGGAGCAAATAAAATGAAACGAATGTAATCAATCAATTTCCCTCTAATTAATTATTCTATTGTTTGGTGTAGATTGCTTCGTTTCGAACTACAGGAATTGGAGGTAGAGTATTTTATGGAGCTAGTGGTTCAGTGGGCTTATTTAAACCTGTAGTAAGTGGAACGCAATGGTCTGCTTCTCGAATAAAACTTCAAAGTGGAAACGATTGTATTGAAGCTGGTTGGATGGTTAGTTTAATTCTAGCTTTTTTTTTTTTTTTTTTTTTTTTTTTTTTTTTTTTTTTTTTGTATTCGTTGTTTTAGGGACCAATTATGGGTGGTTAGGTTTCAATTCCCTCTTAACTGCAATTAATGTAAGATTTCCACCTTGAATGATATATACTTATGTTTTACGAGTATTATCTTTAGGTAAATCCACCTCTATACAGGAGCTCTGATCCCCATATTTATGCAAAATTTACTGTAAGTACTAGTTTTTCGTATTTTATACACATAATATTTGTACTTGTTCATTCAAGCATCTTTTTATTACTCGATCCATTCTTATTATTAATTTATCATAGGCTGGACCAACAGAATGCTTAAGTTTACAATGTCCGGGATTTGTTCAAGTGTCCAAAAACTTTCCTTTGGGCGCTAGGCCCGATCGCTATACTCACATAGGTGATGACACAATATTTTATTGGAACATCACTATTGACAAGGTACGTACATAAATGTAAACTTGTGACATAATTAAATGTTACTCCGCTCACAATAAGTTTAATCATCCAAATTATGTTACTTGTAAAATAAGTATCGTTCTCTTTATGCATATTGATTTTATTTTAATCATCATGTAGCATCCTGATGACGGAAATTGGTGGTTGTCAATTTATATGGCTTCGAGTAACATTCAGGTCGGATATTGGCCGAAAAGCTTGTTTATATCATTGGCAGATTCGGCTGCTCAAGTTGAATGGGGAGGTGAAATCAACAACCCTGGTTATAAAACTCCAGATGATCCTGAAATGGGTAGTGGTATAAAGGCAACAGATGACCTTACAAAAAGTGCAGCGATCTTCGATGTTAGAGTTGATAAAGGTGTATTAATTCCAGGAGAATCAGAAATATATGAAGAATGTAAAGATTATACAGTCTATGATGCTGGAACTCGAGATTTTTGGGGTCGTTTAATTTTTTACGGAGGTCCAAAAATTGTTGAGTAATTATTGCTCCAAATAAGTCGAACTAGTATCTATCTTCATGTAATTCGCAGCAAACTTTTTATATTTAAGCGTATTATAAATAGGTTAGGTCATGTTCAATTTACCTTACAAAAAAAAAAAAGTTTTGTTGTGTTTAATTATTCTGCAATTACAAGTCTAGTCATGGAACAAAAAAAGCTTAATAAAATGATAACAACTTTTGTGAATACAAATAATGATACATATATTAACAAGGTACTCGTAAAAATACATCACTACAAACTTGTTTATTTTTAGTACGGAGTATAAATAAAGAAGTACAAATAATCAAAAGTAATTGCAAGAACATACCTGTATATTTGAACATGATTCACTTGAATGTAAGTAGGGTAATGCTCAAAGAGTGGGGGATAGTTCTAGTGGTTAGAGTTTTCTGTCCTATTTCAGGAGATTCTAGGATCGGATTTTCTCACCCCTGCCCTTGTGACTCTTTAAACCGTTAAACACCAAAAAAAAAAAGTAGGCTTATGCTCAACTCTGTCTATCTCGTTTACATCTAATTAACACGTACATTAGCTTGGATTTATTTTTTTGTTTTTTTAGGAAGGATATATAAACGGAGTACTACATATTTAAATCTTATATACAAATATTAAAAGTTCGGTAAAATAATTATATTTAGAAAAGTTGTTTTACTTGTTTACCCTTGTTACTTTCTTACATAAATGTTGAAATGGTTTTGATTCAATTCTTTATTAATTTTGATTTATTTCCTTTTCAGTAGATTTCATTATTTATTACATTTATAATTTGATGATTTATTTCCTTTCATGTACTCATAGATTTTATTTTTCAAACCAATGATGCTATTTAAACTGATGATTTATTACATTCTCTTCTAATTAAATTATTTCAATATCATGACTGCAAAAATGTCTAAACTAGCATGCCTTTTCATTTCTACTATAGTAATGGGAGTTTTGTGTAGAGTAAATGGATCGCCATTCTACAAACAACAACCGGTTCTTACCATCAAAGTGTGTTTTCAGATCAAATTACTTTTTCTAGTTTTATCTCTAGTGTATATTATGAAATTCAAAGAAAATTAAAAGTAATGCAAAGTTTGAATTTTTACACCTTATATAGTTATGTCCAATAGTTATTACATTCTATTTCACAAGAAAACAATAATGAAAGATTCCACGCATTTTTTTCAAAGTAAATAATCTATATTTTTACTCGTATGCTTTTTATATTGCAGATGGAGACGGGAGAAGAAATTGATTGTGTGGATTTTTATAAGCAACGGACTTTTATTAATTCTTCGATAAAAAGCCATATGCCTAAGGTAAGTCAATAGATACACAACTATACGACATATTTGTAGGGGAAATGATAGTGACACACCAAAATTGATTTTGGCACATCTCTATGTGAGAACACGATGTTCTATGCTCTTCTCGCATAAGGTTGTGCTAAAATCAATTAAGGGTATGTCAAAATCAATTTTCTAAAGAATGTATGATTTATTTTTAATGTTTTGAGATCATCTAATTTCTTATTTACAGGAAAAGCTAATTTCTCTGCAAAGTCAAGGAGGGGAACCCAATAACTTAGGGCTCAAAAAAGGTTGTCCTTTAGGTACTGTCCCTATTTTAAGATCTCTTAACGTCCTAAAGCCTTCGACCATCAAACCTAACACAGAAGGAGAACATTGTGTAAGTACCCTTGATTATTTTATCTACGGTTTAATTTATGAATTCTTCTGTGTAAAAATTTCAAATGTAAATGGAGAAAATAAAATGAAACGGCGTGTATGGGTGTAAATGAGTTACATATGAATGACGCTTTAAACCAAAGGGAATTTCAAATGACAATTATTTCGTGTCTAAAAGTTGTTTAATTTATGAACTTTGACTTGATTACTAAACAATCCAATTAACTCGAATATAACAAAATATAACTTTTACTACTTCTAATTATTTTATTGGTTTGATGCAGAGTGCTTCTATTGTAAGTACAGGCTATGGAGGCAGGAAATTTCATGGAGTGGGAGCCGCGGTAAGCTTATATCAATCTACAGTGTTTGGAAAACAATGGTCTGCTTCTCGAATAAAAGTTTCAAATGGACCTGATATTATCGAAGCTGGTGTGATGGTTAGTTTAATTTAATCCGTAACTGGTTTACATACTTTGTAGTAAAATAATTCATTTATAAAAAGTCATACGTTCAGAATTATCATATGTGTACACCAATTATCATTAATTTATTAATGTACGAACCTTGAGACATGTACTTTTAAATTAATAGGTAAATCCATCTGTCTTCAACAACACTAAAGCTCATCTTTACATAAGATTCAAGGTAAGTAACTTTATTGCATCCTATATACAAGTAAATATTTGTAATGTACTCCTCTTTTCTAATTATTTTTCTGCATTTCTTAATAAATCCTTTTCTAAGTAGCACGAGTATTATATTTTGTGTCACAGGCTGGACCAAATGGATGTTTAAATTTTGATTGTAAAGGTTTTGTTCAAGTATCCAAAGACATTTTTATAGGCAATCATCCCGATAAATATATGCATATCAATGACGAAAACATCACTTATTGGAACATATATCTCGACCAGGTATGTAGATGTACATTTGCAGTTAGAACATACACGTTATTAACAAGTCTAGTCATCCAAATCAAATTTTAAAAAACAACATCTTTCCGTATATTATATTAATTATATGTTTGAAATTTTGATGATGTGGTGTAGCACAAAGATGACGAGAATTGGTGGTTGTCGATGTATGAGAACAAAAGGCCAGTAGGGTATTGGCCAAAAAGCTTGTTTACATCATTGGCAGAAGAAGCCACAAACGTAGAATGGGGTGGAGAGATTAGCAATCCAGGGTTAGCTGAACCAGACCCTTATATGGGTAGTGGTCTAAAGGCAAGAAAAGACTATAGGAAATCAGCAGTTTTCTTCCAAATGATAGTTGATCATGGTTTTCTAAACCCCGAGGATACCGAATTTTATGAGGATTGTACTGATTTTACAACCGCGGATGCTGGAACTAGTAGCGATCCTTTTTGGGGTCGTCGCTTTTATTATGGAGATCCTTATGAAATTATTGAGTAAAAATATATTATTACTCCGAATTTGTGGAGAATTATATCTCTATTTTTGAATAATTATACCTTTTATAAGTAAAATATATGTTGAGATGTCTTCTTTAATGTTCTTATTATTCGTATTTTAATGATTTAATGTTCTTATCTAACTCTCCTCAATACCAAAATAATTTTTTTTAAAAAAATCATACATCACATTCTCGTACCCATTTTTTATGAACTAAAAATGGTGAGCTTGGCTCGTTTATGGGTTCGGAATAATTAATGTTATATAAGTCTAGGTATGGATCAATATGTACAATCAATTACTTGTAAGTTATAAGTTATAACTATTTTCATTCATTTACAAGCAATCAATTAACCGATCATGCATCAAAAAAAGTTATTTTTAAATTAAAATTGAAGTCAAATTAATCAAATTAAACCAACACCATTGATAATAAATTGGAACAATTATTGGTTTTAAATTGAATCTCAATAACAAAGATAATAAATAACAACAATCTACTAATAATATCAAGATTATCGTCTGACTTGGAGAAAAAAGAGGTGCTATTAAACGAATAACAAAATATTAACTCTAAATTATCAAATTAAAATGTTTTTATTGTTATGGTTGGCTTACATCGGGAGTTTGATAAGTTAAAGTAACATCAGTAGATGCAATATCTTCATCTGGTCCATCGACTGAAGGTTTAATGACGGTAAAGAAAAGTACATTATAAAATATTGTGAACAAAAAAAGAACAAATGCAGTATATCCTAAATATGATCCTGATATTTCCGGTGGCTCATCTCTCACTTGCCCTTTCAAATCGCCAATACTCGAGGCTGCAATTATTTTCAAACATGTTTATTATTTTGTTAGTCCTAAGACGCAGTATGAAAAAGGTAACATTATCACGTGGAGTTACTGTAATAAAAATGAAACCTTTGAATAAAAACTGAATAACTCTATCTAATTTGGGTGGTGCTACTCAATTTCACCCTTATTTATGCAAGTTTGTTAATCATTTACATATTAAATAAGGTTGCACATACCATCATATAAACTAAAACCACTATAAAGTAAAAACGGAGGGAGTAAATTAGATTAATACAATTAGAAAAGAAGAGAGAAATTATACAAAACCTCTAATTTTAGGAGGATTGACTTGTTTGGATGAGAGAGAATCAAGCTGTTGGTCAAGATCACTTAGAGCTTGTCTAGCCTTATCTTGGTCAACTTCAAAATTTGAATCATTTTCCATTGCTGATGAAATAATCCACCTTTGATGATAATTGCCTCTTTTGGGTAGCATAGTTAGTGGATTAAATCTCCAATTAATTCCATACAAACCATGATTAGTAGTAGAATTATTGGTATTGAAGAAGAGGAAGAAGTTGCTTGTTGTTGTTGGTAATGGAGTTTGAGGTGACAGAGAGCAAAGATGATGCATTTGAGGAGGGATAAGGTTGTGCTTTGATTTTGTATTTTTCAACACCCACAAATATTTAAACCGTTCATTATATTATTACAATTTCATGTGGGTCCATGTGTGTTGCTCATGATGAGGGAGGATCTTCGTTAAGGCTCTTATATGACTTCATTTGTCCATATCTTGTGATATATTGAGCTATAAATTTGACATAGATTGGAGAGGAGTCTCATTAACTAAACCATTATGCTCAATTTAAATTTCATCCTCCAAAAGTAATAACTACCGCGTGATATAACAAGCTATATATACTATAGCATAATCAATGCAATGTATAATTTCAAAGCTTGAAACTCCATAATTTTTACAATCTAACTTATCTAAGGTAATATAAATGCATAGAAATAGAATTGCTTCGAACAATACGAACCTGTTGTGATTTACTGAACTGAGCTGAACTGAATTGAACTAATTGGAGCTGAATTGAACTGAGCTGAACTGAATTGAACTAATTGGAGCTGAACTGAACTGAAATGAATATTTTATGAGAGAAGGAAATTAGGAATTGAATTGAACTGATTGGAGCTGAAATTAAGCTGAAGAGAATAGGCCCTAAATTGTCAATAATTTCATTGGTTGAAATTGAAGTGATGATAGCTACTAGCTAAGTAATTTACTTATAGTATTTGATTTACCATTGTACTCAAATTCTAAATGCAATCATACGAAAAGGAGATTAACTAGTTTCAAAATATTTAATCAATTTCTCTTATTTGACTATACTTTTAATGAGATTTTCCAAAGTGCAAATATATTACGGAGTACTTCTTCACCTTTATTAATTCTTATACTTAGAGCCTATTCTCTTCAACTTAATTTCAATTCAGTTCAACTCTAATCAGTTTAGTTCAATAAATCAAAATAAACCCTTACTAGTAGTGTAAACTAAGGTCATGCATTCCATGAGTCATATGTTCAAGTTCCTCTCCATAAGCCAAAAAAAAAAAAAAAAAAAAAAAAACAACAACGTGGATAATCGGCTGAGGTGGCACGTCCAAACGCCGCCACATCAGATCATAAAGCCAAAACGACAAGTAATGACGTCGTTATGCAACACTCGAGTACAGCATTAAAAAATCAAACAGATTTTGTAAGAAAGAGTACATAAAAACGTTTCAAATAAGTTCGTCGAAATACGTGAAACACCAACCCATTTTTCTTTCTTCCATCACAAAATTAATCAGAGGAGAGAGAAAATATGAAGAAAGCCGGCGTCGATAAGAAGAAAGTCCGGCGATCATCCACCGGATCTCTGCAAAGCGGCGGCAGCGATACTCCTCCTCGGGTTTCGCCTCTTTCTCTCTCCTCTTTTTCTTGCATTTTTTGTCGATTTTTTGATATTTTTTTTGTTTGATGATTTAGGGTTTAAGTTAGTTACAGATCTTATTTCGTCTTTTAATTTGTTACATTTTGGATGATTATGATGATGTTTCTGTTTATGGAATTAAGTGTCGGCTGATGATTTTATCTGTTTTGGCTGATGAATTGTTCAATTTTGGTTGAAGTTTTGTTGTGAATTGAGGTTTAATTGTTGTGATGAATGATATTTTAGTTTGTTTTGGTGATTTAGATGTGAATTTTGTTTATTTTAGGTTGTTTTTTCGTAATTGGTAGATGTTAACTATGTATGAGATCATGGTGTTTAAAGAAGACTAAGCAATGCATGTCAATTTTGTAGTGATTTCTCTTCGAATATAAAATACGCATAGTATAATTTGCGATGTCCGAAGAAAGTTTGTTGCATTTTCGGTAATTGTAAGTTGATTATTGCTTGGATTCTTCTTGATACGGACTTACGGAACGTTTGGAATGAATTAGGGAGAGAAAATAGGAGGGGAGTAGCAACTGTTTCGGGACGGATGGAGCGTATTGGAAAGACTGGTACCAATAATGTGAATTCGTCTTTTCGGTGATGTATATGATTTGGTGGCTTGATTTTCTATTTGATTTTGATTGGTTAGCTCTAGCAGATTGGTTACTTTGGTAATTTGAACCCATTTGAAACGATGAGTATATTACAAAAGCAAATGAGGTGGCTCTTTTATTTTTTTATAGGCTATTCTTTCCTTGCTATGTAGCCAAGTTTGTCTTATGCAGCTCCTTTTGTGTTTTTGAGGAGGTGTGGATACATCTCTGATTTGAATTGTCATGTTATATTTCAGAAACAAGCTGTAGAGAAGGATGTATACCTGTTATTTGCTGAAAAGGTGAGAGATCATAAAGAATTGGAGTCAAGGTGGGCAGTTTTACAAGAGACACGCGTTGAGTACTTCAGGGGGAAGGATTTTGTGAGATTCTTAAAAAATCACCCAGAGGTCAGAGATATACTGGGATCAGATAGTAATCTAGAAGCAGAAGATATTGCCGATGTACTATTGAAGAAAAACCTCATTGTACGATGTGACCGTGTTGTAAAAACTTTAAGGCCGGGTAAGAAGAAGTTGTCAACATGGCCTGCACATTTGGAGATCTTTCCTGTAAGTTTCTTTTTTGCCAGCCTAACCCAACCCCTTCCGTCCTGAAAAAACAGGAAAAGACTCGTTTGGAATTAAGTTTGTATTATAAATTAGTATGGTTTGACTTTGAGATATTAATTAGGGTAATTTTCTTTTTATAAACTTTGTTTTCTTCAGACTTTTAACTTACCGTGCTTTCAAGTCAGTTTTAGAGCTGTAAATATGGGTGATCAGTGTACACATTTGTGAGATTAGAGAGTGTGGGATGTACACCACTATCCTCTCACTAAGTTGTTAATAGCATGTTGTTATGCCCTTTAGAAGGCTCGTGCTATATGTTGCTAATCAAATATAGTTTAGACCTGATTGATTGATTTTGTGCTGGGCAATTGGGCATGCATTGGCTGCTAAATTTTTTGTTTCTGAGGCTTTGAGCAATTGTTTCTATGTGGTTTGGAATAGTAGAGATGTAAGTTTAGTATACTTGCTATTGTTCTTATTCTTAGTGTGTGGTCCACACGCTTCTAAGTGTGCCAGGTAGGATACTGTGCAGGTCTCTGCGAATGATTCATCTTCTCATTGGATCTTAAGTTTGAAATTGAACGTGTATTGTTTGGAGAGGAACAATGATTCATATATTAAAGCAATGTGAGGTGTTTTGGTATTTGCATTAAGAATTTTGTTTTTATGATATGCGACTTTGTCAGCAATTTATTGCTGCAATGGTGGGTTTATGAATGCTTGGATATTGTTTGGGGCTACTTGAGGTTTGGGGTTACCAGAGCAACCAGGTGAGAACCTGAGGTTTTTTACTTGGCTAGATTTTATTTGGAGATAGGTTTTTTGATTATTGAATGTTATGTAGTTATTAAAAGCTCTAAATTTTGATTTGAGAATTTGTGGTTGACCCATATTGTTAATAAGGATTAGATTTCGCTGCAATGGTGAGAATGTGTTGGAAAGAGATGGCAATACCTTAATTGGTAGAGATTGAGAAAGTTGAATGGAAATGGTAGGATGGAAAAGTAGATAGTGGGGGAAATGGATGGAACTCAAGGAAGCAATGAGAAACAGAAAACAAAGAAAAGTAGAGGAGTGAAGTAAAGAAACTGGAAGCATAATAGGAGAAAGAGCTATGTATTTCCAATGTGATAGTAGTCAACAAATTGCATTTCTTAGAAACTACAAAATCTATGCCTCTTTATATGCAGAAGTATTGAACCATTTCTAAGAACATTTGCAAACACAATTTAAGCTATTATGATAGGGATATATAAGAACAACTTCTTAGAGTTTAAAGGAAACTAGAAAACAAACAAGTTTTCTTTTAGATGTATTTCATTTACTACTTCCTCAGTTTCCCTAATATTGCAACAATTACCATTTTAGGAAGTTTTACAAATATTACAACATGACCCAATATTTGCACATGCTTTCTACTTGTCTCTCTCCTCGTCACATGGGTCTCTATCTTTATTTTACGTTATATCTCTCCTCATTTTATATTCCGTGTCTTCCCCCGTTGTTGCAATATTAGGGGAACGGAGGAAGTATTATTTTTTTTTTTCTAATATTTTTAATTCCTTTGTTATTATAGTAAAGTTTATGAGGAAGCTAAAATATATTCGAGCTTTCATACAAGGGTTGATCTTTGGATGTGTTGTAATGCTATATGACATTTTTTATTGGATGTGGACTTGTTGACCATGGAGTTGGTTTCTTAAGAATACTTTATGAGAGTTATTTCTTAAGAAGAGTTTGTAAAAGAAGAATGTGAAGTTGCGTTGCAAAGGATTTGTTATTTCAAGTTGCTCTAGGCGTTGGGGCTATGAATGTCACTTAGTCATGGAGGAGATGGAGATCTTGTCTTTTTATTGTGTTGCAAAGGATTTGTCATTTCAAGTTAAGTTGCTCTAGGCGTTTGGGTTGGTGTTTGTCTAGCGTCCCTTTGTGTTGCTTCTCACAATTTTGGCTTCCTTAGGCCAGCATAGTGTGAGAACAGTGAGAGTTTGGGGAAAGGAAGGTCTAAACAAAGGGGAAAACATTTTCTTAGTGGGATGTGATAATATGCAGGCCTGATTTTAGAAATTATTCATTGTGTCCAAACATGTGGGAAAACATTTTTTGTTGGATGGAATGTTGATATTACTGAGTGGTATCATTACAACGGGTAATTTTCTTGTTATAAATTCCATCTTTTGGCCTTCAACATTGGATGGTAAGGGAGCTTACAAGTTGTGTTAGAGACTCTGTTTCTGTAAATTCTGTAAAGATTCTGGCTTGTAGACCTATATAGTTCATGTTCCTGTAGCTCCTCTATAGCCTCTGTTGTGTCACCATTTGCAACCTTGCTAAATACTATTGTCTGAAATTTAAAAATTGTAAATGTCTTGGGATTTTTCTACATCACTTGCAATGATTCTTGAAATTAGTGGTGATTGCTGAATATTAGTGCGAATTAGATTGCCTTCCATAGCCACTATGCTAGCCATCTTGCTATATTAGGCATGATATCCTTCCCTTGCCTGGAAACTGTGCTCAGTTCTTGTCTCTTCCTTGGGTTTTCTGATGCCCTGTGGAGGTCACGGGGCCCTTATTTTTTGTGCTCTGGTAGCTTAAGTCTTATAGTGTTTTTGCATGTAGGAATGAAATACCTTTGATGAACCCACCAGGCTTCACAAGGTGTCCTATATGTAAAGGAATATTTCTGACCTTAGGTCTAGTTATTATTGTGGCTGAGAATAAATGAAAGAAGGCGTTAGGTGACTAGTCTGTTGACATGGAAGAGATTAATGAATGAGGCATGGAAACTGGAAAGAGGGGTGAGCAAACGCAGCTGGCTTTCCAGGAAATGATTGTCATATTAAAAGGAGTTGAAGCTCATGATTAGCTTCCCAATCCATTTTCTTGCTGATTTTTATCATCAATCTATTTCCCTTTTTATTCAAGGGTGCATCCACGGTCTTTATCTTGTATTTGTATAATTGTATAGACTCTGTGCAATGCAAGGTTTTGTGAATTGTCAAGTGAAAATTTTCTTGTTCCGCTATTGTTGTAAGACCCATCTCTGGACTTTTGTTTGGTCTTATTTGTGATGATGGTTCCTCTAGTTTCCCAGAGCAGTCTGCATATTATTTGTAAATTACATCTTAAAATGTAGGAATTTGTTTTTGGTTTTGGGACTTTGGGTTGGATCCATGTTAATCATATGCTGATGTGAGTGAAGTCTATTCTCGCTGTTTTGACATTCCTACTCCATGATGTGTTTATGCTTAACATGTATTCTGAAATATGGACTTGTCAGGGTACAATCTATGACCATTCATTTCCTCCCTAATGTTGTTCTTTCTTGTAATTTATGATAAATTGGATTAGCGAATTGTACATTGGGGTTTCTCATCCATTTGACTGTCTTGGGAAATGGGTGCTGTAGTTTTCTTGTAAATTTCTTTGTCCGAGTGTTTGAAGAACAGGAATCCAGCAAGACTGAGCTATTTCATGATGTGTTTTGTCGTAGTTTACTGTTCAGTACTCAAGTCTTTTACTGTATCTCTCTCGGTTGTAAGTTTTTTCTAATTAAATGATGAACTTACTTACCTTGAGGCAATTATCATTGTCTCTTTTTTTTCTATTATTATTCTATAGTTGATGTGATTATGATTCTTATGAATCTAGAGTAAGATATAATTGCTGTCCCTTTTGCTATGTGACTAGTCTTTTCTAAAAAAAAATCTGAAGTTTTTCTTCCCTCCTGTTGGTGTTCATTTGCTGCTTTTCTTATTGTGTTGCAGGTTCAAACCTTTTCAGATAATGATGCTTTCTTTGTATGGACATTTATAAAGCGGCATCCTTTGTGGCAGACACTTCTCTCATTCTCCTGGCCTGTTTTAACATTAGCAATCTGCTTATTTCCAGTATACCCACACACGGCCAAGCTTGTGGTACTCTACTCGTGTGCTGGGATTCTTCTACTTATACTTAGCGTTCTAATGTGTATGTTTCCTATGTCTTAATATTTTTTGTTGTTGCCAGCTGTAGTTTGTTCCTTGTTATCCTCTTGTTTCTGAATTCATTCATATATTCCTGGCCTATACTTGTTTCACTTTCATTTACTGTACTTGTTACTGTATGGAGTTGTTGCCGAATCACTAGATCTCTCCACCCCACCTCAAATCTTTATCTATCAACTGTCTTCTTTGGTGTGCAACCTTATTCCATATTCTGCACTGGTGGCTTTCAATCTTATTGAAGATCGCCAGACTTCGTCTGATAATATTGCCTGAATGGGTGTATATATATTTTTGACAGATTACAAGACCCATATATTTTTTACTTGCATTCTATATTCTGATGCATTAGTTTTAACTTGCATTCTATACTGTCCGTCTTCAATTCATATATCACTAATTTTTGGTGATTACAATTGCAGTGAGAGCCACAATTTTTGGGGCTCTTTGGATTTTCCTTGGAAAGCGCGTGTGGATTTTCCCCAATATTCTTGCAGAAGAAGCAACACTAAGCGAGTTGTTCCGTTTTTGGCCTAAAAAAGATGAAGAGGACCCACCAAAGTGGACTAGCCGGCTTTTCTATGCTGTAACATCTGTTGTTGTCATATTGATTTTGAGACATCATGCTCCTGATGAAGCTGCTCGAGCTAGGTTAGCGTCACATTTAAATTTATTTTTGGCTAGCCCTGTACTTACTGGTGTCTGCCTTTCTTAATTTGCATTTGATTTTTATTTTAAATTTTTTTTATTAGTGTTGTGGTGTAATTGCCTTACCAATAATACCCATGTTGGATACTGGACACTTTGAAATGGCCATTGATTTTTCAAATTGTGCCAAGATAATCCAGACTTCCTTGGAGACAGGCCCCCATCATATAGTTTGGTTTTAATGTTGTTTTGCGACCATGTTCTTATAACAGAAGTGGTAACCAATAGGAGATCCTTGCTTTTATCATCTAAGTTCTAGTTACTGAACCACACACAGTACGGTTTTATAATATCGGAATTAGATTTATTTATTTTTTAAATTTTCCTGTACAATAGAATGATTTTCTTAGATTGGGAAGGTGCTACAAATTCCACTTGTAATTGGAGTGTAGAGTTAAACACCCTTAGACTTATAGTTGCATATAGAAAGTTTTTTATTTACGGAGTACATCCCAAAAAAAAAAAAAGTTGTGTTGGACAACTTTTGCTAGGAGATCAAGGAGAGTATGAAGTAGAGAGAGAAGATAGTAGTTGTGGAGGGCCCATTTACACCTGAGTTCTTTTTCATGGTTAGAAAAAATTTGAAAGAAATGTTTGGTATTGTGTACTTGTTTACTAAAATGGCACTGTGACACATATGAGTTTCTTAATTACTACGTAAAATACTTTGTTGAATTTAACTGAAAAAGGATTTTAGGACCCCAGTAATAGGTTTAAGTTGAAGGGAACAGAGCCTAATGGCCAACATTATGTTTTCAGGTACCAGAAGAGGGTTTCTAATATCATTGATGATGTCCTGGAGTGGTCCCCGAAACTGGCTATCTCAGGAATAATGAATCAACAACCTGAGGGAGTCAATGTGACCGACTTTCATAATGAGTCTGCAAGTGATAGTGGATCCAACTTTGAGGTGCCACCACCACCAAGTAGCGTAGCTGATGATGTTGATGTTGGTGATGAGCCTGTGGAAGAAACTGTAGAGGATATTGAGGATGACAAGGGGCAGTCACAACAACATCATGGAGATGTATAATCCATATTGTGTTAATTTTGTCTATTTAAAATTACAGTTTTATGGCTACCATTTTTGTTACATTTCTCTCCCTTTTACATTGTAAAACCATGTATTTAACGTGTGAGAGAAACCTAGGGGATCCTTTCATCTGATTTTATTTAAATTGAACTTATTAGACCGTATTGGACGTTAACATCTTGATTTCACCTTTTGTTTACAACTAAATTTGCTTAGACATTTGTTCAAAAAAAAAAAAAATAATAAATAAAAAAAAAAAGTTGCGTGCACTATCGTTTTAGCATTGTTAATCTCGTTAAGTGTTAAAATTATAATGGGGTAAAATGGAGCCTTTTTTTTTTTTTTGCTTGTCTCGTAATTTTTTTTTTTTACTACTACGTATTCAGCTTTTAAAAAACTACTACGAGAACATACGTTGCACTTTTCAAGTATTGTCAATTGGAGGATCGCATAGTCAAGTACCCAATGAATCTACAACGTGAAGGACTTGATCCACGCAAATCACAGTTAAACTTATATGGAGTAGCTTATTCGTAATCTCCTACTCTAATCTTCACCCTGAGCAGAGCAAAACAAACCAGCAAAAGCCCACTATTCAGCCATCTTTAATGCTACCAAAGTGCCAGTAAAACATGTACAGTGTTAGTCTCAAGTAGAAAGGTTAAACACAAAATCTCAGTAAACCTATTGTTCCAAACACTTTATGAGCTGTAGCCAGCCAAGAGTATAGTAATATCTCAAATACGAACCTAATAGCACCATAAACCTACCAACTATACAAAGTACTAAAATGAAGTAAAAGTCACCAAGATCGAACATAACGAACTACCAAATGATGATAACTTAGCCTCATTATCCTTCCTCACTAACCTAAAGCTCTGAACTACAGAAAAATAAAAACTACAAACTGTACATAATCCAGAGGGTATGCCGATAAACACAAAGGCCATCAAACTGCTAATTTGCTATCCAACTTTATCCTACTCTCCCTGACACCCACAAGCACTATTAACCAGCCAAGAATGATTTGCCGCTTGGCCATTTAAGGCCAAGAGAAGATCCAATCTGCCATAAAAAGATAAAGAGAAATAGGACATATACATCTTCTATCCAGGTAGTTGAATTCTCGACTCCCTCGCTATGCTCAAACTATCAGATGGCTAGTGCACATTGTGGAGCCTGGTCATTAGACATGCTGTTACCCCATTGCTGGTTCGACTGACCTTCCCCAGTTCTAGTTCCTCCTGAACCGTTGGACAGGTCAGCCCATTCTTCATGGGCCTCATGCGAATGGGACCCTCCTGCATCTGATTGTATACAGAAATTTTCCAAATGTCAAAAGAGAATAAAGGCAACATCCTGAAACTATCCAATGAAGATCAGACGAGTGATCAAAACCTGATGATTTATTTTTCTCATCAGCAGAGTGGCTAGAACCTTCAGCTTCACCCTTCTTCGCAAAACGTCCTCCTGTACCTCTAGCCCTTCTCAAAGCATGTTGGTGGCGAGACTCATGGAGATATGGCTACAGAAAAGGGAAAAAAACACACACACATTAAGGATTCAATGCATTCAAAGGTCACAAAAGAGAAAATTAGATACAAAGTCTACATGGATCAAGTATGCAATTACCTTTCGGATTTTAATAAGTTTCCTTTCCAGCTCAGCTTTAGCACGGACCTGCCTCCGTCTCAAGATTCCATGGTACTGCTTAGCATTAACATAAACAGGTTCTTGTGCCATCTCAAGAGGTAGAGGCATCCTAGGTTGATGCATCCCAAAAAACTGGGGAGGAACCTAATCATATCATTACATTAAAGGAAAGATTTAGTCACACAGGCACACGTCATTACCCGACTCGAGCCAAAAACAAACAGCATATCTTATTCATAAAACTAAAGGCCAAACAGATACTCCGTAGCAATGTTTTGGACGATTGACAACTGAAAGCATTTAAAGTTGATAGATGAAAGAGACTTCTAACATGAAAAACCTGTAAAACTGTAGACACAATCGCAAACACAACTGTCCTAGCTAGCTTTATCAACATTATACAATTGAATAACATCCAATCCATGTTTATTCAGAGGTCATTTCCCCCTCCCCTCTTAAAGCAATTACTGCTGATGGGAGAGCTGTCGAGTTAGAAGGTGGATAAAGCACATTACCACAGATAAAACTCATCCAAGATCATCAACTGGGAAGATAATATTACACTCGTAATTCCCTAGAAAAAGAACATTTTTTTCCCTTTTTTTTAAAATCCTAAAAGTCCTAAAACTTCCAATTTTCACAAATTGTAAGATTAAGGCGATTATCATAAACCTTAGGCTAACCACAAGCACTAAGACAAAGTGATGCTAGGACAGAACCTTAAGACATAAATCCAATCAGTAGTCTGGAGAACGCCACAACCCTGATAATCTTGTCAATAGAGCCATTCCAATAGCAGAATAAGCTATTTAATGCTTAAGTCTGCCAGCAAATAGTCATTTCAAAAATAATGCAAAAGTGTGCCAAAGCCTAGAGACTGTCAGTTCTCAAGCAACAAGCAAGCTTTCAGCGATGATCAGTTATTTTCTTTATTTAAGGAAATTGACATTTTAACAGTGACTACTTCTCGTAAATGAAGCAGAATGGAGGTCTATTATGACCATCTATAAAATGGAGGTGACTTCCAAGAGAAGGGAAAAATGGAGTTAGACAATTTAGAATCCTACTTACTCAGTGGTTATATGTGCAGGAGATTCTCCTCCGCAGACATGTTACCTGTTAAGAAGGATATGTATTGAGTCTCCTATTTCTGCTCCTATGCATAAATGTCGCAAATCTGCAAGCATTCTTTACTTTAAAGGTTCCAAGTCCAAAGCTGTGTGGAGCTAACTGCAGTTATGTCACTGTGTGTGGCCATGTGGGTCTAAATGAGCTTATGAGACTGCTAGAGAGTGGAAAGTGGTTTCAGAAAGGACTATGTACTGCTTGTAGAGAGAATGTCATTAAGCTAAATGCAGAATTATTCTTGCTGAAGAGCTGCAATTGAAGAAGTTTCTCATGCGCAGAGAACATATGCAGAAGAGCAGCAGTCATTTCAGAAAGTGATTACCAAGTAGCGAAAGCCATTTGCATATAAAGTGAATTAGATGGCCAATGGTCAGTGTCACTACTCTAGGGATCATCTGTTAGTAGCTACTAGTTCTTGGGGCGTAATGAGACGTTGCAGAGAGAATAATGTGGTAAGATGGTAGTTTAATGGGCTCCAGAACAAATTGATCTAATTAGACGGGGAAAAAAGGCGATACTTTCACATCATAGAGCTTCACATGGGAAAAAACAAACATACACCAGACAATAGGCAGACACACTAGACAACAAGAAGTTAAATTAACAACACAGCTATTAATTTATTTCTATGCATCCCTTTTCCTTTGACATTGATCTTGCCCTCAGAGCAATCACAAATTATGAACAAGTAACTGTAGGTTATGAAGGACATGAAAAATTCCTAGTGCACTCCCCACTTCCCCTATGACAAAAAATCACCAGTTATGAAATTATAAAGCGACCTACCAGGGGCTGAGATCCATAGGCAGCCATCATTCCTCCATAGTAGAGATCAGGATAAGGAGCTGACGCGCAGGCCTGCATATAGCAGTATAGTATTACAAAAATAGTTGGTTGTAATATATTCATATTTGCAGTAATCATCATTTGGCAAGTCTAGCAGTGTAAACAAAAAACATGTATCACTTACAATTGAGTGACCAACAAGTTCTAGCTGTGGATGCTGTGAATAGTAATCTGCACTTCCGAGAGACATACCAGACTCACCATATTGCGATTTCTGAAGATCGTGCCCACAGCTACCGTCTGAGGCAGGGAAAATAAACTGATTAGCATGGCGAAGAGAATCTTATATTGGTTCCTTATTAAAGCAAAAAAGTAAATTAAATTCCTACTTCGCATTCTAGTACAAGTCCAGCAAGTCTGCAACTCATGTACAAATCTTAAACTCTGCTAATGATTTACTGTTTACATACTACATACAGACACATGCCCATAAACACACACCCACCCCAGCCCTCAAATAATAAGGGGGGAAAATCAGAAAGCAAATAGAGTATGAGATACTTCTTCCAATTAATTATAAAGCACCGCATTATGAACACGCCATTATGTTGGCATAATGATACTCCCTCCATCCTTAAATAATAAGCCACATATAATTGAAGGTAAAGCCAAGGAATTGGATAGAACTATCATAATCATCCTAATTGAAAAACTTTGCATTATTACCATGCCATAGAGCCCACAAAGTACTCTTTTATTTAAGTTACCATCGGTTAAGACTAATATGGACAAGTTGTAAGTTTTGATCGACAAAATTTTAAAAGTGGACTATTATTAGACAATCCAAAATAGAAATGTTGCCTAATATCTAGAGAGGGAGGGAGTAACATATATGTGGAACAATACCTCGAGGGGTAGAAGTAGAACCTGTAGTTTCTGAGTCTTTGCTGGTCTCTTCTTCATCATCCCCCGCATTTGACAGTGACTGGTCATCTTTAGATCCCGACATCTCAACTGGATGGTTTAGCAATGTTGGTTTAGGAACACTTCCAACTGCATCAGTTAAAGGCAATGGACCATATCCAGCCCCTCGCCACCACTGATCAGAACAAGCTGCTGATGGTGGAGTATTAGTTTGGGAATTAGGCTCGGGTTGGCTTGCCAAAATAGATTTTGATGGCATGCTTCAGTTACACGCTTAAAAAGGCATCAATCTCAGATATTCAACTTTGAACCTGCAATGTGTTTAACCTAGATCAGCCTAGAGATTCTGCAAAAATAGCATCACAGAACCAATCATGTGATTTTAACATTGGAAAAATACAAGTCAAATCCTTAAGCTAAAAATTTCGAGCAAAGATCCTGTTTTCCAACTTTAAATTCTTCCAGTTACTGAAGTAATATTCTGCAAAAATAGCATCACAGAACCAATCATGTGATTTTAACATTGGAAAAAATACAATTCAAATTACTGAAGTAATCTACATAATTATTTACTCCCTCTCGAACTTACGTGTGTATTTCTATTAATCTCAGGATCTTAGGCCTATCACCTTTCCACATTTTAGCTTACATACTACGAATTATATGATTTCTCTAATTATCGTTTTTTTATTACTTGTATTAACAATAGTCATCTCCTCTTAATATAATTTTGCTGACATAACCTATCCACTAATCAAGAACAAGATCATACTCTCGGAGGTACAATAATATTATTGACCTAAAAGACTAAAACTAGTTCTCAGAAACATGATTAGCTGCTTTCCCTTTCCAGTCCTATCACCTCTGGCATTGAATTCTCAAAATTAATGAATTCACTGACTTCAAGTACTCTGGAGAGGCTTAAACCAGCTTCACAATCTATAAGCTCACTTCGAGCTTGACATAGGAATCAGCAGAATTCCAAACCAATTTGGAGTCATCAAATACTATAGATCCCCAAGTAACTAAAAACATATATCATCATCCCCTTCCAACACTTCAATTGAATTACAGTCTACCAAGATTGTCAAAAAAAAAACTAATTGCATGAAGCTGAAACACCCTTTTTCCTGGGCAAAAGTATGACAGGACGGTTCGTTATCTACTAGATCAATTGTCACATATCTTAGCAATCACCCGTCTCAACCCCTTTCTAAGAGAAAATTGAGAAAGATTTATGTCATCTTTGAGACTATCTATATCGCGATAACTCGATCACTGTATATGATCGGAGACTTTCTCCAATCAATATCTCTTTAGGTTGTTAAGAATTCAGGTAATTTAACATGCAGAGTGCCCCTGAATTTGGCAACCTTCAACACTTTGCCGCTGAGAGACCATAATTCACTCATAATTTTAGACAAAATAAATGCAACATTTATCAAACTAAAAGCTAATAAATTTATAATCATGATTTCAATAATCAATCCAAATCAATTTAAACAAAATCCCAACGCAAATCCCAACAACAATTGACAAACTAAACTTCCCCAAATTATCATAATCCAATCCCCTAGCTCAATCAACGATGAAAATCAAACAAACAGGATCACAAACAATTAATACAGAATTCTCAGAACAATTAAAACTTATAGATATCGGCATGCAGAAACCCTAACAACTCAAAATTAAATTACCCAATAAAAATTCGAAAAAAACCAAAATTCGCATCGAATTATATACACAAACACCAATTAAAACCTCAAAAAAGACGCTCGAACCTCAACAAATTCAAATCAGACCAATCGGAATACAAAAAAGATACTTACTTGGAAGAAAAATTCTCGCTTGGTGAAACAAAAGAGAATTAACAATAAGAACCCTAAAATTTTGAGAATTTCGAAAAATTGGGGGAAATTAAACTTTCAATTGAATATATCAAAATTAATTTGAAATTCCACCCAAAAATCAAATTGTTAAAATTTAATTTTGGGTAATTTTTTATTTTATTTTTTTTTAATTTTCTCTCTCTAAAATTTTTCTTTTTTTCTCCTCCAATCTTGTGAAGAAGGAAGTCGTAGCAAAGTCTTTCGTTGGGTAGTATTTTTTTCGTTTTTGTTTTTTAGTTTTTGAAAATAAATAAATAAAAAATAAAAAAATTGAGAGGAGGAAAATAAACGGGACGACAGCGCAACATAAGAAGAATGGTATAAGGACGACACGTTGAAGTGTTCCAGTGCTCTCGTGTTACTTCACTATACCTCTTCACTCTTACTACTCTCCCCTTTAGCCGCCACTAGTTTTCACTCTTTAAAAATAAAATTAAAAAAAAAAGAAAAAAAATCCTTACATTTGTCTAGGTTGGAATTTTGGGTCATTGCGAATTAACTAGAATATACCCATGTTAATGCTAGACCTGGTATTATTCATTATTGGGTAGGTTGGGTTATGATCAGTGAACGTGTATGTATGTCAATAACTAACGAATAAGATCAAAAGAGAGCCATATTTGATTGAGTCAAAGTGGGTCGAGTTAATGCTGTCTTTAGAATGTGTCTGTGTTAATACTAGACCTAGTTTTGGGGTATTGGTTAGATACGGTTATGGTCAGACCGGACAAGTCAGTGTACGTGTACGTCATTAGCTAACGGGTAAAATTAAAAGAGGGTTATATTTATTGGATCAAAACGGGTCAAGTCAATGCAGATTTTGGGCCTATAACTGGTTGTTAATGGGCGGCTAATAACGAGCAAATAAAACTGTAAACTGACATATATAGACAAAATTGAGTGTCTAAATACTTTAACTATGCATGTAATTTTAGTGTTACCATCATGCTCCAAAGTCTAAAGGCATTAGACTATAATACCATTTAGGGTATATTAGGGCTAAGACATTGAGGATGTGCAGCCTACCTACACGTTGAGGTGACTAAAATTGTGTATTTTGTGTAGTAGTCATGCTTGATAGGATGTGTGTATCTTGCATATTTAGATGCACAAATTAATTACTACCTCCGTTATATATTATTTACAATTTTGGGGTATTGTTTGTGAGATATAAAATATTCCAAAGTTGCAACTAATATGTAACGGAGGTAGTTATAAAAATATGAATGTAACTTAAAATTTAGAATATGGGATATGATTGTATTTGTATAAGTTGCAAGTGATTTCATTTTGTAGATTAGTATACCGATATATATGTAATATTAAGAACACAAAGCCTATCTATTTGTTTTATTGTGAGATCACAATGATTTTGACCAAAATTTGAGTTGGAATGTGGAAAAAAAAAATACCAATAAACTATATGAATTTTAGGACAATAGTGATAACTCCACAAAAAATGATGTATTGCATTGCTCAAGTCTCCAAAGTAACCCTATCAAGTAAATCGATTTATGTATTTGTATAGTTGTGTTTAGCATTTCATGTCACGAAAAAATGTGGCATAAATAATAGGCAAAATGGTCAAATTCAGCTATTTTAAATTAGTGAATTGATGAACTATGTTGACGCAATCCACTGCTAAAGAAGTAAATATCAAAGGTTTTGTTAAGAAATGACATCAACAACTGACCAAAAATATAAAATCCAAGAACTAGTGTATACAAACTTTTTCTCAAACCTTAAAACCTAATTCAGGAATATTTGCATAAACTTCTAGAGTTCTAGGAAAACGTGTTGCTATGTAAGAGCAGCTTTTGGGAGTCCAAAATATAGCAAGTCCAATATTTAAGGCCCATATACCAATACACATTGTCTGCAAGCATAGGACTTGATATGCGAGTTCATTTGAGATAATGCTATAAAGAATACTTATGTATAATACTCAACCTAAAGGCCTGTTTGTTTAGCTTAATTTCAGTTTAATTAAATTTAATTAACTTTGGTTTTAATTAGTTTAGTTCAATTCAATTTCTAATTTCTTTCTCTCATAAACAATTTATTAAGATCTATTCAATTCAATTCAATTCAGTCCCAATCAAATAAGTTCAATCAGTTATTTTCAGTGAATCGGAACAGGCTCTAAGACTTTCAAATTTTTGTTTAATCTTCAATTGATCATTTTCTTTATAAAGTGATATGTTGAAGGGTTCAAACAAGGTGGGACCGTGGAACGGATCGGGGTACTTGTAATGAGCAATACGTGATAATAGCACCTGATATATAAAAACTATGGGTAAAATTAGTATTGTAAATTACAATAACACCTCATCGTTAATATAATGATCTTGATCATTGCATTTGGTCTGTACAGCGACATTAATATCTTTGAATCCTTCACTAGTAGTCTAGTGTCAAACTCAATTAATTATTTAATTTGCTTTATTGATTTATTATACGAATTGAAGTGAAAGGTTCGCTTAATTATTAACCCTTTTTTTTAGGAAATTATTAATCCTTTTAAATTAATTTGCTTTATTGATTTTTTTTTTTTTTTTTTTTTACGTAGTAGTAAGTAAGATGGTTTGGCTTTGTGAGATATCTATGCTAGAAACAAAAACAGAAAATAATGCATGAGTTGAAAATTCAAAGAGAAAGGGATTGTGTGTGTGTGTATATATATATATATATATATATATATATATATATATATATATATATATATCACATGAACTCATTAAATGCAACATGTATAATGGCATCTAAATTTACTAACTCACAAAAAAAAAAAAAAAAAAAAAACCTTAAAATAAAATAATAAATAAATAAAATTGGATACATCATAAAAGATTAAAATCTAGGCAGAAGCATAATTACATGTCAAACTTGTATTGTGTTGTGTTGTTACTCCATTTATTTCAAAATAACAATAAAAAAAATCTCTAATTTGATCGGCATATTTGCCAATAAAGAACGTTGCTCTGACCAATAACCTACCTCTTCAATTATGAACATGATTGAATTATAAACGGTTGATATCGCAAACCATACATTAAAACGATTATGACAAGTGTCCACATAACTATATTATTCTCTGTATATTTAATTTAATCTTATGTATTAGTAGTAATGAGGTCAAAGTGAAGTCTGTGAATAAAGTAAAACATTCAATTTGAAAAAACTAATTTTTTCCCCGAATAAGTATATGTGCGATTAACTTTTGCCAACCCTAATAAGAACAAACAAATACCCCAAAAGGAAAAACACATCGAAGGAGGGAAAACTGAAGAAGTGCTGCCCAAACTTTTATTACAACAGTAGTTAAGCTAGTAATGGTGTTTTGACCCAAAAGCCAAAGTATTACTAGAAGGAGCAAAGAGAACCTCGGATTCTAGAAAAGCTTTGATGAGTTTCCTATGACACATACTTCATTTAATTAACTCAATTTTAAAGAAAAAAGAAGCATTTGCTTTGATATAATACATATATATATTTTCACGTACGTTATATCATTGGAATTATAAAAGGAATTCATCAACTTTAGCAAAAAGACACCAATCCAAATGCAATTTATTTTTTTTAATTGATTCCTTCCTATGAACATATTTTGTCAACCCTCATTCCGAGAAACCACTTACATTTTTTTCAACTTAATTTATGTCCATTTGTGACAATCAAGTGTACTATTACACGAATTAACAGTAATTAATATGTATGTAATTACTTCACGTAAACTTCCTTGATTTTATTATGAAAAAAAAGGATTCCCTACTTTTATATATGTCGTGTGTCCTTATCTACTTGATAATAGTTCAATGTGTTGGTTTATTTACATACCATGCACACTCAAGTATTATATAGACTAAGAATTTGCATCTTATACCTCACATTACCATTTTTTTTTTTTTTTTTTATTTTTTTTTTTTTTTTTTTTTTTTTTATAAAACGATACCTCATATGAGTTATATCACTTAGTATCAAGCATTGACGAGTATTTATGCATAATGATGCTTCGTTTATGAGTTTATCTCAAAACCTTGCAATTGTTTATATGTGAATCGTTTTATACTAGAGAAGATACAAATTAAATACAATATTGATTTAGTCTAATCTATAGCAGGTTTAGTAGAGGAGGTTAATCTTCCTTTACTTGTAAGTTTAGGAGAACATAATTTGTTTGTAACGGGACCAATCGTGCCCCCTTCTTGGGTTGTTTACCTACACCAACTCACGTTTCCCCTTAAAAAAATTATTAACACCTCCATTTGTTGATAACATGTTGTTATATATTATTAAAAAATCTAATGGAAATAAAAAATGAACTTAGTCGAGTCAAATTACTTTTGGGACATTTCTGTGCCGCAAACAATTTGCTAATGGTAAGTATACAATCCTAAATAGTAATTAGAACTAATTACGTAGTATATATGTTGTAATGGATAAATTAAGACTTATGGTGGTGTTCCTGACAAATGCTAGTGAAAGTGATCAATATACATATTTAAAGCTAGAATCAAAGTTTAAAACTTTAGCTAATCTTTTGAACTCTTAATATCGAGGACTGAAACATACAAGGCCAACATAAGTACATGTAAATTAATTATCTTTAATAGGTCACATATTATCGGCCCTAACTTTGAGAATGATTGTGATTTTGGCCTTGGTAATTTGATTTCGATTAAAAGGAAAACAAAAGCAAAAGATGAACTACAAAGATATGTCATTTCCGTTCAATAATAAAACGTTTTAGTTCATTTATGCAATCTTTATTAGTAGACATAAATGTAACTAAAAGCATGAGAGAACCCCATTACATAGTTTTAAAAAGAAAATCTTTTCTAGTAGAGGACCATCAAAGATACAAATCTAAGAAAAAAAATAATAATTAGATTTGTCTTACATATTATAAGGCATTGAAGCTCCTTAATCAAGGCTTATTTGGCCAGGTTTATTGGATAGTTATCTATGATTAAGGGCTTAATTGGCCAGCTTATATTGTAGTAGACAGACTAAGCTAATAAGATAAGTCTAAACCAAATGAGTTATGCTCTGTGTATAGAAAAGAAAGTAGAATAATAAACTAAGCTGAGTTAAATTGAATTGAATTAAACTGAAGTAGAATAATACTAAGTCGAGCTTAACTAATTTGAAGATCATTCCAAATAAAAGTGCAGGACCTTGTCTATTGATCCTGTAGAATAATACTAAGTCAAGCTTCACTTAATGTCCGATCCACGAACCCTCATTACAAAATGCTAAACTAAAGCCATACTTGTATATCGACGTATCATGTGAGGAAGTCTAAAGGGATATTGTTATGTATATGTATGTGTTGGTATATAATAACAAGGGTAGAATATTAAGTTAGTATAACAATAAAAGGTGATGAGATCACATTTTGTCACTTTAATTTATAAATTTTAGTATACTACTCTAGTCATTTTAGTACCATTACAAGTTTACAACCATTTCTAATATCATTACACTATCAATGGTACGATTTTATAACCGAATAGTATAGATACTAGCTTCAAAAGTATACCATTGTAGCAACCTTAAGTACCATCATAATCATTTATAGACTAAATATATAGTATCATTTCACTATAAATTGTACATTTCACAATTCAATAATACTAATGTTAACCTTTAAAATATTTACAAATCTGCCTTGTTGTGTAACAACAACAAATACATAACTACTTTCACTCAGTCTCTCTACACGATTGGACAAACAAAAAAGGAAATACAAGTACTCTATATTTACATTAGTGCCAGAATTGGCAGGCAACTGCCTAGTTTAAAGGAATCTAAGGCAAGGAAACTCATGTCATAATCAAAAAGTTATTAAGTCACTTGATCAGTGAACATTGCCTCCCCTTATAAACACAAGTTAATTTTCTGAGCATATGCAAAGAATAGAACCCCAAATTTATTGCCAGTTAATGTCACTCTGCTGCTTACCCTGCATACAATCAGGAAATTCACCCCCTTATCTTCAACACATAATAATAATATAAAAATATATTTATATAAATAATAATTAAAAACATAAAAAATAAATACAAAGTAATACAAAGTCTAAATAAAATAAACAGTGCATCTTGTATATACAAGAACAAAGTAACCCTTAAAACAGAAACTGAGTAACCCCTGTAACATTGATCGAGTAACCCTTATAACAATGACGTAGTAACCCTATAATATTAATGAAGTAATCTCTGAACACGTAACTATAACCCTTATAATACTTACGAGTACAAAATAACACTTATAATAGTTGGCCACACGGTGTGACTAGTTACATTTTAGATCGTATATTGAAAATAAATAAAAATGAAATTGGTTGATTTGAGTGGAAAAAGGACGGTATTTCTTGAGATTCCCTACTAACAAGGACAATGATCACAACCCGCACGAGCCACTCTCTTCCTTGGATTCCCTTCTAATTGATGGCTATCTCTGACTCAGACACCACCCTACTTAATTATTATAATAATATCAAACCATATTATATAATTGTGATACATATAAAAACTTTATATTATCACATTATCTTTATGTATTATGTATTGTACTATATCTAATTATGGAGTGGAGTAGTTCATAACATCAAGACCAATTATTCATGTCTATTATGTTTATGTCCCACGCGTTAATTAAAGTATAATGGAATTATTCTAATTATTTTGATTTTTTCCCTTTTCCTTCCCCAACTACTCCCATGAAAAATAAAAATAGGGAAATATTGTATATTATATGTATATGCGGTTAATATGGATTACATGATCTTTTCAAATCATGTTGTTTTTTTTGGGTAATTTGAATATTTTACTTATATGATCATTTCTTCACAGATTGATAAAAAATCAGCATACATGATGCATCATACACGCAATAAATTCCTAATTTATTATTCCCTCGTCGAGGTATGAATCAACGTGATACCTACACATGTTAACATAAACTATAATTCTCTAAAATGCATATGACAATTTACTGCGAATTGACGGTCACAATCAAATCTAACATTAACTTTTTTTTAATTGTTGATTAATCAACCATGAAAGAATTGGTTGGTTCATTAGTTAAGTCATTAGTCTTTCTTGTGGACCATTTTTAAACCTTCCATAGATAAAAATAAAAAATGCAATCAACTCGTGTGGGGATCGACTTAAAGCTGCGAAATGATATTGATACGTATGTGCTGATGAATTGAGCACACAAAAGTGGAATTTCTTGACTTGGTCACTTTTTGTGGAATGTGGAAGCCTTTTTATTATTGATCAAAAAAGACAATAGAATTAACATAGAATATAGAATATCGAACCATTATATTTATGGTAGAATATTGCAATATTGCATGGTAGACCAATTCACATTCATAATTTTGCCAATTTATCATCATTTCCTTTGTATTTGAACTTGAATAATCATTTGAACATTATATTTTCGACATGACAGTAAAATTTCATTTTAGAGTAAGTTTAGCTGATTTTTACAGAACTGCAAAGATTATTGCTCAAATAAACAAACCACAAACGCTTAATCTGTTACCAAAAAAAAGGCTAATTACCAGTCATACATAGAGATAAAAGAGGTAATTAAGGGATGTAATTACGACCATTAATTGGTGTAATTTGTGGTAGTAGTATCTTTTAAATGAATTGGCATCATTTGGTACCAAAGTTAGCTTTATTATTGCCCAATATAATCAAAAATAATATTCCACCAACCAAATTGGACTGCTATATTAAAGTAAAGTAGGAAAATAAAAAGGAAATACATAATAAGATTTTAATTAGGAGCATACATATTAATAAAACGCGTATGGGCGGCACAAAGAAAATTCAAAAGCATTTTGCTTTCTTTGATTAGACCACATTATAGAAAATTAACTAAAAAAACACAAAAATTAAAAAATATACAATTTCACACCATAAAAATTAAAAATTTATACAGTAAGATAAGATTCCTTCTTTTTCATCACTAGGAAATAATTCTACTAAAAACCAAATTATGATTACCAAACAAACCTCATGCTTGATTTATCATTTGGTCAGTGAGATTGTGACCTCTTTCACCATTAACTTATATTTCAAAAAAAAAAAAAAAAAAAAAAAAAAAAAAAAAACCTAACTATGAAATGTTAATAAAAACTTCCCAGCATTTTTTTTAATTAAAAAAAAAACCCTTTACCTAAAAGGGTTTTTACTAAAAACCTCATTCACACTATTACTCTTCAAAAAAAAAAAAAAAAAAAAAAACTAATAACTAATTAAAAATAAAACACGCTAAATATGCTATTAGTTATAATTAATTTTTTTTGAAAATTTTTTGATTTTGAAAAAAAGGGGGAAAATTCAAACCTTGATATCTCTGATAGGAGTAGCAAACATGAAGAATTTGTCTAAATCAGGATGAGCAAAAAAAGTGATTGGCCTCCTTTTTTGAAATAAACAAGTACTATTTCTTGGCTTCTTTGGTGCTGGTGGACAAGTTGTTATCTCTGGTATCTTATACTTCTCTGATTTTGGTGTTGTGCACAAATCACCAGTACCACCATTTGATGAGCTATTATTATTACTTTTGTTGTTGTTGGTCCTTTGATGGTCATCTTCCTGGTTGTTGAAACACGAAACCGATTCGACACGATTATTATTTTCCTTTGATTTCTTGGGTGGTTTTTGGCTATGTAGCAATGATAGTTGCTCCTTCTTGTATATGCTTCTTGTGATAATCTTCCTTGTTGTTGGTGTTGATATTTGGGTTCTTCTTCTACTTGTTGTTGGTGCCATTATTTCTTTTGATAGGTTTTTGTTTTTGGGAGAAACTGAAACATATACAAATTATAAAATCAAATGATTTATTCAATTACATAAATAAGAAAGTAAAGAAGAAAAAAAATTACTTTAATTTTTTTAAAATGATTTTTTATAGAAATGACATTTTCTTGAAAGATGAGAAATATGACTAGTTCTTTAGGGGACATACCTTTTGTTGTAAACTAAAATTCGTTTATTTTCTCAGAAAATTCTTGATGATGAAGACTTAACATCACTTGTAGAAGCAAAGATACATTAAAGAAGGGTTTTATGATCAGGACTTTTGTAAGGAGGAGAGAGAAAGTGCGTGTATGAGAGAGAAAGAGGAGGCAATAGGAGAGAAAAAAGAGGTGTGAAGAGAGAATTTAGGTTTATACTAGAGTACTAATTTGTCCCTATATTTATCTCTTTATGTATTTTTTTTTTAATTTTTTTTTTTTGGGTAATTATCAAATTGGATTTTACCACTTGTACTTTTTAAACCTTGTATTTACTTATTTAGAGATATTTTGTCGATAAAGCTCGATAAATTTTTGTGAAACGATGTCATTGTTAACTTGTTATCGACTGAATTGCGAAGTTTTTTTATTTTTATCCAAGCTAATTTAAGACATGTTTTCTACGGCTTAATTTCAGTTCAGTTTCTATTTTTCTTCTTTCATAAATAATTCAGTTTAGCTCAATTCAATAAATCAGAACAGACCTTATTCATTATTATTCCATAGTTATTTTAAGTATAGCTTCTAATAAGTGGTAAACTAATGTTACTAATCGCCTTAAAGTAGAGAGGACCTAATTAAGGGCTGTTCACTTCAGCTTATTTCATTTCAGTTCAGTTCAGTTCAGCGCAGTTCTAATCAGTTCAGTTCAGTTCAGTTCAGCTTCTAATTTTCTTCTCTCATTAAATATTTAATTCAGTTCTAATCAGTTCAGTTCAGTTAAGCTCCAATCAGTTCAGTTCAATAACTGTGAACAGACCCTTAGTTCAATAATTATTTAGGACATTGCTTAGCTTAGTGAATAAAATATGTAGTTCATATGAACAAAAATCAATGTATTATTGGCAGTATTAATGAATTATCGACATTATGTCACCACAACCGCTAATAATCTTCCAACAATGCCTCTCATTACTGTTTGTACGTCTAAACGAAAATAATTGTTTCTACCTATTACAATTACTTTACCAAAAGTACCTTTTTTGTTAATCAACAAAGTACCGTAGCTTATTTTATCTATCGTTACATTGATAGCTAACCTGTATGTAACCACTACTAATTGACAACTACTCGCTACTCTAATAATTATCCAGCCCGTTATTCAATAGCCAAAAGATACTTGCTACCACGTACTAGTTTAATCAAATAATTAAGGTCATTATGGCGGGGTTAATGGTAAGTGGTGGAGGTAGCTTATATTGAAAAACTAAAATTGTTTGCTTTGGATAATTAAAGGTAGTCATAGGTTTTTTTTTCCCACATATGATATTTTACCAAATGCTTTTACTTGATTATTCATCTTCGCAACAATTATAACCACAACTAACAATTACCTCTACAGCTATATTTCATCGAACATGCATGGCCTGACCTAAGTCATACATAAGTTATTATTTGACCCATTAAGACAATTATATTAAAATAATCTATCTTTCACAGATTTTTATAAATCGGCTAAAACTTATTTGTGATAAGGGAGATTTTTTATTGCCTTATCCGTGATGCGACCAACTTTGCATTGATGCGGGATAGAAAAGAGAATCAAAGATTAAGTAGCTTGATTTCAAAAATATCTTGAATGAAAGTTGGGTTGTGTATCAAATTGGATCTTTTAGAATATATAAATAATAGTTAGAGGTTAGTTCATTTCTTCCAAGCTTGGATTCAAGCTGATCAATTTTGGCAATTTGTAGTGAATTCTATTCAGTTTTAGAGAGGTACGTACATGCATATTATCTTCATTCTTTATAATTCTTTTTCTTTTTATTTCTCATAACTTGTTTTTTGTATAATTTTGTACCTCACACTAGTTAGGCGCTATTCTTTTTGGTTTATATAATTAATTCATGTTCAATGTGATATTGTAGTACTCATGTTAAAATTTTGGTTCAATTCACAAGTAAATTTCAATAACATTTCTTCGTTCTTGAATTTTGGATTGAAATTTTATATGCACTAGGGTTTGTTGAAATTTGGGTTTTTTTTGCTATAACATGGGATAGCATGTTAAAAATGAACTAGTTGATCATGATGAGTTTGTGTAAAATATTGTTTATATGTAGTTTGACTATATATGCTTTTGTTTAGGTATTATGAATTTTGGACACGACGCATGAATGGTCATCCGATTCCCCAAATCTGAACTTTGAGGGAGTGAGTGAAGCCCACCCTTTGTTCTCTATTGAACAAATTCTTGTCATGGAGCTTTTTCCTAAGCTAGATTGTCCTACCTCCCATAACATTAGCCAGACTTGTAGCTTCTTCAAAAGCATTTGGAAACACAAGGACATCATTCTGCCATGCATTGCTCTACGTCAGTTGATTGGCTGACTTTCTTGATGGCTTTCCATTGCTTTATGGGAAGGATATGTTCCAAGTTGTTGATGAAGATGAGAGCAATGGGAAGACAACTACCAATGAAGAGGGTGAGAAGACCACAATGAAGAACATTTTTTTTTTTTGAAACAAATCAATTCATTAATAAAAAGCCATCCGGCATCTACAAATGAAATCTAAATTAACAAAAACATAAAATTGAATCAAACTAGGGTTTCCTTCATCAAAGCTACGATCGTTGAAAAGATCTTGCACTGTGATATATCTCTTGCACACGTCGCTGGAATATACAGCCTTTTCGAAGAGACGGTCTAACGATTTGTGGTAGCCGTAAGGATGATTTTCATCTGATTCGCTTGAACGCATTCGAAAACTTGACAACCGTTGCGATCCCGAACAAATCTTTACCAAGGAACTGACAATAGGGAAAAAGATGATTACTTTTTTGATAAACCCTAACACACAAACAAACCCTAAACGCAAACAAATAACTAAACTAACAAAAAGTAACGATTCCACCATAAGGAGACACTCCACCATAGGGAGACGGACAAATATCTACACTAGTGTAGGTTTATTGAAATCTAAAATGCAAAAACTAAAGAAAATTAAGGGAAAAGGGTCGAAAATAGTCTATTTCCGGCCTAAACGGGCAAAATTTTGGGAAACCCTAAAAAAGAGGAGAGAAGAGAAGAGGAGAGACGAGAGAGATCAACTAATAATATACGACAATGAAGAACATGAATGAAGTTGGAATAATTAGGTTTTTTTTTTCTTTAGTAGCGTAATTGTATAGGGTGGATGATGACCCTTGAAGTTTAGTATTTTTATCATGCATGGTTACAAGTCTCCAGTGATATATTTGGTTAGTTGTGTAACGAAGGAAGTTGGTGGCAATAAAGGTTTTTTTTTTTTTTTTTTTAATAATTTTTTGTATTTATAATTGTAAATAAAGATGACTTTGGGCTGGATTGGGCCAGAGATCAAACCCGTGGACTTTAGGATTGCATAGGCCCGACCCACCACTAATGGGCTGGGCTTAATTTTGAAAAGTAAGGCCTATGGGTCTAGAGGGCTGGGTTGACCTATGGGCTGGTACAAGGGCCAATCTAAGGGTTGGCACCGTGGCGCGCCATGTGCCGCACGCGAGCTTCTTTTTTCAAAAGAAAAGGAAATGGCTAGATATTATTGAACCAAAGCTCAACCCGTTACAGGCCATTAAAACAGATTTTCATAATTACTGCAATTACTAAATAAAACCATAAAATCTTTCCTACATTCTTAGATTGTTTTGCAAACAAACCGATTTCTTTTTCAACTCACCATTTTCTACCAAAGTCACATGTGACTTGCCTTTGTTTCTCATTAGACACTTTAACTATTGTTGATAAATGTACCAGTCATAAAAATATTATTATATTCTTGTTAATGTGGAATATCCTTTAGTGAAGGGTATAACCTCCAAAATATAAGACATAGTTTAGCGTGACTCTAACAGCCTAAAAAAAGTAATTATAGCGAGATAAATTTCCCCAATCAGTACTAATGTCAATGATCACAAGGGAATATAAAAGAATATTTTTTATTTTTTATTTTTTTATTTTTTAAAAAGAAAACCACATAAATTACGCATATGAGCTTTATTTGAAGAAGAAAATATATTAAGGGCCTGTTCTGATTAACTGAATAGAGCTGAACTGAACTAAACTGAACTTATTGCAGCTAAATTGAACTAAATATTTTATGAGAGAAAGAAATTAAGAATTAAACTAAACTGAACTGAATTTATTAGAGCTGAGCTGAACTGAAAATAAGCTGAAGAGAACAGGCCCTAAGAGCTTAACTTTTTAATTACTTAACATTTTTTTTTTTTTTTTTTTTTTTTTTTTTTTTTAAGAAACAGTGAACTACTTAACTTTATACTCTAATAGAGGAATGTTCCAAATTAATATCGTGTAGTCATGTACTGCCACCTTTTTTACTAAAAAATAAATAAATTAGCATGACTATAAACGGCATAATTTACGGATTTTATGCATCCCCCTAATCAGGAAGAAACGACTTTTTTCAATATTTTGTTTTGGTCAAAAGTAACTAAAATCAGAAGAAATTAACTAATTAGGACATCATTCTTGTTTGAAGCTCTGATCAAACAAGAAAGAGTAAAACATCATTTGGTTTAGTAATTGATAACAATATACTTCACATCTAATAAAGTGAAGATCAGAATGAAAATTCTTACAATTAATAGCCTAAAATAACCAATACTATGTACAAAAGCAAGCATCAATCTACAAAAAGCACCATAGTATTGTTCATCTTAATCTTTAGATGAAGACTTCAGGACACACTGAACAAGACAGCCGAAAAGTAGTGAAAAATAGATACCCTCGAATGCATGTTAACCAATCTTTTCTGTGTTTGTGTCATCTGAAGGCCATATAATGGTCTCCAATAGCCTTTCCCGCATCAACTCCAAGTTTTCATCTGATATGAATTGATATATTTCACCGTGGTCACATTTCTGCATCAAAATGTCAGGAAGATTATGGGGTTAAAAAAAAAAAATATCCAAACAATTTTACTTGGACTTGCATGTAAATTGATACCAAGAAAAAAAGGAGAGTTGCTAGCACACCTTAATCCATTTTCCATACAAATGAAGGCGTGTTACCATTATTCTTTCTGCAAGTTCTTGTTTTTCCTGTCAATTACAAGAGTTAGTATGTTGAGTTATCCCTTGGTTCTTGGTCCCTTATTTTGGGAGGGATTCACAATTGAATGTAAAAGCATGGCTTCAGAAACTTACTTTCCCTAGGTTACGGATGAACACCTTCCCATCTCCAGGTTTGTTAGCAACGAGAAAACTGCATTGACAAAACCCAAGTTCATGAAGCTGAAATACTGCAGTTCATTCAATTCATGCAACTGAGAATATTTTTGAAAACTTAGAGCATTTATCAGATGCTCGGTTGAAATGGTGCACATGATATACATTTGATAGGAGTTATCTGTCATCGATCTAGAACATTAACAGGATTCACAGAATGTAAATAACTAAATACAGAGCATAAAAAAAGATGCATCTTACAAAGAATCATCATATTTTTAGCTCTATGACCACTCTAAAGTTTGAACTTATACTTGATTTTAATCCAACAACATACATAATCAAACAGGAGCCCCATTATGTTTTGAGCTCTAAAATTTAAACTCCTCATGCTTGATTTTCCAAGCTTTCATTTTGTTTGTCACAAGTGTTGTTTTTCAGGTCACAAAAGAGGTAGAAATGTCATGAAGACTCTAAAACACTAACCTATAAAATAGGCCACTAGAAGTTAACAGTTTTGAGCCAGCCAAGTTAATTCTTACTTCTCCAGAGCAATAGTATTTAGTAAAAAAAGAAGTGCAAGGTATACAAATAAGTAAAAACTGTAAAAGATAATCAATTGCCTACTTACTTATACAGCCACGTATATTGAGTGGGATTCATTTCGTAAAGCTGGTTTAAAACAGTCCTTGTAGCTTTGTAAGTAAAATAGTTGAGTAATTGCTGCAAGCAAAATTGAGCAAGATATCTTCATCAAATAAACGTTGACTTAGAAGAAGAGACAATATCGTTAGTCATCAACATAAAAAAGTTTTGTAGAGTTCTCTAAGTTTTGTAGAGTTCTCTAGTTTAACAGGACTGCAGTAGCATGTTGTATAATGAAATTTACGTAAAGCAGAAAAAAAAAATGATCAAATAAGTCGCCATTGTTTACTGCCCATCATGGAGCCAAAAAATTGATCAAGTTAAAATGGTTCTTCACATCTTTTTTATTATGTAGTACAATATAGTAAATAGCTCCATGGCTGTATCCACATCCATTAATGTTTCATTTAGGGACACAGCTCCATGAGAATGGTTTATGTAAATTAAAGTACTTGTTTCTATCCAAGAGCTACCTCCTCCATTTGAAACAGGAGTTAAGGAAAATCCAAATGTCGATGAGACAGACTTAAGAAACAAGTTTACATCAGGTAGCAAGTTTTCCCCTAGCAACATGACTTTGAAATAAGACTCCCTAAACATTTGTGACAGCGTCTTGAATATAAACAAATTTACAACCTGCTCAGATAAGTTACGGAGAGTAGCATGAACCTATGGAAGCATGCACATATATCACATTCCTAAGAACTACAGCCAACACTACAGGTCCACGATGATATGCATTCACTCAAAAAACTAGGAATCAGAGAAGATTTTAGCATAGCAAACTTTTATTTATTTTTTCAATTAATATTTTTGAGGCATGTAAAAGAAGGGTAAGACTTATATATTCATATTGCTTTAGCTCTCAATGCAACAAAATCTTAACATAGTCATGTGAAGAACAAACCACAATTAATCCTGGAATTCACCAAGATCTGTAAACTCTATTGTTACCAATGCATACATCAGTACAATTAACTTATAATCATATAACTGAAGATATAGTCCACTTTGCAGTGTCGACCACCATAGTTCAATTCAATATGATTATCAACAAACTAAAACAATTCATTAGTCATATAGCTGATTATATAAGTCCAATTTGCAGCAAAATTCAATACAATACTTGTATAATTCAACAACAGTAAACAATTCATTAAACTAAATCCACTTGGTACTTTGGTAGCTTTAATGATGAAATCTAAAATAATATGAACATCAATTAACTTAAATATTCAATATAATCAATGACAAATTCCCAAATAAAGATGTTACCGTCTTGACGTCCTCGAAATTGTCCTCATACTGTCCTCCAAGTTCACTGACAATCACAGGGCTTCTGACTTTCCTTTGTTTTGTTGAGCTCCTCTTATTCACAATACCCAAAAATTCTTTCCCTGAGTCAACAAAAGAGCTACTGAGCTCCAATGACCCAATCTGCCTATTCTTTGATTGCTTTTTACCCATCGATTTCCTGCCTAACCCGACATCTCCACCACTCTTGAGATTCATACTAGATGAATTCATGGTTTCCAAACAAATACAAGGGCAAGTATGCGAAGAATCAATAACAGGGGAAGTCAGTAAAGAGAAAGATCCCACCATTATTCTCACAAACAAAACCCAACCCTCCTAAAAACACACGAAAATAACAACACCCAGATAATCAAAATCTCAAAATTCCAATGAAATGAACAAATGAGATTCTCAGGGGAATTTTAACAAACAGTTGGTGGGCATTCAAAAAGGCAGAAATTTCAGAATTTTAATCCAAAAGATGCATGAACTGGGACTTAAAGGGGGTTTGTAAACGAAGAAACGTGCTTGGAGAATAAGATTTGGAAGAGAATTGAATGTACAGGAAGCAAAGATGTGATTTTTTTTTGTGAAAATTCAAACAAAAGTGATGACCAGAGAATATTATGAGGTCCAAATCTTTCCAAAGATGTAGGGTTTTTACTTATTTTGGAAGACCAAAGAAAAAAAGGTTGATGTTAGTTAAGCAGTTTTCCCACACTTACAATTTGTGTTCACCTGGACGGTTAAGAGGATTCCAACGTTGTGGGGGTTGTTTTAGGGTAAAGCAACGTGTAAGTATTGAGTTTTTGAGTTCAAAGGTACTTGCATTTTACGTGTTAAAACTGTTCTTAATTTACTTGAACGACAACATTTGTTCAAATGGTTCAAACTTTGTGCTTTTACATTACAGGAGTAGGTTCATTTTCACTTAATTGGTCAAATCGGCATAAAATTACGGATTTGATATTTACGGTGCAAATTACTTCCTTCGTTTTAATATGATGTGCATCGAGTTCCCTTTCTTATAATTATCTTTATTGCTTTATTTAGGTACTCTCTTAGTTTTACCTTACTCTTAAAGTGGGGGTTTTATAAGTGAGTTTTTAATAATGTTTTTATTATTTTCTTAGTAGTAGTTATGGGACCTTGGTCTTCCAAAGTTGTGTTAATTAGTTAGTGTGCTATCTTGGTTCATTAATTAATTATTGCTCCGTAGGAATTTTATCTAGTTTGCTTGCGGAGCAAGTAACTCAACTTTTTGTTATAAAATATCCTCCCAAAATAATTGACATACAACTAGTATCCCTACCTTATAAAAAGTAGAAACATACTCTTATGAATAGTATAATGCCAATTATACCCTTCAAAATGTGTATTTACATACATACCCTCATTAATATGTAGATGCTATTTTAATGAATAGTATTTAGACAACTATACCCTCTAAAATATTTATGTACTTTTATGCTTTCATAAATGTTAGTTGTCTTAAACAATTATACCACCTAAATATAGTTGATTACATATTTTCTCTTATTGTTTTTTTTAGGAAAAATTTCTCTTATTGTTAATTTAACTAATTTTGTGATTTAAAAGCCAAACCAAAAAAACCTTCAAGATATGGCTAGCTATGACGCGCGCATCGCGCGCGTTAGCTGCCCTAGTATATAGGAAAAATAAATCTATCCTACTTGCTCCGCAAGCAAACTAGATAAAATTCCTAATAATTAATTAATGAACCAAGATAGCACACTAACTAATTAACACAACTTTGGAAGCCCAAGCCCCCATAACTACTACTAAGAAAATAATAAAACATTATTAAAAACTCACTTGTAAAACCCCCATTTTAAGAGTAAGGTAAAACCAAGAGAGTACCTAAATAAAGTAATAAAGATAGTTATAAGAAAAGGGACTCGATTCACATCACAATAATATTGTTCCAATACTTATATACCTTTGATTCAAATATTTTTTTTTCAAAAGAATAGGCAAAATTTGTGGGACAAATAAGTGATGAGGGGAGCACTACAAGAAATGAGCCAAATGGCGATGGTCAAAATCCATCGGTAAACATACCAAAAACCATCGGTATCACGTTCACCGATGGCTGCCATCGGTATTTGGCCAATGGAGAACCATTCATCGGAAAATCAAGAAATACCGATGGAAAAGCCATCAGTAAAATTAATACCGATGGTTTTACCAATGGCAAAACAACGTTGTATTTTTTAAAAATACCAATGGCAAAAGTCATCGGAGTATTTTACCGATGGCAAAAAACCATCGGTAATAAAAAATTAAAAAAAAATAATACCCCACCCACCCCCCTGCCCCCCTACCTACCCCGTACCCCGTAACAGCCTCCCACAACCACCTAAATCACCTGCCACCACCACACCACCTCCCTATTCACCTCCAACCACCGTGAACCACCATCCACCACTTACCACCACCAGCCACGGTGAACCGGCCACCACCACCAACCAAAAATCACCAAAAAAATAAAAATAAGCAAAAAAAAAAAACTCAAAATTTCCAGATCTGAAAACAGAAAAAATAAACCAAAATAATTAACCCACAAAAATCAACCCACAATATTAAATAACAATATTAAACCAACCCATTAAATCAAAAATAAACCCACAAAAATCTACCCATGAAATCAAAATTAAACCCACAAAAAAAAAATCAACACACGAAATCCGAATTAAACCCACAAAAATCAACCAACAATAATTAAACAACAATCAACCAAAATAAACCCAAATTAAACAACGAAATCAAAATTAAACCACACAATAACGAAATTAACCCACAATATTGAACAAAAATCAACATACCTTTTCATATTTCACCTTTTTTGGGTTTAAATGGTCAAACTCGACCATGAAAATTACAGATCTAGAATTTTCATGGTCGAGATTGACCAAAAAAACCATAAACTTCGAATTAAAAATGAATGCTCATGATTATGATGCTAGTAACCACATAGCTTCATAAAAAAAACGGTAGGTCGTTATATGGTGGTGGTGGTGGTGGTTTTGATGAGGGGGAAGAGGGTAAGAGAAGGAGAGAGGTAATGGAGAACAATGAGAAGAGAAGAAGAGAGGTAATGGAGAACAGTGAGAAGAGAAGGAGGGATAGGAGATGAGAAGGAGGGAGGAGAGGAGAAACGTGAGAGGGGAGAAGAGAGAGGAGAAGGTTAGAATAGAGAGGAGAAAAAAGAGGCGGACGAGGCACTAAAAAAAATCAGGGATGCTTCTTAGGGTTTGGGTAAGTAAAAAATCCAATTTTTTTTTAAAATAAATACCGATGGTCAAAAACCATCGGTATTTATTTTTTACCGATGGCTTTTAACCATCGGTAGAAAAATTAAATTTTTGTTTTTAAAAAAACAATTTTCCGATGAACAAAAGCTATCGGAAAAATTTTACCGATAGCTAGGCCATCGGTAATTCTCAAAATACCGATAGCTTGTAAAAACCATCGGTAAATTATATTTTTACCGATGGATTTTATTGGCCATCGGTATTTGAGCTTTTTCAAGTAGTGGAGAGAGATCACAACTAGTAGGGCTGGGTACAATAGGTTAACCGTACCGTTTATCCTTAACGGTATGGTTAACTGTTATGTCGGTTACTCAAAAAATGTGAACCGTAACCGTATGTCCGTAACGTTAAAGAACGGTTAATAAAATTCATGTTCAAATTAAGAATACAATTCGATAAACCAAATACATTACAAAATTTTAATTATTACGAGTAAGTTATTTTAAAGCATAACAAGCCATACAATCTAATATTATTATACATATTAAATTAACGTCTTCAATAAATATTTTAAGGTAATAATAAAAAGCTCTCTAGAATGCAAGGCGAAAATTCCCCCCCAAATTCCACTGAAAAAATTGACCAATTGGTCAGATTAATTAAGAAACCGAAGCGCAAGATTACTCATGAGATTTTTGGTCATGATGATGCTGCTAACAAGAATCAAATGGAAATTGATAATGGTGCTCAATTGAGAGGAATGTTTGCTGCTACATCCTCCCCGCAACCTAATCCTGTTCAGGTGCCGGTGGTCAAATCGTTCAGAGATTTGCTTCGAGATACTCAATTGACTCCTCGGGGTGGTGCTGCCAATTTGTTTGAAATTGGAGATGAGGATGATGTGTCTGATGATGATGAACCGCCTGATGGAATTGAAGATAGTGAACGCTGCCCTGTTATTCTTCTCACTAAGGAGGAGAAAAAGGCAATGCGTAAACCCTGGAGAAGCACTTTAATCACCCGTATGTTTGATGGAAGTCTAGGCTATATGGGTCTGATGAAGCGTCTGAAACGCAAATGGCAATTAAAGGGCGAATTGATACTTACTGACATTGGGTGCAAGTATTTCATTGCTAGATTTAATAATCAGGATGATTACAATTATGTTTTAACTCAGGGACCCTGGTTAATAGACGATAAGTACTTAACAATAAGGAAATGGACACCTAATTTCATCCCAGAAGAAGCTTCGATTAATGTTCTTACAGCTTGGGTTAGGATCCCCCACCTCTCAGTTGAATATTTTGACAAGGACTTCTTAAGGAAGGTTGGAGAAAAGATTGGGAAGGTGATAAGAGTAGACAGGTCTACAACATATGCTGATAGGGGGCAATTTACACGCCTGAGTGTAGAGATTGACCTCTCCAAACCTTTGCTTGCCAAGTTTTGGCTAAAGGGTAAGATATGGAGAATACAGTATGAGAGCATTAAAATGCTCTGTTACAAATGTGGAAAGCTCGGGCATACAGAGGACAAGTGTGCTTCGACTTTCATGAGTGAAGACATGATAGTTGATAAGGTTAATGAGCAATTGAATGAGACTGTTTTACAGCAACAGAATGCACCAAAAGCTAGGCCAGAAGAAGTGGATGATTATGGATCTTGGATGCTTGTCAAGAAGCCGGTGAGAAAGAAAACTGTAAGGCCGGAAAAGCAACCTCCGGTGACCGGAAAAGACAACCAGAATATGGTTAAGAATTCAGGTCAACAGTTGCCAAAGAAGTCAACCGTGATTCCAGGAGCTGACTTGGGGGAGGCCTCGAAATTCGCGGCCTTAGCTCAACTGAATGAGGAAGGTGATGAAGTTGATAAAGATTTGTTGCCAAAAGATAATTCTTTGGATGAGCAAAATAAGGAAAGGGAGGATATCACTAGAATCTGTTCAGCAAGCCAATTAGAAACTCCCGTGGAAACTGTTAATTTAGCAGACCAATCACAGAATTTTTTTGGTAATCTTCCAAAAAATTTATCCTTTCAAAATGGAAAGGATAAACAAGGAAATATGGATGCTAACCAATTAAAAATCTCAAAGTCTCAAAAAATTCAAAAAAAAGATTTCCAAAAATCTTCCAAGCAGAATAACAAAAATAATTTACCACTATCCCCTATCACTAATGTGGAAGCCACAAAAAGTACTACACAAGTTCCTTCAATAAGCCAACCCGTAGGGAAAGAGAATTCAAGTATTGCTCAAGTTACAAACAAAACACAAGAAGTCAATTCAGAGGAATTTTTGAGGGTTAGTCACAATGCAAGCACAATGGAGTGATCACATGTTTCCCCCACCATCGAATGTAATTCCTCTGAAGATACCAACAGACAAGATTTTGTGTGTGGGTCAGCCGATGGAAGCAGCTTACCTGGGCATAGCAGACCCCCTGACCCATATTATGGAGGTACAGATCGAGACATGGATGGAGCCGATACCAGAGCCACTGGAACTAGTAGTCACCCTCCGTCTACCCAATGAAGTTAATCGATTATTTCGATTACTAAGAGAAGCTTATGTGAGTTCACTCCCCTCTATTCCTGTTTCTATGGATGATGCAACTCCTAATTTAGCACCAAATTCACTGCCTATCTCTTGTATGGTCTAGAACGTGCAATGGGCAGGGAGTCGTGCATTTGTTATAGCACTTAAAGATATTATTAGGTCCAACAAGCCTAATGTTATAGCCCTTGTTGAAACCCATATGGGGGGACAGCAAGCTGAACATATTGCTACTGTAATTGGTTATTCTGGTCACACAAGAGTGGATGCTCAGGATTTTAGTGGGGGTATCTGGATTTTCTGGAAGACAGAACTAGTTACGGTTGAGCCAATCCACAAGCATGGTCAGTTTATTACAATGGATATAAAAAGGGTAGGGTGTGAACCTTGGTATTTCACTGCTATTTATGCGAGCCCTGACCCTATGAAAAGAGCCGATCTTTGGCGTGAATTAAAGGACTTTGCAGCCTCTCATAACAAACCTTGGATGTTAGCAGGGGATTTCAACGAGACAAGGTTTTCTCATGAAAGAAGTTCAAGCTGTCCAGAGACCTCAAGGAGGACTGCCAAGTTTAATGAATGGGTTGAGGATATGTGTTTACTTGAAGTTGAGTTTAGTGGTCCATGTCATACTTGGTCTCGAGGAAAGTCTATGGATACTCGAACAAGTGCTAGATTGGATCGTGCCCTTTGTAATAGTGAATGGAGTTTAAGGTTTGCTAATGCTGAAGCAAAAAACCTCCCTGCTATTCAGTCAGATCACTGCCCTGTGTTGATCTCCCCTAATGATTTTGCGCCAATTGGTTCGGTTAATCGACCCTTTAAATTTCAGGCAGCCTGGTTAACTCATGAAAAATTTCGTGAGTTTATTGAGAGTAAGTGGAATAAACAGGCCCCCTTGATTCCTCTTCTCGAAAAGCTTGCTCAAGATCTACAAGACTGGAATCAAAATACCTTCCATAATATTTTCAAGAAAAAGAGAAATCTTAAAGCTAGAATTGAAGGGGTTCAAAAATGTCTTGCTCAACAAAAATCTCGTGATTTAATTAAGTTGGAGGCTAAGCTGCGGCACAAACTTGATGATGTCCTTGAGAAAGAAGAAATTTTGTGGTACCAAAAATCAAGAGTAGATTGGATTCGTGATGGAGAAAGGAACACTTCCTTTTTCCATCTTAGTACTATTGTTAGAAGGTGGCGAAATAAAATCACAGCTATAAAGGAATCGAGTGATGGTCCTTGGGTTTATGAGAAAGATAGAGTGCAAGAAACTATTGTGAATTACTTCAAAAACTTATTTTCGGATGAGGAAGAGCAATCTGCTGTTGACATACCTTTTGGAATCTTTCCAGACTTCACAAATCGAGATCATGATGGTCTGTCTCGGCCCTTTGCAAAGTGTGAAGTAGAAAGAGCAGTCAATGAAATGGGAGCACTTAAAGCACCCGGTCCGGATGGCTATCAAGCTCTCTTCTATCAAAAGCACTGGGATATGGTAGCTGAAAATGTCTATAAGGTGGTCTTGGATGTCCTTGCTGGTAAAGGCATTCCGGATCGTTTGAATGAAACATTTATCGTTCTCATTCCCAAATTGGATACCCCTGAACTTGCCTCTCATTTTCGCCCAATAAGCCTATGTAATGTAGCTTACAAAATTATAACGAAGGCTATAGTAAATAGGATTAAACCCATGATGCCGCATCTTACGTCTTGTACTCAGACGAGTTTTGTTCCCGGGAGACAAATCACCGACAATATAGTCATTGTGCAAGAGGTAATTCATACTATGAAGAATAAGCATGGAAACAAGGGTATGATGGCGATTAAAATTGACTTTGAAAAGGCATACGATCGATTGAGATGGGAGTTTATTCGAGACACGCTTCTTGAATGTCGATTCCCCTGTCTTCTTGTTGAAGTAATAATGGAGTGTATTACTACATCTTCTATGCGTGTGTTATGGAATGGTGAGCCTACCCAAGTATTTAAGCCGGGGAGAGGAATAAGATAAGGGGATCCCCTCTCCCCGTATATTTTTGTGCTATGTATGGAGCAGCTTAATCATATTATCGAGGAGTCAATTATTAGCAATAATTGGAAGCCGGTATATGCTAGTCGCAATGGGCCAAAATTGTCTAATCTTTGTTTTGCTGATGATATCATTTTATTTGCGGATGCTAGTGTAGAGCAAGCTAAGATAATCAAGAGTTGCCTCAATAGATTTTGTGGTGCATCGGGTCAAAAAGTCAGCTACTCAAAGTCGAGGGTTTATTTCTCGAGGAATATGGCTGATGATGTTGCTCAATGTGTGAGTGAAGCCTTGAACATTGAAAGAATAGAGGATTTGGGTACTTACCTTGGTATGCCGACCTTTACAAATAGAGTAACGAGAAGTACATTTGCTTACCTATGCGAAAAGATGGATAGGAAGCTGACTGGATGGAAAACGAAACATTTATCCTTAGCTGGAAGGATAACACTCGCAAAATCCACCCTTAACACGATGAGTACCTATGCTATGCAGACTGCCAAGCTCCCAAGAACCATTTGTGATGAGTTAGACAAAAAAACTCGAAGATTTATATGGGGAGGGGATGAAGACCATAGGAAAATTCATCTTTTGTCATGGGATTGTCTCCAACTTCCCAAGGAACAAGGTGGTATTGGCATTCGTAGTGCAAGAAATATCAATGATGCTTTTTTAGCTAAATTGGGGTGGCGTATGATGTTAGAACCTAATGCTCTCTGGTCAAGGGTCCTTCGTGCTAAATATTGTAAGGGTCGTTGTGACTTGAACATGTTTGAAGGAAGGGCTAGTATGTCAAACGTGTGGAAAGGGATTTCTGAAGCTGCCAAGACTATTAACCAGGGAGCTCGAGTGGCTGTCAGTGATGGGAGCACCACTCTTTTTTGGGACCATCAATGGGCTACTCCTACCCCCCTGCGTAAGCAAGCTATTGCAGCAATACCTGAGCATTTAAACGATGCTAAGGTGGAGGACTTATGGGATCAGCATGAAGGGTGGAAGTGGGAGCTATTTGCAAATCTACTTCTAGAGGACTCACTCAAATTAATTGATGCGTTTGTGTTGAGAGCAAATCCTGATGTGGGTGACTAGGTTTACTGGGGGGGCAGCTCGAGTGGCAAATTCACAATTAAATCTACCTTTCACATCATTCATAAAGATCGACCTGAGTTGAAAGATGGAAGCTGGGATCTTGCTTGGAAATTAAGAGTTCAGCAGAGGGTGCGTGTCTTTTTATGGCTGGTGTTACATGATAGGGTCTTAACTAATGCCAATAGAGTGAAGCGTAGTATTGCAAAAGAACCTTGGTGCAAAACTTGTGGTCAGGAAGAGACTATTCTACATGTCTTGCGTGATTGTAGGGCTGCAAGGGACGTTTGGAGACACGTTGGAGGGCCAGCAAATTCGACTGATTTCAAGCAAGGAACTCTCAAGCAATGGATTGTGCGTAATATTAAGGTATAATTTCGAAATGATCTCTCCCCTGAAATTTGGCCTACATACTTTGCTATTGCTGTGGGGTGGATATGGAAATGGAGAAACAATGTTGTTTTTGGCAAGACAAACGACATACCACTTGAAGTTAGTAAATTTCTGTTGGAAAGGTTTGAAGAAACCTGGAAAGTTTTTGGTGAGAATGCACGATTAGCTAGCTCGAGTCTCAACCCAAGGAAAGAAGTATATATTAAGTGGCAAGCCCCCCCTTATGGTTTGTTAGCCCTTAACACAGATGGAGCAGCAAAAGGTGCTCCTGGCCCTGCTGGTGGTGGTGGCATCCTTCGTGACTGCACTGGGAAGCTGGGGTATGCTTTTTCATTGAATCTAGGTGCCAGTACAACTTTTATGGCAGAGCTTAGAGCTATGGAATATGGGATAGAATTGGCAGAGTGTATGGGAGCTGTAATGTTGCAAGTGCAGATTGATAATCAAGATATGGTTTTAGCAATGAACAAAGATGATGCTACAAACGAAGGGGAGGGTGTGCACATAATCAGACGCTGCAAGAAGATGTTAGAAGACCCTAAATGGAGAGTTGAAGTTCATCATATATATATAGAGGCAAATAGAGCTGCAGATTGGCTTGCTAATCAAGGTGTTTCTCAGAACAACAAAATAGAGTTGATTCAATTCCCTCCTATAGCTTTAGGACGTATTTTACATGATGATGTAGTAGGGGTGGCCTTGCCACGTTTAGTTCCTCCTTAGTTTTATTTAGTCTTGTTTTTATTTCCCGGGGCTTAGCCTCTCGTTTGCATAAAAAAAAAAAAAAATTTAACATCTTCAAATTGAAACCATGACATATTGGCAGACTAGCAACCTAGAAGATCAAATTGCATCATTAATTCATTATATATTTTCCCTAAAAAATTAAATAAAAACATACATATTTATTTTAACGGTTAACAGATCGTTTGCTTAAAAATTATAACCGTAACCGTTAACCGCTATATTTAGCAGTTCGGTTAACCGTAACCGTTAACCGCTATATTTAGCAGTTCGGTTAACCGTAACCGTTTAATTTAAACGGTTTGATAAATTAACCGTTTAAACGATCCGTTTATACCGGTTAACCATGGTAAACGGTTACAGTTTTTTTGCCCACTCCTAGAGATGGAAATACCCAACGGAGGATCCGACCAGGCCACCTGGTCCATCCGCTTTATTAAACGGGTGAAAAACCCGGTTTATATGGATGAGATGCGGGTGACGGGTGAATCGAGTGATTGATCGGGTCGGATTCGGGTGGTGGTTAATCCCATGCGTCACCCATCCATCCATCCGTTTAGTATTATAAATATTCTTATTTTTTTAAAATAAATATAAATATCTTATACATATATAATATTTGCATATTAGAATTTGTATGGTATGATTATATTTTATTTTTTTATGTTAATATTTGACATATCACAATTATTTTACAGTAATTATTTTAATATTAAAGGGTCAAAATAGTTTTCTTAAGTTTTTTTTATCTAAAATAAATTTTTATTCACCCACCCGTTTACCACCCGGCCCATCTGTTTCACCCGCGGATGATGGATGGATGGATTTCGGGTGATGTATTATGCGGGTGACGGATGGATCGGGTGAAACGGATGGATGCGGGTGGAGTTCCACCCGATCCGAACCCGATCCATTTTCATCCCTAGCCACTCCTAACAACTAGTTGTACAAGCGAAAAAACAAAAACAACTAGTTGTACAAGCGAAAAAACAAATTGATTGCCAAATAGCGAAACAAGTATATGACAAACTTCTAATGGTATACATTTCGCCACTAGCTTTTATTTGTGAAAATAGCTTTTTATCAAAAGCTAAATTAAAGGTAGTTATTGATGATATAACACTTTTAGGGTAAATAAAAAGCATTTGTGGTTTATGTAACAGCTAATCAACAAATACTCAGCGAACACTCATAGTTTAACTATCAATCCTCATAGTTAACAACTATTACCACAACTAAACATTTGTCACCACAGCTAATAATTGTCTCACAACTACATTTTGCCGAACACGCTCATATTATGTACATGACGTGACCTTAATGGAGTGAGTAAAATCATACATTTATCAAGATATAGAGGAAATCTATTCACAAACAAGAATTATCTATAATCAGTCTTTATTTATTTATTACTCTCTCCGTCCCTTATTTATATGCCTTTTCCCATTTATCTCGGGAATATAATAAAGGAACTTAGAGATTCTTTAAAACCCTTGGTTGGAAAAGAAAAATGTGTATGTGGGGTTAGAGAAAGATAGAGAGAGAGAAAAAGAAAAGGTAGTTGGTAATTATTGCAAGATAGAGAGAAAAAGTGTTGAAAAATGATGTCAAAAGTTAAAAAAAAAAAAAAATAAAAAAAAAATAAAAATGATGACAACTCATAAAATTGAGAAAATATTGTCAAAAAGTGCATGATTTAAATACAAATAGGCATGTACTTTTGAACCCCCCAAAAAAAGTTGGCATGACATAGGATGGCAAAAAATACCACTACATGCATAATAATACACTAAAAGTACTATTAACACAACTTATGCTTTACTGGTACATTATACTAAAATGATGTCAAAAGTAAAAAAAAAAAATAATAAAAAAAATAAAAATGATGACAACTCATCAAATTGATTTAAATACAAATAGGCATGTACTTTTGAACCCCCCCCCAAAAAGTTGGCATGACAAAGGATGGCAAAAAGTACTGTTTCGGGGATTTTTTGGATAACCCGAAGGGGGGTATGGATTCCCTCAGGAGACAGATCTGGAACGCTACACTCGTACGCCCTGAACTCCTGCAAAACAACGGAACTCCAGTTTACCGGAGATCCGCCTCCGATGATCAAGTTAGTGACCGGAAAACAGAATTTTAGAAAAAGAAAGTAGAGAGAAGTGAGAGCATATTTTGGGCAGAGTGCCTTTGGGAATTGTGTGTTCTCCCTTCCCATCATGAAATGATGGGGTAATAATAGGAAAGTGGGAGATCATGCTCCTAGGGTTTCATAACCTAGGAAGATTGGCTGCCCTATACGTGGTTGACATGTGTATTAGGGTTTCCTTCATGCTAGGCATGTTTCCTTAATGAGCTTTGAGCCCTTCATTTTCTGATATCTCTCTTTAGGCCACGTGTCATGCTGTTATTGGCCTTTTATTTAGTTGAGCAGGATGCCACGTGTCGGATTATTATTGGGCCACTTGTTGGCCTCTCATTTGTCTATAAAAGGGGGTAAAAATACCCCGAAACATAAGCCCCTCGAGAGGGGTAATTTCTCTTCTCAAGAGGGATTATACCTCTCGAAAATGACTTTATTACTTCTTTGGATTCGGCATCATGTCTAGTTCAATTAAAAAAGGTTTGATTAACTTGGAAAATTTTTATACCTTGGCCAGTATGATATTTTCTAAGTTAATCAATCATAATAATGATTGCCCTTGAACTAGACAGATGTCGATCATTAAGCTTTTAAGCCCCACTTTGATTGTCTTGCGACTAATGGGTTACTTAAAGTACCTTATTACAAGGTTTGATAGGCTATTAAGCTTTTTTTTCAATTCCTCTTATGATGTTTGCCCTATTTGGTCTATCCCTTTAGGGATTATCTTTGGACCAAGGCTTGGTAAAAGATATTGTCATTTATACAATTCTTTCTTTAATGGCCAATTAGGCTTAGATGCTTGTTTTGCATTCGTTTGGTATTTGGTCTAGTCTAGAAGGTTTTGATTAACTTAGACTAGGAAAATGCCGAGAAACATTTAACACTTGCCGAGGGATTTTGCCTCGTGTCTGTGCCGAATCAGATATAGCACTTGCCGAGATTTTTAGTCTCGTCTATATGCCATGTGGGATGAATTTTCCTTTGTTTTTTCTAGGCGTCCAACGATTTTTTAGTCGTTTGGACTACCTTTGAGAGGTCAATTGACGTTATCTTTTTAGCCCTCTTAATAACTTCAAGTTCTTATTAACAAGAAGTTTCATCGTATGCCCTTGTCCCTTATGACTCAATTGGGCTCGGACTTAGTTGGGACGAAAGTTGACCATCTGTCACTTCTTGCCCTTGCCTTCGAAATTCTATTTGGTGCATAGGCTTAGAATTCCTGTATTTTGGAGTACCTTTGAGATTTCTATTTGACATTTCTGCCGCCTAGAATCCTTGTACTTTGGGAGTTTAAGCTATACAATGTGTTTTGCCGAGTAAATCTTCGGGATTATACTCGCGTTTTACCATCGTATTGGAAATTATACTTGGCAAGGTTGCCATATGTATCTTCCATCTTGGCTTTCTCCTTGCATAGGAGCTCGGCCCAAGTGCCATTTTGCTCTTTTATATGGTAAGTCTTACTCATACTTGGAAGGGTGTTGTATGAATAGCTCAACCTCTTCTAGAGTTTTCTGTTCTTTTTCGGATGAAGGAGCCATTCAATGTACACTCGGATCATATAAAGATATGTACATTTCCCTATTAAGGGAGGCTTATCCGAAGGTATTAATACGTTTATTAGGACGAAGCCTTATACTAAGGGACCTTTGTCCTTAATTTTATGAAGTGGCTACTCAATAAGGAACGTTTGGACCTTAGTATTTCCTTATTGCCCCAATGGGGTGGCTTGTCCTTCAAAAACTTGAATAAAATGTGACGGCTTAGCATTTGGTATAGTAATTAGGCCGTTTGCAAACTAGAAGGAGCCGCCCTACCTTATTTTTGATAGGCTTTCTTCTATTTTCGATTATCAACTTGATTATTTTGTAACGATACCCAACCTTGAAGCTATCTCGTGAGCAATGAATAATGCTTGTGTAGATGGTTGGACACTAAGTAGGCATCTTGAATTCATAGAGGGCCTACTTGACCTAATTGCGTTAGGCTTTAGAAATTTGTTGCCGCTTGCGGTCTTTGGTAATAAACCGAGGCCTAATGGTCCTCATCCACTTGGCTCTTCACAAGTGCCGCTTATCCTTCTAAAGGAAGGTTATTTTCTCATTAGCTGGTCGACACTTTAACTCTTCCAATTTATATTCCAAGAGGAAGATTGTTTTTTCAAGCTAGGCCTTTCGGCTCATGCATCGGCCAGCTCGATCAGTTGCTTTGCTATCATTTGTGTACTAGCCCCTGTCCATTAGGACTTTACGCTTGGTTAGCCTCATGTCCGTTTGATTATTTTCGGACAGGCCTGATCTTGGTGCTCGGTTTCACTTTGTTGCTGGACGAATCTCTAGAGGCCCCACTTCAGATATTGCATGCCGTCATACGACAGACTGCATGATTTGGCTAGGACCTTAATGCCTTGCTCTTGATCGATGTTGCTAGGTATTCGTCACCGATGCCATTCTGTTGGGGTGACTCTTTTGATGCCCCTTATACAAGTCTAAGGACTCTACATTTAGAAGCTCGGCATGTGTGCCGCCTAGCCCCTGTTCATTCTTCAACAATCGGCTGCCTGCAACTTGGTTAGCTGCCGGCCGCTTAGTCTTTTGAAGAGGGTCGTCCACTAGCAATGTGCACGTCACTTAGCGATATTGCCTTTTGAATGTGAGGTAGGTAGGCTTCACTAAAGGGAAGCTCGACCATCCTACTAAAGGGAAGCTAGCGATGATCTTGGATTAGAGTTGTCTAACATGCCCATCTTCAAGGGATGACACGCAACGTCTGCTTGGACAAGATGTTGGTCGGTCTTAGCTCTTGTCCACTTGGTAACATTATTCTTGCCGCCTATGTTCTCAAAGCTAGCTTCATTTTTGTGGCTAGCTCGGCTTCATATCCATATTTGGCGAGGGAAGCAGTAGTTAGTCGTTCTACCTTGGTGCCGAATTGTTTGTGCTGATTAACTTCTTTTGCAAAGGGCGCCTAGAAATGAGAAGGAGGTTCCTTTGCTTAATAGCAACTTGGCCACCTAGCTCGGCCAGGCTGTTAGCCGCACAAAAATGAGAAGGTGGTCCTTTGCTAAGTAGCAGCTCGGACACTTAGCTTGACAAGACAATGTCCGCCTCAAAATGAGAAGGTGGTCCTTTGCTCAATAGTAGCTCGGACACCCATCTTACTTCATTTGGCACATTGGCCAATTCATTCCATGTATGCCTCAAAGCGGTTAGAAGGTCCCTTGCTAAATAGCAGCTCGGACACCCAGCCATGGCCGACTTTAGAACCTGTCCGCCTGAAATTGGTTAGGAGGTCCCTTGCTAAATAGCATCTCGGACACCTAGCCATGGCCGACTTAGTACCTGTCCGCCTGAAATTGGTTAGGAGGCCCCTTGCTCAATAGCAACTCAGACACCTAGCCATGGCCGACCATCTATGCACTCGGCCAAGCAGCTCGGACAGGTAAAGCTTGATTTTTTTTTTTTTTTGATATTAATATCCAATAATGATGGCTTCGTCAAGCTGATGGCCGCATGAAAGTCGAAACATGGACCCTTCCTCAATAGTAGCTCGGCCATATAGGTGCTCGGCCTACAACATACTATATTGATGCCGACCAATATTTTATACACATTGATAATTGTATATCTTTAAAAATAATAATAATATTATATATTTAATAATATTATTATCATAATATCACACAAGCATAATAATCATGCTCATGCTAAAAGGAAGGACAACTGCTCGTGATTCTCGGCCAGACGCCTAGCTTGATCATTTCAATGATCACCATAACTCTCATCATCTTAAAGCCGTATGAATATTATATTGGAAGGTGAGTCAACATTCACATGGTGCTTGGTCAGCTATGCCGAGCAAATACTCTCATAGGAGCCACTTCGATAGTTTTACTCGGCACCGTACATTCGTTTGATCAGCTTGCCGACCTACTATGCTCTTGAGGGTGAGCTTACCCATTTCACTCATCCAACTTAGTTCGGCTGTTCCTTGGATGCCTTGGCCGTATAAAACTCGGAACCATGGAGCTTTGCATGATGGCAACTCGGACAGATTGTTGGCCGCACAAAATAGCAAAGGAGGTTCCTTGCTCAAAGGCAGGTCGGACACCCAACAAAGGGCCGACCAGCTATGCTTGGGAAGACATGCTTTCCCATTACACTCGGCAGAAATGTTGGCCGCACAAAAGTGGAAACATGATACTTTGTTAATCGAAGTATAGGAGAGAGAAAATTTAGAGAGAAGAACGTACAGATGAAAGAATTTCTATGTGTTTATTATTTCTGAATAATTGATATTATTACAGAGGAAGAGTATTTATAACACACCTAACCAACTAACTAATTGTGGGTATAGATAGAAAGTGGATGCTGACTCAGCAATCCAAAACAGAATATTAGTAATGTTTAGGGTAAAAATACCCCAGGTACGTGGCCCAATCTCATAGTGACACGTGGCCCAATAAACAGGTGACACGTGGCCCTATGAGAATGTGACACGTGTCCATTGGTCATAGTGACACATGTCAGCCATCTCTAAATGCCCCAATGCTAAAATCAGAAAGAGAAAAGGGCCCTGATGACCTCAGGCCCAAATCCCGAGAAAACCTTGAAAGCCGTAAAACGGCGCCCCTTACGACACGTGGCGACTTCTGATTGCGCAGCCAATCATGTCACGAAATTCTAGGGTATAAACCCTAGAGGGGTACATGTTCTCACCCCTATAAATACCCCAATCATTTATGATGGGAAGGGGATTTTTGGCGACATAACATAAATATAGAGCATTAAAAAGCTCCAACTTCTCTCTACTTTCTCTCTCTAGCCTTTTCCGTTTCCGTTCACTAACTTGAGCGTCGGAGGCGAATATTCCGTACACCGGAATATTCGTTATTTTGCAGGTGTCCGAGTCTCATTGCCAGCAGAGCGTGACCAGTATCCGAGGGAATCACAAAAAACCCCGAAACATTTGGCGCCGTCTGTGGGGATACTCGTCCGTTATGGCAATAGACGGTCAGGCACCTAATCCTGGACCTCGTCCAGGCGAGGATGGATATGTAGAGGACATATGTACTACCATACACTCAAGCAATCCTTTGACTGCCTCATTTGAAGAGGCCGAACAACCTTCCCCAGCTGCCTTAATGGCCGAGCTGACTAAGCTTCGCAAGGAGTTAGCGGCTGTCCAGCACAAAGGGGGAGGAAGCACCTCTAAGAAAGCAAACAACAAGACCAATGCAACCGATGCTGGTAATACCCCATTCCGTCATCCGCACGGAAGATCTCCCCGAGTCCCTCGGACCAATTTCTCTGACCTGCTGGCGAAAACACAGTCGGCTGGGGGGAAGGGCAGACAGCCAAAAAGAGTAGAGGCTGAACCGTCCCAGCGTTTTAAGGATGCAAGGGATTACATTCGGCACAAACAAAGGGAGAGGGCCGCATACTCTGACACGGCCTCTACCCCAACCATGCCGGAGGGAGTCTCCAACCAATCTTTCTCCCAATACACCAACACGGCTGCTTCTAGCAAGAGTCATACTATTACTCCCCGACCAGTTCAGCCGTTGCCATATCAGCCCCCTCAGGTACTCAATGGGTGGATGCAACCAACTCCCCAAGTTTTTGGGCAAAATGGGCCGTATGGTCAGATGTTCGGCCAGACTCCCTACCTGGCTGGAACGTCCGCTCAGCCTCAGCCCATTGACTGGAAGATGCGTTTGTTGAATTTGGGAGATAAGCCGCCTCCGTTTTCGCAAGACATATTAGCATCTCCTCAACCAGCAAAAGTCAAGAGTGTACTAGTGGGTGCCTATGATGGTACGGGCAACCCAGAAGAGCATGTTACCTCGTACAGGAATCTGATGTACTTGCAAAGTGTAGATGATGCTACATGGTGTAGATGCTTTCCGGCCACTCTCAAAGGGGTAGCTCAGGATTGGTTTAACAGCCTCCCAGCCGGGTGCATCAATTGCTTTACCACCCTCAGTCTGTTGTTTGTGGGAAACTTCTCATACAACATCCCACCAAGAAAGACAAGTCTCAACTTGGCTACAATTGTCCAAGAAAAGAATGAAGGACTACGTTCGTACGTCCAAAGGTTTAACCAAGAAAAAGCCCAAATTCATAATCTTCCGGACGAAATGGCTTACTCAGAATTTCTCCGGGGATTAAGGCATAATGGTTTTAAGTTTGATTTGGTAAGAAAAAAGATTCGGTCATACGCAGGTGTATTGCGGGAAGCCGAAGCCTATATTGAGGCCGCGGATTTTTGTTCGCTCACCAAATCAGAACAGCCGGCCAAGGGGGCTGAGAAGAAACAATCTTCTCGGCAAGACTCGGCCGGTCGAAAGAAAGAAAGAAACAAAAGAAAAGAAATCTGGGTAGCTGATGACCAGCAACCCAAGTCAAAGAAAACCAAGACATACGAGCCTCAGTATGAGTTCAACAAGGATGGGTACTCTATTTTGATGGAGATAAAAGACAAGTTTGAGTTTGAGAAGCCTCAGCCTCTGATAGGCTCAGCCCAGTACAGGAACAAAAACAAGTATTGTCATTACCACAAGGATGTGGGTCATGACACGAATGAGTGTATCAATTTGAAGAGACTGTTGGATAAGTTGGCCGACAAGGGTCTACTGAAACCCTATGTGACCAAATCCAAATTCACCTTCAAGCGGACAGACAACACGTCCGAGAAAAAGCAACAAAGCGAAAAGAAGAATGACAAGGAAGATGATGGGAATAGCACTGATTCAGGTTTTGTGGCCGTCATATCAGGAGGCTTTGCCTCAGGCGGCCCTACCATGAAAGGAATCAAGCAGGACGCTCGAAACCTGTCAAATGTGATGCAAATGGACGTTGTTAAAGCCGAGCCATTTCCTGAAGTGATCATAAGTGAAGCTGACCGTGGTGAGGTCAGAGCTTTGCACAATGATCCCATGGTCTTTGTAATGAAAATAGCAAATTTGAAGGTGGGACGGGTATTGATTGATACGGGCAGTTCGGCCGATATCATAAGTCTCTCTGCCTTGAGGAATTTAAGCTTCCCAGAAGATGCTCTCCAAGATATAACTCATCCCTTAGTGGGATTTGGGGGGAATATCATTCATCCAGTCGGACGGATTGACCTTCCCATCCGTTTCGGGCAGAAGGGGGAAGGAAGAGACATGGTCGTCCGTTTCCTTGTGGTAAAAGAGTTGACTGGGTACAACGTAATCCTTGGCCGCCCTACTCTCAATGCAGCCAAGGCGGTCATAGTGCCTCACTTGATGTTGCTCAAGTTTGAAAGGTCAGACGGAAAAATCGGAACAATTCAAGGAAGTCAGAAAATGGCCAAGGAATGTAATCAGCTGGCCGTGAAGCCAACAGCACGCGGCCCAAAGTTGTCCGAGGTAAAGGAGGAAGGAGCCTCACTCCCAGCATACCAGGTCGGCCAGAAGCGTAAGGCGACCAGGATAGAGGAAGCCTAGCAACTAATGACTGTCGGCCGGCCAGATGGGTTGAGGCCCCAGCCGGCCGGCAGCCACCAGGATATAGTGCTTGACTCCAACCACCCAGGACGGACAGTTAGTGTCGGCACTATAGCCTTGGAATTGCTTGGGAATGAGTTAGTGCGGCTGTTAAGAGAATTCAAAGATGTGTTTGCATTTGAAGTTGGTGAAATGCCAGGAATAAGTCCTGACCTGGCCGTGCACAAGTTGGCCGTGAATCCTTTGATAAAGCCTATCCGCCAGAAGAAGAGAAATCACGGAGAAGAAAGGAATCAGGCGGCCGCAGCAGAGGTAAAAAAGCTGCTGGACGCCGGTTTCATTCGGCAATGCTTTTACCCAGATTGGGTGGCCAATGTAGTTCTTGTGAAAAAGCCGAATGGGACTTGGAGGATGTGCGTGGATTACACGGACTTGAACAAGGCGTGTCCTAAGGATAGTTTCCCCTTGCCTAAGATCGACCGCTTGGTTGACTCTACAGCCGGACACGCCCTCATGAGCTTCATGGACGCATACTCCGGATTCCATCAAATTCCTTTGTGGGAAGAAGATCAAGAGAAAACAGCGTTTGTGACCGAGCAGGGGTTGTACTGTTACAAGGTTATGCCATTCGGCCTCAAGAATGCCCCTGCTACATTTCAGAGGCTTGTTAATACAGTCTTCAGAGACCAGCTCGGCCGTAACATGGAGGCGTACATTGATGACATGATTGTCAAGTCAAAAGAGCCGGCCGACCATCTCAAGGATCTACGAGAAACGTTCGCCGAACTCAGGCGGCATAAGATGATGTTAAATCCAAAGAAGTGTGTATTTGGTGTTGAGTCCGGCAAGTTTCTCGGATTTTTGATTGATCAACGTGGAATTGAGGCCAACCCTGAAAAAATTCAAGCCGTCCTTGACATGAAGTCTCCAAGAACAGTCAAGGAAGTGCAAAGACTGACCGGCTGTTTAGCAGCCCTTGGAAGATTTTTGTCAAGGTCAGGGGATAAGTGCCGTTACTTTTTTCAAACCATAAAGAAGAAAGCCATGTTCGAGTGGACAGAGGAGGCCGAGGAAGCATTCGTACAGTTGAAAAATCACTTGCATACATTGCCTCGCCTCGTCAGTCCGCTCAAGAATGAGAAACTATACATCTACCTTGCCATCTCTGAACACTCTCTAAGTGCCGTCCTTCTCGCTGAAAGAGACGGCCATCAGGTCCCAGTGTATTTTATCAGCCATGTACTTCACAATGCTGAGCTGAAGTACCCTCCAATTGAAAAATTTGGCCTGGCCTTGTACATGGCATCTAAGAAGCTGCGGCCATATTTTTTAACACATTCAATCGTGGTCTATACAGACCAACCCTTGAAGAAGCCGTTCTCAACTTTGGAGGCAAGTGGCCGCATGCTCAAGTGGGCCTTAGAGCTCAGAGGTTTTGACCTTGTATTTGAGCCAAGGAAGGCAATCAAGGGGCAAGCCTTTGCAGATTTTTTGGCTGAAATGACACGGCCTGATCTTCAGCCGGCCGGGGACCGAGTTTGGAAAGTGTTTGTGGATGGTAGTGCAACAGCGACCGGGTGTGGCGCTGGTATTATATGTGAATCTCCTGAGGGAGACAAGTATGAGTACGCGTTGAGGTTTCAGTTCCAAGCGTCAAACAATGAAGCTGAGTACGAAGCATTGTTGGCCGGCCTAAGGATGTGTAAAGCGGCCGGGGCAACCAAAATTGAAGTATGCTCGGACTCCCGGCTAATAGTCCATCAGGTCAATGGTGGCTTTGAGGCCAGGGAGCCGGCCATGATGAAGTACATGCAGCTAGTTAAAAATGAGGCCGAAGGCCTAGAGCTTTTCTCTCTCAAGCAAGTTCCCCGTTCAGAGAATCATCAAGCGGACGCCCTCTCCAAATTGGCTTCCTCGGCGTCATGTGATACTCCTAGATCAGTGTTTTGGGAGGTAAAGGAAAAAAGGAGCATTGATGCCGAGCCCGTTCATATAATAGATAGAAGTTCAACCTGGATGGACGGAATCATTTCCTACTTAAGGGATGGAATACTTCCGGACGATCCGAAAGAAGGTTGGCTATTGAAGAGGAAGGCGGCCTGGTTTGAGATGAAGGACGGAGAGCTATTCAAAAGAGCCTTTGTGAAGCCTTACCTTAAATGTATAACTCCCGAAAGAGGGCATGATGTGTTGGATGACCTTCATCAGGGGCATTGTGGTTCGCATATTGGAGGCCGAGCCTTAGCTGAAAAGGCGACACAGTTGGGATATTACTGGCCGAGCCTAAAATCGGACGCCATGAAAATGGTGAAAAAATGTGACAAGTGCCAGAGATTTTCAACCCTTATTCATCGTCCAGCAAATAGCCTATCAGCCATCAGTAGTCCACTTCCCTTTGCCAAATGGGGCATGGACATTTTGGGACCGTATACTCCTGCATCCGGCCAGAGACGGTATGTATTGGTGGCAGTAGACTACTTCACCAAATGGGTTGAAGCTGAGGCCGTCCGGGGCATTAAATGGACGGATGTGTCAGCCTTCATTTGGAAAAGCATTATCACTCGGTATGGGGTGCCTCAGTCAATGGTGTTCGACAATGGACCCCAATTTGAGACACGTCAACTCAAAGAATGGCTGGGCGACCAAGGCATTACCCATTGCTTTGCCTCGGTCGGCCGACCACAAGCCAATGGTCAAGTTGAGGCCTATAACAAGTTGATTGCAAATGGGATCAAGCGCAAGCTTGAAAAAGCAGGCGGCCTATGGGCAGACGAGCTGGTCAATGTGCTATGGTCCATACGGACAACAGCAAAGAGTTCTACAGGGGAGACTCCATTCTTTTTGGTCTATGGAGCTGAGGCCGTACTCCCAATTGAAATGTATGAGCCCACTTTGCAGGTAATGCTTTATGATGAATCGGCCAATTGGGAGGCCATGAAGACCGCCCTAGATTTCCTTCCGGAAGCTAGGGGCAATGCGGCGCTTAGGCATGAAATTTATCGCCTAAGGATGACAAGGGCATATAACCGCCGAGTGTCTAAGCGGCCGCTCAAGATGGGGGATCTAGTGTTGAGAAAAATGGAAGCTGTTGGTCGTGCCAATGAGGACGGCAAGTTGACTCCAAACTGGGAGGGACCGTACAGAATCAGGGAAGAAGTCCGAGATGGCACATATCGCCTTGAGGCAATTGATGGCCGTCAGATCCCACGGACATGGAACACTGATAACTTGAAAAAGTATCATGTTTGAGCTTAGTTTCTTTAAGTACTTAGCCAAAAAGCTGTTTATACAGCTAGGTCTACTGACCGAGCCTTGTAATTAAAGCCGTACGGCCACAACAATGTACTTTTGACAAAAATTAATGAAGTCAGGCATTGTTGAATTGTTTGTTGTTTTTATGTTTAAAGGCCGAGTTAATAAGGAAGCAAGGTTGCTTCCAATATAGTAACGCGGCCTATCATTCTTTTTGAATGGCCGAATCAAAAAGGAAGCAAGGTTGCTCCCAATATAGCAACTCGGCCACAAAAAAAAAAAAAAAAAAAAAAAAAAAAAAAAAAAAGCTGATTTAATTCAGAGATCAATGCGTCCGCCCAAATCTAGGCGGACGATTGAGGCAAGGTATCCCGAACTTGTGTAGAGAACAAGTGTCCTTTATAAATAGGGCAAGGGCATACCTAGGCATTTAGCCCGGCCAATCAAGGAATCTCTGAGTTGAGATAATACTCAGGATTTCTAGGGTACGTCCGAGCGATAGATTCAACGGACCACTCGTACAATGATAGCCGAACGGCCGATTAAATTAATTCGGTGCTTCACCTAGCCCAAGGGCAATCATTACTATGATTTGATTAACCTGCTAGCCGTCATGCCCTTTTAAGGCATAAAAACTACCAAGTTAATCAAACCACTTAGAAAATGGACTAGGCGAACACCGAATAAAGGGGCATACCCCTAGGAACGTACGAAAAGGCATAATACTGAGACGTACGGAAAACTTGCAAAAAGCATAAAATTTGCAAAAAATTGCTAAGTATGAAACAGAAGTAAGAGCCGCCATAAGGCGGACAAACCTTTCATTAATAAGACCGCACAAAGGCGGCCGAAATGTTTACATAACCGCTTGTACAGGCGGCCTCAAAAAAAAAAAAAAAAAAAGTACAAAATAAACTAAGTACACAGTAAGCTGAAAAGAAAAGGAAAGCTGAGCAGACGGCTGCTGGAGGACCTGAGCTCTACTTAGCCGTGTTATCTGTGGCAGGCTCCTCCGCTATCTTGGCGTCCTTGGCCGGGGCAGCCTTTTTGTCCGCCTCCTCCTCCTCCTCATCCCCGTCTTCTCCGGACTCGGGGGAAGTAACTACTAGTTCTGGAGGAGGCATGCCGGCCTTCCTTGCCTCTTCTTTAAGGCAGACGTACTGAAGCCGCTTTTTGAAGCGTTCCTCGTAGTAGGCGGCTTCACCTTCGTCCACCATCAAGTTGAAGGCATCATAGAAGTATGCCTTAAGCCTGTCTTCTGCATTTTGCTCGATGCGGATGACTTCTTCAACGCTGATCGGCCGAGGAGTTTTAAGTTGCTCCTCATAGTCCGCAAGGGACTTCTTTAGGGTTTCCACCTCGGCCTTCAGCGCGTCCGCTTCATCTAGCGCAGACTTAAGGTTGGCTTGTGCCATCTTCAGTTCGCTCTTCAGGGCCTCGGACGCCTCGAAGCCCAACCACCATTTTTCCTTTTCCAGGACGGCCTCGTCCCTCTCAACCCTCATGGCCTCCCTGGCCAAGGACTCTTGTTCGAGTGCCTGGCCCAGTTTGACCAGGTCCTCTGTTTGCCGCGCCGCTTTGTCGGACAGCGCGGTTATTTGGGTCTCAAAGTGTACCCTTTGGACGGCGGCCGTCCCAGTTACAGCGTCCTCAGCTTTCCTGATTTCAATCCAAGCGTTCTTCAACCGTTCATTCTCCTTGTCCTTCCAATCTAGGAAGGCGTTCAAACGGAGGAAGAGCTGTGGACAGAAGGAAGAAACTCAGTCAAAAATATAAAAAGTTGGCTAAGTGTTGGAGAGCAAAAACATAAGGAGATAGAAGTATACCTCGGCACTGCAGTTCAGCATGGGGCCGAGGAAGCCTTCGTTGATCCCCCGCAGCTTATCACGCTGCGCTTGTGGGACCGCGCGAACCATGGCCTCGCGCATGGCCTTCCTGTCCGCGCCAGTCAGTGACTGGCCGGGTACCTTCAACTGCATCTCCTCTGATATATCTGCGGACGACCGTGTAAGAAAAGTTAGCTGAATTTTACAACAGACTTATAAAAAGTGAGGAAAAAGATGGCTAACCGGTGGAGAAGGTTGGAGGAGAAAGGTTGGTGGGAGGAGGCGGTAAAGGAGCTTCCTCCTCCTCCGGACGGCTCCCTACAGCGTCGCTGGACGGCGGGTTGACCAGCACCGTCCCGATCCAGCGACCGGTCATTTGTTCTGGGGTTAACCTATCCCCACCGTCCGAAGGGACGGACTCCTCACGGACCTGACCAGCAACAGGTTCCGTGGGCTTGGAGGCCCCGCTTTGTGTCAGCCGGGGTTGTTCTCCTTTAGACTGCGTTGTAGCAGTCTGCGACTTTGCCATGGCCGCTGCTTGAGAAGACGTCTTGGAAGCAACCGTCTTTCTCCTCTTGGATGCGTTCGCATCAGGAGTGGACGTGGCCGGCTGCTTCCGCCTGGCCTTCGGGGTGGAAGAGGAGGTCTGCAAAAACACCAAGTTAGAACAATTTGATGGCGTCCGTGTGATTTGGGAAAGGGGCTCCCTGCCAGCATGCATGAACGGACATAGAGCGTCCGTGCAAACTCAGGAAGTAGGCTCCTTCCAATATAGCAGAACGGACGCATTAAGAAATGAGAAATTCAAAAAATAAGCTAAGTGTTTACCTCTTTGAGTTGCTCGTACATCTTGAAGCGAGCCTTGTATCTGGCCAAGTCCACCTCGGACATCTCAACCTCCGCTTTTTGGGCCGAGTCAAGCATAGCGTACGCCTCCGCTGCAAAAACAGAAAGCAAAAGTGTTAGAATATTTTTCTGAAAAATTCTATGTGCGTACAGAAAAGTTTATATATCTAGGTGCCCACCTTGGGGCATGTTCTGGTACAGGTCGTACGCAGACATGAAGATAGGGTCCCTAAGCCAATTGGCAAGTGGAACCCAATGGCTAGGAACCCGTTCAGTTTTGTTGCCCCGCCTGACTCGATTAACTTTGAAGTACTCGAGCTGGTGTTCGTGGCTTGGGTGGATGGGCGGCTTGTCAGGCTTGAGGTCTCCGCGTCCGAGTTGAATAGGCTCTGGACGGCACCTGTTCATGCGGAGGTTGAACTCCGCGTCCTGAGTTTTGATACGGTAGAAACGGTGCTTCCAGTCCCTCCACTTACTGACACGGTCGACCACGACCATGTAATCCCTGGTTGCACTCAAGATAAGCCAACCATCCACCTCATTTTCCAGCCGAGTGAGTGAGTGCATCTCACAAAAGACCGCAAAGTCTGGTGTAAATTTCTTAGCGATGCACGTCACTAAGTACCCAAAGATGTTCAACCAACTGTTTGGCGTCAGTTGGAAGAGGCCGATGTCATACTCGTCCAGGACAGTCCGGACGAATGGGTGAAGAGGGAAGCGGAGCCCTACATCAAAGGCGGCCCGGTAAACGCAAAACGCTCGTTTGCGCGGCTTCTCCTCATCCCAGATAGCCACAGCAATGGCCTTCCTGGGGACTTGAATCTCGAATCCCTCCCCCAAATGGAGGGACTCCTTATACTTCTCAAAATCCTTCTTTAAAAACTTTAGGGCTGTCTCCCCAACCGTACAGGCGTACGGGTCCCTAAAGTTATCAATGTTGGCGACGGTCTCTTCGGCCGCCTCCTCGCCCTCGGCCGTCTCACCCACGACCTCTTTTTCAACTTCCTCCTCTTCCACTTGGTGAGAAGGGGCACTCCCAAACTCTGAAGACAGCACTCTGTCCAAATCTGCTGCCTCGGCCGAGCTTCGGCCCCTTGAGCTTGGGACGCCCATTGAAGAAGGAACGTCCTCCTCGACCATTGGACGCTTGCCTTTATCCTTGGCAGCGTCCGCCCCATTTCCCGAAGGAGGGGCGTTGCGAATAGGCAGAGCGGACGGTTCACGGATTGAGATTCCTGTTAAGGGTCTGTCCGCCCCACCCAGTTGAGGCCGAGGTTGAGAAGAAGGGACGGACGAACCAGAAGCGTCCGCCCCCGGGTTGGAAGGGTTGTCCATACAGGCTACCAGTTCAGCCCCATCCATGACTGAATTGGCAAATAGAGGGAACCTAAGTTCCGGAGCGGGTGCGGACGAGGCGCCTTCAGCTCTAAGGCGTTCCTCGAAGGAAGAAGTGACCTCCACGGCCAAGTGATGAGAGCCAGTGGAGGCGGTCGTTGTTTGGGCGGTGGAGTCAGTCTCCACCATTGTACTTGGATCACTAGGGTCATAAGGGACCCTAGGATGAACCAGACTTCCGTCTGGGTTCCTGGCCGCGTTAAGCTCACGCGTACGCATGGTTCTCGCCATTGCCTGTTGGGACAGAGAAGAATAAGTGGGGGTGAGTATGTACGCATCAGACATAGACTCACTCCAGGGAGGAGACAACTCTTCTCCGTCCACTCTAGATTCCTCAGTCCCAGGCGAACGGCCGACCTCATGAGAAGAGTCGGACGAAGCCGAGTATGGATCCAGAATTGAAGTAAAAGAAAAAGAAAACGAGTAAAAGAGAAAATGTAGACGGCCTACCTCTGTACGTTCTGAAAGTTCTGAAGGTGGTGGTGAAGTTCTTGAAGATTGACCGGAAAGCTCAAAAATGCCCGGAAAACTCAAACTCACGGCGGCGCTCTTGAAGATTAAGGGAAAAATAACTTTCTCTCACTAGAACGCTCTGACTTCTCTCTAGAATTCACAATTGGGTAAAGTGTGAAAATGAGAATTCACCTCCCATATTTATAGAGTGAATTCAGGAGGGCAAAATGGTAAAACCATCTTTCCCGCCTAAACACTCAAACGGTAATTTCTTAAGAAATCACTCGAAGAAAGGGCCAGGACGACGTTAGGGTTCTGTTAACTTGTGAAAGAGACCAGATGAACAATTAACACCTTCAGCACTTAGTCTCCAAAAATTGAGAAAATCTAAGAGGAAAAGCGTCCGCCCAGTTCCCGGACGTACAAAGCATGATTAGAAAGCCAGGAAGTACATCTGAAATCATGGAAGCCCAGATTACCCCAAAAAAGATATATGGCCGTTCTGGTCAGTTAGGAGATCAACTCCTCCCAGAGTACCAGGACGTCCAGTCCCATTAAAGTGGCCGTTCTGGTCAGTTAGGAGATCAACTCCTCCCAGAGTACCAGGACGTCCAGTCCCATTAAAGTGGCCGTTCTGGTCAGTTAGGAGATCAACTCCTCCCTGAGTACCAGGACGTCCAGTCCCATTAAAGTGGCCGTTCTGGTCAGTTAGGAGATCAACTCCTCCCAGAGTACCAGAACGTCCAGTCCCATTAAAGTGGCCGTTCTGGTCAGTTAGGAGATAAGCTCCTCCCAGAGTACCAGAACGTCCGGTCCCACTAAAGTGGTCGTTCTGGTCAGTTAGGAGATAAGCTCCTCCCAGAGTACCAGAACGTCCGGTCCCACTAAAGTGGCCGTTCTGGTCAGTTAGGAGATCAACTCCTTCCAGAGTACCAGGACGTCCAGAGTGCAAGATCAGAGGAGGCGGCCAGTAAGTGTACGAGCCACCCCCTCTGAGGGGCAAATGTTTAGGGTAAAAATACCCCAGGTACGTGGCCCAATCTCATAGTGACACGTGGCCCAATAAACAGGTGACACGTGGCCCTATGAGAATGTGACACGTGTCCATTGGTCATAGTGACACATGTCAGCCATCTCTAAATGCCCCAATGCTAAAATCAGAAAGAGAAAAGGGCCCTGATGACCTCAGGCCCAAATCCCGAGAAAACCTTGAAAGCCGTAAAACGGCGCCCCTTACGACACGTGGAGACTTCTGATTGCGCAGCCAATCATGTCACGAAATTCTAGGGTATAAACCCTAGAGGGGTACATGTTCTCACCCCTATAAATACCCCAATCATTTATGATGGGAAGGGGATTTTTGGCGACATAACATAAATATAGAGCATTAAAAAGCTCCAACTTCTCTCTACTTTCTCTCTCTAGCCTTTTCCGTTTCCGTTCACTAACTTGAGCGTCGGAGGCGAATATTCCGTACACCGGAATATTCGTTATTTTGCAGGTGTCCGAGTCTCATTGCCAGCAGAGCGTGACCAGTATCCGAGGGAATCACAAAAAACCCCGAAACAAGTGGGGTGTAGGATAACTATCCTACACTGCATCATTATAACCAACACCCCCCCGCAAGCTGGGAAGGGGTGAAACCATTCCAAGCTTGGACAACAAATACTGAAATTGATGTGAAGGCAAGATCTTAGTAAAAACATTTGCAAGCTGTTCTGTAGTGGGCAAATAAGACAACTGCAGGAGCCCTTGAAGAACCTTGTCACGAGTAAAGTGACAGTCTATTTCAATGTGTTTTGTTCGAGCATGAAAGACTGGATTTCGAGCAATGTGCAGAGCACTCTGATTATCACAATTCAAAGTAACAGGCTGTAAACCTGTGACCCCAAGCTCCTCTAACAAACGAACTATCCAAGCAACTTCAGAAGAGGCTGAAGCCATGGCACGATATTCAGCCTCAGAACTGGAAGTAGAAACTGTGCCTTGTTTCTTACTTTTCCAACTGATAGGAGACTGACCAAGGAGCAAAATATAGCCTGTAACAGACCTTCTAGTGTCTGTACAAGCACCCCAATCACTATCTGAATATGCCTGCAAGGTAATCTTGTCAGAACCCTGAAGCAAAATCCCCTGGCCTGCAGTACCAGCAATATATCTCAATGTGTGCATCAAAGCCTGAAAATGTGTCTGTCTTGGACTTTGCATATATTGACTTAAGACCTGAACTGTATAAGAGATATCAGGACGAGTATGAGACAGAAAGTTAAGCTTTCCTACCAAACTTCTGTATAAATCAGGATCCTGAAACAAGTCTCCATCTGATGCATTCAACTTAAGATGCATTGGAAGAGGAGTAACAACAGGTTTGAATTCAGAGAGACCAGAACTTTGAAGCAACTCTTTTGTAAACTTATGCTGACATAAAGTTATCCCTTGAGAAGAATAACCAACCTCCAGGCCCAAAAAATAGCTCAACTGACCCAAATCTTTAATCCCAAAAAGAGAATCCAGATGAAGCTTCAAAGAGTTGATGCTGTCAGAATCTGTACCTGTGATGATCATATCATCAACATATACAGCTGCCAAAGTTATATGTACATGACCTTTTTTAATGAAAAGAGAATAATCATTCTTGCTCTGCCTAAACCCTTGTGAAATCAATTCATCATATAACTTGGCAAACCACTGTCTTGAAGCCTGCTTTAAACCATACAGTGACTTTGTCAACTTGCAGACCAGATTCTGTGTACATCCCAATCCCTCAGGTGCCTTCATATATACCTCTTCATTCAAATTCCCATGAAGAAAAGCATTATTGACATCTAGTTGAGAGACTTTCCAACCCTGACAGGCAGCCAAAGCCAAAATACATCTAATAGTTTCCATTTTAACCACAGGAGAAAATGTCTCAGTATAGTCTATGCCATATTTCTGAGAATATCCTTTGGCAACCAATCTAGCTTTATACCTTTCAATTGAACCATCTGCTCTTCTTTTGATCTTAAAAACCCACTTGCAACCAATTGGTCTTTTTCCAGCAGGGAGAGGAACTAACTGCCATGTTTCATTAGTCTTCAATGCCTCCAACTCCTTTTCCATTGCAGCCACCCAATTTGGATTCTTTGAGGCTTCCAAATAAGAGGTAGGCTCTTGTTCTTCAGAAGAAACAGCAATAAAAGCTCTCTGACTAGCAGGAAGAGCACCATATTTCACCAAATTACACCAATGTCTGCTAATATTAGCAGATTTAGTAGACTGAGTTCTGGTTTTAGGAAGACTGAGATAAAAATCATAGAATTTCTTGGGGATTTTCACAGGTCTGCTAGAAACTCTAGGTTCTGGTTGAATAATAGGAGAAGAATTAGGAGTATGAGAAGGAGTAGGAATAGGAGGAGTATCTGAAGTAGAAGATGTAGGAAGAGGTGTTTGAACTGTGGAATGTGGAGTAGAATGAGTAGTAGGAATATTTTCTGGAGTAAAAATATCTGGGAAGTCATGGAAAGAGATATCATCCAAAGAGGTGGATGAAGGAAGAAAAATATGAAAATTTGGAGAGGAATAAGTGGAAGGATTAGAGGGGTGAGAATGATGAAAAGGGAAAAAAATTTCATGGAAAATAATATCCCTGGAAACTGAAATTTTTCTAGTTTTCAGGTTAAGAACTTTGTAGCCTTTCTGAGATGGGCAATAGCCAACAAAAATGGAAGGTTCTGCCCTAGGATCAAACTTGCTTCTGTATTGTTTCAAAGTTGAAACAAAACACAGGCACCCAAACACTCTCATGTCCTCTATATCAGGTGGTACCCCAAAAAGCTTTTCATATGGTGAAACAAAATCTAGAACCTTAAGAGGAGTTCTATTCACTATATGGACAATACATAGAACACATTCACCCCAATAATGTGAAGGAATTCTGGATTGGAAATAAAGACTTCTAACAACTTCTAAAATATGTTTGTGTTTCCTCTCAACTACCCCATTTTGTTGAGGAGTGTCAACACAACTCGTCTGAATAACAATGCCTTTAGAATTGTAGAAATGTAACATATCTCCCTCAGTCAATTCTTTAGCATTATCACTCCTCACTGACATAACTGAGGTCTTGAACTGATTCTCAACATAGGCAACAAAGTTTTGTATAACAGTCACAGCCTCAGATTTGAACTTAAGCAAATGAATCCAAGTATTTCTAGTAAAATCATCCACTATAGTAAGGAACATTTTACATCCATTATGATTTGGGGTTGACAAGGGACCCCAAACATCCAAATGAATAAGCTGAAAAGGAAAAAGAGAAACAGAATGGCTAACTGGGAAAGGTAACCTGGGCTGCCTGGCAGCAGGACAGACTTGACAAATACAACTATCAAGACTTTTTACATCAACATTATTTTTCATTATTCTTAACTTGTCAATAGGCAAGTGTCCTAGCCTTAAATGCCATAATTTGACTTCATCATTCTTAGACAAGGCTACTAAAGCATTACAAGGGTGAGAAGTCACTAATTTGTTTGAACTCTCTATACTTGAACTTGAATCATCAATGTGTTGTGAAACTTCTAGACAGTATAGACCATGTCTTAAATCACCAAGATGCACTGATTTGGTCATGTGAAGGCCCTGAAGGACACAAGAAGTATGAGAAAAAGAGAGAGAACAGTTGAGATCTTCACACAATTTATGTACTGAAATCAGATTAAACTGAAAATCAGGAACATAAAGCACATTTTTAAGAATGATTGTGTCTGAGATTTTAACATTTCCAGTGTGTGTAACTGTGACAGTGCTACCATCTGGTATGGTGATAGTGTTATCAAGATCAGTGACTTCTCTGACAGACTCAAAAACACTCAGATTATGACAGATATGGTCTGTAGCACCACTATCTATAACCCACATGGAAGGAACAAAGGATAAAAGACAATGTTTACCTGCAAACAAGGCATTTCCAGCAATAGAGCTGTCCTTAGAACTCTCTCTCTTATCAGAAATAGGATCCTGCATCTGATGTTGCTTTACTAGCATATTCATGATTTTGTTGCATTGAGCCACAGCCATCTGAGGTGTTATTACTTCATCATTAGTAACAGCAAGTTGTTGAATCTGATGAGAATCATCCTCACCACTCTGAGCAAGATGTGCAGCCCTTTTGTTAGTGCCTTGAGTATAGGAACCAGAATTGTTATTGTTGCTCCATACATTCCATCCAGGAGGATATCCTCTCAACTTAAAGCACCTCTCAATACCATGACCTGGCATTTTACAGTGATCACAAAACCACTGTCTCTTGTTTCCAATCTGCTGTGCAGGACCCTGAGGTCTATAAGAACCAGCATTGTAACTTCCAGTATTAGCAACATTGTTATTATTGTTATTATTGCAACTCGAACAGCTTTGCTCGGACATCTTGCCTTGGCCGTATAAAACTTGGAACATGGTTGCGGGATGCCGAGCAGCTTACTTCAATGGGGCTTAAAATATACTACACTCGGCCTTTGTTATGTTTAATAATCATGCCGTCTCGATGCTTGGACACAAATTAGCTTCTCAAATTATATAGAGCTCGGCACCTCATAGTATGACATTCTACAGGAGCTTTACTCCTCTTTTCTTCACTTGGCCGAGTGTGGAGGATGCATGTGTAAATGTCACCACTAGTTAGGTACACAGCTTTGTAAATATATGCATACATGCGTCTCATTGCTAGCTGCATGCCTTACATATACAATAATAATCATTATTTGATTACTGTATATATAATAATTCTTATTGTTATTATATAATAATAATAATAATAATAATAATAATAATAATAATAATAATAATAATAATAATAATTCTTTTGATTAGAAATTATTATATATTCTCTCTTCAAAAAAAAAAAAGAAATTATTATATATTCTATATATCATACATCATAAAACCATCATAAAGGTATGTTTATCTCTGTAGTATGATCGCTTAGGATGCTCGAACGGTTTCTTGCTCTTGCTCGGCATTTATCGTAACTCAGCCCTCAATTGCCGCATAGCCTTTCTCTTGAGCTTGCAAACAACCTCTCAAATTTTACTTGGTATTCATTTGTAGAAGCCATGCCGAGCCGCTGTGCTTTAGAGAGCGAGCTTCATTCGTTCTCTTGGCAAGGGTGTCGCATAGAAACAAAGAGGGAGGACAACTCGGCAAGGTTGGCTTTGGCCGAGCTGCTATGCTTGCAAGGGCGTGTTTTAATTTTCATTCGGACAAGTAGCTCGGCAAGGTTGCTGGCCGCCTATTTTCAAGAACATGGTGGTTCTTTGAAGGGCAACACGGCCAGGCAGCTTGTTGCTCGGCCAGTCTGTTGCTGCTATGCTCGGCCAGGCAATCGATCAATCAGCTCGGCAAGGTAGCTCGCCCATTAGTTTGGCTGCCCTGGCCTAGGATCAATGCTCCGAGCTACAAGCTTTCCACATTGACTCGGACACACAGCTCTGGTTGGCCGACCATCTATGCTTTCAAGGGCATACATTGCTATTTTACTCGGCCACATGGCTGGTAATAAATTACTTTTATGTCTAGTAATACAACTTCCACTAACAGATGTAGTATCTTTCTGTTTCCTCACATCATCAGACATGTAGAAAATTTATATTATGATAAATTATTATCATAATATAATAATATAATAACTTGCCAATCATCATTGCTTGCATGAAGGTACATAGAGCCTACTTGGCTAATAAGAGTGCCGCTTAAAATCTTGGAGAAGGGCCTTCACTCAATGGCAGCTCGGACACCGAGATGGCCGACCATCTATGCTCGTGAAAGTGTGCTTTAGAATTTCACTCGGTCAGCTCTCTAGGCCGCATAGAACTAAGAACATGGGGCTTCACATGGGAGCTACTCGGCCAACATGCTACTCATATATCATTTAATGCCGCTTATAATCATGATAATAAACCTTCATTATATGGCTGCTCGGCCACAGGCGAATTTTGCTCGGCCATGTTGCTTAGCCATTTCAGCTCGGCCTGCTTTTCTCGGCCAGGCTGCTCGGCCAGAAATTGGAACTGCTCGAGCAGAGTACGCTGCTACCGGCCGACCAGCTATGTAGGGAAGGGCATACTTTGCCTTTTTACTCAGCCATGCAGCTGCTCGGAAGTCGGCTCGACATTTTCAACAAGATAAATGACATTAATGCCGAGCTTTTGCCAACATCTCAATGGGTTTTCTTGATACGGCCTCAAAGTGTCAGCTAACCCAATTTATACTTGTAAGCTTTTCTTACTACTCCCTTGCTAGCTGTCATGTATGATGGAGCTATGCTCTCTATTGTTGTTTGGCATCCTTGTCCGGCCTCTAAGCATGAGCTTATCAAGCTTTTAATGCCGCAACTCATCTTACTATTTGGGCAATATTACGGCTGTAGACTCGTACATGCTCTTTCTCCAAAACTTAGATACAAGCACATGGATGGCTTTCACGCTCAACATGGAGAATAGCTTTGCTTGTTTGAAGGTTTCAAGGGTCACTCGGCTACTCTTGGCCGCCTTGACCGAGTAGCTATGCTCACAAGGGTGAGCTTTAGTAATTCACTCGGCATGAGGAGCCCGGCCAGCTTTAATTTGTTGCTTTCATGTTGCTGCCTAGCTAGCTTTGCAATTTCACTCGGCATTATACGACCTTCAAAAGCTGCATATTTTTACTCATGAAACCGAGCCTTGAGCTTAATTTGTTTACATGAGTTTAAGGTACAATTGTTTACTCTTGCGGTATGCATTTCATATATATGCTAATATGCATTACTTCGTGAGTATGCTGCTATTATAAGTAGTATATAAAGTATTATATATACATATATTATTATAGCCATGCACACGTATATATATGAATATAGATGAATGTAGTTAGGCAGCTTTCTTTTTCTTTCTCTTTTTTTTTTTTTTTTTTTTTTTTTTTTTTTTTTTTTAATTATAATAATACAACTATAAGTCATATGCATGGCCTAACCATTTCTTGTACATGCATGCTAGTTGCCCATTCATTACACGTGTAGGCTTAAGTATTGAACTTTGATTTGTATACGACTTTAGTGAAGTCGTCCACTTGTGTACACAATCTTTTCTTGTTCAATATTCTTGGCCATTCGGCTTATATATATATATATATATATATATATATATATATATATATATATATATATATATATATATATATATATATATATATATATATATATATATATATATCTTGGCTGGTATTGCGTTGTCCTTTGACGCTATCTATCGGACATACTCATGAAATTTCAAGTATTTTCTCAACTTGTAAATTTCTAAGGACTCGTACGGCTTATGCCTTTTTGCTGGTACATGCTGCTTAGCTGTACGAGTAGCTATGCTTGTGTAAGCAAGCTTTTGGGAATTTTGCTCGGACAGGCTGCTTGGCTGCCCTGTACGAGTAGCTATGCTAGTGTAAGCAAGCTGTTCAGTTTTGCTCGGACAAGTTGTCTGGCTGCCCTGTACGAGTAGCTATGCTTGTATAAACAAGCTTTTCGATTTTGGCTCATACAGGCTGCTTGGTTGCCCTGTACGAGTAGCTATGCTCATGTCCACGAGCTTCTCAATTTGGCTTGTACAGGCTACTTGGCTGCCCAAGCAGCCTGTACGAGTAGCTATGCTCGTGTAAACAAGCTTTTCGATTTGGCTCGTATAGGCTGCTTGGCTGCCCTGTACGAGTAGCTATGTTCGTGTCCACGAGCTTCTTGCTTTTGCTCGGACGCTTTTCCTCATCCATTTGACAAGTCATTTGACTAGCTCACGAGCACACATCAAACAATGTAGCCTGACGAAAATTTTATTTGAATTTTTTTTTTGATATTATTTTACAATCATAATAATGATCATGACTTTTGGGTTTTAGTGCCGCCCAAGTCTTATCTTCATACAAGAGCTCGTCTCATTGTCTTAAGAATGACGACAATCTAGACAATCTAGAAGAATTACAACTTTGCCCTCACATTGGGTTACATTTGTAACGTAGAATTCTACTTCATTATTTGGTGTTCGGATATGGCTAAGTGCCATTCCAGATGTGTCTCCCCATAGACGGCGCCAAATATTTCGGGGATTTTTTGGATAACCCGAAGGGGGGTATGGATTCCCTCGGGAGAAAGATCTAGAACGCTATACTCGTACGCCCTGAACACTTGCAAAACAACGGAACTCCAGTTTACCGGAGATCCGCCTCCGACGATCAAGTTAGTGACAGGAAAACGGAATTTTAGAGAGAGAAAGTAGAGAGAAGTGAGAGCATATTTTGGACAGAGTGCCTTTGGGAATTGTGTGTTCTCCCTTCCCATCATGAAATGATGGGGTATTTATAGGAAAGTGGAAGATCATGCTCCTAGGGTTTCATAACCTAGGAAGATTGGCTGCCCTATACGTGGTTGACACGTGTATTAGGGTTTCCTTCATGTTAGGCATGTTTTCTTAATGGGATTTGAGCCCTTCATTTTATGATATCTCTCTTTAGGCCACGTGTCATGCTCTTATTGGCCTTTTATTTAACTAAGCAGGATGCCACGTGTCGGCTTATTATTGGGCCACTTGTTGGCCTCTCATTTGTCTATAAAAAGGGTAAAAATACCTCGAAACAAGTACCACTACATGCATAATAATACACTAAAAGTACTATTAACACAACTTATGCTTTAATGGTACATTATACTTGTGTAATAGTACATAAAAATGTACCACGGTAGATAAAATCAAATGAAAAAAAATAACCATAATACCCTCCTATATACATGCCTAACAAATAGGTGCTATGCGCCTATATGCACTCGTTGAAACACATAATATAGAAAGATTATTATGATATTTTAACTCTATTTATAAAAGAGAAACACTATCATAATAAATCACACCAAAAATAAGGATCTGTTCTCACATAAATTTATTTTGTCATTCATACAATACCGTAGATACCTCTGCTAACAACTCGTTATTTTTCCTTGCCTCCACTAGAGTACTGTTGGCATCGATCACATACATGATAACCGAAGTAATTCAGCATTATTTCAGCATTATTTTCAATTGTAATCCACAACCAAGACAACCTACCTTAGATTGATGTTAGACATCCCAACATCATCTGAATTGAAGCTTTGGTCTCATTCAGAAGCGGATCGAAATTCAAAGTAATGGAGTAATTTAACCTCACTTGTTTTTGATGAAAAGTTATAGTTAAAAATATCTAATATGTTTAACATTGAATTATTTAATATAAAAATGATAATATCCAAATATTTAGTAATATATCAATACATATAATTATATATGGGTTAACATGTACAATACAATATTTACGTAGTTACACGTAACTTTAAGATTTATAAATAATTTTACGTAATTTGTTAATACATAAATAATATTTATATTATTTGTTTTATTTAATTTTAGTTTGAATAGAAGTAAGCAATAGAGGAATGGACTTGCTTTGTTTGTAAAATTAGTTTACAATATACTTCATTTAAAGTCCTATTACCCACTTATATAACCAAAATCTCAATTCAAAAAATGCGGCAATAATATCCATTCAAAATCAAATAATACCTCATCAATCTTTATAATTTTGCACCTCCAATCAAATTTTTACAATTTCAAATCTTCTTTAATGGAAGTTTGAATGGAAGTAAGTAAGAGAAGAATCGACTTATATTGCTTGTAGATTATTATGTATCTCACTCGCATAGCGTCTCTCATCTTTTTATTCCCAAGATACAGAATCGTAGGAATTGACGGTGCAACCCTACATAAATACTTATTGATCTCTTTAATCCAATATGAAATTTTATTGAAAAGAAACCAAAAGTATGGGAATATCATCCTGTTTTTGTTTCAACTTTGAAACAAAGTGGATGATTTGAGACCTATCTTCACTCAATTACTCCATCATCATATGAAATTGCAACCACTTCAAGTATTTTATATTAGACTGCAAACAAACAAATAACAAATTAGTATTAATTGCTTAATATATATTGAAAAATTGACATGAATGAAAATCTTACAAAGAGTATTTTTGAAGAAGAAATTTGTTGTTCTTCTTTCACCAATTTCTCTTCTTCCAACACCATAGAAGAAGTGATGGTGTAGAGCTTCTCGAGTACAAGTATACACTCCGTGTCATAAATATGACGACCATGTTTATGAACAATGATGACTATGTTTATGAACACAGTGTTCTTCAGGAGAAAAAAACTTCTTCAAATCCTTACTTGTGACATCAAATGTAGCAGAATTTGGAGAACATCGAAGCAACATCGACATTGTTGAATTTTTTGCATCTTTCCAACTTCTAATTGGATTTTAATATAACACATAATTCACATACTACAATAGGAGGAAAATCAAGGTTTTTAATTTCCAAATCATTCACGTGAGGTTAAATATTGAAGAAAGTAATTTGTGGTTAATTGTTTTTTTAATGGTCTCGCTCTTATATAAATCCGGTGAAACGCCGGAAAATGATTCAAAGACAAGAATAATGAAGATAAGTTGTGAGAAGCAAAGGATTTTAATGGCTAATATAATTGATTTAGTTTGTCCACCTAATCATCATTAGAAAGTTTGTTTCCTTTTAATTTAAATTTTAAGGTAAATTTGGAAATTAAAAACCTTAATCTAATCTTGATTTTTCCTCCTATTTTGATGTGGTATATAAATTATTTAATGAATCAATATCCAACAAGAAGTTGAAAAGATGCAGAAGACTTAATAATGTTGATATTGCTCCGCCGTCCTTCGTATCTTTCTGTATTTGATGTCACAAGAAGGAATTTGGAGAGATATTTTCCCTAGAAGAGCACTGTGTTCAAAAGCATATCGTCAACATATTTATGAGATAGAGCGTATCCTTGCATTTGAGAAGCTCTACAACATTACATATTCCATGATGTTGGAAGAAGAGAGATTGATGAAGGAAAGACTACAAATCTCTGCTTCAAAAGTGTTTTTTTGTAAAATTTTCATTCACATAAGTTTTCTTTGAATTTACATTAAACAATAAGATACTAATTTTTATTTGTTTGTTTGTAGTTTGATGTAAAAGGCTTTGATGTGATTGTAATTTTGTTATGAGAATAGAGTATTGAGACCTATCGTTGGAAAGATAGGTCTCAAATCATCCACTCTATTTCAAAGTTAGTTGAAACAAAAACATGATGATATTTCCAAAATGTTACACTTTTTTTCTACGATGTTTCACATTAAATGTTACACACTTTCTTTTTGGGCAATTCTCTCTATCTCTCTTCAATCACATGGGCCTCTCTTATTTTTTCACAGCTATCTCTTTCCACTTTAAAAAAATGCTTAGAAGTCCGTGAAAATAAAGTGTAACATTTTATTTGAAACGGAGGGAGTACTAATAATTAAATGGGATACTATTTTTTTGGATTTTATAAGGTACCACTATATTTTAATTCTATTCTCTACGATAGTATTATGTTCAATAAAACTTTTGTTAGGGGTTGAATTGGGATAGGGTTCTGCTTTGGTTTGTGTGTATATTTTTTTAAATCTATGTAAGACATAACAATGTTTCTTTAGTTCTTTTTGACTAATTTAAACTTCGAAATCTATAATATTTTATTAAAATCCATAGGGATAACATATTAACGCCATGTGTTACCCTTTCATTCAATATAATAAAGTTGGTGCCACATGTGCGCCATGTGTCATCACCCTTCTCTCACCCCATTGAATTGTAATGATGTTTAATTTCTTTGAAAAACTCTTCATTGGTGCGACTTTAATTCTCTATAATAATGTTTAATCTAATTAAAAAATTCTTCATGTGTATGATCTCCCTATTTAAATTTGATCTATCTTATATACATTAATGAAACATAATATAGATTATTATATTTTTCATTATTCACTTATTAGTATTGTTCAACATTAACCTTTCGACTTTTGTAATTAATTTTGAACAAACTTATAAGTTTATAATGTATCAGGGCATTGCCCGAGCCAATAACTAGTTGATTCTTAAAGGCCAAAACGGTCGGTGTTATGCTTTACCCGAGTAATTTTGCTTGTACATACACAATCTAAAGCATACAAACAAAGACATATTACAACTTTATTTAACTCCTAAACTAATGTTTTATTTAATATTTGATAGAATGATACAATAGAGGATTAAACTATAGTATAGTGGTATCATGTGGAATCATTAGAAAGTACTAGTGGTACTTAATGGAAAAACCAAAACTACAATGGTACCAAATGGAATACCCTTAATAAATTTAAGAAATAAAAATCATAGTTTCTTTAACAAAAATATATACGAAATGAATGAATCAGTCCAACAGGTCCAAAACTGATCGGACTAGACAAATCTGGTCCAATCTAAGTCCTGATCGAAATTATTTCAATATGGTCTAGGTTTAATTTGTAAAAGTGGTAGATATTAGTTCATTGGACTGGAAAAATCCCTATTTGTTCCAGTACAGTTTTGGACTGGTGTTCACCCCTACAAATAACCACGGTACCTGTGAACAACACTAGTTTAAAAACAATGATAGAAGGGTGATAAAAAGTGAAAAGAAAGGAAAGAGATTTAATTAGAGGCATGATATGAAATATGGAATATTGAGAAATAAAAAATAGGATGATGAAATTTAAAAAAAAAAAAAAAAAAAAAAACTTGTTCATGCATACTCTATAATGTGCATGTCTCAAAGTTTGTGATCACTCAACCATCATACATAATCTAATATATATATATATATATATATATATATATATATATATATATATATATATATATATATATAAAGGGGAGTTTTTTCCCGAGTTTTTAGAGAGCCACGTAGGATCTAATTTTCTTAGCGCGCCATGTAGGATTATAAATCTTAGTAATAGCCAATTAAATAAGAGATTATTAATTTCTTTTAGAATTAAATAATTCAAATGCCACGTAAGCAAAATTGGCGAATGAGATTTTTAAGTTTAAAATAATTTAATATTAAATATTATCTGTTAATATTAGGAATTTTATCTAAATATATAACAAATTTTAGCTCATAGATACAAAAAAAAAATAAAAAAAAAAATTAAATTAAACAAACCGTGCATCGCACGGGCTTCATCTAGTCTTTTACTAAAACAAAACATGTTGACATCATTAAGGGACACATGTCAACTTCTTATTCGCCTAAACTATTTTTGATATCATTCTACTTTTTCTATTTTTTAATTTCCTTCTAAGTTTCAAGACCAAATAAATAAAAAACTTTATTCAAAATTAATTAATGAGTGTAAGATTACCTTTTTCGAATAGAGAATTAACAATTATTTTTAAACAAATGATCGCTATTTAACCCGTGGAATTTTTAAACAAATAATAGCTATTTAACCTGTGCAATGCATGAGAATTAACTAGTTTCACTATAAAAGCTACTAATTAGAAGACATGGGGAATTTTTATTTTTTAATTTTTGTTGCAGAAGGATGATGATATGGATTCGCATGGTGGATTATAGGGTTTGGAATAGACTCAAATCAATCGTAAGACTTGAGGATTCAATTTTAAAATCTCAATCAAAATTGTTAGTTTAATCGCAAAAACTAAAGCAATCGCAATCTCACAATTAATAAATCAACAATTTAAGCAATTCAAATAGTCATTGCACTAATTTTATCAATGAAAATCGAAAACATATTTATAGGACATACATCCCTCGCTAGCTAGAATTCTAAAATATAAAATTAACCATAGGAAAGTGGAACCCTTAATTAAATCTTATTAAAAGATAAAATTTAGATTTTCCTTAAACTAATTATGGAAACAAACACTTATCCCATTAACCATGCGTAACTTTTGGATTGAAAAATAAAGCAATTAAATTCCGAACTTGAAGCTTTTTATCCGCATCAGATGAGCTGCCAGGGTAGTGGTTTGTGCAAAGTTTTATCTTAGATATTGAACGCTACCTCCTTCAATTCGACTTTGGACCAATTAAACTAGTTGGCTTCTACAGATGACAGGGGCAGCTGTGCACTTGAGGAACTGCTTCGTGCACCACATTTTTGTATGCGAGAAATGATTTTTTTGCGCAATTCATTAGCATAGTGGAACGGCTTCCAGGCATATCCTAAAGCCTTACTAGGAAAATGAAAATGGTAAACCTTATTAGCAAATGTTAGAATACCTTTACCTGAAGGAATTACCAAATTCATGACCATTTTTCTGTGCATGAGTAGTAAAAGCATACAACATGGAACCAGAGATACGATAGCAACCCAAAGTTTGGCATTGTACGTTGTTGCATATACCCCCGCCATGAAAGTCAGTAGAGTTGTGTAGAATGATGCTAGGAGCAATATAATGCTGAAATCCAACAACACCACTGATTTGCTTTTATTACCAGTAGCCATGATCCAAAGTAGACAAAACAACACCAGCATTGATAGGCACATAGCTAATACGTCTGAGATAATAAAAACTTGAAAAGCTGGATTGTTCATGAGCAACGGATTCCCTTTTTCTTGGTTAAGGCCACCTGGAACTGTAAATGCTGCTGTAAATGTTATTGTTGTTAACAGAGCAGCTATTACACCCATTGTGTTCACATATTCTTTCATTTGCGTTGTAGGAATCCCCCACATGCTTCTTGTGCCAATCATCATAGAGTTCTCCCATAAGAACTTTTCAAACTGTGCCATAAAGTAACTAAATAAATTTAGATTTAAATACTTTAAACTATGTGTTTATAACTGTCAGTAAGGGATAACATCTAATTTATTTTATATAAATAACCTTAAAACTGAAAATTACTACTCCCTCCGTCCCCAAAACTTTGACCCTTTTGGGTTGATTTTGCGGTTATTAAGAAACTTAAAGAAAAAGAAATAAAAACATATTGGAAAGATAAATTTATATGAGATTTGTAAAAAAAATACAGAGATAAAGTATTAAAAATACATGAAAAAATAAAATTTTATATGATGAAGCTAATTTTACACAAATATTGTTATAAATTGGTGGGTATTTTAATGTAAATGGGTCGTTCATTTTGGGACTAAAATTAGGTCAAAAGGGTCGAAGTTTTGGGGATGGAGGGAGTAGTGCGCTTAGGGAATGAAAAGAGTTGGTGTATGCAGCTCAGCAACAAAACTTTACCTCAGGCGGAAGATATGGTAAGGCTCCTATCATATTGCCGGGTGTGTCACCCTCTTTGTTTGGTATTTCCAGAAGAGTTTGACGGTATTTGAATTTATCATTGCCTAGAAAAACCATTGCAACATCAAAACGGAGAAATTTGATTGCGAGATGCAATGGCGAGTTTTCATCATTGTTTTTTTTTTCCAGCTGACTCCATACAACGTCTTGCTTGAAGGAGTCAGGCACCAAGTTAATTGATGATTTTGGTAGGTTTACAAACAAGTGCCATAAAGTTTGGCCTTCACGGTCAGCGAGTTCTGCTAGCTCTGGGCAATGGGAACACAACCTTTTAGCAAATTCAATGTTATTGGCTTGAATTGCTCTTAGTAAAGGGCTGAGACCGTCTTTGTCAAGATGATGCTCAGGATCCCTTAAGTTTTTTTTAATAATATCATTCATCACATCCTCCTCGATTGAAGGAACTGCAGGAAAGATTAAATTAGATATATCATATCATATTCACAATTACGTACGATATTGGGATCATAGAGCAAAATTTCAATGATTTTTTGACAATTACCACCAATAATTGTTGTGTTTTAGTAACTAAATTTCAAAGTACAAACTACTCCTTACTAAACATTACAGAAACAATATACTTCTTTTGTTTTTTTATTAGATGTCATACTTTCCTTAAAAGGAATTTTGGAATTAAATGTTTTACTTTTGTTTTTGGTCAATAGTTTTTCTTTATCTCTCTCAAATCACATGAACCATAATATTTTTATTCTATCTCTCTCCTACCTTTAAATTGCATTGGAGTCTAAGAAAAAAAATAATACTGCGTATAACATTTAATTAAAAATGGAGGAAGTAACTTTCAAAGATGTATGTAGAAGTATGATTACGTTTCATTCATAGGTAGTTCACATGTTGTGGTCACCGGTGAATTGTGAACAATGTTTGTACTGTATATCAAATATAAGTACCATGACATCTTTGAATATCAAATTAGCGAATTAATTAGATGTCTAAGTTGTTTAAGTATGGGTAATATGGTCATTTAGTTGGCAAAAAGTTACTAAAAGTGGAAAGAAAAAAATTATTGCACATAATATATAGCAATCGAAAATGGCAAATGTTGCAAATAACTGTTAACGGAGATAGTAGTAAAGGATAGCTAAATAAATTGATTGACTAAGATGCACATTGACAAGCGTGAAAAATTTAAAATTCAAATGTGTGGAAACAATATAAGCAGTAATCAAATTTAAAGTTGAAGGACTTACTAGAAGTTAGACTGGCGAGCAGATGCAAAACCGTCTCATTATGGTTGTTGGTCAAGGCATTTATTTTACTGTATGGTGCGAATTCCACAAAGACTGGATAATTTTTTGCTAGGATTGCGTCGTGAAGGGGTGTATTGCCTTTGTTGTTTTGCTTCAACCATGGGGAATCGAAAGTTTCGTCATCATAGCCATGACGGAGCCCAAGATAGCAAGCTTTTGTTAGGTTTCTCAAAAAGGGTGATTTCAAGAATCTCTTCACATCAGCAACGTGATTAAGGTAGAACTGGGGATGGTAAGGCTCTACCTTAGTGTGAATGCTACAATTTCGGAGTTCAGGCATATAAACATCGGCTATGTTTTGAGGGTCAAGCTGCGCTAGAAGATGAAACGGCGTGTTACCATTACGGTCTGTTTTGTTCAGAACTTCTCCAAAATTTCTTGGAAATGAATCATCCATAAAGTTAAGAAACTCTCCAGGACTACTCTTAAGCCTCTTCAACGAAAATAGCTTATGCACAACAGTCCTACCTTCTGGATCTAGTGAATACAAGAAGGTTCTTCCTCTTTTAATCACGAATTGTGATAGTAAAAACAATTCTCCGCGCTCAACTACATCACACTCCTCCTCTGTCAATGTCTTCATCACGCTATGAAACTGCACATAATTGTATATAGTCAAAGTAATAACAGTACAGTACAATTGATAGGATTATTTGTATGATTGATATGCATTTTGATGCTCATGCATGGCTAAAGACCACATTATTTTCATTTCTATCACCTTGATTGAGTAGTGAATTAATCGTACCAGCATGTTTAGTCGTAAGAGCAACCTTAATCATGAATAAATAAAATTATTTGGATTACCAGTTAAATAAAATAATGTAAAAAAAAAAAGTAGGATATGGTGATCGAATAGTGTGGTGAACAAGTATGAATGGTTTAGAAAATCAAAACAATCATGAAAATCGTTGTCTAATACAATACTCACTTTTGTTGAGTTTTTAAATAAAATAATGTAACAAAAATTGGTGATGGTAAATAGTGAGTTGTTGCTTGATGAATTGAAACAATTTTTTTTGGTTCATGGTTTAGAGAAGAATGTTAGAAATGCATTACTGTGTAGCTATGCTACAACGTAGGTCCACCCATGCTTGAATATAAGATTTGCCCCATTATTGGTAAGGATAAGGAGGATCGAATTCTCAACCTCTTATAACAAGAATAACCATTTCACCATCTAAGCCAATTATCAACTATGTTATTAATATGTAAAAAACAATTCATATAACTGCAAACCACAAGATTCAAAATATATAATATAATAAAAAAACGGATTTTTCACCAAATGTCCCTGATTTATATTTTTATTCACCATATACCCATGAAAATTTTCAAATTCACTATATGCCCCTGAGTTTAACAAAAATGTTACCATATTCCCGATTCTTTAGTCATTTGGTTAGAAATGTCACGTGACAGGATGTTATTGGTTGCCTAAATTAATTAACTATTAAAATAATTATTTAATAAATTTTTATTTTAAAAAAAAAAACAGCCCCACCATAGCTCAGCCCTAACCACCACCCAACCACCGCCACCACCTTGTCCCTGTCACCCCGCGTCAGCGTGTTTTTCGACCTAAACCCGTGCGCCGGTGACCCAGCCCAGCCGCCCCGTGTCGACACACTTTTCTTCCCTTGAACCACCTCTTTCCCCAATCCTTAAAACCCCCTTTATCCCTTGAAATACCCTCCCTTTCACCACTGCCGGTGTCCAAACCCCCCTCCCCGCGCTGGCAAACCCAAATCACCCCTCCCCTTGCCATCTCCACCCTTTGAACCACTACACCGAATTAGAATCTCAAAATAAGAAACCCTAAAAATCAAAGCCTAGGGTTTCGATTTGAATGAGGGTTTAAGGGTTTCGATGGTGGTAGATTTTGTCATAGGTTGGCAGCGGTGACATGGGAGAAGGGATTTGGATTATCGGCGATGCGGTTTCAGGGGTTGTTTCTGAATTTCGGCTCAAGTGGTGGCGGGATGGGTTTTGCGATTCAAGGCAAGGAAGGGAATTGTGCTAACGGGCACTGCCGTAGGGCTGAGGGGAGGGCTGGTGTCGGCATGGTGAAGAAAGGTCAAGCACCGGTGGCGAGGAGGCTAGATGGCGGTTGTGGGAAGGCTGCTGGGCTAAGGTGGTTGATTGGTGAGGGGTTAGAGGTGGTGGTTTGATTTTTTTTTAAAAATTTAAAAGTTTTTTTTTAAGAAATAATTAATTAATTAAAAATTTAAAAAATAACAAATAATACGCTGCCATGTTACATAATTAACACTAATGATAAACAGAATTAACTACCGTTACTCATTAAGGGCATTTGGTGACATTTTTTTGAATTCAAGGGTATTTGGTGAATTTGAAAATTTTCATGGGTATATGTTCAAAAAAAAAATAACTCAGGGGCATTTGGTGAAAATCCGTAAAAAAAAAAAAAACTTCAATTTTAGTTTGACAATTACAATTACCATTTTAAAAAGCCTATAAAAAAATTTATCGCTAATTACACGTTTACAACAATAGAAATCCGGGCAACCCGGGCTACTTACTAGTTTTTACATCAAAAGATGTGTCACGTTACGCGTCTTCAAAATTCTAAAGTTGTCTTAGAATCCTAACAAGATTTAATGATTTATTATTAGTGGGTCAAAAAAAATGGTAATTTCTTTGTCTCAAAAATAACGATATTTTTGGTCAAATTTTAGTCTTAAAATGTTCATCCTATTTGCATTTAGTTACCCTTTAATTAGCAATAATATTTGTGCAAAATTAGCTTTATCATGTAATTTTTTTTTCTATTAACTTTATTACTTTTCTCTCGCTACTTTTTTTGCAAATCCCATGTAAATTCCCCTTTTCAATGTACTTTTATATATTAGCTTCCATATACACTTTTGTACTTCCAACTTAAATTTCTTAATACCCATGAAAACTCCCCAAAAGGATCGTTCTTTTATGGATAAGGTTAAGAAAAGAAGTACCTCATTTGACTTTTCAAGGTTTTCAAAACGTGTCTTCAAACGTATATATCTTCAAATCTATATACGTGTAAAAATGCTAACAACTTGATGTTAATAAAATATGTAATGAGATGATTCTAACAAGATCCCACCTAAATATATTATCACTTGTTGATTAACGAGAATTTATGATCAAAGATTTAAAAATTTGGCCCATATTTTACAATGGGACAAAAAATTATTAGGGACGGAGGGGGTAACATATAAGGCTACATGCTCTTAATTGAGTCCACTTTTTCTCTCTTGGTCTAATTCTATATTTGAGGATATTTGATTGGGTTGTTTGGCCTTTAGGGGATTCCACATAGAGATACAGGGGTTTCCCCTTATATTTTTACTACATTTACAAAATTGTGTTTTAAAAGAAACAAAGAGTTATGAATGAAATTTCAAGTATTATAGCATGTCAAACAAAGCAAAAAGTAGAATTTGAATATCATCAAGTATTTCCTCCATTTTGCATTAGTTGCAACACTTTTCATTTTTGTCTGTTTCATATTAATTGCAACACTATTATATTTGAAAAAAACCCACCATTATTTTGTAATTTCTCTTTCCCATTAACTCCACTACTTTCACAAATATTTTATTATTTCTCTTTCTTACCAACCCCACTTATACTACTTTTTTTTTTATTATTTTTCTTTCCTACCAACTATACTCTATATTACTAAAAAATCTTTTTTTGGCCCTACCCTATAAGTTTTCTTAAACAATGAGACAAGTCTACTGCTGCAACAAATGTGAAACGGAGGGAGTAGTAGTCAAGTAGGCATCATACCTCAATATCACTTTGCCGAATCAGATCTATTGTAGAGAGGCCATCATTGTTTAAGATGTAGGGATTCATGAGTTGATAAATATCCCAAAGTAGTCGATACATAATAATGTCTTTGTTGATTATTGCCATATGTAATGGTGTGTTGCCTTGTTGATCTTGGTGGTTCATTAGGGCAAGAATCTTAGAATCTTCTAAAAAATCCTGACTTTCAGTAGAATTCTTTATCCTATTTATCAGGTGGTGTAAGACGGTCTTTCCACAGTTGTCGGACACCTCAGCAGATTGCGGGCAATAATAAAGAATTGCTTTAATGACATCGAGATTATAAGAAGTATTGAGCAATGCTGCTCTATGAAGAGGTGTCATACCACTTGCGTCTTTCCAACAAGCAATATCACTTTCTTTCTCTAACACACGTCTCATTATATCTAGCATGCCATCAGGTGTAGATGATACGAATGTCTTAGTACTGCTACAAAGAAATGGTGGAACTCTGCGCAACAAATTTATCACATTCTCTTTGAGGGGGTTTATTTTACCTACATTATTTCAACAAATTATAGAAGGTTAGAGACATCTAGGAAACTTCATTTTGCTTTGCAACAGGCAGTTTACACCTACCCACGCACTTGTCCCACTAGGTTGACAACCCACTGCTAATACCAGTTATACCACTACTAATAGAGCATTAAAATAATATAATTTATAATAAGTCGGACTCTATTATTAATGCCCTCAACAGCTCTTTCTAAGTGGTGGGTTCGGAATAAATGAGTACACTAATAGATGAGAAATTCCCTTATTGAGAAATGAAATTTGTTTCTCATGGAGGTATTTTCGTGAATAAATCAACAACTTTTTCATTATATTAGGCTCCACAATTGAATAAAGTTGATTTATTTACGAAAATGCCATATTTTGTTTCTCACTATGAGAAACTGGGGCATTCCCGTAATAGATATAGGTAGTCGAAAATTAAACTCAGAAGCTAAGGGGTTTCAAAAAATAAATAAATGCAATGGTATAACTTACCAGTATCATACGTAGATGAGTCTTCATAAACACGAAAAACTAGATGAAGGGGAGTTTCCTTTGAATCATTGACAATACTAATCAAATAGGGATCTTGCTCCATCAAAATGCAGGCAGTTTGGAGTTTATTATAGATAAGTGCGACATGCAATGGCGTGTTACCCTTTGAGTTCTGCATCCTCAAACGACTTTTATCTTTAAGTTTTTCGCACAGTTTCCGCATAAACTCTGCATCTTTGGTCTGAGCGGCAATATGGAATGGTGTGTTTCCATCCGAGTTTTTCTCCAAAAGCAGGTGAGGAAACTTCCACAAGGCCACTTTCGCAAAGGAGTAATTCCCATGCTTAATCGCTATGTGCACAACATTGTTTTGATCATGTGTTTTCCTGAGAAGATCCTCTTTACATTGGATATCTTTGATGAACTGTGTGTTGTTGTTCGTAGCAGCAACATATAGATCCTTTGACATTGTTGGTTCTCTCCATGGATTTTCCATGTCACCCTGATCAATTTTAGTAACTTTAGTTTGTTGTTAGAAGGATAATTACCTCAAGATAACATCTTAAGGTGTGTTGTGCTCATAAACAACCCACATGTAAGAGTATGTGATCACTGGCGGATCTAGCAGTGGTCTTGGTGGGTCAGCTGACCAACCATTATTTGAAGCAAAAATGAAGTTCAATAGAGAAAGAAAAAGAAATTCTACGTGAATAGAGTAAGAACTAGGAAGTCGGAAGCTAGAATAAGCAGGGAGTAATGAAAAAGCGTCCTGTTTTAAGTCAAGCATTTTACTTGAGTTATGATAGAATTTTGATACTTAATTTGTTGCATTACTTGCACAATCTGATTAATACTAATTGACAAGAATTATTAAGTGGAAAATATAGAAATAAAAATAAAGAATTAGCTACATAATCTTATATATCATCAAACTTATAATAAAAGCTTTATAATTAACAGGAAATAATGGATATGAAAGTTTTACCATGAGATAAAGTTGAAAATTCTAAATGAGCATGTTTTATTCAAAGGAAAAATTTGCTAAAAAAACATTTATAATGATTTCTTTGTGGAAAACTACCTTAAGAGTTTTTTTTTTCTTTTTCTGTTGTGAAGTGAAACCCAGGAAAACTGTTAAACAAAATCTTAAAATTAAAAAATTGTTCATTGAAACCCAAATCCAAAAAAGGTTTGTTTTAAGAATTAAGTAATTTATAACCTACAAAAAGGTTGTTAAAACAAACCCAAAATTTGGCAGATTCGTTTCTTTTGACAAATAACTTTTTAGTTTTGAGTTTCACTTCGCATTTTTTAAATAGGTTGTTTTTCTAGTAAAAGTGAAACCCATTATGAAAGGTTTAGCAAATTTTCCTTATTATAATTGTTTCTTGTTTCTTTTATATTTAGTAGTGGAGATTGTCACAACATCGCCCCACCATTACTAAAATCCTAAATCGGCCCTTATGAAATGTCCCATATTAGATTTAAGTGAGTGTATGTTGTGATCATAAATTCTACATTGAAAGAAATCAAGAGTTAAAACTACTTTATAAGACTAAATGATTACCTCAATTATGGCTTATGGATGGGAGATAGATTTAACATACGGACCTTATTTTGTTGATTCAAAGCTGAAGCCGATAGTCCGGCCTTGTTTTTGAGGTTGACATTCGCTTTGGCGTCCAATAAGAGACGTACCAAGATATAATCCTTATTGATTACAGCCATATGTAAGGGTGTATCTCCTTGTTGGTCTTGATGATTTATAAGAGCGTATAAGCCTCAATTTTTTTCCAACAACCGAAAACCTTCTTTGCCACGAGATATTCTATTTACCAAGTGGTGTAAGATGGATTTCCCAAAATTATCACACACCTCCGCACACATAGGGCAATGCCAAAGAATTGAATCAATAACTATCAAGTTATAAGCTGTGTTTAGCCTTGTTGCCAAGTGAAGAGGAGTTGAACTACTGGTATCGCGCCAACATGCTACGCTGCTATTTTTTTCTAATAGCAGTGTTGTCAAAGTTAAAAATTCCTCTTGTGATGGAACAATGTTGCTCACTCCCCAATCTGGATTTTCCGCAAATACAAGCATAAGTTAGAAAACATCATCATTAAGAACAAGGATTTGCTGTTGGTTGATTAATTCAAACTTAGCGCCTGTTCTGTTCAACTTAATTTCAGTGTAGTTTAGTTCAATTCAGTTTAGCTTCAATCAGTTCAGCTCCAATCACTTCAGTTCCTAATTTCCTTCTCTCATAAATAATTCATTTCATTTCAATTCAGCCCCAATTAGTTCATTTGTTTTCAGTAAATCGAAACCGGTAGTTGGACTATTTTTAGTAATATTGTTTTAGTTTTGGTTAAATATGTGGTGGAATATCTAGTTGTTGTTAGTGGGTCAAATTAAAGTTGTATTAAAATAGGATATGGTGGATTATGCTTCCATTATTTTAGCTTTAGTTGTTTATCATACTCCCTCCATGTTTTAATAACACTTTCTTTTTTAGCAAAAAACTACATTAAAATATTTTATCTCTCCTCTCATAATCCTCACCCAAACTCACCACTATTTTTTTTTATTATATCTTTCCTTTCACATTCATTACTTTTCAATAAACTATTAACCCCACTATCTTTCTTTTGCAATCTTTTAATACTCCAACTACCCTATTTACCTCTTATTTTATTTAAGTCAATTAAATTGCCTAAAACTATGTGACGGTTAAACTGTAACACTTAAAAAAAATACAGAGGAAGTATATTCTCTATTTAAGTAGGTGCAGTACATTAGTTTGTGGGTGTGCAAGTGAATAAATCCAATTTTGTTTCTCCATTAATATTATTCTTCCACTTTTGTATTAGCTTCAACATTTGCAATACGAATTAGGTCCCCAAAATGTGTTAAGTTTGTTAATTTGAAAGTATTCACAAGATTTTAATTCGCATGAAACCAAAAAAAACTAAGGGTGTCAATGGGGCGGGGTAGGGCGGATGTTGGCCTTCCCATCCCCATCCCACCTAACATTTTCATCCCCATTCCCATCCTCGCGGTGGGTCCAAAATTCATCCCTATCCCTACCCCAGCAGGTACAACTCCAAAATCATCCCCGCCCCACCCCCCCCCCCCCCCCACTTAGATATCCACCACCTAATCCCCACCAAAGATCCATCTAATCCCCATCCAAGACCCACCTAATCTCCACCTCTCAAATACACAATCCAACATAATTAATACGGATTACAATAATAGAAAAAAACATTCTTAATATTACACACGTTGTTGTTTATAATATAAGTGTAGTACAAAGTATTATAATTAATATTTTATTTCACGTAATTATTTTATAAAAAATAAAGTATAATCGTATATAATTTTTTTAGAGATATATAGATGTGGGTATTAGGTGGGGATGGGGCGTGTACGAAGTGGGACGAGTGGGGCGGGGCAGGGCGGGTACAACTTAAAATCCACCCACGCCCCATCACCTATGACGGGTATGGTTTTTATTCCCATCCCCGCCCCACCACCAGCCAAACCAAGACCCGTCCCCTAGGACGGGGATGGGATGGGTCTCTTACTTGACCCATCCCGCTGACATTCCTACAAAAAAACCAGAAGATGAGCCAACTATGAAAAGTATGTCCACTTAGTTTTGTTTTTCTCCAACCCCTTTAAAGGCATGAGTACTTAATGGGATGAAAAAGGAAGTGAAATACTCCATTCCTCCATTTTTCCTTTGTTTTGGTAAGTATGTATAATTGGATATCTTCATGTCAGGTGATTGGCAAGCCTGATGACATCTCTTGTTGGGTTCAACTTCTTGTGTTGCCTCTGTGTCCTTAAAACCTTTTCTCCGATGAGTAGTCGGGAGTGTTCTTCGGGTGTTAGGCGTCAGCGGCAGGAAGAGAGTATCACCTCTGCTATTCGTTCTTGGTGTGAGCCTATTGGATTTGTGCAGCTTGTGCGTGACACGTTGGTTGATGTGTCTCCACCTTTGTTGGATGCTGATGAGGATCATGATTTGTCCGAGCGTAATATTAAGCAGTGTAAGAGGAAGATTTCTGATGAACATTACACTGTTGCGGTTAAGGTTCTTTCGTCTTCTCGTCTTGCCCCTTACAATGATGCTACTCTTGCAGATTTGCAAGCTAAGCACCCTACCTTTCCGGCTCCTATCTTACCGGATATTCCCGTTGATCAGCATCTTATTGCTACTCCTGCTGTTGTTTTGGATCAGATTAATTTTCCGCGAGGTACGTCATGCGGTAGAGACGGCTTGCGTGCTCAGCACCTTATGGATTGTTTGAGTGGTGTTGTTGTCGCTATTTCGGATGAGTTGGTGGACTCTATTACGTAGGTGGTTAATCTTTTTCTCGTTGGGAAATGTCCTGCTGAGTTAGGAGAATACATTGTTAGTGCTCTTCTTACGCCCCTTGTTAAGCCTGGTGGTGGTATTCGGCCTATTGCTGTGGGTACCATTTGGAGGCGTCTGGTTTCAAAGGTTGGGGCTGTTTTGATTGGTCCGCGTCTGAGAAGCTATCTAGGAGGTCTTCAGTTTGGTGTTGGGGTGCCGGTGGGTGGTGAAGCTATTCTTTATGCCGTTAATCGTTTAGTTGAGTCGTGTGGTGGTGATGTTGGCCTCTCAATGTTGCTTATGGATTTCCAGAATTCCTTTAATTTGGTAGATCGTTCGGCTTTGTTGCGTGAGGTTCGTCTCCGTTGTCCTTCTCTCTCGCGATGGGTTGAATTTTTTTACTCTACTCCAGCCAGGTTGTTTTACGGGGACCATATCTTATGGTCATGTCAGGGAGTGTAATAGGGTGATCCTCTAGTCCCTTTGCTTTTTGCTTTGGTTCTTCACCCGTTAGTGTGCCAAATCAGGGATTCTTTTGACTTATGTTTGCAAGCTTGGTATTTAGATGACAGTACTATTATTGGTGATACCTTAGTGGTAGGGAAGGTTTTTGGAGTTGATTTTGGCGGAGGGACTTAGTCTTGGACTCCATGTCAATGTTGAGAAAACGGAGGTATTTTGGCCCTCGGAGGACCCTCGTAGCCGTCTCGTCGATGTCTTTCCTCTAAATATTGGTCGTCCTATGCATGGTGTAAAGTTGTTGGGTGATCCTGTCTGATTCCTCTTTCTGTAGTGAGCTTGTTTCGCAGTGAGTGTCGAATACCATTGTGCTAATGGATGTTGTTGCTAAGCTCGATGATCCCCAATGCAAGTTGTTGCTTCTTCGTGCGTGTACTGGGGTTTCGAACCACTACTTTGCTATGCGCACTTATCCTCCTCATCTTTTTGAAACGACACAGATTTCTTTTGACGTGGCCCTTCGGACTTGTTTAGAGCACATTATAACTGATTCGGGGCCTGGTTTTGGTGATTGGCAATGGCGGCTTGCCTCCTTACCTTTTGCTTATGGTGGTTTGGGTGTCTATTCGGCGGGTGATGTTCAACATTATGCTTTTCTTGCGTCGCGTCTCCAGTCTTCGGGTCTTCAGGCTACGCTTCTTCACAATTCTGGTATTGTTGGTTTGGGACCAGCCTTCGATGATGCTCTTAGTTTTTTTAACAGTGGAGACTGACCTTATGAGTAACCCTACTGAGATTGCTGCACCTAGACTCATGAAAAAATTGGCAGATATATATTTCACAAAGGTCACTGCATCTGCGGAATCCAAATCTCCTTATCTCCGCGTCAGGTTGCCTTATGGAAGTCCCAACAGGGGGATCACTCTTCGTCCTGGTTGCAAACAGTCCCGATATCGGGTTTGAGTCAGACTATGAATGGTAAGACTTACCGTAGTGTTCTTTGCTACCGGCTGGGTGTTCCTTTGTTCTCCGTTTCAACACCGTGTTCTGCTTGCTCAAGGGTTTTGATGGGGATATTTATGGGGATCATGCAGTGTCTTATGCTGGGATGGTGGGTATTAAGTATCGGCACAACGTTATTCGTGACACCCTTGTTGATATTTGTTTTCGGTCTGGGAATTCTGCTCGAAAGGAGGTTAACGTTGGGTTGTCTGGAGGGAACGACGGGGCTCTACGACCAGCAGATGTGCTACTTTATTCCTGGGATAGAGGCCTTGATGTATGTGTTGACTTGACGGGGACTTCACCTTTGACGCAATCGGGGTTGTCTGATTTCGTTCCTGGTCGTGTTGTGTCAGCGGCGGCTCCAGCGGAAGCGGGACAAGTATGGGGCGCGTTGCATGGCTATTGGCTATGGTTTTCTTCCTTTCTCCTTTTCTTCGTTGGGGGAATTAGAGAAGGATGCTATTGCGTTGCTAAAACAGGTACAGGTATTCGCTAAGACTCAGGATATTGGTGCTCGTGCAGCTGCTCACATTTTCAGCAGGTTTAGGTTTGCTATAGCTAGAGAGGTGGGGGCTCAGATTGTATTTCGGCTTCCCACCAATTTCTTGTAAATTGATTGACTTTGTAGGTTTTCTGATAATAATAATAATAATAAGGTTAATGCTATATGCAGTCCGCATATAAGCATTTAACATACTTCAATTTTTAGTATTAAGTTGGGAATTTATTGACAATTTACGAGCAAATCGGTGTAATAAATGTTTATTTATTATCAATTTTTTTCACTTTCAGAGCAACTTCAATGGTAAGCTAATTGTTAAATTAACTTGTCATGTCACATATGATTTCAAACTAATTTTCTTTATAGCTATTTTGTGCCCCAATGGTTAGCTACAAGCTTGCTAATTAAATAAACTTGACTTTCTCAATTAGCCCTAGAAATTTAATTATTATAATATATTAATCTCCAATAATTTTGAAAACTTTTTTGTCAAGCAAATTAGCTTAGTTTGGCTAAGCTAATTATATTTTTTAGCTCCAATAATCAAGCTAGTAGCTAGAGACTTTTAAAAATTGCAGGTAAGTCCCTATCTATAACTATTGGAGTTGCTCTTAGCTTCTTATATGCATATATCTTTTTCCTAATAATAATAATAATATAAAATATTACAAAAAAAATCACCTTTTATAAGAATTTTTTTGCAAGATACATACCTTAATCAATTTTTTTTTCAATGACACCACCTTTGATCCGGCGTTTGACACCACCATGTGCGAGTCGCGTGCTCACTCAATACCACTCCTTTTCATTTTTCCTCTTTTCCCCTCCAATTACGCACACTCTCTCTCCTCTGTTCTTCTTTCTCCTTCGAATTACTCTCAATTGAAGGCAACGAGCTCCATTCTTTTCAGCAAATTGTGCTAGGGACTTTAATAATTAAGCCAGATCAGTGACGAAATTTGTTATATAATTTCCTCAAATGAAGAATAAATGACACCCCACGAATTACCCCTCAATTCGTTAAACCCAATTTCTACTCTTTCTCGTCCTTAATCTTTCGAAGCAAAACCCTCAATTCTTGAAGTGGGTAACATAGAAAACTTATTTTTTTCCTCCAAAAAATCAATCTGGTGAAGTTGTAAGTGAGGTTGTACTGTGCAATTGAATTAGAATATGCAAAACGGGAGAGAATTTGAATTGGATTTTGCAGAAATTGGTAAATGTGAAGATTCAACAAGTTCATTGAAGATTGAGATGATTGATGGAACTTTGCTTCTTGGGGTTGGTGTTCTATTCGCTGATGATGTTCTCTTCTTCCCTTCAACAATTATTCACAATTAAACCCTAATTTTCGCTAACATAAGCAAATAATATAAATTCCTTAGATAAATTGCTGATGGGAATAATGGAGAGCAATGGACTCATCAATTTCGAAAGTGGGGAAAGAACAGGAAAGAGAGGAGAGGGGGGATAAGGAGGGGAAATTAGAGGAGAGTGGTTTTAAGTGAGCACGTGGTCGGGTCAACATCGGAAAACAGGGTCAAACCCTCTTTTCTGGCCAAAGATGTGTCATTGCAAAAAACAAGTTGATTTAAGGTATGTCATTGCAAAAAAATAGTTTATAAAGTGATTTCTTGCAAAAAAAAAAATTCTTAGAAAAAATGGATATTTTGCAAACTATCCTAATATACTAAAAATAATAATAATAATAGTAATAATATTAAATGGGTAGATTAATACTCGGGATGGTGTAAAAAAGAGTGGGATGGAAATTTGAAAAGAACAACTTACTTTCTTTAGCAGCATAGTGTTTGATAAGAAGATGAAGGGGAACTTCCATGTCGTCGTTGACAACAGCAGCCAAAGAATGATCCTTCTCCAGAAAAAGTGATGCAATATCAAGGTGACCATAGATAAGTGCCACATGAAGAGGCGTATTTCCATTCGAGTTCTTCATCGTCAGAGGCCTCATATCATCCGTCAGCTGTTGGCATTGTCGCCTTACAAAGTCTGTGTTTCCCACCTCAGCAGCAATATGCAGTGGGTTGTTTTTATCAAAGTTCCCCTCACACAGTAGTTGGGGGAATTCCTGCAGAGCAGCTTCCGCAAAACCAAGCTGCTTACTTCGAATAGCTATGTGTACTATATTATTTTTTCCATGATGGGTTTTCGCGAGAAGATATTTTTCACTGTGAATGTTTGTATTAATGACTTCATTGTTGCCGTTCAAAACTGCATTGTACAGCTCTTTTGCCATTACTTCTCTTCCTAATGATGAATTTTCCATGCCTTTTTAATTTTTTTTTTTTTTTTTTTTTTTTTTTTTTTTTTTTTTTTTTTTTTGTTTGTGTAGTGAGGATTGCGTTTACTTTGCTTTGCAGATGGTTTGAAGGATCTCTAAGCTGAATTCAACTATGTAGACCAAAATGTTCACTAAAATAATATGTGTTGTGTCAGTGTGCGGCTGTGCGCATATATCATGGCTATTTTGCTAATAAAAGAATAGACCAGTGTAGCACAAAGACTTTCGATACTACAAGTCTTCTTTTTACGTTTCCCGAAACCATGACACGTGAAAGTTAAACCTACCGTTGTCGTTGCCCCTGGCCCTAATATTTGCTTCCCCCTCTCTCTCTCTTTTTCCTTTTTTTATAATTCCCCACCATTTGGCATTGTGCATTTGTGCTACACGCCTACACTTATTTGTAATAATAATGATATTCATTAAAAGTAGTGATAGTATGTTTTTTCAACTTAAATGTAATGATTTTAGGTATGAAATTATAGGGTGTTCAATAAGTTCCTTTTGTATGTTCTTATCAGTACACTTCACAAAATCAAAGAAAAGTCCATCCCAAAATCATATGGCAATAGGAGATTTAGCCCCTTAATCTTAAAAGTGTTTAGCTCTCTCAATTTCTATTAATGTGGGACACTTATGTGTGTTAGTTGGTGGGATACAGTTCAACACCCTCACGTGTAAGGTCTTTTTAACTCAAGATTACATGATTCAATTCAATTTGGCCCAAAATACTTATTGACATTAAAGGTCCCATACTATGGGCCTAGCAATATACTCAAGTCATTAAAAGTCACAAACCATGAACATGGCTCTAATACCATATTAATCACGGATCTAAGCCGCACCTGGCCACCTGCAACCAACAGAAGAATATGTTTTATAATCCATCATGCCCTATCACACGAGAACTCTTTTATTACTCATTATATGTTATTATGAGGTGGCAGGTGGCAAGTGTGGGAAGGAAACTTTTGTTTTGTCTGTCTACATCAGTTCATGAACTCTGTCTCCAGGCTCTTTTTTTTTTCATTTAAGGTGATCCCTCTGACACATACTAACAATACTATAGTATCAATGTAACATTGCTGCTCTGAAATCATTAATCCTCAAATATTACCTAGAAACCTTCCTTGTGTTTTCCTTCTTGTCATTAGATTGAAATTCCATGCCATAACTGGTTTGTTCTGGAGACAGGTGGTGATTTATTATATCTAATTATCTAATCCAGAACTCATTACAGCCATGGTAGGAATCATTCTAGTGTGCTTTGTTCATCCTGCATTGGGATTATCAGTACGAGTATTGCTGCCGTAGTGAATTGTGCAGGTAATCCTTGCAAGTTAAATACTTAATATAAAGGAACTTAAGCAAAAGATGATGATTGGTTTAATCAGATTTTGGGCATTCTTAATAGTCATCCAATTGATTTCTGAAATGTCTCTCCCAGTTTGATGAACATCAGAAAAGTCATCAACAATTTTTAAATTTTATTTTATTGATGTTCATTATACTGGGAAAAACCAAGCGTGAGACAATGAATTTTCATTCCCTGCAACAACATTATATGAATGTAAACCTGAGTATGATATCTCTGCAAAGAGTAGTACTAATAAATATAATGATGGAAGGTGGTGACTTTGCTTTATTTTTTCCTTTGCATAACATTACTGATGGATCCCCTAACTGCTATGCTGACAGACATGGGATGCTAATGTTGCATTTTCTTGCAATGCTGATGTTTGTCCCCTCCGTTGTAGCTTGGCTGCTGGTATCTGAGCTATGAATACTAAATTCTTGTTCTTCTTTTGATGCCTTCAATTCTTTTTATGGTTTTATTTGATCTTTGTAGTCATTGCTTGAATTAGTTGATTTGATTGGCATCTAGCATTGTGTATGACTAAGTATGTTCAATTTTCGATTATTAGGTTACTGACTAAATTTTTTATGAAAACTTTCCATTCTATAACTTGTCTTTTAACCCCAGGAATAGATTTAGGCTTCGATGTTGCTGTATCTTACCTTCCTGATCTACTTGGGCTATTACTCTGTTCTTGCATTAGACCTTTAATTTTTATGTTGGTTTAGATACATTGAAGTTTGAATAAGACTAGATGGTAGTACACTTGGGCGCAATAATACATTTATATGTAAATTCTACCAAGATAGGTCTTGATTTTGGTCATTGCTATTGTTTGCAGAGGGTAGGATCACGTTAGAGCTTTCTAGATTCTTCTTTGCATTGGCATCATCCTGCATGGTGTCTGTAACTCAAACCCAGAAGTCCAGAACATAACTTCCTGTACCCTATCCCTGGTGTACACGGGCTTAAATTAAGATTGAGCTTCGCATACCTGCTAGCAGGCTACTTTTCATTTTTGTCAGGCCTGGCATTGGCTCCTTATAGAGTGCTCTATGCCATGGCTACTATCGGAGCACTTTCATTTGGGTTCAGAATGAGTGAATGACCCAATTTCACCAGAAGCACACTCACCGGCTCTAGTCCCCCTTTTACAATCATAATCATTTGATGATTACCTTTTGGAAGCACTGTGGTTAGTGACCCTGACTTCTATTGCCCTCAGTTATGCAATATGATTTTTTACAATGGAGAAAATGTGCTTTGTATCTTGACCCCTAATCTATGTTACTCGGACTCTTCATTTTACCTCAAGTACCCGTGTCGGACCCTCGACCCTCGGACATGGGTATGACACATGGACACTTCATTTTAGTTGAAAATCATAGAATTTTTTCACAAAATAGCCGAGTCGGACACTTGGACACGTACCCGTGTCGGACATGGGTACCCGAGTCCGAGTAACATAGCCCCTAATATAGGAGTATAGGACACTTAGAACAGAGCGATTAATGTGAGTTCACTTGTCATTTCCTGATATATAGGACGTCATGGACAATGAGTATTATTGTGTCAATACTTCCTACTTTTGAGTTTGAAATAAGAGGCCAAGAGGTTACTTCCCAAAAATAATTGGCAAAAATTATTACGAGTATTACTGTAGACCGATTCCATATTTCCATATGAGATTTTGTGATGTTATTTGCGGTATCAAAGTATAACACTTTGATATTAAGTCCTATGATTCTACATCAAGTCATCACATAATGAATATTTACTTTTTCCCAAAATGGTTGTATAATATTTGATTATAATTATGGACCAATTCCACAAGATCTTATGTTGAATAAGTAGATGAAAATTCAAAATCAAGATCAATTTTTTTTGGTGAGAAGATCAAGATCATTTACCCTCTTTGACATATGATTCTTTCTGAGTCATTGTACATAGTATCTTATATTTTCCAAAGTGGTTACATAAATTATTATTGTTTTACCATAAAACTTATTCATACTGATCATTCTTTGACCTATTATCCTACTTGTATAACATATCTTCCACCCAAGTATAATTCAATCAATAGCAAGTTTTAGTGTTAGAGACACTAGGAAAAATGGTAGCCTATTCAAAAAAATTCATGTTAATTCTTTGTATTCTACTCTCTTATCTTCGTCCATTATTCTGCAGTTTTGAAGGTGAATTATTTCTCTTAGATACAAACTATTTTATCCAAGATATATGTAACAAAACCCGAGACAGGGACAATTGCCATTCGATTTTTATGCACAACATACAACACGAAGGCAAAGGCATAGATGAAACCGAAAGTCTAACGTTGGTAGCCATTGATCAAATGTTACAAATTTTGTATGAAAATTTGAAGTACATACAAAGTGAAAAGAAGAAAATGATGCAGATGATAAATTACACAAGTATACGCGATGACAAAGAGAGCTTTAGTTGGGACTTCATTACGATTTTTGAGAGGAATTACTTTGAGATGAAGATGGGAGTTGAAGAGGCAAGAAAGCAGGTTATTAATACTCCTATTAAGAATTTTCATACTAAAAAAAAAGTTGATGAAGCATATGCCAAAGCTAAAGAATTAGTAGTTTATGAGATTGGGAATTGTGAAAATATGGTGGATGAAGTGATTGGTGATTTGTTCTTGGATTCAAGTTTAATTCACGGTATTATTGAAAGAAATCAAATTCTTGGTTTGTTGATTGAGATGTTTGTTGGTGCTAGTGAAAATTTAGCATGGGTGCAAACTGGAGATGACGAAAATGAGGGAAAAGGGTTCAAGCAATTTATGTTTTATGTATGGGTTTTATAGCTTGTTGGAGCCTTTGGATGCTTTGTTCACAATACTCGTGATTTATATGTTGCTATGTTTGGTCGCGATGGGTTCAAGCATGGATGCTTAATTCGCAGTGCTCATGATAAATATGTTGGTATGTTTAGTAGCGATGGGTTCAAGCGATTTGTTTACTGTGTGTGGTTGTTTTGTCTCGTCGTTATTTGTTTGTGTTAGATTTACTTTACTTATGCTTTATATGTCATTGTATTTGGCAGTGAAGACTAAAGTAGCGTGTTTATAAACCGAGGATTACTTGTTCTATATTCTAATAACAAGGATATTGTTGGAGAATTTATACTTCGTACTAGTATGGAGTAGAGCTGTTAAAAGTTGACCCGACCCGAAATACCGACTCAAATCCAATTATTGACCAAACCATCTGAACTCGAAAAAATGGTGACCCAAACCCGACCTGACCCAACCTGAAACCAACCCTAGACCCGAGTTGACCCGAGTATGTGAGACCGAACCCGAACATGAACTGACCTGGAGATTACCCGACCCGAATGTAACCCGTAAATTATTGACCTGAACCGAACCCGACTTGAACCAAAATTGACCCAAACCCGTTTTAACCCGTCAAAACCTGAATTTAACCCGACTTGTTACTAACCTGACCTGAATTCAACCCGACTCGTTCCTAACCCGACCCGAATTTAACCCAACCTGTTACAAACCCGACTCGAAATCAACCCGACTAGTTATTAACCTGACCCAAATTCAACCCGACTTGTTATTGACCCAACCCGAATTGTACCAGACCTATTACTAACCCGTCCAAAAAATTCAACCCGATCTATTACTAACACGACTCGAAATCAACACGACTTGTTATTGACCCGACCTAAATTCAACCCAAATTGTTCCTAACCCGATTTCAAATCACCTTAAATGCAATTTAGACCACCTTATTATTGTTAATCAAAACATTTTGCCTAGGGAGACCAAGTCGGTCTAGGCCAGCAAAAGAAAGAAGCATCATCCTCATATTTAAGAATTAAATATAGTATATATTTGTTGTATGGTCAAAGGAGATAATTATCTTCCTAAATTATAGACTATAATTCCCTATTATATTGTCATATATATTATAGTCAAAGAAAATAATTAGCTTGATAAAAATGATAATTATCTATTTATAGTTAGTCGAACCCGAATATGACCTTACTTGGAAATGACCCGACCAGATTGAAACCTGCAAATTATTGACTTGAACATAACCCGACTTGAATCCGAGAATGACCTAACTTGAAAATGACCAAACCTGATTATAACCCGCAAATTATTGACTTGAACTGAACCCGACTTGAACCCGAAACTGACCCGACTTGAAAATGACCTGACCTGATTATAACCCGCAAATTATTGACTTGAACCGAACCCGACTCAAACCCGAGAATACCCGACCTGATTATAACCCGCAAATTATGGACTTGAACCGAACCCGACTCGAACTCGAGAATTACCCTAACACGTGAAAACCCGAATTAAACCCGACCTATTATTCACCCGACCCGAATGTAACCTGACCTGTTATTAACCCGAACTAAAGCGTGGATATTAGCCTTCAATTTTTGAATTTTTTGACTTTTTTTCGCCCGGACATAAAAATTTCCGAAATGTTTACCATGGTCCCTAATATCTTCCGGGAGTCCAATTGGGTGGGTGGAACCATCCAATTTGCCTTTAAGCGACCAATTTACCAGTTTACAACTTGCACCGATTTCATAAATTCAAGCCTACCACGAACATTTATGACAACAAATAATGATCATATATGGTTCCAAACGACATTATATGACCCCGAAATGTATTACCTAGAATTTCAAGACTTTTCGAAACTGGGCCCCGAAGACTCCAAAAATTCTTAAAAAGCGTGGATATGGCCTTTAATTTTTGAATTTTTTTACTTTTTTTCGCCTGTAAATAAAAATTGTCGAAATGTTTACCATGGTCTCTAATACCCTCCGGGAGTCCAATTGGGTGGGTGGGACCATCCAATTTGCCTTTAAACGGTCAATTTACCAGTTTACAACTTGCGCCAATTTCAATAACTCAAGCCTACGACAAACATTTATGACAACATATAATGATCATATATGGTTCCAAACGGCATTATATGAACCCAAGATGTATCCCCTAAAATCTAAAGGCTTTTCGACACCGGGCTCCGAAACCTCTAAAATTTCTCAAAAAGCGTAGATATTAGCCTTCAATTTTGGAATTTTTTTACTTTTTTTCGCCCAGAAATAAAATTTGCCGAAATATATACCATGGTCCCTAATACCCTCTGAGAGTCCAATTGGGTGGGTGAAACCGTCCTATTTTCCTTTAAACAGCCAATTTACCGGTTTACAACTTGCACCGATTTAATTAACTCAAGCCGACTACGAACATTTTTGACAACCTGTACTGCGAACATTTATAACAACCTATAATGATCATATATGGTTCCAAACAGCATTATATGACCCCGAGATGCAACCCTTAAAATCTCAAAACTTTTTGACACCAGGCCTTGAAACAACCCAAATTTCTCAAAAAGCATGGATTTTAATTTTGGAATTTTTTGACTTTTTTCGCCCGGAAATAAAAATTGTCAATATGTTTACCATGGTATCTACTACCCTCCAGATGTCCAATTGGGTGGGTGGAACTATCCTATTTGCCTTTAAACGACCAATTTACCGGTTCACAACTTGCACCGATTTCATTAACTCAAGCCTACCACGAACATTTATGACAACAACTAATGATCATATATGGTTCCAAACGGCATTATATGACCCAGAGATATATCCTCTAGAATTTCAAGACTTTTCGACACCGGGCCCCGAAATCTCCAAAATTTCTCAAAAAATGTGGATATTAGTCTTCAATTATGGAATTTTTTGACTTTTTTTGGCCCGAAAATAAAAATTTTCGAAATGTTTACCATGGTCCCTAATACCCTCTGAGAGTCCAATTGGGTGGGTGGAAACATCCAATTTGCCTTTAAACAGCCAATTTAACGATTTACAACTTGCACCGATTTCATTAACTCAATCCTACCATTAACATTTATGACAACATATAATGATCATATATAATTCCAATCGACATTATATGACCCCGAGATGTATTTCCTAAAATCTCAAGCCTTTTCGACACCGGATCCCGAAACATCCAAAATTTCTCAAAAACGGGGATATTAGTCTTCAATTTTGGAATTTTTTGACTTTTTTCGCACGCAAATAAAAATTGCCGAAATGTTTACCATGGTCCTTAATATCCTCCGGGAGTCCAATTGGGTGGGTGGAACCATCCAATTTTCCTTTAAACGGCCAATTTACTGGTTTACAACTTGTATTGAAATCATTAATTCAAGCCTACCATGAACATTTATGACAACATATAATGATCATTTATGGTTCCAAACGGCATTATATGACCCCGAGATGTATCCCTTAAACTCTCATTTCATTTTGACATCGGGTCCCGAAACCTTCGAAATTTCTTAAAAACATGGATATTAGCCTTCAATTTTGGAATTAGTTGACTTTTTTCGCACATAAATAAAAATTGCCGAAATGTTTACCATGGTCTCTAATACCCCACGGGAGTCCAATTGGGTGGGTGGAACCATCCAATTTGCCTTTAAACGATCAATTTACCGGTTTACAACTTGCACCGATTTCATTAACTCAAGTCTACCACGAACATTTATGACAACGAATAATGATCATATATGGTTCGAAACGACATTATATGACCCCGAGATATATTCTATGGAATTTCAAGACTTTTAGACACCGGGCCTTGAAGACTCCAAAATTTCTCAAAAAGCGTGAATACAAGCCTTCAATTTTTGAATTTTTTTGACTTTTTTTCGCCAGCAAATAAAAATTGCCGAAATGTTTACCACGATCCGTAATAACCTTCGGGAGTCCAATTGGGTAGGTGAAACCATCCAATTTGCCTTAAAACGGTCAATTTACCAATTTACAACTCTCACCGATTTCATTAGTTCAAGCCTACCACGAACATTTATGACAACATATAATGATCATATATAGTTCCAAAATTATATGACCCTGAGATGTATCCCCTAAAATCTCAAGGCGTTTCGACAACAGGCCCCGAAACCTCCAAATTTTTTCAAAAAGTAGGGATATTAGCCTCTAATTTTGGAATTTTTTGACTTTTTTTCGCCGTAAATAAAAACTGCTGAAATGTTTACCATTGTCCCTAATACCCTCCGGGAGTCCCATTGGGTGGGTGGAACCATCCAATTTGCCTTTAAACGGCAAATTTACCGATTTACAACTTGCACCAATTTCATTAACTCTAGCCTACCACAAACATTTATGACAATATATAATGATCATATATGATTCCAAACGGCATTATATGACCCTAAGATGTATTCCCTAGAATTTCAAGACTTTTCGACACTGAGCCCCGCAACCTTCAAAGTTTCACAAAATGCGTGGATATTAGTCTTCAATTTTGGAATTTTTTGACTATTTTTGCACAGAAAAAAAAATTTCCAAAATGTTTACCATGGTCCCTAATACCCTCTGGTAGTCCAATTGGGTGGGAGGAACCATCAAATTTGCCTTTAAACGGTCAATGTACCGGTTTACAACTTCTTCGATTTCATTAACTCAAGCCTACCACGAACATTTATGACAACATATAATAATCATATATGGTTCCAAACGGCATTATATGACCCCGAGATGTATCCCCTAAAATCTCAAGACTTTCGACACCGAACCCCGAAACCTCCAAAATTTCTCAAAAAGCGTGGATATTATAGCCTTCAGTTTTGGAATTTTTTGACTTTTTTTCGCCCATAAATAAAAATTGCCGAAATGTTTACCATATTCCCTAATATCCTTCGGGAGTCCAATTGGGTGGGTGGAACCATCCAATTTGCCTTTAAACAGACAATTTACCGGTTTACAACTTGCACCGATTTCATTAATTCAAGTTTACCACGAACATTTATGACAGCATATAATGATCATATATGGTTTCAAACGGCATTATATGACCCCGAGATATATCTCCTAAAATTTCAAGACTTTTCGACACCGGGCTCCGAAATCTCCAAAATTTCACAAAAAGCATGGATATTAGGCTTTAATTTTGGAATTTTTTGACTTTTTTCGCCTAGAATTAAAAATTGCCGAAATGTTAACCATGGTCCCTTATATCCTCCGGGATTCCAATTGGGTGTGTGGAACCATCCAATTTGCCTTTAAACGGCCAATTTACCGGTTTACAACTTGAACCGATTTCATAAACTCAAGCCTACCACGAACATTTATGACAACATATAATGATCATATATGGTTCCAAACGGCATTATATGACCCCCGAGATTTATTTCCTAGAATTTCAAGACTTTTCTTCACCGAGCCTCGAAACCTTCAAAATTTCGCAAAATGCGTGGATTAGTCTTAAATTTTGGAATTTTTTTTACTTTTTTTTCTTACAGAAATAAAATTTGCCGAAATGTTTACCATGGTGACTTATACACTTTGGGATTCCAGTTGGGTGAGTGAAACCATCCAACTTGCCTTTAAACAGCCAATTTGCCGGTTTACAACTAGCATCGATTTCATTAACTCAATCCTACCACAAACATTTATGACAACCTATAATGATTACATATGGTTCCAAACGGCATTATATGAATCCGAGATGTATCCACAAAAATATCAAGGCTTTTCGACACCAGACACCGAAACCTCAAAAAAATTTCAAAAAGCGTGGATATTAGCCTTCAGTTTTGGAATTTTTTGACTTTTTTTCGCCCGTAAACAAAAATTGCCGAAATGTTTACCATATTTCCTAATCCCCTTCGGGAGTCCAATAGGGTGGGTGGAACCATCCAATTTGCCTTTAAACAGACAATTTAACAGTTTACAACTTGCACCAATTTCATTAATTCAAGTTTCCCACGAACATTTATGACAACATATAATGATCATATATGGTTTCAAATTCCATTATATGACCCCGAGATATATCTCCTAAAATCTCAAGGCTTTTCGACACCGGGCCCCAAAATCTCCAAAATTTCACAAAAAGCGTGGATATTAGCCTTCAATTTTTGAATTTTTAGACTTTCTTTCGCCCATAAATAAAAATTGCCGAAATGTTTATCATGGTCCCTAATACCCTCCGGGAGTCCAATTGGCTGGATAGAATCATCCAATTTGCTTTTAAATGGCCAATTTACTGGTTTACATCTTGCATCGATTTCATAAACCCAAGCTTACCACGAACATTTATGACAACATATAATGATCATATATGGTTACAAACGGCATTATATGACCCCGAGATGTATTCTCTAAAATCTCAAGGGTTTTCGACACCGGGCCCCGAAACCTCCAAAATTTCTCAAAAGAGTGGATATAAAGCCTTCAATTTTGAAATTTTTTGACTCGCCCGAATATAAAAATTGCCGAAATATTTACCATGATCCCTAATACCGTCCAGAAGTCCAATTGGGTGAGTGGAACCATCCAATTTGCCTTTAAACGGCCAATTTACCGATTTACAACTTGCACCGATTTCATTAAATCAAGCCTACCACGAACATTTATGACAACATATAATGATAATATATAATTTCAAACGGCATTATATGACCCTGAGATGTATCACTTAAATTTTCGAGGCTTTTCGACGTCGGGCCGCGAAATCTTCAAAATTTCTCAAAAATCGTGGATATAGCCTTCAATTTTAGAATTTTTTGACTTTTTTCGCTCGTAAATAAAAATTTTCAAAATGTTTGCCATGGTCCCTAATACCCTCCGGGAGTCCAATTGGGTGGGTGGAACCATCCAAATTGCCTTTAAACGACCAATTTACCGGTTTACAGCTTGCACCGATTTCATTAACTCAGGCCTAACTTGAACATTTATGACAACAAATAATGATTACATATGGTTCCAATCGACATTATATGACTCCGAGATGTATTCCCTTGAATTTCAAGACTTTAAGACACCGGGTCTCGAAGACTCCAAAATTTCTCATAAAGGTGGATATGAGCCTTCAATTTTTGAATTTTTTGACTTACTTTCGCCCGGAATTAAAATTACCGAAATGTTTCTCATGGTCCCTAATACCCTCCGGGAGTCCAATTGGGTGGGTGGAACCATCCAATTCGTCTTTAAACAACTAATTTACCGGTTTACAACTTGCACCGTTTTCATTAAATCAAGCCTACCACGAACATTTATGACAACATATAATGATCATATATGGTTCCAAACGGAATTTTATGACCTCCAGATGTATTCCCTAAAATCTTAAGACTTTGCGACACTGGGCCCCGAAACCTCTAAAATTTCTCAAAAAACATGGACATTAGCCTTCAATTTTGGAAATTTTTGACTTTTTTTCGTTCGGAATAAAAATTGTCGAAATATTTATCATGGTCCCTAATACCCTCCGGGAGTCTAATTGGGAGGGTGAAACCATCCATTTTGCCTTTAAACAGTCAGTTTACCAGTTTACAACTTGCACTGATTTACCGGTTTACAACGGCCAATTTAATTAACTTGCACTGAACCCGTCTTGAACCAAATTGACCCAAACCCATTTTATCCCGTCAAAACCCGAATTTAACCCGACTTGTTACTAACCTGCCCTGAATTCAACCCTTCCCGTTCCTAACCTGACCCGAATTTAATCCAACCTGTTACAAACCTAACCCAAAATCAACCCGACTTGTTATTGACTTGACCCAAATTCAACCCAACTTGTTATTGACCCGATCCGAATTTTACCAGACCTATTACTTACTTGACCCAAAAATTCAACCCGATCTGTTACTAACTCGACTCGAAATTAACACGACTTGTTATTGACCCGACCTAAATTCAACCCAAATTATTCCTGACCGGATTCCAAGTCACCTTAAATGCAATTTAGACCACCTTATTATTGTTAATCAAAACATTTTGTCTAGGGAGACCAAGTCGGTCCAGGCCAGCAAAAGAAAGGAGCATCATCCTCAAATTTAAGAGTTAAATATAGTATATATTTGTTGTATGGTCAAAGGAGATAATTATCTTCCTAAATTATAGACTATAGTTCCCTAGTATATTGCCATATATATTATAGTCAAAGGAAATAATTAGCTTGATAAAAATGATAATTATCTATTTATAGTTAGTTGAACCTGAATATGACCTGACTTGGAAATGATCCGACCTGATTGTAACCTGCAAATTATTGACTTGAACATAAACTGACTTGAATCCGAGAATGACCCGACTTGGAAATGACCCAACCTGATTATAACCAGCAAATTATTGACTTGAACCGAACCCGACTTGAACTCGAGAATGACCCGACTTGAAAATGACCCAACCTGATTATAACCCGCAAATTATTGACTTGAACCGAACCCGACTCAAACCCGAGAATGACCCGACCTGATTCTAACCCGCAAATTGTTGACTTTAACCGAACTCGACTCGGACCCGAGAATTATCCTAACCCATTTTAACCCGTGAAAACCCGAAATAAACCCAACCTATTGTTCACCCGACCCGAATGTAACCCGACCTGTTATTAACTCGACCTAAACCCGATAAGAAGTATGACCCGACGTGAACCGACTCAAGCATGACCCAACCCAAACCCGACCCGCATAGGTTATGGAATTAATCCGAATTGACCCGACCCGACCCGAGTTGACCCGACCCACTCTTACCCGACCAAAACCCGACCTGTTTACCCGAATTGACAGCTCTAGTATGGAGTACTACTCAGCGATTTTTGTCTCTAAAACAACTCATGATTAAACTTTAGACTTCATTAGTCCACATTGCTCTAATATTTGAACAAGTAGGCTTATATAACAACCAATTTCATACAATTTTGAAGTATGATAACACAACTTTTGCAGATCCAAAATTTTTGATTTACTACATATTCACAAGATCATGATAGTATTCAGACTATACTACTGTAGGTCTAATTTTTCTATGCTACGAAAAAAAAACTGGCATAAAATATGTACATATCAGACCATGAAATTGGACCGTTCTACCTATCAGACACAAAAGTTCTTTCCATGGCCAAGAATTCAGTTGTGAACTCATCATCATTCTTGGCTAACATATCTTTCAGGCTAATGTTTATATTTCTGCTTCTTAGCAATAGAAACCTTGGCTTTATTTTCTTTTCCATTGAGTAGCTGAAATACCTGGGATAATCCACAACTTCCTTCACTGACTTGCCCATGGTGTAGACCAGGAACTGCAATTTTGGCCTCAAGACTTCCTCAATGCTGTACCCAAGAAGAGGAGAGAAGCGTACAATCATTGTAGCAATATGTCTCTCAGTTAACCCAGCTTTCATCAAGTACCTCAGTCTGTTTACACAGGGAGTAAAAAAAATCAGTTATGCTAGTATGAGTGGAAAATTTTCTAAACTTTCTGCAGTAATGATTCAATTGGTATGGTATGTGATAGCATGCTTTGTGCGCCCACTATTCTGTGGCAATATGTTTAAACAGAACTTTGGTAAAAAAATAAGCAAAGCCAGTTGAGAGCTTAACCTTGGCTTGGCAGTACTATCCACATCAGATATCAAAAACTCAGGGTATTTCTTTATCACCCGAGGGAGATCTTTTTTTGATATGCCCAAGCTAGTCAAGAATTCAAGCTTTTTCTGAAAATTTTCCACAGTCCTTGTAGCAAAAATTTCAGGGCACCGAGCTAGGATTGTACCAATGCTCTCCTTGTCAAAACCCATATCTTGCAGAAAAATAACGACCTATATAACCGGAAACTTTCCACTTAGACAATAATGAACAGATGAAACAGCCTCCCGAAAGCAATGAACTGAGAAAAAAATAGGTGGTACATGACTCATTTGGCATGAAGAAGATGGCAGTTTTAATAAAAACAATACAAGACAAGGAACAGAACTTTAGCAGCTCTAATCAACGCTGATTCAAATACAAGAGAAGTCTTCAGAAATATCATATCAGCAGCAACAAAGTAAAGAATAAATGTTTAAACAGAAGTGCAGAACAGCCCATAGTATTTAAAAAAAAAAAACCAGCACCAAGTTACCTTCCGAAACTCCTCGGGTCGCCGCAGCAGAAGCTGAGGACTTGTAGCTATAGCCTTACCCAGTTTTGTAGTTCTCACACCTTGGTCATCAAACTCTTCTATCATTGGCTTCAGCTTGCTTGCTGAACAGCCCAGCAGAAGTGGCCAGTCCCTAATTGCTCGCTCTATGCACACTTTTGGTACCTGCCATGAACAGATTCATCCATAAATAAAAGCAAACATGAGTATGCTGCTGATACTGTTAAGTGTTAAGTACTGTTGGAAATCTACAGAGGCCTTAACCCTGTGAAGGAAGGGGGTTGGGATGCACATGACCTTGGATTCTTAACAAGTTTAACTCAAATAGCCCAACACTAAACCATCAACAACCAAAAGACAACAATCCATAAACGCAGTAACAGATAATATAATTGAAATGCAGGAAAAAAAAAAGAAGAATAAGTGTATCCAACATTGAAAATAATCAATCACAATCGATATTTTCAGGCTAAACGACTACGAAAGTCTGGAGACATGTTTACAAGTTTTGAATTTCAACAGTATGCATAAACTACAATACGAAGGGCCACGCATTCACAACAAGTGGACTTGCTGCACCAAGAGGATGATTATATTGGATTTCCAAGCATTATTTGTCAAAAACAGAAACTAAGAACTGACACTGAGGTCATGGCTTCTTTTCTACATAGTAAATATCTAACTACACTATAGTACTATACCCTATAACTCTGCAAAGCAATGTTTTACTAGAGGATAGTCAGTTATCTTGCATATTATTTATAATGCAATCACATAGGTCATGGAAAAAATATAACAATGAAGATAGCTACTGATGTGAACACATCAAGTTTGTAACACCTTACCATCTCAGTTTCAAAGAAAGCCAAAATATCATTATAATTTTTCTGGATGCTTGTTGACAGCACCCAAGGATATTTCACCAACATCCTGCCTAATTTTTTGTCCAGTGCTCCAACCTAGAAGACAGAATAGGTATTAATTATCAGTAAGACAAAGTAGGCAATAGCAAAAGGCATAATGCAAAATCATCCCTGTGAACGCAAAGTGCGTGATAGCACACACAAAAGTTGTATAGCAGGGGCAAGACTAAGTAAACTTCACCAGACAAGTAAATTTCATTATTGGCAGAATTATCTTAGAATGCACCAGACAAGTAAAATTCATTATTGGCAGAATAAATTTAAGAGTTTTATTTAAGATGCCACAATGCAAGTGCATTTCAAGTCGTACAAAGTTTCTGGAAGAAGAAGCATGAAACTTTATATTTTATAAGTACCAATATCTATAAAGGTAAAAATCAACCATAGAAAAATATATATATATTTATTTTTACCATCTCAAATGTCAACGATCCAGCTCCAATTTCTGCTTCAATGTCACGAAAAAATAGTGGGGGAAATAGTAGTAGAACATCTCCCATGCATTCTCTTGGAACTCCAACATTCTCCATGAAGTTCATCATTGGTTTCATATACGATTCTACTGATAGCAAAAGAATGCGAGGAAATGACTCAATGAGATACCTAAAAGAAGCGTCGAAGGATCCTAACATATTCAAACCACCACGTCTTGCTTCAATCTGTTGGGGCAACAAGGGAAGCATCCTTATATACAACACAAAAAAGCATACTTCCTCCGTTTCTTTTTAATTGCAACAATTACCAAAAATAGAAATTTCAAACTAATTGCAACAAATGTTTTCTTTCCTAATTTGCAAGTCTCTTGTTCCTATCTCTCTCTTCATTATAGGCCCCACTTTCTCTCCCTATCCATTTTCCTTCCGCAATAAAATATTGCCTAGGAGTCCACCCACTTGAGTTTGTTGCAATTAAAAAAAACGCATGAAGTATTAGTATAGCTAGAGAATTCACGAGATTAAAAACCAGGTTTTACTTATAATTAAAATCTACTTCCTATAGTTAATTAGTTATATATCAATTAATCAATATGTAAACTTCTATTTTCAAAGCACATTTATTAACTTATATTCAATTATAAAGGGGAATTGGGAGGGAAATTTGGGAGGTAAAAAAATGAAAGGGTGGTTGTCGCTTTAGTAGTAGTTAAGGACTAGTGTCATGAAGTGATGCTTTTCGGAAACCAATGGGTTGAAAGACAAATTAAGGAGACAGAATAGAACTACAAACCCTAAGTTTCAATATAAGCTATTTTGATTTTTGATGTCATGAATATTTGACACAGTTCTTGATTTAAAAATTTGAGGCCATTGTGGGCATTCATTCAAATCAATAACCCAACAAATTTAATCCTAAGGGCTCCCTTTAACCCGGAAATAAATCCACCACTTCTAAGTTCTAACAAATATTAAGTAACCAAAATGTAAACCAGCTTCAAAGTCACAAGAGATTAAGGCTTCTATTTAACTACCAGATACACACATACACACAATACTTAGTGAAGAAAACTCACCTTTTCAAAGAATGATAAAGTTTGTTGCAAATCCTCATCTATTGAAATTGAAAGGTGGAGCATCATACGACGGGCACGCTTACCAATTTGTCTTTTGTCATCACTGCCAGAAAAACATATTTCCTTGACATACAAAACCTACAACAAAGACCATATAAGCAGCAATCCAGAAAGTGCATTTGACACCATACACTGAAGCAACCCAGTTAGCTAGCAGCAAGTTAAGATGCCACAGTTATCGGAGACATTGGAAGTGCTCAACACTTCAGCAAAACACCCCAAGAATTGTTTCCTTCCCTTTTATAACCATGAATGAAAATGAAGAAATCATTGCAATTAAAAGATCAATGAAGTCACTTTTCTCTCCTCTATCAAAGGAAGGTGATTACAAGTTGAAAAGGAATGAGTAAAGTATTTTAGCACTTAAACAAACAATTTCAATTATAAAGTGTTGAAAAATGAATGAATTACTAGTGCCACTTCACACTACAACCAGCACATCAGATGTTAATTCATCAATTCCACAATCTAAATCAAGTTTTATTCTGAATAGCATTACTTTTATTTCTAAAATACTAGGCCAACAAGGCGAACTTCAACCACCACGCCCACCAAGCTCATGATGACATTTCGTTTTGCAATTTTCCAATACATGAAGTCAAAAGTCCTAGAACATGAGCATACTTAAATAATTAAACTTACAATTACTAGGAGCTTCTAACACATCTTCCTCTTCCTACATCAATATATAATCACAATTCACGAGCTTAACAATTGTCATTTATCCTTCAAAAAAGGGTTATTTATGAATCTTAAGAATACCCAAAAACCAAAATCAAATGCATAGCCTAACATCAAAATTTTGCATCTTTATGACATCAATCAACCAATGGATCAAAGCCTTATTCCAACAACAAAGCTCCCCTTCCTCCATCTCCAACAATCAAAAACCTGATTCTAATACAAACCCAGAAATAAGACTAACAAATAAAACCCCATTCTAATCCAACAACCAAAAACCTGATTCTAATACAAACCCAGAAATAAGACTAACAAATAAAACCACATTCTAATCCAACAATCAAAAAGCTGATTCTAATGCAAATCCAGAAATAAGACTAACAAATAAAACCTCATTCTAATCCAACAATCAAAACCCCATTATAATCCAAAATAATAGAGCAAATAAAAATTACTTGTATTAAAACAAAACATGAAAACCCCAGAAAAAGAAATTCCTAAAATTTCAAGTAAGTAAGAATAACAAACCTTATGAATGAGAGAAGAAAGAGACTGAGATGAAAGAAGGCGAGCAAGATGAATAGCAGAAGCAAGACTCAACCCAAGACTCTCCAAATAAGGGATTTTCCCATTATCACCTTTCTCCTTAGCAATGTACTTAATCTTCTCCTTCAAAGTGAGGGGTGCCGCCGCCATTTCCACCTTCATCCAAGAGTTCCACAGCGCCAGCTCGTCGAGCTCCGCAACACTATCCCTCAACATCTTCGCATACTGCGGCGCCTTCGAAGCGATTTCTTCCGATACAATTTGCGGTTTCACCCCAGCTTCGGCTACAATTTCGGCAATTCCTTCCACAACTTCGCTCTCCAAAGAGGAAGATGCCGGCCCAAGGGAGTGGGATTTTGCTTTTAGGGTCAAATTGGTGTTGTTGTGAGAAAGTGGTTTCAGACATTGATGATGAGGAAGAAGAAGATGATGATAAAAGAGGTTGTAATTTCGGTGAAAAGTTGAAGAAGAAGAAGAAGATGGTGGAAATGGTGGAGAAAATGACTTTGTTGAAATTGAAGGTAATAGCATTTGATTTTGATGGGGCTAGAAGATAAATATGAATTTTCTCTTGTGAAAATATGGTGGATGATTTTTTTTCTTGGATTCAAATCTTATTGTTGAAATGAATCAAAGTTGATTCAGATATTTGTTGGTGCCTGTGAAAATTGGAGAAAGATGATAAGCAGAGAAAAGGGTTCAAACGACTTGGTTTGCGTTACTTAGGAGTATTATGTCACTGCGTTTGGTAGTGAAGACTAAAGTCAGAGTAGCATGTTTATAAGTTAAGGAGGATGATAATTGAGAACCTTTTTTCTCATTTGCAATTTAAACTCGCTTAAACGGACAGCTCATAACCGCTCTATTTACGACATCAAGCTAAGATTATCCCCAATATATCCTTCCTATGGAGTAATACTCATCGACTTTTGTTTTAAAAACAACTCATGATCAAACATTGATTGTATTGTTATTAACATTTCTTGGTTTGTCATTTTTTAAGAAAATAAAACGAGTGAATGTTTTTGAAGAAAACAAATCGAGTAATATTTGTATTGTCAGCAGTTCTTCACTAAACCGAAAAAAAAAAAAAAAAAAAAAATAGCAAAGCTACCACTAATCCTAAGTGGACACTAGGATAGGAATTAGTTCAAAAACCGAAGCAAACATAGAATTATTTAAACAATTTTTAGGAAAATCATTCCGTTTGATTTTATAAAAAAAATCTTCAAGGGTGAGCCTTGTAAAAGCCCATAACTTTTGTAAAGTTAAAGCCCATAACATTGAAACTTAAAGCCCATTCAATTAATAAAGACTCTGAAGAACACGAGCTCCTGGAAAACACCCTAGAAATCAGCAAGAAAAGACAGGAGAGAGAAACTGTTAGAGAATAGAGAGAGAAAATTCAAGGATTTCAGACGACAAATTTCCAGAATTCTTAATACGATGTTTTACAACAGAGGGTAAGTCTTTTTATTTGATTTATTTTTCTGCGAAATATTTGATTTTTAATACTGTTTAATCTTTAATTTTTTTATAATCTTTCATCGATTTTTGCTTATTTTATATTTGATTATGTTCTTATTGTTTTGTAACTTATAACTTTGAGTAATTCGTAAGATTTTTCTTGCTGTTTAAAGTTGGGTATCTGAATGATGTTTCATGGATTCAATTGATATATGATAGGAAGAAAAACTTGGGAACTTGATAATTTTTTAATTGATAAAGTTAGGGTTGATTTATTGTTATTATGATTCTTTTTTGGGTATTTTTGAAGCTGAAATATGCGAAAGAAGTTACAATTTGGTTTTATTTTGGTGCAATTTGATTGATTATGATCTAGGGTTTTAGCACTGTTGGGTGTTTGAAAATGAAATTGCAATTATTGAAAATGAAATGAGAACCAACAATTAGTTGTTTTTGTAAGAAATACGATTTCACCGTAAAAATTTGTGCGATTGTTGGATACATTTTGGGGAATCTGTTAAAATACTTCGTTTGTGAAGTAGTGGCTCGCTTCAATTTAGATATGTAAGCGCGACTGTGACTTCTATACTTGAGGACAGAGATTGAATGTTGTAGGTGATATATATGTCCTCGTTGAAGGTGGAAATGTCCTTGTGTAGTTATGTTATAGGTAACATTGGCTGGTAAAGTGACAGGTTTGCCGGTTATGAGTTGATAGCTAGATCCCTTTGATCTGAACTAGAGCTACTAAGTGGCTTACTGAAGTCACGGCGAAATTTGAATGTATGTCTTGTTTCTTTGTCCGTTGCTTATTTATGGATTTGAAATAATGATTAGATACGGAGATTATGCTGATGGTCGAGAAATGGGTCCAAAGAGACAACGGTTAATGGAGCAAGGATCTTCATATTACGGTGCATCACCTGGTTATGGGGCTTCTCCTGGCTATGGGGCCTCAACCCCCTATGGAGCTTCACCTGGTTCAAGTATTATGTATAACCCTACTCCATATGCTGGATATGTCAGCCAACTTCCCCCATTCCCTGTTGTCCGACTCCGTGGTCTGCCCTTTGACTGTACTGAAGCAGATGTTCAAGAGTTTCTTCGTGGTTTGGACCTTGTTGATATCCTATTTGTTCATAAAGGGGGTCGCTTTTCTGGGGAAGCATATTGTGTTCTGGGCTATCCTATGCAGGTGGATTTTGCCCTCCAGAGAAATAGACAGAATATTGGTCGGAGATATGTAGAGGTTTTCCGAGGCAAGAGGCATGAATATTATAAAGCTATTTCAAATGAAGTTTCAGAGGCTAGTGGTGTTTCTCCACGTCGTGGTTCTAGAGCAAAGTCATATGATGAAGGAAAGGAACAGTTGGAACACACAGGAATATTGCGATTAAGAGGTTTGCCTTTTTCAGCTAGAAGGGATGATATCAAGAACTTCTTTAAAGATTATGTTCTTGCAGATGATGCTATTCATATCACTTACAATTCTGCTGGTAGGCCATCTGGGGAAGCTTTTGTGGAGTTTCGTAGTCCTGAGGATTCTAGGGCTGCAATGGTTAAAGACAAAATGACACTTGGGAGTCGATATGTTGAGCTATTTCCTGCACTTCGGGAAGAGATGGATGACGCAATTGCTAAAGGAAGGTGTATATCTTTCTTTTCTTCCCTCTCAACTTCAGTTTGCATGCTTGATCTATGTGTTTCTTTTTAACCAACCCTATGCCCATCATCCTATATGATTTGTCTTAATGAAATCTCTAATTACAATTAACGGTAGCCTTCTAAACTGTTTTGAAGTATGTTTTTTGCAAATTGCTAATTTTTTCACTTTGGCTATTATCCTTTTGGACAATGGACATGTTCCCAAGATTCCAAGAATCCCATTTAAAGTTTTTTGATGGAAATGTATGTACATCCTCTCTTTCCGAAAGATCTATCCATAATTTTGAAGTATGTTTTTTATGGTGGTACCCATTACAATATTTACACTTTCTGGCTCACTCTACACCCACCCACTTTTTAATTCTCTCTTAATTAATTCACCTTTTTCTTACATCAACTTAACTCTATTAGAAATAAGAGTCCGCAATAAATAGGTACATAAAAATATGGAGGGAGTTTACCAAATTAGTGACTTCACATGTCATCTGGTTTGATTTCTGATGAAGAATTCTGGATATTTGTGTATGTTATAAGCTTCTGTGTTATAAACCCATCATTGTTTGAGGGTTTACTCAACATAATGTAGTTCATAGGTTAATCAAAATCTTCAGTCGTTAACTTGTTTCTTTAACAAGCAGGGCAAATTCCCAAGATGACCTAAACGAGCCAGTGAAACATACTGGAGTCTTAAAATTGAGGGGATTGCCTTTTTCAGCCACAAAGGAGGACATAATAGAATTTTTCAACGGATTTGTATTGTCAGAAGATTCAATCCATATTACATCTATGTCTGATGGGAGGGCAACTGGCGAGGCTTTTGTGGAGTTCGCTAGTGCTGAAGATTCAGAGGCTGCAATGGAAAAGGACAGGAAGTCCCTTGGAAGTCGCTACATTGAGCTCTTCCCCTCATCACAGGAAGACCTGAACGAGGCACTCGCGAAGGGACGGTGATTTTACAGTCATTTCGTCATGGCTTTCCTTTACCTTTTTTTTTTTCTTTTTACTCCAGTTCCTTTTTATGACATCGTCCAGAATCCAGAATAATTTAGGGGCACTTTTAGATGCTTTATATGTAAAATTTCAGATTAACTTTGTATTATCAGAGCATGTATTTGTGAATCTTATTTTTGTGAAAACTATTTAAGCAAGCTTCGTTTTTGTTAAACTTCTACTCCCTCTTCTTACCAGCTTTGTGCCAGTTCAACATCTTCCGCAATTTTAAGAAAAGGCAGCCTGATAATGTCCCCAAGTTAAGCTTCAATATATACAGTTACACGTCTTAATAAAAAGATTTGATCTATTATAATTACAATTTTTCTTATTATTGAATGAATTAATTCAAATCGAATGATACAGATTAATAAATCAACTCACGGACCAAAAAATAAATCCTCTTAAGTCTTAATGCAAGTACAACCATTACAATTATTACAATAATACCACAGGCAAAAACCTCATTTACATGGCCTGTAATCTTAGAACAATCTGTCTCACATGGCTCAAAATACAGCTGAGATTAATATCAAGAATCTAAGCAACAATCTCTAATCTACAACAATTTTCTATAATAGACCCTATTCAAAGCAGTACTGAAATTCTAGGAGCTTTAGCCTAGAATGCTGCAATGCCTTTGCTACTTTTCAACTATGAACTGCCCCATCCCTTTAGTTTTTCAGATACATTGCAATCTCTGTGCTGAGATTCAGCAAAATTTCGAGGCCTATGAGGATGGATATTTTGTCTGTCTTCCCCAATACTGGACATAGGGCTACAGACTGTAATACAACTTACAAATGAATGTGCAAACTCTTGAACTCTTACACCAGGGCCTCTTCGTAGCCAAAGAAAGCTAGGTAGAGCTGTCACAAAACGCCACAGATTGCTCATTGATCCAATGCAGTTTTGACACGAAGCTGCGAAACAAGGGGGAAAAACATAAAGAATATTACAAGTTCACATATAAAAATAATAGAAAATGTAACTTGGCACAGATGCTTTAAATTGTGTTTTGTATATTTACCTTGACATCAAGGCAGGAATCATTTGCCAGGTTTTTTATCGAACTATATACACCAGCATTACGTAGCTTGACAAGCCGACTATAAGCACCAGGGCTGCTAGGAAATGTTAGATTTACAACAGTCCAAACAGTCGCTGTGCGTAATCTATTGTCATTGCTCTGCAAAAGCTTGATCAAAACGGATGGATCATCGCTACCAGCTGGTGGGAGGAGTTGCTGCAGTACTGCTTCTTTGTGGAATTCGTTTCCAGTTGCCACATTTGCAAGTACATACATTCCCTACCAGGAGAATGCAAATTATGACATTAATAGCTAAGCCAAAAAAAGCGGTTGGAGGAGGTAGTTTGAGGAAAAGTATATCAGCGCCAAAATAAACATATCAAGAACTTGGAATTTGATACTCTATGAACTTGGAATTTGATCCTTTTCACAAATTGTTAGTAAATATTCAGCAAGTTCTACCATGAGCAGCAACTACAGGGAAAGGACTCGTACATAAGCAACATCTATGTATCAGAAAATGAAAGGATGAACCATTCTTACCAAAGTATATAAGTGGGTGAACATAAATATGCAAGCAAACTAAAGTGAATTCATGCAGTGCAATTTACCCAAGCTCCAAACTTGGAATTCAGAACCACAAAGCCCTTTCAGTGATTGCAGAAATTATCTACATTCATGCCAATCGGTACACAGCCCACTTTCTTTTACTTCAATCAACACAGTTTGTAGCAATTACTATCTTTAAAGAAAGAGCAGTGCAACTGATACATTATTTCTGAGATAATACACTGTAGTAATGTTGTCATCAACTGAATTACGCTATGGTCTACTCCCTCCAACCCATAATATAGTACTTTTTCTTTTTGGGTGTCCCAAAATGGTGCACCTATTTGGATTCTTTCCTAATACATCACACTTTTTTGGACAAACTTACCCTCACAATTGACCTAACCTCTGAAAAATACCACACTTTTATACAAAAAATAAAAAATGTGCCACTATTTTGGAACACATTTTAACTCAAATGGAATTGACTGAATACCGATGCTCTTCTCACTCTCCCTCCGCAGATCCACCTTATCTCTCTCACAGTCTTACTATACCTCCACAAACTTAAGGAATATATATACCAGAAAACTGTAGTATACAAAGAAATATGTACCAGAAAACTACTTCATTTGATGCAGTTTAAGGAATCTTGCTACTCCCTCCATTTTCCTTTAAATCCCATAAATGAGAAACGGGCACAATATATTGTGGGACGGAGGAAATACTATTTTCTTACGAAGGATAGCATTTTAAAAGGCGATTCATCCATCAGCCTAATAACATGTCAAGAACAAGCAAGGAACATAAACCACATTTTGTTGATATCCTTACAGCTTGCAAGATATCTAACCTGAATGCAGACTTCGGGATTGGATGTGTTCCTCAGTAGTCTTACAATGGCATGTAATATTATAGCTTCTTCAGTGAATATATACTCAATAGAGTCAACACATCCATCAACAAGATTGCGAACAAAACAGATGGCTTGCTCTTGGACAGACGACTCATGATCTGCATGCAAATATAATGTAGGGAATCATAATATGTAGATTAAACTATTATCTTACGCGAATTTTTTTTTCAATAATTAGTTAACAGCAATTATTACCGCATACGAGACTCCACAATGTGGCAGGTGACAGCTCCAAAAATATTTCCCCTTTAAACTGTTTTTCGGCCAGGAAAATCAGGTTTTTCAGAGCCCGTACGGCATTTAACCTGACAGTAGAATCCATTGATGTTGACAGATGAACAAGTTGTTTGACACCTCCATATTGAAGAAAGATGGATTTACGCGTTGTGAATTCCACCACTACATTACATAAAGCACTGAGTGCTGCAATCTAAACAATAGAGAAAAAAAATAGATTGAGTCATGTAAACATAACTATAAATAAGGAAGACTCCACCCAAAGTTCATCCATAAGCAACAAATTAAAATAAAACACCCCTGATAATTTAGTCTGACTTCTGTCAAAAACAGAAGGCACAATCAGAATCATTTCAGACCCCGTTAAAAAATCAAATAAACATACTTTATAATTTCATATGCAAGTAGGCATTAACAACTTCCACTTACACATGTAAGTGAAAAAATGATTTTGAGTGTTAGCAATAGGCTGGAAACAGTCTGTGTTGAGATACAAACATAGCCATACCACACCCACTTTATTTCATTTTCTCAAACCTTAAGCAAAGAGATACTGCCTAAACATCTAAGAAGATTATATGTATACCCACGTTGTTTATTGATGCTATAGTAGGTTTATCATGGTTCCAAATCCACTTACATGACCCCGGAAGAAACCCAACCCATTCACTTCAATTTTGGAATATTTTTTCAAAAATTAGCTACTTTTCAAGACTAGGAAAGGAATGGGTTAAGGTGCTTCCCATAATCCATTTAGGCAGTTGGAACCATCTGTTTCGCCTTTAAACTACCAATTTAACCACATAACTTGTGTCTCCCTTTTTAACTCAAGGCAAACACGGGACTTTATATGACCGACTAGTGGTCATATATAGTTGCAAACATCATTATATGACATTAGGATGCATCCACTTAAACCCCAAGAGTTTTCGACACCAGGTCATGAAACCTTCAAAATAGCTCTGATTTTATGTATAGAATTAGGTTTTGGACTTTTTTTACCTATTGGGAACCAAAAAAGAAAGCAAGTCATGGTGCTTTTCCCATGGACCCCAAAACTACGGGAGGCCATTCGCGTGGTTGCCTGGTTGGAACCATCCATTTAGCCTTTGAAGTGTCCACTCAAATTTTTACGCACGCGCCTCCCTAAATTACTCAAGGCCACTACATGTTTTTCTGTGACCAACTGCTGGTCAAATATACTTCCAAACGATGTAATATGACCCTGAGAAGCATCCACTAAAATGCCGGTAGTTTTCAACACCTGGTCCCAAAATTTCCGAAAATTATCATATTTTGAGTATATAATAAGCTTTAGGTTTTGGACAATCATTTAGTATAGTGGACACGGAAAGAAAACAAGCTGAGGTACTTCCCAAGGGCCCCACAACATGTCGAGAGGCTATTTTTAATGGTTGGAACTATTTTTAATAGGTGTTTTTCAAGATTAAGGTGTTGTGCCTTGGCCCCAAGGGTTATGCGCAGCTGCATCACCATTCAACATCCCCACACTAGGCGTTGAGCCTTAGCCAATCCCATACTTAGCATTTTTTAGCACCAAAGGGTGCATATCTACCCTCATCTAGAAAAACATGTGTTTTTAAGTCAATCTACCACTTACAATACTATGTCCGATATTTAAGTCGTTTGCAATCCGTTGGTAGGAAATAGGAATTGTATAATAAGGCGGCCTTATTGACGCGTTAAGCCCCTACTGTAAGATGGCAATCAGACAACAGGCGCATGCGTCACCCTAAACCCTAATACCAATTTGAATGGAAAAAAAAAAAAAATCAAGAAAAATGGAAAATTTAAAAAAAAAAACACATATTTTCACATTAGAAACCACAATCTCTGACGAGAAGGTATCACCCTAAAAAACCGTGTGAATAAATAAATTTACTATCAAATATTTAAACATGATCGACTATTTCTTATTCACTCCTATCCCATTCCCATTTCTCAAGCTACCACATGTAATCTAAACTCAGAGTATCTTTAACAAGCCATACATCTAGCTGGAACAGCTACCACAATGTCAAGGGGCCAAAAGAAGCTAATTTTTGTTAAGAAATAAAGATTACTTTATAATTCTTTAAAAAAAAAAAAAAAAAAAAAGTTTACTTCATAATCAACACCAATGAAAGAGTCATAGACAAGAAAGTTGTTAAGTAACATTGTTTGAACAGGATATTTAGCATATTACACAAAACATTGCAAATAGGATAGAACAGTACCTGGACAGCAGTCGAAGCATCATTTAGAAGCTTTATCAACGGAATCACAATCAGATCATTCATGAACATACCTGCACTCAAATTCTGAAATAATGCAATATGAGATAATGCACTAAAGATGGCAAATATACAAACGCAATACAAACTTTCTTACAGATATCAAAAGTCCAAACCTTGACTGACCGAGAAACACTCCGCAAACACATGCAAGCTGCAATTCGTACTTCAGAGCAGTCATGATTTAATGCCTCAGCTACCAACTTGAGTACCTATATCAACAAGGTAAAAATTATGCATCATCAGTTTGTTCACCGCATTTTTACTTTATCATGTTTAAGTACTCTGACAATACTATTTGACTATTCTGCTATAGATTTTGGGATGCCTCAATGACAGTACAAATAAATTCTTCAACCAATTAATTTCATTGCTTCACTATAAAGTATAAACTTTTGGTGATACTCCCTGCAATCTTTCTTATTAATTCATCAAAGTCCTACTAGGTGAGTCATTTTGTAGATATGCCACCCTATATAGCAGTAATTGCTCAATCAAACAATAGTAATTTTCCAGGTAAATCTTGGAAGTTAGTATCCCCAGCTGCACTTCTAGTCACACAACAAAGAGATTTATAAATTAAAGGGGAAATGAAAGTTTGAATTATATAGGAAAAAAGATGTATAGATCATAGGAAATGATTAAGGATCATTTAAAAGAGAGGTATATTATATATGAAAGTAGGAAATCGATGATTGAGGAATGCAAATACATATGAATTTGCTAATCCTTCAGTTTATTCTACTCATATATAATAAACAATTTATAAGGTCACACTCAAACAAAAGGAACACATTAATAACCCTACTCTATTTTCAAATGATTTTAACACTTTCCTTATTGGTTTGTTTCTAAAAGTTCTTAACACTATCACTTTATTTCATATTTTAGAATCTTCCTTCACTACATCACCCCTCTTACCTGCAATATATTCACTTTCCATTCACTCTTTATTACTTTATCAGTTTATCCACCTTTTTACCCCCACTCTTACCAATTTTCTTAAAATTTGTGCACATAGTAAATGTTATGATCAGATCGAAACTAAGGTAGTATTATCTATTGTCAAACACCACGCTTAAAAAAAGGTGACCAAACCCTCTCAAACAATAGTGACATGAATTGGAAAAGGATATAATATCAAATAAATAAATATATAAAAAATAACTGGTTGGCTGATCCATATAAAGACACATCATTACAACTAAGTTTCAAACAAGGAGAAACTAATATATGATACAAACCTCAAGTGATATAAGATTTGCCCTGCAGACTTCCAACTTTGAGCATACATCAGCAAGAGCCAAGAATATCCCTTGTAAACGTTTAGCTGGTAATGAGTCTTTCTTTAGGTGCTTGCTCATTTTGTCAATAACATCTGCTTCAAAAGCTAATTTTTGTAGGTCCTCTTTTCCACCAATCAAACTGGACAAAGCGAATGGAGCGTCATCTCCAACTTGACCAGGATCATCAAGAAGCTCAATCAGTATATGTATCAGCTTTGATCTGAGTCCAGCATCTTGTAGATGACATGGTGAAGTGTTCCACAAAGCAATCAAGCACATGGAGGCCAGAAGCCTTGTCCGGGGATACTTATCCTTCGTCAGTTCACATACAACCCTAAAAGCTCTTCCATCATTGGCTTCAGCAAACTCTGAACTAACATCAGGATTGTTCCTACTAACAGCAGCTAGAGCCTCCAAACTAGCATCTCTCTGGCTAAGGGAACCTCGCAGAAGGTCTAAAAGCTTCTTTAAGATGCCAGCCTCATACAACACTTTCTGCTCTGCTATAATCTGACAAGAATGCGTAATAATAGTAGCACCAAGTCCTGTAAGATTCTCACTCTCACTGTCCAATAGCGAAATAAGGAAGCACATGTTTTCCTTTGAAAGAAAATCATACTTGGGGGCAAACTTTGACTGGTATATTATTTTAAGTGATCTAGCAGCAGCATCCACAACCTGCAAAGCATTAAGGTTTCAAAATCACCAAGAAGAAAAATATTTCTTGATTATACTGCAAAAGACAGATAAATGCAGACATAAAAGCAATCGCATGTGAAGTGAAATAACTATTTGATCCTGTATATGCATCAATAACTTAGATTTTCAGAAACACACACACACACACACAAAAGGCAAACCGATTGATTAAAAAGCTTCACAAGACTTAGTATATGAGGTCGATTCTTCTTTAAACACTTCGTGTTCAGTGACCACAGTTACATTTTATAGGGAAATTATCACTGGTACACCTCATTAAATTTTCATTATCAGCGGTACACTCATAATTAACACTTAATTACTACAGTAACTAAACCGTTAATCAAACGTTTAGTTAGGGTTAATGACAGGGATTTTACTTAGACTTGACTAAAATGCCCCCTCACTCATTAACTCTCCCTCCAAGCCCTACTATCATCATTAACTCCAAATTTTTCATTGTCATCTCCTTCTCTCTTTCCCTTGTTCTTCTTCTGCATCAAACCCTAATTCTCGCGCTTCTGAAGCAAATTTCTTGGAGCCTCAGGCCGGCCTGCTTTGTGGATTGTAAAAGGTTAGTGATTATTTCTTGTTGTAATTTCTGAATTTTTCACATTACATTGCTAGGTTTTAGATGAAGTTTGTAATTTCTTGTGAGTGGTTGAATTATGTTGACCGTTTGAATTATGCTCTAATGTTGGTTAATTTAGCCTTGATTTATGTTCGATTTGCTTATGAATATGTATGCTTGCTTAATTTTGTACTCTCTGACCTACTTTATTGAAAATTGCTGAATTTGAGTTTGCATGCTATAGTGTTAGTGATTGTATGCTTAATCTAGGTTTAAATATGTGTTCTTGAGTTTGTGATTTACTGTTGTTGTTAAATCGTGGTAGTTTAATTTACTTTGGACTGAGATTTACAAGGTTACACTGAGATTTAAATATAAGCAACATAATGTTGATATTGATTTGGACTGTGATACTTGCTACTAAATGGACTTAATGATAGAATTTGAAGATATTTTACAAAAAAAAGGGAGTAGTGATTTCAAACCCTATATTTGCTTATGCACAGAGGCAAACATTGGCCAATAGATGATGGTGGTGGTCTGTATAGGATGTTTAGGACATTCCCTGATGCTAAGATGTATGAGATTTTGGTTGGGACTTCTTTAAATTCAACCTTTATGAATGATACAGTATCTGAGTTTAGGAGGAACAAATTCGCTGCTGAACTAGCTAGCAAAGGTGTACATGAAGAACCAGAATCACCACCTGTACATGAAAAACCAAAATCACCACCCCTAAACCAAACATCCCTACCATTGACTATGAGTGAGAATTAACAGCCATCTGTAGAAAATACCACTCCTTCTAAGATAGGGGATGAAATCACCAAACTAAAGCCTAGGAGGAGATTGAGATTGAAATACTCCGAGGATGCTACTGCCACTACTAGTGTGGTTACTCCTAGTAGCCCTCCATTACATGTGATTTTTGGGACTGAATTAAATCATAACCCAAACACTACCTTTGCTGATATACAAGATGAGTTTGAAGAGAATCATGGTAAGCAGTCTAGCAAAGAATACACTAAGGGTACGAAGGAGTTTGAGAAATACTGTGAAAAGGCACGGGATAAGGGAAAGGTTGGTTGTGGAGGTGGGAAGGGTAAGGGTAAGGCTGGTTCCGGTGGTGGGACGGGTAAGGGCAAGGCTGGTTCTGGTGGTGGGAAGGGTAAGGGCAAGTCCAAACAATTGGAGTCAGTTGGTCTGGAAATAAGAAGTTACCTCCTCTATTTCACCACACACTGTCTTCAAAACACTTGTTGTGAGAAGAAGTCCAAGGTTTTCACACCACTCCCCTTCCCAGATGAAGTCCAAACAGCCAACCATCAAATATTATCATTGACCCTAACCTATTTGCTAAAAAAATTCCTATGAGTACTCAAATTAGGAAGGGTATATGGAGTGGTCAGAAAGGGAGAGTGCCTAAACAAGGTATAGAACTCATAAAGCTAGGGGAGAGTAGTGCACCTAGTGCTAGAAGGAGGGTTACATATGGTTTGGGTGGTGCTGGTGGTGATCCTGATGGTTTGGTGATGAACTGTGGGTGATGAATCTTCTGATGGGGATTTCAAATGGAGAAGTAATTCCTGATGGTGATGTTCCCGAGGGTGAGTTGCATGATTTAAGCACTGTTCCCTACATAGAAGACAACTGGGAACCTACCTTTTAGTAAGCTTTCATTGATGATTCTTATGATGATAATTATGTGGATAAGCTTTATAAGCATGGAGAGATGTATGAAGAAATCAAATTTGGGAAGATAGTGCTTAGACCATGGATGATATTTATTGACAAGGCCCATTTGAGAGAGACCTTGAAGATTATGCAGTTGAGGAAGGCTTTGCAATTGTTATGGTAGCTGCAGACAACAAGAGGTACACTGTAACCTGCTTGGCACAATGCTATGAGTGGAGGATGCATGCTAGTAGAGTGCGAGATGGGAAGACTTGGGCTATAAAGAAGATTTGGCCAAATGTGCATAACTGCAGGGAGTAAGAAATGTATAGCCCAATTTGTACGGTTAAATGGGTTGCTCCAAAGGTAATGGAAGACATAAGGGCAAATCCAGACATTCTAGAAAAGGCCCTTAATTGAAGCAAGCCACCTTATAGGTTGAAGAGATACGTTGTTCATGAGTTATTTAGAGGACATGACGAGCCATACAACCATTTACCTAGATATACTGAAATTATAATGAGCATTAACCCAGGTTCTAAGGCTTTAAAGCATTCCAAGGGTTAACTTGTTCGGCAGCATATTACATCTCATTTGCTGGACAATGGCAAGGCTTTCTAGCAGGCTATAGGCCATTGATTGGAGTTGATGGTGCTCATTTGAAGGGCAATTATGGTGGAATTTTACTATATGTCATTGCCTTGGATGGTAACAATGAGAAGCGGGAGTTATATCCACAACATAGTCAAAGATTGTGTATATATTTCCTTTTTTCATTTCTTAATTGCTATATTTAATTACATCTCCATAGCATACATTGATAAATGTGATTGTTGTAGGGTGTTGATGTTGCATTGAAAACTGTTTGGCCTTAAGCTAAGAGAAGGTATTGTTGCAGTAGAAATTACAAGAAAGCTTTCCCAAGTCCACTTATATACATCCCTTTCTGCAGAGCTTGCAATGCTACTAACAAATTCACATTCAGAAAGTCAATTGAGGGACTTAAAAAGGAAGGTGGGGAGGATGTCATGAAATGGTTTGCAGATTTAGGCCATCAATGGTTTACACTTCAAGCTTTGTTGAGAGTTTTAACTAACACTTGGAGCTGACAAATGCATGCCAGTATTGACTTTACTAAAAGGTAATAATCAAGCTAACTTGCATTTCACACTATTTTTGAATGATTACATTACTAATTTGATTGTTATGTTATGATAGGTATAAGGAGAGTGTGCATGGTCAGGATAGCTTGGCATGAGGCTGCAATGGCCTTGAATGATGATGAACTCTGCCGAAGATAGCAAGATTGGTTAAAGAGATCAGCAAAGCCACTACAAGCTATAAAACTTTCCGGTCAAGCCAAGGGGAATATGAGATTCATGAGGGTAAATCACAGTTCCCTCTTAGCCTAAACAATAACATTTGCTCATGTGGAGCTTGGCAAGTGTCACACATGCTATAAGGGGCAATGACTCATACAAAAGTTGACCCACCCAAGTTCCTGGTATTTTGCACAGACCTACAAAAAGGTTTACAGTCATAACATAACTCTTACCCCGGATCTTAGTCAATGGCCTGAATTTGCTGCTAAGAACCTTCATCATGTTCACCCACCAAAGATGAAAAGGGGGGTTGTGCTAGGAACTGAGATCAAAACAGAGTAAAACACACAAGCACAAAAGAGGGAAATAGCAGCTAACGATATGACGTATTGATAATCGGTATAATTAACAATACAACTCTCCTTCTTTCGAGAGGAAGGAATCTCTCCCAAAACCTCTCTATAATTTTTTGGATAATCATCTCCTATTATTACTATTTATAATCAGTTACTAGCAACTTCTAAAGTTAAGAAGAAATAACAAACTATTCCCAAAATTACCACATTACCTCAAACCCCACTAACAAACTCATAACAGAATACCACCTCGAGAATTCTTTTCGGCCTTCCTGCGAGCATAAGTGATTATGGGCCTAGGCCGACTCCTTCCAGGTTGGTAGACCTAGCAGAAGGAAAAGGGAAGAAGGAGAGGACCAGCTAGGCAAAAGACTTGTAAAAACTTGCAAAGGAGGGCTCACTGGAAAAGAGCTAAGGGCTGGAGAAGCACTTGTGATACAAAACCCAAGAGTGAGAGATCAAACAAACGCTGCAAAAGAAGCAAGAGCAAAATCAAAAGGTGAAGGGCCTTGTGTAACTGAGCTCACAGGCTCACCGCTCACAGCTCACAACTGTCAAGTGCCACAAGACATATGGAGACAAGGATGTAATTCTACTCCTGGGAGACAAGGATGTAATTCTGAGATATGCAGATGCTTTTTAATGTATTTTAGTCTATTTTGAAGTATATAAACCAAAGTTTAGTGCTGTTTGATCACACAATTGGTTTAGTTTTTTCTTTTTTGAAATAAGTGTACTTGTTGGGAACTTATACAAGTTTTTCATTATGTTTGTCTTTCTTTTGATGTAACCTTCTGAAACAATATGTTGGGGTTGCACTGCTTTTGCTATAACAGTTAATATATGTCTTTTCTCTATGTCACTTCATTTTCCCTAATTTTACTACTTTATTCTTGTTAGTGCACCATTAAGTGTTAATAATTAAAGAAACAGGGGAGTATAACATAAGTCAAACACTTTTATTAATATCAATTCAAATTACATCTCACAGCTAAGTTCTCATTGCAACTCACACACCCACTCTTGAACTGCATTTATTTCAAAACAACCAATAAAACCAAATACATAACAACAGCAATCTTAACAACCATATGAACAAAATCAGCAAAGTCATTTGTCTTCTTCATGAACTCAGTGAATTCAGCCCTTAATAGTTGAACATATGCTGCTCTAACAGCGTCTGCCACCAACATCCCTTACAATATAGCCTGCACTTGTAATAGGGCCTTCCAAGATTAGCCGTTGAGTTTAAGAACTCGATGTCTGCACATCTTGGAGGATTACAGTTGCAGGTAATGGTTTTAACCCACACACCTGTATATCTCTGTTACTTGAAATAGATCTTGTGCTAGAAGAAGAAGCCATTGCAGATTTGAACTTAAAAGTGAGAGAGCAAAAAAAATGAAAGAGAGAGAGATTGTAAAAGAAAGTATGGAGAAGAGCATGTATTTATAAGGGTTAATGATGTGGGAATTGATTTTTATTTTTTTTTCAAAAATAAGGAGGGAAATGTTGGAGGGAAAGGTTGGAGGGAGATTAAGTGGGAGGGCATTCAGGTATTTTTCCTCTTTTTTTCAACTAACACGTTTTTTATTTACCTACCTAAACGTTTCATTAACGTTTTAGTTACTGTAGTAATTAGGTGCTAATTATGAGTGTACCGATAATGAAAATTTAATGAGGTGTACCAAAGACAAAAGCTAGAAGCTAGAGTGTAACAGCGATAATTTCCCTACATTATATTATCGACAAATATATGCATATTGTATACAAGTAAACCAACTTAAGATATTCAGTGGCGGATTTACACGTGTGCACACTAGTCACGTGACTCAGCAGCGCCAAAAAAAAAAAGAAAAAAAAAAGAGAAAACGCCCAAAACGCGTGAAACGAATGACGGAATGAACAAAGTTCAAACCTCACAACGACAACCCTAACTCCCTCTCTCACATCAAGCCGACCACGCCGCCCACGCCGGAGCAGCCAACATCGTTCGTTCGTCCGTTCGTGGTTCGTCCTTCAAGCCTTCAACTCTTCGAGCAACACCTCGAGGGGGTGAGTTATTCAAGCCTGCCGCAGTGCCGCCGCCCTCGGATCTACGCCACCAACCCACGCAGCACCACCGAGTACCATGGTCCACGAAGGCACGAAGCACCGATTGAAGGTGAGAAGGTCTGAAGCAGCAAGCCGTTAGCAGCAAGATATTAATTAATTTATACCATTTAATTTATTTTTTAAATTATAATTATGTATAATTTTAGTCATTTGATTGATTGAATTGAACTGAATTGTTGATTTGTTGTTATTATTGTGTTAATTACTTAATTAATTATAATTTCAGTCATTTATAAATTACAATTTCATAGTCTTGAAATTGACAAATTGTATTCATTGTGGATTTGTGGTGTTGAATTGCAGAATTGTTGAATGTTGAATTGAATTTCACTTTATTTGGTAATATTGGTACTTTGTAGTCTTGATTAGTTGATTAGTTGGTCATTTGATTCAGATTTAGTTGAAATTTGATTGTATTATGTGTAATCAAATGAACTGAAATTGTGTATATATGATTGTATATATGAATTGCTGAATTTTTTGTAATTGCTTAAATGATTTTCAGAATGAAGCGGAAACGTACTCCAAATATCGCTAGTTTCTTCGCTAAATGTAATCATCCTAGTCAACAAAATTCTTCTCCAAATGAACAAATTTCCACTCCACATCCTGCTAGTGAACAACATACCTCTCCCACACACAATTCACCTCAAAGATCACCACAAAATTCCACTCACAACTCCCCTCAAAATGAAGTGGAACAATCTTGTCCTCTTAATGCTTTGGGAGATGGTGTTAGATTAAGTTGAAAATGATCTTGCCAATCTTCCTCATGACCCGAGATTAGGAGAAAGATGAGTGATTTCCATCCCGATGATAGAGATGTTATGGACTGGGTCAACGGGGTCAACATCGCAAGACAGCCACCAATATTGGTGTATACGAGGTGCGCCAAGAAGAAGCAGCAAGGTGCAGCAGAGCCCAGCAACAAAGGGGAACAGGACAAAGTTAATTAATGGGAAAATAGGAAAGAAAGCAACTTCCTTTAATCATGTTCTTTGTGGGTTTCCATTTTGGTTAATTAAAATGTCACATGTATTAGCTATGCTTTGAGTATAAGTAGTGTAGTAGAATGTTAGGCAGATTATCCAGAAATTAGACAAGTTCATTGTGAGAGTTGTGACCTCAAGTCACTGAGAGACTCATAGCCTAAAGTTATGCTTATCACTTGTAATCGGTAATTCGACCCTTAATCAATCAAATACTCGAGCTTTCCCCTTAATTATTGTTTCATTTTATATTAATTGTGCGTGAGAAATCTGGTCTATAACATCTTGGTATCAGAGCAGTACGATTCATGGACGGAAACACGGAGCAGCGGCTTAGTGCCGTGGAGGAGATACTCACCGAGTTGAAAAGTCAGTTGACTTCCATCAAAGACAAACTACAAGTGCAATCCCCGGGTGATAGCCTCACTCGAGTGGTCGCAGCGGCGGTCCAAGCTGCAATGGAGGAAGAACGGAAGAAAATCGAAGGCGCTTTGGAAACCACTCACACCAAACTGGAAATTCGCTTGAACCAATTCCGAGACGACATCAACAATCAGGGGGCCATAGACCGAGCCAAGGTCGCCAAATTGCAGGAAGAAATGAGAGCGGCGAAACAGAGTGCACCACAGCAGTCACTCATACAACCGGCGCACCACCACGAAGGAGATAATAGCTTGCAACAGGAGGGTGAACGGGTGGCGACACCAGTAGGGGATAACTCCGAACAGGACTTGCTTCCTAGAGAGGCTGGCGGGTGGCGCGGTGGAAGCGGGTGGAAAGGCGGAGGAGAAGGCGGCGGCGGCCACTGGAGACACCGAAAGCTGGAGATGCCCCTTTTCGAGGGTTCGGATCCGGACAATTGGGCAGCAAGGGCGGAAATGTATTTTGAGTTTTATGGGTTGACTGAGAGGGAGAAAATGGAGGCCGCGGTGGTTGCGATGGATGGACCCGCCCTCAAGTGGTTTCAGTGGGAGCAAAAAAGGCGGCCGTTTTACGGTTGGCCGGATCTCAAGCAACGGACGTTGAACGAGTTCAGACCCGCGCACTCCGGCACCCTACATGAACAGTGGCTGGCGGTGTCGCAAGGAGGTGGCACGGTGCTGGAATACCGCCGGCGATTTATTGAGATGGCGGCGCCCTTGGAAGATGTTCCGGAGAGTTTGATGTTGGGGCAGTTCATTAACGGGTTGAGCAAGGTGATTAAGGCGGAGCTTAGGTTGCTTAATCCACCTAATTTAGAGAGAGCTATGGAGATAGCAAGTAGAATTGAGAAACGTAACAGGATGCAACAGAATAAAGCCCCTGTTGCGAATTGGAAGGGAGGGGCCATTAGTGGGCCTTCAGCAGTTGGTTCGGCCCAAGGAGGATCTAACCTCAATAGGGGTGGGCTAGTCCAAACATACGGACTACCTAGTAGCAGTAGCGGGCCACCCAGATCCTGGCCCAAGGCGCCCGAGTCTCAGGGTTCGGTCAACGTGGGCCGACCCAGCCCAGGCCCGGCCCAGAGTTCTACCGGAGGAACCCGACGCCTTACGGACTTCGAGTTGGCGGAGAGGAGGTCGAAAGGTTTGTGCTTCAAGTGCGATGAGAGGTGGGGTGTGGGTCATAGGTGCAAGCGGAAGGAGCTTAGTGTCTTGATCGTTAGTGAGGGAGCGGAGGAGGAGGAGGGCAAAGGCGTCGAGGAGGAGGTGATGGATGAACCGCCGGTGGAGGCGTCCTTATGCTCGGTGGTTGGGCTTTCCAACCCGAAAACAATGAAACTAAAGGGTTGGGTGAGTGGAAGAGAGGTGGTAGTCATGGTGGATCCGGGGGCGACTCACAACTTTATTTCCGCTAAGGTGGTAGAAGAGGAGGACATTAAGGTGGAACGAGGTGGGGAATTTTTGGTGGCCTTGGGAAATGGTGACACGATCCGTGGAGATGGAGTTTGTAGGAGGGTCAAGGTGGAGTTGAGTGGGGGAGTCACGGTGGAGGAAGATTTCCTCCCACTAGCTTTAGGCAACACGGAGGTAATCTTGGGGGTGCAATGGTTAGAGAAACTAGGTTCGGTGGTCACGAATTGGAAGACGCATGTGATGAAGTTCACGGTGGAGGGGATTCCGGTGACACTTGTGGGCGATCCTTCATTAGAAAAGGCCCAAGTGTCTTTGAAAGCAATGATGAGGGTTTTGTCAAAGGAGAAACAAGGGCTTCTGGTGGAGATTAACAAGCTAGAAAGTGATGGGCCGAGCCCAAACCAGTCAGGCCCACCCAGATTTTTGGAAGGAATATTGGGTCAGTTTAAGGGGGTTTTCAATTTGCCACATGGGCTCCCTCCTCAAAGGGGCCATGAACACTCAATACTCTTGAAGGGTGGTTGTGACCCAATTTCAGTGCGGCCCTATAGGTACCCTCAGGCCCAAAAGGATGAGATTGAAAGAATGATCGAAGAGATGCTAGAGGCAGGGATCATCGTTCCCTCAAGTAGTCCGTTTTCGAGTCTGGTTCTCTTGGTCAAGAAGAAGGATGGCTCGTGGAGGTTTTGCGTGGATTACCGAGCTTTGAACAAGGAAACCGTTCCCGATAAATACCCAATACCCGTGATAGACGAGCTCCTAGATGAATTGCATGGGTCAAAGGTTTTCTCCAAACTCGACTTGAAGTCGGGTTATCACCAAATACGGGTCAAGCCGGAGGACACTCACAAGACGGCGTTCCGTACTCACGAAGGGCATTACGAATTCTTAGTAATGCCATTTGGGCTTACTAATGCACCGGCCACATTTCAATCACTAATGAATGACGTATTCCGACCATTTTTGAGGAAGTTTGTGTTGGTTTTCTTCGACGACATTCTTGTCTATAGTAAGAGTAAGGAGGAGCACCGTGAGCATCTCAAGTTAGTGTTACAAAAATTGGAGGAGCATAGTTTATATGCAAATTGGAAGAAATGTGAATTTGGTGAGAGTGAAGTGGCGTATTTAGGCCACGTAATTTCGGAGAGGGGAGTAGCTATGGATCAGGAGAAAATCAAGGCGGTACTTGATTGGGGAATTCCGAGAAACCTCAAGGAACTTCGAGGTTTTTTGGGCCTAACCGGGTATTACCGAAAATTTGTACATCATTATGCACAAATTGCAGAGCCTTTAACCTCCCAATTAAAGAAAGATTCGTTTTGTTGGACTGAGGCAGCAACTCAAGCTTTCAATCGGCTCAAAACGGCCATGACCACCGCCCCTATTCTAGCAATGCCTGATTTTCGAGAAAAGTTTGTGGTTGAAACCGACGCTTCGGGTTTTGGATTAGGGGCCGTGATGATGCAAAAGGGGCGCCCAATCGCGTATTACAGCAAGATTTTAGGGGTCCGAGCTCAAGGAAGGTCGATTTACGAGAAGGAGCTAATGGCTATAGCTCTTGCGGTGACTAAGTGGCGGCATTACTTGTTGGGTAGAACATTCGTGGTTCGAACGGACCAACAAAGCTTGAGATTCTTAATACAACAACGCGAGGTGGGGAGTGAGTATCAACGGTGGATTCGAAAATTGGTGGGGTTTGATTTCGAGATCCATTACAAGCCTGGAGTAGCAAATCGCGTTGCTGATGCTCTGTCACGAAAGGGGAAGCAGGGGAATGAAGAAGATGATGAGTTCTGCAAGATTGGGCTGAGTACGATGATCCACTCACATTGGGTGGATTGGGCCGAATTAGAAAGAGAGCTGGAGAAGGATAAATGGTTGGGTAGCATCGTGGTGGGCCTGAAAGGAGGGAAAGACGGGCCCAAAGGCTTTCACCTTGAGGGAAATCGAGTTTTTTATAAGGGTAGGGTTGTTTTACCCAGTAATTCCAAATTCATTCCTCTTCTCTTGAATGAATATCACAATACAGCCATAGGGGGTCATGATGGGGAGATCAAGACATATCTTCGTCTCTCTTCAGATTGGTTTTGGGCGGGGATGCGGAAGGCCGTCGGGAAATATGTCAGAGAATGTGAGGTCTGTCAACGGAGCAAATCCACCACCAAAAATCCACTTGGGTTGCTTCAGCCACTTCCAATTCCCGAAGCAATTTGGGAAGACATATCAATGGATTTTGTGGAGGGGTTACCGCTGTCACGAGGAATCGACACCGTGCTTGTGGTGGTTGATCGGTTGTCAAAATACAGCCACTTTATTGGGCTCAAACATCCTTTTAACGCTCTTAAGGTGGCTGATTATTTCGTGAAGGAGGTTGTTCGGCTTCATGGTTTTCCGTCTTCCATTGTCTCCGATCGAGATCGAGTGTTCATGAGTACTTTCTGGAAAGAGTTGTTCCGGTTACAAGGAACACACCTCAAGAGAAGTACGGCCTATCACCCCCAAACCGACGGTCAAACGGAGATCGTCAACAAGTGTTTGGAATCTTATCTCCGGTGCTTTATTGCGGAGCAACCTCGCACGTGGGCTAAGTGGTTGCCATGGGCAGAATACTCGTATAATACATCTCCTCACACCTCGACTAAGATGGCTCCATTCAAGATTGTTTATGGGAGAGATCCTCCTAAGTTGTGGCGTTTAGGAGCGAATGAGACGGTGGTTGGCAGCCTCGAGGAGGCATTGAGAGAAAGGGATAGCATTTTAGATGAGCTCCGTATGAATCTTAATCGTGCGCAGCAAATCATGAAGGGGAACGCTGATAAGAGTAGAAGGGAAGAGCAATTCGTGGAAGGGGAATTCGTGTTCCTGAAATTGAGACCGTACCGTCAGAAATCCCTTGCACGGAGGCCGTTTGAGAAATTGGCGGCACGATTTTATGGCCCTTTCGAAGTCTTGGAGAAAATTGGAAGGGTAGCATACAAGCTTCGACTTCCTGTTAATTGTAAACTCCACCCTGTATTTCATGTTTCGCAATTGAAGCGTGCTCTAGGTGATCTCACCAGCCAACCCCTCATCCCTCACCACTTGTCTCCGGATTTGGAGATGATAGTCGAACCAGAGGAACTCTTGGCAGTTCGACTGAAGCAACAGGGCACGACTCAAGGTCTGGAAGTCCTAATTAAGTGGAAGGACTTGGCTGACTTTGAAGCAACTTGGGAGGAGTATGAAGCTATCCAGCAGCGGTTTCCGTCATTCCACCTTGAGGACAAGGTGAAACTCAAAGGGGGGAGTGATGTTATGGACTGGGTCAACGGGGTCAACATCGCAAGACAGCCACCAATATTGGTGTATACGAGGTGCGCCAAGAAGAAGCAGCAAGGTGCAGCAGAGCCCAGCAACAAAGGGGAACAGGACAAAGTTAATTAATGGGAAAATAGGAAAGAAAGCAACTTCCTTTAATCATGTTCTTTGTGGGTTTCCATTTTGGTTAATTAAAATGTCACATGTATTAGCTATGCTTTGAGTATAAGTAGTGTAGTAGAATGTTAGGCAGATTATCCAGAAATTAGACAAGTTCATTGTGAGAGTTGTGACCTCAAGTCACTGAGAGACTCATAGCCTAAAGTTATGCTTATCACTTGTAATCGGTAATTCGACCCTTAATCAATCAAATACTCGAGCTTTCCCCTTAATTATTGTTTCATTAACAGGACAAAGTTAATTAATGGGAAAATAGGAAAGAAAGCAACTTCCTTTAATCATGTTCTTTGTGGGTTTCCATTTTGGTTAATTAAAATGTCACATGTATTAGCTATGCTTTGAGTATAAGTAGTGTAGTAGAATGTTAGGCAGATTATCCAGAAATTAGACAAGTTCATTGTGAGAGTTGTGACCTCAAGTCACTGAGAGACTCATAGCCTAAAGTTATGCTTATCACTTGTAATCGGTAATTCGACCCTTAATCAATCAAATACTCGAGCTTTCCCCTTAATTATTGTTTCATTTTATATTAATTGTGCGTGAGAAATCTGGTCTATAACAAGAGACTTAGTGAGGAGAACTTACATTCAAAAAGGGACATGCCAACCTAAAAACCATGTATTTCCTCAAAGACTCATTGCCCCTAAAAAACGTCGATTTTGTGTGAAGTGGTTTGAAACTTGGGGTTCTTGGCTTGAATATAGTGTGGAAAAGAATGTTGCTTGTTGTTTCATTTGTTACTTATTCAAGGATGAAAATGCATTTAGAGGTGATGCATTTGTTATCGATGGTTTTCGATCTTGGAATAGATAAGACATACTAAAAGCTCATGTTGGTGAGAACATACAGTGCCTTGTTAGCTATGGATTTGTTAAGAAACAAAAGTCAAGCATCACCACTGCATTTTCAAAACAAAGCAAGGAGTCTATGAGTAACTATAGGAAGCGATTGGAAGCATCAATTATTGTTGTACAATGGCTTTTAGTTGGAGCATTGCCTTTTCGAGCTCACGATGAAAAAGAAACTTCTTCAAATAAAGGTAATTTTCTTAGACTTTTGACTCTTGTTTCAGAACTACATCCTGATTATTCAAAAGTTTGTTTGAAAAATGCTCCTGGTAATTGTCAACTTACTTCTCCGGTTGTTCAAAAAGACATCATAAATGCATGTGCAAAAGAAACTACTGAAGCAATACTAGAAGATCTTAATGGTGGTTTCTTTGCTATTCTTGCTGATGAGTTGATTTCTGATAAGGAAAAAATGGTTATTTGTTTGAGATATGTAAATAAAGAAGGAGAAGTGTGTGAGTGTTTACTTGGTATTGTGCATGTTGGGATACAACTTCTTTAACTATTAAGGTTGCTATTGAGTCGCTATTAATTCAACATTCTTTGTCTTTCTCTCAAGTAAGGGGACAGGGTTATGATGCGGCAAGTAATATGCAAGGTTCAATTAATGGCCTTAAAACCTTAATAGAAAAAGAATGTAAAAAAGCATACTTTGTTCATTGCTTTACTCACCAACTGTTGACCCAAGTTGCACTTGCTAGAAAGAATCCTGATTGTGCTTGGCTCTTTAGTGACATGCTTGCTCCTCTCTTGATTTTTGTGCGTTGCTCACCAAAGAGGAAAGAATTTCTTCGTGAAAAACAAGCTCAAGCAGTTGTTGATGCATTATCCCTAGGTGAACTTGAAACGGGTTCGAGTTTAATCAAGAACGGGAGTTAGAAAGACCCTGTGACACCCATTAGGGTTCCCACTTTAAAACCATTGTAAATGTTCTTGATATATTTCCTTCAATCCTTGGCTCACTTGATGAGATTGCTAAAGTTGTCGAAGCAAAATCTATGGCAGATGATTTTAATAGAGCACAAAGATCTTGTCTTTCACAACCAAATATGAGATTGAGGTTCCAGATATGGATGCGACATATGTTGTTCCCCGGAAAAGGATATTTACAGGTAAGCGTCCGGGAGTGTCAAATCTTCATCATTTTCGAGTTGAGGTATTCATAAGTGTCATTGATCTTCAGTTACAAGAGCTTGAAAATCGATTTCCCGAGATAAGTAAAGAACTTCTCATGTGTATGTCTTGTTTTAGTCAAGCTAATCGGTTCTCTTCTTTTGACAAAGTTAAATTGACCAAGCTAGCAACATTCTATCCAAATGAATTTTCAAGCTCGGAATTGATTTACTTTGAAATTTGAACACACACTTCAAAATTTCATTGTCATCGTTAGAGAAGATGAAAGGTTTTGGAATTTGAAGAGTCTTAGTGAGTTGTCAAAGAAACTCGTTGAGACGGGATTGTCCGAAACTCATAGTAGAGTATACTTGCTTTTGAAGTTGGTGCTGGCTCTCCCTGTTGCAACAGCAAGTGTTGAAAGAGTATTTTCTGATATGACGATCGTGAAAGATAAATTGCGTGATAGCATGGGAGATCAAATGTTGAATGATTGTTTGATTACTTTTCTAGAAAGTGATTTGTTTTCGAATGTTAAAATAGATCACATTATTCATCGATAGCAAAATATGAAAACTCGTCGTGAACAATTGTAATAGTTTATTGTACTATGTGCTTGTAATATATTATTTGTAGTACTTTCGGTTTGTAAGATGAATTTTTTAAGTACTATTTGGTTGTAGTATGGATTTTTTTTGTTTGATTGAAATCAAGGTGGTTTTCATATATATTTTTATGTTAATAGTTTTGGATTCGAAATTTTTTTTGTACTTTTATAGGTGATCAATGATCAATAATTCAAGGTGACTCATAAGCTCGAAATCCTAGATCCGCCATTGAAGATATTAGGTTTAATCATCAAATGTCACCTTGCTACCCCAGAGTAAAATTACAGTCCAAACAGTGGCAGGACTGGACATTAATAGATCTAATACTGGTTTTTGTTGCATCACTGTAAAGGGCCAAAACTGCTAAAGGTATGTTGGAAAGGCTCACGGAAATCAATCACAACGTATGTACATCTTTGATAACAACTGAAGGCTTCAAATTGCATCACACTAGGTGGGTACTAACAAACTATACAAACAAAACCTACCTTCATTATTTATAAGCGAACACACTATTGCAAAGTTGCATCCAGTTGAGACTCAGAAATGATCTTTGGGTGGGAAACCGCTTTCGCTAGTACAATGCACATTAATTGGGACTGCAAGAGCATCATTTCACACATATTGAACATCTTAGTTTTAGCAAATAGATAAAACCATAATATTTGCTAAATAAAATCCATACAAAATCCTTTAGTTTGTTTTTATTGGTCAGCATAAGAACAGTGACATGGATATACCCAATATAAGCAGCTTATATCTATCACTAATAGACACAATTCTCTCCTTCACTGGCATCACAGCCTTTTATACATAAAATTATTCAGATCATCTTAAATTAGCAATCTTTCTTCAAACTGCTCCCCTATTCGACACAATAGAACAAGCTCACAAACTCTAAACCCTTCATCAATTGAATATACAGAACTTTTAAGCATTTACTCAGTTGCTCTAGAAATTCCCTGTGACCGACACAAATTCTGAATAATTCATAATTTCTTACAACCACCTCATAAATCAACTCCCCGTTTCAAAATTCCCCTCATACACCCAATTAACCTCAAAACCCAGTTAAATTTTCAGAAAGAGCTCATTCAACAAATCCAATAAGAGCTACAATTCTAGAATTCTGAACTCCAGAATCAACACACACATGGTTCTATCTAACCTCTACAAATTTACAGTTCCAAGATCAATATCAAACCTCACAATATCAAATCAATCACTGCTTCCTAGTTCCTAGTTCCTTTCACATCCCCCCTCTAACTTATAAACCTCAAAACCAAATTAACTTCACATTTCAGTCATCCTTCAATTCAAGCTTGAACTAAAAATCAACAACCCTAACTCAACTAGGTAAATAATAATGAACTCATTTCAGTTCCCCTCAACTTTCTAATAAATCAAACAATCAAATCAAACCTTATACAACCGCATTAAATCAGTTTGTCACACATCAAATTTCACATGATCCCATTAGCTCAATTCTCACAATACAACCTTCCATTAAACCGAATTCCAGCAGAAACTCCCAAAATTATAACTCATTTACGACAAATTACACAACATTTCATTACCAAGCTTCAATTCAACCCAAACTCCGACTAAATTATACATTCAAATACAAAATTAATCAAAACAATACCTATCCTATCATCAAAATTATCAGTAATTTCAACACCAACATCACCTAATCAATTTACAATCCTCCTCACACAACTATAACCAGCTCAATTTTCACAATTCACCATTTCATCAAATCACAATTTGACCTAAAATTCAAAATTTTCAACTTTTTCAATTCACAAACACAAGCGCGGGCGCACACACAATTCAATTCCTTAATCCACCAAAAATCAAATTACCTTAGCGTCGGAATGAGAAACAAGACCTAAGAGGAGAGAGAAAGCGCCAGCATCGAGCACAGCCTTAACACCAGCATCAACACCACAAGCGAAGCTTCCGATAACTGCCGATGCTTGAACGATGACAGAAGAATCACTGGAGGAGAGAGAATTCACTACAGCAGGTACTACGACACCGGATTTCACGTAGGTTAGCTTCTTCGTGCGATTTCCGATGATCTGATTCTTCAATTCTCGAAGTGCTTTGAACTTTGTCTGATTTTCCGGCGATGATAGTCGGAGCATTAGGTATTCTGGGCGGTTGTTCGTCGCTGATGTCGGCATTGCCTCCGCCGGCGGCGGGGTGTCACGCACAGCACGGAGGACAGAGAAATTGTGGGAGGAGAGAAAGAGAAAAAAAAGGTGTGTTTCTTCTTGCTTTTTGGTTTTTGTTTTTTGTTTTTTTTTATTGTACTTTTTTTTTTTTTTTTTGGTGGTTTTACTAGTCTAATCTTTTTTTTTTTTTTTTTTTTTTTTTTTTTTTTTTGTTGAAAATCCATATGAGTTTGTTAGTGAAAAAACATGGGACCAGGGAGCAATCAATTTGGCTCATGAGATCTGATAAAATTTTACTCTTGCCTCATGTAATCTTCCTCCCTTATCCAAGTTTGAGATTGACAGCGGAAATTCTTTGACAGAGTTGGAATGTGGGAGCAATGGTTTTCGAAATTTTGATAGAGTTGATCAGTAATGATCCGATATTCTAGTGTGTGATTCTGGGCACCTCAAGATTCTAGATCTCAAAATAAACAAACAAAAAATTTAAAGTTAAAACTTGATTTGGGGATTCCAATCTCCAAAAGTTGTGTTTAATGGTTTAAGCCCTGTTCTTTTGAGCTTTTGGGCAAAGCAGGGATTAGCAGAGCAGATTAAATTTCAGCAGAGTAGAGCACAGCAAATTTCAAGATAGCAGAGCCGAGCCGAGCAGAGCAGATTATTATTATTATTATTATTATTATTATTATTATTATTATTATTAAGTGTATATACCATTGATTTAGGTGAGTGAAAATATAAATAAATGTGTACCATATTTAACATAGGTTAATAGTATAAAGATAAATGACAACAGTTTACTTATATTTATTTCACAAAAATTTTAAAATAAAATGATTTAATGAGTAATAATGGTTTTACTTATAAATATGTCTTAATCATATATTTTTAACTCTCAAAATAATAATGATATACAAAGTATTACTTGAAAACAACCTCTTTTTTTTAATTCTTAAATTGTATGGAAAGATTTGAAAAATAATTCAACTCAATGAACTAACAATCAATACCCACATAAAATGTTTTTATACATTGTTATTCTAATATCAAATGTTTATAAAAAGAAATTATTATTAATTGTTATTATTATTATTTATTTTTTTGAAAGAATTGTTATAATTATTAGAAATTATTAATTAATAATATTATTAAATATTAATCCTTAATAGTTTGAACTATTAAATATTATTATTGATAATTATTATTATGATTAATAAATATTAATTATTATTAATATTAATAATTATTATAATTTTTTTAATATTAATAATTATTATAATTATTTAAAATAATTAATTATTATCATCAATACAATATTAATTATTATTATTGAATATTAATTATTATTGTTATTATTAATTATTATTTGAAAATAGAGCAGAGCAGATTTTTTTTAGCAGAGCAGATTTGATCTGAGCAGAGCAGCTCTAAAGAACGGGGCATTAGGCTAATATCTTGAATTAAAACTTGTATCTATTTTTATGTCATGTTTAGATTTCTTCGAGAAATGAAGGTAAAAAATTGCCAAGCAAAGAAGTAGTAGTCTCAAAATCATTGAAAATATTGGCAACTTGAGATTTTGCTCGAGAACTTGAATACTATTCTTTTGTAGAGCACTAATTCGATTACATAGGAAAATTTTATTTTGACCATATTTATTTTCATTCATGTTAGATATGGGACATCACATACTTATAGCTTTGAAGTATGAGATAACGCAAACTCGACCTCAAACCTATGAAGGCAACATCGTTCTTTATTGCTCCCGGCATTGATGAAAACTGGGTGTGAGTTAAGGGATTTTGACCAAATCTTGCAGGCACATGTATGGAGCTCCGTGCCTAGGAACATTGGGAAAAAATTGGTACACAGTAGTCTCAATTTTTTATTGATAGAGTTGTGTAGCAAAGGGGAACTTGTGACATGGAACCTTGATGCGACTACAATCGATTATGGGATAGAACAAGCAAGAAGTATGCAGCTTCATTGCTGCGCTTGTTGTTGCAATGACGTAGAAAGGCCCTACCACACTCCCTAGGAGCAGAGTAGGCCCTAGGTTGTTGAGGTACACCAGCTAACCAACCACCATTGAGTTGCTTACCCTCCCTTATATATGGAGCTTTATTTACATTTAATTTTAACTTATATATATTTCCAATGAACACCTAATTGTAGGTAACAAAATACTAACACAAAACTTGTTGGAACCTAATAAATGGGTATTAAGCTTAGTGTTGACAATGTTTATTTATGATTTTTTTTTAATTTTTTTTTTAAGGTAAAAAATTGAAAACTAAGAAAAGGCATGTAGAACAAAGTGAAATCCCTAAAAAAAATGACAAGCTTAGGAAACATGCATGGATAGATATTTGATACTTTCATTACTTTTGAGCATTTTAAGGGTTTAGGGATTATTATAAAACCTGAATGGACCAAAGTGATTGTGACAAAGAAGAGTTGTTTGTCTCAAGTAGCATCCTATTATCAGCTTAAGATGCTTTGTCTTGTATCTTGCCTAAATCCTAAGATCAAACAAGACATCATCCTTTATTGCCATAAATAAGGTTTTTATAAGGATGAGGTGTTATGTCTTGTCTCTCAGTTTACCCTTATGCTCATGCCAAGGGATGTAGTGTTTTCACTTAATATACACCTCCTAGCTCCTAGCAGTTGGTGTGAAGATAACTAACTAATATCCCAAAAGATTTATCAACTCTTTCAAAAGGTAGCACACTTTCTCCATCTCAACATCCACCAATCTACCATGCTATAATGCCATGGGGAATCAAGTAGGCCAAGTTTCAATGAAGAAGATTATGATCCATGACATGAAAATATGATATTACGAAGTTGTCGAAGTATTTAGAAATCTATTGTTGTAAAGCTCCATGTTCTGAACTATGTTGGCAGAAAACTCACTACTTTAAACAAAATAAAATCAAATAGTTTAGGATAAATTCGGGACAAAAAATCTAATAACACTTAATTCATACTTTGCATATATGACTATACGAGTTACTCGAACTTATTTCCATTGTAGCATAATTATCTTAAACTTTTATATTTATATATTGTTTGATTTGATACAAGTCAAAAACAAAACATAACCAAAAGTCCAATACACTCATGCTTAATGGTGTAATTTTTGACTAAAAATTGACTAAAGTACCCCAAAATCTCCCCCTTTATATCCACACTTCGGACACCAAAGGAAACCCCCAAATTCAGTTGAATTTTCAAAGTGAAGTCCACTGAATGGTCTACCGCTTTATCCGGTTACCAAACCTATGCCCTCACTCACCTACCCCCTATTACACTCACCGCTTCTTCCGGTTCCCCATTACCCCCACTCTTCTTCCTGCAAATTTAAACACTCTCCCATTCTTTCTCTCTCTCTTCCCCCCTCTTTCTCTCTCTTCTTTTTCATCTTCTCTCTTCACTCTCAAACAAATATTTAGGAGAGAGAAAGTGAGAGGGAATTCATTTATTCATTTGTTCATTCAATGAATAATAATCAAATCAAACTCATTTTTATTTAATTTTTCCCCTAAAGTTCCAATCTTTTATTCTTCTCTAATACGTTACTTTTTAGTTTTATTTTTGTTTCCTTTTTACTGTGTTTAATTTGAATAATAGTTATAAAAATGGTGATTAAATTCAGTTTCTTTGAAATGGGTTTTTCTCCATTTTTTATGGGGGCTCGAGCTTCAGTAGATCCATGAATTTGTGATTTTGGTGGGGTTTCTTGAATTCAGAAGATGAATATTCAGTTTGCTGTTCACAATCCAATTAATTCATTTGAACTCAGTAAGCATTTCTTTTTCTTACTTTGATTATTCACTTTAAATTATTTTTCATCTATTTTTCTGCTTTATTTTTTAATCTTGTTAATTATTTTTTGTGGGGTTGATTTGTGAAATATATGTAGTTTAGTTTTTTCATATATGCGTTCTAAGCTAAGTCAAATTCTGGGGTTTTTCTTTTTAGCATTCGTTTAATTATTTCTTTGTGGATAAGCTGTTGTTAAAACTGATATCCTGTATTTAAGAGCAAGTTTTTTTTGTTGATTTTCTGCATTAATTAGCTGATTTTCTGCATTAATTGGTAAAAAGAAAATCGGAATTTTATATGTCAACAAGAGATTAATGGCTAATATAGAGGGTTGATTGGTGATTCTCAGATTGATTTTCGGGTTATTGACGCGTGTATGTAGACCTTTGAAGGCTAGAGCAAGTAAGGTTGAACTTTTGTTAGTTAGTTTTGCTGTGATCATGGATGTGAAAACGAGCAATTCTAGTGAAGTCTTTGAGGCGAAGATTAGTTTTTCTGAGCTGCTTGAGCTTGCAGCTGATAATGATGTTGAAGGGTTTAAACAGTGTATAGAGACGAAACCTAATGTAATCGACGAGATTGGTTTATGGTATGGCCGGCAGTTGGGTGCTCGGGGGATGGTATTGGAGTACAGGACGCCGTTGATGGTTGCATCTATGTATGGAAGTTTGGATGTGATGAAGTTTATTCTTTCAATCTTGGAGGTGGATGTTAATTGTGCTTGTGGCCCTGATAAGTGCACTGCCCTTCATTGTGCTGCTTCTGGTGGATCCCTAGATGCTGTTGATGCAGTGAAGCTGCTTCTAGCCAATGGTGCTGATCCGAATCTAGTTGATGCCAAAGGGAATCGACCATGTGATGTGATCACTGTTTCCCAGATGCTTCCTCAGCTGCAAGTTGCCCTTGAAGATATGCTTAATTGCCATGGTTCTACTGATCAGAAAGATCTCCGTGATTTAGGCAATGGGTTGAAGGTTGCTCCTTTGGTTATCCCTACTCTTTCGGAGAACAAATCTATCTCCTCTGGGTTAGAGGCTCCTTCATCTCCTATGTCCGCAAAGAAGGAATACCCTGTAGACCCATCTCTACCTGATATAAAGAATAGCATTTATGCTACTGATGATTTTCGAATGTACTCATTTAAGATTCGACCTTGTTCACGAGCTTATTCCCATGACTGGACTGAGTGCCCCTTTGTCCACCCGGGAGAGAATGCTAGGAGAAGGGACCCCAGGAAATTCCATTACAGTTGTGTCCCTTGTCCTGAGTTTCGTAAGGGTACTTGTAGACGTGGTGATATGTGTGAATATGCTCATGGTGTGTTTGAATGCTGGCTACATCCAGCACAATACAGGACTAGACTGTGCAAGGATGGCACAAGCTGTAATCGTCGTGTTTGTTTCTTTGCACATACCCCTGAGGAACTTCGACCTCTATATGCATCAACGGGATCTGCTGTTCCTTCACCCCGTTCAGTAGCCTCTGCAGCTGCTGTTATGGATATGGCTGCTGCCCTTAATCTCTTTCCTGGTTCACCATCAGCAGCATCTGCCATGTCACCGTCACCATTCACACCACCACTCTCTCCGTCTGGGAATGGGATCTCTCACTCTGCAGGTTGGCAGCAGCAGAACATCCCTACCTTGCATCTTCCAGGTAGCAACATTCAGGCCAACAATATCCAAAGTAGCCGTCTGAGGTCATCTCTAAATGCGAGAGATATTCCAGCTGAGGAGTTGAGTATGCTGCAGGATATGGAGCAACGTCATATCCTTAACGATATGTCTTGCTTTGCACATGGGAATCTCTCAGCTCGCCCAAAATCTCTGGCTCCATCCAACCTTGATGAGCTTTTCTCTGCTGAGATCTCATCCCCTCGGTACTCTGATCCACTTGCAGCATCCGTGTTTTCTCCTTCACACAAGTCAGCAGTTTTTAACCACTTTCAGCAGCAGCAACAAAGCATGTTGTCACCTATAAATACCAAAGTTTTTTCCCCCAAACCAGTTGATCATTCCCTTTTACAGCCTTCATTTGGGCCATCTTCACCTGGTATGATGTCTTCACCTCGAGGCATCGATCCTCAGTCTTCTTTCAATGCTCGTTTATCTGCACTTGCCTTGCGTGACAAACACCAGCAGATGCGCAGTTTGAGTGCACGTGATCTTGGTGCTAATTTGCCTCGGGACCTCATAGCTGAGACTGGTGGGATATCTGGTTCTCCTGTGAGTGTGGGTTCATGGTCTAAGTGGGAACCTTCATCCAATGGAAGAGCTGATTGGTCTATCAATGGCGACGAGTTGACTCATTTGAAGCGATCTTATACAGTCGGGAATAATGGTGAGGAGCCTGATCTCTCCTGGGTTCAATCATTGGTCAAGGATTCACCATCTTCCGAAAATAAAGAGGTGCCGAGTAATGCAGTATCTGGTTCAATGCTCTGTGCCGATGGTTCAAATTCTAACTCTCAGGAACAATCCGTGGACCATTCGACTCTGGGGGCATGGCTTGATCAGATTGCTGCTCAGTAATGCTTGCTTGAACTGGAAAGAGTGAAAACCCAAGTTTTCATTTTTGTTTTCGAGATTCAGGTCAGAATTCAGAAGACTACAATTAACAGTAGGAGGGAGTTGGAGGACATTCTTCAAGGATTTTTTTTACCATATATTATTTGATTATTTATTATTATTACTACAGAAACTAAAAAGAAAAGATAAATGAGAACCTATCTGGGCTATTTGCAAAGTTGTTGCCCAGCTAAGGTGATTCTTTTGGTAATTTTTTTTTACATTTAATCAATTAATCAAATTTCTATGTATTATTTCTATTGTTCATGAATCTTGATATTTTTATTATTCCTAAGACAATTCGTTAATTATCGCCCTTGATACATATCAAAAACATGTATCAATGTATGATAAGTCGATAACTAATACAAGTAATATATTATCACTGAATATATGAATTTTTGCATGAATTTTATTTATTTATTTCTTATTCTTGCACTTTCAAATACTGTACAAGTATATTACAAATTTGTAAGGTATTAAAAAATAAAACTTGTATTGGATAAAATGAGGAAAATTCATGCGGCTTCTTTTTTCTCCGTATACAAAATGAATTATTGTAGGACTGAAAATGATGGGTGGGTGGTGGCATTTGGTTCTTAACTTCTTATTGATGTATAAACATTAAATGAAAGTTTGAGCTAAATTGTATTATTTGCTTTAAATTTCTAATACTGTCCCTTTGGTCTAAATTTGGATGGTTTCTGATTCATTTTGATTTCTTTATTTTATGTTTGTATGTTTCTCTCTCTCTCTGTCTTTCCATTTTTCATGAAAGCATGGAATCTATGATGTGGATCCCAATGGTAGATGATGGTGGGTGGAAACTTTAAGATGTGAGAAAGAGATGGGGGTGGAAAGGGAAAGGATGTTTCTTCCGATATGATTTTGGCACTCTCATTAAGTTTAATGTACACTCGAATGTATTTGAAAGAAGGTGCATTCAAGATGACGTGTGACACATTTAAAGTCTATCAAGTATGCGTTGTTGAGCTGTATAAGTGCTAGAGTGTAATTTAGATGCTTCAATAGATAAAATGTTATTCCGCACAAGCTAAAAATCAAACTCAGAGTCCATTATGTAAGGGTCTTGAGTTGTATGTATGGTGGAGGGTAAAATAAACGTCCTTAATAATAAAAATAATAATAAAAATAATGCTTTGTACAATTTACTAATATAAAAGTCCACTGATCTTATAATTTTATAATTGATCTCATTTATTGTGGAAAGAGCTTACGTACCGTTTAGCAACATTTTTCATGATATCATTGATACGTCTTTAAATAATTAATTAGCTCGGAGTCATATCTATTCAATAATAATAATAAAAAAAAAAAAAAGAGCTTGGAGCATATTGATTGGCTTTATAATAAGCTGATTTCATAAATGAGCAAAAACATCGGATATGATGAAATTTAAAATCAAGAAAAGGTCGAAAACACTCTTAAAATTAAAGGTGGAATACTTTGTTTAGGCATAAAAGTTCAAAGTATAATAGCCAATGAGCCACTTTGATGCCATCACCACCTAAACCTTATATTGTTGGTTTCTTTTCTGAAGTGGAGAATATTAAATATCCCTTACTACTTTCTTTGTGATTTAACTAATACTCTATGCTCAATCCACACATATAATATACAAGTATATAATATATGATTAAAACTCTAAGTTATAACAGATTTTGCGCATGGTGGAAGAATCATTAGCAGTTTTTAAGGGAACATTATCACCTTTGTAACTGTGTTTTGGATGCGACTTTGATGGATGGATTGTTTAATTAATTTAGATTAGTTATTGAAATTTGGGTGCTTTGATTTTTGAGCCAGTCTTAGTATTGCTTAGAGGTTTTAATGCTTCTAGTGTATCTTATAATTATAAAATATTATCGGTCTCTCTAATTCAATACTTCCTCCGTTCTAGTAATATTGTAACAATGGACTTTTTGCACATCTTGTTAAATTTGTCTCATAAAATACTTTTACAATATCAATTTTTTATAATTTTTACTCTTACACAATTATAGATATTTAACATATAAAATGTGCTTTGGGATGCGTAATTTCTTCCTTGTTGCAATATTAACAGAACGGAGAAAGTATTAAATTACTTTAATATCTCGTTAAAAAATTTACCATAAAATCATACGTTATTTGGCAATATTATGTGAATTTAATAGTTTCGGAAACGTTTATGGGCGGTCCAAATCATATGGTTGATGATGGGTGGGTGGTGACTTTCAAATAAGAAAGTAATAAGCATTTAGGCGGTTGATTACATATAAAGGATCACATGGTAATGTAACAAAATCAAACTTTGAAATTATAAACATTCCTTACTTCTAGATCTTGCTTTGATAGAAAAGGGTAGCCAATTCTCTTCCCCCTATATACACATTTTGATTTTGGTTATTCATTATATTCACAAAGAATACGTAATTGAAATAAGATTCAATCTGAATCTCAAATCTAATTTCTTCTAAACCGACTAGTTTTGTCCATATTAACGTTTACTCAACAAGAATTAGGGGTAGTTTCCTTTCTTTTTCACTTTTTTTTTTTTTTTTTTTTTTTTTTTTTTTTTTTTTTTTTTTCACTTCAAAGCATTTATTACCTAGGAAAAAAATAAATAAAAAAAGGTACAAATTAAAGTATTTCGTATTATGTTTAATTATTGTACGTACCAACATTGAAATTTCATACTAACTTTACATGGGTGCTTAATCATCATGGTTAAACATATTATGAATAATACAAGGAAGTCTAGCAATTCACAATTTTTTTTTTTTTTTTAATCACTACACACTTTCACGGCTTATATTAGATTAGGTGAAAAATAAGTACATATAAGGGGGGATTCAAGTCATTCAACCCTACATAGACAAAAAGCCTACATAAAAGTTCCAATGGTATATTAGTATTTTACAAAACAAATCCCTTTGTTACATTTTCTTATAATCATGGGCGGATTTAGGGGGGGTTCAAGGGGGTTCATTGAACCCACAGATTTTTTGTAAAAAAATTATAAGTTTTAATTTTTTTTTCTAAAAAAAAAAACAAAAAAAAAAAAAAACAGGGTTAAAACAGTTTTTGTGAGGTAAATAATCTCTTGAGTAAGTTTGGCGCATTGGTTAGAGCTGAAAGTTAGAGCAGTGAGATGCTTATAAGTCCTAGTTTCGATTCTTACTATCCCCATTTTTAGTTTTTTTTTTATTTTTTTTTTAATTTTTTTTTCCAGATTTCACACAAAATAACATTAAAAAAAATGTTTATTGGGGACTTTTTGTTTCATGTGAAGTATAATTTTTTGTAATAGAATTATACTTTAAAAGTAGTAGATTTATAAAAGTAGTAATGTTGTAACTAGTATAGACTTTAAAATTGAAAATAACAATTATTATATTGTTTATTTTGTGTATTATTATAGATTGTAGAGCTTTTGTTACCAACTTAGCATGAGTTTAGAGTCTTTTTGGTTGTTTTAAAAAAAAAAAAAAAAAAAAGTCTTTTTGGAAACGTGCCGAGGATTTGCAAAAGTCCACTACTAGTTCTTCACCTAGTTCAAGGAATCCTCCGATAGAAGAAGAAATTTTGTCTCCTATTGATGATGCGGATATTGAGTCGCAAAATTTGAACTTATGTATTGAATATTTAACTAATATATTATCATCGGTTTTTTTTTTAGATTTCGAACCCACGGTTCAAAATTCCTGGATACGCCACTGCTTATAATCACGAAAGATTTTCATTTTATAATTTCGGGAGAAAGATTGGACGAGTAATTTAATAATTGAAATTGAGTTCCGCCAATGGTCAAAACAAACATATTCGAACCATAGCAAGAGAACCAAACAAATGGAATTGAAGTCCATCCTTGGTTGAGTGCTCATATAAATTATGGCATGAAATAGACAGCACATTGCATTGAATTAGGTTAGCAAGGTATGTACATTGTACATCTCCATTACACCTACGAAGAATATGGTATTTAACTACATCAGCAATATAATTCAGCAAATTGCAATTAAATTCTGACATCATTTAAGAAGTAAGCTTAGTACAGAGTAATAGTAATTTATTGTTTATCATTCATAGATAGCGAAAGATAACTGCTTTAGATAGCATTAGTTCATTATTGTATTACTAATGACGAAATTATGAATCGAATAAGCTACAAATTGGTTAGGTTTTGTGAATTTATTATCAATGAAAGCAACTGTTTTTTTTTTTTTTTTTTTTAATCATGTCCATTCATCGACTTATTGCAGATGATTTCATCCCAACTAACTTGTACAATTTGTTTGAGCTACAAAGGATAAGCACACATAGATCATCTAGGTACGCACACCCGACTTTGGTTGGTGAGTCTTCCAACAAGAGTTTCTGCATACGGTAAGGCTCAAACCCAAAACCCCCTTTAAGGGACATCAAGTTGCTTACCTCTTGAGCCAACTTTTGTTGGTAGATCATCTAGGTAATATTATAGTTTGTAGAGTTGATTGAGTCCAACATGATTCGACTTGATTGGTTCGGTTTTTTTTTTTCAAGTGTAAAGGGTCATGAATGCACATGTTTAGACCAATTTAGTCCTTGACTCAATCGTCACATTTTATTTGGGGGTGACTATATGTTAGGTTCAATCCGACTTATGATCGAGCAACGCTAATATTATATATCGTCCCAGACTAAGAAAACCCAAAAAAGAACTAATGAAAGTATTTTGACAATGCCCTAAAAAAACCTATGGTATGAATCTAAGAGTGACCCATCATCGGTCCCCTAACAGGTGTTCATAATTTATGGTGTTGGTTGTTGCACAACCACCTTCTGATATGGTAGTTAGATTTTGTTAGTGATATTTGGATTGTAGGACAAGGAGAGTAGGGCAACCAAAAAGAAATTAAAAGTGAGATAACAAGGGTGAAAACAATATCAATAGAGCATCTCCAAATTTTAGCATATTAGACGTTTTTTCTAAAGATAGTGAGATTACCCTAAATCATAGGGTTACACTTCCCCCACAAAGTTGGCTTATATGACGTGAGATGCGGAAATAATTCAAACAAATTTGGTTTTAGTCTAAAGGCGCTATTCTTCTCATAATTCCAAATACCATCCATCCGAAGAAAACCCATATTCCCCCTCGGAAAAAATACAAGCACATCATTTAGGGACAGAAGTAGTAACAGACTAACAGGTATGGAGTAATCAGTTACAAAAGGCCATTTTTTTAGGACGGTGTGACAATTAATTGTAGACGAAATAGGAAAATAAAGAGCTACAAGTGAATAGTGTTCCTTATGTGTTATGTGGGCACTTCTTCTAGCTGGAAAACAATCTCCCCAGCAAAACCAGGAGTAATATCAGCAGATGTTTAGAAACATTATTAGAGATAGAACAAGATTATGCAATTAAACTAATGATTCCAAATTATGATGGTTCCAGAAAAGGACATTTAGAAAGATATAGTTTTTTGGAATCCCACAAACATGATATGTTTTCCCCTTGTCATATCTTCTTAGCATGTCTAATATAATGGATGGACTAGATTCACTAGAACATTTTAAAGTACAATTCTGTTGGATTTTTCTGATTTTAATCAAACTTTATACACATACATTGTATTGGCCATAAACAACAAACTATAACAAATATTGTATTAGAACTTAAGTAGATAATATTGGCTAACTTTCAGATGAGCAGAATGAAAAGGAAATTGTCACACAGTTGTAAACTAGTAAAGAACTGTAGAACATTCATGTAGCATAAGCAGAGTTAAGTACTCCATAATTTGCTAATCCCTCCACGAAATATGATCCAAGACATGCAAATTGGTACATTGACACATATTTGGCCTAGTTAAACAAAACTAGGTACTTAAACAAGACATACCGAAGCGTACCCTGAATTTACTAACGCCGAGCAGATATTAGGATCAGGTAACACATCCAAATCGACAAGGTTTGAGTATTGAGCTGGGAAATTCATAATCTCCTACATATTCAAACTCAAAACAAAATATGAAATAGTAAGACTACCTTTACTTGATTCGTTATCTTAGAAAGAGGGAAGACTGAGTCTCTGTTTCTTCTGCCCAATCCACTCTTGAATATAATAACTGAACTATAGCCTTGACTGTTTCTGTGAAGAGCAATTCAAACAGGCAAAATACAATAATATGGACATTTCACGATTTCCGTCGCTAAAGAATAATAATGAATTCTTTAAATCAGTTTAAAGCATATGATTACAGTACATGGCAGCATGTAGGATGACTAGATAATCAATTTACAGGGAAAAAATTGTAAGAAGATGCTTGATCAGAAAATTTGTGCAACAGATCATATAATCATATTTTTAAGCAAGGCGCACGCAACTTAAGTTTTAGTGAAAGGGTGGAAAAATGGTGCAAAAGGGACTAATTAGGGGTAAGATTGCATAGATACCTCTAGGCTAGTGAGATTAGGGGGTGGCATTGGTGTAAAGAGAAAGACTACCTTCAGTGAGAACTAGGAAGAAAAGTGTTTAGTGTAACATTTGTAAACCACTCGTTTCTAAACATTTTTAGAGGCAGAGAAGGGGGGGGGGGGGGGGGGGGGAAGGGGTAAACTGGGGCTGTGATCAGCATTTGCCACCCAGGGCATGCCAAAGCATTGGCTCTAATGCTACTGAGCCAAGGTACACCATGGCTTATGCATGGGCATTGCTGCTGCTTCCTAGCCAAGGCATGGGAACTGTTGCTGCCTCCCAGCAAAGGCACACCAAGGCCTAGGCATGGGCACTGCTGCAAAGCCAAGGCACATCAGGGCCTAGGCATAGAGCATGAGCATGGGCACAAGGACAAGGAATTAAAAACACCTCATCCTTAAAAAAACAAACTATGTATGGTTATAAAGGGTACCATCTTAGCTAACCTTAGGGCTGAGACAAGGGCAAGGGCAAGGGCAAGACAACACAAGGCCAAGGCAGTCAGAAGAAATGATAATAAGGTATGGGTCAAGGCATGTATGAGATGGTTCTAGGCACCAAAAGTAGTCCTCCTAGGGCCCTTTGAGAACCCAGGGAAGCACCTTGATGCCAAACCTTGCAGGGTCCGAAAATGTTTTCAAAAGCTAAATTTGAAGATTATAGCCTTTATTTTTGGACTTTTTCAAGTCCGGCAAGAAAAGAGGTCAGGGTACTTTCCATGGACCCCACAACACACTAGGATTGCCCCCGGTGAGATTTTTGTGGGCATTCTACTAGCGTCTGACAATGCACCTACCTACCTACCTCAGGTCCGGAGAAGGCCCTAAAACTTGAATAGCTACATCTTGTAGTTATTCAACCTTGAGTTGCCTACCTTCCCCTAAAGAGCTTTATATGGTTCCCCTTGTGAAATTCTAGTAAACATCTGACGACAATAACACAATAATGGGTCAAAACTTGTGAAAATGTGATAATAACACCCCTTTTTTTGTGTGTAGAGGAATCGAAAGAATGGGTATTAATATATAACACTTTTATTTTTCCAAAAGGAAATTTTGATTTTTAACACCACAAAAAAACACAAAAATGGTTTTTAACACTAAAAAAAAAAAAAAAAAAAAAAAAAAACAACTTTTATTTTAACACCACCAAAAACCTCAAAATTTTGTTTTTACCACCACTTAACAGATTTTAGGATGGAATCCGTTAAGTGGGGCCACAATACCACGTGTCTCAATATAGTTGGCTAAAATAAAAAAAAATAAAAAAAAAAAACAAAAAATCATAATTAAAAAAAAAAAACAAAAACCCAGGCACCCCACCACCACAGGCAGCCTTTCCACCACCCAACCAGCGCGGCCCCTACCCCCGGCCCCATCTCCGACAAACCCCTTCTCTAGGCCTACCACCGAAAACCTTCCCCCGACCCTTTCCCGCAACCTTAACCTGACCGACACCCCTATAACCCACCCTAAACCCGACCTTCAATTCCCTAAAATAGACTACGAAATCAACCACTAATGGCTGAAATCGGCCACTTTAGGGTCGAAACCGACCACTCAGCCCCAAAACCGGCTGATTTCGACCGTTAGTGGCCGATTTCATAGACGTTTTAGGTTAGTTCGGTCGTTTTGGGGATACAAAGGGTACCGGCTGACTGTGGGAGGTAGTTTACGGTACGCCGGAGGTAAGGTTAGGGCAGGGGCTGAGCAGATAGCGTGGGGAAGAGGGTGCCTTTGGTTGTGACTGCTGGTGGTGGTGGGGTGTCGGTGGACCTGATGGTGGTAGGGTGGCTGTATTAGTTATAGGGTTTGTTTTTTTTTTAAAAAAAAAAACTTTTTTTTTTAGCCAACACAATTGTGACAAGTGTACTTTATGGGACCTACCTAACGGATTTCATCCAAAGATGTGTTAATTGGTGGTGATTTTCAATTTTGTGATTTTTTTATGGTGTTAAATTTTTTTTTTTTTTTTGTTTTTTTTTTTTTGGTAGTGTTAAAAACCATTTTTGTGTTTTTTTGTGGCGTTAAAAATCAAAATTTCCTTTCCAAAAAATATTTGTTGTGGGTCCCGAAAATGGAAAATAAGGGAAAAAAGGTGGTAATTGGAAAATTAGGGAAAGTTGCTGGAATAGTCCCAAAACATGGGAAAAAGGTTGAGAATAATAGGGGGATGGGTTTTTAACACTTTGGTACATCCCATATTACCCTTATTGCGCGTTTTCGAGGTTTGAGGTTGTTTTGGACCGGGAATGTGGTAATTGACTCGATAACATGGTTATAGAGGGACCGTTTGTGTTAATTGATGATGGAATGAGGTAATTAATTGTTTGCATGAGATGAGATATGATACTTATATTACAAACATGAATTGTTAATTCATATATATCTATCAACTCAACGCATCACATCACATCAATCAACACACATGTGAATAGTAGTATGATTGATTATCCATAGTTACATCATAACATGTGTTCTTTTCCATTACATTACTATTGTCATATCAAGTCACATCACATCATTATTATGGTTATATGACATCATTATTATACTTATATGACATCACTATTGTCAAGTCATATCATATAACATCACATCATTATAAATATAATTACGTAATTAGACATCATTAAATTAATAAATTCATATAGCATCATTATAGTCAAGTCACATCACTTCATTGTACTTTTATTACATCATTATAATCAAGCCACATCACATCAATATTCTTATATGACATCATTATATTTCAAAATTTCAGAATTTCGAAATAGAAACAAAACTCCTTCTTGGCACTTTATAGACATCTTTATAAGTGTCTTATGGTTTCAAATCACCTTATATGACCTCAGGAGTCACCCCTCACACTCAAATTCATTTTTTGAAAAAATGTCAAAAATTGACCCGAAAATTTTTCACTTTTTTTCACCCGGAAAAAAAAAAAATTACCGAGATGCATCCCATGGACCCCAATACACCCTGGGAGTCCATTTGGGTGGGTAAAACCATCCAATATGCCTTTAAACTGTTAATTTACCCATTTACAACTTGCACCAAGTTCATAAACTCAAGGCTACCACGGACATTTATGACAACATATAATAATCATATATGGTTTCAAACGACATTATATGACCCCAAAATGTATCCCCTAATATCTCGAGACTTTTCAACACCGGATCTAGAAACCTCCGAAATTGCCCAAAAACGTGAATTATAGCCTTCAATTTTGCAAATTTTCGACTATTTTTGACTCGGAAACAAAAATCGCAGAGAAGCTTCCTATAGACCCCAATACCCTTCGAGAGTCCAATTGGGTGGGTGGAACCATCCAATTTGCATTAAATCATACAATTTATCCGTTTTCGTACACGCCTTTTATATTTGCTATAGGCTTTTATGGGACCTTTATGTACCCGACTAATGGTCATATATGGGTCGAAATAACATTATATGACCTCGGGATGCATCCTGTAAAATTCCGTGAATTTCTGACATCGGGTCCCAACACCTCCTAGATTGCTCCAATTTTGTGAATTATAGCCTTCAACTTTGGCTTTTGTACATCATTTTTTCACCTGGCGTGATTATGCATCTAGGTACTTCCATGGGCTCCCTAAGGGCCTTAAGAGTCGTGAATAGTGCCCGGAACCACCTCATTCATCCTTAATCATCATGTATTAAGGCAAAAACGACATACCCTCAAATGACAAAACTATTCGTTCGTATGCCTTGTCCTTGGGTGCACATGTCTTGAGCACATGCCACACGCCCCCTTGCACCATCCAACACCCCAACACTTAGGCTTTGTGTCTTGTCTCAATCCCGCACTTAGCATTTTTTAGCATATAAGATGCACCGCTAACTTCGTTTTTCAAAATATAGGTGTCTTAAGGGAATAAGGGAGGTGGACGAATCGAAGCGACATAGGGCTGAATCTCAGTGTATTGTGGCAGCAAGACCACTCTGCCACTTATAATACCCCGTCGCGTATTTAAGTCATCTGCAAAGGATTCAACCCGCCGCTCAGTAGGAATTATACTTTAAGGCGGCTCTCACAACGCATCCACCACTGAAGCTTAGCCTACGACATTCCCTTGGGGGTCGAAGCCCCTGTAAGACGACAATCGTACGGCGGGCATATGTGTCTCTATTGGCCCGAATTCTGACTTAGAGGCGTTCAGTCATAATCCAGCACACGGTACCTTTGCACCACTGGCTTTCCTACCAAGCCAATGACCAATTGTGTGAATCAATGGTTCCTCTCGTACTAGGTTGAATTACCATTGCAACACTGTCATCAGTAGGGTAAAACAGACTTGTCTCACGACGGTCTAAACCCAGCTTTCGTTCCCTATTGGTGGGTGAACAATCCAACACTTAGTGAATTCTGCTTCACAATGATAAGAAGAGAAGGATCAAAAAGCAACATCGCTATGAACACTTGGCTTCCACAAGCCAGGATCCTTGTGGTAACTTTTCTGACACCTCTAGCTTTAAATTCAAAAGGTCTAAAGGATCGTTAGGCCAAGCTTTCACGGTTCGTATTCGCACTTAAAATCAGAATAAAACAAGCTTTTACCCTTCTGTTCCACACGAGTTTTCTGTTCTCGTTGAACTCATCTTAGGAAACCTTGTTATCTTTTAACAGATGTGCCGCCTCAGCCAAATTGCCTCCGTCCGGATTGGCCCGCAAAGTGAACCTTAGGTCTAAAAGGAGGGGCATTGCCCCCCTTTAAACTCACGGAGTAAGTAAAATAGCGTTAAAAGTAGTGGTATTTTACTTGCGCTGAAGCTCCCACTTATCCTACACCTCTCAAGTCATATTACAAAAGTCGGACTAGAGTCAAGCTCACAGAGTCTTCTTTCCCCGCTGATTCTACCAAGCCCGCCCATTCCCTTGGCTGTGGTTTCACTGATAGTAGCAAGGGACAGTGGGAATCTCGTTAATCCATTCATACACGTCACTAATTAGATGACGAGGAATTTGGCTACTTTAAGAGAGTCATAGTTACTCCCATCGTTTACTTGCGCTTAGTTGATTTTTTTCACTTTAACATTAGAGCACAGGACAAAAATCACACTGCGTTAACATCCACAGGGACCATCACAATGCTTTGTTTTAATTAAACAGTCGAATTCCCCTTGGTCCGTACTAGTTCTGAGTTGACTATTCGACACCCAGGGAGGGCGGAACGCGGCGACCCGCTCTCGCCACGAAAGCGGCTCGAGTAGTCTGCCAACAGTAGACGGGTTCGGGACTAAGACCCCCGTGCCTAGCTCTCAAAGCCAATCCTTTTCCCGAAGTTACAGATCCATTTTTCCGACTTCCCTTGCCTACATTGTTCCACCAACCAGTCTGTTCACCTTGGAGACCTGATGCGGTTATGAGTACGATCGGGTGTAGTCGGCACTCGATCCTCCGGATTTTCAAGGGCCGCCGGGGCGCATCGGACACCACAAAACGTGCGGTGCTTTTCCAGCCGCTGGACCCTACCTTCGGCTGAGCCGTTTCCAGGGTGGCATGCCATTAATATCTTTATTTACATATGCATATTTTTATTTTTTTTGGCAGGTATACATAAATATTTTGAAAGTACATATTGCGACAAATCTAACAAGACTCCTATACTAACATACAAATCACAAAATACGCTTAAAAGAGAGTGTGAACAGTGTAATATTTTTAACGTTGTGGTTAAAAAGGACTCACCATCACATTCAACCTTTCCTTCCCCAATCACTTTGCGGTCTTTGCCACATTACCGGCTCATAATAAGCCCCAAACCTCGAAAATAGGAGTCAGGACCCTTCATCCTCCCCCCTTTTACCTTATTTCCCCTGTTTTTCACTTTAATTAAAGAATATTTTTCCAAAGGATCATAATCAATAGCAGAGATAGAAATGAAAGAGGTTTATTTGATTTTATTTTATTTATAGACAATGAGGTGATTATGTACTTACGCTGCTACGCATATATGCTGCCAATACTTCTACAAATCTTGACGTCCAAAGACAATTTTCTACCTCTGGCTGTAGCCATAATCTCCATCCAACAGCATGCTAGAAGTTCACATTTCGATTCCTGGAACAAAGTGGCTGGCTGGCAGCTGCAATCATGAGGCATTGAGGCATCAGACATTAATATTCATGAAAAGCTGTCGACAAACAACCTGATGCTCAGGCCATAACTTTCCCAATAATTCATTGCCCATAGATTTAACGACACTCGAAATTTCAGAGATTAGTCACAAAAGTAACTTTCACAGTGGGCAAGAGCACCTCTTTCATCCTCTTCCTCGTGTACAGTCCACCAAAGATCAGGGATGTACCCGTCATCCTTGAGTGCAAGCAGTAAAGAGTTCAATGTTGCATAAACTTCAGCAGCCTTGAAGCAAAACTGATCTCCAGCAATAAAACAGTGAGCCTGATCTCGATCAAAAATCCAACTAATCCCTGGATTCTTCCTCAGACCCTTCTCCTTAAGATGCATTCTTAAATCTCTCACCTCTGACCAACGACCTGCATCTGCACAGATGTTTGAAAACATAATATAGTTTCCGGCATTGGTAGGTTCTACTTCCACAAGTCTCTGGAAGACAACTTTAGCCAATGTCAATTTAGAGTGGGCTCTACAAGCACTAAGAAGAGCCCTCAAAACAGAGGCATCTGGTTCAAATGGCATTGAATCGATAATTAATCTTGCTTCATCAACATATCCAGCACGCCCAAGCAAATCCACCATGCAACCATAGTGAACAAGTATCGGGGTTACACCAAAATCATAAACCATAGATTTAAAAAGCTCCAAGCCTTTCTCCACCATACCAGAATGGCTACAAGCAGACAACAATGACAATAAAGTCCTCCCATTTGGTCTGAACCCAGAGCTTAACATCTGCGAGTACACACACAGAGCATCAGTTACTTGACCATTCAAACCATAGCCAGCCACCAAGGCATTCCAAGAGCTAATGTTCTTCCGTTGCATGCTTTTGAAAATCTTCTCAGCATTCTGCATACTGCCACATCTTGCATACATAGATAACAAGGCATTTGCAAGTGACAAATTCAAGCCTCCAAAATAGTTTTTACGAATTGTGTAAGCATGTAGGCATTGACCTAGAGGAAGACTAGCTACGTCAATGCATGATGAGAGAATATTAATTATTGTTATATAATTGGGTTCTGCTTCTAAGATCATTCTCTTGAAAAGTGACAGAGCTTCATGAGCCAGGTTGTTTCTCACATAACTAGCAATCAAAGAATTCCACAATATAACATCTCTGTTTGAGCACCTATCAAATAAATTTCTAGCAGCTACCTCATCAATACAGTTCACATACATTTCAATGAGTGCAGTACTTAATTCTATATTTACTTCAATCCCATGCTTCATCACATACCCATGTATTGATCGACCAAGATTAAGATAAGATTCATCCTTGCAAACAGTAAGAACAGCAATAATCGTGTGCATATTAGGCTTAATTTCCAAATCTAACATCTTCTCAAAATAGTTCCAAGCATGGTTTTTTAATCCATTACCAGCCAGAGCAGAGATCATAATGTTCCAGGACACTACATCTGGTCTAATCAACTCGTCAAATAGCATCATTGCATCGTTAATACAGCCATGGCATGCGTAGATTCTCAAGACTGCATTCACAATTGATGTATTATTAGAAAGCCCATTTCTAATTAATTTAGCCTGTAAGGACCTACTGACTCTCAATTCACAACCCATTTCTAAACATACAGTTAAAAGAATAGTCATTGTAGCTTCATTTACTCTAAATCCTTCTAATTGCATCCTAGAAAACAATTTCCAGGCCTCCTCATGTCTTCCATACTCTAAGCAAGCTGATATCATTGAATTCCATATGGCAATGTCATAAATAGGAGCAGATTCGAATATCCTACATGAAGATTCTAAACAACTAGTTTTCACATACAAATTAACCAGTGCACTAATGATATGTAGGTCTTGAGCATACCTAAACTTTATGATCAGTTGATGAAGTTGCATGCCCAAATCCAGACAACCAAGTTCAGAACACGCCTGGATGGCAGCCAAAAGCGAAACTTTATCACATACTACCCCTTCGATCAACATTTTCACAAAAAGCTTTAGCGATTCAAGTTGATTACCAACACCTTTATAGGCATTCATCATAATATTCCAACTAACAACATTCTTCATAGGCATCAAGTCAAACACAACACGAGAAGCCCTCACATCGAATTTCACATAAAACCCAATTAAAGCAGCCCCAAGATAGCAATTTGAAGGAAAAACACCATTCCTCAAACAAAACCCATGTATCTCTTTCCCTAATCTCAACTGCACGAGCTCCCCACACGCGATAAGCAATGCCACCAATGTCACCGAGGTAGGCTTCAAATTCTCAACCCACATCTGCTTAAACAACAACAATCCTTCCCAATATAAACAACATCCTACATAGCTATTAATCATCACATTCCACAACACAACATCTCTTTGAGACGTTTCATCGAACACATGGCGGGCATCCTCAAGTAACCCACATTTCCCATAGAAATCGACGAGGGAAGATCGAACCCGAATATCATTTATCAAATTCTTACTCTTGATCTTAGAATGGATCCTTTTGCCTGTTTCAATGGCATGAAGCTTTAAGCAAGCCTTCAAAATCAGAGGCAAAGTAGTGGAATCAGGTAAAATGTGCAAATTTTCCATCTGGAAAAATGTATCCAGGATTGCTCGATCATTTTTAAGTTTAGCTTGATCTTTTATCAACGAATTCCAGTGATTTGGGTCGATTTTGGGGGTATTATTGAGTGAAGAACAAAAGCTGTGAAACATTTCTAAGTGTTAGTTATACAGTTGATATTTGGCGGGTATTCTGGATGTCATAATATACATAATACAAGTAGGTTTTTTTTGTTTTTTTTTTTTTTTTTTAAATGCAACATTATTTGATAAAGTAATTGTATTTTAATATCACCCTTAAATTACCGATAAGTCTATCCAAGTTTTGAGACCAAGGTCTAGGATGCACATACAAGCTAAGTTAGGGTATACATGTATTTGGTATCTCGGTTTTTTTTTTTTTTTTTTTTTTTTAATCCATAGTATCAGTATGTGATTTAACAATTTAGGTGTGACATGCCCATTAGATAAGAGTTATGACTAATGCTAGCTTACTCTTTCAATGGAGGTAAGATTATTATCTTTTTATAAATTGTGGATGAGTTTTTGTTAATAATATTTGAGGTCAAGACTGAAAAGTTACATCAATAATGTTTGTATTACAAGTAGGAAGTTTTTTCCCCACAAAACACCGTAAGTGACTTACTAACTATTGAAACCTCTCAGACAATTAAAGTGAAACTTCCAAATTTCATACGGAGTACGTAGTAGATCTACAACCAATCTATTTTCCACTAATTTTCTGGGAATTGACTTTTTTTTTTAATTTAATTTTCAAATAATAACTTTTTACATTACATTCAATCAAACAATAGCGGATTTGTCTAGAGGATGTAAAAGAGGGCTTTCTCAATCAACGAGGCCTTCTTGCACCTACCCTGCGACTAGGATATAGGTTTTGCGGATGACTTCTGACTTTTTGCTAGAGGTGACCTTCAGTCAATTCAGCGCGTTGCTTCTTTTTTGGCCAAACCCGGATTTCGTTTTGCTTTTTCTGGTCGTCGGTCAATAGGGCCCCCACTTTCCAATCACTAAGAAAAAAGAAATTTTAAAAACCAGCTTCTCCCGCTCCTGGACTTGAAGTTTATTAATGCGATTGAGATTTTTTCTGTCTTTCGGTTGTTTTACGGGAGGTATCCCCATATTCAGGATTCAAAGGGATACCGCTCTAGTCTGGCTTTTTTTGATTGTTCCTGATCCGCAAGCGATTGAATACCTATCCCTATGGCTGCTATCTGCAACAATTAGTCAGTCACTCAAGCTCACTATAATATGTACAATTCTGTTTCATCAATTAAAAAAACTATCAAATACTCGAGACTTGCTGCTTTTTAATTAAAGTTTTGAAAGTAACCAAAGATGGCTACCATGGGATTTGGGAAGGAACCAACATATAGGAAGTGCATATTAGGATCCTCTCCATTTCTTTATCTGCATTTCCGTCTCCAGGTTATGACACCAAATTTATCCCCATCATGTATAGCCAACAGTCGATTGGAGAAACATACTCATGGAGGATCTTGTTCTAGGAAAAGCACACAACGACCACCATCCACCTCCTGAAGAAATAAAAAAGAACTAGAATTACAAGTTTATTCCAATAAGTTCATAATTTACAGGGAGGGAAATGAGGTATGAAATCAGTCCACGCAGCAGTCAATTTTCTGCATGACTTAACCATGGAAAAGGCCAAATACACAAAATGAAATGCTCTGACATTAATGACTTGAAGCCATAAAAACACAGAAACTGGTTAATTTCCACACGATCCAAGCAAATGAACATGTATAAATCAAAATTATAGAATAAACGACATGTGCAGGAAATGGGAATGGTAAATGAGCAGCTTTATCAATATTACTCCGTATCGTTTAACATCATTGAATAACTCTTAACATCTCAGCATTACAATCCACCCTCTCCCATGTTAAAAAAAATAAAAGGTTCTGGTGCCAAGCCGCCAATTATACAAAAATACCCAACTGCCGCATTAAGAGTAGACAGTGACAACTAATCTCTGAACCCCAGACAGGATAGAATTGGATTAGAACCAACACCAATGGAAAATGCATAGATGTCAAGCCATCAGTAGCTACTCAAATGCATCTCTAGTTCTTCTTCTATCTCTAGTAGCCATTTTCTCCCCATATCTCAAAAATATGTCTGCTAAGTCAAATAATCCGACTTCTCTCAATTTCTTCCCTACTTCCTCAAACATGTATACACCTTCCTCATTTGAGTAGTAATGCAAGAATTTATTATAGTCAAATCTCGGCACCTGAAGGCCTCTTTTCAAGGTTCTTTCAGTGTAGTTGGTGGCTTCCAGAACTTTCCCCGCTTTAACTAAACCCCCAACAAATATGGAATCAAAATTTACGAGGGGATCACTCCCCTTTCTTCCTCTCTTTCCTAAGTGCCCTTGCAACAACATGATATAGGTGTGCATAATAGGTTCACATCCTTTTCTTATCATAAGCCTAAAAACTTCCGTTGCCTCGCCTGCCTTCCTCAATTTAAGAAGTCCCTTGATCAAGGCATGGTACATGCATATATCTGGTTTCTCAGTATTTTCCACAATCAAATATGCTTCTTGAGCTCGATTCTTTGATACAAGCCCATATATTATTGACGCCAATGTTGCATCATCTGCTTGGATTCCTCTCTTCTGCAATTCTTCAAACACCAAATAAGCCTGGGAAAGCTTACCCCTTTTACACATCCATTTGATAACAATACTATATGTTGAAAGTCCAACTTCCTCCATCCTTTTTACTCTCATAGTTTGAAAAAGCTTTAGTCCTTGATCAAACTGATTATTCTTGAAGAACCTCTCTATCATCGTATTTACAGCATCTATGTCAGCTTCAATTCCTTCATCCATCATCAAATTCCACAATTTCGAAGCCTCAATCACATCCCCAGCATCACAAAACCCACAAATTAAGTGCTTATAAGTAGCCTGATTTGGCTTGATACAATCCTTCAACTTCATCACAATAAACTTAGCCTCTTCAACCAGAATTTCCTTACAAAGGGTTTCAACAACCTTATTTAAAGTATCCAAACTATATCCATACTCATGAGAATTCATCAAGTGAAAATATTCTACACATTTCTTCAACTCCCTAGCAGCAGCCAATGTTTTCAAAGCAATCCGAAATGTCTTATCATTAGCCATTTTTTGCTCTGCCACTTGACATAATAATTCCCAAAACAGATCTATATTTCTAGACTTACCAATCACGCCAAGCATCTTATTAAAGGAAACAGGGGTGTGGGTGAACTCAGGGCAGGTCAAGGTATACTGATAGAAACGGTAAACAGGCCGCCATGAAAGGGGAAATTTGTTGCATACTTGGAGGAAAAACTCATGATTAAGGCTGAATTGAGTTCTTAGGAGGTGCATTCGGAGCTTTGATTCTGATGCATCTTGTTGCTGGAACAGGATTGTGCAAACTTTAAGGAGATGGTCTGAATTGACAGGAGTCAATGAGTTAATTAGCAAAGGAGTTTGAGATTGGTGGAGAGAAGGATTGGTTGTGGTTGTGGTCGTGGTAGTAGTGGTGGTAAATGGATGTAGTGTGTAAGTCTGAGTAAAGAAGTTCATTAACGGCCTGGTGATTATGATTCTTCTAAAGTTCATCTGACCTGAACAAACCAGACATACAGCATATCAGGACTCCCAAGGGATTAACAGAACTTTTTTTTTTTTTTTCGGAAAACTAATGGACAAAGTGTCCGAGAGTACATTGGGAGAAATTTCCGAAGGACAATGATTCACTCATACTTGCTCTACACCGAAAGACCTTAATTTAGCTAAATGATGCGCAACATTGAGGGACAACAGAACTTTGCTTAAACATATACGAGTACATTAGAAATTTTTATGTTATCAGCAGATATAGGTAATTTCATATTCAATTATCTCATAATTTTAGGGGTATTTGATTCAATAATTAAATTAGGCTCATAATTTTGGTTCTTTTAGAATGTAGAAGTTTTCATGTTATCAGCAGATATAGGTAACTCAACTTGTTCTAGCACATCATCGAAAGCACATTGGAAAGAGAATACATATGCATAAAAGAGGTCTAATTTCATATTCAATTATCTCAGAATTTTAGGGATATTTGATTCAATAATCAAATTAGGCTCATAATTTTGGTTATCTTAGAATTTAGAATCAAATAATTGAGATTTTGGAACCCTACACTTAATGCACCGACAATTAAATTAGATTGTGAAAATGATACGATGATAACAAAAACCAAACAACTTACCTCAGAAGCTGCTTCAATGGGGGATACAAGTGTTAGATTCAACGGAGAACGTCAACTGCGCTTCAATGAAGAACGTTGACTGCGCTTCAATGGATAACTGAGAGAGAGAGCCTTACTAGAAGCCATGACCCGTCACAGTTATAAATGGGTTAAATCCGTCTAATAAATAAATGGGGCGGATCTTTATACGATGGTTCAATTATGGGATAGGGCAGGTCTTATAAGAGTTTTAAGTAAACTTGTTTTATTTTTTTTGACAAGACAAGTCAAAAAATAATCTCTCCTAAAAATACTCATTTGAATCTCACCATTAGAGATAGTCTAATATCCATACTTTTTAAAAATAAAACAAGTTTACTTAAAACTCTTATAAGACCTGCCCTTACACAGCACCAACTACGTCCATTAACGACATTTACCTTTAAGCTTAAAAGCCATTAACGACACCAACCAAAAATTATTAAAAACCATGAGCAACGAGGTCTTAAACCATGGGCTTTTAAGTGGGTTGCTTGATCTTGGATCAGGTTAGCTTGATGACTAAGGGTTACCACGATGAGAAATTGGGAATACTATTATACTTGTGGAGTTAATCTATTACAAATTTACAATAGTAGTCAAAATAAAAGAAGAGGTTATTCTAATAAATAAATAGAATTACTTAATTTTTTTTATCGTATAATAAATTGAAGTTACTATATGGACAAACTAAGGTTGCCCACGTAAATAATTGATGTTACTCATAACAACAAATATGATTATGAGTTTATGACTCTCAAAGAAGTACCAAAGAAGGCAAAATAGGGCACACAAGCTAAGACTTGGTTTTTAAGTTGTTGAACTTTGTGCTTTATATTATTAGCTCGACAATGCTCCATGTCATTAATTGTAATATGAGGGTTGAAAGACCGAAATGTGGCGAGATAACCCTTCTTTGTCCAGGGTTTTAAGAATAGTTTAGGTAGATACTAGATAATATACATATAGCATAACCATTCTAAATTTCTAACTGTTTCTACATAGTACAAGCATCCCTCCTTGAGCATAATATACAAAGATGGGAAAATGTATCATATGTTATAAAACAGAATTTAACTCCTTAGGAAGCTCCAAGGTCCGGTTCCGGTTCCAATTCTGCCAAAAAAAAAAAATTGTTAAGCTCATTAGATTCTTGATCATGAGAATTGATAGGGAATAGCTAATTTCGAGCACTATGGGAGTGTTTTGATGGATATACCTCCAAAAACCAGCAAATGCGCGAAGGCTCATGTAAATAGTTAGAGCCACCCAGATACCGATGAAACCATAATGGGAGGAAAGAAATAACAAACACAAAATGCTCACAACAGCCACCATAACCTGCAGAGATTGAGAGCTTGGATCAGATATTCGTCCCAAGATCAAGTTTATAATTTAAGAAAGAAAACTAGTTATTTCCTATATGAAAAATACCATGGAAAAGGCTGAATATGCAAAATCAGATGCTCCAAAGTTGATGCCATCAAAAACAAAGGCCAACGCGTTAATGGGTTGAGTAAGAGCAACAAACTGTGATAAAGATAGCATAATTAGTTCAACTCCCTCGAGATCTAATTCATCTAAACTGAACATATGAAACATGTAGAAAAGTAGTCATACTGGAATGCCTATGGTTATCAGGTTCAGGACATCGACATCCTTGGTAAATAATCTTGCTGCAAATTTTAATCCAAACCCGAGCATGAAACACAGGACCAATCCTAGAACAAAGCCTAGCTGCACATGTAACACACGAAACCATAATTAGATTATGGTGCTTTTGACATGATAGCAAAGATACTGGTTCGAACATCCTATGTTTGTAATTGCAGTAAGGATCAAGGAAATATATATATATCAGCTTGCCTGCAAAACTCTGGAGGCTGTCGATGTTGCTCTCTCAAAGTCATTCTTTGCAAAAGCACTAGCAAGTATTGCCTGTAAAATGTGGAGAACCTCTAAGACTCTAAAATAGGCTTAACTCGGTCCATGAAAAAACAAATCATGATAGCTGAAATGAAACCTGGCCAGCAACAGCGAGTCCATCAGCAAGAAGGGATGTCGCTAACCAAACTTGCAAGCAGACCTGAAAAGCGGCCATTGGTGTGGGCCCTAAGCGTGCAGCCATAGATGCAGCTAAGGTCACGCAGAATGTCACAGCTATGACCCTCATCAACAGAAGAAAACCTGCAAGAAGAGGTAAAACTCAAAACACTTTGATTACCATATTGTGATAAGGGTACTTTAGATAACATAGTTAGGTAATTCTTACCATTTTTAAGAAATCGACCAAATTTGAGATCTTTCATACTGGGAGGTAGGAGATTGACTAGTTGAATTAGTCTCCAAAATAGGATGATTGAAATTAGGTACCTATTAAGATCAACATAGCAAATCAAACTAAGCAAAAGATACGTCAAGTAGCACTTGAGAACATTATTAGAACGGTTGTGTAAACTTACTGTGATATAACATGGGCAATTGCAGCACCACTAACACCCAACCGAAAAACAAATATAAAAATCGGATCAAGAATTATGTTAGTTACATCCCCTGCCACTGTAAATTGCAAGAAAAATAATCGGTTAATGATAGCAGATCAAGGCCAGGCAATTAGTGAACCAAGTCAGTTAGCTTATAGGCTCACCAGTAGCATACAGAGGAGTCTTGGTGTCCTTAAAACCTCGAAAAATTCCTTGCATAGCTAAGGAAAGAAGAACGGCAGGTGCACCAAGTGACCTCAGTGTCAAGTACCTTTGAGCCGGGGGTAGCATAGTTGAGTCCTGGTTGAACATAATAATGTTGGAAATATCGACTAAGATTCTCAAATATAAAAAGTCAGGCTAATCACCTAACAGTTAACAGAGGAATGGTAAAAGCTTTGATCACACAATACATATATATATATATATATATATATATATATATATATACACAAGCTCTTCACCGCGATTTGTAGGAAAATGTACTTACAGGTTTGACACCCATATAGTTCAATAATGGTTTTGCTAGAGAAATGAGAAAAATTGCTTGAAGAAGCCCAAGGATTGCACCAATAACCAAAGCCGATGAAGCAGATGGTATGTTCCTCCTTTGAGGCTTCGAACTTTCAACACTGAAGCTGCTTGTTTTGGCCTTAACACTCTCACCCGAATCTAACAGAAAATAACACTCCTAATGTTTAGAACTCACCAATGTCCAATAATGTAGCAATTTTTTCAAAAACATAAAAAGTTGCTATTTAAGACATACAAAACATAAATACCTGATTGAGGTAATAATTCTTTGGCTTCATTAGTACAATTAGATTCCAAACATCCTAACTCTTGTTGTTCGGAACTCAATTCTGCCACGGCATCTTCCTCGGCCACGAAAGAAGTTGTTACACTTACAAGAGGGAAGATTGCAATTCGAGATACTTGATTGAAAAGAGCTATAGATACCCCAACAGCAGCAAGCTCAATAGGTCCTAACAAAGTTACATCAAGCATAAACTAGTACTCAAAATAATGCATGCTTACATTAACTTAAGAAAAAAAAACACAAGTTTCAATTTTACTTGGATAAGTAATAAGTAAACTAGTACTCCAAATAATGATATGCATGCTTACATTAACTTCAAAATATAACAGACTATTTTTCTATGTACATTCCAAAAGGAAATACTTTGTAACATTTATACTAAGGTATAAGTGTATTAATCAGTATTATATGTCACGATAACTCAAATTGAATGATACGATCTCACCTGATAATGTTTTTTCCTACTCTGTATATACTACAATAGTGCATATAAATTACGAAGTTTTTTAAAACTCGATAGTAAAGTAGGAAGAACAAATAAAAACAGTGGAAATAATGCATAGAAGCAAAAAAGGTACAACATATACCAATTTGGCCAATGAAAGCTGTGTCAACTAAAGAAGCAATAGGATCAGCTGTTAAAGCCAGAGCAGCCGGTAATGCAATTTGTGATATTTCCACCCCAAGTTCATCCATCTTGAATACCATCCTATTTTACACAATCATATAATATAATATAATAGAACCAATCAAAAAACAAAAACAAAAACAAAAAAAAAAAAAAAAAAAAAAAAGAGTTCAAGTTCCATATCACAGTTTTAACAACATAACCCATATAATTTATTATATGAAATTGAAAAGAAAAAAAATAGTAGCAAGAAAAAAATGGAAAAAATAAAGAAGGGTAAAAAAGGAAACTGTACCTAGCATTTTTGAAGAAGATGAAGAGAGGAATTTTAGTCTTAGTGTATGGAAAGCATAAACCATCTTCCTCTACCATAGCTTTGAACGGCTGAAGCTCTTATTCAATTTAATGGGTTATTAAAGATGATATTTTTTTTCACTCAATAGTAAAATAATTCCACAAAATTGGGTGAAATTATTTATTGATATGAATGATGCTAAATTCTGTTTGAGGAGCTTAAAAACAGAAGAATAACACAAGTGCCAAACTTTTTCCAAAAGAAAAATGAACGAATAAAAAGAGGGAAAGGATAACCAGAATTTTGGCTTTTAAAGAAACAAGAATTTTGCTTCCTGTATTCTTTTATTTAACATTTACGGGGTGCATGGTATTTTAGACATTTATATCATATGATGAAAACAGAGATAAATATGAAATTTTCATAAAAGGTAAACGTTACGTTACAATGAAAACTGAATTTAGTTTTACAAAAAAATCTGGTTATGTTGGTTACATAAAACTGTTCACCTCAACAAAATTTATGGTTCATAGATAAAGAAGATATAATGAAAAGACATGTTACTTAAATTATGAGTAATTTAAGACCTTTCTTCTTTAAGAAAGATTAGAGAAGGGAGAAAGAAAGAGAAACATTTATGGGGTCAGTAAAGAAAAAGGAATGAAAGACATTTGGACTGACTTTTTTTGTTTTTTATTAATTTGATTGTCAGCGACTAGTGAAGGTTTAATTTCGACTAGTGAAGGTTTTATTTTTTTTAATTTTTAGTGAATGGTTTAATTTTGGACTAGTGAAGGTAACGTTGACGAGTGTCTCACTGAATTCCATGCACAGTAATTTCTGAGATCCTTTCCTCAATTATATGAGCTATAAGTTATAATCAATGTGGCGGTGCGGTTTGAGTAGGAAATTCATCTGTACAATCGGTTATACGTACCTTTGGTATGGAGTTATATTCCGTATATTCTGTGAGGTCGGGTGATGGAATAGTAGCATCGCTCCTATCTTGTATTCATAATATCTGTATATATTTTGTAAATAATATATTCCGTGTTATTGTTTTATTTGTCTATGTGATCACAAGGTATAAGTACATGAATTAATTAAAATTATACTATCCAACTGATATAATCGGATGTATATTAAAAGTTGTTTAAATTGGAGAGTTAGTTTGAATCATGGTTTGCTATTCAAAACCAAAGTTTCATAAAATTGTGGTTTATGGTTCATGGTGAGTAGATTGCAAACCACATCAACCAAAATTTTTTTGTGTAGAGTTCCTCCTTATGCCCCTCATCTAACATATATTATCATGAGGAGAAAACTACATACATTTTTATTTATTTATTTTACGTATAACAAGCAAACACATATATACTTAGTACACCAAGCTAAGTTTGGTTTGGTGGGAAATATTAGACCTTCCAACTTTGCAGTTAGAAGTTTAATCTCCACTAGAGGCACTTTAAGGGTGAAAATCTCTTACCCAATTACCCTTCCCCTATCACTCTCAAAGTGTCAACAAATTCTTAGTATATTGATAAATTTAGGTAGCTACAATAATTATTGAATAGAAATCTTAAAATAGCAAAGCATAAAGGTAGGTGTAAAAGGTAAGCAAATTTTAATTTTGAGCCTTCTTCCATAAGGTGTGGAAAGTGAAATGAGGAAAAAAAAACCATTTTCTAACAAGTTTCAAAAAGTGGGTAGCCCAATTGATCCTCTATGACACGTAACACTTCAGCAACATATTAAGAGTAACATTTATTTGAAAAGTGCATTGCCAATAAACCTAACCATGAACGCCAAAAGAATTAAGAACAGGTACGCGTACGCATGTTGTTGTCAGGTGATCTAAACTTTCCCCGTTCATATACGAAATAGCTAGCTACTACTACCTTTGTCCCTTAAAATTTACCCCGTTTTCTTTCTTAGGCCATTCTTAAAAAATTGTCTTATAGATCAAAGCATGCATTAGACTATACTCGTATTTCTCTAATCATCGGTGTGTTACTGTATTAAAGGTTCGAATGTCAAATTATTTTGTACATTGGATTTCACTTGATTTTTGGGCACCTGGTTCCTCCAGCAACATGAATCTCTCAAAAGTGTGTCACACCAATATACCATAAGATTGCACAAGATAATATCTTTGGAGAATAATAATGATATTAAAGCTTAGCCTACTAAAAGAGAGGCTAACAGTAGCACAGAAAGAATGCAGATTCTTTGGAAATTCTTTGGAACTCATTCATCTCAACATCAACTTTTAAGAAAAAGACTAGTTAAATATGGTCAGATTTATGGCATAAAACTTCTTTTGATAAGTTTGATAGTAGCCTCACAAACTGCTCAAAGCAATTTTAATAGCCACAAATCAAAAGAATATGGAGTATGGATCGTTATCTTCCAAGAAGACGAAATCAGAGAGATAACAACATCAAGAGTGAATAAACTATGCCTCTTAATTTAGTAAATCAAATTGATGATTAGAAGTAAAACTTCAGACATATCAACCTCTCTAAATCTCAACTATAACATCGTTAGTTCATTACCCTGAATAGGTTCAGATGTAAGTAACCGAAATTCTAACATAATGGCGTGTTTATCACCATGTTCTTACAAATATCAGTAAAAAGAATATTAGAATATATGTAGTAAAAATACTTTCACGCATATGAATGATAAAGTTCGCAAATTTTTAAACAAAAAGATACTTATACATATACCAATCAGTTTAGTTCCAATAAAATAAAAAGAGAACGGGGTCTAACACTATATAATTCCTGTTCTTTCAACCAAATGAAGAGTTTACATTTATAGTCATACACTCAATAATAGTTTCCATTGTCATCTTCTCAGCTTCCAGAAGATAAAAGCACAAAAAACAGAGAAAAATCAAGGGTAGATATTCCATAACCCTACGTCGGTGACAATTGTGGTCCTGAAAGGATCTCAAAACTTTGTTCACCAATGGTATTATATGCCTGTCACAACTCACTAGTTCCTATCAATAAGGTCCATTTGAATTTTTGCGAAGATGGTTTTACTACAAACTATGCGATGTTTACATAACATCCCTACTTATCAACAACAAGGCATAACAAAACCACAAGTTACCTGCTTTTCATATCCTTAGAGTCTAAGTGGATACCCACATAAATCGAAATCAATGGAATTTTCAGGCCATAAGGGCCACTAATATAATGCTCAAGAAGTCAAGAATACATTATCTATGAACCACAATAAGCACAAATATAGAAATTCTCTAATCATATAATTGTGGACTTCTATGTTGAGTGAATAATGATCAGAATATATATTTATTGACAATCAAAAAGCCAATCAGTTAGAAATTGTGGTTGGCTCAGTAGGTACTACCACCAGCCTTCAACATCCACGGTTATGGGATTCATCGCGGAAAGGAGGGAGGTGGGGTGGTTTGTTCTTAGATGCCTTGTAGAAAGGCATCAAGTACTTTACAATTTTACATTACCAAAATTTTGAAAAGCAATCAATTTGTAAGGAATTAAAAGTATTTCTCGTGGCAGTACAACAAAGTTGAACTACTTTGGCTCTTCATATTTCTTTATCTGTTCCAATTCGCAGAGACAAATGTGGGGAATTAAATATTCTTTAAATAAAAAATCGTAAACAAAAATTCAGAGGCTACCTCTAGGAACTCGTATATAATAAGCAATATCTGCGAGAACTACTGAATTGCAGGGTCAGCGAATTCTTTGAGCACCATCAGGTTACCACAATCCAATCGCCTTCCACCAAATGCCTCCAACTCCGAGCCAGATTATTAAGTTGACTATTGAGCAGAGGAGACCATATCCCCACCATTGCGGGAGAGGAACATAATTAGCACCGTAAAAAACTGGGGCTGAACCAATACCGTAGTGAGTGAGGCCACCCATAAGATTGGAGAGGAATGAAAGAACTATTGCAGCCAAAAAAGGGGGTGTCCCTAGCGCACTTGCAACTGACAAGAAGGCCGTGAACATAGCACCTATATGTGCAGCTCCACTAGCAAAGAAGTAGTGAGAGTAGAAGTAAAGAAGAACTAGAATACCAAAAGACATCTGCCATGAAAGGCCTAAACCACCAACAACCTGCAAGGAAAAACATATGTCAGGTGATATTGCAGTATATCACTACAGCAAAATTCTGATCAGTAATTACACAAATATCTCACATAAGCCTTTACGACTATACATTATTCAACAAGGCACCTTTAGAGCAACTCCAATTTAGAGCAACTCCAATGGTTGCTTTTCAAGGACTAGCTTGCAATTTTTATAATTTTCAAGGTAATAGCCAAACCATTGGAGGATAATACACTAATTAGCTTGGCCAAGCAAATTACCTTAAATATTAATTGTTTCTAATAAATATTACTCCGTATATATATATATATATATATATATATATATATATATATATATATATAGTTGAAAGACAAAAATTAGCTAGGAAAATTATAGCTGGAAAAGATGGTGTGGCAATTTAAGCTAGAAGATAAAATAGCCTACCATTAAAGTTGTTCTTAACAAATATAAGCTTCATTCTCATCTTGAGGTTTTTAATATAATAGGTCACTTTCTAAATTCAAACTTCTATTTTGTTCACATAAATCCTTAATGATGATACCTCAAAAGGTTCTAACTACAAACTCTAATAAAAGACTACTTGTGGCATGTTGGTTCAACTCTTTAATAATGACCCCAATATTAAGTAGGGATTAAGGGAAACCACCCCCCTCACCCGCCCCTCTTAACCAAGAATACGATCATAATTCAAAACAGCAGATTTCAACACACAATTGCTGGGAAGATGGTCGGTTCAATCATACTGGTACAACTAGAGCAGAAGAAAAATAGAGGAAGAATATTCAGGGAAAGATGAAAGAACACAGACCTTGACCACAGTTTCACTGAACCAGGAAATGAGACCGTACTTGTTGAGATAACCAGCCATTGCAATAAGTGCAGCAAACCATGTAAGGGTATCCCAAGCCACTGACTCTGATAGACATTCTTTCCAGGTGACAACACCAGTAATGAGCAGCACAGATAATCCAAGAATTGCAGCAGTGACAGCATCAATTTTCAAAGCTCCTCCGAAAACCCACAATCCCACCTGATGAAAGTATCACAAGGAAAGCATATCAATGCAACTTGACATGGTATCTTTATATTAAAACTGAAATAAATGCACTACAGAATGAAGATGTGCAGAATGGAAAATCAATTTTCTCAACAAATCATTGTATCATAATTGAAGCTCCTTGATGATCTCAACATTGCACAGCTATTTAGCCCGCAATTAATATCGAATTGAACAATTAATATTCATAGGTCAAGCATATTTAAGTTTCAATCAACTAACAACCAGTATACTATTGATGACTGATACAGAAACTAGCATTGGTGTTGCTGATGCAAACTTCACTAGGTCTTTTGCTGTGGGTTGTCATGGCAGATGGGTGTCGATTTCTAATACTACCTCCTTAGTCCTTACCAAAAGCAATTGCAAGTATTCAAAAGTCATCAACATTAGGTCAACCAACACTAAGAATGGTTAATTGAACAACCGAACATAATTCCCAATATCTTAAGCTAACATACAGGCATTGATTAAAGACTCGGATTCATAAAACATTTGCAAGCTAAACTGACAGTCAATGCAGCAAATGCATAAACAATTCCCTAACATACTAACCAACTGACTCCAAATTAAATTCATCAAGACTTGCAAAAAAACTTCCAATGCAACTAAAACAGGGCAGTACATTACCCATTCATACTATCAAGGCATCAATCACCACTTGCAATCTAAACCAACAGCCTATACAACTAAAACCAACATCCAATTCAACCAAACAAACAACAACAATCATTCAAGACCAAAATTTGCATACTAAAACCATAATCCAATACAACTAATCATTAAACACCTACAAAATCACCAAAAACAAATCGATATCATACCGTGAGTAGCAAAGTAACAGCCATTATAGACTCATTCTTGGTCATAGGACCCATCTTATCCAACTTCTCCTTGGCAAGGCGAGGCGCATCAGGACTAGTCTTAATCTCAGGAGGGTAAACCACATACAAAAGCAAAGGAACAACAATCAAAGAAACCAACCCGGGAACGAAAGCGGCTTTCGCCCAATCCATCCACCCAATTGCCTGACCAATAGTGTTAAATGTTAAGTTTGCACTTAAGGGATTAGCAGCCATAGCAGTCAAAAACATAGAGCTTGAAATCACAGAAGTTTGAAAACATGTTAACATCAACCAAGCCCCTAATTTCCTCTCACTTCCATCTCCCACATTACTCCCACAAGCAACACACAAAGATTTCACCAATGGTAAGAAAATCCCACCTGCTCTTGCAGAAACAGATGGAATTGCAGGTGCTAAAAGTGCTTCACTGAAAACAAGACTATAACCTAACCCTAATGAAGAACTCCCAAATAATTTCACAAATTGGTACGCAATTCGATTGCCGAGTCCAGTTTTGATGAACCCACGAGCGAAGAAGAAAGCGAGCGCGATTAACCATGGAATTGGGTCACCAAAAGCGGAAAATGCGGCGGAAAATGTTAGGGTTTTGGTTAAAACTGAAGCACCTAACCCCATTAAAGCGACTGCACCTAAAGGAAGAGGTTGAGTGATGATTCCAACAATGGTGGAGAGGAAGATTGCGAGGAGTTGCCATGCGTTTCTGGAAACACCTTCTGGGGTTGGGATGAACCAGATTATAACCCCAGTTAAAATTGATGCGATTAAGGGTTTAATTGAAGCTCCCTGCCATGGTTGCGGTTGAATTTGAGGTGGGTTTGTTGCAGAAGATGAAATGGGTTTGAATTTGAGAGTGTTGGGAAGAGGAAGAAGAGAAGGAGGAGAGAGAAAGTGTTTGTGAGAGTGAGAAGATGAGGAGGATGATTTGAGAGCGTTGGATCTGATGGAAGGGAGGGAAATGGAGGGGTGAGATTTAGAGAGAGGTTTGAGAGAAGGAAGAGATCTGAAGGAGAGAGAGTAGGTAGTGGAAGAGGTTAAACTCAGAGCCATTGACGCCATTGTTGAAAGCTTCTGAGTTGCAGAGATATGGAGAGAGAGAGAGAGAGAGTAATGGTGATTTTTGTTTGACTTAAAAGGTGGTGATTTTCAACGGTTTGAAGAGAAATCTTAGCCGTTGGATTTTGATCGTGCGGTTATGGTGAAGAGTGAGGTGAGGCGATATTTTCTGAGTTAGTTTTTTTTTTTTTTTGAACAAGGAGTAGTAGTTTCTCAATGTTAGAGTAAACTTTGTTATTTAAAGCTTAATTTGTATATCATTAAAAAAGGTTAAAACTTATACGAAGTGCTACATAACAAAAAGAGTATAATAGCCACTTACATGATATCCGTAAGAAACTAAAAACAATCAATCTAACCAACACATGAGGTGCATTATTAGGATCAATTGAAGTTTTATTTATTTATTTTATTTATTTATTTATTTTTTTGACAGGATGATCAATTGAAGTTGGTGCACTATCACCATGGGCTAGATAAAAATTAAGAAGTATATAAATTCGGTACAAGGACTAGTAAATTGTGAGAGTATTGACTTAATGGAGGATTTTGAAGAAAATAATTAGTTGGTGGAGTTTGAAAATTTTTTAATCGGAATATTTAGCTACTAAAAATTATAGGTAATACAAGATTATTAGCAATAAAAGACTATTAAAAGATTAAAAAATATCTTATTGAATAAACAAGTTTGATATTTATAGATTCTTTTAGATTACAGCCAATAATAGATAATTTAGCCTTGAAAGTGATTTTTTTGCCTTGGCAATATCAACACCCCACTTTATAGTGAGTGGACTATGAACTAATGGACATGAAATTAATTGTTTTACTCGTACTTCAATACTTGTATGCTTTAATACATCCTCCATATTTTAGTTGTACGTGGTATCACACTATGGCCTCTTCACTTTAATTTAATTTCAGTTCAGTTCAGCTTTAATTAGTTTAATTTAGTTCAATTCCTAATTTCCTTATCTTATAAAATATTCACTTCAGCTCAATTCATCTCCAATCAGTTCAGTTCAGTAAATGTGAACAGGCCCTATCACTTTAATTTTCACAAACTAAACAATTTCTGGGAGTAAAATTGTAAAAAGAGGTAGAGGGAAAAAAAGGAGGGGTGGCTCATATGGTCGTAAGGTAAAGGTAGAACGAATTTATAAGTTTAATACCAAAACGACGCGACTAATTTAAAACTTCCTTTTTAGGAAAGTAATATAACTAAAAAATGTAAATAAAAAAAAAAAGTAGTTGGTATTCAACTATTCAAGGCATAAGCCATAAATAAACCTTTCATATATTCCTACTAAGTAGAACAATATTCAGTTTCAGTTTAATCACTTCAGCTATTATTTAGGCTGCCCTGCTTTACTACATGGGAATTTTAGTATCATTTATTACTCTCTTTCGTGTTTAAGTAAGTGAAATGTTTCAACTTTTTGCACTATTTATCTAATTCATTTAAACTAATGTTTGTGATTTATACATAAGAATAAATTAAATTATGTGGATACTTGTTGGAATTGTCTCATTGAATAATTTATTAATATTCACTTGTAATAAATTTTAGTTATTGATATTTAAAAATTTTATCAGTCAAATTTGTGCATTGGCATACGCGCAATGGAGAAACGTTTCCTTTATTTAAACACGGAGGTAGTATTTTATATTCTCGTTATAAAATTTGTTATGCATATTGTCATTTATTATACATGAAGAAGGTTTCCCTTAAAATAGATGAGAATTAGTTGCAAAAACAAAAACTCCCTTTTTTTTTTTCCTTTTTCAAATGTAACTAGTTAGTAGCCCGGGTGTTACCCCAAGTCTCTACTGTTGTAGACGTATAATCGAAAATTTTTATTAAAGGCTTTTCAAAATTGTCGTTATCAAACCAAAATGGAGTTATCTTTTGAGTATTTTTTTTCATTAATTAATGAACCTTGTTGTTTAGGGTAAAAATACCCCAAGTACGTAGCCCAATCTCATAGTGACACGTGGCCCAATAAGAAGGCGACACGTGGCCCTATGAGAGGGTGACACGTGCCCTCCTGACAGGGTGACACGTGTCAGCTGCCTTTAGAACACAATACAACATCAGAAAGAGAAAAATGCCTTAATTACATCAGGCCCAAATCCCGAGAAAACCTTGTATGCCGCAAAACGGCACCCCCCATGACACGTGGAGACCCCTGATTGCGCAGCCAATCACGTCACGAAATTTTAGGGTACAAACCCTAGAGGGGCACATGTTCCCACCCCTATAAATACCCCAATCATTTATGATGGGAGGGGTGGATTGTGACATAACATAAAAACAGAGCATTAAAGAGCTCCAACTTCTCTCTACTTTCTCTCTCTAGCTTTTCCGATTTCCTATCTCTAACTTGATCGTCGGAGGCGAATATTCCGATAAACGGAATATTCGTTGTTTTGCAGGTGTCCGAGTCTCATTGTCAGGAGAACGCGACCAGTATCCGAGGAGTTCACAAAAAATCCCGAAACATTTGGCGCCGTCTGTGGGGATACTCGTCCGTTATGGCAATAGATGGTCAGACACCTAATACTGGTCCTCGTCCAAGCGAGGACGGATATGTAGAAGACTTACGTACAACCATACATTCTAGCAATCCTTTGACTGCCTCATTTCAAGAGGCCGAACAACCTCCTGTTACCCCAGCTACCCTAATGGCCGAGCTGACTAAGTTTCGCCAAGAGTTGGCCTCCAACCAACAAAAAGGGGGAGGAGGTGCTTCCAAGAAAACACACAACAAGACCAATGCAACTGATGCTGGTAATACCCCATTCCGTCGTCCGCATGGAAGGTCTCCCCGAGTCCCACGGACCAACCTCTCTAGTCTGTTGGCGAAAACACAGTCGGCTGGGGGAGGGGCAGACAGCCGAAAAGAGTTGAGACTGAGCCGTCACAGCGTTTCAAAGACGCAAGGGATTACATTCGGCACAAGCAAAGGGAGAGGGCCGCATATTCTGACACGGCCTCTACCCCAACCATGCCGGATGAAGCCTCCAACCAATCTTTCTCTCAATACACCAACACGGCCGTCTCTAGCAGAAGTCAAGCCGCTCATACCATTACTCCCAGACCAGTTCAGTCATCACAATATCAGCCCCCTCAAGTACTCAATGGGTTGATACAGCCAACTCCCCAAGTCTTTGGGCAATATGGGCCGTATGGCCAGGTGTTCGGCCAGGCTCCCTACCTGGCTGGTACATTCGCGCAGCCTCAGCCCATCGATTGGCAGATGCGTTTGTTGAATTTGGCAGATAAGCTGCCTCCGTTTTGCAAGACATACTAACGTCCCCTCAACCAGCAAGAGTGAAGAGTGTACTTGTGGGTGCTTATGATGGTACGGGCAACCTAGAGGAGCATATTACCTCGTACAGGAATTTGATGTACTTGCAAAGTGTAGATGATGCTACATGGTGCAGATGCTTCCCGACCACTCTTAAGGGGGTGGCCCAGGATTGGTTTAACATCCTTCCGGCAGGATGCATAAATTGCTTTACTACCCTCAGTTTGTTGTTTGTGGGAAATTTCTCATACCACATCCCACCAAGAAAGACAAGTCTCAACTTGGCAACAATTGTTCAAGGGAAGAATGAAGGACTACGCTCATACGTCCAAAGATTTAACCAAGAAAAAGCCCAAATTCATAATCTTCCGGACGAAATGGCATACTCAGAATTTCTCCGGGGATTAAGGCATAATGGTTTTAAGTTTGATTTGGTAAGGAAAAAGATTCGGTCATACGCAGGTGTATTGCGGGAAGCCGAAGCCTATATTGAGGCCGCGGACTTTTGTTCGCTCACCAAATCAGAACAGCCGACCAAGGGGGCTGAAAAGAAGCAATCTTCTTAGCAAGACTCGGCCGGCCGAAAGAAAGAAGGAAGCAAAAGAAAAGAAATTTGGGTAGCTGATGACAAGCAACCCAAGTCAAAGAAAAGCAAGACATACGAGCCTCAGTATGAGTTCAACAAGGATGGCTACTCCATTTTGATGGAGATAAAGGACAAGTTTGAGTTTGAGAAGCCTCAGCCTTTGAGAGGCTCGGCCCAGTACAGAAACAAGAACAAGTATTGTCATTACCACAAGGATGTAGGTCATGACACGAACGATTGTATCAATCTGAAGAGGCTGTTGGATAAGTTGGCCGACAAGGGTCTGCTGAAACCCTATGTGACCAAGTCCAAGTTCACCTACAAACGGACAGACAACACGTCCGAGAAAAAGCAACAAAGTGATAAGAAAAATGACAAGGAAGATGATGGGAATAGCACTGATTCAGGTTTTGTGGCCGTGATATCAGGAGGCTTTGCTTCAGGCGGCCCTACCATGAAAGGAATCAAGCAGGACGCTCGAAATTTGTCAAATGTGATGCAAACGGACGCCGTTAAGGCCGAGCCATTTCCTGAAGTGATCATAAGTGAGGCTGACCGTGGAGAGGTCAAGGCTTTGCACAATGATCCCATGGTATTTGTCATGAAGATGGCAAATTTGAAGGTGGGACGAATATTGATTGATACGGGCAGTTCGGCCGACATCATCAGCCTGTCCGCCCTAAGAAATTTAATCTTCCCAGAAGATGCTCTCCAGGACATCACTCACCCCTTGGTAGGATTTGGGGGGAATGTCATTCATCCCGTCGGACGGATTGATCTTCCAATCCGTTTCGGGCAGAAGGGAGAAGGGAGAGACATGGTCGTCCGTTTTCTTGTTGTTAAAGAGCTGACTGGGTACAACGTCATCCTTGGCCGCCTCGTCAGTTGAAAAGTCACTTGCATACATTGCCTCGCCTCGTCAGTCCGCTCAGGAATGAGAAGTTATTTACCCATCTTGCCATCTCTGAACATTCTCTAAGTGCCGTCCTCCTTGCTGAGAGGGACGGCCATCAGGTCCCAGTGTATTTTATCAGCCATGTACTCCACAATGCTGAGCTTAAGTACCCCCCAATTGAAAAATTTGGCCTGGCCTTGTACATGGCATCAAAGAAGCTGCGGCCGTACTTTTTGGCACATTCAATTGTGGTCTACACAGACCAACCTTTGAAGAAGCCGTTCTCAACGTTAGAAGCAAGTGGCCGCATGCTTAAGTGGGCTTTGGAACTCAGGGGCTTTGACCTTGTGTTTGAACCAAGTAAGGCAATCAAGGGGCAAGCTTTTGCGGATTTCTTGGCTGAAATGACACGGCCTGATCTTCAGCCGGCCGGGGACCAAGTCTGGAAAGTGTTTGTGGATGGTAGTGCAACAGCGACCGGGTGTGGTGCTGGTATTATATGTGAATCTCCTGAAGGAGACAAATATGAGTATGCGTTGAGATTTCAGTTCCAAGCGTCAAACAATGAAGCTGAGTACGAAGCATTGTTGGCCGGCCTAAGGATGTGTAAAGCGGCCGGGGCAACCAAAGTTGAGTGTGCTCGGACTCCCGGCTAATAGTCCACCAAGTCAATGGTGGCTTCGAAGCTAGGGAGCCGGCCATGATGAAGTACATGCAGCTAGTCAAGATTGAGGCCGAGTGCCTAGAACATTTCTCTCTCAGACAAGTTCCTCGATCAGAAAATCATCAAGCGGACGCGCTCTCCAAATTGGCTTCCTCGGCATCATATGATACTCCAAGATCAGTGTTTTGGGAAGTAAAGGAGAAAAGGAGTATTGATGTCGAGCCCGTTCAGATAATAGATAGAAGTTCAACCTGGATGGACGGAATTATTTCCTATCTAAGGGATGGAATACTTCCGGACGACCCAAAAGAGAGTTGGCTAATGAAGAGGAGAGCGGCCTGGTTCGAGATGAAGGATGGGGAGCTATTCAAAAAAGCTTTTGTGAAGTCTTATCTTAAATGTATAACTCCTGAAAGAGGGCATGATGTGTGGGACGACCTCCATCAGGGGCATTGTGGCTCACATATTGGAGGACGAGCCTTAGCTGAAAAAGCGACACATTTGGGATATTACTGGCCGAGCTTGAATACGGACGCCATGCAAATGGTGAAAAAATGTGACAAGTGCCAGAGGTTTTCAACCCTTATTCATCGTCCAGCAAATAGCTTATCAGCCATCAGTAGTCCGCTTCCTTTTGCTAAATGGGGCATGGACATTTTGGGGCCGTATACTCCTGCATCCGGCCAGAGACGATATGTACTAGTGGCAGTAGATTACTTCACTAAATGGGTTGAAGCTGAGGCCGTCCGGGGCATCAAATGGACGGATGTGTCAGCCTTCATTTGGAAAAGCATAATCACTCGGTATGGGGTACCTCAGTCAATGGTGTTCGACAATGGACCTCAGTTTGAGACGCGCCAACTCAAGGAATGGTTGGGGGACCAAGGCATAACTTATTGTTTTGCCTCAGTCGGCCGACCACAAGCCAATGGTCAAGTTGAGGCCTATAACAAGTTGATTTCAAATGGGATCAAGCGCAAGCTTGAAAAGGGAGGCGGCCTATGGGCAGATGAGTTGGTTAATGTGTTATGGTCCATACGGACAACAGCAAAGAGTTCAACAGGGGAGACTCCATTCTTTTTGGTCTATGGAGCTGAGGCTGTACTCCCAATTGAAATGTACGAGCCCACTTTGCGGGTAATGCTCTATGATGAATCGGCCAATTGGGAGGCCATGAAGACCGCTCTAGACTTTCTTCCAGAAGCTAGGGGCAATGCGGCGCTTAGGCATGAAATATATCGCTTAAGGATGACAAGGGCATATAACCGTCGAGTGTCTAAGCGACCGCTAAAAATGGGGGATCTAGTGTTGAGGAAAATGGAAGCTGTTGGCCGTGCCAATGAAGACGGCAAGTTGACTCCAAATTGGGAGGGGCCGTACCGAATCAGGGAAGAAGTCCAAGGCGGCACATATCACCTTGAAGCAATTGATGGCCGACAGATTCCTCGGACATGGAACACTGACAATCTGAAGAAATATCATGTTTAAGTTTTTTTTTCTCTAAGTACTTAGCCAAAAAGCTGTGTATACAGCTAGGTTTACTGACCGAGCCATGTAATCAAAGCCATAGGGCCACAACAATGTACTCTTGACAAATTAATGAAAAAGTCAGGCATTGTTAAACTATTTTGCTATTTTACTTGTCTTCATTTGCATATTATGATTTGTAATTAAAGGCCGAGTGAAATGACTTACTAAGTTGCTTCCAATATAGCAACACGGCTTATCAGTCTTACTGAGTGGCCGAAGCAAAAAGGAAGCAAGATTGCTTCCGATGGAGCAATTCGGCCACGAAAAAAAAAAACTGATTCAATTCAGAGAACAATGCGTCCGCACCAATTCAAGGCGGACGGTTGAGGCAAGGTATTCTGAACTTGTTTAAAAAGTAAGTGTCCTTTACAAATAGGGCAAGGGCATACCTAGGTGTTTAGCCCGGCCGAGCCAAGAATCTCTAAGTTGAGATAATACTTGGGATTTCAAGGGTACGTCCGAGCGATAGTTTCAACGGACTACTCGTACAAAGATAGCTGAACGGCCAATTAAATTGATTCGGTGCTTCACCTAGTCCAAGGGCAATCATTACTATGATTTGATTAACTTGCTAGTCGTCATACCCTTTAAGGCATAAAAACTACCAAGTTAATCAAACATCTTAGAGAATGGATTAGGCGAACACCGAATAAAGGGGCATACCCCTAGGAACGTACGAAAGAGCATAATATTGAGACGTACGAAAAACATTTAAAAAGCAAACATTGCAAAAAATTGCTAAGTATGAAACAGGATTAAAGAACCGCTTAAAAGGCGGACAAAATTTTCATTGATAAGGCCGCTCAAAAGGCGGCCAGAAAGGTTTACAATGCCACTAACATGCGGCTTCAAAAAAAAAAAAAAAAAATAAAAAATTGTACAAAAGAAGCTAAGTACAAAGAAAGCTGATAAAAGGAAAAGCTTGAAAGCTGAGCAGACGGCTGCTGGAGGACCTGAGCTCTACTTAGCCGTATTATCTTTGGCAGGCTCCTCTGCGCTTTTGGCGTCCTTGACCGGGGCAGCCTCGTCATCCGCCTCCTCTTCCTCATCCTCTCCTTCTCCCTCGTCCTCTCCAGACTCGGGAGAAGTAACTACCGGCTCTGGAGGAGGCTGGCCGGCCTTCTTTGCCTCTTCTCTGAGGCAGACATAGTTTAGCCGCTTTTTAAAGCGCTCCTCGTAGTAAGCGGCCTCACCGTCATCCACCATCAGCTCGAAGGCATCGAAGAAGTATGCCCTAAGCCTGTCTTCGGCATTCTGCTCAATGCGGACGATTTCCTCCGCGCTGGGCGGCCGAGGAGCGTTTAGCTGCTCAGCATAGTCCGAAACGGACTTCTTCAAGGCCTCAACCTCGGCCTTCAGCGCGTCCGCTTCGTCCAAAGCAGACTTAAGGTTGGCTTGGGCCAACTTCAGCTCACTCTTCAAGGCCTTAGATGCCTCGAAGCCCAGCCTCCACTTTTCCTTCTCTAGGACGGCCTCGTTCCTTTCAACCCTCAAGGCCTCCCTGGCCAAGGACTCTTGTTCGAGTGCCTTGCCCAGTTTGACCAGGTCCTCTGTTTGCCGCGCCGCCTTGTCGGACAGCGCGGTTATCTGGGTCTCAAAATGCACCCTTTGGACGACGGCCGTCCCAGTCACAGCGTCCTCGACCTTTCTAATCTCAAGCCAAGCTTGCTTCAACCGCTCGTTCTCTTTATCCTTCCAGTCAAGGAAGGCGTTCAAGCGGAGGAAAAGCTGCGGACAGAAGAAGAAAAATTAGTCAAATAACAAGAAAATACGCTAAGTGTTGGAAAGGAAAAAAGTAATGAAATAGAAGCGTACCTCGGCACTACAGTTAAGCATGGGGCCGAGGAACCCCTCATTTATTCCCCGCAGCTTGTCTCGCTGCGCTTGGGGAACTGCGCGGACCATGGCCTCGCGCATTGCTTTTCTGTCCGCACCAGTAAGTGACTGGCCGGGCAGTCTCATCTGCAACTCCTCTGAGATATCTGTGGACGATCGTGCAAAAAGAATTAGCTAAAATTTACAAGTACAAGTAAATCAAAAGGTACAAGAATAAAGAAAAGAAACTAACCAGTGGAGAAGCTTGGAGGAGAGAGATTGATGGGAGGGGGCGGCAAGGAGGCGTCCCCCTCGTTTTCTAAACGACCAGCAGCGTCACTGGCCGACTGACTGGCATTTAACCAATCAGATTTTTTGACTAACTCGACAGGCGGAGTCGAGATGGGGCGGGTCATTTTTTCCAGGGACGACTTACCCCCATCGTCCAAAGGGACCGACGAATCGTGAACCTGATCAGCAACAGGTTCCACGGGCTTGGAGACCCCGCTTTGTGTCAGCCGGGGCTGTTCTCCTTTAGACTGCGTTGTAGCAGTCTGCGACTTCGCCTTCGCCGTGGCCTTGGAAGCAGGCTTGGTGGCAACCGTGTTCCTCCTTTTCGATGTGTTCGCATCGAGAGTAGAAGAAGCTGGCTGCTTCCTTCTCGCCTTTGGAGTGGAGGAGGACTGTCAAAATACAAGTAAACTTGTTAGAAAAAGGACACAAAACAAAATTTCAGTGTCCGTGTAAAAGTGGGAAAGAGCTCCCTTCCAATATGCCTGAACGGACGAAATGCGTCCGTGCAAACTCGGGAAGCAGGCTCCTCCCAATACAGCAGAACGGACAATGAGAAAAGAAAGACTCAAAAATAAACTAAGTATTTACCTCCTTGATTTGCTCGTACATCTTGAAACGAGCCTTGTAGCGGGCAATATCCACCTCGGACATCGCCACTTCTCCCTTCTGTGCCGGGTCAAGCATAGCGTACGCCTCCGCTGCAAAAAAAGGAAAAAGAAGACAAAGTGTTAGAATATTTTTCTAAATAAACTCTATGCGCGTATAAGAAGTTTATATATCTAAGCGTCCACCTTGGGGTATGTTCTGGTACAGGCCGTACGCAGACATGAAAGTGGTGTCCCTAAGCCAATTGGATAGAGGAACCCAGTGGCGAGGGACACGTTCAGTTTTGTTACCCCGCTTGACCCTGTTGACATGGAAGTATTCAAGTTGGTATTCTTGGCTTGGATGGATAGGCGGTTTGTCAGGCTTGTGATCCCCGCGTCCGAGTTGAATGGGATCCGGACGGCACCTATTCATGCGAAGGTTGAACTCCGTATCTTTAGTCTTGATACGGTAGAAACGGTGCTTCCAGTCCCTCCACTTACTGACACGGTCAACCACTACCATGTAGTCCCTGGTTGCACTCAAGACGAGCCAACCATCCGTGTCCTTCTCCAGCCGTGTAAGTGAGTGCATCTCACAGAAAACGGCAAAGTCAGGCTTGAAGCCTTTGCAGATGCACGTCACCAAATACCCAAATACATTTAACCAACTGTTTGGCGTCAGTTGGAAAAGGCCAATGTCGTATTCGTCCAGCACTGTCCGGACGAATGGATGAAGAGGGAAGCGAAGGCCCACGTCCAAGGCGGCCCGGTAGACGCAAAAAGCCCTTTTGCGCGGCTTCTCATCATCCCAGGTAGCCACAACAATGGCTTTCCTAGGAACTTGTATTTCAAATCCCTCCCCCAAATGGAGGGACTCCTTGTATTGTTCAAACTTGTGGCCCAAGAACTTCAGGGCCGTCTCTCCAACTGTACAGGCGTACGGGTCCCTGAAGTTATCAATCCAGGTCTGCTGCCTCGGCCGAGCTTCGGCCTCTTGAGCTGAGTACGCCCATGGAAGAAGGAACGACCTCCTCAATTAACGGACGCTTGCCTTTATCTTTGGCGCTCCTGGTCTGCTGCCTCGGCTGAGCTTTGGCCCTGCGCTTGTTGGCGCTCCTCGAACGAAGAAGTAACCTCCACGGCCAAATGGTGGGAGCCAGTGGAGGCGGTTGTTGTCTGAGTGGTGGAGGTAGTCTCCACCTCCATTGTACTAGGGTTGCTCGGGTCATAAGGGACCCTAGGGTGAACCAGACTTCCGTCTGGGTTCCTGGCCGCATGACGCTCACGCGTACGCATGGTTCTTGCCATTGCCTGTGGGGACAGAGAAGAATAAGTGGGGGTGAGTACGTACGCACTAGACATAGACTCGCTCCAAGGAGGAGACAACTCTTCTCCGTCCACTTTAGACTCCTCAGTCCCAGGCGAACGCCTGGCCTCATGAGGAGAGTCGGACGAAGCCGAGTATGGATCCAGAATTGAAATGAAAGAAAAAAAAATATACAGGGATAAAGGAAAGAAAGAAGTGTAGACGGCCTACCTTTGTACGTTCTGAAAACTTCGAAAGTGTTCTTGGTGTTGTTGAAGATTGACCGGAAAACTCAAAAATGCCCGGAAAACTCATACTCACGGCGGCGCTCTTGAAAATTAAAAGGAAAATCACTTTCTCTCACTAGACTGCTCTGACTTCTCTCTAGAATTCACAATTGGGTAAAGTGTGAAAATGAGAATTCACTTCCCATATTTATAGAATGAACTCATGGGGGCAAAATGGTAAAACCACCTTTCCCGCCTAAACATTCAAACGGTAATTTTTTGAGAAATTACTCGAAGAAAGAGACAGAATGACGTTAGGGTTCTGTTAACTTATGTGGAAATCAGACGGACAATTGACGGCACGTCAAAGTGAGTTGAATCACAAATTCAAGAGATTTACACCTTCAACACTTAGTCTCCAGAACTTAAAAATATCTAAAGAGGAAAATGCGTCCGCCCAGTTCCCAGACGTTAGTCCAAAGGGGAGATTTCAGACGTACGCAACATGATGAAAGAACCAGAGAGTATGCCTGAAATCAAGGACACCCAATCCATTTCGAACGCAGTGGACGCTCTGGGTAGGTAGGAAATAAGCTCCTCCCAGAGTATGAGAACGTCCAGACCAAAATAGGAGGACGTCCAGTCCCACTGCTATGGTCGCTCTGGGTAGCTAGGAAATAAGCTCCTCCCAGAGTATGAGAGCGTCCAGACCAAAAAGCGAGGACGTTCATTTTAAATGCTGTGGACGCTTTGGGTAGTTAGGAGATAAGCTCCTCCCAGAGTATAAGGACGTCCATTCCAAAGTATGTGGACGTCCCGATGAGCTAGGAGATAAGCTCCTCCCAGAGTATGAAGACGTCCAGTCCAAAATATATGGACGTCCAAATGAACCTGGGGTTAAGCCTCTCTCAGAGTATGAGAACGTCCAGTACAAAGTATGGACGTCCAATTGAGCAAAAAGACAAGCTCACTCCAGACTACGAGGACGTCCAGAACAAAATATATGGACGTCCAGATAGCAAAGAGAATTTTGAGTTCAAAGTATATGGACGTCCAGGGCAGATGGGAGGTAAACCCAACCCAGAGTACATGGACGTCCAGATGGAAGATCAGAGGAGGCGGCCAGAAAGTGTACGAGTCACCCCCTCTAAGGGGCAAATGTTTAGGGTAAAAATACCCCAAGTACGTGGCCCAATCTCATAGTGACACGTGGCCCAATAAGAAGGCGACACGTGGCCCTATGAGAGGGTGACACGTGCCCTCCTGACAGGGTGACACGTGTCAGCTGCCTTTAGAACACAATACAACATCAGAAAGAGAAAAATGCCTTGATTACATCAGGCCCAAATCCCGAGAAAACCTTGTATGCCGCAAAACGGCGCCCCCCATGACACGTGGAGACCCCTGATTGCGCAGCCAATCACGTCACGAAATTTTAGGGTACAAACCCTAGAGGGGCACATGTTCCCACCCCTATAAATACCCCAATCATTTATGATGGGAGGGGTGGATTGTGACATAACATAAAAACAGAGCATTAAAGAGCTCCAACTTCTCTCTACTTATTCTCTCTAGCTTTTCCGATTTCCTATCTCTAACTTGATCGTCGGAGGCGAATATTCCGATAAACGGAATATTCGTTGTTTTGGAGGTGTCCGAGTCTCATTGTCAGGAGAACGCGACCAGTATCCGAGGAGTTCACAAAAAACCCCGAAACACTTGTAGTTTGCATTTATATAATTTTTTTTACATATTAATAACATAGTAGATAATTAGCTTAGATGGTTAAATAGTTATTTTTGTTATAAGAGGTTGTGGGATCGAATCTCTTTATTATCCTTATATTTTATACCAAATAATATTGATTTCTTGGGTGACGTGGCATAATGGTAAAGATTGTCTGGGTGATGATGTGGCATCATCAAATGTTGGAAAGGTGATATGGCGCAATAAAAAAAAAGGTATTACGTGGCACATAGAGTTGAAATTAATTGTTTATGAAAGAAGGAAATTTAGAATTGAACTAAACTGATTGGAGCTAAACTGAACTGAAATTAAGGTGAAGAGAACAAGCCTTCAGTATAGATTTTGACCGACAAGACATTTTAGATAGAAGTGTCAGTTCGGGTGTCTGGGTCGGATTTGATGAGGTCATATTGGGCTTATTTTAAATATGAGTCATGCTAAATTATTGTGTTTATACAAGTTGAAATCTAAATTTGGTTAGTTTTTACACCTATAGGTTTACATGGTTAAATTGAAATTGCTACGGAGTAAAATATAATTTACTCCTTCCGTGTTTTAATAAGTGTTACAATTTGACTTTTTTTACTATTTACGTAATGACTTTGACTTGATTAATTTACTAATATATATAAATTGAAATTGCTATAGGTTTACATGGTTAAATTGGAATTGCTACGGAGTAAAATATAATTTACTCCTTCCGTGTTTTAATAAGTGTTACAATTTGACTTTTTTTACTATTTACGTAATGACTTTGACTTGATTAATTTACTAATATATATAAAACAAATGTTATTGTATAATAAATTGTTGGATTCGTTATAATGTATACTTTCATAATATCAATTTTTCTATAATTTTACTAACACATAATTAGATAAATTAATGGTCAAAATCGTGTCTCGCCATGCGTGTTTGATCAATCTGTAACAGTTATTAAAACTGGCAGAGAGTATATGGAATTTGTTGGAGTATTAATAATTACTGTATAAACGATAGATAATATTTTATGTAAATTTTTTTAACACGATATTTTATGAAAAATTAAAAGTGAAAGAAGACAAGGTATGAGTGGAAGACTGGAAGGCTAGGAGAGTTTAGGACCATGAGTCATGAGATGATACGTAAGAGAGACAATAATGTAATGGTATGTGAGGTGGAACATATGAACAATACAGAGTAGAAGACAATGTATACCCTTTGAATAGTGCTAATTAGATAAAGAGATTCGAACTTCGATCCACTTATAACAAAATTGGCTACTCAACCATCTAAGCCAATTATATCAAACATGTTACAAATATAAAAAAAAAATATACATAACTATAAACCACATAGTTTAATATTTTTTTAAAAAAAAACACACATTCATTCAAAAAAAAATGACAGGCAGGCGTTGTCCGTATTAATGATTTAAGGCGGGTATTGAATTACCTTGACAGCTTGACTCTTTATTCCCTATTATTTTTATTTTTATTTAAAAAAAAAGACCTTTACTCTTATTTTTTTTTCATTATTGTAAAATTGAAGTGCCAAAGCTATCTTATACTTTATAAAATTGATTCAACCATGGTGGAACAATTAATTACATTAGTGGAGTAACTATGATCAAGAAGATTGGTGTTTTGTTGATTGCTTTGGATTTGGGATATAAGTTGATCCGACTTCACGGGAAATTAAAAAGGAAAAAAAAAAGGTTTGGTTTGACAATTTCGATGTCAAAATTCAAAATCCTTAGAAAAAAAACACCAATTAAACGATTACAAAAGTAGCAACATAGCTATTTCATTCATGTTTACAATGACTTCAAAATTAAACACTCTTTGTTTACACAACAATAATATTGCAAGCACTGAAAAACAAATAGGGGGAATTACCAAAAAAAAAAAAAAAATGTTTGCCTTGACAAAGACAATTTCAAAATACAAAATCCATAAAATATACAATTACAAAAGTAGCAACTCGGGGCAACGCCCGGACTACTCACTAGTTTAAATTGAAAAGTTACCAACATTCTTGGATCACGTATTAAAGAATAAAATTAATTACTGCTCCTAATAAAAACATATAAAATGTAAGTATTTTATTGAGGATTGAGAATTTTACATTTTATAGCCTCTATAATATATATTTTTTTGATGCAGAAGCGGGCAAGGCCCTACAAGAAATAAACTAAGCTATAAAACGAGGAGTAGTAACTCCTCTAATGTCCTCCTCTAACAGCTTCTTTATTTCGATATGAGGCACATCGAAATAAACTGTCCCCTCGCTAATACCTACACCTAAATTAGCAAGACGATCAGCTACCTTATTCCCCTCCCTATAGCAATGAACAAGATGAAAATTAAAACTAAAGGAATTAATTAAACTACGACAACTACTAAGGATATGCACGAATTCACCACCATGGTGGTCTGCATTTTGAATAGCTTCAATACATGCTTTATTGTCCATTTGCATCACGAGCTTCCTGATTCCATAAGCTACAGCCATCTTAAGACCTCGCTCTGCTGCCAACAGCTCTGCTCTATAAGCAATACACACCCCAAAGTTAGCAGTAAAACTTCGAATGTGTCTGCCTTGAACGTCCCTAATAATACCTCCCCCTCCTGCAATCCCAGGGCTTCCTTTTGCTGCACCATCAGAGTTGAGTGCAGACCAATGAGTGGGAGGGGCTAACCAGTGAATGAGTACTTCCCTACGCACGTTAGTACTTTCAGCACTCTGAGTATCTTTCCCTAACATAGCAGTCCAGACTTCCTCAATACGAGCACGCAAAAACTCCCCTGTATCCATGATGAACACTTCATTATATCCAAATGTTTCATTGTTGCGCCACTTCCAAATCCACCAAAGGGTAGTAGCAAAAGCTGTAGGCCAATTATCAGAATAATGCATACCATCAGCCCTTAAGTTGCACACCAGCCAAGCCTGTAGATCCCCATTCCAGAAATCAGGGTGAAGAGCAGACCCCCCTAGGCTTCTCCAGATTTTCTGAGACTTGGGCAGTCACGAAGCAGATGGAGCAGATTCTCTTCAGCATTTTGGTTTCATCTAGAGCATCTAGGGTCATCTGTAAGATGCCTCTTCAATCTATTCGAATTGTAGAGAATTCTGTCCTGAAAAACTAGCCAAAGAAAGGTCTTAACACGTTGCTGAACTGGAGTACTCCAAGCTAATTCCCATTTAGGATCAGCAGGGATATCATCAGTATTTTTCATGATGTGAAGGGCATACTTGATAGAGAATCCACCCTTATTCGAGCCTCTCCAATATCTCAAATCTGCAACATCAGGATCTTCGACAAGGTTGTGTGCTGCAATTAATTTCAGGTTATGATCAGGGAGAATGTGAGCAAATTCTTCCCACTTCTAGCCTACCCCCATGCTCCACATCTCTTCTACAGTATTGCCTTCAATATTGCTCGGGATGGCAGTGGTTGCTGCTTCTCTTAGAGGGACATCAGAAGCCCAACAATGGTCCCAGAATAGCGTATTCTGACCATTCCCAATAGCCACAACAGACCCCTTCTTAAGCCAATGCACATTATCCGTTATACCCCTCCACACATTTGACATATTAGAGGTGGGAGTAAACATATCGATGTCACATCGGCCTTTACAATATTTGTGACGAAGAACTCGAGACCACAAAGAGCTTGGTTCTGTACGCATACGCCAACCCAACTTAGTTAAAAAGGCCGAGTTGGCTTGCCTAGCAGAACAGAGATTCAATCCCCCTTTATTTCTTGGTAACTGAAGGGTATTCCAAGAAATTAAGTGAATTTTCTTCTTATCTTCCGAACCTCCCCACACAAATTTTCTTGTCTTACGATCAATTTCATCACAAATAGTGCGAGGAATTTTGGCGGTTTGCATCGAATAATTTGCCATAAAAGTGAGAGTGGTCTTGGTGAGAGTAATGCGACCTGCTAGAGACAAATATTTGGTTTTCCACCCAGTTAATCTCCTGTCAATCTTCTCACAGAGGTGAGCATAGGTCTCCCTAGTAACTCTGCTTGATAAGGTGGGCATGCCAAGGTACATGCCCAAATCTGTAGTCGCTTCCATACCCAGAGCTGTACAAATAGGCTGCTGTTCTTCCAGGGAGATGTTGCGAGAGAAGTAAACTCTCAATTTTTGGCAGCTCACCTTCTGGCCAGAAGCCGCACAAAATCTATCAAGACAAGATTTAATTACTCCAGCTTGATCAAGAGATGCTTCCGCAAAAAGTATTAGATCATCTGCGAAAAAAAGGTTGGACAATAACGGACAACCCTTACTAGCATGTATGGGTTTCCAATTGCCTACTACAATCGCTTCCTCAATGACTTGGTTCAAACGTTCCATACACAAGACAAAGAGGTAAGGGTAGGCCTCTATAATATACGAGTCTATGAGATGACCTTAATATTCAAGGAGAATTAGGAGATCAGTAATTTGTCACCTCTATGAGGTAAAAGATATGTATACCCTTTGGGCCTTTGGTTTAGGCTGTAGGGTAGGCCTACTTATGGCCATGCAATGCAAGTTCGAAAACTAATAAATTATTGCATCGCGTGATCAAGAATTTTTAAAATAAAAAAATAATCAATATAGTAAGGGCCTGTTCATATTTACTTAATTTCAGTTCAGTTCACCTCAGCTCCAATCAGTTCAGTTCATCTAAGGCCCTGTTCTCTTCACCTTAAAAAAATAATATTAAGTAAAAATAATTTCAGTTCAGTAAAAATAAGTTCAGTTCAGTAAAATTAATTTCAGTTCAGTAAATATAATTTCAGTTCAGTAAAAATAAATCCAGTTCAGTAAAATTCAGTTTTCTTAAAGAAGAATTATAACTGAAAATCAGTAAAAATAATTTCAGTTCAGCAAAAATAATTTCATTTGAGTAAAATTAATTTAAGTTCAGTAAAAATAATTTAAGTTCAGCAAATATAATTTTGTTTTAGTAAAAATAATTTCAGTTCAGCAAAAATAAGGTGAAGAGAACGGGGCCTAATTTTCCTCTCTCATAAAATATTCATTTCAGTTCAGTTCAGTTCAGCTCTAATCAGTTCAGTTCAGCTCAGTGCAGTAAATGTGAACAGACCCTAAATCTATATGAATATAATTTTCCTCAAAGAAAAAAAAAATATATGAAAATAATAAAATTAAATTAAAAAAAAGCAAAAATAAATAATAAATAAAAAAATAAATAATAAATAAAAAACACAAAATTAATCACTAGTAAATCTATATGAAATGTTCATTATTTTTATTGAGGATTGAGAATATTATATATGATAACCTCCATAATACATAAGACGACCCCAGTCATGCTAATAACCTTCATCCAAGACATTGTATAAGGACGGGCAATTAAATACTTTTTTTGTGTCTTGAGGTTCAACATTTTTAGACTTGTCAGTATCAACAGTCACTTGTTTGAAAAATGCTGAATATTGTGTATCTTAACTTGCCATCCTACCGCAACCCATTTCAGGACCTGGGCTAGTTGGTCCAGGATCATTGATCGCTCCGGCCCATTCAACTTGGTTTGCAACATCCACTAAGCTTGTAAATAGACTTCTGGGCCAATATCCAACTGGAATTGACATACCATCTTTATCAAATATAATAAGCCACCAATTGTCGTCATCAATATGCTATATATAAAGGGATACATACACGAGAAATTAATTAACTAATCATCTAAATTTAAAGTATATGATCCAAGAAAGCATGATTAGAAAACACAAACAAAATGTACTTGTAGTTGTTTGGAATTAGATTATGGTTTGGAATTAGATGAGATGCTTATATACTTTCTTAGCTTCTTTGTTAAAGAAAGGTAAACAAGAAGTTAGGATAGTCTGTTATTAGACTTGAGTGTGCTTGAGTGGCATGAAGCTACTAAACGAAAGCTAACTCAAGTATCTAATCTAGTGGCAGCAGGTGGATATCAAACGGATTCTGGCATTCTGCCCTGGGGAGAGCGGCTGAGACAAATCAAGATCCTGTGTATTCCCCCATCCCTCGCTTTGACATATAAAAGATGTTTATATACCTGGTGAGTTTGTATATCAGCCTTGTTAACCAAGGCTCACTCACTGTTTGATTGTGGGTTGATGAGCATTTTTAAACAGACTTCGTATTATTTATGAAATGACAACAAAAATTATAAGATTATACTAATCGTTATTTTCCAAGTATGTTGATCCCCACCTATTTCGGAATATTCATCCGGGATAGTGCCAAAGGTACAGCTTTCGAAACTTGAACAAAACCATTATCACATTGATTTACACATACTTTTTGTCCTGCCTACAACAAACATAGAATTAATTAATTAATTTAGGTAAATAAAATGATAAAAAGCTAGGAATAATTTCAATGCACACATATATACTCGCACTTACTATAGAACTTGCATAGAAGTGGGCATCATTATCGTTAAATAAAGTTGGATTTACCTAAATGACAATGAAAACACCCAAAGAAAAAAAACTATAAAACGTTATATTCTGTATAAAAGAAGTGCAAAACTCTATTTTAGATAGAACGGAAGAGCATGTTGATATAGATAAATAATATCAAAGACTCCTAGCCCAGCTAATAAAAGGAAGATATGAGGATAATACAAACCATCCATCCAGATTCAAATCATATCTAATTTTAAACAATAACAATGAATAAAAGTAAAATAAGCTACAAATTAATCGAAAATGATCCAACACCTTAAGAGTTAGAACATGATGTTGAGATAGAGAGTTTCCAAGAACACCTCCCAGAAGCATTGAAGAAACAATTAAACAAATAATTGCTCCCACATGCATTGTTGTGATGATGGGGTTTGACAAAATGTGAGACGTGCCATCTTTATGAGGTTAGCTTGATGAAAATTTGGAGAACTGGAATTTTTTTTGGTAATTTAGATTATTTTCTTGATTAAGATTTTTGAAACATTATTGGTCAAATAGTTAGCTTAAGACATAGTTGTTCATATATCCCAACAACTATATAATCATCCTCTAATGACAATTTCAGTTAGGAGTGCATAGTCATACACTTGGCAAATTCTGACATGTGTCACAATTGCTGATAAGATTTTTTTTTCAAAAAAAAAATTCAAATCAAAACGTTTTAGTTATGGCATGGCAAAAAAAAAAAAAAAAAAAAAAAAAAAAAAAAAAAAAAGTGATTTGCTTCGCATGGATTGCAAGTGCCACCCTCGAGTCACTTTCTACAAAGTGAAGCAACTCAATGGCGGAGAGAAATAGTTATAGACCTCACCATTGTTGTGGCTCTTATAATCTCCTCAAAATAAATTAATAATCCACGAGATTAGTATAATAATCCAAGTTTGGAAGACAATATTATGATATAGAAAGATATATTTTATTACCTCATCACTCTACAGTAATTATGAACAGTATCAAATCTTAATTATGAATAGTATCAAATCTTACCAAAATTTGAAAGATATAATTAATATTGTAAAAAATTTTGTTTATATATATATAAACACTATTAGGAATTATTACAACATACTTAATTACACTTATGGGTTATAATGCAAAATACATTTGATAAGCCCAATAATAAACAAAAGCCTTTTTAACAAGTGTATGTAGCTACTATAATATACCAATATTTCCGAGTTTTTTTTAAATTTTTTATTTTTTTTTATTTTGAATATCTCCTTACGTTGAGCATGCAACCCGTAAATAAGAAAGTCAAACTAATGATTTCCCAAACGGCTAACTGATAAGTATATACATGTAGGATTGTAAGAAGCACTAATTATACTAGTCCATCAACAATAACTCTGTGTCAATACACGTACGCTATATGTACAATATATATGTAATATAAAAATTATATATTAAATATAAATATGTATTATGTATTGGAAGCTCATATATACGAAGTATAAGACACTTTAAAACTCTTATATGTAAAATATATAGGACAATTTGAAGCTCATATATAAAAAGGCAATTCAATTTGAAGCTCATATCCTAAATAGATAATCTGTCTTTCCACGACAACTAAAAAATTGCAATAGACAATTCTTCCTATCTAAGAATTAATACGTAAGAATCACTTTGAAATTTTATTAATCCCTACACCAAAAATACAAAGTAGTGTCTACTAGGATTACTAGCTAGCAAAATAAATTTTAAAGCAAAAAAGAAAGTACAATTAAACAAATTTTAAAGTTAAAAAGGAAGTCAATCACTTGAAACCACTGGCAGATGCATTTGGCTTCCAAGGGAAGCACTTGTATCCCCATTTTGCAAAATTAAAATGAAATTTATGGGTAAAGTATAATATGTAATTTGTATTCTAATAGATTTTGCTCTCCCATTTTCATACACATGATCTTCTAAACGACAAAACCAAGCAATAAAAATACATTCTAAATATTTAGGCCCTGCTATTTTCATCTTATTTTTGTTGAACTTATATTATTCTTATTGAATTAAAATTAACATAGCTTTCGAAATTTCTACAAAAATCAATATATATATATATATATATATATATATATATATATATATATATATTATCCATATAACATAAATTATATGATATATTTTCCCTGTTTTATAAATATTGATATGTTTGAACTTATGACACTATTCATACAATCTTTTATAACCACAAATTGTGATTTATACGTAAATGAAAATATAGTCATTTGAGGCTTTTTTTTTTTAGATTCGTATCAATATATTATTATTACAAAAGGAACGGAGCGAGGATGTATGTAGATATAATAAGAACTAGCAAGTAAAAACATTCACATTATGAAAACATTAATAATATCAATCAACATCTAATTTTGCACTCCCATTTTGAAATTTCTAGATCCGCCACTGCTTGAAACAACCTCATTGCAATTTTCACTTTTATCTTTTCATTTTAACAATCCATTTTGAGATCAATCCTAAGTAAAATTATCACATAAAACACAGTTCAACTCCTTATTGAAAACGATCAGCAATTATTACTCCATGGTAAGTGATTATTTTCATTTATGAGTAATATGCAGTTCTATACTTCTATTATAATAACCTTTGCTCAATCTTTTCAAAATAAGCAAACCTTTTGATTAACTCAGAGTAAGTTGACCTTTATGGGGTATTTTCTCAAAATAAGTCATGACCGGTTTTTTTAAAGTGTAACCGGTTGTTTGGGTTGCTTATGCCACATGTCATTGTGTGGTTGGCCAATTTTAAAAAATTTAATTAAAATGTATTATTTTAATTAATTTTTAAAATTTTGTAAATTATTTTTTTAAAAAAAATACCTTTTCAAGATAAAAAAAAAAAAAAAAAAAAAAAACCCTTTAATTTTTTAGATACCTCCAGGGGATGTGGTTTGTGCAGTAGCTAGCGGGGATGGGGGTGGAGCACTGGTATGCGTTAGGTTTTTTTTTGGTTTTTCTTTAATACAATTTAATTAATCATCAAAATATAATAAGAAAAAAATTAATTAGAATTAGGAAAAAAGTGACCTATTTGGTAGGTTGTAGGTCATCTGAATTATTTAAAGAAAATACCCAATAAAGGTCAACTTACTCTGGGTTAATCAAAAGGTTTGCTTATTTTGAGAAGACCGAGCAAAGATTTGCTTATTTTTGACAAATTTTCCTTATAATAATACTATTACTATAATATAAGTGTGAATTATGTTTCCCTTCTCCTTAAGTTTTAATTTGCCATTTATAGATGGCAACACATTTATCAAACTAATAATTCTCAACTCTCGCATTTACAACTCTGTGCAACGAGTTAATCATATCATAAGGAAATTGATTATTCTCATCATCCAATTTGGTGGTTCAATAATAACTCTAGTAAGGTAAAATCCCTAATTTCTTCCTCTCTCATCTCTGTGCATGCCAATTTAATATTTTCTCCTCTTTCCTCTCTTTGCATGCCAATTCAATATTACTCTAGTAAATGGGTCTTTTATAAGATGGGATTTTTTTTTTTTTTTTTTTTTTTATTTGTGTGTGTGTGTTGTGTTGACTAAAGAGAGAATAATGAGATTTTCCTAAAAACTTCATATCTACTTTGATATCACAAACTCACAATAATGAGCTACTCCGTACATCAAATGTGTATTTTTATTTTTTGGCGATATATTGGTTGATCTTAACTCAATGTTTTTTTATCCCCAGGTGATAATGGCGAAAACTCCGATAATATCTCCTGTCAAAGGTCACCATGTGAAAGAAAAGGTCCAAATCCTTATATTTTTAGGGGCAGTATACTCTTTAATAATACTCCTTATCATTATTATTACAATTTATCGTTGTTTTTCGAATAGAAATTCAAAAGTTGTTCCGAATGAGTAATAATTTAGTGAGAGTCTACAGTATATGACGTCTATTGAATTGATATGTACCGTAAAAGTCATATATTGACATATTATTATATACTGTAAAAGCATATATATATATATATATATATATATATATATATATATATATATATACTAGTTGTTGGCCCGCGCGCTACGCGCGCGGTCCCCCAATGTGATTTCGTCTCGTGATTAGTGTGTAATTAGTCGTATTTTATGTGTTAATGTATTTTAATTTTGCTAATGATCACTTTAGTTATAGTACATAATGATGCAAACATAGAGGCTAGAGTGGGCAACATCGGATGGCATGCTGAAGGCATATGAGCATGTTATTAAGGGGAATGATTGGCGAGATATTTAGCATTTTGTTATAACAGAAAGATTGTACGAAATGAGTTATTAATATAGTTTTAGCATTGTAATGGCTTTATCATCAACTAATCAAATCATTACAACTGTTCCCTAATATTTTCTTGAATACAGTCTTGTTTTTTTGGTGAACATCCTCGAGTATTCCTTTCTTTCTTTAATCATCAGGCTTGATCCTCATCACCTAAATTGCGCATAACTAATGCTTGAATTAAAACTGGAGTCGCGCAGTCCCCCAATTTGGTGATCTATCCTTGGTGATTAATGTGCAATTATGCGATGATATATGTGTAGATTATTTATAACGTTTTATTATTTGTAACAAGTTAGGTATAGATGTTGGCGTTGATCAAAGTTGAAATATGATAGAATAGATTGTGCTGCTAAGGAATTAATGTAATATATGGGTAAGTTGATTAAAATCATTGAAAAGTACAAATTACATCAATGTGAGCCAGTGAGTGTGTGATTAAAGGATTGGTAAATTAGGTGTTGTGAATGGGGAATTGGCAAACTGGATGATGCGATAAAGGAGATTAGATGATTAACAAACTGGGTAGTGCGATTAGGGCGATTGGAGGATTGGCAAATTGGGTGGTGCAATCAAGGTGATTGGAGGATGGGAAAACTGGGTGGAACGATCAAGGTGATTGGAGGATTGGCAAAATGGGTGGTGCGATCAAGGCAATTGGAGGTTTAAGTGGAGGATTGAAAAACTGGGTGGTGTGATCAAAGTGATGGAAGGATTGACAAACAGGGTGGTGCGATCAAGGCGATTGGAGGATTAGTAAAAGAGAAGTTGCTTGCATCAGTTTAATGTGTTAATACCAACCCTTACTCAAATTAAAATGAACATAGACAAGTGTGGTTAGACTCCTAATTTAAGTATATTGTATATAATACATATACTTATTGAGATTAAGAGAGGGAGGTCGGAAGAAAGATGGAGATAGAGAGAAGCTGAGAGAGACAGAGGGATCAATTACTTCATTCTTTTCTCCTAGACCCTCCCCCCCCCCTCCCTTCTCAATCTAGCACAATATCTTTGTTAATAGTGCTTTTATATAATTCATGTTCACTATGAGATAATCAATCACAATGAGATAATCAATAAGTTTATTTCAAATAAATCCATCTCCTTCTAATCTCTCCTTTTAGCACTTATTTCAAATAAATCAATCAGTTCAGCTCAACTCAGCTCAGTTCAGCTAAATTCAGTAAATGTGAACATGCTTTACTCTTCTCCCAATCTCTGCTTTTAGCACTTATTTCAAATAAATCCATCTCCTTCTCCTTCTCCTTCTTGCCTTGAATCCTTTTTTTTTTTTTGGAAACCCCTTGAATCCTCTTTTAGATTGACATAATATTCTAACTGTACTATTTCATACTGCAAGATATCTTCAAAAAATGCTTTTGATACTTATTGCAAGCTAATAAATCAGTTGATGATGATGCTAAGTAAATAATTATCTTAGGATATTCATTAATTATAACATGAGTAGTTAGTTGAAATTTAAAAATGATTGATCACATAAAGTTTTTAACATGCTCCGATTAACAAAATGTGACGGAAGTCATACTTGTTAACAATAATGAATTTATAAATTTTAGGTTGTACTTTTTCCCCCTCCCCCTCTAAATATATTGTGTATTCTTTTATCTTTTATTGTAACTTTTTACATGAATACACATTTTACATTACTTTTTTCCCATCCCTCTCTCAATATATTGTTGAATAACTGATACTTGAATTATTGCAAGTGTTTGGTAGGCTAACAGCCAGGTGAACTGGGAAGAGCACTCGACGAAGCAACCACACTCAACTCCATTATTAGAATTGTCAAATTAGGCTCCAAAAATCATTTGAAGTTCTTGCTTGAAACATCAATTAAGTAACAAATTTACCTGCTAAAAACTCTCATAACTTTAGAATATATGACAAATATTTCAATAACTATGTACTCTGTATTATGTTATTCAGCTCTTAAAAATTAGATTCATGATTTTGAGCCCAAAAAAAAAAAGAAAAAAAAAACAGAATAAAAGCCTATATCAACACACAAATTTGAGTTTACACCATTTTTCAAGAACCCTACAAAAATACTATTCATAACAGAAAAAATAGGCATAACATACACATAAATGAATGTAAGAACTCGGAATCATGTTGGTGCTAACTCTTACAGCTTTGACTATCCAACCATTCCATTGCAATTCAGCCGTAAAATAAACACATAATATCTGCAATATTTTCATTTTCTTGAACATTCAACCCCACCATCAGCGCAAACACATAAATCTGCAAGAATTTGGAACTATAAGCACAACAAAGAACAAAAAAAAAAAACAATTCAAAAACTTTTTGATAGCATAATTTTGGTCTGTACATGAAGAGCTGGCAGGTCACTATTTTTGATAGCATATTTAACCAGATAAAGGTTTAATGGAAGGATACAAGAAGCAAAAATACATGGAATGGATCAACTTATTCTAGTATAGGGTGTGTGTGTGTGTGTTTTTTTTTTTTTTTGAAAAAATTTCTAGTATAGTTAGCTGAACCAAGAGTCTTAAGACTATATTAATTTAAACACCCAGACAAAACTCTATATAATTTCTGAAGTACAAGCTGCTGTAAAATTAGGGTCCTTAAATTTCTGAAGTACAAGCTGCTTTTGCCTCCCCCCCATTAAATTACCCTAATTTTACATCTTGATATCCATAAAAATGACTTTCTTGAGAAGTAGTAGCTGTGGACAGATTAAAAATCAGTGATGTAACTTAGATAGCAACTGCGTGATGCTGCCCCCCTACACATGACATGAATTCATCATCTGTATACCGACATGACTAAACTGAGTTTAATTTTACTTGTACTTTAGTAAGCTCAAATTTGTGCTTAATTCAATTAGGCTCCAAAAATCACATAAAATTCTTCACACTTTAAAATATTAATAAATCACTCGTACACTCTTTACAAACTTCATTAATATGATATAGAATATTGGAAGAGTAGATTGTGAAAACAATATAAGGTGATTAACAAAGACATCTTCACATATCACAACTCAAGCCACAGAGCACAAATTATGAAACAATCATCAAACAATACTATAGTACACAACACACAAACAATATAAGTATTAACCCAACTTATTTATGATAATCTTATATCCTTATCATTCAGAAAATATAGGTAATTCAATAATTAAGCTGGGACAGTCAAAAGGGTAAAGGATGTCATCAAACCATCATGAGATTTCAAAATCATCAGGATCCTGCTTCTATAAGAAGTGCAGACAGTACAAAACACACAAACAATATAAGTATTTGACATCAAAGTTGAGAATATAATCCTAAAACTTAAGTCTATCTCTACTTGCTTAGTTTTCCCTTGTTCTTGCAGCTTCCTATATCTTTCATGAGCCCTCTCTGTTTTTCCAATTCCTCCCTAAAAAATGAATACATATGATAGTCATATTATGAATAGTGTCGCCATCTTCACTCAAACTAACTCAAAATCATGCATCAGATATAACCAACTAATAACATCACTTTAAGTTGAGCAGATTTTCTTTCCAACCGATAAATCTAGGCTGGTTGCTGCAAAGTGTTACAAACATGCCAAGCTTCATACACAGGGTGGTATGTAATCCATATCCGACAGCCATCAGTCCAGTTCCTACTTTGTCCAGTATTATTGTAGCCACTCTCTGAAGATCTGTCTTTTGCAAGGAGGATCTTAATTCCTTCTAAGGATTTCTTCTGTTCACTCGAATTCTTTACAAAATGCACATCCTTCCTTTCTTTAGAACTACTGCTGATCAAAGTGCTTCAATTCTCGTCCTTAGAATTATCACCCCCCCCCCCCTCATTCTCCCTCTCTCTTAGACTAAGTATGACCCTCCCCCTCTCTTCCCCCTCCCCCCTCTCTTTACCTCTCTCCTCCTTGCCCCTTCATATCTCTCAGCTTCTCTCTATCTTCCTCTTTGCTCAAACCTCACTTTCTTTGTTTTTCCTCCGACCCATCTCTTTCTTTATCACTCTCTCTCTCGGCCATGTTTTTTCTTTATTACTCTATATATTTCTCTTCTGACCTTTATATATATATATATATATATATATATATATATATATATATACACATTTCTCTCTCCTCCCTAGCCCTTTAAATCTTATTCAATCAATCACAAACAAGGATAGTACGCATACATTACAGAGTTAACTAAAAAAACACAGCAAATAAGGTCTGATAGACCAACCTTTAGCCACAACTCCAAGTCATGAGGATCAGGCACTGCAGTTTTGGGGATCTGCAGGGAATTGACAAACCAAAGATAAATAATCCTGCCATATCATGTCCTAATAATGTATTGAATTCGATATAAGAGAGTTTGAAAACATGAATGTAATTTTCTTTAGTCAATTCTCCCACATTTATACTCCTATGGATTAAAAATGGGTTTTGGGCTGCCAATTAACCTGATGGGCCTGAGCACAGTGGTCAGTCCAAAACTCCAAAAAGACCCCAGTCATTTCATGACTTACCAAAATTCATTTTATAAAATTAGATTTAGATCCCAATCAAATGAATCAATTAACATTGATTATTAAACCAGAAATGAAAATTGCATTTTCATTTTGTCAAATGGCTAACAACTATTATCGTTAACTATAATTAAACATTGGTAAAAACTTTTATAGAAATAATAAGTTTTTTTTTTTAATATTATGAAAATTTGTGTTAATATAATGAAAATTTGTGTTAATATCTATTTGAGTCATAATCACTGTTTAAATAAAATAATAAAAAAAAAAAACTACAGTTAAGTTAATATATAAATCATGCAAAAAGTCAATGCGTGTCAATTATTCTAAAATAGATAATGGTATAGCAGGTTGCGTTCATTTTCACCATATTTCTCAATGATTAAACTTCAATCAAATGCGGCCTATTATATATAAAGAGAGTAAAAGAGTAAGAAGGCGAAGAGAGACAAACCTCCAACGCAATCCAAGGCCTGAGATCCAGAAACATCGCGAGCTTTCTTGCCAATAACAACAGCAAGCTCAGCTTCATACCAAACTTGCTGCATTGAAGCTGGGATTTCAATGGTTCCTCCATTTTCCAAGTATGATGATGTTGGCTTCAAGAACAACACTGGTTCCTATTCACCCAATAACACAACAAACAAATCAATCCCCCATCACAAAATTATAGTCACGTACTCACGTTACATAACCTTGTTAACATGTCCGGAGACAGTTGTCGCATAGATTTACTAAAGGCTAAAATCACAAATATATCAAACTGTGGTTGATTTTATTGTTATACCCTCGCTAAAAAGAACAAAATTCAGAATAATATGCTTACTTGCACTCTGTTATAAGCAGGTCAATAGCTTTGTCCCTTTGTTTCTTGTTTCTGAGCAGATCCTTTGGCACTGCTTCAAGGACTACTCTTCGTAAAATTTACACATCAATAGTCAAAGTTCATTCAAGAAAACAGATCATCCTATTAACTTAGACAATCCAAAAAGAATAAATAAGTGGGGAGAGAATCTACTCACAAAGACAAAGGCAAATAGTATACATGTATATTTCAGTTTCATTATAGTTGCTATAGGCACTTAATTATTAATCCTGATACAAAAAAGTATGCTGGGCAGAAAAGATGAAGTGACATGCAGAAAGAAATTTGAATGCATGACTCTGCAATATGAAATTTTCATCCAAGTACAATAAGCTGGCCTGTTACCTGAGCATTTCCTCTCAATCTAAGCTCAGACATCCATCCTGTATCAGCATTGTGTCTTCCCTCGAGAACTAACTTTGTCCCTTGACTGACCACATGTAAAATAACTTTTTTTTAAAAAAGGTTCAAATACTTACAAAATCATTGTCAACAAGAAGACTCCAAAAAAAAAAAAAAAAAAAAAAAAAAAAAATCCTCTCTTTTCCTTTCTCTTCATCTCTTACACACGCAAAAGAGGAAAAAAATGCAGATAAAAACATATAAATTAATTTGTATTGCACCCAAGGAAATCAAAGTATTTAGAAGAGGAAATAATATAAGAGCACAGCAATTGTCATCTATTGAGTATAAGAGCTAGCTTGCAAATTGCAAAATGTGTTCACCAGAGCATACCTCTTAAGATCGTACCATACAGGAGATAGATGTGTAAACTTGTGGCAGAACCTTTTAGCTAGATCATAACCAGCCGAGTCCCTGCACCGTTTGATTAGGTTGCAACTATTAGTGTTGGAAACTGGTTTAGCAAAAACAAAAATTTTGAGAAAGGCTTGATAGAAACCTAAAAGGAAACACACCAATAAGAAATCAAGGCTAACTCAATCAACAATAATAAGGTTTATCATCTAATTGCAAAGTTTGAACTTTAGTTGAGTATAAAAAAAGCTTGAACTTTAGTCCTACATTTGTTAAATAGGTGCTAAATTTGTTGCTTAGACATGTTCCAAACCCCATTCTCCGGAGCATATAGCGTTCTCCCAGAGGTCAGCACTAATCACACCAAAGCTAATATGAAAAACAAGTACTTAAGTTCACGTCTCTTTAGCTCATTGAGCTACCTTTCGGATTAAGCTCGTCTAAATTTTTTAAAAAAAATAAAGAGCCATAACTAACCCAATAATGCAAATAATCCCAAGGTATAATTGAATTACTTGAAAACATTACATATCAATGCAAAAAAACGGCGGTAACTATTGAATAAAACAAATTTAAGATTAGCAAAATGGGGTTACCTGCAGTTGAAACACAGATCAGCAATTTCACCAGATTTCAATTCCCAGCCTTTGCCTTTCTTTCATCAGACTGTAGAATTTGCCCCACAAGACGTGTTCATGCAAATTCTTGACCCCATTAAATTTCAAAAACCCAAAAAAAGCTAGCAAAACTCCACTCCAATTAATCTGCAATATTAAAGATTAAAACTTTAGATTAATAACAAAACGGTGTCGATTTAAGGAAAACAACGATCAATTATCCAAACGCATTTTCAAACAAAAAATACCAAAATTAAAAAAATAAAATAAAATAAAAAAAACACATCACAATTAACAAACTTTAGACCCCAAAAACTTTCACAAAAATCCCAAACAGCCCTCTCACACGTCACAATATCTCCCCTGCAACAACATCAGCCCACAAACCTCACCGATCGCGCACCACCATTAATTCTCCACCTACGCCCAACAACAGCCACAAGCAGCCCATCAACCACCATCACCAACACTACAACAGCCACTGCGCATCTCCCCTACTACACAATCGCACACCCCCGCATTTCCCCTGCTACACAACCACATAAACTACTACTACTGCTACTCCTCGCCACTTCACGGTAACATTCTAACCGCAACCAACACAATCTAATGCCAAACAACAGCGGCATCAAGCAACCACCATTCGGCACCTCAAAAGTCTAATTTTATCAACAAAACCCACCTGATTATGAATAAAACCCATCAAAACAAACAGAACTTAAAACCCAAAAAGAATATGAAATTACCTCAGTAATCGAATTTGAGAAAATTACTCCATAAGATCAACCAAAATAAATTGAACATGTACCCTAGATTTTCGAATTGATATTAGATGATTATTAAATTGATAAAAGATCTTACCTCAAGGAGCTGCTGTTATGGAGAAGAGATAAAATACAGAGTACTCTTCGAGCCCTCATTTGAAGCTCGGAGTAAGCTTCAATGGAGGAAAAGGAAAAAGAAAAACGAAAGGGAAAAACTTGATTTAGCTAACCAAAGAGGATGAATGCCACGCGTCAGCTCATTCAGAACAGCATGAATATCAAAGCGAAAAGACCAAAATAGCCCTGTCAATCAGGGAAGGGTGCTAAGGGCAGGGGAGGGCATAAAAGTCAATTCTCTGTTCATAAGGAACAGTAAATTGGGAATAGTAAGGGTGGTTGGGGCTTTTATAAGGGTTATAGATTATAGATTTAACATAACCAACATTAACCAAAAACAAATACATTAGGTTCCAAAATAATCAAAGCTACCTCTGCATGTTAAATACAAACAATTAAGCCCTAAGAAAGTAAGGATCCACAAGCTGATATTTCACATTTTGAAGATCAAGTATGGGCTCCCTTGCGTGAACCTGCTTTTTTAAATCAACAATACCACATCAATGAGGGCTCAAATACAATTCTAATTGAATGTAATTCTTCCCCAAACTAACAAAAAATGTGGGCTTTTTTCACATTGAGCTATAATCCAACAAAATCTAGATTCAATAGAGCTATAAACAATTCATATAAAGAGATAATCAAGAATTTAGCTGCTATTTTCCAAAAATTTAAGATATTAATGTCAATATAACAACAATAATTATGAAATCAAATTATACCAAATTCCAATTAATTAAACAAAAATAAAACAAAATAATCAATTTAATTGCAAAAAATACAGAAAATCTCACCCATATCCATACCCATATGCCATGATCGCAAGATTTGATAAAGAATCAATACTTTTAAATCAGGTATTAACACTCAACCAATTATTTAACAATGATAACAAAAATTTATCTGATATGCACTTTAAAAGTGAACAGTCAAAATCAAACAGCTAAATAGGGGAAAACCACATAAAGATTACTTTTTATTTAAGAACTCACCTCTCAATATATGTTGGCAATTGCACATCATTGTTTTTCTCAGCAACTTGAAAATAGAGAGTTAGTTGTCAGCAAGAACCATTGGTAATTTCACCCCTCAACCCTGTTTCACACATTATTTAACAGGCTTGAGTTTATATTACCCAATGACATTCTTTTCATAATCAGAACCAGTGAAGCGAAACCAAAAAAAAAAAAAAAATCAAAAAAAATCAAAATCGATGACTAAATTACTTCAAAGATCTCAGTTTGATTGTAAATTTCCAGTCCAAATTCTAGGGCATTGATTGAAAACCTAATTAACATCAACCCGTTCTAAAATTCTGTGAAAATAAACCAAAAATTACTCCTTCCTTATTCAACCGAGGACCAAGTGACCAACACAACTTTCTCCATTGAAAAGGCAAAAATTGTAAACTTAATCGACAACATTAAGTGAAATCTCAGTTTAATTAAGCAATTACACTTTGCTTGGTTCAACTCTATGCACAACCTTTTAACAACATGCTTTTAATCATTTTAGTAGTTACCATTACACCATTCATAAGCAAGGCATAAGCACATATGAATCTTACTCATAGACCATAAAAATTCAATCGGTCACAATTAACAGTAGAAACAGAGTGTGTAAAACACACATATTCATGGAAATATTCATACCACGTCATGAGGAGCGCACCATAAGAAATAAAACCAAAACCAATTCATAAAACCCACTATTCATTCAACATCATTATTCTAAATTAGGAAAGAAAAAGAGATGAGAGTTGAATCAAATTACCTCATCAAGCCGTTAGAGGAAACTGAAACTTGAGAGGTTGTGGCAGTACACGATAGAGGTGTCGGCAACAATGGGAGCAATTTTGCCAATCAAATCAGAAAAAATGGAAGCCAAAGTGAGAAGAAAAAAGGGGGAAACAAACGGAGGTTTGTGGGTCTTCAATTACAGTAAAAGAAGACCCTAAATTGACTCAATAATCAAATTAGGTTCCAAAATTCATATAAATTCTCTTCACTTTACAAAACCAATAAGATTATTAGTATGACCTTTTATACTTTCACCAAATATATAACTGTTTGTTCAATACTCCACCTTTACAAAATGAAAATTGTCTACACTAACAAATATACATGAACGATAAATAGTATTTTGGCAAATGACGTCCATACCCAAAATAGCTCGTTGAATACACTCGTGCTGCACTGAGGAGATACCAAAATATTGGTGCAAGGGGACCCGTAGTGAGTAAAATATGACCTGCTGGTCCTTGAAATTGAAATGATCACCAGACCATTATTCATCTCCAAGCTGAGTGAGTAAGGCAATAACCTGGAAAAGAATAACATCAATTTTAGTATCATCCTCAAAATGAGCTATAAGTTAAATTATTGTTCTCACTAACAGTAAGGAGTTTAACAATATGCAGTAAGGTGTCTAAGTCCAAAATTCAAAGTGAAGCTTGACAAAATATGTGATTATCCTTCATGCCTTTGATTGCAAGAGGAAATGAAAACAAAGAATATATCGTAATAGAAAAAAAAAACTCTTTCTGAATTTTTACCTTACTATTTTGGTTATTAGAAGCTAAAGCCTCTTTCTGTACCCTGGATGGCTTCTTGGCTAGGTCAAGCCTTCATCAGCACTTGGCTTGACATACGCCTGTAATTTGGAAGCAGAAGCACGAACTGCTTCAGGTGATGGTGAGTAGCCCCTTCGTCTCAAGTATTCTTGTATGACAGTTTTGCCTGCTTCCTCACCAACGATGTTCTGAAGTCATCACAAAATGAAAAACATTAAGTGAGAAGCTTAAGCATTTGCTGCTACCAATCTATTTCTTTCAACATTAGAAATACCCAGCAATCAACAAATTAAGAATAATAATTCATTCTCTATTTTATCAGAAAATTCAGAGCTCTCTACACAATTGCTTCCATGAGCTTTCCCGACATCTGATAGCTTAGATATTTGGAAAAAACAACAATGCAGGTACAACGTATATCAGTATATGTCCAATGTTTCTAAAAGGATTGCATTCCCAGCAATCTATTTTTGGTAACCATTCAACTTCATGAGTTAAGACGAGGGATTTGAGAGTCGAATTTAGTTCATATGTGCCAATGCATTCTAGACAAAACTGACAATCTAAACCCCCAAATTCTGATAATTTTACCATTACAGGCCATTAATGGGTCCTCACCAATGCTCAAAGAAATTCAAACCTAAATGAACAAGTAATACAAACACACAATCTGGAATTCACTTCATATGTTCCAATGCATTCTTTTCCTCAATCACATTGGCTTCAGTCCCAAAGGAAGCTAAGGATCAATCTGATATTACAATCTTTAAAGAAAGAACAAATCTTATATTTCCTCAAAACACAAAAGGAATCTTTCACCAAAAACTTGCTATTTCTTCTACTTCCCTAAACTAACTCTCATAATGCTGCACTCAAAATCTCGAAAATATCAATCAAATTCAAACACCATTCATCACTAATTTTTCCATTATTAACAACACAAGGTCCAGTAAGTATGATTGCAAATAAAAGCTCAAAAAGCCAAAAGTACTACCGCCTCATTCCCCTTATAAAAGCTCAAGCTAAACCAACCCACATTCAAAAAGTAAAAAAATCCATCAAATCACCCAACTAAAACAATAAACAACCACATTTCACAAAAACAATAAGCACCCAAAAACAAAAATCACACAAAATAACAAATTAGTACAAAACAATTAATTAATACAAAGTACTTTTTTATAATTTAATAAAAATTAAGAACAGAAATTACCTGAAAAAACGCAATTGCAGAAATAGCCGCAACAACATAAGCAAGGGTAGCATAAACAACAACAACAAAAGGTGGGAAGCAAGTGTAATCTCTCAATTCCAACATTCTTACTCCCCCTTTTTCTCCCGCAATATAAATTCGAACCAAAAATTTTTTCTTTTTTTTTTTTAAAAAAAAATCCTCTACTTTTTCTGGGAATTTGAGATGAAAAGAAGGGTGAAATTGAAACAACAAAAAAAAGGGGAAAAAATTACGACTTAATTGAGCAAACACTTCAATGGCTGAGGGAAAGCTCGGAAACTGCTTCAATGAACTAAAAAACCCTAGCGTCAACCATGGAAAGAGGGAAAGGGGATGGCAATGGGGGTAGATTAAATTAAATAAATTATGAGCGTACCTCAAAAGCTGCTTCAAAGGAAGAAAGAGAGCTAAGAAGGAGCTCCAATGGAGGATTCAGAATGTGCGCTTCAATCGAGGGGAGAGATGGAAGATGGAAATATGGAATAAAGCAGGATAGGAAAGTCCAATGGCACCATTACAAAGAACAGCTGGGATGCGAAAACAAAAAGACCAAACTACCCTGGCAATCTGGGCAATCAGTGAAGGGGGCTAAGGGCAAGGGCGTAATTTTGGTGCTAAGGTAAGGGAAGGGCAGTAGCGTCAATTTCCTGTTCATAAGGAACAGTAAATTGGGAATAGTAAGGGTGGTTGGGGCTTTTATAAGGGTTATAGATATATATATATATATATGTAAAAAATAACTCTTTATTGACTTTTTTCACCCTGATTCTATGCTTTCCTCCCCATCTCTTTCTCTCTCATTCTTTTTTTCTCCATAAACTTTTACTGGTATCAAGTTTGATGCTTGAAGCAAATGGTTATTTGAAGGAACAATCCTTCGACAACCTTACCTTACCTTGAAGGTTCGATCAGAAAGCTAAGAAACCCTAATTTGTGTTTCCAAATATGAATCAATTAATTACCTGCTTTGATTTTATTTGTTCTTAATGTATTACTCTCTCCGTTTTTAAATACTTGCTCCATTTCTCCATGTGCGGAGTTTTAGGAGAAATTGGAGAAAGGTAATAAAATATGGAGGCAGTGAGGTTGGTGGAAGAATAAAAAATTGTAAAAAGCAAAAGTAGTAGAGAGAATTGGAGGAGAGAGAATATAAAATTAATAAAATATGATTTATGTTGGGTCCACTAGTTAAAAAAAATGAATTAATTATCATAAAAGGTTTCCAAATAAAGAAATGGAGCAAGTATTTAAAAACGGCGGCAAAAGGAAAGTGGAACAAGTATTTAAAAACGGAGGGAGTATAATGAAAACAAAGCTCATTAAGTTATTTTTGGAATAATATAAAAATTGAGATTAAACAATTAAAGTTGTTGATCCAAATAATATAGAAATCGATGTTAATTGAAATTGTAATCTGATATCATTGTGAGAAGTTATTTATCAATTAATCTCATAGATTGCGATTGTTGCGACTTACAAATCATAAACATTTTTTTTAAAATTTACTGGCCATAATAGTTTCGTAATACTATTGGGTAATTTACTGGCCATAATAGTTTCGTAATACTATTGGGTGATTTTACATCTCCTTTTCTAGAAAAACAATTATACAAGTATATGATTAAAGGTAGAATTCATATCAATAGCTTTAATTTGGGATTTAATTTTACCTTGCCTATACTACATTATCTTATTTCTACATCATTCTTGACAAAATCTCCCCAATATGGTTTGTACCTTAGTAATAAGCTTAAGGCCAGGTCTATCAGAGTACCCGTGTGGAGATTCAGTGTAGATGTGTGGTATATATTGAATTGTACTTGTACTTGATTACTTATGGGTATTTTTTTAAAAAAATTGATACTAATGGGTTATAATACAAAAATACATGTGATGAGCCCAATAACAAACTAAGGCCTTTTTAATAAGACCAATACACAACACTTGTATTCTTAGGTGCGACATTTGGTTTAGTAAGAATTGTGGTCACCGTTGTAAACTTGTAACCATGTATAGGCGTTGCTGTAAGCCTGTAATAGATATTCACAAGTTTCAATCCAATCACATCAAGTCTACAATTATGTACTGTAATAGGGTCGTTCACTCGTTTAAAACTGGACCGAAACGAACTAGACCGAACGAAAAGTTGAAAATTTGAGCTTTAAGAACTCCAGACCGAACATGAAGAACTGGTCCAAAACCCTCGTCTAACTGGTTTGAATCGGTTTTTATTTTTAATATTTTAATGGAAAAGTGAAAGAAAAAGAAGTAAAGGAAAAATAAGTTGTCTTTTTCAAGAAAAATTGTATGGTGCAAAAAAAAAAAAAAAAAAAAAAAAAAAACTCATAATATATTATAGTATTCCTACGTATGATGGATTATATTTGTCATTTTGAAAGGTTTTTATAATTTTATGCATGATTTTAAGGAAAAAAAAAAAAAAACTCAGACCGATCGATTTTTAGAGGGTTTTGGATCGAACAAGTAACAAGAACGAAAACCGGAAAATTTTATTTCTCGACTTAGAGCCCATATTGGTTAGTTGGTTACTTTTTTATTTTTCGGTCCAGTATTGTTTTTGACCAACACCCTTACATGTAAATGGGCTTTGGATGGTTTAGTGGAATCGCTAATAAATTGAATTACTCTTTTTTTTTTTTTTTTTTTTTTTCCTTTTTACAAAAAATAATAAATTACAGCATAGCACATACCGATCAACCATGCATATACCTAGTAGGATTATCTTGTTGGTATATTTGAGGGCGACCTTAAAATGATACTCAATCCTGTCAAATACGGATCTGGGCCGCACCCACAAACTTAGAGAGAGAGAGAGTCCACTTTACAAGTCTAAAGAAGGCTCCATTCCAAAACCATATGGCAATAGAATTATCTTCTTTCTTCAATGTGGGAGTAGCACCTTAGCCTTATAAATCATATTTGAGGGCAACCTTGAAATGATACTTGACCTTTACCTGTTAATCTTAGCTAATAACAATTTTATTACTCTGATTCGTATTTTTCTAGGTTCATATGTACGATATAGCTAGAGTAATAATTAGAGTAAATGAGTTGTCCTTATTGAAGATTGTACCCTAACATCATTTTTTTCATGATTTTATTACCAATCTCAAGCTCTACATACCTTGATCCGTACTTAATATTATAGTAAAGTTAAGATTATTGAAGGATAAATGATAAACGTATTAACATTGTAATGGCGGACAACCAAGTTGATTGGTAAGGCTTGAACAGGGATAACTCAAATTAGAATTTAAGCCTTGTCCATCTATGCCGCATTTTTCAATCTAATTCCCCATACATCAAAAAAATAGAAGGTAGTAGTCTCTTCAACAAAAAACTTAAATCTTAAACACCAAATCTCAAAGGAGAGAAAACAATAACAAAAAGACAAAAGTTGTGTGATTAAAATTTATTAGTCACGTATGTTTTGATAATCCTTTAAGTTAAAGAATGAGAAAGAAATCAATACACCCCTTTAAAAAAATACTTTTGAAGAAATATATATTTTCTCACAACCTTCTAATTTATAGTATCAAATGATATGATTAAAGTGAATATCCAAGGAAACGTGATTATTTATTTCTTTCATATCTTTCTTATTACAACTTTATAAGGTTGCATGAAGACGGTCCAAAACGGAATTAAGAAGTGAGTTTGATAGTCTATTTTCAGTATAATTAACTTCATTTTTACGAAAGGTTTCATGGGATTTTATCAGCCTTCCTTTCACTATCCTAAGACTATTACAACATTCGAGATTTAATTTAATGCATAAAATAGTAATAGGACAAGTTAGTTATACACTACTCAAATTCTCAAAGAGTGAAATTGATTAAAGTTGTTTGGTACTATCTTATCCTCCTTCATTGTCAATCAACTCCTTAAATTTTGAACTTTATTACTTTCTGTCTGTTAGTAACTAATTTCCACATGTGATGTCATTTGCTTGTAAGCGCACTTTTCATCTCGTTTATCCGTTACTTAGTGCACTTGAATGATGTATAATTAAGTTAACATATATAAATGACACGGAGTTAAATAGGTGGTGAAAAAGTAAATTACCGAGTGAGGTGGAGCTTGATGAAAAGCGGTGAGATGAATATAAATTATTAGATATATCATACGAAGTATAAGTTTTCAAACATGTATATAAACATTTAAACATGTTATATAAGTTTTTGAAAATTTTATTAAAGTTCTTGGACATAAAAATTAGTTTTTGGGTGGACTTATGGTGAAACGGACTCACCCACTACTTTGTGATCAGCGTATGTTAGCTTAGATATGAGGCGAGGACACGAGGTAGCTTGTCTATAATAAGTAATTCATTCACCATGAGAGCTTTTTGTCTTAATGAAAAGCAATGGGATTAAAGTTAAGTGCACCATAATTACTCCAAGAACCCAACTACCAAGGCCAATAACACTAAGTTAAATCACATCTTAGCACCAAAGAAAAAGGAAAATCCAATAAAATCACATCTCTCAAAAAGTGATTTAAACACAATAGAAAGATATCATGATGTTTAAGAGAGAGATAATGAGAGAGAAATAGAGAGTCTTCATTCACATCAATGTGTATTACAATCAACATGCAGCCCACTAATAACAAACTTAATTTCAGCCTCAACAGATTAAAGCATATAATATACTTTGAATTTTTGTACAAATGATATTCTTACATGACTAGGGTTCCTACCAACTACCCTAAAAGCTTTTAGTTTCTGTATAGCTTTATGACTATTCACATATCTCCTTCACAATTACATGAAACATTTATTGGTAACTTACATAAGTTTGATCAAGAATGGTAAAATAAAAATAAAAACACCATACATGCCCCGTAGTTACAGAGTATATATATATATGTATATCAAGTATTTTGTAATCTATGTCTAACTATATAACCTTTTTGTAGGTGATCTTATTAATTATATGGAGCTTGTGACAAGCTTTGCCCCTCAATGGCCTAATTACAAGAGCACGAACTTACTGGAGAGAATCCTGATCTGTTTGTATATGAGGCTCGATTGCTGAAATTTTTTAAAGAGGAAACGAAAATGATTTGGAATATTTAAAAAAGAAAAGGGAAATAATAAGGAAAGGATGAAAAGAAGAGGGTTGTCATTCAACTTGGTAATCAATGAAGGGGAAGGATGAAACATCCCTCATTAGTTCCTCTAAATCCCATTCTCCCAACCTTGAATCGTCTCCTCCTTCCCAATTGTTTCCAACACCGGGAACCACGGTTGCCTCGAATTTCTTAGCACCACTACTAGTAATGGAGTTGTTTAGAGGAGTAGTGTTGTTTGTGCCGCTAATTATGTGGTGGTTATGATCAAAATGATTATTGCTGTTGTTGTTGTCAAAATGATTATTGTTGTTGCTAATAGTAGTGTTTCTACCAAAAACAATATTTTCGGAAACTTGAGTATTTTCTTCAATGCTTATTGTTTCCAAAGAAGGAATAGAAAGCTCCCCTTGTAATAACCCATAATTATAGTTGTGACTTCCAAGCATCCCATAACTACCACACATCATACCATGATCATCACCATTACCCATGCCATGATGCATGGGTGCCATGCTCATGCATGATGATGCATCCATGTACCCATTACCACATGAAGATATGTCAAGACTATTAGTAGTAGTAGTATTATTGCTATGATTTACCATGTTGGGCAAAGGATGGTCCATAATAACATGATGATGATGACTTAGAGGAACCATGGTTTGCATGGATGATGATGTTGGTGAGGCGGAGTTGTTGCTCACATACATGGCCATAATGCTGCAGGGATCCTGCATAGCCATGAATCCTCCCACCATCCCATCTCTTGGCTCTGTCGACAACGATGAATCACTAGCATTAGGTGATGAGGAGGTTGATGAGCTCTTCATCCTTTTCTTTACAGTTGAGTTCCAGAAATTCTTTATCTCGTTGTCTGTTCGTCCTGGCAAGCGAGCCGCGATTTGGGACCATCTAATTTGATCAAATAAACAAAGCTTAGTCAAGAAACAATGTAGTAGTATATGTGACAAAGATGTTAGTAAATTGACAATAACTAGTATTACGTTTTCAAAATTGCATGGGTTTTTTTTTTTTGCATGAACCTAGAAATTTCAAAAGGAAAAGGACTTTTGGAGTGTCTTCAACTCAAAGTGCAGATATTAGGAACAGAAAAATTAAACAGAAAAATTTGTGTCCCTTTCTTAAAGAAGATATAGTTTCACGCAAGTATCACAGACCATGTGCAACACCAACCAACATCATATGTATGGATAGGACATTGCTTGTTTTGTAGGGTCAGTCAGTTCTATGAAATTAACTCATATTAATATATAATACCCATGCTACTCATAGCAACTAAGGTGGAAAGTATAGAAGTGTTTGTCTATATTGCTTGGATGTTGGATGAGATCCTCGACACTTAGACATGGATACACTCTTCGATCATTTAAGACAAAAACACTTCAAATTTTTCATAGAATACCACCTTAGAACATTGTGCTTCCTAAATCTAAGTAACATATGTCGATATTATATATAACAAAAAAATTAACGGACATTATCATGTATGTCCTCATCACAAAGCATGAATGGAGCTGAGGTTGACTCAAAAACCCTATGTTGTCACATTCTTCAACCACAAACACCATATTGTACCCGAATTCAAAGATGAGAAAACGAAATATCAAGAAGAGAGTTATACAGTACTACAATTCAAATGATAAATGTTTTCATTCAAAATATACTCCAAGGCAAAATTCTTTTCATTTCAGATATTCAACTTGAACACTAATTGATAAATCTTTGCAAGAATGTTATTGTAAACTAGATGACGTACAAAAAATCCTAATGATGCACACGTATGAAAAGAATATTAATTAAGGTAACAAAAGTCTCAGTTGAATGTCAACAGTTTTAATTACTGTATATATATGCTTGTCATTTCTATTTAGAAGAAAATAAGATCGATTATCAGCGCAAATTTCGATTAATGAATATAAATTCAAAAGGTAAGTGGACTAACTATTAAAATGTGGGGTTTAATTTGTAAATCAGACAACCTCAAATATAGTTAAAAAAAAAAATTAACTCAAGATAAAAAAAAAGCCCCTTGATCAAAATATATATCTAATTAGTAATAAAGTACTTTGCTCAACTTCAAAATCTTAATGATCATAACAAAAGCCTCCAAATGGTGATAACAATAGTATTAATATAGAATTGCATTAATCAAAAGTTCAAAACACTTATCAATGCAATTATATATGCTAGAAATCAAATGTTAAGACAAGGGAAATTTTACAATAAATTAGGAAACTTAATGATAAAAAAAGTATCTTAAAACATAAGTTACGTTTTTTTTTTTTTTTACCATCAAAACATTAGACACATAATATTACTCCTTGAATCCAAACCAATCACAAAAGAGAGGGAAAAAAAAAAAGGCAGGGAAACAAGCATAATCTACCTATTGCCAAGGAGGGAATGCAAATGGATGATGAGCTCTTCTTCTTGAGGGGAGAAAGCGCCGCGTTTAAGGTCAGGCCGGAGGTAATTAATCCAGCGAAGGCGGCAGCTTTTACCACACCTTTGCAAGCCAGCATTCCTAGCTACATCACTCCAACAACCCTGTCCATTAGTAAGCATATAGTTAACAAGTTTATCATCTTCTTCAGGTGACCATAAACCCTTTCTAAGCTTGACACCGCCATTAACATTACCACCACCACCACCATTTCCATTAGTATTATTGCCCTTGGCAGCAGGATCAGCAGGCTTCCTCATAGCTAGGCTCAGTACAAATCGAATAATTCGTGAGCTACTCGATCTCGGCTTTGGAAAAACTCACTGATCCCACAATGAAAATCCCTTTGAAAGGGAAAGGACCAGAGTGAATATTTCTCCAAGTAGGGTGATGTACAGAAATACAAAGACTTTTATAGAGAAAGAGAAAGGTGTATATATGTATATGTAGGCAGGTATCATATAGTGGCAGTGATCTTCATCATCATGAGTTTGATGGTTGTGGGGTTTGCTTAGATTAAGAGGAAGAGAGAGAGAGAAAGACGAAAAGAGGGGACAGTGTTGGTTGATAGGTCAAGTGAAAAACGGTTTGTAGATCCTAAGTAAAAATAAATAAAATTAAGATAGATTATACTCCCTCTGTTCCATAATATTCTTCTCACTTTTCATTTAAAGTCGTCCTATAAAATTATTATCTAGCTTACCCCAACCTAACACACATTTTAGGACTGCATATTTTTATTATACCCTATCTCTCTCTCTCATCCTAAAGAGATCACATGTACCAACTTACATTACTTTATTTATTATTTTTCGTATGTGTATCTACAATAAATGAGAAGAACTTTATGAAACTGACAAAGAAAGAAAGAGTAAATTAACAAGGCTGGTCTTGTCTTTGACTCCATAGCTTTGTCTTTTGCCAATACTATCTTTCTTCACTCTCACGGTAATCATCATTCATATCATCTATGGATCATAGGGCAGCGTGAGATATAAAACTTTGTTTTCTAACCAAGCCAAGATTTTTGCTTCCAAAACACATTATCCCTTTTTCTCTCTCTCTTTCTTTCTTTTTATTTTCTTTCCTTTATTTTCTCTCTCTCATGCATACACACGTGTATTAGAAGTTAGTGAATAAAGATGATAAACAGAAATAATAGCTTAATAAGATTATTGTTATACCACGCATCGAACGATCATAAGTCCAGATCATCAGTCTTAGAAATGAAAAGTTTATTGGGTGAGTAATAATAATTCGAATAATGAAAAAAAAAGTGAGCCATACAAATAAATATGGTAAGCAAATTATAGCAAAAAAATTCTAAGAAAAAACTGAAAAGATTGAAGGAGATAGGAATGTTACTCAATACATACAGTTGTACTGTTCGAATTGCAGAAAATCCATTGGAAGATTAAGTACAGGAGCACTTTTCGCGTTCATGGAGCTCACACATAAATCATCCCAACCTGGATTATAATCAAGTAGTCATGAGGAATTCTAGGAAGAAATCAAGTATAAAATGGGACCCATTAATGAAAACTAACAGCCATTTATAATATAAACATCAGTCACTTTGCACTAAGTTAAGTGCAATTAGTTCTTATTGTTGTTAATTGATCCATACATAATTAAAGTGCATTATGATTCAAGCATGCAGTTATTTTAATTTTCCTTACATTTACAGTTACCTGGTTCAGCATATATTAATAATATAATAATTATTAAGCATGAATAACATGAACTGAATTTGTTCTGAGAGTATGTTACTGTACCTGCACTGTCCTTGTATTAGTCAGTGTTACCTAATTTGTGCTTCAATACAGAGTAATACAAATCCGACAGGCTTGCAATTCGCTACCTAGTTTTGTTACAATAGTACAAAAGGGGTACGTGCATCTTGTTTAGTACTCGTAACAATAACTAACATGTTTCGGGTCGTGGATTACTAAAAGTAATTATCGCGTTAATTTAACATAAGAGGAATACTTAGATCGAATGTAATGACTAAATTTTGCAAAGTACAGTAGTATTAATAATGATAAAAATGAAGTAAAAAAACAGTCTGGTCCATGTATATATATATATATAGGAGTATAGGACACCATGAATGGAATAAAAATAAGACGTACGAATTGGCATAATTACTATTTACTAAGCAATTTCCATGGTGCTTCCACAGAACTAATCATAAATCATTTTAGGGAAATTGAATAGACAGAGAAGACTGTCACCTTTCTAATGTAGACACAAAAAAAAAAAACAAAAAAAAACAAAAAAACAAAAAAAAAAAAACCTTGATAACAAATCACAAAGATTCTTCTATGTTTTTATTGAAACAAAAGCTAAATTGTCAAAATTTAGGGAACAAAGCAGAAAAGGTTTATATTCTGCATTTTTTATATTTTCTTACTTGCTTTTCTGTAATCTAGCATTAAACTCTTTCTAGATGCAAAAAGTACTCTTATCTATTAGTCATCAGAGGAAACAACAGCAATTATCAATTTACCCAATTAGCAAATACCCAGTACCATTGACATAATGATTAAACTTACTTGTGATTCTCAAAGAGACACGTCGTGTTCAGTTTAATCAAGGTGAAGGAAAATAACAGTACATATTACTATCTCGTCTAGTTTTAGTTGTCACGTTGTTAGTTTATAGTATTTTATCAATGTAACGGTTAATTTTGTACAAAGAGTGGTAAATTGTGACAACCTTAGCAAATCAAAAGAGAATATAGTCAAGAATCCTAATGCTTTTCATACCATAAGCCTCCAAATATCACATCAGAAAGAAAATAGCTATAAAGGGCTACATCATAAAACTAAAAACAGACAGTAGCTGCTGCAGGAGACCTAATCATAGCAAGTTAATACAATGGGCGCCTATAGAAATTTTTATCACAGGTAGATGCTTTTTTCATACTACCCCATCTCCTAAATTCGAAAATAATAGGTCACATTCTATATAATTTATGTAAAACTTTGAATTTTTCCGTATTACCCTTAATGATAACTTCAAGTAAGATCACTAAGAAATTTTACAAGACTAACTAACTTATGGCATGATTGACACATAAAATTCTTAATGGTGAATGACATATATCAATATATGTATGATATTTACAATATTATGACACAATACCATACAAAATGATCACTAATTTAATCGAATGTGGTTAATTTTAGAAATATGGATCAAGTATAAAATAGAGATGACTAACAAAGTCTAAAATTAAATATTCGAAAAGAAAAGTGAAGGTGACTGCAACAGGAAGGTAACATAAACAAATGCATCTATCCATGAAGATAGAGTTAAAGACATAATGTTAATAGCTATAGATATGGGTGCAAAACTAATAAGATTGTATGCATAACATGCAAGCTACTCAATAGAATGAACTTTCCCATGCTTTCATTTGACAATAATTTATCAGAATACAAAATCAGACAATAAAAGAACTGAAATAGTACCAAAAAGAAAGCACTCCATTGCCTTTTTCTTCTCTTTTTTAATTTTTCAAATGAATACCACAAACAAACCCAAAAATAATAAAAATGATTAAATTTTTTTTCTTAAAAAAAGAATAGATAACATGGAAGCTACTCCAAGGGAAATAACTTTAATTCTGATGCTTTATCTTTACTGTAGTCTAGAGTCTTTATCTTGGGCAAGCAAACATGCCCTGTTCAAAAATCATGAGTAGCAGGCCCAATTGTAGAAAGAAAACTATATACTATATTCTATTCTTTGCAGGCCAGAATTATATTGTCTTTAAGTCCATTACATTAGAATTCATTAGATAAAAACATAAAATTGAAAGTTTTATTTGAATAAACAAATTTAGAAAAAGTTAACTTGAATTTTGCATAATATTAGGACCACCTGGACAATTCTGAAATTTTCTTAGACACACAAATCACCTGCTAAAATAAACAAAAGGAAGTGCAATGATGCCAATAGACAAAAAATATGACTAAAAGAGCAACCTTAAAATTAGGGAGGAGAAATAATGTAAACATTTTGGCATGTGCCTCTAATGATTATGTTCAATCTTTCACCAAATTGATGAATTATAAAAATGGGTGCAAAGTTACATACCACAACCTTGCTTAGCTAGATTTTATCAGGATTAGAGTCGTAGACGATGGTAATGTTTTAAGTTAAAAACTCTAAAATCACAATCCAAAAATAGAAAACAATAATTGGAATACAAAAATGACAACCCAAAACAAAGTATTAACCCAATACACAAATCACAATGCTTCAACATTTGACATAACATATCTAAAAGTTTAAACTAAGGACTCTAGGAGTTCATCCAATGCTTATTTAATTTCAATGAGGAACACCTACAAAAAAAAAAAAAAAAAACTCTCCAAAATTGTCCCAAACAAGAAAAAGTCCGGTGTAACTCTCATGTGTTAATCATTTCTTAATATAAGTAAAACACATATATTTAGACTAGTAAGTCGTAACTCATATAATTGCTAGGGGGCAATCTGGTTTTCGATAATTGATATGGTTGATTAAGTGTCTCAAGTTCTCAACATTGATTTTGAGTAATCCCTAATGCATGTACAATCCCCAAAATCATAAAAGGGAGTGACAATTAAAACGTGCTTAATGTATCACTTTCACTTCTTTCTACCACTTTTTTTTTTTTTTTTTTTTTTCATGTCAAACCCCTTTTTCAGCATCAAATTTGAGAACAAATTATGTCCATTATTTCCTCTCCTAACTTTTGTGAATTTTCAGTCCAATAACGTAAAATTGCAGAATTAATAGTCATAAACACCTAAAAAAATCAACATTAATAAATTTCTACAGTGTAATCACATTTTCAGCATGATATTATCAGCAAATCTAACATCCTAAGCAAAAAGCTAATTCACATTTCACAAAGGTAGAGATCATAGGAAATCATACTTCAATTTTAATCAAATTATAAACTCATACATTCGATTTGCAAATTGAGAAGTTAAACTTAAACCAATAAGTTAAGCAGGAAAATAACCTCACCAATTTATCGGAATGGATTTGAATAAATTTGAAGCCATTACGTTGCAATTCTTAAGTTTGAGATTTGGTAGCACAACAACATTTGTTGGGAGAGTTTTTCCTTCAATTGGGCTTAATCCGACTTGAATCCGAACTTAGAAGTGTCCCTTAATTAAAATTACTACTCTCTCCATCCGTAAAAATAGGATTGTAATTTAGGAACCGCCGGATATGCTTGCATAAAAATATTCTTTGTACTTTGCAATTGGACAGCACGGAGGTCGGAGGCGTGACAATCAAGCTTCATCGGATTTTTGAAAAAAAAAAAAAAAAATTATATATAGAAAAAGTTTTTAGTTGATGAGTTGGGCTGTATATTTCAGTTTGTCAAAATAAAGAATGGGCCAAATTTTGCTAAGTTACTTTTGAATTTGTCAGAGGGCCTGTTGGTGAACTATGTCTAACTAAATAATGGGCTAGTAGTAAAAGGCTATAAGCAAGCTATTTGATTTTTTGGGCTTGTCCGGTTTACTATCATTTTTTTCTTTTTTCAATCTAGGTAGGGATGACAATCTAGTCCGAAAACGATTTTATTCGATAAAAAATAAAATGAAAAATTGAGTCAAATTCAAAACAAAGAATTTGTATCCAACTTGTTCTAAGTAGGACAGGTAGTATACAAGTTTTTTTTGTTTACCCTATAATTTATGACCGGTTTTATAGACCTTTGTTGTATGTATTCGGTTATTAATGTTTTGGCGATTTATTACATTTGCCAAATTATAATTATTAAAATGGTAATGATCATTAGCTTTAGTTATTGAAACCAATTGGGGGAAAACAAAACTAAGAGTCAAGTGAATTGGAGTTAAATGCTTGGATTTCAAGTTGGATTATTAGAATCGGATGTCGGAGTCAGAGGTCACCAACGGCTTATAAAGTCGGAGGTGAATTATGCATGATCAAGGAAGATACTTCCTCTGTTTCTTTTTAGTTGGCACGTTTCTTTAGTCACGTTTGCCAATACACAAATTCAACCGTAAATATCTTTAATCACCGATTACCAAAAATTATAAAAAGTTGATATTTTGAAAACATGCATCATGACGAATCTAACAAGACCCCACATGACTATATTTTTCATTACGTATATACGGTCAAAGAAAAGTGTGTGAATAGTGCTAAAATCAAAACGTGTCAATTATAAATTTAAAAAAAAAATAAATAAAAAAAAAAAAAAAAAAAAAACAGAGGTAGTAAAAAGCAAGGACATTTATTGAAAACTCAAGTTGTAGATAAAGTACTTGTTCGATCATGAATATAAGGTTGCAACTTGCTAGTCAATTGCATGGAAGGCAACATCCTTCAAGATCACAATATATATTAAAATATTCAAAATCTTGCCACCCACTTGCTTACTTTTTGTAAAATAAAATAAGATTATCTTCAAAAACAAGTTGATTATTAATTAATAAATTAGATGATGTGTTTAGGTAAAATGCAAATTATCCATTATTCTCAATCTCTATTACCCAATATTAAGACTAGGTACATAATATCTTCAATTTATCTCAGATTTAAACTTCCCTTTTCTAGCCCCCACATAATAATCAATCATTATCTTGCCCTTTATAAAGTGGGTCCCATTTCATTTATTTTTCTTGCTTCCATTATATTTCCCAAGTTTAATTATTTTGCTTTATTTCATCCTCAAAATCTTTTTTACATTTTTTTTTTATTTTTTTTATTGTAACAAAGTTGGAAGATGTTGATGCTAGGAGCAGCCATTTCAGCAGTGCCATTGATATTGTTGATCCCACCAATGAGAAGATTTAGTATTTTTGTTATAAAATTTGAAGATCTTTTTCAAGATTTCATTGCTCAAACTTCTGTAATATATAGTCGCCTTCAATTTGTAGGTTCTCTTATTTTTGATGCTTCTTCCTCTCGTACTAGGCGATATCAATATTAAGCTTTATTATTGGCTTATTGAATATGATGGTTAGTTTTGTTGAAACAATTTTGTATGTATTCAAAAGAAATCGAGGAAAGAATTTTCAGATCGTAGATTATTGTTGTTGTTGTTGTGGTGGTGCAAAGTAGTCCATCTGAATTTTCAAGTATAATTCAAACTATACTTCTAAATGATCATTATAGACTATTAATTTCCTTAGGTATGTACGAAGTATATGTTATGATGGATCATGTATAAGATGATATCTAGGCAGGACCGATATCTTGTAGAAACACGTGACCAAACCATGAGTAATTGTGAAAAGGCGCCGATATGTACCGGAAAGCAGACATATCGGCTTGTCGGAATTCGGCACGTGGCAAGAGAAGCTTGACACTTGGCGCAGGAGACTTTGCATGGATGAGAGCCACCTGTCAAGTTGGATCATTATAAATAGTAGGTAAGACCTCATTAATGAGGACATCAATGACTCTCTTTCTCTCTCTCTCTCTACTTTCTCTCTCATACTTATCTTCTCCTCTCAAACACTTTCTGACTTTACCATCGGAGTGGTTATCCCCGGATCACCCCGGGGTTAGCTAACTTCTTCTCATTGTGTAGGTTCTCAACTTGCCGATAGGAGTATCAGGATCTCAGGTCCGAGTTCTTGGGGAATCAGATCCAGACAGAAACAATTTGGCGCTAGAAGGAGGGGGCTTTGATCACTTCTATCGCCTAAGAACCTCACACAAAATATATATATATATAACAACAACAATCATGGCCGGAAACAATGAAACACCAGTGACAAGAAAAGTAGTAAATCAATCGGTAGAACAGCCTCAGGTGGAGATAGTGGATGAAACCCATACCTTAGAGGGTAACCAGTTTCACATGCCGATAACCTCCCCTGCAGGTGGAGGGGAGGCAGAGGATCCTATGGCGGCATTCACGCCAGATGAATTGGAGACAGCAGCAAGGGTGATGAGTGCAATGAGTAGAAAGAGAAAGGAGGTTGAGGCGGCACAGGCTGAAAGGGGGGCCGCTCAGGCCGATAGAGGAACGCCGCACCGTAACCAGGAAGAGCAACACAATCAGTTGATGAACTCGCCGAGAAGATCCCGACATGAATCGCCGATAAGATTGCACACAATGTCACGGCGGGTTGAACAATCCTCAAGTCACACCGTGAGTACAAGAACCCAACAGCAGAGAAGTTCGCAAATAGATGGGCAGGTAGTGCGAACAGTGGTGCAGTTAAGGGCGTCTCCTTTTGCCCAGCATATTTTGGACCAGCCGATGGAAAAGGTGAAAATGCCGACTTGTAGGTATGATGGAAGAGGGGATCCGGCAAGGTTCATAACGTCCTATGAGGGACACATGATGTTGTATACCAACTCAGATGCAGTCTGGTGTAAGGTCTTTCCGACTACTTTGATTGGGGCTGCAGCCGATTGGTTCAACAACCTTGAAGTTGGGTTAGTAGATAATTTTGAAAGATTGACCGAGATGTTTGTGGGTCAATATGTAAGCAATAGTGTGAGGCAGAGAACCTCTGGAGAATTGATGGCTGTAGAGCAGAAACCGGATGAATCCTTGAGGGATTACATTAGGCGATTTAACAATGAGGCAAACACAATCCCGAAGCTGCAACAAGAAATAGCTGTGATGGCTTTGATGAATGGCTTGGTTGATTCTGATTTCAAGCGTTACCTTATAAGGAAAAATCTGCCGACATTAGCAGCGGCGTTTAGCAAAGCTCATGATTACGTTAAGAGTGAGGAATTGATGAAGACAAGTAGTAGACATGTCGTTGCCGGAAGAGGGCAAAGTCAGTATGAAGGGACATCGTCTGGAGGAAGTAGGCCGAGAGCTCCTGCCCCAGGAAGGGGAGGAGGAAGCCGGCAAGATTCAAGACCAACAAGGCTGCCAATGAGATACAACACTTACACTCCCCTAAATACACCAAGGGCAGCAATCTACTCAGTGAATCAGAATAGAGAAGATTGGTCAAGACCTATTCCCATGAAGGCAAGGCCAAGGGATGTGAAGAAGTATTGTATGTTCCATAGGGATGTGGGACATTATACAGAGGAGTGTACGCAGTTGAAGGATAACATTGAGGAGTTGATCAGAAAAGGGCATTTGACACAATACCGGTTGAACACAGGCAGGAATCAACAACCGGCATAAACAGTTGAGAGGCAACGGATAGAGGCAAGGCCTGAAAGGGTGCAAGGGGGAATAGTCCGACAAGGGGATGTAGGAATACCATCGTTATCTACTGGAAGGGTAGATGTGATAAAGGGGGGACCGATTCATGGAGGAACGATTAGTGGAGCAAAGAAGCATTTGGCTGAGCATCGGCATCTAGTTTGTGCCCTGGATGTGGACAATCGTCCTCGGCCAGCTGCGATACCTGAGGTGGTGTTCACAGAAGAAGATGCAAGGGGTGTAGTGTTCCCGCATGATGACCCGTTAGTTTTAATAACTAAAATAAACGGTGCTGACATCAAAAGAGTGCTGGTGGATGGCGGTAGTTCAGCAAATGTGTTGTTTGTGCAAGCTTTTAATGAGATGAATATAGGAAGGCAGTACTTGAAGCCGGTATCATATCCTGTAATTGGGTTTAATGGGTCAACTGTAAGGCCAGAAGGAAGCATAGTATTACCAGTTAAGCTGGGTGATGGGCCACAGGCAAGAGATGTGATGGCAGAATTTCTGGTGGTGGATGTTAAGTCCGCCTACAATGCAATTATCGGCAGGCCGATAATACATGATATGCAAGCTGTTGTATCAACTTACCATCTGGCGATAGCCTATGTGTCAAATTTGGGGGCTATGGAGAAGGTGTATGGAGGTCAGGTGATGTCAAAAGCTTGTTATGTAACGGCTTTGAAGAATCCAGTTGGCGGTGCTCCGATACCGTGCAATCCGATAAGGGAAGGTGAGCCAACAGTTCAAGATTTAACCATGAAAAACTTTGATACGAGGCCTGAGGAAACACCAAGGCCGTTATTGGGGGGAGAAACTGTCCAGGTTGAGTTGCAACCAGGTGATTCAAGTAGAACAGTGAAGGTTGGGGCTGATATGGACATGGATACAAGGTGTCATCTGATAAGCCTGTTGCGTGAGAATGCGGATGTCTTTGCGTTTTCAGCAAGTGAGATGCCGGGGATACATCCAGAGGTGATGGAACATAAGTTGAATGTTGATAGAAAATTTAGACCGATAAGGCAGAAGAAGCGCAACTTCTCAACTGAAAAGATAGAGGCAATTCAGGCTGAGGTAAATAAACTCTTAGCGGCAGGGTTCATTGAGCCTTGCACGTATCCGAAATGGTTGGCAAATGTAGTGATGGTGAGGAAACCGACAGGGAAGTGGCGAATGTGTGTGGATTTTACGGATCTAAATAAGGCTTGCCCTAAGGATTGCTACCCATTACCCCGGATAGATAGGCTGGTAGACTCAACCTCTGGTCATGCTATGCTCAGTTTTTTAGATGCGTTTTCGGGATATTATCAGGTCAGCATGCATAAGGCTGATAGGAATAAAACAGCTTTTATAACGGATGTCGGTGTGTATTGTTATAAGGCAATGTCGTTTGGGTTTAAAAATTCAGGGGCAACGTATCAGAAGTTGGTGGACAAGATATTTGAGAAACAGAAAGGCCGGAATGTTGAGGTGTATGTGGATGACACGATAGTAAAGAGTAAGGAGAAAGAGGACCATGTAGCAGATTTAAGAGAAACATTTGAGATGTTAAGGAGATATCAGATGAAGTTGAATCCGGAGAAGTGTGTGTTTGGGGTCAGATCAGGGAAATTTTTGGGCTTTATGGTCAGTGAACGGGGAATAGATGCAAATCCAGACAAGGTGAATGCGGTACTCCAAATGAAACAACCAAAAACCATTCGTGATATACAGAGATTAACTGGTAGGATGGCAGGATTGACCAGATTTATTAGCAAGCCAGCTGACAAAGCGCTTCCGTTTTTCATGGTGCTAAGAAAGAACAAGGCATTCGAGTGGGGAAAGGAACAGAGTGATGCTTTGGAAGTAGTAAGGAATCATCTCAGATCTCTTCCCACGATTGCCAGGCCTGAGAAGGGAGAAGTGTTGCAGTTGTATATTTCAGCATCACCAAAGACGGTAGCGGCCGTTTTACTAGTGGAAAGGAAGAAGCAGCAAAAGCCGATATACTTTGTCAGTCATGTATTGAATGCGGCAGAGCGCAGATATCCAGTGATAGAGAAGATGGCGTTAACAGTAGTAGTGGCGGCTAGGAAGTTGAGGCCTTACTTTGATGCACATCCAATAGAGGTGTTAACCAATCACCCTTTGGAGAAATCATTGCACAAAATGGATACATCTGGTAGATTACTGGCATGGGCAGTTGAGTTGTCGGAGTACGAAATAAGCTACAGGCCTAGAACGTCAATTAAGGCTCAAGCATTGTCGGATTTCATTGTTGAAACCACATACACCGATGAAGAGGAAGAATTGGGCACATGGCAGGTGTCAGTTGATGGTTCAGCTACAGCAACGGGGGCAGGGGCTAGAATTGTGATAACGGCTCCAGACGGGAAAATGTTTGAATATGCCATGAAATTTAAGTTCAAGGCAACAAATAACGAAGCCGAATACGAAGCTGCAATAGCTGGGATGCAGTTGTCAATAGCAGTAGAAGCAAAACGGCTGGTTTTAACAACTGACTCCCAGCTGGTATCAAGTCAATATAGTGGGGAGTATGAAACTCGGGAGCCAGCAATGGTGAAGTATTTGGAGAAGATGAAACAGTTAGCAGCACAGTTGCAATACTTTGAGATAAAACTGGTTCCAAGACTGAAAAATGCTCAAGCAGATGCGTTGGCAAGATTGGCAAGTTCAAGTTTTAATGACTTGGAAAGGACGGTTATGGTGGAAGTTCTAAAGCAGAGAAGCATAGACAATATGTCGGCAGAGGTGCTATGTACTAATGTTGGGAGCCAGTGGTATGATAAAATATTGGCGTACCTCATTCATGGTGCAGGGCCGACAGATAAAGGGGAGTTGAAAAGGTTAAGAAAAGATAGCGTATGGTTTGTCATGTACCAAGGTCAGTTATACAAAAGGGGGTTTTCACTGCCGTTACAGAGGTGTATAACTGTAGGGAATATTTCAAGCATTATGATAACCCCAAACTTGAACCCCACTGTGATCATACACTAAAGTACGGTGGCGTTCCAAAGGGAAAGAAAAGAGAGCAAAAGAGTCGCCAACAAGTTTTAGGAACTTGTAAACCCAAAAGACAATCCAAAAGGACCATCAACTACTCCATAAGGTCTTGAACCAAATAGGGTCCGGGGATGAGGGTACGAATCCAATCTACAAAAGAAAGGACCCGCCCTATAAAATAAGCCTCTACTTTGTTCTGCTCGTATTCATGCGCGTTTTTCGAATAACATACAAACATTATATTAAACCTACCCTGCTTATCTATGTTGGTTGAATATTAATGCACAAATAAAACTATTATTGGCGATCACTTGAGTTAAAATCACTTTAGCCTAAACCAAATTAATAATTATCTTATTAAGCTTGATTTCAAGTACCAATTCCCTTTAACACTCATAAAAGGTGTGATCAAGCAATAACAATAAAATAAAACAAGCAACATAATAATAAACAATAAACATGATAACGATAATAGCATGATAAGACATAATAAATCTCAATAATAATAGCAAGATCCTAGGCATGACACTAACAAGATTAATAACAAATCCTAGCATGTCACTAAACAATAAAGATCAAAGCTTTAAACCTAACATGGTACTAACATGATATTATGATATTAGAAAAGAGCAAATGCATCCTAAACATGATACTAGAAAGCATAAAATAACATCCTAACATGATACTAGGAATATTAAACAATAATAAACATGCTTTCTACATTGAAAGAGAGTAATAAGATTACATACTTTGAAGCCTCGTATCTCTTTCTAATAACAAAATACACAAGTTAGTAACTTCAATGAAAATAATAAAGAATTATTAAAGAATTAAAGAATTAAATTAAAATCAAATTAAATAAAGTTTTGACTAGTTTTGGACCAAACCCTCAGAAATTATCAACCTTGCACGTCTAGAGCGAAGGCAACTTCGAACTTGGCTAGGTGTTTCAAGATCTTGTGAATGCGGAATATTGTTTGTAAAAGCTAGTTTAGAAAGAGAGAGAAAAAGAAAAGAATTAATTAATTCTTAAGAGGGAATAGAGAGAATTGAGGAAGAATTGATGATAGATTGAAAGAGAGAATTCTTGATACTGAAAACAGGAATTCGGACCCTATTTATAATGAAAATAGTCCGAAAAATCATAGAGTTTGATAAGGAATAAAACTACACGCTGTCGCCAGGAACCGACTCTGTCGCGACGCGACAATATCTGTCGCGAGGCGACAGGGTCTGTCGCGTGGCGACAGACTTGTCGTTTGGCGACAACCTGTATTAGCGCGTTTTCTTCACGCGGAATCCGATCTTTAATCAACTTGATCTACGGAATCCGTACAGAAGATAAAATACGTATTTTTAAGATAATAAAACGATATTTTACTCCAAATAAAAGTCTATTTCAAAATAATTAATTATTAAATCCAATAATATTAGAATTAAAAAGAACTTTCTAGAAACTTCTAGAAAACTATAATTAATCCTAATAATTTTAGGAATAATAATTAACATTGGGCCCTCTCCAGATCATTGGGCCGTATTTAAATAATCAACCAGGCCTAGTTTAGTATTTTGGCCATAACTTCCTCATTATTCATCGGAATTGGGCTTATAATATATCGCTGGAAAGGTCTTTTCAAGCTCCATCCAACTACACTATTATTGGACCTTAATAATGGACCAAACTAAACTGGTTTGGCTATTTTCAAATAAATAGAGTTATTTTCAAAAACAGAGAGAAGAGAATTTTAATAAAACTAAACCGCAACACTTGACTTTCAACTACTTTCACCTAATCCGATAATGGTTCGACGTGAAAGGCATTCATCACTGGGTTTGGTTTTGGGGAGACACAAATGGGTGTCTACAATAACGGAATTTGAATCAGCAAGATTGATGGAAGAGTTGCATGAGGGTAGCTGTGGTAATCATCTCGGAGCAAGGGCCTTATCCAGAGAAGCAATGAGAAGGGGGTATTACTGGCCAACGATGAATGCAGATGCAATGGCCTATGTTAAAAGATGTGAAAAATGCCAAAAGTTTGCCCCAGTTATTAACTTGCCTCCTAACGATCTGACTCCGATATTGAATCCAATCCCTTTTGCGCAATGGGGGATGGATATAGTCGGCCCATTCCCATCGGCCACGGGTGGAAGTAAATTTCTGATAGTGGGGATAGATTACTTCACAAAATGGATTAAGGCAGAACCCGTAACAAAGATAACGGCATCAGAGGTGAAGAAGTTTATATGGAAGAATATCTTCACAAGATTTGGACTGCCGATGGCAATGGTTTTTGATCATGGAACTCAATTTGATTGCAAGCCAGTCAAAGATCACTTAATGATGTACAAAGTGAAATTTGCCTATGTAGCAGTATGCCATCCGCAGTCTAACGGCCAGGCAGAAGCAGCAAATAAGCAAATTATAACGACAATTAAAAAGAAGGTCGAAGATGCAAAGGGTTTGTGGGCAGATTTGATACCAGAGATATTGTGGGCAAACAGGACGACAATCAGAGAAGCTACTGGTGAATCACCTTTCACTTTGGTATTTGGTACAGAAGCAGTTATACCGGCAGAGGTTGGGTTGCCGACATTTAGAATTCAGCATTACTGTGAAGACCAAAATGATTTACTCCTACGACAACAGTTAGACTTTCTGCCAGAACTTAGAGAGAAAGCAGCAGTTAAGTCAGCAGCATATAAGGAAAGAATGTCGAGGGCCTACAACAGAAGAGTGTCTCATCGGCCGTTAAGTGTGGGGGATCTAGTACTGCGAAGAACTGTAGCAACCGGTAAGGGAAGTGAAGATGGAAAGCTGACGGCAAGTTGGGAAGGACCTTATCGGATTAGAGATGTCGTCATCCAGGGATCGTTTTATCTGGAAACTTTGAATGGGACACCCCTAAAGAATGTATGGAACTCGGCTGTGCTTAAGAAATACTATGTATAATGTACAGTTTTTATGTGAAGCTGATATCAATGATGAATGAAGAAGTATTCAGACAACGTGTGTTGGAAATAGGCATCCTCCATTTAACAGAACACAGTTAAATGGGACGGACAGCTCAAAACCGGTTCCGTGAAGTCAATAGATATACAACCTGATCAGTTGTATACGTTAACTCACGAGGTTGCTGGTTCAAAATATAATACCGGCCAAATCAATTCGAGTATACGCCGATATGAGGCGTAGCTCAGAAAGTGATCGCCGAGAGGGTACCTAACTGGCTGAAACAGCAAAGTAGTAGGTGACCAATGTTATAATCTGGACCAGCAACATGTAATTACTACCTAGTGTATATAGTTCTAGCACGAACTATATACACTGGGGGAAGTAAAGAGTGAGATAGATATCGAGCATTGATAATCTAATTTTTAAATGACAGGTTGTTAAGGCTATTATGGTATATCGTGCGTTGATAATTTTTAAATGACAGGTTGTTAAGGCTGTTATGATATGATATCTTCATGGTTCGATAATTGTTGAAAGTTGTCAGACATCAGATAAATCATCAGGTAAATCTCTGGTTTTTGCAAACTGTTTTTTGCAAATTGTAAATTGCAAGGCAACGTAGTTACGTTAAGAGAAGTCTAAATTTACAAACAATTGATAAACAACAAAATATAATGAAAATGAGTTAGGTTTACACGACGGTAAAGTTGACAATCGACAGGCATCACCACAAAAAAGGGGTATATGCCGATAAAACAGCATTGTCAAAATAAATGTTTAAAGACACAAAAGGCAATAAAAAGAGAGTTATAGCTGATAAGGCCCAATGATACAAGACCCACAAGAAGATGTCGGTGATGACTGCCCGCCCCTTCAAGCTTGTGCATCCTCAGGCACTGGGGAGTTCAAAATGCTGGGATCTTTGGGGCCGTCATCAGCACTTGGCACCAGGTTGTACAAGTCCTCCTCAGAGAATTGTTGTGCCTCGAAGTCGGAAGGGATCTTGTAAGCTTCTTCGTTGAAAGCTTTTTCAACCTTGGCCCAATCTTCCTTCTTCCAACCAGCAGCATGGGCAACACATCTCTGAGCAGCAGTCCAACCTCCATCAAAATGATCTTGGAGCTTGGAGCAGAACTCGTTAGAAGCTATATGACGGCCAACTGCTCTCTGGCGGATACCAGGCTTGTCGTTTTCCATTTGTTGAACCTTCTCCTCGAGGTTTCTTATTTTAGCCCTGGCGTCGCCGAGATCCTTTTCAACTGAAGGAAGGCGCTCAATGGCCTTGTCTTTTTCAATAATTTGAGTCTTCAGACTTTGCACTTCCAGCTCTAGACCAGCAACCTTCTCAGCCTTAACCTTCAGCTCCGACATCTCCTTGTCGTCTCTTTCTTTTATTTTCTTTAAATCATCTAAAGCCCTCTCGGCGTTGTCGATGATTTCCTGCATGGCGCTTTGGCTGGAGGAGGCTTGATGATGCTTCTCCTGATAGTAACGGTACATCTCAACGAGCTCTGTACCAGACATGACGGCCTAAAAAAAATGTGTGTGTTTAAAGTTAAGAATAAGATAAACAGAATAAGTCTATAGCAAAGCTGTATACAAAACATAAAAGTATGTAAAGGAAAAGTTAGAATACCTTCATCATGTTGTGCATGTGAGTAGCAGCAAGAGGGCCGATTGGACCAGCAGGTCTGTCCATCGGCAGAGTAAGATTGCTCAAAAGCCGATAACCGAGATTCCCACCTTGCATTGGGTCATCGGTGATCATGGATTCATTCCGGCCGACATCCATGTTGGGTTGCCAACGGTCTCCGGAATGACCAGCAAAGCCCTTCAGAACTTCGTCTGGAAACCTTCCAGAGACTCGTTCAATCCATTGATTGGACCGGTAAGTTAGGGCCGGAATGCTTGAATCAGAGCCAACCGTAATGGGGGCAACTGTGATGGTTGGCTGAAGCTGACGAGGGGACTCGGCAGTAGTGAGATCCTCGATCTCAATCCCCTGAATAACCTTCTTTACAATGGCCTCAGGGCTCTTAGTTTTGGTGGTGGGCGGAGTCTTCTCGGACTCCGACTGGTCCTTCTTCTTCCCACCACGCCCTTCAGGTTGTCTGGGGCTGGAGATCACAACAGCTCCACCTCGCCGATTGGCCAGAGATGTCGTCTTTCTCTTTTTTGCATTATCAACAGCCATGATCTCGGCTCTTCTTTTGGCGCTGATAGCTGGAGCGCGGCCGCAAACGGTAGCAAGGGTATCGTAGGGGCTTGAAGCTTTAGGGCAGCGTCTGAGAACTCTTTTCCCGTCAGAGGATAAGCCGAGTTGCCTGTTGTCCAATTTATCAATACCTGAGAGCAAAGAATGAAAATTCAATCAGTCAGGTGAAAACAATTTTGTAAAAAAAAAAAAAAAACAACAACAACAACAAAAGAAAGAGGTCGATAAATTAAACAGTACCATAATGGTCAGTCCAACAGAGACCGACACGAGATAACGGCGTGTTTCCCATAATGTAACTCACATTCGGCACCCACACCTTAGGAACTAAACGGACCTTGCCGTCACCTTCGTCGAATTCTGAGACGTCAAAATGATTGACAGCTCTCTCTTCATGCTTACCAAGATCCCTCTCGGGAATTGAGTCGAAACGAGGATGAGGCTGGAAAAAGGTTCTTCTCAAAGGAAATTCCTCTGGAACCGACATGAAGAAGAACCTGACTTGCCAACCCTTGCAGCTTGTTAGCTTAGGGTGGACGGTATATTTGTGGGGTTGGGTATACAAAGACCACCACCCATCTGACTGACCATCTCTCTTCAGCGTAATCAGCCGTCTAAAGATGTTAAGGGTTAGGGGGTAGTTTCGATACAGCATAACCCAGATGGTGGCAATAACAGCCCGAATGGTGGGAGGAGTCACCTGGACTAAGCAGACGTTCCAGGCCTTCAGAATTTTTGCAACAAAGGGATGTAAAGGAAAGCGGAGACCAAAGTCTAAATGCTTCATATAAACGGCCACGGAACCTGCCGGGCAATCTAACACTGAGGCTCTAGAAGGGGGAACTGACATCTCATACCCGTCAGGTAAGTTAAAAAACTTTTTAGCACGGCGGCAGTAATCTTTTTCAATAGCTGTTTTCCTAAAATATTTAGCCACTTTCCCATCTTTGGCAAGAACAATAGGTTGACGGAATTCAGCTCCGTCTGCTTCAGAGTTATAGCCCTCGTCCAGGTTCTCTTCCTGGATAACCTCCGCCGTCATGTCAACAATGTCTTCCCTGCTCTCATTGTTGAAACTACCTTCTTGAGTCTCGTCATCTCTTAAGACCGAGTTGACGGCTGAATCGTGAACAGGAGATGACGGACCTTCCTGAGGGTTTACAGGGATATCAGCTTCTTGTTCTTCCTCAGAAGAACTCACAACTTGACCTTGCCCAGGTCTTTTACTAGACTCAGCTGCCTTAGCGGCTTCGGCTGCCTTAGCTGCTTTGGCGGCCTCAGCAGCCTCACGGGCAGCAGCTCGAGGCTGATAACTGGTACTCTTTACCCTTGGCATGGTGTTTATACCTATATTGCCAACGTTAGTGCCGTATTGATTAAAATATCTTTTCCCAGCAAAGCTGCGTAAGTGATAACGAACACTAACAGGCTCAACGTGAAGAATTTCAGTATCGGCAGGGATATCAGGATTAGTGGGATAATAAGCACGTTCGCGGTGAGCAATAGTCCTATGTAGGGCTGTACACCGGTCCAAAACCGGACCGGACCTGACCCGGACCTGAATGGACCGGGACCTGAATCCTTGATTTTTAAGGACCGGAGACCGGACCTGAATCAACAGGTCCGGTTCCGGTCCAGACCTGAAAAATCAGGTCCGGTCCGGGTTTGGACCTGAATAGACCTGATTATTGATTTTTTTTGTTTTTTTTTAAAATTATATAAAATTGCTAACCTGTTTAGACCTGTTTGGACCTGTTTAGACCTATTTGGACCTGTTTAGACCTGTTTGGACCTGTTATGGACCTGTTTGGACCTGTTTATGGACCTGTTTGGACCTGTTAGACCTGTTTGGACCTGTTTATGGACTTGTTTAGACTTATTAAATATAAAAAAGTAGCTTTACCGGTTTCAGGTCCGGACCTGAAAATTCCGGGTTTTACCCGGACCGGACCTGAAACCCGGAATCCTTAAATTTCAAGGACCGGGACCGGACCTGAATCTACAGGTCCGGATCAGGTCCGGTCCCAACAGGTCCGGTTCAGGTCGGTTTTCAGGTCCGGACCAGTTTTTGTACACCCCTAGTCCTATGTAGCATAAAAGCGCGTTTTTCTTCCTCAGAAGATAACGTCTCAAATGGATAATCAATATTATCAGAAAGGGAAGATGAATTACCCTGATTACTACCGGTTTCTTTGCCTAGGGATTGCCTAATTAAACGAAGCCTAGCAGTACTAAGGTTAGGGAAGTTCTCTTCAACACTATCTTCAGACATTTAATTTAAAAATGAGAAAATAAAAACAAACATGCAAAATCAGGGGTTAGGGAGCGACAATACCTTCGACGAAAGTCGCTGATACGATGTACTTAAAAAGCGAGAAGTGACGAAGAAGAAAAGCACGCCGAATATACTGAGAAGCGCAGACCAAAGTCGAGAAAAGTAAGAAAAGTAAAGCTTTGATTGAGGAACAATTGGCACTGAGAGAAAACTTTGGAAAAATGAGAAGTAAAATGAAAAAAAAAAGGCGGAATTTTGATCTAAAAGAAGGAACTGAAAAGGCAGTTGAAGTGAAAGGCGGTTCAGAGATCCAACGGCCCTGAATCGACAATCAATTTCAAAAAGCAGCGGTAGGATTTGCGACACATGTACTAATTTTTCCGCTTCAAAAAAAAAAAACGGTTACGCTTCCATATTATAAAACATAACAAGTAGACCTTGTCTGCTATCGGCACACAAGGTCACTTGGGGGGGGAAAACGGAGTTTTTCGCTCCCATAAATTTTGTAATAAGTAGACCTTGTCTGCTATCGGCACACAAGGTCACTTGGGGGGGAAAACGGAGTTTTTCGCTCCCATAAATTTTGTAATAAGTAGACCTTGTCTGCTATCGGCACACAAGGTCACTTGGAGGAGAAAACGGAGTTTTTCGCTCCCATAAATTTTGTAATAAGTAGATCTTGTCTGCTATCGGCACACAAGATCACTTGGGGGGAAAAAGGAGCCAATAAATAAAAGTAATGTGTCGATGAAGTATAACAAAGTATAAATTTGAGAGATAACACCAAAGATAATGCAAATAAATACACTGTGGGATTATAACACTATACAAAAGTCGTCCTGAAGATTACAAAAAACAAAAATAATAAAAATAAATCTTCTCAGCAAAAGAATATAGAGCTTAAAAGAATATGGAAGCAAATCTTCTCAGCAAAAGGTGCAAGTCTCTGAGGTATCCCTAAACTTCATCCGCTGCAGTGTTTGAGTGTAAGCCAAATGGGCATAACGAACTGGAGCAACAGCAGGGATAGCAGTAAAGTTTTATTGATGCACAGTGTTTGACAGAGTACAAGAAACGTTATCATATGAAGCTTCCAAAATGAGGTAAAATTCGAAGAATGAGAAGTGGAACCCAAAGTTTGTTGAGTTAGGTTAAGTTTGTCGGCTACATTAACTGAGAACGATGATGTGTGATCATGCGTCCTCACTTGGGGGGCTAATTGTATGGGATGATATCTAGGCAGGACCGATATCTTGTAGAAACACGTGACCAAACCATGAGTAATTGTGAAAAGGCGCCGATATGTACCGGAAAGCAGACATATCGGCTTGTCGGAATTCGGCACGTGGCAACAGAAGCTTGACACTTGGCGCAGGAGACTTTGCATGGATGAGAGCCACCTGTCAAGTTGGATCATTATAAATAGTAGGTAAGACCTCATTAATGAGGACATCAATGACTCTCTTTCTCTCTCTCTCTCTCTACTTTCTCTCTCATACTTATCTTCTCCTCTCAAACACTTTCTGACTTTACCATCGGAGTGGTTATCCCCGGATCACCCCGGGGTTAGCTAACTTCTTCTCATTGTGTAAGTTCTCAGCTTGCCGATAGGAGTATCAGGATCTCAGGTTCGAGTTCTTGGGGAATCAGATCCAGACAGAAACAGATCACTTTTTTGAAATTTCTATAAAAATTTTACAATTTTATGTAGAAATTTTTAATGAAGTTATTTACAAAGTAGATTATTATGGAGTATAAAAATGGTAATTTTTTTTTTTTCAAGAATGGTAATTAATTAAGTACGCATTGGATAAAATGTTTTAATTTCCTTTGATTTTTTTTTTTTTCACAATTGCCACATTTAGTTCACTTAAGTTTTACATCAAGTAGTGATTTTTAGTAAATTTTCAGAGTCTTTGTGTGTAATCTCCATCGTGATGATTGATTGCTTGCTTGGATTCACATTTGTATAAAAGTTTGCAAAAATGGCTCATGTTACTAAAATTTCATTTTTTAAGCAAGTTAAGGGACGTGTAACATTAATCGCATCATACAATCATGGAAGCTGAATTACGTCATCTTCGACTTAACTTGTTATTGTGTTCTTTCTCACATCGAGAACACATATCATAAATACACACGCACTCTAGTTGCCAAAATGCCGACCAATAGAATGTAAATGTGGGAAATTTGGTTAGTTTTTTTTTTTTTCCCTTCAATTCTTGTTTAAAATGCGTTCACAATTACTCTTGCAAAGAGGGACTCTTAAGATATCCTTTTTATAACAAATATTTTTTTCAAAAAAAAAAACATATAAAGGGTGTAATAACTTGTTGTAACATTAATCTCAAAACAAAAAGGCCCAAATGACCAAAGGTAATTCATTTTAAAACTATTAAAACCCCATCACTTAAGTGTTTAGAAAAAAATAATTTCTTTAATTTGTGGTGTTATAGGAATAATATAACTTATTTTACAATGAAGTATGAGGATTGCACTAAAGGTCTGTTCACTTCAGCTTAATTTCAGTTCAGTTCAGCTCCTAATTTCCTTCTCTCATAAAATATTTATTTCAGCTCTATTCAGTTCAGTTCAGCTCAGCTCCAATCAGTTCAATTTGACTCATTTCAGTAGTGAACAGGCCCTAATTACATTCCCATTCCAAATTTCCATATAACCATAACTTCATATTTTATAAGTAATAGGTTATACCAATTAACTTAGTTGGATAAATTATTGGGCAATACAAAAAATAAATCTACAAATATACTTTGTATTATTATTATTATTATTATTATTTATAAAAAAAACCCCTTAAGTATGTTATTCGATCGTTCTTTTCAAGGGAATTGAACTAGGATTTTGATCCGAGCATTGTAGTGGACATCCTATAGCAGCGATTAACTTTTTAAATATCTTGCAGTTGATAAGTACTTGTAATTTTTCTGACATTGCTTGCGACCTTTAGAACATTAACATATTTGACATTTAAGAAAAACTACAGGCCTGTTCTCTTCAGCTTAATTTTAGTTTAGTTCAATTCAGCTCCAATCAATTTAGTTCAGTTCAATTCATAATTTCCTTCTTTCATAGACAATTCAGTTCAGCTCCAATCAGTTCAGTTCAGTCCAATTCAGCTCAGTTTAGCTTAGTTCAGCTTACTTCAGTAAATCAGAACCCTACCTTCATCACTAACCAATACAATTGTAATACCCCGTATTTTTGAAACGTATTTTCTTAAAAAGGGTATTTTAGTAATTTATTTTACTATTTGAATTTTGGAGCCAAAATGATATTTGAATTTTGGTGCCAAAAGTATTTTAAACTCAATTATTATTTTTGGATTTTGGATAAGATTTATTATCCATTTATTTTATTTTAAAAACCGGATTATTTATATATATTTTGGATATTTTAATTAAACAAAATTATATTTTATTATTTATTTAAAAGGGCCGAAAATTCCTAAATTATTAACTATGATTTTCGGATTTTCTATGTGTAGAAAATCTGATTTTCTTAGTTATTTTATTTAGTGAATAATTGGAATTTTATTAATTAATTATTTTATACAATAAATATTATTTACACAATTATTTTTAATTCCTTAAAACTAGCACATTAATTCCCTAAATATCTAAAGCCACCATGATGGATTTTTGGGTGACTTATTTTGGTAAATTATATTTTTAATTATCTCCTCAAAATCTCTTATTTTCCTTAATTCTATTTCCCCATCTTTTTAATATCTAATCATCATATTTTCTTGTCATTCATTCTTCTTAATTATTCCCCAAGTAATTCCAATGTCCTTATTATTTTTCATGACATACATACATTCCATATTCAATTATACACAATCATCTTAATATCCAAACTTTCCTTAATTCTTTTACTCACTTCTCCAAGTAATCTCTTAAACCCTACTTGCCATAATTCTTCCCACATTTTCTTGCTATAATTCTTGCATGAGCTAGCCTATAAATACCCCTTCATACCTCTCATATTCTTCACACCAAAAACCCAATTCTCTTCTTCTTTCTTCTTCTTCTTTTCCCTAAACCTTTTCATACTTTTCTTCTCCTCTTTTCATACAAATATTATCCCGTATACATTTGAAGTCAGTTTTCGGGCACTTCTGGTCAGTTTTTGGGGTATTGATGTTTCACAGAAGATTGTTCCTCTCAAAAAAACCTTGAGGTTAGACCCAAGAATCACCCAATTCGGGGTTATATTGAAGGAGTTATGATCTCTGCAAGTTCCCTATTCTTTCCTATGAAAATTCAATTCTCTTTAATCCTATTCTTTTATCTTCTTCATGGTTAGTTTTCCAAAATACAATTATCTATTTCAAAGCTATAATTTTATATTAAAGTATTATTTTAAAAGAGTTTTATAGCCCATGTACATTAGATTTGAGTTTATGATAACCTTATGGTTATGTTATTTGCAAGGTGTATTCGTGATTGAACTTTGAAAGTGTGAAGTGTTGATTGATATTCGGAATCAAGGTTCTTGAGGTTCTTTTTGTGTGATTTTTCTAGCAAGGATCAAGGTACGTTTTGGTGGCTAGATACCTTTGAAAGTGATTGGTTTGAATAACATGTTTTACATGATTTGATTGGTGATTGAATTAAATTGATTTGAATTATAATTTTGAAATAAATTATGTTTGAAGGTATTGATTTTAATAAAAGTATTTTGAATGATTGATTTTTAAATCATGTTTTGAATGGTTTGAATTACTTATCGTGTTTAAATAAAGGAATTGATTTTAAAAGGTTTGTTGAATTAAATAAAAGGTTTTTCAAGGAAGAGTTATTGATTTTGAAAAGTTATTAATATGAGATTTTATTCTCAAGTATCTATTTAAAAGGTTTTGACTTTGAAAGTATGTGGAATTATTAAAAAGGAGTTTGAATTATATTGGAATTTATTGGATATTAAAAGGATTTATTGAACCATCGAATTATTATTATTAATGCTTTATAAGCATGTTGGTAATCTCACTATGCGGATTTGGTTTATTGATAAGGTCTTGGACTTTGTATGACCGGGTCTTTCCTCAAGAATAGCCTTGTAATATAAGGAGACTAGCTTGGGGGATGTGCACACTTGGGTGAGGAATTGGATTAAAAGAAATTGGTTCTTAATAAAGGAATTGTTTTATTAACTAATTATTTTGAATGTTGAATCATTGGAATCGGTTTTGGAATAATGAGTTTGGAATTTATTGGATTAATTATTGGGATTGATTTTTAAAGCATGTTTGCAAATAAATTGAGTTTACATTATCTTGCACTTATCATACTTAGCATATTTTGCTAATCCGTATTTCTTATTTGTTTTGGTTCGCCCTATTTACCGTAATGGTAAGCAATGTTGACTATTTTCAGGCGGAGTCATGAATGAGAATATGGGAGTCCCGAGATTTGCTTCACCTAGTTTAGGAATGTTGGTCTCGTCTTTATTTTGAGTAATCATAACAATGTTACTATTTTTATAAGTATTAATAAAAGAAAGTTGAGTTTCCGCTGCAAGTTTTGTTGTTGAGTTAAGTATTTTGAGTAGTCTTGCGTAATCACGCGGTAGTAATACGCCCAATTCTATCTCTATGGTATAATTATACGTATTATACTAGTATTTCCGTAGAGGGAGATTTGGGGGTGTTACAACAATACTTTAACTGTTATGTTGTCAAACACTCATACGTAGTACTCCCTCCATTTTTAAATACTTGTTCCATTTTCTTATTTAGAAAGCTTTTACAATATTTACTCCGTAATTCATTTCTATCACCTTATAGACCCAACATGAATAATATTTTATTAATTTTATATTCTCTCAACTATTTTTGTTTTTTATAATGCTAATTTTAGAAATGTTTTGCGGATGTCCTCTTTAATTTTACCCAATACCTTAGATCGGATAATCCACACCGAAACCTATCAACATCGGTATAAGCCGTATAACCGTAACAGCGGGAAGTAACTGAAGCAAGCGAGTCGAGTCTACTCGCCGGAAAACACAATGTTACTGAGACACACCACCAGAGCCATGACCACTTTCTCTCTCCTCCCTTCCCTCTCTTTCTCTCTCCTCTTTTCCCCAAAATCTTCCCTCTTCATCCCTAAACCCTCCTTAAACCCTAATTTTCCCAAATTCACTTTAAATTCTCGACCATTTTCTCTCCCGTCTGCAACAATTTCCCCAACTTCCTCCACCGATTCTCAAACCCTAGATTTCAATGTCGAACCTTACTTGTCGTGTTCGATGCCTGGTAATCGCCTCAAAGTTGCTGTTCTTATTAGTGGTGGTGTTGATAGTAGCGTCGCTTTGAGACTTCTCCATGCTGCTGGTCATTCTTGCACTGCTTTCTATCTCAAAATTTGGTTTCAGGTTTAATTTGTTCTTCTATCTCTTCATTTCACCTGTATTTTGTTGAGTTTATGGCTGAATTTTGGTGTTTGAATTGCTTAATCTTCAACTTGGTTTCAGGTTTAATTTATTATTTTCTCTCTTCATTCATTTGACCTGCATTTTGTTGAATTTATGGCTGAATTTCGGTGTTTAAATTGATTAATCATTAAATTGCCTCCTTTTGTGTTGATATAAATTTGTTTGTTTTGCATTTTGGAATCGATTGTTTATATATTTTGCATTTTCTTACTTTATTTGTCGGATTGATTGATTGTTGTATGTCCCTAATTTGGTCATCGTGAAATTTTGATTGATTTAAGGGAATTGAGCTGAGTTAATTCAATTGGCAATAATTATGTGTTTATTAAATTGGAATTTGGTATTTATGTCAGTATGCCTGTATAATAGGCTTTAAGCTGTATTATGACAACACTCAACAAAGATCAGAAAACAGATCTACAGTAGCTATTCTTGGAGAATTATGGGAAAGTGAAAGCGTTGAAATGATCAGTGACTTATATTAATAGGAAGATGAGGAGATAGCGGCTGAATTTTACTGCTTTGTTATGTGCTGATTTAAATTAGTATTTGGTATGCTCTGCCTTAGAAGTTATTTATGTTAAGTTACTGTTGACGTATTATGTTAATCTTGTGAGAGCCTATTCTTTCATGCTCTGTGTTAAGGATGCTAATAACTTGTGGACTGTAAGAAGCAATTTTTACAAATTTGTGACTCTAATCAACAAGAGGAACGTGTCATGCTTTTGATGTGTTCAACAGTTGATGTCCAAAATGACAAGCTCAATTTTCCTTTGTACTGCTGCAATCATTATTTGTGACTAGCAGTTATGAAGGTTAATCAAGACTCGACTTCTGAAAATTCTTGAAACATGCACACGTTATTTATTTTTAATGCCTGATAATATAACTTAAACGTCGATTTTTGTAGGAGGACTTTGAAAATTATTGGTCTGAATGCCCATGGGAAGATGATTTGGGATACGCTAAGGCTGTTTGCAATCAGGTAGCTCTTGAAGTACTTAAGTAGTGGTTTCTGCGGTTGGCATTGGTTTTCGACTGAACTAGAAAGACATTTTTTCCAGGTTGATGTTCCGTTGGAAATCGTGCATCTGACTGATGAATATTGGGAAAAAGTGGTATTGTTTTCCACGTTGCATATGCGTGGTTTCTAGTTGCCATATGTTTTATGCACACATCTTAGCCTACTTTTTCTTTGCATGTGTTCTTAAGGTTTGAGACTCATGGGACTATCTATTAGGTCTCTTACATTATTGAAGAGTATCGAAATGGGCGTACTCCTAATCCTGATGTGCTTTGTAATACAAGAATAAAATTTGGTTAGTTGCTTGCTCTCTTTGCTGTGTAAAGGACTGAATCTGGAATTCGGATGATGATATTCTTGTTCAAAGTTGTGTTATCCTTACTTTTCATCTTCTTTATTCTTTCAGGTGCATTTATGGATGCAATTAGCAGTATGGATTTTGATTATGTGGCCTCAGGACATTATGCAAATGTGATTCATCCGTCGATTGATGCACTGGATAATCCTTCTGTTCTGGAGCTGTCAAGGGATATGGTAATTATGTCGTCTGTTTTTATTCTGTTTTCTTCTTGATCTTATATTGTTAGTGCCAAGTGGTAGCTTCCCACAATTCACAATTAACTATTCTTTTTGAATCTTTGATACCTCAGGTCAAGGATCAAACTTATTTCTTGTCACACCTAGATCAACGTCAGCTTAAACGCCTTATTTTCCCTCTGGGATGTGTGTCAAAGGTGAGACTGATTTGTTTGTTTGTGCTTAGTTGTTTACCAAACTGACTACTGGAGCTAATACCTATCAATTTGGTGGTTGGTTTAACCAATAAGATAAGTTGATGAGTCTTTAGCATGAGTTAAATGCAATTACAAGTGCATTTTGCTAAAAATATCTAACCGTTGTACAGTGGTGTAAGTAGCTGGTGAAGTGGATTTGTTAATTGTTGATGTTCCTTTGAGGAAGCTTTGTGCTGTAGCCATAAATACTTAGGATGTATATTCATTCTGGAGTCTGCTGAATAATTATTGTTCACTACTTTGTTTTCCTCATATCTTGATACTTTTGTTGTCTGGCATTTTGCATTCTTAGACTTGTTTTTCATCAATATGTGTGTTGACTTACTTTCAGGACGAGGTCCGTAAACTTGCTAGCGAATTTTCTCTACCCAACAAAGATAGAAAGGATTCACAAGGGATATGCTTCCTTGGAAAAGTATGTTTAACAAATTAATATTATTGGTGAAGGTTTGTTTGCTGTACATTGGTCTTTGAAGTCTTCTTCCTTTTTATGCTTCAATGCAAGCATGGAATTTAGATATCTGATTTCTTGACTCGAGTTTAATATCTTTCTTCTAGTTTTAATTCAACTTGAAATCTACTGTGTGCTGTATTATGTGATTAATCTGCATGTGTTTAACATGATGATTTTCTTTTCATCTTGACGAGTCACAAAATTTATTGGAGTTTGATACTTTGATGTACTGGTACCTTGAATGTTTGTACGTCATGCTTCCTTGAAGTTTTTGGCTCGATCAAATTTTTTTTTGTCCTTGTCTATTGTGATTTATATGGTTCAATGTACTATTAGCAGACAGTTTGGTTGGTGGTAGTAAATGGTGGTAATGGAAAAGACTTTGTACATATTTTTGTATGAGAAATCAATGTTTATTTCCTTGGTTGTATTAGGTGGTAATGGCCGTTTATGATGGAAAACACAAGTTTGGGGATGAAATTGCATTACCACGGATATTAGGATGTCATTTTGCTTGTTAAATTACATTTAAACTTATTCCCATTAATACTCTTTATGACTAGCTATCAAACGAGCCGTAATATTTATAACATACCATTTCCCTTTATATACTGCTACTCCATACTGCTTATGGTCTTATGGTCCTTGTTTGTTTTGTTTATACTTTGTGCTTTGCCTGTATAGATGGAAGAAGATACTCCATTGCTTTGCTAGCATGTATTGATTCTATTATGTAATTGTGTATCAGTTCTTGTTCTCTCTTGAGATTTTATCCTTACTGCTGCCTTATACAGGCTAACGTCTATTTCAGATAAAATTCAGTGACTTTGTTGCACGGCATATTGGTGAGATGGAAGGTGTCATGTTGGAAGCTGAAACAGGAGATTTTCTTGGGAATCACCGTGGATTTTGGTTTTACACAATTGGTCAACGCCAAGGCCTACGTCTTCCTGGGGGACCATGGTATTTTCTTGTCAATAATTCAATTGTATGGATTCATTATTCTTTTGTTGGGTTTAAGTTTGCAGATGATTTTTTTTCTAAATCATAAACAAATGACGTATCCATGACTGTATTTGTCCAGTGCGTACCTTTTATGGAAGATAATTTTTTGATTATTTTTTGGTTAAGTTTTGTGCAGATGAAAGACTGGTTATTTTTTGTCATTTTTTTTATCACTGTGCAAGTTTTTGGGAACCAATTTAATAGCGCATAATTTCGCCTGAAATGATTGAACTTTATATGGAGTACTTGCTTCGCTTTAGTTTTCTTGATCATCTAGCTGTTGATGGGACATGAAAGGATGAGACGTGTGAGAGGGGGAGAGAGAGAGAGACTTACTTTCGTGACAGATAAACTTAGATTTAGATTATAAATGTTGTTCCTCTTGTCCCTCCCTATAATTTTCCCATTTCCGTGCTGTGCTTTACATTTATCTTTAAAATTTGCCTCACAACCTGTTTTTTTTGTGGGTGTACAGGTATGTTGTACAGAAGGACATTAAAAATAATGTAGTATTTGTGTCAAGAAACTATTATTCAGTTGACAAAAGAAGGCGTGTATTTCGTGTTGGATCTTTAAAATGGCTTGGTGGCTTTCCCCCAGACAACATAAGTGAGCTACAGTGCAAGGTAATGGCCTTGAAACAGATTGTTTTTCGTCAAACTATCGTGTATAAAGTAGCAGTTTAGGTTCCATGTTTGATTAATTTTTGTTTATCAACGGTGGCAGTAGGCCCTTGAAAGTGCCGTTTTTATAATTGCTAGGGCATGGCTACATACTTCTGTGCTCCAACTTTTTCAGACATTGCCATAGGCAGAAGTCCTATGCACTGTATGGTTACTATGAGAACCAGCAAGAACTGCATCTTTAAAATGTTGAATGGGGTTTTTTAAGCATCAACAATCGATGAAATTCCAAACTCTGGTGTTGTTGTATTGGAATCATGAAAAACAATTATCTTATGCTGCATGATTATTTTATGATGACCATTTTTTTTTTTTTTTTTTTTTTTTTGGGGGGGGGGGGGGAGGGGGGGATGGGTTTGTGTCCGTGTGTGGAGTGTGCGGTGCGGTGGGAATGGGTTGAGTCAATGAGGAAATGATGCTGCTGTTAATTGTCTTACAGGTCATCTTACCCACTATATATCTCTCTTTTTAGGTTCGACATGGTCCTAGCTTTTATTCCTGCAGTTTGACAATGGTATCTGGTGAAAACTGCAATGGAGATGTAGCTGTTGTCCATCTGTCAGAAGATGATCAAGGCTTGGCAGCTGGTCAGTTTGCTGCCTTCTACCGAGGAAAGACATGCATTGGCTCTGGCGTAATACTCGAATCCTGGGACGAGGAAGGTTTCCCAGTTTGTGAGAAGGCTCTTGAAATCGCCAGAATGGAAGACAAGTCAAAGCTTGGAAAACCTGTAAAAATCAAAGTTAAACCAGAGGAACCTAAATTGGGTACCGATGAGAATGTTGGAAGTATCAATTCATCAAGCATGCTTAGTAGACAAGTAGAAGATGAACAGGGGGCGACTGATAGCCTATCGACTATTGGATGCAACAGCTGAAACAGAAAATGTTGCAGTTGAATGGGTGTTCTTGTTTGTTTTTACAGAGGCTGAAGAGTTTCCAATTTTGTATATGAAGTATAGCTTTTTTTTTTCCTCAAAAAAAAAGTATAACTTTTTTTTTTTTTTTCCCAGTTTCGAGACAAGGGAACAGGTTCAACAGGCAGGCAGTGTCTGAAGTTGTACTTCACAGTTTACATAAATGTGTAATATTCATCTACTTGGTACGGAGTAGTATGCATCTTGTCTCAAGGAGTATGAGAGTATCATATTTTTGCTGTGACAGCTTGTAAATTGGCTTCAAAAGTTTAATTTAAACCAAATATTTTGAACTTTTTTACTACCTCAAAATAGTTTTGTACAACTTTGGGGGTGTTTACGGTTCACGATGCAAAATTTGATAATAGTGATTAATGTATTCTTGGGGTATGTAATTAAGGTAGAGAGAGAATGTTTGGATAATTAATCAACCACCCACTGTCACAAGACCAGCCAACACCACCCACTGACACCACCAATACCAGCCAACACCACCCACTGCCACCACCAAGACCGGTCAACAATCTAACACAACACCGCCTTCACCGAGACCACCACCGCCTTCACCAACCCGCGAAACCAACTCCACTACCAACCCCACGAAACCACCACCACTACCAACCCTCATGAAATTACCACCACTACCAACCCCCAGAAAACCACCACCACTACCAACGGAAGACAAAACCCAGAAAATCCCACCCCCACGAAAATCAAAACTCAGAAAAACCCACCCCACGAAAATCAAAAACCAGTAATCCCACCCCAACGAAAATCAAAACCCAGAAAAACCCACCCCCACGAAAACAAAACCCAGATCCGACGGAAAACCGAGAAAATCCCACAAACCCACCACGAATTGAAGAGAGAAAATCCCACAAACCCACTAAAATTTTTTAAAAAGTTGAAGAGAGAGAAAGATCTAAAAAAGATGAAGAGAGATAATGATATTGAAAGAGGAGAGAGAAAATATGGGGGGAGATGAAGATGTAGATGAATGAAGATAAAGATGAAGATGAATGTAGATGGTTTTGGATTCCTTGAGTTGAAGATAAAGAGTTGATGAATTAGATTGGGTTGGTTGGGGTGAAAATTGGGTGAGAAATTAGTGATTAATTAAATCTGATTATAATTAGTAAATTGTGTTTTAATTTTTTTAATGAGGGAAAAATTGACATTTAACTAGTTTTTTTTACTAAAAGAGGAAAGAAATTTTTTTGTTGCACATAATGCTTAGCGGACAAAAATGGCAAAAGTTACACATAACTATTAACGGAGGTAGTATTTTATTTTTTGTCATCTCTGAAGTTACACATATTATGTGATTATACCCATACATAAGTATTCGCATCACATCTATTTTCCAATTTTACAACTTTGTTACTATGTAGTATAAATAGTAAAAATAGAATTGTATAATTAGCTTGTCAATCTTTGTTAGGTAATGTTCAAGTGGCTTTATAATCTCCAAAAACTTCAAAAGCAAAATTAAATTGACCTATTTTTCCATCTATTTCACAATAAATTGAAGGTAACAAGTATAATAGTAACATCAATACTCGACAGCTTAATAAGGTAAAATTATACGGAGTATTAATTCATCATTCATCTCGAAAACTATAAATACATATTCCAGTTTTTGATTACTCCATTTCGTTCCATCACTCATCCTATCTTCTAAACATTTTATTTGAACTTAAAAAAAAAAAAAGACATTTTATTTGTATAACGCTTTAAGTGTACAGTAGCTTTTTTTGGCTCTCTATTCTATCATACGTCTTCTCATCTATTGAAAATTGAAATACAGAAGATAACCCCCCCCCCCCCCCCCCCCCCCAAAAAAACCCACCAAGCTTCAACAATGGCGATTACAGGAAAAATGGCTGCATTTTCTCTCTCCAAAACCATATCTCCTCTCTCACCTCTGCAGCAAGTTTCTCGAAGTTTCTCTGTTTCTCTCACTCTCTCTCCTCCTCAAATTTCTCCTTTTCGCTCCAATTCTTTCCATAAACCTTCCCTAAACTTCCATTTTCGACCTTCTGTTCTTCGCTCGCCGTCGAACAATGGCGGAATTGAAGCTTCTGGTGAAAACGAAGAGCTAGAACAAGAAGAAGACCATGATTATGATGATGAAGTTGAGGAGGAGGAGATTTTGGATTACGAAGGTTATCAAAGTGAGGGAAGTGATGAGGATTTCATCATCGATGAAGAAGAGCTTGAAGCTGAAGCTAAGGCTGTTGTTCGCGAATTTTCGACGTCTTTGTCTCGTGAATTGAAGATTGGTTCGTTATTTCTAAGCTTAATCAATTGGCGTTTTCTTTTTCCTCTTTTGTCTAATCAATTGGTAGCTCATAGTATAATTAGGCTCATAATTTAATGTTGATATTTAATTATTAAATTAAAATCAGAATTTGCTTTATTATAATGTATAGAATATAGATTGTCTACTTAGGCTGAAAATTTGATGTTGATATTTAAATTATTAACTTACAATCTAAAATTGCTTTGAAATTCTTATTATAATGTATACTTAGGCTGAGAATTTGATGTTTATTTAAGTTAGCGATTCTCAATCTGAATTTGCTTTGAAATTGTTATTATAATGTGTACTTAGGTTGAGGATTTGATTTTGATATTAAATTATTAATTTTCAAACTAATATTGCTTTGAAATTCTTAATCATGTATACTTAAGCTTAGAATTCGATGTTGATATACATAAATTATTAATTTTCAATCTGATGTAGCTTTAGAAGTCTTATTATGTGGATTTCGTGCATGTAATTCTTGGATTAAATTGTTATATATGCTAATGAAATGTGGAGTTGAATGCTTCATTTATATGAATTGAGATTAATGGATTTAATTGTTGAATACGCTGAGACAAATGTGGAATCGATTGTAGCTAGAGCAAATTTCATTCACCTCAACTTCCTTTCATTGAGGAAAATTTGTGAACATGTGAACTCAACTTTCTCTGTATGTTGATCATAGAGGAAGACGGGACGAATCGTGGTAAAGAAGCTGGAGGAAAACAGCAACGACAGAAAACTGTACCTAAGAATGTTAGTAAATTAGAACTTATTGTTTGTTTTCTAAAACATTTTGCATCTTCCTGTTATTTCCTTGGTTAATATGTTGTTTCACTGACTCTAATCAACTATACTTAGGTAAGGGGTGGTTGTTGTTGATGTTCTCTGTAAAGTGTTAACATTCGGGCCAAAGCTATATATACCTCCCGACATTACATGTCTCAAAATGATTGAAATTGTCTTGCATTTACTGTCAATGCTAAGCTATGTCTAATTAGGATTCGTAGGATTTCTTTTGGAGTAAAGTTATAGAAAGCTTGATGTATTAGTTTTTTTGTTTAAAATTTATGGTTGCAGATACCAGACCATCTTCTTCCAAAGGTTGCAATTTTCGGAAGGCCAAATGTTGGTAAATCAGCATTGTTTAACCGTCTAGTGGGGGTATATCTAGAAACCTTTACCTTGAGTTCCGTCCATTATTATTATTATTTTTTTAAAAAAATTTGTTCCCTGTTTGATTCCAATCTTGTTTCCATAGGGTAACAAAGCAATTGTGGTGGATGAGCCTGGGGTTACTAGGGACCGTTTATATGGAAGGTCTTTTTGGGGAGACCATGAATTCATGGTCATAGATACTGGAGGAGTTGTGACATTATCCAAATCACAGGAAGATGTTGTAGAGGACTTGAATGTATCCACAACTATTGGTATGGAGGGAATCCCATTGGCTGCTAGGGAGGCCGCTGTGGCTAGAATGCCTTCTCAAATTGAAAGACAAGCAGCTATAGCTGTTGAAGAGTCATCAGTCATCATTTTTGTTGTTGATGGTCAGGTATGCTTCTCCTCTATCTAAGTAATTCTAGATATAACATGCTGTATCCTGCTTTCCAGTACTTTTTAAATCATTACCAAAGCATTTTGCTTACATTTTTTAGTGGGCAGATGCCTTAGGCTAATTCTGGCTGGAGCCTCCAACAAGATCTCTCACTCTCTCTTGCTTGTGAAGAATAGAATATGGATGCTTCTCGTTCCCTCTTTTGAGCTTATGTCTTCCTTTTCTCAAAGTTACTCTCTCTTAGCTCAAGTGAGTGACCGAGCTTGCTTTTAGTGGCGACTTATGCTAGGGTGATTTAATTTGCAACCAAGAGTTCTGATACCTGTGTTTTCTCCCAGTCTCACACAAACATCTAGATGATTCATGAGGCCAAAACTCCCCCCGCCCCCTTCCCCTCTCTCTCCTGATCTATCTATCGTAAATTTTCTATTAGGACCCTGGTGATAGAAAAATAAAGATTAATTGGTGCACAGACCTTTCATTCATTTTTCCTTGAGTTTTTATTTTAGCTGCACCACATCAAGATAAAGTTGATCATTTTGTTTCCCTTTCAAGTAAATCTCACTAGAACAATTCTGAACAGGCTGGCCTAACTGCAGGTGATGTGGAAATAGCTGATTGGCTGCGTAAAAACTATTCAAAGAAAAATACTATACTTGCTGTTAACAAATGTGAATCTCCCAATAAAGGGCTAGCACAGGTATCGGAGTTTTGGTCTTTGGGGTGAGTTATACTTTACCTTTGATTATTTTCATGTTTATGTTTCACTATGGTCCATTAAATGCTTATGGTGACTCTTTACCTGGAAGTAGCCTTTGTGGTCCCAGTATTTGTGTGCAAATGCAAGACAAAGACGATATTTGGGCTACTATCTAGGAAAATTTAAAGTGTTGAAGACTCTTTAACTTCTATAGAGGAAAATGTGAGAATGTGGGTAAGAACTAAGAAGTAAGAATATGTGGGTAAGGTTGCATCTGTATTACAATTGTTTCGAAAACTGGATACATGCCTGTTCAATGAATGTGGATATGGGTAGATATTTGCTTGTTTGCATATAGCCTATATGTTTTTGTTTCAGTTCTTTAGCCCTTTTATGAGGGTTAATGGATGTACTCGCTAGTAAGATAAACATGTACAGCTTTACAAGCTATATTTAGGAATTAGAATGTTAAATGTTCACTTGTCTTCTGTTTTGCCTTTCTCTTAAGTGTTTACATGTACTGTTTGGTGATGTAGGTTATCTCCTATTCCTGTTTCTGCAATCTCTGGAAGTGGAACTGGGGAGCTCCTTGATCTTGTTTGTTCAGGGTTGACAAAAATTGAGGTAGCTGATAAATGTTCGTTTAAAATTATAAAAAAGTTTCTTTAACCTAATATAAGTTTGTAGGAACTAGGAAGAGGCTAAGAAAACCGAAGACTTCTTTATGAAACAGAAAAGTCTTAACGGCTTGTTTTCCAATTGTTGGTGTAACTGATGCCTGAAGCATGAACTGCTCTTTGTGTTTCCATTGTCTCCTTAATATGAATATTAATGTTAGTATATTGACTCATGAAGTGATTTGACGTGTTGTCTATCTTGCAAGTATAGGAGCCTGTTGATCTTGAAGAAGAAGAAAATTACATCCCTGCTATTGCAATTGTAGGCAGACCAAATGTTGGAAAAAGCAGCATATTAAATGCATTAGTTGGGGAGGACAGGACTGTTGTGAGTCCTGTTAGTGGTACTACTCGTGATGCTATCGATACTGAATTTGCAGCACCAGATGGACAGGTTGGATTCTGTGTATGAATATTATTTATTTCGCTCTATCTTTGCATTTTGGTGGTGGATAACTTTCAGATTTTTTGTGAAATGGTTGTGTAGTGTAATTTTTCTATTCCTGTTTTATGTCATCTTTTAAGTTTCTATAAAAATTCATGCAAATTATCAAGTTTTAGCCTTTATTTTTATTTTATCTATATATTTATTTATTTTTGGTTGTATGAACAATGAACATGGCCATGAATGATTGGGGAACTATCTCTGTCTTTAGTTGGAGACCTGTTCTCTGTCTGCAGTTTCAGAGTCTTAATTCAAAATGAAAACACTGGTGGTGGCAAGAACCACCTTCTTTAAACTCCCTTCTTCTCTCCCAAGTCATAATATTCTGGTTAGTGGTTACCAGTCTTACCACTGAGCCACCTTTCTCCCCTTACCTCCTGTGGGTTACCAGTACTTCCTTCCATGTGGACTCTGATAGTGGGGTATTTGTAACTTCTGACATCTTTTGCAGAAGTTCCGGCTTATTGATACTGCTGGAATCAGAAGAAAATCGGCTGTAGCATCATCGGGGAGCATCACTGAGGGCTTATCTGTTAATCGAGCTTTTCGTGCTATTCGTCGCTCTGATGTTGTTGCTCTCGTCGTTGAGGCAATGGCCTGTATAACTGAACAGGTAACTTGTCTTTAAGGTTCTCTATGGCAGTTAAGGGTAAATATTTAAATTGTTTTATACAACTACTTGTAGTTTTGCTGCTTCTTTTGCATTAATGATCAGGGTGCTCCCCAAATGATGGATTTTATCTTCTTAATGTGTTTTGGTCTTTTAGACCTTTGGCTGACAGTCAATGCTAGGCTTTCAATTTTCTGTTTTGTTAGAGGTTTGGGTTTGTATATTTCATAATTATCATACCTTCAGTTTCACTTCTTGTATGTTGTTTACTTTGTATGGACTTATGCTCGGAGATGGTGCCATGACTGATGACACTGGCTGTCCAACTTGGAAAATGAAATATTAGAACTTAGAAGCTTTGCGTTTCAGCATTGTGGATGCTGTGTATGTAGAGTAATAGATGATGAACTTAATTTTGTACATAAAATTATAGTTGTTTTCCCCTTTTCTCCAAGTGGGTTTGGCAGGGGAGGGAGTAATCATGCTATTTATTGCCATGCTTTAATGCGGAGTATATTAACAAATTACTTTCGATTATTTTGTTTTTCTCTTGAGGCCTGAGAGGCTCTGGTCATTGGCTAGGTTCCTAGAAAATAAGAACGTTTTTCACATTTTGGTTGCTCAGCTTTTGCATAGTGCTTAGTTTTCTACTTTCTAGTAGAATCACTCTGATATTATTCCTCTTTCCAAACATATTTCTATAGATCAGCTGGTAGTTATAAATTAATCATTTGCAGTTTTTCTGTGCATTCATAATGGCTGAAGGAAAAAGTGCATATGCTCCTGACGGTCTATCTTATGGCTTCTTGTTTTGTAATCTGAGGGCTTGATACCATTTATATTATTTTCCAGGACTACAAGATTGCAGAACGAATTGAAATGGAAGGAAAGGGCTGTTTGATTGTCGTGAATAAATGGGATACAATACCAAATAAGAACCAACAGACAGCAGTGTTATATGAGCAAGATGTTAGACAGAAGATTCGCAGTCTTCATTGGGCACCCATTGTTTATGCTGCTGCAATATCTGGTCAAAGTGTTGATAAGTATGAACTATCCCAATAGTTACTTTTCAATAAACATGATTGCAAATCAGCATATTTTGAATCAAAATCCTATTATTTGGCTTTTTACATACATGTGGCGTGGATGATATTTATGACTTACTGAATGATTACTAATAGGGTTAGGGTTTTTGATGCAATTGACTATTATCTGTTGCATTGGATTACTGGCTGAAGTCTGTGATTATATTTTGGTTGGAACAATTTGGCAATTGAAGTCCTTGCCTAATTATATACAATTATACATGCCTTGTCCTTTAGATTATTTTTTTTTTTTTTTTGTAATTAATTAATTTATTTTCTAGTTTTTTTTCCCTTGAAGCAGTTGCTCTTATCCTCTTTGCTGTGGGATTCAGAGCTTATGACATGTGGTGTGATTCGTGTGGAAGATGATTTTTTACTTGAAAAACTTACAGAACTCCATGGTCAATATGACACCATAATAGGACCTGGATTTGAGCTGTTGTGAATCAAAGTGTGGTCTGCATTCTTACACTCTATTCCTTTTAATTGTCATCTAAGTCCTAGATAGCACTATTTTGTAAATTATTTCCATTGAAAAAAGTAGTAGCCGTATAAATTCAACAGTAATCTTCAGATATTTTAGGGTTTATTTAGGCAGGGGAGTGAGCAGAAGTACAGAACCAAGATAGGAAGTTAGGAACACTTGGTGTGTATCCTGTAATGAATGACTAGAGAAGAATTTTAATGAGCAGAAACATATTTGAAATTGTAGGGTTAAGTATTTTCATATCTGATTCTCCACACTACCATAGATGAGAGCTTCATGACAGGCTTTATACTGTGGTTTGTTGAGGTACAGGAGTTGGTGATATTTTGTGAAATTTGTAAAAGCTTTCCACTTATATTGACTATTAAGTTTGCTTAAAGTTTCAATTTTATTGTTCCAGTGGTTATTGCATTTAGTCCTGGAAATTTTTAGCATGGAATACATGAGTTCTACATCTAATTGGGACCCATCAGGAGATACATGCTACTTCCAATACTTACTGTCCTTGCCGACATTTTGATATTTCCATCGTGTTTATACTTTATAGGATCATTGTTGCTGCCAGCATAGTAGAGAAAGAAAGGTCAAGAAGGCTAAGTACAGCCACATTGAATCAAGTTGTCCGAGAAGCTGTGGCTTTTAAAGCTCCACCAAGAACTCGAGCAGGGAAGAGGGGACGTGTATATTATTGTACACAGGTATATATATATATTTTTTGGTTTATTTTTTAAGAACACTGGAAAATTTCTTGCTTTCAATCTTTTGGAGCATGATTATCGGGTCCCTAGTGTCTTGCAGTTTCTTGAACAAGCATTTATTTCAGCGCGTCTTGTCTCTTTGCCCATTGGTGCTAATATTTTTATTTTTGGCATTCTATCTTAATGTCTACACTACATGAGAATCATGTGAGCTAATTGATTCTAGGACTTGCATATCAAATTGCTACAGACATTCAGTGAGAAATTAGCCATTATGTGACAATTCATTGCTGAAATAATTCAGCAAGCAATTTATCCATTATGTGACAAATCATTTCTGAGATAATTCAGTGTTCAATGTATCCATTATGTGACAATGAGGGTTGAGTGTCAGACTGTAGGTAACTGAAATATCCTTCTTGTTAAAATCACAATTTTCATCCAGCTCCTGGTTAGTCAAGTAAAAGAAAACATTCTAAGTGTGGCATCATTTTAAAGTATATTGATTGTAGCTGGTCCTATGGAGTGCAATCAAAAGCATATTGGCATGTAATAGTAATTGATGTAGAAACTCTAGAAATCGGTATTAGGTGCAAGATATTTTCTCTTCATCTAGAGATAATTGTCACATCATCCCTTCCCCTCAACAGTAAGGATTGACCATAATTTCAACAGTAAACCCTTATAATAGTTGTGCTATATCCAAATTATCTCTTGCTAAATCTTATTGATATATTGGGAAAATCTACTCTCTATTTCTCCACTACTAGGAAAGGAACTGTATTATGTGGTTATCTTGTTTACTATATGTGACTATTGTTCCAGTGATTTTTTAGTATCCGATCTTTGTTAAACTTTTTGGCCTACTTATATTTGGTGCATTACTATTTGGAAGTTCCTCAAAGCTCACATTTTGTCATATAGGCTGCTATCCGGCCTCCCACATTTGTTTTCTTTGTCAATGATGCAAAGCTCTTCCCTGAGACTTATCGTCGCTATATGGAGAAGCAATTGCGTTCAGATGCTGGATTTGCTGGTACACCAATTCGTCTTTTATGGCGCAGCAGAAGGAAAACTGTCAAAGATGCAGGTCATCGTGCTGTTTCATTTACATATTTCGCTTCTACTGAAAGTTGAACAATGGGGAAAAAAAATAAATTAATCAATACATAATCTTGCAGGCTGCTCTGCTGACTATTAATACTTGCATTATTTTACAGGAAGCAGCCGAAGCACATCAACAAAGACACGGGTAAAACTTCCAAGCAATAAAGATCAAAGAAAAGAAGTTGCAACTGTATAATATTGTTCATTAGACAAGCTTTGGACATCCTTGAACAACTATCAGCATCAGTGAGAGCTGTATTGAAGAATTTTAGATTGGTGGTTCAGCTGAAGATCTAAAGGAAAAAACGACTGTTGAGTTTCTTTGAATCCTTTCTTTCCTAATGGCACTATTTTTATGCCATTCAACGCCTCATACATACAAGTACATGATTAAGAAGCCTTCGATAGTACAGAAATTCTGCTGAGATCGTTAATGTTCTCATGATAGATCGTATCATAATCAAACAGTTCTGGTGAGGTATTGAGGTTGGTGCTGTGGGGAAGCTTATTAATGATGGCGTAGCTGTTACAATAATTATCTATGGATTTGTCTATAGCTTATGTTGCATAGTAGTTATCTGTCAACAATTTATTGTTTTTACAACTTAGAACTACCTTAATGAGTTAATGTAGCATTTAAATAAGGCATATGGAGCCAAGTATAGTTGAGTAACTGTTATACTTGTTCATTTATCTTTTTGGTGATCTGAAATTAAATATCCAGTTTAACATCGATATTGATTACTCTCTTTTGACATTAACAGGTTCAGACCTTTTGATTGAGATATCTGAAAGTGAACCTCAAGGCTTGGGATAAATTTGGTAAGAATTAAGATGCATTATTACCTTCCAATTTTCATATTAACATAACAAGTGATCCAAATTAGAAAGAACACTGGTGCTTCGGGTATGAAACAAAAAGCCAATCAAATTGAATTCAGTTTTAGGAGTCACATTACTCCTATCTTATTATGATTACAGGAAATAATTATCACCAAAAGAAAGGCAAAAAAAGCCAATTACAATAACTTTAAAAAAAACATTTACATATTTTTCAATTTTTTCAAGGGATAATCTTGTAAGCCTTCATTTTATCAATCCAAGAAATGAAAGAATTCTTGGTGTTCCTAAACCCCAAAAATCCATGCTCCTTGCTCTTGTTCATGCTATCCAAATACCATTCTCCAGCAAGAGTTGCATCCACAAACCACCAAGTCCCTACCTCATTCAACTTTGAAGGCACCAAACTATTCTCCCTCACTATCTCCTCCCATACCCCTTCCTTCCCCTTCATCCTCTCCTCGAGACTAAACCCGCCTTCGTTCTCATCAAACTCCATGATCTCGACCTCAAACTGCTCCCCCAACACCCTCCATAGCTGCTTCCACTTAAACACATCTCCATTGCTACAATTAAACGCCTCGTTCTTGGCATACGGATCCACTGCAGCCCATATCTGATGCTCTGCAATCAAATCCGCATCAGACGCCTGGGAGTAGCTCTCCCAGGCAGTTTTCGTACCGGGGAACTGCAGTGGAGTCCCCTCATGCTTGCATATAGCAGCATAAACACACAAACTACCAACAACATTCATCAAACTATACGGGGAAAACCCGAAAATCCCCCCAGGTCGATGGACAGACCATGTTAAATCATCCTTCTTATCAACCTCAGCATACAATATATCCTCAAGATCATAATAAAAATTAGGCGCATTCAACCTAGGCATATCCTCTGTAAATGGAGGATCATGGTGCTCAATCTTTCCCCAAGACTCAAAAGGTCCCAAGTAATGTTTCACCCCTGTCTGCAAACATATATGTTTCAGATTCGGCGCGTTCGGAATCACTGCATTGATAACATTCCGAAACATCCTGCTGTTAACCCTGCAGTTCTCAGCTTCAGACTCACAGTTTGCCCAACATACATAAAAAATGTTAGTAACATCAGTAAGCGGGGAAAGTTTCGATACGGCGTCGTTTTCATCAGAGACATCACACTGGATATACTCAATTGGGTGATCCGAATTCCAGTTGGGCCGTGGACGTCGGGCCACGCCGTAAACTTTCCACGGCCCGCCCGGAGTGTCCGAAAGAGGGAGAATTTCTGCTAAACTGTTGCCTACAATTCCTGTCACTCCAACTACCAGAGCTACGCTCTGATAGTTTCTTGATGTTATTGCTGCATAATCTGAGTCATCGAGTTTTTTCTGCAATAATTTACGATTAAATAAATCAGGATAAAATTAGATTAATTACAAATTAATGGATGTAATGATTATGTAAAAATTGAATGAATTATTGAATTGGGAAATTGAAGAGGAGAGAGAAAGAGAGATTAGCTTACCTTAGCTGCACCAATGGCGCCAGCCCACCACCAGCTCATGGTTTAGAGAGAGAGAGAGAGATGAAATGGGATTTGTGATGAATAAGATGATGATTGAGGTGAAGAGAGAGTGAGAGAGAGAGCAGGGGGGTTAGGTGGTACTGTGAGATCGTGAATAGGTGTTTAGGTGTGATGATGAGAGTTTCGAGATTCAGATGAGGATTTTTTGTCCGAATAATTATTATTAAAAAAATTATTTTCGATATAAAAAATATCATCGTTATATGCATAATTCAATGGATCTTGCTAACGAGCGCCCCGCAGCGTTAGTTAAGGAATAATTTTATTGGTTAAAAGAGTATTAAGTTAGGAATGCATGACGAAATCACGCGTCGTTCGGTGTAATTAATGTTAGTTTTACTCTAATATTTCCACTTTTAATTCTTTTATCTAACGCTTCGGGGGCGCTCATTAGCTTTTGCCTAATTCAATAACTTACTATTTTTATACATTTTTTTTTTCCTAATAGGCCTTATTATTATTTTTATTTATTTATTTATTTATTTTTATTTGGTATTATACTTTCATGTTTTTAAAAAGCAATGTTTGAAATTTGACACTATTATAGTACTATGTATAAGTGACTTATATAATTAAAGATATTAGTGATATACTCCGTAATATGTATTGGCAAGCATAAACTCCCAGTCTTGTAATTAAAAAGAACGAAAAAAATAGTTAACAGTGTAATCACTAATTTAATGGTCAAAAGTTAACGATAAATAAGCTAAAAATATATTCATTTTAGTAGAATTTAGCAAATACAATGTCATAAGTTAAGTTTGATTGTTTAAAATGACTAGGATAAAAGTTTTATGTTTCTTTTATTGAATTTCCATTCTTGGGAAAAACAATATTGTAAACATCGTATTATACAAAAGATGAGGACTAAGTACTTAGAGTTTAGGGGGAGCTAGAATAAGGAAAATCTTTATCCTCAAAGTATCTCCAGTGATGATGGAACTCTAACCTCAAGATTAGAAGACTCAACTTTTTACAATTAGTTATCTTGTTATTTTAATTTTACATACTCCTAAAATGTTATGTTTAATACCTATATCAATCAGATTTTACATGTGTTTGGTGTAGTAGGTCTTTCTCCCATTAATGGTTATCTTTAACTGGGCTTGAGGAGTGACGAGATTATTAGTATAGTAGGGCTAGGGTTTGTTTTTTTGTTTTTTTTTTTTTTTGACAATGAGAACTTCTTAAATAAAGGCAAATTACAACCTAAGAGATCTAAAACAAGAAACTAAAAACAACAAAACCCACTTAGCTAAACCAGTAGAGGGAAAACGAAGTGAATGATTACACCCTCGTGCATCATACCAAATTCCTCGGAGCCCGGATAACCGAAAGGTTCTTACCCAAACCTTTTGTTGGACCAAAAGTTGCCAAATGAACCCAAACCTTGGAGAAGGACAAATAATGCAAGTGAACACTAAAGAAGGGAACCGAAACTTGCCATATTGCCTATGCAGAATCCCGGTGGAAGTAGTGTAGAGACAAAAACACCCGAAAGTCGAAAGCTTCCTGTTGTCGAAAAAAAGACCCATCACACGACTCCACTCCTAGGGATTGAAAAGCATAGCCACCTCCTAAGAGTCCGGGAGCCAAACAACGAGAGTCGAATTTTTCCACGACTCTGCCAAGAGAAACCTTACACCAAAATGCAGGCTTCTTTCTTGCAATTCTACCTATATAGAATGCAAGAAAATGGAGGACTTTGCTTACCCCAAACATTAAAGTTGGGGAGCCTCCTTCAAGATTGAAATTTTTAATGATGACTGTCATTGTCATCATCAACACCAACACAGGGATGATAGCCAAAGAACGAAGACTTAAATCATCCCGCATCCAAAAAGCAAAAGGACAAGCAAACAAACCTCTCCCCTCAAACTTACCTTCCCCCTACAAACTCCAAATGCAGGGACTACTTTCTACTTGCATAACTATCGCTAGCCTCTGGAAAATAGCACAAACACAGAGGACAACGCCCAAACAAACAAAGAGGGAAGTCACACATGCAACATAACAATCCCCCATTACACAATCCCACCCCGAACAAGCAACTAAAAGGGCCACCAACCAAACTAGCCAGGGATTGCTTAACCTTACAACCCCTAAAACCAACCAACAAGACACCGAGAACAACGACCACACTTCATAACCCTCCATAACAAGAACTACTTTAATTAAAGACAACAACCCAAACAACCAAACCAGCAACTTATACAAAAACAACTCCAACTTATGAACAATAGTTGGAGTATTATTGAGAACCGAAAACTTAAACAACAAAACAAGCAAAAAAAGCAATAAAAACATTAATAAACTATGACAAAGGAAAACAACAACTAAGCAACAACCACAGCAGAGAAAACTTGAGAAACCACGAACTCACTAAATAACTCGGTGAGTCTTAAGAAGAAGCAGAGTACCCAAAATTGCGTCACCGGCAAAAACCAAACTGACCACTACAACACGTCGTCAAGGCCAACGCGGGAGACCACCTCACCTAAATCTAACCTTTGATTAAGTGAGGAAAACCCTAGTCTTAACTTCACCTTTACCGTCGGGAACCAATTAACTAAATTCCTTTCAACGGCGGCGTTAAGAGTAGCCTTGGCTCCTCGAATCGTTGTATATTAGAATCAAAACACTTGGCGACACCCCCAAACTAGATTAAGACTCCGGTGAACTTTAGGAACAAAACCAAGCTGCAATCTTCCTTGTTTCCTCCGCCAAGGAACTAAACCAAACAGCAAACAAAACAAAAGGAGAAGAACTAGGCTCGCCGGCGATGGCTAAGATAGTAGCGCCGATCGCCGGCGAGCAGGGGAGGAGAAAGGGGGAAGCGGTGGGAGGATAAGACCAAGGGTTTCTAACTTTCTAGAGAGAGAAGGAGCGGATGTCTTTTGTTCTTACGCTAATTATGTGATAGTAGTTTTTTGTCGCTAGGGTTTGTTGGTCTTATTTCATTCTGCAAACTTCGCTATCTAGCTATCCACTAAATTTACATAAGTATTAAAAAAAATGTATATACAAAAAAGGGAACAAAAAATAATCAAGTACAGCTCAAAATAGAGTTGTGATCAAGTCAATCATAAATTCATATTCATCAACCATTAAAAACTAAATTTGGTGGTATTTTATTTGGCAGCCTCGTCTTGATCCATAATGTTCCAACAGTAGTAAATCAACACCTCTATATATATGCGTCGTATGTCTTGTCAATTTATATGTTAAGATTATTACTTATTGGAATATTAGGTAAATTATTGGAGTAGTATTTAAGTTCAACATAAATTAAAGAAGATTGCCTGTAAGTTGGGGTACACAACTGTGGTGTCCTGGTCGATTATATGCTTGTAATTAGTCCATAATTTAATGTGTACTAACAAGTTGCAACTTGTAAACTCAAGCCATTATCATCAACTAATATAATCAAGGCAAGATCATGTGCTATACCTAATCAAATGTACCAATTGTTAAACTAACAAGAGTGAGGCAAAGCATAAATTTTTGTACCCGATCATGAGTTGTGACTTTGGTATTGACTACTCGTAAAACTTATTTGAATTAATTGAAACTTATTCTAACTACGGAGTATTCATTAAAACTATTAGTGTTTCGAGGTTTTTTGTGAACTCCTCGGATATTGGTCGCGTTCTCCTGACAATGAGACTCGGACACCTGCAAAACAACGAATATTCCGTTTATCAGAATATTCGCCTCCGACGATCAAGTTAGAGATCGGAAATCGGAAAAGCTAGAGAGAGAAAGTAGAGAGAAGTTGGAGCTCTTTAATGCTCTGTTTTTATATTATGTCACAATCCACCCATCCCATCATAAATGATTGGGGTATTTATAGGGGTGGGAACATGTGCCCCTCTAGGGTTTATACCCTAGAATTTCGTGACGTGATTGGCTGTGCAATCAGGGGTCACCACGTGTCATGGGGGGCGCCGTTTTACGGCATTCAAGGTTTTCTCGGGATTTGGGCCTGATGTAATCAAGGCCTTTTTCTCTTTCTGATGTTGTATTGTGTTCTAAAAGCAGCTGACACGTGTCACCCTGTCAGGAGGGCACGTGTCACCCTCTCATAAGGCCACGTGTCGCCTTCTTATTGGGCCACATGTCACTATGAGATTGGGCCACGTACTTGGGGTATTTTTACCCTAAACATTTGCCCCTCAGAGGGGGTGGCTCGTACTTTTTCTGGCCGCCTCCTCTGATCTTCCATCTGGACGTCCATGTACTCTAGGTTGGGTTTACCTCCCATCTGCCCTGGACGTCCATATACTTTGAACTCAAAACTCTCTTTGCTATGTGGACGTCCATATATTTTGTTCTGGACGTCCTCGTAGTCTGGAGTGAGCTTGTCTTTTTGCTCATTTGGACGTCCATACTTTGTACTGGACGTTCTCATACTCTGAGAGAGGCTTAACTCCAGGTTCATTTGGACGTCCATATATTTTGGACTGGACGTCTTCATACTCTGGGAGGAGCTTATCTCCTAGCTCATCGGGACGTCTACATACTTTGGACTGGACGTCCTCATACTCTGGGAGGAGCTTATCTCCTAACTACCCAGAGCGTCCATAACATTTAAAATGAACGTCCTTGCTTTTTGGTCTGGACGCTCTCATACTCTGGGAGGAGCTTACTTCCTAGCTACCCAGAGCGGCCATAGCAGTGGGACTGGACGTCCTCCTATTTTGGTCTGGACGTTCTCATACTCTGGGAGGAGCTTATTTCCTACCTACCCAGAGCGTCCACTGCGTTCGAAATGGATTGGGTGTCCTTGATTTCAGGCGTACTCTCTGGTTCTTTCATCATGTTGCGTACGTCTGAAATCTCCCTTTTGGACTAACGTCTGGGAACTGGGCGGACGCATTTTCCTCTTTAGATATTTTTAAGTTCTGGAGACTAAGTGTTGAAGGTGTAAATCTCTTGAATTTGTGATTCAACTCACTTTGACGTGCCGTCAATTGTCCGTCTGATTTCCACATAAGTTAACAGAACCCTAACGTCATTCTGTCTCTTTCTTCGAGTAATTTCTCAAAAAATTACCGTTTGAATGTTTAGGCGGGAAAGGTGGTTTTACCATTTTGCCCCCATGAGTTCATTCTATAAATATGGGAAGTGAATTCTCATTTTTACACTTTACCCAATTGTGAATTCTAGAGAGAAGTCAGAGCATTCTAGTGAGAGAAAGTGATTTTCCTTTTAATCTTCAAGAGCGCTGCCGTGAGTTTGAGTTTTTCAGGCATTTTTGAGTTTTCCGGTCAATCTTCAACAACACCAAGAACACTTTCGAAGTTTTCAGAACGTACAAAGGTTGGCCGTCTACACTTCTTTCTTGCCTTTATCCCTGTATATTTTTTTTTCATTTCAATTCTGGATCCATACTCGGCTTCGTCCGACTCTCCTCATGAGGCCGGTCGTTCGCCTGGGACTAAGGAGTCTAGAGTGGACGGAGAAGAGTTGTCTCCTCCTTGGAGTGAGTCTATGTCTAGTGCGTACGTACTCACCCCCACTTATTCTTCTCTGTCCCCACAGGCAATGGCAAGAACCATGCGTACGCGTGAGCGTCATGAGACCAGGAACTTAGACGGAAGTCTGGTTCACCCTAGGGTCCCTTATGACCCGAGCAACCCTAGTACAATGGAGGTGGAGACTACCTCCACCACTCAGACAACAACCGCCTCCACTGGCTCCCACCATTTGGCCGTGGAGGTTACTTCTTCGTTCAAGGAGCGCCAACAAGCGCAGGGCGCCTCGTCCGCACCAGCTCCGCAACTTAGGTTCCCCCAATTTGCCAGCACGGTCATGGGTGAGGCCGAGCTGGTACTCTGCCAAGAACATCCCACTCAATCTGGGGCGGACGCTGCTGGTTCGTCCGTCCCCTCTTCCTTTCAACCTCTGCTCCAACTGGGCAGAGCGGACAGACCTAGGACGGGAATCTCAATCAGGGAACCGTCCGATCTGCCTATTCGCAACGCCCCTCCTTCGGGGAATGAGGCGGACGCTGCCAAAGATAAAGGCAAGCGTCCGTTAATTGAGGAGGTCGTTCCTTCTTCCATGGGCGTACTCAGCTCAAGAGGCCGAAGCTCGGCCGAGTCAGCAGACTTGGATAGGGTACTGTCTTCAGAATTCGGAAGTGCCCCTTCTCACCAAATGGAAGAAGAAGAAGTTGAGAAATAGGCCGAAGGTGAGACGGCCGATGGTGAGGCGGCGGCCGAAGAAAACGTAGCCAACATTGATAACTTCAGGGACCCGTACGCCTGTACAGTCGGAGAGACGGCCCTGAAGTTCTTGGGCCACAAGTTTGAGCAATACAAGGAGTCCCTCCATTTGGGGGAGGGAGTTGAAATACAAGTCCCTAGGAAAGCCATTGCTGTGGCTACCTGGGATGATGAGAAGCCGCGCAAAAGGGCTTTTTGCGTCTACCGGGCCGCCTTGGACGTGGGCCTCCGCTTCCCTCTTCATCCATTCGTTCGGACAGTGCTGGACGAATACGACATTGACCTTTTGGGTATTTGGCGACGTGCATCTGCAAAGGCTTCAAGCCTGACTTTGCCGTTTTCTGTGAGATGCACTCACTTACACGGCTGGAGAAGGAGAGGGATGGTTGGCTCGTCTTGAGTGCAACCAGGGACTACATGGTAGTGGTTGACCGTGTCAGTAAGTGGAGGGACTGGAAGCACCGTTTCTACCGCATCAAGACTAAAGATACGGAGTTCAACCTTCGCATGAATAGGTGCCGTCCGGATCCCATTCAACTCGGACGCGGGGATCACAAGCCTGACAAACCGCCTATCCATCCAAGCCAAGAATACCAACTTGAATACTTCCAGGTTAATAGGGTCAAGCGGGGTAACAAAACTGAACGTGTCCCTCGCCACTGGGTTCCTCTATCCAATTGGCTTAGGGACACCACTTTCATGTTTGCGTACGGCCTGTACCAGAACATACCCCAAGGTGGACTCTTAGATATATAAACTTCTTATACGCGCATAGAGTTTATTTAGAAAAATATTCTAACACTTTGTCTTCTTTCTCCTTTTTTGCAGCGGAGGCGTACGCTATGCTTGACCCGGCACAGAAGGGAGAAGTGGCGATGTCCGAGGTGGATATTGCCCGCTACAAGACTCGTTTCAAGATGTACAAGCAAATCAAGGAGGTAAATACTTAGTTTATTTTTGAGTCTTTCTTTTCTCATTGTCCGTTCTGTTGTATTGGGAGGACCCTGCTTCCCGAGTTTGCACGGACGCATTTCGTCCGTTCAGGCATACTGGAAGGGAGCTCTTTCCCACTTTTACACGGACACTGAAATTTTGTTTTGAGTCCTTTTTCTAACAAGTTTACTTGTATTTTGACAGTCCTCCTCCACTCCAAAGGCGAGAAGCAAGCATCCAGCTTCTTCTACTCCCGATGCGAACACATCGAAAAGGAGGAACACGGTTGCCACCAAGCCTGCTTCCAAGGCCGCGGCGAAGGCGAAGTCGCAGACTGCTACAACGCAGTCTAAAGGAGAATGGCCCCGGCTGACACAAAGCGGGGTCTCCAAGCCCGTGGAACCTGTTGCTGATCAGGTTCACGATTCGTCCGTCCCTTTGGACGATGGGGGTAAGTCGTCCCCGGAAAAAATGACCCGCCCCATCTCGACTCCGCCTGTCGAGTTAGTCAAAAAATCTGATTGGTTAAATGTCAGTCAGTCGGCCAGTGACGCTGCTGGCCGTTTAGAAAACGAGAGGGACGCCTCCTTGCCGCTCCCTCCCATCAATCTCTCTCCTCCAAGCTTCTCCACTAGTTAGTTTCTTTTCTTTATTCTTGTACCTTTTGATTTACTTGTACTTGTAAATTTCAGCTAATTCTTTTTGCACGATCGTCCACAGATATCTCAGAGGAGTTGCAGATGAGACTGCCCGGCCAGTCACTTACTAGTGCGGACAGAAAAGCAATGCGCGAGGCCATGGTCCGCGCAGTTCCCCAAGCGCAGCGAGACAAGCTGCGGGGAATAAATGAGGGGTTCCTCGGCCCCATGCTTAACTGTAGTGCCGAGGTACGCTTCTATTTCATTACTTTTTGCCTTTCCAACACTTAGCGTATTTTCTTGTTATTTGACTAATTTTTCTTCTTCTGTCCGCAGCTTTTCCTCCGCTTGAACGCCTTCCTTGACTGGAAGGATAAAGAGAACGAGCGGTTGAAGCAAGCCTGGCTTGAGATTAGAAAGGCCGAGGACGCTGTGACTGGGACGGCCGCCGTCCAAAGGGTGAATTTTGAGACCCAGATAACCGCGCTGTCCGACAAGGCGGCGCGGCAAACAGAGGACCTGGTCAAACTGGGCAAGGCACTCGAACAAGAGTCCTTGGCCAGGGAGGCCTTGAGGGTTGAAAGGGACGAGACCGTCCTAGAGAAGGAAAAGTGGAGGCTGGGCTTCGAGGCATCTGAGGCCTTGAAGAGTGAGCTGAAGTTGGCCCAAGCCAACCTTAAGTCTGCTTTGGACGAAGCGGACGCGCTGAAGGCCGAGGTTGAGGCCTTGAAGAAGTCCGTTTCGGACTATGCTGAGCAGCTAAACGCTCCTCGGCCGCCCAGCGCGGAGGAAATCGTCCGCATTGAGCAGAATGCCGAAGACAGGCTTAGGGCATACTTCTTCGATGCCTTCGAGCTGATGGTGGATGACGGTGAGGCCGCTTACTACGAGGAGCGCTTTAAGAAGCGGCTAAACTATGTCTGCCTTAGAGAAGAGGCAAAGAAGGCCGGCCAGCCTCCTCCAGAGCCGGTAGTTACTTTTTAACAGTACAACCCCTGCTCGGTCACAAACGCTGTCCTTTCTTGATCTTCATCCCACAAGGGAATTTGATGGAATCCGGAGTATGCGTCCATAAAACTTATTAGGGCGTGTCCAGCCGTAGAATCAACCAAACGGTCAATCTTAGGCGAAGGGAAGCTATCCTTAGGACACGCCTTGTTCAAGTCCGTGTAGTCCACGCACATTCTCCAAGTCCCATTCGGCTTTTTTACAAGAACTACATTGGCCACCCAATCTGGGTAGAAGCATTGCCGAATAAAACCGGCGTCCAGCAGCTTTTTCACCTCTGGTGCGGCCGCCTGATTCCTCTCTTTTCCGTGATTCCTCTTTTTCTGGCGGACAGGCTTTATCAGAGGATTCACGGCCAACTTGTGCACGGCCAGATCAGGACTTATCCCTGGCATTTCACCAACTTCAAATGCAAACACATTTTTGAATTCTCTTAACAGCTGAACTAACTCATCCCCAAGCAATCCCAAAGCTATAGTGCCAACACTAACTGTCCGTTCTGGGTGGTTGGAGTCAAGAACTATATCCTGGTGGCTGCCGGCCGGCTGGGGCCTCAACTCATCTGGCCGGCCGACAGTCATTAATTGCTAGGCTTCTTCTGCCCTGGCCGCCTTACGCTTCTGGCCGACCTGGTATGCTGGGAGTGAGGTTCCTTCTTCCTTTGGCTCGGACAGTTTTGGGCCGCGCGCTGTTGGCTTCACGGCCAGCTGATTACATTCCTTAGCCATTTTCTGACTTCCTTGAATTGTTCCAATTTTTCCGTCTGACCTTTCAAACTTCAACAACATTAAGTGAGGCACTATGACCGCCTTGGCTGCATTCAGAGTGGGGCGGCCAAGGATGACGTTGTACCCAGTCAGCTCTTTAACAACAAGGAAACGGACGACCATGTCTCTCCCTTCTCCCTTCTGCCCGAAACGGATTGGAAGATCAATCCGTCCGACGGGATGAATGACATTTTCCCCAAATCCTACCAAGGGGTGAGTGATGTCCTGGAGAGTATCTTCTGGGAAGCTTAAATTTCTTAGGGCGGACAGGCTGATGATGTCGGCCGAACTGCCCGTATCAATCAATATTCGTCCCACCTTCAAATTTGCTATCTTCATGAAAAAGACCATGGGATCATTATGCAAAGCCTTGACCTCTCCACGGTCAGCCTCACTTATGATCACTTCAGGAAATGGCTCGGCCTTAACGGCGTCCGTTTGCATCACATTTGACAAATTTCGAGCGTCCTGCTTGATTCTTTTCATGGTAGGGCCGCCTGAAGCAAAGCCTCCTGATATCACGGCCACAAAACCTGAATCAGTGCTATTCCCATCATCTTCCTTGTCATTTTTCTTATCACTTTGTTGCTTTTTCTCGGACGTGTTGTCTGTCCGTTTGTAGGTGAACTTGGACTTGGTCACATAGGGTTTCAGCAGACCCTTGTCGGCCAACTTATCCAACAACCTCTTCAGATTGATACAATCGTTCGTGTCATGACCTACATCCTTGTGGTAATGACAATACTTGTTATTGTTTCTGTACTGGGCCGAGCCTCTCAAAGGCTGAGGCTTCTCAAATTCAAACTTGTCCTTTATCTCCATCAAAATGGAGTAGCCATCCTTGTTGAACTCATACTGAGGCTCGTACGTCTTGCTTTTCTTTGACTTGGGTTGCTTGTCATCAGCTACCCAAATTTCTTTTCTTTTGCTTCCTTCTTTCTTTCGGCCGGCCGAGTCTTGCTGAGAAGATTGCTTCTTTTCAGCCCCCTTGGCCGGCTGTTCTGATTTGGTGAGCGAACAAAAGTCCGCGGCCTCAATATAGGCTTCGGCTTCCCGCAATACACCTGCGTATGACCGAATCTTTTTCTTACCAAATCAAACTTAAAACCATTATGCCTTAATCCCCGGAGAAATTCTGAGTATGCCATTTCGTCCGGAAGATTATGAATTTGGGCTTTTTCTTGGTTAAATCTTTGGACGTATGAGCGTAGTCCTTCATTCTTCCCTTGAACAATTGTTGCCAAGTTGAGACTTGTCTTTCTTGGTGGGATGTTGTATGAGAAATTTCCCACAAACAACAAACTGAGGGTAGTAAAGCAATTTATGCATCCGGCCGGAAGGCTGTTAAACCAATCCTGGGCCACCCCATTAAGAGTGGTCGGGAAGCATTTGCACCATGTAGCATCATCTACACTTTGCAAGTACATCAAATTTCTGTACGAGGTAATATGCTCATCTGGGTTGCCCGTACCATCATAGGCACCCACTAGTACACTCTTCACTCTTGCTGGTTGAGGGGACGTTAGTATGTATTGCGAAAACGGAGGCGGCTTATCTCCCAAATTCAACAAACGCATCTGCCAATCGATGGGCTGAGGCTGCGCGGATGTACCAGCCAGGTAGGGAGCCTGGCCGAACACCTGGCCATACGGCCCATATTGCCCAAAGACTTGGGGAGTTGGCTGTATCAACCCATTGAGTACTTGGGGGGGCTGATATTGTGATGGCTGAACTGGTCTGGGAGTAATGGTATGAGCGGCTTGACTTCTGCTGGAGACGGCCGTGTTGGTGTATTGAGAGAAAGATTGGTTGGAGGCTTCATCCGGCATGGTTGGGGTAGAGGCCGTGTCAGAATATGCGGCCCTCTCCCTTTGCTTGTGCCGAATGTAATCCCTTGCGTCTTTGAAACGCTGTGACGGCTCAGTCTCAACTCTTTTCGGCTGTCTGCCCCTCCCCCCAGCCGACTGTGTTTTCGCTAGCGGACTAGAGAGATTGGTCCGTGGGACTCGGGGAGACCTTCCATGCGGACGACGAAATGGGGTATTACCAGCATCAGTTGCATTGGTCTTGTTGTGTGTTTTCTTGGAAGCACCTCCTCCCCCTTTTTGTTGGTTGGAGGCCAACTCTTGGTGAAGCTTAGTCAGCTCAGCCATTAGGGTAGCTGGGGTAACAGGAGGTTGTTCGGCCTCTTGAAATGAGGCAGTCAAAGGATTGCTAGAATGTATGGTTGTACGTAAGTCTTCTACATATCCGTCCTCGCCTGGACGAGGACCAGTATTAGGTGTCCGACCATCTATTGCCATAACGGACGAGTATCCCCACAGACGGCGCCAAATGTTTCGGGGTTTTTTGTGAACTCCTCGGATACTGGTCGCGTTCTCCTGACAATGAGATTCGGACACCTGCAAAACAACGAATATTCCGTTTATCGGAATATTCGCCTCCGACGATCAAGTTAGAGATCGGAAATCGGAAAAGCTAGAGAGAGAAAGTAGAGAGAAGTTGGAGCTCTTTAATGCTCTGTTTTTATGTTATGTCACAATCCACCCCTCCCATCATAAATGATTGGGGTATTTATAGGGGTGGGAACATGTGCCCCTCTAGGGTTTATACCCTAGAATTTCGTGACGTGATTGGCTGCGCAATCAGGGGTCACCACGTGTCATGGGGGGCGCCGTTTTACGGCATTCAAGGTTTTCTCGGGATTTGGGCCTGATGTAATCAAAACCTTTTTCTCTTTTTGATGGTGTATTGTGTTCTAAAGGCAACTGACACGTGTCACCCTGTCAGGAGGGCACGTGTCACCCTCTCATAAGGCCATGTGTCGCCTTCTTATTGGGCCACATGTCGCTATGAGATTGGGCCACGTACTTGGGGTATTTTTACCCTAAACAATTAGAATTCAAGATACAACTTATCTACAGATTAATTATTTTTTAATGCAAATTGTGTTAGAGTTATTGTATGTAGTGCGTAGTTGGAAACAAGTTAAGGGTCAAAATGTTCAATTAAAAGCATTGAACAATTCAACAAGTAAAGTGGCAACCGATCAACCGATGAATCTGATATTGTCAAATCAGAACAAGATATAATCAATGCTAAACGCAATAATAACTTTACTTAATTAGTTGGATCAATGTATACATTAATTTGATTATTGGCTCATCTAGATATTATTATATATTGTGTGGAAAAAAAAACAAAAAGTAAATTCATATAAAACGTGTGTCAACTGTCATGTCATGAATTTATGATCATGCTTTTTAGGCCTTAAATGGAGAAAAGCCAATTGCAAAATTTGAGTGAAATTATTATTATTATTATTATTATTATTATTATTATTATTATTATTTTATATACTTGGTATCATACTTCATCCATGAGACATGATTGTCTTTAATTTGCTTGTATAGGTTAGGAAACAATTCAAGACGTATGTCTTTCTTTTACGTTGTCGGTCTATTTTACTTGCAGTATCTAAACATCCAACTAGTATTAAAGTAGTGTTTAGTACCCGTAACATGTTTATACTCATGTTAGTAAATGTACGATAACCATAATCACGTTTACTAGATAGATGGTGCGACATAATTATGTTGCAAAGATTCAACCCTTTAAGCACAAGGAAAGAAAAATGACCAACAATGGATTAATTGACGTTCCAAAAATGTCGAAAATTATTGTGATTTGGTGGTGCATTGTGGTTGTTTGTAAAAAGATTTGAATGGATGAACTTTAAATTTTTCGATTGCCCAAACATTATTTTGCTCATGATAAATGATGATCCAGATTTGAGAAGGTGGGAAATTAAACTTAATTTGTTTAATAATGAGGCTTTGAGTTTTCATTTTAATTATCCTTAGGGCCTTAGGTAAACTTAGCTTTCATCTTGCTAAAACTAAGCCATTAGATTTAAGGGTCTGTTCTGATTTACTGAAGTGAACAAAATTGTTTATGAGAGAAGGAAATTAGGAATTGAGCTGAGCTGAACTGAATAGAACTAAAGTGAAATTAAGCTGAAGAGAACAGATTCTAGCTCGTATCATTTCTACTTGCGTTATAACAAGATGAAATGTAACAATCCATATGCTTCATTTCGTAAATGACGTAGGTAGCTACTTGTACATTTCTTACTCAAACTCATAATGAGATATGGTACATTTATGTAATAAATTCTCGCATGTGCATAGGTAATAAAATAATAATAATTAATTGCCACGTACTTAATTTCTTAAATTCCTTTTTTATTTTTTACTTTTTTATTTTTTTTATTTTTTTATTTTTTTTAGAGGGCTCTAGGAGTGTAGGGCACAGTGTTTGGTACTTTGGTTGGAAACTTGGAACATATATGAATATGAGTACAAGAATACTCCTTTTGTATTCTTATCTTAGAGCACTCTCACTCATGGGCATTTTTTTTGCCCATGAGGAGATTTTAATGAAAACAATGAAATTTTGGCTTCCCACCCATGAGCATTAGAAAAAATGCCCATGGGGAAATCCTCAAATGCCCATAGCAATGGCAAAAATTAATTGCTACAGTAGTGTGGGCCATGGTACCAAATCAGCAAAAAAATAAAAGAAAAAAAATAAATAATGTGATGATAGTAATACTTTAGGAGAGAGAAAAAAATAGGAGAGAGAGTGGTGTGAGTTTTTTCTTAGCCCATAAATGTGTGAAAAGTTGTAGAAAAAAAATGTCCATAAGAAAAAGTGGAAAAGAGGAGTGAGAAAGTGGGTAGAGAGATAATGGTATTTTTTTTTATTTGCCCATAAATGAGAGTGGTCTTATAATATTAAAAGTTTTGCTTTAGTAAATAGTCGTATGTACAATATGGTACAACTCCATACAAGATTACAATTATTACTTTAATTCACCAAGTAAAGCTTTGACCTAATGGTTAAAATTGAGCCTTTTGAATTGTCGTTCAATCTCCACAAAGGGCACAATGAGGGTAGGTATTTTCCTTACCCATGTTCTCCTACTCTATATATATACAACCTTAATTTTCAATATAGTTTTTGAAAATATTTCGACAAGTTATTTGATTTATTTTACGAAACTTATTAAAAACTATCCTATATGGCTATATATAGATAAAAAAAAAAAAACTAAAATTATAATAAAATCTCAAAAAGAAATAAAATTAACAAGCACTGCAATACCTTTATATTGTTCCCAAGTACACCTATAATTTGTTGTTATATCTTATAAATCTTATACTACGTAATTTATTTATTTATTTCCCCTCATTTGATTAATTTCGCTTATATAAAATGAGCGAAGAACACTCATGGATACACCATACACCTGCCTATCGTGTACAGTACTTGAGAACAACTTAGTATTTGTACCACCCTATCATATGAAAGCCCAAACTGAAATATAGAAAGAGACATTACTGGCTTTATTGCCATATAGTGATGGTTAGTTCAGGAAATTGTTAGACATTTTAGAGAGAAACTATTAAATGGTGGGGGGACTACAAAGTAGTTACACTGATTGATGAGTAATAAGACTGATAACCCATACTGTTTTAATATTTTTTTTTAAAAAAATCATACGGTTTTAATTGTTGGAACAGTATATTTATAGAGACCTATCTTCTTATTACTAAGGCATAATAATCAGTTTTTTGTTAAAACAAAATGGAGAGAGAAGTAGAAGAACTAAGAGAATACTTTAGTGCTGGGAAAACAAGAGAAGCATCATGGAGAAAGCAACAATTGAAAGGTTTGCTCAAGTTTATGGAAGAAAGAGAAGATGATATACTTAAAGCCCTTAAGCTTGATATTGGCAAGCACCCCGTTGAATCTTTTAGAGACGAGGTAAAAAAAAATATTTATCAGTGTTTTAGCGGAATTTGATTTGATTTAATAAATTTCTCATCTCTGATTCATCTATATTTTTCTTTATAAAAGAAAATGAGAAGGAAAAAAAAAAATCGTGAATATCATGTTATATTTGGACCACTTGAGCTTAAATAGTTAAAGCCTGTTATCTTGGCATGAAATTGAGTATTTATGTGTATGTTTGACAATATTACTTTTGTAGGTAGAGGTGATAAATTTGGTCATTAGTTGTTAGAGTTTTTATGATTTTTATTATGTAGTTGTTCGGTCCATAAACATCCTTCCCGTGCATCCGATATCTATAAAGACTAGGATCGGTGGTCCAACGAACCCGATCAATGGATAGATCATGCGACAAATTTAGCCTAGAGTCTCTAGACCATTCTAATCGCGATAATCTAAAAGATGTGTTAGCCTTATAGAACCACAGTGAACAACCATGACCCAGGGCACAACGACTGCTGCACGTACGTGTTATTCATGGGATTCATGGGCCACGCGTAAACTCGTGCAGTGGTTTCATAATTGAAATCTTGAATCATTTTTTACTTGTTGGCTGGTCGATCGGTCTTGAACTAAACCAGATAAATTATAATAGTTAGTTTGTGTGTTTATTTTGCAGCTAGGCTATGCAAGTCGTCTGTGGACGAACTGGGGCCGAACTAGTCCATTTATAAATTATACTCCGTAATAGTTAGTTTGTGTGTTTATTTTGCAGCTAGGAACCCTGATCAAGGATATTAATGTAGCATTGGATAACTTGGATACATGGATGTCTGGTAAAAAGGTCAGCTTTTATTTGGTCCCAATGCAAACAAAACATATGTAGCATCGTTTCGTAACTGGAACCACAATCTGAAAAGAATAAAACGTACACGAATAGACCATGTTAAATATGAGTCTGAGCTGCTTAGGTCTAGCGCGATTAATTAACCTTTTTTGATTTTGCAGATTAAATTACCACTAGCTGCATATCGTACTTCAGCAATATTGGTCGCAGAGCCTCTTGGTGTTGTCCTCATAATAGCATCTTGGAATTTCCCATTTGGTAAAATGCTTAGATAAATATATATATGAACATAATTTGGTAAGCTAAGTTAGTATAAACTATAAAGCATGGTTTTTTTGACATGTTTTTTTTTTCAATGGTAAAGGCTTAGCATTGGAGCCACTTATAGGTGCAATAGCAGCAGGATGTACAGCAGTGATAAAACCATCAGAATTATCCCCTGCTTCCTCTGCACTTCTCGCGAAAGCCATCCCAGCTTACGTCGATCCTGAAGCTGTTAAGGTCATTCAAGGGGGAATCGATGTTTGTGGCCAACTCTTGCTGTGTAAATGGGACAAGATCTTCTTCACAGGTCCAGTCTTTTAACTAATATCACTTATTTTTCCTTCATAGATCTACATTACTTATTATCGGTTATTATTGCTAGGAATAAATATTTACCATGTGTTTGATATGTTGTAATAAATGATACTACGTGCGTATTGATTTGATAATGGTGCTTTTTTGTGTAAATTCAATCGTTACCAATTTAGAGTTGACATTGGGTAAATGTGCGGTAGTGAAATTTTAGAAAATTATAAGCACAATACATACCATGTGAGATAAATTTTACTCCCTATTACTATACCTTAGATATTGACACTAGACTCCCTCAAAAGAAAAAAAAAAAAAAAAAAAAAAAAAAAAAAGAATATTGGCACTAGACATTGGTTGTAAAATTACGTGAATACCCTTACTAATATTACTGCCAATCAAACGTGCCGTATACACAAAACACAATTGTAAAATTACGCAAATGTCCTTACCAATATTAATGCCAACCAAACATGCCGTAAGTACGAAATGTAGCTTAGCTAACTGCAAATCAGTATATTTCCACAGGAAGTAGTCTAGTGGGACGAATTGTTATGGCTGCTGCTGCAAAGAATTTGACACCAGTAGTGTTGGAAATGGGTGGAAAATGCCCGTGTATCGTTGATTCGATATCGAATTCGTGGTTAACAGAGGTAAATTAAATCTTAATTCGTCCTTTAAGTATGTTACAATTGTTTAACTTGCTAAAATTTGTTTATTTCATGATGATTTTTTTTACTCAAACAATCACCAGACTATCATTAAGCGATTGCTAGGAGGGAAATTCGGAATATGTAGCGGTCAAGTATGCATTGGAGTGGATTACATCCTTGTAGAACGAAAACAATGCTCGAATTTGGTATGATTTATTTAGAAATAATACGAATTGCACGAGTAATTTGTTTCATTTATGACAAAATAACAATTATTACGTATTAGTACTAGTACTAATGAAGGTAAATTTGTATGAATGTTCAGGTTGAGTTGTTAAAGGACGGAATCAAGAAAAGTTTCGGGGAACTCCCAGAAGAGAATGTTGCAAGGATTGTCAACAAACATCATTTTAGGCGATTAACAGGACTTCTTGATGAATTTGGGGTCAAACAATCTATAGTCTATGGCGGTTCATTCGACGAAGATAAGCTGTAAGTTAATTTAATTTTCTGAAATTTACGATTGTTTCTCTCTATTAGTTCATACGAAGTATATATATTATCACTTGAATAGTTATACGCGCAAATGGATAGTGTTACGTTGATATGAGTAAAAGAATAAAAAATTCGATAAATGAAACCCTAATGCTATAGATAATAGAAAGAAACTAGGATTTCATACAAGTATATGCTACATACTTTCTTGTTTCTTTTTACTTGCAACTCATCTTTTGTGCACGCAGTTTTAGGAGATGATTAGTTTAGGTAAACAAGCGATTTTCTCAAAATAAGCGATTTTCTAAAAAAAAAAAAAAGAAAAAAGCGATTTTCTCAAAAGAAGCGATTTTGTAAACAAAAAAAAAAACAAACAATTTTCTCAAAATAAGTTTAACATGAGGATTAGAGTAGGGTTAGGTATCATGCGTAAAAATCATTTTGAATAATATATCCGTTTACATTATATAATCTTAATCTCAACGTGCGTGCTATAAGCCTGCGTTGCAAGTAAATAGAAACGGAGGAAGTAGTAAATATCAAATGAAGTGTGATTATATCATATATCATGAACTAGTTAATCTATTGGTTCTAGATAGGCTATAACTTGTAAATTTTCTGTTATATGGTCGATTCTTTGTACCTCTGTATAAATGAGAATAGTTGACTAATTAAAATTTCCAAATGAAAAATTTTCTTGGAGCAGGTTTATTGAGCCAACAATATTAGTGGATCCTCCACTTGATGCTGAAATTATGACTGGAGAAATATTTGGCCCGTTGCTTCCAATAATTACGGTTTGTAAATAAAATCACCCATGCATTTTGACTCATAGTAAATAAACATTCAATCAATTAAAAATTTATTAATCAAAACGATATTATTGTGATTTGTGAACACAGGTAGAGAAAATTGAAGATAGTATAAGTTTCATTAATTCAAGGCCAAAGGCGCTTGCAATATATTGTTTCACCAGCAACAACGAATTTATGCAACGAGTTACATCTGAGACATCTTCGGGTTCACTCTTGTTCAATGACACTATTGTTCAGGTTTAAACTTCATCCGTTTTTTTAAATTGATACATTTGTCAATACATGATATCAAACATAAAATTTCAAGATAGATACTTTTAAATAATTCATAGAGTTTCAATCTCATTCCATATATATATATATATATATATATATATATGTGTGTGTGTGTGTGTGGGGTGTATTGAAATAAATGGTTACATAATACGAAGTATAGGTAACTATTTATGCATTATTTTTCAATAAAACATGTTATAAGAATTTCTCGATCCACCACTAATTAAGGTTGACATAGAAAAGTCGATATATGTGTAACTTTTATTTGCTACACAATGCAGTATGCGGCTGACACGGTTCCGTTTGGAGGGGTGGGAGAAAGCGGATTTGGAAGGTACCATGGCAAATTTACATTTGACACATTCAGCCATGAGAAGCCTGTGTTGAAGAGAGCCTTATTCCCAGATTTTTGGTTTCGGTATCCTCCGTGGACTAATAAGAAGCTAGAACTCTTAAGAGCAGCATTTGCTTTCAAATACTTCAATATTCTCCTCATCGTTTTGGGTTTGAAGAAGGCTAAGAAACTTCCTGCCAATATTTAAGCATTCATTAAACTTAAAAGTTGTGCTACCATTATACTATATACTAGCCTTAATACTTTTATATTTATTTAAACCATTGTAAAAAAAAAAAAAAAAAAAAAAAAAGTGATGTGTGAGGTGAAAACTAATTAAGGATTACAATAATAATACTCATGTGTTGTGATTGTTAATTTCAAAATCTCCTTCATTTAATTAATAAGTTGTATAAGTATATGATAAATGAATTTTATTGTAATGTGTTTGCAATTGTATCAAATATTGAAAATTATACGTACACATCTATACTAATATATTAATAGGCGTTTATAAAAATGTCCATGCGCCACCGCCACGTCAATTCACAAACACTTCATGGCGCCATATCACCTATCCAACATCTCAACATGCCACATGCACCATCACTAAATATAAAAATAATAAAGATAAGAGGATTTGGACCCCAAACTACTTCCAACACAATTGACTATTTAACCATCTAAGCTTATTATCAAACATGTTATATATATATATATATATATATATATATATATATATATATATATATATATATATATATATATATATATATATATATATATATATATATATATATATATATATATATATATATATATATATATATAATTTTTTAAAAAAAAATACAAATTCACTCAAAGAAAATTAAATCATATATTACAATGTATATTAATGATCAGTGTTTCATGTAATATTTTGGGGTATAGCCCGGGCCCAAAAACTAGTTATTTCTAAAAGTAGAAAGCTAAACGACGCCCTCATTTTTTTAGGTAATGCTTGCATTTAATATGAATGGACAAAACATGCATATCCTCACCTGTATTCTACGCTTTTCTTCCCGCTAACTCAATATAATTAAAATTCTCTCCTTCCAACAAATAAACCACCACTAACTAGGCCATCACTAACGGAGAGCAAGGTTATCTATCGACGGAATTTAAGTTGTGTTTTTAAAAAAAAAAAAAAAAAAAAAAAAAAAAATTGGTTGGAAGCCAAACGCCTAGTATTCTCCCCACAGAGTTTTGAAATTTTTAGGTGTTTCTTACTTTTCCTTTTTTTTAACAAATTTTGTTTTTATCATAACTTTTGATCAAGAACTCGAAGTACAATAATTTATATATCATTGGAAAGCTCTGGATATCTACTTTTTAACCCAATTAGAATTAGGTCAATATCATTTCTAAATTTTTAAGATATGACTAAAGTACTAAACTCGTTCTAAAACCAATACCCTTGCACAATTTCGATCTTATCTTAAAATGAGTGAAAAAAAACACTCATGATACACCTGCATATAGTACAGTGTACAATACTCGAGAACAACTAAAAACTACATATTTGTCGTTAATAATAATAATTAAAAAAAAAAAAAAAAAAAAAAAAAAAAAAAAAAAAAAAAACTAATTATTATTTGTACTAGCTTATCATATGATTGCCTAAAAAAAAAGGCTTATCATATGAAAGCCTAACCTGAATTATAGAAAAAGACATTACTGCCATACAGTGATGGTTAGTTCAGGAAATTGTAAGATATCATAGAGAAACTAATAAATGGTGGGTGACGTACTACAAAGTAGTTACACTGATGATAAATGAGTAATAAGAGTGATAACCCATACTCTTTTAAATTTTGTAACAGTATATTTATAGAGACCTATCTTCTTATTACTCATTCATAATAATCAGTTTTTTTTTTTTTTTTTTTTTTTGTTGTAACAAAATGGAGAGAGAAGTAGAAGAACTAAGAGAATACTTTTGTGCTGGGAGAACTAGAGAAGCATCATGGAGGAAGCAACAATTGAAAGGTTTGCTCAAGTTTGTGAAAGAAAGAGAAGAAGATATACTTAAAGCCCTTAAGCTTGATATTGGCAAGCACCCTGTCGAAGCTTTTAGAGACGAGGTACAAAAATACAAGTATATATCACCGTTTTAGCGGAACTTGATTTGATTTAATAAATTCCGTAGTGAAACTTGACTTTTTTTTTTTTTTTTTTGAAAGAAAGCGGAACTTGATTTGATTTAATAAATACCTTATTTCGATCTATATTTTTCTATAAAAAAAATGAGGGTAAAATGAGATTCGTGAAAATCGTGTTATATTTGGACCACTTGGGCTTTAATAATTAAAGCCTTTTCTATTGGCATCAAACTAAGATGCATACGGTGAAGTAGCCAATATTCATATTGGGTTCTTGACATGAGATTGAGTATTTATGTGTATGTTTGACAACATTATTTTTTTAGGTAGAGATGATAAATTAGGTCTTTAGTTTTAGAATTTTTATGGTTTAATTTTGAAGTTGTTATGTACTTATGCCCATAAACTTCCTTCCCATGCATCCAATGTCTACAAAGACTAGGACCACGATGGTCCAACTAACCCGATCAATGGATCATGTGACAAACTTAGCCTAGACCATTCTATTTATTAATCGCGGTAATCTAAAAGGTGTGTTAGCCTAATAGACCACAGTGAATTGAACAACCCTGACCCAAGGCACAACTCACGTTTGCTATGGGCCACACGTAAACTCGTGCAGTGGTTTAAAAATTGAAATCTTGATTATATTGTTGGCTGGACGGTCTTGAATTAAACCAGACCGATTTTGCCAGTCAGTCTGCCTGGCTCTAGCCAATAGTTTGGTCCCTCTCCTAGGTTATACCCATCGGCTGTGGACAGATCGGGGCCGATCCAGTCCATTGATAATAATTAGTTTGGTACAAACTGATTTTGTTTGTTTGTTTGTGTGTTTATTATTTTGCAGGTAGGAACCCTGATCAAGGATATTAACATAGCATTGGATAACTTTGATGAATGGATGTCTGGTAAAAAGGTCAGCTGTTATTGTTCCCAATGCAAACAAAACATGCATGAAAACATAAATAGCATTATTATTTCATTATTGAATCAACAATGAGTAAAATAACACGTACACGAATAGATCATGTTAAATACAAGCCTGAGCCGCTAGAGATACTAGCATCAACATTAATATAGCGCGAGTAATTAACCCCTTTTTTTTTTTTTTTTTTTAATTTCGCAGATTAAATTACCATTAGCTGCATATCGTACTTCAGCAAAACTGGTCGCGGAGCCCCTTGGTGTTGTCCTAATAATAGCATCTTGGAATTTCCCATTTGGTAAAAAGCCTAGATAAATATATGAACATTTGGTAAGCTAGCCTAGTAAATATATACAAAACATGGTTTGTTAACATATTTATTTTTTCAATGGTAAAGGTTTAGCATTGGAGCCACTTATAGGTGCAATAGCAGCAGGATGTACTGCAGTGATAAAACCATCAGAATTATCCCCTGCTTCCTCTGCACTTCTTGCGAAAGCCATCCCAGCTTACGTCGATCCTGAAGCTGTTAAGGTCATTCAAGGGGGAATCGATGTTTGTGGCCAACTCTTGCTGTGTAAATGGGACAAGATCTTCTTCACAGGTCTAGTCTTTTAACTACTATCACTTATTTTTCCTTCATAGATCTACATTACTTAGTACCGTGTTACATGACAATTTTGTAAATAAATCAACTACTTTATCAATAAAAGTGGGTCTCACAGTGATGATGACCAGATAAAGTTGTTGATTTATTTACAAAATGTCATGTGATAAACAAATTTTGTGTATCCTATAAATTAACTGGGGCTGCCTAGATATTGGCACTAGAAATTGATTGTAAAATTATGTGGATACCCTTACCAATATTATTGCCAACCAAACGTGCCATAAGTATGAAATATAGCTTAGCTAACCGCAAATTGGTATATTTTCACAGGAAGTAGTCTAGTGGGACGGATTGTTATGGCTGCTGCTGCAAAGCATTTGACACCAGTAGTGTTGGAACTGGGTGGAAAATGTCCATGTATCGTTGATTCGATATCGAATTCATGGTTAACAGAGGTAAATAAAACCTTAAATCGTCCTTTAAGTATGTTACAATTGTTTAACTTGCTAAAATTTGTATCATGCTGGTTTTTTTTTTCTTTGGTTACTAAACCAATCATTAGATCATCATTAAGCGATTGCTAGGAGGGAAATTCGGAATATGCAGTGGTCAAGTATGCATTGGAGTGGATTACATCCTTGTAGAAAGAAAACAATGCTCGAATTTGGTATGATTTATGTGGAAATAATACGAAATGCACGATTAATTTGTTTCATTTTTGACAAAATAACAATTAGCACGTATTAGTACTAGCTAGTACGTACAAACTAATTAAGCTAATTTTGTATGTATGTTCAGGTTGAGTTATTAAAGGCCGGAATCAAGAGAAGTCTAGGGGAATACCCCGAAGAATTTGTTGCAAGAATTGTCAACATACATCATTTTAGGCGATTAACAGGACTTCTTGATGAATTTGGAGTCAAGCAATCTGTAGTCTATGGCGGAAGATTCGACGAAAATAAGCTGTAAGTTAATTTAATTTCCTGAAATTTACCTAGTGTTACTTTGATATGAGTTTAGGAAATCAAAATAGATAAACAAAACCCTAATATAGAGGGACAAAAAAAACCTTCTTTGTACAGGTATATACAAGTATTACGTGGTAAATTTACTATAATAATATCGAATAAAGTATGATTTTATAGTGAATTCCCTAGTTAATCTACTAGTTCTGGTCTTTCTAGATAGGTTATAATTTACATAATTTTGTTATAAGGTAGCTTAGATTTTTTTGTACAATATACTGTATAAATGAGAATAGTTAGCAAATTTTCCAATTAAAATAAATAATTTTGTTGAGCAGGTTTATTGAGCCAACAATATTAGTGGATCCTCCACTTGATGCTGAAATTATGACTGGAGAAATATTTGGCCCGTTGCTCCCAATAATTACGGTATGTAAATTAATAAAATCACCCATGCATTTGACTCATAATAATAAATTAACATACAACTATAAATTTATTGAAAAATTTAATTATTTATTAGTCAAAACAGTAAACAATATTATTGTGATTTGTTAAAACAGGTAGATAAAATTGAAGATAGTATAAACTTCATTAATTCAAGGCCGAAGGCGCTCGCAATATATTGTTTCACTAGCAACAATAAATTCATGCAACGAATTACATCCGAGACATCATCGGGTTCACTCATGTTCAATGACACGATTGTTCAGGTTTATACTTTTCATACTTTATCCATTTTTGTTATTGTTGTAATTGTCAATGCATGATTTCAAATATAGCTTTAATTGTCAATTATCAATAAAAAAATAATATAAAAAAGTTTATGATTGAAAAATACGTGACTACTTGTACATACTCCATAGAGTTTCGAATTTAATTTCAATCTCAAGGCCAAATGATGTTACCTAAACATTATTGATCGAAAAACATACGTTAAAGTTATAAATCATATAAAACTCTTAAGATTTATGATGAATTGTATTTCATTTATAATCATGCACACCAATTATAAAAATTCCTCGATCCATCACTAATGTTAACACGTATACAAAAGTCGATTTGTAACTTTTATTTGTTATACAATGCAGTATGCGGCTGACACGGTTCCGTTTGGAGGGGTGGGAGAAAGCGGATTTGGAAGATACCATGGAAAATTTTCATTTGACACATTCAGCCATGAGAAGCCTGTGCTGAAGAGAGCCTTATTACCAGATTTTTGGTTCCGATATCCTCCTTGGACCAATAAGAAGCTAGAACTCTTAAGAGCGGCATTTGCTTTCAAATACTTTAATGTTCTCCTCATCGCTTTGGGTTTGAAGAAGGCTAAGAAAATTCCAGCCAATATTTAACAATTAAAATTCAAAGTTGTGTTATCATTATATACTAATATAATAGTATTAAATCCGTACGATGCAAGATGTGAAAAAACTAGTGATTATAAACTTTATTTTAATATTTATATGATGTGATTGTTAGTTCTATTCAAAATCTCCTTGAAATAATTAATAAATTGTATACATATATAATTAACTATATGATAAATGGATTTGATTGAAAAGTGTATTTTACAAATTAAACTTTGCAAGTGTATGAAACATTGAAAATTATGCATGTTTGGATTATTTAGAAAAAATTAATACTTTATTTACGTATAACAATCATCATTAACCACTTATTGGAAAATTTCAAATTGTTGGTTAATTATACTTGGACACAAATCATAATTAAGGAAAACTCAATCATACTGAGTAATACACACAAGAAAAATATAAAAAGCAGCGACACGTATATGATATAAATGTATATGACAACCTTTATGTTAAGGATTGTGGTATGTATTGACAAGCACCATTATCAAGGTGCAACATATATATACCTATCAAGGATAAATATTGATCAAATGTTCGATCGAATCGAAATCATCGAATATATCGTATACTTCGTATATGCCTTTCACCAAAACATCAAAATATTATAGAGCATGAAGTATTTTGTAAGTTCTTGCTTAATTCATTTCAATCAGTAGAAAATACAATAATGTTAATTTTCATTATAATTTGTAATTACAAGTCAAGCATGTGTAGTGAAATCATAATAATACCTATTACTTATATAATTATTTTTATATGTGGCTGATTATACGGTGTGATCAGGGTTACTTGATCTATTAAGGGTTACCCATTCAAGAGTTATTCAATTGATCAAGAATTAGTTAGTCAATCATAGGTTACTGTTATGGTTAATTTTTAGACTCGTCTCGACGCACGACAAGACGCATGACCAAAGAGCCAGTGAAGCAGCGAAGGGCAGAATATCTCCCTGGAAAATCGGTTTGACTAAGTCCTGGAATATATTCACTTCAGCAGTTTGTTCCTCCTATTTTTATGGGATTTTTCCCCAGATAATTCAAAGGCAGCAAGAAGATAGTCTCGAGACCAGGTCAAGCAACGGTCTCCTATTTTTGCGGAGGACGTTTGAAGCATCTTCAACGGATATCTCCAGCTTAGCTACCCTAGCATAATTATAGTATAAATAGGACGATATTTGTATCATTGAGGATCATCTCACTCATACTGCTTAGTACTTACATTCAAAAGCTCTCACAACATTGTAATCATCTATTTTTCATAGTGAATCGGTGGTCTTGCACCCACCCGCAGTTTTTCCCGCATTTGGGTTTTCTGCGTCATCAAAATACCTTGTCTTTTATTATTTCAATTCCCGTCTATTTAGCAAATCACTCTAGCCGTCGTACGTCCCAGCCTTAGGACGCCCTTTGGCGAAATTTGGCATAAACAATTTGGCGCCCACCGTGGGGCCGACGACTAGATAAACTTCGAAAATCTCCAAAAACAACCGATTCCCCTATCGAAACATCCCGCCAACATGGTGTCATCCGAAGAGAACACGACGATTGAGCAACTCATGGAGCAGGTCCGCAAGGCACGGGAGGAGCTCGAACAGCAGAAGGCAGAGAACGCCAGGATCGCTGAAGAAAGTCAAAGGACCGCAGAGACGCTCAGAAAGGAACTGGATTCCGTCCGCAGCAACAAGCCCCGTCACCGCCACAACACCGATAACATCTCCACTATGATGGACTTGGACTCCGGTGAAGAAAATGAGGATGAAGGCGAAGAAGAGGATGATCCCAGCGGTCAAGAAGCGGAAGACGGACCAAATTCGACGTCCCAGAGGTTGATCAAGATAGAGGCCCAGAACGCCAAGCTGCTTCGACTGCTGAAGAGGCTGCCAGGAGCGCCCGTACCAACAATCACTGAAGACGCAGATGGCTTCGTCGCGTCGCCGTTCGTGGAAGAGATCGCGATGGCCGACATCCCCAGAAGGCTCAACATCCCTCCTCCAGCGTCGCTCTATGATGGAAGCACCTGTCCGTTGGAGCATGTCAACCATTACAAGCAGCGGATGTGGCAGTACTCCATCCCCCGCAACCTGCTCGAGCCAGTCCTGTGCAAATCTTTCGGAGCTACCCTTACAGGACCTGCCCTTGAATGGATGTGTGATATTAAGCGTGGTTCTATTGCTAACTTTCAAACTTTGTGCAACAGGTTCTATAGTAAATTCAACAACAGTTGCAAGGTTGAAAAGCAGACCAGCGACCTCTACCGCGTCGTGCAAACGAGCGGCGAGTCTATCAAATCTTATTTTAGCAGGTTCAATAAGGAGATGATCGGCATCAAAGGCTACGACATCCGTACCGCCATAGAAGCTTTCAAGAGAGGACTGACGGACGACTCAGAGCTATACAAAGAGCTGATCAAGTATCCATGCACAACATTTGAAGAAGTCAGGACTCGCGCCCTAGCACAGATGCGACTGGAGGACGACCTCGCCATCAGAAAGGGTTTCCGACCTTCGCCACTCCCCAGCAGCGACAGAGTCTCGAGGAGACCCAACGACAAGAAAAACTGGCGTCGTAGACCCTATGACAGGCCAGGTCAGGTAAACTCAGTGAATAATGTTAAGACTAACGCTGGTCAAAGTTCTGGTGACAGGTCTCAGAAGCAAGATGCCGACGCACACCCCGACATTGCTGAATATGGCTTCTGCGTCGACATCGGGGGCGTGGTGAATGCCCTGCATTCTCTAGGAAATGTCGCTCGTTGGCCAAGGAAAAGCGACAGGCCGGACGAGGGAAAGGACAAATCCAAATGGTGCGATTATCATGGCGATCATGGCCACCGCACCGAAGACTGCAACGCCCTAAGGAAAGAAATCGCCTTCCTCTTGAAGAAAGGTCACCTCAAAGAGCTGTTGGGAAAGGGCAAATCGAACAACAAAGCAACAACGTCGCAGCAGCCTCAGCAGCAGCAGCAAGAAACTCAACAACCTCCAAAAGGACCAACGGTCACTAAGGTAGTTCATGTTATTACTGGTGGATCTGATATATGTGGACTAACCTATTCCGCAGCAAAGAAAATAGCAAGAACAGGTAATCCCGAGGAAGCCGTCCCCATGGACGCCCAGTCGAGCAAAGACAAAGCACTAGAAGCAATGGTCCTAGCCTTCGACGACTGCGACTTGGGAGACTACCGAGAAGAACATCATGACTCCTTAGTGATATCCTTGACCATCGGCAACTACTTGCTAAAGAGAGTACTGGTCGACGGAGGAAGTTCAGCCAATGTTCTGTTCAAAAGCACCTTGGAAGACATGGGGATCGACGACAGAGACGTCATCAGAAAATCAACTGTCCTCGTAGGTTTCAGCGGAGAAATCGTATTGCCAACCTTTGCTGGGGGCGCCAACCTCTCAACGAACTTCAACGTCGTCGATTGTCCGTCAGCCTACAATGCCATCATCGGTCGCCCTTGGATCCATAGGATGAAAGCCGTCCCATCAACTAGGGATGGCAACGGGTCGGATTCGGAGCGGATTATGTAAAATCCGACTCCGACCTGGCAGAAAGTCGGAGGTTAAATTCGACTCCGACTCCGACTCCGACATCCGACTCCGAGACTCCGAATCCGACCCGACTTTAAAATCCGACCTCCGACTCCGATCCGACCCGATCCGACCCCTCATCATCATCATTTCCATTAGTAGGAGTAGATGAAACTTCTTCCATACCTAAATGCAAAATTAAATTGGGGATAAAAATCAATAATTTCACACACAACCAAAAATATATCTAATAATTTAACACACAAACCAACATTCGAGCAAAATACACAACCAAAAATTCAAGCAGAATAAAAAAAATCAAAAAAATCGAGCAGAATACACAGCCAAAAATCGAGCAGAATAAAAAAATAAAAAAAATTGAGCATAATACATAACCAAAAATCGAGCAAATTAAATTAGAAATCAAAAAAATCGACTACACTATTCGGTTTCAGAATAATCGAGCCAAAAATACACATAATCGAGCAAATAATCAAGAAAACAACACACATAATCGAGCAAATAATTCGGTTTCAGAAAAAAAAAAAAAAATTTAAAAATGAAAACATACTTGACTTGTTGACGGTGCTGCGTTGCATTAGTCTTCGGGAGCGACGACGAGTAGGTGGTTGATGTGGAGACACGCCGCCGTGAAGAGATATGATATTGTGACTTGTGAGAGGTGAGGCTAGGCTTTGTGGAGTGACTGCGTGAAAGACTGAAAGTGTGAGGAGTGAGAAATTGAGAATGTGAGTCTAGGGTTTTTAGACAAAAGACCAGTAGACTACTAATTAGAATTAGATATTTTAATTTGAAAAAAAAAATAAAAACATAATTTGTTCATTTCAATCTAACTTTTATATAAAAAAGAATGTCTTAAATTTTACACATTACAAATATTTTTTTTTTTTTCAACATTCATTACAAATATTAATTGTGTAACAAGAACATAATTTTAAAATTGTGTAACTAAATTATTTTGTCATTATATATCATAATAGTCTAATATTCAAAATAATAATAATAATAATAATAATAATAATAATAATTATAATTGGTCTTATAAGTATGGAGTAATAGTCATTAGAGATTTAGATGTAAGTTTTAAGAATAGATCTCGTGAATCAAGGTAGTCCACATTGTTGAAAACTACCCTAAAAAAGTTAAAACATTTGATCAAGACTAAACTATGAATTGATTGAATTCATTAACATTATATTCCATTGACAAAGTGATTGACTTTATAGATATAAAGTACAATTAATAATTATAAATAGTTTGTGTTAGTATGAATTAGTAAATGTTTAAAACTTTTGATCAAGAATTAACTATTGATTGGTCTCTGTCGATTGAGCACGTGATTGACTTTATAGTCTTATAGATATAAAGCTGAATTAATAGCTTTAACCATGTTTGTGTAACTGTGAATTAGTAAAAAGTTTAGAATTTAGACCGATTAACTGTGCTATTGACTTACTATGAATTATTAAAAAAGTTTAAACATTTGATCAAGACTAAACTATGAATCGATTAACATTATATTCCATTGATGGAGTGATTGACTTTATAGATATAAAGTACAATTAATAATTATAAATAGTTTGTGTTACTATGAATTAGTAAATATTTAAAACTTTTGATCAAGAATCAACTATTGATTAGTCTATGTTGATTAAGCACGTGATTGACTTTATAGATATAAAGCTGAATTAATAACTTTAAAGATATATGTTTATGTTTACGTTTTGTGAATTAGTAAAAACTTAAAGTTTTAAATATTGATTTTCTAAAAAAAAATTTAAAATATAAGGGACACACTAGGAAATGACACGTGTCATTGTTAGTGTGTCTTTTAGTAAATATATTGATGATTGATGAATCATATAATGTGACGCAACTAAATTGTGTTTATACTGTTGATTCGTAACAATAAAGAGGTATTACAATAAATTAATTATATCCCTTGAAATATATATATATATATATATATATATATAGTTAGAGTACACAATTACACAAATCCCAAAAAAAATTGTGTATAAGTCGGAGTCGGATTACGGGTCGGAGTCGGAGTCGGACATCCGCCGGAGTCGGATTTTTTTCTCGGATTTTTTGTAGGATCCGACTCCGACCCTCCTCCGATTCGGATTCGGATTATTTTATCGGAGTCGAACTCGGATTAATTTTTCCTCGGACTCGGAGCGGATTTTTTGCCTCGGATCGGGGCAGAGTAGGGTTGGATCCGGATTGGATTGCCATCCTTACCATCAACATTCCATCAAGTAATCAAGTTTCCAACAAGATGGGGAGTGCAAGTAATTAAGGGCGAAAGACAAGAAGCCAGGAGATGCTACAGCTCCACATTGAAGCCCTCTAAGAGGACGGTATAGCAATTACAGCAAGGACCAGCGTCAGCAGAGCCCGACGAGCAATCAATCGATGAAGTGGCGCTGGACCCAAGCAAACCAGAGCAGACTGTCCGGATCGGAGCATCACTTGACCCAGGTATAAGATCCGGACTGGTTGAATTCCTTAAAACTAACAAAGATTGCTTTGCTTGGTCGCACGAAGACATGACAGACATCAGTCCCGACGTGATTACTCACAAGCTGAACGTCGACCCCAATCACAAGCCGATCAAGCAGAAGCGGCGCAAGTTTGCCCCGGAGAGAAATCAAGTAATCAACGACGAAGTCCAGAAGCTAATCGAAACAGGGAAGATAAGAGAAGTCAAGTACCCCGACTGGTTAGCGAACGTCGTAGTAGTCAGCAAGAAGAATGGGAAGTGGAGAGTCTGCATAGACTTCACCGATTTAAACAAAGCATGCCCCAAGGATCCATTTCCCCTGCCACACATCGACGCAATGGTCGACGCGACAGCAGGCCATGAGTTACTCACATTCATGGACGCGTATTCAGGGTATAACCAGATTTTGATGCACCCAGACGATCAAGAGAAGACAGCCTTCATGACGGACAAAGGGATCTATTGCTACAAAGTCATGCCATTTGGACTTAAGAACGCAGGAGCCACGTACCAAAGACTCGTCAACAAGATGTTCAGAGAACAATTGGGCGACACTATGGAAGTATACATCGACGACATGCTGGTGAAATCCAAAAAAGCAGAGGATCACATCAGTCACCTTAAGCAGTCTTTCGACGTCCTAAGACAATATGGTATGAAACTTAACCCTACTAAGTGTTCTTTTGGAGTGTCCGCAGGAAAATTCTTAGGGTACATCGTGACTCAAAGGGGGATCGAAGCAAGCCCCGATCAGATCAAAGCCATTATCAACATTCAATCCCCCAGGAACGTCAAGGAAGTACAAAAGCTGACAGGGCGCGTCGCAACACTCAACAGATTCATAAGCAAATAGTCCGACAAATGTCGCCCTTTCTACGACGTTCTAAGGAAGAACAAAGAATTCACGTGGACAGAGAAACATGAAGAGGCACTACAAGAACTCAAGAAGTACATGACATCACCACCCCTGCTATCCAAACCAAAGGAGCACGAAGTCCTGCAATTGTATTTAGCCGTCAGCACGCGTCAGTCAGCGCAGTACTGGCAAGAGAGGACGACAACCAACAACTGCCTGTATACTACGTCAGTAAGTCTCTGCTAGACGCAGAGACCAGGTATTTCGCCCTCGAAAAATTAATGCTTGCTTTAACTACTGCTGTTAAAAAACTGCGGCATTATTTTGAAACCCACCCAGTGGTGGTACGCACTAATTTCCCACTTAAGTCTGTGTTACGCAGCCCAGATTTGACAGGCAGGTTGGGCAAGTGGAGCGTCGCTCTAAGCGGGTACGACATCAAGTACCAGCCAAGGACGACCATAAAGTCCCAAGCTCTTGCAGATTTTGTGGCAGATTTCAGCCCGGAATTGGAGCCCTTAGCAGCTCAAGAACTGGAAGAAATCAACAGCGCTCAAAAAGAGGCAGTCTGGACAATGTTCTGTGATGGTTCGTCAAACCAAAGAGGCGTCGGTCTAGGCGTCGAGCTAAAATCACCACAAGGGGACATGATAGTACAATCCATCAGCTGTGACTTCAAGGCAACTAACAACGAGGCGGAGTACGAAGCACTGATTACAGGCATGACCATCGCACTAGATTTGAAAGCAACATGCCTAAATGTCTATAGCGACTCATTACTAATCGTCAGCCAATTGAACGGAGAGTTTGCGGCCAAAGATTCAAAGATGATGGCCTACCTAGAAGCCGCCAAAAGAAAAGCCAAACAATTCAACCCATTCACAATCAAACAAGTTCCAAGAGATAAGAACACCCAAGCTGACGCCCTAGCCAACCTGGGTTCCGCACTCAGGAAGTCGCCCTTCAGCACCATCCCGCTGGTCCATCTCCAGAAGCCGTCAATCGACACCTCCAAAACACCAGACGTTATGGCGATAGACGCAACCGCGAATTGGACAACCCCAATCGTCAAGTACTTGAAGGACGACGTCCTCCCAAACGATCCATTAGAAGCAAGGAAAGTCAGGTATAAAGCTTCTAGATATGCAATTAAACATGATGTGGTGTTCAAAATATCATCCACAGGTCTTTGGCAAAGATGCCTCGTCGGCGACGAACAGCAGGATGTCTTGCAGGAACAGCACGACGGAGAGTGCGGCAACCATTCAGGAGGTCGCAGTTTAGCAAACAAAGTCCTCCGAGTAGGCTATTTCTGGCCAACTCTGAAGAAAGACGCCGAAGCATACGTAGCAAAGTGTGACAGCTGCCAAAGATTCGGAGGACTAACGCACAAACCGCCAGAGATGCTCCACCCTACGTTGTGCCCTTGGCCTTTCATGAAATGGGGAATGGACATAGTAGGGAAACTTCCTGTCGCCCCAGGACAAAAAGTCTTCATGCTCGCTCTCACTGACTACTTCTCAAAGTGGATCGAAGCAGATTCGTTCACTCAGGTACGCGACAAAGAAGTCATTTCATTTATATGGAGTAATATCATCTGCAGGTTTGGCATCCCCTCAGAGATCGTCTGTGACAACGGGTCACAGTTCATAAGTGACAAAACCAGACGATTCTGCGACAAGTGGAACATCAAATTATGCACATCCACTCCCAGATATCCGCAAGCAAATGGCCAAGCCAAGTCAAGCAATAAGACGATTATCCAGTCACTCAAGAAGAGACTCAAAGAAAGCCAAGGGAAAATGGGCTGAGGAGCTCCCGTCAGTTCTCTGGGCGAACCGAACGACGCCAAGGACGTCTACGGGACAAACGCCATTCTCACTTGTCTACGGATGTGAAGCAGTCTTACCATCTGAGGTACGAATTCCTACTGCAAGGTATGGTCTCATGACAGGCGATCAAAATAATATCGAGATGTCTTCCAACCTCGACACAACTGAAGAACTAAGAGAGGCAGCCTATCTAAGGATGGCGGCTCAACAGCAAATTGTCGCACGAAGCTTCAACAAAAACGTGAAAGCCAAAGTATTCAAAATCGGAGATTGGGTGCTTAGGAAAGTCTTCCAAAACACCAAAGACCCAACGGATGGAAAGCTGGGCCCGACGTGGGAAGGACCATATCAGATCCTCGACGTCGCTGGCAAAGGAGCATACAGGCTCATGACTAAGGAAGGTAAGGTTGTTCCTCGAAGCTGGAACGCGACACATCTCAAACTTTACCACTTTTAGGTAAAGGCTAAGGTACTCAAACGCCCGATCTTAAGTCTTGAAAGTTTAATTTTATTTCCATATTTCAGATTAAGTGTTCTGACTTAGGCATCGGAGGGCCGTTGGCGTTTCCTAACGCATGTTTTGCAGAAAACGCAAGGGCATCAAGACGCCAGTCCCGGGCAAAGACACGACAGACAGGTCAGTCGAAACCTGGAAGCTTGGATAAGACACGACAGGAAGTCAGTCACGACCCAAGACAGCCATGGCAGCAAAATATCTCGCTAACGACGTCGAGTTGGCCAACTAACGTACGATATCAGATATTTGGGGGCAACATACCTCCCATGTATACAAGCACTCAAGACTATTCAACGACCTAGTGACAAACTTTCGTTCAATTTTTCTATTTAATGTAAAGTGCCTATCAAAAGCACAAACTTTTACTTGGTTTTTCAAAATAACGGCCATTTTATTGAAACATTGTACTTAGCACTTTTTACTTATTTCTTTTTGCAAAAAATGATGTAAGCTTGTATCCAAAGATCAAACGAACGCAAGAAAAGCAAATAAAACACGAAGTATTTGTTAGCACACAAATCTAAAGTTTGTTTTGCAGAGAAACAAAAGACTAACTGTCCCATGACAACCAGTAAAGACAAAGCAATAGCAATCCAAAAGTACAGACCTGATCGTCCCACGACGATCAGTAAAACAGAAAGTTCAACAAAAAAACAAGTTCAAAAGACAGACAAAAGGCAGGGAAAGCAGAAGTCAGGCATCCTCAGCTGTGACATCCATCGCCCCAGAAGTTCCGACTCCAGCGTCGACTTCAGCAGGGACCTCAGGATCAAAGTTGAGGACAACATCAGCAAAGGCGCCATCAAGGTTCCTGGCCCCCTCGTCAGCCTCCTTAGAATCAGCAGTGGACTTCGCGTCGTCCCCGGGGACTTCACTAGCCGAAATCAGATCAGCCTCAGTCCCCAAGGACGACAGAAACTTGTTAAGCTCGTCCTGAGCAGCCCCAACAGTTAGACGACCAGACATGAAATGCTTCAACAGCTTAGCACGAGTCGTCAGCTGATCAAGGCACTTAGAGTTCACTGCATCTTCACAAACCTCAGCTAAAGTGGCCTCCAAGTCTGCAGCCTGCTTCTTTTTCTCCTCCAAAGACTCCTCCAGCTCCGCGACGCGCTTCTCCTTCAGCTCCAAAGCAACCTTAAGACTGGAAATCTGCGCGTCCTTCTCCTCAACCTGCTTCTTCTGCTTCTTCACCTCCTCATCAGCAACACGTCTCGCATTACTTATCGCCCCAACTGAAGAGCGAAGGGAAGCCATTTCCTTCTCAGTAGAAATGAAGTACCCTCGAGTTGCGAGCAAGTTCTGCAGAGACCGAAAGTACCAAACCAAAGAGTGTCACTTAAGAAAAAGGAAAGAAAAGAATAGAGGGAGAGAAGACTTACGTTGAGTTGAAGGGACACTGCCTCGCTGATAATCTGAGCAGGAGTCATCTTCTCCAGACGCCTCTCCGCGCTAGGAAACAACAGCTTCTCCGCAGTGGGCCAGAGAGACGCAGACATCGACGTTCCAGTAAGAAAGTCAGAAGGGACGCGCAACACATAGTCAGCATCTTTAGGTGCCTTAGGAATGTTGGGAGGAGGACTGGGCATTGTCTTGATAGGAGGGACGTCCAGTACCACGTCCTCAGAGCTGGAAGTAGTCTGCTTTCTCTTCTTCCTTGCAGCACGTTCGAGCATCTCCTCGTACGACATCTTAGCAGACTTCCCTGATTGAGACTCTGGAACAGAATGACCCAAGCAGTCAGCACAGAACAAGAAAGCAAGAGGAAAAATCAAAGTAAGTCATCCTTACCAGCAGCCATTTTTTCCCCTTCGCTTGTCTTTTTGGTACCAGGTTTTTCAAAGGTCCGTTTAGCAATAGGAATGCTCAGAACAGCCTCTACTTTCCTCAAACTGCTCCTCCCTGGTGAGACCACTGAGATGTCGATATCTGCGACAAAACAAGCCATAAGAACCACGTCAAAACGAAGTGAGCAAAATTAAGCGACAGAAGATATAAGCAATACCTCCGTCGCGCCAACGACAACGCATCCAACTAGCCTCTACACCCAGGGATTCTCTATCTACAAACAAATAGCGTGACTTCCAGCCACGATCATTCACCCCTGCTCGTTCTACCAAGGCAGGGTGCCCTCTCTTCAGAACCAATGTGCACCTATTTGTCTTAGAAAGAAAGTTTATACGCAAAAACAAGGTCGGACAAAGTAAAAGGGTCCTCCCAATCTGCAGTAACCTTCTCTAGGGTATGAGCCACTCTCCAGAATTGCGGCATCACTTGACCAGGGCCGATATCAAACACCCCCATCAAAGATCTAGCCAGACGGCCAAATTGAATAGTGTACCCCAGCTTAAAAGGGTACTCGTACATCACGACATGGTCTTTTAGGCAATCCTCTGGTCTTTCCTCGTCCGAAGGGACTTGGATCACAGCGCACTCGGGGAGCCCAGCCAAAGCAATGAATGCTGGGACATCACCTTCGCCGAGGTCACTTGGAGGGTCGTCAGTATCAGCCATATCTCCCACAATTTTACTTTCACCCCTCTCTAAAACCCTAAGTGAAAATCTAGTTCTTTGAAGTAAATTGGGCTTCCTAGTCATACGATAACTATGAATGTAGAAGAAATCAAAGTTCAAGAAGAGGAAGTTACCTGAGAAAGTGGCCGGAATTCGAGTAAAACCGCCGGAAAAATCAGCACGAACTAAAGAAATTGATTTGAAAGTTTTTAGGAGAGAGAATGAGAATTTGGGGGAAGTGTGTAGAAATTAGATCGGCACGGTTATTTATGCAAGTGGTTGGGAGAAGTTATGGCAGTTTTCAAATTCAGTGGGTTAGTAGGAAGTTAATTGTTTCCTTGATCTTCCCACGATCAACTCAACAATTGGGGGCAAATTGTTATGGTTAATTTTTAGACTCGTCTCGACGCACGACAAGACGCATGACCAAAGAGACAGTGAAGCAGCGAAGGGCAGAATATCTCCCTGGAAAATCGGTTTGACTAAGTCCTGGAATATATTCACTTCAGCAGTTTGTTCCTCCTATTTTTATGGGATTTTTCCCCAGATAATTCAAAGGCAGCAAGAAGATAGTCTCGAGACCAGGTCAAGCAACGGTCTCCTATTTTTGCGGAGGACGTTTGAAGCATCTTCAACGGATATCTCCAGCTTAGCTACCCTAGCATAATTATAGTATAAATAGGACGATATTTGTATCATTGAGGATCATCTCACTCATACTGCTTAGTACTTACATTCAAAAGCTCTCACAACATTGTAATCATCTATTTTTCATAGTGAATCGGTGGTCTTGCACCCACCCGCAGTTTTTCCCGCATTTGGGTTTTCTGCGTCATCAAAATACCTTGTCTTTTATTGTTTCAATTCCCATCTATTTAGCAAATCACTCTAGCCGTCGTACGTCCCAGGCTTAGGACGCCCTTTGGCGAAATTTGGCATAAACAGTTGCCTAATTAGTGCCTTGATGTGTGTCAGGGATTATGCATTACATAGTGTGAATGGCCATACCAAAAAAACGCTGAATTATTTTAGTAAAACACTAAAACGGGAGACAAAAGAGTAGAAAGCGGTGTTTTGAAAATAAAAATAAAATAAAAAAATCCAGTAAATTTGGACTTTAGTCAAAGCCCAACGGCTCAATGTTCTAAAGGTAACCCTTTTATAAAAGGAAGGCTAATTTTCCCGCCAAATTTCAGTCACTCACTCTCTTCCTCCTCAGCTCTATCTCACCTTCTTCCTCCATTTTCTCTCTCCTTATTTCACATTTTTCTCAATACCTTCATTTTCAGAGCTTCAATGGCGGAAACTCCGATCAAAATCAATAAACAATCAGATCTTAAAAGCAAATCAAAACCCCCAATTTCACCTTCTTTTCTCTCTCCTCAAACCCCTAATACTCAAACTCCATCTCGCCGTTTTTCTCGTCTTGTTTCATCACCGATTGAATCAACTCCACCTCGTCGATCTTCTCGTCGATTATCGCTTAATTCCGATGATTTTTTCCCGACCCCAGAAAAACCCATTAATCAATTACCCCCCAAAACCCTAGAAAAATCTCCCAAAACCCCCAAATCTGCTAAAAAATCCAAATCTAGTAGTACCCGGATTGAGAAGGTATCGACCCTAGAATCAATTCAACCAAAGTCTCCTGCCTTGTCTGAAAAAAGGAAGAGAAATGGAGGGGTTGAATCAGGAAATGCTGCAAAAACTCGAGCTCAAAATGTGCCTAAGAAAAGGGTCTATTATAAGAAAATAAAGTATGATGAGAGTGAATTTGCAGTGGGGGATGATGTTTATGTAAAGAGGAGAGAGAATGCGAGCTCCGATGAAGAGGACCCTGAGGTGGAGGAATGTAAGATGTGTTTTCGAGGTGGGAAGGCGGTGATGATCGAGTGCGACGATTGCCTTGGTGGGTTTCATTTGAAGTGCTTAAAGCCTCCATTGAAAGAGGTTCCTGAAGGTGAATGGATGTGTGGGTTTTGCGAGGCTAAGAAAATGGGGAAGGAGGTTGAGCTTCCTAAGCCACCAAAGGGAAAGAAGAGAGTTAGGACTTTGAAAGAAAAGCTTCTTACAAGTGATTTGTGGGCTGCTAGGATTGATAGGTATATCGTCTTTTGATTTTGTTATAGCATTGTTTGTTTAATGGTTTTTGTTTCTTGAATTTGATAAATAATTATATGTGGGATAAAGGTAGTAGTTTGATGATTTGGTTTCTGAATTTGATCAATAATTATATGTGGGATAAATTAGTAGTTTGATGATTTGGGTGTTGAATTTGATTCAGTAATTATATGTGGGATAAATGTAGTAGTTTGATGAATTGGTCTTTGAAAGGTTTTGAAATGTGGCTGAGTTTTTGGTGATATTGTGCAGTATATGGAAAGAAGTGGATGGAACCTTTTGGTTTCGGGCACATTGGTACATGATCCCGGAGGAGACTGAAGCTGGGAGACAGCCACATAATTTGAGGCGAGAGCTTTATCGTACCAATGATTTTGCTGATGTAGAGGTAGCATGAGTTGGATTTCGAATTCCTGTGCATTTTTTGTTTCATTTTGTCAACATGGGTCTCTAGTTTGGTAGGAGAATGATGGAGTGATATGATGTATGAAAGATCATAATACTTTTATTCATCATACAAGAGAGGAACCTCTAAATTTGGTTCTATTTTAAAATGCTCACAATGGCTACTACAAATCTACTATGAAAGCATCCAATATCAGAAGGATAAGCGAATTAGAGATGGATATGTAGAATCAACTCACCTGATCCATTAAGATCAAAATAAAGTCGAATTAGTCATCACATGAATATAGAAGATGCCTGTTGTTTATGTTTGAAGATAGATGAATATCTACTGGGATGTTTTAGTGGATCGAACTTGTTTGGGTACCTGATATTCTTCAAGAGTAATGCCAAAGTCACTACTCATAGCATTCTAGTAAGATAGTGATGAGGTGATTCCACCTCAGTAGTTCCCATTTTTATACATAGGATTTCTAATGAGGCAGACCGTATAGCTTGTTTTATAATTCCCATAGCTATTTTGTTATAGGTTTCATCTCAAAATCCCTAACCTGGAAATATTGACTAGTGCTGAAACTTTAGATAAATTTTCCATAGATCCCTTGGAAACATTTTTGGGAAACAGATATTATGACTGATGAGTCCACTAAAGTCAAATGAAATACATGTTTGTATTGTGTCCCCAAGTCCAACATTTGAACAAATTGCTTATAGAAAAGATAGTAAGGTTGTGATTCTGATATTCTAGCCAGTGTTGCATCCTATTTTGATCCATCTCTCTGATTAGTATCTAGGACTTTTGCATAGTAGTTTGCATTTCTGCCTCTCAGCTAGTGTATATAATGACTTTTATTTGTATAAGTAAAAAGTGCAGATTACTCGGATTTGTGTTATGTATTTGAGTCTTAACTTTCTGCTTAACTGCTGCTGCAGATGGAGTCTGTATTTAGGCATTGTTATGTATTCAGTCCAAAAGAGTATGCTAAGGCCCAAAATGAAGGGGATGATGTCTTCTTTTGTGAGTATGAATATGACATACGTTGGCATTCTTTCAAGCGGCTTGCAGAGATAAATGATTTAGAAGAGGTAAGCCTTCAATAAGTTCACCAGTGGCCAGAGGCTGTTTGAAGCTTGGCAGTACCTTATTTTTCATTTGACAGGATGAAGATAATGATGATGATGATGATAGTGCTAGTGATGAAGATTGGAAATCTACAAAGGACTTAGAGTATGAGTCAGAGGAGGATATAGACTTTGAGGAGGAGATTGAAAGGAGAAAATCTTCTGGACCATCGTCTCAAGAGTTAGCTGCTGTATGGTCAAGATTCTCTTAACTAAATTTGCTGTACTTCCTACTTGACTAAATTCAATCCATCTAATCCTAATTTATAACAGAATTCAAGGAAGGGACGCATCTTTGGACTTCAGAAAATAGGTACAAAGAGTATTCCGCAGCATGTACGATGTCATAAACAAACAGAACTTGAAAGGGCCAAACAGACACTGCTGTTAGCAACTTTACCGAAGTCACTTCCCTGCCGCAACAAGTATGCATAAGCTGAATGTTTTGCTCCACTCTGTATTTTTCCACTTCTTACTGATATATGTTTTTACTCAGAGAAATGGAAGAGGTCTCTGCATTTATAAAAGGTGCTATATGTGATGATCAATGTCTTGGACGTTGCCTGTACATTCATGGTGTTCCTGGGACTGGAAAGGTAAAGTAATTGCATCGGCACCTTTTCCCTTCTCTAAGATCTTTGATGCACCAAATATATCACATCTGCTCAACCTTCACTTGTATCATGTTGCAGACTATGAGTGTACTTGCGGTGATGAGAAGCCTTAAGTCTGAACTTGAGTCTGGCAGTATTAAACCCTACAGTTTCATAGAGATTAATGGTCTGAAACTAGCTACGGCAGAGAACATATACAGGGTAGGCTGTTGCAACAGCTCCTTGATCAACATACCATACTTGTGGCCTAACATCTGAACTCAAAATTTCCTAACAGGTTATTTATGAAGCACTGAGTGGACATAGAGTCAGTTGGAAAAAGGCCCTGCACCTACTCAACGAGCGTTTCTCAGAAGGGAAACAAGTAGGCAAAGGACAGAACAAACCATGCATTCTTCTCATTGATGAACTTGATCTTCTTGTAACCAGAAACCAATCGGTAACTTTTACACCTTTATATATTCTAGTAGCTCTACTTTGTCATTATGAAACTAATTTTTTGGCCCTTCCTTTTGTTTCAGGTTCTTTATAACATTCTTGATTGGCCAACTAGACCAAATTCCAAGCTCATTGTGATAGGTAGAATTTTGCTTGTAATTCTCACTTCTCAGGGCTTAGACTTTGTTCTGATGTGCGAAAATTCATTCCTTTTCTGCTGTGGCATAATGTCTCGAATGAGAGTAGTGACAATCAATGTTCACTCCATAATCCACACTCTGCTTGCAGGAATAGCTAATACAATGGACCTTCCTGAGAAATTGCTTCCTCGTATCTCAAGTCGTATGGGAATACACAGACTCTGTTTTGGCCCCTATACCTTCCAGCAACTTCAAGAAATCATTATGAGCCGGCTTAAAGGAATTGATGCTTTTGATAAGCAAGCTGTGGAATTCGCTTCTAGAAAGGTCATTATAATTGCCTTGTTGAAAGTTGTCGCATCTAGATGTACTTTTTTCTCTTATCATTGTATCTTCTTTACCATATACCGTGATGATATTCAAGTCAATTTTTGTAATCAGGTAGCTGCTATTTCTGGAGATGCACGTAGGGCTCTGGAGATATGCCGCCGTGCAGCAGAAATTACAGATTACCGTATCAAGAATCAGGTCACTCCAGCTGATACGGCTTCTGCTGGTACATACTATTCCAAATTCAAGAATATGTGTTCAAAATTCAGATTAAGAAAGATAGAAAGCTATGTTCTCTGTGATTTTTGATTATCTTGACGCCCTACCCTTGAATCATGTCCTGTTTCACTTTGTCAAATGACCAAATCTAGCTTATCACTGGCTTTACTAGTTCTATTCCTTTTCATATGATCCTCATTGAACCACTTTTGATGACTTCAGTATGTTTATCAATCCTCAGGGGAAGCACGTGTTGGGATGGCAGAAGTTGAAGCAGCCATACAGGAAATGTTTCAGGCACCTCACATTCAAGTGAGTGAAATTTAATGCACAATTGTCGGACTTAAAAATTCATAGCAACTTTTTTTTTTATTACCATACCAGCTCAAACACATCATATATGGGTCATTTTCATCCTTCTCTGATTGCACTTCCTGAATTTGATGACCCCTTATCCTCTTCTGCTCACTGAGTTGTCGGAGGAACCCTCTTGCTGCACCCTAAAGCATGTGAATATTCTTCTGATGACATTTTTTAACAATAATTTTGTTTTGATTTAATAGGTGATCAGGAGCTCCTGCAGATTGGGAAAGATATTTTTGGCGGCTATGGTGCAAGAGCTTTACAAGACAGGAATGGCCGAGACGACCTTTGAAAAGGTTGGATTCTTCAGACCGTTGACATCTTTTGCTATGTTGCGTATCATCATTTCCTAAACATCGTTTTATTAGCTCTAAAAATTGTGATGTACAACTGCTCATTATAGTAACTGTTGTCCTGTCATATTATCTTTGAGATTGAGCCAATGAAAAGCCTCCGTACAAACAAACTCTGGATCACCCACACATTCTCAATCATTTTTTTTTCTTCTCCATGATTTTAAAATGACTATCTGTGAGAAATGATAAAACTGAAGGCAAGACACAGTACAACCTTTCTGAAATGATTTATTTTGCTTCATTATTTATGCAGCTGGCTTTCACGGTTTCTTGCTTTTGTACAAGCAATGGTGAGCAATTTCCTGGATGTGATGTTCTCTTAAGAATTGGGTAAGTACTAATATCTGTTGCTCATTTTATTGTATTCCCTTTTTCCAATTTGGTGCTTTGGTGCTCTGAGGATTTTAGTCCATGATGATATTCTTTGCCTTTTGTAAGTTGTCCTTGAACTTATGCAGCCAGTCAATCACTGCTGAATGATGAATTCTTAAACAATCTTGAACTACCTTGGGAAAGAACTAGCCAAACTATCCATTACTAGATTACCAAACATATATTTCCTATTTTTCTAAAAGACCACCTTCTATTTTGGCCTTTCCCAAAATAATAGGCACCCGATTTAGCAAACTAAATTATCCTAAAAGATACCTTTCACCAAGGATTCAAAAGAAAGACTATATTAGTAAGGTGGAAACATAGTGGTGAACATTGAGGGAGGGAGCCATTTTTGTAGACACCGGACAATCAATTGTGACCTGGTAATTAGGGATGGAGGGAGTATCTTACTTGAAGAGGGACTGCAGTGATACTTCTACTCGTTCCTTCTTTTAGTATACTGAGGTTGCTAATACCTTGACTAACTCTATCTGGTTTTACACAGCTGTAAACTCGGTGAATGCAGAATCATCCTTTGTGAGCCAGGTTCCAGGCACCGGTTGCAGAAGTTGCAGTTGAATTTCCCTAGGTAAGTTTCAGTACACATTGTCTAATAATATCAATCTACTGTTACTTGTTTGCAAGGCTTTGTATTAGGTACTTTCTGCTTTTTTTACGAACTATAGTATCCGCGTTTGAATTGCAATTCAAACTCAGACTCTTAAATTGGTTTTCTTAGCTCCACTCCCTCTGCTTTCGATATATAAGCTGAATACTAGAAGCAACACAGCATAAGTCATCAAATGTTTTTTTTATACCACTGTAGTTTAAGTCAAGTGCAAGTTACATAGCCTGTATGTTTTCTAACTCGGTTTTTTTTTTCTGCTTCTATTTATCAGCGATGATGTGACATTTGCTCTTAAGGACTGTCAGGAGATTCCATGGCTAGCAAAATACTTATGATTGAAGAATGGTGAGGTATCAACAAAAAAATGTTTGAAATCCATTTTCATCAGTGGTATTCAGCTGCGTTGCTTCTAGTATTCATCTTAATTAATCGATGGAGTATCGAGTTCATCTGAACTTCAGCATGTACTTGTATCTAATTTATGCATTGATCGGTAAACAAGAAATACAAAATTTTGTTAGCTTTCTAAGTTAAATAGGGAGGACTTACGAGTTTCAGGGAACACAAATGTATCATTTGAGGTGTTAATGTACGTGAAACAAGGGATAGTGAAGTATAAAAATTGCTCCCTTGCCTTTGTAGATTTGCTTAAATAAAGGATTTTTTTTTATCAAAATTTATTAAAACGCTCATTTGTTTAGTTTAAATTCCCTTATACATCACCAGAAATTTCTAAGCTATTGTTGTGGATGAACATTTTCAGCGTAATATTGTTATAATTAGTACGAGTAGCATTAGTAATATGAAATTTACATGCTACACTAGGGTGCACTATGCTCATTAGTCATTATGCACCCGGTGTGAAATCAGAGAGGTAGCTTTTGAAAAAAATTAATCAGACAATTCATCTCAATTGAAGGGCATTTCATAGCTTTCGAAATTAAATATCCCAATGTTTGCAATTTACTAATTTTGATTAATTTTAGACAGAAATTTACAGAGTGTTTGTAAGAGAGAAGTTTCTAGAAAGCGAATTTGAGGAGCAAGAAATTCATAAAGCAATACTAACGGATCTTATCTTACGTGTATGAGTTTTTTTTATTTATTTTTATTTTATTATACGAGTAAAGTATATGAACTTTTCATAGGAGAAAGAAATTATAAAAGAAAAAAAAGAAATGTAATGCGACACAAAGTAAAGCTATTTGAGATCAGCTCAATCAAACACAGTAAATGAAAATCGAGTCAAAATAATAACATGTCAAGTCGAGCTACCCTAACACGAACTCGAGAATCATAAGAAATAAAGCACCCCCTAAGGCCCTAAGTAGTAGAACACTCCCTAATTATGTATCTAAGAAGCCAATGCCCAATTGCCAATCCCAATTTCAAAGACGCGCGCTAACTCTCTCTTATTCTTTTTCAAAAACGATTAAAAACTTGGAATAATAACAACAGCAGAGTTTGCTACAATTTGTTGCCTCATTTTCTCTCTCTAAACTCTTCCACTTCTCTCTCCACAATCAGCTAATCAAATCTACTCAATTTCTCTCTCTACTATCAGCAACTTAAATACACTCAACTTCTCTCTCTAAAACCAGGTAATCGACAATGGAGGAGAAAGTACCAGCTAAAATCACTGAAACAGAGGAGAAGACTGCAGTTTCTCAAGAAACAGAGAAGAAGGCGGCAATTTCTCAAGAAACAGAAAAGAATCAGAAGAAAACCTCTCAAGAAATCGCTGACAAAAAAGCGGATGATCAGAAAACAGAGAAAAAAGAGGTGAACTCTGAAAAAACAGAGGAGAAGACAATTTCTCCAGAAGATGCTGCTAAATTGGCCGAGAAGAGGAAGATGATCGCCAAAGGAAAAGCTCCAATGGAGGAGACCAGACCTGATAAAGTCGCTAAAATGGAGGATAATAAAAAAACAGAGAAGAACCAGACCGTTGAAATGGAGGTTATCTGTGAAGAAGCAGAGGAGATGGAATTATCTCCAGAAGAAGCCGCTAAAATTGCGAAGAGGAAGATGATCGCTAAAGGAAAAGCTCCAATGATGGAGGAAGAAGAACAGCTTACAGAGGTTAATGTTGAATATTGTGATGATGATTTTGACGATTATGAAGATTTATACGACGAATTTCTCGCGGATCCAAATTCGGAATCTGATACTGACGAATTAAAAACTGCTAGTAAGTTTTCTGGATTTATTTTACAGTTTTATTATCTAATTGAATAAACCTAGGGTTAGTAATTGAGGAAAATAACCATTTCATGATCAATGTATGATTTAATTAAACAACCTAGGGTTCGTATGAAAGTGTTTGATCAAAGATTATTATTGGTTAAATTGAAAAAATCGCAGTGTATTTTTTATATAAGCATGCAATAAATTTGGTTTTGTTTTAATGTGCCAAATGAATTTATTTCCTATAATGTGTAATTGCCAATTATCTAATGCGTTAATGAATTTATTAATTTTAAGCTTTAACGATTAAATGTTAACTAGTTTTCTTGAGGAAATTAAAAAATCGAGAGAGAGATTAATTGATTGTTGATGTTATTATTCATCAATTGATTGATGTCTACATAGAAATTACATGTTGTGCTATATCACATGTTACACGAACTCGAAAAAAAGTATCAAATAGAATTCTAGTGTCCGGCTTGAAAATTTAGAAATTAATCATGCGAAAACTCTTTTAATTTCGAGATTTGGATACATTGGTACGCGAAAACAACAAGCGATCATATAATTATATACATATCTAAGTAGTAGTATTACAGTATTTTACAGTAAGAAATATGGAACTTAATATTTAGTACGTGTTTATACTTGATTTTTTCAGTTAGTTGGAGCCTTGCTGAAGATTTTTTTCAGAAAATTGGAGCATCGACTGTTTACTGGTATTTCAGAAAAGCTCTTGAATCCGGAAACCTTGAAGTTGTCAGTCGTGATGAGCTCGAACCACATCGACCTTTTGCCGGGATTCTGATGATATTCGGTGTGCATTGCCACAAGAAGGAAAAGGGGAAAGAAGTGGTGCTGACAATTCTAAGGGAATTCATGATAGGTGATGGATTGAGGAAGTGTGATGTAATTGGTTTCGTTAACAAGTATGATATAGGAGAGACTCATCAGGCAGCCCTGCAACGCGCTATGTTTTTAGTGATGTGCATTTTTGAGGAGGCGGGTAAGGTTAATGAACCTGCAAAACTGGTTGCTGAGGCTATGTTAGATGCTTATGATACAGGGATTTGGGGTGATGAAGTTTTCGGTACTATATACCGTTTTTTGAGGTCTCCATACAAGACTTTAGTGGTGGTTGGATTGGTCTTAGTGACTTCCTTGGCATTGTTTTGCAAAGATAGAAACAGTCCTGAATTGTCCAAGGTCATCCACCAAAACAAATTCGTTGAAGTCGTGCACAAGATGGACACAGCTAAACTCGAAGAAGAAGTCGTGATGCGTGTAACAGCCTGTGTTGATGCCCTTGATGATATGCCCAAGCCATTAGACAGTTCGTCGTCTGATGAATGAATCACGTATATACCTGCTGTAGAGAATAAGCTAGCTGATAGATGTTAACTGTATAGTAAGAGTAAGTATAACCTTAGGACATGTTTGCTGATGATATAGTCAGCCTGCTAAGAAACATTAATTCTTTCTAGCTGTTATTGCTTTGTTTAGGTTCAAATTCATGGTATAAAAGTATACAGTATATAGTTTCTGTTATTAGCTGTTTGCTCAAGTATAATGTTGCATTGATGTACCTAATGAATGGTATATACCGCTTTATTTGTGAGATTCATGATTATAGATCTTAACTTTTGTATGCTCTACTGTTGACCAGGATTGCTATTATCAATCTGATATGCATCAGCTGAGGAAGATGAGAATTTACCTAGAGAGAACGAATGCAAATTTCTGGATTATAATCTCATATAGAGAGCTTTGGATTGAACCCCCAAAAACCCTGTTTACAAGATTTGATGTTGGGTCTTACAAGTGTAAACATATATCTACAAATCGAAAAAATCATAGTAGAGCCACAATAAACATAAATTTAGAAATCAAAATTTACAATCCTAAAACAATATAATTTTAATTTTTTAATTTCAAAAGGAAACAATCCTATTTATTATAAAATCACCACATCCACACCTCCTCGAATTCGCTTTGCAAGTACCTCTGCTTGTCTTCTCCAAAAGCTGATATTTTCAAATACAAAATTTGCAAAGTCCACATACATGTGTGTATAGCCGCCCATTTGGGGTTGATAAGGATCAAAAATCAACTTGTTAAGCATGGGAGCATGCTCGGCCAGAAAAAGTGCTAGATTCACCTCTGATTCAGTTCCTGAAAAACGAGCCAACTCTACAACAGCAAGGTGCTTATGGGTACGTATTGTTTCAATTTGAACATCATTTTGTACTGACATCGCCGATGATCTTGATGGATTACGAATGGTAAAAAGCTGCAAACCAACATCAAATGACATCTCAAGCATTTAATTAATTAATTTCTTAGGTCAAAGTAAAAAATTTACCTTCAAATTTAAGGTGTGCAGCACCGGGCATGCCTTAATGAAAGGGACCAAAGCAAGAAGGTTGTCTTTTCCGTCTTCTGAAAGCATTACATATATCTCCAATTGCTTAACATTAGGAAAACTCGGAAAATTAGTTGGAAGAGATGTTTCCTACATACAACGTTGGAACAACCCAAACCCGGTAGAAGGTTAAAATGGTTGAAAATAAGAGATATAAATACTATACAATATACAAGAAACTGATTTCGACACGTAATAATTAAAATAGTTAAGCATCCGACGACTAACCTTTAGAGACCAGGAAAGAGAGAGTTGCTCAAGTTGATTAGAAAAGTTTGAAAAGACGTTCAATTTGCGCTCGTGATACCAATATCCACCCTCAAAGGTTACATTTACAAGCGCCGGAACACTAGTATATTGTATTTTTGTTTCAACACCGAAGAATTTAAACCAAGTGAGATTTGGAGCTGAAATCTGAATTGATTTAATGTTGTCGCAGTCATATAACTCTAAGTGCTTCAGGTTAGAGGAGGAAACAACAACTTGTGTTTTAGGTAAAATCCCTACCGATCCACACAAGTAAAATTCACAATTCTTGACGGTTAGACGATCAAGATTGAGACATTTTGACAAAACATATTCAACCACATCTCCCTCGACTACTAATGCTTCCAAGTGAATAGTTTTCAGGGTAGTAACCCGATTATTGAACAGAAAATCCTGCCGAATTATGTAACCATTCTTCCCTTTACTGCTGATCAGGATTGCTAATTAGGTAAGCTAGTACTACATTATTATCTGATGTGTATCAACTGAAAAATATGAGGATTTACCTATAAAGTGAATGAAATCAAATTTATGGACAATGTAGAAAGCTTTGAATTGAACTCCCAATTCAAGGGCCTCGTTTACAAGATTTGATGTCGGGTCTTGGGACGTGTTAGTAGTAAGGTATATTCGATGTAGAAATAAAACTACAAGAGCGTAGATTTTGAAATATGGGTAGCTTTTCAATGTTTGACCTAATTAAAAATTGCTATAGGCTTGAGTCTGTTAGAAATGTTTATAAGTTACCTCGTGTGAAACTCAAATAATTTTTTAAATTTAAATACAATTTTTTTAGTAATAATTAATAAATGTGTAGTTTATATATACTCATATCATCATATATGTATTACTCACAAGACAAATAAAAAGAGAAGGCATTATACACTTTTTAAGGACTCCTACACTTTTACTTAGACGTGACAAATTATAAGCTACATGACTATCCAAGATTGACTTAGTCAACTACGATCAAAATTAACTCGATTAAACTTTGACTTGAAACTTTAACGAGTGAAGTTGAGCTACTACATACATACCCATACACGACCCGACTAGTGGACTAGCATCATAAGCACACCCCTAACTCACTCAGAAAATAATTATGCAAAAGCCCAAAATAATGTGGACAAAACAAAAAACTCCTGAAAATTTAAAAGACGCGCGCTCATTCTCTCTCTGTCTAAGTTGTTAAAGATTTCAAACTAATTTGGAGTAAATGAAAACAGAGTTCGTTACAATTTGTTATGCCTCCATATCTCTCTATAAATATTCTACTTCATTCTCTCTCACCTTCAACTTCTCTCTCTAAAATCAACTCAAATCCTCTCACTTCTCTCTTTCTGAAATCAGTTAATCAAATTCGCTCAACTTCTCTCTCTAAAACCAGCAACTCAACTTCTCTCTCTAAAACCAGTTAATCAGCAATGGAGGAAAACAGACCAGAAAAAGTTGCGAAAACGGAGGAGAATTCGACAATTACTCAAGAAACAGTGAAGAAACAGGAAACCTCTGAATAAAACGCTGTAATGGAGGATAAGAAGATAATCTCCGACGAAAAAGCTGAAATGGCGGTTGATCAGAAAACAGAGGAGGCTGATTCTTCTCAAGGAAAAGCACCAATGGCGGAAGATCAGATTGGATTCCGTGATTATGATGAAGCATTTGATGAATTTCTCTTGGAAAAATGGCCGACAATTGAGACGATTGCTCATCGTAAGTTTTCAAACGATTTTCTAAATTTCTTTTCCAGTTAATCTAAATTGAATAAATAACAGTAAATTCATTATTGAATTATGTCAAATTCACTTGATGAAATTATGTTGTGTTAATTTTATAATTCTTGAGGATTACTCAATTTACGACTATATATTGTGTTGTGGTATAGTTGTACTAGTTACATGTCCAATGCTTAATTGTATCAAGATTATATTATGTTTGAGTTGAATTTTCTTGAGAAAACGGTTGGTGTTATAATTATCAATTGATTGACTCTGAAGAAATCATATCGTAATTAATTTAACAGTACACAAAATTTTTTGCACGGGTAAGCATTGATGAATTGTTGTTATGTTGAGAGCTAGGATCGAATTGAATAAATAACCTAGTGTTAGTTCTTGAGGAAAACAGAAAATTCTTGATTGGATTCAATTGATGAAATTATGGTGTGTGAATTTTATGGTCACTCAATTTACGACTATATTTTGTGTTGTGCTATATTTGTATTAGTTGCATTCGTAATTTTCCGGCATTAGCGATTAATAGTTTCAAGATTATTATACTTAAGAGTTTTCTTGAGAAAATAGAGGGATTAATCAACGGTTGATGTTATTTTTTATCAATTAATTAATTGACTATGAAGAAATCAGATCGTAATTAGTTTCATGCATGAAATTTTATGAGTAAAGGTTGTTATCTTGAGAGCTGAGATGCTATATTTCGTGTAAGGTTAAAATCATATTGCAAACTTAGTTACAAATCATATACTGTATGTTTTAATCTGTTATATGCAATCATGAATCATCATTTTATATATATAACTACAGTATATATTTCTATTGAATTTTTTATATAGAAATATGAGCTATTTATTTCTGATTTTTTTTTTAAAATTTTTTTTTAACAGAAAGTTGGGCCGGTGCTGATCACTTTTTTATGAATATGGACGCTCTTGATGTTTATACTGCTTACACAAAAGCTTTCCGATCGAAGAACATTGAAAAACTCGGTCGTGCGCTCGAAACACATGGAGGGTTCTCAGGGATATTAGTGATGTTATGCATGCAATGCTACAGGAAGTGTAAAAAGACAGATTTACATGTCTTGCTGGAAATTCTCTATAAACATGTGATAGAATCGGAGTTTGATGTCTGTGGTTTCACTGATAAATATAGGTTAGCAGAGAATTTTCAGCCGACCCTGCAACGCGGAATGTGGCATGTGATGTTCATTTTTGATCAGGCAGCTGATGTTGATAAACCAGCGGACATGGTGGCAGAGGCAATTGTAGATGCTTATGAATCAAAGCTTTGGGGTGAAGAAGTTTTCTCCACTCTATACAACTTTTTGAGGTTTCCAAACGTGAGTGTACTAAGGGTTGCCTTCGTTATAGTTACTGCCTTGGCAAAGATTTGTAAAAAGGAAAGCAACCAAGAACTGTTCACGGTGATTCACAAAACCAAGATCGTTGAAGCCGTTTCCAAGATCGTTGAAGTCGAAAAGCGTGCAGTACTCTGTGCTAAAGTGCTAGCAGACATGTCAGATCCATCTGAGAGTGTGTCTTTGATTGCTGCTGATTCCGCTTCTGGTAAAGCCACTGAATTGGAGAAGTAGGTACAATGACTGCATTATTTTACTCGAAATCAAATCATGGTTGAACGTGGAGACTTAAGCTGGGGATCATATATGGAAGAGTTACATATATACCTGTAGAGAAACCTTACCTTTGGTACAAGTTTTAGAGCTATGTTCGTCTTTGTTACTTGATAACTGTCTATAGTATGTAGTAGAATAATGAGGCTAGCTAAAAGCTGTTGATAAGTGTCTTAGTAAGAGTTTAGAGATGGTATAGTATAAACTTAGACTATGTTAGCTGATAACTGTCTTTAGTATGTAGTAGAATAAGCCTGTTAACATTCTTTCTGTTATTGCTTAGTTGAGGGCAATATCTTGAATTCATGGTATAAATAAAACTGATAAAAGTATATACTTCGTGTAACAAAGTTTGCCTTGTTAACTTTATCTTTGTTCAACTGTAATGTTTCATTGCTGTATGGCCTATATCTAATGAATGCTATACCACTTTGAGATCAGAGATTCAGGATTATGTCAGATTCTGATTATCGATCATGACTGTTGCATTCTCTACTGCTGATCGGTATCACTATCAGATAGCTATTTAGTTAAGCTAGTGCAGTGTTGCATGCATCAGCTGAGGAAGATGTAAAACGGCCAACCTCCGCCTAAAGATCCTAGAGAATGCGAGCTCACATGAGCAAGCAACAACTAAATGTCAATGTGCTTCTATAAATAAATAAATGAACAAATAAATAATCAGTGTTAATTGAGGGTGTCTGTCAGATATGGTATCTAAATAAAAAAAGAGCTTAAAAGATTACATAGATTAAATTGTATTAATCTACATATTTATATATTCTTCCAACAGATTTGTGTACATGCCAAAAGCAACTAATGAAGTATATGATAAGAGTTGTGCATTTATTTGCAAAATTCAATGCTGATCTTTACTTCAATAACAAAATTTTGCAGACTGAAAATGGAGTTTCGATTGCTGCTAGCAAAGATAGAGGTCAGAATGTGAAATGGTCCCTGCCAAATAGGGGGAACAAGAAACTCAACACTGCTTGGAGCTTGAAGGGTTCTAACCTGATTGGTGGAGGTGGTGTTATTCGAAATGATGATGGGTCTTGGCTTGCAGGTTTCTCTATGAAGTTTTACTCTGTTTCTCCTGAAGCTGCAGAGCTTCTTACAATAAGAGAGGGCCTGATTACTGCTAAGAAGTTTAATATCCGGCGTCTTGAGCTGGAAACTGAAGCTGATGAATTGAAAACAATGATCCAATATCATGAAGATTACCTTAACCATGAGCTGGGCATGATTATCCAAGACATTGTGGATTTGCTTAAGAAAGATTGGATAGTTATCATTCTTCGAGCCAAAAGAGCTGCCAACGCTGTTGCTTACAATTTGGCTAAGTTTGGTTTACAGTTGACTGATGATGACATCAAGTTTCACTACTTCATTCCCCCTTGTGCTCGTGATGCCTTTGAAACAGACTGCGAAAGGAACTGATCTGCTTTCGCTGCTGCCTTCGAGTGCTTGGGATGATAACCACACTTCAGACTTGTGCTTATCTTTATTTGTGTTTGCTGTTACTACTAGTTGTAAGCAGACTAATGTAGTTTACATTTTGTTTAGGATAAACTTTAGCAAGGTTATCTTCCTTTCTACCTGGTTGTATGTAAACATCAGTCTTGAGCTGATTATATGTCAATGTTCTTCTATAAATAAATAAATGAATGAATAAATAAATAATCAGTGTTAATTGAAGGTCTGTCAGATATGGTATATAATTAAAATAGAGCTTAATAGATTACATAGACTATATGTATTAATCTACATATTTATATATATTCTTCCAACAGATTTGTGTACATGCCAAAAGCAACTAATTGAGTACCATACACGGCTTATTAAGCGCTTAGATACTGAGTTTAGGACGGAATTTTGAATCAACAAATCTTGAGGTGATTTCATCTGTACAAGCCATGCGGATTCTCTCAGGTGTAGCAGGATTGTCCAGAGGAAACCACCCACTGTAGCCTGCTTCTGTTCTAGCAGCTGTGATTGCATCCTTGATAGCAAATAAGACAGCAGAAGCAAGGAAGAATGGAGGTTCGCCAACAGCTTTTGAGGAATGTATAGCTTTAACATTTGGAGATCCCTGCATAACAGCAAAAAGTAGCATGTTATAGCATATTTGACTCGCAGTTTGCAGATAGCAGAATCTAATTTATAGTCACACTTAAGGACAACTTAAAACAATAACACAAGGAATACAAGCAATATCCATATAGGATCACTTTTACTTTGGCCATGTATATGCTTCTCATCTAGAGACAAAGTTTCATAACGATATAAAAAAGACAAATTTTTAACCATCAGCATCAAGCTTGAGCTTCCTTCTTACAGCCATGCCCTTCCGGAGTTTAGAGGCAGTGAGGCCCATACTACAGAGTACGTAATAACTGGAAAGGATTTATTGGCAGCATACTCAATCAAACAGATGATTTTAGACTACTACAGATCCAACTCTATAACTCACAAATTGGGATGTATATAGAAGCATCTAACACTATAACTGAAAACGACAGGTGTACAAACCTTCAAAAGAGAGACGCTGAATTTTGAGGGAACATCATTCAGGGATGGAATTTTATAATTTCCAGGTCCACATGTGTAAAGGAAGCCAGGAGGTATCCACTTATGAGCTGCATCTCCCCACTTGAGCTCCTCTAAAGCAACCCAACCCAGCCCCTGTACGAATGCCCCTTCAATCTGCAATAAACATGGGTTGTACAAAAATGAATATGCAGGATATACATTCAGTAAAGTTCAGCATTGATTTTCTGTGATTAATGTGAGACTATCCTGAGCTCTATACAATCAAGCGATAAGAGTCAATAGTATCATGAAGACACGGACAGTAAAACAAAACTAATAAACAACTGCAGTCAATCATATAACAACATTGCTCCTGACATTTGCCCCATTTTATTTTTTATTAAAACAAGGACACGACTCACTACTTACTATACTTCAAAGTAAATACAGAAGATAAAATATAAAGGTTTTAAGCAAACACCAATTTTGAATAGGTTAAAACCAAACCAAACAATGCAACTTCTACCAATATTTTCCAACCATTCTTCTATCTAATTCATTAAGCCCAAGCAGCTAAGATGGAGAATTCTGCAGTGGAAAGTACCTGACCAACATCAATGGCCGGATTGAGAGAATGTCCAAGATCAAGAAAGATGTTTGCAACTCTTGTATGGAAATCTCCAGTTAATGTGTCGATTTCAACCTCAGCAAAAGCAGCACCATACGTGAAATAACTGAAAGGTTTTCCCTTGAAAGTTTTCCAATCAAAGCCGATATCAGGAGTAGCATGGAAACCATGAGCAGATAGGTCTATTCTCTCCAAATAGCATGCATGTGCCAACTGAAAGAAACGAAGTGGTCATCATTTCCTAGAGGAAAAGGAAATTTTTTCGGAAAAAGTACGTTATTATCTAGACACACTACCTCGGCAAATGAAAAAAAGTTCTGTTTTGAAGCAATAGGCTCCATCCTTGCTTTTATTTGCTCACAAGCATCTAGAACTGCAGCACCATACATATCAGAACTTGCTGATGCTGCAGTTGGTGATGAATTTGGAACCTGTTGGCCGCAAACAAAAACAGCAGAAGTAAGTGCCTGTAGATTCTACAGTAAAATATTTATGTATGCGAATTTGACATCTTCTGCTGCTTGTTACCTTGTCTGTACTAGTTTCGGATATGAATATGGAGCTAAGAGGAATGTCAAAAGCAGAAGCAGCAATTTGGGCTACTTTTGTATGTAAGCCTTGACCCATCTCAACACCACCATGAGTAACTAGTACAGTGCCGTCAGTATAAACTTGGACAAGGGCACCTGCCTGCATTCATTGCAATCAATACATAAGAACAGTGAAGAACAAGAGATGAAACACCTCTCCCTAGTCCCTACTCACTTTATAGACATGCCAATCTTTAAAAAAAATATCCTCTGTACATTGTAAATCACACTGCATGTTGATACATTATTGGCCAATGTAAATCAAACCTCAAAAGTCTATAGGAGGCAATCTTTATTGAACGGAGGGAAGCTTGTCACCTTAACTTGCATGTGTATGGTAAATTGATAACATGTAGAGTCAACAATGATAGAAAATGCACACAGGAATGGATACTTTGCAGGCTCACATCAAGGAGAAAAATGTCATGCATGATCTTTCTACCAAAGATTCAAATCCAATTTCACAGAACCGAATTCAAATAGAATAATAAATCATTTCCACATACAATTGACATTGGTATGAATTCAATACAACCAGGTTAAAGCCTCAAAATTCATGGAAGTACCCAATATTGCCCTTCCCACGAGAAAAATCATCATCATGCCTGGGTCTGATTAAGGTTAATGTAGACGACAGGAGCGAAAAAATAAATTGTGTTGACATTTTTTAAAAAAGGGACCTGGTCATGCCCACTAAGTGGAGGAGAGTTGAACCACTTATAAGCCTAACAGGGTTTCATCCCAAAACCAAGGAAGTATTAGCTTCTCAAGTAGTCAAGTATAAAAACTGTTAGGCAATTCACAATGTCTATTGCATTATAGGTTACCTGATTCATAAATTTGGTTGTAAATGAGATGCCAAATTTAGTGGGAATCATAGCAATTCCACGTTTTATCCATCGATTTTGAACATTAAACTCGTCAACCTCTGCACGTGCCTTTGGAAAGTTGCATGATGATTTGAGTTGATTCCACAGCTCACGCAATGTGAAATGCTCAAGAACTTGGCCATAATGCAATATTGATCCTTCACTTTGGAAATTTATTTCCTAAGACAGCACAACTTTGAGAATTATTTAGAACTCAACAAGTATATTCACAAACAAAATGTTGATTTCATCAAAACTGATGATATTTTGTAAGCAAAGCCTCAGTGCCTCACACAATAAAAACATATACAGCAGTTAGTCTTACCCTGATCTCCTCTGGGCTCTTCTTGAGCTCCATGGCTATCCTCTGGATCCAATTTTCAGCAATAAGCATCCCTTGAGGGCCACCAAATCCACGAAACGCAGTGTTGCTTGGAAAATTAGTGAAGCAAACATTTCCATTAATCTGAACATTAGGTATCTCATAAACATTGTCCGAATGAAACATGGCACGTTCAAGGACAGGAAGAGAGAGATCATGTGAATTTCCAGCATTGTTATAAATCTCAAGGTCCAGAGCAAGAACCTTCCCCTCATTTGTAAATCCTACCTGCTCAGTGATATATTACATCAATTAAGTTAAAACGTTTAATACCAGGATCCGTGAAACAAATTCATAGATAGGCTATCTTCATAAAGAACTGTCAATCTACACACACACACACACACACACAAAACTGAGTGAGACAAGGATGCTAGGGTTTCAAAATCATCCATATTTGACTGAAAGCAAGACAACTTTTCACTTGAAATCAATTAAATCACATACCAATGGCAGATGGTTGATTAACTGAGATGCAAAAAAAAAAAAAAAAAAAAAAAAAAAAACACGCACACACACACACGCACATCATAATACCCCTTATTGTGAAGTTTGTAAAATTTAGAGTCTGATCCCATAGATTTCTCATGGTGTTTCTCTCTATGGTTAGTGTAATATTGTCCCATACTGTGAAATTTCCACTTATTTATTTATTTATTTTTTATTTTATTTTTTTTTTGAAAGAAAAAATTTCCACTTACTTGTGAAAGGGATATTCCCCTTAATTTTGTGGTGTGCCTATCTTGTTTCTTATAGTACATTATGTTGTGGTCCAATGCTTCCTTTATCTTAATGGCCCATTTGGTAATAGTTATAAACAATGGTAATGGGAATGGATTTGTATGTAAATTCAGAAAGAAAGTCAATGTTCATTCCTAAGATCACTCAAGATGACCCCCAAATTTTTTATTTTTCTTCATAAATTTCCATTCTCACCTAATATCACTTCCCAAGTGGTAATGAATGGTAATGGTAATGGGATGAGATTGTGATCCCATGTAGGTTGTTTTCCATACTAAATTACACTTAAAATTGATTTCCATTACTGCAATTTATTACCTGCTGCTAAATTGGCTGTCATAGTACATACTACATAACCCATACCATAGTCCTACCATTGCTATGCATAAGTTATGAGCAAAAATCATTGCCTCATTGGCATGAAGCAAAAATCAGCACCTAAAAACTTGATAATTTAATCATCATTGGAAAAGTATGGAGGTAATTTATTAATGCAATTTTTACAGGTTGCAAATATTCTTGATCACTAATCTGAGATTCTGGTGGCTACTACTTTGATCTTGACATTTTAAAACACCATAATCCATTTAATTCCCTCCTCTTCTCCTTTCAGTCCATTTCAAAAACCAAATTTAGAATTATCTTTGATTAGACACAAACAGCGTAAAAGTTTGTTGGAGCTTTTCATTTGGAATGAAGATGCTGTTTGGTGAAAGAATAATCTAACGTGTGAGGCTTTTTAAGCATTGTTTAAGTTTACAACATACTCCAAGTCTCCAACATGCATGTCAATCACAGCTTAACAAAATAGTTGTATTAGCCAACTAGAGAAACTAAACTGTACCTTATACTTTCCAAGAAAGCTGTGACGCTGTCCAGTTATCATCATGTCTACATCTCGGTCTAAGGTGAGTTTTACATGACGGTTTAACAGATAACATGGAACAGAAGCTGCAGCAGCAATAAAAGCTGATCTTGTCTCCTTGCCACCAAATCCACCACCAATTCTCTTCGTTTTGCAAACTACTTTTGACATAGGAAGACCGAGTACATGACTGACATACTTCTGGTGCTTCTGAGGTGCCTGCAGAGGGATTGTTATAATGCGAATTAATTAACAAAAAAATAAAGAAAAATTTCATGCAGAAGACATTTATAAATTAAACATTTAAAAATTTATTGATAGGGCATAGGAGAAACTAGCAACTTAAGTATGATACATACCTGAGTAGATGAGATCATATGGACCTCATTACCACTGTCCATGGTCCACACTAAACTGCTCATTGATTCTAAGTAGAAATGTTCCTGACCACCTACTTGTACTTCACCTTCTATGATCCTGTCGCACTCACCTGACTGAAAACAGAGATCAACATCACCTTTCTTGAATTGCCTCTCAGAGCCAGGATGAAAACTTTTAGATTTAATTGCATCTTCTATAGATAATATAGGAGGCAGCTCTTCGTACTCCACATGCACGCTTCTTGCTGCTAATTTTGCATTTTCATGGGTATCAGCAACAACTATGCCAATCACCTGTAAATTCACAGACACTAGTCAAAAGATGCCTAAATAAGATTCAAAAAAGGTATCAAATTCTTTTGGATGAGCTAATAACCGATGAAATGAACTCAAAAGTTCTGTAAGATTGGAGTTTACCTGGCCCACACAAGTTACCAATTCTGAAGCAAAGAGCTCCTCATCAGCGACCACAGGCCCAATAAAATTATCCCCAGGGACATCTTTGGCATAAAATATGCCTTCAAAGCCAGGTAAAGACTTTGCACCTGAATCATCAATTGAGACTATGTGGGCATGAGGCTTTCTACTCAGGATCAATGCAGCGTGTAAACCATTAGGTGGCATTGCTATATCATCAGCATATTCTGCCTCGCCTGTCACCTAAAAAGAGTGACAGAATAATATAGTAAGAACGCTAAGTATAATGTATAAAATCTAGCTTGATCACATGATTGAACAAATAGAATAACCATTCAAAATTAGCAAGTACTTCACATTTAAAATTATATTACATTAATGATGCCAACTTCAGCCTTTAACTTTATAATGAACAACCAGTTGTAATAAATAAATAAATAAATAAATAAATAAAAAAACGTTTTAGTGCATTAACCACAACCCTGCTCCTTACCCCCCCCCCCCCCCCCACTCCCAACCAAAAGCCCCACACACCCACACATCAAAATAGAAATATTTTAAAAAGCAAATAAATCTCTGTGAAGGGATATTCCCAAAATTATTGTTGCACACCTGAAGTGTTGCAGATAGATGCATCTCGGGAGATCCTACAGCTGTCCCATGTTTGACAATCTCATAGTCCTGACTCCCAATCACAGGTGGCTTATGGGATGGCTGTATTGCTGACAGATATGATGGAGGTACACTCTCGGTCAAAGTTGTCTTTACATCTAATTCTCGAGATACCCACAAAAAATATTTGAAGAAAAAACTTAATGTCAAAGATTTTCTGAACTCCACCATCCCACCTGGTGCATCTTCCTTAAGTAATACGTCCTCCTCCAAGACTTTTAAGGCCCCATCTAGCAACTCCTTGTTCCAACTCTTTCCTATGAGAAAATCTTTTGTTTTTGACGCAAAAAAAGAAACAGCAGCAACCCCTCCATATACAATTGATGCATCTGAAACAACCCAATCTTCGTTCTTCTTCTCAAGGTGAACACGCATCCCGGCATTCACTAATGCAATATCATCATCTTTACGATGAGCTTGCTTAAACTCTTTCACAAACTCATAAGGCCTTGTCCATGGTAAATGAATTGATAGTAAAATCTCATCACTTGACAAATCAATCTTACGATACCCCAAGAAAAAGTTCTCTGCCAAAATTGTTCTGATGTTTCCCTTGCTATTAATAATGTGAAACTTTGCTCCGGTAGCCATCCAAAGAGGATTCAAGTCTGATATTGGACTAGCTGTGCAGATATTTCCACCAACAGAGGCAACATTTCTTATCTGAGTTCCAGCAAACCATTTTATTTGCTCAATAAAAGCATTACAAGATGAAATTTCATGAGCAGCACGCTCTAAAGAAACTCTTCTAAGAACACTCAGAAGCTCAGACAGTTTCACAGCAGCCCCTATCTCCAATCCGTTAGCTTTCACGTGTAAGATGTTTAACTCAGGCACCTGTGCAACTGACACAAGAACTTTATACTGCATTCTCTTCAGCCTCATTTCAATTCCAACCTCAGTGTTACCATTTACCAACTTTGCCTCTGGATATTTGGCTTTTAACTCTAGAACATGTTGAAGTGACACAGGTTTATACCACTTAAGCCCACCAAAACCGCTCAAGCTTAAAAAGGCAGGTCTCCTTAGCAACAGCTCAGGAGGAAAAATAAGCTCTCTATCATTGTATTTGCTACCATCGACATCACTATAAGATAGTTGTTTGTACCTTTCATTGCAAGTCCCACTTTCCTTCATATTTTCAGAGTTGCTATCAGATTTTAGGCCACAAGAACAGGGTTTACCAGTAGATGGACATATGAACTCATTGCCTTGATGATCTGCCAAGGTAGCACCAGTGTATATCTTGTCATCGGTTTTAGCAAAAACTCTGAAGGCATCAATAATTGGCCTATAACCTGTGCAACGGCACAAATTCCCTGCCAGACTTTCTTCAATTTGCTGCTCAGTTGGAGGAGTTTGACAGGATCTTAATAAAGCATACATGGACATGACAAATCCAGGAGTACAAAATCCACACTGGGAGCCATGTGAGCTTGCCAATGATTCCTGCAAAGATAACATAAATAAATAACAGAAAAGTTGCAAAACAGTTCCTTTTCCTCATTAAAATTAGTCAGGAAAGTGCTATCCTGTCAACGAAGGAATTTCAGATAAACAAAAGCCGAAAAAATAACACTAAGGGCCTGTTTGCTCACCTCATTTTCACTAACTTCAGGAAAGTTCAAATGAGATAAGTTTAGGGTAAATAAGTTCTAATAAGATTTGATAAGGGTTAATAAAGGCTGCCTAAGTTCAGTTTACAACTAAATTAAGTTCTAAAAATGTCAAATAAGTTTTGATATGTTCAAATAAGTTTAGATAAGATAAGTTCAAATAAGTAAAAATAAGGTTAATAGAACAAACCCTAGAATTTTACAGACTCATGCGGAGTTTATTTGTAAGTATCGACCAACAATGCTAGAGGGAATAGATTTTGATTTCCCCTGCCTTGCCTATTTCTCACAATCACCCAACCAGAAATATATTCATGTACAGAGTAAATTCTCAATTAAAAAAAAAAAAAAGAACAACACCCGGTTAAAATTGGTTTTTTTTTTAGAAAAGTTTGTCTATCTTTACGAAAATTGAAATTTGGGATGGGGGAGTAGTCTATCAGGCAAATCAACTCCGCATCTTCTTAACTATAGGTTTTATCTAATATAGAATAGGATAGGAAGTTAGCCGTGAGTAACGATATGCTAAATCCTTCATTTTTAAGTATCCTTTCCTCGAGTTTTTTCAATGGAGAACTTGCAAAACATTTCAGCATCTGAAAAAGCTCTGGGGCACTTATAATGATGTACGAAGTATGCTCCTATTTAGATGAAATCATATAAAATGGAAAGAATTGAACCTGCACTGGATGTAAGCCAAGTTTACGATTTCCAATGCCTTCCACTGTGATTACATGCATTCCTTCTACAGAGTACAGTGGAGCCAAACATGCATTAACTGCATGGTGCCTGTTAGAGGAAAAAATAAGAAATTGAAACAATCTCTTTAATTTGGTTTGTCAACCATTATAGATGCAACAATTATGAAAAAAAGATGCTCGACCCACATGGAGTGATGTCATAATCCTGCTAGAACAAAGTGCAGCTATGCCAAATATCAAACAGACGTAACTACTATCAGAATGGTATAAAAATTAAGCAGACAAAGGACATGTCAAAATTCTAAAGATGAAACTACGCCATTCTTCTAAGGTTACTCACAGTAGAAAAAGATTATAAAACATATAAAAATAATCTAATTCATTATTTTTGGAGCATAATCATATGTTATACTAGATATGAAATTTAAATCATCTTAAAGGTATAATAGAAAAGTACTAAGATGCAACATAACAATAATAACATATTATAACAGCTATAGCGATAATATGATGGTCTGTCAGTCACAGCAGACTTCATAGTGTGATTTAATAACACACATATTCCAAACTGCTTTTCACACAAGTTAGTTAACCTTATAGAACTTTGTATGACAGAATAGTTTCTTATAATTAATTTAAGTTAGGAGCAAAGAAGCAGATAATTTTGTTTTACAGAGACTCACACACATTTCTTGTGCAGCTGATCAAAGTAGGAGACCATAACCGTACAAGCACCACAACCTCCTTCACCACAACCTAATTTTGTCCCAGTTAGGCCAAGATCTGCACCAAAAGCATTTATCACAGCATCATTAATCAACAACAAAGCAAATAGCAACAGAAAAATAATACTACATAATATTTAAAGCCAAATCACAAGATTGGTAAATAAAGAAATTAAAAAATCCCTCAGCCACTTTGAAGGTGTTATTTCATGACTGTATGAAATTGAACAACAGAGATCCTTTGGGCCTATTTTGTCATCGGATATAGGCAATCCTCCTTATTTCATCTTGGTTTTCAAAGCTCCTTTCTCTTTCTCTTCCCTTGATTCACCTCTCCCTCACACAGTCTCTTTCCCTGCTTCTCCTCCCCTTTCCACTGCCATAAGAGATAAGAAAAACAGATTGCTCCTCTATCTAAGGCTCTAAGCTTGATTTCAGTTGCATTCTCAATGCATCAAACTACGCATAACAAATTACTAGGTAGGCTTACAGTCGCCCATCCTACGTTTGTTTTCTTCATTGTATGATAAGGGGTGAAGGAAAAAATCATACGGATGAGAAAGAAACTCAACATAGTAGATGGATACATTGTCAACTTTCCATGAAGTAATCAGAGTATAATATTCATTTGCACAATATATCGAGTGCCAAAATATGTCCATCTCTTCACTAGGGTATTGGGGTGGTGGCTTGCTTAAAAAAAATGGTTGGTATTTGATACATTAGAGAAAGTCCTACTATGCAAAATGAAACCGAGTAAATTGCAAGACAAGAATCTTAACAAGAAAATTGCAATAAACCAATTACTCTATATTGCCTTCATGTCATAAACTCATAACAAACCTCACTTGCAGGATATTTTACTTTATTCAATTGAAGGTCTTAATCTATGTGATCAAAAAGTTGCAATAAAGAAAATGGATGGGTTTTTGGGCTCATAATTGATCAAATAGATCTTTTTATTTTATTTTATTTAAAAAATAAAAAATAAAAATAAAAATAAAAAAACATAATTTTATTGGATTGTCCCTCTTTAGAGAAAAAGGGAAAAGCTAAATTTCTTTTGGCTAAAAGGGTAAAGTTGATTCTTTTTCTTAATCATTTTCTCCAACACACCTAAATCAAAACCTTCTAAAGCAAAACCACTTTAATTTCATTTCATGATACAGTTAAAGTAACATAATTCTACAATTATCATCTACACCTTTCAAATTTGAGGATAACTTGATCAAAATTCAACCTCGAAACCCGAAACCGACACAAATTTTGGAAACCAGGGAGTAAGGGCCTATCATTTAGCTAAATTCCTTAATTTTACTGTAACAATCATACAATTCTATGATTTCCCATAAAAATTCATCAAAAGTCAAACATCATTCCTCAATAACAAAGCACCGTAACAACTAATAACAGCATAACTCTTGATCACAAACTTTACAAAATACAGAATTTAATCCAAATTTCAACTTAATATATTCAAAATAAACAATTAAAATAACAAATTGAAAACAAAATTAGAAAATAAAAATTAGTATTATCATACCTCTGAGATACTCAAGAAGAGTCAAGTGAGCTAAACCATCAGAAAGAACTTTACGAACACCATTGATGTAAACTATAGCTTCATATGATTCTTTTTCTTCAATTATTCCAACTTTTTCTTCACTCATCAAAGATCCCATCTTTTTTCTTTTCGAATATCACTGTGAATATTCTACCACTAGTAGATTAATCAAATCTCCAAAATTAAAAAGAAATAAATTAAATTTAGAAAGAAATGGACAAAATTGGATGAACAAAGAGTAAGTGAATTGAGAATTTCTAGTATAGTTTCGACCAAATAAAAAGATAGTGATGAAATTTGATGAGATCGGATGTTGAAGAAAAAAAAATGAACACGGAATTAGTTAATTCATACTTCGTAAATCGTACTTTTGTTTTCTTTTTTTTTTTTCTTTTTTTTTTTTTTTTTTTTTTTTAACAAGAAACAACTCTTTGTAAGAATAAATAGTGGGATAGGAATTAATAATGCATTGTATGATTGTATCTGTTGTTTAATGGGAATTATTATATCCCATGAATAAAAAATGGAGTTATCCATCTATTTAAATATCCTTTTTATAATAGCTGATTTGGCCTCATTGAATAAATTGCTTCTCGATTTTCCGTTAAAAAAAAAATAAAAAGAACAAGGGGCAAGTATAAGATTTGGGACTAAAATGGAAAGATTAGTAACAATAGTTAAGTAATTTTATTACTCATCCCAATTTACTTCCCAAATCATTCCAAAAAGGCAAACAATAGCTAACATAATTTAATTCCCTTCCTCCATCCTTATCCTACCTTCTTATCCTCATTATCCTTATCGGCGTTATCGCTATTGCTAAACATCCATTAGTTATTAAATAATCCCTAAAAAAAATGGGTTAAAAGACAAAACTACAAATAAATTAACAAAAAATAAAAATGTGTAGTTAGTACGAATTACATAGTATGACATGTCTATAAATATATTAGCTAGACCTATTAAAAAAAAAAGTGATTAATTTTTTACTATTTTGTCACTTATTATTTAGAAGATAAACTTGTATTTATTTGTAAAGAGCGTCAAATAAATCTACTAAATGTAATATGTATCTTATACGGAGTATAAAATGTTTGAAAAAGTTCTATTAATAATAAATTAATAATACATCCTTCTCTTTTCTATAGTAATATATATTTTGATCTTCATGGTTTTCAATGCACATTATGTACATATTTAATATAATTTGAGTAAATTTTTTAATAAATTAACATTTTAAAAAATATATTTTAGACAAATACAACATTTCATTATATTCCAAAATTTCAAAATAGAAACATAACTCATTCTTGGTACTTTATAGACATTTTTATAGGTGTGATATGGTTTCAAACCACCTTATATGACCCCGAGAGTCACCCCACGTATTTAGTTCAGTTTTTGAAAAAATGTCAAAAAATGACCCGAAATCGTGTATTATAGCCTTCAATTTTGGACAATTTTTCACTTTTTTAGACCCGAAAACAAAAATTGTCGAGATGCTTCCCATGGACCCTAATACACCCCGAGATTCCATTTGGGTGGGTAAAACCATCCAATATACCTTCAAACTATCAATTTACCCGTTTACAACTTGTACTGATTTCATAAACTCGAGGTTACCACGGACATTTATGGCAACATATAATGATCATATATGGTTCCAAACGACATTATATGACCCTGGGATGTATCCCCTGGTATCTCGAGACTTTTCGACACCGGGTCCCGAAACCTCCGAAATTGGCCAAAAAGCGTGTATTATAGCCTTCAATTTTGCCAATTTTTGACTTTTTTGGACCCGAAAACAAAAATTGCCAAGAAGCTACCTATAGACCCTAATACCCTCGGGGAGTCCAATTGGGTGGGTGGAACCATCCAATTTGCCTTTAAGCATCCTATTTATTAGTTTCCGTACACGCCTCTTGTATTGATTATAGGCTTCCACGGGGCGTGTAGTGGTAACATCATATACTGCTAGAACAAATGAGCACAAATGTTTTACAGCCAAAATTAGACCCTGAGAACACCCAGATGGAAATAACAGTACATCATCAGAAGGTAGTTCAAACCACACTGATAGTCCAGATAAACGGCTAAGATAAGACCCTAAAATCAACTAGACGGAAGGTAATACTCTCTAGAACAGGCAACAAGAGTAAATTAGGCAAAAGGCACGCACACGTACATGCTGCACTCACACCACAAGTTAGGGAAATTAATTAAAACGAAATGAGCAAGCTAAAGAAAAAAGGTAAAAAGAGAAGCAAAACATTTCTTGGGACAGCTAACCCTTTTGAAATAGCAAACTGCTGGGCATCTACCAGTTTTGGGTGTGTGAAGCGAGTTCCTTCAACAAAGAGACCTAACCAAAAGGGAAAAGGAATTTCACCCATATTACATTGGAATCCCAATCTCTCACAACAATTGAAGCAATAGAAATTCACCGGAAGATACTTTAAGAAATCCTTCTTGATAGCCATAGGCCCATAGTAAAACCAAGGCAACCTGCTCTCTATTATAGAGCAAACACACTGTTGGGTTTGAGAAGTGTGGAGAACGGTTCAAGGAGGCTAAGGGGGTGCATAGCTTAGAAGTTTAAGCTATGGGCTATTGCTTGGTGTTAAGCAATGGTGGATGACAAAGGGTTAACTTCAAAAGAGCATATCTCAAGATATAGAAGTGATATTGAGATGATTTAAGTTGGAGGTGATAGTCCGTCTCAAGATCTTTCCAATGAGTGGTCATAAGCTCAATTTGGCCAAGACACGAGGAAGATATGGTTGTTTTACGAGAAGCTGTCCAATAGGAGAATTCGGAGCGGCCGCTCCTCTATTGAGGAGCGCCCGCTCCTTCGAGACTTGTTTTGGCTATTTTCTTCCAGTTTGTTGGAGCGGCCACTCCTGTATTTTGGAGCGGCCGCTCCACTGGGTTTCTCGGGGCTCTGTTTTATTGCGCTTGAGCCTCGGTTTTACGGCTTTGATTTCTTCTTTGTTAGTAATTTATATTCTTAGTCCTTGGATTATTTGCCTTGTATTTAGCACTATATATACTCATGATTTGTCATTGTAAGGCAGTAATAGGATGAGGGTAAAGATGTAGAAAGAGAAAGCCTCATGTAAACCCAAACACTTAGGGTTTGAGTGTTTGAGAGAGTGAGCTTGAGGTGGGAGCTTTCATGGTGATTGAAAGCTTGTAAATTACATTGTTCTTCATCAAATTGTTACTCCATAGTGGATTGGTGGGTTTTTCTCTCGGTTCTCGGGTTTCCCACGGTAAATTCTCCTTGTCTTGTTTATTGCTTGTTTTTCTGTCTTCGTTGTTATTAATTGTCATTAATTGCAAACTTAGTTAGCACGTTCTTAATCCCTTTCACACACAGCTGTAAAATGACTTGGTTGTATGTACTCATCAGTCTTGAACTGATTAAAGGCCCTTAGGCCATTATAATCCTTGTATATAATATAAATCACCTTTACGTGTGAATTAAAAAAAAGTACATGGAAAGGTTATTTCTTTTGGAAGGTAATGTAGGATAATAGCATAGGTTCACTCATACATACGAAATTAAAAAAAAGTACATGGAAAGGTTATTTCTTTTGGAAGGTAATGTAGGATAATAGCATAGGTTCACTCATACATACGAAATTAAAAAAAAGTACATGGAAAGGTTATTTCTTTTGGAAGGTAATGTAGGATAATAGCATAGGTTCACTCATACATACGAAATTACGAATCGATCTCAAAATCACCAGGGTCAGAGTTATCTTTGATTACAGGTAGAAACCTTTTTCACCATAGGTGAAGGTATACAAACAAGTTTCACCATACACTGCTTAATTAGGTGCTCAGATACTGAGTTTAGGACAGAATTTTGAATCGACAAATCTTAAGGTGATTTCATCTGTACAAGCCATGTGGATTCTCTCAGGGGTAGCAGGATTGTCAAGAGGAAACCATCCACTGTAACCTGCTTCTGCTCTTGCAGCTATGATTGCATCCTTGATAGCCTAAAAGACAGCGGAAGCAAGGAAGAATGGAGGTTCGCCAACAGCTTTGGAAGAATGTATAGCTTTAGGGTGTGGTGATCCCTGCACATCAGTCCAAAATTAATATGTTATAACATTTTTAACTCGCAGTCAGATACAAGATTCAAATTTGTAGTGTCACACATAAGGACAACTTTAAGCAATAACACAAGGAATATAAGCAACATTATTAGGGGTCACTTTTACTTTGCCCATATATATGCTTCTCAACTAGAGACCAAGTTTCAAAATAATATAAAAAAGATGAGATTCTACCCATTAGCATTAAGCTCAAGCTTCCTTCTTACATGCATACCCTTCCCGAGTTTGAAAGCAGTGAAGCACATACTACGGAGTATATAATAAAGGGCATGGATATATTGGCAGCATACGGAATCAACCAGATGTTTTTTTTTTTATTTTAACTACAGTCTATGGATTTCATTCTATATAACTCACAAATTAGGATGTATACAGAAGCATCTAACACTACAGCTAGAGACGACAAGTGTACAAACTTTCAAAAGAGAGACGCTGAATTTTGAGGGAGCATCATTCAGGGATGGAATTTTATAATTCCCAGGTCCACATGTATAAAGGAAGCCAGGAGGTATCCACTTGTGAGCATCATCTCCCAACTTGAGCTCCTCTAAAGCAACCCAACCCAACCCCTGTACGAACGCCCCTTCAATCTGCAATATAATAAACATGGGTTATGAAACACTGATCATGCAGGATATACGTTCAGTAAAGTTTAGCAGTGATTTTCTCTAACTTCTGTGAATCTTTCCCAACTTTACAAATTTAAGCGATAAGAGTCAATACCAAATTCCAGAAACAGTTGGTTAAACCAAATTAATAAACAGCAGCAGTCAATCCTATAACAAATACCAGTCCTGACATTTTCTCCATGCTATTAAAACATGGACACGAGTCACATGACTCACTACTCCTAGGTTATTTCAAGTTCCATCAATCCTTCAAAGTAATCAAGAAAATAAAATAAAAAAATGGAATTTTTACACAGATACCAATTTTGAAAAGGTTATTTGAAGCTAAATACAGCATATCAATATATGGGTTGTCAACTTATAACCAAACCAAACAATGCCATTTCCACTTGACTTCCCCAACCATTCTTCTAATTCAATAAGCTCAAGCAGTTGAGATGTAGAATTTCTGCAGTGAACAAGTACCTGACCAACATCTATGGCCGGATTGAGAGAATGTCCAAGATCAAGAAAGATGTTTGCAACTCTTGTGTGGAAATCTCCAGTCAATGTGTCTATTTCAACCTCAGCAAAAGCAGAGCCACACGTGTAATAACTAAAAGGATTCCCCTTACAAGTTTTCCAGTCAAAGCCAACATCAGGAGTAGCAAAAGTGGTCATAACATGAGCAGATAGGTCTATTCTCTCCACATAGCATGCATGTGCCAAACTTAAAGAAACAAAAGTGGTCATTAACATCTAGAAGAGAGGGGGAAACTAAACAATGGAAAAAGTATGTTATTGTCTAGACATACTACCTCAGCAAATGAGAAATAGTTGTATTTTGAAGCAATAGGCTCCATCCTTGCTTTTATCTGCTCACAAGCATCTAGAACTGCAGCACCGTACATATCAGAACTTGCAGATGCAGCAGTTGGTGAAGAATTGGGAACCTGTTGGCAGCCAACAGAAACAAAATACAGGTAAGTGGATTCTACGGTAAATTTTTCCTGTGTGAGAATTTGACATCTTCTGCTGCTTGTGTACCTTATCTGTACTAGTTTCAGATATGAATACAGAGCTAAGAGGAATGTTAAAAGCAGAAGCAGCAACTTGGGCTACTTTTGTATGTAAGCCTTGTCCCATCTCAACACCCCCATGAGTAACTAGTAAAGTGCCGTCAGTATACACTTGAACAAGGGCACTTGCCTGCATTCATTGCAATCAACAAATAACAACAATGAAGAATGAGAGATGAAACACCTCTCCCTACTCACTTTTTAGACATGCTAGTCTATAAAGAAGTTATACTTTGCACATTGTAAATAAAGACTATAGGAGGCAGTCTAAAATTGAACAGAGGGATGCTTGCACCTAAACTTGCATGTGCATGTACGCATGGTACCATGTAGGGTCAACAATAATTACAAAATAGCGAATGCACACACGAACGCATACTTTGCAGTCACACATCAAGATTAAAAATTCATGATTTTTCTACCAAGGCACCAGAAGATCTGGAGGCACAATTATCGTATATGGCATAAAACATAATTGCAAACTAAAGAAAATTATCCAGCTCACTTGGATAAGTAATCAATCAAAGCCTTAATCCCATAAGTGGGGTCAGCTACATGAACCAAAATTGATTATTCCGTGTAGTCATCAACAAAATCTTCCTCCTCCAACCCTTACGATCCAATGCCTCATCCTCATGCAAACAGCAAACCCATATACATGATAAGTAAACAAACATTCAAGAAAAAATGAAGTAGAGAAGGAAAAGGAGGGTCAAGTACCCACTACTTGACTACTTCCCTTCCACAAGCAATACCATCATCATACCCAGATCTTATTAAGATTAATGTAGAAAACAAAATATAAACCTAAGAAAGTTCCATCCCAAAACCAATTGGCAATGATAGTATTAGTTCCTCAAGCTACCTGATTCATAAACTTGGTTGTAAATGAAATTCCAAATTTTGTGGGGATCATAGCAATTCCACGTTTTTTCTATCGATTTTGAACATTAAACTTGTCAACCTCTGCACGTGCACTTGGAAAGTTGCACATGAAGATTTCAGTTGACTCCACATCTCACGCAATGTGAAATGCTCAAGGACTTGCCCATAATGCAACATTGATCCTTCACTTTGAAATTTTTTTTCCTAAGACAACAAATAATAAAAACTTACATAAATCTTTATAAGTATATTCAATGTTATTTCATCAAACTGATAATAATTTTATAAGCAAAGCCTCAATGCCTCACAAAAAAAAAAAAATTAATACAGCAAACAGTCTTACCCTGATCTCCTCTGGGCTCTTCTTGAGCTCCATGGCTATCCTCTGGACCCAATTTTCAGCAATAAGCATCCCTTGAGGACAAACAAATCCGCGGAAGGCAGTGTTGCTTGCAAAATTAGTGAAGCAAACATTTCCATTAATCTGAATATTTGGTATTTCATAAACATTGTCTGAGTGAAACATTGCACGTTCAAGGACATTAAGAGAGAGATCAAGTGAATTTCCAGCATTGTTATAAATCTCAAGGTCCAGAGCAAGCAGCTTCCCCTCATTCGTAAATCCTACCTGTGCTCAGTGAAATTTTACATGTTTTACATCAATTAAGTTAAAATATTCAATATCTGAAGTCCGTTAAACAAGTTCATAGAAAGGATAGAAAGGCTATCTTTTACATAGAAAGGATAGAAAGGCTATCTTTCACATAGGAAGGGTCACATAGGATGCAAGGTTTCAAACTCATCCATGTTCAACTGAGAACAAGATACAAGTCATACAAGGGTAAGACATCTTTTTCACTTGAAATCTATTAACCACGGGTAAGTCTTGTATGTGGCTAGCCACACAGTGTGACCACATTAGTTTATAAGAGTAATCTTCATTTATATATATGAGTAACCTCAATTTTTCATTAGATTAACCTCACATTGTCCATAAAAGTAATCCAAATTCATTATACAAGTGAATTCAAGTAATTTATAAATAAGTAACTTCATTTGTTCATTCGATTATCCCCTATTTTTTTGTTTTAAAAAATGAAAGAATAATTCCACTTATTTAGAAGAGTAACCCCTATTTCTCATTTAAGTAACCTACATACGCGTTAAGGTAACCCCATTTGTTCATCACTGTAACCCCATATTACTTAATTAATATTCTTGTATGTGATTTTATGTGAAGTAACTCCGCCAGTGGGTTTCCCGCTGCCAGTCCCAAGCCTGGATAAAGGAGGAGGGTTACGGTAGGCCAGTGACAGCCAGTATAAAACTTCGTCACATCCCATGACATGAGCCAAACAGATATTTTCGTGGGGGCGTTCCCTACTCAGCGACGCGCTGCACTTCCTAGACCCGGGTGTAGTGATAAGTATGCAAGGGTTGCTAGGTCGTCGCCCAGAAGCGACGCGCCACATTGCCCGAGTGTGGTGTCAAATGAGCAAGGGCGTGCCATTGGGGCGTTCCCTACTGAGCGACGCGCTGCACTTCCCAGACCCGGGTGCAGTGATAAGTATGTAAGGGTTGCTAGGTCGTCGCCCAGAAGCGACGCGCCATATTGCCCAATTGTGGTGTCAAATAATCAAGGACTTGGAGTTGGGATCAGGAGGGAGCGTGGGAGAAAAGAATTTAGTTTGCGGATTGGTTCTTGGAATGTGGGGTCTCTTACGGGAAAATCAGCAGAATTGGTAGAAGTAATGAAAAGACGACGCGTGAACATCATGTGCCTCCAAGAGACAAGATGGACAGGAGAAGGAGCTCGAGGCTTGGTTTTGGGGTATAAGGTATGGTATGTTGGGCAAGAAACGAGCCACAGAACAAGGAATGGTGGAGCTAGGAACGGAGTTGGTGTGGTTCTCGATGAGAGGTTGGCAAAAGAGGTGATCGAGGTCTATCGGAAGAACGATAGGTTGATAAGGCTGAAGTTGCTATGTGGCAAGGAGATTGTGAATGTTATCAGTGCTTATGCTCCCCAAGTGGGTTTAGATGCAGAAGAGAAACGACAATTTTGGGAGGACCTAGACGAGGTGGTGCAGGGTGTCCACCACTCAGAGAAGTTATATATTGGAGGGGATCTAAATGGGCACGTTGGGGCGAGCCGAGATGGCTATGAGAGTGTCCATGGAGGCTTTGGGTATGGGCAGAGGGACGCCGGTGGTGAAGCTATTATGGATTTTGCCCAATCATATGATTTAATTTTGGCTAATACTTGGTTTAAGAAGAGGGATTCACACTTGATAACTTTTCGGAATGGAGCAAATGCAACTCAAATAGACTTCCTGCTCACAAGGAGCATAGATAGACAAAGGTGCATAAACTGTAAGGTTATCCCAGGGGAGAGTGTGGTCACCCAACACCGGCTATTGGTAATGACTATTCGTCTGAAAGAGAAGGCGAAGAAAAAAGTTAGACAAGAAGAACCAAGGATAAGATGGTGGACCCTAAGGGATGCAAAAGCTAAGGTTTTTACAGAAAAGGTAATTGAAGAAGCGGATTGGGATGGAGAGGTGGATCCGGACATGACCTGGTTACGAATGAAGAACTGTTTCCTAAGAGTGGCCAAAGAGGTCTTAGGGGAAGTAAGGGGAAGAACTTCGGTACAGAGAGATACTTCGTGGTGGAATGAAGAGGTGAAAGCAGTAATTAAGCAAAAAAGGGAATGCTATCAAGCCTTAGGAAAATGTAGGAGTGATGAAACCTTTGCAGCGTATAAGGAGGCTAAGAGTAAGGCAAAGGCAGCTGTTCGCCAAGCAAAAGAAAAGGCATATCAGGAGGTTTATGAAAAGCTTGATTCCAAGGAGGGAGAAAGGATCATTTATAAGATGGCAAAGAGAAGACAAGAGGCAAGGAAGGATATTGGCATGGTGAAGTGTGTCAAAGATAAGAACCAAATGGTCCTAGTGCAAGAGGAGGGCATCAAGGACAGGTGGAAGGGGTACTTCGATGAATTATTTAATGGAAGTAATGGAGTTGTGATAGGAGATACCTCTATGAGTGATGAAGAAATCAACATGGAGTATGTGCGAAGGATTAGGAGAGTAGAGGTGGAGATTGCACTGAGGAAGATGAAACCTAAGAAGGCGGTTGGCCCTGATGGGGTACCGATAGAGGTGTGGAGGTGTTTGGGTAAGATTGGTATTGATTGGTTAACAAACCTTTTCAACAAGATATGGACGGCTACAAGGATCCCACAAGATTGGAGGAAGAGCACCTTGGTCCCGGTTTATAAAAACAAAGGAGACGCTCAAGATTGTTCTAACTATCGAGGAATTAAGCTTATGAGCCATACTATGAAGTTGTGGGAAAGGGTGATTGAACAAAGGTTGAGGGCATGCACAAGCATTTCAGATAACCAATTTGGTTTTATGCCTGGGAGATCTACTATGGAGGCAATCCATTTGATAAGACAAATGATGGAGTTTTATAGGGTAAAGAAGAAAGATCTTCATATGGTCTTTATTGATTTAGAGAAGGCATATGACAAGGTGCCAAGAGAGATACTTTGGTGGGCAATGTTGAAGAAAGGTATCCCACGAAGGTATGTAGACCTAGTTAAGGATATGTATCGGGATGTGTCAACAAATGTGAGGACATGCGGAGGGTTGACAAAAGATTTCCCTATTACAATCGGATTGCATCAAGGGTCTGCATTAAGCCCTTTTCTTTTTGCAACGGTTCTAGACGAATTAACTAGACCAATTCAAGATGAGGTTCCATGGTGTATGCTGTTCGCAGATGATATCGTTTTGGTGGATGAGACTAAGGATGGGGTTAATGTCAAGTTGGAGCAATGGAGGCAAAGGTTGGAATCTAGAGGGTTTAAGCTAAGTCGAAGTAAGACTGAATATTTGGTATGTCGTTTTGGCACTCAGAGGGGGACAAGCAATGAAGTGGTGAGTTTGGATGGAAAGGATTTGACCATGAGTGAATGTTTTAAGTACCTAGGGTCGATCATCCAGAAGAATGGTGACATTGATCAAGACGTGACCCACAGGATTAAGTCAGGGTGGCTTAAATGGAGAGCGGCCACGGGAGTGCTATGCGACCGCAGCATTCCCTTAAAGTTGAAGGGAAAATTCTACAGGACTGCCATAAGACCAGTGTTGCTCTATGGTACAGAATGTTGGGCTTCTAAGAAAGAGCATATTAAAAAGATGGAGGTTACGGAAATGCGCATGTTAAGGTGGATGTGTGGAAACACTTTAAGAGATAGAATCAGAAATGAGGTTATTCGCAAGAAAGTAGGTGTGGCGGGCATTGTAGATAAATTAAGGGAAAATCGTCTGCGTTGGTTTGGACATGTAAGACGGAGACCCGAGGGTGCACCGGTGCGAAGAGTGGAAGAGTGGGACCATGGAGGGATTAAACGAGGAAGAGGGAGACCAAAGATGACTTGGTTGGAAGGAGTGAGGAAGGATATGAAGTGCATGGATTTACGTGAGGATGAAGTTTTGGATCGTAAGGGATGGAGGAGAAAGATTTATGTTGATGACTACACGGAATAATCAAATTTGGTTCATGTTAGCCGACCCCACTTTTGGGATTAAGGCTTTGATTGATTGATTGATTGATTTTATGTGAAGTGGCCACACCATGTGGCTAGCCACATGTAAAACTTTGTGATAAACCACTGCCCAATGGAGGATGATTGATTGTTGTGATGCAATAAGATATAAATTTTTTTTAAAAATAAAAATATATAAAAAAATATATATATAAAAAAAAAAATTAAATTAAATAAAGGTAGAGAGAATAACATTTCGTTTAAATAAATTTCTCATGGCATATACCTTATTCTGAACCATGGTTATTGGCCCATAAAGTTTTCATGAAATCTCCAATAATTTGTGAAAGGAATATTCCACGTAGATTTTGTGGTGTATTCTAGTACATAATGTTGTTTATTTAGATAGTAAATAACCCATTCCATATCCTACCATTGCTATCATATGTTAAGAACTCAAATCATTGGCATGATGCAACCGTTGGCATTCAGCACCTAAAAATCTGAAGATGTAATCACCACCGAAAAAGCATGGAAGTACTTATTTGATGCAATTTTTACAAGTTGCGAATAATTTTAGATCTCTAATCTAAATTTCTGGTGGCTATTACCTTGATCTTAACATTATAAAACACCATTATGCACATATTTCCTCTTTTCCTTTGCAGTCAATATTGAAGACCAAATTAGAGTTACCTATTGTCTTTATACATGCAGCATAAAGGTTTGATGGAGCTTTTCATTTGGAATGAAGATGACGTTTGGTGTAAGAATAATCTCACAACGTGTGAGATTACTTATGGATTGTTTTAGTTTACAACACACAAGTCTCTAACATGCATGCCAATCACAGCATAACAAACTAGAGAAACTAAACTGTACCTTATATTTTCCAAGAAAGCTGTGACGCTTTCCAGTTATCATCATGTCTACATCTCGGTCTAAGGTGAGTTTTACATGACGGTTTAGCAGATAACATGGAACAGAAGCTGCAGCAGCAATGAAAGCTGCTCTAGTCTCCTTACCACCAAATCCACCACCAATTCTCTTGGTTTTGCAAACTACTTTTGACATAGGAAGACCAAGTACCTGACTAACATACTTTTGGTGCTTCTGAAGTGCCTGCAGAGAGATTGATTTTATAAGACTTGATTAACAAAAAAATAAAATAGGAAAACTTACAGGCAGAAGTTATCTAAAACTAAACATTAACAATCAATGGTGCATAAGAAAAACATGCAACTTTAAAAAGATGCATACCTGAGTAGATGAGATCATATGGACCTCATTACCACTGTCCATGGTCCACACTAAACTGCTCATTGATTCCAGATAGAAATGTTCCTGACCACCCACTTGTACTTCTCCTTCTATGATACTGTCACACTCACCTGACTGAAAGCAAAGATCAACATCACCTTTCTTGAATCTTCTCTCTGAGCCAGGATGAAAGCTTTTAGATTTAAGTGCATCCTCTATAGATAATATAGGTGGAAGTTCTTCGTACTCTACATGCACGCTTCTTGCAGCCAGATTTGCATTTACATGGGTATCAGCAACTACTATGCCAATCACCTGTAAATTCACAGACATTAAAGCTGCCAGCATAAGGTTCGAAAAAGGTAACTAATTCTTTTAGCTGAGCTAACAACCAATAGAATGAACTCAAAAGCTCTTTATCATAGTACTATACCTGACCCACATAAGTTACCAATTCTGAAGCAAAGAGCTCCTCATCAGAGACAATGGGTCCAATAGAATTATCCCCAGGGATATCTTTAGCATAAAAAATGCCTGCAAAGCCAGGTGAGGACTTTGCACCCAAATCATCAATTGAGACTATGCGGGCATGAGGCTTTCTACTCAGGATCAATGCAGCATGTAAACCATTAGGTGGCATTGCCATATCATCAGCATATTCTGCCTCACCTGTGACCTATAAAGAGTGACAGAATAATATAGTAAGAGCACTAAAAAACTTAGCTTTATCAACAAGATTGAAAATATAAGAATAATCATTTAAAATTATCAGGTACTTCACATCTATAATTATACTTCATATTACATTAATGACGCCAACTTCAGCTTGTAACATTATAATGAACAATCATAAGTAGAAATGCTTTAGTGAATAAACCACAGCCCCGCTCCTTAACCACCCCCCCCCCCCAAACCCCCACCCACCCACCCACACACACCAACCACCAAAATATAAAGTTTAAAAGCAAAATAAAATTTCTGTGTGAAAAGGGATATTCCTGAGATTATTGTCACAGACCTGAAGTGTTGCAGATAGATGCATCTCGGGAGATCCTACAGCTGTCCCATGTTTGACAATCTCATAGTCCTGACTCCCAATCACAGGTGGCTTATGGGATGGCTGTATTGCTGACAGATATGATGGAGGTACACTCTCGGTCAAAGTTGTCTTTACATCTAATTCTCGAGATACCCACAAAAAATATTTGAAGAAAAAACTTAATGTCAAAGATTTTCTGAACTCCACCATCCCACCTGGTGCATCTTCCTTAAGTAATACGTCCTCCTCCAAGAATTTTAAGGCCCCATCTAGCAACTCCTTGTTCCAACTCTTTCCTATGAGAAAATCTTTTGTTTTTGACGCAAAAAAAGAAACAGCAGCAACCCCTCCATATACAATTGATGCATCTGAAACAACCCAATCTTCGTTCTTCTTCTCAAGGTGAACACGCATCCCGGCATTCACTAATGCAATATCATCATCTTTACGATGAGCTTGCTTAAACTCTTTCACAAACTCATAAGGCCTTGTCCCTGGTAAATGAATTGATAGTAAACTCTCATCACTTGACAAATCAATCTTACGATACCCCAAGAAAAAGTTCTCTGCCAAAATTGTTCTGATGTTTCCCTTGCTATTAATAATGTGAAACTTTGCTCCGGTAGCCATCCAAAGAGGATTCAAGTCTGATATTGGACTAGCTGTGCAGATATTTCCACCAACAGAGGCAACATTTCTTATCTGAGTTCCAGCAAACCATTTTATTTGCTCAATAAAAGCATTACAAGATGAAATTTCATGAGCAGCACGCTCTAAAGAAACTCTTCTAAGAACACTCAGAAGCTCAGACAGTTTCACAGCAGCCCCTATCTCCAATCCGTTAGCTTTCACGTGTAAGATGTTTAACTCAGGCACCTGTGCAACTGACACAAGAACTTTATACTGCATTCTCTTCAGCCTCATTTCAATTCCAACCTCAGTGTTACCATTTATCAACCTTGCCTTATTTGGCTTTTAACTCTAGAACATGTTGAAGTGACACAGGTCTACACCACTTAAGCCCACCAAAACCACTCAAGCTAAAAAAGGCAGACCTCCTAAGCAATAGCTCAAAAGGAAAAATAAGCTCTCTATCATTGTATTTGCTACCATCAATATCACTATAAGAAAGTTGTTGGTAACTTTTATTGCAAGCCCCGCATTCTTTCATATTATCAGAGTTGCAATCAGACTTCAGTCCACAAGAGCAGGGATTACCAGTCGATGGACATATGAACTCACTGCCTTTACGACCTGCCAAGGTAGAACTGGTGTATATCATGTCATCAGGTTTAGCGAAAACTCTGAAGGCATCAACAATTGGCCTATAACCTGTGCAACGGCACAAGTTCCCTGCCAAACATTCTTCAATTTGCTGCTCAGTTGGAGGAGTTTGACAGGATCTTAGTAAAGCATACATGGACATAACAAATCCAGGAGTACAAAATCCACACTGGGAGCCATGTGACCTTGCCAATGATTCCTGCAAAGATAACTTATAATAAATCACAGAAAGGTTACAAAACAGTTCCATTTTTCACTAAAATTTATCAGAGGAATTTGAGATAATCAGAAGCCTAAAAAAAATGAAAAAGAAAATGATGCTGCATCTGCAGTTCTTCACCAAAGTGCTATCCTGTTGTCACAGGAATTTGAGATAATCAAAAGCCGAAAAAAAATGAAAAAGAAAACCAAATTTCATAGACTCAGGGGGAGTCTATTTGTAACTTGTAAGCCTCTACCACTTATGCTATAAGGCATATACTACTTAAAGGGCATATATTTTGATTTTCCCTGCCTCACGTATATCTCAATCACCCAAACAGAAGTTTCTCATTACAGAGTATATTCTCAATAAAAACAGAACAAACACCTAGTAAAATTGGTTTTTCTTTCTAGAAACAGAATTTTGTCTATCTTTACCAAAGTTTAAGTTTGAGATGGGGGAGCAGTCTATCAGGTAATTCAACTCCTCCACTACTCCGAGTCTTCTTAACTGAAAGTTTTATCTAGCATGGAAAAGGATAGGAAGTTATCCACAGTAAGGAATTGGTAAATCCTTTATTTTTAACTTTTAAGCATCCTTTCCTCAAGTTTGTTCAATGAAGATCTTGTAAAACATTTCAACATCTGAAAAGCTCTTGTGACTTATAATGATATATGAAGTATGATCCTCTTTCGATGAAATCAAATAGAAAGGGAAGAATTGAACCTGCACTGGATGCAAGCCAAGTTTACGACTTCCAATGCCTTCCACTGTGATTACATGCATTCCTTCTACAGAGTACAGAGGCGCCAAACATGCATTAACTGCATGGTGCCTGGTAGAGGAAGAAAAAAAATATGAAATTAAAACAATCTCTTTAATATGGTTTGGTTTGTCATCCATTAAAGATGCGATAGTAATAATAAAATAAAAGTGCTCAACCCACATGGATTCATGTTCTAATCCTGCTACAGATGAAACTATGCCATCCTTCTAAAGTTCTAAGGTAATTCCTGACGGTAGAAAAAGTAGTATACAGTCATCATTGCAAGAACAGTGACAGAAGCAGCACCTGACTAGTTACTTTGTACTTCATGAGTCACAATCATCACTGCATCAATTGATACATTTACAAATACTTCGATTCATCTTTGTGATTCATTATATTTGGAGGATAATCATAGGCTATACTGCAAAACATATTTTTTGAAGAAATCAGGCGTTCAGATAATATTAAAGTATCAAGATGCATCACGCCAATATTAACAGATTGCTATTGCGATAACATGATGGACTATCAGTCACAACTGATTTCGTAGTGCTAGTTAGCACACGTAGTCCAAACTGCTTTTCGCACAACAGTTAGTTGAAAAACTTTACAGAACTTTGTATGACAGAAGGCTTTAATATGACACAATGCTCCCTACATTCATTCATAGCCAACAAAAATAACAGCTGCTTTTCACACCATGCTATTAGTTTGCCATTTTATTATAATTCAGTAAATTTATTTGAATATCTGTTTGAAAGGAAAAAACAAGGTAGGATCACTCGACTATCAAACGCTCCAAGCAAAGAACCTCCTAACTCTTCTAAGCAATACCCAACTTATAGATGGCGACAGTAACCACTTTAGTTTCTTATAATTAATTTTAATTAATGGGCATAAATCAAGCCAAACAGGAGCAAACAAGCAGATAATTTAGTTAAACAGAGACTCACACACATTTCTTGTGCTGCTGATCATAGTAGGAGACCATAACTGTACAAGCACCACAACCTCCTTCACCACATCCTAATTTTGTCCCAGTTAGACCAAGATCTGCATCCAAAAGCATAGATCACATCATCATTAAACAAACCAATCAAATAGCAACATGAATATAATGCTATAGCCATGAATACTTACAGTCAAATCACCAGATTGATTAAAGAAAACTTCAAAAATCCTTCAGCCACTTGTAAGGTAATGAGTGTATGAGCGTATGAAAAAGAGCAATGAGCCTATTTTCTCATAGGATATAGATAAATGGGTTCATTTTATATCCTCCTTTTACTTCCTCTTCCCTTGACTCACCTCTCCCTTACACAGTCTCTTTCCCTGCTTCTCTTCCTTACACTATAGGAGATAAGAAAAACAGATTGTTCCTCTTTCTAAGCATGATGCCAGTTGCATTCTCAATTCATCAAACTATGCATAACAAATTATAAGGAAGGCCTACACTTGCCCATCCTTTTTTTATTTTTTTTTCTTCATTGGACATTAATTTTGGATTCTAGGGAGTTGGGGACTATCATTAAGCTAAATCATTTCTCAACAACAAAGCACAGTAACAACAGAATAAGTCATGATCACAAACTTGCAAAATACAGAAATTAATACATACTTGAACTCAAAAATTTCAAAAAAGTAGAATTAAGATTACAAATTTAAAACAACAATGAAGAATTATACAGTAATTAGTTTAGTATTATACCTCTGAGATACTCAAGAAGAGTCAGGTGAGCTAAACCATCAGAAAGAACTTTCCGAACACCATTGATGTAAATTATAGCTTCATATGATTCTTTTTCTTCAATTACTCCAACTTTTTCTTCACTCATCAAAGATCCCATTTTCCCCCCCGAAGATTACTGTAAATTTACTTTTAGATTAATCGATTATCCATAATTCAGAAAGAAATAAACAAAAAAGATAAACAAATAGTATATGAATTGAGAATTTATAGTATAGTTTAATTAATCAAAGAGCATCATCTACCTAGCCACCACCTAACATTCACCCCCACCCATTCCACGACACCACCAACATTCACCGAGAAAAACCCACCTCCATGAATCCCACCACTATTTGACGAAAAAAAAAACAACCTTCTCACCATTAACAACGGCCTTATTAAGTCAAATTTGACCATGAAAACTCTAGATCTAGAGTTTTCGTGGTCAAATTTGACCATTAAAACCTCCACATTAACTTTAATGGTAGTGATGAAACACAGAAACAAGGAATTTGACCATTAAAACCTCAACCTTAACTTTAATGGTGGTGATGAAACACAGAAACAAGGAAGATAAAAGGAGGAAGAACCCATCAGGCGGGTGTTACTGGTAGTGGTGACTGGTGAGGGAAATTTTGGGCCCAAATCGGGCTTACTTAGCTTGACAAAGGCGCCTTTGTTTTTGGGCTCAAAATAGTGGACTCGAGTACAAGTTATTTGCCGCCCGGTCTAAATGGGCCAACTTGTTTGACCCAGCTCAACCCGATCCATTGGTGATCAAGTATACCACATTGGATACTTATACCCAAAAATTTTAGGGGTAGTTTGGTTCATTAAGCTGAAACGGATTGGTATGGGTCTCTCATACTTGTATGATATGGATTCTATATCTCATATCAATCTAAAGTCGTTTGGTTTAATCACGGAATGAATTCTCATACTTAGAGTGATAATATGGATTATTATGAATATTTGAGGGGGAAGTGAGTATGAGATTCCGAGGGTATGGGGTGTGAAATAAGTATTCCCCAGATAAGAGATTTCATACTTAAATAGCCAACCCATTCCAAGAAGTTCAACTAAACAGCACCTAGCTTTTAGGGTAGTTTTGTTATTTGGATAGTTTTTTCATAATTAGTTTCACTGAAACATTTTCATCACCCCCCTTTTTTTTTTTTTTTTTTTTTTTGTAGTAATAATTTCACAAACAATAAGGCATGGTTCTATGATATTATTATTTTTTTTTTTTTGGCAAAATTTTATCAAATCTATACTTATAAGAAGGATGGTTATTTAACCATCAAAGTCAATCATCAACCCATGTTATAAATATGAAAATAAATGTATATTATTGCAAATTACAAGGTTTAATTAATTTTAAAAAAATTAAAAACGACAACTTAAATATCAAAGATATATAATCACTAGGAATAATTAAAGCAGCAATTACCTCAAAAAAAAAAAAAAAAATTAAAGTAGCAACCCTAGTATAAAAGAAAATTAAAGTAGCAACCCGGTACAACGTTCAGGATACACACTAGTTACATAATAAAATTAAAGGCATTTAACCAACAAGTTTGACCCGTGCATTGTACAGGCTAAATATTACTGTAGTTATTTCCGAAAATGGCCTTAATAGGTAGTTTTTGAAATAAAAAAATCTAGTAAAAAAATTCTATCATAAATAAATACATTTCTTTTATCGTTCTTCCCAAAGTGCAAGTCTTTTCCACTTGTATTTTAGTAAATACGTAAAAACAAGTAAAATGCAAAGCAAAACAAAGTAACTCAAATAATTATGAACGTACGAGTATATATTGGTTTTAACAAAAGTGAGTAAGACTTTGGGAAATAATCAAATAAAGGAGTATACGTACTAACATTTCTTGTCGGAAGACCAATAATTCTTGGTCTCACAAATGGCGGCAGGGCAAGGGTGGCTTCTCCGATGGTCACACAAGGCAGGGCCGGTGGTTGCAACCGCGATTGTAGAGCAAAAACCTAACATGGAAGTTTATTGGATTAATTGTACACATACCAAATTAAATCAATCTCTTATATGTTAGCTTGTATATATATTTTGCTTTACTTACTTTTGATACTTGGTTTGCGGTGGTATGGGCTACTCTTCATGCATGGCTATTTATAAAGGATTGATGAAGCTTAATAACGTAAGCAATGATGAGATCATGTTAAATTCTTAATGTTTAAAGGAGGAAGAAAATAGTTTGGATTAGTGGCATGCATGCATGAAAAGAGTTTACGTTGTTTGTGACATTTGGCAAACATGGTTGTTACGTTAAGTTGAGCATGCATGAAAGTCTTGCATTATACTAAATACTTTTGAATAGAAAGGAAAAAGAAGAATTTAAGGGCCTATTCTGATTGATTGAACTGAGTTGAGCTAAACTGAACTGAACTTATTGGAGCTGAACTGTACTGAATTGAATATTTTATGAAAGAAGGAAATTAAGAACTGAATTGTACTGAACTGAAAGTAATGTGAAGAGAATAGACCCTAAATTATTAAGGGGCTATATCGTAATTTTAGAAGCTTGTTGGTAAAATTTCCGATTATTCAGTTGGATATATTATTGGATTTATGAAGTATTTATTTAAATACGGATTATTTGAGTAAATTAATTGGAGTCTTGGACATTAGCCAAAATAATCTCGAATGATATGTAAAAAATTAATTAATCGTAAAGTAATATTTTTGTACTCAAACGCCTTGGTTTAGTGTTGTTGAAATACGGTTTTGATTATAAAAGCAACCTTAGCTTGGCACCTTAAATTATTCTCAAATTATAAAGGAATTACAGAGTAGTTTCTTTCTAATACTATGATTAATGTATATTGTGTGACATTAGTTAGTATTTTGAATCGGGTGAGAGTAAGTGCAATAATTTGTTTATAGATCGATATTACTTCGTAATTAAAAAAAAAAAAAAAAAAAGAAAAAAAGACAATAATATACTCTCTTCATTTTCGTAATAATCACTAAAAGTTTAAGGAGAATTATAAAGTGGGACTAGATCAAAAGATGAATTTTATAATACATCGTATGAAGTACAATTAGTGAGATATTTTTAATTGTTATTAGGAAAGAGTAAATATTAAAAATAAAAAAAAAAAAGTAGTGTAATTGGGGTTGGTAGGAGAGATAAATAATAAAATAGTAGATCAAATAAGAAAGTATTGTAATTTTTATGAAACGGACGTAAAAGGAAAGTGTTGTACTTATTACGAAACAGAGAGAATAACACGTAATATCGCAAAAAGTTGAGTTAACCCAAAAAGAAAAAGAAAAAGAAAAAAGTAACGAATAGAATTAGTGTTTTTTATTTCAAAAAAAAAAAAAAAAATAGAATTAGTGTTTTCCTATATATTTAAACTTCAAAAGATGTGTCTTCAAAAAAAAAATCAAAAGATGTAAAGAAGATTATCACAGGAAATAAATGGTATCAATGTATTATTTAACACATTATAATCCCTAGACAACTCCCAAAGATTGCCGTAATATGGAGTATTTAAAATCACAAGAATATGAATTAAGTCTTAAGAGTGCCAAATCAACCTATACAACTTTTCAAAGATTACTGTAATAATGTAATTTGGAGTATTTGAAAATACAAGAATATGAATTAAGGTCTTAAGAGTGTTAAATCAAGCTATACAACTCTTCAAACATCTTCTACATACAAAGTATTAAGCAACTTTCCCGGCTACTCCGTATCCTATAAATGAGTATCACACTGCTTTATATATATCACTAGTCCCCGTATCTAGAAAATTATTCCTGATTTGACTTTTTTGTCACACAATCGTCATCCAAACAGGAATAACTTTTAGAAACGAAGAAATTATACAACAATCAAATGATACACTCTAAAAAGAAATTGGTTGAACAAAAAATTAAATGAAAGAAATTCAAGTGAATGAATGGCCAACATTTACCTATGATTACAGAAAAGTTCATTCCAGTCTTTGCTATGAATAATCTGTTCAACTTTGAAGAAGAATCTCTTTCACTGGATCTTGTGGCAGTATTGTGATAGGCATAGAATCAATATTAGGCTCTGACTGAGAGAACAGAATGAGGATCTGCATGGTGACTATAACAAGTAGCAGAAACACAGCCGATACTATTACTCCTTGCCAAGTTGAGAAGAGGCTGGTCCATAACAAGAATCCGAAAGCACCCATACTAACTAAACACGACCAAACAATCATCACCTGTTCGTAAACAAAGCAGATCAATCATGCATACACCAAAAGAGTGAGTATAGTAATCAGTACGTTTTGAGATAGATGTTGCAAGCCAACAATTAATGCCTTACAATTAACGACTGCTTTGGTCGACCAAGATCTTGAATTTCCTCATTGCCAAAACTGCCGCCTGAAAAGTACTTGTCCAAAAATGCATCCTGGTGGTGGAGTTCAAAGGACAAAGGATTCACATCAAGCAGCCTCACAAGGATCAACTGAGGATATACTAGTTCTCTTTTCTTTTTTGGAAAATTTCTTGATAAGAATGATCTAAGTTTATATTTTGTTTCAATGCAAATTCACAAGTATATTTGCAACAACTTAAATAAAGTGTTGACATTGTTCTAAGGTGCTGCTAATTTTATTGGTTCTAAGTTCTAACTATAGCTCTTGGTCTCCTCACCTTGGCCACAAACAAGTTTGTGCACCACTGTGCAATATCATCGCTTGTTTCAGGCAATTCATGCATCAAATGCCGCTTAACTTGCACTTTTACCTGCAACATAGAGTAGCTAGCACATCAGCATCAAGAAAGTCTCAAAAGGTACTAATAACACATCATAACAAAAGAAAAGAAAATGGGAAGACCAAAACCAGCATTTTTTACTATATTAGCTAGATTTCTTTTACTTTGCCTTTCTTACTATAATGACAGAATTGTCTACAACTTACCACAATAAGCTAACTTTCTTTTACTATAGTTCTCTTACTATAATGACAGAAGTGTCTGCTACCTACCACAGAAGATTTGCCCTTTAGTAAAGTTAGCAATGAAGGTGGGGAAGTATCTCTTGCTACAGTGAAGGTAACATCATATACTGCAGGAACAAATGAGCGCAAATGTTTTACAGCTAGAATAAGACCCTGAAATCAACCAGACGAAAGGTTATACTCTCTAGAACAGGCAACAAGAATAAATTAGGCAATAGGCACGTACACATACACGCATGCACTCACACACAAGACAGGGAAATTAATAAAAAGAAAGGAGCAAGCTAAAGAAAATAGGTAAAATAGAGAAACCTTTGTACGAGGAAGCAAAACGTTTCTGGGGACAGCTAATCCTTTTGAAATAGCAAACTGCTGAGCATCTAGCAGTTTTGGGTGTGTGAAGCGAGTTCCTTCAACAAAGAGACCCAGCCAAAAGGGAAAAGGAAAATCCTTCAATTTCTCGTAGCCTGACTGTGTGATATTTACCATCGAATAGTTATTTTACAACAAGAAACAACTCAACCAATAAATAATAAAGATCCATCTTGAAGTACCTTTAGGATGCTTTGATCTTCAGTCCATTTCCTTTTGACAAAGATATACTCAGAAAACCACATTGACCAACCAATAACCTGCATTTGGTGCACGAAATTATTGATTTAAAACGTAAAGGAACACCTTGTATACCCTGACTGTCACCCTGCGATAAATTGCACAGTACAAAAGGGTCTACTGGTATGGAATCATCATAAATCAGTTTGCAAGGAACTAATGAACTGCATAATCATACATAAAATACTCTGACTGTGATTAGTTAGCAACGATCATCATTAGCAATCTCAAATTCTCAAGAGATTTATTTAGTTAGTCAAATGTTTCTTTTAACATTCAATTCAGATTTCAGAGTAACATATAGATCATCAAAAATGAACTTATAATCAGTTGCATAAATTTAGATCTGCTGTCGGAGAAACACAGTAGTCTCATCCATAGAAACTCACCGGAAGTTAAAAATCTCAGACATGAAAATTCCTAATTCTAGTTTACAGCTTGTAAGGAATTTCACCCATATAATTGGAATCCCAATTCCTCACAACAGTTGAAGCAATAGAAACTCACCGGAAGATACTTTAAGACATCCTTCATGATAGCCATAGTACAACCAAGGCAACCTGCTCTCTGTTATAGAGCAAACAAACAGCTGTCAATGACTGAAAATTGAACATTTGGATGATGATCAAACAATAATTAAAAAAAAAGCCATTCTGATATAAATGTGTAAGTTTTATTTAATTATAATTCCAAAATTGTGTTATTATAGCAAACTGGCCGTAGCTAGTACAGTATATCTTTTTGGTGCAGTATATCTAATAACATCACACAATTTTATCAGCATACAGGCATTTCAGCAATGTGGTACTAGACAAATGTAATGCAACAAAAGAGATACAAATGCAAAATGAGTGCTGCATTCATAGAGTTATAGTAGTTCTAGGATCTAGAATAAAGTTTTTGAAGAGAACCTGAGCTAAAACCCATCCAATAAGCCAATCAATGTCACTTCTGTGGTTGGAGATAAGAAGAGCATGTTCTTTACCTGAATGAGGTGTCATTAAGTTGAAAAAAAAAAGGAATACATTATAAATTAACCCAAATCTGGAAGCGATGTTAACTAATGCCTGTGCAAGAAAAAAGAGGTACAATAAATAGGATATGGAAAAAAAACCCATTTAGATACTTCAAAACAGTTATGAAGTAGTACTCAAATAAAGGAATTCTTAGAGCTAATTTCTCTCACCCATCAGATGAAATGTCTCAGGATCAGTGTGCAGCTCCACCTATAACAACCCAATTTTTTAACAAAAGAAAAACTGAAACAGAAAACGTAAATGTATCTAAAAGCAAACTGTCAATGTCGATTTCAAACCTTCACGCCAGCCCACCAATCAAAGAGCCAAACAGCCTCCAACCATAGCAGTTCTGTTACTACTTTGTTAAATCTCCGATACATATTCTTTGACAGGGGTCGAACTAAGACATAAAGAATAGCCTGAAAATACAAGTAACAAAGAAAGGTTGATGATATGCATATCAGTTAAAGAAAACCCAATCGTCATATAAATATTTGTGTTGATATTATTTCGTGGATTTGGATCATACTACACAACATCAGTGACACAAAATCGTCACATCTCAATTCCCTTAACGCAGGAAAGTCTTACCCAATCGTCCAGCTACCTCTAAGTCAAGAAGCACATGATAAATGGATTACATATCAACCAAGTCTTATTCCCCTAGCAACAATCCAACAAGTACATACCAAAGTTAATTGTTAACAAGAATCCCATTATTGATCCTACTTTCTCTAGGATTGAAGATTCTAATGTAGTAATTCGTACATAGTAATTTGGGGGGTCAATACAGAGACTCGTACCAAAAACCCCAAGTCCTATAAAGTTTAAATAACGTTCAACCATTACACATTCACCATTTCATTCCAACTTCTATTCAATTGTAGCCAAGATAAATTGAACATATGAACTACTTCCCTTATTAATCAAACTTATACTTGTATATTTATATGCTAAACTTAGTGTAAATTGCACTAATATACACACAATGCCTGTAATATAATGTCCACCAGACAATTAATATATTAGCCTAATTAAATTTCAATTCAAAGATAATATATTCAAGGATTTCAATTTTGCCTAAAACTAAGAACCCATCAAACAATTTTATTCAGCAAAACCAACATTAAACTCACTATTTAAGAAAAACCCATCAGAATTCAGAAGTATATTCTACAACAAATTTGAATATAAATAAAAAATAACAACAAATTATAAACTACAACAGTAAATGAAGTGGGGTTTAGTGTATTTACCTGAATGAGATTAATAATGAGGCCTGAAAGAAGGAAAATTAATCCCACAGGAATTATTACAAAAATAACAGGTATTTCCATTCCTTTGACAGTTTGACACCTTAAATTTAATTTTCCAGCTTAAAAATAAATTAGCTTGTTAAATGAAATTAAGAAAATAATTAGGGAGAAAACGATCTGAAGAGAAAAATGGGAGACCAATCTAAAAGTTCAAATGCTGGGATTATCATAGTTTGTAATTTTGTATGCACATGACGTGTGAGCAACAACCCAGAATGATTAATTAACTCAATTAAGTACTCTAATTACAGCATAATAATATAATCATTAGCATCATTATTTTGGAGTTGACTCATGTCTTGAAAATGCTATGACTTGGCTCTATGAGTACACCTTGTGGGCTTGTATCTAATGATGGTTGTGGGTCATGTTAAGGAAATTAGTGTGAATTGAGGTTAGTTAGACCTAACTCAAAAGAACAATCCAAGCCTGTGTGTCAGTATGTTGATTAAATAAGATAATGATAATTTTTCCAATGTCAACACAAAATGTCACTAACAAATACTAAAATTAGATGGAAATTAGTTTCATGGCTACAACAAATTAAAGATCCCTCGTGTTGGTTTTACCAAGTATCGATATGAAAGATGGATTGAAGAGTTGTTGAAGCTAATACAAAGTTCATAAAAATCATAATTTTTGCAATGGAATCTTTATTTTATATGAGCTTGTAATGGTTCTTTTCTTGGAGTACTCTTTCTGACCCTAAATTACATTCCTATTTCTAGCATTTATTTTTCACATAATAGAGAGAAGAATTTAGGACGGAGAGAGTAATTTTTAAGGAATATTAGCGTGTATTGCACGGAATCTAAGCTAGTACAAATTCATACATAAGGCAAAGCTAATTAAATGTTAACAATTGTACGCAATTATATTAGTAGCGGGTTTTACATTTTCTAATGTCAAATAACCGGCAATCGCTAACACCCATTAGTATTACACAAGAATTCTGCCGCTCTACTTGTACAGTTCTACTCAAACAAACGAAACGAAACGAAACGAAACGAAAAGAAAAGAAGGTTAGGAAAGTTGAGAAGTGCGAAGACAAACAACAACAATGGCAGCTCCTCACCCTCAACCGCACCATCATCAACCACAAACCCTAGAAGAAGTTCGAACTCTTTGGATTGGTGATCTTCAAATTTGGGTTGATGAATCCTATCTTCACAGTTGCTTTGCCCAAACTGGAGAGGTATCATCTCTCTCTTTCTTTTTTCTTTTTTTTTTTTTTTGATTGATTTTGATTGAGTTCTAAATTTATCATTTGTGATGCTCCTTTTATGATTTTTGAGGTGGGGTTTTGTGGGTTTTCTGATTTGGTTGTTAATTATAATTCAAACACTATTTCTGGAAGCAGAAATCCATTAATTTTGTTGGGTACGTAGCTGTTTAATTGATGCGTTGGTTATATATTAATTAATGAATTAATTGTGAATGTTTTAAAGTTTGAATTTGGCTTTGTCTATTATTTACTGAAGAAATTGTGATTAAAGTTCGATTTTTCAAAGAGTAATAGCAAGAATTAAGCTACTTTGAATGAGCCTTGTTTCTTTGAGCTAAATCCAGGTTTTCTAAGAATGTAGTTTGAATTTGTGATATGTATTGCTTAGTTTAGTCTATTTGAGACTTCTTCTTTAATGCCCTTGTATGATCTTAAGCTCCTATTGCAAGTCGAATAATCACATCGGGAGTTGGAAAGATTTTCGGATATTAGGTTTTGGAGGTCCGGTGAGGCGGTTGGTGGGGAATGACTGGCTGAGAGCCTGATATGTGGGTGCCATTAGGGGGCAGGGTTTGGTTTCAGGTTGTACAAAGATTGTCATGGTAAAATAAGCTGTGGAGTATGTACATTATATGCCTTTTATTGTCATAACATATATCACCATCTAGTAAGGCGGTTAGGCCTCTCCAGTTTTCTCATTTTTCCCCTGTAACAATAAGAAAATGGCGTGTCACTAGTTTAAAGGTTTGAACACATTATCATATCGACAAGTAATGCATCTCACTTTAAAAAAAAAAAAAATACAACTAGTGGTGGAACAAAGATGGGAGTAAAAGTTCACATATAGGAGTTAGAATACTTGGAGAGTGTAGAAAATTGCTTTGTGGATATTCTGTTTAAAGACATACAAGAATGCTCCTGAGGATCTCAAGTAATTCACTTTCAGAAGACATGGATTGAGTAGCCTGGCTAAGACTAGTTTAACTTGATTTTAATTTCTTTGTTCATGGGAAGGGGCTCCCTCTTGAATCATTGATAGTTTCTATGACGAGTTAGGAGAAAAGCAGTGTACGTTTTGGCCTCTCCTGACCGTGCCTCTGTGAAATTGATACAGGGTGTGGTGGTTGTTTTTACTGTTATTGTTATTGGCAATGTTGATGTCGCAATAAAATGTTGTGAATTATCTTTGTAGGTTATTTCTGTGAAAGTCATACGTAACAAGCTTACTGGCCATCCAGAGGGGTATGGATTTGTTGAATTTGTTTCACATGCAGCTGCTGAACGTGTTTTACAATCATATAATGGAACTCCCATGCCAGGAACTGAGCAGCCTTTCAGATTAAATTGGGCATCTTTTGGAATTGGAGAAAGAAGACCTGATGCAGGTCCTGAGCATTCTATCTTTGTGGGTGATTTAGCCCCTGATGTTTCAGATTATTTGTTGCAAGAGACATTTAGGGCTCACTATCCTTCAGTTAGGGGAGCAAAGGTTGTAACTGATCCTAGCACTGGTCGTTCAAAGGGATACGGGTTTGTTAAATTTGCAGATGAAACAGAGAGAAACAGAGCCATGACTGAAATGAATGGTCAATATTGTTTGTCAAGGCCCATGCGTATTAGTGCTGCCACTCCTAAAAAGTCACCAGGGATCCAGCAGCAGTATTCTGTAGCAAAAGGTACCCTATTTTCAGGCATATAGCATATCAATACTTATTTGCAAGTCTTCTCAGGACATTTTTGCATCTGGAACTTTTCCTCTGCGAGTTTGATTATGCAGCATGTATTCAACTTTTTGTTTCTGTGACAGCCTTATATCCTGCTCCAACATATGTAGTGCCGCCAATCCAACCAGTACAACCATTGCCAGTAGAAAATGATCCTAACAATACTACGGTAAGTGGGATTCAGAGATTGACCATGTGTAATTTCGACTTTTTTTAAAATTCTTATTAGCTTTTACATGTACTTTTTTTTTTCCCTTTTTTTGCAGATATATGTCGGCAATTTGGACCCAAATGTGACAGAAGAAGAGCTTAGACAGCATTGCTTGCAGTTTGGAGAGATTGGCTATGTCAAGATCCCAGCTAGTAAGGGATGTGGCTTTGTGCAGTTTGCAACTAGGTAGGTGTATGTAGCTTTCTGAAGCTGGAATCTTGTTCTGGAGTGCCAACATTGCAGGATTTTATTATAGATATACTGTCTATTTCTCTGCTTTTCTAGCTTCTTCTGAATTGGATTCTTCTTTAAAATTACCTGAAGACTTGACTTTGTTTCGATTATATGTTATCTTTCTCTTTTAACTAATAACTTAGCACTGAAATATATGGTGCTGTTTGCAGGGCATCTGCTGAAGAAGCTATGCAGAAGCTGCAAGGAACTGTGATCGGTCAGCAAGTAGTGCGTGTTTCATGGGGCAAGAGCCCTACTGCTAAGCAGGTAATGTTTAGCTGGAAAATTTAAGTCCTCTGTGTATATTGCATCCTTTTGGAGTACATTTGCTTTCAGCTTTGTTTTTAAGCTGATACTTGACTCTAAATTATCTATAGGACTCTGCTGCATGGGGTCAGCAAGTGGATCCAAGTCAGTGGGGTGCATATTATGGCTATGGGCAAGGTTATGATGCTTATGCATATGGTGCTGTTCAGGACCCATCCCTATATGCGTACAATGCATACGCTGGGTATGCTCAATATCCTCAACAGGTGTGGTTTTTATCCCTAAGTTCTTGATACAGTTGTTTGCTTGTTTCTGTCATACTGGAAATGGAATTGAGCCTTTGCCTCAACTTTTCTATAACATACCATGATACAAACTTCTCATGATTGGGTAGGGTCTGGGGATGATATATGAATGCTGTTTCTGATGAATTTTGCATAGGACTTAAAGGAGAACATCCTTTAGCAAGAAGGGAAAAGATGGGAATACTGGTGACTTAATTAAAAAACTGGCATGAATATGTGAACAAATGATATAAATCATTTAGTCTGAATAACATCAATAATAATTTGAACTTGCTAGATGACTGATGAGCTGATACGGTTTTTTAACTTCCGAAGCTTTAATTAAAGCACTAAATTAAGATTTAATTATAATGTTTGAAGCTTGGATGTTGGACTTAGCAATATGCAGAGTCTTTCTGCTATAAATTTCTTTTTTGTTGGGTGCTGGGGATGGGAAGAGAGTGTTTATGCCTAGGACACATGACCCTGTGATGTAGCACAGAGGTTGAAATTTAGTAGGTAGCTAAAAATGTCAGTCTTGTGTCTTTTATTGCTCGGGTATTCATCTTTACCAGTTGTGGTGTTGATTACAGCCTGAAGGTGTTCAAGACATGGCTGCTGCAGCCAGTGTTGTTCCAGGAATGGAGCAGAGGGAGGATCTCTTTGATCCCCTGGCTACACCAGATGTTGATCGGTACTCCCTTTTCTGCTGTATTTTCATCTGAAAAATTTTCATTGCAAATTCTGATACTAGCTATATTTGTAAATTATTTCTCATCCTACTCCATCCAGGCTCAATGCAGCTTATCTTTCTGTCCATGGAAGTGCAATTCTGGGCCGTCCAATGTGGTCAACAACCTCTTCACTTGCAAGACAGGCTTCAGTAAATGGACCTCTGTAGTTATGTCATTTTCAACTGTTTTCAGTTTTCATCAGTCTAGTCATGCAAGCTCCATCATTAGCAGCTAGTTTTTCAGATGCTGCTGCATAAGATCAGTAGATTCAGTAACAATACATAAATATGTTGTGGCAGTCTTCTAGTGATTGAATTTTTGCCGTTGTATTATACGTAATATATCCAAAGGCATTTACTTTATAATGATCTGTTTTGAGCGAATTGTATGATCTGTTGGTGCTGGGTACAATGGTAGCTATGAAGCAAATTTGCAGGCTCTTCTCACATTTTCAAGGACTAAGGTTGGTGGCCACTAGATTCAGTAGATTGAGGGCGTTGTCACTCGTACTCCTAGGAAGTGGGACACTCGGCTAGCTAAGGATAACATGAAAGAAGCTAATTTGTATGAGTATTAATCTAAGCTTATCAGAATTTAGTATATACTATACACTACATACTTTTATACCATGAATTCAAGATATTGAACCTCAACTCAGCAATAGCAGAAAAAATGTTAAGCAGGTTCATTCTACTACATGCTATAAACATTTATCAAATAGTCTAAGCTTATACTACTCTGTATACCAACATATATGACTCTTCTATAGACACTTCTTAACATCAGCAGCCTCATTTTTTTACTACAGTTATCAACTAACATAGATGATCATTACTCCAAAATTTATACCAAAGGTGGTAAGGTTTCTCTACACATATGCAACACTTCCAAGTATCCCCAGTTACAGCGTGCTTCCACAAGACCACAACTATGATTCGATTTCAAGTAGAAGAATGCAGTCATTGCACCTGCTTCTCCAATACAGTAGTTGCTTTACCAGCAAGAGCAGCCATCAAAGACGACAAACTCATAGTTGGATTTGGCATTTCTCCAAGCGCTTCACAACAGACTGTTGCATGGTTTCGGATTCCCTCAGAGAGTTTAGTCAAGTCCATCCTGCCCATGGCATCAACAATTTTGGCTTTATGGATCATCGACGACAATTCTTCACTGCTTCTCTCTTTGCTCAACTTTGCCAAGACAGTAATTACGACGAATGCAACTCTATGTAAAGTCGTGTATTCAGACCTCAAAAAGCTGCTTAGAGTAGAGAAAACTCCATCATCCCAAATCCTTGATAGGTACGCGTCTATAATAGCTTCTGTAATCATTTTTGCTGGTACATCAACCTCGGTTTCCAGATTAAAAATGCACATCACATACCACATTGCACGTTGCAGGATTTCCTGCAGCTCAATTTCTTCTGAACCAAACTTCTTAGTGAAACCAACGACATCAAACTTGGATTTTATCATGTATTCCTTGAGAATTTTCAGCACCAAATATACCTCTTCCTTTGTATACTTGTGGTTGTAATAAACACAGAGCATAACTAGAATCCCTGCGAAAGCTTGATGAGGTTCAAGGTTATGACCGAGTTTATCAATGTTTCCGGATTCCAGAGCTTCATTATAAGACACAAGAACAGTCGAAGCTCCAATTTTCTGAAATAATTCATCAACAGAGATCCAATTTTCTGTAATAAAAAAATCAAAAATAAATAAGAAATAATTAATTTCACATTCCTTTCTAAAAAATTCTTTACAAATATATTTACTATTCCATATATAATTATATATTTACACGTATAATTAATTACACGTATAATGATTGTTGTGTCCCGTGTGGCCATGTCCAAATCTTGAAAAGAGTTCCAATGGTCATTATTTTAAATTACCGAACCGAACACTTGGATCTTATCCTACACTTTTTCCCGATTTCATCTAACATATTTGTAGTATAACACGAATTGCATATACAAGTATAACATACATTTATGACTTATAATTTACAATATGATTATAACATTATATAACATCTCGTCATAGCAGCAAATTGAAATATTATGATGCTTATATCAAAATATGTTTAATACTAGTAAATTAACAAGTAATGACTAATAAGTAATTAGTGTGATTATACGACTAACAAGTAACAATATATTAGTAGTAACATCAAAATTTGCTTAAATCATATAATGTGCTTATTATACGACTAACATACTTCAAACTTAAAAATAATTAGTCTGGATAACAAAATCGATCATAAATCTTTTCTTTTCCTTGATTAAGAACCCTAATTTTTACTTAGAAACAAGTAGATTATAAGCTAGTAACCTGAAATCAATTGAATAATAACATATTAACATCATTCATGAATTTAGTGATCTCCTCAAAAACTAACACTAGGTTATCTAAGTTAAATCTTGATATTATTAATTAATCGTATAAACTGGAATTGAAATTCTGAAAGCGTCAGAAAATTAAACTTACGATCAGCGTCAGTTTCTTCGATTAAAGTTTTTTCAGCGAGGAATTCATTGAATACATGATCGATTTCATCATAATATTCAAAATCAATCTCAGTAATCTGCTGCTCCGCCATTTTAGGTGGTGAGATATTCTTCTTCTCCTTTGCTTCTTCTGGTGAGATTTTGGTCTTCTCCTCTATTTCTTGAGAAGAATGACGATGATCCTCTGTTTTCTGATGATCCGCCATTTCTGTTTCTTGAGTCTTCTCCTCCGTTTTAGCGAGTTTAGCTGGTCTATTCTCCTCCATTGTTGGTTAGCTGATTTAGAGAGAGAAGTTGAGTGTATTTGAGTTGCTGATTTTAGAGAGAGAAGTCGAAGAGAGAGAAAGAGGGGTTGAGGAGGAATAACAAACTCTGAGTATTTGATTCGATTTTGAATAAAAATAAGAGAGAGTTAGCGCGCGTCTTTGAAATTGGGATTGGCAATTGGGCATGGTTTCGCGTCCGTTCACATTTACTTAATTTTAGTTCAGTTCAATTCAGTTTAGCTACAATCAGTTCAGTTCAGTTTAGCTCCTAATTTCCTTCTCTTATAAAATATTCATTTCAGCTCATTTCAGCTCAATTTCAAATCAGTTCAGTTCAAGTCCATACAGTTCAGTTCACTTCAGTTCAGTTCAACTCAGTTCAGTAAATGTGAACAGACCCTTCGTTACAGAGTGTTCTACTAATTAAGGGCCTTAAGGGGTGCTTTATTGCTTATGATTATTGAGTTCGTGTTAGGGTAGCTCGACTTGACATGTTATTATTTTAACTCGATTTTTTTATCGTGTGTTGATTAAGCTGATCTCAAGTAGTTGTACTCTGTTTCACGTTATATTATTTGTTTTTATTAATAATTTCATTATTACATATATTATATAATAATGAGAAAAAAATAAAGATATCTATACTTCATCGTATGGTCTTTATCCTAGAATTTTATGCAATACATAATGTTACGACAAAAAATGGATGGAGTATAAATTACATAATACATACATTGTATTTATTAAATATTACTATAAAAATTTATATAGTAATTAAATTAAAATATCTTAATTTGATTAAATATTTAATATTACTATATAAAAATTTATATTTTAATTATATAAAAATATTCAACTTTCTCACGAGCTTTGGAGTCAAATAACAAGTTGTCCAGCTAACAACTCGACTCATTAAGTCATTAATGCTTCAAAGGAGTATATATATATATATATATATATATATATATATATATATATATATATATATATATATATATATATGTTGGATGCACAATAAGAATATATATTTTGCCATGTTCTATCGTTCCTAAGAATATATAGCCTTCAAGCTTTTGCCTTGCAATTTCAGATCGATTTTTTTTACGCTACATAACCTTCTTTTGAGGTATGCTTTTTTTTTTTTGTGTTTTGTTTTTTAATCATTGGAATATGTATACTCCATGGTTTACTTTCAAACTACATTTTATCTAATTTTATCTCTCCTTAATGTAATCAAATCCTCTGTGTAGCTAATTTAGGGTTCTTGGACTATTGAATTATATACTAATACTTTATACATACTGATATTAAATTAAAACAAAAAAAATTGCTTATAATTATCGAATTGTTTGCAATATTTGTACCTAATTTAACGCCCTTGAATTGTTTGCAAATTTTCAACACTAATTTTGCCTAATACGGCTCTAGTGCTAATTAGTTTTTATGTTTTTCATTAATGAGGCAGTTGTATTCTCGACTATGGATTCGCCAAGTGATGATTTTATCCCATGCTATTATTCGATCATTTTCGGAGCTTTAAAATGTAATGGTTCTCGTCTTACTGATGCCAAAGCAATTCTTGCTGATAGGATTTTGAAGGACTACGGATTTGATAAAAAGGTTATTACCTCAGAAGACTTGTACAACTTTTCAAAGAGAAGGAGAAACAACGATGATGATGTTAATGAGGTTAACTTATCAATCAATAATAATAGTAATGTGGATAGAATTAGTGATTTGCCTGATGATGTATTGTTGTACTTGCTATCTTTTGTGGATATGAAATCAGCTGTGAGAACTAGCCTTGTTTCCAAAAGGTGGAGATATGTTTGGACTTACTTACTTCATCTTGATTTCGAACACCCTTATTTTCATTTGATCCGCCGCTCTACTGAATGGGATTATTTCAAACCATCCGATGATTATCAGAGAAATAAATATTGTAAATGGGTTGATCAGGTTATGAATGGGAATCGAGCCTCGTATGTGAGCACCTTCAGAATTCATTTTCCTCTTTATGGATCGTATATTGCTGATATTGATAAGTGGATAGCTATGGCCTTGAGCAAAAATGTATGCAACTTGGAGTTGAACTTGTCAACTAGTACGGGCTTCCGTCCGACTAAAGGGAAGAATGGTTACATAATTCGGCAGGATTTTCTGTTCAATAATCGGGTTACTACCCTGAAAACTATTCACTTGGAAGCATTAGTAGTCGAGGGAGATGTGGTTGAATATGTTTTGTCAAAATGTCTCAATCTTGATCGTCTAACCGTCAAGAATTGTGAATTTTACTTGTGTGGATCGGTAGGGATTTTACCTAAAACACAAGTTGTTGTTTCCTCCTCTAACCTGAAGCACTTAGAGTTATATGACTGCGACAACATTAAATCAATTCAGATTTCAGCTCCAAATCTCACTTGGTTTAAATTCTTCGGTGTTGAAACAAAAATACAATATACTAGTGTTCCGGCGCTTGTAAATGTAACCTTTGAGGGTGGATATTGGTATCACGAGCGCAAATTGAACGTCTTTTCAAACTTTTCTAATCAACTTGAGCAACTCTCTCTTTCCTGGTCTCTAAAGGTTAGTCGTCGGATGCTTAACTATTTTAATTATTACGTGTCGAAATCAGTTTCTTGTATATTGTATAGTATTTATATCTCTTATTTTCAACCATTTTAACCTTCTACCGGGTTTGGGTTGTTCCAATGTTGTACGCAGGAAAAATCTCTTCCAACTAAGTTTCCGAGTTTTCCAAATGTTAAGCAGTTGGAGATATATGCTACGCTTTCAGAAGACGGAAAAGACAACCTTCTTGCTTTGATCCCTTTCATTAAGGCATGCCCTGTGTTGCACACCTTAAAGTTGAAGGTAATTAAAATTTTTGTTTTGACCTTACAAATTTAATAAATGCTTAAGATGTGATTTAATGATGGTTGGTCTATCTATCATTTGATGTTGGTTAGTAGCTTTTTCCCACTCCTGGACTATCGAGAACATTTGGGAAGTGGGCGGCGAAGTTTGTACAAAGTGATGTTCAAATTGAAAGAATACGTGCCCATAAGCACCTTGCTGTTGTAGAGTTTGCTCGTTTTTCAGGAACTGAATCAGAAGTGAATCTAGCATTTTGTCTGGCCGAGCATGCTTCCAACCTTAACATGTTAATTTTTAATCTTCATCATCCCCAAATGGATGGAAATACACACATACATTTGGACTATGAAAATGTTATTATGTCTGAAAATATCAACCTTTGCAGAAAACAAGCAAAAGTACTTGCAAAGCGAATTCGAAGAGGTGTTGATGTGGTGATTCTATAATAAATAGGATTATTTTCTTTTGAAATTGGACAATGATATTGTTATATTAGGATTGTAAATTAAGATTTCGGATTTATGTTTATTGTGTGGCTCTACAATATGATAGTATAAATAACTGCATATTTGTTTAATCTCATGTCACTCTACATCCTCTTTCTCTCTTTTAAATGTCTTCTTCCTCTTTGTTTTGTAACTAATTAATTTCTCTGTTTTCTCTTTGATTTCTAGTTTAAAATTACTTGAGGTAAATCAAAGATATTGACGTCCAACTACGGAGTATATATTAGTGTTCAGTACATTTATTCGACCAACTTTTAAACTTGTAACTTGTGATCAAGATCCAATCAATATGACTCGAATTCATGAATTTATGAGCTTGAATATTCATGCTCAAATATGAATTCGGCTCAAAAAATGCTAGTGCTGAATTAAAATGTTGAAAATCATGAATTATTGTAAAAGCTCAAGTTTGCTCGAGTTAGATTCATAAAGTCAACGGTCAAACATAAAACTAATCACATAATTTCAAATATGGTGAGATCCAATTTTAACAGCTCCAAAACCTTCTAATTTTAATTCGATTTTCACGTTCCTGATGTCATCTATAATTGACCAAATTTATCTGTAAGAATTCGTCAAGATATATACTACAGAAGTATTTAAGTATTTGAAAGTGCATATTGATTGAAAGCATTTTGTTAATACGGGTTTGGACTGTATTCTCAAATCAAGAGAGAGACTCCACTTCACAAGTCCAAAGGATCCCAAAATTATAAGACAATAGAAATATGTTGTGAAACTTAAAAGGTCTATTCTTCAACACATTTAGTTATGAGCTGAGCTAAAATTTGCTTTACATAAGTAAAAAGAGAGGGGGAAAAAGAATTTATAACAGATGGACATAAGTAAATAAAAAATAATAATTAGCCAATGTCGAAAAATTAAATTAGTTACAAATGACTATAAACTTCGAGCTAAATGAACCAAACTTATATGAATTGCAACTTTAGCTTATACATGATCATAGTACAGCATATTGAATTTATGGATCACTTTTAATTTGCTCACATAATAAATTTCAAGCTAATTAACCCAATTTTCAGAAAACAAAGTCAAATAACCTTTACATACATAATAAGCTAAATAAATGTACTATCTCAGAATTGGTAGGAGCAAAGTCAAACAGTATGTACTTGTAATGAATTAAGGTACGATTTCCGGCCCTAAGGGTCTAACAGACCATTATTTTTCTACTTATTAAAAATAAATAAATAAATAAATAAAATAAAAAAGAAGAAGAATTTTATGTTTTAAGCTAAGGGTCATGATCATGATGTACATTCACGTAGACCGATTCTAGATGTTGTAATTTGTCTGATTAGTTAATGTAGTTTTGACATAGTAAAAGAGCAAAGATAAGGTGAAAATAGAAAATAAGCGATTCATATGTCATCTTCGTTAGATATGTTTTCGTAATTAACGTGAATGGACAAATAAATATAAGATGACTTAACAAACCAATCTTAAATTTGAAATTAAGGGGGTGTATGTGATCAGCTATGATATAATATATGTTTTTGAAGGTTGAACTCTTCAATGAAAATCCAACTAACAAATGTTACAAAGTACAAAACCTTCACTAAGTCGTACGATATGTTAGCTACATAAATGAGGCATATATCTTCCAAGTTAGAAGCAACATTCACAAATAGCCTGCACACAACACGTACAATAATGGCTACTTCCGGGCTTATTATTTTTGCCTGTGCCTTTACACTACTTCCATTGCTTACTAATAATGTAGCTGCAGAGTCATACGACAACTACAAAGATCGATCTCCATACGAGTACAAGTCTCCACCACACTATGATTATTACAAGTCCCCTGAACCATACTATTATGAGTCACCACCCTACAAGGCGTACAAGTCCCCTTCGTACTCCTACAAGTCTCCTAAACCTTACAAGTCCCATGAACCATACAAGTCCCCTTCGTACTCCTACAAGTCTCCTGAACCTTACAAGTCCCACGAACCCTATAAGTCCCCTTCGTACTCCTACAAGTCTCCTGAACCTTACAAGTCCCACGAACCCTATAAGTCCCCTTCGTACTCCTACAAGTCTCCTAAACCTTACAAGTCTCACGAACCCTACAAGTCCCCTTCGTACTCCTACAAGTCTCCTAAACCTTACAAGTCCTACGAACCCTACAAGTCTCCTCCGTATTACTATTCTCCATCCTATTATAAGTCTCCTGAACCACACTATTATCACCACTCACCCAAGCACTCCTACAAGTCCCCTTCGTACAAGCCTCCATCCTACGATTACAAGTCTCCTCCTTACTAATTAAAATTGCCCATATACTCACTTTCGTATGTACTCCTACAAGTACATACCGTGAATTTTATACTTCATTTAAAACTTATGAAAAAATAAGCTGTGTTGTTTAGTTCCTCGATTTGTTTACTCATTTACTAATGCTTGGATGTTAAGATTATATGTAATAAATGTGCTCAATTGTTGTACCGTGTACTTGTTTGTATAAGAAATAATAAAAATTATTCGAGTTTGTGTACGTATGTTTTACATTTCTGGATTGATGATCTTGTGCTACTACGAGTAGTTTCCAAATGTCTTCATACGTCTTTTGCTATTGCATGCGTCAGATTTAAACTAGTAGTTTCATGAAGGAAAAAAAATGTACAAACTTTACAACTTACATGTTATGGTAATAGTACAGTAGTAATGTAGTCGTTTCTCTATCGATCAAGAACTTTGTCTAGGCTATCATCGATACAAAATAAGCTAAACAATTACTAAATACATAAATAAGCTAGATTGATTAAGGTGATCATAATTTGGTTATATTAGGGATCGTAGTGTTTTGCTAGAACCAACTACGGTCTGTATTCTGTAGGCCATGTATTTGGGCTTACTACTAATTATAACCGGTTCATAAACATGAAGTTGGTCAAATGTGCACCAAGCCCATTAAAATCATGGACCATAGGGATCAAAGTGGTTGTACCGAGTCTATAAAATAATATCCAAAATACTTAAAAACCATATTATATACAGAGATTTTAAATGCATGATTTGTTAATTGTATCTATAATTAACAGACTTTCACATGATGATTATCTTTCATGGTTGTTGTAAATCCGTAATTAAATTAATGATAATAGCATTAATAATTCAGGATGGCCGAGTGGTCTAAGGCGCCAGACTCAAGTTCTGGTTCTCTTACGAGGGCGTGGTTCGAACCCCACTTCTGACATTTTTTTTATTAGAATGATTTTAGTATATAGTACAATTGTACTGGTTTTAAATTAATTGGAGAGATTTTCTAATACTGTAGTGTATTGGTTTGCATGATCTAGGGCTTGTTCTTTCAACTTATTTTCAGTTCAGTTCTGAATTTCCTTCTCTTATAAAATATTCAGTTCAGCTCAGTTCACTAAATCAGAACCGACCCTAAATCAAAAGCGTACATTGCTTATCAACCGACAAAGTGAAGATAGATAAACTTTACACATGTATAAAAGTATATAGTAATTGAGTCGAATTTTTTAAAAATAAAGGTGTGGATGGCATGATCGATACATTTATGTATATATTTCGATATAAGTATGTAGTGGATTCCTAGTCACACAACAAATTAGAACTCACAAACGTCAAAGCAAATATGCAGTTCATTATGGATAAAATTTATCGGTGGAACCACACACATATTAATATGTACTCCATTATCATTATTACCTGAAAGGCTAAAACCGAATTTTTGAGGAATTTAATTAAGTTTGCCAGACAAGTATACCTACAAAAAATATTTATAGAAACATAGTTCGGTCATCTTTGGATTTGACTGAATGTTTTTATAATAATTGAATTTTTTTTTTCCCCAAATTAATTGTCATGCATGCATTTTATTGTTACTGCAAGAAAAGTCACAATTTTTTCAATGAAATTAACTATCAAATTAAGTTACTGATAATATAAAGTAATTGCTAATTAGATTTGTTAGATCCATAAGTAATAGATATCTAGATCATATATATTGAATTAAATGATCAATTATGTTTGGATGTAGATGTGTTTAAAGTTATTTTGAGCTAATGTTACACCCATTCATCGATTTTTGGATTGATTATATTATTTTTATTGGTATTAAGCCAATAAATAAATAAATAAATAAATAATTGTTTTTTTTTTTTTTTTTTTTTTTTTTTTTTGTTTTTTTTTGATGCAAATGAGGGCCAAGCCCATTTTATTAAAAAGAAAGCGATTACATGATAAAAAATTGTAGCTTAACACATATAGTACAGTTCTTTGATGAAGTTTAACGCTCAAACTTGCATTGTTATTTTGACTTTTGAAAATTAATTTTTCTAATTTTTTTTCAATTTAATTTAAAAAAATATTTAGTTTTAATTATTAATAAAATTAAAAATAAAAAAATTTCTCACAAAACAATATAAGTGATTTATATTATTCACATTTAAATATAATTTAAAACTCATTAAATCTTAATCGTTCATTTTAATATTATGGCTGTCATTTTTCAAAGGACAATCCTATTTATCCAAAATTATTTGTTACATTAATTAGTAGCAAAACATCAAATTAAACTACCCGTAATATTGTATCAATATGACTTTTAATTTTGGACTTTTGATTTTGGACGGTACGAAGGATGACAGTATATTAGGTAACTGAGATAGACCTTGACCTTCCGCAATCCAACATCGATCATGCAATGCCTAGAATTACACGTATTCTTGAATTAATGGTTAGTTGTACGTACGAAGTGACTTTTCATGAAACAATTATTTATATTTCATGCCTAAGAAACTTGGACAAAAAGTTACTACTAGCTAGTTCAATAAAGTCTTAAATTGATTATTCCTTGGCTAAACCTATATGTTAAGATTTGTCTACAAATGAACAAATGATTGAAGTTATAACTGGAATTATGTGGGAAAAGATGTTATTCAGGATTGCAATAAACTAATAAGGACCACACGATTTTAATTATGGATTATTACGGGTGGTTTTTTTTATTTAAATAGAATTAAAGGTGAAAAAAAGTTTTTATTCAATATGTACATAATATATGGAGGAGTACTTATTAAGATTTTAAGATTTTTTTTTTTTTTAGATTTTAAGATTTCATTAATCATAAGGCCTAACGGCACTTACAAAAATTTCTGACAAATTCAGAAGACTAACAGACATACATGAATCTTCATAATTGAATACATCACAGATTTTTAAAAATGTAGCCTTAAAAAAATCCCCTTCATCTGAAGCAATACGATTTTGTGAGTTCGCTCTGTTTCGACATTCTATCTGTTGATGCAAAATTAATATGATAAATAGTACATAAGCCCGAAAATGTCGCAATTTTGACAGGAACCATGAAACCCTAAATCTTCAACGCACCAATTAATACCCATGGAAACAAGTGAATTATTTATGAAACACCAGATATTAATTAAAGATACACAAACAAATAAAAACCAAAACAAACAAGACTCTAAAACAAAACCCAACCAATTAAAATCTTCGACGAAGTAGACTACAATCAAACCGCCCAAGCCAAAACACTAGATCCGGAAACCTCCTTGTTCGGACGTTGATGCACAGTGCCAGAACCAACCCCTTAAGCCCATAACAAAATGATCAAACCAAGGTTTCAACACAGAACAACCGGAGCCCGAAAGCAGAACCGCACCAGAAGATCGCTGGAGGAGGAGAACGATCTGCGGCAAAGCAAGAGGACCAAACCAGTGAAACTCGAACGTCGGCTGTAGCCCAAAGCGAGGAAGAGAAAGGGGTAGATGACTCGCCGGCAAAGAAAGGTTATAACCCAAACCGCCGGCGAGCCCCCCTTCCGACCACCACCAAAAAACGAAAAGAGAGGAGAAAGAGAGAAAATGATGAGAGATAGAAGGAAGAGATGAGAGAAAGAGGCCCGACCTAGGGGCATAGTCTTTCCAAGAAAAGAAGAAACCCTCCCAAGAGATAAACCCTAGAGAGAACTCTTTTTAGATTAAATTGAGATTAAATACTTTTATTAACATTAAGATTTTATAACGTTATTAAACATCAATATATACACTAGATATGCAACATAATATATTATTCGATTAGATTTCTCGTTGAAGTACTGAGTAGAAATCTTGGTAAATAATTCAGCAGAATTTTGACACCACAGAAACAGGAGCCTGGCCATGTAATAGTTTGTTTATGATAATTTCAAACCTCCCAATAATTGCTAACTAAGCTAATTATATCATGGATCATTGATTGTCACGACATTTAATTACTATACTTAATTTCTTTGTTAGTGCAAGGTTTGTTATGTGATGGCTTATGCAATGATGTATGACAAGCCTCAAAACTCATATATTAATGAGATATTAGCGTTTTAATTCATTGGATTCATAGCCTAAAGTAACATATGCCAAAATAATAATTGAAATGATAAAATAAAAAAATTCAAAAAGAGAGGAAGCTTTAAACCAAATAATTCTTAGAAAATAAACTTGTCTTGCACTTACAACTTACAAGTTGGTCTCTAAGATGGAGTTTTGCTATTTAGCACATGAAGTTTTTAGAAAAAGGCACGTCCATTATTGAGCAATACGTTATTGTCCTAATGATGCACCATATATAGTGGAATTAAAGTACATACTAACAATGACTAAAGAGCACATTTGATGATATAGAAAATTCACATAAAATTAAATAGTATGGCTAAATATTTCTATTGACTAAGTTTTATTTGACTATCTCTATCAGTATTGAATTAATGGTTTGTGTCCTCACTCGATCGTCGGCCCAATAATTCGTGTAATTACTACTTTTCTATGTATTTTAATACATGCAACAAATTAAAAGTCAGCTTGCTACATGTAATGAGAAACAAGGAATTATTATTATTATTATTATTATTATTATTATTATTATTATTATTATTATAAGTTTAATTAATAAGGGTTACTAAGAACAACTCATGTTTAGTTTACAATTAAAATAAACTCTAACAAGTTCATCAAACAAGCTTTGTTAAATTAAGAGAAAGTTAGCTAGGCTGATTAAAATCATCATAATAAAGTGTTATATAATAGGTTCAAACAAATTAAGTTTTGAGGTAACATCTTAAGATTTTATAGTGAGGCGCAAGATATAATTAAGACCCTATTCACTTCCCCTTATTTTTAATTTGCTGAACTTATTTTTACTTAATTGAAATTATTTTTTGCTGAATATTTTTACTGAACTAAAAAAAATTGTACTAAACTTAAATTATTTCTATTGATTCTTTCTTATATTTCTTCTATAGATTTATTGATTTTTTCTGAAATGAAATTATTTTTACTAAATTGAACTTTTTTTCACAAAATTAAAATTATTTTTACTGATTTTTTTTTAAAAGATAAACTGAACATGGCATAATAAGTGGCAATAAATCTTAAAATTTCATAGTGGAGGCCAAGGCATAAATAATGAAATTGTTCAAGCACCAAGCAAGCCTTTTTAATATGTGAACCTCAAGGAGCACTGCACGTTGCATGCTGTCTGATTAAACTTCTCGAGCTCAAAATTGTTTTCGGAAGGCTCGATTTGAAAGTAATAATACACAAAAATCGGATCATTACTTTCAAATATTCCGAAACCAATTATGAAAGCACAAGTGATGATGGTAGAGGGTACATTGTACATTACGAGGTCAAATAATATAGTTTGGAATTATATAATAGCCTATCAAGATATCGTGGAATCCATGAAAGCACATTGTCCTCTTTTGTTTTCGAGCCTAAAAAAATCAAAAATTATATTATCTAAATAATGAAGGCTATAATCTACACTTTTAGGCTAATTTCAAAAACAATTCTAAAATTTATCAAGTGAATATGGGGAGGCATTAAATTGGTTTGGATAACATACTTCTTATAATTAGGTCTATAAAATCTCAAGAATAAGTTTCGTTCAACTATTTGGCGTGTATGACCTTGTTATCTTAATCTTACAAAAAAATTATTTATAACTTTAAAGAATAAATATAATATCAAATTGGTGAAAATAATTTTTAATTAGTTAAAATTATCTAATTAGTTCAATTCGGTAAAAATAATATAAAATATTAAGTAATAAAGAGAAGAATTAAAATTATGGATTCATGGTTATGAGTATTAAACATTTGAGCTTCAAGATTGCGAAACCAGATTTTTGCTACAATTAATTGACAATATTATCGAATACATTAATGACGATAGCTTATACACGTTACATCTCACTTACAATATAATAATATTGAACAAAAAAAAAAAAAAAAAAAGCCCTTATACATGAACTAAAAACAAACATTCAATTAATCTCTAACAAATAATGGCATGCGACGGATGTCCCTAAGATGTCGAATCAAACACTTGTTCTTGTGGGAGATAGCTGCATTTAATACGATAGTACGACTTCTAATGTATACTACGTACACTTGAACATGCACTTTTTTGATAGCATGTAATATCTAGCTAGCTAGTATGGGGGTGGAGGAGAGGTGTAATAGTATGGACTCGGTGGTTTGTGCACTGTTGGAGGTGGTGACACGTACACGTATGGCGGAGGTGGAGGAGACTTGTAAGCGTATGGAGGAGGTGGCGAATGCAGTGGTGGTGGACGGGACTTGTAAATGTATGGAGGTGGTGAATGGGACTTCTTTGGAGGAGGGGGGGATGTATAGTGGTATGGAGGTGGAGGTGACTTCATTGGAGGAGGTGGTGATTTATAGATGTATGGAGGAGGTGGTTAATGTATGGGTGGAGGTGGTGATTTATAAATGTACGGAGGAGGTGGTGAATGCACGGGTGGGGGTGGCGATTTATAGATGTAAGGAAGAGGTGGTGAGTGTACCGGTGGTGGTGGCGATTTATAGATATAAGGAGGAGGTGGTGAGTGTACCGGTGGTGGTGGTGATTTGTAGATGTATGGAGGAGGTGGCGAGTGTACGGGTGGTGGTGGTGATTTGTAGATGTATGGAGGAGGTGGCGAGTGTACGGGTGGTGGTGGTGATTTGTAGATGTAAGGAGGAGGTGGTGAGTGTACGGGTGGTGGTGGTGATTTGTAGACGTATGGAGGAGGTGGTGAATGTACGGGTGGTGGTGGCGATTTATAGATGTAAGGAGGAGGTGGTGAGTGTACGGGTGGTGGTGGCGATTTATAGATGTAAGGAGGAGGTGGTGAGTGTACGGGTGGTGGTGGTGATTTATAGATGTATGGAGGAGGTGGTGAGTGTACGGGTGGTGGTGGCGATTTATAGATGTAAGGAGGAGGTGGTGAGTGTACGGGTGGTGGTGGTGATTTATAGATGTATGGAGGAGGTGGTGAGTGTACGGGTGGTGGTGGCGATTTATAGATGTAAGGAGGAGGTGGTGAGTGTACGGGTGGTGGTGGCGATTTATAGATGTAAGGAGGTGGTGAATGTACCAGTGGTGGTGGTGATTTATAGATGTATGGAGGAGGTGGTGAATGTACCGGTGGTGGTGGTGATTCATAGATGTATGGAGGAGGTGGTGAATGTACCGGTGGTGGTGGTGATTTATAGATGTATGGAGGAGGTGGTGAATGTACGGGTGGTGGTGGAGATTTATAAGTATAAGGAGGCAAGTGTGCGGGTGGTGGTGGCGATTTATAAATGTAAGGAGATTGCCGGGGAGGAGACTTAATGTGTCCATGGTGTTTGTATAAGTGACCTTGATGGCCGTGGTGAGGCAGAGGAGGGGAAACATACATGTATGGTTCCATGGCTTGAACACTAGTAAAAAGCATGCATAACATTAAGGTGTATCCAAGCCAAGGCCATTGCCTTGGCATTCTTTGGTTTCCCATGTTTTGGTGCTTGTTTTTGGGAATGAGTTACTTAGCTTTAGCAGAGTAAGTGGCAATATATAGGAGCGTAGTACAAGAATATTAGGCTTTAGTAGACTGGTAATAGCTCACATAATGCATACTTGGAAAACAGCCTGGAAGAAGAACGTAAATAATACGGACTAATGAATTAATATATCAACTAAACCTTTACTGTAGAATTATTCAAACACAAATTTGATTGGTTGGTTCAATGTTTGCAGCCGTGGCTGGGCCCTAGAGCTTGCTAATCAATGTGTCAAGTTAGGACTTGGTAGTAGGTAAGGTGGCTTTGTCTCAATACCTAAGAAATCAAATATATTCCAATTCAATTCGCATGTATTTCCAGTCTTTTCCTCTAAGATTATCTCGTTTTTCGTTTTACAATTTTTTTTTTTTAACTGTCTCATATTATATAATGTATCACTACTTTACTTTCTACACTACGAGTCAACTAAGTACTCGTATATTTTAATCCACCAATATTATCTATCATCAATGAGTAAAAAAGACATGCTTCACTATATTAAATGGATTGGAAAATTTACTGCATACTAAAATAAGCAATGATCTGGCTCAGGTATTGAATACAATCTTGTGATTTAGTGTGATAAGTTTTCTTAAAATAAGACATGATATGTCCCACTTCATTAAGTCTATCTTTTATTAAGAAAATAAATACCCATATTTGTTTACCTTTTTTATTAAAATAAAAAAAAGTTGAATTAACCCATTTAGAGATGCCTAATTATGAAATTGGACCTTCACTTGTCAGCCCGCGTATTTGGATTCTTGTTATTTTACTTTGTACTGTATTTAATTATATTCTACTCCATATTACTTCGTATTAATAATCATTATTATATTGTAATACCTTAATAAATTTTTTGTAAAATAAGGTTAGATATAATCATCAGGGAGAAAATTTTGTGTAATACATTATATAATGTACTAATGCAACATACATTGGTATGATAAGACAACCTCCAATAATCTTGTGCTTTCAATTCTTAAAATATCCTACTTTCCAATTGTAACATGTGGTTTTCACATGATCAATGTAGACATTTGAACCAATAGCACTAATAAGATTGAATAAGACTTAACTTGGATACACATTTTCTAAAGGAGAAAAAAAAAATACCAAAGAAAATCAAGGGCATTATTGTAAATTGAACTTATATACTTAGTACTATATTCTTTATATATATATACGAGCACCGATTCTCTTGTCAAGGTTTTCTATTCTAAAAATATACGAGTACCTAACAATACAATTTTATTTTTATTTTTTACTTTTAATATGTAATGCTAATGTTTTGATTGACAATAAATTACTAATTAATCACATGCAACAAACAACCACATTCTAAAATTTGCATTAAGCACATTAAGATGATTGTTTATTTTGGGATCATTCTGCCATGAAAGTCAAAATCCAATAGCTAGGCTATTCATGCAAAAGAGCCAAATTTATATAAAGGTGTCCTCAATGCAACGTTTAGTCATTGTATTACGGTAAGAAAATAATCTGTTTATAGAATTTTTAAGTTTTGGATTAAATTATCGTCATATAATATAGAGTATACTTTCTATTCATATTGATCTTCACTTGTACATTGTGCAAGGTTTCCAATACTCTATTTTATTTTATTATTAATATTTTTTTTTTAAATACTCCGTATCTAAATTACTAGTTACCGCTAAAGTTGGACTACATAAATAGTAAATGCGAAAAAAATTACGAAATGGAAAATTTTTGTGCGTGATAGCTAGGTTTTCTTTCTTATGGTGTAGATATAATTAAAATTAAGCTGGGACGTAAACGTATATGGGTGTAATTTTGGTAATGAGTGAAGCTAATTAATTCAATTATTGTACTCCGTACTATTGTATACGGTTTCAATTTTCATAAATCATATTGAGATTGATGAATAGACTAAATCCACTTGTTTCTCATTTTCTTTAGTATTTTGTTTTATATACTTGTTTTTTTCAAATAGATTCAATTATTTGGTCTTACATTGTGCGCCTCTTAGAATCGACTACTCAAGTATTTTCTTCCTTGATAGGAATAGTCAAAATTATACTTCGTATAATATAATACTTGTAAATTAATAACAATACATTGTATATCTATGAGGCATATATCTGGGTAATTAAGATACTTTATAAAATGTTCAAGCTCTCAAAAATAATATGAGTGCATCAATATATTGACATTTATTTTGAGTTTTCACGATCTAATAATAAGATGAATTACAAGGTCTAGAAAAACCTTAATTATGATAAAAGAGCACCTTAAAACTAGTGCTGGCAATCCCTGACCCGACCCGATAACCCGACCCGAGGTTACTGAGAGAAACCCGAATCTGAACCTGAACAACCCGAATTCGACCCGATTTTACCAAAATTTCATATTACGTAATAATATTAAGTATTACACTATTTTTTATTGTTTCTAAGCATAACCTGAAATCGACCCAAAATCTGACCCGAACCCGACTTGCTGACCCGAATTGCCACCCCTACTTAAAACCCCTAGTCCTAGTTCAACCAAGAAAAAAATTATTAAAAAAACACCCCTCTCTCCGATCTAATGTTAAAAAAAAATGTACTTCCTCCGTTTTTTTTATTGTTATAACACACACTTTATTACGGTATTTAAGAAAAGTGGACCTCACATGATATAATACACTTAAAATGGGATTAAAAGGTTTAAGAGCATAATCGTCATGTGCTATAAATAAAGATAATAGTGCAATTTTTACCATAAAAACCTTCTTTTTATGGTGTGTTGTAACTATTATGACATTTCCATTTTAGGAAAGTGTTGCAACTATAAAGAAACGGAGAAAATATATACTTGTATTACGTATTATTACTGCATGCAAGTGATCATGCATCTTCAAATTATATATATTGAGGTTTGATGTTACGTTTGAACTTCCAGCAAAAGTACTCCCTCCAATTTTAAATACTTGCTCCATTTCTAGATGCGCGGAGTTTTAGGAAAAATTGGAGAAAGTAATAAAATATGAAGGGGGTTGGTGGAAGAATAAAAAATTATAAAAAACCAAAAGTAGTGGAGAGAATTGAAAGAGAGAGAATATGGAATTAATGTTGTTGGGTCCACTTAGTGAGATAAATTAATTAAATATTGTAAAAGCTTTCCAAATAAGAAAATGGAGCAAGTATTTAAAAACGGCCGAAAAAGAAAAGTGGAGCAAGTATTTAAAAACGGAAGGAGTAGATAAGATTTATTATTTATTTTTTGTTTTGTAAATCGTCACCATCTGAAACAGCTGCAATTTTACTTTTCCATCTTTATTCAAAACGCATTGTTTTCACTAGACTAGCTACATATAGTATACTTTTGGATATAAAGCGTTTGAATAAAGACATTTATAATTATTAACTCCTTTTGCATGTAATTAAACCAATATACTTGTATGTAAGTGAGATCTCAGTCATCTATCTGAAAGCTTTTACTTCCTCAAGAAAACAGATGAAATATATATATATATATATATATATATATATATATATATAACGTACCTTAAATGTAACAAATTGTCACGCACTTCTTTGGAAAGCAAGACTTGAGTATAATACATAAAGTCCTAATTTCTAAAAAAAAAAAAAAATTGAAATTTTGGTTATGAACAATTATTTGGGCAAGCTAAATTGTTTACAATACAATTAAATTATATACAAATATTATCTACAATATTCCATATATTACCTCTGTATGACTGTATCTTTTGTACGTCTCATATTTTATTCATGTGATGATCAATTAACTAATTAAAATTTTTGTCCATAAATAAGCATCCTTGCGGATATGTAGAAAATATAGCTAGTCGTGTGAGGTATTGTTGTATTTGTAATTAATTAAAGATAATATTGTTAGTCAACAATATGTATATAGATTTTGAATGAGGAAAAAAAAAAGTACAAAGTACTATGTTACCCACTAGCTCTATTAAAAATAAATACCACCTTCATTTTATATTACTCGCTACAAATGAGTATTATTTATGAGACATAAAAGATTTTTTTGTTGCAAGTAATATGAAACAGAGATTGAAAAAAAAAAAAACTTGCAAATACCAGTATTATATTGCTAGAACTATACTAAATAATAATGGCTATTACGAGTATTATTATTACAAACTGCATGTTATGATAATATCTTTACTACATCTCTAAATTAATAAAATACATGATAAGTAATTAAATTACATACACCCTTACCACTTCAACACACTCCCTCTATTAACTTAATTATTATACGTAAAATAGTAATTATTAAGATCAAATAGAAACGAAAGATAAATTACGTTATACAAACCTGAAATTGTTGATCACTTGATTTTTACATGACCCACGAGGCTTTGTACATAGAGAAAGACCTCGGATCGTAACTTGCATTTTTCCATGAAACATTCAGAGTAGTTGCTGTTTCTCATGTTCTTCATATTGAGCCTAAATTTAACAACCATCTTGATGTTATCTCCAACTATCACCTCCTCTACGCGATTGTTATAATCTTGTGTGAATATACCCGTGTCATTTAGATGTCTGAGCAAAAGCGAAACCCCAAAAATCATGTATAAGCCGATGTTAATTATTGCATATTATTATGTTACAAAGAAGAATTATTATACAAAGTTATTATGAGACATTAAAAGTTATCCTGGTCAAACTATAAATTATTGAAAATACGCCTATAATTTTGCCATGCATAATTTATAGGTGCTATGTGTTTAGGTACATTATTATTATTGCATATAACTCATGCATGATCACCCTAGATTATTACTCAAATAGTCAAATTGAGTAGCATATAAATCAATAGTGCAAATTTTCCTAAATAATACTTCGTATAAAAGAACAGAAAAATCAGAATTACTCTTGGATTTTTCGTTTCAGATCTCTAACTTGTTCTGTGTCTAAAGAACCTGCTTCGATCTCTACAGAAGCACTCCAATCAAAATCCTATCAGTGTTGTAATGGATGGTTTTTCTATTGAATAAAGATGAATTTGAGTAGATAACATCCTCTTGTGTATCAATTGTTGAGAAGCTTGTTTTCCAAATACGAATATTTTTCACTTCCATCTACAAAAAATGACGTACACAAATATTATTTGTTGTTAGAAAATTATCACAAACGGAAAAATAAATAACAACTAACCATTTGTTCATCGATGACACATAAATCGCCTGCATCGAATGGATGCATCACGTACACGAACATGATACCAATAATCAAGGTCTTGAAAGCATCACGACATACAATAGTTGCCAGTACAAATGGTGAAGCAATGACAAGAAGTTCTTGTGTGGTAACCAAGCTAGTGAGACGTAACCACATCATAAAACTTGTTATTATCAAAATCGTGCTCAAAATTTTGTTCAAACAATCCGTAACCTCTTTGGCACTACTTAATGTGTTGGCGAGGAGCAAACAATTGTTTTGTGCCCTTTCCTGATCAATATACACGCACCCAAAACGCGTGTCAATGATGTACATACGTACATGACATGAAGAGATAGATAGAGTGAGATCTATATACTTGTATGTATAATTCTAACAAAATTGTCTTAGTAAAGATTCAAACAAAAACTTACTAGAAGATGAAACCAAGACTAGATCAAAAGATGCATTAAAATAAATAAAGTCAGAGAGATGACTTTTAATTCAAATATGTATGTTATGTATGTAGTATGTAGTTATGTACCATCCATGATTTAAGTCTTTCAAAAGATATTGTTTCCGAGGAATCCAAAAACCCTTCATCTTGAAGTCGACGTATAAAATCGTTGTAATAGTCCTCAGTTAATAACTTCTTCAAATTTTCTTCGATAATATTCTGCTTCTTGAAAGCGTTAGAACTTAGAAATCAGTTAGACGGTATATACAGTACATTAAATTAAAAATAAGTGTAAGCAATAATTTACACATTTATTAAACAAGCTAATTAATTTTATTAAACAAGCTAAGTAATTTTTTTTTTCCACGACAATAAGCAATGACTAATTATCATAGGTATTTAAAACTGACAAGTAACGTATAAACAATTAAACATAAAACTCCGTACTTGACATTTGATCATCAGCTAGACTAGTACAAAATAGGGAGGATAAATATGTTACGTACCGATTATTATCACCATCTTGAGCTTGATCAATATTCTGCACAATGTGAAATAATGTGTCCAAAGTACACATCTTCTCTAACAATTCTTCTTTCGCGGTCAAAAAGTATAGAGCCACTTGTTGTATACCATAGTATGTGGGAGTTTCATGGTTCTTTTGCAACAATAAGTAATCTTGGGCACGACCACTTCTTTGTACGGACAATCTCTTCCTATGTGCCCGTTGAACGCGTGAATCACTTTGATGAGGGGAGAAGAAGTACCACAAATACTCTTCATACTTTCTCCTTTGTAAACTAATTGTATGATCAAACACTAGGTTGAAAATATTGTGTTTAATGCAACTTATAACACCTAGGAAGTACAAATCTTGTCCTCTTTCTAAGATCTTAGACTCTAATCTATTGTATATTGAACTAGCCTCCCATGATAGTACAACACAAGATTTAATCATCCAAAGAAGTGCAAAAATTAGCAAACTAATGCAAGTCCATGTTCCGAATTCCAAAACTCGTTTGGCCTCGAGTGTTTTGTGATTTAGGTGAGACTCAAAATCCAACACCCAAGTAAGTAGAAGCACAAGTATGCTTAATATAAAGTTGATGTTGTATTTGAGTCCATTCACCCAATACAAAACGACATCCACGGGATATAAGTTGTCTACTAATGTTACATACCATGGTAGTAGCTTTGTATCAAGTCCTTTTTTAAGGGCATACTTTTGAAGCAACCACACCATCACATGAGTGAACAAGGTAATAATATTGTGTATGATGATAACAATAATCGATACCTCGATCCATTTCCATGTGTGCAATCCGAGTATTTCATTATGGGTTTCGAAAAAAGGGAATACTTTTCCATCTATACATGGTTCAATCAAGTACAAAAGTATCACACACTCGGCTATTTCTTGCAATGCTTCCCGAACATTAAGACCACTTTCGGTATGATCTAATGAGAAGACGGGTGGAATATACCTCACTATATTTGATGCAAAAAAGCAATTCGAAAAAAGGATGAAGAACAATGGAGAAATCTTCACCCAAAATTCTAATGACAAGCCTAGAAACTTGACGCTAGAAAGTAACTCACGCGGTGCAAGGAAATTTAAAACACAGACTGTAGGGGTGATTAAGAGCGAGGTATAACCATGTATGAAATTGCGGATAAAAAGCTTGATTTGAATGACATTTTCATAAGCATCACCATGTGTAATAAATTGAAATAATCGCGCTAATGGATAGGACACGACTAGTAGTGGTAGCACTACAGGAGAAGAAACAACTCCTAATACGCAAATTAAAACAGCACATACATAATACCTCAGTCTCCTTAGGACGTCGAATAATAATGGTGATGGTGTAGGCATGTCTATGAAAGGGGATTCAAGAGAAGTTTGGTGTTGTTGGGAGTGTTGACGTTGCCAAAAGCGCGACTTCATTCCTTAGAAGGGAGGACTTGTTTCAGTACAGACTGATTTTTTTTTTTTCTTTTCTTTTTTAAATCTTGAGTTAGAGCTTGATTTATAACTAGATAAGTTTTTTAGGTGGGATGAACAAGATAAATGCATTGAATATTTTTATACACCACGTACAAAGATTTGACTTTAGTATTAAAAAAAAACATTAGTTTGTGTCATTTCTCAAAAAAACTTAAATGCAGCAAAAAGGAAGCTTATCAACGATGTATTAATTAATTATCTTAGTCAAAAAAATTTGTGCAAGTTAAAATACTCCTCTGAAATGTTAATACTTTAAGGTCGCAATCAGTTTTGAAGATTCAGAAGGCTGAAAAATTCAACAATAATTAAACAAACCTTAACTAATCTTTTTTATTTTCAAGTACTTGTCACCAAAAACTTCTCACAACCTTCCTGTCAAAAAAAAAAAAAAAAAAAAAAAAAAGGAGTGGGCTAGGGTGGTTTACGCGATAAAATTGGAAAGACTAATTGAGTTGCCAATGAAATCTTCTATTCATGTTATCACGCTGCTTTTGTTTTGGGTTGGGAGTACCTAATAATACTAATTGAGTAATTGGTAAATCATCATCCTAGCAGCAACATAAATTTGAAACTTAGCTTAACATTCAACAACAATATGTAACATTTTATCTAGGATTCTAATTTCAGGTTTGCCTCTGCTCTGGAATGAGAAGATTTACTACGTACTTAGCTTGAATTTCCGAGCTCCTTGTTTTTCTGAGCTCGTTCTGTAGAATTCTCTGCAATACAGTTGAGAAGTAAATCAAATGATTAATTCCAAATCCTCTGTAATTAAAGACTAGATTTTAATGGTTTATTAATAAATGAATACAAACCTTGAGTCTCTGGTTCCTCTTTTTTTATCTGCTCCAAAAGGTCGTGTACATGAATAACTAACTCGGATCGTAACTCCTGCTTGGTCTTAAGATTCTCTGAGTTTATGCGGTTTTTACCATCCTTATTGTGTCTAAAGTTAATGGCTAGCTTGATTTTATCTTCAGTTGTCAACACCATGACACTATAATAACCTGCTGTGAATTTATTATCTTTATCTTCATCAAGGTGACTGATCAAACAAAGATGAATAAGTTTCCATGATATTGCAGAAAAAATATAATAAGCCCACTGGAAATGAAATCTTACTCTTTAATTTGTTTTTTCAAATTAATGATTTTTTGCTTGTTCAGGGAAGCTATATCAAGCTCTATACTGTCGTTCCAATCAAATTTTGTCCTGTGATTGACAATATCTTTGCTGGATAACTGTGAATTTGTAAATATCACTTCTTCTTGAGTATCGACTTTTGTAAAAGTTGTTTTCCAAACGCCAATAGTTCTAACCTCCATCTAAGACAATAAAGAGTAAAGATCATGATAGAGTTTGGAAGAGCTTAATTATGTTATTAATATGAATGCGCGTTCATAGAAGATAAATATGAGCTAAAAAGTGGATACAACAGTATCATATGCATAGCTTATACTAGTATATATATATACAAGATCATACCCTCTAATTGAGGAAATACTAGTGTTAGTAAATAAAAGATTTCACTAACCATTTTTCCGTCAATGATGCATAAATCGCCAACATCAAAAGGATGCACCACAAATGTGTATATGATTCCTTGAAATAAGGTCTTGCAAGATTCTCCAAATATAAATGTTGCTGCCAATAGTGGTGATGCTATGATGACTAATAATTTCGTGGTAGCCAACCCAGTGAGAAGGAGCCACATTATAAAAGTTGCAGCAATTAGAAGCAAGCTGATTATGTTGTTCAAGCAATCAACAACCTCAGTCGCACTGCTCAATGTATCTGCCAGGATCAAACAATTGGTACGCGCCTCATCCTGATCAATATAAACTCAAAAGTGTCAATGAAGAGGTTAACACTTTGTTTAGAGAGCAAGATATATAGGAAGGAAGGGGAAGAGGAAAAGAGGAGGAATGGAAGGAGGAGGTGGACTCCATTTTGTGTTCAAAACTTCAAATCTCCCCAATTTTGAAGGGATGAAATTTACTAAAGAGGAACGAGAAAAACCAAATCCCTCCTCCTACGTTCCCTTCCTTCCTTCCTACAACCCATCTTATCCAAAAAAAGGTGTAAAGCTACACCACGATGACTTGTCTTACTGTCAAGGTTTTGGAGACAGAAACAGATATAGCAACAGCTTTAAAAAATAAATAAAAAGTAACAAGAATGGAAATAAAACCAAGGACAGATGACTGATCACATACCATCCATGCTCTTATTGATTTAATCGATATTTCATCTGAGGTTTTTATTGACTGATCATGTAATTGATCTACAAAAAAATAGTCAAACTCATGCTTCGCTTTTCCTTCTTGAGGGGCTTCAAATGATTGCTGGATCTCCTCATCTACGTTATTTCTACGAATTCCACCATCAATAAATTGCCTCATAAGATTCTTTCCGATAATCCTAGTGCAAACGATGGGAACAAAAATTGCAGAGTAAGTTCAACTGTCTTCCAGGAAAACAGATACAGATGATAAAACAGGTGAGTAAAAAACAGAGCCATAGATATAGTGTTTTCAATGCCATACTTAATAAAGAACTTCAGAAGTACTGTAGCGTTTTCTAAACAGAATCAGTAATAAGCAAATGTCATTTAGCTTTATCCTTAGGCTTTGAAAAACGGCATCCTAGTATGTAAGCTTACAACTTAATGTACAGTTACTCCCTCCCCTAAAAATTATCTGAGGGTGATAGAGATCAGAAAGAAGTAAACAATCAACACGTCTTGTCAGATGGAAGAATAGAACAATGAAGAAAAGGAAAGTCTCTTACCCATTTTCGCTTTCTTTCTCCAACTTGAGGAGCATACCAGAAGTCTTTTTATAATTTAACAAATGTTTTCTGGCAGTCAAGAGGTAGTGAGCCACTTGCTGTATACCATGCATGGTGGGATTGAGATCATCCTGCATTAACAAGTCATCTTTGACTCTTTTCTTCACTTTTCTTGACAATTTCTTCTCATTCTGTTTTAGCTTCTTGCACTCATCATCTTTGTCGCGCAAACCTTCTATTTCCTGCTCCCACTCATCCACAACATCTGATTTACTCATGCTATGTTCACCTGCTCTCACTAGATGGTCAAGAAATGAGGTGATAGATTGAGCAAAACTAGTTGATATAGGTGTTACAAAACTTCGGAATGTGGATTTGGTCTTGGAAATATGGTCGAATAAATTTGAAATTGCAGGGTTATTTTTAATCATAGAAAAATGGATGGAAAATGCAGCTAAAGACGATGGTAATTTTCTCATGATCTCCTTATCTTTGTCTCTTTTTTTATCTGCTAGTTTGTCGCCATGAAATAATCTTCTCATGGATGTATCTTCATACAGAAGGTTAAAAATATCATGACTGTGTCTACCAATGATGCCAAGAAAGTACAGCTCCTTTCCCCCAGTTATAATTCTAGGATATAATCTGTTATAGACTGCAACCGCCTCCCATGACAATAATGCAAAAGTTTTTATCAGCCAACAAATAGAACAGATCAAAACACTAACACAAGTCCAGGTTCCAATTTCCAAAACTTTTTTGGCCCGTGGTGTTTCGTTTAGGTGGGAACCAAAATAGAACACCCATATAAGTAGAAGTAGCACAGAATTTAATACAAAGTTGATGCTGTGTTTTATACCAATAGCACAATACAGTAGGTACTTTTTACACATCATATTCTCGTATATTGTATATATAGCTAACTTCGTATCATCAGTACCTGGATTGAGATCTTCACGAACTAAATCTTGAAGCCACAGCACGATCATATGAGTACAAATTGTAATCACATTGTAGCCTATGAGGACGAAGAGTGATACCTCAATCCATTTCTGCGTGTGCAGTCCGAGGGATTGGTGGTCCTTCAAGATGGGAAAATGTTTCATAACCACAGACCCCCCTAACCACCATAAAATCACACAGTCGATTATCTCAAGTACTCCTTCTCGAATATTAAGGCCAGTTTCTATATGATTTAATGGAAATGGGGGAATTAAAGGTAAGATAACACATGGAACAAAGATGCTTGATATAAATATGCCACACATCTTAAAATAAAACAAACTTTCTACTTTGATACGCCAATAACCATGTTTAAAGCGATGTTCAGCAATAACGGACCCAATCCCAAAATATAAAGCCGTGCTGAACAAGAAATTGTACATCCAAAAACGGATGTAAAACTTAAGTTTGGTGACCTTGTAATATCCATGACCGTGCCTAATGAATTGTAGCAGTCGTATTAGCAGAAACGACACCACTAGCAGTGGTATTAATGCTGTAAAAACTAAGATGCTAATGAGAGAGTAAATGAACCTACGTGGTAGACCTTGCACTGGTTCAAAAACCTGCAAATGAGTCGTCAATTTTTTTTTCTCATCATAAATAGACGACAGTGCAAGGGCTGAATCATCTCCTGAAACTTTTATGTTAATATCTGGATTTTGGTTTGTCATTGGGGATTGAATCTCAGGGGAATTATTAGGTTTGGAAGCAGGTAAGTTAGCTGGATCATCTTGCATTGTTGCAAGAGTACTCATGAGATCAGTATACCTTAGATGGAAAGAGTAAGGAGATAAGGACTACCAAAAGAGAGAGTTACACAGCTCTGCAAATTAGAAATCTTTTGACTTAACTAAAATAGTACTGCTAGTGCTAGCACTGCCTAAAATTACTGAACTTGCACATGACTGCTTTCAAAGAGCCGTTTACACCCAATTTGAATTAAACAAGTGTATCAGATGATATTGTATCCTCAAACAAAGACTTGACATATTACTCCCACTTTTTGATAGTCTAATAAATTAATAATATAGTTTCCCTTAACCTAATACCAAATCTTGAGCATGAGAATGAGAGTATGAGACCATGAAGTGTTGATAATAAAAAAAAACCTACCAAAATGTCTCAAATTTTATCTAACTAAGGAAACATAGTGTAAGTACCAAATAATATGAAGTGGATTGAATACATTGTGAAATTGGAAAGGCTTTGAGACTTAGAAGTAAAAATTGAGTATGCATTATTGATGGGGTTTTGGTTAAAAGAGAAGTTTAGTTTTGGTTGGGTGAGGCTAGGGGTAAAAACCAGAAAATTCAAGTTTATGAGGCTGATTTTGTTTATGAGGCTGATTTACAAAATCAGCCATTGTATATTTGTATTACAAAGTTACTCCTATTTATTAAATGAAATGGCAAAATTACCTCATTTATTAGATAAAAGGACAAAACTACCCCTAATTTACTTATACGAGTAACTGGGTGTTCCTTGTTAAAAACAGAAGTTTTACTCATCCTTTATTAGGAGAGTGTGTTTAAGAGGAGATTAAATAGCGATTTGAGCCTAAAAGACTAATTTTGAGAAAGCTTTTAAGAAAAGAGGGTCGTTAATATAATGGTGAAATCTATCCTTAAGCGGGTCAAATTTACTACGTTTACCAATGATTCTCAAAACTTCCCCATATTTCATTTTCTTTTTTGAGGGAACCATATTTCAATATCATTATACTCATATACCCGGTTTAGTACTCCACAAACAAATAACAGTCTAACATTTATACCTAATGAACTAAACAGTCAAACCGCTTAATACCCCTGATTAAGAACTACTCCACTCCATCACAAATAATTCAAACAAAAAACAACTTTTGAATTTTGTTTAAACATTAATCTAAAGAGATTTCAGAAACTTTAATTACTGCTGCCTATATTGACTATTGCACATGACATTGTGTTTAGGGAACCGTGTTTACCTGCTGTCAAACTCACCAAAACAGGATTAAACAAGTTATATTACTACGTAATTGAAGTACTATATAGTATTACCCCTTAAACAAAGACTTGAATAATAAATTGATACTCCGTATATTACTGCTAACGACAACAAGTCAACAACTACATCATGTAATGTATTTTTTATACAATTGCATTCACATTTTTGCAATAATATTTTATTTATTTATGCTAAATGAACAGTTGTAAAATGATAACCAACAAATTAATGATACTTCTGGTTCTTTAAAAATAGAACTAATTTCATGATAAATAAACAATTGTAGCCATAATTACTGAATTATTGGGGGAAAAAAATTGCAATTATAAACCCTAATTTAACGAGAACAATCACGAACCAGAAAACATTGTTTCAATTGAGGGAATTATTACATTTACCTGCTTCGGATTTGTTTCAATTGAAAATCTGTGCAGCAAAATTGAAGTTTGGTGAAGAATTCCAACTGAAGATTTGGGATGGAAATTGCCCAGCAAGGAGAGTGTAATGAGAGGAAATGGAGGGAAAATTATACTCGTACCAAAAAAAAAAAAAAAAAAAAAAAAGAGGTTTAGGCGGTTTGTCACAAAGGTGACTTCTTCTCTCAAGAAAAAAAAAAAGTGTGAATTTCGCTTTTCTACGTTGTGCCCCGACATATATCACTTTCGACAATGTAACCCCAATATACAATTTGTTTTCAATCTTGTCGTTATTCCGCCGTCAAAAATTTCGTTACTGAGGCCCACTTTCAATTTAATAATATTTTCTTAATCAATTTGCGCGCTGGAAAATATTCCGTTAAAGGTTTTGGGGGCTATTTTGGTTCTTAAGAGACCAAATTGAACTCAGATTTCACAAAAAAATAATGTAAATGTCTCGTTATAAGTATTAAAACGTAAACACGTAAATCGAGACATTACTTAATAAACAAAACGAGGCATTTAAGTTATTTTTTGCCAAATCTGAGCTCAATTTGGATCCTTAAGGGCCAAAATAGCCCGGAAAACCTTTAATGGAACATTTTCCAACGCGCAAATCGATAAAAAAATATTAATAAATTGAGAGTGGGCCCCAGTAACGAAATTTTTAACGGCGGGATAACGACAAGATTACCGTATGGAAACAAATGTATATTGGGGTTACAGTGTGGAAAGTGATATATGTTGGGACACAACGTAGAAAAGTGAAATTAATAGGATTACTATATAGAAAAAACCAAAAGAAAAAAAAAAAAAAAAAAAAAAAAAGGTGACTTTTCTAAATCAACTTTCTTTGATTCATGAAAAAATTGGATTTACATTTGGCACCATTGTAATTTTGAGTGATATTTAGCAAATTAATTACAAATTCTTGTATTAGGGACTTAGCAAATTAATTACAAGTTCTTGTATTAGGGACTAATAGTTACATACTCTTGTAAATTTTAACTAACCATTTGGTCATTGATCACACATAAATTGCTAACATCAAAAAGATTAGGATGCATCATTTACACGAACATGACCCTTGTATTCAAGGTCTAGCATTAGCATCATGAAATATACTAGTATATAACTCAATTACTAGTAGTCTAGTCTAGCCAATAATAAAAAAAAAGTAGTCTAGTTGAAGCATTGATAAGAAAATTACATATAATAAGCATCTAGAGTAGCTATTTCCAAAGCCTTTGATAGGCATTAAGCATTACACATTCGTATCAGGTGTAAAATAATAACCATGAAAGCCCGAACTTGTTGATCCTCCTCCATCTTTATTTTGGTGTATAAGATTATCGGCGTGAAGAATGAACTCGGATCATAGCTTACGCTTTTCCTTAAGACATTCGAAATATGTATTGTTTTTGAAGTTCACTCTATGTCTAAAATAAACTGCTAATTTGATGTTTTCTCCGACTGTCAACACCTCCACAGAATTGTAACCTGGTGTAAATTTTTCTTTATCACCCTTGAGATATCTGATGACAATATAAACAATAAATTGATTAATGACATTATATTGTTTGCTTAAATACCTAGTAAGTAAAGTATCAAGTATGAATATCTTACTCTTCAATCTCTTCTTTTATAATTATGATTTTTTCCTTCTCCAACGAGCTTATATCAAGTTCCATATAATCGTTCCAATCAAAATTAGTCTTATGATTGATGATACTTTTGTTGAATAACTCTAAATTCGAATATATCACTTCCTCTTGCGTACTAACTTTCGACAATGTTGTTTTCCATATGCCAATTGTTCTAACCTCGACCTACAATAATTGAGATTATATCACAATCTTGCTTAATTGAAGAATTAGTTAAACACAATGTTAACTGAAAAAAAATTGATAACAGGACTGAATTAACTAACCATGTCTCCATCAATGGCACATAGATCGCCTACATCAAAAGGATGCACCACGAACACGAAGATGATCCCTTGAAATAAGGTCTTGCAAGTGTCTCCGAATACAAAGGTTGCAGCTAGTAATGGTGATACGATGAGTAATAGTACTTTTGTGGTAGCCAAACCAGTAACAAGCAACCACAATATGAAAGTTACAGCAATTACTAGACTACTAATAATTTTGTTCAAACAGTCAACAACTTCTTTGGCACTACTTAACGTATTTGCAAGGAACTAGTTGTTGGCCCGCGCGCAACGCGCGCGGTCCCCCAACGGTGATTTTGCTTTGGTGATTATTGTCTAATTAACTGCTGTTAATCCTTTAATGTAATTCGCCGTAATTTGATTGTTGGTGGGTGTTGTTTTCTTAGATTAATTAACTCAGATTATCATCATATAGATGGAGCAGAATCATCATTTTGCTAATATTGTATTAGAGTTTCGTTTGTTGTATTTGTTAATTAGTATGCATTTCTAGTGGAAATAATAAAAGTTATAAAAACTTTATACATATTTTGTACTTTTTTATACTCTATTTTTCCCGACTCTAAATATGAATACGGTTTTTACGAAAGAGGTAGTGAGTATGATTACGTCGATATTTACAAAGCTTCAAGTTGGTCTTATGTATAAATAATACAAGCATCCTTTTTTTTAATTTTTTACTTATATATATATAATAAATAAAAGCATCTCTTTTTAAGTAATTGGATATAATTTAGTATTAATGATGTCTATCATACTTTAGTTCCATATCATTGAATATTAGTTAATCCCTAGAGTTCCACGATTCATCAATTATTTATAAAACCCTATTCTTGTTATTTCTTACAATAGTTCACAAATCTTAATGGTCCACATTACACAGTGGATGTGTATTATTCGCTAATTTAAGTAATATAGTTGTATTAGTTTTTACTATTAGGATAGAGGTTTGAGTAAATAGTCTATTCACGTAATCAGTATCGACATTAGCTTTATTGTTGTAATGATTCAATAGATGCTATATAGAGCTATCGAGTTTTAGCAACGTTAATGCATAATAGTATCAAAATGAGTGTTCTCTCCTAAGTTGAAATTTAGATTAGTTGGAGTTTAACGGGATTGATATGATCATATTCCATTGGTTGTTTGCCTTACAAAAATCAATGCAAAACTGGCATGTTTGCAATCTAGTGGTGTACAAGCATTATCATCCGTATATTTGTGAAGCTAATAATAATGAGTTGGTTTTGAGTTACAACTACTCAAGTAAAGTATAATAAGAACATCAATTTAATCTGAAAGTTTGACAGCTTGACTTAAGTAAGGAATGGTGGAGTTTAGTCCATGAGCAATGTTTGTGTGCACGATACTATTAGTACTAAACAAATAGCATTATTGATGATTATCTAATATGCATACAATTTCGCCTATGTCACAAATAAGCAATAAATAAAACAAGCAAAGATAAAATTCAGAAATTTAACCAATTAATAAAAAAGAATAAAAATGCCGAAAATTATAGTAAAGATGAAGCATACCATAGCTAACTGCAGTGTATTAGACATTTTAAGAAGTGTAATGGAAATTTAAGTATTACCAACAATAATAAATAAGAACAAATGTTCCATGAATTTTGAAAAAAGATAGAAAACTGATCTTGTTATATTATGATTTTCAACAATATTAAAAAATAATTTAAAAGTATATTATATTACATTTAATAAGTAATAGTAATTATATTACATGGTAATATCGTGACTTTACACTATATACTTTAAGATACAATTTTTTCTAATGATATGTAAAACTTTTTTCGCTATTAGCCATCTAACGTGTAAATTTTTCCAAATTGAAGTTGGTCGGTTGGTGTTGATCTTCTATTATGGAGTTTTCCTCCATCTCTTTCATGTAGACACCAACACCATTGGCTTTACCGGCCAATTTGGATTCTGTTTAGGTGTTTAGTTGTCCATTTTTTAGTGATTTTATTTAGTGACAACTCACTTAAACTGATATATATACGTGTACATAATATGAAAAATATCTAAAATTATAGATTTTCTCATATTCGCACACTTCTCCCAAGTTTATTTGTTGGAGTTGGATTCATCTGATGGAAATTAATTCCATTTCTTTCACATAAACACCTACTCCATTTTCTTTAATGCATAACTTGGGATTTATTTATACACTTTAATATTAATATGTTACTTCTGCAGTGAATTTAACCACCAGTAACATAATTATATTAAAGTGCATTTTAAGGGAATACGTTACCACCAACTTTGGTGCTGATTCCCTGTTTTACCACGAACTTTGCTGCTGATTGTGTTTTTATGTGTAGATGTAACGGTATTTTTATGTAAGCCGAAATTGTTTTTTGGTTTATAATAGGAAGGGGAAGTCGATATATTTCGGTAGTTATTGTTTGAGACATTTTTTTAAGCTAGGATGATAAGGAATTTGTGTTTTTCTTTTTGTAGATAATTTTAGGTTTCTATTTGGTTTGCAATGCATTGGAATGAAGTATTTTGTGTTTGCTCATATTCATGTTAAGTCCTATTTATAGTAAGAAAATGCTCCTTTTTTTTTTTTTTTAGGTGAGCACTTTGTTTTGTAGTGCTTTCATTATTGCTTTTTATTTGATTGCATGCATGTAAGAACGGCCCACCAATATCAAATTGCTAAGCATCATGATATTGTTGTAAAAGAACACCATCTTAATACAATAATGTAACAATTACTAAAGAAATTACATACTTACAAGTTACATAGAGAATCTTAAGCATTTGGAGAACCACCATGATATGAAGTTCGCTTGACAGTTATAATCTATGTGATTGGTCTGTTCATTATATCACTTTAAATAGATTTTTAATTATAAACCGCAGAAATGTAAGCCAAAATGCTTAGATTATCCAACAAAATAGTTGGGAGTAGAATTAGAGGAATGATTACTATGAAGCATGATTTGCCTTCGATTGGGATTCCAAATACTCCAACTGAAAATTCCGGGAATACCTTGTTTAGATTATCTCCTTTCGAGATTATGTAACTTGTAGTAACTATATAAAGTTCAACATAAAGAACGATCGATATGATTACTTTACCAGCATTACCAAAAGTATACTCTTGTTTAGCATAAGTAATTTAGCTTTACTTTAACAAGCAAATGAATTGATAATTTGTTCAAATTAAATTGAGCAAGTTTAAAAGTTCAATGGCTTAAAAGTACTACGGCTATTCTCTTTGAAAAATTGTAGCTTTAAGCATCACCCTTATCTTGATAATACCTTGCATAGTGCTTCTGTTTCACAGAGATACTTCACAATGCATTCACTTTAAGCATCACATGGCTACAGCTGTAAATGAATGGTGCATGATAAATTACAATTGCTGTCATCTCTGAATAAGTGTCATGCAAGCTTGTTTATTTTGCTGCAATATGAACATGCATGCTTCTTCACAATTTGGAATTAATGATGCAGCTTTGTTGTCAACAGATTCTGCAATGTTGAGTCTTATCTATAACAAATTATATTGCCATTCCAGTTAGCTATGTTGTATATTTTGGTGGGATGTTCAAATGTTGTGAATTGTTTTTAAGAGTTAACTATACTAAGGGTTTTAAAAGTTCATTTAAATTGGGTGTAAGATAATAATAAATAAGACTTCAAAGGATAATTGATAAATAAGAAGACAACGATTAGCTTCACTAATGTTACATGAATTTTGCTTATTTTTCCAACTTGATGATGATTTAATTCATAAATGTTACGATCATAGATATATTTTGGATTTTATAAAATTAAGGTATGAGTTCTGAAATGTTGATTACTGAATAGTTCTTACAGGAACTTGGCAGAATTGGATTTAATCTGAATATGGAAGCCATTGATTTCTGCTTATCGAGCATAAATTATATTGCCATTGATTTCTGATTTGAGTTTTTATATATTTATCCCAATTTTGGTTAAAGTGTTATTATTCCTTTGTCTTGTATAATATTGAAAGACTTTTTCTAACTTTAAATCTAACTGATGCCATTTTGATAATCCAAGTTGCTGCTTTAAACTTTAACATTTCATATTGTGACTCTAAAGCTTTATTAACTTTCAGACTGTACTAATTTAAAGAGCATCATTAGCTTCACTAATGTTCATACTATGTCAGATAATGACTGAGACTCATCTAAGCAACTACTCTGGCTAGGATTGAAGGCTGTGTTTTTAATCCTTAGTTGGGTGATCATCTGAATGAACTTCTAAACAATTGTCAAATATAATAGCAATGCTAGATGGTGTATTATTGTATGATTTATTTGAGAAGATACATGTGTGTGGATTGATTTTAGATTGTGTATATCTCTTATAAGTTTTTGTACAGTGATTTGATTTCATACTGCAAAGCTGAAGTATTTGCAGTCCATGAAGAGTGTCTTCTCATATTTTGATTCACATGGCTACAGTTTTTATCTATTGTACTTATATAATGTACAATGTACTCTTTATCTTTTAGTAATTGTAATTACTATGTGATGCATTATCTGTTATTTGATAATGTCTTTTATTATTTTATGAGGATTTAAGCTTAGTTTATAGCTATTGAATACTAATAACTGTTCGGTTTATATACATTTACTGCTAAATTTGTTTGCTTTATTCATATGCTGGAACGTTTTAAATGTTGCTGATGCTGCTGCTCTTGTTTTGTAGTGGCTGAATTTTATTACTTGGCATTATACAGAGCAGTAACATTAATATTTTAATTTGAATATTTATCTTGTTTTTATTTATCAGGCTGTACCTTGATAAATTCCAAAGGAGTTATTGTATTTGTGATTTGATTAATAGGTATGTAAGTTTGAAATTGACTGACAAATTTTCATATATATTAGATGAATAGTCAAGTTTTCTATTATCTATTTTCAATGCATTCAATTTATAGTCAATATGAAGATCTTATTCTTGATGAAGTTATACATGTGTTTAATATATAGTTAATAAGCCGTTATAAATGTGGTCAATATTTATCAATATTATCTTTAATTGGAATTACTGTCAATGAGATGTTTTTCATACACAGTTTACTATATATGCAGCTTCCATTGTAATGTGCAAGTAATTGAAAGAAAGATCGTGATAAGGTGTATGAAAGGCTTGATTATTTTGTATTTTTTGTTTGATATATATGCTTGCATTCTAATTTTGAATAAATTCTTTTGATTACAGGAATTATGAGTCTATACACAAATTTACCTTCTCATTTGCTGTTTTTTAAAGATGAATATCGTAAAGAATTGGTATGAAAAAAACGATTTGTTTAATTTTTTTTTGTTTCTTGTTCTTGGATGTTTATTTATTCTAATTTTGTTTTTTGCTTGTGTTTTTATTTTTTGGAATTAGATTTCAATACAATTTTTAATTTATTTTGTAGGAGTTACCGGAGAGTTGGACATCTATGTTATCTGGTGTATCCAGTCCAGTGGAAGTCATTCGTGGCAGCAATAGTCGTGTATGGATTGTTCAGTTGCTGAAAGTGACAGAGGATAGTAGGCAATTTATGCTATTAGACTTTGGTTGGGAAGGGTTTGTCAATGATAATCATATTTGTGAAGGTGAAATTGTTATTGTATATTATGGTGGGAATAGGAGATTTTATGTAAGAATTTTTTCATCGTCAATGGTGGAAAGGTTTGGTTCTCTAGAACCTCTACATAGGTCTATGTCAAGTGGTGGAAATGGTTCTTCTAGTGATGATTTTCTTGTTGCCCTAGGAATTGGGAATCAGCCATGGTTCCCTTGGGTAATTACACCAACATGCTATGAAGAAGATACTTTGGTTAGTGTCTTTTTCTATTTATTTAAGTTATGAATATAAAATTTCAAATAAGTGATCTTATTGTATCTAATGCATTTTATGTGTTCATTCGCAGGAAATTCCAGTAGCCTTTGGTAATCAAGTGTTTCATCATGTCAATATGCGGACTGTAATTCAAATGCGATTTGGAAATAGAAGATGGGATTCTGTTGTCGAAATTTGTTCCCGATTGAATGGAAACATTCATAGTAGGTTAATGGGTGGAATTTCGCAAGTGATTGTAGATGGTCAGTTAGAATATGGGAAAATCGGAATTGTTTTTTTGCAGAGCAATGATCCGATTGTGCTTGAGATTGTGTTTCTTTAGACGTTGTTTTAGTGATAGGTTATTGCAACGCTTGAGAAATGGAGTTGTAATAATAAATGAAGATTTGAGATATTCTAAAATGTAATGTTTTTTATGATAATAATCTATGCAGAAGGTTATTTTAACTTCCCTAATAAAAAGATTAGTGTATGACAATTTATGTTTGTTGTTTCAGCTTTAGTCATGTTATTGAAACCTTTATAGCATATCAACTCTTATTTTTTTTTGTTTGCTTTAACAATATCAGCATATTAGCTTTGTTTATTTTTTAATTCTACACATTAGTCTAGGTTTTTATATTTTTAATAACAAATTTTATGTGTTTTCTTTTTATTTGTGAATTTTTCCTTTCTTTCTTTTTATTGTTGAACTTTATAGCTTATGTGATTTATCTGTATTGATGTTTTATAAATTAAGTATGAATTCTCATAAGATGATTATTTTCTTTATCATGATCCCTTTTTTTTATAATTTCACTTAGTTCTTTAAAAAAACAGTATAATAATAAATTTCAAATAAGCCACATATATAAACTACTATATTTTTATAGATATAATTTAACATCTCTTGTAATATAGCAATACATTAGACCTTGATCTAATTATGGTGTTTGCCAGGAACACTAACTGTTGTTACTGTTCCTGGGAAACCCTCAAAAGAGCAACTCCTACAGCATCTTACTTCTATATACATGAAATTTTGAAAGTAAGTTGAAGATTAATTACTACACGATGCTGGAGTTTTATGTAAATACATGGGCAACTATCTATTGTGCTTAGCATTCTGAGCAAAAGAGAATTTCTTATAGTTGTCCATATATTTGTAATTTAGCAAAATATTTAATACTTAGATGATGTGCAGGTAGTGCACCTTAGATTGTTGTTCTGCAGTACTCCATTAGGCTATTATGTATATTTTTTGTAGTTCACCACCTTATCATTTGTCGTGGCAGATTTGATGGAAGATTATTTCGGCTTCTCAGATTTCACAGTTACAGGTTTGGCTTCCTTCTTGTCAGTTTTCAGGGGGACAGCTTCATCTTGAGCTTGATCCTTTCTTGGTGATATCTCTGGTTCTTGGGCTGTCTTGTTCTTCTCTGGAGTCATTCCGCCGAAGCAAAGCTTCTTTTTTGCACGGAATTGTGATAGCGGTGGCTCGTATTCAGTTTCCTCATCTTGGAATTGGACAGGAGTTTTCCCTAAAGCTTTCTTTCGCTTAAGCGATTCAATATCTCTCTGAGTTAACTCCAGTGTTTGAGTGAAAGGGCTATCTTGTGTATGTTTTTCTGAAGAACCCTTCATGTTTGGGGTTGGAATGACTGGTTCTGGATTCCCTTGTTCCATAGATTGCTGTTTTTCCTTTTCATTTGCATCTTTTGCTTGATTGGAGGTGCCTTCAAATGGTTGCAAAACTTCTGGTGTCTCAGGTTCTTCCTTAAGTTCTATACCCTTGAGAGTCCATTCTAGAACATTGTTCTGGCCTAAATGCGATGTAGGTCCTACTTTAATGTAGAACGGTTTGCTGCTAAGCATGTCTTGAATAGCCTCGAATGCATTGTGGTCATCCTGCATTGTATTTATCATCATTGCAAGTATTAGTATTATATCAAAATTTGTAAATATTATAATATATAACTTTGACTGTGTATTACACTAATATTATCTAATTAGATGACTATATTTCTTTTCTGCCTTTTTTTTTTACCTTTCTTTTTTATTTATAAATCTTTCTATGCGGGACTGATTAGCAACATTACTCAACAATTCATTGTCAATTGAGGCATGGCATTTTAACCGTTGACAATTTTGCTAATAATGGTTTTTTTTGTGTTCTTGGTTTCTAAGGCATAAGATAAGAGTGTTTGACTTTTTCAAGTCTACTGGACCTTTAAACATCTCATGGGTGATTGTCTATTGGAAAATCTATATTCTAGATGTATCTTAAGCTTATTTAATCTTATTAATTTTTTTACTTATAATTTTAATTTTATGAAATAAGAACTTTCAAGTATTCTTTGGAAATTTACATGGCATATATAAACTATTTCAAAAATTAAAAGGTAGGTATATGGTAATTGTAATTTACCGCTTCTTTTATGGCATAAATTTCAGCTGCACTTCTCCTAAACAGTCTTTCTGTGTCATCGTTAAAAGTGGTGAATGCCATAGTGCCCGTGCCATCGCTAGCCTCAAACTTAAAGGTTGTCCTGGCATGAATTCACAGGAATTTTTGTTAGGTACAATATTAACAAAAAAGGTTGGTGTTTAAAAAGAGCTAGTGTTATACCTCTCAGTGCATATGCATTCTTTCTTATAACAAGAAGTGCAAGAATAACGCTTCTGCAATGGAAGGTTGGTTCTTTTCCAGCAGTTTGAACAGCCTGTGTACGCGTGCACTTTTTCTAATTCTGCATTCTGAATGGTTACCTCTATCCATAGAAGTTCTTCCTGTATGGTGTTGCTTGGCTACACATGTATTATAATTTACAAAAAATCAGTTAGAGCATGCACACTTAATTTTTAGTAAGTTGTAAACCTTGGAAGAGGCTGTAATGAATTATAGTTCACCTTCTTCCGTCTCAGTTCAGCAATGGAAACAATTTTTTTGTTTTCACCTGGGTACTTAACCTCTAATACTCTAGTTTGTCTATCTAATATCTTCTGGTGGAAGAGGTTAGCCCTGCACATTATTCATTATAGAGATGATCAGCATACTATAATGGTTGTTGTTTTTGCTAGGCTAAGTTTTAGTGATTACCAGTCAGACAGCTCACGCGCTCGATCCCCTTCAGGTTTATAGATTATTCGAGTAGACATACCAGAATTCATTGAAAAACCTAAATAAAACAGATAGTGTTAATTTTGTCATATTAAAAATCACCTGGGATCTAAAGTACAATAGTTTTTGTCTTACCACGGCGAGTATATGGTTTAAGAGCTCTAAAACCTATAACCTGGAATGCTTCTGCCCAATTAGGTAATTTGTCGAAGAATTTGATGCTGTTAGATCATTCCACAATGAGATGGTGAGCGGTTGATCGCAACTGCTACATGAAATACTTATTGTTAGTGATTCCAAATTGTAATATATATCAAATATTATTTTTACTAATCCTGAACATTTAGGTGAACTGATTTTAACCTTTCATCAGTAACGACTATTTCTCGTACGAAGCTCTCTCGCTTTCCATCTCTGGCTTCAATTTTCCTTGGCTCTTCTTCAACATATAACACCACACCTACGATATCTGTGAATTCAGATAAGTTTGTTAGTGTTTTTTAATTGTTTTTTTTTTATGTGAAACTGTTATGTGAGTGCAATATACCGTATTTCTCATCAGGATCAACTGTACGAGGTATACTTGCAATGGGTTGATAGTTAGGCATAATTGGTCCGAGCTCTGGATGAACTGGCTGGATCACAGTTCTACTACCAAAAGCCATTTGGTACGGAAACTGATCAAGCTCAGTTCTCCATTTTTCGTCAATGAATTTAATAGGTGCAGCAGAAATGTCGTATTCACCTAGGTACTGTAATGCTTCTTCAAATGCTTCAATTTGATCGCCAAATAAAGTACCACGCATCCTATTACCCTATAAAGCAGAAAATGATAGTGAAACAAGGTGAGCTTTATAACTATATTATAAGGTCCCTTAAACTTATTAATTATATATAATTTGCTATTAGATTTGTAGAATAAGGCATCTTTTGTTTGAGATTTAATTAAAGTGCCACAAAATATGTGCTTTATTTAACATTATTTTTGCTAAAATAAAGTGATTTTAACACTGATGTAATTTATATTATAAAAGAATAAAAAGGTTACTCAAAAGATTTAACTATAATAAGCTATATACTTTATATTTCACTTGAATCATGAACATTTAAACATAATTAGGATTGCATTATATTCTAGCTTCATGTGTACTATATTTAACTGAACCTTTAGCTGATTAAGGTTATAACATAAGTAAAAGCATGATTATAGCATAAGCATGATTATTACAAGAGTAGTTAATGTAATTTCTGTACAGCCTACCATAACTCTTTAAGCCTACCTAAATGCTTGATATGATTTAGATTACAGTTAGGAATGTTCTCTCAGTTGCATCATAATTGTAATAAAGTTAGTGTGATATTTACATGTATAAAGTAATAAATGCATACCTTTTCATCCTTTAGAAGTAAAGTTTGGAATCTAACTGTTTTTTTGGAGGATAATGTGTCCCTTCCTTTTTCAGCAACAACTACTCTTACTATATAAGTCTTGCATGCTGCATTTAACTGATCCAAGTACACATACTCTGGCTTCTGTCTAGCTGTTTTGTATTTTTGATCTGTGTATACAAATGCTTTCATGTTATTTTTATAGCAGTAGTTATACATGATAATGTAAAATGTTATAACATTTAATATTAAATATTAGTTAATCAAGTACACAATAAGGAATTTATATAGGAAAAACATTAACAATAATTGAGCTAAAGGATAATGGAAGCAATCTATAAAAGAAGGGACCATACCTGCCATGGCTGAGTAAGTCACTGCTACTTTGGTTGATTCTTCTGTGAAAAAAAACGAAATGCCAAAGATGAAACACTTTTTATATGAGTTAGTACAAATTTAAAAAATAGGAAATAGCTAGAATACAGTAATTGGGGAAGGTTCTGGTAATAAGTTCAGAATAACCAATGTAAGTTTTTTCTTCTTTACTGTTAACACTGTTCATTCCATGCTTTAGGTAAAGATCTTCAGCTGCTCACTGTACTTTTATAATACTTTATAAAGCCTGGAAAAGTTTATTGTTTTTATAAGTAATAGAATAATTATATCTTGCTTTTATATATGGATAACCATATCCCAGAAAACAATTTTCCTTTTTTTAAGGGAGTGGCTTTACAACAAGTCATAATCATAGCAGACCTATATATATATATATATATATATATATATATATATATATATATATATATATATATATATATATATAGAAATGTGAAATATTGTACAGCTTTTAATATTAACTTTTATTTTATGATAGAAAGTTAATTTAAATAGTTCACTTTAGTAGGTTGTAATTTAAGCGTATATGGTTTTTTATCTCTTTGTTGTCACATGAATACTGATATTTGTCATCAACCTATATAATATAACAATTCATATATTCACTAAACATGATCGAACAAATCATAAAAATACTTAAAACCAATGCATAATCAACTTTTATCTACATGAGATAAGAAATTATGATACCTCTCCTTTAATGTTTGGTTTAATAGGGTATGTCAACAGAACAGCCTCAGGACTAAACATATCATGCTTTGTTGCCTAAATTTCTTCTAATTAATTTGGTTTGCCGTGAAACCTGTCCAAAGAAATCAGTTTCTTTATACCACCGTTTATTGAGCTTGAATGTGACCTTAGTTTCACCCAAGCTGAAGCTCGGTCAATCTTTCATATGCTCATAGATTGCATAGGTATATGACCTGGATGAGCCACGAAGCATTATAGACCTAAAAGTTTAACAATTATTGGATTTAATTACATTATTAACATGACAACTATTTCAAGAGAGAGGGGTACTAATATATAAAGGAGGAAGTGTGCTCTATAAAAAGTAGAAGTTTATATAATATGGTGAAGATTAAAGCAACTACCTTTTATCAATATTCAATGGGAATAACTTGCCCTTGAGTGAAAGATCCCACTGTCTACAAAAGAAAACTTCCACCTGATCATCATGTAACATAATCACCTGAAAAGTTGTTGCTTTAATCTTGCATACAGTTAGCAAATAGCCTTAGTCAAATCTGTAAAACAAAGCCTAAAATTTACAAGTTTATCCATTTAATTTTGGTAAACTAAGAAACAAAAAGGCAAGAAGAACAAACATGTCAAATGTCCCTGGTGTATTAGCATCATTCTAAACAAGTTCCCAATACATGCATACATTTCACAGTTAAATATATCATTAAACTAGCAGAAAAAATTAAAAATTCCACATGTGATGATCAGCTTTTCTTTCATTATCTTGAATTTTGTTTCTAGATTGTATATAGAGACTGACTAAAGTATTGATTTCATTAAGAAAAATGACTGTACAAATCTGATTATATAGAATGTTTACCTTTTATGGTCCTCAATATTTCGAGATTCAAGCAAATTGTCAATGCCATTGTCTAATACTACCTGCAAGCAAATACTCCAGTTTAAAATCCATGTAGAAATATAAACTCTTAGGGAACTAAGGTTGAATATAAAATACTCCATGTCAATATGTCATTGAATTCATTGAATAAATACAAATATATGAATCCACAGATTTACGAACTTGTAGACCACATGATGCTATCAGCGTCACATTTCTTAAGGGCTTCAATGGTTCCAGAGCTCAAAAATCTGAAAAAATATATACTCTCTTCTTTTGTTCCGCTCTTCAAACTATCCCAGCAATCTACAAGCAAATATACCAGTACTATGAATAAGCACACCATTGATCACTCTACCCAAGCATTACAGCACAAGTTCAGTAAGTTTAAAATAAATTCAATAGATTTAAACTTTTAGATTCTACCTAAGCTATCTGTTGAATTTGAATTCATAATTGTCCTTTATCCGCTTGATGCAATGAGCTGCAATTGTTGCCTTAGTATTACACTGAAAGAGTGAGACCAGAGTTCCAACTAATCAAAACCAGATATTTTAGTTGAAAGCCATATGACCATTAATTGTATAAAAATAGAAATAAAGCACCAGCTAACAATTAAAATAGCATTATGAATTAACTTATTCAGGAATAAAAAACCGAAAAATAAATAAAAAGAAAAAAAGAATAATCATGAATAAAAATGATGTATTAAGGGAATAAGAGCAGCGACTTTTGAAAAATCATTAAAACCACTAACCTGCTTATGTCATTTGCAGATTGACGTTGATCCATGAAGCCTAACAATAAGGGTATCTTCTTGCACGACAAAATAGAGCAAAAGAAATCAAGGGTTTGAAATCACATTAGATCTTTAACTAAATAAATAAATCAGAAACAACCATTAATTATTCTAATTGCTCTTACAACCAATAATGTTAAATAGTGAAGCAAACATAGTTTAATTTCAACCATCAATCATTCTAATTGCTATAAACAATATCAGTTATAATCAAAGGAGAATTATAATTAAAAGTATTGTGTCCACTATAAGTGTATGCTACATGAAAATATGTAAAGCGAAAGCTTGACAGAAAACCAATTTATGCATGGTTTGCCTGATGATCAAGAAACAATTAACAAGATGCTTATACACTTCTTTTCTAAACCCAAGGGCTAATGCTTTAGTTATCACAAAACCATGCCAGCAAAATTGCTCCGGAGGAATCTTCTGAACCGTTGAAGGACCTGAAATTAAAGTATATGGCATAATATTTAGTTCATCTGAAGATCTGTAATTGAACATCAAGCAATAAATCCTGAGTTAGGTTTTTTCTTCCAGTAGACATGTAATAAAGTCCAGACAGATTTTCTGTTCACTCCTTCCTTGTGATGTCAAAGCCAGAAAACCCAAATAGCAATTTACTCAAAATTAAACACTTATTGCTCTCCAAACAACAACTCATTAATACAAAACACCTATTTTAAAACAAGTTATGATCTAGAGTAATAAAGTAAGTGTCTACATTTACTAAAAGTAATCTTTGCTCATACGCTATAGAATAAAGCACATACAAGAATTCATCGAAAAAAATCACATGTATTAAAGTTCAGAATGCATAATTGGAATCAATTAGCATATTAATTTATTACAGTAGTCATAAAGCCCTGTTAAAACAATCACACACACACATAATATACAGTAGCAATCTAAAACAAGAAAGATATGACCCACAATCACTAACCAACCATTATTGTCATTAAATATCACCCATAGTTAATGCCATATATGAATTAGTATATTCACATTAAAATGGATTGCAGCAAAATAGAGTATATTAGTATCAAGCAAATAAGTGAAAGAAAAGGCATACTTGGAATTCAACATTGGACCACTACTAAAGTGATTGCACATGACTTAGCTTATTTTAGGAATGATCTAACAGCACCTAGATTACTCCTGCAAAATAAGAGTAAAACACGAAAATTAGGACTGCCATTATATATTTCGAAAAATCAACTTAGTAAGCTTAGACAATGTATAATCACCTAAATTACTCCTGCTAGCTTTAGGACAGCATAAGATACGACATTTTTAACAGAGTTTTCTGAATGCTGTGAAGTAGGAGCCACTGATACAACTTTCACTTTATCTGCAAACCGTGCACGTGAGAGAGCCACATATAACTGACCATGTGAAAAACACGAACGAGGGAGATATATTAACACTTGATCTAAAGTTTGCCCCTGTGACTTGTTTATAGTCATTGCAAAGCTGAGCTTGATAGGAAACTGGTTCCTCTGAAATTGGAAAGGATATTTCTGAGAACTTGATGGTCTGAGTTTAATTCTGGGTATAAATACATGTTCCCCTTGATACTGTCCGATAGAAATCACGCACTCAATTAAATTAGGGAAAAACCTTTTACATATAAGGCGCGTTCCATTGCATAAACCAGAAGATGGCAGAAGGTTTCTAAGCAATATTACTGGGCAGTTTTCTTTGAGCACAAGATTGTGAGGGCTCATTCCACCTGGACAAAGTTTATTTAGGAATTCTGTAGGATATACGTTGCCACTATCATCTAGGACACTGTCATAGCTTGTATAAGATATGGCTTGTCCTGGGAATCTCTCAATCATGAACGAATTTATAGTATCTACATCGTCATTTATAGGTGTTAGAACAGCCCTTCTTGAAAAGATTTGAGGGTCCAGAGCACCTGAACCAAGTTCTGGAAAAGAAGATTCGAGTAACTCATCTATTGGATCAGCATCAGGCTGGAAAGTCTGCACTATCTGAGGTGGCAACTCAACAAAATCACTTTCCATGGTCTGCAGTTCACCGTTTCCCAGTGCAAGTAAAAACTGAGAAAATGAAGGATCTTCCCTAGCTCTTAGATTTTCAGTTAACCTGAATCTCCGCAAATGCTGCCATATATAAGAACTCACTATACTTGCTTCCACTGCTTCTCTAATAGTCTTGTTAGGAACAACAGGCAACACTTGTCGAAAGTCTCCACCGAAGACAATTACCTTCCCACCAAATATCACATCACTATCACATATGTCTTGTAATAAAAGGTCTAGAGATTCTAGATTTTGCTTGTTTGCCATAGATGCTTCATCCCATATTATAAGAGCTGTTTCTTTTATTAACGCTGCCAGGCTACTTTGCTTAGAAACACTGCAAGCTAATGAAGCATCACTGTCCAATGGAATTTTGAATCTTGAGTGTGCTGTTCTACCTGATGGAATATTTGCTGCAGCTATTCCAGACGTAGCAGTAGGTAAAACAATCTTATTCATAAGGCGGATCTCAGCATATAATGCATTATATAAGAACGTTTTACCAGTTCCACCAGGACCATCTACGAAAAATGCCCCTGGTTTTCCTTCTACGATATGCTGCATAATACAAGTAAAAATTTCCTTTTGTGCCGTATTAAGCAAGCCACGACTTTCTATACAATTTTGAGGAATCGGAGCATCTAAAGCATCTTGAATGTCTTTTGTTCTATCAATCTGGTTATCAGTGTCTTCCATTAAAACAGCCAGACCACAAGCAGATAATGACTTGCCCATGGCCTCTAAATGCTGCTCTACTGATCTGACAGTTAATCTTTTAACTTTGTTTTCAACACCAGGGTATTGGCGTGCAAAATCTTCTGATAATGCAGAATAATATTTAAACCATAATTCTTCAGGGTTACTCGGCTGACAAAATATAAGAACAGTTGCAAATAGTCGGCGTAAAGCCCGAGGGAGCTGAATTTCAGTTGCTTCTGCTAAACAAATGCTTGCAGCATCGTCCTCTTCCAAAATGCCAGCTCTTAGACATGCTTCTTTAAAAGTTGCACACACATAACCTTCAACTGTGCGCAAGTCTGTGAATGATTTTGGATTTTTGACATTCAGTAATAGAAGCCGAAGGTAAAAGCGTTCACCCTCCGAAGGAGCGACAAAAGCTAATCGCCCTATCATCAATTTTTTATTTTGCCGTTTGGACCATGATTTTGCTGAAGCATCCCACTTATAGTGTTCAGGAAATTCTACATATGAGTAACCAAGACCATTATCAGTAGCTGCATTCATACGGAAGAACTCAGTTAATTGAGTCCTACCATAAACACCGCTTGCAATACCAACATCCAGACGTTCATAAGGGCGTACACAAACTGTGTTCATGTCTGGAATATGAACTGACAAAGGTAAGACTGGTGGATGCATCTCAAATAAATCAAATCCAAAAATTCTCCAAGCTGCCTCACATGGCGACACCCACCTCCCCGACTGAAACTGAGCAATTTCATCGTTACAATTTTTATCTTCAGCCAGAATATTGAAGGCCACTCGATCGTGTCCCTTGTAAACATACTTATATAAATATTTCACTGCTTTAATAGTTGAACAAACTTCTACGTTCAAATGACAATCAAAGAGTGCTGTGAGATAGGGGTTATAAGGGACAACCCATCGGTTATCTAACTGAGCATTTCTGACTTTCAATTGTTCTCCAGTATCAGTTCTCTTATAGCAAGGATAGCCATCTTTATTTGTTGTTGTTTGTACGGTGAATTGTTTTGGATACCCATTTTTACAAGAAATAACATTATCCTTCTTTCTCATACAAGGACACTCTGGATTTAAGCGGCCACATGGTCCATGCATCATATGCCTTAACACAATTTTACGCAGCTCAGGCTGAGTAACAGGAGGTATTTCTGCACAGACATATTTATCATAATCAGCAGGACACTTCATCTTATGTTGTTGCTCTAGAATCAATAGGAAATGAGCATGTGGCAATCCTCTTTTCTGAAACTCTATGACATATATCATTGCTGCCACTTTACCAAATACTTCATCTTTTTTTATTTTGTTTTTCAGAGCAATCAACTTTGCTCGAAATATACGAGCAACTAATTCTGGCCGGTCTTGTGCGGTCTCACCAGGCTCTAGCTCATCTTTTATCTCTGGCCAATTTGCATTGCAGGTCATAGTGACAAAGAGATCAGGTTTCCCGTATTTCTGCACAAGAGCCATTGCATTCAAATATCTCCTTTTCATATCACGAGGGCCTCCTATAAATGATGGTGGCAAAATGAACTTATGACCAACATTAGCTGCACTTGTCTGGCCACTCTCTACAGTGTCTAGAATCCCTTTATAAAGATCCGCTCTTATTGTATCCTGATTTTGCCGAAAAAAATCTAACCTTGTGTTTTCAACTTTGATATACATGTCTGTGATATACTGCAAAAATGCACGGCCTGCTCTTAACAGCATGTTTCCTGGTCTAATTTGAAGCTTATAACAATAGTACTCCCTTGCAGAGATATTCTTATCAGCTTTGGTATGTTTTCCAGAAGCTCCTACAAACATTAAAGTCCAGAGAAAATTCAAATTAAGCATACGATAAGGAAACACAAGTATAAAAACAGCTTTAAAAATAATACCATTATTCTTTTAAGAACTTACGAGCAGCTTCTGCATCTAGAAAATCTGCCGGAGTGTGCACTGCGCAGGACTGTATCGGATCAGGTTCAGTTGCCACTTGTCTGCCTCCACCATAAGAAGTTTTCTTTAAACCCTGATGCCAACCACATTCACCTCTTGGGAATAGCAAGGGATACTGCAAAGGATCATAGCACCCATAAAAATGAGCAATCCGATGAGACTTTGAAGACTTTGCTGTTACAAGAACATGTGGCCATGAACTCTGACTTGACGAAACACTATCAGGCCAGATAACAGCAACTTCATCTGAAGTGGGAGCATTATATACTCTTTGATCTGGTACAGTGTTTGAATTTATTATAATGTTAGTACGCTCATCAACATTTACTTCTTTCAAAGAGCGGAAAAATCTTGCATATGGATTATCTTTAGTTACTTGCATTAATTTGTCAATAACATCTTGTCTTAATTCAGGAAAGCAGTCTGTTCTATGTTTCAATTCATTTTGCCCATCATAGAAATAAAGTTGCAGATACTTTGGACCATTCTCATCTGGTAATAAGTCTGGTACAGAATGATATATTTGGCCATGCAATTTAAAGACATATATACCTTTGTATGTTTCTCTATTAGTTTTACCTCCAATTGAACTAAAAGCAAATAAGTTATTGTATAACCGTGCATATTTTCTAAAATGGAGAGCATCTTCATCTCTTGAAGTAAAAAGCCTCATTAATTCAGGGGGATATTCATTCTCAGTTATTTTAATATCACCATTACCACAGCAAAAATGTAGAGTTTCAAACTCAAACTTCTTAGCTCCACACTTATCACAGTAAGTAGGTGGAGATAATTCTAGGGGATGCCTAGGTAATGGTTTTCCTATAGTTGCCGCAGGGATTTCTGTCATAACATTAAAGGGTATTTGAGATAATTTGATTGTGCAACTATGTATGTGTGCAAAATAGATAAACTGAAATTACTACTAAACCTTACTTTTAGCTGCATCCCTTAGCTGTTTTGAACTTTGGCCATTTGTTGGTGTAGATCTGTGAGTTGAAGGCCTCTCTGTAGCATGACCAAAAAGAAATTAAACCAGATCTTATAAAAAAAGACTATATATATATATATTCAATTTTGTAACTCAATGTAAGGCAAATGACCCACTTTCAAGTACAATATATTTCGAAGGTCTTGATTTAGGCTTTTTCGATCTTGGTTGTTCTGCTTGACTGTACAAAGAATAAAGAACCTATGAATTTAGTTCACCAAAATAATAATTTTATTATTTTAAATCATCTATTTTACCTAGTAGAATTATGAGTTGATACCAAAGCACTCATTCGCTTTGATTTTCGACCTTGAAATGATGGTCTCTTAAAATTAATAGGTGCATCAGCTATCATATAAACAATTAAAACAATAACTCAGCAACTCAAACATAAAATAAATATCATAAATGAACATAGCAATGCGCATATAAATAGAAAGACTTATCATAAGAATCATGCAAAATTTTCAGATATACCCATATTACTTTGCTGCAGACCAAGTCATGTCAACCATTTGCATGCACATCTCAACAATTTGCACAAGTTATTAACGATCTCAGTTTATGTCATTAACTGTATAAAGAACATATATAGAAATACTCAGCAGGTGCAGTTAACAAGATGTTTTTTTAATAAAAAACAAGGTGCAATTTAAAAGGCTCTGCAATTTAAATCCTCACAAATTTGATCAATCTAATACACTAACTTGCATATCTCCTTCAACTCAAGCAAATGTTTACCTTTTCCAATATTTGTTCTGCGTAAACTTCTGTGATTTAAGCCTATAACAATAATTCCTGAATTTTACACTGATCTCGATTTCAAATTGCAATATCCTCCTGTTTTACTGCCACAAAACAAAATAAATGAATTCTACTAATCTACTACATTATTTTGTACCTTAATAAGAGCATGTGCATATCATTAACAATACTTGCTTTGTATTATTTTACAAAGCCATTGAAGCTTGTCATTATCTCATCTTGTTACTGCCTTTAACTCTAATCCTACTTTAAAGATTTCCTTTTCTCCCTATTCCCTCACATGCTTATATACATACATAAACTGAGTTATACAATCGAAATTTGAATATCAGTATACATAAATAGTCACCATTTACTGCAAACAGAAAAGCTAGTGCATAATTAAAACCCGTATTTACATTTTCCATGTAGCCTCAAAAAGATAAAATACTGAACATATTTAACACCAAACATGAAAGAGCATTGTAAAATCAAGAAGACATACAATTAACAATAAAATTAATGAAAGAGCAATATTAAATTAAGAAGTCATGAGAACTACAATAAAAAGTTAATCCATTCATTACTCAAGATACACATTACATTATATTTCAATTACAGCCTTCAAGTCTGTTTTCTAATGAAAAATTTCAGCCATTACTACTCATAGACCTAGGCTCTAAGACAAAAGGAAAGATAATAAGCATATATCAATGCTAAATCTAAACACCTATACCCAGGCATACAACTTTCTACCCAAAATACTAATGTAAGTCTCCATATAGGCTAAACAAACTTTGCCCGCTTCCATACAGTCTCTAATTCAGGTATGCCAGAAACCAAAGGTTCAGCAACTCTAACAGTAGAAGAAGATGCTGCATCTAATGCTGTAACCGAACGTCTTTTAACTGGAGCAGCTGGAGGCAAACCAATCTCAGGGATCCGAAACCTCTCAGAAGTAGGAGTCAAGCATTCATCAGTAGCAAAGTTTTCCTCTCTGGCAGTCAAATGCTCCTTTAATTGGTAAAACCTTCTCTTTAGAGCGCTGCAAGCAACATGCTTCTCCAAAATTGCACCATAATTAGCATCAATGATCTCTAGATTATACTTAGTCACCAAGTAATGAATAGTTCTTTTGGCAGCTTTTTGCCTCGCATCAGCTAACTCAGGACAAGCATCACTATATATGCATTCCATTTCACCTCCATTATGTGGGCAAGACACTGTTAGCCAGGACACAAAGCCCAAATTTTCAACCCAAATAGTCTCTAATGGACTCACCTCTGCTCCAGTCCTTGTAACAACGGCTCCTAAAAAGCCTACAAAGTCAATGGTCACATGAACAACATCACCAGATGGTTTTTTGCCCAAAACCTTCTGTGCACCAGGCACCACTATCCCTTTTTCACTACATAACTCAACCACCTTATGCTTAAAAAGCTTACTGCATAGCTGATACATCCTTGCTCTATCGGATGTAAAATCATTCACCCGCAACCCAAACTGGTTCATCAATTTTTGCACAGCTTTTTGAGCTGCTCTCTCTTGGGACTCCTCAACTGTGTTAGCTTCCCCACCGAAAAATACAAATTCAGACTTCCCACATTCAGTCCTAATACGAACACAAGCATTATTCCTATCCCTATCTATGAAACCATAAACCGGTTTAGGAAAATTTAAACAATCAATCAATTGACCTAAAAGAGGTCGAAATGGAATGGCAATTTTGCTTGACTGAATAGCCATAACCTGTAACCGGGAAAAAAAACATTTAACATATACATCCTCTAAACTTAAACTACAATCAAAGTGCAACAACTAAGGTAACATATGTAAGAAAACCAAGCCACCTTATAATATTCCAAGTTAAATCAATAATAATAAACTTACCACCAGTAGCTGCAATTAATTTTACCAGCACAGCCAGCTCCAAGTGCATACACCTACAATTATTCTTTTTTTTTCCCTTTTTTTTATCCAAAAAAAAAGAAAGAAGAAAAACAAAAAACACAAGGGCAAAAAAAATTAGGCTATGTAACCAAATTGAATGCTTCAAAAATAATACAAATGCATAAACAACTAATTTCTAGTAATTGTTCTATTTTACTTTCCTATTAAAAATATATAACTGTAAATTCAAATAATTGTACATCAATGTATGTCCAGGAAATTATGGTGCATAAAAGTTCAAGATTCATTAAGTCAATATCCAATGTTGTCTGTACAACTGAGATCCATAAGGAATTAAACCCATGATATTATATTTTTATCAAAATCTAATTAACCAATTACCCCAGCAAAGTTTCACATACAAACCTTTTCTTTCAGACAGAAGATAAAGAAGAAGCAAGTCAGAAAATTGAAACAAACCAAACATGCAGAACACATATATAATAAAGAATAAAGCAAAGGACACATCCCATATATTTTATTAGCCAAAAAAACCAGACCATATAAATTGTTCTAGTACATCATAAAAAAAATATCTTCTCCACAAAAATTATTAAATAATACACTGCAACCAAAAAAGACATCTGAAATATACTCTAGTTTATTTTTATCATTATTATAGCTTAAAAAAAAAAAGGGTATTTTTATCTCTTCAGAAAAACTGGAACTTAGTACACACTAAAACCCCTCTATAAATTTTTAAATTCACATAGATACACATTACAGCACCAAACCCTCCAAAAGCAATTTCCCCTATCAATAGTTTCTGAAGCTAAGTTTATATTTAAATAATAAACTAATAAGACAAATTTACAAGAGACATCACTGTATTTCGTTCATAATCTCTTTATTAAATCATTAAACAAAATTTATATGAGAAATTAATTTTTATTACACAATGCTAATTCTAATTTTATTTAAATTAGCTAACTCATGTTTTTAATCAAAATGAGATACTACAGGTAAATTGAAATGGTACTAATGCTTTAATTAGATTTGCTTAAAAACACTTCTCACGTCTTTATGAATTGATATTTTGATTTTGATTTAACAAATTTCCTACTGACAAATACTCAAGAGGAGAATACCTCATAGCACAAAACAACCAGATCCAAAAAAATACCACCACCGGGTCCTTCAAATTGAGCATATACACCACCATCAGCTCCGCGAATTCGCGCAACAACACCACCATTAACTCCTCGAAATCGCGCAACTAGACCACCACCAACTCCTTGAAATTCCGCCATTGACACAGCCGCTGCAACACCCACACACATTAAAAAATCAACAATTAATTTACTAAGAAAAAAAAGGAAAAACGAAAAGGAAGAAAGACATAGCTAATGGGAAAAGAAAGCAGGAAAGAAAGAAAAAGAGTAAGCTACAGAACACCAACAAAGAAAGATGAATTGCCACGCGTCAGCCCACTGAGACAACATGCAATGTCAAAGCAAAAAGACCGAAATAGCCCGGTCAACTTGGTCAACCAGAGAAGGGTGCTAAGGGGCAGGGTGGGCAAAACCGTCAATTCTCTGTTCATAAGGAACAGTAAAATTGCTACAGTCTTGGTGCTTGGGGCTTTTATAAGGGTTATAGATACACAATTGTTGCTTGCCCTTTCCTGATCAATATACAAAGTTACAAACATTCCACAGTATCAAACTACTATAGCAATTAATTATCCAAATGCTAGCACATATATACATAAAATATAACGCTAGATAAACGTACACACAAAAAGTTAATGTATTATTTTGACATAAAATAATTGATGATGTACAACATACCACCCAGTTTTCGAGACTTTTTTCAAACGAAGCCTCATCGCAAGAATCCACAACTTCACGAAGTTGACACTCAAAATATTCCCAATCACTACTATTTCTACACATGAATGATATTTGAAATGGGTATTAATACATTTAGTAATAAAAAGGATTTTTTTTTGTGAAAAACTACCTTTTAAACTCCAGATTTTGCGAAAAACTACCCTAAAAACAAAATGTTGTAATTACCTTATAAAATATAAAACATTGTAATTGACTACCTTCTACCGGAATGACACATTTGACTTTTATTTCCCGACGTTGACCATGTCACGTGAGGGTCACGTGACCCTTTAATGACTTAATTCCCCTCTTTTCCCCAAATTTTCCCGCTTTACACCAATTAGGCCCATATAATGAAATGGCGTAGCTCAAAGCATAGATGCCAAATATCAAATTAAACAAGTTCAACCAATTTTCTACTGGCAAACCAATAAGCATAACATGTTCTAAGAGTGGAGCGTGTTTAGTAAGTGCAAACAGTAACCATAGTGTACCCAAATAGAATAGCATATCTAAGAGTATCCAAGTGCGGACGAAGAGCTTAAGTTGAATGATTTTGTCATAGTCATTACCATACCTAAAAAGTTGAAGTAATCGTAAGACTAAAAACGATATCCATAGCAGTGGTAATGCAACAATGGCAGCAAAAATTGAGCAAGCAATGAGAAGAATCAAAACAAGTGCTCCCACTACAGCAGCAAGACATGCAGTACTAGCATAAATCAGCAGCCTTATACAAACAACAACTACCTTAGACCGTAAACACGGCTTCTTTTGGACAGATGGGGATGTAGTAGCATGATTATGATCTGCTGGAATAATTTCAACAGAGGTATGAACAGTTTCGAGTTGGGCTGTTGGGATTGGGCTTGCAGGTTGGATCTCATCGGAAGTGGATTGTTCTTGAAGTTGGCTCTTCATTGTTTCTGATGACACACGCTACGACATATCAGAAATGGAGCTACAGTCTCTGAATTTAGATTTGTGATCAGTGGACTGTTGGAAATTAACTAATCATAATACTGATAGGAAGTTGCTGATATTGCACATGACTTGCTGTTATACTTGTAATATAGCCAGCCAACTGGTGCAGTGATTACGTGCGTTTATAATTGAATAATACAAGTGCATCAACAATATTATCTAAACATAGTTGACAGTCAATTTATGCTTTCAAGGGTCAATTGGCAGAGGAGCGCTCCAACATTTAGCCAAATGGGTTAGGCTGCATGGTCTAGTTCTCGTCGGATTTTTGATTGGACCTTGTAGCTTAGGAAGGAAGGATCTCTGGGGCTGGAGCTTGGGCTTGGGCTAAGGAATAATTGACATCGAGGTTTGCCTGTGTTGCTGGGACTATTGGGCCATTGTGCAGCAGCAACATTATAGCCTTTGGGCAGTACACATCTCAATTCATAAATGGTAGAAATTTTAAAATTATCAGTAGGAAGAAGTTGGTCATGGTGCAACACTGCAACATGTCTCAAACAACTAATCAGATCTGTGGCTCAATTCCAATTTCCAAGCATTATACTTCTAAGGAGCTCATAAATACCAATGTGCCATTAAAGGAAACTGACTGTACAAGTATTCTACTACAGCTTTTATGGAAATCATAAAATGCCCACAAAGACAAACCTCGGTCATTTTGGAAATCCATGTCCATGGATCCAAAGTCTATAATTGCTCTACTAATAAGTTCACTAGCATAAACTAACAAGTAATAATCTATTAAAGGAAAGTAAAAACAAAAGAAAAATCTATAGGAGAGAAAGAACCACCAAGTCGAAAAAGAATAACGAATAACATTCTCTGCTTTTATGCTAGATCCCAGCAGCTATTTAAACTTTTTGGTTGCACCAATGAACACTTCTGTGTAACAAATCGGGCAAGCCTGGAAAAAGACGAAATTGCCAACAGAAATTAGAGAAACAGAGAGCACTTATATGTCATCAAATTATGAAGTGATGATGCTGTTTACCTTATTGATGCTTAGCCATTTGGTTCCACAGCCCACATGATACTTGTGTTTGCAGGGAAGAGTTATTAGACGATCTCTACGTTTGTATTCCATCTGACAAATTACACATCTGCTTCAAACAGAAACACATAAGCTGTTAAATTAAGAATTTGTGAGTGGCATTCACACACAATATAGAGAATGGCATAAAATGAGAAACCAGAAACAAAACAGAGCAGATGATGTTCTGAACTACACAAAGGCATTCGTGAAAAAGGGAATATTGTAATCAAAGCTCAAAGTACATCTAGCATATAACAGAAGGCAATCCATGACATAAATATACTAGCATTGAGTCAAATTTGTGATATTAGCACATAAGTAACTTCATAAATTTTGGGCATGTTTCTCTAAAAGGATGGAGGGGGGAATGTTCTGTTAGTTGCCCACTTGCCAGAACTCCAACAACCATTTCAACAAGTGGAATTCTGTTGAGCTTAAATCACTTGTTGCGGCTGGAAGCTCTGCAATGTTTCTGTTCATCCTTTTTCTCCATTTTAGCTTTAATAAGTGCACAAATTTTATAATGGTATATCTACGTTTCCCCTGCTATATCCGCCATTGCAAATGAAGGAGAGATTAATAGCGCATGGATTATACTAGAATTTTTCTGGCAAGAAGTGCATAAATTTATCTTTACAGAATACAGGTGATAGGGAAGAAACTACATCATTACCTTTCTGATCGGCACCTTTTTCTTAAGAAACAGCATTTGAACTTTGAGATGGGGAGCAGGGAAATCTGTTCTTGGGAAAGACCTCGACTATGAGTTCCAACTGTTTCACCCAACTCAAGTAATTCCTGCATAATAATTAAAATAAAAGATACAAACTCATCAGAATTTTGACGAGGGAGATGGGGAACACCACTACCATTTAGAAAATCTTTTATTATCTGAATAAACTAAATTTCTAAATACCATTCTATTATAGCCAATGACCTTATGAACAGGAGTGGTCTAGCCATCTAAAGTACATTATGCAAGATAGATAAAATCCATTCAGAAATCACGCAATAACACCAATCCAGTAGCAGTCCTATGAGGGTAAAAATGTAATGGTAAAATTTTTACAAAGTCATGGACTTGGGTTGATAACAACTGCCTCAGATAAAATTCCGTTGTTGTGTATGTTAAAGCTTCATGATTATAAACCCTCCAACGAAATCGAAATTATCCAGCATTACAGCTTAACAATTAGTGTCATCCGTGACTAAAAACATAACTGATTGTTTAGACTGTTAGTGGCCATTTTAAATACACTACCTTTTCTCACAATGAGGTCGTCCCAACAAAAATTTAATCAGTAAATGTATGGACACATAAAACAACCAAACTATCAGTGAAAACAGTACTGCAGTTTGAGAGTACAACTGTCATATAATAACACCAACTCTACATTCATATATCTTCTCTATATTGACAAAGGAAAGGCTGCAACCGCTGCACCCCACATGTTTTCACATTTCCTAGATGGGACATCATGGAATTTCACAAGGTGATGCTGCAATTCCATCTCAAAATGTTCTCTTTTGAGCTCCACTTCCATATTTCACTGATTTAAATCCAGAAGCCTGGGGCTAAATATTTGAGGCTCTTCTATCTAGGCAAGTCATAATTGGACTCAAATACTCATTTACACAAGCTTAAAAGTTAATTCTTAAAACAATTTCACATTTTATGACCAAGAGACATGTAATTGTTCATATATAGCTATAGTGGTCTTTTAATTAAGAACAGGAACTAATCTACAATTGACTGGTCTGTAAATTACGAAATTACAGCAGCAAAATCACAAAACTTGATTCAGTATACTTATCATCCAAATAGATAAGGAGACAAGAAAGTATGCATAAAATGTACAAAGATATCGCAAAAAAAAAAAAAAGGGAGAGGGGGGACTAAAAGAAAAGAGAGATGCCAAACCTCATAAGTCATGTTGTCTGGATCTATATGGTCTTGCCAAACAGCCTGCATAGAAATAATAGCATTAAATGATAATGTTCATGGACTTCATAATTTGAAGGGGCAATATCAATTAGATGCAGATGTGTTAGCTTATGGTTCTCAGAACAGGAGCTCAAAAAGAAATTCTGCCAACATATTAAGATAAAATGACAAAATTTAAGAATGAAAAGGGTAAGTACTCATATTGTTAAATATTGACTCATATAAATTGTGATGTGTTGAATGTCTAAATATCTTTACCAAAACTTAAGAAACAACAGAAAATAATTTAGCTTGACATCATTTATCAACCTTAAACATGAAGTCACAGGAATCTCGTAAAGAACCAGAACTAGATACTCACTGACTATTACATAATTTATGCAAATGGGGTCAATATATGGACATCAATTTTTACCTGGTAATCTTGAGAATTGTGATGGCTCCTAGGACCTGAAAGTTCAAGAGTAATGAGTCAACATAATGCTTTAAGCAACCATAAAACTTGACAGAACAAAAGCTTGACAAGTCCTAGAATGAAAGCTACTCCAAATATCCAATAACATATTCGACATTAGGCCATTACAAACAAACCTACAAAATTTCATAGTGTTTATTGCTTAAACAGATATAAATTGATAAATAATGCTTTGCTAATTTTCCACGTTAACAAGCCACGGAAATTAGAATTCTATTGAACAAACAAAATCATGTATGTTTAAGATCAATAAAATAAAGCAGAAACCACAATCCACATATGTTTCATGATTCAATGATAGCTAGTAAAGCTTTAGCGTATACTTCTGTGAATTTACAATACTTGTTCAACACTCTGCTCGGTAAATGTGGCATACAAAGTAGCATTCTATGTAAACACATGCATAAACACAATCAAAGCTAATGATTGATCGTGAGATTCGTGACACATCATATGAGGTAATTGAGAAAGATTCTTAAATAGTAAAGCCCCTGTTTTGGAAACGAAATGCATCTTGTCCAAGACAATATGGAGTCAGAAAAACCATGCTACATCATTTGATTTTAGCCTGTTTTCAAGAAGTAAGAGGAGTGACCACGTGGCGACATTGCCGTGAATTACAGCCCACTTCCATAACACCAGGTTCCAACTTGAAATAGACCAGGAAACTATAACATGAACAGCATTCAACATGACTGCAACCATAGAAAATTCTTGATACATACATCAGACAGTCAGATACTATTTCACCAGAAAGGATTTTAAAACTTACAATCTCGACTGCTTGTATTTACATTCATGTTTGATGTTCTTTGCGACTGAAGATTTGCAGCAGCAGTCTGCTCACTAGAAGGGAAATCAGTAGGTCTTCTAGTGTATTCATCAATATCATCCACTATGTGATCAAAAACCTCAAAAGACCGGCTATTAATGTAATACTGAGATGCCCCAGGATCTGAATACCCGAATTTATAATAACCAGTACTAACCGGTGAAAATGCAGTATCCTGCACCATTCAGAAACCCACCCCAATGAGCTAATGTATCAATTCAAGCAACTCAACACTTATACCGCAAAATCACCAAATTCAAATAAAAGGAATACACAAAAACAAAGTTCTAGTATTAGCACCTGGATTTGTGTACCAGAAAAGATATAATTGACATGATCATATGTAAGACCAGCGAAAAAATCCATGAAACTTCCAGCACTATTGTAAGAAGCATTGTTCCCAACATAATGTGACTCCATATGTTGATTCCAACTCATTTCAACAAATCCTATAATCAATTCCATACCCAAACAAAATAAATAAACTAAAGAACACAAAAAAGCTCAAATTTTGCATAAAAAAATGTGAAAATTAAGAAGAAAATTCACCTGTATGTATATATGATCAAGTTATTTCGACAAATTTACGAGCGTAGATCTATTCCGTGATTAGCAGATTGCTCAACAATGCATATCACCAACCATTCAAAATCACCTGCATTGTATAATTTGAGATCAACATTTTGATTTCTTGTTCAACCAATTTCATGAAAAAATAAAAATAAAAAAATAGTAAAAATAAAAATGTACATGAAATTTTGAAAACGGCATAACTGATCAATCAATCGAAGACGACTAAAAAATGGATCAAACAAAGAAGTAGCAAGAAGAATTCAATCAATCAACATTAAATATGTAAGAATCAAAAAAGAAAAAGAACCAACATTGATAACTTTGTTTAAGTTGTTGTAAACTTAGAATACTCGTGAAAGAAATAGTTGTTATTTAATCTAAGTTTCTTGAGAAATGTAGATGCTCTGAAGTTCACGCATCAAAAAGAGGAGAGAGAAAGAGAGAATTTAAGAAAAATGAGTAAATATTGTGATTGAGAGAGAAGAGAATTGAAGAAGAGAATCAGATAAAATTCAGAAACACACGCCAAAGTCCGTTACTCTGCTTTATTTCCTACTAAATTAATATTATACCCCACGCTATATTCTCCATCTGTTGTTCACTTTACATTTTTTATGGCTTGCTTATAGTGAAAGTGATGTTGTGTATGTATGTATGCCTTACGGGGTGTCCGACTACGCGAGCGAGTCGAGCAATGATAAATCTATCTCTGGTAGATATTTGTTGAGAGTGGGTTACTTATATGAGAATTATTATGGTTTTTTTCAATGGATGAGCAATAATTATTTGTAGCATATAGGAGTATCTAATAAAAGCATATCAAAATAAGGAATCCTATGTAAATTTTAGTTTTTACTTTTATTTTTGAAAAATAAGTATTGTCATAATCTGATAATGTTATTTAGTGAATCTATGCAATTGGGATTAAACCAGGTATAAAATGAGATTATCACTATTCAATAGCCCAAATACCAAGTATTACTAATATCTTAAGCTAAGTAAGTCATGGATAATGATAAAACCATGTTTACTGATCTATATAATAGGTATTCAAATGGTGGAATATTTTTATAAACTAAAAAAACAAGTGGGCCAACTAAATCGATCATGGGTTCCATGGGAAACACCTTAAAGACCGTCGGATGTAATGATGTTCCATTGTAGCCCTCGGATCTAAACTTAAGAACATGAACATACATATAGAAAGAAGTCACATTCATATATATGATCACCAAATCTACCTGAAATTCAACCCCCAAACACCTTCCAACTTTTTTATTTTTTTTTTCTCTCTTAAGTATAAATAGTTGGTGTCGGTTGACGTTAGAAAGGTAATAAATTCCCGCCAAACGTACAATTTAACAAAACCAAAAAGGTTTTAAGTACAAGTGGTAGTAAAGAGTAGTTAGCAGTACTTTGTTTGGTTAGCTGTTTTCATGTTCATCATGTGGGAAGTCAGAACTTCTGGTTTGGATAACAACGTCCACCATTAGAATATATATGCAATATCCATGTTAGAATATGTTTGGTAGATGATAATAAACTAAACAGGATAGCAGTGATTAATTGATTAAAGTGGTTTTACAGAAAAGTCAGCACGACAATGTTTATGGTAATGTTTATTCATCTTCGTTTATCTTTTAATTTATCAATTTTATTTACCATCTAATCAGATACATGAAAAAAAACACATACTTCATATAAAAATGGAGTGTTATCTCCATGGACATTTGCAATAAAACTTTTCATATAAAAAATCCCGTATAAATTCATTATCGTTATTGTATTTTATTAACACCTACCAAACAAGTTGTAAGGTATGTTCATACTTGTTGGTTAGTTGCTTTCTCTTTCTGAGTTGCCCGAACAATTTCTTCATTTGGGCACTAATTGTAGTTGAGCTACTTTGGACTTTGGCCATAAAAACTTGCACAATTAAGACATCAATTAAAGTGAAAAGGAATCAGAATATTGTAAATTTATACAATAATTGATAATACTACTTTTCCCTTTAATTACTGACTTAATTACTTGTACTCGTACACAACAAAATATCATATCCCTAAATTATTTTTAATTAATTGAGGTTTTTGGCTAGTATACAGTGGCAAATACTAATAATTGAAGAACAACTTTGATTTAAGATCAATCATGAAAGACATCTCATATAATTGAAGTACTATGATTTAATCCTCCAAAAAGAGGAAAAATACAGCAAACATAAATTTAAGGTGTAACAAAATCATACCAAATTAGTCACATTGGTTTTTGCATGCTTTCTACCCATATTCATTTGTCTTTCCATGCGGTAATTATGAAGGTATGGACAATGAATTATTGAATTGGCAAATTAATAAATATGTATGTTTTTTTCTCTTTTTTGTATAGGTTATTTACGATACCCCAATTATGCTTTTTATGGTCCGGAGTAAAGTTTAGTCTTGAGAGAAAAATGTCTATTGTATTTTTTCTATCCAAGATATATTAAAACATTCAAGTATAAATCATGCTCTTTAGTCTTTATATTATACTCTATTTGATAAAATTACATGTTTTCATATACTATATTTAATATCAATGCACACACAAAATAATCAAAAATAAAAAATTGATCAAGAAAACAAGTATTGATTATAAGATTCAAATTTTATGTCAATTCAAGACTCAAACTTCAAATAAGGTCAACATCCTTTGCTCCTTTAAGAAGCTAGCTAGACTTTAAATAGCATAATTATAACCTTAACAAATATTTTTATTTTTTATAAAAAAAAGTAACCTAATCCATTGGAGACAAAGATGATAGTGGGCCATAAATAGTGTGAAAAAGAGGAAACCTGAAATGGTAATAATGGGCCACACAGTTGTAATGTATTAAAGGATGACCTAGCTATGGGCCCCCAAAGAGAATCATGCAAAGTACTTGTTAAACTAACTAATGTGGAAAGGTTCTAAAACATGTGGGGTTGGAAGAGTGATAAGCTAAAACCACATGATTTAGCTTGGAATGAACCATAACCTAGCGTGCAAGTAAGGACAAACCATTTTTTATTCTTCTTCCTTTAGCTTTTTTAGCCTATTATTATTGAGGTTTCCAAGGTAAAAAAGGCACTCTAAGGGTGCCTGATGCTACAAGCTGTTCCTTCTAAGTTTAATCATATGTGGGTACATGCATGCTTCAATTGAAGTCACATGTCATGCACTCATCGTCCTAGAAGTGAAAAACGAGTTTACAAATCATATTTTGGTGATGAGTTATTCAATATGGTTTTATCTCATTGAAAGTAATATCTATCTATTAACATTAAAATGGTATATATCTAGTTTGTTTTGTCATATCTAATAGTGAGTTAAGAAAACTAGCATATAGTGATAGTAATCTCAAGCTACAAGAGAGCTTTGGTATAAGACATTAACTAATATAAACAGACAAAGCCCTGAATTATTGTATCATGAGCTCATTAGATTATCAATTTTCGGTTGCTGCTGTAGGTGATGGTTTCAGTGATTCAACATGTTCCCCCCCCCCCCCCCCCAACCCCACCCCACACACACACAAAACACCCCTGAAAAAAAAAAAAAAAAAAAAAAAAAAAAAAAAAAAAAAAAACACCCACCCTCTCACACAAACATGCACAGTGGTAAAATTAGCAGGGATGAACAGAGAAGGGAACGAGAAAGGGCATTTCACTGTTTAAGGATGATCAAGGATAATGGTAAAGATTTCTAAGTAAAAGTTATAGACATGCATATAATTTTAATTTGTAACAAATTGATCATATCATAGTTTCATGCACATACTAGAGACTCTAATCTGATGAATAAAGTCATTCATCTCATAACATAAAACAGAGAAAATGAGCAACAAAGGAATAAAGTAGTAAAAACTCAGAATCAGATGCCCTTATGACTGTAATGGGATGAAATAGAAGCATCAATCACAAGAGGGGGAAGCGGAGCAGAGAGGCTAAAAGTTACCAGTTTCCCATGTATTAGATCATGTAACAAAAAGATGCATGATGATCTGAAGACAGCTTTAGTTGGCTTGTACTTGAATTTGTTTTAAGAAAAAAAAAATGGAGAGTAAGAAAATACTACTCCGTAGCAAAAATAAAATTTGAAGCTGCTTTATATAAAGACATTCACCTGAACTTGCAGATAAGGAAAATCAATCTTTGTCTAGAAGTTGTAACCCATTGTCAGAACATCCACTGCATAAGTAGTCAGAAATACACATGAATCAACAAGCAGTATTCAAGAACACATATTTTTAAAGCAGTATAAAATACGGAGTAGAAGTTTTTAAGTACCAAATATGTACTACTACATGTTTAGAAGCAATTTTTATTACCTTTATATTTGCTGCATTATTAAACCAATTTAGTCAGCTGCAAACCTATGTCTTCAGAATCACCTGATGAAATTTGACTGCTATCTCTTTCACCGTATTGCATGACTTTACTTCTATAATACTTGATCCCAAAATCCAACAATTGACTAATCCTCAACAATTAAATTGTATATACATTCCATGAATCCATCCTTGACTAGAAAGCATCAGGCATCATCATTTAAATGCTCCTGAGACCGCAGAGAAAAAGGCCATGAGTTGAGGGATGGCCCAACCATTGTATAAAGCTCATTTTGCAGAAACTTGGAACAAATTGCATATAGACAGCGGAAATTTGACATAAGTATAAGCATTGAGCAAAAATGAAGACATTTTGTCAGTCATTCACAAGTTGATGTTCTTGAAATCCAGAAACCCTGCATTCCTAGGGAGCACTTAAAAATTGAGTACAAGGAGAAAAGGATGACAATAGTTTACTGTTTTGCCTTTAAAAGTTTAAATTAAAGAAAGGCTCTGTGACCTTCCTGTAACAAAATTATTGTCATCTACCTCTCTGTTCAGTGAAATGTCTCCAGCCATCTTCCTTCATATCTTTCAGGTTGCGAAGTCACAGTCCTTCAAGCAACTGCAGCCAATCAAGGAGATGAATGAATAAGTGGAGGGATGGCCCAACCATTTTATTTCTTAGTAAGCACAACAGACTTTGCATAATAGATGCAAAACATGTAAGTTTGGAGGATACAAGAGAGTAAAGGAACTTTTTTCACAACCTTGTAACATTCTGACTAGCATAACCAGTTTCAAGATACCGCAGTCCAAGATGTGCTGATACTAAGAAGTTTCAAGTAGTTCAAGTTGTTTGGTTAGTTGAGCCAGACAATCAAATATCTCTATGGATTGAGGGTGTGTCTTGTCTCTTATAGTGAATTCATGGACTACTCCATTGATCTCAATGGAGCTACAACCAGGAGTCTTGTCAACTCCTCTAGCCTTCATCATTTTCCTTACTTTTCTAGCTTTGTCCCACATTTCTGCATCCCCATACATATTTGCCAACAAAACATATATTCCACCATCACCAGGATCCAACTCAAGCAGTTTCAATGCAGCTTTTTCACCCATTATCACATTCCCATGAATACGACAAGCAAAAAACAAAGCACCCCATACAACAGCATCTGGCTCCATAGGCATACTCTTTATAAGTGCTTCTGCGTCTTCTAATTTTCCTGCCCTACCAAGTAGGTCCACCATGGAAGAGTAGTGTTTAAGGTTTGGAGTAAGATTATATTTGGAGGTCATTTCAGCAAAGTACTGACGGCCCTTGTCAACCAATCCCCCATGACAACAAGCAGCCAAGACTCCAAGGAATGTGATCTCATCTGGCACCAATCCAACATCAACCATTTTTGAAAAGTATGCTAAGGCATCATTTGCATTCCCATGAAGTGCTAGGCCTCCAATGATAGCAGTATAAGTTAATGAATTCTTCAAAGCCATCTCATGGAAAACTTCAAGTGCCTTTCCAACGTTACCACATTTGGCGTACATATCAACAACAGCTGTGCCCAATGAAACATTCAAAGAAAGCTTCTTCTTGTTGATGTACCACTGAATCCATATCCCAAAATCAAGTGCTCCTAGTTGAGCACAAGCAGATAAGCAGTTAATCATAGTGATCTCATCAGGCGTAACATTTGCACCCTGCATTTCATGAAATAGAACCAAAGCCTCCTTACTATACTTAGCTTGAACATATGCTCCAATCATGGCATTCCACGGCACCACATCTTTCTCAGGCATCTTGTCAAACAGCTCCCTCGCCTCATCTAGCAACCCAAATTTAGCATATCCCACAACCATCGTGGTCCACGAAACCATGGTTTTCTTCCTCAAATTATCAAATATATCCTGTGCCGCCTTAAGATCCCCACATTTAACATACATATCCATCAACGCATTACAAAGTGGGACAGTAAAAGCCAGTCCATAATCACCAATAAGACGATGAAACTCCAACCCTCGACTCAAATCCTCGAGTTGTGCACATGATGCAACCATCCCAATCATTGTCACCTCATCCGGCCTTATTCCCTCAGCCCTCATTTCCTCATACAGCTTCAACGCTTCGCAAGCCTGCCCACAATGTGCATACCCATTGATCAAAGAATTCCATGTAACCAAATCTCTCACACAACTTTCATCGAACACATGGCGTGCATCATCCAAACGACCACAGGACACCAACATATGAATAATTCCATTATGTACAAACACATCTGAAGCTAAACCAAGTTTCAAAACATGCCCAAGAATACCATAACCAGTATAATTTAATGACAAACGAGCACAAACCTTAAAAATCAGAGGATAAGTATAATTATCAGGACGACACCCACTATTGTTCAACATTTCTTTATACAATTTAACAGCTTTAATTGGAATTAAACTCTCTGAATAACCCTTAATTGCAATATTCCAAGAAAAAACTTTAGGGTTATCAACAAATTTCAAAATTTTCTCACAATAATCAAGATCACCAGCCTCAGAAATTGCACAAAACGCAATCAATCGACTTGAAGCAAGCCCATCTAAGATGAGCCCAGAAATGATCATTTGAGCTTGAATCTGAAACAATTGTGCCATTGAATTGCATTTTTCGAGGAGATTGAGAATTGGGTTTGATTTTACAAAGGAATGATTGGTGTTCCAATTGCTGGGTTTTGGTTTGTAAGGTGAGAGAGAACGGGTGTGGAGAAACGAAGGGAAGATCAAAGAGAGAGAATTTGGAAGATGAGAGAGAAATCTCGAGTTCAATATTATGTGGTTGATCATCAGAAATTTCGGTTTGTTTTGGAGGAAGGATGAATTTTTGGTGCCACAATTTTGGTGGTTTGAAGGTCTTAAAGGCGGGAATTTTTTGTACCATAAAGGGCTTTATTGGGTCAAAATCCCTCACAGGTCAAACCCGGCTAAAGCGATTGTGTTATATTAGAGGGAGCCAATGGTGAAGTACTAGTCCATAACACCTACAAAATAATGACTTTTTTTTTTTTGAGGGGGGGAGGCAATGAAGACAAAGTACGAGTATTAATACTGCACTTTATTGGATCAAATTTCATGTTTAAAAATACAAGTATATGACTTTGATAATGAAATTACGGATTATAATTGTATAAACTCGGAAAAATTATTAAGTTTACTTTTGAAAAATATATGTATATTGAGTTTGACCTAACAATATAAATAAGAGTATTGAATATAAATTGTGGTCAAAGTTAAATAATATACGCGGGATATATTGAACAACAAAGTATGAGTATCATACGGAAACTCGAAAGACTACAAGAACATTCATGTACAGAAATTCCATAGATTATGGAAAACTCCGTACTTATTTCGACATTTTATGGTTTTTTGTTTGTCTTTATTCTTCCAAAATGAAGGCAATAATATGATGGTTGATTCAGCAAATCATTGATACCTCAGATTGACAGACATGAAGTGAGTATACAAGTAGATGGCTAGTTTATCTTATCAATTGTAATACGAAGTACAAGTATTATTTTAATTAATTTTTACGTTTATTTATCTTTACGACATCCCATTAAACTTATTTTCATTTCTCCAACAAAACATCAAGCAACTACTGTACTAAAAATTCTAGACAAAGTAACGTGTTTTAATGTATAAACTAGTTAGTGACCCGGGCGATGCCCCGAGTTATTTTTTTTTTAGATGATTGTGGATATAGTGATTGTTTATGATTTTTAATATCATTACCCCGTATTACACAAATTAAAAGAATCAATAATTGAAACAATGTTCTTCTCGAAATTTTTTGATAATTTAAAGAACTATATTTTTTTGAAATCCTAAAACGCAAAACTGATAGTTAGATGGAGTAAATAGCAATATCGCTTGGACTCTTATCCTGCTACATTATTCATTGGGATATACTAATAATATTGTTTATCAAGTAAATCATATAAAGAGTCCAACAATATACATAGTGTGTTCCATTTTTTGCTTGTCATGCTTCTTCGTAAAGTAACGATCTCTAAAATTAGCCTTGAAGTCTCGAGCAACACTGCAAATAAAAAAAGAATAAAAAAATTATATAATCAACTGCAAACTGAGAGGCCAAACTGAGAGGAATGCACATCTAATCACTTGTTTACATGATAGAAAATAAACGGTGACAAACCTTCTTAGTAGTATATACTTCGTAATAACTAGTTGATTGTGGCAGGTAGACGTACACCTATATAATAATTGTACACCTATAGTCCTATAGATATAATAAGCATGTATTTTTTTTATAAGAAGATAAGCATGGATCTACAACATATAGATTAAAAAAAAAATACTAACGAACTAATGATATACAGTATAAAAACTGATTTTCTTACAAAAATGATGCTGAAGAAAGTGATGCCACTTCAAAAGTACCCTTATTTAATACTCTTACAATATTATAGAAAATTATGTGCTACAATTTTACTAAGAGCAATCATTGTAACAAATCCGGTATTTTCGACCACCACTTAAGGTGGCAATATGTTGACCACATAATCACAATAGCTAAAGTTTGTATTTCTTCTTCAATTTTTCAGAGCTTATTTTTTTTTAGTGTTTGATTTTATAATGATAGGTTGATCACACATTCACAATAGCAAAGTGATTTATTTTATAAGGTTAAGTGTCAAAGTACTACTCCATAATATCAAAGATTTAATTCAGCCATTAATTTCATAATTAAGCCATAAAATATTTAGCAGTTATAAAATGAGGCAATTCAACAGTTATCAGTAATTACTGTATTATTTTAATGGTTTGAATACTTCAATTGAGTCCAAAAAAAAAAATTAAAGTGACAAACTTCATTATGATTACTTATTCAACTAATTTATTATCATCTCAATTATTCAATTTAATAAATAATTATTAATTTACAATCAAGACAATTAGAAATTAAACCCAACTTAATTTAGGATACCATGATTAATAGGATTAGATCGGTTACCTTTTTTTTCTGGGGGGGTTGCAAGTATATGTATCTTCTTGGTCCATTGTGATGTACCGCAATTTGAACCCCATGCTGCTACCCATCCTCGACTACGATAGTCATGGCCTCCCGTCCTTATAACATAGACCATGATTGTACGAACACCGCCCATTTGATATGCGTTGGAGTTCTCCTTGGTTAAACCATGAAGATTCCATTTATTTTTGATTGAAAATTTTGGGACTTTGGGTGGGTTTTGTGTGAAAAACAATGGATGGTAGATGAAGTTAGGCCACTGATTTGTTAGGAAAAAAACAAACTTTTTAAAATTTTCAACTAAATTGGGTATTTGAGTAATGGTTCTCTTAATAAGGTGAAACGGATCAAATCTTGTTATAAACATTATATACATTTTTGTTATATTTCTCAATACTCAACACCTATTACACATGTAATCGATTATGTGGCAAATTAAAATATGACGTGGATTAATAACAAAAAGCTAATGACACATGGCGATATGGCAATCCTTGCCTTTGAGTTCTAATAATAATATTGATGAAACAAAATCCTGCACAAAATGAATTGTTAAATGTGCTCAATAAACTAATAATCCCCCGCAAAACAGAGCAATACAGTCTCATAAAGAGAACAAAGCCACCTTGTATAAACTAGCTAAAACAGCTCGAGTGCGAAAACTCAGAATAAGGCACGTAATCAGTGAATCAAAAAGACTGCAGAATGAATAAAACCACACACAATTAACAAAAAAAATGTACCTTATCATTTCCATTCACTGGAAGGCAACAATAGTACTGAATTCTGATATAACAAAAATTGATCTCATGTAACTAATTTAAAGAACTCTAAGGAGCACCAAATTGCAACCATGCTCCGAAGAACAAATTTTTAATCCGAGCAAGAATTCTCAGGGAAAACTGTGGGGTTAGTCCCTCTAAAAAGTCTTAAAACCCTACATTATTATTTCAATCAAACTTTTAAGTATATGAAAGCTTCCCACCATAGATTCCAGACTGTTCCATCCCCCCAAAAAAATTTTCATCACCATCTTCCGCCAAGGTTGTAGGGCATTCTAAACTTAAGCACCACCGGAACCGTACTTCTTTCCGAAGACGAGGACCTGGAGCTTGTCGTAACCAGCCAACACACCAGCACCAGCAACAGCACGAAGGATGTTGGCACCAGCACCCTTGAATAGGGACTTGGGGCCCTCGTTCTTGACAATCTGCTTGAAGCAGTCGAATGAGCCCTTGTACTTGACAGCCTCACCGGAGGTCATCATCATTCTTCTTCGGACGGTATCAATTGGGTATGAAGCAAGACCAGCTCCGTTGGTAATGACCCACCCAAGAGCAAAACTAGCAAAGAAACTATCCTGCAATCATCAAAATTTTACAACATTATTACATTATTTTATAATGAAATAAAGATTCAACACTAACTTATGTATGTTCCAAAAACAATTGGAAAGTATATCCAACAGCTAAACAATGAACAACAATCAGTTGTTTTCTTCATAGAAAATTAACTAACAATTGGGTAAGGGAGAAGAAAATATTAGGTCCAATAGTTCCAAATAACGAACGACATGCTTGCATTGGGTTGTGTATTAAAGGGGTGATAAGAGACAAAGTATATCTGGGAGGGAGAAGGAGATGTGTTAGTACTGGTGTAAGAAAGACCGGTGGCATCCCATTCATGTTCACATCATTGCTACAGAAATTAATAATCCCCTCTATCAACATTTTAATATTTCTTGCTCTCTTATTACCATCTTAATGAATCATCCCAAAACAAGCATGCTCTAAATTGAAAGAAATGGAAACACAAAGGGCTAAAGACAAACAACACGAGAATTATTCCACCAAATATCAATTGAAGATTAGAAGCACAAAATCCAGGGTCCAACAAGCAAAACATTGCATTATATAATGATAATGATCTGTAGCTAACCTGCAACTTTCCGGTCAAAAGCACGGGCTTCACGGAATCATACAAACCAAAGTACAAACCACGGTAGACAATGATACCAACACAAGAGATGTTGAATCCACGGTATAGACCAGCAAGACCATCTGATGCCCATGTCTTGCGGTAAACATCAACAAGACCATTGAATTGCCTGTCAGCTCCTCCCTTCTTGGCAGCCTTTGAGTCATTAGCAAGACGGGTACGGGCATAATCCAAGGAGTACACAAAGAACAATGAAGAGGCACCAGCAGCACCACCAGAAGCCAAGTTACCGGCAAACCACTTCCAGTAACCATCCTTGTCCTTCTTGAAGTTGAACATTCTCTTGAAGTAATCCTTGAAGGCAAAGTTCAAGGCCTGGAAAGAAAAATAAAAACATTGTTAATTTCACTAGTAACAAGAAAGATAAAATCAACAAACTAGCAAAGACAACAAAGAATTAACTTTTAAGCACCTGAGTGGGGAAATAACGGATGACATTGGCAGTGTTTCCTCTCCACAAGGAAATCATACCCTCATCCTTCATTGTCCTGGTGAAACAGTCACCAATGCCCTTGTAGGGTTCAGAGAGACGACCAGATTTAAGCATCTCATCTTGGTTCTGGATCAACAGCTTAACACGCTCAATGGGGGCAGCAGCGGTCTTTGAGACAGCAGCTGAAACTCCTCCCATGAGAAAATCAATAGCGAAAGCAGCAGGTCCTTTCTCAGCAGGGGCGTATGCAACTACAGGTGAAGCCATGTTGGAAACGAAAGATAGATCCTGGGTTGCTGGGTACTGGAACGCAGCATTAGAGTAGTTTCCGTAGGCAAAACGCCTTTGGACCAAGGCAGAGTTTTGGGACCCCCCAAAACGAGGCTGGCTGATCTGTGATAGACCACTGAGTTGGCCAGCAGCAGCCTTCTGCATAACTGAGGGTTGTTGGTTCATCTCAGCCATTACTTCTGATTTATATCCTAAAAAACATGGAACAACATTTTAGCACAGTATACAGTACCATAAAAACAAGCAGAATTCAAGTCTTAGCAATGCTCAGATTTTATAACGAGATCATGTAAAGGAACTAAGCCCAATAACTGACTGGATCTTAACAGCTGAAATTGACTGGAAAACAATTCAAGTCTTAGCAATGCTCAGATTTGCTCAAACAAAAGCTTTAATTTCAATTAAAACAATCACGATTGAAAAAACATGTTTCAGACATAGAATAGTAAGCAGATGTTTCATAGTTTCTTGCACTGTGCAAGAAGAATCCAGAAGCACAAAAGGCACCACTTAAATCATGCGACAATGAAATGACATAATTAAACGAAAAAAATATCTTAATCTTGGAATCAAGCAACTCTTCACTCATCTCCCAATTTCTGGAAATTCGAAACAAACGACATCGACATTGACAAGACACTTTTGGCTCTTCATTTGATACCAAAATCAAGCCCTAGTTGAATCTAAGTTACGTAACACATAATTACAATAATTACACGTGTACATGTTGATATTACTAACGCAACCAACGTAAACCAAGGAATTCTTAGCAAATTGGACATCAGCCAAGAAAGACTAACTCAAATCAATAGACTAATTTATTTCTTCAATCTAATTAACAGACAACAAAGAGACCTAAAATCATCATATAAACTAATAATGCTAACGTGCAAATCACAAAGAACTTGACTTATTCAATCAGATTCAAACACTAAAACCAATAAAAATTTCCAAAATGAATCAGATCTACGATTCAAACGAAATAATTTTACGATACATACAAAACTCGGAAAAATCAACAAAATTCAATAGATCCACAAACACAACATTATAATCAACACATAACAAACCAGATCTACAGATCTAACAATAAAAAAAAAATGCAAAAAATGCAGATCCATAATTTAACACAGAAATTCTCAAACAGATCGAAAACAACATCACAAAACCACATCAAAAACAAAAACCTAAAATGAAAAGCAAATGAACACTAAAATGAAAATCAAATGAAAATGAACATGAAATCTTACACAAATTGAAAAACAAAAATGCAAAATGAGAATCAAGCAACTCTTTTTTCAAACAAAAAATCATTCATCATATGTAAAAACAGATGAATTTAGAGAGAGAAAGAGGAGAGAGAAACCTGCAAACGGCTGGCTGATGGACGAGGGTTTTGCAGCGAGAGAGCAAGGTAAGAGAGAGAAAGCAAGGGTTGCTGCAACTCAAGATATTTATAATTGGGGGGCCCCGGGAAATGTTACGGTGTTGTGGGTCCTATCAAACCTAATGGTGTGTCCTAGCTTTATAGCCGTTTGATTAAAGATCAATGGTGGATTGGGCCTGGAATGTGGGAAATGAGAATTAGTCCATGTGATTAATACGTTGATTTATGTGGTAATATTATGATTAGTGTTTTAATTTGATGTTGATGTTTTTTTTTTTTAATTTTATTACGAAGGAAAATGAAGAAATGTAATTTGTTAAATTAGTGGAGAGTTGACGACCTTTAAGAAGAGGGTTGTTTGGTTGGTGGAAAATGAGCGGCGGCCAATTTACAGGAAACAGTGAACGAAAAATGGGCCCTAAATTGTAAGGAAAAGGCAAGTGGTTTTCAATTACTCAAAATTCAAATTATATTATAAAAAAAATAAATTAAAGGAAATTCAAAATTGACCTACCAAATTAGAGAATCAGATACTACTGTGCTTGATTTTTACGGATTGGGCCCATTCATAACTTAATTAGTTATTTACGGATGTCAATTGTTTTCAACCATTAATCAGTAATTTTTCCTTCCTATTTTCAAGCAAAGTTGCTTATGCCCTATTTGGTTGTAGGCATGTTGAGTTTTAAGTAGTGATTAGTTGATTACTATAAGAAAACGATATTTCCTAGGAGTGTTTGATAAGGTAGTGATTTGGATAATAGTTAGTAATAGAGGTAGTATTTGGGTAAATTTTCTCAAACGTTGAAAATAATAGCATTTTAAAGTATGAGGTACCGTTTGTCATTGGTTACATTTTTAAATAATATGTATTCAACTGTTAATTTTATCTAATACTCATACTATCATCACATTCACCGCCATTACCTTCATACTATCCACCATTTCCTTGACAGCTAACCTCTACCCACTACTAATTGACAACACTAGCTACTCTGATAACTAACCGCTACTCGGACACTAAAAGTTGGTGGGTATCACTTGTTATGTCGAACAGGGCCTTAATTGAAAATTTTAGGAATACGGACACTTTGGGGTGGGTGCCTCTAATCCTCCCCCATTTCCAAATAGATTACTCCGTGGAGTCTGTAGCTTGCTAATTCGGGCAAAATTGACCTTTGACCTTTGAGGAGTAGAAGGCCTTATCCTTAGTGCACTTGAATTCATATCTCACTTACCAAGTTCAATATATGTAACTAAGGGGAAAAAAAAATTTATAGTATTCAGTAAAAATAATTGGAAAATTTGTCAAAAATAAGTTAACTTTTGCACAGTTAGCTTAAAATAAGTCAACCTTTGGATTAACTTAAAATAAGTCGACCTTTGTAGAATATTATCCCAAAATGAGTCGTGACCTGTTGGTTTTAGGGGTACCGGCTGTTTGAGTCAATTATGCCAAGTGTCAAAATAAGATTGGTTCTTTTTAAAATTTTAATTATAATGAGTAATTTTATTTATAATTAATAAAAACAATTAAAATCCCCATACCATCGCAGAGAAGCCCCCGTCAGCCACGCTTCCCGACCGCACTCCCCCCACCACTGACCAATTCCTTGCCGACCCCTTCCTCCACCGCCAACCACACTCCCCCGTAAACACCGACCACACCCTTCCCTTAATCTGACGGCTCTCTCCCTCCCCACCTCGACCAATTTTCTCTACATTTTGGGGGTGAAAGAATTTCCAAAATAATAAAAAAAGAAAGAAAAAGAAATGACTTGTTGGGCAGGTTGTAGGTAATTTAGCCTACTATAATACTCCAAAAAGATTGACTTATTTTAAGTTAGTTCAAACGTTGACTTATTTTGAGCTAATCACGCAAATGCTGACTTATTTTTGACAAATTTTCCAAAATAATTTCAATTTAGTTAAATAAGTCCAGTTCAAAAAAAAAAATAGTTAATTACGATTTTATCTAATAAAAATTATTTCAATTAAGGAAAAAAAATAATCTCGATTTTTATTACAATATGTCAATACAAGAATAGAGAAAATCTATAAATATTACTAAAGTAGAAACCGTTGACATCATATTGTCTACGTGGCAGTTTTATAAGAAAAATTTTCCCACCTAAACAAAACTTGATGTCATTATATTTTCTTTGGATTTAAATTTCAAATTTAATTTCTCCTCCTCTCAATTTGTCTATATTCTTTGATTTATTTATTTTTCTTCTATCACCAACTATTAATATCTAATGCATCTTTCGCCTATGCTTTATGGAACAAAATACTTTAATGTACATATTTATTTTTTCTATTTTCCTTTATATATTTCAAGTTTAAAATCATATTTGCTTAATTAAAATCGTATAGTACAAATCTAACTTTTTTGTATATGCTCTAATTTTCATATTCGGTTTGTTCTTCTTCAAATTTAATTTTATAAAATTGGCATTTACAACTAATGGTTATATCTCTATAATTTTTCTGATACGAGGTAAAAATACATAAAATATATACTCTATATATCAAAAAAATCCGTGCATCGCACGGGAGTAATCTAGTATAGTAGTATTTCATACTCCGTATTAAAAAAAAAAAAAAAAAAGTTTATGAACGGCAAGAGGTACGGGTAGAATATTCCGAATAATGTGACATGTGCATAGGCCAAGTTGCCCAGCATAATGCAGCATGTGCATTGTGCATTCATCTTTCCAATTTCCATCATACCTACGCTATCATCATCTTCTTATTATTCCATCCAACGCAACCCATGGCATAGGAATTCTCAATATTGTTTCATCCATCATCTTTTCGACTTTCTTTATTAGTTTTATTAGGATCTACGAGATTCAAAACCAAGACACATTATGATGCACCGTTTATATACAAGTATTTATTTACTCGCGACATACCCTATATTACATCTATGATACACGAGAGTCATATAAAATTGTCGAGTAGATCGAGCACCTTTGTGTACAATAGAACATGCATGTTAAACAATCCCAAAATATGACTGGTACTCACATTAGGTCCATCGCGTTGAAGATCGTTATTTCACATTATACGAAACTCAGAAATAAGTTCACATTGCCAAAGACAGATTTTTCATCAATGCATAATTGAGGTCCAACATCTTGGGCCTCTTGGCTACTTTCACTGGCTTAAGTTTCTAGATTTTCATAATTGATTTCACCTTAAGACAGCTCAGACTTTTCCGCACGTTTACAATTTCTTAGCTCTTCAATAAAGTTGCGCAAAATAATTTTCTTCAGATTTGTTTCTGGACAAGAGAAGCTTCCTTTTAGCTACAATTTTCTTTTACAAAAATAAATAAATAATTTGACCACAGACTTATTTTGTTAATACCTCTGTAACTATTTTTAACTTAAATACGTAGTATACAAATTTTAACAACAGTTTTCCTTATCAATCAAAGATTAATTAAAAGCAGGCGGAGGATCAAATTCAGGTATTCAGTTAAATTTTGCGAATTAAATAGCTTAACTAGCAATAAGTTCGATGTAGAAAAAAAACTAAAGCTTTACAATAGTCGCAATACACTCTCAAAATAAGTCACCTAAAATTGTCTAACAAAAATAACAATGTCAATTCAACTGTAGAAATTACGCAGTATAGGTCAAGAGTATTTCACAAAAGTCAGACACGAACCAAACCAAGTTTATGTTGCTTTTCAAACAAGAGTTTCTCATTGCAACCAGAAACATGCCAAAAATGACTACTCGTACTAGAAAACCAGAAAAATGCTCGACCCAAACCAGAACTTACAAGATCCCAAACAGTGCGACCAACCTGTTTGACTTTGACAGGTTGATTTGGCAACACGGTCAACCTGCAGACCGCTGATTATCAAGTGTCGTCATCAACCAAAGCAAATATTTGCATTTTGCAGAATCAGCCTCCATGACCAGAACAACTTTTCACAATGTAAGCCCTGCATGTTAATAGAAAGCCAGAATTCCAAGCGAATATGCTGAGAAACAGTGGCAGCAACGAAGGAGTCAAACAAATGCCCTTTTGCATTCTATTTGTGGTATCTGACCTTAATTCCATCTAAAGCAGAATGGTATTATAAGGGGGGCAGTAATGAGTCAGCTTTGCAAAAAGTATATACATCACCAGCTTATCACCCAATGCAAATTATAGCAGTACAGAACAAGTAATAGTCTATTTCCCTATGTGTTTCCAGGTGTGGGAAATCAGAATATCAGATGTAAGGTAAAAAATGCAAGCTGCCCTTAATAATTAAGAGTTAAGACAAAGATGATACGCACTGAAGACAGAATGAAATCATTAAATGGTTCATTAACCATATATACTCAATGAAAGAGTTATGAGACAGGATAGAGAAACCAAGCAATGCAGTACCACATCATCAAAATTATTTTGTGCATTCAAATCATTATTACTTATGTCACGAAATCCACAGAAATCATTCTACCTTAACATAAGAAGCTTAATATATGCACGTTTAAGGAAAGGTAAATGTGAAATTTTAAGATTTCTGTACAAATCCTCAATGCATACCAGTGCTACCAGACCATCAATACACAATCCCTCTTATAATGGTGATTGTATCTTCTTTTACAGGGAAAACAAAAAATGACTCGCAGTAGTGAAAAATTATCTTTGGAAAATTTGCGCTTGATGATGCACACTCAACTTAATAGTACCAACAGTAACTTCCACAGTGAATAAACAATGCAATTAATTAGACATTGCTAAGTGGACAAGAAAGGTGAAGCAAATACAGACGAAGTTTGAAGTTAACAAGAAGCCGAGGAAGCAACTCAAACTCTGAACTCGGACAGTTAGTCCTGTATTAATATAACGGGGATAACTACTTTGCTTGCATTTTTGATGTTTAATTCCTGATATAGAAAATTTAGCTTAAGTGGCAAGTAATCAAATGGTCAAATCAAAGACCAAATTCAGCAACAAGAATCAGATAAGCAGAATTAGCAAAATCATACAAGTTTTCTTTGCAATCACGATTCTTCAATTAGTTTGTTTAGCCAATCAAAGATTCAGTGCTCATAAATAATAGCATTACTTGGAAAAGGCAGAAAAGTCAAGAAATTTCATAGAGTCAGCGTAATTAGTCAAATAACACTGTGAGGAGATTAAATGTGAATCTAATTTCTACAGAGTATATTAACTTCAGCAAAAAAACAAGATATAGATATGCATAAGGTAGTTCCTCCACTTTTGGGGGCTGGAAAACAACATGTAAAATTTAAGGACGATCGAAATTAACAGCATTACACACAATTCTTCACCTCAGATCAAGCTATGCTTGTATAAAGTCAAGTGGTACACAAATAATATGTCAGTAAGAAAGCTGACCTACTTCCTTTAGCAGCTACAGATGCCTATCAGCTTTGATTCCATCTCTTCCTTGAAATCTATCAATACTCAGGGATATGGGCTCCAACGATATTTCTGATTTTGGCATACCTAACACCATTTCCTTCTGCTTAAGCATCAAGACCATCCGATCATTCTCTAGTTTCACCCTTTCATTCTCCAACTTCAATCTCTCGAGCTCTCTGTCTTTCTTGCTGCGAAATCTCAACCATTTAAGACGCTGTTTCTCAAGATCAAGTGCCTCAGCCTCCAACTTGACCTTTTCCACCTCAAGTTGCCACATTCGTTGCTGAATCAATGATCTTTGTTCTGCAGGAGATTTTGCCACATCTTGAAACATGGACTCCAATTCCACTCTATAACAGTCCTGCCTGCCTGGCAACAATGAGAAATTAGAGCTTCCTCCATTCACGTCGCTTCTAGCATAATAACCCTCCATCCTTCCAGATTTGATATCAACATTCTTTTCATCATCTTCATACGACTCATCACTGTCTGACTCATAATTTTCATCAGCTTCATGCACCTCAGAAACATTGTTTTCATTTGGATGGGTAGCCAGAGGCATTATATGAGCTTGTAAATCAATATCATGACAGCCAGGTATTCTCTGACCATTATGGAAAGCACACATTTCCCGATAAAACAGATGTTTTGAACTCAATATCTTTTTGACCTCATCCTTCGCCTTTTCTGTCAAGTGCGGCATGGCATCCATTAGAGACGGATTTTCCACCACTTGGCAACTAGTTCCTCTACCAAGAATGTCATTCAACTTCTTGTATCTTTTATTCAAGTCATTGAACTTGTCCTCACATTGTTGAGGAGAAACACAACAACCATTACTAATCATAATGTTCGAAACCATTTTCCACTTCCCCTTCTTTTGCAACATTCCAGATTTCCTCTTCAACCCATCCTTAGCATCAAACATGCCCTCATCCCCAACAGAAGCTACAACTGCTATTAGAAGTCTAACAATGTTATCAGTCCACTTCATTCGTTGCCAAGGAGATTCCTTTTTATCCTTTCCCACATTACAATTCTCACCATTCCCATCCCCTGTATAACTTGGCTCCTCATCTTCACTAGATGTATTATTACTAAGCGAACGCCCAAGAGAAATTCCCTTCCCCTTACCAAAATCCATTGACATTCCCTTCAACGACAACCCTTTCGCCTCTACAAACCCTAGTGGCTGCTCATTCTCAATGCCACTCATCATGTTCATGGGATGTAACTCAAGAGGTTGGTGGGTCATTAATGGATGACCCATCTGGCCTAGTTGGAGCTCATCCCCCGGCATTTCCATATCCAACAATCGACCATTCGATCCCATTCCGGATAAAAACCCACCTCCTAAACGTGGTCTTTCCATCAATATATGAACCCCTAAAGCTTAATCTTCAATAACTCAACTACAGAACTAATCTCCCTCAACCAAATAAGGCCTCAGCTAAACAGTACAAATTCCATTCCTCCCTAATTTCAAACCCTATCTTCAACACTCAGCAAAGATCGAAGAATAAAAGAACCCCAGAAAAAGCACACAACAACCTATGAATTTAGTTGCTACTAGCTAATAGAAACCCACTAAAAATAACAGCTTGATTACACAGTATTTCAGCCTAGAATTTACAAACTCAAAGATTCGAACAATATAGCACAAACAAAAGTACAAAATTTTCTAAGATTTGAAAATTGAAGTCAATCAAAGTTATAAGCAATCAACAGAAGCTATATCCAAGATGGAAACTTTAAACTAGTGCAGGACAAGATTACCGAAGTTTGAAAGCACAATTTGATCTTCTTTTAGGAAACTTAATTAGGGTTTAAGTTACCTTAATCATTTTACAGAACAAGCTTCCTGATTTTCAGGGTAGAGGAGAGAGAAAACGATCAAGGAAGAAGTGATGTTCCACAATTTTGGGACGCAAAGTGAAAAACACCTGAAATACGGGGCAGGCACCGATAGGGCGATAGGTTCCTTTGGACTGATCGGAGTGTCTTCAAAATGCCGTTTTTTTTTTTTCTTTTTTTTTCTTTCAGTTGACATCATTTAATTATGATGCTTGTTAATGCGTTATTTTAATGATTAGTCTCTAATTCTCTATATTGTAAAATTGTATAAAGTAAAATTATACATTGAGACAATTCAAACAATAATTCACTTAATTATATTTTATCGAACCTATAAATCACAAAAACTAGTCAAAATATAATTTATAAAATAGTGTAAAAGTCTATTTGGATTAATAACAAGTAAGGGAGATGTGTGTACTGATAAGATCTTGATCAAGTTATTTCTTCTCTGTCATATGGGTAACAAATTATATATAGAGAAAGGATGGTTATTAAAGTTTTTTAAAATTAAGGTCGCATGTTCAAATCTATCGGAGTTGAATATTGTTTTTCGCAAGTAAATTCTTTAAGATGACCTGACCCATACGTTAGTAATGTTACCAATTTAGTAGTTGTGCACTTGTGCAGCATCCTTGCTGATGTGATGTAAAAATAACTTGCTTGTTCTCAATGACAGTAGCAAATGGCAACTTTTAAATATAGTTATCATTAATCAACAAATACCCCCAAAACTTTTTTGGATCATTGATCTCTTTATACTATACGGATATCAGATCAGTCTACATGCTTAACACAAAGTCTGCTTTTTTAGTACATTGGACCTAGCATCTTTCTACCAATGATGACGCCGGAGGCTGGTGCTCTTGTTTGCTGTCCTGTGCTTTAGTTAACAGATAAGTAGAAGTGGTGTTCACGTCTCAAACCCAATCCACATGAAGCCAAATCGAACACAAAACCAAGAAACTGGGGTTATTTACTGCTGCAATGTGGTGAAAGAAAGGGTTTACAAATGGATTTGTTAATTTCTGTGGTTGATACATATCTGCTGATAACATTGATGTCTACGACAGAAGACCATTTCAGAAATCATCCTATCATTCCTGTGGATTATTATATGCGGACAGAGTATCATTCCATATCTATGATTGATACCTATATGAAACGATGGCTTAGTGGGAAGGAGATCAGGTAAAGCATCTGAGATTATAGGAATCAATTAGAACAATTAGAAATAATAATTGAACATACTTTACACTTCTGCAATAAGAACCTCTACAGTTATGCCAAGATATTGAAGATAAAGCTTCAGTCATCAAATTCTTTCAACATTCAAAGGCTTCTTGTAAGACTGCAACAACAAAGAAGAACAGACCACACTAAGGGATGAAGCGGCCATGCAAGCCCCAGCAACCCAAGGCGGAAGCCGAATACCAGTGAATGGAAACAAAATTCCTGCAGCAATAGGCATGGCTAGGACATTATAGCCAAGGGCCCAAACGTAGTTAAGCCGAATCTTGGACATTGTCTTTCGAGAAAGGTCAATGGCTGTCACGACATCTTCTAGGTTGCTCTTAATTAGAACTATATCAGCTGCCTCAATAGCAACATTAGTGCCAGCGCCTATTGCCATTCCAACATCAGCTGCAACTAGGGCAGGGGAGTCATTAATGCCGTCTCCCACCATTGCTACTGTCAGACCTTTCATCTGGATAGTCAGAAATAGCAAATAAATAAAATACACTACTTCCACAGCATCAGGGGAAAAAAAAAAAACAAAACAGTTACTTCCACGATTCACTATTTCACATGGTTATATAAGAAGCGAGATACAGTCCACAGCAAGGCATATCGGATAGAATTTCATTCATGCACAGGGATACTAACACAAACACGCACAGAAACAGCACCCCGCAAAAATTAGGTTCTGATCTCTATATGTTAACTTGTCAGAATCAAGGACAAATTTGCCACTTCATTCCTACTACTATTCATTCAAGCTTTGGCATATTACTACATTATTACGTATCTTATATCTTGATATAATCATAGTCACTTTGTCATGAGAATTTTAAGAGTGTAAAGGAAAAAAACAGGGTAAAGCAACGATGTTTTCAAAGAAAGTATATCACACCTAGGGTCATGCTTTCATCCAATCCCAATTATTAGCGATAAAAATTTAATGTGTCACACAAACGTATAAACGCACCACCAAGGCAGCAAGAGAAATGAGAAAAAGCAAAAATTCCATGCATATTGTTGTCAGCAATCCAACCTGAATTTCTTTTATCTTCCCAGCTTTTCCAATTGGATCTGTTTCAGCAAAAACTTGATTAATACCAACTTCTCTTCCTATTGCTGTTGCAGTACCCCAGTTATCACCAGTTACCATGATGCTTGTGATGCCCATAGACTGGAGATATCTAATGACGTGGCCTGCCTCCGGCTTCACTGGATCAGTCACAGCGAAAGCCCCTGCAACCTTGCCATCAATGGCAACTAACACACAAGTTTGAGCCAATTTTTCTGTCCCTGAGATATACTCCTTGACTTCATGGTTGATTGGAACATTATGAACCTGCAGGAGCCTCTTGTTTCCTACCAAAACTATCCTCTCACCGACCTTTCCACCAACTCCAGCTCCAGGATGCACCTCAAAATCCTTTACATCTTCAACATGGTCAGCCAATGATTCATGTTTCTTACGCTGAACCTTAGCGTGTTCAGCCACAGCTTTAGCTAGAGGGTGCTCGCTGTTTGCCTGCAAATATATTGGAGGAAAGAACAGCTGAGCAGCAGAGTGATTTACGTTCCATCATAACGATTGCCGATTCTCAAATCAAAAAGGTATTAAATCACTGGCAACTAAAACATTACACTATTCCTCAAAAAAAAAACAAAAAAAAAACATGAGTCATTAAAATGAAAGATCATGTTCACTTTCCGAAATATCATGAATAATGCATGATGCATGAGCCAAACAAACCAAATAAATGCACATACCTCAATAGCAATTGTCATATCAAATAATTCCTTCATTGTAACCCCAGAAAAGAGAACAGTGCTGACAACAACTGGCTTTCCTACAGTCAACGTTCCTGTCTTGTCAAAGACCACAGCTTTAACCTACAGTAAATTAATCAAAACAGAAGCAACAGCAAAGAACATCAAGATCCTGCATCAAAAGTAGCACAATCCCTCAAAGCAGTAACATCAATGCTGAAAAAACATGCCACTGTGAGTGTGAGATCTAGTTTCCCTTTAAAATAGGCCAAATAGTGTAAATATCCATGAGGTGGTCTATGTATTCTTATTACCTAAAAAGTTATGACAAATCATCCAAACTTTAGCTCCTCATTTGGGTAGCTCAACTTGCAATTCAAAAACATACAAAGTAAATATATTGACACAATTGAAGGGAGGCACATATTTACAAGGGCAGTTTAAGGAAAGGATGATAAGAGTAGGACATTTGGTAATAATCCAATATCAATTAAATATTTAACTTCACATTTCCATGTTATAGTTTCAGTTTTTGTTTAAATAAAGAAATGTTATAGTTTCAGTTGCATTATTATCAATAATATGAATTGATTCTATCATCTTAAACAAATAACGCAATTAATAATACGTGGAAAATAAATCAAAGTTAGGCATTTTTGAATAATTTCTGCACAGCAGCCACAAGGAAGCCTTAACTAAATAAAATGATATATAAGAGAATGGAAGAGTCATGATCCACAGTTATGAATATCTAGGCCTCCTACTACATTTATCTTAGGTCTTCTCGTCATGTATGCAATAACCTGAGCAAATGACAAAATTAAGTCAATGAAAGCCAAACATACCTTGTGTGCCTTCTGTAGTGCTGTTCCCCCCTTGATGAGCACACCCAGTGAGGCACCCTTCCCGGTAGCAACCATAACTGCAGTAGGAGTCGCCAGTCCCAGAGCACATGGACAAGCAACCACAATAACAGATATTCCAAACTGCAGAGCAAGTTCAAATTTGTCCATGGCTTGTGGGATCCAATGTTTTGGATAAAGACCAGCTACTCCAGTGACAAACCATGCAACCCATGTAATAAATGCTGCAGCAACTACCTATATTTGATCAATAGTAAAGGTCAACATTATCACTTTGAATCAAGAAAAGATAACCATGAATACTTGATATGCAAAATTAATAAGAAAGCAATTTAAAAAAAAAAAAAAAATTGAAATTCCAAGTCTGAATAGTATATAACAAGTGTAACATAATGTACAGTCCTCCCCAGATAAAAGCCTGGTCTCCTAACAGTATGACAAGCTAGCTAGGCCAAGAGGGCATTCATACCCACCTAACAAAGGATCAGATAAACCCACATACTTTACTTGTGAGATTTAGTTTATGACTTCAAGTTTAGCATCCTGATCAGATGACCCCGCATATTTTCCTCGAGAACTTTTAGATTCGAATGCAACATAATAACAGGTCAATATGGAAACAATGAACTTACAGTTGGAACAAAAAACCTTGATATTTGGTCAGCCAACTTCTGAACAGGGGCTCTGGCCAACTGAGCAGCCTCCACAAGTTGAACAATCTGAGAAAGGGCAGTCTCTGATCCAACATGTGTAGCCTTCACTATGATGCAGCCATTCTCATTTGAAGTCCCACCAATGACCTGTTTACAACATCAAGCAGGTATGTCCATCATTGAGTTGTTCCAAGAGACAAAGGCACAAACAAAAACCAATCTACAATACTCAATTATACCTTATCACCAGGTCTTTTAGTAACTGGCTTTGCTTCTCCCGTGATCATACTTTCATTTACATAACTTTGACCATCAATAACGATCCCATCAACAGGAACCTTTGCTCCGGGAACAATCTTAAATAAGTCATTTCTCTGTATAAGTTGAGTGCTTATTTCTGTTTCTGAGATGATATTTCCACTGCCATCCATTGTCACCAAGCACGCCGTATCTGGAGCAAGCTCTGACAGCTTTGCTAAAGCATCTGAAGTCTTCCCCTTCGCCACAATCTCCAAATATTTGCCCAAAAGAATAAAAGATATTAACATAGCACTTGTCTCAAAAAAATCTTGCCCTTCAAAGTCATGGGAAGTCAGGGATTTAAGCAATATGTAGAGAGAGTAGATGTAAGCAGCATTGGTTCCCACTGCCACCAGAACATCCATATTAGCAGATTTTCGCCTTAACGCATGATATGCCCCAACATAAAACCTGAGAAAGAGTGTTTTGACAAGACAACATCATCCAGTATGATACATAAACCAGATTAGAAAGACATCGTAAGTAGCACAATCACTTGTACAAACCAATTTTTTTTTTAAAGTACCTTCGGCCAATGATGAACTGCACTGGTGCGCAAAGGATACATCTCAGCAACATTCCAATAGTAAGCAAGTTGTGAATCCTGTAGTTTAACCAGTCCCCGTAAGGAGGAAGCATTGGGAGTACCATGGAGAAAACAAGCACCGGGACAGAAAAAAGGCAACTCCATAAGAACTGATTTTTGTACTTATGAATCTCATTCCTATGATCCAAATCTCTCTGTCTTGGAGGGACATACAAGCTTGCATCATACGAATTTAGGCCAGTAGAAGACTCTCTAATCAATTTTATCAGAGATCTAGGACCAGTTACATCAGGATCATAGCTTACAGTGACCTTTTTTTCTTCCATATCCATGTCAACGTGATTGACACCAACAGCTAGCTCAAGAGCAGTTCTAATAGTGTTGGCGTCTTCAAGGGTACGAACTCCATCAAGCTTTAGGTGCACTTTGTTCACATCATTCCCAGGGTTAATAAGATCAGCTTCAAAACCAGCATCTTCAACCGCTTTTATGATTTGGTTAAGGTTTGTGACATTTGGATCAAAGTGAACCTTGGCTTCCTCAAGAGCAAGACCTACCACGGCCTTTTTCACCCCATCAGCATCTGAGAGGGCACGTTCAACGGCCTCTGAGCAGCTAGTGCATGCCATTCCTTTTATTTTCAGTCGACATACTTCTATTTCTTGATCAGGATACCCCTCAACTTGAAATCCTGCATTTTCTACGGTTTCTTTTATTCTTTTTGACTACAAAAACAGACAAAAAAAAAATATCAATCTTAACTCTGCACATGAATGACGGTGACACTAATGACAAAGAAAATATATTAAACAGCAAATAACATGACAAAATAAGAGATTATGAAATTAGCAAGGCATATCAAAATGCTTAACCATCAGCTAGAAGTTTGTAATTAGGCTGACATTTATATTCAATCCTAAAGCATAAATCCAATTTTCAGATTTAGCACCTTCATTTCTGTTATATAGGATCCACATATGAAATGATCAGCAACATTTATCTTCTGAAGTTGAAAAAGGGGGCAGGAATGCAGGATCCTGATCCCTATGGGTTCTCCCTTCAAAAGAGAGCAGGAGAAAAATGACAAGAAGCAATAACAGATGTAACTCAAGTAACAATTCAACTGAAAAGGTAGAACCGTAAAATCACATGACACGGGTTAGAATTTGCTACTAACATTAACAATTTCCGGCATGTATTTGACAACAGCTTGTCCATCCATTGGTGATACAACAACACTCTTAATTCCATTGAGTTTCCCTAACACAGATTCTACTGAGTTTGAGCATGATGCACACTCAATACCCTTTATCTTAAATTTCACCATTTTAATCTTCTCGGCGCCACATGGACTTGGTGGATAGATGTTAACCGCCACACTGTCCTGAGGTTCCAATAAAGGAACATTTAGATCAAACTTTCCATTGACTTCCATTTTGGTTGCAGCAAAATTTCAATTCTCAACCCTGTTAAGAATCAGGTATAAGTTGATAAGTTTTCTTCCTGAACCCAAATCACAGATGCCATAACAAACGATCAAGTCAAAAATTTAAATGATTCAAACATGTTTTTAAAAAAGCAACTAATTCAGTTTCAAACCTGCTTTTTTAATAGTAATTAATAAAAAAAAATAACCAAGTCAATAATCACTATGCATGCCCATAAGAAGAAATTTTGATTTTAAAAATTGCAAAAATTTCTTGGCAAAGCAAACTAAGTTAAAAACATATAAAAATGAATCAAATTATCATTAAATTTGATCATAAATGCGTAAATACATATACAAAATTCAAAACAATGCACCTAAATGATCACTCAAAACCCTGGTTACTTCAAAAACTGCAAAATTAGAGCTTCACAATCAAAATTTTCACCTCAAATTGCGTACCATAAACCAATTCACAAAGCCTCTAATTCAACGCGCAAATATCTTTCAATTAAAACAAAAAATAATGAAACAAAATTGAGTGAGCATAAGTCAATGTAAATTACCTCAAATTGTCAAATGAATTGCACGATTTGAACGTCCTGAAATACAAAATTAGGGTTCCAAAATTCGGCGAAGAAATTGGGGGTGAGAATTTTGGCATAGATGTGCAGCACACCGCTTTCGCGAAAATGGAATCAGCGGGGACCTACTTTTTAAAAAATATTTCGAATTTGATTTGTATTTGTTTTTTTTTTTTTTTTTTTTGTGTTTTGGTCGTTTCTTTCCCACCAAGACTTTTTGGGTGAAAAATTCCAGAAGTTGCCCTTGCCCTCCACATTGGCCACATAGGAGCATACCGTTCCTTAAATTCATCTTATTTTTGGTTATATGAACTTATCTAATTTAATTTGATCTTATCTGATTTGGTCTTATTAAATCTAATCTTATCTTATCTTTTTTTTATTTGACCAAACTTTGACCTAAGTGTACGATAATCTATAAGAAAAAAAAATATCAAGTGGGATCTTATGAGATATTTCACGATAAAAAATTGCACATAAAACGATAATCTGATCAAGCTTGACCCGATTAATATACTATATATATTAATAAATTATGTTAACATCAACCCAAAAAAATATTTATCTCATATTATTCCTCCAAGCACATGCACGGTAGCACATCAAAAATGATACTCTGCAGGTATTATTCAATGGTACCTAGGTTTTAATAATGAAGCATCATGAGGTTCGATTTGACAAAAATCAAGCTTGAAGAAAGCTTTATGGGGTTCGACCTTTGACGAAATTGTTCAAGACATGGTTGAAGAAGGTAAGATTACATTCATTTTGGTGGTTCATCCTGAACTCGTGATAAAGGGGCTGGTTGTGGCGGTAGATACTCAGATGACCACCCTCTATTATTGAAGGTTGAAGATCTAATATTTGTGAAGTTACAACATTATTCCAAAATAACTCGCAGAAATGACATTTATACACTGTGATAAAACAACATTTTGCTAATATATATAGAAGTAGGATATTAACTTGTATTTTCTCTACCGTATAACATTACAATAAGTCAAATTACAATTGATTTTAAACTCTGAATTCTTAAGGACCTGTTCTGATTTACTGAACTGAGATGAAACGAACTAAAATGAATTATTTATGAGAGAAGAAAATTAGAAATTAAGCTGAATTGAACTGAAATAATTTGAGCTGAACTGATTGAAGCTCAACTGAAATTAAGCCGAAAATAACCGGCCCTAAATCTTAAACATTGCTAACGCAATAGATCAACCCGAATTGAAAACTTACAACCCGAAACGGCGAAACATGACCCACATGCAAATACTCCAAATTCCGAAATGTTTAAAACGTAAACAGACCGACCGGTTTAACATCGTCTGCTTGAATTTAACGTCTGCCTTTCAATCAATAACCAAAAACCCTTTCTTCCCCAAAACCCTAATTCAATGATCAGATAACAAAGAAACCCCAATTTTCAAATCAACCCAATTTTAATTTTACCCTAGAAAGCCTCAATTCCACTCCCATTTCTTCAACTATGCTTAACAATGGCGATATTGAATTTAATTCATCCGCCATTAAAATCCCTCTTTCTTCACCTCAAAATCCCATCTCTCACCTCCCATTTTGCTCTCAATCCCTAACTTCCACCCTCTCACAAGCCAAATTCTCAATTACCCAGTTCCTAGATTCCCTCAAATTCCACAAAAAACCCATCAAATTGCGCTCTTTCCCATCACCATTGCTGTGCTCTTCGACATTGGCACTGAACGAGTCGACTCAGCCTCAATCCGGTGGTGCTACTGTTGGTGGTGGTGCGATTGAGGTGGCTCAGCCAAAGCCGCCGGTGAGTCGGACTCGGAGGGAGGATGAGGAGAGAGTGTTGATTAGTGAGGTGTTAGTGAGGAACAAAGATGGTGAAGAATTGGAGATGAAGGACTTGGAATCGGAGGCATTAACGGCGTTGAAAGCGTGCCGGGCGAATTCGGCATTGACGGTTAGAGAGGTTCAGGAAGATGTTCATCGGATTATTGATAGTGGCTATTTTTCTTCATGTATGCCTGTTGCTGTAGATACTCGGGATGGTATCAGATTGGTCTTTCAGGTATATAATTTTGAGTATATAAATAATATTTTGATATGTTCTGTTTTAATGCATATTAAATTTGATTGAATGCTGTTGCTTATATGAGCTTTGTAATTGAGAATAGATGAAGTTATAATTTAGGTTGTGTTATCGGAATGCACTATGTTGTTAGTCATCTGAAAGAGAATGAACCTTTAGTGAACATGATTTGTATCAGTATTAAGAATTTGAGTAGTAACCCTTGAAATTGCTGCCAGTGAGTTTTTAGGATTGCCAGCGTTAAATAAGATAGATTGGAATGAGAAATGCAAATTGCTGAGCCGTAGGTGCTGTTTGTGGTATCTTCTCTTTGTTACAAAGCGAGTAAAAGGGGACTCGGAAGTTTAAACGGAGGGAGAGGGTTGGGGTTTTGAAGTTTCATCTATATTTTGAAGGGTAGAGGGATTGCATATTTGCATCAATATCATTTTGTCCAGGAGCTTATTTGATTTTCTCTGCCACGGTCATATATCCTCGTGGCACGTGCCATATTACCTTGTTATATGTTTTCTGCTATAGTCAGTATCTAAATATCCCTTGGACCTCTACTTTATGTCCATAGATATACTATATGATCATGCTGTTGTTTTCTTGTTGAATATAGCTGCCCTGAACCTGGACATTCTTCTTTTTTGAGGTAGCTAGTTTGTTTGATTTGCTTTCTCTTTTGTCGCACAAGGTAGAACCAAACCAGGAGTTTCGGGGATTGGTGTGCGAAGGAGCTAATGTTCTTCCGTCCAAATTCGTAGAGGATAAATTTCGCGATGGATATGGTAGGTTTTTTTTTGTCTCTCTGTTGCTAGAGTTTGTGAGCTACTTAAAGTATTCTCTCCATTAAATTAAATTTATCATCAAGCTGTGCAGGAAAAGTGGTCAATATCAGGCATTTGGATGAAGTGATTGAATCCATCAATGGATGGTATATGGAGCGTGGCCTTTTTGGCATGGTTAGTATTTGTTTCTTTTATTCATTTTAAGGTTATTAAATTATTCTCTTTTGTTACCTTTTTCCTGAAGTCAAAGCTGTAATAAGTTGGAGCAGAACTGCAGAAGATTCATTATTATATTCTTACAGGTTTCAGGTGTTGAGATTCTTTCAGGGGGTATACTAAGGCTACAAATTGCTGAAGCTGAGGTCAATGATGTCTCAATCCGTTTTCTTGATCGAAAGACGTAAGTTTTAAATTTATTATATTTGCTTCTTTATTGAGGCAATATTAAGAAAAAGATATGGGCAAACAACAAAGAATGGTGGCTATGTTCTGTCAACCTTATCAAATAGTTTCACATAATGTTTCATGTTGAAGGTATTTATGCTACAAAATTTAGTGGATGGTGACTGATTATGTTCCACTGATACTGTGATTAATAGTTTGATATAATGGGTTCATAACTAATTGTGTAAATTTAATTGTTTTCTTTTAGCCGTGAGCCAACTGTGGGGAAGACAAAGCCTGAAACAATACTCCGCCAGCTTACAACTAAAAAAGGACAGGTAAAATTATTGCATTCACTGTTGACTTAGGGATGCTACTGAAGAATATTGTATATTCCTCTCTGCTAATAGCCGTAATCAACATTCTGTTGGTCTTTTGACCTTATCTGTTGAAAATTTGTGATTTACTCGTACAACTTTTATACTTTTTTTAAAAAATTATTCTTGATAAGACTGGCTGTTTGAGCTTTTGTAGATAATTTTCTAGATATAGAGTTCTCCGTCACCTTCGGAAAATCAATTTCAACTTTCAAGCAGAATTGTTTTATGGAAATTTGTAGGGTTTCTATCATTGGTTTACTTGCCACTGTGATTTTTATTTTCATTTTTTTTAATGTATTCCCCATGCTTCCTTTGCAGGTTTACAGTTTAAATCAAGGAAAAAGGGATGTTGAGACAGTTCTAACTATGGGAATTATGGAAGATGTTAGCATTTTTCCCCAGCCCGCCGGAGGTAACTATAAATAGCAATTTTGGTATCAGTTGATTTCAAGTTCATGTGATGCCATGTTAAGTTTTTGATTGTAAGGTTGGACCTTATCTTGGTCAAACTTCTCTCCTCCCCCCTGGTCAATGAGTATCAGTTTGCAAGCGTCTTTTTTCTAATGTTTTAGAAAAATAATCATTTTTAGTCTTCTGCTGACCACTGGTTCACTGATGAATTTACAATGAATGGGGTTCTGTTGCTAAATTTGTAGTTGGCATGGCTGCATGGCAAATTCAAGCTGCTTAAATTGCATTTTGATTCTGGTTAAAGACATGTTGATTTCGCTCTCCAGATGATGCTTGAATGTACAGCCATTCAGATTATTATATTGTGCTATCCTCTCCTGCTTCTTTGTGGCCTTAGGCCTGAATTTTTGTTGATAGGTCAATTGATCCCTGGCTTCAATGTGTCTGATGGTTGGTGGAGTGGTTGGTGGAGAGGATACCCTCTTCTGCTTGAACCTAGGCTTTGAATTGAATTTTCTTGTTACCCAGTAGCTCAACTATTTAATATATATTTTGCCTAGGAACCAAATTGTTTGGCTTCAGTTATCTCTTCATTTAGGTCTTGCTGTTGGTGCCACTTCATTACTCTTTAGAGACTATGGTGATAGTCATGTTGGAAAAAATACGAATTATGTTGATGGAATCTCTTTGAATTTGGCATCTGTCTTATTTCCAGTATTCTAATGTCTTTCTTTTGCTTCCTACACTCCAGACACTGGTAAGGTTGATTTGGTAATGAATGTGGTTGAGCGTGTGAGTGGAGGTTTCTCTGCTGGTGGTGGAATTTCGAGTGGGTAAGACAATATACTGTGACAATGATCTATTCAGTCTTCAAAATGATGGGTCTTGGCTATGTATGTTTTCTTCTGATTCATTATGGTTATATAAATTTGCAGGATAACCAGTGGTCCATTGTCAGGTTTGATCGGAAGGTACTATTCTGTTGCTTTGGAGTTCACGACATAAAGTAAAAAATCCTCATCATTCATGGCTTACATGCCATAGTGATGGATATCCTTTAGAAAATTGTCCCTTTTAAAGTTCTTTATAAACTGATTTGCATATCTATGTAAATAATTCATGTATGATTTCCTTGGTAATTGTGAGTTGCCTTAGGCTCTTAGTATCTGAACAGGCTATAATTCTTCTTTACCAATCTTTTGTTTTTCATGCCGTTGGCAGGTTCATGGCCATTCCAATTAGAAGCCTGTTTTCTCTAATTAGTACTTTTTGATCTTATAATTTTTTACAAGAATTCTTTTTATCTTAATTTTGGTTGCAGCTTTGCATATTCTCACAGAAATCTTTTTGGTAAAAATCAAAAAGTCAATGTCTCCCTTGAGAGGGGGCAAATCGACTCTATATTTCGGATAAATTACACAGTCCCGTGGATTGAAGGTGATGATAAGCGTACGCAACAGTCAATTATGATTCAGGTGATAAGCCACAATCTTGCTTATCTATCTTCTATGATGAAAAGGTTATTGCTTTTTTTTTTTTCTTTTTTTTTTGCGTTTTTAATTTGGTCCTGTCACTTGTCTTAATTGGTCATCCAGAATTCAAGAACTCCCGGTACTTTGGTCCATGGTAACCAGCCCGACAATAGTAACATAACCATTGGCCGTGTAACAGCCGGCATGGAATTCAGTCGTCCTCTAAGACCAAAGTGGAGTGGAACAGCTGGACTTACGTTTCAGGTATCAAAAAATTAGCTGGTTTCACGCTTCATTTATCTATTACCGGAACGCATTGCTTTTTCTGGTGGTATGTATGGAAACTTTGGGCATATCATTGTCTGATAGTTATCCTGGTGAACTCATGTTACTTGTTAAATTTTGTATTATTTACCATTTATGCTATTGCAGCGAGCTGGTGCTCATGATGAGAAGGGGGATCCTGTTATAAAAGATTTTTACAGCAGCCCTCTTACTGCAAGGTATAGGTCATTGCTGACATCAAAATTTGCAAAGTCTGCCACTTTTTTGCTGTCTGTTATTCTTGTATAATCTTTTGAACTGTATTTGATGTGCTATTATTATGTTGTGTTCAGTGGAAATACTCATGATAATATGTTGCTTGCCAAATGCGAGTGTGCCTACACTGGTGATTTAGGATCCTCAATGGTTAGTTATCTGTTGATTTAGAAACACGTAATTTGTTCGTCATTCCTTATTTTGCTCATATTGTACCTTTATGCAGTTGGTCTTCAGCATGGAACAAGGTCTTCCTATCTTGCCAGAGTGGTTGAGTTTTAATAGAGTAAATGCTCGAGCCAGGACAGGGGCAGAAGTTGGGCCAGCCAATCTTCTTTTAAGGTTTGATATGCTCCTTGGTTTTGTTGCTTGTGTGTAAATAATTGGTACAATCTTCATTTCTTCTTTAAATTTTTGAACTTTTTGACACTAAATCAATAGTACCTTTGGTTTTTCAGTTTGTCTGGTGGTAATGTGCTGGGTAAATTCTCTCCTCATGAAGCATTTGCCATTGGTGGCACAAACAGCGTGAGAGGATATGAAGAGGGTGCTGTTGGCTCAGGCCGTTCCTATGTGGTTGGCTGTGGTGAAATTTCCTTTCCTCTGGTACGTCAAATGCTCAGCTGATTGCATGTTTTTCCTACAACTTGTTGTCTCTGTATATGTAGACTTCGAGTCCGAAATCCTTAAGGAAATGATCTGCTTCAATTTCTGCATCTCTTAAATTATCTTGTTATTTAAGTATGCCTAGTTTTTGGAAATGAAGACTTTGACACCATTTTCTTTTATGTGGGAAGTCGGGAAGGTGGCTTGGGAATGTCTAATATTATGTACATTTAACCTAGCAAGCATCACTACTTACACTAATTATTCTATAATTTTGTTGGTTAAAGCCTTAGCATAACTAGGAACCTAGAATGGACCAATGTGGTACAAATGGAAGCTTTGAAATTTGGTTATTAACATCCTAGAGTCTTAGCAAACTAGCCAAAGTCCACTGTTTGCTTAGTGCTTGACGTCATGCAGTTGCTTTTACATTTTGCATTCGTTCAATTCACTAGAAGTGTAAGAGCTTCTAAGAGAGGATGCAACCAGAAAGGCAGAAAGTGTATGTGACCTTTATGCTTTGAATTTTATCCTTCTGTTTCCTGGGAATGCAGTGTAGATTATCTTGCCTTTTTTTTGGGCTTTAAAAAGATAGTTAAAATTGTGATACTTTCTTTGCTTGTTTTAATGATCTTAATGGTTTACACTTAGGCCCAATATTCAGTAAAAATAATTTCAGTTCAGTAAAATTAATTTCAATTAAGTAAAAATAAGTTCAGTTCAGCAAAAATAATTTCAGTTCAGTAAAAATAATTTCAGTTCAGTAAAAATCAGTAAACTCAAAGAAGAAATATAATAGAAAATCAGTAAAAATAATTTCAGTTCAGCAAAATTAATTTCAGTTCAGTAAAAATAATTTAAGTTCAGCAAAAATAATTTCAGCTCAGTAAAAATAATTTTAGTTCAGCAAAAATAAGGTGAAGTGAACGAGGCCTTACTCTTAAATTCAACTAGATTATCAACAAGATCTCGTTGATACCATTGACTTTTCCCTTGAACATAATGTTTTTCTATTTCAGTTTGGTCCAGTAGATGGTGCCCTTTTTGCTGATTATGGAACTGACCTTGGATCAGGCTCATCTGTTCCTGGTATGTGCATCTTTTTTCCAATCTTATGAGCTCTTTAGAAAGGCATGATTTTTTGTTTGTCCACATAGGTCTAGATACTGGTGGATTAAATTAAATTTGTGATGTTCATAGTATTATGTTTCTTTTGTATTTGAAGGTGATCCTGCTGGTGCAAGAAGTAAACCCGGTAGTGGGTATGGCTATGGAGCTGGTATCCGCGTGGAGTCTCCTTTAGGTCCTCTACGGCTTGAATATGCCTTCAATGACAAGAAAACTGGGAGGTTTCATTTCGGTGTTGGACATCGTAACTAGCAACTCTTCTATGGGATCTTTCGTAATCGTTGCGTTCCTAATCAAAGTTTTTGTCCCTGAAATATAAATTAGCATTTAGCCCCCGCGCCACATTTTTAAAATTCACTGTTAGAGAGGTTCACAATTGATGTTGATTCAGCTTACTTGTGATAGGGTTTACACATGAGCATATCCCTGTAACTGTTTCTTCCTGCTTCAATTGTATATTATCTTTTTCCATTACGTTTTGTGAAAATTATGCGCATTCGGGATCATAATACCCTTTATCACATACTCTTATTTTACACATTCATTAACCTCATTTGATTTGGTTTGTTTGGTTTTTTTTTAAAAAAAAAAAAATGAAAAAGTTGCATGGTCAGTCGGTTTTGACGGAAAAATTGTGCAAATTGGCCCCACCTGAACTTTTGTCTTTTGGAAGGCTTCCCATCAAATATTTAGTAAATGGATAAGTAGTAATATTGGTGGGAAGGTCTCCATTTTCATTTTTTTATCAAAATAGGAACCCTAATTTCTCAAGCTTGTAAGGGCGGTGATGGATATAAGTTGCAAGTTAGTCAAATAACATGACTTATCTATGATCATACAAATAAATACTTTGAATAATTTCATGTTGCTCACTAATAAATACTTAAGCATATGCAACAAACTGATCAATTCAAGCCATCAAGTTTGAGTTGACCCATCTTCACGTTGTGCCGACATCAGGTTTCTCTATATAACTTCTAATCAAGTTACAATTTCTCTTTAAGACCTTTGAGTTAAGTTCATATTTCTCTTAAATAACTAACTCCGAGTCAAATCCATGTCATCTCTATCAAAGTAACTAGTTAAAAATTAGTATAGCTCTAAACAAAAGTAGTGGTCGACATACAAATCAAGATTTGATAATAAACAAGAAAATGAGACATGAATAAGGACATAAGGACAGGCAAAGCTTAAAGAAATGTACACTCGTGTTGCCTTGAAAATTGTGAAGCAAACACATGCAAGATTTTGTCATTGGATTACCCAATTAAATCAGCAGAAGATCGGATCACTTTGGTCTAATCTGGCGGCCTTCATTTCACAGAGATAATACAACTTCTTTGTACAATGGGAACTAAACATAATCCCATTTTCCATCTATTTTATTTTCATCGTGAAATAATTAAGGTTGTTCCATATAATATGGTTGTCGAGCGGATTATCAATTAGTTCGAGTAGTTTTAAATTGTAACTAACGTGTTAATTTCACTGATACAAAATCTTATTACCATATAACTAATACTTACGGAGTATAAGTTTTCATTTAGTATGTATAGTCGTATAAACATATCTTTATAAGACTAGATATTAACGGGCAAAATATAGTACTAACAAACATAACAGTTTGGGCTTGTTCTCTTCAGTTTAATTTCATTTCAGTTCAATTTAGTTCAGTTCTAATCAATTTAATTCCTAATTTCCTTCTCTCATAAAATATTCATTTCAGCTCTTTTCAGTTCAGTTCCAATCAGTTCAGTCCAATTCAGCTTAGCTCCAATCTATTCAGTTCAACTCAGTTCAGTAAATTAGAATAAACCCTTAAACTAGTGATACCATATGTGAATGGAGAAAGAAGATGTGTTTCTTAATAACGAGTTAGAGAAGTACGTACTCAGCTCGAAACCCGCAAGGAGTGTTTGTCTCAAATAAAGACAGGAATTTCTTAGTAAGGTGATGAAACAAAATATTATAAACAAAATGAAAAAATATATAGTGTGATAATATGTGTGTGTGTTAGCAACTTAGCATGATTCTATGTGTCTAATTATATTGGTTAGACCACCCTGCAAAATTAGAGGTATTTAATGTCCCCCCGCCTCTCCTTTTTTTCTGTTTATTGAAAATGCCCACTTCAATTTGATTTGGGAATTTGCAAATCCCCAAAATTATTTTCTAATTTTTTTTTCTATTATTTTTTTTCTTTTTTTAACTGTTACATTTCTTCACCTCTACTTTGGCTGCTCTCTATTTTATTTTCTTATTTTAAAAACTTACTACGGAGTATGTCTTATCCAAAACAAGCAGGGTTTTCTTCCCCAAAAGCTTGCCCCCAAAGGCAACCTCCTTTTTTGCTTTTCTTTCTCGAAGCTAACTCCATTTTACATTGTTTTTTTGTGTTCAAACATTTTTGCATTTTGTAAAATCAACAATGTTATTCATTGTATAGTACTTCATCCGTCTCCGAGAGAATGATCTTTATGGCCTAAATCTAGTCCTAAAATGATTATTCTATTTGCATTAAAATACTCTCCAATTTACAATAATATTTGTGCAAAGTTAGCTTTCCCGCGTAAATTTTGTTTTTTCATATACTTATATTACTCTCTCTCTTTACTTTTTTTTAAACCCCATATGAATTTCACTGTCTAATGTACTTTTACTACTATCTTTTTCACTTTTTAAATACCCGCAAAATCAGCCCAAAAGGATCGTTCTTTCGAGGATGGAGGGAGTATTATATATGGTTCCACCCACCCAATTGGACTTCTAGAGGGTATTAGGGTCTATAGGTAGCTTCTTGGCAATTTTTATTTACGGGTCAAAAAAAGTAAAAAATTGACAAAATTGAAGGCTATAATACACGTTTTTTGGGCAATTTCGGAGGTTTCGGGACCTTGTGTCGAAAAGTCTCGAGATACCAGGGGATACATCTCAGGGTCATATAATGTCGTTTGGAATCATATATGATCATTATATGTTGCTATAAATGTCCGTGGTATCCTCGAGTTTATGAAATCGGTGCAAGTTGTAAACGGGTAAATTGACAGTTTGAAGGCATATTGGATGGTTTTACCCACCCAAATGGACTCTCGGGGTGTCTTAGGGTTCATGGGAAGCATCTCGACAATTTTTGTTTCCGGGTCTAAAAAAGTGAAAAATTGTCCAAAATTGAAGTATAATACACGATTTCGGGTCAGTTTTTGACATTTTTTTCAAAAAATGAACTGAATACATGAGGTGACTCCCGGGGTCATATAAGGTGGTTTGAAACCATAACAAACCTATAAAAATGTCTATAAAGTACAAAGAATGAATTATGTTTCTATTTTGAAATTCATGAAATTTTGGAATATAATGGTGTGTCACAAAAGTATATAGAAGTGATGTGACTTGATAATAATAATGTCATATGAATATAATAATGTCATAAAAGTATATTAAAGTGATGTGACTTGAAAATAACATGTAACTATAATACATATATATATATATATATATGGAGGTGTAAGCGAGATGAGATGAGATGAGTTGAGTGTAGCTTTGTAGCCTAATAAAACGCTAGTCCATACATGACATATCCTTATTTCTCCTCGACTTGATTTTGGAAAGTTATTGGGCTTTAATTCGACCTCCAAAAGTTTGGCTTGAAACTTGATCCAAACTCAAAACTCGGATTGTTGTCATTGTTATTTGCATCTATTTGTTTTTGTTTTGTTACTATTTATCGCTAGAAGTAAATTAAATACAAATTTACATGAACTAATAAAACAATTAAAGGTCACTTAAAAGCAAAACTAATAAAATTAGTCAAAACTATTAGATTTAAATTATTTTAAAGCAGAATTTGATTGAGATATCAATCCCTCAAAAACTAATTAATCAAGGTAATATTTAATTTGATATATAGCTAGGCTTATATATGAACGTTTTTGGATCCCAAAACAAGACTAATTTCTACCAACCCTCTTTTGTTCTTTGTCTAACTCTAGAATTGTTGAATAAAATTAAAATAATTAGGGTTTGTTTGTTTCTCATTGGCCGGTTTAGCAAATGTTAAGCATTGACTTAAGAAATGAAAATGTTGGGTTTAATGAGAAAATGTGTGATGGGACAAGAAAGGGGACATGAAAAGCCTTTCTATTTGACTTTGCCTTTTGGCACGTACACTCACTACTTAACTTCCCTAGAAACGTGGGATATTATTATTTTACTCCTGTTCAAATTGTCACTCTTATTTTCTCTCTATCTCTAGTGTTCAGCCATACATACATACATGCCTTCACAAATTCTATTAGACCAATCATCATACAAATATACGAAATAAGGGCCTGTTTAAATTTACTGAACTAAGCTGAACTGAATTAAACAGAACTGAAATAACTAGAGCTAAAATGAATTGTTTATGAGAGAAGGAAATTAAAAGCTGAACTGAATTGAATTGAACTGAACTGAAATTAAGCCGAAGAGAACAGTCCCTAAGGTTCTGTTTTTTTGAGCTATTGTAGTATGCTCTGCTCTACAAAAATTTATTTGGCTCTACTGATATTTGCTTTGCTCTGTTTAAAAGCTTAAAAGAATAAAGTCTAATTCTTATTTGTCGTGTTTAAATGCCGTACTTAAATTAAAGGAACTATGATTATTATTATAATTAAGACGTTACATACAATGCTTACTTTATTTCTTCCTCATTCTCCAACCTTGTTTTTACTCTTTATTACATACATCATGATTACATGCATGTGTTTCATTTCTTACAACTTGATTTTTATGACGTGCATGTTGCTATGATACAGCTTCATACGGAATACTAAAATCCATGATATGTATGTCATAATTTTTTCTTTTAACTATTTATAGTAATTTCATCATTTTAAAAGGTACTAGTAGATTGAATAAATATGCTAGCTTAGGGCTTTATAATAATGAGTTTTGTATCCATCAATATATTACGTATATAACTAGTAACAATGCTAGCATAAGTGTGTATCTTTTCTTCTCAATAAATAAATAAAATAAAATAGTAATGCTAGCTTAACTTTTATAGTTTTATGTATACATTTGTTTCACGATAATAGAAGAATTAGGGCCTGTTCTGATTGACTGAAATCAACTGAACTGAACTGAACTGAACTGAACTGAACTTATTAATTAGTGATTTTTAACTACGGATTAGTGGTCTTTGATTATATATTACTATACCTATGTGTATATACAAATGTACTATTTCATATGACATAATTATAAAATTTATAATATAATTATAAATTTATGGAAAATATATTAAAAACTTGAAACCTCTAAATATTTTAAACATATATACTATTTAATTTTAAAATAAAATAGTATTATGACAAAAGAACACAAAACACTTACATGTAGCAGAAAAGCAGCTATGGATATTGTCCGACAAGAAATAACTGATCAGATATGGGAGTCAGTTCAGAGGAATGCCGAGGTAATGGAGGAGCTTGGTGGACAAGAAGAAGACGAAGAACTAACTGACTATGAAAATTAGTTTAAGTTGTGTAGTACTCTAATTTTCTCAATAAGATTAACAATAGAAATGTGTATCAAAAAAATAGAACCATTTGAACAATGAATTGTATCGATATTATTATTATTATTATTAATATTAATTATTGTTATTATTATTATTATAATTAATTATTGATTATTATTATTAGTATTATTGTTATTATTATTATTATTATTTATTCATGATTATTATTATTATTTATTGATAATAATAATAATAATAATAATAATAATAATAATAATAATAATAATTATTATTATTATTATTATTTGTTGCGTCGTTGTAATAAGAGCTTAAAAGAATGAAATTTGGCTTTATATCATTAGCAATATCATTAGACATAAGAGCTGAACTGAGCTGAACTGAACTAAACTGAACTGAACTGAACTGAGCTGAACTGAACTGAACTGAACTGAATTTCAACGGAAGAGAACAGGCCCTTAGTTGAGGGGCTTGCCCCTCTTTTCAAAAAAAAAAAAAAAAAGAAAAGAAAAGAAAAAGGAAGAATTAGTTAAATCTTCAATAAATTTCATACGAAATAAAATATTATACATACATATACAATGTTACAAATAATAATTAGACCTTTAAAATATAAAAGTTCATAGAATTTATGTAAGACACGGCCCAAAAATTGTGGAATAAGTAATCATTTGTTGTGTATGACCACATATATATATATATATATGTTGCTTAAGTTGCTGGTAGCTAAGCTAGTGGATCCATGATGATACATGTGGGACTACTAAACTATACACATGCATAAGAGTGACCAACATAATGAATAAAATGAACATAGAAAGAGTGGATTTTCATGAAAGAGGCAGTTTAAAGATAATAAAAAACATTAAATACTTTTTTGTCTCTTAAAAATAACCTCTTGTTTCAGAATAAATGATACAGTCAAAATCAACATATAAATAATAAAAACGATTAAAGGTGTTAACTGTTTTGGATTGAAGAGAGTATTATTTCCATGTCTTTTTGGCCAGGGAAGCCAACCTTTTAGATTTGACCCATAACGAACTATTTGTTAGAAACTGTCCACTTATTTGATTGATCTCTTTCTTTCGTTCATCTCATGTGCCTATTTTCACTAAATCATGAGTTAGGTCCATGTAATTTTAAAAGACAGAGAGAGTATGAAATGCAATCGACTACTACGACAATAAGTAAATTGAATAGAGGATAGTTTATGAGTTACATACGTACAGTAGGACAACAAAGAATTGAAAGAGAAAACAAATTAAAGAGAGTTCAATAAATGATGTTGTTGTATACAAATGAAAATTGGAGGTGGTACAACATAGTGAAATACAATTGTTCCTTTGGCTCTAAATGCACAAGGAATGTCAATCATCCATATTGTCTCCATGCCCCTACCTAAGCTAAGTTATCTTATTCTCTCTCTTGTCATAGACCCATCACATTCACATTCACATAAAGCCTAGCTACCTTCAAGTGGGTCCCATTATCAGGGTTTTATGGGTCCCACTTTATATTAATAACTTTGAAATTATTTGGTATAATCATGTGTGCCAAATGATATTTGAAAATGAAAGAAAATGTTGTGTTTTATAAAAAAAAAGAAACTATAAGAACGAAATTTATTAGGTTAAATTACTTGGAGATCTACTAGATATTGTATGTGGGATTTATATACATATATAAGGGTAGAGACAATATATACTTGATACTTGAGGCATTATATATTTATATATATACTCCGTATGATGCAAAACTGATAGGCGTGTCGTGTATCTAACAAAAATAATCAAACTAACTCTGCTACGTAGTTGAGCAATAAGTAGGGGTCGAATCCCAAAAGACTAAGGACTAACTAATTAAACAGACTCAAATTAACACTAAGCAAGTAACCAATCAATATCGAGAAATCTATTACTAGAACAATTACAAACTATCAAGCAACGGAAATTATAAATGAATTAATCAAGAACTAAAGACATCTAAGATTAAGTATCCCCACTAATATGAATTAATGCTATAGAACAATCCCTTTCCCTCAATTAAATCAATAAATATTCCACAGGACACATGCTCCCTGAAACAATACTAAGAGTTTCTTTCGATCAACTAATAGCTTCACTAACATGCAATCATACCTATTTTCATGGAATCATACATATAAAAGACATTAAGAACGGCGTCCTATAAGTCCTAGCAAGAACAATTAGCTATTTTCATGCATAAAGGCTCTTACTTTTAATTAGGGTTCTAAAATCAATTAAGAATCAACTTTCGTTGTAAACCTAATTACATTCAACATTACTATTTCTAGTTAATCATTGATGATAAAACCAACCCTAACAAAGAGGAATTACAAATTAATTAAATTGGAAATTAAATAACACATTAATCCATATTAGGGTTCAACCTAACCCTAGATTATGAAACTACTCACACATAATAATAGAGATAACAAGACAATTAATTAAAGAAACGTAATGACAATAAAAATTGAAGAGAATAAGGAAGAGAAATCAATACTTGGAATGAATTATGAAAACTTGAATCTTGAAAGTAACGTAATACCAAAAGCTCTAAAATAAAGAAATCGATAAAAGACTTCTAAAACCTATTTATATCCTAGCATAAAACTAGGTATTTCTATCTTAATAGGACTCTCAAACGCCACCAAAACGAGTTGCCACAGGCGGGTTGTGGAACGAAGAAAACCGCCACAACCAGGCTGTGGAGCGGGCTGTCTTCGACTCTCCTTTGCTTTAATAACAGACGCCCACAGCCAGGTTGTGGCCGAAAGGTTGCACGCCACAACCAAGTTGTGGAGCAGGATGCTGCAATGGTTTAGGATGCTAGAAACGCTCCATATAAAGAAGTATCTCGCGATCAAAATGAATTCCATGCAAATCGAGCCCTATTCCTATAAAAACAAAAACAAACAAACCGAGAAGAGCAATATTGAAATAGGAAGTTTAAAAGATTAGGAGAATGAAGAAAACACAATAAAACATGACCAAATATCACATATAAATCGTGTATAATATCGTGTTATCAAAAATGATAATTATATTAGAGACACATGAACAATAATATTGCACTCGATCAAGTGTCGTTTTTAACATCAATTATCACGAGGTATAAAAGTTACACTTAAGAATGAAATAATTATAATACGGAGTATATGTATGTGAAGAATTTTAATAAGGGATTTTACCGTACCATTCAATAATTAGCACCAATAATTATTTTTTCCATACCCTACTCTTTATCCTTGTATGTCTATGGAGAAAGATAGAGAGGGATCTAGCTAGGGAGGTACTATAGAGCAAATAAACACCAAAAGAATCATAAAGTAGGGGTAATAATTCAGATATATATTAAAAGCATGTTATTATAAATACATGGTTAATGGTAGAATTGACTAGCCATGCAAACACCTCAAATAAGGTCAAGTGTAGATCTATTAAAAAAACGAACATGTTTAAATTAGTGGGCTTTCTATTAATTTGACTTGTACCCTTCACTTTTCTAGCAATCCACTCTTTCTCTTTGTCCTTCTCAGATCAATTCTCCTTTTTCCCCTTATATTTTCTAAACTAGTACAATGGTGAAAGTGATATACCAGGTCAAAATCTCACAGTCAAGAGATCAAAATAGAACAACTTACCATTTTAGTTTTTGTTTTTCCTCCACCCCAAATCAGTTGCTAGTCATGTTACATAGGCTATATGATTTAAATTAACATACAATTCAATGTAATAAAATTAAGTCTAGGTGAAGGTAATGCATAATATTACCTACACTCACGGGTTTATTGTAACTAACTTGTATGATAATAATGTGCAACTAACCTCTTTCAAAGTTAACCTTAAATTAACAAAGAAAGTACTCTATATATGTTATTATTATTATTCATAGTAAAACTCAACATATCCTATAAGTTGATTAGAAAAAAAAAAAAGAAAAAAAAAATGTACTCGGCATTAGATCAAAATTACGAGATACTATTAAGTCTATGTAGTGTATAGTACTTGGGCCGAATTTATGAGCCCTAATCTTGCTAGATGGTATATATATATATATATATATATATATATATATATATATATATATATATATATATATATATATATATATATATATATATATATATATATATATATTTGTGCATACCCTAATACAAGATACACAACTCTATTCTCTCTAATCTTTCTATTCTTAACATTGTATCGGAGCCAAAACAACACTAAACCCTAAAAACTCTAAATATTTTTTTTCTCTAATCTTCTCTAATCAACAATGGTGGACGACACAAAAATTGATCCTTCATCTCCCTATTACCTCGGCGTCGGCGATCAGCCAGGGAATTAGATCACTAATGTCATCCTAAAGGGTGATAATTTTCTTGCTTGGTCTCGTGCTCTCTAATCTCTCTATTCTTGACAGTTATACCTTAAAATAAAAAATTAAAATTAAAAAAATACTATGTGGGTCCTAATAACATATTTACATCTATTTTGACATGTGATATATGGGCCAATGATATTCTTTTTCTTCTGTAGTATAATTGGAAGAATACTCCCCTAACTGTTATTGTTCCTCCAGGATGATGTTATCTGAAACTATATTATAAATAGAGTTTGGTTCAATTTTCGTTGGCATTGAAAAGAATAAGCACAAATTTTAGATTGACATAACTATTAACCTATCAAGTTCCAACCTTTAAAAAGACTTTAACACAAAGAAGAAACAATAATAATAATAATAAGCAGTTAAATTATTGTAACACGTCAAGAAAATTGATGAAAAACCTTGTCAATCAAATTTGACGCATCAACCTTAAATGTAATTATAACCAAATTGTCAGAACAAAATGGTTGCAGTAATAATAATGATAAAAGTTACTTATAATATAACTGTTGATTGATATTACAAGGTATGTTATGTTATGTACTCCGTACCATGCCATTCATGTATCTATTTTGGTGTCTGATCCTCTCTTCTAGTTGTAACTTGACGGTTCAATTATTAGTTTTGTTTGTGATTACATTTATATATAATACTCCCTTCGTTCTCTTTTGTTTGTCACTTTTAAAGGAAAATTACGGAAATTATTAGGATGATAGGGTATTGCAATTGTAAGGTATGTGGGAAGAACCTTAACCACTTTCTTTTCCGTGTGTCAAACAATTTCAGAATTGTAGGAAATACGTTACGTAACAAAATCATATCGAAATCATATATAACTAATATTAGTTCATGTAATCCTATGGTAGCATATTGTTTGGATTATGGTTGATGAAATATAAAAAGATGTTAATAAAAATTACTTGGTCAATAATTTTAATGTATATGCTTTATATGAATAATTAGTTATTCGTATACATTAATAGACGTAAAAGTGTTGCGATTAATCAAAATCAAATGGAGTATCGCAAAAAGTTAAAGGCTTTTCAATAGCAGTATCTATTTTTGTCTGGATGATCATCCAGTGGTTATTGATAATAAAAGACTGTAACCAGTTTATTTATGGAAGTGTTAACAGTGAGTTGATGTGAATGTAACAGAAGAGACTAGTTTGTTTGTAAATTGTAAGGACCCACAAACTCACACCAAAAAAAAAAAAAAAAAAAAAAAAAAAAAAATTCTAAATTCAATTTCTCTCTTTATTTAAAAAACAAAACAAATCAAAAGAAAGAAATTGAGTGAAAGTTTAATTAGTTAATTTTCTCTCTCTAAAAATTGGTTAATCTTGTTCACAAACTCTGAGCCCACCCGACCAGTGTCTCACCCACCAAAGCAATTGCTGGGCAACATTGCATTTTTTGCACCCTACTTTGTTTCCCCTAGGATATTTTCACCTTTTCTTAATTTTATTTTCTTTTACTTTCTCTCTCTTCTTTTGGTAAATAAATTAATTGGAGTATAGAAAAAACTTTAGTGTATGTTCCTTGGTATATTAATTAATAACGGCTGCTCTCATTTTAGATTTTTTATTTTTATTTTCTCAAACTTTTTATTGTGTCAAATCTGTAGAAAGTTACATATCCAAGTTTAATTTACAATAAATACAGTAACAATTTTAAGTAAATAAAAGTCAGGTGAATAAGGGTATAGAACACATCTTTAATGTCATTGACCGTCCCCTCTTAAACCAAAATTTAATTATTATATTATTGTAAAATGTATGATGATGAAGATATCCGCGTATCAACTTGAATAGAAGTTAGAGGTCGTCATACACTAATTAATTATAGTTAAAATGTGAAAGTAATCATTATTAACTTTATTGTAAAATGCTTAATAGAGAAGTTTTATGGTGGTAATAGTTTCAAAAATGATGATAAGACTTTACATGCCATTGTGTCGCACTGTTTTACTAATTAATTTTATATTCGATTCTCTTCGCTATACGATTTTCTCACCCATATTATTTGTAAATACATAAGTCTGGCTTATTACTATACGAGTATAGCCCGATTTTCACTTAATGGAAATTTTACTTTGCATACTATTTTTTTTTTTTTCGGAACATACTCTGTATACTCTTAATTATTGAGTATTATATTACTGAACTACTTCATGTATAATGTCTATATATAAAGTACATGTAGCTATTCTCTTTGACCAATTATATCATTAATAAGTAATAAACTAATACAAAAAATTAGGAGGCATGCACAGTTATATTAATTAATTAATTATGTGAACCAATAGGAGTAGTAATTAATATCAACATAACCAAAATAATTTTATTATTTTTTTATTATTTTTTACTAAAGTGTAATTTTATTTCCCCCAAACAAAAAAAGGTTGTCACTCGTGTATCCATATTAGACTTTTCCCATATTTTTGTCTTATAATAACATGTTTGTATGATTGTGAACATTAAGCTTGTGGGAAATGGGTGAAGATTAAAGGGAGACAACCTTCAACCATATTTTTGTGAACTTGTCTTTATTGGCCTTATTTGCTTAACTTCTTCTGTTATTATTAATCTCAAATAGTTCTATAGACATTAAAAAAAAAAAAAAAAAAAAAAAAAAAAAAATTAAATCAACACAACCTTCATCTTATAGTCACGAAAAATAACATGTCCTTTGAATCTAAAACTTCACTCTGTTTTGACGTACTTTACAAGACAATACAATCACTATTCAAATCGGGAAAACTTTTAAACACACTCCGTTTTAGACAAAGTGTTCTATTTTGACTTTTACATTGTTCACATATATCACTTTGATCAATATTAGTATTTTATATGGATTATAGCAATCTAGGTGCTTGCTAGAATCACTTGCTTGTATAATTTTCAAATATTAATATTTTCGATATATATTTTCATTAACAAGAAATAATTAAAGATCACTTATTTTGATATTGAAGGGACGGAGACAGTAATAATTCACACAAAATTTTAGCACAAATTTTATAGCAAAATAATTTAGTCACTAGTCACAAGTGATATCTTGTCTCTCCTTTTTTACTCAACAAAACTAGCTTTAATTTCCACCTCTTTTGTTCTTTATATATATATATATATATATATATATACATATATAGTTTGAGTCCCACACATTTTTATTTAACCTACCTTCTCCATCACCTTCTTCTTCTCTCTCTTTCATATATTTTGGTGATTATGCTCCCTTCTTCCTTCTACTTTTTCCCCTACCTTTTCTAAATAACCTTCCCCTTTTTTTTTTCTTCTTCTTCTACTTTCTCTCTCTAACTTTCCATTTTCTCTCTCCTCCTCCTCTAGATTATACTACTACTACATACAATAGCAACATCTATATATAATCATACCCTTGATCTTTCTTTCTATTATTAATTTCTTTCATCATGTCACATAATCCTTACTTTAATCATCACTATTACCCCAATATTAATAACTTCTTCCCTAATCATAACAACAATATCATTAACAATAATAACAATAATAATCCCTATGATTTTAATTTCTTCTTCTCTAATAATAATAATAACCCTCAAATTTACACAAAATCACCCCCTTCTCCTCCTCTCAGAGAAGCCCTTCCTCTCCTAAGTTCAAGCCCAGTAAAAAACAATCATCATCATAATATTAATCTCAATGAATATGATGATAATAATAATAATATTAATAACAATAATTACAAAAATGATATTATTAAACATGATCATTATTTAGAGGAGTTTTCCACTACTAGTGCTCCTATGGATGTGGATCATAAGTTCCTTCTTCATGATGATGAAGACGACTACGGCGACAACGACAACAACGACGACGACGATGATGTTACGGTAGCCCTTCACTTAGGGCTACCAAGTTGTCAAGCATCCAATCTAATATCCGCCACCACGGCTGCCACGATCACGACCTCGATTTCCTCGTGTTCTACCACTTCAGATCATCACAACAACAAGAATAGTAGGATGATGATGATGAATACTGATGAGAGTTGTAGATCAGAAGAAGTTACAGTTGCATCAAACTATATTAATATTAATATTAATAATAATGATAATTCATCATTAATTGGTGGTTATTGCAATTCAATTGGAACAGTTAACAAAGGGCAGTATTGGATCCCAACTCCTGCTCAGATTTTGATTGGTCCTACTCAGTTTTCTTGCCCTCTTTGCTTCAGAACCTTCAATCGTTACAACAACATGCAGGTAACCTCGATCTCTATGTATCTCCGTGTTTATGATTTTGTTTGATAAGGATAAGGTTGTGTACATCTGAACTTTCTATTGACCTAGGTGTCGGTGTTCTGGTGTTTCGACACCTGGGTTGGTGTTGGTAGTGATTTTATTGTTGAGGTGGTTGTTATATTTGGGTTAGTAATCCATTTTCATACCCTACTTAGTCTTTTGGTTTGCTCTTTTCATGTTTTGGTGCTCTACTATTCTTCTTCCTTTTTTTGTGTACCTTATTTCAAACTCACTTTTCTTAAATTATTAAATTAAAAATTAATTTGATTTTCTCTTAATTAAATTAAATAATAATCCTTCTAGTTTATACGAACTTTCAATTACATTTTGACTTGTACTAATATCAGCCTTCAATTAGGGTTTTTCTTGTTCTTTGAAATTGTAAATTTTCAAGTTTCAAGTTTTTAAATTTATTGCCATTTCCTTTTTTTTTTTCTTTAAAAAATTGTAAGATTAATTTATTGGGATTTGTAAACAATTGATCTAACTGTTACTGTAGCTTCAGTAGAGAGAGACCCTGGTCCAACTCAGACCAACATTTGTACTCTCTTTCTTTCCTTTCTTTTTTTTTTATTTTTTTATTTTTTAAATAATATTTTTAACTTTTAATTTAATTTTTTTTACTCTCTTTTTATGTTGATTGAACGACACAAGGTGGGCAATATGCACTTTCAATAAACAAAATAAAAATTCTTTATTTTTCTTCTGATTAATCCTTGAAGTTTGTGTTGAGTCTCATAGTCATAGATTTGTGTGCAACTAAAATACACACACACAAAAAAAAAAAAAAAAAAAAAATCCTCATTGCTTGCTTAATAATTTCCCAAATAGCAATTTTTCCAATTTAATTTTCTTATACATTTTCTCGAATTATGATTACATGTTATGTAAGCGTCCTCATCATATTTCATGAAATACAAGTAACCTAAAGTTGAAATTTAATGACAAAATTACACTTTGTATATTGGTTCTACGACCTTATTTGTTTAGTGGTTTTACTTTAGTAATCTCCTTTTAAGTACTTTTTGTCTTGTAGGACACTGCAAAAATATATTAGTAACTAGCCTTTATCATCATTTTTCACCTCTAAACCAAAGTAGTAGATTTTCTTTTATAAAAATCTTGACAAAAATTGTACAAATTAGGGCGAGTTATATAGATTTTACAAGAGACGGGTAGCTATTTGGATCAATTCTTTAGGAATTATACAGTATATAGCTATATCTTGTATTAAGCACAATGTATTCAACTTGTGAAAGTACAATTGTTAGACATTATGTAAGAAACAAACAATTAATTGTGGTCCCTTGACATAATTTTAAAGAAATTAAAACATCATACATTGTTATTTATTAACCCGTATAGGATGGTCCATTATTAATTAGGGTAACAGAATTAATTATGATCGTTAACTATATTATAGTACTTCTCCCTTCTTCAATTGGGCAATAGTACTAGCTAGCTAGGAGTGGTTTTTTTCTCAACAATTATTCCTTGTACTTTCTTCTTTTATTCACCTAATTTTCATACAACAAGTAAAACTCTTTCTCCATCCCTATATAATCGACCATACTTTTAATTTAGACCGTCACAAAATAATACTCTGTATATATTACTTTCTAAATTCAGTAAAATAAACATTTCAGCATTTTACCCCATATTACATGATGATACATTGGTATGGTGATCGATATGAAGATCATATTCACAACACAATCAATTACATATAAAAAAATACCGTATCAAATGTGGCCTATTGTTTAGGAACATATGAGTTTAGATGTAGCTTAGGTTAGCTTATCTCGATAATCATGCATGGGCTAAAACATACATACACGAGCTTTGAAGTACTATGTTTTAAGATATAGGAACATTTATAAGCTTCAATTAATTCCTTGTTATGTAACCAGGTATCTAAATAAGCTTCTTGGAGAATGAAAACATATACACTGCATTTAATGCAATGTTGCCAATGTATGAATATTTCAGAGAAGTCCTCTTATTTTGGAGCTATTTAATAAAAGCGGCTCCCTATAAAGTATATAAACCACCAAAATATTTAGAAAAAATAAAAGAAAAGTATTGACTTGTTGACCCACAATCTTATCATCGATCTTCAAGTTTTGTATTCCAAAAGTCATCATCTTCCATTGGCTCTATTATAGGACTACTAGCTATGTTACTCCTCCTCTACTACTAGTACTATTTTTGTATAGTATACAATACATATATACACGATAAAACATCTACTGTTTAGAGTTATTAAAGTTTTGCTAGTCGACTTCAGCTAATTTATTTGGTAAAGTCACGGTCTTAAAAGTTAACACATGTACGTGCAGTAATAATATTAGTATTATTACAACAATTTGGAAAATTAAACTATATATGTGACCTAATAAGTGATGATTTATGTTATATAGATGCATATGTGGGGGCATGGATCACAATACAGAAAAGGACCAGAATCCTTAAGAGGAACACAACCAACAGCCATGCTAAGGCTACCATGTTATTGTTGTGCACCGGGTTGTCGAAACAACATCGATCATCCAAGGGCGAAACCCTTGAAGGATTTTAGGACCCTCCAAACACATTACAAGAGAAAGCATGGAATAAAGCCTTTTGCATGTAGGAAATGTGGTAAACCATTTGCTGTAAGAGGAGATTGGAGGACTCATGAGAAAAATTGTGGTAAGTTATGGTATTGTACTTGTGGTTCGGATTTTAAGCACAAAAGATCTCTTAAGGATCATATTAAGTCCTTTGGACATGGACATGCCGCGTATGGGATTGATTGCTTTGAAGAAGAGGATGAACCGGCTTCTGAGATCGAACAGGATAACGAGTCAAATCAATGAGAACGTATGTACATGTTTGATCGATGATGGTACGTACGTATGTAGCTAGCTAGGCAGAAGAGGAATGTAGTTGTTGTTAAATTAGGTTTTTTTTTTTTTTTTTAAGGTTTTGTTTGTGTATGTAAGGTTTAATTTACGTTTAATTTTCCTCTCTCTTTGGTTAATTAGGTTTAAAATTTTTAGCTTAAATTAGTTTTCATTTCTCAGCTCTTTTTTTTCAGCTATGTAAACAACTCATCAAGAGTTCAAGTGCAAATTAAAGTCATAATTCCAAGAGGAAGAACTTTTGTTTGTTACTTTTAATTATATATAATTTCCCAAATTTTAAGTTTTTATGTATGTTTTTTTGTCAAGTCATTTAAAAATGTAATACCATGTTTATTATTAAGAAAAAAAGTTTTTGCATTTTTATAAAGTAAAATTAATTCATTAATAGAAGAGATACACGACATGTACAAAATTTTTCATGGATGAATATACATACATTGTTGTAGTATGATTAAGATGTTAGGATCTTGGGTGTAAGGATGATCTGGATTTAGACAGATTTTTCTTATAAATATTAATCATTCCAGCCATTTTTTTTTCTGTCTCAAGGTGCTAATATATAACATATTTAATGCTTCAAGAAAAAAATAAAAAATAAAATCAGTATATAACATATTTGATTTATATACATGTAAATTAAAGTATATTTTCACATGTAAATCAATTATATATCCTTGTTTAGTCTCCTTTGAAATAATTTACTGAGTAGTAACAAAAAAAGATTTCTGCTTTATTTGAAAAAAATATATGTTAGTTCATGTTATTATTGTTTCTTTTAATTATCAAGTCTTTTTTTGAGTGGGGGTTGGGGTCAAGGTAATTTTATGAACTAGAATTATCCACAACTGTTATTATGTTTCAAAGCCATCATTTGTGCAGTGTGATTAAAGTTAAGATTCAGACTTAAGCATGTTTAGATGGGTAAATGGGTCCCAATAATCTCCCTATGATATGGTCAATTATAAGATTGATTATGTTTTATAACGTTCATTTGATTGATAATACAGATTAAACTAGACAAACTCAAGTTGTAGCAATTGTTATGAATAAAAAACTTTAAGGAAAAAAAACCATCCACTCACGAGGAAAGTTAAATTCTAATATAACTCAAAGTCTCTAATAACCGATAAAAACTTAGAAGTAGACTCAATTTAACTTTAATAAAGATAGACCTGATTTAATTTGATTCATTTAATTATTACTTCTTCATTTTTAGCTAGGTCATCAATGAAACATGGTGCCACACTATGCTAACTCGGATAAAGTTGTATATGCATTATTCTATACCCTTTTTTTCGCCGTATATCTTATATCTATGGAATATGTAGACTATGTACGAAAGTCACAAAATCCGCTTATACACGAGCTAGGTTAAATGAAATGCATGGAGGTATGAGGTACAAATAAATAAAGAGGGTTGTCTAAAATGGAAGTGCTTGAAAGAAAGCATAAATGATAGCTCATGGTAAATGTTTGCAGATTTTGAGTCCTAATATAAATGACCTCTAACTTCCATATTGTCTAAGTACGATTTGGGACCTACGATAGTAAATTTGGGTGCCCATGAAAAATTCTGATCAACTAGCAGACGAAATTTTGCCTCATTGGTTAGTCCTTGCAAAGTTGCACAAGCTGTCAATATACACTTCATCCGTCTTTTTTTCCCTAGGTTATATTCGATCTACGTCTTGATTAGCACCGATGGTTAATTAATTTACTTCAATCTTTTTGATTGAATTTGATTAATAATGAGTTTCTTATACAAAAATTTTAAAAAGATTTTACAAAATTCGTATCAACTAGCAAAATAAAAATACCAAACATTTAATTACATCGTGGAATAATGTAATGCACGATTTCAACTTGTCATGAGATTTAATTTTCACCTTATGTTGTTTTGGAACACTAATTAGCACAACTAGGGCGAACCATGATTATAGATAAAATAAACTCAAATAAATTAAGAGCAAAGAAGATAATTATAGATCAAATAAAGCCTAATTCAATATTCCACAAACAATCATGATTATGATCATTAAGGACAAAAAAAAAAAAAAAAAAAAAGGCTAAATTAAATTGACAGCAGCTATAAATTAGGTATAATTATGAATATTACTGCAAACAGAAGAAGTATTTACAGCTGAAATAGTAATAAAAATTCAGTGGCATTGGATTGTGATAACTCATAAAATAGTACACTCCACTCCACTACACTTCACTACACTACTCCAGTAGCAGTTCTTACAAACAAAAAAAGTCAATAACATTATATGTAGCTCAAGAATACTACTTGTA